>NC_089260.1:45467955-47967955 GCF_963930625.1 Muntiacus reevesi
TGTGGTGACTGGAGTGCAGTTTAGCGCCCGAGTCCAGGTGTGGGTACTGGCTGGCTGGGTCACCTGCACCGCCACTGATGTGCGTGTGGGAACCAGTAAGTGATCTGCCAGTGACAGCAACACTTCTCTACGTGATTTCTAGGTATGGTCTACCTTGTATTGTATTCTCTTGAATTTTGGAGGTTTGTATTAAGTTTTATTCCTATGTTACTGCTGTTGAAGGCATTTCTAGTTTTAGTGTCAGATTGTCCTTATAAGTGAATTGGTAAGAGTTCCTAGCATTCAGTGATCAAAAAAGTGATAATTAAAAAAAAAAAGTGATAATTACTACTGTTAGTTAGTCCCCCTATCATTCTTTTTTTAAAAATTATTTATTATTTTTTGGCCGTGTTGGGTCTTAGTTTCAGCGCGTGGGCTCAGTAGTTGTGCTGCATGGGCTTAGCTGTCCTGCAGCATGTGGGGTCTTAGTTTCCTGACCAGAAATTGCACCCGGGTCCCCTGCATCGGAAGATGGTTTCTTAATCACTGGACCACCAGGGAAATCCCTCCATCATTCTTTTTATCACATCTTTGATTTCACAATGACACAGTTATAAATGACACCAAGAAACTTATCTAAGATATATTAGCATAAAAATTAATATTTGGCTGCAAATTGATAGATTCAGCAGCTTCTTTGCTAACTTTGTCTTTGTGAAATAATTTTGAATTACAGTAAAACCCCAGAAATAGCACACAGAGCTCCTGGGTTCTCTGAGCTGCAGTTCCCCGATTGTTCATGTTTCTAACCCGTTTGTGAAGTTACTGACCCCCAGTACTTCAGTGTTTCCTAAGTTAAGGCTACTCTACTGCAGGACCACAGGGCAGCCATGGAAATCAGGAAATTAACATTTTCCAGTGTTACCATCTAGACCATAGGCCCCATTCAAATTTTGCCTATTATCCCTACATTGCCCTTTATGTCCAAACCAATCCACCATCACAGATTGTATTAATATTTAGTTGTGGTGTATTATGGCCCATCAATTTGGATCAGTTCCTCATCTACCCTAATATTTTATGACCTTGATCTTTTTTTTTTTTTTTTAGGTGACCTTGATCTTTTAAAAAATTGTAAGCCAGTCACTTTATAGAATGTCCCTCAATTTGGATTTGATGATGTTGCCTCCTGACTTATGCTTGTTTGTAGTCACAGAAAGGATGCCATGTTCAGTGTCTTCACAGAAGCCACACAATGTTAATTTGCCCTTTTTCCAGTTGTGTAAACTTTCCTATCTTGAATGGGATTGGATTTGCCAGACCTCTGCACTCCAAAATTACGAAGGATATTGCATTTATAAATCAATAAATAAATTATAGGTACTCTGTGGGAAAGTACTTTGAGGTGGTGTAAATACAGTTGGGGCTTCCCTGGTAGCTCAGCTGGTAAAGAATCTGCCTGCAGTGCAGGAGACCCCGGTTTGATTCCAGGGTTGGGAACATCCTCTGAAGAAGGGATAAGCCACCCACCTCAGTATTCATGGGCTTTCCTGATGGCTCAGACAGTAAAGAATCTGCCTGCAATGCAGGAGACCTTGGTTCAATCCCTGGGTTGGGAAGATCCCCTGAAGGGGAGGGTATGACTACCTACTCCAGTATTCTTGCTTGGAGAATCCCATGGACAGAGGAACCTGGCAGGCTACAGTTCATGGGGTCTTAAAGAGTCAGACATGACTGAGCAACTAAGTACAAATACAGTTGATCCTTGTTATTTGTGGTAGTTTTGTTCTGTAAAGTTGTGGTAAACACTGTGTTAGTGAATGCTGGAGCATTGCTCTGGGGGAAATCCGGGTTAACTTCCCATCACAATATAATCATCAGTCAATCAATATATAACCTTGTGTTTCTGTTGAAAGACACCTTATTTAATATAGGTTGTTGATTCATTAATATTGAACCCACAGCCAGCAATAGTATAACTCATGCCTGAAGGAAGCTGCTTCCACCCAGCTGGTGATGGACAGGGAAGCCCGGCACGCCGCAGTCCACGGGGTAGCAAGGGGTCTTTCAGTCGGAGCGACTGAGCTGAACTGAATTGAAGGAAGCTTACGTAACACATGAATTAGTCATTTCTCCAAGGACTTTGGGGTGGCTCAGTGATAAAGAATCTGCCTGCCAAGCAGGAGACTCTGGTTCAGTCCCTGGGTCAGGAAATCGCCTTGAAGAAGGAAATGGCAACCCATTTCAGTATTGCCTAGGAAAGCCCATGGACAGAGGAGCCTGCAGTCCATGGCATCACGAGAGTCGGACATGACTTAGCGACTAAACCGCCCACTCCCAGGGACTTCTGGCTCCTTTTAGTGGAAAGTGGCGTTTAGAAATCAAGAACTGGGTGCTAGGTGGGTTCATTGCTACCAATGTGTCATTACTTCTGTCTTGTTAGTAGATAGGAAATGTGTGTTTGACGAACACACACATCTATTATCTATCATATCTATCTATCTATCTAGATAACCAGCCCCACCAACCGAAGACAATCCTGGAGATCTGCACCCCCCAGCCCCCGTCACCCCCTGCAGAGGATGTAGTTTGAAAGTTTAGTTCGAACTATAGGGGAGGAGGAAGGTGGAAGAAAAAAGGAAACTAGCTTAGAGTTGTTCAGAGTCTGAAGGTTTGCTAAATTCTTCTTAGTAATAGTTTTTTTTTTTAATAGAAGAGAGAAAAGCATGACATGTATTTAGCACAACATGTAGTTAGCTTTGAAATTAGAAGGCTGTTTTATCATGCTAAATGGGTACACAAGAAAAGCCAGTTTTTCTTACAAAAAACTAGTATCTTAAAATATTCATGTTATACATATGTTATCTTCTTGGGTTTGCAAGTTTTATTGTGTATTTTCCCAGATGTTTTAGATTCAACACACTGGCTTTTAATTTACCAGCTAGCTTAATTTGAATCTTTAAATGTCCATGGGAAAATCTTTTTAACTTTCTAATTTTTAATTCTGGAGATGACGTTTTGATTTTCAGTATTTATAAGAGAATATTGGATTATTTTATTAAATATTTTATATTTTTTCTGGTGTGTTTATCTATGTTAAAAAAATAAAGTATGCATCTTAATTTTACTTTTAAAATATTTATTTAAACTTTAAGCAGTTAAATTATGATATAGAACGTTAAAGTCAGTTTGTACTTCAAAATGATAATAAACAGTCTTGACTAACTAAGTCTTAAATTTTAGTAAATAGACTATGAATTATAGCTTTAATAATGCTGTTGCTGGTTAGTAGCTTTAGTCGTGTCCGACTCTGTGCAACCCCATGGACTGTAGCCCACCAGGCTCCTCTGTCCATGGGATTCTCCAAGCAAGGGTACTGGAGTGCGTTGCCATGCCCTCCTCCAGGGGATCTTCCCAACTCAGGGGTTGAATGTGGGTCTCCTGCATTGCAGGCAGTTCTTTACCACTGAGCCATCAGGGAAGCTTTAATAATAGATGTTGCTTAATTTTTAGGAAATTATTTTAGTATGTTGTAGCATAGGGAGATAACTGTTCTAATAACTGAGAGACTCTGTATCTCAAAAGTGAGGCAGCTTACCTTTTCTATGAAGATGTATAAAGATCATGCACATGTGGGTTAACTCACATTACAAATATGCAAAAAATACAAAAGCATACACTCAAGAATCTGTTCTTGTTTCTGTTTCCCAGTCTTACTCCTGTTTACAGAATTTCTCGGTATTATATATATTGAAAAGTATACATTCAACCATATGTAAACACATTGTTTTCATTTGTTTTTACTTAAATATTATATATACACACACACACACACACACACACACACATATATATATAGATAGATAGATAGATACACACACACACACACACACACACACACACACGTATATGGGCTTCCCAGGTGGTGCTAGTGGTAGAGAACCTGCCTGCCAATGCATGAGACACAAGAGACACAGGTTCAATCCGAGTCCAGATCATCTGGAGAAAGGAATGGCCACCCACTCTAGTATTCTTGCTTGGAAAATTGCATGAACAGAGGAGCCTGGCAGACTACAGTCCAAAGGGTCACAAAGAGTCAGACTCAACTGAAGCAACTTAGCACGCAAGCATGCGTGTATATGTATTTTTGCACAGCTTGCTTTTTTCATTAATAAAAATATTTTTTGGAGTTCCTTTCATGCCAGTACACCAAGCTCTATTTCATTTTTAACTACTCCGTAGTATTTCATTACATGACTGTGCCATAGTTTATTTAAATGTTTGCCACTAATGGACATCTGGGGTTTCCCTGGTGGCTCAGACGGTAAAGAATCCTGCAGTGCAGGAGACCTGAGTCTGATCCCTGGGTCGGGAAGATATCCTGGAGAAGGAAATGGCAACCCACTCCAGTATTCTTGCCTGGGAAATCCCATGGACAGAGGAGCCTGCTGAGCTACAGTCCGTGGGGTCACAGACTTCGAACACAACTGAGTAACTAACATCACCAACCCAATGAAACTGAGCATGCATCTTGAAGCATATATATATGACAGCTTTTGTGAAATATATGCCTAAATTCAAGTGAGACTTTTCTCTTTCCCTTGAGAGGCAGCTGGACAGGTACAAAGCCCCACCTCTGGGCTGTCTGGCTCCTTCGGATATCATTTCTGTTTGTTCCTCAATCCAAAGTCCCTGGAGGTATCTGACTTGGTGATCTTATCTCTTCTACCCTTCTAATTGTATTATTTTTTGTTTCTTTTTGAGACTGGAAGAACAGATGTCCAATAGCATGTACCAGTTCTTCTGCTGTGGGCGTTTGCCATGTCAGGCCAGAGAGCTGGCATCTCAGAAGTGCATTTTACTTAGAGAAGTGTTAGTTGGGTAAAGTGAAAACTGTTAATTTAGGGCTATATTGCAGGTACTTTACACATTTAATAGTCTTCAGGGTCTTAACAAAGATTAACATTGTTTTATCAATTAAAAAAATACAGTTCATTTATTCTAAGCAGTTTTTGAAACAGAAGTCATAGGTTGCCTCCTTCTTAGAAGGATATTTGTGTATGGGTATGTTTTAGCTTCTTTGTTAAATTTCCTTATCCTAGTTGAACAATTTAAAAAAAAACCCCAAGTCTATTTAATAAAGGGGATGAGTTCTAATCATTCATCAGGTTTTCTTATATTGCTGAATGGCTATTTCCAGTTCATTTCAAAAGCAGTTCAATTTTCTTTTCTTTTCCATCCCTTGTTTATAACATTCATTTGTCATTTTTGTCATTTTGTAGACCTACCAAGAGCAGCTGTCAGGATCTTAAGCAACATGACATTCCTTTTTGTGAGTTTGTCATACACAGCTGAGAGTGCCATTGTAACTGCTTTCATTACCTTCATCCCCAAGTTCATCGAGTCACAGTTTGGTATTCCAGCTTCCAATGCCAGCATCTACACTGGTAAGGCACTGCCATTAGAACTCCTTGAAACCATGATCATTTTTGACCACTAAACTAAAATGCAATGAGTGAAGACAAAGTTCGTTCTAACATTAAAGTGTTAAAATTCAAGTTCATGAACAGCAACCTTCCCCCTTCAGATTTTAGGAGGCGGAAGTCTTTGAATGTTTTCTGTTGGATTCAGATTGTGTTACTGTGTGACATTTTTACCAACTGTGTTTTGGAAAAGGGAGAACTTTTCATGCTTGTGTTTTTAAGATTCTCAGTTTGAAAGAATGAAATAGGCAAAGTGTTCAGACTTAAACCTGAACAAATCTTTTTATGGGTTGACATGAGTCTGACAGTGTTCAATTGAAAAAGTTTGATAATCTGAAATAGAGATCAATTTCATGGTATCAGGATTTTCCCTTCATAAATGTAAACACATTTTAATTCTATTACTGGAAGTACTTGAAGTTAGAAAGGAAATCTATAAATTTTGTCTCAGGTGATGTTTTATGTTTGAGAAAATTGATTTTTAGAAGATTTTGGTACAGGGGCCCATAGCATCCAGTGATCAGATCTTTCTTCTCACAGTAAATTGGGTTCTCAGTTATGTGGGAACATGAATTCTCAGATATTGGGATTTTCAGTGTATTATACCATAGAATATTCTGGGTATTTCCATAGTGGTTTCAAAGGTGGTCAAATAACTGTATCTAAGGCTTTATTTATTAATAAAGTGCATTTAAGTAATTAAGTGGAGAATTGCAAGAACTTTACTGATGACCTTGGCGCCCACTTTTTCCTCCATGTCCACATTCAAACCCAGCAAGCTTGGATTAAATTAACAGACAAAATTATATTATTTGTAGAAAGAGCAGTTGACTTGAATTATTTGGGTAATCATTTTGTTCTCTATTTCACTTTGCCCATAAAAAGACATGCATATTGAGTTGTAGGCCCATCATAACAAATCTTTTTATAAAGAGTGTACTGCTTTGGACCTTGTAATTGTCACCTATAATTTTTTTTTCTGTTGGTTTTAAAGAAATATATGTTTTCCTTACATTAGGGTAAAATTTACAGATTACATTGCAATTTTGATTTCAGATATCCTGAACATCCCATTTCTAGTTTAATTCCTACTCTAACTCTGGTGGGCTGCAAAGAGTTGGACACTACCGAAGTGCCTGAGCACACCTTCATCCTTTGTCTTTTTTTAAAAAAATAGTTGATTAATTATTGGCTGTGTTGGGTCTTTATCACAGTGTGGTTGGGCTTAATTGCCCCAGGGCATGTGGGATCTTAGTTCCCTGACCAGGGATCGAACCCACATCCCCTGCAATGGAAGGTGGATTCTTAACCACTGGCCACCAGCGAAGTCCCTATACTAACCTTTGTTGAGCAACGATCCTTGAATAGGGAAACCACGAGTGGTCTCGTAGTTAGATCTGAAGCTACATAACTGTCGAATGTAATCTCAGCATTTCCCACTCTGTGTTTAAATATTAAAGGTGTTACTGGAAAGAAGGTTCATAGTCAAATAAATTTAGGACTTGCTGCGTTAAAATACTACAGAGTTCTTTGCTGTAGCACTTTTCATAACTCTAAGAACCCTTGGAGGAGGAAATGGCAACCCTCTCCAGTATTTTTGCCTGGGAAATCCCCAGGAGGAGCCTGGTGGGCTACAGTCTATGGGGTTGCAAAAGAGTCAGACTTAGCAATTGTACAACAGCAACATACCAATGTGCATTGTGAACTCCCAAAGGAAGGTTCCGAGTATGGTCCCTCCCACATTTATTTGACCATGGAATCTGGCTTTTTTTTTTTTTTTTTTTAATGCATTCATTCTCATGAACAGTGTTTCCTGGGGCACATATCAGGAAATACTGCCCTTCTAGTGACAAGGGAGCAGAGACGTCTAGATTATCCCATTTGCCTCCAGATGGACCATTTTGATTTCAAGGTCTCCTGGGCAATGGTACAGTGATGAGCTGGGTTGGAACTGATGCATGTTGAGTGTCTATTGACCAAGGCCATCTCTTAATTACTGGTCCAGTCAGAGGCTAAATAGATAACTTCTGTGGAAAAATAGAATAAAGGGGTGTTTGGTTGCAGAGTTCCACAGTGGTATGTGGTCAAGGCAGTGGTCACTGAGTGTGACCACCTGGATGAAGAGGGTATGAGAACTAAATCATGAAATTTGTTCATCCTGTGTTTTAACATCTGGGTTAAAGGAGCAGTGTCACACTATACCAGTGCCACTCTGGTTTCATCAACAGTAAGTGTTTGTGTGTGTGTGTGTGTTTTAATCATTACCAATGGAGTTTATACAATGTTTGGTAGTCTTTGGTATTTTGATAAGAGGCCTTTCATTTCTAGCTCACATACTTTTTCCTTCCTTTCCAGACAGATAAAAAATAATAATAGTTAAGAAGGTCTCCTGGAGAAGGGAATGGCAACCCACTCTAGTATTCTTGCCTGGGAAATCCCATGGATAGAGGAGCCTCAAAGGCTGCAGTCCAAAGGGGTCAGAAAGAGTCAGACACAGCTGAGTGTTAATTTCTGCACTTTCAAGAGATACTCAGACTGATTAAGAATAGTGGATGGCTTGTTGTTACAATAAGACTAAACAGGGCTGAGAATTCTTTTTAAAACTCACTGTGACTTTTTGAATTTGTAAGGACTGAATCCTTCTTTACTCTCCAAGCAGAGATCTGTGTTTTTTAAGAACTTATTTAATCTTTTGTATTTAAGTCCCTTTCTATGCATATAAATAACTTGGAGAATGAAGAAATGTTTCTGAAGATGAATCTAAAAGTAGTTTTAATTTCTCCTCTGACAAAGTTTTCAAGTTAAAGTTCTTTTTTCATTAAAAAAATTCCTCGCCCTTCTGTAGCAGTTTGTTTTGTTGTGTTATATAGTGGAGGTGAGGCTCCATACGTGTATCAAAAGACTGGCTTTTGCTCACTTGCCCCCTTGCATAGTCATTGAACACTGAGTACTATGGCGTGTGTGTGTGTGTGTGTGTGTGTGTGTGTGTGTGTTAGCAGGTGGGGGGAAATACAAAGACTCAAACTTGAACCTTAAGTTTCTTATAGATCTGGGAAGAGAGAAAGAGTGAGCTTATGAACTAAGTTTAGAAAAAGCTGTTTAAGTAAATCAGTGGAAGCTTTGGGTTAGTGTGAGCTGCATTTCACGGAGGAGAAACGGCTTTTAAGCAGGCTTTATTTATTTATTTGGCTGTGCATAGTCTTCGTTGCTTCTCGGGCTTTTCTCTAATTGCAGCAAGCAGGAGCTACTTGCTTGCAAACGGGCACTACTCTAGTCTTGTGCCTGGGCTTCTCACTGCAGGGGCTTCTCTTGTTGCGGAGCTTGGGCTCTAGGGCACCAGGGCTTCAGTAGTTGTGGCTCCCTGGCTCTAGAGCAGAGGCTCAGTAGTTGTGATACACCGGCTGCTCGGCATGTAGGATTCTCGACCAGGGATTGAACCCGTGTCTCCTTCATTGGCAGTGGATTCTTTACTACTGAAGCTCCACCACCCCCCTCACTCCACCACCGCCGCAGGGCAATGGTGGTGTCTAAGGTGGCTAATACCTTTACTCTCATGCTGCTAATTCACTGACTTCAGGCTGTCAACTATTTCTCTCTTGGTATGTTTCTAATCTAGAAAACAATAATTTGGACTAGAATGAATTTGATGACTTCTTCCTGCTCCAAAATCTTAGATGAAATAATTTTCCCAAGGCCACATGTACCAAATAAACTTATTCTTACATTCCTGTAGAGTCATGTGATTTTCTTACAAGGGAAATAGTTAAGAAGCAATTCATCACTGGGGTATTTTTAGTAATGTTGCATCACCACAAACTTTGACTATGTCCAGCGTCCTTTGATCTCTTTTTCTTTGCTGTGGGCAACCAGAGGTAGCCCATGGATTTTTTTTGGAATTCCATCTGTCACTTAACTCAATGCATAATTTTAGCCAAGTCACTTAACTGCCCTGTCTCAGTTTCTCATTTGTAAAATGTGAGTGATTCTTTCCTAAACCTACTAACAAAAGTTAAATGAGATAATGATATCTTAAATAATTTGACATATAGTCATAGATGGTCAGTAAAACCTTTGTATGTTGTAAGATCCTGTTGAATTTAAATCCCCATTGAAGAGTTTTGTTAGATTTTCTGATTTAAAACAAACTTTGTGTTAGTCTAATTTAGGGTGGCAATTCGAAGGCATTTTGTTAAATCTCATCTGATAAGAGAAGTAATACATTCAAATGAAATTGTATGGAGTGACTATTTTTAGTCCTGAACATAGGAATAAAGTGGCAGAAACCTTCTAGGGCAGGACATGGGCAGAAGATGCTAAGGAGGGAAATTCATGGTGTAATGTATCATGAATCCATTTTCTTATCTCTGTCTCTCAATCTCTCTCTCTCTCCTCTGTCTCTCTCTCTCTCTTTTTCTTAATATTTATTTTTATTTCTTGGCTGTGCTGGATCTCAGCTGTGGCTTGCAGGATCTTGTTCCCTGACCAGGGCTCAAACTGAGGTCCCCTGCATTGAGAGCTTGGAGTCTTAGCCACTGGACCACCAGGAAAGTCTTTCTGTCTCTCTCTTTGAATTTCTCTACTTTACCAAATGACCAGCCTCCTGTTTGGCCAGTTCTCCAAGTG
Organism: Muntiacus reevesi; assembly: GCF_963930625.1. NCBI lineage: Eukaryota > Metazoa > Chordata > Mammalia > Artiodactyla > Cervidae > Muntiacus > Muntiacus reevesi. The sequence continues at coordinate 45,478,041 of NC_089260.1, forward strand.
ACCATTATTTCTTTTGTGATTCTTCAGCTTTATTTACCTGGAGAAGGAAGTGGCAGCCCACTCCAGTGTTCTTGCCTGGAGAATCCCAAGGACGGAGGAGCCTGGTGGGCTGCCGTCTATGGGGTCGCATAGAGTTGGACACGACTGAAGCGACTTAGCAGCAGCAGCAGCAGCAGCAGCTTTATTTACCAATTATCAGAGTCAAAAATTTTATTCTAGCAAATTTGTATAGTGACCAGTAAATTTAATAAAACATAGTGAATGCATGGCTTTTTCTATGTTTGTTGTGCTTTAATCCACTGCAGTCATTATTCTTTTTGATGTTCCAATTGTGCAGTCCTTGGCCTCTGGGAGCCCCTTCAAGTTAGCATCTGTATATCCTTTGGAACAACCTCAGTAGTCTTTACGGTTTTTTCTGCCCTAGACCTGGAATCAGTCACACTTCTCCAAGGAGTCCTGGTTCCTTTTAGAATAAATGATCTTTGGAGATCACTCTCTGAGCACTGGGGTGATCATTGGTGCAAGTTGTGTCTGTAGGCCTTTTTTTTTTTTTTTTTTTTAATAAAAAGAGGAAAGCAAATCATAAAGTTATGTGATATTTCTGCTTCAGTTAAGAATACAAGTTGTCACTTCTTTGATATTATATATTTTTGTTCTAGTATTAAAAATCTTTCTTCCTAATGACTTTTACATAATTACTTTATCCATATGTGTATGTGTGTGAGCATGAGTTTGTGTATAATGGTTTCAAGTTATCTATCAGTATTATTACCATGAAATATGAAACACAGTTTTAGATGTCTTTGTGGTTCTTTCTGTCCATAGGCTATCTGTTAGGGATTTGCAAAATACTGTGGCCTAAAGTTATTTGAAATAATTCTTCTGTTTGGCTATGACCACAACCTGATATGCTGTGAAAATTATTTGCTTTAATTTGTTCTTAGTTTTTTAGGACTTCTTTATTTTTACATTTTGAAATAAAACAGTTTATTTTTTTTTAATTGGTTGAAAGCTGCTTTACAGTTTTATGTTGGTTTCTGCCGTAGAACAGTGAGAATCAGTCATAATTATATATATATCCCTTCCCACCCTCTCCTTCCCTCATCCCACCTCTCTCGGGCATCATTGAGCAGCAGACTGGGCTCCTTGTGTTATTTAGCAACTTCCCCCTAGCTAGCTATTTTACACATGATTGTGTATATATGTCAATACTACTTCCCCAATTCATCCTACCCTCTCCTTTCCTCACTCTGCCCACAAGTCTGTTCTCTACTAGGTTCATCAGTACCATTTTTCTAGATTTCATATATATGCATAAACGCAACCACTCCAGTTTTTTGCCTAGAGAATCCCACGGACAGAGGAGCCTAATGGGCTACAGTCCATCATGGAGTCGCAAAAAGGCGGACACAAGTGGGCGACCAATACTATGATACTTATTTTTTTTTCTATTTTTCTGTTTTTAAGTTAAATTTGGTTTTTTAAATGATGGAAGACATTTATATGATTTAAAAGTCAAAGCCATGCAATGAAGGACATTCAGAGAAGCTTCTTCTGTGGGTCTGACACTGTGCCAGGTGCTGGAAGCACTATGATGGGAACACAGAGGGATGCCACCCTCAAGGACCTTACAGATCCCCGATGGGCTGCTCGTGTTCCTAGACAAGGTCCTTAACCTTTATGAGAGCTACAGGTTGTGATGATTAAATGAGGGCGTGTAGATGGTGTGCTTAGCACTGTGGCTGGAAAGTAGCTTTTAGTAATAACTGCAATGCCCACTGTCTGAGGGCTTCCCAGGGGGCACAGTGGTGAAAAATCTGCCTGCCGACGCAGAAGACGCAAGGGACTCTGGTTCGATCCCTGGACCAGGAAGATCCCCTGGAGTAGGAAATGGCTCTAGTATTCTCACTGAAAACTTCACGGACAGAGGAGCCTGGCAGACTACAGTCCATGGATTCGCAAAAGAGTCAGACACAACTTAGTGACTTAAACAAAAACAACAAACGTTAACCTCTCCAATCCTCAGTCTCATCTCTGGAATAAGGGGTTTAATGAGACCACCTTTCACCAAAGATCAGCTGACGGACACCCACTGTCTGCTCCACACCCCCGATGTCACAAAGTCCTCTCATCTTTGTGACCAACTTCTTTATCTAGGCATTCAAGTTAGCGTCTTGCCATTTCACTTTGGTTGTATGTAATACCTTTTCCTGGCACTTTAAATTTCTTTTATAGATATACTGATTTCCCCCCCCCCCCTTTGGTGCATGTGACAGAACTGATGTTGAATTGCCACACTTTTTGCTTTTTTTTTGGAGGGACTGTCAAAGAGTAAGGTAGGTTGATGATTAAATTTCTCCTTTTATTTATTTAATTTCTCCTTTTAAAAACTCCAGACATTTTTACTGAGTGTGGTCCTGTAAAAGTTCATACCCTGCTGTAGTGAGGGGATCCCTACCCACTTTGTAGTGAGTTAACATCTTAGAAGAGAAAGGTGATGGATTTTGGAGTTGTAGGTCTGGGTTCAAGACCTGCCTCTGCCATTTATTCACCATGTAACCTTGGGTGAGTTAACTAATTTCTCTAGCCTCAGTTTTACTAGCTGCGAATCATAGTTATTTAGTAGCTGGTGTAATCACAGCTATTTAACAGGACTTTTGAAATTTTAAAAAGTTTAAAAGTGACTAAGTGTAAAGAGCAACATAAATATTAATAATGAGAACGACCCTGGATTTCATCTCCATTTATCAAGTATTTCGTTCTCCACAATAGGACAGGAGAACTGGGATTGTTATTATTTTAATATGTATTTATTTGGCTCTGTTGGGTCTTAGTTGTGGCGCATGGGCTCTTTGCTGTGGTGCGTGGGCTCCTCTAGTTGTGGCTTGGAAACTCCAGGGCACACGGGCTCAGTAGTTGTGACTCGTGGGCTTAGATGCCCCATGGCCTGTGGGATCTTAGTTCCCCGACCAAGGATCAAACCGCACTGGAAGGTGGATTCTTAACCCCCAGACTACCAGAGAAGTCCCAGAACCAGGATTATTATTGAAAAAGATGAGGAGGAGAAGAAAGTAGGGGCTGGAGTATAATATTACTTGTTTTGTTGATAGATAAATAAAAGGTACAGGCACTAATTGAAGGATTTATGGCCTTATGGGTAGTGACAAACTGGGGCTGGAGACAAACTATCCTAACACCTAGCTCTTGCCATAGTTTCTCATTTCCTCTGAGATGCTGTTAACTTGTAAAAATCACGTCCAGATCTAATGAATATCTTGGCCCTTGTATGACCAGGATATAGTTACTACCACACAGGAAATAACTTAACTCTTTTCAACTAAACAATGAGACATGTGCTTTGACATTATTAGAAGTTGAAGTAATGTCCTTTTGTAACCTGAACCGTCTCATCATGGACCACAGAAAATTTGCTTTGCTGCCAGGTTCAACTTCCCATTATGGCATCTTTCCATTGGCCAGAGGGTAGAACATGGGCTTATTTACATTTGTTACTGTTAGATGGATTAGATTTCAGGCTAATGGTTAATTTTTTTTTCAAGTCATTGTATTGAAATTTTTCTTACATCTCTATTTGCAATAAAGATGAATATAATTCCTGTTGGTTTTTTGATTAAAAAAGATATTTAAAAACATTAGAGATGCATACTTATCTTACCTGAGCAAGAACAATTTGTGTATTATTGTTTTGTGTAGAGTAGGTCAATATTATTTTGTTCCATCTTTCCTAAATTTTCTTGAAATATAGTCTATGGAAATACCAAATGCTTTTGGAAATGCAGTTGAATTTGGTGGACTTGTTATGGAGCAGCTATGTAAATGTCCATATCCTTTGATAAAATTTTCCAGTAGAACATCTGTTTTTGTGACATTGCAAATTTTTTGTTATTGTTCTTTTTTCAACCTTGTTCTTAGAGATAGTTATTCTTGTAATCAATGGGTTTATAGCTGTAGCTACAAGATATATATTGTATATATATCAGCAAACTGCCAATTTGTACTTAACTTTTTTTTTTTTAACTTGTTTTTTGAATGAAGTCATTGGTATTAACTTCACTGGGCAAAGTATTCTACACAATAATTGAAGATTTTTAGGGAGTATGTTTAAAATAACTAAGGAAGCAACTGTATTGTAGAAGCATCAGGTGCAGTTCTAGTGCTGATAGCTAATAGTAGATAAGTCTTTGTTTTTAGATCAGATTCCCAAGAATCTTGGAACAAGGTGTCCATAGAAACTTTGTATTCATGTAAAGTATGTGCCCAGTGGAGAATTTTGCCTTATGGTACGTGCTCCCAGCCCATCTTAGGGTTAGAACCTTTAAGAACGAAGGGTCATCATCAGGAGGTATATACAGCAATCTCTGCTGCAACTTCCAATTCTCTGGTTCTACGATAACAAACAGAAAACCCAAATAATTAATTTCATATTATATGGGAATAATTTTGAAAATGTTAATAAGCTCTAAAACACATGCTGCTGCTGCTGCTGCTAAGTCACTTCAGTCGTGTCCGACTCTGTGCAACCCCATAGATGGCAGCCCCCCAGGCTCCCCCGTCCCTGGGATTCTCCAGGCAAGAACACTGGAGTGGGGTGCCATTTCCTTCTCCAATGCTTGAAAGTGAAAAGGGAAAGTGAAGTCGCTCAGTCTTGTCCGACTCTTAGCGACCCCATGAACTGCAGCCTACCAGGCTCCTCCATCCTTGGGATTCTCCAGGCGAGAGTACTGGAGTGGGGTGCTACTGCCTTCTCCCAAAACACATGCTAATAAATATTAATACTAAAGCACAATGTTCTTTCCTGCTCTAACAAGCTGAAACTTGAGTTGCACCTGTTAAATTGCCTTCTTTTTAAAATTCTCTCCACTTCATCTTTAATGGTTGCGTTCAGTTCCCACCCAGTTGTCTAAGATGTCAGCTACTCCTCTCCAGCTTTGAGTAAAAAATGACATTTGGCATGTGCTTTTTGTGTGTCTGTGTGTGCTCAGTCACTCAGTTGTGTCCAACTCTGCAACCCTGTGGACCGTAGCCTGTCAGGCTCCTCTGTCCATCGGATTTCCCAGGCAAGAATACTGGAGTGGGTTGCCATTTCCTTCTCCAGGGCATCTTTCCTACCCAGGAATCAAACCTGCATCTCCTGTGACTCCTGCATTGGCAAGCAGATTCTTTATCACTGTGCCACCTGGGAAACCCATGTGCCTTGCATATCCTTCATTTTGGTGAAAAGAAAAATGTGAAAAGATTCAGGGCCACCTTTGAACCTGGTGGAGCACCCCTGGTACAGTGCATTGATTGTTGCTACACTGTATTTTTCCTTTGCTGGTTCACTTCTATCACTTGGGGTGAAATTTAAAATATTTATTGCATTTTTTTATTCCTTTAGCTTTTGAGATCTATTGTTGCCTTCCAAAGAGAAGCTCTGTTTTAAAATGTGTGATTTTATTATTCATAATCAAGAGTAGATAAGGTCTGAACAGTGAGGGAAAGAGACTAGTGTTTTGCTGAGAGATTTAGACTCATTGGTTGCTGGGGCTTGTCATTGTGATAGGAAGGTACATGAGAACCGAGTCATCTGTTTCTTCTCTATTGCTTTCTACTCAATGGCTATTTTTATAAAGTTGATTAAATAATGGACTTTTAAAAATGGTACTGCATATTTTATTTTATTTTCTACTTTTGGTTGCGCCAGGTCTTCACTGCTGCTCATGGCTTTTCTCTAGTTGCAGTGCACAGGCTTCTTATTACAGTGGCTTCTTTTGTGATGGAGCACAGCATTTGAAGTGCATGGGCTCAGTAGTTGTGGCGGTGCAGGCTTAGTTGCCCCGAGGCATGTAAAACCTTCATGGACCAGGGATCAAATCCATGTCCCCAGCTTTGGCAGGCAGAGTTTTATCCAGTGTACCACCAGGGAAGTCCATTAATGGATCTTTGAAGCCTAAATTCTCATTAACAGTAGGTTTGATGTCCTCCAAAGATAATAGAAGATCATTAGATTACTAGGCTATGTTTTCACTCATTAAACTTATTTTGTGGATTTCATTACCTGTGGAAATATGCATGTCATTTGAAACAAAGGAGCACTTTAGGTTAAAAGTACAGTATGTAGCATACTGGTTACAATTTCCATCTCAACTGTCCCTGCTTTGTCCAAAGTTCTTATATTTTCTGGCTTAAGCTATCTCATTCAGTAAGCAAGTTAATTAATTTTTGAATTTTGAAATTTGATTAATTTTTGAGTTTTCTTCTAGGTATAAAATGTTCTGATCTTTTATTATCTTCGCAAACTTATTTTGGTGGATAGATGAAAACAGTGTGTACTTGGGCGATCATTTATTCTCTGCATGCTGCACTTCCTTTCCTCCAGGGTTTTGCCCAGATGGCCTCTTGTCAATGAAACTTTACCCAGTATACCCCATTTAAAAATGCAGCTCCTCTCTCAGGACTCCTGATTTTCCTTGTTATGGTGGACGCTTTTCTCTGCAGTGCGTTCTATGTTCCAACACTCAGTACAATTTCCTTTGTTATTGGTGTATTGTTTATTGTGTCTTTTCCTCACAGTAGATTATCGGCTCAATGCAGGCAGGGATTTTTGTCAGCTTATTCACTATGTATCTTCAGAATCTAGAACAGAGCCAAAACATAGTATATACTCAGTAAATGTTTTCTATTAAATTAAATATATGTTTTAAAAATCATATGTTTTTATCAGCTTTCTGAGGGTTATACCAAACATAAATAACACAAAAGTGAATTTTAACTCAACCACTATTGAAATGATTGGAGGTTTAAAAACAATACAATAAAGGGCATCTACTACTTAGTAGCGAAAGACTGCATGCTTTCCTCTTGAGATCAGGAACAAGACCAGGATGTCTGCTCTTGGCATTTCTATTCATCACTGCACTGGGGATTCTAGCCAGAAAAGTTGGGTAAGAGAATGACATTAAAGGTATTCAGATTCGAAAGAAAGATGTAAAGCTATCTTTATTCACAGATTAGCCAGTCTTGTATAGAAAAGATCTTAGAGTGCACTAAAAATTATTAGAACTAGTAAATGAGTTTAGTGAGGTTGCAAGATACAAGACTAATACAGAAATACCTCAGAGATATTGTGGGTTAGGTTCTGCAGTTAAGCAAATATTGCGATAAAGCAAGCCATGTGGTTTTTTTGGTTTCTCAGTGCATATAAAAATTATATTTACAGTGTGAGAAAAAAGTGAAAGCTAGCCGCTCACTCATGTCTGACTCTTTGCATGGACTCTTTCCATGGACTCCAGCCCACCAGGCTCCTCTACCCATGGAATGCTCCAGGCAAGAATAATGGAGTGGTTGCCATTCCCTTTTCCAGAGGATCATCCCAACCCAGGGATCAAATCCAGGTCCTCCAGCATTGCAGGCAGATTCTTTACTGTCTGAGCCACCAGGGAAGCCTCTATTTACCCTGCACTGGAGTCTATTAAGGACTTCCCTGGTGGTTAAGATGGTAGAGAATCTGCCTTCAATCAGGAGACTTGCAATAGGATTACAACTAAAAATAACATACATCCCTTAATTATTATTGCTAAAAATGCTAACCATCATCTGAGCCTTTAGCAAGTCATAACCTTTTTGCTGGTAGAGGGTTTGAAATGTCAGGAGAATTATCAAAATGTGATGCAGAGAGACACAAAGTGAGCAAATACTGTTGAAAAATGGTGCTGATAAATTTACTCAACTCATTGTTGCCACAAACCTTCAATTTATACAAGGTGCAATGCCTGCAAAGTGCAATAAAGCAAGGCATGTCTGTATGCAAACATCAATTATATTTCTGTACACTAGCAGTGAACAAAAATGGAATTAAGGAAACAGTTGCATGTATACTAGCAAGAAAGAATGAAATACTTAGATTTCATTAGATTTAACAAAAAGAGGTGCAAAACTTGTATTCTGAAACCCACAAAATATTCTTATATTCTGAAGTCCACAAAATATCCATAAAAATTAAGGAAGACCTAGATAGAAAGACATCTCATGCTCATGAATTAGAATACAGTGTTATTAAGGTGGCCATACTCCCCCAATAAATTCAACACGCTCCTCATCAAAATTCCAGGGGGCTTCTTGGAATAAAGCTGACAAGGTGATCCTAAAATTCATTTAGAAATGCAAGTGACCTAGAATAGCCAAAACAATCTTGACAAAGAACAAAGGCAGAGCACCTAGACTTCTTGATTACAAAACTTAAGAAAAAGCAGATGGTTGGATGATTTCACCAACTCAATGGACATGAATCTGAGCAAACTCCGGGAGAGAGTAATGGACAGAGCAGCCTGGAGTGTGGCAGTCACTGGGGTCACAAAGAGTCAGACATGACTGAGCAACTCAACAACAGCAAAATGCTGCACTGAGGCAGGATAGTCAGCTCCTTGTGTGGCAGATGATTACATTTTTAGTATTTACTTATAAAGCTTATGTCTTTGTGATTTTGAACTAGATAATGCAACCAAAATTGAATTTTATCAAATTAAAAGAAAATTTTAGCCGTGCCCGGTGACTTGCATGTTATTAGTTCCTTGACTAGGGATTGAACCAGGCACTCAGCCGTGAAAGCACAGAGTTCTGACTACTGGACCAGCAAGGAATTTCCAGATTTTATTAAAGTTAAAAACCTCTCTATGTCAAAAACACCACCAAAAAAAGTTCAAAAACAACCCACAGGATGGGAGAAGATATTTGAAAAACATATATCTGATAAGGTACTTGTATCCCTCATATGTCTGTGTGGTTAGTCACTCAGTTGTGTCCTACTCTTTGCGACCTCAGAAACTGTAGTCCTCCCGGCTCCTCTGTCTGTGGGGATTCTCCAGGCAAGAATAATGGAGTGAGTTGCCATGCCCTCCTCCGGGGGATCTTCCCAACCCATGGATCGAACTCAGGTCTCCCCCATTGCAGGCAAACTCTTTACCATCTGAGCCACCAGGGAAACCCATGAATACTGGAGTGGGTAGCCTATCCCTTCTCCAGGGCATCTTTCCAACCCAGGAATTGAACTGGGGTCTCCGGCATTGCAAGTGAATTCTTTACCAGTTGAGCTACCAGGGAAGCCCTTATATAGAATTCTTAAAATTCAGTGATAAAAAGAAAAATAAGGCAATTAAAAATGAACAAAGGATCTGAATTGATATTTCTCCAAAGAAGATGTACAAATGGCCACATGAACAGATGCTCAATCTTATTAGTTATCAGGGAAATACAAATCAAAATCGCAATGAGATACCACTTGATACCCATCTGAATGTCTGTAATCAAATATTATTTGTGGAAATAAATGCTGCTGAAGATGTGGAGCAGTTGGAAACTCACACACTGGCAGTAGGAAAGTCAAATGATGCAGCTGTTTAGGGAAGCAGTTTGGCACTTCCTCAAGCATTGAATTACTATGTGATCCAGAAATTTCAACTCTGGGCACACGTCCAAGAGAAATGAAAACATATGTCCACATAAAAACTTGCACATGAATGTTCATGGCAACATTATGCATAGTATCCAAAAATAGAAGCAACTTTAAATGTCCATCAACTGATGAATGGATAAATCAATGGAGTCTGTTAGTACAAAGGATTATTATTTGGCCATAAATAAGAATGAAGTACTGACAGGTCCTACAGCATGCACAAAACTTGTAAGCATTATGCTAAGTGATAGAAGCCAGCCAGACGTCTTTTATGACTTCATTTACATGAAAGGTCTAGAACAGGCAAATCTATAGAGACTGAACATAGATTAGTGGTTGTCTAGGGACGTGGGAGGAAATGAGCATGATGGCTGATGGGTTCAGGGTTTCTTTCTGAGGTCACGAACATGTTCTAAAAATGATTGTGGTTGCATATCTCTGTGAATATACTAAAGAACATTGAGTGGTACACTTATTTAACTAGGTGAGTTGTATGGCATGTGAATTATAGCTCAATGAAGCTGTCAATATAACAGAAAGAATAAAAAGCAGAGCACTTAGATTACTGGGTTGACGATCTTTATTAAATGGCCTCTTTAGTCCTCTTTGGACTACCCTGGTGGCTCAGTGGTAAAGAATCCGCCTGTTAATGCTGGAGATGTGGGTTCCTTCTCTGGGTCAGGAAGATCCCCTGGAGAAGGAAATGGCAACCCCCTCCAGTATTATTGCCTGGAAAATTCCATGGACAGAGGAGCCTTGTGGGCTCCAGTCCACGGGGTGGCAAGAGTCAGGCATGACTTAGCGACTAAACAACTGGTCCTGCTCATTCATTTGCAGAATTAATGTGGTTTTTAATGAGCTAGATTTTCACTTGGCCGTTGTGGGGCAAAAGAATTCTAACAAATATAGTTAGGTGTGTAGAAGTTTGTCTCAAAAATATTTTGGATAAATAGAGTTTGAAAAATCCATTTACTTCTCCCAGGGAAAGGATATCTTTGCCAGGTTTTGTGGCTCAGCAGTTCGTGGGCATAATAACCATCAACTCTCTTGACGGGAAGGCTGAAGAGCTTCTGGACTTGGACAACAATGGACAGGGGAGATGCTGAGAACTGCTGACAGAAAATGAACCTCACCCACAGGGCCTCCAGAGAGGGATTTGCATTTGGCACCAGCCCACATCTGTAGGCTTTGCCTCTCTAAACGGAAACTGAGTCTAGTAACTTAATACCGATGTCTTCCTTTGAGGCTTCTTTTGATCACTGAAAAAGTTCATAAGATCCTAGTCTTCTGTGAAACTGCCCTTACAGAATGTACACCCTTGCTTTGCAATAACTTGTTCAACGCTTTTGCCATTTCACCTGAAGCTTGCCAGTGAAAAACGGAAGTAAGCCATCTGATATTTTGCATTCCATCAAGTTATTTTTGCCCTCTGGTTTTATTGCCTGGATGCAGAAAACTCTCTTAGGTTTTTAAGCCATACAGGATGAAATATTTATTTGATTTGATTTTTGAATCCCTTTTACGACCCAGCGTGGCATTTGATTTTATGTATTAGTTCAGCCAGAGCTTTGCAGAAACCTGAAATGAAAAGTGGGCTTGTTTCTTCTATTGAATGTCCCTATTTATTACCTTTCCTTCAGCGCTCCCAAGACCTCGGATCCCCGAGATTGGGGTTCTCATATTTCTCTCCAGCTGCATGGTGTTTTCCTGAGTTGGCAGAGTTGAAGAGAGTGTGACTGTGGTTGAAAGAGACCCATTTATCCCCGGTGGAGGCTCAGTATGAGCTTGGTTTGCTATCTCCATGCTGACGTGGTGGGGGCTAAGTTTTCAGAGGTGTGTCATTCCTTGGTACGTCTTTATTAATCATTTCAGCAAGACCACGCGAGACTGCAGAGCATTCTCGGTTGCTGAGTTGCAGATGGTCCCATCTGAGCCCCCACTATGGCCATCATAGGTCCTTGACAGAGGAAACTGTGGCCGGAGAGCTCTGTTGCTGGCCCTTGGAATGGAGACAGACTATCTGCAGTAACCCTGTGCGATGCTTGCTGCCCTCCTGGGTTAGCTTCTTCAGGAGAATTCCTACAAGAACTCCTATATCCTTTCTCTCCAGGTGCCAGTAGCTTTCTTTGACACATGTTGTTCATGTCATCACACAGCCCACGTGTGTGATCCTCCTAATCCAGTCCAACACCCTTTACAATGTGACTTGATGTTATGCTATGAAATAGTATGAATTGAACGAAATAGTTTGGTTTCTGTCTTAAAATAGCCACTGAATTATAAAAAAAAATTATTAAAAAAATTATAAAAAAAAGGCATTACCGATGAATTCTAATGATGCAACCTTGTTCATGGTTTGTGAAAGGATTTCTTTTCAATTAATTAATGGCTGCACTGGGTCCTTATTGCTGCACAAAGACTCTCTAGTTAGAGCAAGCGGGGCTGTTTTCTAGGTGTGGTGCACAGGCTTCTCGTATTGCGGTGGGTTCTCTTGTTGCAGAGCACAGGCTCTAGGTGTTTGGGCTTCAGTAGTTGCGACTCTGAATCTCTAGAGTGTGGGCTTAGTAGTTGTAGCGCACGGGCTTAGCTGCCCCATGTGGGATCTTCCTGGAACAGGGATCGAACCTATGTCCCCTGCATTGGCAGGCAGGTTTTTAACCACTGGGCCACCAGGGGGGTCCTGTGAAGAAACCTCTGAAATTTTTTTTTCACAAGGATGATATTGAAATATGCAAAAGAGAAAGTTATTTTGTGTTTTTGTGATACTTTGTGGGTATATGTGTAGTTTATGGAAATGTATACTTAACTATGTGGTCTGGTCTCAGACCATTTAAAATTTGCTAGCTTCAAGGCTTGAGCTTGAAAATTATTATCTTCTCCTTCCCTCTGACAATAATTGGTATTTATTTCCTATAAGAAAATATTTGCAAGGGAAAGTGGAAGCTTAAAAAGGGGTAAAATAATTAGGCTTGGTTGTTAGGAAAACATTTATTTTGTATCAGAAGTTTAGAAACATAGTCTTTGGAAAAGTTAAAGAAATATGAGGTTTTTTATCCTGCTGTGTCACTCACTGGAGGCTTCCTTGCCTGCAATGTGGAAAGAATCTACTATATTCCTTCCAACTTAAGATGCTATTCTTTGTAAGATGCTCCATGATTTTGAGTTACTGTGAAATACAAATGCTTCTATTAATAATTAGACTATGACTCACCCCTGTGGCTCAGCTGGTAAAGAACCCACCTGCCAAAGCAGAAGATGCAAGAGATGTGGGTATGATCCCTGGGTCAGGAGGATCCCCTGAAACAGGAAATGGCAACTCACTCCAGTATTCTTGCCTGGAAAATTCCTTGGACAGAGGAGCCTGGTGGGCTACAGTCCCTGAGGTTGCAGAGTCAGATGTGACTGAGCAGACACACACATGACAAGGTAGAGACACTGTTGATTGTCAGCTGCATTCTGCTTTCAGAGCAACTCAAAATCCACACAGTTTTGAGAATTAGATGAAATTCTATCCAAAGAGTAGTTAGCACAGTATCTGGCACCTGGCCAGCATCAGTATGTGTGTGTCTGTGTGTGTGGTGTGCATGTGTGCAGAAAGAGAAGTGAAAGAGGGAAAGAGAAAGAGTGAATGAGAGTGAATTGTACTTCCTTCTTTTCTAGATCTCACCCCACTTTCTCCTCTACTCCCCTCCCCACCACTTCCCCAAAGACAACGGCAAAACCTGGAAACCATAATGGCGCATGGTGATATTTTGTAATGATTCAGTCTTAGGTTTGCAAGCCACACACTTTTCAATTTACTTAAAGAGAACTTTTAATGTGGAACATTAGATTATCTTTAGATTCAGATCTATATACGCAAATTCTGAGGCTCTGTCTGTACTAACAATTCACTTCAGTGGGACAGTCTGCACCCTTGTGATCTCACCATAGAAGAGGCTAGAGGACTACCAACAGTCCATGCTTTGTCACCTGTGGTGATTTGGCAGTTAAACTTTTGCTAAAAACACCCAACTCAGAATTTTGTTAACAGTGAGATTTTCTCAGTCTAGATATTTTGTGCCTGCCAGCTTTAAACTGATTTTAGCAAGTTATTTTAGCTCCCAAATGAAATCTGAGATTTCCTGTTTGTAAAACAAGATGTGGCCTATTTCAAGGAATCATTGAAAACAAAAATGAGTGTCATTTGAAGACTTTATGTAATAAATTCAAAATTACAAAATTATTCACCTGTGCATTTTCCAGGCCTTGGCAATTGCTAGAAAGTTTTTGAAGATAACAAAGATAGAGTTCCTGCCATGTACCTTTCACTCTATCAGAAAAGAGAGAAGTAAACCCAATAGATGCTGGCAGGCCTTACCTTGAGGGTGAACACTGGGTCCTGTGAAAGCAAATTATGATTTTTCACAATAGCAATAGCAGCACAATGGCAGTTCCCCGAACCCAAAGCATTCTTAAAATTTTTTAAATTTGAAGTATAATTGCTTTATGATGTTGTGTTACTTTCTGCTATACAACAAAGTGAATCAGTTATACGTATATCCCCTCCTTGAGCCTCCCTCCTACCTCCCCTGCATCCCACCCCCCAGGTCGTCACAGAGCGCTGAGCTGAGCTCCCTGTGCTTACAGCAGCTTCCCACTAGCCATCTACTTTACATGTGGTCAGTGGTACTTTTCAATTTGTCCTACCCTCTCTTTCTCACCCTGTGTCCACATGTCTCTTCTCTCTGTCTGCGTCTCTATTCCTGTCCTGTAAATAGGTTCATCTGTACCATTTTTCTAGATGCTATATGATAAGTGGGTCACCTGATTTTGTCTTCCTCTCTTCTAATTCAAGATTTTCTTGTTCCAAAAGATGCATAAGCTTAAACATATTTTATGTGTCTATTTGCAATACAGATAATATCTACATGGTAACAAAAGTTGAAGTGAAGAAGAAAAATCCATCAGTAGCTTTAATATTTGGTAATTCCCTGAATATCATTTTCATAAAGACCTTTTGACTCCATACAGGTACACTTTCTAAGGGCAAGTGATATTGTAATCCAGAGTAAAGACTTCAAAATTGACTGTTATGGGATCATGCTGGAAACAAGAGAAAGGAAGTAGGACAATTAACATATCAATCTGCTTGGATAAATAAGTAGATAAAAGATTTCCTACTGGAAAGCAGTAGGATGTGCGCAGACCTTTTATGAACCAAGCAAGGCCCTCTGGTCACTACTTTGCAGTGGTTAGATCTTTAGATTCAGATCTATATACACAGTGGGGCTTCTCAGGTGCCACTAGTAATAAAGAACCCTCCTCCCAAAGCAGGAGATGTAAGAGACTCAGGTTTGATCCTTGGGTCAGGAAGATCTCCTGAAGGAGGGCATGGCAACCTACTCCAGTATTCTTGCCTGGAGGATCCCATGGTTAGAGGAGCCTGGAGGGCTACAGTCCATGGGGTCACAAAGAATTGGACATGAGTGAAGTGAGTTAGCATGCACACACACACATATATACATGCACATATACACACAGCGGGCTTTGCAGGTGGTGCTAGTGGTAAAGAATTCGCCTGCCAGTGCAGGAGACACAAAGAGGACATGACTGAGTACACACACATATACACACAGTAGCTCAAAACCTAACAGGTTTATGTGTTTAAGAGAACAGAGTAGCTAAATATCAAGCAAAGGTTTGTATAAAAGAACACATACAGGTTTATGTCAGACCATTATGAGTTGTAAGTTTAAATTCAGTCCTATAGATTAAATAGCATATGGAAATTTGCCCGTTTGTAATTCCAATATATTTATTAGTGCAAATGTTACATTCATTAATAGTAGGCAGATAATAATGATGTGGCTTCTCTGGTGGCTCTGTGGTAAAGGACCCACTTGCAATGAAGGAGATGCAGCAGGAGCCTACGGTTCGATTCCTAGGTTGGGAAGATCTCCAGAAGAAGGATATGGCAACCCACTCTAGTATTCTTGCCTGGAGAATCCCCATGGACAGAGGAACCTGGTCGGCTACAATGCATGGGGTCGCAAAGAGTTGTACACATCTTAGCGACTAAACAACAACAGCAGCAATAATGATGTAATTGTGTCAATTGCTGACATTTATTGGGTGTACACAAGGATCAGGCACTGTTTCAAGCACTTTCTATGGTAATCCTAACAACCTACCAGGAAGAAACTATTCTTACTCACATTTTCCAGACAAAGAAAATCCAGGGTCCTGAATATTCAGAACCTTGTCTAAGGGCAGACAGCTTGTAGGTGGCAGAACTGAGATTTGAACTTGGATCTTCATGGCCCACACTCTTACCTGGAATTGTCTCTGACACTTGGAATCGCATTGGCCTCCACCCTCTCGCACCTGTGCCTTGGGCTGGGCCCCTTGCTTGGTCCAGGCTCTTCTATCATTCCCCACTGCTCTGTCCTCCCTCCACCCATCCTTGATGCCTTTTCCCCACCCTGTAGCCCCGCCCTCCCTGCATCTTGACCCCTAGAGAGCACGAGGAGCAGAAATTCAATTCGAGGGTGACAGAACTATCTGGCAGTGGCTGGAGGGGGGGCTGGATCAGAGGTAGAGGCTTAGAGGTGGGAAGCAGAAGGAAGGGCGCTTGGGTCTGTGGACAC
The DNA here is from genome assembly GCF_963930625.1 of Muntiacus reevesi. Classification (NCBI taxonomy): domain Eukaryota; kingdom Metazoa; phylum Chordata; class Mammalia; order Artiodactyla; family Cervidae; genus Muntiacus; species Muntiacus reevesi. The sequence continues at coordinate 45,494,121 of NC_089260.1, forward strand.
AGGGAAGGTCAGGAGAGCACCAGCCAGTGAGGAGAATTTGAGCTCAGGGCTAGTGGCAGGAGGCTTGGTTCTATCCAGAGAGTCCATCTTCTATACTCATTTCCCTCTCCCCTTTCAAAGGCAGTGGTGAAGGTGGGGAGGCTTAGGTGGCAGCAAGGTGGTGGATGGAGAGGCTGACTCTCAGCCCCTCAGTGATTTGTGCGTTCCACAGGCTTACCCCAAACCACTGAAGCTGGGTTGCAGGGAGCCAGGGGTTTGGAGAAGGGTCCCTGAGGAGGCTCTGTTGTTCCCCCATCCTCCACCCCACCCCCCACACAGCACGAAATTGTCCCTACTCATTCCATTTGCCTAAAATGCCAACACCAAAACATTTGGGTCTCTTACTCAAGCTGGAGTTCTGAGTGTTGTTCACATTTGCCTGAATGCATGGTCAGAATCTTTCCATTTTGGTAATTTAGTGAGATTTAGAGAATGGGGACATTAGAAGGAAATTTTAATAGATTTTCACTGTGTTTGATGAGAGCTCATACTGGCTAATGACAGACTTTCTGTTTTAAAGAACTGATTACTAAAAAACACCCCTGAATACTAATTAGGATGCACAGGCAAACAAATTATACTGCTTTTAAATTATGCAGCTCAGTTGGTAAAGAATCTGCCTGCAATACAGGAGATCTGGGTTCCATCCCTGGGTTGGGAAGATCCCCTGGAGAAGGGCTAGAAAAGCTCAAGGACTAGAGAAGTCCACGGGGTCCCAAAGAGTCGGACACGACTGAGTGACTTTCACTTTAAATTATGACTCAGCTGTTAGTGTGGGGATTTGTTTTGTTGCTGTCCTGGGGTCTAGCACGGTATCTATAAAGATATACATTGCTCAACTAAAATAGTGATTTTATTAATGGGCAGATGCACTCTAAAGGTAAGGCTTTTTATTCATGTTGATGTAATTTTTGCTGTTCTTTAATAAGGAGGAAAGTTTGTTAAGCAACTCAGAGCTGTAGTCGGGTTACTTACAAGATTTCAGATACCGCTGGTTCTGCATCTGTGGTGCTGTGGAGGATGGGCTGGGCTGGGAGGCAGGAACTCAGTTTCCATCTGTCTCTTCTTCCCCTGTGTGTGTACTGTTGGGCCAGTCACTTCCTCATCTATCAAACAGCCATTACTAGTTTTATAAAGTCAGGACTGTGGTGAGGATTACAAGTGAACACGATTTTTTTCCTGCCAACCCATGCGAAGCTCATACTTTAGATTAATCTATTAATACCCACCCCCTGACCTTTCACATGGGCTGTTGACCATGCAGGAGCAAGCCATCAAAGCATGAACATCGATGCAGCTGCAGACTTCTGAAATCTAGTATCACCTGGACCCACAGTATTCTCCACTTGCAAAGCCAAGTACATATTCTTATTTAGCGCTCTCTTTCCCACAGTGGTTATTCCAATCTTTGGCTATATTTAAAGTTCTCCATAGCTCTTCCTAAACCAAAGCTATATAATATATATGTGTGAGTGTATATATGTGTGTATGTGTGTGTGTGTGTGTGTGTGTGTGTGTGTGTGTATAAAGAATCTATATAGCCGACTCACTGAAAAAGACCCTGATGATACTGGGAAAGACTGAAGGCAGGAGGAGAAGGGGACAACAGAGGACGAGATGGTTGGATGGCATCACTGATTCAATGGACATGAGTTTGAGCAAACTCCTAGAGATGATGAAGGACAGGGAAGCCTGGCGTGCTGCAGTCCATGGGGTCGCAGAGATCGGGCACAACTGAGGAACTGAACAACAACATCATAAAGAATCTACACATGTTATCAATTCTTTTTATTAAAAAAAATTTTTTTTTAGTATTTATTTACCTGGCTGCACCAGGTCTTAGTTGCCACATTTGGGATCTAGTTCCCTGACCAGGGATTGAACCTGGGCCCCTGTGTTGGGAGTACAGAGTCTTAGCCACCAGGAAAGTCCCTGTTATCAATTATTGATGGGGAAAATAACATAGAAAAAAAGATGGAGTGAACTATGCCAGAATGTAAGCTGTGGGGTTTCGGTCCTTTATATTTCTATATGTTGTTTTATTACAACATGTATCGTATGATGTTTCCAAAATAACAGCAACAACAGAAAAACTACCTTTTGAGGAGCTATCACCCACCCACTGATGTATCCCCCACCCTCACCCCTCCCAAATCTGATTCCTAGCTCAGTTGCAGTGGCCTCTCTCTCCCCAAGACTAATCTGATCATGTGTGCTTTTAATTCTATATTCTCCTTCTCACAGACCTTGCCTTGGCATTAGATAACCTTTTCCCTCCCTGTTCAATCTGCCATTTCTTCTTAATCTCTTTGTGAGCTTATAACTATGCTTAAGTCCCCTGCATGTGTAAACAAACAAGCGAAATTCCCCAAGGCCCAGCTCTGCCTTATTGTTCAATTCCTCAGTCTGCCTTGTTGTTCAGGTGCTCTTTGTGATCCCGTGGTCTAGCAGCACACCAGGCTTCCTTGTCCTTCGACATCTCCTGAAGGTTGCTCAAACCCAGGTCCATTGAGTCAGTGATGCCATCCAACCATCTCATCCTCTGTTGTCCCCTTCTTCTCCTGCCCTCAATCTTCCCCAGCATCAATGTCTTTGCCAATAAGTCGGCTCTTCGCATCAGGTGACCAAAGTATTGGAGCTTCAGCTTCAGCATCAGTCCTTCCAATGAATATTCAGGGCCCCACTCTAACTCTAAACCCATGGCCCCTTTTCCTTTAGAGTCTGAATTCTACAAAGAGTTTGAATTCCAGTCTCTCAATCCTCACGACTGATGGTTTAGCCCATTGCAGCCCGGCTTCTGCCTTCCCTTAAAATTGCTCTTACTGAGATCTGCTTTCAGGCTTCATCTTCCTCTGCTCGTTCAGCTTTATTCAGTCAGTAGAACAGAGGAAGGTGCTCTTGTTTGAACATCCCATAAATGCCATGAATTCTGCCACCAGTTCTGAATGCCCCAGGCCAGCTCTTCCTGGGCTCTCAGCACCGGGACCACCGGTGAGGTGTTTCTCCCTGTTTGTCTCTGGGCCCATCACCCTTGGCATATCTACCACGGGGCTTTTGAGCGGCGCTCCTCCACGCCTTTTCTCCTTGTGTTCTGGATCCTTGCCGCCTTCTGTGTGTCCCCGTTCCCTCTGAAGGTCATGATTGTCAGTGTGGGTCCTGACCGTGGCTAACGTGGACCTTAGCAGTTCACTCCTGACCAAGTGTCTGATGTTGACTGCGTCTCTCTGCCAGCAGTGGTCTTTTTGCACCACCTCCCATCCTCTTTGACCCTGGCTCAGAATTCCTTGGTGGCTTCCCATTGCCTAGAGGTACACCCTGAGCTCCTCTCTATGATCCTTCATGGTCTCGCTTGGCCTTACCCATGTGGGCTTGGTCTCTTGCCCATGCCCCGCCTCGCCCCAGTAGCTTGCATTCCACAGTCCCATAGCTTGAACTCTGAATCCTCAATTCTGCTATCTTATGCCCCTTTGCACAGATTTCCTTAGGATATTCTATCTGTGCCGGCACATTGGGCAGCATCTGCTGGGTGTCAGCTCAAATACTGCCACTTCTGTGAAGTCCTCCCTGATTTCTCCCAGGGAAGACTCAGGTGCTTCTTCCCCTGTTTTCTCCCTGCCCTTGGTATAATTATCTTGCACCTGCTTGCCCTCAGTCGCTTCAGTCATGTCCGACTCTTTGCGATCCTGTGGACTGTAGCCTGCCAGGCTCTCTGTCCGTGGGATTCTCCAGGCAAGAATACCGGACTGGGTTGCCAGGATATCATACTTTAATTTGCTTTGTTTGTTTCTTTTTTAGATTGTAAGTTTCATGGGGCAAACAATATAACTAATTTTTTATTTTTTTTTTAACTGTGAAATCTAATGGACACAGAAATGCATTAATCAAACCTTAGATAATTTATATGTGGAGTCTAAAATATGATACAGGGAATTCCCTGGAGGTCCAGTGATTAGGGTTTTATCCTCCCACTGCAGGAAGCATGAGTTCAGTCCCTGATCTGGGAAGTAAGTTCCTGCATGCTGCCTGGCTTGGCCAAAAATAAAGTATGATACAAATGAGTTTATATACAAAACAGAAATAGACTCACAGACATAGCAAACAAATTTGTGGCTACCAAAGGGTAAAGAGTCAGAGAAAGATAGATTAGGAGGTTGGGACTAACATATATACGCTAGTATGTATAAAGTAGATAAACAACAAGGTCCTACTGTATAGCATAGGGGGAGCCATACTAGAAATCCTGTAATAAACCATGATGGAAAAGAATATGAAAAAGAATCAACATATCTATATTTCTTCATGAACTGTAGCCTACCAGGTTCCTCCATCCAAGGGATTTTTAAGGCAGGAATACTGGAGTGGGTTGCCATTTCCTTCTCCATCTCTATATACACATATAACTGAATTACATTGCTCTACCCTTGAAATTATCACATTCTGAATTGACTTTCCTTCAAAAAAATCCTTAGAGATAATGAATGATCATAAAGTGAACCCTTGTGCAGTGACTACCCAGGTCATGGGAAGGAGCATATTCAGTTCTCTAGGAGCTCCTGTATCGTTTCTGGATCCCACCCAACCCCTACCATCTTGGCTTTTATGACAGTTTTTACTTCCTGGATTTTATTCATAGTTGTGCTTCCTGTATATCCATTTCCAAACCAACATTCAGTTTTACCTGTTTTTGAACTTTTTATACAAATACAGGCAGGCTGTGTTTTTTTGTTATGTTTTACTTCCTTCATTGCAATGGTATGTAATTATGTCTTAATTTTTATTGTTGTAAAGCAGCATTTCAGTACATGAAGTTACTCCATACAATGTATTTATTAATGGACGTTTGCCTTATTTCCAGTTTGGAGCTACTATGGTGCTTGGATATTTTGTAAACTTCTTTTGGTCCCTGTGTGCATGAGTTTCTTCAGGATATGGATCTAGTAATGGACTTGCCTGTTACAGGGTGTGTGTATCTTCAACTCTACCAGATAATGCCAAACTGTCTTGCAGAGTATCTGTCACGATTTATATTCCACCAGCCATGCAGAGCATGCCCATTGCTCTGTATCTTTTGCCTGTATATGGTATTGTCAGGCTTTTCAATTTGTACCAGTATGGTTAACATGGCATATGCCTTCATTGTGGCTTTAATTTGTATTTCCCTCTGAGAAAGAGGATGAGCATCTTTATATCTTAATGGGTCAGCAGAATTTCCTTCTTAGTCAAGAGCCGTTTAAGTTTTACTCACTTGCTTGTCTTTCTTTTTATGTCTTTGTTAAGTTTTGCAATATTCTAGATATAAATTCTTTGTTGAAAGTAAACCTTACTATAAAATCACAAACATTGAAGATTTATTGATTACAGTGTTTTAAAAAATTCTTTGCCTTAGCACTAATAAGTAAGTAGAAACAGAATACTTAGAAAACAAAATAGTGTAGTTACTTCAAATTAATCCTGTCCTTCCCTTCTTCTCTCCAGGCGTCATCATTGTCCCTAGTGCCGGTGTTGGCATTGTTCTGGGAGGCTACATTATAAAAAAATTGAAGCTTGGTGCAAGAGAATCTGCAAAACTAGCGATGATCTGCAGTGGTGTGTCTTTACTGTGCTTTTCAACCCTGTTTATTGTTGGATGTGAAAGTATCAATCTAGGGGGCATAAACATCCCCTACACGACAGGGTAAGTGTCTTGGAAGAGCCGTCTCCTCTCATCCTGGTTGTGATTTAATTGCAAAACCCAGGGCTGTTTGGATCCCCGGATCCGCCCTGTGCCCCTCCTTTGTGCAGGGATCACTGCGTCTCTATTTCTGTCCTAGTGGCGCTGCACCCTTGATGGGCAGAGACCGCGGTCTCTCAGTTATGTGTGTCTGTTTGGACCCTGGGAGTGTCTCCCATTGCATTTGTATTACATTCCATGAAGAAGAAAGGCTTGTTGACTTAATGAAAAGTGTTCTTAATGTAAAGATTTGAATAGGTAATACAGTCACATAATTTCAAATCAAAGTTCAAAGTTCAATGAGAATACAGTGTACCCCCAAGTCCTCCATCCCACTTCTCCCCAAAAACAAACCAGGGAACCACTTTAGTTCATTTCTTGTGTATCATTTCAGGGATATTCCTTATACAAGAAACTGTGAATATGTCTTCTCAGTGTTCCCTGATTTATATCCAAGAAAGTAGCACCCTATACATACTTTTCTGGGTTTTTTTTTTTTTTTTTTTTTTTTTTTACCAAGTTGAAATAAATGATATTTATTTGCTCATTCACCCTTAATGTAACAATATAGGTTGGAGATCTTTCTGTGCCAGTAATCATGTTGATGATGTTCAATGCATAGCTAACCCTTATATTAACACTATTGCATTCTTCTAAATGCTTTATATATATTAACTCATCCATCCTCACCAGCGGCACTAATTAGGTAGATACTATTATCATCCTGATTTTACAGATGGTAAAACTGAGGTATGACTTGCACATCTGTTCAGGCTGCTGTAAATGTTTCTATGGTGACTTAGAAACAAAAAGAGCTTATTTCTCACAATTCCAGAGCTGGGAAGTCCAAGATCAAGGTGCTAGTAGATTCAGTGCCTTGTGAGGGCCTGCTTCTTGGATCTTAAATGGCTGTCTTTTGCTGTGTCCTCACATGGTGGAGGGGGTGAGGCTTCTCCCTAGGGTCCTTTTTATAAGGGCACTAATTCTACTTGTAAGAGCCCCACCCTCATGACTGAGTCACCTCCCAAAGACCTCAACTCCAAATACCAGCAACTTGGAGCATTAATTTTCAACACGTGTTTTTCAGGGACCCAAACATTTGGTCTATTGACTTAATGATCATAGGCAAGGATTACACAAGAAACGTGTAAAGCTCTCAGGTCTCCTGGCACAGAATAAGTGCTAAGAGATAAGTTAGCTATTGTTATTAGTCATCACTAATACATTAAGACGGAGAAGGCAATGGCACCCCACTCTAGTACTCTTGCCTGGAAAATTCCATGGACGGAGGAGCCTGGTAGGATGTGGTCCATGGGGTTGCTAAGAGTCGGACACGACTGAGCGACTTTACTTTCACGTTTCACTTTCATGCCTTGGAGAAGGAAATGGCAACCCACTCCAGTATTCTTGCCTGGAGAATCCCAGGGACGGGGGAGCCTGGTGGGTTGCCATCTAGGGGGTCGCACAGAGTCAGACGTGAATGAAGTGACTTAGCAGCAGCAATACATTAAGAATAATTTCCATCAAATTATTTTTACTACAATTGGCAAACATAAATAGAATTTTTAAAATTAGTAAGAAAAACCCAGCAGTCTCCTGACTAACCCTGCTTCCCAGGGATGATAATTTAAAGTTCTTTTTAGCTATCTCTTCTGGTATTTACCTCTGTATTTTTAAAGCATATTGCAAAAAAAAAAAGCATACTGTATAAATTAACCAAATTGAGATATTATTTTTGACTTCCTGTCTTGGTAAATGAGAAGTTTAGTTTTTTCTTCCCAAGTTGCTCTCAAATTCTTTTTTGATATTTTCATGTTATGATTATGACAGTATTGTTAGCAGCTGAGGTTCAAGCACTGTGTCATGATTAGATTTCTTCTTTTGTACAGCAGTGATTTTCTTGGAATTAAATCATCACTTTATTTTCATTTCCTTTGTTTCTTTGAATCTGAATCTAGCCTCCCATATCCTCTGAGGACTCAAGAAATCTCAATATTACTTTTTGCCCATCTGATGAACTCAGGAAACCCCTTGGAGTCATCTGTATGGGATCTCTCTGGGCCTGCTACTCCACTATCACCTGGGAATCCTAGAGGCCTCTCTCTGTACTGATCCTCGGTTTTCTGGGATCTGTGAAGGTCTCTCTTTTGTCTTACTCCCTCATTTTATCAGAGCACAGTGACTACAGGAAGCCTGTAAAGGCGGTTACTTTTTTTGAGATTTTTCATGAAATAGCCTTTTTTTAAAAAATTACATTTTATTACCAAATTGTCTAGGTAAAGAATTTTGGATTGGGTAAATCACTTTCACTAAAAGATTTAAAGTTTTCATTCCATTGTTGTCTAATTTCTAATGCTGTTGTGGGAATTCTGGCCTTTCTTTTAAGCAGTCTTTTGTATGTCTCTTACTTTTCCTTCCTGGAAGTTTCTGTTTATTCCCAGTATTCCCAAATTTCACCATGATGCACTTTGGGGTCGGTCTTTTTTTCCTTCCTCTAAGCACTTGATGAACTTTAAATGTCTGGAGATCATGTTTTTCATATTCGTTTTTAACTTTTTAAAAAGATTTCAGTGTTGATATTTTTTCCTCCACAGTTTATTTTTTAAATTTTTATTTATTTATTTATTTTCATTTATTTTTATTAGTTGGTACATATACACAATGGAATATTACTCAGCCATTAAAAAGGGTATGTTTGAATCAGTTCTAATGAGATGGATGAAACTGGAGCCCATTATACAGAGTGAAGTAAGCCAGAAAGATAAACACAGGTGTTTTTTTTCTCTTGTTTCTCCTTCACTGATTCTCTCATTTTCTTAGTCTTTAAAACCTATTTTATATCTAATTTTGGTCCTGTTTTTTGGGAAAGATTTCTTTAACTTTATTTTCCCAGCCTTCTGCTGAATTCTTTTTAAAAGCTATTGTGGTTTTCAGTTTCTAAAGTTCTCTCTTGATTTTTGATTGTTTCCTGCTCCTAGTCTTCTTGCTTCCTGGATGGGATAGCTTCTCTTACTTCTGCAACATTATTTAGTCTCTATTCCTTCCTGAATTGTCTGTGTCCTCTGAGTGCCTGCTTTCTATTTTGCTGTCTCCCTTCTATTGAAAGTTTCCCTCAAATTTCAAGTCAGCCTGAGATTTCTCTCAGTATTAAAAAGTGTGAATTTAAAAGGCTGAGAAGTAAGGCTCTGTGCCTGAAGGTAGGGCTTGTCATTTGGTGGATCTCACCATAGGGTGCCTGCAGCGGGACAGCTGGCATTTTCACTGGGGTGTTTGCTGTCAGAACCTGGTCTTACTTCTGAGGTGCTTCAACCCCTCAAGAGAAGGATGCTTCTGTCTCTTGCTGGGGCTGTGTTGTGGTGGGTTCAAGGCTGTAAGCCCAGCTGCTGGCATTCTAGAGCTGGGGGTGAGGTGGTAACTGGAATGGGCCTGGGACCTACTGTTCATTTTGCAAATGAATTTTATCAAATTCCTCTATTGTGATCCTAGCATCTCACCAAAGGGCTCCTTCATGTGGTGCTCTTAAGTACAGAAACTTCGGTTCATTTCCCCCAGAAAATATAGGGTTGGAGGAAGAAGCAGTCATCTACTAAGTAGGTTGGGAAAGGGAACCAACTTAAAACTGTATCATATTTGGACCATGAGTTTCTTGTGTTGTTTGTCTTTGAGTTCCAAAGGCCTGTTCTTTCTCCTACTAAGGACCTTTATCTTGCCCGTGTATATAAGTTCTCAATTATACTTTCTGGTTTATTAAATCCTTCTTTTCCCAGAAACTCTCCATAATCTTGTTTCAGTTGGATTGAATGCTCTTTTGCATAACTTATTTCCGTGAACTTCCTTTCATAGATCTCAGTTGTACCCGGTGGTAGTTGTCTATGTAGTTATTTATTTGTTAACTCTTTTTTTGCCAGAAAAAAATCCTTGGATAACTTCCTAGGGAAGGGTTCACGGTAAGAAAAGCTTTCTCAGTCCGTACATTTATTAAAATGTCTTTATTATTCTTTCACATTTAAATGGTAGTTAGAGTGGGTATAGAATTATACATTAAACATTCCTTTTTCTGAGAACTTTGAAACCATTCTTTGGTCATCTAGCATTTCTATTTGTTTACTTATTTTTGAGTGCACTGGGTCTTTTTTGCTGCAAGTGGGCTCTCTCTAGCTGCAGTGAGCAGGGACTACTCTTCGGTGAGGTGCACAGGCTTCTCTTGTTGGGGAGCACAGGCTCTCAGGCGCATAGACTCAGTACTTGCTGCTCATGGGTTTTGTTTTTTTTTTAGTTAGTTGGAGGCTAATTACTTCACAACATTTCAGCTGGTTTTGTCATACATTGACACGAATCAGCCATAGAGTTACACGTATTCCCCATCCCGATCCCCCCTCCCACCTCCCTCTCCACCCGACTCCTCTGGGTCCTCCCAGTGCACCAGGCCCGAGCACTCGTCTCATGCATCCCACCTGGGCTGGTGGTCCGTTTCACCATAGATAATATACATGATGTTCTTTCGAAACATCCCACCCTCACCTTCTCCCACAGAGTTCAAAAGTCTGTTCTGTACTTCTGTGTCTCTTTTTCTGTTTTGCATATAGGGTTATTGTTACCATCTTTCTAAATTCCGTATATATGTGTTAGTATGCTGTAATGTTCTTTATCTTTCTGGCTTACTTCACTCTGTATAATGGGCTCCAGTTTCATCCATCTCATTAGAACTGATTCAAATGAATTCTTTTTAACGGCTGAGTAATATTCCATGGTGTATATGTACCACAGCTTCCTTATCCATTCATCTGCTGATGGGCATCTAGGTTGCTTCCATGTCCTGGCTATTATAAACAGTGCTGCGATGAACATTGGGGTGCACGTGTCTCTTTCAGATCTGGTTTCCTCAGTGTGTATTCCCAGTAGTGGTATTGCTGGGTCATATGGCAGCTCTATTTCCAGTTTTTTAAGAAATCTCCACACTGTTCTCCATAGTGGTTGTACTAGTTTGCATTCCCACCAACAGTGTAAGAGGGTTCCCTTTTCTCCACACCCTCTCCAGCATTTATTGCTTGTAGACTTTTGGATAGCAGCCATCCTGACTGGCGTGTAATGGTACCTCATTGTGGTTTTGATTTGCATTTCTCTAATAATGAGTGATGTTGAGCATCTTTTCATGTGTTTGTTAACCATCTGTATGTCTTCTTTGGAGAAATGTCTGTTTAGTTCTTTGGCCCATTTTTTGATTGGGTCATTTATATTTCTGGAATAGAGCTTCAGGAGTTGCTTGTATATTTTTGAGATTAATCCTTTGTCTGTTTCTTCATTTGCTGTTATTTTCTCCCATTCTGAAGGCTGTCTTTTCACCTTACTTATAGTTTCCTTTGTAGTGCAAAAGCTTTTAAGTTTCATTAGGTCCCATTTGTTTATTTTTGCTTTTATTTCCAATATTCTGGGAGGTGGGTCATAGAGGATCTTGCTGTGATTCATGTCGGAGAGTGTTTTGCCTATGTTCTCCTCTAGGAGTTTTATAGTTTCTGGTCTTACATTTAGATCTTTAATCCATTTTGAGTTTATTTTTGTGTATGGTGTTAGAAAGTGTTCTAGTTTCATTCTTTTACAAGTGGTTGACCAGTTTTCCCAGCACCACTTGTTAAAGAGGTTGTCTTTTTTCCATTGTATATCCTTACCTCCTTTGTCAAAGATAAGGTGTCCATAGGTTCGTGGATTTATCTCTGGGCTTTCTATTCTGTTCCATTGATCTATATTTCTGTCTTTGTGCCAGTACCATACTGTCTTGATGACTGTGGCTTTGTAGTAGAGTCTGAAGTCAGGCAGGTTGATTCCTCCAGTTCCATTCTTCTTTCTCAAGATTACTTTGGCTATTCGAGGTTTTTTGTATTTCCATACAAATTGTGAAATTATTTGTTCTAGTTCTGTGAAAAATACCGTTGGTAGCTTGATAGGGATTGCATTGAATCTATAGATTGCTTTGGGTAGAATAGTCATTTTGACAATATTGATTCTTCCAGTCCATGAACACGGTATGTTTCTCCACCTGTTTGTGTCCTCTTTGATTTCTTTCATCAATGTTTTATAGTTTCCTATGTATAGGTCTTTTGTTTCTTTAGGTAGATATACTCCTAAGTATTTTATTCTTTTTGTTGCAATGGTGAACGGTATTGTTTCCTTAATTTCTCTTTCTGTTTTTTCATTGTTAGTATATAGGAATGCAGGGGATTTCTGTGTGTTAATTTTATATCCTGCAACTTTACTATATTCATTGATTAGCTCTAGTAATTTTCTGGAAGAGTCTTTAGGGTTTTCTATGTAGAGGATCATGTCATCTGCAAACAGCGAGAGTTTCATTTCTTCTTTTCCTATCTGGATTCCTTTTACTTCTTTTTCTGCTCTGATTGCTGTGGCCAAAACTTCCAACACTATGTTGAATAGTAGTGGTGAGAGTGGGCATCCTTGTCTTGTTCCTGATTTCAGGGGAAATGCTTTCAATTTCTCACCATTGAGGGTGATGCTTGCTGTGGGTTTGTCATATATAGCTTTTATTATGTTGAGGTATGTTTCTTCTATTCCTGCTTTCTGGAGAGTTTTAATCATAAATGAGTGTTGAATTTTGTCAAAGGCTTTCTCTGCATCTATTGAGATAATCATGGTTTTTATCTTTCAATTTGTTAATGTGGTGTATTACATTGATTGATTTGTGGATATTAAAGAATCCTTGCATTCCTGGGATAAAGCCCACTTGGTCATGGAGTATGATTTTTTTAATATGTTGTTGGATTCTGTTTGATAGAATTTTGTTAAGGATTTTTGCATCTATGTTCATCAGTGATATTGGCCTGTAGTTTTCTTTTTTTGTGGCATCTTTGTCTGGTTTTGGAATTAGGGTGATGGTGGCCTCATAGAATGAGTTTGGAAGTTTACCTTCTTCTGCAATTTTCTGGAAGAGTTTGAGTAAGATAGGTGTTAGCTCTTCTCTAAATTTTTGGTAGAATTCAACTGTGAAGCCATCTGGTCCTGGGCTTTTGTTTGCTGGAAGATTTTTGATTATGGTTTCGATTTCCTTGCTTGTGATGGGTCTGTTAAGATCTTCTATTTCTTGCTGGTTCAGTTTTGTTATACTTTTCTAAGTATACGTGCGACTTTTCTAAGTATACTAGTATACTCTAAGTATACTTAGAAAAGTTATACTTTTCTAAGAATTTGTCCATTTCATCCAAGTTGTCCATTTTATTGGCATAGAGCTGCTGGTAGTAGTCTCTTATGATCCTTTGTATTTCAGTGTTGTCTGTTGTGATCGCTCCATTTTCATTTCTAATTTTGTTAATTTGGTTCTTCTCTCTTTGTTTCTTAATGAGTCTTGCTAATGGTTTGTCAATTTTGTTTATTTTTTCAAAAAACCAGCTTTTAGCTTTGTTGATTTTTGCTATGGTCTCTTTAGTTTCTTTTGCATTTATTTCTGCCCTAATTTTTAAGATTTCTTTCCTTCTGCTAACCCTGGGGTTCTTCATTTCTTCCTTCTCTAATTGCTTTAGGTGTAGAGTTAGGTTATTTATTTGGCTTTTTTCTTGTTTCTTGATGTAAGCCTATAATGCTATGAACCTTCCCCTTAGCACTGCTTTTACAGTGTCCCATAGGTTTTGGGTTGTTGTATTTTCATTTTCATTCATTTCTATACATATTTTGATTTCTTTTTTGATTTCTTCTATGATTTGTTGGTTATTGCTCATGGGTTTTAATTGCCCTTGGCATGCAGAATCTTCCCAGACCAAGGATCGAACCCATGTCCCCCTGCATTGACAGGTGGATTCTTATCCATTGTACCACCAGGGAAGTGCCTATTATCTGTCATTTAATGCTGAGGATACTTAACAAATTTAATTTCAGTCCAGGTTCTCTTCTCTCTGTGACCAGCTTTTGTTTGAAAGTTTTGAGGATATTTTTCATTCAAGGTGTTTTGAAATTTCATAAGGAATGCTCTACCCTGTGATTTTGTCTTGAGAATGTCACATTCTCAGAGAGACTTTCCCTCTCTGTCCAATCTAAGGAGCTCACTCTCCCCTCATCCTTTATCATATCACCTCTCTTTAGTTTCCTCATAGCACTTGCCACTATCTGAAATTATCTTATTTACTTGCTTTACTGTTGTCTTTTTTTCTCTAAAATATTAGCTCCTTGAAAATAGTTACTATAGTTGCCTACGTAACATTTGCAGCCTCTTTCTACAGCAGGGCTTCCCTGGTAGCTCAGCTGGTAAGGAATCTGCCTACAATGCTAGAGACCTAGGTTCAATTCATGGGTTGGGAAGATCCCGTTGAGAAGGGAATGGCTACCCACTATAGTATTCTGGCCTGGAGAATTTCATGGATGTATAGTGCATGGGGTCGCAAAGAGTTGAACATGACTGAGTGACTTTCACTAAAAAAACAAAAATCTGCAACAATGTTTGTTATGAATGAGTGGATGGATGCATGGATGCATGAATGTCTTGGCCTAGGGCTTTGTTCATTCATTGTATTAGACACTCCTGGAACTCTTCTAATCTAACACATATGTCTTTTTAATTTTTTTTTACCTCAGGGAGATTTTCATCAATATCTAACTCATTCTCTCCTCTTCATTTTACCCCATGTTTTCCAGGGCACCTATTATTGGAACTTATAGACTGGTTGCCTGTATGTTTAATTTGTTCTCTCATATTTCGTATGTTGTTTTCTATCATATTTCTCCAAACCTGATTTTTATTTTTATGTAAACTTTAAATTTTGAGAATAATTTTTCTCATTGTTGTATTGTGAGTGTTCCCTTTTCATAACATCCTGATGTTATTTTATTTTATTTATTTATTTTTTCTGATGTTATTTTAATAAGAGTAATATCTTTTTAGATCTCTCTGTGCATATAATTCCAATTTTTTAACTGTTTGTTTGACTTACATTTTATCATTTAAAGATCAATTTTTTGTTTGTTTACTCTAGGATTTACAGGTTGACAAGACTCATCTAGCATTGTTCAGGTTATGTGTCCCCTTCTCTTCCCCACCTCCTCTCATGCAAGAATGAGGGAATTTTATTCTGGATTGTCTGTATCTAAGGTAGAAGCTTAGCTCTTAAAAATTGTTCCTGTTTCTTTTGAAGAAGAGCTTTTTGATGAATTTCAGAGCTCTGAATTGGGGATAAAGGTATGTGGGTATGAGACTGGAAAGGCCCACTGATTTAGTTTCTTTCCCTCAGAACTCCAGTGAGTCCCATTGTTTTCAGCTTTGTGGCCACTTTTGGCTGCTGTTGGATTTGGGTTCAGAGCTTTGTAGAGATTCCATGGGGCAGGCTGGCTTCTCTCCAAGGTGGTATCTGCTCATTTCACATGCCCCTTTGCTTATCCACTTTCTGTTTTCATAGAGTCTGGTGTCACGCTTTCCATTTCTCTTTGCAAGCGCAATCCCTTTGCATCATACTTACTTTTAAGTGCTTTCTCAGAAGAGATGCAAAGCAGATTCCATGTCTTATCTGCTTTTACATTGCAGGTCCCCTCAAGACTTCTAAAGCTTTTGCTTAAACCCACATCAGTCTTGCCAATCCTGAATTAACTGATTCTGGACTCCCCAGCACTACTGGGAAAAAAATTATATAATTGTGCTGATTGGCTCCATTACAAATTTATGAGTTCCATTCTTAGCAGGCTCTCATCTTTGCTGAGCAATCCATTTACTTGGCCCTAGTCAGCTTCCTCTCCTATGTCCCATATTGGTGGTTCCATTTTTAAATATTTCTCTCTACAAATTTTTTACCTTAACCTTACCTTGTTTTTCTTGTCAGACAACCCAGTGTGTCTTATTAGTGAGAAAACTGAGTTCCCAAGAAAGAATTTCTTGAATTTGTCTCCCCACTCCCCTCGAGTTTCTTGGTCAAAGGTCATATTATTTTCAAAAGCAAGTACTTGTGCCATCATTTCCTAGCTGTGTGACCTTGTGAAAAATAATCTAATATTGTTGACCCTTGGTTTCCTCGTATATAAAATGGAATTAATGTCCTTCATACCTGGTCGTAAACATAATTGAAGTAAAACACATGTGATTGACAGAATTAAAATACTACAGAAGTGTAACAAATGAAAAGTCAATGTTTCCTTCCTTCATCCTCAACTTCCAGTTTCAAGAATTTAAATAAACAAATGTTTGTAGCTTTGATTTTGAGGATTATGTCCAGAAAGATATTTCCTAGAATCCAGCACTTAGTATATGTTGAAAAAAGTTAGTTTCTTGGCTTTACTTCCTTCCTTTCTAGATTATGGAAAGCAACTCTTTTTTTTTCCCTTTTGAAATATTAATGAATGTGTGGCACCTACCTTTGTGCTGGGACATTACTTAAATAGTGATGCTGAAACTAGTAAGATGTAAATAGACATTGTAATTATCTAAATCCATGACTTATGGTATACTTCTTCTCATTTAATTGTGTTCACCAAAAATAAACTTGTTTAAAGTGCCAGGGGTTGCTGCAGTGGTCCATTTATTTTAATATTTGCAGCCTGACTTCATCAAAATTTATTAAATTGGTGAAAGAAAAACCCAGTTTCTTTGGAGAGTTCCTCTGGTTCCCCAGATATTTCTAGGAAGAGAATTAGAGTTGAATGGTGGTACAGCTGCACAGGTTTGACACTTTCAGACACTGTGTGAAGAATCATGGGGCCCTTTCTCCACACAGGGAGTGGGCTGCATTTCAGCCTCTCCGTGCTCCCTTGGCTCTGTGCTCTTGTGCACTGCAGAACATGTTCATCGGTACATGCTCGGCCTGCCTAGTGAAAAGAGTTGTGCTTGATTTTGAGCCTTGCATGTGGGATTTTTCCCCTTTAGAGCCAGTAAAGAGAGATGAAGGGAGTGGCCGTGAAGAGAGGCGCCCTTGTTAGACACCTATGGGGCTCAGGGATGGTGACTGGCAGTTGTACATATCTTTTACATACACTGCTTACAGTATCACTTGGCCGTATGTATTATTAGCCACGTGTTTCAGTTAAAGAAAGCAAGGCGTAGAGAGTCAGTGATTTGCCCAAAGTCATCAGTTAATAATGAGTGGAACATAATGAAACCCAGATTATCTATTTCAGAGTTTTTGTCCTTTCTGAGCAGCACACTGAGGTGCAGTTTTACACTTTGTATTTCGTGTAAGCACACATCTAAGTGCACACATCTGCTCTTTATTCAGAAAACTGTAGAACGCACCCATTTCTTTCAGTAGCGTGCTGCTACATGGCCTTGCTGCACCCTGGCTGTGTGAGCGTGGCAGGTTAGTTACTCATCTCTGTGCTTGGTTTCCACATCTTCAGGGTGAGGATATGGATAGTACGAACACTGTTGAATTGCTCTGAAGATTGAATAAGGTACTTGGCAAATTCCTTAACCTCTCTGTATCTCAATTTCCTCATAATTAAGGTGGGCTAATATTAGTAACCATCTCTTAGAATTATAGAGAGGCTAAAATGGAATAAAACCCACAATAATAAGCAATTGTTAAATAATTCTTTGATGTTATTTTTCTCATTTTAAATATGAGGAGAAAGGGATTCAGAGGGATGAAATTATTTGCCTAAAGTCACACAACTAGAAAATGATAGAGCTAGGATTTGGATTTTGAATGTGATGTTTTTGCTTATTAAATTGTCCAGAAAGAAGAAAAGAAACATAAAGAAGGAAGCACAATATAAAAAGCCAATTCCATTTATTAAGGTTTGTATGACAAACTCCAGGCTCACCAACATGGTGAATTTTCTGACATTAAAGTAGTGAATGACTAACCCATCTTTGAATTAGTATCGAGTACTTAAGAGATACCTATGTTCCTGGGTTGCAGCTAGGATGTTTTAGGAGGATGAACTTTTCCTGTTGAGCCAAAATGGAGTCACTGGGTTTTTTTTTTGTTTGTTTGTTTTTTGGTAGAATGAACCTGATGTGTTATTAGTGGTTCCCTTAGAAAATTCAGATTTGATAGCCAAGATGTAGAGATGACCTCAATGGCCCATCAATGGATGAATAAAATGTCATATAAATATTTATAATATATAAATGTCATATACATATAATGGAAAATGATTCAGCCTTTAAAATGAAATTCTGTAATATGAGACACAATGGATGAATCTTGAGAATATTATGCTAAGTGAAATAAAAGAATCAGAGAGACAAATATTGTGCAATTCCACTTACAGGAAGTATCTAAAATAGTTAAATTCATAGAATGAAAATGCAGAATAGTGGTTGCCAGGGTCTGGGTGAGGGGGAAATATGGAGTTACTAATCAGTGGAAACCACATTTCAATAAAGCAAGATGAATAAGCTTTAATGTTGATGATGCCAAAAGGAGGCATGCCCACTTCACTAAATGGCCCTGGACGATCCCTCCCACCTCACAAAACATCAGGTCTCCAGTTTCCTTTATCTTCTGAATTTAGAGAAAAGTGTCTTTACAAGGGGGTTCCCTGGTGGCTCAGTGGTAAGGAAACTGCCTGCCAAGCAGGAGCATGCGGGTTCACTCCCTGGGTCAGGAAGATCCCCTGGAGAAGGGAATGGCAACCCACTCTAGTATTCTTGCCTGGGAAATCCTCTGGACAGAAGAGCCTGGCAGGCTTCAGTTCATGGGGTCACAAAAGAGTCAGACATGGCTGAGCACTCACTGATGCACACACATCTTTATGAGATAGGCAAACACTGAAAACTGTGCTAAACTTTGGTCCAAATACCTTCGGGTATTTGCTGTTCATTTAAACAGTAATATTAACTTGGTCATTCCATATAGACCCTATTAAAGATTTATTGACTTCCCTTCAAAATAAATCTTAATTTTTCTAAAAACAGTACTGATGAAAAAGGTGAGTAAGCTCTAGACACCTGCTGTATAACTTTAGTCAATGATTCTGTACTGTACACTTAAAATTTTGTTAAGAGGGTAGATATCTCATGTTAAGTGTTCTAACCCCAAGAAGGCAAAATTGAAGGTAAAAACAAAAATTCAGATTTGAGTGTGATGATTTTTCATCATGAAAGATCCTAGTAGCTCTAGATAGTATCCTGGCCCACTTCTAACTCAAGTAATTACATCTACTTCCCCAGCACTCACAATTTCCCTGCAGTTTTAATTAAGAAATGTGGTTTGCTTTCCCTCTGTGTCAGACGAACTGTGTGAAACACAGGTGTGTCCTAATCATTTTGTAGCTAAAAGAGTGAAAACTGTAGCATAAGCAATACTTTGTGTGTGTACGCTCACTCTGTCGTGTCGGACTCTTTGTGACCCCATGGACTATAGCCCATCAGGCTCCTCTGTCGATGGAGTTCTTTAGGCAAGAATACTGGAGTGGGTTACCATTTCCTACTCCAAATCAATACTTTATATAAACACATTACATAATGTGAGTTGCTTGCCCTTTCCCTTCAAAAATGTGTTTCAAGTGAGGTTAAGTCTGATGTCCATGTACAAAATTTTTCAACAGTACTAAGTCTTGACAAATCACTTAATAATTCTTGCTTTATTATCTTTCATTTGTCAATGTCATGTTTTTGAACTTAAACTAAAGTCTATCATCTTCTGATTTTGAGAGTTGAGTTACCAGGCCAGAATTTTTCTAAGAATGATTTCTTGAGCTATGACATGATGAAGAAACATTTTCTGTTTTCTGAGTTCAGCTGTGACTGTTGGATGGAGTGGGTCTACCTGTCCACAGGTCCAAAATCTCAGGGGTTGGAGTATGCTCCTGAAGTTACTTCTCTCAATATAGTTTTATTGTCCTGAGGTTAAGACTATAGAAATTAAATACAGTCTGTTAATTCAGACCTTTGCTGAAAGGTATATTTCATTATCTTTGTCACCACTCCTGAACTTGCCATCCTGCCACTATTTATTTTAAATATTATTTTAAAATAATTAAAAATATTAAAATATTTAAAATTATTATTTAATTGGAGAATAGTTGATTTACAGTATTGTGCTAATCTCTGCTGTACAGTGAAGTGACTCACTTACACACCTATAAACCTTTTTAAAAACATTCCTCCATTATGGTTTATCACAGGATATTGAATCAGCATAGAGAACAGACTTGTGGTTGTCGGGGGGAGGAGGTGGGGGGAGGGAAGGATGGGGAGTTGGGGATTAGCAGATTGTACTATTATGTACAGATATATGCACTATTATATGTACTATAGTACATATAATAATATGTACTATTATGTACATATTCTATCTTATACAGAACAGATAAACAACAAGGTCCTACTGTATAGCACAAGGGAGTATATTCAACATACTGCCACTATTTAGATAGTATTCTACTACCAGCCGGAGAGGGCAGTGGCACCCCACTCCAGTCCTCTTGCCTGGAAAATCCCATGGACGGAGGAGTCTGGTGGGCTGCAGCTCATGGGGTCGCTGGGAGTCGGACACGACTGAGCGACTTCACTTTCACTTTTCACTTTCACTTTTCACTTTCACGCATCGGAGAAGGAAATGGCAACCCACTCCAGTGTTCTTGCCTGGAGAATCCCAGGGACGGGGGAGCCTGGTGGGCTGCTGTCTATGGGGTCGCATAGAGTCAGACACGACTGAAGCGACTTAGCAGCAGCAGCTAGTACCAGCCCTTGGTTGACTAGCATTTCTAGTCAGAGCATTCCTAATTACTATAAGTAAACCATTCAGACAATTTAATGTTCTGAAGGTTTTTTTTTAATTGCTTTTTTTGGGAGGGTGCCATTCAAGATCTTTTATCTATTATAACTAATTTTAAAGGAAATTCCTCAAAAATAGAGAACAGTTTACTTAAAGGATCTTATAGATGTGTGTGTATAAGTGTATGTATTTCTGGTTATCTTGGCTATTTCTATTATTAGACTTATAGTTAATTTTTAGCTGCAAATATATGATTTGATCTATTTTTGGCTCTGCTTGGGAGATACAAACCAAATGTTTTGCTTCATTTTAAGAGTATCAAGAGGGTAAAAAATATAGCAGATTTTCTTTCCAGTGAATTTTTAAATTTTGTGACTGAGATCTAAAGATGTCACAGGAACTCTATAAAATTATATAATATCTGTTTAAGCACACTAAACCTTGAACCTATGACTATTATTAAACTCAGGACTAAATTTGCCTTTCATAACCTCATATTAGCATAGTCAATAGAGAATGTTTATCATGTAATGTTAGCAGAAAAAACAAAATTTACAACACTCTGAAATCATGATAACAGTATGTTATTAAATTTAATTTGTATGCCAAGTGAAAAAAGAGTGAAGGAAAGTAATACACTAACCACATAATGGTGGATGTTTCTGGATTGTAGTGTTACTGTGTGAGTTTAATTTCATTTTTCAGTCCTTTGGTATTTTCCAAAATTTCTACAATGAATATGTATTACTTTAAAAATAAAGGCATTTCAAGACAGTGTACAGAAGATACATCATTTTATTAAAAATGATTATGAATTTAAAGAGATGGTTTGTATAAGTTGTAGTGTCTTATATGTAAATTTCTAGTTATACCTGGTTTGAATTTGTTAACTATGAAGCTAAAAGAAGCTTTAACAATAAAAAGAATGACTGGGTACAGTATGGTAACTTTTATGACTATAGTTCTCAGGGAAGGATAAGCTG
Organism: Muntiacus reevesi; assembly: GCF_963930625.1. Classification (NCBI taxonomy): domain Eukaryota; kingdom Metazoa; phylum Chordata; class Mammalia; order Artiodactyla; family Cervidae; genus Muntiacus; species Muntiacus reevesi. The sequence continues at coordinate 45,515,498 of NC_089260.1, forward strand.
TCTGCGTGAATTATCACATTTTCTTCTGTGTTGATTATGTCTCTCTTGCCTCTTGTAGGCAAGAGGAGCATTGACAGACATTGACTGTTAGGTTTGGCCCAAGGGTCAGGTGGCCCAGTTGATAAAAAATGCACCTGCCAACATAGGAGACACAAGAGATGTGGGTTCGATCCCTGGGTCAGGAAGATCCCCTGGAGTAGGAAATGGCACCCCACTCCAGTATTCGTGCCTGGAAAAATTCCGAGAATAGAGGAGCCTGGTGGGCTGCAGCCCATGGGGTTGCAAAGAGTAGGACAAGACTGAGCTCACACGCGCATGCACACACACACACACACACTCACAGCTACTAAATGTTAGGCTGGAAACTGGATCCCCATCTAGTTTTCCAACATTTCTTTGTGGGAATAAATAAGAAAATGACATCTTTTTTGAAAAGAAAGTCATCACGAAGGCCTTTTGTGCTCTGTTTGTGACCATGCTACTTTTATTCCTTCTGGCTTCTGCCCTGTCTAGATAAAGAAAGCACACCAACATCTCTGTGCCTGTTGTGTGCTAGGAACACGCTGGACCCTGGACATCTATTTACTCATCCAGTCTTCCCCAAGAACCCTGGCATATGGATAGCCTGATCTCTGTTACACAAATGAAGTCTCTCTAGATTTGTTTGTGGTTCTTGAGAATTCTGGATGTGGAGTTGAATCCACTCTTATATTTTAGTCTTGCCACACAGCTTGTGAGATCTTAGTTTCCTAACCAGGGATTAAACCTGCCTTCAGCAGTGAAAGTACAGTGGTCCTAACACTGGACCACCCGGAAATTCCTTAAACCAGCTCCTTCTGACTCTCATGCTTAGGCACAGTGAGAACTAAGTGCCCGAAAAGCCTCAGTAGAGGAAGAAGAAGGAGCAGAACACTCAAGCTAAAGTGTGGCCACTTACACAGAGCTATTGTTGTCAGGCACTCAGTCGTGTCCGAGTCTTTGAGATCTCATGGACTGCAGCACGCCAGGCCTCCCTGTCCTTAACCATCACCCGAAGCTTGCTTAAACTCATGTCCATTGAGTTGGTGATGCCATCCAACCATTTGTCCTCTGTCTTCCCCTTCTCCTCCTACCTTCAATCTTTCCCAGCATCAGGGTCTTTTCCAGTGAGTCAGCTCTTCACATCAGGTGGCCAGAGTATTGGAGCTTCAGCTTCAACATCAGTCCTTCCAGTGAATAGTCAGGATTGATTTCCTTTAGGATTGACTGGTTTGATCTCATTGCAGTCCAAGAGACTCTCTAGCATCTTCAACATCACAGTTTAAAAGCATCAGTTCTTCGGTCCTCAGCCTTCTTAATGGTCCAACTGTCACATCCATTCATGACTACTGGAAAATCCATAGCTTTGACTATACGGATCTTTGTTGGCAAAGTGATGTCTCTGCTTTTTAATATGCTGTTTAGCTTTGTCATAGCTTTTCTTCCAAGGAGCAAAAATCTTTTAATTTTGTGGCTGCAGTCACCATCTTCAGTGATTTTGGAACCCAAGAAAATAAAGTCTATCACTGTTTTCATTGTTTCCCCATCTATTTGCCATGAAGTGATGGAACCAGATGCCATGATCTTAGTTTTTTGAATGTTGAGTTTTAAGCCAAATTTTTTACTCTCCTCTTTCACCTTTATCAAGAGACTCTTTAGTTCCTCTTCGCTTTCTGCCATAAGGGTGGTGTCATCTGAGTTATTGATATTTTTTCCGGCAATCTTGATTCCAGCTTGTGCTTCATCCAGCCCGGCATTTCGCATGATGTATCAGCATGTAAGTTAAATAAACAGGATGACAATATACAGCCTTGACATACTCCTTTCCCAGTTTGGAGCCAGTCCGTTGTTCCATGTCCAGTTCTAACTGTTGCTTTCTGACCTGCATACAGGTTTCTCAGGAGGCAGAATTCGTTGTGATCCACATAGTCAAAGGTTTTAGGAAGTCAGTGAAGGAGAAGTAGATGTTTTTTCTGGAGCTCTCTTGCTTTTTCTTTGATCTAACGGATGTTGGCAACTCAGTCTCTGTTTCTTTTGCCTTCTCTAAATTCAGCTTGAACATCTGGAAGTTCTTGGTTCACATGCTGTTGAACCCTGGCTTGGAGAATTTTGAGCATTACTTTGCTAGAGTGTGAAATGAGTGCAATTGTGTGGTAGTTAGAACATTCCTGACATTGCCTTTCTTTGGGATTGGAATGAAAACTGACCTTTTCCAGTCTTGTGGTCACTGCCGAGTTTTCCAAATTTGCTGGCATATTGAGTTGCAGCATTTTATTTTTTAATTTTTTTTCCATTTATTTTTATTAGTTGGAGGCTAATTACTTTACAGTATTGTAGTGGTTTTTGCCGTACATTGACATGAATCAGCCATGGATTTACATGTATTCCCCATCCCGATTCCCTCTTCCACCTCCCTCCCCACCCCATCCCTTTGGGTCTTCCCAGTGCACCAGCCCGGAGCACTTGTCTCATGCATCGAACCTGGGCTGGTGATCTGTTTCACTCTTGATAGCATACTTATTTCGATGCTGTTGCAGCACTTTCACAGCATCATCTTTTAGGATTTGAAATAGCTCAACTGGAATTCCATCACCTCCACAAGCTTTGTTCATAGTGACGCTTCCTAAGCCCACTTGACTTTGGACTCCAGGATGTCTGGCTCTATGTGAGTGATCACATCATTGTGGTTATCTGGGTCATAAAGATCGTTTTTTGTATAGTTCTTCTGTGTACTCTTGCCACCTCTTTTTAATACCTTCTGCCTCTGTTAGGTCCATACTATTTCTGGCCTTTACTGTGCCCGTCTTTGCATGAAATGTTTCCTTGGTATCTCTAATTTTCTTGAAGATATCTTTAGTCTTTCCCATTCTTTTTTTCCCCTCTATTTCTTTGCATTGGTCACTTAGGAGGGCTTTCTTATCTGTCCTTGCTATTCTTTGGAACTCCATATTCAAATGGGTATATCTTTCTTTTTCTCCTTGGCCCATTGCTTACATTAAATCACTGTTTTATTGTTGTATGTGTGTGCTCAGTCGCTCAGTCATGTACGACTCTTTGTGACCTCATGGACTGTAGTCTGCCAGGCTCCTCTGTCCATGGAATTTTTCAGGCAAGAATACTGGAGAGGGTTTCCATTTCCTTCTCCAGGGGATCTTCCTGACCCAGGGATTGAACCCATGTCTCTGGCATCTCCTGCACTGGCAGGCGGATTCTTTACCTCTGAGCCACCTGGGAAGACATTTATTGTATATTACTGTAAATAAACATCGATCCTTAAGCAGTTGATTCAGTGAAGATTAGGCAGCAAGCTTGCTCTTCTTTCCTGTTTTTTGTTCATTTTGGTCTCACTGTGACTAGTTTTCTGACAGCTTCAATGATGGGAGGGCATGTCATTGTACTTCTCATAGTTTCCTAGGCTTTGAAATTAGTCAGTTATCTTAGTTAACCTCAGAAACTCCTCCCATCTCTCTAATTCTATTATTCCACCATTTTTATAGTAACATGTAATGTGTGACTCAGGTTTCCAGCTTGGACCATGCAGTTATAAGGCATTTGTTAGTGAGTCCTTGTTCCTGGCATGGAAAGAACACTTACATGGACCTTGAATTAACATGAGCCTCATGCTTGCAAGGCTGACTTGTCGGAGATGTTTTTGTTTACTGGAAAGGTGGGACCATCCCTTTGCTAAAGGATGAGTGTGGATACTACAGTGCTAGTGCATTGTGTTCTCCCAGGACAGGCTTGGCTCAGCTAATAAGAGGTTGCTTGGTGTGACTCAGATTTCAACACTTGCACTATTATTATAATCCAGTCTGTCTTCTGGAGTGTAAGTTATAGTAATATAAGACATTATTATTCTTTCTTTTTAAAAATAATTTATTTATGACTGTCTGGGTCTTCATTGCTATGCATGAGCTTTCTCTAGTTGTGCTGAGCAGGGGCTACTCTCTAGTTGTAGCGTGTGGGCTTCTCATTGCTGTAGCTTCTCTTGTTGAGGAGCATGGGCTTCAATAATTGCTGGTAGGGGCTCAGTGGTTGCATCTCCCGGGCTCTAGAGCCCAGGCTCAGTTGTTGTGGTGCATGGACTTAGTTGCTCCATGGCATGTGGGATCTTCCCAGATCAGGAATCAAACTCGTGTCTCCTGTATTGGCAGAAAGAAAGTGGAAATGTTAGTCGCTCAGTCATGTCCAACTCTTTGCTACCCCTTTGTAGCCTTCCAGGTTCCTCTGTCCATGGAATTCTCCAGGCAAGAACACTGGAGTGGGTTGCCATTCCCTTTTCCAGGGGATCTTCCTGACCCAGGGATTAAACCCAGGTCTCCCACATTGCAGGCAGATTCTCTACCCTCTGAGTTACCAGGGAAGCCTGACAGTATTATTCTTTTTTTTTTCTTTTTTTTTTTTTTTAGTGTTATTCTTAAAAATAATTTTTTTTAAATCAGTGCAGTGTAAAGGATTAACTGTGTCAGCATCTTTCTTTTTTTGTGCCACTGTGGCCTTTCCCACTTCTTTTATATTTGTTGTTTCTTTTTATTTTGTTAGAACTTTTGATACTCCATCATTTCTTTGTATCAGACATCATGATCTCAGGAGAAGAGCAGGTGTACCCAAGGGTGACGTGGGACTGTGCCTTTGTTTCCAGAACTCAGGAAATCTTTGGCCTTCCTGTCATCACATGCATTGTGAGTGTCTATTGATGTTCTCTTTAGATTCCTTTCTCTTGAGTGAACATACCCACAAAGGAGGGGTATTTGGAATCTGTGGCTGTCATAAACGAATACAAAACATGCTGTTAATAAGAAATTCCTTGTGACTTCTAAATAGGCATAGTAATAACCCTATTGAATGGATTTGAAGCCTGTCATTTTTAGTGACTAAGCATGCAGGTATATAAATTCCTTTTATTTGATCAAGGCTTGCAATTTGCTTCTTGAAGAACCAGTGAAGAATAATGCACAAAGAATATGTTTTGTGTGATGCCAGTTAAAATAGCACTAGTCAGCCTCATAATGAATCATTTGGCCTCCTTGGACATCCATTTCATCATCCGTGAAATGTGGAAATAGGTCTAGACCAGAGTTTCTCAGATCAGTATAAACTACTGAGATTTGGGTTAGTTTATTCTTTCTTGTGGGGCAAGGGCTGTTCTGGGTATTGTTGGGCTCTTTATATATATCTATATATTTATTTATGTAAATATATATACATGTTTAAGATTTCTTTGATGTGGGCCATTTTTAAAGTCTTTGTTGAATTTGTTACAATATTGCTTCTGTTTTATGCTTTGGTTTTGTTGACCCTGGGGCTTGTGGGACCTTAGTTCCCCGACCAGGGATCGAACCCACCACCCTTGCACTGAAAGCTGAAGTCTTAACCACTGGACCACGAGGGAAGGCCCCTATTGGACGTTTAGAAGCAATCATGGCCCCTACCCACTAGATGTCAGTAACGTCCCTTTAGTTGTGAGGAACAAAAATGTCTCCTGACACTGCCAAAATTGCCCCTGTGGAGAACTGCTGGCTTAGAGTCACCTTTTAAAGGTATATTCAAACTATCAAATGGTATGATTCAAAATACCAAGCGTTATGGTATTGTGAACATAATAATTATGAGTGCTAAGTCACTTCAGCTGTGTCCAACTCTTTGCAACCCTGTGGACTGTAGCCCACTAGGCTCCTCTGTCCATGGGACTCTCCAGTTAAAAATACTGGCATGGGTTGCCACTTCCTCCTCCAGGGGATCTTCTTGATTCATGGATCAAGCCTGTGTCTTTTATGTCTCCTGCACTGGCAGGCGGGTTCTTTACCACTAGCGCCACCTGGTAAGCCCAATAATTAAGAGTCTTGTGATAAAAATTACTTCACTGGAGGGATGGGAATGACCAGAGTTTATTTTACTTTTTCCTCTTTGGAAGGCTTTCCTGATAAAGTTTAAATATCGCTGTGAGTTTGTTCCTTTTGTTCAAATTTGATGACTCAGTTATCAAAGTGTGAGGGAGGATACAGGAGAAAAGCCTTTGAACAAACAACAGGAGACTTCTGGATGAACGGTTTCTGAACATAGTCATTAAAGGTAAATCCTAGCATATGACAGACACTCCTAAATATCTGTTGAATGAATGGATGATGAGTAGTTGGACAGGTGAATGAAATCTGCCATTTTCAGCCCATGTGGCTTTAGGAACAATATTTCATTGAAGTGAAAGCGAAGTTGCTCATTCGTGTCCAACTCTTTGCGACCCCATGGACTGTAGCCTACCAGGCTCCTGCGTCCATGGAATTTTCCAGGCGAAGTACTGGAGTGGGGTGCCATTTGTGACACCTAAAAATGGTGGCAAAGGAAGGAGGTCTTTGGATGTGAGAACTCAGAGCCCTTTCATCCTTCCATGGGTTTCCTCTGAGTACCTGCCTGCCTCTGCCTTTCCATAGCCATCTCCCTACGCTTCTCTCTCTGGCCCTATATATCCTTACTTGACTTTTTCAGTTCAGTTGTCACTCAGTCGTGTCCAACTCTTTGCGACCCCATGGACTGTAGCACGCCAGACCTCCCTGTCCATCACGAGCTCCCGTAGTCCACCCAAACTCATGTCCATTGAGTCGGTGATGCCATCCAGCCATCTCATCCTCTATCGTCCCCTTCTCCTCCTGGCCTCAATCTTTCCCAGCATCAGGGTCTTTTCTAATGAGTCGGCTCTTGCATGAGGTGGCCGAAGTATTGGAGTTTCAGCTTCAGCATCGGTCCTTCCAGTGAACACCCAGGACTGATCTCCTTTAGAATGGACTGGTTGGATCACCTCGCAATCCAAGGGGCTCTCAAGAGTCTTCTCCAACACCACAGTTCAGAAGCATCAATTGTTTGGCGCTCAGCTTTCCTTATAGTCCAACTCTCACATCCACACATGACCACTGGAAAAACCATAGCCTTGACTAGACGGACCTTTATTGACAAAGTAATGTCTCTTCTTTTTTGACATTTTTGCTCTTTTATTTTTCTTGTCTGAACTGGTTTTATTTGAGTTTTTCAACATTGTATTATTTCTTTGAATCAGAAATCATGATGTCATGAGAAAATAGAACCTATTGTGTTTGCCTGTGAGTCCACATCTGCTCATTCTTTTCTTAACGCTTTTGGCAGGGCTGGGTCCTCATTGCTGTTTGTGGGCTCTCTAGTTTCAGGGGCAGGGGGCTACTCTCTAGTGGCGGTGTATGGGTTTCTCATTGTGGCTTCTCTTGTTGAGGAGCACAGGCTCATAGATTCAGTAGTTGTGGTGCACAAGGCTTTGTTGCCCCTCGGCTTGTGGAATCTTCTCAGACCAGGGATCAAACCCACGTCCCATGCACTGGCAGGCGGATTCTTAACCAGTGGACCACTAGGGAAGTCCCACATCTGGGCATTCTTGAGGGAAGGAGAGTTTAATTGTTCTTCCCTGGTTGTCTGAAACAAACCACTGCTCTGATTCCTGATGGTCTTCAAAAAACCACCTTCTTTTGATATTCTAGAGTCTCTTGTCTTTCTTTGATAATTTATTCCAGAGCAAAGGCTTTTGGTCAAAGGAACTTGTGTTGACAACTCTGATTGATGGATTCCATATTAATGTCCTCATCAAGATGTTATTAATTTGGCACAAAAAATATTTCTTCGATTTTACAGTTTAACTGTAAAAGAAATCTAGGCCTCAATTTGTTACAATATAGAGCCAGGTGTCTGCAGTGAGTGAGCAGTTTAGTTTTATGAAGGTTAGAACTTCTGAGCTCAGATTACCAAGATGGAGGGTGGAATTGAAGCTCGGTAAATAATATGATACAAATGTACTGAATCTGTAGTACGGGAAAATTGAAAAATGTTTTCTTTCTGTTCTGTTTTAAAGTCATAAAAATAATTATCTTGGGTGCTACTTCATAGTACCATGGCTTTGATTTCATGGGAATGTATTCTGTAAAATGGACACCTTACATAACATCAAGAACTGTCCTGTGAATTTTATTTTGGCAAACATTAACGGCTCATGATCTGCTTCTCTCTCTTAGACCCTCTCTGACCATGCCGCATAGGAATCTGACAGGAAGCTGCAATGTTAATTGTGGTTGTAAAACACATGAATATGAGCCAGTCTGTGGATCGGATGGAATTACATACTTTAACCCTTGTCTGGCTGGCTGTGTTAATAGTGGGAATGTGAGCACTGGGGTGAGTATATTTCACAAGTTTCTGTAGTGTTGTTAGATTTTGTATGCAAACAGAAGGCTTCAGTCTCCCTTTTGCAAAATCTTCAAATAAGATCCAGGATACTTTCTGTCAAGGGCTTTCCAGGCGGCTCAGTGGGTAAAGAATCCTCCTGCAGTGCAGGAGGCACAGGAAGCATAGGTTTGATTCCTGAGTCGGGAAGATCCCCTGGAGGAGGGCACGGCAACCCACTCAGTATTCTTGCCGGGAGAATCCCATGGACAGAGGAGCCTGGCGGGCCACAGTCCATGGGGTCAAAAAGAGTTGGACACAACTGAAGCAACTGAGCATGAATGCACACGTGCTTCTGTCAAAAACCCAGAGGAAAGGAAATTATGCAATAATTACTATTATTTTATTTCCCAGGGATAATTGGGGTTTTGGAGTATAGTGATCTGATTCCATGTCATTCCCTGCTAGTGACATCCTGTGCCAACCCAGTGAAACTTGAGAAGGTCGAGTGCTGGATGTCTCCTTTGCTACCCCAACAGGGCCCCTGTGATGATGGACGTGAAGGTCAAGATGACCACACTCTGTGCTGCTAGAAGAGAACAGGAGAGCACCTCCCCTGCTCAGAGCCTGTGAACATGGGTAGTGGCCATTTTTCATAGACTATCAATTCAGATTTTTTTTTTAAACATTCAGAGTAAAGTTATTTCTGTCAGTTCAAGAATAGGCTATTTTGAGAATTCACTTTCCCGTGAATTATAAATAGGCAGTGATACTGTGGGAGAAGGTTTTCATATTCTACGCCGTTCTTTATTGAGCCTGGTTCCATTCTTTGCATAATAACAGGCTGTAGGCAGCTGCTTTCATTGAAAGGTTAAGATGCCTTTGTTTGTTCTGTGTAGGTGATATGGGATGATACCGTTGACTGCGTGTCTTGGGGATGTCATATTTGATCTCTGAGTTTTAAACTATGGTGATGAATTGAGATTCCTCTTGCTGGCTCCTCATTATATAACTGGTGAGCTGTAGGGTGTGACTGAATTGAAAGGGACAATAGACCTGCTCTTCAAATGAGGGCCATAGACCAGAGAACTCACTCGCCCCCAGGGAAGGACTTAGCCACTGAGTCCTCTGGTCCGTGGTCCTCATTCATACAAAGAGGCCCACAGTCCTTGGAGCACAGGCGGCCACATAGCTCCCCATCTTCGTATTTGTGCCTCCTGCTTCTCTGGATGGCTGAGAGGTCACAGTGACAGTGAGCTCAGCTGATGTCCATTCAGTAAAAACAGCATAATAGGCAGAAAGGTCAATTGGCTGTTTTGTTTGAGACATCTTTTGAGTCCCTTGTATTAGGTGGTTTCAAATGAAATAGCCAGTGATACATTCACTAGTATTGTTAACTGAAGTCATTATGGTTGCGTTGTGAATTCTCTGCATTTATCTAACAGATATTTACACTTGATCCTACACTGTTTCAGGGTTTTGCTAAGCACTCTGGTGAGCACAAATAAAAATAAGGCTTAGTTCCTGTTTTCGAGGGGCTTCTCTGTTTGGAGAGCCTAATTAATGAACATCCATTGAAGCAGCATCTGATTGTGACCCAACATGAGGATATGGAACATGGTTGTGCTCATGCACATGTTGTGTGACTCATTGCGACTCCATGGACTGTAGCCCACCAGGCTCCTCTGTCCCTGGGATTTTCCAGGCAAGAATACCAGAGTGGGTTGCCATTTCCTACTCCAGGGGATCTTCCCGACCCAGGGATTGAACCTGAGTCTGCTGCATTGGCAGGTGGATTCTTTACCACCTCGCTACCTGGGAAGCCCTTATAGAAGATGAATAGTATAGAATTGAGTATTGAAGGCTTCTGATCAAAGTTTAAACAACCTTCAGCAGCAGATTTTGATGTTGTTAGATGCACTTTTTGAATCCTTACTGTTAAAATGAGAAAGATATTTTCTTTTTTCTTTTTTTTGGGCTGTGCTGCACAACTTGTGGGACCTCAGTTCCCTGATCAGGGATTGAACCCTGAGCCGCGACAGTGAAAGTCTGGAATCTTAACCACTAGGCCACCAGGGAACTTTCAGAAGATGCTTTCAATGAACTATTCTGCATATTTTTAAATGCTAGAATGATTTTAGAGCCTTTTAACTCTGACGGTTCGTATGCTGAATTTTGCTGTTGATCGGCATCCAACTGATCTTTGTTATCACTTAGACACGGAACTACACAGAATGCACCTGTGTCCAGAGCCGCCAGGTGATCACGCCACCCACGGTGGGACAGCGCGGCCAGCTCCGCGTGGTTATCGTCAAGACGTACCTCAATGAGAACGGCTACGCTGTGTCTGGGAAGTGTAAACGGTCCTGTAACACCCTCATCCCATTCTTAGTGTTCCTGTTTATAGTGACCTTCATCACAGCCTGCGCCCAGCCGTCAGCCATCATAGTAACACTCAGGTGAGGATGGTGTTCAACGTCTAGGTTGCGTTATACACTCAGAATTGCCAGAATTTTTATTCCAGACTGGGAACTGATGTGGCAAAGTGGTGACGAGAGCAAAATGAGATTGCAGGAAAGTGCACAGACATTTATTTACCTGGTGATCTTAAGACAGGGGAGTTTTCCTGTGTCAGAAAGGGAAAGGAAGATGGTAACATTTCACTGGGCATCCCAGATGGCTCAGTGGTAAAGAATCAGTCTGCCAGTGCAGGAGACATGGGTTTGATCCCTGGGTTGGGAAGATCCCCTGGAGAAGGAAATGGCAACCCACTCTGGTATTCTTGCCTGAGAAATCCCATGGACAGAGGAGCCTGGTGAGCTGCAGTGCATGGGGTCGCAAAAGAGTTGGTCATGACTTAGCAACTAAACACCAGCAACATTTTCATACTCCAGAACTTTTTTTATTTAGATGAATTATATCTCCATAGTTCAGTGAAATTTTTTTGGATGCCTTTGGTTCCTGAAGTCTCTACTGAAAGGTTCAAGTTCAGGAACTGAAAGATATGACTGTATTAGCTACAAGAAGTCTGGCCCGAGAAGAGGTGACAAGTCATTTGGTGAAGTGATTAAATCGTACGTACAGCTAAGAATATTATCTCTGACCTTGTAGGTAGTTAATACCTCCAGAATCAGTGACCATTGTTGCTGAGCTTGCAATTCCAAATGCTTATTTCATTAATTTCACTATCATATAACATTTTGGCATTGAATCAAGGAAAGGGCAGACTAGGAAATGTAATTTTAAGTTGTTCATGCTGTGCTTTTTTTTGCCGTATTATATATCCCATTTGTGTGTGTGTTCTTTTTTTTTTTTTGCTTCTAAGAGAGAGCATGGAGGTTACCTTAATGGAGGCTCTATTTAAAATGTTGACACCAGCACATTCAAATCAGGGTGTTAGTATTTGCAGTAAAGATGGCCGTAGACCAAGGAAGGGAGTGGGCAGTGTGAAAGCATGGCCACAGCAGTTTTAGGGGGACTGGGATGCAGGGTGATGAAGGAAGGAGGGGTGTCAGTCTCCAGTCTCCCCTTTGTGCCCTCCCTGGGCTCCTTGGTAACCCAGGATGCTGGCTTTGGGTGGGATGCATCTGCTGAGACGTCTTTCTTAGCAGGGAGGTTGGGCTGCTTGCCTGCTAGTTCTGCATATTCTGGCTTCCCTTTTATGGGATGCTGAGTTGGATGTTGCTCAGCTGATGGGTTCCTTGATGGCAAATAACAAATGGCACCCAGGAGTCCCATTGGTCCCACTGGTTTGGGACCAATCCTCAGATCCTCAGTCAGCAGATACTTATAGAGTAACAACAGTGTGTACCACACTGGAGAAATTGCTGTGAGAAAATAAAGAAATTAGGGGGAAAGATGGCAAGCACACTGGTCCTCGAGAACTTCACATTGCATACTGAGAACCCTATGTGTATGGGCTAGAAAGGATAAAGTGCTTCATCATGAAAAAAATGGGAATCATTACTAACCTATTACTTTGAACTTTAATTCTACAAGAGGTGTTAAATAACCAGAAAAGAGGTGCCTGTTTAATAATGTTTAAACACGGCAGATCATCAGTTGTCTTCTAACCCAAAACTTCAGAAAAGGAGCCATTTAATCTTTGCTAATACAAAATCAATAGACTCCAATCATCCTGCCATGTGGGAATTACTTGAAACTTAAGTTTTAGGAAAAGAAGAAAAATTGAGGTGACAGGGAAGGATTCATTCTGTTTCTAGCTTTTGACTTATTTCTGATACATTTTGGGACTGTTAGAAAAAAAACTTTTCTCTGTATTTTTCCTTGAGAAATTGTAGAAGTAAATTTCAGCGTGCCATTCTGGAAAGTACAGGCAAACAGAAAAAGAAATGCAATAGTTAGGTTTACCAATTTTTTTTTAAGAGTTGATTTTGCAAACTCAAAGCTGCCTCTGTACTTTCAGCCCTGAACCTTTGTCCTTCCTCCTGTTATTTACACAAAAAGTGGAGTTAATCAGAGTTCTTTGGAGTCTTCACTGGGGAGACCTTTATTCAGTGATTTAGCGATAAGTGGTCTTGTTCAACTATTGTTAGTAACTTCTAGCGAATTCAGTATTTTGGCCCATTATCTATGTGGTCCCTGGCCCTGCAGCTAAGCAGGTTTGACTTGACATTCATTTTCTTGAGGCCCTTATTCTAAAATATTTCTTTCCCTTCTTTGTAGGTCTGTAAAAGATGAAGAGAGGCCTTTTGCCCTGGGAATGCAGTTTGTTTTACTGAGAACACTTGGTATGTTCCTAAATTTCCCACAGTGCCTTTTAGTTCCTCTTTGCAGATGCCAGATTTTCACTGTCCTTTAAAAATGTCAAGTCAGATCATTTGTTACCATTCGTACTAGCTAGGAGTTCACACGTTAGTGGGCAGGCGCAACTTCCTCATTTTCTGATTTGAACCCAAAGCGGACCAACTCTGTCGCTGATAAAACAAAACAAAACTGACTTCTGATAAGTTTCTCTTTCACTCTGAGCATGCACTTGGACTAAATTCCCCAGAGTTTTGTACAGTAAGAAATCTTGAACCAAGAAACTGCTGTGGGCTTACAGTCCAGGTGTTTCTGTCCCTTTTGTGACTTTGTAACATGAAAATGATGGGAATTAGTGCTAACTTTGTGTGTATGTGTGTCGAAAAATTTCAGTTCCTTACTTCTTTCTAGTAATTGCACTGGACTGGGTAAAGAGTATGCTGATCAGATTTTCTGAGGAAAAGAAATAAAAAATTCTAAATGAAAAAAAAGATGTCCAAATTGATATATGGGGACTAAGCTTTACTTAGTGGCTCAGTGGTAAAGAATCCACCTGCCAATGCTGGAGACATAGGTTCTATCCCTGGGTCGGGAAGATCCCCTGGAGGAGGAAGTGGCAACCCACTCCAGTATTCTTGCCTGGAAAATTCCATGTACAGAGGAGCCTGGCGGGCTGCAGTCCATGGGGTTGCAAAGAGTCAAACATGACAGCGACTAAATAGCAGCAAGATTTCTTGTTAACAGAGAAGCTCGTTCGCGCTGTGTCAATGTGGTAAGTCACAGAGTTTATTTGGACTCGAAGAACATCCTTCTGACTTCTACAAACATTGCATCACCCGTGATGTCTTGGGACAGTGACTAGGGAGCAGTGCGTGAAGTGCTCCGTTACCTTGACTGACTTCAGTATGTTTTTATGTGACTTCCTCATTGTCAAGCATATTGTTTGCTTTCTTAAGGGGCAGTCTGTCGTTTTCTTCAGCTGTTATTTTCCTCAGTAATCAGTATCATCATCCACAGGACAAAAAATAATTTTTTTAAAAAATTCAAGTTGCTTATTTAAATTTTGAAGGGTAAACATTTTAAACATTTAAAAATCATCTGACCCTTGGCAACAGGAATCCTCTCTGATATTCCTTTTTTGTCTAATGTTGTGGTTGATGCCCCAGACCAAGAGTGAGGACTTGTCAGTGGGCATCATAGGCTTCTAGGACCTTGAATTGAGTGGCTTATTTTTTTTAAATTTCAGATTTTAATCTAACTTTTTTGAGGGGAAGGTGCCATGCCATGTGGCTTTCAAGATCTTAGTTCCTGGGCCAGGAACTGAACCCAGGGCCATGACAGTGAAAGTGCAGAGTCCTAACCACTGGACGTGCAGGAAACTCCCCTCCCTAATTACACTTTTATCGATGGAAATTTTTATGTCTAAAAATGTATTATTGCTGTTGTTTTAACTTAATAAAATCTTTTGTAATATTCTTTTTTTTTCAGCTTTTTATTTTGTATTGGAGTATAGTTGATTAACAAAGTTGTGTTAGTTTCAGGTGTATAGCAAAGTAATTCAGTTATGAATATACATGCATCTATTCTTTTTAAAATTCTTTTCCAAGTTAGGTTGTTATCTAATATTGAGCAGACATAAAAATGTGTTCTTGCTTTTTAGACATTATATCATAATATGTCTAATAAGTAATACTTTAAAAGAAACATCATAAAATGTCTAAAAGCCAAAGCACATTCTGACTGAGCCGTGAAGTGAAAGATTTAAAGTAGTAGTGAACATGTCTATAATAAGAATATTATGACAAGATGTGATGTATATTTACAAAAAAACAAGTAACGCAGAAAAACCACTCCTCTCAACTGACTTTAGAGCAAACAGGTATCCTGTTAACTTACAAATCTGTTTCCTGTTATAAGATGTGCTAACACTTTTTCTCTTTCTTTCCCCTGCCCCTCTAGCGTACATTCCGACCCCAATCTACTTTGGAGCAGTTATTGACACCACCTGCATGCTCTGGCAACAGGAGTGCGGAGTGCAAGGCTCTTGCTGGGAGTACAATGTCACGTCATTTCGTTTCGTCTATTTTGGTTTAGCAGCCGGCCTCAAATTTGTTGGCTTTATATTTATTTTTCTGGCCTGGTACTCCATTAAATACAAGGAGGAAGAACTGCAGAGGCAGAGGTGGAGAGAGTTCCCTCTGAGCACTGTGAGCGAGACGGTGGGCCACCCCGACAGCGCCAATAAGGCTGCCCGGACTAGATCTTGTCCCGCTTTCAGCACCCAGGGAGAATTCCACGAAGAGACTGCTCTGCAGAAAGGGATCCAGTACACAGCACAGACCTATCCGGGGCCATTCCCAGAAGCAATAAGTTCCTCCCCAGACCTGGGGCTGGAAGAAAGCCCTGCACCCATGTAGCCTCCCTCCTGAAGCTTGAAAATGAAAGACTTTGGTTCTGTTGGTTGAGTTGAATATGGCGACTTGAGAAACACCCGTGCCTTCTTTTCTTTCTTTTTTTAACCTCTAAAGACACAATCCTCAGACCAACAAAACTCACTATACACAGCCACTGTTGATTGAGGGCTGGATACCTCAACAAGAATGAGCCTTTCCTCCTTCTCTCCAAGGAGGAGTTTAGATAGATTTGTTACCATTTCTGAGATGTTAATTTGACGTTCATGCTCTGATATGGTAGAAGGCTGGGTGCGTGGTTAACAAAATCTTGGGAAGTGTAATGGCAGTGCATATCATTAGCATACACTCCGAACAAGGGTGAGCTTGACCGTGACTTTGCATTTACAAATCAAGGTTTTTAGATATGAACAACTACTGTGAGTTCTGCTACAAAGCACAAATGAATTTGCCTCAACTATGCAATTTGATTGGAAAATATAATGCAGCATGTTACTTTTGCTTTCCGAGACTAAAGCAAATAGGTTTTTTGAAAAGAGGAAGCTAAACTTTCCCTAAAGTACTGTTCATAGCTTTTTTAAGCCATAGCAGAATTAAAAATCAGGTAGAACTTTTTAAATGCTTCACCAGAACCATAAGCATAGCATGAGAAAGGGAACAGCTACTTTGTTTTGTAAGACACATTCTCTTTTAGTCTGTCTGTCCCACTATAAAGGAAGCTGCTGAGTCCTGAACCTGAGAGCTTGAATATAAACTACAGGAGTCTTTCGTAAGGGACTTTAACACTCATGTGCTAAACAATATGGCTAGAAACTGTCATTTGAGATGCATAATAAGAAAAGAAACTGATGGCTTTCTCATCCAAAGATAATTGCTGCAGAAATTCTTTAGCTTTTAAGGGCCCATGTAAGGGTTGTTGAGAATTGTAACCTTGGCACTCAAAAGAGTTGGAAAAAAAAAATCCCACAGAAGTAAGATTGAGTCTCACCTGGTCATTTTAGTTATATACCTGGAAGCACTAGCAGGTCTGTGGTTTTCTTTTTTATGTGCAGAGAATTGCTATGGTTGTTGTGAAAATGGAGTCATTTAATCAGGAAAGCTGTACCTGTGACATGAAATCCATGTTGACAAAGGAAGGAGATCTGTGAGCCAGATCTTGATGATCCTAAGTAAAGGTTGAAAATTACTTAAAATAAACTGGCCTGTCATACTGAATCCTACCTTATCAGAGTTAGAACCATTTTATACCTCCCTTTAGTTTCTTTCTATTGTAACTTTCCTGAAGCGATTTTGTGAGAGGATTTTTCTGTTCTTATATGCACTTGGGGTTCAACAGCCACCATCCTTTTCGGTACCTCTCAGCACATCACTTTGATTTAGATCCACACGGAATGTTTTCTATGTGGTTCTGAAGGTAGGTGCCTCCTGATAGCACTATAAACTGATGCAAGTTAACCTGTGGAATTTGGCTGCTCAGAAAAAGAATTATGACAGCTCCTAAGGAGGGACTGTAATGTACAAATATCAATATGATGGAGAACTGTTTCTGCCAATGAGCCTAGGCTTATGTGAGGCTGATTTGGGAAATGGTTTTCTTGTCTCATTTACGCTCATGAGTAGAAGGAATGTGATTGACCCATGATTCCTGGGTTTTTGCCCTCCATCCTTGGGTGCGTGGGTGCATGGGTGTTGTGTGAATATTCCTGGCTCAAGATTGTTTTCTTCTGTAACGTAGGAATGCTCTTGGTCAAATGGTTCTTTTGGTTGCAGGCAGTTTATGGAAAGGTTCTCTACAGGGTGGTGTTGGCAGTTAGACTAAATAATGTCTACAGGGTGGAGCTGGCAGTCCTGGGTGACAAGGACTTCCTTAGAGCAGACTTGTTTGGCTAAGTCATAAGAAGCACCATTGCCTGTAATTGCACTGTGTCTGTCAAACTTTGGTCAACTTGGTGTATTTTGAAGATCTTCAGAGAATACTGCTTTATGTCTTTGAGTCTACTCTGGGGCCTTTGTGATCCCCCTCACCCTTTGTGGGAGATCTTTGATCCTTTAGAAGAGAAAGTTTCTTACTGGGTTGGAGCAAAACATACGTAGATTGGGAAGAGATGTGGTTATCTTCTAAATTTTCCTCTGATTGTTAAGAAACTACATTGAGAGAATTTGGTAAGGTTAGCACTTCTTTTTTTTTTTTTTTTTGTAGGTAAGATTGTGTGTTTCAACACTCTTAGAATTTCTCTCTTCCTGTTATCACATTTTGAAAAGGAGTGCTGCCCTTAAAAATCTATGATCAGAAATGATGATATCAGAAATCAGATATACGTAGAGATCCCTCCCTGTCTTTACCTTGAAGATTCATTCAGTTCAGCCATCACTGAGTGTCATGTCCTTATCAGAAGTCATTTTGCCCAATTATCATCTGCCAATCTATGAAATCCTTTGGGCTGATTAGGTCAGAATTCAAAGAAATTGGCCTGAACTGTACACCACGATGTTAATGTTGTACTTTCTCAAATATCTGGTACTTATAAGTAGCAGGTATATCATTACCATGTTGTTGGTATAAGTAAAATAAGCTGTAAAAATCATGGGAGACTGATCTTTTGGAATATGTACCAATTAACAGTTGTCCCCAAAGCACTTTGGGTTCAGGTGGCATCATTGGAATATTAAGTAGTTAATAACTAAAGTGACTGTTTGCTAAATGACACCATTTGATTGTATATACAAGGTCCTCATATGCTTGGTAATAAATTGGTCATGTTACTTTAGAGTCACCACTCCTAATATAAGTTTGATTGCCACTCTCTGTGAGCTTAGGCTTCTAATTACTTGCTTTTTTTTTTTCTTGGAAAGGTCACCTTGTTCTTTAAAAAATTCTGTAGTTTAAAGTATTATTTGGCCTTAATATGCAAATATAATATCCTTGAGTCTAGCCTATTAATTTAGAAACCCCAGGCGGTAGAGTGGGCAGTTGGCACACATTATTTTGGTTGTCTTCTTTAGCTTGACATCTTTATCCTTTGTAGGTGGATTTAATTCTTGAAGACAGTCAAGAACTAGGGTGGGGAAAAGAAAGGAGCAGCAGAGAGGATGCGAGTGAGCCGTTGTTGAGTCTTGGCTATTGGCAGAGCATTTTGTCAAGCACACAATATGTAGCATGCATTTTAATCCTCTTAATAACTTTGCAAGACAGCTATTTTTTATTGTTCTTCTAAAACCCAGGCTATGAACACTGAGGCTCATAGAGGTCAAGTGATTTGTTTAGGATTATACATAGTGGCCAAGTCAGGGTTTGGATGCTCATTTCTTGTGCACTTCTTACACTACGTAATACTTACAGTAATTTTGGTTAACATAGGTAAGATGTGACTATAAGATAGTGAGGTGAAGCATTTTGTATTTTGATGTGTTACTATTTCTGAAGAGTAGAGAAGTTATTATTTCCTTGTGTAAAATAGAAAAAAAATCTGTAGGAAACATCAAAATGGAATGTTTTGATTTTCAAGGTAAATTTATGTTTATTTAGCTAAGTCTCATATTCACAACTGTTTGCCCTAACTTACCTCAAGTATTTATTTATAGTTCCTATTTAATGTAGAACAAATCCAATGTTAGTGTTAACATTGCATCTCAGTAGTTTCTGAAATGAACCATTATGAGGAAAGGTGGTTCAGAGTTTTGAATCTGAGTTTTGGGGATTTCAAGTGTATGTTCTTTTTTTACCCCCCTCTTTCAGAATGTTAACATTTCTATTAGTTTTTTTAAATGACTAGCTTTTAAGTTTCTTAATACAAGTTTAATATGAATATACACAAAGTGTTACTTGTTAAGTGAACAGATACAAAATGTTATATGTTATGAACCAAACCACAACCCAGTTGTTACTGATTGTTACCCTTAGTAGCTACAGGAACAAATGGGGGCATGCACCCAGAAATGTCAGCCATCAAAGCAGGGGCTTACCTGGAGGAGGTAATGGTAGTCCTGCCTTTTCACCAACCACCAAGACAATTCTCCCTGAGCCTGCATTTCTGTCTGGCATTCTTTGGTGGAGTTGGAGCCTGAAAGTTTCTTCTTGGAGTCTGTTTTGTATCAAATTCAGGTGCACCGAAGAGAAGATTCATAGTTTGCTTGGACCTGAAGCATTTGGAGATTCTCTAGTTGTGTTCGATCAGGAACCTAGGGTGGTAGCCATGTACAGTATGATTTTGTGTGTAGTTAAAGCATCTTAAATGACACAGAAATGTGATAATAGCTACTGACATAGCGTGTGTGTGTGTGCTAAGTCACTTCAGTGGTGTCCGACTCTTTGTGACCCCCTGGACTGTAGCCTGCCAGGCTCCTCTGTCCATGGGATTTTCCAGGCAAAAATACTGGAGTGGGTTGCCATGCCCTTCTCCAGGGGATCTTCCCGGCCCAGGAGTCGAACTCGAATCTCTTAGGTCTCCTCCATTGGCAGGGTTTTTTGTTTGTTTGTTTGTTTTTACCACTAGCGCCACCTGGTAAGCCCCATATAGGTACACACTGAGTATTCTAAGTAGCAGGTAGATATCAGAATGCTGCACAATCCCAGGATTGTTTAGGATGCAGGCTTGCTATTCCTGTTACACAGATGGGTAGAGATCCTTTACACACATAAAACTGCATTTTCTCTTTCATAGTTCGGAAGGGAGCGCCACGGCTGGCAAGGCGATACTTCTGGCCTCGTGCACTTTATCTTTTCTATCTTCTCTCCTTTCCTTACTTTCTAGGATGCTGCTGACTGTATCTGTCCCAGACTTCTTGCCACACTGGACGCAGATCTGTGTATGTTTGAAGAGGTTATTTTAAGCACTTCATTTTTACTCATCCCTAGGAAGGGTCATGCGTGCTAAGTCACTTCAGTCGTGACTGACTCTGTGCAGCCTTATGGACTGTAGCCTGTCAGGCTCCTCTGTCCATGGGATTCTCCAGGCAAGAATACTGGAGTGGGTTGCCATGCCCTCCTCCAGGGGTTGTTCCTAGCCCAGGGATTGAACCCACGTCTCTTATGTCTCCTGTTTTGGCAGGCGAGTTCTTTACCACTAGCACCAGCTGGGAAGCCAGCTATCATGTAAACCCTCCCTGGGTATTTGCTTTTGCAACATTAAAAAGTAAATGCCTCGGTGCTAGAAATATTTGATGATGCATGCTCGCTACAAAAATGCACCACTGATTTGACAGTATTCCACTGATAAGGGGCTGCATGTGCTTTGCTTTTAGAAATCTGGAGAGCTTCTCAGAAAATAAGCATTCATTACTCTCATTACCACAGTTAATTCATGAACTTGACGTGGCAAAAATGAAGAGTGTAAGGAGGATTACTTTTTTTATGGAAAACTCAATGCTTTTGATATTTATTTTAGCAAGAATAATCAGATGCTAGAAATAATTTCAGAGAGAGGGGGAAAATATTTCAGATAATCTTTTCTTATTTCTTCTCCCCCAAAACCTTACACACATGTAAGGTGTTTTTATAATGTTGAGATTTTGAAGGTGTTGTCTTTTTCTGGTATTCTACTATTACATATAGAAATTGAAGGAGAAGGTATTATTGAAAACTGAAGTAATTGCAGGGACATATTAAACCAAAGGGGTGAACAAAAGAAGTTTAAAGTTTGTATGTTGAAATGAAAGATAAGGATAATGGTAAGACTTTATAGTGGGCATTTTTCTTAAAATACATACCTCTACCCCAAACATTAATTTGGAAGCATGAGATAGGCAGGTCAGCCACCACTTCTTTAGTTAAAGGAAATGTGATACTGTGTCCAATAAACTGGTGTTAGGGCCCTAGTGGTGTGTGTGTTCCGTGTGTGTATTTTTGTGTATAGGGGTGTGCTTGTGATGAAAGGCTGTTTTGAGTTGTTGCATAAAGGAATTTGATTTTGTGATTTTTAAAATGAATATTTATTTGGAGACCTCTTAGGGTAATGTAAAAGATGTATAATTTCCTGTGTTTAATGAAATCTATTGTCAATGTACTAAGAAACATTGGTTTACAACATCTTGAATACTTGATCATTGCAAATTCAGAAAAAAAAAGTTTTAAAAAAAAGAATAAAATGTGTGTTGGATTGAAATTTGTTTGTCTCTTAAGATTTTGGGAGTTTGAAGAGATGAAGTAATGATGTCAATGTTTTCTCCCACTGTAAAGACACAGGGGCCTTCCCTGATCGTCTAGTGGCTGGGACTCCATGCTCCCAATGCAGGGGACCCTAGTTCGATCCCTGGTTGGGGAACTAGATCCTGTGTGCCACAACTAAGACCTGGTGCAGCCAGAAAAAAAAAGACACAGGCATTAGATGAGATTAAATGGGCTTCTGCTTCCTCTGGAAAATGGCAGAAATGAACCCCTTACCTAACTGGTAACTTTTCCTTGAAGCCGAATGTCCAATGTGTGAACTATTATGACTATAGTTTTTAGGAACCTGTGGTAGGATATTTTCTACTGAGTCACTAAAGAGAATAATTTTAATCTTTTGTCTGTTTAGATTCAAACAAAATTTGGGGCTAACAGAACTGTGTGCCTTGAATATGGTTGGTGATAGATTGCTGCTGCTGCTGCTGCTAAGTGGCTCCAGTCGTGTCCGACTCTGTGCGACCCCATAGACGGCAGCCCACCAGGCTCCCCCGTCCATGGGATTTTCCAAGCAAGAACACTGGAGTGGGGTGCCATTGCCTTCTGTGCAGGATAGGCTGTGTTATGCTTAAATAACATGCCAAGCCCCAAATCTCAGTGGCTTCATAGCACAAAATTAATTTCTCATTTATAAGACACATCTTTGTGGGTCTGTTCTAGAGTCCTATAGGGACCAGCCTGACAGAGGCTCCCTCATCTTGAAGTTGCACAATTTGGAACTTTCAGAGATGGTTTTGGTTGTAGAGGCAAAGCAAGAAGCGTAGAGAAAGGCAAAGGGGCTTTTCTCTGTCTCAGACTGGAAGTGACACATTGTATTAGTCTGAAATAGTGCTGTGTCCCTGCCTAACTGCTGGGATCCTGAACTTGTTGGGGAGCAGATAGCAGGGATTTGATAGATGTTATTCTTTGCCACGAAGTTGACCATGATAGGTTTAAGGGTATTTCCAAAGGAGTGCAACTCATATGAGTCTGTTGTTATTTAGTTGCTCAGTTGTGTCTGACTGTTTCGCAACCCCAAGGACTGTAGCCTGCCAGGCTCCTCCGTCTAGGCATGAATACTGGAGTGGGTGGCCATTTACTTCTCCAGGGGATTTTCGAACCCAGTGGTTAAATCTAATGTCTCCTGCATTGCAGGTGAATTCTTTACCACTGAGCCACCCAGGAAGCAACTCATGAGTCTGAGAAATTGATAAACCAAAGGAAAGTCTCAAACATAAAAAAAGAATGATTTCCAAAGGAGTAAATATCAAAACTTGATCACCAAGGGTTAAAAGCTCCATTTCCCTAGTCTCTACTAAATAACAAGCTAATCATTGCTCAGGGGGGCCAAGAGCTGGCCTGAGCCTAGAGGAAGAATTTGTGGTCAGACTCCAACCCCTATGGGTAAAAAGCACTAGATTTTGAGGCCTTATCTGAAGACCAACAGCATTTTCTAAGTGTACTGGCATCTCAAACTTTTGGGTGAGAGGCAGAAGGAGCTAAATGAGCCTTGGAAATAACAGCATGACTCGTGGACTGAGATGCAAAGTGGCTATATTTAGAACCCAGCTCCGGAACACTCAGTAGGTGGAAAGCAGGACAATTGATTTCTATTTACCACTCCCTTGCACACCTAAACTAAAAGGTCACAGCAGCCCAAGATACATGGATAATTGGAGAGAGTCTGTGCTTCTGTACTGATTTCTGGGGAAAACTTTCTTTTCCTCCATGGCTTCATGCATTTAACAAAGGAGCCATTTATGCAAAAGCCAAATAGTAACCCCTACCCAAGTGTACCATCTTCTCTTCAGTTATGTGTGTAATTTAAGCAAAAGGATTTCCCTTGAATCTCTTCAATAACCCACACCTTCAAGGGAGAAGCAGAGCCATTCTAGATATTGCACCATTTAAACACAGGAGGAAAACAGTTTCTTTTTAAGGAATGAAGACAGCAGAGATGTTTTGAATGGGACCACTCGTCTTCCATGCTTCAGCCCCAGACTTGGTAAAACCACAGCATTTTCAGAGCAGTTAAAAAGCATCTAGTTCCTTTTGGTCTTTTAAAACTTGCCCGCTGGGCAGAGACGGCCTCCATAGCTTTGGTTTATGGGAGCCAAAAAACATTTTAAACTGCACAGAGTCATGGGGAAGCAAGGAGATCGATATTCGGGGCTCACTCTTGAATTTAAACATCAAAGTTTGATGCAATCCCTGCTCATATTACCAATGTAAGTCAGTAGAAAGCTAAACTGTTCTTTGGCCTGCTGGAATGGCTAAGATCCTAGGCACTGAAGAAAGAGCAAGCCTGCCATGAATCAAGTTGTTCTAGATGTTTTCTTAGATGGTAGAGCTGTTACTTTGGAAATCAATATAAAGGGCAACTTTGCCAAGGGGCCAGGCCCTGGGACCCAGCAGTCTTTAGTTGCAATAGAGTGACACCTAATGGTCATTATGGAAAAAACACAAACTATAATCTCAACCCTTCGGATTCCCTGGTTGGACTTGGGTGGCTCTGTTGTTCCGGTGTTGTGTCCAACTCTTCATGACCCCATGGACTGCAGCACACCAGCCTTCCCTGTCCTTCACTGTCTCCCAGAGTTTGCTCAAACTCATGTTCATGGAGTCAGTGATGCTATCTAACCATCTTCATCTTCTGCTGCGCCCTTCTCCTCCTGCCCTCAGTCCTTCCCAGCATCAGGGTCTTTTCCAATGAGTCAACTCTTCACGTCAGTTGGTCAAAGTATTGGAGTTTTAGCTTCAGCTTCAGCATCAGTCCTTCCAATGACTATTCAGGGTTGATTTCCTTTAGGATTGCCTGGCTTGATTTCCTTGCAGCCCAAGAGACTCTCAAGAGTCTTCTCCAGCACAGAATCTGCCTGCAGTAGGAGACCTGGGTTCAACCCCTGAGTCAGGAAGTTCCCCTTGAGGAGGAAATGGCAACCCATTCCAGTATTCTTGCCTGGGAAATCCCATGGATACACTGAGGATTGTAAGGACACAGATGCTCTGCCTTACTGGAGAATAGAGGAACCAAAAATCAAATTGCCAACATCTGCTGGATCATCAAAACACCAAGAGAGTTTCAGAAAAACATCTACTTCTGCTTTATTGACTATGCCAAAGCCTTTGACTGTGTGGATCACAACAAACTGTGGAAAATTCTTCAAGAGACGGGAATACCAGACCACCTGATCTGTCTCCTGAGAAATCTATATGCAGATCAAGACGCAATAGTTAGAACTGAACATGGAACAACACATGGGTTCCATATCAGGAAACGAGTACGTCAAGGCTGTATGTTGTCACCCTGCTTATTTAACTTTATGCAGAGTACATCATGAGAAACACTGGGCTGGATGAAGCACAAGCTGGAATCAAGATTGCTAGGAGAAATATCAATAACCTCAGATATGCAGATGACACCACTGTTATGGAAGAAAGCGAAGAAGAACTGAAGAGCCTCTTGACAAAAGTGAAAGAGGAGAGTGAAAAAATTGGCTTAAAACTCAACATTCAGAAAACATTCAGTCCCATCACTTCATGGCAAATAGATGGGGAAACAGTGGAAACAGTGACAGCCTTTATTTTTTTGGGCTCCAAAATCAGTGAAGATGGTGACTGTAGCCACGAAAGTAAGACAATTGTTCCTTGGAAGAAAAGCTATGACCAACCTAGACAACATATTAAAAAGAAGAAACATTCCTTTGCCAACAAAAGTCTGTCTGGTCAAAGCTATGGTTTTTCCAGTGGTCATGTATGGATGTGAGAGTTGGACTATGAAGAAAGCTGAGCACCAAAGAATTGATGCTTTTGAACTGTGGTGTTGGAGAAGACTCTTGAGAGTCCCTTGGACTGCAAGGAGATCAATCAAGTCAATCCTAAAGGAAATCAATCCTGACTATTCATTGGAAGGACTGATGCTGAAGCTGAAACTCCCACCTGATGTGAAGAACTAACTCACTGGAAAATACTCTGATGCTGGGAAACATTGAAGGCAGGAGTAGGAGTGGATGACAGAGGAGAGATGGTTGGATGGCATCACCGACGCTATGGACATGAGTTTGAGTAAGCTCTGAGAATTGGTGATGGATGGGGAAGCCTGGCATGCTGCAGTCCATTGGGTCACGAAAGAGTTGGATACAACTTAGCACCTGAACAACAACAAGAACAGAGCTACCTAAGTCCAACCCAGGAACCAGAAGGGCCGAAATGTTGGAGAACCGTCCCAGGGAATTAGCACTGTCTTTCTTGGGCATGTTTTGGAAAAGCAGCCTGTCTGCTAAGTGTCTGCCATCCTTGACTCAAGCCTATTTTATAGTCAAAGAAGCTGTGTTAGAGTGCTTGTGTGACTTTTCCAAGCTCATGCAGAAAGCAAAAATTAGAGTTTGTGGTGAAGTTGGTCTTCTCTAATTTCATGTCCGTCATTCCTTCCACTACTGACCAGATGGGGTCCCCACCGTGGCCTCTCTTTTCACTGATGTGGTGTGTGTGTGCCCCCATGTGTGTTGAAATGGGGGAAGTGGACAGGGTTGGCCCTCACCTCTGCTAAATCTCTTCCGCTTCTAAACCCGTGGGGAGCACGCAGATGACCATCAGCACACTCCTTGTGGGCATCAGCTTTGTCACAGATCACAGGAGACCCACCTGCCAGCAAATCTCCAGGGGCCTTTCGAGATCTGAGTAGTTTCCCTCAAGCTCTTTACCCAGAGTAGCTACTTAAACAGAAGTAGAAAGACTTATTGAACTACAGTGGAATTTCCTCCAGGGTAGCAACATTTGGTTTGTTCACATCTTACAAGGCAGGAACGAGGAAGAAGGCACAAGGGTGTGCCTTTGGACCGCACTTATTACCTTGGATCCTTCCCTCTTGAAATCATGGTGTTAGGGACTGGACAGTGTCCCCTCAAAATTCACATATTGAAGCCCAAATCTCCTGTGTGAATGTATCTGGAAAGAGGACTTTAAAGAGGTGAAGTTAAATGAGGTCCTAACAGTGGAGCCCTGATCCAGTATGACTAGTGTTTTCATAAGAAAAAGAGCCCCCACCACCGGGAAATACACACACAGAGAAAAGGACATGTGAGGATACAGAAGAAAGTGGTCCTCTGCCAGCCGAGGAGAGATGTCTCTGGGGAAACCATATCTTCTGATAGCTTGGTCTTGGACTTCTAGCCTCCAGAAGTGACAAAATAAATTTCTGTTGTGTAACCCACGCAGTCTGGGTGGGCTTCCCTGGTGGTTCAGCGGTAGAGAATCCACCTGCCAGTGCAGGAGACTTGGGTTCAACCCCTGGAGGAGGGCATGGCATCCCACTCCAGTATTCTTGCCTGAAGAATTCCATGGACAGAGGAGCCTGGTGGGCCACAGTCCATGGGGTCATAAAGAGTTGGACAACTGAGTGACTGAGCCCTCATGTACAGATGGTTTCCTTCATTATCCAGGGGTTGAACTGGCAGGTTCCACAGTTCTTTGCTTCTTCTTTTTTTTTTTTTTTTCCTTTACTATTAACGTTCTGAGCTCTGGATATTTCATAGATTGTTAGCCTCTCTATCTGAAGGGGAGAAAGCTCCTCAGGAGATCTAGAGCAGAAGGAGGTATATGGAACTTGTCAATCAGAAAACTTGAGGTCTTGGAAGGTGGTGAGGAATTCACCAAATTTCATGATCACCAAAGAATTCAAACTTCCTTCTGGGTGGGGGGAGTGGGCTGTCCTCTTGCTTTTGAAAATCTCCATTTCTGCTGCCTAAGACTGGCTACATAATTTGCAGGTTCAGTGAAAAATGGGAACATGGGGTCCCTTGTCCAAAGACTATTGAGAATTTCAAGATGGCAACAGTAGAGAATTCAGCCCAGCACTGGCCACTTTGTAGCTGCCCAGGTTGCCTGCCTAGGGAAGCCGCCTTTGACTGCCTCTGCAATACCCCTCTGGACATCAGTGAGGCAAATCCTGTTGAAATCATCAACTGGAGAATGTTCTATAACATACACTGACTTTGGATCAATTTTCCAAATAAGGATAACGTTCAATCATATTCACTGAGGGACTTCCCTGGCGGCCCCGTGGTTAAGATTCTGTGCTCCCAGTGCAGGGGACACAGGTTCGATCCCTAGTCAGGGAACTAAGATCCCACAGGCCACAAGGTGTGGTCAAAAAAAGGTGAAAAAAGAAATTATGTACATTTAGATCAGGACTCCATTTTACTTGCAAGGGATGAGTGTACCACAGAAACTTGGTTAAGTTCATTTCTCTGAAACAGGTAAAGTTTAAACTCCTTTTATTTCAAGAAATAGTGCTTCTAGACTTTCCTGAAGCCAGAATTGTTCTATAAAAGTATCACAGAATATTACACAAGATTTTAAAAAACACAATATGCTTCCTAATAACTTGAAACATTTTTTACAAAGCATGTCATTCATGACCATAAATATGTTTCATCTGTCATTCAGCCGGTGACACACACATCTGATAAAGAGTTAATTTTAACATATGTACAGAGTCTATGATAAAGACAAAGTTATCAAAGATTCAACTCTAACATATTAGGTTTTCTTTAAAAGAGTTTACCTTAAACACGTAAAGGTAACATAACTTACCTATGCATTTGATTATCTAAAAATAAAAGGAAAATTACCGTTAAGCTAAAAAATACCTTCTTGGGAAGTTGGCTAGGATACTGCAAACTCTCAGTGAGGTAATAATCCTTTTGCTGGTACTGAAACATCTAAATAGGACAAATATTTTCAAGAACACAGAATTTCAAAAGCAGTTTTCACTTATGCCTTTAAAAAAATCAGAACCTGGTGAAGGCCTTAAAAGTAACCATACAACACATATGGTGCATTTAAATTATGAAACATTCATGAGTTTGTTTTACTGAAGAAAAATTCCTTATATAAATTCAAAACTAGATATATTTTCTCAACACTTAAGCTTATTAGCCAGGTCAAGAAAACAAAACCAAGATAAAAAAAGTCTTCAGTCCTTTTATCCTGTTAAGCAAATAATAAAATTTTAGCAGTTTTAAGCAGATGAACACTTTGAGGCTAGGCACAGAGAAAGCAGGCAATCTTTGTTTTGTTTATTTGTTTATTTTTACCGCCAACATCCTTAGCCATGCCTTTCTGCTAATCGATTTTAGCAAGTCGAGGTAAAACACATGCATTATTTTCTGGCAAAAGCGTATGCTGAACAATATGTGATGATACTGTCTGTCATCCTTGGGGTCCATTTTCCTTTGTCACACTGAGAGCAAGCAGTGAGACTGTGACAAGCCTGGGGGAAAAAATAAGACTAACCAAATAGACATGGCATTCCCATCTCAAAGTGCAAAAATCACTGTGTGAAAAATGAGGGCACTGAAAAATTCCAGTGGTTAAAAATGAATCGAAACCACATAACGCACGCAGTGGAAAACAGATTGAAATTTCACTGAGGATGTCAAGTTTCAGAAACTCAGAAAGGCACAATTCTAGCCATCTTGACTGGATAACATTTGTATACGCACATCTCTAGAACTTTCAAAGGTTAATACTGTTTTAGTGCCCCCCCAAACAAACAAGACCCCACAAATGCACCTTTCTATTCTTGACAAATGCTCGTGACTTAGAAGACCAAGTCCCTAGGTGCATGCCACTTGTGTCCGCACTGACTTCCACTGCACAGGTGTACCTGGGGCAGTTTGGAATGCTGGTTGTCATGATCGCCTTTATTAGTTTACTAAGAACAATTTAAAAAAAATACTGTGTTTAGGGTAAGGTCACATGGCATCTAATCGGAGGAGAGTGGAAAGGAGGCACTGCCTTCTAGACTCTGTAGGTCCACTGTCCTGTGGTTCTTCTCCACTTGGTTTGACATCCTCTCTGTGTTGCTGGAGGAAATAGGCGGCCCCCTGGCGGACTCTCTGATCACCAGATCAGTGGAGTTAGCATCAGGACGTGCAGGAAGACGCAGCTGATCTTCGGAAACATCTTCCTTTGGACGATCATCCTGGGGACGGCCCTTCGGCTGCCTGGGTCTAGGCTGCACCAGCTCTGTCATGCCATCGCCGCTGAAATCAGTTTCAAGGTGATTGATCCCTTCATGCTCCATCCATTTGTCAGTTTTATGATTTCTCCAGTGTTCAGAATCCACACGATGAACTTCGGGAATGTCGTTGTTCCATTCAAGTTGACTGTCTGGACTGAATGTTGGTCGGTTGGAATGCAGGGTAGGAAGGTCAGCCAGCAAGGTCAAAGGAGGCGCTTCCCTATCCCTACCCCTGGGGTCTTCATCCATCTCTGCTGGGGCCAAGAGGTCAGCAGACACAGCCAGGAACCCATCACTTGGAGCACTTTTAGTCTCATTGGCTTGGTTTTGCTCATGGTGACTGTTCAGCAGTGCAAATACTCTATCTACATCCTTCAAGTAATTAGTCCAGTCAGCCAGACTAAGTCTATAGTTTTGTCTGTCCTTGTACGCACTTCCATTCACGCTGTATACATCCTCCGGGCCTTGCCAGCTGCCGTCTGCAGTCAGACTGGGCAGATTAACCTTCCCATCCATCCCATAACTGTCCTCTGTGAAGAGAGATGAAGGTGGATCATTAGTGAGAAAATATGTTCAACCTATTGAATAAGAAACTTGCATTGTTTTTGTGACACAAAGCAATTTGAAATAAAACATGGAAAAGTATGTGTCTCTAGTAATTTGTTATCAAGGACTGGCCTTAGGTTACAGGAGTGATTTAATGAGAATGAACTTTGGAAAGAAGGCTGAACGAGTGAGGAATTCTATGACAGGCTTGGTTGGTACTGGGAACACACTGGTATTACCTGTCAGAGGGCTTATGATTTACTCCTGGCTCTACTCAAGTCACCTATATAACCAGGAAATCAAGTTTGTTAGTCCCTCTGAGTCTTGGTCCCTCATCTTCCAAATATAGCTATGTGTTAAAACCTTTATTACATACAGAGCCACTAGATGAATTATGTTGCAGAGTAATTTAATGTCATAGACAACACTTTGTAAGATATTTTTATTTTATTATTTTATACTCCCTGACAGTTTAAAAGCACATTTGAACGCAATTAAATATTTGCATCTATTTAACTTCAAATTAGATCTGTTTCTTTGATTGTTTTTGTTTTTTTCTCTAAAAATTCTATCCTTTAAAGAAACCAACCACTGAGTGGTTTTGCACAGCATTCAGTGAACCCACCGGCTTTCTCGCTCTGATTTTTCTACATCATCAAGATGACTATAGTTCTGCAGAAAACAATGTCTTTTCCCTAGGTGTGCCCAAGTACCACTTAAGAAGAGGTGGCCTAGATGAAGGCAATGAACTACCTAGAAAGCAGTACAGAGAATCCTAGAATCTTCAAATCACCTGTAAGTTAAAAAAAAAAAATTAATACTGAATCCCAGTAAGAGCTGTGTCTCACAGTTTGGGCACCAGCCCTGGGAAGACTGTATAGAAGAGAGAGGAAGGAAGTGAGAATGGGATCAAAGATGGATCTGAAATCCTTGCTGGAAAGAATGTCAACCTGTCGTATAAAACTCTGTCGAGTCTCGGTAAAATGTGGTTGCGACAATGAAGAAAAGACTGAAGGGAGCATGAATGGAGATGACAGTCTTGAAAGGCATCACTTTGGGGGGAAAAAGGATACAAAGGAAGAGAGAAATGGCCTTCAAAAACTGGGTGATAAAGGAAAACAGAAGCCAAGAGGGTGAGCTTTCAGTCCTGTAATAAAAAAAGAGAAATAGACAAACCGGACGACACAACCTCTTACAACCCCATCCCCAAATAATAATACAATAAAAAGTAAAAAAAAAAAAAAAAAAAAAAAGTATGCTTGGTTACACTGACAGAAAAGGATCTTCTGTGGAAATACTTGAAGTCCCTGAAATTAATAAAAGCAGTCTAAATATAAGCACAATTGTTACAAAAGAAAATAAAAAATAAGTATAAAAAGTCTACCATCTTATGAAAGTGTCCCTGCCAAAATAAACCGGAAACTGAAGAAAACCGCAACATAATGCTGTTAAGTAAATGAAATCTTCTCAATCAAGTATCCGAGGATGTGAAAGCCACCTTAGATCAAACATTAAAGTATGAACCAAGGATTATATATCCAGCCAAACTCTCCTTTAAGTATCAAGGCTACAGGAAAACAGTTTCAAACATGGAAGAATGCAAAGAACATGGGACACATCAGCTCATCTTGAACAGTCTCCCAGAGAATGAGTTTCATTCAATCAAGAAATCACTGGGGAAACTTCAGCAAAAGGATGGGTGGTGAGCATTTAACACGTTTATCAGATCCAGGAGTGAAACAAAATTAATAAGGCAAAGAACAGAAAAATGATATATCTAATTAATAAATATTGATAATAAATCACACCCTGGTTCTTAAAAAAAAAAAAGGCTCCAAATAGTAACTAGCTCACCTAATTATGAAAAAAGGGACCAATTTCAGATAGACAAAATAGATCATGACAAGGGAGAAATAGTGATTGAAATATACAAAATTTAAAAAGTAAACAAGTACTCTGGAGACATCAACGCAAATCAATGGAAAAAACCTAGATGAAACATAATTGTCTAGGAAAATATGTTGTATTGAAATTGATCCAATAAAGGTAGAAAGTTTAAACAGAACAAGTCCCAAAGAAGGAAAATACAGGTTTATTAGCTTTATATAATTACATAAGTTTATAAAAACTACTTAAGAACTTTCCCTCAGTGTTATAAGAACTAAGCTACAAAGAAGCTTCCCTGGTGGCTCAGCAGTAAAGAATCCAGCTGCCAGTGCAGGAGACATGGGTTCAATCCCTGGGTTGGGAAGATCCCCTGGAGGCAGACATGGCAACCCACTCTAGTATTCTTGCCTGGAGAATTCTATGCACAGAGGAGCCTGGTGGGCTACAGTTCACCAGGTTGCCTTGGATATGACTGAGCGACTAAAATAACAAACAGCAAAGAAGCAACAGGTCACTATAGTTTCACAGGAGAATTTTACCAAGCCTTCAAGGAAAAGAACATCTCAATGCTATACTAACGGTTCTAGAGCATAGAACTACTACTACAACTAAAAACAACAACAACAGGCGTGGGGGTAGTCATTAGTTATGACAGTAATAGGAAACCAATACCTAAAAAGATAACATAGCATAAACACAAAGACAGTTTCAGACTGAATCACGTATAAGATGACACAAAAATCCTAAATAAAATATTAGTGAAGAGAATTCAATATTATATTAAGAAAATAACATATGATGGTCTAGCAAAATTTATTCCAGAAATGTAAGGTTAGTTGGTCCACTCTTAGCAAATCTATTAATATAACATATCGTATTAGTAGATCTAAAG
This sequence comes from Muntiacus reevesi, assembly GCF_963930625.1. Lineage (NCBI taxonomy): Eukaryota > Metazoa > Chordata > Mammalia > Artiodactyla > Cervidae > Muntiacus > Muntiacus reevesi. The sequence continues at coordinate 45,548,356 of NC_089260.1, forward strand.
AGAAAAATCATCTGAGTATCTCCATAAATGCTGAAAAGGTTTTTGACAACCTCAACATTCATTAAATACCAAAAACACTAAAAATTTACTAAAAAAGAATTGATGGCTATTTCCCTAACATAACAAAAGCATATATATCTTAGTCCTAAAGCCTGCTTCTCACTTCACTTCATGGAAAAATCCTGAAATTACTTTCACTAAGAACAGGGACAAGATAACATTGTACTGAAAACATTAGCTTATTCAATCAGATAAATCAATGAGACACATAAATGGGAAAACAAGCAAAACTATCTCTGCAAATGTTTGACAGTATACCTGGGAAATCCAAGAGAATACGTGACAAAGCTGACTGAAAAGAAATTTAAAAGGTAGCAGGTAGTAAAATTAATGTACAGAAACCAATAGCCCTCATTATACACAAACAATTATCAAGTAGACGTTTTAATAATGGATGAAAACTTTGTTTATGTAGTAACAAAAACGATAAGGTGTTTATAAATACACTTAACAAGAAATGTGGAAAATCTTTAAGAAAATACTTTTTAAAAGCTCCTGAAAGACCCATAAATATAAAGACCCATAAATGTACTTGGCCAAATGGAAAAATGTCCTTTGTTTGACAGAGCATCACGAAGATATAAATTCTTTTCAATAATTAATATTTTATAATAACTATAAATATAGTTATAACTTCTAAAAATTGTGAATCACTATAAAGTACACCTGTAATTTATGTAATATTGTACATCAAATATATTTCAATAAAAAAAAACTAACTCTTCCTGACAATTCTTTCAGAAACCAGATAGAAAAATGGTCAAAGGCAGAACCAGATGATCTACAAAATATGCCAAATTTGCAGTTGGTGTGAGTTAACAATTCTGCAATTCCTCTCTGTGCCGCAGCATTTACAAAATGACCGAGTCCCCCGAGGATAACAGGAACTGGATTCCAGGGCCCGCCTGTTCCCCCGGGCACACTTCTGGGCAGGGTGCAGACCGCACAGCGCCACCCAGTGGCCCTGGTCCCGACTCACACTCTACCAGCCCTAACGCAGGTCCCCTTCATTGTCTTAGGAAGTCAACCTCACCTCCGACCCTCTAACTTCAAACCCTGGTCTTGACTCGTCTCTTGGTTGAGTGCCTTAAAGAGTCCAGCCGTACTAGCAAAGCAGCTTGAAAAGAAAATGAATTCCTCAGTGTGTATGCCCAGAAGTGGGATTGCTGGGTCTTATGGCAGTTCTATTTCCAGTTTTTTAAGCAATCTTCACACTGTTCTCCATAGTGGCTGTACTAGTTTGCATTCCCACCAACAGTGTAAGAGGGTTCCCTTTTCTCCACACCCTCTCCAGCATTTATTATTTGTAGACTTTTGGATAGCAGCCATCCTGACTGGCGTGTAATGGTACCTCATTGTGGTTTTGATTTGCATTTCTCTAATAATGAGTGATGTTGAGCATCTTTTCATGTGTTTGTTAGCCATCTATATGTCTTCTTTGGAGAAATGTCTGTTTAGTTCTTTGCCCATTTTTTGATCGGGCCTGGTGCACTGGGAAGACCCAGAGGGATCGGGTAGAGAGAGAGGTGGGAGGGGGGATCGAGATGGGGAATACATGTAAATCCATGGCTGATTCATGTCAATGTATGACAAAAACCACTACAATATTGTAAAGTAATTAGCCTCCAAATAATAAAAATAAATGAAAAAAAAAAAAGAGTCAAGGGCAGCATTAATATGGGTAAAAAATAAAATATAATTCAACAACAACAACAACAAAAAGAAAATGGAGCCCTGAGATGTGACCGAGAGAAGAGAGCTTTCTTAGGGCAACAGAGAAAGTTAGTTGCTCAGTTGTGTCTGACTCCTTGAGAACCTATGGACTGTAGCCTGCCAGGCTCCTCTTTCCATGGGATTCTCCAGGCAAGAATACTGGAGTGGGTCGCCATTTCCTTCTCCAGGGGATCTTCCCAACTTAGGGATCGAACCCAGGTCTCCTGCATTGACAGGCAGATTCTTTACTGTCTGAGCCAGCAGGGAAGCTCAGGACAACATAGACCAGGGCAGAAAAGGCTGCATTTTCTCCTTTTGATCACAAGAGATTCCGGTGGTTCCGAGAGTGCATTTGTGTGCTGAACTCTGGGTTGCCAATGAGTGATGATGGAGATGGCGCTGGCTCTGATAAGATCTCTTTTTGGGTTTCTTATAGACTAGAGTAGCATTCTTTTATCATTTACTATCCCCGTTCGCATACCACTATCCTCATATGAAATTTTTGCACCCCATATTATTATACCTGACTAGTGATACCCATCCTTCCTGGGGCTTGCTCTATGTCAGGCTCCGTTCTCAGTTTCTGACTAGCAAGACTGGGATTTGAACCCAAGGCAGGCTGGCTTCAGCATCCGTGTTCTCACCACAAACTGCACAGCCTGTAGCACACAGCTGTGTCACCCATAACTGTCTGCTAGGCATGCGCTGTTGCCACAGGGACAAGTGAATCAAAATGAGCCAAAGGGGGTCCTTAAAAAACTGAAAGTAGAACTACCATATAATCTAGCAATCCCACTCTTGGGCATTTATCCAGAGAAAACTCTAATTTGAAAAAATAAATGCACCCTAATGTTCATAGCAATAATACTCACAATAACCAAGACATGGAAGTGATGGAAGTGTATATAGAGGAATGGATAAAGAAGATGTACATATATACAATAGAATAGCACTCAGTCATAAAAAAGAATGAAGTAATGTTATTTGCAGCAACATGGATAGACCTAGAGATGATCATACTAAGTGAAATAAATCAGAGAAAGTCAAATATCATACGATATCACTTATATGTGGAATCTAAAAAAGATACCAATAAACTTATTTACAAAAGAGAAACAGACTCACAGACATAGAAGACAAAGTTATGGTTACCAAAGAGGACAGAGAAAGGGGAGGGTAAATTAGGAGTATGGGATGAGCAGATATCTATTATAATATAACACGGATAAACACAGTCTCACTGTATAGCACAGGGAACTATATTCAATATCTTATAATAACCTATAATAGGAAATAATCTGAAAAAGAACAGATAAGACATGAAGCATAGCATATAGCATAGCGTGTGTGCTCAGTTGGGTCCAACTCTTTGTGACCCCATGGACTGCAGCCTGTCAGGCTCCTCTGTCGGTAGGATTCTCCTGGAGTGGGTACCATCTCCTTCTCCAAGATATATGTGCAAAACTGAATTGCTCTGGTGTACACCAGAAATGAATACAACATTGTAAACCAACTATACTTGAAGAAAATGAAAAAGTCGACTTTACACGTAAAAAAAAAAAAGCAAAAGCAATGTGAACAGGAGGCATGGTCGCTGAGGGTGGGCCCCGGGAGGCCTGCTGGCGGGCAGGGCGCAGACAGAAGGGTCAGGAAGCAGCCGTGCCAGCATCAGGCTGCCAAGAACTGACCGTCTGGCCCACGCAGCCACGGGCCCGCACCATGACTGCCAGAGAAGCTCAAAGGTCAGCAGCGTCAGTTCTCACAGGCAACGAGGAAAATAAACACCCCATTAACCTGTGGGTCCTATTCTATTTTGCAACACAGAAACTATTACTTTCAACTCAAGCCAACAATTATTTCCTGAGTCATGGTGGCCACGTTACCGAACTGTATCCTTACTCTGAGCTTGTCCTAACCGGAAAATGAATAAGCAAAGCATTTCAGCTGCCCCTGCCTTATGCACCTACCACGCCAAAAAGAACAACAGCAACAAAAAAAGAAATTGAACTAGGGAGCAGACTTTTTAAAGACCTTCTAAATATGTCTAAGGATTAACCCACAAAATTGAAGGCGGTATAAAAACTCTTCTGTAGTCAGTCTTGTACAAAATACATCTAAAATATTCTGCTGAATTTTCAAGTTCCAAATTCTTCAGGTGTGTTCATTATCATTTTTTAGTTTTTTTTTTTTCATTATCATTTTTATCAAAGGTTTTTGTAATCAGGTTTCACGATTGAAAACGCAATTTAATTAGTTTTCTTCTTTTTTCTTTCTTTCCAGTTTTTGGTGGCACTGCTTGGAATGTGGGATCTCAGTTCCCTGTCCAGGGACGGAACCCATGCCCACTGCATTGGAAGTTCAGTGTCTTAACCACTGGACTGCCAGAGAAGTCACCTAATTAATTTTCTTTAAAAAAAAAAAAATCTTAAAGGATCGAAGCTTCCAAAATCCTGGGAGGACTCAGCGCGGGTAAACTGGGACAGTAGTTTTTCCGACCTTTCTACATCTGCTGCCTGTCAGTCTAACAGAATACAATGAACAGGGGAGGTTACATCAAACACTGCCTTTAAGTGTCCAGTGAGAACACAGGTGTGACAGGTTGATGTTTTCCTGTTTCATCATCTCCTGCCTATAGTGAGGATAGCAGCTGAAAGGTAGTTTGCATCATGGATTATGAAGTGGTAGAGTCTGAAAAACCAGTCATTTTGAGTCAAAGAGAATCCTTAAATTTGTCCATTTGTAAGGAATTTAGAAGGAAAAAAAAAAGCAACAAGGTCACCCTGCACAGAGTTTCGTGCCGCGTTACCAGGGAAGGGGTGACATCAACAACTAAAGTCACCGAGGGCGTGCCAAAATGACTCCAGAAACGATGGCTTTGGCCTCATTTAGTGCTGGTGATGGTGATCAGGGCAGGGGGAGTCCCGGATGTGCGTGCTGAGTTGCGTCAGTTGCATCTGACTCTTCGTGACTCTATGGGCTGCAGCCTGCCAGGCTCATCTGTCCATGGGATTCTCCAGGTAAGAATACTGGAGTGGACTGTCGTGCCCTCCTCTAGGGGAATCTTTCTGACTCAGGAATCGAACCCTGAGTCTCCTGCGTCTCCTGCACTGCAGTCCTGGAAAGCCCAACCCCCCCCCCCCCTTTTTTTTTTTTGGTTTCTATAGCTTTATTCTTTTTTTTCCCCCCCATTTATTTTTATTAGTTGGAGGCTAATTACTTTACAATATTGTAGTGGTTTTTGTCATACATTGACATGAATCAGCCACGGATTTACATGTATTCCCCTTCCCGATCCCCCCCTCCCACCTCCCTCTCCACCCAATCCCTCTGGGTCTTCCCAGTGCACCAGGTCCGAGCACTTGTCTCATGCATCCAACCTGGGCTGGTGATCTGTTTCACCCTTGATAATATACATGTTTCGATGTATATACATTTTGATGAATATACATTCTCTCAAAACATCCCACCCTCGCCTTCTCCCACAGAGTCCAAAAGTCTGTTCTGTACATCTGTGTCTCTTTTTCTGTTTTGCATATAGGGTTATCATTATCATCTTTCTAAATTCCATATATATGTGTTAGTATACTGTATTGGTCTTTATCTTTCTGGCTTACTTCACTCTGTATAATGGGCTTCAGTTTCATCCATCTCATTAGAACTGATTCAAATGAATTCTTTTTAACGGCTGAGTAATATTCCATGGTGTATATGTACCACAGCTTCCTTATTCATTCGTCTTATAGCTTTATTTTAAAGTCTCAAATAGATGCCGGGTGAAAAATATTACATAGTGACTTTTACAGGCATTATTTTAAAAAATCATTCCTAAGAAAGATAAATTGTATTCAATTAAATTGATTTCAAAAATCCATTATATATTGTTTTTAGCTGGTTCTTCAATAATTACTTAATAGTTTCATTGTCTTCCATGTATGACTTAGATTCATGATCAAAAGTAGTAAATCTCTGCTTTGGTACCATTGTAGTTTTCATTTTTCCAAAAGTTTTTACTTTTGGTGAAGTCCAATTTGTCCAAATATTGAAAAATTTCTCTTTTAGAATTTGTGTTTTTATGTCACAAGGGATTAAAAAATCCCTTTAATCATGACTGGAATGGAGAGAACATTCTTCATCTCAGAGCTATCAGAGGATGGCTTGTGAAGAAGAACTCTTCCTCAGCTCCAACCAGACTTGTGTCTATATCTTTTACCTCTGTCATGAGAGAAATAAAAGAGGGCCAGACGGAACATCCCTTGGCTGTAGAATTGAGTGCCTCATAAAATAACTGTAAAGTCAATGTCTAGTGTGGGGTCTGCTTAAAATGCCCTGTTTGAGAAATGTCTTAAAGGGACCCCCAGGAGGCAGACAGATGAATCCCAGTGTGTGAGATAGTATTACCTCATTAGCACATGGCCCCGGAGGGAGACGAGCTTAGGAGGGGGTTTTCTGTTCTGTCTTATGCATGCTGGGGGAGGGGACCCAGGGTGGGTGTGGGGGCAGAGTGAGGAAAGGGAAGAAAAAGGACAAGAGGGAAGAGAAAAAGAAGACAGAGAGAGATGGTTATCATGGATCCTCACAAGTCCAAGTTCCTTTGTCTTGTTTGATGCTTACACCTTCCCCGCCACCACCCAGCTTCTCCTGGCACCAATAAACTGCCCTTTAAAAGAAGGCATGTGACAGCTTCCCGGGTGGCTCAGATGGTAAAGAATCCGCCTGCAATGCGGGAGGCCTGGGTTTAATCCCTGGGTCAGGAAGATCCCTTGGAGAAGGGGATGGCAACCCACCCTAGTATTCTTGCCTGGAGAATCCCATGGAAAGAGGAGCCTGGCGGGCTACAGTCCACAGGGCTGCAAAGAGTCGGACACAACTCAATACAAGCACAAGCACAAGCAAATACACATGCAGCTTGCCTGTGCTTAAAAAAAGGAATCTGAGACCACAGCTCAGCAGGCTTGAGGGAGGGCAGGGCCACCATGACATCCTGGAAGGGCAATATTCTTCAGTTTCTCCAACACAACGTCAAAATGCGTAACACCAACGAAGTCCATGTTCCTTTGATGGAATCATTTCTCCCAAGAGGATTCAGGAACTAAGGCTGTGCCTCAGTTTCCCCGCAGTAAGGCAGTAAGGACAGGTCCCTCCCGCACCACACAGCATGCTTCTGACAGACCTGCCTGAGGTCTCAGCAGGCAGTAGAAGGTTATGAGCAAGGGCCGACCCAGTCACCAGGTGTTTGGGGTCCTCCTCCCCGACCCCAGAGCACAGGGAGGCAGGAGGGCGCCTCGGGTGGGGGCGGCTAGAGGGAAAGAAGGAGACTGGGCCCAGGGCTGGTCTTCACGCTTTTGTGTGTCAGGGCTAATGTCCCCATGACGCGCTGAGACCTTCCTGCGAGCCTCGACTCTAGGGTCATGGACCCCCGCTTTCCCCCTTCACACACCACCACCTTACAGAGCTTCTGAGCCCCAGCGTGGCTGCTTTGATCACCACAGCTAATTACGGACCGTGAACAAGGACACGCCTTATCTTTCCTCCAGCTCTACCATGCCTTTACATTCCCATGATCCCTTTTGTGATACTGACGTCACAGTTCATGAAATCGCTAGCTCGTTGCCATGACGCCTCCCCAGCAAATCGACGTGTAAGAACCACCAGGAAAATAATGCTCTCTGCTTTTTCCCAGGGCTCCCGAAGGTCATTCTGTTTTCTCCCCCTTCCCGCCATTCCATGCTGCCAAGCACCATCCAAGAAGCAGACAAGCACGAGTGAGTCAAGGCTCTGAGACACATCTGGTTGTGACGGTGAGCTGACTTCAAAGCAAAAATGACAGGTCTGTTCCCAACGACACAAGACGGTGGAGAGAGCTGTTAGAACATGCATGCACCCCAAGCTATGCTCTGAGCGACAAGGTGAGGGGCGGAAATGAGTTAAAATGGCTCGATCATGCAATTATTGGGAAAGCAGCTGCCAAGGAGAATAAAAAAGTCTGAATACCTGTGCAGGTCATAGCTTCCTCCATCTTTATTTCCTGATATAGGAAAATATAAGAGTAATTTATGTTAGCTTTAGAACTCATAAAACCACCCCCTCTGTCCTGTTTCATGCACAACCTCTAAACCCTAGAAAGAAACATATCATGTGAAATATAGACAGCGCCGGAGTCCAACAGAGCTTTTCTGTTAGGTTCAAAATGAGGATGGAAAGCTATACATAAAAAAAGGGTTTAAGATAAAACATATTGGAGTTTACATGAAAAACAGGTGGGGGTGAGATAGGAGAGTCCATTTCAAAGTAATAAGACGAGTACTTCCCAAAGTCCAAGTAAGTCTCAGGAATAGTTAACTTTTGGTGACTTTAGACCAAACACTTCGAAAAAAGGGCCAACAATCATCTCTCTTAGGAATCGTCTAGAAGTGGACAGGACGGCTTGAAGTGTAACAGCAAAAACAGGCTCCACCTGGCATGTCACTCACAATTCAGAGGCTTGATCAGGTTTCACTAAGCAGAGCTGCCATGTCATCACCAATAAGAGTGCTATGTGCTTCAGGGAAGAGCTATCTGGGGGTCATATTTCTAGTGCCTCTAATGGCTGTTCCAGTTTCCAGGCTTTTTTTTTTTCTTTAGGATGTGAGGAAAAGGTCAACAGATAAACCAGATATCTGAAAAGGTTTAAGTTGAGTGGAGCTATCGACCAAAAGATCTGGACTCTCCTGGTTGGTGATGAATTCCACTAAGGTATGAATGGAGGGGTGGTGACTGACAGCTGTGAGGGGACCGCCCACAGGATTTAGAATTTTCAAGCTGCAACTTGCAGCTTGAAAGCCTCCGGGACACAATACTGGTGGAAGTGACTGGTGACGATGCTGACATTTCAGGATGCACCCTGGCTCCTCATCCCCATCAATCACGTGGCCCAGGGAGCCGCCTGCTTTTATTGCTGGTGATGCTGCTGATGCCGGCTTATAGGGGACCCACAGACACAGGCCCTTAGGGGCACTGAGAAAACTCAGCTGCCAGCAGAGGGTTCTTGCAAATTGCTCCCCACTGCCTATGGGTCCAGGCTTCCCGGGTGACACTAATGGTAAAGCACTCCCCTGCCAATGCAGGACATGTTAAGAGACACAGGTTCAATCCCTGGGTCAGGAAGCTTCCCTGGAGAAGGGCAGGGTAACCCACTCCAGTATTCTTGCCTGGAGAATCCCATGGACAGAGGAGCCTGGTGGGCTACAGTCCATGGGGTCGCAAAGAGTTGGACACAACTGAGGTGACTTAGCACATAGCACACGCCTATGGGTCAAACTTTTGGCCCCTTTGGGGTTGACATGTTATGCCCTTGGCCAGCTCCAGCGCTTTCTCTTTCCTTCTATGGACAACTGATGTTTACATTTCTATAGGAATTATGAGAAAATCAGTCTTCTCATTAACTAGGAAAGAGCTGGGGCAGACACTGAAAAGAACTGCTCTCCAGGAGCCAAAGGAGAAATGAGTGAGTTTAGCACTGCAGACCAGGGAGGGAATTTCAGGCTGATTCCATGTCAGCCCTCTTAAACTTTCAGATCTCAAAACAACATCCTGCTCAAACATCTCTAGTTCCAGATGGGAAATATTGGCAAAAGAAATCTAATTCAGCGTGTCATGGGCAGGTATCCAGTTGGGTAAGTTTCAAACTCTGAAAGGCAGAAATAGGGCATTGTGTGTTTCCATCCCAATTCTCTTTAAAAAAAAAAAAAAGAATTTCCCAGCCGACCTAGAGTATCTCTTATGACTGTTGACAGCAATAATAAATAAACTCCCGCTGCTTTCATCCCATCTTCCAATGGATGCTTTCATCAGATATTGAGGTTTACTAAGAGAATGCATCTTTGGGAGAGATGGAATGAAACGCCCACCAAATCTTTGGGGGTATTAAATTTTTCATTAGTGCACCCAGAGCTAAATTTATTGAACAAAGTATGTTTGGAATTGCCTGGAAAGTTTCCTGTAAGGGTCCCAAACGATAAGCTTTCACGTCTTCTCTCCCCAGCTATATGTTTCCAAGGCAGAAAACTTGACCACAAAAAGAATTTTCCAGGTACTACTATAGGAAGAAAAAATTCTTTTTTTTTTTCCTTACCAACTTCAAGGCCCTTGGGTCTTGGGTTGCACTGCTTATACCCTTGACAGCTCCTGAGTTCCATCAGCTGCAGATGTAGCTGATTCAAAACGCCCCGTTCAACTGTGTGCACAGTGTTTGTGAGCTGTGGGTGAAGAGGCCAGGACAACAGCTTTAAGCTCGTGTTCTCCTCATTCCATTTTCAATAGCTTCACAAAAAGAGAACATAGTGACTTACCTGATAAGGATCTGTATTCATATCAAAATACTCCAAAAAGCCAGTGGCAAACTCACAGAAGAGAAAATTATGCGTCTCATTAACTGTCCGCAAACACCAGTAGGTGTTATTGTTAGAGCTCGTACAAGCACAGAAGGACCCCACTGTTGGTGAGACAGAAAACAAAGGGAAGAGGGTGAGACAAGGTGGCCGCCGAGCTACAACATTTTCTTGTCTTCACATTTTAAAGTTCGTATTTTCTCTCTTGCAAATACTGTGTGGGTGGACATTAAAAGTACTCTATTTCCCCCCCTTCTCTATACAAATTTGCTGTGAGATTAGGTGAAGATGGAAAAAACAGTGGCGACTCATGAAGGTGAAGTTTCAAGCCTGTTCGTCTGCTGTCCCCTAAGTTCTGCTGGGTATTGATCTCTAAAACCCAGTGATGAGTGGAGAGAAGGAAGGAAAGTATCAGAACTCCTCTTTATGGTTGTTGTAATTTTTTATAAAAATGAAAAGAAAAAGTTACTTAATAAAAAGATGGACCCAGGGCCTTAGCTTGTTTTGAATGTCAGATGGTCGAGTGTTACAAATGGGCCCTGGAAACAGAGGGGATTCTGCAGTGTAGATGGACTTGGAGAAGGCTTGAATTTTGCTCAGAGGATTTAAGGACATTGAAATTTGTGATGTGATAGGCTCTCCATAACACTTGAACGTGAGATGGACAGTTACCATGAACATCTTTTGTACCATACAGAAGTTCACTGGTTAATTTGTAGAACGTATGTGAAAGAGCTGTCAAATTAAAGCTGCTACTGCGTGTACGCATTCATCCCAAACTCCCTAACTCCCCCAATTCTTTACATTCTGTGAGTCTGCTTTTGTTTTGTGAGTTGTGCATGCATGCTCAGTCATGACTGACTCTTTACGACCCTGGACTGTAGTCCAGCAAATCCCTATGTCCGTGGATTTCCCGGGCAAGAATACTGGAGTGGGTTGCCATTTCCTACTCCAGCGGATCTTCCTGACCCAGGGATTGAACCCAAGTCTACTGCATCTCCTGTATTGCAGGTGGATTCTTTACCACTAAGCCACCTGGTAAGCCCATGTAAACATAAGTGCAAACACAGACACTGAAATGAAGACACATGTAAAAAGAAAGATAAAACAAAAATGGTCATAAGATAGGCCCTAGGTCTCTCCCTAACCCCTAGGTCTGTGGGTTCCTTCAAATCTCCAAATTCAGTTTGAGAAGCACTGACCTGGGAGCCCTATTGCGATCCTTTCAACTAGATTTGGTGTTTTAGCTACTCTGTGGGCTGGCTGGCCTTCATGCGAAAAGCTGGTACTGAAGGGGACTGAGAATAAATCTGACAGAGTCCCTGCATTCAAGGAGTTTTACTTCCTTTCGTGATATGCAGAACGTGTTCTTGAAGAAAGCAGAAATGAAGTATATTTGGGGTAAAAGTGTTCATCCATTTATTCAGTTACTTATTGACAGAGCAGTCTTGCTGGGCCAGAAGTCTGTCAAGGACTGGGGACCGTGTGAAATATCACTGGGAGAAAAACCCATGGAGAGCTTGGCATTTTCAAACAAAAGACCAAAATAAAAATTTCTAAAGAAACCAAGTAATTTAGGGGCAAAAATTATCCTAGTTGTCGGTAGAGAAAAATGATACAATACTTTAATCTAGAATCTTTCTAGATGCCTGGATTCAAGCTGCTGAATTCCTTAGTCTAAGTAACTGGGTGAGCTGCTGGCTGTCCATACAGTGGCAGGAAATGGCACTTTCTTTTCTTTTCTTTTTTTTTTTGTCAGTACTGTGCAGCCTGTGGGCTTCCCAGGCGGCACTAGTCGTGAAGAACCCGGCTGCCAATGCAGGAGACGTAAGAGACGCAGGTTCGAGCCCTGGGTTGAGAAGATCCCCTGGAGGAGGGCATGGCCACCCACTCCAGTATTCTTGGCTGGAGAATCCCATGGACAGAGGAGCCTGGAGGGCTACAGTCCATGGGGTCACAAGGGGTCAGATGTGACTGAAGTGACTTAGCAGGCATGCGTGCATGCTCAGCGTGTGGGATCTTAGTTTCCTGACTAGGGATCGAACCCTGGTGCCCCTGCATTGGAAGGGCAGAGTCTCAACCTCTGGCCCACCAGGGAAGTCCAGGAAGTAGCACTCAGATGGAGCGACTCACGGTTCCAGAACGGGGCTGTCTGCCAGTGGCTGTTGTCGTGTGTGAAGCAGGTGAGGCCGGGGAGGCTGCACTCCTCGCCCTTGCGCTGCCTCTTCTTCTCCTTCCTGGCTTTCTTCCTCCTGCGGTTCTCCTTGTAAAGCTGCAGCTTGCTGTCTACTTCTTGAGCGGCTTCTCTATTTCAACAGAAGGGACATTTAAATGATCAGAAAGCACTTTCTCAAGTAAAAACAGGATTGTTGCTGTGAGTCACACACACACATTCAGGCATAAGATAACAGACACACAATAATAGATGGCCTTAAGTTTTCAGGGCTTCTCTGGTGGCTCAGACGGTAAAGAATCCTCTTGCGATGTGGGAGACCTGGGTTTGATCCCTGGGTCGGGAAGATCCCCTGGAGAAGGGAATGGCTACCCACTCCAGGATTCTTGCCTGGAGAATTCCATGGATAGAGGAGCCTGGTGGACTACAGTCCATGAGGTCGCAAAGAGTCAGACACGACTGAGCGACTTTCATTTTAAGTTTTCAGAGCGCCTCAAAGCACGGAATATAATCAGTGACATTGAAGACAAACTCATTAAGTGACAACACCCTTAGAATTTTACTATCTCAACAGGATCAACATTCTCTTCCTTACTGAATGCAAACGTTGATGGAAATAAATGTCAATGTGAATCAGAAGATTCCGCTAGTCATTCCCTTTGGACGAGTTGGCTCAACCTCCTGGCAGCTCAGTGTCTATCAGCTATGAAATCAGTGATTGGTTGGATTAGATAACTTGAATTAGGTTTCTAGAATTCTATTGACAAATCCTACAAATCAGGCTTGGAAAGAATTAAAAAAAAAAACTGTTTTCACTTTTTCGATTTTTCCATGAAGGACTCAAATTTTGTTGAGGTTCAAATATTAAATTCCTCTTATACGCTAATTTTACTATTATTTTAAAAAGATGTTGATTTCTTCCAGCTTTCAGAATTCAACACAATTGCAGGCTGCTCTACAGAACACAGGGACCTAATTCAGTGAGTCCACGTGTCCTGATCACTGCCCACAGAAAGCTGTGCATGGAGGACAAGCCAGTTAGCAGCCGGTGTATCGTCAGAGGGAACACGTGGAATTAGACTAGAGCCCCATGTGATGCCCCCTCATGGGATTCCAAAAGCAAGGATTGCCTCGGTCCCTTGGCAAGATGTGGGCTTGCTTTCAACTTCTTAATACCCTCCCAGTTGCATCTAATTTTTTCAAGCCGCATCACTCAGAATAGAGTTCCAGTCACCTTTCAGAAATGCCCAGCAAACAGTCCTTCACTCCCAGCAAATGTAGCAAATGGTTACTTACTTGAATGGGTGAAGGTGGCTCTTTAATTTCTCTTGCTTTTTCACACCTTTCTCTTTGTTGTAATAGCTGCAGTTGCAAGAAGGTTAAAAAGTGAGTTTTGATAATCATGCATTTCACCAAATAATTCATTTGTAAAATGGAAGCAAAATGGAAAGTAGGCAGTTATTTTGTTATATGTAACAGTTTTAAGGGGACTTTTTTTTAACCTTCCACTTGGGTTTATGACATATTTAATTTGACTGAAATGGTTTAGATCATTATAATATACATTAGGGAATTCAGTTTATTAAACTTTTTATTGGTGAAACAGAGGTGAGCCTCGTGCGCTTCACTGTAGCGCGTGTTTTGAAGATGATTCTGGGGTGGGACACGCACACACACCTCTGTTTACTGCACCCACACTCCTCAGGCTTCCTTCTCTTCAGATGCCCTCGCACTTCTCTCAAATTCTTAATTTTATCTTGCAAAGCTTCAATCTGGAAAACACACACACCAACAGTGACATCGTAAGGTCAAGATTTTCTGTATGAGGTAACTTTCCACCCTGTTTTCCGTGATCCATAATTACAGCTATTCATCTGAGATAATAGTTTGGAAACAAGCTGAGCACAGACTAGGTCTACCTCTATATATCATCCAATGTGTTATAATAAGTATTAACAGCTGACTCTTTTATAATCGAATCATTTTGCTCACAGAGATTTCAAGAGGTCAGGCTTTTCTCGCTATTTTGCTTTCTGTCAGGACTATCACTGTATCATTGGAGAAAGACAAGTACCTTGTTCTGTTTTTCACCTAATTATAAAAAAGGATGAGCGTGCACAGCAGGGCTAGTGAGCAGAGCTTGCAACTGGAATACACCTGCCAATCACGTGGCTATTGCTCACCTCTTTATCAATGAAGGCCTTGTGGTCCTTCCAGGCTCTGGCTGATTGATAAAGTTCTCTCTCACAATGGATTGTATCATTTGGGAGAATAAAGCACCTGCAAAAACAAGCTACATTAGAAATAGGTTTCTATTCTAGTATCAGAAAACATCAGAGGGACTTCCCTGGTGGTCCAGTGGTTAAGACTGCTCTCCCAATGCAGGGGGCAGAGGTCCGATCCCTGGTCAGGGAACTAAGATTCCATATGCCACGTGGCCAAAAAGTAAAAAACAAAGAAATTTTTAAAAGGCACCTAATGTTGGTTCCGAGGCTCTTTGGAAAACACTTAAAAAAAGGCAAGTAGTTAAAAAAAAATTAGGAATAGCAGAGGGAACTTCATTATCTAAATGTTTAACTTGTATGCTAGCATTAATTTGGAGCTGAGCCATAAACAAGGATAAGTGGGACTATTTCCTGGCAACTGGCAAGGACAGAGGATGGTGTCAGAGAGACATCATCACAAAGTCAGACGCAATATTCAAGCATCACCCCAAACTCCATTTCTGAAAGCCCCACCAAATACTGTAGGAAAAGAATGAGGTTCTCACAGCCGTAATGGAAGTGACTGACTTGAAGAAAAACAGAGTTAGAAGGGGTTTATTCATCCAGCTCATTTTGTTATAAAGAGCCTGACTGAGGGGCCTCTTTCAATGTGAAGTAAGAAGCAGCCCCAGGGATGGAGAGCAGGTGAGATGGGGTCAGGGTCTATCAACCCTGAAAGAGAAACCAAGCTGGGTCTAAATCTTTCAGTTTCCAACCATAGCCATCACACGTGCCTGGAGACCCTTGTCCCAAAGATAAAAGTCCTGCAGACCTCACGGCACCCTGCCTCCCTAAAGATGAAAAGAAAGCAAAGATATTGCTAATACACTTGGAAAGAAAAGACTTCTCTATCAAGAGCGCACACAGATTTTGGAAAGCACTGAGCAGGGCAGTTGGTGAAAGCCGAGGAGTCATCATCTCCCCCACCCTACCCCGTCTCTGTGATTCTCTGGGATCTGGACAGGTCAGGTGTTTCTGATCTCACATCCATCCCCAAGCTACACCATCTTTCTGGAAGCTTCTCTAGGACCCAGAGTCCTCCCTTGGGCTGTATTTCATCTCTGAAGTCCTGAGGGTAAAGCGCTCTGAGCCACGGTGACCAGGCAGCACGGGGCACCTCTGCAGTCTGGGTTTTCTAGACCCCACAAAGGTAACTGCTTCAGAGCAGAACTCCGTGCCTGCTAAGTTAAGACGTGACAGCATCACTCTGTCTCAGAGCCCAGCTGATCAGCCTTCATGTGATGCTGACCCAAAACAAAAAGTGTCCAAATCGGTGAGTCTGGACTCCTGTCCAGACTCTGGACTCCTGTCTCACCCAGTCGTGCCAGACTCTTTGCAACCCCAGGGACTATAGCCCACCAGGCTCCTCTGTCCATGAGATTTTCCAGGCAAGACTATTGGAGTGGGTTGCCATTTCCTCTTCCAGAGGATCTTCCCAACCCAGGGATCGAACTCTCGTCTCCTTCATCTTATGCACTGTAGGTGAATTCTTTACCACTGGGTCTCCTGGGAAGCCCCCCTCTTGATTCTTAACCCTCAATTATCACCTGGGCCAACACTCGGACACTGCCCTGCTGAGCGATATTACTTTTTGCAATGGGAAAAAATCGTGACGATATGGAGGGATGGCTTTGAACTCAACCCCCGTGACCACAAAGCCTTCTTACTTGTGCGTCACACGGACGGTGGTGGGCAGGCCCACACCATTGCCACTGTCCGCCAGCATTGTGTCCCCATCACCACCGCTGGTTGCCTGGCGGCCTTCATCATGACGCTTGGCGATGCTTCTTGGCCGCAAGACCTGCAATTCTTCTTCTTCCAGGTTTATGTCATATATTTCGCCTTCAAATTCGACGGACAAGGAACGTGTCTGCCGGGTATGGACAAATCTGGGCTTGTACTCTGGAAATAAGGGAAGACAAGTTAACACGGATGTCCGGGTGTAGTTTAGGAGGGACGAAAATGATCGCCAGGCTTGGGGAACATTTTGAGCGAGGTGAGCAGCACATGTGGCCTTGCCAGCTGGCCCGAGGGAATTCACAAGGGAAGGGGCAGGCTCTGGCCCAGGCTTGAACAGCGCAGAGTGGTGAGCTGGATGGTGTTTTTCTGGACCTTAGGCCCTTCATCCCTCAAGTGAGGGAGTAGGTCAAGGTGACCTCTAGGACTTTCTGCTTATGGTAGGCTGTGAACTTCTATTGTGTTAGTTGCTCAGCTGTGTCTGACTCTTTGCGACCCCATGGACTATAGCCCACCAGGCTCCACTGTCCATGGAATTCTCCAGGCAAGAATACTGGAGTGGGTTGCCATTTCCTTCTCCAGGGGATCTTCTATTGGGTTGGCTAAAAATTTGTTCAGATTTTTCTGTAAGATGGTATGGAAAATCTGAACGAATTTTTGGTCAACCCAATACATTGTTTTCAATGTGAACTATAAGGGAGGTTGGATAAAACTATAAATAATAGTAATGACTATAATTTAATAAGCTTTTGCTATTATTTCCTTCATGCGTGCCTGCTAAGTTGATTTAGTCATGTCCAACTGTGTGTGACCCTGTGGACTATAGCCACCAGGTTCCTCTGTCCATGGGGTTTTCCAGGCAGGAATACTGGAGTAGGTGGCCATTTCCTTCTCCAGGGGATCTTCCTGACCCAGGGATTGAACCCACGTCTCTTATGTCTCCTGCAATGGCAGGCAGGTTTTTACCACTAGCGCCACCAGGGAGCACCATTTCCCACATACATATTTCTAATGCACAATCATTAAAGACAGGTATTATGATAATAAATCCTACATTAAACAAAAAAATGATCAGACTGTCAAAACAGGCTCATAAATTTGGTGTTATCGTCTCTATACTATGATGAGAAATCTGAAGTTTGAAATGCTACGTATCTTTTGCAAGGTGATGCAGCCAACAGTTGTGGGAGCTTGGGCTATAAACTATCAGATTCTAAAGATGACAAAGTCGCCCCCTTTTGACTGGGCTGCCTTTTCGAAAGGTAAATAAATGGCTCAGATAATGAAGAATCTGCCTGCAACGTGGGAGACCTGGGTTGGATCCCTAGGTTGGAAAGATCACCTGGAGAAGGGAATGGGAACCCATTCCATTATTCTTGCCTGGGAAATTTCATGGACAGAGGAGCCTGGCAGGCTACAGTCCATGGGGTCGCAAAGAATCGGACGCGACTGATTGACTAATACTTTCACTTTCAAACGTTCCAGACACCTTCTATTTGCACAAATAATAAAAGATTGCTCTAAGAAAAATGGAACTTGGCAAATGCTTTCATCAGCCAATGGACTGGCAGATGGAGAATAATGCCAGGAGGAGGCCAGTATGCTTTCTGGTCCACATAGACCACTGTCAAAACTCACGGTGGGCTAGGTAAGAGTTTTAACGTGCAAACACGGGCTCCTGCTGATCAGATAGATGCACACAGGCTCTGGGGGCGCGCTCAGTGCTCTGATTGGTCGACCCTGCTGCTAACGTAGGAAGAAAGGGCGCACATAGGCTGCAGAATGAGAACCATCTAGCTCTCTGCAGGATGATGCTCTGAGAGGAACGCCTCTGAGATGGCTCACTGAGAGTGCTCACGAATTCCACCGAGACGAAAAAGAGGAGCATCCAACCCCTGTTCCCCACACAGCTCGAAACAATGGCCCTAGACTGCTCCAGCTTGTGCGCAACACGGAAAAATCAGCGTGCTTTATGGTCAGTGCCTGGGGAGTGACACTGAAGTTCTTGGGAGAGAAGAGGCTGCCTCCACCTTCAAACTGGACATTGGGGATGGTTTCTGTTAAGGGTGAGGGTCTGGGTCCTCTCTGTCATTTTCCCATTTGAAATCTTGGTGTGAATTATTAAACCTGGCATTTTCTTTCAATCTCCCAAGACAATGATTTTCAGCCTTTGGGGTTATTGATTCCTTTAAAGTTTTGGATCCAGAAACGTGCACAAAGAATATACTCAAAATTTTGGATAAAATTTTAGAGGGCTCACGATCCTATAAAGTTCACCTGTGGAGTCCGGGTTTAAAAAGTCTGTTCTAAGGGCTCCCGTTACTCTAGTCAATGATTTGATTTCTTGGTTCGGAATTTAATCTATTTTGCTTTTCAAAATCAGTTATTTATAAAGGCGTTATCACGGGAATGTCACTTTTCATACTGAGCCACTAGATGGCACTAGACTCTCATTCTTTTAGGGAAGGTGCCGCTTCATAGGAATCTGATAGCTGCCTGATAAGTTTTTATAAAAATGCTAGGCAGTGCTTTTCATACTGAATTCGACTAGTTAGACCCTACAAGTCAATGAGAGGAATTAGAAAAATATATTGTCCTAAAACAGACAAGCCTTTAAAAAAAAGCATGCATGTTTCTCTTATTAGTTAAATGCATAAGCCCTGAAACAGTTTTTAATGACTAATGAATTTTTTCTTCCAGTATACAAAGAAAGCCAGATAACATTATCATTTCCAGAAAAAGATGTATACAAGCCTGAGAAACTCCTAGTAGTATAGAATCTATGTTTTCTTTCTTACTATTCAGTTGTTCTGATCTGCAGTAGATGTAAAACAGAAGAATGCAATGAATATCTGGGTCCTCATTACTCAGGAAAACAAATTATTAAAATAACTATGCCTCCCATTGTACCATGTTAAATTTAATGTTTTATAGTGAAAGTGAAATTTGCTCAGTCACGTCCGACTCTTTGCGACCCCATGGACTGTACTCCATGGAATGATCTCCAGGCCAGAATACTGGAGTGGGTAACCCTTCCCTTCTCCAGGGGGTCTTCCCAACCCAGGGATCGAACCCAGGTCTCCTACATTGCAGGCAGATTCTTTACCAGTTGAGCCACAAGGGAAGCCCAAGAAAACTGCAGTGGGTAGCCTATCCCTTCTCCAGAGGATCTTCCCAGGAATCGAACCAGAAATCGAACTGGGGGGTCTTCTGCATCGCAGGTGGATTCTTTACCAACTGAGTTATCAGGGACATGCACATATACATAAATAATCTCATGGCATATATTCTTTAGCGACTTATAATATTACTCATCTTCTAGCTGAAACTTTGGATTTTCATTTTCTTTTTTAAGTGTGCATATGTTTTGTGTCTGCCACTTTTACAGAGTATATTTTCATTCTAAGCTTAATATTCACAAAGCAAAATTTCAAATGACCTCAACCTTCATATTTTAAACAGAACGACTATTTGCTTTTAGCCCTAAACCTACGCATTGATGATATTTAACATGTAGATGGATCAAGGCTTGTTTGCCTTCCTAACGGCCATGCCTAAAAGCCCAAGCCTGCCACCGAGAAGGTCACAGGCGATGGCTTACTTGGGGTCCCCTGGTTCCGCAGGAACTGCCTCTGATTCTTTCTCTGGCTCCTGCCGGCCCGATACCCGGAATCGCCACAACTGCACTCTTTGTCCTTGTCGTGGAAGCCACGAAAGAGGGGCCGCGTGCTCTGTCGGACGGCGAGCAGGTCACCAGAGCCCTTGCACTTGTGAATCCGAAGCTTGCCAGACGTGTCCTCGACGCACTGCCACTTCTGCAAGAGCCAACGTGAGAGCCAGTTACCCACCCACATCAGGTGTTTCTGATTAAGGACTGCTGCTTTTGTTTTTAGAACCCTGGCCACACTGTTAAAAAGAGCACATGAAAAAAGGCCGGCTTTCAAGTGACCCTGGAATAAGTTGACTCCTGTTCTGTTAGTTATTTCCTTCACTGCAGGCGAATACAGATGACCACGAAATCACAGGAAATCAGAACTGCCTCAATGACACCAGAGCCAAGAATTGATACATAAATCCTCAGCATCCAGACTAAACAAGAGTCTTGAATGAAACATGGAAAAGCCCTTACTTAACTCACCAAGCCACAGCACACAGCTGTCGGGGCTGTTTTCACCAGCCCCGTCTTTTTTCTGGAAAAACAAACTTGGCTGCTTTGTTCTCTGCCCTTGAATTTCTAATTTGAGGCCAGTAAGAGTGGCATATGAGGAAGACAGAAATGAATTTAACCTGAGTCCATCACGGGGGTGAGCCAAATTTCATACACGCCAGACAAGAACATTTGCTTCTCTGGTAGCTCAGGCAGTAAAGAATCTGCCTGCAATGCAGGAGACTTGGGTTCGATCCCTGCATCAGGAAGATCCCCTGGAGAAGGGAATGGCAACCCACTCCAGTATTGTTGCCTGGGAAATCCCATGGACAGAGGAGCCTGGCAGGCTATAGTCCATGAGGTGAGAGAGTCGGACACGACTGAGCGACGAACATGCACACACACATAGACATAAGCAGATGAAGCGGGCTTCCTCTGTGACTTCTTATCCTTCTACAAACAGTGCACACTTGGCTGAACAAGCTGCTCGCTAAAGAGGCAGGGTTCACTTCCTTAAGAGACACGCATGGGGAGCTGCTACTGGGTATTTTTTTTTTAATTAATTTATTTTAATTGGAGGTTAATTACTTTACAATATTGTGGTGATTTTTGCCATACATTCACTTGAATCAGCCACGGGTGCACATGTTTCCCCCATCCTGAACTCCTCTCCTTCCTCCCACGCCACCCTATCCTCTGGGTTGTCTCAGAGCACCAGTTTTGAATGCCCTGCTTCATGCATTGAACTTGCACTGGTCATCTATTTTACATACGGTAATATATATGTTACCATGTTATTCTCTCAAATCATCCCACCCTTGCCTCTCCCACATAGCCCAAAAGTCTATTCTTTACATCTGTGTCTCTTTTGCTGCTTTGCATACAGGGTCGTCGTTACCATGTTTCTAAATTCCATATATATGCATTAGTATACTGTATTGGTGTACTCTTTCTGACTTACTTCACACTGTATAATAGGTTCCAGCTTTATCCACCTCACTAGAACTGACTCAAAATGCGTTCTTTTTTTAATAGCTGAGTAATATTCCATTGTGTATATGTACCACAACTTCCTTATTCATTCGTTTGCTGACGGACATCTAGGTTGCTTCCATGTCCTAGCTATTATTGTAAATAGTGCTGTAATGAACATTGGGGGTACATGTGCCTCTTTCAATTCTGGTTTCCTCGATGTGTATGCCTAGCAGTGGGATGGCTGGGTCGTATGGCAGTTCTACTTCCAGTTTTTTCAGGAATCTAAACACTGTTCTCCATAGTGGCTATACCAGTTTGCATTCCCACCAACAGTGTAAGAGGGTTCCCTTGGCACTGGGCTTTCTAGTTTGAGCTTTCTATTAAGACAGCTACAGAGGTGGGACCTCCCTGGTGGTCTAGGGGTTACGACTCTGTGCTTCCAATGCAGGGGACATGGGTTTGATCTCCAGTGGGGGAACTAAGATTCTGCAAGCTGCAGAGAGAGGCCAAATATATATATATATATTTATGCATATATATGTGTGTATATATATATATATATATATAGCTACAGAAATTTCTGGCTTAACTCCAGATGAATATGACATAGCATCACATCTCAGTGCCCCCCGCCCCCATTTTATGCGTACCAAACCTGGCTGAAATAATAGCACTTTACCTGGGCTATTTCATGGGATCCTCTATAACTGACTTAAAGATCTGATAATCTTCCTCTTTATTTTCCCTTTTCTCTTCCTAAAACATTAATCTGGCAAATGGGAAGAATGATGACTTCATTTTAAGTTGATCATGGTTGTTACAACATGGAACAATATAGAGTTATCAAACTTTTGTGTTTTTTTCCCCATATCCATATATGAGTATCACCTGTGTAAAATTTTTTATTGATACTTTTTTTCTTCAAGTGAAGAGTTAGTTGCTCAGTCACATCTGACTCTTTGCTACCCTATGGACCGTAGCCCACCAGGCTCCTCTGTCCATGGAATTCTCTAAGCAAGAACACTGGAGTGGGTAGCCATTCCCTTCTCCAGGGGAATCTTCCCAGACCAGGGATTCAACCTGGGTCTAAAGAGTCAGACGTTACTGAAGCGAATGCGCATGCACTTCTGTACTGCAGGTGGATTCTTTACCGTCTGAGCCACCAAGGAAGCCCCTTTTTCTGCAAATGTGTATATTTCTAAACTGTGGCCAAAGCCATAATACTTGTAAAATTATGTGCTTGTTGCACCAGTTTTATATTTTCAAATATACATGAAAATAAATGAAAAGTGATTAGATGAAAGATGTTTTTTCAGGCCTTCTGTGAAATGATCTCACACATCCCCTTGCTATACCTGTATCTTTGACGACTATTTTGATGCAAGGTAAAGTTTGGCACTGACACTAGTGTACAAAACGGTGTGCAACCCTTCACAATGGACCCTCATGCTGAGCCACAGTTTATTTTCTCTTAACGGAAGTCTCATGCTTTCCCAGATGGCACTAGCAATAAAGAATTCGCCAGTCAATGCAGGAGACAGAAGAGATGCAAGTTCGATCCCTGGGTCAGGAAGATCCCCTGGAGAAGGGAATGGCAATCCACTCCAGTATTCTCACCTGTAAAATCCCATGGACAGTGGAGCCTGGCGGGCTACAGTCCAGAGGGTTGCAAAGAGTCAGACACAGCTAAGCGACAGAGCACATACATGCCTTCAGGAGCTGTTGAATTATCATAGCAGCCTTTGTCCTTCTACCTGTGCGTGCTAAATCCTTCAGTCATGTTTGACTGTTTGTAGCCCACCAAGCTCCTCTGTTCATGGGATTCTCCAGGCAAGAACAGCAGAGTGAGTTGCCATGTCCTCCTCCAGCGGATCTTCCCAACCCAGGGGTGGAACCCGAGTTTTTTGTCTCCCGCATTGGCAGGCAAGTTCTTTATCACTAGTGCTACCTGGGAAGCCCTATCATAGAGCTCCCAAATCCCTGTTATCTAGAACGTGTTCTGTAATTTCACTTTAGCCCCTATATACTCTGTGCTGTTGAATTAAACTACTTCAAGACACACCAGCTAACAACCTTCTTTAGTGGTCTGGCCAGAATGTTTTGAATGTAAATTTCTGTCCAGAGAAGCAGGAGCTCAAGACACAAGGCAAGTAACTACCTATTTACAAAACCAAGAAAAGGCAAGAAGTCAAGGATAATCTAAGGACTAACTAAATTGGAGATAATTTAACTCGAATCAAACAAAAAAACCCAAATAGGAATTCAAATTGATAAGGCACCTGGGAGTTATGAATACATCTGATCAGTGGCTCTCACCTTGACTGGACGTTGGGATTTTTCCAAAGCTTCCCCTGGTGATTGTAATGTGAAGCTGGGTTAAGGACCACTGCTTTAGATTCACAGCTGGTTACTGGACCTCTTTGCAGTGGGATCCCACAGGAGGGCAGAAGGTATACTTTTAGGTCTAAGGAGCTCAGATGGATGGTCTTTGAGAGGGATGTGCATATTTTTGAGTGTGAACATAAAAGAAATTTGTGTGTAGAAATGTACTGATGTGACCTAGTTAGAAAATGACTCCAGTTTTATAGATAGAAACTCCCAGCTCATCTACAATGGCAGAACTATGTGCTTTATGAGTAACCAGTTCTCCTCATTCTCTCCTAACTCTAAGCTTTTGTTGTTGTTGTTCAGTCACTAAGTCGTGTCCGACTTGTTGCGACCCCATGGGCTGTAGCCTGCCAGGCTCCTCTGTCCATTGGGTTTTCCAGGCAAGAAGATTGGAGTGGGTTGCCATTTCCTTCTCCAGGGGATCTCCCCACTCCAGGGATTGAACGTAAGTCTTCTGCATTGGCAGGTGGATTCTTTACCACTGAGTCACCAGGGAAGCCAACCCTAACCCTTACCTTAACCCTAACCAGAACAGTTAGTTGATAAATGACAGACAATCTTCACACATTCTTAGCTGAAAACTGCATGGAGCTGGTGCTATGCAGTTGCTGTTTTTTTTTTTTAACATGGAGATCGGTGCTTTCTAGGCGTGGGTTTGCTGCACTGCACTCCTAGATACGTCCAATTGACTTGAGGAGGTGCCAGGAAACTCTCAGAAGAGTTCTCTGAGGGCTGCTCTGGTGGTCTAGGGGTTAAGAATCCCCCTACCAACGCCCTGGTGTGGGAAGATTCCACATGACCAGGAGCAACTAAGCCCTTCAACCGCAATTACTGAGCCCATGTTCCTGGGGCCTGGGCTCCACGGCAAGGGAAGCCAGCATAAGGAGAAGCCTGTGCACCACAATGAAGAGCAGCCCCCGAGCCCTTCAACTGGAGAAAGCCCATACGCAGCAACAAAGCCCTAGTGCAGTCAGAAATAAAAGAATAAAATTCTTGCTCATGAAAATTGTCTATGATAAATAACATTTCATAGCTCCAAAATGTTTGGGAATCAGTGGTGCTTGAGTATTTAGATTATATATCTGTCTTAAATCCAAGTGGTTTAACACACATCCACCCACCTGAAATGCTACCTCATGCATTCAAAAACCAAGTGTTGATTACTTAATGTTTGTAGTAGCAAAAGAAGACATCAGTGGATTCAACTCACAGCCAAGCAGAAACTTAATTTAAGAAATGCTCTATTTTTTATCAGACAGAAAAGTGTGGCTCTCTCTATTCTTGAAAAAATGATGGCTTTATGTCTTTCTGTGTTCCAATTTATTTCAACTTCAGTGCAAACACTAATTTATAAAACACACAACTATACTGAAAACCTTCCTTAGTTTTATAACCACACTGCATTAAAATTTTTCTTTTTTTGCTCTGGAAAAGCTGAGGGGACAAGTAGATTCCTATAGAACACAAAGATATAGGCAGAATTTTTAGTGACTTATCCTATTTGGATTACAACCTGCATTTTGCCATTATCCAAATTCCTTGTTGATTTCCTATGGGACAAAAAAAGAAAAAAAAAAGGTGTTTCTTTCCTAAAGAGTTGAATTTAACCCCATCTAAGGTCTGGCATGGTCGTTGGCACAGATGACATATCATATAAAATCAAACATACATACATACATGCATGCACATATATACACATATACCCCAAAACACTACATATATATACATTCTTGCATAATACAGGAATCACTGACAAAAATGCCAATTATTTCCTGTACTATGGACTCTGAACAAGTCATAGACCCTATTAGATAGAGTAATTAGCTAAAGGCTTTGAAAATCTCCTTAGTGGCAAGCATACTAGGAATTTTAATGAAATGTAATTACTACACATGGGCCACAGTCATTTTAGTGTTCTGTATCATGACAGTTTTTATGTCTGAGCAGTAAAACCTGGAAATAGCAGCAACTCAAATGGTCATCTTACTTGGAGAGTTTATAGACAGAGGTGAAGAAAGAGAATTTTTAAAGGAATAGCTCTGAAACCTGCTGCAGGTCATTTACATGCTCCCGGTAATGAGATGATTTTCCATTGCAGAATAGTTGTTGGAATCAGATTACAGCCTGAGCTCGGGTAAGGCTAATGGGACCCGAAGTAAGAGCCCCTCCCGAAATACAGATGTCACACTGCCTCGCTTTTATCTACGCTCTTGGACTTTTTCAGCAAATCGGTTAACGGCCAAATCCAGTTTTCTGCATCTTCTCCAATCACTTACTCCTGCAAATTCCTTTCCTGCTTTCTGGGACAACATCAATTCAACCCTCCTCCTCCCTCTCTGACGTCTTAGTCTGTGTTGATAATTTAGCACATTCATTCCACAAATAGTTCCGCACATCTACTATGCGCAAGGTGCTTGATAAAACTATTTCAATAATTCCAAAGTTATTATTATTTTATGTGAGCCTTTCCAACTATGCTGAAACTTGGGATGAAGGGCAAGGACTAAGTCTCATGCATGAATCATTCCCTGAGTTTAACTCAGCGTTGAATCACTCTGTTTAGTAATTGCGTCTAAGTGTTTTAGATGGATTATATTGGGTTGACCAAACATCTTATGGGAAAAAAGGAATTAACTGTTTGCTGGGCCAATATATAACAGAAGAAAAGTCACACCTGAGGAAGAAGAGAAGGTTGGCTCTTTTGGTTCAAGAAGTCATGAGTGCAGCTGTTTGGGTGGAATCCAGTCTAAGGGGAGATGTCACATTATCATCACCTATTAAACTCTTACTGGATACCAGTACTGGTCTAGGGTGTTTTATATAAAAATTTATTCATTTAATTTCTACAATAACCTAAAGTGCTAACAGTGCTTATTCTCATCCGACTCTTTGTGACCCCGTGGGCTGTAGCCCACCAGGCGCCTCTGTTCATGGGGAGTCTCCAGGCTAGAATACTGGAGTGGGTTGCCATACCAGGGGGTCTTCCAGGGGATCTTCCAGACTCAGGGATCAAACCCAGGTCTTCCACATTGCAGGTGGATTCTTTATCCTCTGAGCTACCAGGGAAGCCCAAGAATACTGGAGTGGGTAGCCTATTCCTTCTTCAGGGGAACTTCCCAACCCAGGAATTGAACCGGGGTCTCCTGCATGGCAAGCAGATTTGTTACCAGCTGAGCTACCTGGGAAGCCCAACTTAAAGTACTACCATAATTCATTTATTAGAGTAGAACTTTGTAGCACTGAATATCACCTATCTTCTGTCCGGGACCTGGGAATGGCATTTCATACTCATATTGATGTGGCTTAATGGAAAAATCTGGACTTTCAAGCTAGAAAAGCCTGATTTGAATATATTAAATTTATCACATTACTATAGGATGTGCGGCAAGTCAGTTACACCATCTCAATTTTTATAGGGTCATGAGCAGTAGAGGTAACACAGGAAGAACTCAGCACATGGTAGGTACTCAACAAAGGTAGCTGCTATTATTATTATTATTATTATTATTTTTGCACACACACACACACACACACACACACACACCTTATTATTTACAGAAATTTACCTAATGAAAGCTTCATGAGAGGTAGCCATTTTTAACGGGGATAAGTATTGGGTTAGGGATCTGAGGACCTCAATTTTAATTTTTTTTTTGCTGCTAACTCTATGGCCTTGAGCAAACTGCAGCATCTCTTTGTTCTTCCAGATTCCACATCTGGTAAAATAACACTTATTCCTCCTGGCTTCAAGGATCTGTCGTGAGAATAAATTGTTGACCATTTTCGGAGTTCTGAAGAAAAGATGCACTACAGGAATCTGAAGCAGAACTATTATAACTGACATTTAACAATGCCTTCCCAGTCCTTGGGCAAGTCACTGTTCCCTGGTTGTAAGCTGTCTTAAATATAGTAATTAGTATTTAGTGGGAAGGTTGCAAGCTTCGAATCACACAGATCTTGTTTTGAACACAGACTTGTCACCCTTCTAACTGCAACTTTGGTCAAGTAACTTTCCCAACTGAACCTCATATTTACAATGGGCATAATATCTATTTTTAGAAGAGTTTTCAGGTGAAAAAACGCCCCATGTAAAATGCTTAGGACAGTGACTTCCCTGGCAGCTCAGTGGCTAAGTCTTGCACTTCCAGTGCAAGAGGTGTGAGTTCAATCCCTGGTGGGAGAACTATTAATAAGATGCCATACGCCATGAGTTGTGACCAAAAAAAATGTTTAGCATAGTATTAGATGATGATAGAACTCTGGTTATTTCCCTTTCCTGAAGTAACCGCTTGAGGATCATTATAGTTTCTATGTTTTGAATTGTATATATTTCTCAGATTGTTTAAGAATGCCCTATAAACTTATTCAGTAAGTGTTGTCTTCCTAAGTATTTAGTAAGACACTTGGTCACATCTGACTCTTTGCAATGCCATGGACTGTAGCCTCTGTCCATGGAATTCTCCAGGCAAGAGTACTGGGGTGGATTGCCATTCCCTTCTCCAGGGGATCTTTCTGATCCAGGAAATGAACCTGGGTCTCCCGAATTGCAAGCAGATTCTTTCCCATCTGAGCCACCAGGGATGAGTATAAATAATTTTATTTATACCACTTATACCCATTTTCATGAGTAAGAAAAAAAATTGGTGACAACTTTTTCGAAGGTACACTGCAATGAAAGCTTAATTTTATACACATATATGCACATGCATTCGTTCTCTGTTATTATACTTCTTATTACATGGATTTGGCTCTAATGCAGGTCAGATTATATTCTCTGAGATGCAACAACAATATAGTTATTTTCTAATAACCTGGTTATCGGTTAGCCCAGTGCCAACATCATGGGAAGCAGTTACCTGCATGAGGACGTGTGTTTAGAATTTTCACCTGGGGTTGTTGTTGTTCACTTGCTAAGTTGTGTCTGACTCTTTGTGACCCCATGAGCTGCAGGACACCAGGCTCCCCTGTTCTTCACTATCTTCTTGAGTTTGCTGAAACTCATGTAGGGTGATGGTGGGCAAATGGGTAAAGGTGATCAAAATATACAAATTTACAGTTATAAAATAACTCCCTGAGGGTGTAATGTATAGCATGGTAACTACAGTTAATAACAGCCTAGTACAAATGTTGTAAAGTGATTGGCCTCCAACTAATAAAATAATATTTAAAAAAAAAAAAAAAAATTCAGAGCAGGAAAAAAAAAAAAAAAAAAGAAAGTTGCTAAGAGTGTACATTTAACAATTTCTCAGTACAAGAAAAACTAACTGTGGGGTGATGGATGGTAACTAGACTAATTGTGGTGATCACTTTACAATATATACAAATATTGAATCATTAAATTGTACACCTGATACTAATACAATGTTATATAATCAATTATACTTCAGTTAAGAAAAGAATTTTCATCTCAACACTGAGGAATATGGTCATATAAACATCCTTGTTCAAATTGCTACTAGCTCAAGTTATTTTCAGACTTTCTTACTAACATGAAATAGAGTTATTTGTGCTGAAGATATTTTATCTCCTGCTTTCTCTGAGATGGGATGAAACAGGATGGGGCAGGGGTTGGAGAGGGGAGGGAAAACCAAAAGAAAGAGAAAATGTTTCCTCCTTTAGATTTTAATGTGAATAACCATTTGTAAAAGTCAGTGTTGGAATGTTGGAAGAAGTATGGTTCTTGCAAACCAGGGAAAATAAAATTGGTGAACCGACCTTGGCTAACAACCAAGAGCTAGTATTTGTTGAGTGCTTGCTATGTGCTGGGGACTCCTGAGGACACATTTAACTCCTACAATCTTTTACAGCAACCCTGGAGGCAGGTACTATTATTATGCCTATGTCACAGATGAAGAAACTGAGGCAGAGTTAGGTTAAGTAATGTGCCTGCAGTCGGATACTAAGCAAACAGCTTGGATGCAATCCTGGTTGGTGAGGACACGGATACAAAAGAGGAGTGCTTTGGGGCAGAGTGTGAGGCTGCCAATAAGTTGAGGGAATGGCACTTGGGAAGGCAGAGGTGACAACTAACATGCAGGAGAGAATGTTATGCTTGAGACATGCAAACATTATTATGCATGAAATAAATAACTAAGGAGAATCTGAAAAGACCCTGGTGCTGGAAAAGATTGAAGGCAGGAGGAGAAGGGAACAGAGATGAGATGGTTGGATGGCATCACTGACTCGGTGAACATGAGTTTGAGCAAGCTCCGGGAGATGGTGATGGATAGGGAAGCCTGGAGTGCTGCAGTCCATGGGGTCACAAAGAGCTGGACACAACTCAGCAACTGACAACAACAACACAGCTGATTCACTTTGCTGTACAGCAGAGACTAACATTGTAAAGCAACTATATTCCAATAAAAATTAGTAAGGAAAAAAGAGAAACAGAGAGACAGAGGGAAGAGGGGAACCTGACCAGGGTGGGCACAGTGGGAAATGAGAGTATGAATTAAATAAGCTGGGACCACATTATGCAGTTGATGGAAAGAGCATCTGTCCTCAACATTTGTTTCTGAGTTGTTTGGAGCATTACTAAAGAGGGTTCAACGTTTAACCCTGTGATTTGTGTTCTGAAAAATGCAAAGAAGCTGAGCTCCTAGGGAGATGCCTAGCTATTCAGCCTCATCCTTCAGTGCAGACTGAAGAGAGGAGGAGACTAACCTTCCGTACTGAGGCTAGTTGAGACTCTCCCTGGTGAGACAAGAGTTGAGCCAGAGGATGGCATCTGGAGGCTCCATATTTCTGGCTGATTCCTCTGGAGCCCAGAGAGCCAGGGCAAGGGGAGGTGGGGAGGGGATGGCCACAAGCCATGCTGTGATCTTCACCAGGGCTCAGCGGGTTTCTGGAAACAGGCGGTCCACTTCTGGCACACTAACAATTCTAGCCAGACCTTCCTGGCAAATGCCTTTTTATTCCTGCTCTGCAGCTGGTCACAAAGGGTCAGAGGGACCTCTGGTCAGAGGGATAATTTTTGGATGACAACATAAATCCTGGCGCTAAACCAGTTTACACTCAACAGGCTACATTTTAATTTTCTTTGTCTGATGCTGAGGTCTTTTCAGAATTTTAACAGATCTTTGATTTTGTATTGATACAACAGTAGAAAGGCAAACTAAATTACAAAGATGCTGGAATTCAATGAGTTTGCTCAATTTTATAGAGCAAAGGACATGCCATTTGCTCTATAAAAAGAAAACAAGTTGCTTTTTTCCTCTTAAAGAACAGAGAATATATGTATAAAATGTACTTCAAAATGGAATGCCCAGGGAATTTTTCCTTTATGTAACTCCTATTTAAGAAATCAATATCTATACCTAGAAGAGGAACAAAAAATGACCACCCTCTCCCAGCATGAATAGTTTTTAATCTTGGCTGGTCAAAGGAACCACCCAGGAGTTTGAAAAAACAAAACAAAACAAAGCACTGCCACCTGGGCCGCATCCTCAGGGATTCTGATTTAATGTGTCTGGGTTGAGATTCGAACATGGGCATTTCCAAAGCTGCTTAAGTGATTCTAATCTGAGGTCATGGTTGAGAGTTGCTACCCTAGATGCTGTGAGGGATTCATGGAGGCAAATGTCATTGAAAATTTCAAGCAGAAAATATACTGTCTTTCATTTTTGCAGAGGGAGGATGCTCTGGGGAAGAAAAGATTTGAACATGAAGTGAAGAGATGCAGGTTTTGACATGGGGTTGGTGGCTTAAGTTTTCTGGATTTAAATTTCCTTATTAGGAAAAGGATGCCACTTGATCAGAAGAGTTCTAAGCCTCCTTCCAACTTTGACATTTTCAGATTCCAGGTCTGAGAATGGTTTGTAATGCTGTGAAAAAACACACATGCTTTGACCATCCCTGAAGACAAGTTCATCTGATTGGTCTGAGGCAAGGCTGGACATCAGTATTTGCAAAAGCTCCTCAAGTGATACTGATGTGCAGAAGAACTGAGCATCACTGATCTATGTTCTCCATTGAACCAACTTCAGACGAAGTTGAGTTTGTACATGATTGTGTGTGTGCATGCGTGTGTGTGTGTGTGTGTGTGTGTGTGTAGTGTGTACATAAATATGCTTGGGGGTGTCACACCAGCTGATAGAGTGATGGGAATTCACACTCAGCTTTGTATTAATTCAGAAACATGGAAGTAATGCAAACACATATGTCCATGCTGTCTTAATTAGCCCCTGCTGGTTGTTTAGTTCACATGATGGAGAAATGATGCCAGATGTCTGGGATTCTGGCCCATTTTCATTCCCTATTGGCTTCATAGGAATGAAAACAACAGGTAAGATGGCCTGCAACAATAATAACGCCCAGTATACAACACTCACACACTACTTTAAAGCTCACCTAGAACTTTACATACATGATGTTACTTTATCCTCCCAAGACACAGATCAATTTTCTTTCCAGAGACAGAACATCCAAGACACAGGAGAAACTGTCTTCTGAAAGAACATACAACTGAAAGGTGGTGGATGCCAACATTCTAACCCAAACTTCTGAACTTCACATTGCTCTTTCCTTTATTTACTCCACTTCCTAAATCCATGTTGACTGTACCAAACCATCCATAGGAGGCCAGACATGGGGTCTGTTGGAGGAGTGGGGGGAAGGCACTATCTTTTTGGGGATTAGGAGTGAAGAGAATCAGGCTAATGGTGCTGATTTTTCCTCTACACTCCATGGAGACTCAAAACAAGGGTGTTCTCTTTGAAGGAAGGCAGTTAACCTTGGTGAGAGGAAGAAAAGAAGGGTGCAGGCCAAGTGTAAAACCCATGTCAAGGAAAGAGAACCCAAGTAAGTCAGTTCAAGACTTGGCTGTCATCTTGATCTTGAACAGTCTCATTATTCTGGACTTTTTCTTACCTTCTAAAAGTCAATGATATAGTAAATAAAAAGATAATCTTCAGGGACTTGTCTGGTGGTTCACTGGTTAAGAATCCACCTTTCAATGCAGGGGACATGGGTTTGATCCCTGGTCAGGGAGCTAAGATCCTACAACCTCAGAGCGACAACGCCTGCATGCCGCAACTACTAAACCCTCGGCACCACAACTGCAGAGTCTGTGGCCACAATGAAAGATCCTGCATGGCGCAATGGAGATCTCATATGACGAAACTAAGAGCCAAAGCAGCCAAGTAAATAAATAAAAGATAAGTTTATTTAAATTGTTATCATAAATAAATGAAATAAATGAAAATTTATCATTTTTTTAAAAAAGGTAATCTTCAAGGTAGAGCCAAAAAGAAAGAGCAAAAAACCGACATACAAAGATTCTATAGAATATAACCAAGCTATGTAAGGTTGGACTTATAGGTTTAATAACTGCCTTGAAGAGGCTCAAAATTTTCTCAAAGTTCTCAGCTTCTAAAGGCATGGTTTGCCACCACCTATAGAAAGAAATCACCATTGTGCTGAGTCTAATTCTTTGCCCATTAATTCAGGCACTTCTCAAAGAGATCACCGCTGATGTTCTCATATACTTATGTGAAAGTGAAAGTATTAGTGTCTCAGTTGTGTCCAACTCTTTGAGAGCCCATGGAACCTGCCAGGCTCCTCTGTCCATGGGATTCTCCAGGCAAGAATACTGGAGAGGATTGCCATTCCCTTCTCCAGGGGATCTTCTCGACTCAGGGACTGAACCCAGGTCTCCTACAGTGCAGGCAGATTCTTTACCATTGGAGCCATGTGACCGAAACCAAATTCAGACTGATTAACAAAATAAAGCAACAGAGGAAAATTCCAGGGAGCCACACATGAAAGCATTTCATGGGGGCAAAACACGTTTAGAAAACTATAAAAAAAAGCAAAGTGAAGTTTTTAACATAGTTGGCATTCAGCATATGAGGGAAGAGCCAGTGTCAGTAATCTAGTTTATGCTGTGTTTGCCCTTGAGGACATAAATTAAAATTTCAGCATAAGCCATATAGATAGGTTTGCAAAAGCGTATACTGAGAGGTAGGCCATGTACCTTATCTTCAAAGGGTTATAAGTCTCTCCACTTAGCTGAAATAGCAACAAGATCACTAATGTGCATGAGATATATTTAACACTGAACATTTCCAACTCCTGAACAAAGTAAAATTAGTCTATTGAGGCTGCCTCATAAAAATCGTTTTAGAGCTACAAAACAATTCTGAGGTTTTAGTCATAATACTACTTGGAGCTTCCACAAGAAGGATTTGGAGACTTCAAATTAAAATATAATGAATAGGTCTAAGCTTCTCCACTAAACACTTGAAAATTAAGGCTTAGCAGAGTGCTATGAAGGCTTGGTTTTATCCCTTAATTCAATAGCCCTCCCTCCTCACCTTTTTCCACTTCAAAGGGATTCCTGTGTACAAAAAGGCACAAGGAAATACAGAGCGGATGAGGGTCAAGTAGTTTATTATGAACATCT
Organism: Muntiacus reevesi; assembly: GCF_963930625.1. NCBI lineage: Eukaryota > Metazoa > Chordata > Mammalia > Artiodactyla > Cervidae > Muntiacus > Muntiacus reevesi. Next base: position 45,582,581 of record NC_089260.1, read on the forward strand.
ATTCAATATGGTTAGATGCCATATAAAAAGCGTATAAGAAACAAGGCCATTTTAATAATAACTGGGCTACCCATTTTATGTGCCTGATACCTTGAACTGGTGTTGGCTAGTTGTGTGACTATCCAGAGGTCAGATTAAAAAAAGAAAGAAAGAAAAGACAGAATTGAATTCTCTTCTTCTTGTTAAAAATTTACCTTGGAAGGCACAAAGTGGCCTGAGTTTTGGAATCAGACAATTTATGGATTCGCAGATTGTAAAATGAAAATGACTATACCTCTCTCGACAGAGGTGAGAATTAAATTGAGCTAATGTGTATAAAACACTGCATACAGTGCCTTACAGATTGGGAGTTTGGGATTGACATGCACACACTGCTATATATAAAATGTCTTTCCATAAAAAAAAAAAAAGGATGCGTTAGGCTCAGAATATTAAAAAAAAAAGACAAAAGCTCAATAAATGTTATTTTTTCCCTTTCCTCCAATTCTGTTCTAAGTTGTAATGACCTAGGCAGAAATTTACTCCCTCTTATCATGATATAGTGTATTTCTCCGAGCTAGCATAGATTTCAAGTAAGAGTGCTTAAATTAGTTTGTGTTCCTATGTTCTCAGTTTCCTTAAAAACAGGTCTGTGTTAATTCACCACATGGTAACTCTTCATTTTTATTGGTAACAGTTGGTGTTCTGGGTAGCCCTGAGTTCTCTACTTAACATTCTATAAATGAAAAGGATTGATTCTAATGAAATATTTGATGTCAGTAACTTTGTGAGCACAGGTAGAAACAATAAACAAACAGAATATGGTTTTCCTTTTCATCCCTCAACCTTGGTCACAGACTCTGTCCTCCTCTCTGGGTTAGACGACATCTGATCCTACTCCAGGGTGGGGAAACCCAATCATGGCTCTTGGGGTGGTTTGCGGTCCAGAGGCTCAGGATCTGCCCCAGATCTTGATTAAGCTATCTCTCAACATTTCCTGATGACCATTTAAGAGGGGTGGGCGTTTCTCCTTAAATGCAAACTGTCCCTGAACTTTCTGACACAGGACTATCCATTTCCTAAGTCTGATATCTTGAACTGCTGTTGGCTAACTAGGTGGATATCTAGAAATTTCACTAGAAGCACCATCTTGTTTTAAATGGAGAAAGCCCAAGCAGTGATGAGGAGACCCAGCTGGGCCCAGACAGACATTGTTCAGTCAGTGGAAAGGGGTTGCAGTGGGCGCTCCATGACCGCTATGAAAAGCTTACTTAAACGTAAACGTACATTATCTGACATGATGCAAGTCTTCTACATTAGAAACGGAGAAGCAAATGAGTGGTGGTGTAGAAATGCTGAGTCGCTCACCTGCCCGGGCTGTTCACAGGCTGTCTGGTACCTGGCCTGCTGGCACAGTTCTTTGACCCTCTCATATTTAGGCAAGTGATTGGACTGTTGGATATTCTTGTTTGATTCCTCCTTCTTACGTAGAAATTTCCTTTGACAGAAAGAGAAAAGCTTGTGTGAGAAGTGATCTGAAATGACTTTCACAGTGACCTGCCTATTTTTTTTTCTTCCCTGTCACATGACTCCACACTCTCCAAAAAGCAATAAATAGTTATCAAGTCTCTACCCACAGGAACCCAACATTTCATGAGTCCTTTGGGAAAATTACAAGCTGGGAATTATGAAGATGAGAGATCAGGGAAGGAAGAATCACTTCCTTCAAAATCTTCATTTCAAAACTCTGGACATAAGCTCAAAGTTCATTTTTGCTAAAAAGCAATGATAGTAATGTTTTTCTCTTGCCTAGGGTAAGTAGGGAGAAAAACAAAGACAATGGACATTACAAACAGAAATGACTCTGAAAGAGTTATTAATACAATCTCATCTATTTGTCAATTCAAAACTAGGAAAGGCACATAACGGAAAGGAGTGGAAGGACATCAGGCAGAACTTGGGAGGGATAATTGAGAAAGGCAATTAACCGGTCCAGTTAGGAACTGAGGTGGAGATAAGCCATGGGAATCCACAGCCTCATAAAGACTGTGGTCCCATCTTTGCAATTCTGACTCAGCTATCATTACTCTGCTGGCCAGAGGAAGATAAGTCTTATGACTAGGTTTACGAAATCCACACGCTTAGTAAACCAAAATAAGGGGGAAAAACATTCCCAGCAGGGAGAGCTGCCCACAAAGACTCGTTCCCAGAAGCACCCCAGGAACCAATAATTACCCTCTTTCCACAAGGAATGTATCACGCCAAATTTTGACCTTCTTGTTTGTTCGAAACCTGGAAGCAAAGTAATAATATTTACTGTTGGCATTGGGACACTTTTCCAAATGGATCTGTGCTAACAGTTTATTTAAAGCAACACCCCTCGCTACCCGCAGACCAGGACAGCATCTCCAACACGCCATTCACAAACAGCTGAGGAGGTGCTCAGCTCAAGGTGATCCCTGGGGGCGGAGGGTATTTTGCCTCCACTTCTGCTGGCTGCTGGCTGGCTCTGGGAGCTGGTGTGCTTGGGGCTGGCTGAGGGGAAGGAAACTGACGCACCTGTTACCTGGCTTTTCCTGGTCCAGAAGTTTGAGTACAGACTTGCCGTCTATGTCAGGAGGCGCGTCGAGCCCCGCGATGTCCAAGATGGTAGGGGCCAGGTCAATGTTTAGAACGATCTGTGGGACTCTGTGAAGGGACAAGATGGTCACGCCTGGGACCCAGCACCAGTGGAGGGCCCCACCAGGGCTGTTTTTTCCCATCCCAGTACCCCCTGGCCTTCACTGCTTCCTCAGCCTCTCATCTGGATGCCTAGGAGTGGTGGTTGATTCTGGGAGGTGCCTGAGTGCTCAGCCACTGGGACCAAGAGAAAGACTGACTGTCACAGGGGTCAGGTTGGAGAGAGGCCTGTCCCCCTGAGCTCTGGCCACACCTCGGACAAACTGTGGCCTGATGTTTGGCTTTTGTAGGCTGTATATTTTCTTCTGAAACCTGAAAGTCCATCCCTCCTCTGTTGAATTAGGGCTTTGAAATCAGTCTTCTGCAAAAGGCCACAAGGTTTTTATACTTGAATTCAATGCATGCTGCCTAGCCTTTCAAACGTAAAGCCTCCCAACTCTAGATCCAACGCTTCCCCAGGGGTTTCCAGCGACCTGGAGAGAGACAAAGCATGTGAGCATGTGTCTCCTCTGCATGTGTCACCCAGTCGTGTCCAGCTCTTTGTGACCCGTGGCCTGTAGCTCCCCAGGCTCCTCTGTCCATGGGATTTTTTTCAGACAAGAATACTGGAGTGGGTTGCCATTCCCTCTTCCAGGGGATCTTCCTGAACCAGGGATCGAACCCGCATTTCCTGTGTCTCCTGCATTGCAGGTGGATTCTTCACCTGCTGAGCCATCCGGGAAGCCCAGAAAGACACAATAACATTCCCCAAAAAGGCCCTTCTTATTGCCATCACTTCCTCCCCAGCAGGCACTGGAATGCGGCAGCAGACAAGCCAGGGAGATGAGACTCAGATGATCTGGCATCTGGGCCCCACTGCTGTCACATCCAGGACAGGAGAACTCAGAGAGGCGTGCGCACCCTGTCTGTGGCTTCTTCATTGTGAAATCAGGGGTCCAGACTGGATGCTCTTGAAGGGTCATCCCAGGCTTTCAATTCTACTTGTGCTCTTTTCTTTCACTCTTTCCGTAACTGTTTCATGTACAGGATCTCATTTTATACCACACATTCTGATGTGCTTGGCAGGGCATACGAAACCCATCTATGATGGGACTACTGACATGCAAAGGGATGCAGTGACTTAAGATGACAGAAATGGTATTCCAGTCCTTCAGGCTTCTTTTATTAAAATTCATTTAAAGTTCATTGAAATACATTTTAATTAAATAAAATGTATCTAAAATTATTTAAAGTTCTTAAAATTTAATTTCCTTTAAAAATTCTTCAGTAATAATTTTTTTAAAAAAACAACCAAGAGGATGGTACTGGTTATCATTTTTAAAAAAGATTCAAAGAAGTTAAGAATGATATACCTAAAATCACATTCTATGTCTGTGTTCACAGTCTCATGGATTCTGGTCGGTTTGAGAGAGTTAATCACTGATACAGTTATTTTTCCTTTCTCTTAAAAGAGTAGATATTAGTTAATTTAGCATGTGGCAGGGCTGGGGGAGGGGTGGGGCAGGCGAGAGGTTTCGTCTTCTAAATAATGAACCTATACTCACCCTTTTTTGTTTGGACTAAAGGAAACCAGACCCTGAGATTGGTAATTGAATTATCTCAGACGTACACGAGTTATGACAGTTGAATGTTGGAAACAGAGAAATACGTACATGGATCCTGGTTCTACACTTGGCCCACGAATAAAGAAAGGCACGCGGATATCAAAGTCATATGGCATGGATTTCCCCTTGACCAGTCCAAATTGCCCGATATGGTAACCGTGGTCGGCGGTATAGATGATGTAAGTGTTCTCCAGCTCACCCGTTTCTACAAGCATATTATATAGCTGAAACACAGCACAGACCTCAGTCAGAAACAACTGTGACGGCATAAGATGACAATAGTGCCACCATGATTCCCCTCAAATCTTTTTTCCATTATTTTTAGAAGGCAAGAGTTGCTTTACTAGGGCTGACAAACATGTATGTTTATATATATTTTTCAAGTAGCCTGCAATCCTGGAGGGAAAAAGTCCAGTAATACAGTTGATTCTTATATAACTTTTCTTAATCTGGCTTATTTTTGCCCATTTTGCCTTATTTTGCCAAAACAACCTCTACCATCAAACTTTAAGGTTTTACTTTGAAAAATCCATTTTAAAGCAAATTTTACTATTATCCCTCATATTTAGTTACCAAAGATTAAAAACAGGCTACCTCTGAGGCTGATCCAGTTACATTCAGCTTTTAGGCACGTCTTGTTTGGTTTATGTTATCTTTTAAAATTCAGGAAATTTCAAATACATTTTTTGTATTTCTGGCTTCTTTAAAAGTCAGAAGACTTAATACTGGATTCGTATTTTCACATGACCAAAGTCAGTTGAAGCTGAGTAGTTGCCTTGCTTTAGATGAGGGAGTTTAGATTTGAGTTCACCATGATCCTCACCATGCCCTATCGCCTTATACTCGATCTGCTTTAGCTATCTACACTATTTGCTTAATCCCTGAAGATATTTGTGGTGATAACCCTTGATTTATGATATCATGATTTGTATAATATCTCCTTTTTACTACTGGCTCCACAAGGACCAACCCTAGAAAGAGAAAAAGATGGGGGGGTGGGGGATGATGAGTTCACAGAATACCCAGCCCCCCACACTCTCTTGAAATGAAAAACAACTACTACTATAACAACAGGGTTGGCAAGAATGCATCTACACAAGGGAAGCTGGACCAAAACCCATCCTTGGGGCAGGTTCATGGGCTTACCCTTTCCACAGAATCATCCACTGACATCAAAGTTTGAAGCCGTTTGCGATGCAGAACGTTTGTGAATTCCATGTGGATGGGCAGCATGGGTCCCGTGTACTGCATAATCCAGTGTTTGTCCATATTGGGCGCATAGTTATAACTAGGAGTTCTGCAAATATCCAGAAAGGAGTCTTACTATATATGCTTTTTAGTCACTTAGAGAAATATCTCATGCTAAAAGTTGTAAAATAACCATTTAGGAAAGAATTTAGACACAGCTAAAGAATTTTTCTCTCCAGTACATCTCTGTGTTTGTAAAGAGATTTCAAGTCTGCACCACCCCAGATCACATGAGTTCTCTGAAGGTATATGGCTTCAAACTTATAAAACCAAGACTGGCAGTGAAAATCTAATTAGTGCAAGTTCACTGGGGTTCATTGAATAAAATGTAAAAATACCTCGAGACGATTGTGGTCATGTTACAAATTTACAGATAAAATCCAGTAACGTAGAAGGGAATGTTCTCATGGTGATGTTAACTCGTAAAATTTTACTGCTAATTAGGCTATTAAATATAGTCACTAATATGTTACGTGCAGTGATGAAGAATCATAATTTCAACACATTTTATCTCTAGAATTTACTAGGGTATTATATTGATTACTTACATATCTAGTCTCTGCAAATTTTTCTCATTCCTAACCTCACATATAGATACCATCAGTTTATTGGATTTGCTGGAATTACAAGCAAGTCTACTACAATATACATGTTTGTCAGTAAAGTTGTTCATTACAGACAAATCAATATCGGTGCAGGCATAATTTTTGCTAACTATAGGGAAGTGAGTCCTATTGTTCTAAGACAGGTAGTTCAAGCCTATATTTTATCTATAGCGATCTAAGTGGTGCTCATACTTCCCTTTGGGGACCCATAAAGTACATCACCTTCTCTTTGAAGTCCTCCCCAGCTCCCTGGATCATAAGATGCTGCCACTTCACATTCCCAAAGAACATATCTATGCTAGAATTTATCTATGCTTTTCACACTGAGAATTGCTTGTTTTTCATTTGACCTCTCTATCAGACTATAAAGTGCTTGAACTTTCTCCTTAGCTGATAAGCCTATGAAAGTCAGTCACTCAGTCATATCTGACTCTTTGAGACCCTATGGACTGTAGCCCACCAGACTCCTCTGTCCATGGAATTCTCCAGGCAAGAATACTGGAGTGGGTTGCCATTTCCTTTTCCAGGGGATCTTCCTGATTCAGGGATTGAATCTGGGTCTCCTGCATTGCAAACAGATTCTTTACCGTCTGAGCCACCAGGGAAGCCTATAAACATTGTTTAATAGTGAAAACTCAGTATTTACCACAGGTCAGGGATTGTGCTAAGTGTTTTGTTCACATCTACTCATTTAATTAGCTCAGCTCTTGTCGGAAATACGTTTATCATTCCCATTTTACAGGTGAGAAAACTGAGGCTTAGCAAAGTTAATTTTCTCAGGTTAACAAAACTAGCAGGGAATCGAACCAGGACTTGGTTCCAAAGCTCATTTGCTTTAACAAAACGAAGGGAAAGGAAAATGACGGGGGCTTCCTGCACCCGAGGTTGCTCTTCGTTTGAACCACAACTGGCCAGTCTCTCAGAACAAGAGATCGTCTAGGCTGATCAAGGAATCTGATTACCGCTCTCTGTTCTGGGGAGGAGCCTATCAGTGAAAGACGGTGGATAATGATGACTGCAGGAGACCCCGTGACATTGTTTACATTATAAAACTAGAGAAACAGTCAGTCACTGTGAGCTGGTGAGTCCAGGAGCCTTGACCATGTTCCACTCGTTCCGTCATGGAGCGAATTTGTTATCGAGGAAACCTGGAGTTTCTGAGCTGTGTGACCGAACACAAGAACACGGGGCTGTCTATATGCCTCCTGTTACCATACATTTTCTTCTGCCAGCGGATTTGCAGCGCTTCTCTTTTAGTAGTTGAAAATGCTGTTTTGGTACCATTGGCCTTCCTGTGCAGAAAGTTACCCTGATGATCTGTATGGATGCTGGCTGGTTAACGAATGCCAATATAACACCTCCAAACCTGTCTGTCTGTCTGTCTATCTACCTATCATCTATCTCTTTAAAGTGCCCAGAACAAAGAAGTACCTGAGTTTCCTGCATGAGCCAATAAACAAATGTATTCTATGTAAGGATCTGGGTTGAAAAAAAATCCGTGACATTAAATAAACAAATTTTCAGATATCACTTGCCATTCTTTATCAGAGAAACTGTCAGCATGAACTTTCCTCTGCTCACCAAGCAGACAACTCATGAACCGAATGGTCCCATTTTTGGTCTGAAAGGGTTCTTCGTATCTCAGATTGCACCAGAGACCAAATGAGACCCTTGTATTTCAGAAGCCTGGGCAGTAGGAAAGGACTTAAGCCCGGGTTTCTTATTCTTAACGCAGCGTGTAACCTTACAAACAGGATTAGAGGAAGAGACCGAAGAGGAGGAGGAGAGAAGGGGGAGCTTCTAAATCCCAGAGGAAAGAGATTTTCACCGTTGGGGGGAGTTTGAGGTCAGAGAAATAGAGCAAGCTGGTCACGAAAGGTCCTTTACCACTTACTGATACGTGCCCTGAAAAAGAATACGGCTATAAAAGATTACACGGGCTTTCTTCGTAATACCTCACCAGCCTCCTCTTACTGCCTTTGATGTTGGCGTGCCTTAATTTTAAAGTAAATCTAGTTGACTTTTTTTTTTTTTAAACCACAAAACCTCAAACACAAATAAAAATTACAATAGGGAACCAAGAGGCAGGCTCATAGTGGGTAAATCGTATCTGCCACCAGTTACCTTCCAGTGCTTGGCAGGACTCCATCCACCCCGCCCTGAGGAACAGGGAAGCTCACAGCAAATTACAAGCCTCAAATTGGACTCCCGGATTTACAGAATGACATATGTTCAGTTTGGTTTTTATTAAAAGGGAGAGTTTGGGTCTATTGTTAAAGTTGTCCTTCCCCCATCCCATTTTTTTTCTTTTCTCCTGATTTCTGAATGTGGGCGATGACCACCCCCCTCCAGCTCTGGGGACAAGATCCCAGGTGGGGGTCTCAGCAGGAGCGGGGGATAACCATTTGCCTTTTAGGGGAAGACAGGCTGCCACTGCTTCCCACAGAACAGCAGCTGTTCGGGGGGCCTGCAGGTGGAAGGTCGGGAGTTGCTGGAATTGACAGTTGTTGAAAATTGATCTTTTGCCAAAGACCTGTGGGTGCCTCCCGCTGGTGTCTGCCAAATTCCTGGAAGATGCATTCTTCTGTCCCTCCGCCCTGTGATAATTCATTAGGGCTTGCTGCCCTAACTAAGAATCAACTTACAGTGATTCAGACGGAGCTGGGAGCTGTTGGCTGAAAATGCAAGACACAGAGAAGCAGGTGACTGTTTTAGGGAATGGTGGAAAACCACATATCTGATTGCTCCAGAATATTCTGGAATCAGATCTGAATTCTCAGCCCAGGACTGTTGCTTACTAGTGTGTGATCTGAAGCAACTGTTTTCTTTTCTTTAAGCCTCTGTTCCCACATATCTATAATGGGAGCAAGAACTTCAAAGAGTGCTTGTGAGGCTTCACAGAGGCTTCAGAGGACAAAACCTGGGACCACTCATACCCATACTTATAGGAAGCTGGGAGGCAGCTTATCACGTCACAGCTCACTGATGGCTGAGGCAGCCCAGAGAGGGCAGGGCCTCTTACTGTAGTTCATGGTTCTGACTTTTTGCGATCTCATGGACTGCAGCACTTCAGGCTTCCCTGTCCTTCACCATCTCCTGGAGTTTGCTCAAACTCATGTCCATTGAGTCGATAATGCCATCCAATCATCTTATCCTCTGTTGCTCCCTTCTCCTCCTGCTTTCAATCTTTCCCAACATCAGGGTCCTTTCCAATGAGTTGGCTCTTTGCATTTGGTGGACAAGGTATTGGAGCGTCAGCTTTAGCATCAGTACTTCCAATGAACATTCAGGGCTGATTTCCTTTAAGAGTGACTGGTTTGATCTTTCTGCTGTCCAAGAGACTCTCAAGAGTCTTTACCAGCACCACAATTCAGAAGCAACAATTTTTCAGCACTCGGCCTTCTTTATGGTCCAACTCTCACATCCATATACAACTACTGGAAAAACCACAGCTTTGACTAGATGGACTTTTGTCAGCAATGTGATGTCTCTTCTTAATATACTGTCTAGGTTTGTCATAGCTTTCTTTCCAAGGAGCAAGTGTCTTTTAATTTCATGGCTGCAGTCATCATCCACAGTGACTTTGAAGCCCAAGAAAATAAAACACTCCCATTTTACAACCGAGACAGTAAAGCATATGGAGGTGGCTCAGATAGAACAGGCTGGAAGCTCTGCTCCTTTCATGATGTCACACTGAACTGTCCTCTCCAACAAGTATCTCAAACTCCCATCATTAAAGGGAGAAGTGATCCATACATTTCTTCTATCAACAGTAAGTCCTGGGACTTCCCTGGTGGTCCAGTGGTTAAGAAGCCACTTTTCAATGCAGGGGACGACTCAGGTTTGATCCCTGGTAGGGGAACTAAGGTCGCACATGCTGCTGAGCAACTAATCCCACACGCCACAACTAGAGTCTGTGCATCACAACCAAAGGTCCCTTGTGAAGCAACAAAGATCCCATGTGCCACAACTAAAATCTGACACAGCCAAATAAATAAATATAAAGTAAGTCCTAAAGTTCTTAGCTTTTATCCTGATTATCCTGATTTAAAATATTAGCTGCTTCTGTTTCCCATTCAGATGCCTCCCACCAGCTGCTGTGTTCCTAAGTTTGTTGCAAATACAGAATCAAGTCTGACCCTCCACGACACCCTGGAGACATATTCAAAAAGGTAGAGAACGTTGACTCTTTGCTTGAAAAGGGAGAGGACAAAGGATCAAATTGTCATAAAAAAGAAAAACAAACCTCAAAAATTCATGTCAGAGTGTCAGCCATGTGTGTCTGTTCTGGTGAGGCTTTCTGTGTCTGTTCAGATACATGTTTGACTCAGAACTGTGCTCTCCAGACCTTATACTCTCAGGGATGCACCTGTAACTCTCAGCAGATGACTCCAATACTTATAAAAGGTGAGCTTTCCCCAGAAAGGCTTCTCTGCACAATGCTTTTCTCTAGTCATCATTTGTTTAGCATTATTGCTTAGCAAGGGCTTCCCTGGTGGCTTAGTGGTAAAGAACCTGCCTGCCAATGCAGGAGACATGGGTTGATCCCTGGTCTGGGAAGATCCCCTGGAGTAGGAAATGGCAACCCACTCAAGAATTCTTACCTGAAGAACCCCATGAACAGAGGAGCCTGGTGGGCTACAGTCCGCGAGGTTGCAAAGAGTCTGACGTGACTGAGCAACTGAACCAAAATAGAGTTGCTCAGGACAGCAGCTCACGGACAGATCCCTCAGAGCACTGCATGTGCATGTTCAGCTTTTGCCGTCAATATCAGATTCTCCCCAGGGTTTGCTTTTCTTGCTAACATTGCTTATTGACATAACAAGGATAAGATTTCTCAAATCAATCATGTCTCCTTTCTTTTTGATGGGTGGACATTTTAGGAGAATAATTGTTAGTAGCACAGAAATAGTTTCAAGAAATGCATGTATTGCATATTAAACCCATCCTCGGGGAAACACAAAGAACTTAGCAGTTCATTTGGTACCACTGATGGCCTCTGCTGTCATCCCAAAGAAAATACATTTCGAGTATTTTATATTTGAACATGTGTTTTCTTCATTTGCTATTAGTCTCATGGTGGTGGTGGTTTAGTTGCTAAGTCGTGTCCGACTTGGAATCCCATGGATTGTAGCCTGCCAGGCTTCTCTGTCCCTGGGACTTCCCAGGCAAGAATACTGGAGTGGATTGCCATTTCCTTCTCCAGGGGTCTTCCTGACCCAGAGATCAAATCACATCTCCACCACTGCAAGTGGTCTCTTGCACTTCAGGCAAATTCTTTACCACTGAGCCACCAGGGAAGCCACCCATTTAGTCTCATAAAACAACAAAAATCCTAATTCTTAATACCCTTATTGGTAGCAGGATCATCACTCACTGAGAAATAGGTCTCAATTCCCAGCATAAGCTGGTTGTACAGATTCAGGAAGTACACACTCAAACTATTAAAATAGGATATTCTAGACAAGTTCCCAAGCCACACCAGTCCAGCCTTCACTAAAATGAAACTTGATGAGACTCTGTGGACATATTCCCCATTTGAGCTCAAATGTCTTTGGGTGGGTAACTGAACACATGCAGGGTAACATCAAATTGTCTTGATTACAGGTGCATCTTAAAACTTCACAATAAAAAAAGGTACATGCTAAGTCGCTTCAGTTGTGTCTTACTATTTGTGACCCTACGGACTGTAGCCCTTCAGGCTCCTCTGTCCATGGGACTTCTCAGGCAAGGATACTGGAGAGGGTTGTCATTTCCTTCTCCAGAGGATCTTCCCGACTCAGGGACTGAACCCAAGTCTCTTACATCTCCTGCACTGGCAGGCAGGTTCTCTACCACTAGTGCCAGCTGGGAAGCCTTACAATAAAACGGCATATCACAAAACTAATTCAAAGAAGCTTCCAACGATGCTACGGACTCCAATTAGAAATTGTGTCAATACATACACAGGGAACACTTCTACTAAAAATTGTGACTGTGACAGATATTGAACAGGCCCGGTGTAGTGGAAAGATCTAGGGTCCAGAAGAGTGGAGTTTGGACTCTAGCTTCATCCCTATCTACTTACGTGACCTGAGCAAAGCCACTGAGTCTTTTTTTTAAAAATAAACTTCATTTATTTAATTTTTTATTCATTTTATTCATTGTATTCATTTTTTAATCTAAAAATTTATCGATTTATACTTTCACTAGGTACCCTTTAATTCATAAAACCAATTGTTCAACTACTTTCATACTATTTTTAAAAGGGTTTTCATGTCAGCTAGTTGGAAGCGTTAACACGTTGATGCATTTGCTAAACAAAAATGTATTATACAACTAAAACAACAGGAGCCATGCCCACTAGGCAACGGGAGGGAGAGATGGATGATTATGTCCTGCCTCGGGAAAGAGCTGCCTTGTATAGCAGCAGGGTGTCATTTGTGTGGTGTTGAGTGTGATTATTCTGAAGTTGTGTGACTGGACATCAAAGATCTGAGTAAACAGCCAGTGCAATAGGATACGTAGTAAATGACAGAGAGAAGAATAGAGAGGTAATAGGGGAAGTGTGTGTGTGTGTGTGTGTGTGTGTGTGAAAGTCGCTGTGTGTGAAAGTTGTGTCCGACTCTGCGACCCCATGGACTGTTCTCTAGGCAAGAATACTGGAGTGGGTAGCCTTTCTCTTCTCCAGGGGATCTTCCTGACCCAGGGATCGAACCCAGGTCTCCCGCACTATAGGCAGATTCTTTACCAGCTGAGTCACAAGGGGAGCAATTAATCCTGCTCAAGTCAGAAATGTTTATGGAGGATTTAAAATTCTCTCCTCTTTGAAAGCATACCCTTTTATGTATTTGTGGAAGAAATGAAGAGAGAATGTGCAAATTCTTTTTAAGGCAAGACATTTCTTTCGAACTTGAATGAATTTAATTGGCCGCACGACTCAGCATGTGGGATCTTATTTCCCTGACCAGGGATCGAACATGCACCTTCTGAAGTGGAAGCGTGGGGTCTTAACCACTGGGTTGCCAGGGAAGTCCCTTCTTTTCAACTTTAGATAACAAAGGTATTTCAGAAATGTTCTGAGGCTTCCTTAGGGTAGTTGTCCCTTTGACATGCTGTGTCCATCCCAAACTCCATGATCAGAACAATTTCTGCAAGTTAGTTGATGTGGATTGTTCTACCTAAATTTTTATTTCACATGAACCTGTGTGTGTGTGTATGTGTGTGTACAGAGTCAAACGCATTTCCAGGGATAGAAAGAAAGAGCTGTTGAACTGGAATAAAATTTTTAAGTTCATGGAGGCACAGTTGGTGGAAAACTGTCAAGGGAGCTTCAGCATCTCAGAGAATCATCAAGAAGGCAAATGTAATCTCTTTTCTCATCAGCTTTTGTCCACAGGTGAGTATTATCACATCACTGAGGCCAGGAAGGAGAAATGATGCCAAGAAGATGAGGCTTTAGCATCATTACGAGGATACGGGGGAGAGAATTTACTGGAAAGTGCAGTAGAGTCTTAATCATAGTGAAGGGCTTTGTGATAAGAATGATTATATGTATTATCATGATGGAGAGTCCCTCAGATCTCTTAGAGGCCAGGAGTGGCTGAGCCACTGTCTGATTAAACATGGTCCCCTGCTCCATGTGGTCGGTAGTCCGTTCTCTTTCTTAGTTGGTTGGCATAACCTCTAGCCTCAATATTGAACTGGCTTCCTTTCTTTGTTGGCCACGACAAACACCATGGAAACCTGATACATTCGCTCCAGGCAGTGGGAGTCAGATAGCTCTAACCCAAGGCGGATGAAAGACATCTGGATAACGCTTGACCACCAAGGAAGGCAACCTCAAGGAAAGTGCTCACATGGCTTGCATCCCCCTCCCCTGCCCCCGACAGGGCAGAACCTACAGCTTCTTGCTGTTTTCACAGGGCCTGCCAAATATCTCTGCAAAGCACTTAACTTCTTGCATCTCTTTGCTTGAATGCCTTGCTCATGTTCTCGCTAAGGAGACTAGCCATTCAGGAGCTCCAAGAGCCACAATGGAAAGCTTGTCTTCAATTTGTCTCACTCCCTTTGTGTGCAGCCTGAACTGTGAACCCGGGCAGTCACTCACAGCTCCAAGAGAGATGCACATGGACTCTCTCCAGCCCTTTCCTCCTGCGGCAGCTAGGGAGACCTTGACGACAAAGATGCCCGGAATTCAAGGCTTTCAAGGTCTGTGGGAGACACAGCGGATCTCCTCATTCTAGGGGCTCCAAAGCCCCGGGCTTAGCAGCAAATAGAAGCTGAATCACTCAACCCACTGTGTGAGTTTTCATTTTCTATGGCTAAGGGTGTTCTTCAAACTGCCAGTAGCATGGTTTGCACCTGGCAAAGATAACACAGCCCAGGCCGGTGCTTCTCCTGTCTGTTCTTAGAATAGGCAGGATGAGAGCCTCATCAATGCAGGTCTTAGCTCGTCAACAGACTTGTCAGGCCACAATGGACAAGAACCAACTTGTTCTTCCCTAGCTGCTTCCCCTTGAATGTTAAGTTGAAATCAAACAAAACAGCACCTTTTTGTAGGTCAAGAAAGATCAAATCCAGAAAAAAGTGTTTTTTTCTTTCTTTTTTTTTTTTTATGGTTCATCTTAATAGGAAGGATCACAGAGAATTAGCACCTATGAAGTGGCTTCTATGTTCCAGGTCCAGGGTGAGGTCTCTTAATTGTTACTCACGACATCATGCCAAGTTGCTGGTTATTACCCCCATTTTACCGATGAGTCAATGAAGGTTCTGAGAGGTGAAAGGTACTGCCTATAGGTCAGCAAGGACCACTGAGATAGGAACCAGTGCTTATTTGCCTCCGAGGCCTGAGAGCTTTTCACTCTGCCAATGTGTGGATTCAGCTTTATAGAATCACTAGTAAGGCTCATAGGGCTTCCCAGGGTGGCCCTAGTGGTAAAGAATCCACCTGCCAACGCAGGAGACGCGAGAGACACAGGTTTGATCCCTGGGTCGGGAAGATATCCTGGAGAAGGAACAGGCGACCCACTCCTGTATTCTTGCCTGAAAAATTCCATGGACAGAGAAGCCTGGTGGGGTACAGACCATGGGGCTGCAAAGAGTTGGACACGACTGAGCCCTGAGCATAGTAGGGCATAAAGGCGGTTCATCTCAACTAAAAAGGAATAGCGAAAACTGCATATAAAAATGGTCAAGTTACATATGATGTCTACCTTGACTAAACAGTCTCCAGGGACTCTGTTTGCAGCTACATATAAATTCACTCAAGTTCTCAATACCCTGCAGGTTTCTCTCTCTAGCTTCATCCCTTACTGCTTTCCTCACTTCCTTAATCACATCTTAGATGACCTCATGGCGACCACTTTTCCTGAAATCATCTATCCAATCTCTGCCTATCAGCTGCAGAAATGTTGCCCTTTGCAGTCCACTTTGCCTGCCTCCTTGCAACTAGTTCCCCTGGCTCTTCTAAAAGATGTGCATGCTTCCTCCTCCAAACTTTCACAGACCCTCGGCTCCCTGCTCTAGCACTTGCTTCTGAGCTTGCTGTTGACAAGGCTCTTTGATAAGGCTATTTGTCTGTCTTCCTCCTTGAGCAAGAGCCCAGAACAAACTTATTTTGTAAAGAATCACACAGTAAATAGTTTAGGCACTGCAGGCCGAATGGCATCTGCCACAGCTACCCAATTCCACTGCTGTATTGCAAAAGCAGGCACAGATAGTACCTAAATGAATGAGCATGACTGTGTTTCAATAAAACTTTATTTATAAAAGCTGGTGGCAAGTCAGAGATGGTCCCCATGTGCTGACCTCTGTCCTAGTTCATTGGTTCTAGAATGAGCAATTGTGTCTCTTTGTTAATAAATGAAGATTATTTTATGTTTATTTGACTGCAGCAGGAAGTCTTAGTTGTGGCATGCGAACTCTTTGTTACATGCTGGATCTAGTTCCCTGACCAGGGATTGAACCCAGACCCCTGCATTGGGGGGTTAGCCACTGGACCTCCAGGGAAGTCCCAGCAATTGTGTCTTCCTTGCGCCTATATCCCTGATGTGCTGTACAGTGTCAAAGGTGGCACTCATAAATATTTGTGGAATGAAACAGAATTTAATCAGAGATGCTTTTTCTTTCTTTTTTTTTTTTTAAAGTTATTGTTGAAGCCCCGAGAACTCTGCAGATTTTTCTCATCCTGCATTGCTGTCTGTGCACACTGCTGAGCTGTCAGAACCTTTTGACCTGTGGCTGATTTTCCTGTAGGCTCAGGACCTTGCCCTGAAGCTTCAAAGGCAAGCTGACTTCTAAGGAGCCATAAAACACATTTTTGTCAACTCCTTGTCCTCAAACTCCCGGGAAAACAGCAGTGAGGTTTACAGTTGTGGAAAATCACCTTAGGCTGGGATTCTGCTAATGCAACAAAGAAAGCAATTTCTGACTCAGAGAAAAGGGAAAGGTGAGTCCCAGGGCATGGAAGAAGTCTGCAAAGACCTATTTCTTTTACTGAACCAGCAGGTTACTGAATCTGCAAGTGATGGCTAATGGAGAATCACTAGCCCCTGGTGGGCTTCATTCATGAATTTAGCTGCATAATTATATGTAGGGTAGAGAGTCTTGAATATTCATCCACAGTGCTCATTCCAAAACACAATGGATCATCCAGACCCTATGCCTCAGTTGCTGGGGCAGCTTTCTTTGTCGACAATATCTTATGCATCAAAACATGTCCATCCTCCAAATTCCTGGGCATGCTCAGTAGGACACACACCTGGCTTCATTTATGAATTGTTAGTTCCTGTCTTTCCTTCTTTCTAAGTCACTTGATATGATAGAGAGGATCTAAGTACCACTGACGAGGAGCCATAAGTTTATTAGTTATAATAAGAAAAAAAAAAGAATAAAAAGCTTTCCAGGGATATGTTATGCCAGCAACTAGAATGCCTTCCGTAGTTACTTATAACTTTTCATAAGGAAGTTACTTATCTCTTTTCATAAGGAAGTGCATTTAATCTTTATTCTTTTCCCCATCTGGGATCATAGCTTTAAAATCAGTGTGGCTGAAGAGGGATAATATTTAAGCACAAATAGAATAAGAATGAATACTGGAGGTTTAGTGATGAAGGAAATGTATCAGTTGCCTGTTTCCTACCCTTCTCATGGTTAAACTTTCAGTCCACTGCTGTGCGTGGAGGACTGCACATCATTGCACAATGGATAAGAAGAAAGAGTGAGGAAGGAGTGGAAAAACAAAATCACGTTCTTTGCTGCCTAAGTATCCAGACTTACTACACTCGCCTCGTGAGAATGGTCAGCTTAACACAGCTCTCTGCTCTCTGTCTCATCTCCGTATGCCATCAGCCTCTCCTCTGGGCCTCCCAACCCCCTCCCCAAGCCTCCTGCCTCTCAAAAAGAAACATCAGGTTATTTTAAAGCCGTGACCTGAGACGGCCTCTCGGGCAAGCCCTCTGCAGCTGCCTCTGTAGCAATTCTAATCAGACATCTGTGGCAAAGCTGCCACAGCCCGAGCCCAGGAAATTCACCCAGGTCTCTATAACCAGACTTAGGGGTCACCACCACTCTGCTGCTAAAAGAAACATACCATTTGATCATTATTATTATTAGATCACGTTGATGAATATTATTTCAGACAACTGAAGGAAGCCCTTGATCAAAATCACCCCCAGTCACCCCATGTGCTTCTCTCTCTGTCCATTTTGTTGTTCTTCTTGTTGGTCAGTCACTAACGATGCTGGAGATGTGATTCGTAATCAAACCACCTCAGCAAGCCCCAGGGCCTGCCTGTTCTGTGGTCTCGGGGCAGAAGCCCTATTCCTGCCCTGTGGAGATGCCACGTGGAAAGAAATGGGGTGCAGGGGAGGAGCCGGGTGGGGAGCAAAGGAGAGGCTCGATCGCAGCAGGTCCCAGAGCTGAGGCTGTTACTCACATGTGTTGGGAAGCATTGGGGTACAGTTCTGAAAACTGTGGGGCCGAGTCCTCGGGGCCGTGGGGCGCCGCGTGGCTGATCACCATCATAATGGGCCTATGGGGATACATTCTCTTAGACATTTTGAAGTAATTAATGCTCTCGTTAGTGATTAAGTCTGTGAAGTAGTCCTGAAACATACATTTGACACAAAACAAAAATTACAAAACGTGACATTCATCAGATCACATTTGAATACTGTTTTCCCTCAGAAGCAACTCACTGAATGAGGAGGTAAGATCTTAAGCAGGAAGAGAAACTGTACTTCCCAAGGAGAAAAACATCTTCTGGAAACAGAGATCAGTTGCCAATTACTTTCTAGGGTTGCTAGCATAGTAACACACACAAACATCTTTTTTAAAGTAATGTACAATTTCAGAATTAGGGAAAAAAAATTAAAAAGTCAAGTACTGTTTGCCCAAGATAATGATCAGATCTGGCAATACAAATGCTATAGTACATGAAACACCGGATACATATTTCATTCTCAGGTTTCGCTGATGTAATTCGTTGACAAAAAAATTTAATTGCTTCAAGGGCAGGAAATACCCACGCCCACTACAAATTCACAGTTGCAGACACATACACACAGACATGCACATGCATACACACATACACGCATAAATGCACGCACACACAAAATCTTTTCGTGAAGTTAAAAATTCACCTGTGAGAATTACACAATGATTGCAATGAAAGTCACGACCAAAATCTGGATGCACAGGGAAAAGGGGCAACATTCTATGAATTAGTTTATCTGAAACACTCAATATGGGGAGCAGTTGATTTCCTGCAGATTATACCCTGTTAATTGCACAACTAAAATGATCCAGCTGTTGGGATTAGAGCCTGACTTGTTAATAGAACAATTTAATCTATAATCCAAGGGGCTGATGCAAGACTATAAGGAGAAGCGGGGGAAGAGATGGAATGAAAAAGAAAAGATGAAAACTGAAAACACCTGCTTCCTCTAAGTGTGTATCATTGGCCTGGAACTCCAGTATAAAGTTTATTCAGAAAGCGCTCAGGCAATGTGCACTGTCAGAGGCTTCTAGGCATGCCCAATCACATGTAGATTCAAGGACTAGAACAGCTGCAAAAGCCTTGCCCAAGAGACCAAGCCTATGTCACATGTCCTTCTTAGGACAAGCCCACAGGCTATCACCTCCTTCCAAGGAAGTGTCTGTTCCATTCCTTTCCTCTCTCTAAAAAAAAAAAAATCTATATTCTTTTCGACACAGTTGTCTTTGACACTTAATCAGCTGTGATAACGGGCAAGATACGCTGATTTAGTCTTTGGAGGGAATCTTGATTACTTTGCTCTCCTTAGGACAACAGGGAAAGAAAGGTTAATAGCTTGAACAAGGAGCATGACAAGTATCCCCACAGATAAAAATGGGAGCAGTGACAATTAGTGTATTTTGTAGGGCACTGCTCAAACCTGCCTCCAAGGTTTCTGCCAACTCTCAACTCTGATGAGTCTGAAAACCTATTAGCAATGTTTGTGAATTCATTTGCATGCATTGTTTTCTGGAGGGTACGAAAGGAGACTTACACTTTATCTCCCCCGCCAAGTCCCTTGAGCTCAAATCAGGCCAAGCATAAGAATAGCGATGGGCCAAAATTAGATCAAGTCCCCTCTTTCTGATTTCTACCAACGCCTTTTTCACAGAGATCTATGCTAGTTGGAGCAGATTCTCAGCTTCTTTTAGATAAATGAGGAAGAGATGGACATGGTTAGGAGGGAAGAGGGTATTTTAGGCTAATTAGCAGGCTAAATTTAAAGATGTTTCCCCCTCCACTCCTGCGATCTGGAAACCGTTTTAAGTTGGCAATCACAAAAGCTGTGTGAATTTTCAAAAGTCTAATCTGGGATCCATTTGTTAGAGAACTCTGGGACCTGTTCACTTCAGTTTCTATGAACTGGTTTGGAAATACTAGGATTGACTGCCTTACAGACTTTTGTGGACTCTAGCTGCCATGGGCAGGTGTCCTTGTCAATATCAAAGTGTGGTAAAAGCAAAGAATGTGGTTTCCCAACTTTTGAGTTTTGCACTTGTCTTTTCTTATTCTTACATCTAAATCTGAAGCCACAGACAGAATATACTCTCACCCTAATGAAAAGCAAACAGTACAAGATGAACATCTGATTATGTGGGCAAGTCTTCTAGAGGGAGGAAAACCAAGAATTATCACAAGACAGAGTGGAGGCATTCATGATTTTTTTGATAATACTTTCATCAAAGGCTGATTGCCTTTCATCCTAATGAGGGGGAGAAAAAAAACCCACTATTCAAAGTCAGTGTTCCCTGAGAGCCTTTTTCTTGCCTGGAGTTTAAAATTATGTTAAAATTTCTCATTCTAAAACTGTGAGAACATAGCCAATCTCATGGATAGGCTAACATACTGAAAATGACTTTCTCCCATTATGCATGAAGTAAATTGATGCAGTGTAAAAGTGCCTGAAAATTACCTTTGCATAATCAAATCCATGCTTTTCTTTGATGCCATTGCGACAAACAGTGTAATTATAGAAACGAGAATTCTTGATTAATCCAAGCCATTCTCGCCACCCAGGAGGGATGTAGCTGCCATTATATTCGTTGAGGTATTTTCCAAAAAAGGCTGCAAGGGGGAAAGAAGGATTATTTCCTCATATGAAATGATCAGTCATAACTAAATGCATCGACATGAAATTATGTCTTGAAAAAAAGACAGTGAAACAAAAGTTAACCTAGGTAACAGTGGATGCCAAGGTAACATTCACGTAATACTATGATTCTTTGGTAAAGTGACCCACATACATTTTCCTTTTGAATAAATAAGAATAGTGCCTAGGTACATGGATAGTTTATATAAATATAGTATAGTTTAATAAAATCACCATCAGGTTCATGATACTTTGAATGCATGTATTTTTTGTGGTCCTTCCAGGATAAAAGCAGAATGAATTTTTTGTTAAGTTTATATAATAATCAGAGAAGTTGCTGGTGTGAGATGTGGAGTACTGAAAGTTGTCTTTGGGGTAAGTTTTCCAACATATCGCTTGAAAGTTGTGAATTACAAAAATATTATTGAAAAACTTGCCTTTGCTTTTGGCTATCAGGACAGTACATATTTTCTTAGTCAAAGAACCTTCATAAACTCAGTTTCTATGGGATGTGGTCAGCGCCTTTATGTCACATGCATGTCATCTTGTTTGCATTGTGTATACTTTACAAATGTGTGCTTATTACTGATAATCAAAAATTCTAGCAACATGGGGTTACAACCTTGATGACTAATTTTCATAGAATTACAGTAAAATAGAAGTATTGACATACGTGCCACAAAAACACCACTGTTCAATCAGATGCCTTCCATGTCAAACCCACTTTCTGGCTTCATTACAGATGCCTCTACTTACATACATAAAGAAAGTTCTTGGATGACTGGCTCGGAATGATGAAAACAGATCCTGGAATTCAGGCACTTTACTGGTATTGCTCTTAAAGCACATGTTTCTGAATCTCAAACTTATCCAACATATTTCATTCCTGGGTCTTTACGGAATCTCTATTTAGCTTGATTTCATCTTTGATATATAACCACCAGTAGAATATCTCCATCTGAATGTTTTTCTTGCTCCTAATGCAATCGTCCAGAATGGAATGAATAACTTTCCCTTGCATATGTACTTCTTTAGAAAGCCTTTAATTCTCAGAGTGGCATCATCACTCACCAGGCATGGCCACCCAGCACCTTCCCTGCCTTACCTACCCCTTTGCTCACCTTGCTATGCAGCAGCTGCTGCCTGTAGGCTCTAAGTGGGTCAGAGCTCTGGGACCTCTCACACTTTCTCTGACTTGACACCCCTCCTGGGGGCCCACAGATTCCTGACCATTTCTCCTATGCATGCCCCAGGGTCTTTCCACTCTCACCATCAGTCTGAAGACCAGCTCAGGTGATAACCTCCTTCTCGCAATCTTGGATGAAGAATCACGGTGAGTTTAACAGCTTGCCATCCAAGGCCTTCCTTTTGTCTGGACAAGATCCCTCTCTTTCCAACCCCATCTTGCACATCTCTGTGATGCTTCTAGGTGTTCTGGTTTCCACCTCTCCTTCTTTGCCTGTGCTGTTCTCTTGGTCTCCCTCTCTATGAATCAGGCCAGAACAGATGCCATTTCACTCCCAGTCTTTGTACTGATTCCACAGGATTTTATCTCTGTGGCTCGATATCACAGTCTCATCCTTCCTTGTGGAACAGTTATGTTCATGTATAAGCCTAATCTCCCTTATGTTGCTGTTTAGTCACTAAGTCAAGTCTGAATCTTTTGTGACCCCCTGGATTGTAGCTCACCAGGCTGCTCTGTCCATGGGATTTCCCAGGCAAGAATACTGCAGGGGGGGTGCCATTTCCTCCTCCAGGGGATCTTCCCAACTCACAATGCAGGCAGATTATTTCTGCTAAGCCACTGGGGAAGCCAGTATCCCTTATACTGTAAGGTTTTTTTCAGACAAACACTGCCTTAATTTCATCTGTGTGCACTCTCCTTCCATCCTAGCATGTAGTCTAGGGGCTCCATTAATTTTGTTTCTTGAACTGGAGTTCATGGACCCCCACCTATTCTGGGAACTCTACAAGTTCTGGACTTGTTAAATTTTGTGTTTTCAATTGAGTTATGATTTTTCAAAAAAGCTAATTTGGTCAAAATATTTTCAGAGTAGAGTTTCAGAGGTGCAAAAGTTGGTACTTTTCTTTGGATTTATTTTCTTTGAAGAGTTGACTCAAGTCTGAGGAACACAGCAATGTTTGTTTACTTGCTGAATGAATGTTTATACATTGAATCTGCAAATGACTGAATCAATCAGATGGTCCCTTAGTCAAACATCCACAGCTTGAGGATTCTGCCAGGGCCCCTGAGCAGACAGACAGGCATGGAACAAAGTGTCAGAAGGTCTCACGTCAGCTGTGACTCAGGATTTCCCTCTGAACTTCCTATGAGCTGTAGGAATTCTTCTAATGAGATGTTCTCATCTTCAGAGACTAACCACCTTCTCACACTGAACCACAGATAATTTTCCTTTCTGACAAAATGCAATGGGACTTAAGAGTCCCAGGCAGCAGACCAAGGCCACACCCCACCAGCATGACTTCAGAATGGGACTGTTTCCAGAAGCCTTTCACTTGATAACCCAGAGCCCAGCTCTTTCCCCTGGCCTGCTCCTCATCCTCAGGGTTTTTCCCCCCACTTTTCCCTCTTTTTATAAAAGATCATAGTGGTTAGGAATATAAAGCCTGGGGCCAGGCTGCCTGGGTTCAAATCCTGGTTCTGTTACTTTCTAATTACATGTCCAGAGGTGACCTACTTAACCTCTCTCTACTTCTAATTCTCTTCTTGGAAAACCAGGAAGATGATGATGATAATAGTGGAAGGGATACAGTGAGGATGAAGATGAATTAATACATATGTAAAGCACTGAAAACAGTACCTGGCACATAATGAGGGCTTATTAAGTGCTGCCACTGCTGGTACTAGGTTGGCCAAAAAGTTTGTTCAGGTTTTTCTACATCTTATGAAACTTTTGGCCAACCCAACATTATGATTTTTGTTTGTTGTTTAGTCGCTAAGTCGTGTCCAACTCTTTTTGATCCCAGCTATAGGACTGTAGCTGGCTAGGCTTCTCTGTCCATGGAATTCCCCAGGCAAGAATACTGGAGTGGGTTGCCCTTTCCTCCTCCAGGAGGATCTTCCTGACTCAGGGATGGAACCCAGTTCTCCTGCATTGGCAGGCAGATTCTTTACCATTGAGCTACCTGGGTAGTCCCAGTATTATGATTACCATCACCATGATCATTAGCCTTTCAACTCTGGGTTCTGATTTAAATAACTTACCCTCCTGAAGTGCAAGGAAATTCTGTTCTAGAGTTCTGCCCTTGTGCATCTGAAAACATCGCTGGAGAGGTTACACAGTTTTCTTCACTAATCTGATTCATTTTTGTAGCAACAAATCCTCTCCCAATTGGCTGACATTTTCTTGCTTAATTAGTTTTTTAGATTTTTTTTTCTTGCTACTTTTAGTTTTGTTCTCTGTTCTTTTTTTCCCCTCTCTCAAGGAAGCCAGGCCAAGTCATTCCTGTCCTTTCCTCAATGCTTTACTCGTTAGGTTATTTAGGACTGTTTTCTACCCATTGCCATGGCTATCTCCCTTTCCTTTAATCCTCCCCTTATAAACAATTCCTTTAAGTCTCTTAATAGTCCCTGTTATTCGCTTCAGAACTCCCTCCAGGTTTTCCGTGTCTTTGTGTTAATGGGGTGTAAAAAATGTACTCACTATTCCAAATGTGTCCTCACCCATCACTCTTGGCTTCAAGGGAGATGGGACCTCGTGCATCATGAGGCAGTACCCAGCGTTGTCAGTGTGGAGTTACTCAGCCTTTAGTGTCACCTTCGAACACTGAGGCTCATTTATAATTATCCCTGGCCTCTTTCAACAACACTTCCTGGCAGTGCTCTGCAATTGATTATCTGGGATTCTAATTATTTTCCTCCAGATGCACCAAATCTCTTCCTCCCTCTCGAAGGTGAACTTCATTTTCTTGCCCATATTGCCATTATATTATGTGCAGTTTGAAGTTTTTCAATCCTTTAGCTTTGGCAATTCAACTCAACTACTGTCTGAATATGTCACTAGCACACCATCTACCCCTCCTCTCTTCTCTGGGCCATTAAACACTTCCCTTCACAGCTGTTTAGAAGGTGGAAGGTGGGGTTGGGTGACAGGGAGAAAGATCAGAAAGTCCTGATCATGACGACTGTTGACTTCAGTCCACACTACTTCTGTCCAATACTACCTGTTACACAACACTTAGAAAAATTTCCTTGAACTATTTGAGGTAAAAGCTTTTATTTTTAGATTTGCAATAGTTAACGACATATACAAAAGATTTCTGATGCTGTAGAGAAGTCAAATGTTATTTAATATAACAAATAATATATTAATTGAGCTCTGACTACTTGCAATGATTAGATTTGGGGTAGCAGGATTTCACTAATAGGAACTATAAATTTACATAATTTTGAACCAAGTTAAAATTATGATTTACTCTTATGTCACCTTGTACACATGAGTTTGGTTTCCCCAACTAGACTGGAAGTCTAGCTAAGACAGGAATCTTACTTTATACCTCTTCGTGGATCAAAGTCTACTATAGTTTTAAGCATAATGTGACTCAATTAATAGCATACTATGGTAGGCTACATCTTGTTTTTGGGTACTTATCAAAAATCCATAATACCATCATTCATAAAAATAAGAATATTAGTTTGTTTTACTTTTAGTGAACTCTATTAATAAATTTTAAAACATCTCATATTAGAGAATAAATATACTTGCCATAAGTAACATGGGGCCTTCCTGGTGGCTCAGGCTGTAAAGAATCTGACTGAAATGCAGAAAACCCAGGCTCTACCTCTGGGTCTGGAAGATCCCCTGGAGAAGGGAATGGCAACCCGTTCCAGTATTCCTGCCTGGAGAATTCCATGGACAGAGAAGCCTGGCGGGCTACAGTCTATGGGACTGTGTAGAATCAGACACGACTGAGTGACTTTCATTTCACTTCATAAGTAACATAAATACATTTTATAATGTAAAAATTGATTAATTTGTCTGCGGTGTTTTGTTACAAAAATAATTCTTTACATAACAATTTTCCTGCAGGTCTCTATTAAATATTGTCCCTTCCACTCCAGTGATATGAAGCAGAATTAGTATGACTAAAATTTAATTCACCTGTGAATTTACAAATCCTGTGTTATGATTATAATTTGAGCGCTACCATTTTTAAAGGAATCAGTATGATTACAGTGATTATAATAAAATTACAATATAATTTTGGATAGGAAAGAGAACTAAGGAATCCCTCTAGTCCTATCTCTGCATTCTATAGGTTAGAAAACTGGCCTGGAAAAGTTCTCGAAATAAGTTCAAGGCAGAGTAAGGACGTGATTCCAGTTCTTCGACGTTTGGTTCAGGGCTTTTTCCCCTAATACTTGATTCTACCTCTCAATTATGGATTATTACTGTCACTTTAAAATTTATGCCAGGTTTTACATTCATGTCTCTACTTGCAAAAGAAATTTAAACTAAAAAATTTTAAGTGGATAATCAGGTAGAATTTTCCTTTTTATGATAGATAATTCAATATTGTTACCACTTCACTTAGAACATAAAATGCAATAGAAATGTTATTGTATTTTCCTTTCTTAAACATGTAAGCTGTTGTAAAGTCATATTTTCCATGAGTAAAGTTAGAAAAATTTAGGTATAGTCAGTCCAAAAATATGCCTTGGTTCTGAAAAAAGAAAATAATGTCATACAATGGTAAATGCAATACTGGATCAATTCAATTCATTTAAACCCATGTACTCTGGTTACCTTCCAAAATAAGTCTTCTCAGTAGTTTGTCTTCTCTGAGTTGTTCTTCGTAAAACTGATTACTGCTTTGTGATTCTCGCTAGATGAGTATTTATGTATAATACAGCTTTCGTCATTATTTTTCCTATGTTCTCAGCTAAATGTTCTAAATGATGCATTTATTGTTAGGAAAACAATAAAATCTTTATATATTGCCCCCTCCCCCACTAGTTTAGTGGTTCATAAATAATTATGCTGGTTTAAAACCGAGACACCAATTATCTTAACTTCCTGAGATGTCTGTCATTCTGATGTACTTATTTGTAGATTTTCAAATGAGTCTCTGTCCCTGGTTGGATTGATAATTATTGTCACAGAGACATCTTTACTTCCTAATTGTCTGAGATATATCAATACTTTCCCATTAAAGATGAATTTAAGTTATATAGCTCATTATCACTGCTGTTCTAGCCTTCCAATTTTTACCTTTTCCGATTTACTAGTGGGCACTCTCAAAATTTATTTTCCTGGGTGCATATCATCCCTTTTATATTCCTAGCAGAGTGTTTGAAAAAGTCTTAAGCATTTGGAAAGTCCTGCTTTCCTTAAAGAATTCCTTTTACTTTGTAGGATGACTCACTGTAAATTCCATTATGACTTAAGTGTCTAGACCCCAGGGAAGAAGGTTGGCTACAGAATGTGAGTTAATTTCCAGAAGCAAATCTCCTCTTCCTGAAGAAGAGAACTGATTGAAGCAGGCCCAATGGATTGCACCACAGGACTGCTAGTTGTCCCCGGGAAAGGCTGATTGTCTGCAGTTTCCTCCTAGACCTAACCCACAAGGCTGGGGTACCATACTGGAAAGAGCCCTGAAGACCAAGGTCTTGTTGCTCACTCCTCCTAGTAGAACATCAGATGGGTCATTTTCAGCAAGTCCCCTTATCTTGTGGGTCTAAATTTGTTCATTTGGTGGGACTTCCCTGGTGGTCCAGTGGTTAGCACTTTGTGCTTACAATGTAGGAGACACTGATTTGATCCTTGGTCAGGGAACTAACCTAAGATCCTACATGCCTCTTGGGCAGTGTGGCCAAAAAGTAAAATAAAAAAAAATGTGGAATATTTAAGTTTGTTTATCTGTATATGCTTAGTTGCTCAGTCCTGTATGATTCTTTGTGATCCATGGACTGTATCCCACCTGGTTGCTTTTTCCATGGGATTCTCCAGGTCAAAATACTAGAGTGGGTTGCCATTCCCTTCTCCAGGGAATCTTTCCAGCCCAGGGATGGAACCCGGGTCTCCTACATTGCAGGCGGATTCTTTATCATTTGAGAATAAGAGAACTGAACGAAATTATCTCTGAGGTTTATTCAAGCTCTTGTAACCCACTGTAGGTTGGATACAGCATAGGATAATTTAAACAAGTACCAGAATACACTCCACTTCTTAGAAGCAACAGGTTTGTTTTTTCTTGGTGGCCCAATGAACTTTGCACTGGATGGCGTTTCCATTTTTGCTTTTGCCATCTGGAAGTTTAACTTCAAATATGCAGCCTTTCTCCACAATTCTGTGGCATGTCTGTGGTTTTGTATATTAACCTTTGCCTTGATTTGAGCTGGTTTTACCCTCCATTTCTACTGGACAGGGTCCTTATTGCTCTGTATCCTATTATGTTTTATGTGTCTCTATCAGGCACTTTGGAATGAGGCATGATAGAAACATAGGTCAGGAAATAAGATAATGGGAAGAAGAAAGATGGAGTCAGGTGTGCTAGATTCAGTCTGTCACGGACTAGCTTGTGACCTCAGACCAACTCTCCTGAGTTTCTGTTTCTTCATTGGCAATATGGGCAAATCCTTTCAAGGCTGCAGGAAGAATTAGGTGAGCAAACTCAGCTAAAATACCTGGTACAGAGGAAGCGAGCACCAAATATCAATTTCCCATTTTTCCCCTTTCTTTCCGATGGCTCAGCTTTACTGAAGTAAAATTGACAATCAAAAATTGTAAGGTTTATAACCCAAGGGCCCACTATACAAAAACACTGTGAAACAAGAACCATTGCTAAGTCAATCAACATACTCATCCCTTTACATGTTCAGTAGTCTCCACTATTTTCTGTTGTGATAAGAACACCCAAGATCTATCCTCTTAGCAAATTTCGAGTACACAATGAAACACTGTCAACTATAGCCATGTTCACGCTCTCTCCAGACTCCTTTTCATTCTTCCCTTTCTTGATTTGACCCTGAAATGTATTAGCAAGCTCTAGTCAACAGCTCTAAGTCTCAGCAGGGTTCTCTTTGTCACCCACATCTCTGTTTCCTAGGACAGACATCAACCACGTTGGTCTGGATATGACGAGTGTTCTAACTCTCTAGGTTCCAACTCTCTCTGTCTCTGCTACTAGGAATTCAATTATAGGGACAATTTAGAGTTGAAAGGCACTGACTTCACACAATGCTTCCCATGAATAAAACACAATTTGGTGGTCAAAATCAGGAGTCAGGCATCAGGGGACCATTTCTGATTTTGCTTATGAGCTGGTCATACGGTATTTGAAATCCTCACCTCAGTTATAAAATGAAGCCAAGTACATTTGCTGTTTATGAACCCTACAGGGATGTTGGAGAGATTTGCAAATTGCTTTAGAGCTCTCAGATGAAAGGTCCTATAAATTTAAACCACTTATGTGGGAAAACACTCAGGATAAGGCTCTCCAAGTAACCTAGTTTCTTTCCGAAGCATAAGCAGACACCTTTAAGGCTCATGGGAGGAGTTCCTTCTGTGAGTGGAGACTTTGAGATGTCTGTGGATGACAATGTTATCATCTCCACAGTCAGTGTTTTCATCCATAAATAACAAGCATTAAGTGCCCACAAGGTGCTCTGCACAGAAATCAATGGCCACTTAGTTCCTAAATCCAGCGGAAAAGATTAATTTCATTTTTAGAAGAGATTTGAGAGAGAATACCTTTATCCAAAATCCTTTTCTTCTAAATCTACAGAAGAGAGAATCTGCAGACCTGAAAATCATTTCCAACAAGTTTTTAATGATGACACCCTGAATTCTTATGAATAAATCTAGTTGGTTCTGAATAATTATTTTCCTTTACAGCCCTCAATCAACATCTGGGTTTCCTTTCCTAAAAAAATGCTCAGACTATGTCTTTCCCACTCCTAATTCTATTAAAATGGTTCCACTGCCCCAAAGATAGTGGAAACTGTGCTAATACAATATGGTAGCTATTGGCCACATGTGGCTAAGTCTAAAATAATAAGAAAATAAATAAAAATTTAAAAAAAGAAATGCTCAGAAAACCTAATGAGAGCATTTAAATGCTTGGAGAATAAAGGCTTTGGGTCAATCATACAGGAAGGTGCCTTGCTTATTTCTTAGAACGATTGACATGACGTTCACGATCTCTCTGGAAGGAGGTCCCTAATATGCAAGACACCAGTTAACCACACCTCTCATCTATGTAGGTTAAATGGTGATAAAAGGTGTACTATGGGATGCCCTCCTTTCCTGGGAAATAAGGGTGAACATTTGAGATCTAAAAGTAACCACAATGAAGCTGAAGAAAAGCGGAATCCTATTAATTATGAGTAAGTAAATAGGTGAATTAATAAGGTACACCTCATTGGATTATTTCTTTCAGCTATTTATGAATTCAGTAAATAATTATTGTGTCCCAGATCCTGGGATAGGTGCTCTGCATGTAAGAATGTGCTCAGTTGGCGCCAGGACCTGGAAATTTGGGAGGTTGAGGTAAGCAGGCTCATGGGATAGAAACTCTTCTGGTGCGGGTTGTCTGGAAAATTCCAGTTGCTGGGTGCTCTGATGGAACAGAGGACCCTGGCAGGCTACAGTCCATGGGATTGCAAAGAGTATGACATGACTTAGTGACTGAGCACCCACACATGCACGTGCCGATGGGGACAACTTCTTCTTCACGTGTCCACTGAGGATCATTCTGACTTTTCTCTAAGGGACCTCTGGCTGGGACATTCATCAGAGACAAAAGAAGGGATGCGGGGGGAGGCAAGTCTAGATTCCTTCCATTTAGGGACTGATTGGAAGTTCACAGATTTCATCACATAGTGCATTTTTCTGAGATGCGTTACCAGAGTTCATGGAATTGAAGGCCTGGAAGTTTCCCTTTACCTGTTCTGTAGCCGGTGCTGTTCAGATAGACAGCAAACGTCCGAGGCTCGTGCACCGCCTGCCAGGAGGGGGAAGAGCAGTTCTCGTTGTTGGTGTAGATGTTGTGGTTGTGCACGTACTTGCCAGTGAGCATGGAGGAGCGGGAGGGGCAGCACATGGGCGTGGTCACGAAGGCATTGGTGAAGGTGGCTCCCCCTCGCTCCATAATCTTTCTGGTTTTGTTCATGACTTGCAGGGACCCTGAAAGGCACAAGGCCAGCACTGCTTAGCAGACAGCACTGCACAATCACCCACTGATGTCATGTCCCTCTGTTCCCCTGACTTGTTAATGTCCCTCCCTTGGCTTGAAGGAGTCTGCGATTGGACCAGTTCTCATTTCCAGGACACAGTGCAGCGCTGGGGATCCTATCATCTTAAGTATTTTGCAGAATAATAAACACATTTTGGCGTCTCCCTTCTTCAATCTCAAAGGAAAAAACTGCAGGCTCATCTGATCATTAAAGCTAGAATTTTAGAGATGGAGTAGATTCAAAGGCCAGCAGCCCTTTGAAGTTGATTAGAGAGCATCAAAACTCCTAGCTCACCAAACTCACACCAGCTACAAACACTGCAGAAAAGACAGATAGAGTACTTTTATCATATCAAAAAAAAGAGGGAAAAATTTCTGCAGTTAAGTAAAAGTTCATCCAAAATGCGTGTTTAACTAAAAAAAAAAAAAAATCTCCATTGCAACTTGGTATCCCCTAGTAAACTTACCACTTACCTGGCAGTTTTTCTATCAGGATCACACGATCAGTTTATGTTTTTGCCTGTTTCCACGTCATTTAAAAAGATGGATTGTTTGCTTATGAAAGAGCTATGATTCTATTGCATTCAAAAGTATTTGTATTAGTAGTAAAATATTCCATTTGAACTCTAAAGGATGAAACTGTACATAAGATTGCCGAGAAAGAAAAAAGAAACCTCTTTTGATTACTCAATCCAGCCAAACATGGCAGCTGAATCCCATCCAAATACTGCAGGAAAAAAAAAAAAACTCAGGCCAGAATTCAATAGTCTTTTCAGGACTTGTCAAGAAATGCACTACAGAGCACTACAGCCAAGCCCATTGCATTTCAATCCTGGAGCCTCACATTTCCAACAGGTCCTACTTCTTCCAAAGAAAGGGAGAAAGTCTATGTCGTTTTCCAACAAGGAAGGAAATCGTAATGCAAACCAGGCAAGCATTCAGAGCAGAAGAGAAGTGTGCAGCCATCCAAAAAGCCACAGTCGGCCTCATATTTTTTCACATACGCGCTTTTACCGTTTACATGAAAACAGAAAGACGGTTTCTAATTGTGTCTCCTTAGAGCTCTCTAAGTATGCCTCGCTGAGGAGGATTCCAAACTGCTTTTTCTGCCCTGGTTGTCTTCAGAAGATCAAGAAACTTATTTTTTTTTTTGCCATCGATGAATAACATGTAGTGAGCGCCCACTTCATGCTGAGCATTCATTCTACTGACCTCAACTCTCTGGACTGGTCCCGCAAACACAGCATTAACAAAAGCAATGGGAAGTTCTCTGCTGCCTCCAATCTTCACTAGTAAACTATCTAACAAGAACTTATATATGAAGATTGCTTGGATATATTTGCAAAGCAAGGTAGTGTGGATACAGCAGTAAGCAGGGCATATAAGGACAGTGGTGACAGGAGGCAATATTTAGTAAGAACTCTGCCACAGTGGATGGGGACGACTGGAAGGAAAGGAGGAAGAAGAACTGGGGATGAGCGAAGTGCATCATCAGGGGCATGTGCAGTGGTATGTGCGGTGCACTGAAGGTGGGATGAGGTAAGTGGAGTGATGAAAATGGCACATGAGTCTTCTGGAATGAAAATGAAGGCTTCTCTTGATGTAATGGGTGGCAGAGTAGCAAATAGCTTGGCGGCTGGGGAGAGATATTCAGCTTTGACAGAACAGACAAAATGATGGCAGAGTAAGATCTTTGTCAAAGGGATGAAGGACATGTTATGATAAAAGTCTTTGAGAGGTGTTGCTATGACAATGGAGGTATGTACAGACGAGGAAACAGGCTGGTCCATCAAAGGTATGGCCAAGAGGTTGCTGAAACCCCAGGTCGTGGGGTGATAAGAACTTGAACGGCGTTGTGCCTCTACAATAGAATGACTCTTAAGAAGCCGACCTAAGAGCTTCCCTGGTGGTCCAGTGGTAAGAATACAGGGTAGACACCAGTTTTATCCCTGGTCCAGAAAGAGCCCTTATGCCACAGGGCAACTAAGCCCACGAACAACAACTACTGAAGCCCACTCACCATAAAGCCCACGCGCTGCAACAAGGGAAGCCACTGTAATGAGAGGCCAGTGTACCTGCATCTAGAGAGCAGCCCCCACTCTCTGCAACTAGAGAGAGCCCACACGCAGCCAAAAAAAAAAAAAGAATAAATAATTTTAAAAAAGATACTTATTTAAAAAAATAGAAGACCCAAGAGATGCTGTGATGTATCAGAGGCTGTGTGTTGACTAACACTTTTCAGCTTGGGAAGAAAACTGGATAAGTAATGGCTTCACTGTTGCTCAAGAAGTAACTTGACAAGAACTATGCACTACAGAAGATCAAAGAAGTGCACATTAAAAATGTTGTGTTTTATATTTATGTTAGTTGATCATAAAAGGGATAGAGCTTGGAATAAATACACGCAATGAAACACAGGAGTGGGGAGAGATTTCAAGGTTAATGTTAAAGTCCATTCACTTATTCTTTTCTCCTCTTTAGAAATCTGCGGAGATTACTTATGGTAACAGTTTGAATTTTGAGAAAACTTAGCAAACACTATTGACCAATTTTTATTGCCTAATGGTCTCTTCATGTCAGAGAATGACTTCTCAGAGTTTCCTCATGAGCTTAGCTAGACTCAAAATTTTTTTTTTTTTTTTAAAGCAACTGGAGGCTGTCCTCCAAGGTTGCATCATAAAGCAGCAACCTCCAGTTTACAAACTCATTTGGACCACAACACTGGATGGGAGGTGGAAATCTGATCTAAGATCATATGATATGAAAACTAAAGGTGAAAACTCAGCCCCATACAGAAAGAAGTGAAAGTGTTGGTCACTCAGCTGTGTCCAACTCTTTGTGACCCCATGGACTGTAGCCTACCAGTCTCCTCTGTCCATGGAATTCTCCAGGAAAGAATACCAGAGTGGATTGCAATGCCCACTTTGAACCCAGGTCTCCTGCATTGCAGGCATATTCTTTATCATCTGTGTCACCAGGATCAGTTCCATGCATCACTCCTGGAATTGCCCCAGCCAGGACTGTTCTCTCACTCTAAATATCACTCTTGGGACTTCCCTGGTGGTCCAGTGGTTAAGACTTTGCCTTTCAACGCAGAGGGGGCAGGTTTGATTCCTAGTCAGGGAGCTAAGATTTCACGTCTCTTGGCCAACAAACTGAAGCATTAAAGAGAAGCAATACTGTAACAAATTCAACAAATATTTAAAAAATGGTCCACATCAAAAAATCTTTTAAAAATAAATAAATATCCTTTTCTTAAATGACTGAGCTGGTTGTGTTGAAGAACTAAAAAAAAATCCCTCTAAACCCTCTGCTTTCAACGGACTTGTCAGTCTAAGTGAACAATGAAGATGTTTGGTCTTTGCTGCTGCTGCTGCTAAGTCGCTTCAGTCGTGTCCGACTCT
Organism: Muntiacus reevesi; assembly: GCF_963930625.1. Classification (NCBI taxonomy): domain Eukaryota; kingdom Metazoa; phylum Chordata; class Mammalia; order Artiodactyla; family Cervidae; genus Muntiacus; species Muntiacus reevesi. The sequence goes on from NC_089260.1 coordinate 45,616,903, forward strand.
GTGCGACCCCATAGACGGGAGCCCACCAGGCTCCTCCGTCCCTGGGATTCCTTCTCCAGGCAAGAACACTGGAGTGGGTTGCCATTTCCTTCTCCATTCGTCTCTGCAAGTACAGTGGTAACAGCCCCACGGGTGGGGCTCCTGACTGAATGTGAGCATCTAGCTTGAAACTTCTCAGTAAAGAGGATTCTGAGACAATGCTACTCCAACGTTAAAAATCACCTGGAGAGCATGTTATGTTATAGAAAAATTTGCATTTCTAACAAGCTCCCTGATGACATCAGTGCTGCCTGCCCACGGTCCACTCCTGGAGATATACCTGAAGCCTGACACAGAACCAGGGAAGCTTTGAGCTGAAAGAGACTTTAGTGGGTGCTTCTCTTTAAGTGATCTAAGTGGTTTAGACCACTTCCAAAGCTGTAAGATAGGCAGACAGGAAGAGAAAACACTGATTTCATATTTATTCTCACAGATTTTATGACTGCGTGTGTGCTAAGTTGCTTCAGTTATGTCTGACTCTGTGCAACCCGGTGAACTATAGCCCACCAGGCTCCTCTGTCCATGGAATTCTCCAGACAAGAATACTGGAGTAGGTTGCCATTTCCTCCTTCAGAGGATCTTCCTGACTCAGGGACCGAACCCACATCTCATGTCTCCAGCACTGGCAGGTGGGTTCTTTAGCACTAGCGCCACCTGGGAAGCCCAAGCGGATTTTATACTTGCTCCCATTTCTAAGTGTTTCATATGTAGCAAATCACTTAATCCTGACAATAACTTTCCATAGTGGGTGTTATTATTTATTATTCCCACATCAGGGATGATACATTGAGGTACAGAAGGGTTAAGCAACATGCCTAGGACTGCACAGACCCTAAGCAGCAGAGCCCAGATACAAATGCAGGCTGTCTGTTCAGAGATCATGCTCTTAAGCTCCATCTAGGCTGAGTACTGGCTGTGACACTGACTTCTGAAGACTGAGAAACAGAAATGATGTCTGCTCATAGTAAGGGTAGGGCTCATTTACTCATTTGCTTCCCAGGCGGTGTCAGTGGTAAAGAACCCGCTTGCCAGTACAAGAGGCATAAGAGGACACAGCTTTGATCCCTGGGTCAGGAAGATCCCCTGGAGGAGGGCATGGCAACCCACTCCAGTATTCTTGCCTGGAGAATCCCTATGGACGAGGAGCCTGGCAGGCTACAGTCCATGGGATCACAAAGAATCAGACACAGCTGAGGGCAACTTAGCACATAAGTATTTTGCTTCATCTAGCCTCTTAGGGGAGATACTAACAGACACTAAAGCCTGTCTCCTGCTTTCTTATGGACTGAAGTGATTTCAGTAGCTTGGGTCTGGGTGGGAGAGGGGGCGTGGGCTGCAGATGTGTCTGTCCTTAGAAGCTGAATGTTAAATGCTGCCTGGGATCTTGGAGTCCCTGGGTGGACACAGATGACGGAGTGTAGGAATCATACCTCCTCCCTCTGCTGAGTCAGAGCGCTCCAGCAAGGTAAGTATAAAGCCCCTTCTCTTCTATGGCTGTGTAGTGGTTCATGTCAGCCAACACTGCCTGGTCCTGCACCTATGGCCACTGTGACTGCACCATTGATTTTTCATTGGGAAACTACCCAAAATGATTCTGTATCCATGCAACTAATAATTATGTGTTTCCAGCTTGATGGGTGGGACCATGTTTTGTCCTATAGCTGGAAGGACTCGGTTTTGTTTTAAGCCAGAGCTCTTGACCTCTCTGAGTTTCAGGACTTTGGTGCCTAAAACGCAGATTGTGCTGATTCTTAGTTATCAGAGCAATTATTTCATGGGAATGTTATGAAACTTTAAGGCTGAAGATTCACCACAAGATTGCCAAAGCAGGACTTAGGAGGATGAAGATGAGAAAGAGTCCTGGACTTGAACTTGAGGGGAAACATCTGAGTTTTGGTCACAGATGTGCTTGAACAAATCATTTACCCTCTGGATTTGTGTTTCTCAGCTGTAAAATAGAACTAATAATAGCTCCCCGGACCTGTTGGCAGGGCTGTTGAGCAAATGGCATGAGCTGTGATTTACTGTGTGACCATCTTGGCCCCAAGATGTTTCAGTTACTCTTGCCTTTCCCATCGCCCTCTCTCTCACCACATCTGAACTCCAAAGCCAAGGTAAGCATACAGAGGCAGCCATAAACTGCATGTTTGTGTTCCTTTAAAACGTATAGGTTGAAACCTAATGTGCTAGTTTACGGTGTTAGAAGGTGGGGCTTTGGAAGGTGATTAGGTCATGAGGGTGGAGCCCTCATGAATGGGTTTAGCGCCCTCATAAAAGAGACCTCAAAGAGCTTCCTGCCTCTTCTGCCACGTGAGGACACAGTGAAAACACAGCATCTATGAACCAGGAAGCAGATTCCCACCAGACACAGAATCTGCTGGAGTCTCGATCTTGGACTTTTCAGCTTCCAGAACCATGAGAAATAAATGTCTGTTGCTTATAAGCCACTAAGTCACCCAGTATTTGGTTATAACAGTATGGTATTTGGTTATAGCAGTCCTGATGGATTAAGATAGAAGTTTACTTTGTCTATGCTTCAAGACTTAAAATATTAAAGCTGGTTTAAAGACATCAGTTCTTGTCTACCCATCATGCACTGTTCCCCAAGCCTCTCTTAAGCGAGAAGCCTGGCTTCATTATCATTTAAAACGGTCCTTTGAGGTGGAAGCCTGACAGGGATGCCATGAAGTGACCATGATGAAGTCCAGTAGTTGGCATGGGGGCACTGCTGACTGGGCTGGCTTGAGGACAGGGAAGGTCCGGGCCACAGCTGAGTCTCGAGGTTGCCAAGAAAAGCTGCCCCAGTGCCAGAGGTCTAGGTTGGGACTGGGGATGTCTGCCATCCCTCCCGCAGGGGCGGGGGTGCTTTGACAGTAATCAGCTGTGGGCTGGGATGCTGCTGGGCCAGCAGTGACTGAGAGAGGAGAAGCGGCACTCTCTGGGAATCCTGCAAGGTCTGCCAGCTTCACAATTCTGATGGGGTTAAAAATCAAGGATCCAGGAGCAGTCCTTTGAAGGTGGTGTGTGCTGGGTTACTGGGGCCTGACAGAGTCATAGCCAGGAACTTCAATTGTTCTACAGGCTTCAAGTCATTTATTCTCAAATAGCATGCATGTAAAAGGTCAGAGGGGAGAAAATGTCCCACTCATCCGGATGACTACCGAAATCGCACGGTGAACTTGAATTACTTTACATCCACGTTAAACTTTACACCAAAGATTTGCCTTTTCTGATTCAAATATCTTAGCATTTGATATTTGAAATATTTCAATATTTTGTAATCAAATATTAAACTTTTAATTGAGGCTGTTCATTATGTCCAGAAAAACTCACAAAACTAGAAATTTGATAATAAATTTTGTCATCGTCATTCATTAAGGAAGTCCCAGGTATGTGGTATTTATACAAACCTGGCTTCATAGGAGACACACCTCTGTGTGAATTACAACTGTTCATGGTTTGATGAGTGATAATGACCAGCAAACACAGCTCTTATCAAACATATAAGGTTGTTTCTAGATGCCATTGTTTTATGATGGGGTAGAGTCAATGCTTGAAATATATAAATGACCTGTACTAAGCACATCCTGATAATTTCTTATGCCAACAATTAAGTATGGAAATTTAAACAGTGATATTTCTCATACTAAAAATGGCTTTATTGGTCTATTGAAAATTTGAATTCTGAAAGCATTAGAAAAAAAATAACATGATCAAACAGTATACCCCCCCCTTTTTTTTTTTTTTTACCAAAACTATGGAATTGATAGGGAAAAAACCCACAAAAAACCAGATGTTTCAGCTAAAAATAAGTTGGGGAGGGAAAACAAGTTGGGGAAAGAAGGGACAAAGAAGCAGATAATAAATCTGTCTGGAATGTTTCCAGGTCACTAGGACTCATTATTTTTTCCCCTAAAGAGCTAAAGGCCATTAAAAGTGGAGACTAGCTTTTTAGGGGAATGGAAGTAAAAATGCCTACAGGGCTAGACAGAGAAGGCAGGCAAGTGAAGCCAGCCAAGTACAAGAAAAATCACAACGCTTTTGTCTTTCCAGTTTTGTACCCTTGATAGAGATGTGGCTATACAGAATTTCCCCCTGATGATAAAAAACAGCAGTGTGGACATGATGGCAAAGACAGGTGCTACTTGGTCCAGGTGTCAGGGAGCAGTGGGGAGTGGTGGGGATCCCGAGGGCCTGGAGAGGATAGGTCCCACCCAACGGGGCAGATGTGACTCCTCTTTAAGCATTATTTTTTTAAAATTTCAGCTGTGCTGGGTCTTCATTGCTGTGCACAGGCTTTCTCTAGTTGGGCTGAATGGGGGCTACTCTTACTCTTTTTTAAACTTTTTATTTTGTATTGGATATAGCCGATTAACAAACAATATTGTGATAGTTTCAGGTGAAGAGTGAGGGACTCAGCCATACATAAACATAAATCCATTCTCTTCCAAACTCCCCTCCCATCGAGGCTGCCATATAGCATTGAGCAGAGTTCCATGTGCTATATACAGTAGGTCCTTGTTGGCTATCCACTCCAAATATAGCAGTGTGTACATGTCAATTCCAAACTCCATAACCACCCCTTCTCCACATCCTTTCCCTGACTGGGGGCAACTCTGTGTTGCGATTCATTGCAGTGACTTCTCTTGTTGCAGGGCATGGGCTCTAGGCATGTGGGCTTAGTTGCCCCTTGGCATGTGGGACCTTCCCAGACCAGGGATTGAATCCATGTCCCCTGTACTGGTGGGCAGATTCTCTAACCACTGGATGACTAGGGAACTCCCCCTTTAAGCATTTAACTGAAGGCTGCCTCATGGGAATGTAAAGTTTTAAAGAAAAGCCCTTCCCATGGCTGCCTCACGGGAATGTAAGGTTTTCAATGACTTTTCAAGACAAGTCAGGATCTGGATTTTTTTTTTCCCCCCTATTATATAAAAATCACTTGATATTTTTAATGCTGCCTTGATTTCGATAAGTATGCTGGTTAAGCAAAACACATCTGTGGAATAGCTCTGGACTGTAGATCCCATTTGTGACCTCTGCTTTAGACAAAGTGTTTCCATGTATTTAACATTTCTTAATTTTACTTATGATATAAGTAGATCATAAGTCAGCCTTCCTAAGATGTTAGCACCAGCCCAATTTCCTAAGAATTTAAGAAATGCCATGTTGAATGAGATCAATGGTCTAATCAGCTCACTATTTTGCTTTTTAGAGTGGTAACCAGGGACCATTGGGGAAAGATTTATTCGATTTTTTTTTTGTTTTTGATGTGGATCATTTTTGAAGTCTTCATTGAATTTGTTACAGCATTGCTTCTGTTTTATGTTTTGGTCTTTTGGCCATAAGGCGTGTGGAAATCTATCTTAGCTCCTTGACTAGGGATTGAAATTGCATCCCCTGCCCCCCTGCATTGGAAGGCAAAAGTCTTAACCATTGAACTGCCAGAGAAGTCTCATTTGGGAAAGACTTAGAGCTTAATCTCTTTGACTCTAGCCTCAGAAACTTAGGGGAGTCCCACAAGCATTTTTGATTTTCTTCTTTTTGACTTGTAAAATATTTCAAGTGAGGGAAAAATAGAATAAATAATGTGTCTTTTAGCTTTTTTAAAACAACATTTGCTCATAGTTGCTTGAGATATCTTTTTATTTTTTTCAGATCTGTTTTTAAAATTTCATAATAAAACGTGGATACTGCTGATGTTCTTGGTTACCATTCCTTTCCTGGATGATAGCCATCATCCCAAACTCTTTTAATCATGTCCATTTGTGTTTTTTTAGCTTAAAAAATAAAGCCATAATTCAAAAAGATACATGGACTCCAATATCCATAGCAGCATTATTTACAGTAGCCAAGATATGGAGGAAGGAACCTAAATGTCCATTGACAGATGAATGTTCAAAGAGATAGGGTTTAAATGTTTAAAGAGATATACCACATGTATATATAGATGGAATGTCACTCAGCCATAGAAAAGAATGAAATAATGCCATTTGCAGCAAAATGGATGGATCTAGAGATTGTCATCCTAAGTGATATAAACCAGACAAAGACTAATATATGATATAGCTTATATGTGGAACCTAAAAAAAAATGATACACATGAACTTATATACAAAACTCACAGACACAGAAAACAAACTTATGGTTATCAAAGCAGAAAGCTGGGGGAGGGACAAATTAGATGTTTGGTCTTGACATACTAGTATATACAAAATAGATAATCAACGAGAACCTACTGTATAGCATAGGGAACTATACTGGACATTTTGTAATAACCTATAAGGGAAAAGAGTCTGAAAAAAAATAGATATTTTTGTATGTATAACTCACTTTGCTGTATGCCTGAAATGAACAGAACACTGTAAATCAACTATACTTCAGTTTTTTTTTAAAGATATAAATCTTCCACCCATTAGCTTTGCCTAAAAGCCTAAACTATTTACAGATAGAGGCATAACCTGAAAACCACTTCCCAAGTGGTGGTAAAAACAAATCCAGAAGCATGGGGACATTGGTTAAATTACTTAATCCTTCCACGGACTAAGTTTTCTTCTGGGATAATGATCTTTGAACTACACACCCAACTTGGATGGAATGACAATAAAATGCAATAATGAGAATAAATGTTCTTAGGAAAAGATAAAGTGTTATTCACATATCAGGGGCTAGCACTTTTATTAATAAATTCCTTCTGTGCCTCACCCCCTTCACAAAGTACTAGTTTATTTTATTTGTCCCCAAAGTTAAGGGAGTGTCCCCCATTCCTACTGAGTAAGAGCTTTTCGTCCCAGCTTGATTTCATAAACTTGGATTACTATCCTTCTTAGTCTTGTCTTTTCAGACAAAAAGATAGAATTGTTTCATTTTTAATTTCTCAAAAGGAAAAGTATTCGATTACAAATTTTGGAATTGTTTTCCTAAGCCTTTTCTAAGTTTGATATCCTTCTGGAGGCACAGAAGCCAAAATGCTTGCAGAATTACAGGCACAAAAATTTTGCTTTTTTAGGCGAAGGTTTGTTCAGTATTTGACAAACAAAATCACATGTAAGCAAAAAACCAAAACAAATCAAACCATATCAAAACCACAATGAGAGACTATCTCACACCCATTAAGATGGTTATTATCAAAAATTCAAATAACAAATGTTGGCAAGAATGTGGAGAAACTGGAACCCTTATGCACTGCTGGTGGGAATGGATAATGGTGCAGTTGCTATGAAAACAGTACTGTGGTTCCTCAAAAAATTAAAAATAGAATTATCTAATGATCCAGTAATTCTATTTCTGGGTATATACCCCAAAGAATTGAAAGCAGAGTCTCAAAGAGATATTTATATACCTATGTGCATTGTAGCGTTACTCACAATAAAAGAAAAGCAGAAGCAACACTAAAGTCTAACAAGAGATAAATGGATAAACAAAGGGTCGATATACACATAATGGAATATTATTTAACCTTCAAAAGGAAGGAAATTCTGAGACATGCTCTGACATAGGTAAACAGTGAACAAGGACTTTATGCTAAGTGAAATAAAGTGAAAGTGAAGTCACTCAGTTGTGTCCGACTCCTTGCAACCCCATGGACTGTAGCCTACCAGCTTCCTCTGTCCATGGGATTTTCCAGGCAAGAATATTGGAGTGAAATAAGCCAGTCACAAAAAAACAAGTACTGTATGAAACTGTATGATTCCACATATATGAAATACTCAGAGCAGTCAAATTCATGGAGACAGAAAGTAGAACAGCAAATGCCAAGAGCTGGGAGCTAGGGAGTTACTATTTAATGGATATAGAGCTTTAATTTTATAGGATGAAAAGAGTTTTTGGAGATTTTCAAATGTGAATGTACTTAACACAAATTGTACACTTAAAAATGGCTAAGATGATTAAAAAAAACAACAATACCAAAACCCAAAAGTTAACTAAAGACTAGAGCAGAAAATTTCAGAGATTATGAGGACATTACAATTGGCCAGGCAAAAGTCTCCATGAAACTGTACCCACCACTCAGAACATAATTTTTCTGCTGAGAAAGGTAATTGGTCTTCTCTAAATTTTTACCCATTGTTCACTCTGGTTCATCATCAACTTGCTCTGTCAATGGGATAATAAGACCCATCTTGTCATTATCTCAGAACCTAAGACAATGTAAATAACATTTACAGGTTATTTTAGGAAGGGCTCAATAAATATTTGTTGAAGGATGAACTGATGGAAGGAATCATGGTTACATGTGTAGCTGTGGAGATTCAGACCTAATACAGGTCCTGGGTTCACCATTTCCTAGCTCATCAGAACCTTGCAAATCTTCTAAGCCTCATTTGTCTTAAGAATAACTTGAATAGAGTATTCGTAACTACTACATAGACTGACTGTGAAAATTAAATGAGTGAATGCTGAGCCTGGTGTCTGGGAGGAAAATCAAGGAAAGAAGTAACAACTTTCCTTGTTAGAAAGAAGTAACACCAACTCTTCACCATTATATGCATGTGCTTCCACTAGAAGACAGTATTTAGTAATTGCTTAATAAATATTTGGCTTCTCTGGTGGTTCAGTAATAAAGAATCCTCCTGCCAATGCAGGAAGTGGAAGAATATGTGAGTTTGAACCCTGGGTTGGAAAGATCCCCTGGAGGAGTGGCAACCCATTCCAGTATTCTTGTCTATAGAATTTCATGAATAGAGGAAGCTGGTGGGCTACAATCCACAGGTCACAAAGAGTCGGACACGACTGAGTGATTAACATACACACACACACACACACACACACACACACCCTATCCTCTAGTTGCTCTCAATCAAGTGGAAGAGACAGGTATGGAAGCACATGGTGGATTAAGGGTCCTGCTGGAGGCAGGTCCAAGGTGGTACAAAATTCCATCCACCGTGCTGGAGGACAGGATGGTTTTGGTGAAGGAGGATCCCTGAGGGCAAGGCACTGAACTGGGTCATGAAAAATAGGTAGGGTTTCTCTAGGTGGAGAAAGGTGGAAAGAGCAGAGGGGATGAGATGTGTAAAGGCATGAAATATAGGTGAGGGAGACGAAACCACGAGATAGTTTCAAACAACTAGTTGTTTCCATGAAGCACAGAGCAAAACTGGGGGAAAGGAAAATAGTCTTAGTGAGATAGGTAGGGGGCAGATGCCCAGAGCTCATCAGCCTGGAGAGAGGAGGGGTTTAATCCTCTTGGCAAGGAATATCTTGGAGGGTTTTAGTAGCAGAGACCCAATCAGATACTTGCATGAAATGAAGAATAGGCAAGAGGGGCCAAGACTAGAAGGGACAGGTACCGTCAGGAGATCAACCAGTTAGGAAAAACTAGAAAAGCAGAGAATGGCTTCAGTGAAAGGGATGGGTATGAGAGATGTTAAGGAAGGTGAATTCAAATGTCTTCACTTTACTTGTGTTATAGGTGAATGAAAACTTAAACCACCAGCCACATACACACTAAAGTCACACTTCCAAGATATTTCATTTTGACATGTTGCCTTAAACAATTAAGTGAGAGACAACAGACTGCAAATCACTTCCAACAATTATTACCTCCATAGGGCTTTCAGTGCTTTTGTTTCTAGCTGAATCCAAAGAGTTAACTTTGTTGAGATTCCATAGTTTGGTTTCAAACTGGAAAACAAGGTCCCCATCCCTGTGGATCAACTTCCAGCCTACAGGGGTTTAATCCTCAAGGAACCTAGCCAGAGGAGCTCTGGAGAGAAGCCCAAGGTATTCTGCCAGCATGAAGCGCAAGACTAGAGATGGTCAAGTTCAGTGTGATAGCTTGAGAGCAAGGAATTTGGTTCAGGAATGGAAAGGAGTGCTGGTGACAACTTGTAAGGGCAAACTTTTCATCTGTCTTAGGTACCATAGAAGAACTTGATCCTAAGCTTATGGGCAAGACCATAGGGCTGGGCCATGAAAGAAGATGAAAGGGTGAGAAACCCAACCAGAAGATTTAGAAGCTAAGCTGAAACACTGGATGTTGGCAGGCTTTCCAAGCACTCCAGAATTAACCCAGGTGAGTGAATTCTTCTGAAAAGCACCCTGTCTAAGGTGGGTAGCAGTGATCTGCAACAGAAGAAGATATGCAGCAAGCTATAACTTTTAATTTCCTAAAAATTACAAGCCGTGAATAAAGGATTTACCTTAATAATAATGACAATTGGAAGTTCCTTGTGTATCTACCTTTGTTCATACACACTGCAGGGAATTACAGTCATACTCTCATGTTTGAAACAACTTTGCCCAAATATTTTAAAATGCTTTTGACCAAGAGTTTCCAAGGTGCACAATCCAATCCTTGACTTTTATAGTTTTGTGTTTCCTCTCACCACCTCCATTCTCGTACCCCTCCCCGACATTGCTTCAAAAACTTAAGACCAAAAATGTCATGTCGAAACACAAACCAGATGCTTTACCATCAATGCAAGTATATCAGGAGGTCAGTCAATCATTTGAGCAAAAGGGACGAACAAGTGAAAAAGCCAGTGTCTCACCCAGCTCCACGTCTTGATCATCGGTGAGCACAAGAATGATGTTGGGTCGTATGTTTTTTCGCTCCTGCTGTATCCGTCCTCTGAATCTTGGGGACCTGATGCTGGAACTGAGGCTCCCCAGCAGCTGCGTGCCCAGGACAGCCAAAACCAGAGTGCAGCAAGAATACTTCATTGCGCTTGCTCCAATGTCGCAAAACTGAGAAAATGTCTGTCTACTGATTCCTGCAGGTCTGGGCAGTCAGGGAAAGGGGAGAGAGAGAAACGAAAATGAAATCCAAACCCTGAACACGGGTGCAGAAAAAGGACTACAACTCAGTGAGAACTGGCACATAAACTGGCAGAGAAAGGGCTGCCCGTGAGTCAGAAGCAGCAAACCCTCCCAGCGTAGGGTTTTTTTTTTTTTTTTAAGCGCTTGATTATTCTGCAAATTCACTTTTGTCCTTTATTCTCATTCCAACTTTCCCAATTTCAAAATTCATTGCCAAAATAGAATTTCCAGCACAGAGCTTGGATGTAAAAGCTTTCTGACAAGAGCTAATACCTGGAATTAGGTATCTCAGTTGAAGAATCAATTGCTGTAGTCAGAAATGTTCAGGACATCTGCAGAGGGGGTCCTGGAATGCAGAGAAAAAAATACAAAGGAAATGTCAATCAGAGATTCTGATACAGATTTTTGGTCTGAAACAGTCTCTTGAAACAACATAAATATATATATATATGTGTGTGTGTGTATATACATTATTTATTCACTATATATTTTATAGTATTTATATTAATATTTATGTATAAATATAATATACAATGTATATTATAATATATACATATATAATTTAAAATCTGTACTCCAAAAGGAAGAAAGAGAAGGAAACAACATTCAGAACTGCTTAACACATGACTTGAATAATATCTTCATTGCATAATCATAAACACAGTGATCTGGGTATCATCCCTGCTCATGTTTTAATAGCATTAATACTTTAAACATCCCCAAAGAAAATGAACGACTGATGAGGAAGAGCCAGCAGTGCCCGTGAAACCACAGTGCCCTGGAGTGTTTGCCTCTGGGAAGCGTTAACTCACCTGCATGCAATACTGAGTACTCATCAAGCAGAGCGAAACGCAAAGCTGTCATTTGTCATCTGCATGATGTCACTCACTACCCAGGAGAGTTCTTTCTGCTGACAAAGACTTCAGAGTAAGTGGCTGGGAGGGCAACCTTTCCCAGCCTCCGAAAAGCTCCTAACTGTCCTCCATCAATCACCAGGGGGAGAGGTGCTTCCTCCGGGCTGGGCTTGTCCCTCGGTCCAGCCCGCATCCCCGGTGCATCAGTGCCGAAGGGGACAGAGCCCTCCTCTGACTGTCAGCACCAGCCTCACTACTGTCCAGACCCGGTGCAGTGCCGCCAGCACCGAGGTTTGGCTTTGCCGCAGCAGATCTCAACCTGCAAAGCAAAATGATTGATGGGCTCTGAGGCTGGAGGTGACTCTTTCACCTTAAAAAATAATAAATAAAATCTGGAGGGGAGCGTTGCAAAATCTTTGTAAGTCTGCACAGGAGGAGACTTCAGAAAGGGTTGGAAAAATGCCCCTTTCACTTTAGAACACTAACCTGATGGATGCTGTTCTTTAGGACTTCTGAAAGATAGCAAAGGGCTCATTAAAAAAAAACAAAAACAGCATCTTTCTCTTGAACGTCATGAGGGAGCATCTGTATGGGAATTTCAACTGCCCTAAAATTAATTAGATAGCAGCTGGTTCCAGCATCCACTCTCTTCCCACACTTCTGAGGGTCTGTATTTTGATCCTCAACAATCAACTGTCATCAGATAAATACTAATCATAAATAAGTGTGAGGAACCGGAAGAAAAGGAACTCCGTTGCTCACTTCCATGTCTTAAATTCTGGAGGGTGACACGGGCCAGTGACAGAAGAAAGAAGGGTATACTGTTTCCCCCTGCCATACACATTATTGTGTTTTACACAAACACACACGCCCCCATTATTTTAAACTTTATGAGCTGTTTTGTAAACAGTTCTAATGCTTTCGACTCTGCAGCCTGTAATTATTCCTTGGGAGGGAAGGAGGGGGGGGGGAGAGAGAGAGAGAGAGAAAGACTCAATAAGAAGTAGGCTTTCAAACAAAAATCCAGTGTCTGCAGCAAGGCAGTCCTGACCACATTATCTGCAGAGCAGCCAGCTAACCACCTCCGATTGATCCCGTGGCTTGAGAAAGTCAATATGCACAGTTTGGCATGTGGGTTTTTTTTTTTGTTTTCTGTTTGGTAATAACTTGGGGTTGTTTCAGTGATTGCGGTGCCTGCTGAACACTGAAAGCACGCAATTGTTCTGCCCTGACTGGTGGGTTTCTGGGCATTTGGTTCAAATCATGAGAAAACCGATAGGAACACGAAAGGACAGGAAAGTGAAAGAAGTGAATGAAACAATGGCTTTCTCCCGTGGAGCATGCGTCAGTCTAAAGAGTTAAATACAGAAATTTCTTAGAGGGTTGGTTCTTGAAAGTAATAGAACTTTGCCCACCACTCAAAGCCATGTATGAAGAGATAGTCAACAGGGTTTCTTGCATCACCGATCATTTAAACCAACATCTGCAGACAATGGTGACCCAAAAAATACAGCCAGACTCACACTGTATCGAGTGTGCGCAGTGCTTGGTTTAAATAATCAGTCACACACGCAACTGAAAATTCTTGACAAAGATGCTGATAACATTCCTTGGAACCCAATCCATGTTCTGAGTTATTTTTTTCTTTATCTTATTTACTTAACTTCCCCTTTTAGGAAAAAGAAAATTAGCCTTAATGGTACCCTGTATAAACTACATTGAAAATCATTTCCTAATAAAGAAAAGAGACAGCAGAGAAGATGTGAGCTTTACCTCTAAAGTGGCTTGCCCTGCCTTTCTGGAGAATTAAAAGGTGCGAAAGAGACCTACATTTTTTGTTTTTCTTTTTCTGCCACAGTTTATTATTGATTCAGGGGATTCATATGTAAAAGCCGAGAAGCTGAGTGGTAAAGAAAATGGAACTTTCAGACAAGTCTGTTCAGCAGGAGCGCTCCCTTGACTAAAACACACGAAACACGGCACTCTGAAAAAAAAAAACAAAGTGCACACAGACAATTCTTCATTCAAAAATGACCTTTTAGAACCTGTCATCCTCTCACTGCCTGGTTTCTACCTCCAGAAGGAAAAAAGTGAAGAAGAAGAAGAAGAAGGAAAAAAAAAAAAAACCTGACAGACAAAATGCAGACCTTGACAAAGGAGACAAGGATGCAATGCTTGAACTGGATACTTGGTGGCAGATGACAAGTGTCCTTAGAGACTAGCAATTTGTCTTGAGAGAGCATTGAAAATGGGAGAAATGTCAAAAGAGGTTTTTCTCACACATGGAAAGTGAACGTGAGGAACGGTGCTGTATTCATGAAGCGGGACCAGAACACAAGCTGCTTTTTCTTTAGGATCTAAAATGAAAACACCAACTGTCACTATGCCCAATTGATGTGGAAAGTTTGCAGCGCTTTGTTTGGGGCAGTCAAGCCAACTATAAATGTGACATTAAAAGTTTCAAGTCACATAAAAAAGAGAGAAAAGACTGGGAAGCCTTCAAGCCAACTGGATAGCAAGCTTGGTTCACATATGCTTATCTAGCAAAGCCCCACACTAAAACAAAGCCCTCATTGCCCTCATGGGTTTAAGGGGGTCTCTGTCTTCAACAAAGCTGCCCTTTGTCTAGACAGCTGGGGTGGAGGTAAAGGGATGGTGGTAATATGCTTGTCCACAGCCGTGGTTGTCAAGGTGTAATCTGGGCTTTGGGGGACCCTGAAATCCTCGCAGATGAAATCCAAAAGACTAGAACTATTTTTTTTTTCAGTAATACTGGGTCTTTATCTTATGTTTATTTTTAATTATTATTTTTGGCTGTGCTGGGTCTTCATTGAGGCACATGGGGGCTTCTCTAGTTGCAGTGTGTAGGCTTCTCTTGTTGCAGAGCCTGGGCTCTCCATTTGCCATAGTGAGATCAGCAATCCCTGTCATGGGGGATCTTAGTTTCTTGAGCAGGGATGGGACCCACATCTCTTGCATTGGAAGGTGGACTCTCAACCACTGGGCCACCAGGGATGTCCCAAACCAGAGGTATTTTGATAAGAACGCCAACACTTCATCTCTCCTTTTTACTTTGTTGACATTTGCACTGATGGTCTAAGAGCAATGCTTGATACAACTGCTTTAGTACAAATGCAGGGAGCACCACATATAGTTTTTTAAAAAGCCAGTTTCACTCAAGATGAAGCAGTAAAATGATTAATTTGATTAAGCCCTGAGTGTCAAATACACATAGGCTTCCCAGGTCGCTCAGTGGTAAAGAATCTGCCTGCCCATGCAAGAGACGTGCATTCGATCCTTGGGTGGGTAAGATCCTCTGGAGAAGGGAATGGCAACCCACTCCAATATTCTTGCCTGGAGAATCCCATGGACAGAGGAGCCCGGCAGGTTGTAGTCCACGGGGTCTCAAAGAGTTGGACACAACTGAGCAACTGAGCATGTCCCTGTTGCTCAAATACAT
The DNA here is from genome assembly GCF_963930625.1 of Muntiacus reevesi. NCBI lineage: Eukaryota > Metazoa > Chordata > Mammalia > Artiodactyla > Cervidae > Muntiacus > Muntiacus reevesi. The sequence continues at coordinate 45,632,020 of NC_089260.1, forward strand.
GTCTTTTCTTTTACATTTTCTGTTTTATCAGAGAATAGGGACACATAAAACTCTCTGCTGTGTATGAAGGTGTGAGGTTTGTCAAGGGAAACCACTTGTGTGACTAAGTTGCAAGGTGAACTGGATCCATCTTCTTTCTGTTTCTACTCAAACACTATTTTTACTTGATAAAATTATTTGAATTTGGATTTTTGGAAGACATTTTCTCAAGTCATGAATGAACCAAGACTCACTTCAAGGAAAACAACTGACAGTATTTGTCATATTTGTTGCTAATGACAGCAATCTAGTTTTCAAGTCAAAAGCAAAATTTTGGAAAACTTTTATCTGCTGCTGTGAGCTTGGTAGCTTCTCAACACGTAATACTTTTCTGATGACATTAATGTTGATATTAACACATGTTATTTTGTGATATAAAATGAAATGTGTCAGCATTTAGACTATTAGTATAAATCAGTGAACCAATACTTCCAAAATGACCAAATGCAATGTTACAAAATTATACAGAAGTGAAAAATCCCATGCTCATTTGTGATATAAAATGAAATGTGTCAACATTTAGACTATTAGTATAAATCAGTGAACAAATACTTCTGAAATGACCAAATGCAATGTTACAAAATTATACAGAAGTAAAAAATCCCATGCTCACTCAAAGTGCAAAATGACCACTGAATCTTAATAATATAACAAAGTATTAAAAGCTCATTCATGTGGTTTCAGATTTCTTATGACAACTGACCTATAGGAATCACTACTTGTCAAGTTTTGGTATAGTATCAAAGAAGATCTATAAGTATCTGAAAAAGCTTTTGAAATAATTCTCCATTTCCAACTATTTACCCATAGGAGGTTGAATTTTATTCCCACACTTCACCCAAAACAATACATTTCAACACATTGAATGCAGAAGCAGATATAAAAATCCAGTTCTCTTTTATTCAGATAAATATCAGGTTTGCAAAAATGTGAAACATGCCATTTTAATCACCAGTATTCTTTTGGCTTGAAACATACAGTTATTTTTCATAAAATATATCATTTAACATATATATTTATTATTTCTAATTAATAAATATTTTTTAAAATTCTCAGTTTGAATTTTTAAGTATCAATAGCTAAAATCCCCATAAAGTGAAAGCCACTCAGTCATGTCTGAACTCTTGCAACCTCATGGACAATATAGTCCATGGGATTCTCCAGGCCAGAATACTGGGGTGGGTAGCTATTCTCTTCTCCAGGGGATCTTCCCAACCCAGGGATCAAACTCAGGCCTCTCGAATTGCAGGCAGATTCTTTACCAGCTGAGCCACCAGGGAAGCCCCAAATCCCCATAAACACAAGCTTAATAAATTATTTGTTTTTTTAAATTAATTTACTTTTTGCCTGCCTATGTGGCATGCAAGCTCCTAGTTTCCTGACCAGGGATCAAACCTGTGTCCCTTGCACTGTGAGCATGAAGTCTTAACCACTGGGCTGCCAGGGAAGTCCCACAAGTTTAATAATATAAAGGGATAAAAACACAATTTCAATAATATAAAAGGATTTCATGCTCAGAGGGTTTGAGAATTACTGGACTAGAGTATATAGTCAGGCCCAGCCTTTCACCTCTAAGGCTTTAGATTTGGCCCTAGTCACAAACTTAGTTCCCTCCCCCCTGCCCCTTAAAGCTTTGAAACTTTACTAAGTTTTACTAAGTATCACTGTTCAGTGATGACATTCTGTGTTTTTTCTTTTTTAGTCTGAGGATAACACAAAACTTTATAAATGAATGCGCACACATCTGAAGTATGAGAGAGAGAGGCTCGGAACAACCCACTCAGCACAGAAATCAACCTCTTAAGGATGGGGCAAAGGAATTGTTTCCAGCACTCCAGAGTGAAGACAGAGAAAAAAAGGGACACCATAACCAATCACAGCAGCAGGGGAGACTAGGCCAGCAGCACGCAATTATTCAAAGCTGCCTATTTAGCCAGAACACACTTAGTTTATCATTAGAGTGAAGTGAAATAGGACTATACCAGCAAGAAGGTGGAATCACCCCTCCCGATTCCCCCAATCAACAGAGTTCTCACATATCCTAGGGTCAGTTTACATGGCCCTCTTCCCTTAATTTTGACTTTCAAGTTTCCCATACATCACTTTTTTTTTTTTCTATAGAGGAAGCCTTCAAGACGTGCTAGCTTCTTTATGATATATGTGAAACTATGAAGAAGCTAATTTCTTCTTTAAAAACCCCATAGCTGGCAAAGTTCATCTACTGTTAATCCCCAGAAAGCCTGTTCACTGGTCTAATTTATTACAACTCCAAGCAAATAAGATAGACAATAGTCTCCTTCTGGTGCAGTAACATTTTTATACCCCTCGAATAATAAATCTCTTCTAGCCACAAATGACAGTTGGAAACTGTGCATCTCTGACCTGGAGCATCTTTGGGGAAACACTTGGCTAAATGATGAGATCCTCCTTGAACAATGTTTGTTTTTCTTCCCTTTTCCCCCTTTCTGTTCTTTCTCCCCATAACACTGTGAATAGTGACATTGGAAGGAACCTTGAAAAGTCATCTGTTCACAAAATTGTTAGTGTTGATTATCCCCAGGGTATGGTGAGGCAGAGGAACAGATTCTATTTTTTTGTTTCATTTATGTCTAAGTTGGATTTTTCCCCATGATCTGTTGCACAATAAAAATAGAAATAAGTATTTTTAAGCTTTCTAGGCTTTCTCTTTGTCTTCTCATGGAGGAAGAGGATAGAAAGAGATAAGCAGTGATAAGAAAGAAGGGAGAGGCTATAGCAAGAAATGTACTTATGAGGGAGGTTGGGGGGGGAGTGTAAGAGAGAGAGGACGTATGTATACCTATGGCCAATTCATGTTGACCATGGCAAAAATGGCAAGAATCATCACAGTATTGTAAAGCAATTATCCTACAATTAAAAATAAAATATAAGTTAAAAAAAGACGAAATGTACTTATAAGCATTATCCGACAGAGACAGGAATTACCTATATAACAAGGAGCTCACCAAGAACACTTTAGGGAATGCACAGCATCGAAGATAGAAATTTTCCCAGCTTCTCTCAAATAGAAATTAGCAAAGCAAAGGAAAACAAAGTGACCTAAAAGTTATGAAAACAAAACAAAACCAGAAGGACCTGTTATTTCTGAAGCAGATGCTACAGAGTGTCTTAGAGGTCTGATAAGAGTCACGAGTTTCAATGGTGGCCATGAGTTGTAAGATAAGGGGAATAAAAAGATTGCTGACTTTTAAAAAGGGGGGCATTGGAAAGTTCAGTTTGGGTCTGACAATAGGAAGCATATTGATAAAAAGAACCACAAATGTGATCTTAGACATCTTAGCTATGTCTTAAACTGTATGCTTTATTATATTAAATTTGCCTTTGGCTTCATATACTTATACCTTAACTGTGTTGAAGTATCTTAAAGGTATTGCAGAAGTTAGCAGGAATAGTTTACTGCAATAACAAGGAAAAACAAACAAACAAACAAGCATCAATGACTTAACACATACTGCCAGTCACACAAAGAGCGACAGGGAGCTTTGATCTGCTCAGTCGTGCATAGATGCAGTCTGATGGGGGCACTGTTGTCTTATTGTTGCCGTAGCTGGACCAAGAAGAAGAGGAAGGAAAAAACTGGAGATTCTTGTGGTAGAGCTTTTCATGGTTCCAACCCAGAAATGACTCCAATCACTTCTAATATTTCATTGGTTGAAACTAGTCACATGACCCCAACCAACTGCAAGAGGGCAGGAAATTGACGGCACAGATGAAGTGTGCTGAGAACGACCCTCTACCACAAGCATCACGTTTCATCAGTATCTTACGTATTTATCTTTTTTTCCTAACTATTTGGGTTCACCAAAAAGTTTGTTGGGGTCTTTCTGAAAGATGCCATGAAAAAACTGGAAAGAACTTTTTGGCCAAACCAATAGATACACACACATGTGCATAGTTAAGATATGCATATAAATATATTCACACATACAGACACAAATTAAAGTAATGAGGAAATATACTCTTTGTATTTTAAAGTTCGAGCATTCCTAGATAACTAAAAATGCACCTTTGAACAAAGTCGGGAATTCTGGGGACACATTTTGTTTTAGTCTGTTTCTCTGATGTGTGTCATTTGGCACAATATGAATTTATTTCAAAAGTTCCACAATTCTTGTGATACATTTTAAGTTGAAGAAAATATTTAAAAAATAATCAGGTGCTATATTTAGATTTCAAAAGCATTTCTCAAAATATTTTCTTGTAGTTAACATCTTTGTGAAGAAAGAGGAACACCCGACTTTAAAAATTAAGCCACAGTCAAGAGAGTTTGAGCTGGCCTATTTTCTACGTGATAAAGCTCACTACCAACATAACACACTTTAACATTTCTAAGGGCTTAAATACAGCAGCTGAGCACCGAAGAATTGATGCTTTTGAACTGTGGTGTTGGAGAAGACTCTTGAGAGTCCCTTGGACTGCAAGGAGATCCAACTAGTCCATCCTAAAGGAATATTCATTGGAAGGACTGAATATTCATTGGAAGGACTGATGCTGAAGCTGAAACTCCAATACTTTGGCCAACTGATGCAAAGAACTGACTCATTTGAAAAGACTCTGATGCTGGGAAAGATTGAAGGCGGGAGGAGAAGCGGATGACAGAGGATGAGATGGTTGGATGGCATCACCAACTCAATGGACATGAGTTTGAGTAAACTCTGGGAGCTGGTGATGGATAGGGAGGCCTGGCGTGCTGCAGTTCATGGGGTCACAAAGAGTCGTACACGACTGAGTGACTAAACTGAACTGAATTGAAATACAGCAGAGTGGAGATACAAGTTCCTTCCAAGGGACCCTGCTGGCCTCATATGGAGTCATGATGCAGAAAAGAAGGTCTGGGAATACAGTGTGAAAAATGAATATGCATTTCAAAAGGCAGCAAATTCTAGTTCTTAGCTTAAGATTTAGGGATGAGTTAGGGGGATATAGTGGAAACAGTGTCAGACTAATTTTTTGGGCTCCAAAATCACTTCAGATGGTGACTGCCACCATGAAATTAAAAGATGCTTACTCCTTGAAAGGAAAGTTATGACCAACCTAGACGGCATATTAAAAAGCAGAGACATTACCTTGCCAACAAAGGTCCATCTAGTCAAGGCTATGGTTTTTCCAGTGATCATGTATAGATGTGAGAATTGAACTGTGAAGAAAGCTGAGCACTGAAAAATGGATGCTTTTGAACTGTGGTGTTGGAGAAGACTCTTGAGAGTCCCTTGGACTGCAAGGAGATCCAACCAGTCCATCCTAAGGAGATCAGTCCTGGGTGTTCATTGGAAGGACTGATGCTGAAGCTGAAACTCCAATACTTTGGCCACCTCATGTAAAGAGTTGACTCATTGGAAAAGACCCTGATGCCGGGAGGGATTGGGGGCAGGAGGAGAAGGGGACGACAGAGGATGAGATGGCTACGATATCACTGACTCGATGGACACAAGTTTGAGTAAACTCCAGGAGTTGGTGAAGACAGGGAGGCGTGGCGTGCTGCGATTCATGGGGTTGCAAAGAGTTGGACACGACTGAGTGACTGAACTGAACAGAACTATGGGCAATTCATAATGGTGATAGTGGTAAAGAACCCGCTTGCCAATGCAGGAGACATAAGAGACAAGGGGTTCGATCCTTGGGTCGGAAGGGTCCTCTGGAGGAGGGCATGGCAACCCACTCCAGTATTCCTGCCTGGAGAATCCCACGGACAGAGGAGCCTAGTGGAGTCCATAAGGTCACAGAGTTGGACATGACTGAAGTGACTTAGCATGCACACATGCATGTATGGGGAATATCTCTGCTTTTTAATTTTTCCTTCCACAATGTATTCCTTACAGGAAAGCCTTTGAAGAAAATCAAACATCCATATTTAAGTCAACTGCAGTTCTCAGAGATCCATTTTCAAAAGAAACCCTAAAATTCAGATTTTGATGTCATTCAGTTGCTAACTTGTGTCTGACTCTTTGCAACCCCATGGACTGTCCTGTACCATCTCCTGGAGGTTGCTCAAACTCATGTCCATTAAGTCGATGATGCCATCCAACCATCTCATTCTCTGTCATCGCCTTCTCCTCCAGCCTTCAATCTTTCAGATTAGTTCATGTATTATTTCAAAAATACTTCCTTCACAAGTTGTACTGGGAAATGCCGGTTTGAGTTTTGGGGCGGGGAGGTTAAATATATCATTCTAAGTCTTTATATGACAAAAATCACCTTCAATACCCTATTCTGTTCAGATTGTCATCATTCCTTCAGTTGTATACTTATCTCCAGTGACTATCAAGCAAAGCTCTACATTTATCAAGTAAAAAAAGCAACTCTACTTAAGTTCCCTGTGAGATTCAGGATGGCAATCATGGAAAATATAATTACAGTAAAACAAACTGAATATCTAGCAGGTCTCACTAGGAAAATTAATTTACTGATTATAACTGCAAAGCACACATAAAGCATACAACAAAGATAAATTTTCTACCCATTTTTATTGACATCCATCTGATTTATGGCATTTTTGCCCAATCAAATTCATCTGCTAACTCTTAAAATAGTATTTGGATGTAGAGATATTTATCACAGTCTTCAGGTGAATTAGCACCTGAAGAGACCCAGCACGACATTTTTAAAACCATAAATTCACTACCACTGATTCGAATGACGGTGCTTACATTGAAGGCCTGTAGTAACCTGAAACTTAAAATGCAACTTCTGTCTTAGCTTTTTGTCTGAGCAGAAGCTGGGAAATATTTTAGCTAAAGAAAACCCATATTTTACTCTATTGTTACAAAAAAGTGAACTTTATCAAGTCTTTTTATTTTATTTATTTTTTATTTTTATTGGTTGTGCTGGGTCTTCGTTGCTGTGCATGGACTTGAGTAGTTGCAGCACATGGGCTTAGTTGCTCCAAGGCATGTGGAATCTTCCCAGACTGGGGATTGAACTCTGATCCCCTACACTGGCAGGCGGATTCTTATCCACTGTATCACCAGCGAAGCCCTATGAACTTTTAAGCAGAGGAATTTATAGAATGAAAAAAGAGCTGTATTATCACCCTAAACTATTATCATATCTGTAAAATAATTTTCCTGAAAAGGCTCAGATTATGATGTATGTCTATGGATACTTGGGGCAAATGTATGTTTATTGTCACTAGAATATCTTTATAAATAGATGTTTACAGCTGTCAAATCCCTAAATATCATCTACTACACTTCTATACTACAAACACTCAACGTTGCTCTACTTCTAGAATTTATTTTTTCACTAACAACTCTACTTTGTTTTAAACCTTCATTTCTCAGCACACACAACACCAGCACTTGTCACACAAAGGAGCTGATATAATTAAACCAGATGATGTGCCCCACAAGTAAAATCAGCCATTCATGAAAGCTGGTCACCAGAGGCCATTTCAAACAATGCATATTTCAAAGTAATCTAAAGTAATCCCTTCTCTCCAGATTTGGTTTCCATGAAGTCTTAAGCACATGTGTGCTACAAAAAGGAGGTTTATTAAAACCTGATGTGATATCAGAGATTATAATGCAACACGGTTGGGCTCATTTTAATATGAGTCTTCAAGAAGAAAGTGATTTTCAATTATATTTGTAGGCTTACTAAAACATTATGCATATAAAGGCATGTGATGTTTACTTATTAAGGAAAAAATGAAGAATGCTCTCCTGTTATCTGAATCAGGCTTGTATATAAAATTTGCATATAAAAGTGGAGGAGAAACTAAAACAGCTTTTACTGATGGACAGATTAGCTAAGTGCAGCATGTATTTACAACTCTAAAGAGTGAGGAGTTTCTGTTGTTTAGAAAATTCCTTATAAAGTTGTGAATCTCTAGTAGACCATTCTTTTGGCTCACTATGGTGAAACACTATCAAAATGTGTCATGGCAGTGGCATGGCATGGCACTTCAAAACAGCATGGCAGCTTCAAAACACGAGTTGTCATCATTAGTAGAACTGGCTTATTGGGTAAGTCTGGCTGCCTATGAAGTTTATCAAGACTTCCAGTCCTGGTGAATCTCTGGAAGCTTTGTTTGTTTGCTTTTCCTAACCCTTTTTCTACTTGCTGGTTGTAGTTAGTTTCAATTGTAGATTTGATATGCTTCTGGTCCCTCCATTTCACGATCTCCTGCCTACAGCTTTGTATCCTTGAAACACAGACAAAAGGAAAGTTGTACATGATCCTGAATGGGTTCACAAAATGAGCAGAGAGCAACACCCTAACACAGAAAATCTGCTGTTCCCCATTGGAACATGGCTTCACAAACCTGATTATATATAAGAAAGGAGGGAAGTTACCTCCTTTGCTCTAGAGAGCTAATGTGAAGGAGGCAGTCTTGAAAATATGGTATATTAATATTAACAGCATCTCTGAGCTTGAAGGTGTTACAGAGTAAATGTTTATGTCCCCCACTGCATTCATATGTTGAAATCCTAACTTCTAGTGAGACGGTATTAGGAGGCAGAGTCTTCAGAAAAGTGATTAGGTCATGAGGCTGGAATCCTCAGGAGTGGAATTAATGCCCTCATAAAATGGACCACAGAGAGCTCTACCTGCCCCCACCTTCTACCATAAGAAGATGGTCATCTATGAACCATAGTGGACTATGTAGTGGACTCTCACCAGATACCCCATCTACTAGCACCCTGACCTTGGATTTTCAGCTTTCAGAACAATACGAAATCAATGTTTGCTATTTAAGTCACCCAATCTATGGTGTTTTTGTTATAGCAGCCCAGACGGACTAAGACAAGGGATCTTAAAGTTCACCTAGATTATTTTTTAACTAATGAATAAAACTTCTTTGACTGTGTGGATCACAACAAACTATGGAAAATTCTTAAAGAGATGGAAATACAGGACCACCTGACCTGCCTCCTGAGAAATCTGTATGCAGGTCAGGAAGCAACAGTTAGAACTGGACATGGAACAGCAGACTGGTTCCAAATCGGGAAAGGAGTACGTCAAGGCTGTATATTGTCATCCTGGTTATTTAACTTATATGCAGACCACATCATGCGAAATGCCGTGCTAAATGAAGCACAAGCTGGAATCGAGATTGCCAGGAGAAATATCAATAACCTCAGATATGCAGATGACACCACCCTTATGGCAGAAAGTTAAGTAGAACTAAAGAGCCTCTTGATGAAAGTGAGAGGAGAGTGAAAAAGTTGGCTTAAAACTCAACATTGAGAAAACTAAGATCATGGCATCCAGTCTTCATGGCAAATAGATGGGGAAACAATGGAAACTGTGGGAGACTTTATCATTTTGGGCTCCAAAATCACTGCAGATGGTGACTGCAGCCATGAAATTAAAAGACACTTGCTCCTTGGAAGAGAAGCTATGACCAACCTAGACAGTATATTAAAAAACAGAGATATCACTTTACCAACAAAGTAAAAACTATGGTTTAGCTTTTAGCATTTAGTCAAAGTTATGGTTTTTTCAGTAGTCATGAATGGATGTGAGAGTTGGACTATAAAGAAAGCTGAGCAACAGAGAATTGATGTTTTTGAACTATGGTGTTGGAGAAGACTCTTGAGAGTCCCTTGGAGTGTAAGCAGATCCAATCAGTCAATCCTAAAGGAAATCAATCCTGAATATTCATTGGAAGGACTGATGCTAAAGCTGAAACTCCAATACTTTGGCCAACTGATGCGAAGAACTGACTCATCTGAAAAGACCTTGATGCTGCAAAAGATTGAAGGTGGGAGGAAAAGGGGATGACAGATGATGAGATGGTTGGATGGCATCACTGACTCAATGGATGTGAGTTTGAGTAGGCTTTGGGAGTTGGTGATGGACAGGGAAGCCTGGCATGCTGCAGTCCATGGGGTTGCAAAGAGTCGGACACAACTGAGGGACTGAACTGAACTGAGAGCACCAATAAAAAATGTCCCTGGTGGATAACACAGAACTCATCAGGCCACCTGTTTAGTTTGGAGTAGAACTACGATTAAAAATCTTTCCCTTTATGTGAACAAAAATCTGTCCTCCTATATTTCAGGTATTTAATCATGCTGTATTCTACTGAACCACACAAAATAATTATATATTCTTCTCAATAGCAAATGCTTTAAATATTTGAAGATTTTTTCCATCCTCTTAATAAACAAACTTATGAGGTAAATTATGGGAGAGCAGTGGAAGTGGTAATTTTGAATTAGATCATTCGTTGGTTAAGTATTATCTCAATAGATTCAACAAAGCTGTAGTTACACAGATAGGAAGCCAGTATATTTAATGTCCATCTGACTCAAAGGAATCACTTTTCAAGTTTACCAAGAAAAATTCCTTGTACACCACTACTTTCGTGTTTGGGCTAAATTCACCTCAGAAATCAGTCAAAATTTCCATAAGTAATTCATTAATCAGTTTTTTGACAGGTTCGATAAAACTTTATTTGTAAGTACTGAAATTTAAGTTTCATATAAATGATATGTCAGACACTATTATTCCTTTTGATTATTTTACTTTTTTTCCATTGGAATATATTTGCTTTACAACACTGTGGTTACTTTTTGCTGTACAACGAAGTGACTCAGCTATATGTATATATCCCCTCCCTCACGAGCCTCCATCCCACCCCTTTAGGTCATTACAGAGCAAGAAGCTGAGCTCCCTGCGCTATACAGCAGGTTAACCCACTAGCTATCTATCTTACTATTAATCGATTTTATTGGGGCATAAAGCCAGACAAGAAAGATGAAGGTCTAAGCTAAGAATCCTAATCCAAGAACTAGATATTTTTCCTTCCAATTTAGGTCACTGATTTCTCTCTCGATTTTGATAAAGTTTTCCTTTTAAGAAAAACATCTTCTTTACCACATTTGGCTTCTGTTTCAGAACGTGTGTGTGCATGCTCAGTCATGTCCGACTCCTTGAGACCCCATGGACTGTAGCCCCCAATGCTCCTATGTCCATGGAATTTCCTAGGCAAGAATACTGGAGTGGGTTGCCATTTCCTACTCCAGGGGATCTTGCTGGCCCTGGGATCAAACCCAAGTCTTTGTTTGACATCTCCTGCATTGGGAGGCAGGTTCTTTACCACTAGTGCCACCAGGTAAGCCCAGTTTCAGAATGCTGGATACTTTAAAAGAGCCATACAAGAGAAGAACCATTTTACTATTAAACAGAGGCCCCAAGCTCAAGTATTAAATCATAAGGTCGAGCAGGGGCTCACTATAATCAATGGAAGTCTTGTTAACTATTCCAGAGTTCCTGATTTACCTGGAAGGCCCAAGATACTGCAAGTCTAACAAGTTCCTGGGGTATGCTGATGCTGGTAGTACTGGTCCAGGGTAGAGCAATCAACTTGCTCACTTTAGCAAAAGGAAAGGCAAGTGCAACCAGGCCTGGGGCAGGTACTTTAGGTCTTTTCCTGAGCGTTGATCTCTCAGGCCTTGGCATTGGCTGAGACAGTTGATCATTCACAAAACGGGACTCTTGAGATTGCCAATTATTTCATAGCTGATAGGATCATTCTCTAAGATCATCTTTTGCAGAGTTGCTGAAAAGGTAAGCTTTCAGCACACCCCATAGGAACTGAAAGAGTTTTCTGCTGGAGAGCAAATATCCAAAATTGTTCTTTGGAACAGCTTTCAAAGGACCTTCTCATATTCTTTTCTATATATTCTCTTTCAATGGCTGAAGGAACTAGGTTCCACAAATCCTTGCATACGTGAATTAGTAAAGTCTTACAGTGGCACGGTGTGATGACGAAGTCTGTTACATTTATTAAATGATGGTTACGCACTAAGACAGGTTTACCAATCACCGCCATTGGTTTTCCACCTTTAGGTAAAAACCTTACTAGAGATTAAGGCAGCAGAGTGAGTTACTGCTTCTGTTTTGAGGAAGCCCATCTTCAGTTTGCTAATTCTATCCAGCTGTCTCTGCCGATCGCCCACTCTGGGTCTTTTACTCTCATTTATCACCTCCTCTTTGAGACACTAGCAGACAAATACAGATGCAGTAAGAAAACAAACTGACTCAATGACACAGCATGATCCCAGAAGATATCAACCCACCGCAGTGCGCAACACGCATTCGGTATTCTGGGAACCCCCGAGCTGAATTCTCCTTCTGATGCTGAGCAAGAGGAGGAAAAGGGACGAGGCCACACAAAAGTGAACTGGGAAATAGAACAGAACTTCCTGAAATAGTGTGGTGGGTGGAAACAGAAGGAAGGTCAAGTCTGCAACCTTCCAAACTTTCTTTGTGTATCTTTAACTCTCGTAGCAGCTACTTCTTAGGAAACTGAGTCATCCTGGTTGAGGAGAGAGAGGAATTCTGGAATCAGGTTTTACTAGTTGCCTGACTTTGGGGCATGTATTCCAGCACGCTGTGACAGCTGTGGGGACCTGGACACTTCTCAGAAGTGGCACATCTTGAATTGGTGGCCTTCCCCTCCACCCCTCCATTTTCTTGTCTATTTCCCCTTCATTCCTCACATACAACAGCCCCCATATGCTCTTTGACTATGTCAAGTCCTCCACCACTCCCTCCTTCCTTCTGCTTTCGTGGGTCTCCAACCTTTTACTATTTCCAACATGTGGATCAGCCTTTACCCTTTTATCAAGAAGTAACAGGGACTTCCCTGGTGGTGCAGTGGTTAAGAATCTGCCTGCCAATGCAGGGCATGTGGGTTTGATTCCCGGTCAGGGAACTAAAATCCCACATGCCACAGGGTAACTAAGCTTGTGTGCCACAATGAGAGAAGCCCATGTGCCATTACTAGAAAAAGCCTGCTCACCACAATGAAGACCCAGTGCAGCCAAAAATTTAAAAACAAATAAAATAAAACACAGAATATAAAAAGAAGTCACAATTTTCACTAGTATCCGTTGAGCACTTGAAAAGTGTTAGTTGCTCAGTCATGTCCTACTCTTTGTGACCCCATGGACTATACCCTACCAGGCTCCTCTGTCTTATGAGATTTTCCAAGAATACTGGAGTGGGTTGCCATTCCCTTCTCCATGGGGTCTTCCCAACCCAAGGACCCAACCCACCATCTCTTCATGTGCAACTTTAATTGACATTAGGGGTTTTCCTGGTGGGTCCGGAGTAAAGAACCCACCTGCCAATGCAGGAGACATGGGTAGATCCCTGGGTAGAAAAGATGCCCTGGAGGAGGAAATGGCAACCCATGCCAGTATTCTTGCCTGGGAAATTCCATAAATAGCGGAACCTGGCAGGCTACAGTCCACAGGGTTGCACAAAAGTCAGATACAATTTCGTGGCTAAACAAAAACAATTGAGGAAACTGAAATTCAGAGAAGTTAGTAATTCATAGTAATATCTCAATAATCTATTAGAGTTGGGGGGAAGTAAAAGTGTTAGTTGCTTAGTCATGTCTGACTCTTTGTGACTGCATGGACTGTAGCCTGTCAGGCTCCTCTGTCCCTGGAATTCTCCAGGCAAGAATACTGGAGTGGGTTTCATTTTCCTTCTCCAGGGAATCTTCCAACCCAGGGATCGAGCCCAGGTCTCCTGCATTGCAGATGGATTCTCTATCATCTGAGTCAGAGAAGCCAAGAGTTGGGGGAAGGGTTTCTAGATATGTGAACTTCCATGAAATCTTATTTAAATTATTTAAAGGCAGGAGCTTAAAACAAATAAACAGGAACCATTATGAAACATACTGAATGTGCAAAAAAAAAAAAAAAAAACTCCCGGAGCTCAGAGACATAACAAGAAGGGGAGGGTTATGTCTCCCTGTGTTACATGGAGGTCACAGGGGTGGTGGCTCTCTGAGTCGTCCCAGGCCAGGCCTCAGGCCGAGGAAGCAGCCCCAACTCGAGTCACGCCAGACTCAGGACAGACACCAGGTGCAGGAGAGTTCGTGGAAATCTGGAGTGCCACTCCTACTCAATGGCTTGGACACGGCATCTGATGTACCTGCTTACTTGCCTCTGGCCAAAGCAGTGCATGTGGTGGAGCCCAGGGTGGGGTGGGGGTAGGGTCTGCTCCCAGGGAGGCTCTGCAAGTCCCAAGCAGTGGGCAGGGACGTTGAACTCTGGTCACATCTCTGGTGGAGGAGGGGTGGTGATAATCGGGATTATGATTTAATCTACGACATGCACTTTCAAAAGTGAATCATATACTTCCTAGTTCTCAAAAAATACTGGGAATGATGTCACTGTTGTGTTTGTTTTATGGCTTTGGGTCATCATTGTTAACATAAATACTGCTTTTAAGCTATAATTCAGACTTTTTCCTACTGGGATATGGAAAGCTGTTTGCCCAACACATAAATGACAAGGGACCGATACTGTTTGGAATTCCTCATGAATACCATTCACAGGGTTGTTTTCACCTCCTTTGCTATCCATTATCACTTGCAGTTATTCTAAGTGTATTTACCTCTCACAACTCCACCCTCCCTCTGCCTAACAAGCTTGGGAGATGCTGAAGAGATGGCTTGTTAGATCTACATGCAAAATAAGAGGGAAGACATGACTCTTTCAAGTGCAATACATCTGGGGGCGGGGGGGTTGATGCATAGTCTCTGGACAAATGTTTGGGTGTGGGTACTTCATGGCTTACTAGATTCCTTCTTGTTCTAGTGTGTCTGGCTTGTTGAGAGTGCCTAATAAGCAAAGTCAGGGAAGTGTGGAATTGAGTTCCAGGTAGCACCCTTGCTTTGCCATTTTCTATGTTCTTCCCTAGAAAGTTGACAAAGCACTAAAACTACCTGTCATTTCTTGCTCAATTCCATTTACCTTAATCACTGCATGCATTTTATTTTTATTTATTTATTTATTTTTTATTTTCACTGCATACACTTAATTCACCAATTTTGTAGAGCTTCTGGGTAAAGCATGATTGGAGATACTGGGTGAACAGAAAAGAGCCCTACTATCAAATGGGGAGTTATATCCAGGGCTAGGTATAATACAGATCCAGAATGTGCTGGCAACTGCTCTCTTTCTAAAGGTTGGACAGACAGCATACTTTGAAGGCCCCCAGCATACATTCAGGAAAGATGAAACCTCTAACTTGAAAAGATATATGCACCCTAATGTTCCTACCAGCACTATTTACAATAGCCAAGGCATGGAAGCAACCTAACGTCCATTGACAGATAAATGGATAAAGAAGATGTGGAGATGTGGTATATGTATACAATAGAATACTACTCAGCCATAAAAAAGAATGAAATAATGCCATTTGTATCAACATGGATGGACCTAGGGATTATCACGTGTAGAGAAAGACAAATATCACATGATATTGCTTACATGTAGAATCTAAAATATGATAAAATGATTTTTTTTATAAAACAGAAGTAGACTCACAGACATAGAAAACAAACTGTGGTTACCAAAGGGGAAAGGATAAATTGGAAATTTGGGATTAATGGATACACACTACCATATACAAAATATATAAACAATAAGGATCTACTGTATAGCACAGGAAACTATACTCAATATCTTGTAATGACCTATATGGAAAAGAATCTGAAAAAGAATATATATATATATATAATATAAAACTGAATCACTTTGCTCTACACTTGAAATGTTGTAAAACAACCACACTTCAATAAAAAATATTTAAAAAAAGAAAGGCTCCCTAGAAAGTGCACAATATTCACTCTGGGTTAATATCACCCTGAACACCATAGTGGAATCTGATGTTCATTTTTTTCAAATTAAAAAAACCACAAAGAGCTACATTAGCCAGTGAAGGTAAGATGAAAGTCAGGAGTTTCCACCTTGGTTAGTACACAACTATTTCTTAGCTGGCACTTTCCTTGACATACATTTAGTTATCCTCTGAAAGTCTGACCTTAAGTTGATAGTAACTGAACTGTGAACAAGATTTTTCATACACTTAGGTATTTTCTCATATTTCAAATCCCATTAATACCTTAGTTGTTCTTTGGATAAAACAAAATCCTTCTATGTTCACAAAGCATCACAACTAAAGAAAGACTTTGGCATGGATTATTATTTGTTCTTCACAGTAACTTCTGTAGGAAGCTAGAGAATGCATTATTATTCCTTCTCTAATCCACTGTCATCCCCTACAGGAGGTTCAGAAAGCTGAAACTCACATTCCGGTTCTGACTCTGAACCTGGTAACTTTTCCCCCAAACAAATCAGTTCTTTTCCATTTTCCCCCATTATTTTGCTAACAATCACCAACTTAATCATCCTGGACATAAATGTTAAAAATATAGACTAATGCAATGCACGTGCACTAAGTTGCTACAGTTGTCTCCAACTCTTTGTGACCCTATGGACCACAGCCTGCCAGGCTCTTCTGTCCACGGGGTTCTCCAGGCAAGAATACTGGAGTGGGTTGCTATCCCCTCTTCTATGGAATCTTCCTGACCCAGGGATTGAGCCCACATCAATAGCTGATAATCAGTCAAGTCTAAGAAGCACAGAGAGTCCCATATAGGATAAAGCCAAGGAGAAACACATTGAATATGTGCTCCACGCAAACTGAAACACATATTAATCAAACTAACAAAAAAGAAAAAAAGAAAAAAATGAAAAGCAACAAGGGAAAAGCAATAAGTAACAGAAAGGAATCTCCATAAGGTTAAGAGCTGATCTTTCAGCAGAAACTCTGCAGGTCAGAAGGGAGTGGCAGGATATGTTTAAAGTAATGAAAGGGAAAAACCTACAACCAAGATTATTATACACAGCAAGGATCTCATTCAAAATCGATGGAGAAATGAAAAGCTTTACAGATAAGCAAAAGTTAAGAGAATTCAGCATCACCAAACTAGTTTTACAACAAATGCTAAAGGGACTTCTCTATGCAGGAAACATAAGAAAAGGGAAAGACCTACAAAAACAAACCCAAAACAATTAAGAAAATGCCATTAGGAACGTATATATCAATAATTGCTTTAAATGTAAATGGATGAAATGTACCAATCAAAAGACATAGACTGGTTGAATGGATACAAAAGCAAGACCAGTATATATACTGTCTACAAGAGTGTTTTTTGCTATGACCAGTGCGTTCTCTTGTCAAAACTCTGTTAGCCTTTGACCTGCTTCATTTTGTACTCCAAGGCCAAATTTGCCTGTTACTTCAGGTATCTCTTGACTTCCTACTTCTGCATTCCAGTTCCCTATAATGAGGAAGACGTCTTTTAAGAGATGTTAGTTCTAGAATGTCTTGTAGGTCGTCATAGAACTGTTCAACTTCATCTTCTTCAGCATTAATGGTCAGGGCATAGACTTGGATTACCGTGATATTGAATGGTTTGTCTCGGAAACAGAGATCATTCTGTCGTTTTTGAGATTGCATCCAAGTACTGCATTTTGGAATCTTTTGTTGACTATGATGGCTACTCTGTTTCTTCTAAGGAAGTAGTACATATAATGGTCATCTGAGTTAAATTCACCCATTCCAGTCCATTTTAGTTCACTGATTCCTACAAGGTTGATGTTCACTCTTGCCATATCCTGTTTGACCACTTCCAATTTGCCTTGATTCATGGACCTAACATTTCAGGTTCTTATGCAATATTGCTCTTTATAGTATCAGACTTTACTTCCATCACCAGTCACATCCACAACTGGCATATTAGGCATAGTATGAAAAGGCAAAAAGGTATGACACTAAAAAGTGAACTCCCCAGGTCGGTAGGTGCCCAATATGCTACTGGAGATCAGTGGAGAAATAACTCCAAAAAGAATGAAGAGATGGAGCCAAAGCAAAAAAAACACCCAGTTGTAGATGTGATGGGTGATGAAAGTAAAGTCCAATGCTCTAAAGAGCAATACTGCATAGGAACCTGGAATGATAGGTCCAAGAATCAAGGCAAATTGGAAGTGGTCAAACAGGAGATGGCAAGAGTGAACATCGACATTGTAGGAATCAGTGAACTAAAATGGACTGGAACGGGTTTATTTAACTCAGATGACCGTTACATCTACTCCTTTGGGGAAGAATCCCTAAGAAAAAATGAAGTAGCCATCTTAGTCAACAAAAGAGTCCAAAATGCAGTACTTGGATGCAATCTCAAAAATGACAGAATGATCTCTGTCATTTGTTCCAAGGCAAACTGTTGTTCCAAGACAAACCTTTGTTCCAAGGCAAATCATTCAATATCACAGTAATATCATAAGTCCATGCCCTGACCAGTAATACTGAAGAAGATGAAGTTGAATGGTTCTATGAAGACCTACAATACCTTCTAGAACTAACACCCCCCAAAAGATGTCCTTTTCATTATAGGGGACTGGAATGCAAAAGTAGGAAGTCAAGAGATACCTGAAGTAACAGGCAAATTTGGCCTTGGAGTACAAAACAAAGCAGGTCAAAGGCTAACAAAGTTTTGTCAAGAGAACGCACTGGTCACAGCAAACACCCTCTTCCAACAGCACAAGAGAAGACTCTACACAGGGACAGCACCAGATGGTCAACACCGAAATCAGACTGATTATATTCTTTGCAGTCAAAGACGGAGAAGCTCTATACAGTCAGCAAAAACAAGACCGGAAGCTGACTGTGGCTCAGATCATGAACTCCTTATTGTCAAATTCAGACTTAAATTGAAGAAAGTAGGGGAAACCACTTGACCATTCACGTATGACCTAAATCAAATCCCTTACAGTAAAAGTAACAAGTAGATTCAGTAAAAGTAGATTCAAGGGATTATATCTGATAGACAGAGTGCCTGAAGAACTATGGATGGAGGTTCATAATACAGGAGGCAGTGATCAAGATCATCCCCAAGAGAAAGAAATGCAAAAATCAAAATGGTTGTCTGACGAGGACTTTCAAATAGCTGAGAAAAGAAGAGAAGCTAAAGGCAAAAGAAAAAAGGAAAGGTATACCCATTTGAATGCAGAGTTCCAAAGAATAGCAAGGAGAGATCAGAAAGGCTTCTCAGTGATCAATGCAAATAAATAGAGGAAAAACAATAGAATGGAAAAGACTAGAGATTTCTTTAAGAAAATTAGATATATAGTCTACGGCCATACCACCCTGAACGCGCCCGATCTCGTCTGAAAATTAGATATACCAAGGGAACATTTCATGCAAAGATGGGCACAATAAAGGACAGAAATGGTATGGACCTAACAAAAGCAGGAGATATTAGGAAGAGGTGGCAAGAATACACAGAAGAACTATACAAAAAAGATCTTCATGACCCAGATAACTACAATGGTGTGATCACTCACCTAGAGCCAGACATCCTGGAATGCAAAGTCAAGTGGGCCTTAGGAAGAATCACTACGAACAAAGCTAGTGGAGGTGATGGAATTCCAGTTGAGCTATTTAAAATCCTACAAGATGATGCTGTGAAAGTGGTGCACTCAGTATGCCAGCAAATATGGAAAACTCAGCACACAGGACTGGAAAAGGTCGATTTTCATTCCAATCCTAAAGAAAGGCAATGCCAGAGAATGTACAAACTACTGCACAATTGCACTCATCTCACATGCTAGCAAAGTGATGCTCTAAATTCGCCAAGCCAGGCTTCAACAGTATGTGAACTGTGAATTTTCAGATGTTCAAGCTGGATTTAGAAAAGGCAGATGAACCAGAGATCAAACTGCTAAAATACAGTGGATCATTGAAAAAGCAAGAGAGTTCCAGAAAAACATCTACTTCTGCTTTATTGACTATGCCAAAGCCTTTGACTGTGTGGATCACAACAAACTGTGGAAATTCTTAAAGAGGTGGGAATACCAGACCACCTGACCTGCCTCCTGAGAAATCTGTATGCAGGTTAGGAAGCAACAGTTAGAACTGGACATGGAACAACAGACTGGTTCCAAATCAGGAAAGGAGTACGTCAAGGCTGTATATTGTCACCCTGGATATTTAACTTATTTGCAGGTTACATCATGCAAAATGCCAGGCTGGATGAAGCACAAGCTGGAATCAAGATTGCCAGGAAAAATATCAATAACCTCAGATATGCAGATGACACCACTCTTATGGTAGAAAGTGAAGAACTAAATAGCCTCTTGATGAAAGTGAAAGCGGAGAGTGAAAAAATTGGCTTAAAACTCAACATTTAGAAAACTAAAATCATGGCATCTGGTCCCATCACTTCATAGCAAATAAATGGGGAAATAATGGAAACAGTGAGAGACTTTATTTTGGGGGGCTCCAAAATCACTGCAGATGGTGACTGCAGTCATGAAATTAAAAGACGCTTGCTCCTTGGAAGAAAAGCTATAACCAACTTAGACAGCATACTAAAAAGCAGAGACGTTACTTTATCAACAAAGGTCCGTCTAGTGAAAGCTATGGTTTTTCCAGTAGTCATGTATGGATGTGAGAGCTAAACTATAAAGAAAGCTGAGCGCCGAAGAACTGATGCTTTTGAACTGTGGTGTTGGAGAAGACTCTTGAGAGTCCCTTGGACTGCAAGGAGATCCAACCAGTCAATTCTAAAGGAAATCAGTCCTGAATATTCACTGGAAGGACTGATGCTGAAGCTGAAACTCCAATACTTTGGCCACCTGATGTGAAGAACCGACTCCTTGGAAAAGACCCTGATGCTGGGAAAGATTGAAGGCGGGAGAAAAAGGTGACAACAGAGGATGAGAATGTTGGATGGCATCACTGACTCCATGGACATGAGTTTGAGTAGGCTCTGGGGGTTGGTGATGGACAGGGAGGCCTGATGTGCTGCAGTCCATGTGGTCGCAAAAAGTCGGACACAACTGAGATATTGAACTGAGCTAAACAATTGATTTACAATGCTTCAGGTGTATGGCAAAGTGATCCAGTTTTATATATCTATAGACATAGATATGAACATACATACATATTTTTTTTCAGATTCTTTGCCATTATAGGTTATTACAAGATATTCCTCAGTGATCCTTACTTTTCTTTCCCCTTTGGTAATCCTGAGTTTGTTTTCCATGTCTGTGAGTCCAGTTTTGCTTTGTAAATAAGTTCATTTGTATTATTTTTTTAGATCCCTCATATAAATTATATATGATATTTGTCTTTGTCTGACTTACTTCACTTAGTATGGTAACCTCTAAGTTCATCCATGTTGCTACAAATGGCATTATTTCATTCTTTTTTATGGTTGAATAATATCCCATTTTGGGGATGGGATGAGTGTCATTTCTGACTCTTTGCCATCCCATGGACTATGGCACACCAGGCACCTCTGTCCAAGGGATTTTCGAGGCGAGAATACTGGAGTGGGTTGCCTTTTCCTCCTTCAGGGGATATGCTGACCCAGGGACCAAATCCATAGCTCCTGTGTCTCCTGCATTGGCAGGCAGATTCTTTACCACTGAGTCACCTGGGAATATATATGCCACATCTTCTTCACCCATTCATCTGCTGATAGACATTTAGGTTCCTTCCATGTCTTGTCCACTAAAAATAGTTCAACAGTCATTTTGAACCATAATATACATTCACTGATGGAATGTTCCATGGTGGAGCAGAGAGGGAAAAGCATCTGGGTCCCTAGTGACTATTATCCCAGCTGTGACAATCTGACTCTGGATGTATTTTACTTGCGAGAACAAAACCTTTTGTGATTAAGGCACTATTTTGATTTCTGCTATGTGTAGTCAAAATGTCCAATGACATCTGCTTACTAACACTACTGTTTTTTTTTCCCCCTGATTCTACGACCATCCTGTACTTAACATGTTAGGAAAACATGGGCTTTTAAATCAAATCAGAAGAGCTTAATTTCTATTCAAAATAAGAAAAAACAAAACCTGTGGTTAATGAGAGATTTGAAGACATAAGGAACTACACAAATAAATGCATAATTACAAGTTATGTTAAGTGGGATAAAATCGTAGGGGCAAGCAGCAACATGAAATTCTCTCAGCAGGCTTTAAGCCCCAAACTAATATTTACCTAATGTTTAAGGCAGTTTAAGGTTTCTGGGTCAATTAAAGAATGTTAGAAATCTCTCATTAACTCCAGAGATGAGATTCTTTTATCTTTTGGTGATTTCCCAGGCTTCAAGTGGATTTTATTAAGGTATGAATTGACCTTTAGCATCTTAAAAAAAAAATGCCTGAAGATTTTCTGTAGACAATAATCAGTACTCTATATGAGTTTTCTTAAAAGAGGTTAAATTGTAACCCCCCCATGAAAAATTTCATATTTTACAACCAAAGGAGGAATTTTAATATTTTTAAAAGATTTACTTAAGATATTTTATTACTGTCTTACCTAAATGCAAAATTTTATTGGATAAAAAGATGGCAACAAAACAACCTCTGTGAAGAAATGTTAACATATGTTTATTCATGAGAAAAACTTAATTATCTCTCTTCATCTGTAGACCTTTTCATTTTTCACCTTCCCACTCTTGCAAATACAACTTTTCTTTTGGTTGAAAATAGGGATTCTGCCTTAATTTGAATAGCAAGGATTTTCTAAAAAATTCAAACTTCTGAATTCAAAACCCAAGGTCTCTATGCTTTAAAGGAATTTTTAAAAAGGGTTTGTTCTTCAAATATATCTCAGTTATGTGTCAGATATGCCTCAAGTTAGGATTTTTGAAATTCAGAGTAATGCATAAGTGGCATACTAGTCTTAGACTGGTAAGACTGATTTCATAACAATTACTAATGGTTAAACCAACATTACTGTTAAGAAACTAGCAAAGCTGAGGAGGAAAAAATATGAATACACAAACCAAAATACTTTATTCAATTTACATTTTGTTGTTGTTCAGTCGGCCAGTGATGTCTGACTCATTGCGACCCCAGGGACTGCAACATGCCAGGCTTCCCTGTCCTTCACCATCTCCCAGAGTTTGCTCAAACTCATGTCCATTGAGTCAGTGATGCCGTCCAACCATCTTGTCCTCTGTCATTCCCTTCTCCTCCTGTCTTCAGTCTTTCCCAGCATCAGGGTCTTTTCTAATGAGTCAGCTCTTAGCATCAGGTCGCCAAAGTATTGACTTCAGCATCAGTCCTTCCAGAGAATATTCAGGATTGATTTCCTTTGGGATTGACTGGTTTGACCTCCTTGCAGTCTAAAGGACTCTGAGAAGTCTTCTCCAACACCACAATTCAAAAGCATCATTTCTTTGGTGCTCAGCCTTCTTTATGGTCCAACTCTCACACCCACAAATGACTACTGGAAAAACTATAGCTTTGACTATACAGACTTTGTTGGCAAAGTTATTTCTCTGCTTTTTAATGTGTTTACCATGAAATGAAAATTATCTGGTAAATCTGATTAGTGCATATTGTGTTACCCAAACTGTTCCATGTCATGCACACACGGAAAATAATATCAATTCTGTATAGCACGGCCTGCCAATGCCGGAGATGTGGGTTTGATTCCTGGGTCAGGAAGATCCCCTGGAGGAGGAAATGGCAACCCATTCCAGTATTCTTATCTGGAGAATCCCCATGGACAGAGGAGCCTGGCGGGCTACAGTCCATAGAGTCAGACAGAGTCAGACATGACTGAACGGCTGAGCACATTAACAGTACACTAGAATAAGCTGACAAGGGGACTCTGGCCAGTCTCGCCCTTCCCAGCCATCTTGAACTGAGGACATGGGTATCTTGATACATTTGTCATCTCTTTGTGGCCTGCTGCCAACACAGAGGGATTACTAAGGTGCTGGGTTCTAGAGAATTGAATTGGGCTATGAGGTTTTTAAACCAATGTGGTTTTTTTTTTTTTTTTGGTCTAAAAATTATTATGTAGAGACAGTGAAAATGGAGGATTAAAAAAACCAGAGCCTTAATTTCTATATCTGTAATGTAGTGTATACAGTGGTGCTTTTAGAGTGAAAAAAAAAAAAAAAAGCAGACATAGTCTGATTTGACCAATAAAAGGAATCAATTGGATAATCAGCTTAAATATCCACTCCACAAAAGCAGACCCATAGAAGTCACATAGACTCATACAGTCAAGACTGGACTTTAGAAATCATCTTATTTAACTTATTTTGGAATTGTGGAAACGGAAGACTTCAGTAATCAGTGATACCTCAAGTAATCAAATGTATACTGTCCAAAGATTTCACAGACCATTTCTAATTGGAATTATCCAATAACCTACAACAGCACGCTCTATTTTTGTAGGGATGGAGCTAGATTCAGACAGGCTAAATGACTGACCCCAAACTGCTATTTCTGAAGGCAGAGAAGGAACCCCACATCTCATACTTTCCTTCCACATTACAGAACCTTCCATCCTGATCACACTGGAGCTACACATTGCACTTAACACAAAACTAATTTAAGGCAGTCACCTTTGAGTTCCATGAGTATTTTCACTGAAGTCAGTTCTGTCTCAGATTAAGGAAGCAGATCAAATGAGTACGTTGCATGTGTAGAATGAAGAAATGCCATCTGCCCCCAGCCCACCCACATGTCTGAAATGTGTGAAATCCTCTCCAGTGTTTTTCAGGGTATGTGGGACTCCTAGGGTTTCAGAGTGGTGACTCCCGGGAGAAGCTATGCCACTGAAGAAGGTAGGGGAGGTATCCATCAGGGATATTTCCTTGGAAACTTATCATTAGTCTTTCATTTTGGATTCTATCTGGCAAAGGGAACAAACGCATAATATATATCTATCTATAGTAGAGGGTTTCCCTGGTGGCTCAGCGGTAAAGAATCTGTCTATAATGCAGGAGATGTGGGTCCAATCCCTGGGTCAGGAAGATCCCCTGGAGGAAAAAATGGCAACTCTCCAGTATTCTTGCCTGGAGAATCTCATGGAGTTAAGAGCCTGGCAGGTTGTAGTCCATGGGGTCGCAAAGAGTTGAACACGGCTGAAGTGACTGAGCACGCATGCATGCATCTATTCTAGAGTTCTCGGGTGTCATACAACAAGACGAGCATGCACTCTTAACCATGGTCAGAAACACATACAACTGGGCAAGGACACCTGGGCATAAACACCATCCCCAAGACAGACAGTTCGTGCCTCTGTCCTGGCATGGAGACAGCCCCTCGAAACAGCTGTAGTTCTGCTGGAGCAGAGGGACAGACAGACTTGGAAGGAAGTTCTGCTGTCTCACTTACTAGCTGTGTGATCCTGAGGAGGCTGACCTCCTCTCTGAGACAGTAGTTACTCATTTCTAAATGCAATAGCTCTCCCTGTCTTCCAAATGACTGAAAATTCATGGAGCACTAGATAAACACGAAATGCCTTGTGACTATTGGGCACTCTAGTGCTTTGGTCTCTGTTTACAGAAAATAATCCATGTTATTATGGTTTTGGGTCTTACAGTGTCTCTGTCTCAGCGGCATGACTATCATTCCATGAGTGATAAACGGAACTAGAGCCCACTTGGATCCTTTTACTCCATCTCTTCTGGCATCTTCCCCGCTCATCAGAGCTGATCAATCACTTCTCCTGCTGATCTTGTCATTTAAACGCTTCTCAATGCTGTTCTCTGTTCTCTATTTCCTTCTTCACTACCACAGTTTATGCCTTCTCTTCCCCCTCCCACCCCAGATCACTAATAGCTTCCAATGGTCTGTCTCCTATCTATATGCTGTGCTGTGCTAAGACACCTGTCATGTCTGCCTTTCTAGGACTCTATGGACTATAGCTCGCCAGAGTCCTCTGACCATGGGATTCTCCAGCAAGAATACTAGAATGGGTTGCCATGTCCTCCTCCAGGGGATCTTCCCGACCCAGGGATTAAAACCATTGTCTCTTACATCTCCTGCATTGGCAAGCAGGTTCTTTACCACTCGAGCCACCTGGGAAGCCCTACTTCCTTTTAAATTCACCTTCAACTCTCCAGGGCACCGGAGCAATCTTCTTAGATGATAGCCTAACCATGCCTCTTCTTTGTTCAAAATTCAACATCTTCCCAAACATGGCATTAGTGTTGAAAAGTTCTTCTAGATTCAAGTACCAGCATGATATCTGTCCTACCAGCTCTACTCCTATCAAAATGGTGGATCCCTTTTTAATTCACTTAAGAAAGTTCAGACATCAATGAAGCCTTGTGTGACCTTCCCCTGCCATTCATACACTCTGGAATTCTATTATTGTCCCTTGAGAGCACCCTCAAAATTCAGCATACCACAGGGGCTTGATAAATGCTTGTGGAAGAACAGAACGGATGTCTAGGTGATACTTCTTCAACTCAAATGTAAAAACATTTTTTAAAATCAATTGACTGCCCCAACTTCTGGTATTTTCAACTCTATCTAAGTATCTGGTGAGCAGCTGCCTGGGACAAAATCTTTTCAAATTTGCATATCATAGTGCAATATAAGAAAAATTAGGACATTTAAATGCCTTTTTCAAATAGCACATGATCTTTCATCTTTAAAAGCCTTTCCTTTTTCAATGAGCTTTAATTTCTCTAAAAGATCATTTTCATTCAGGAGACTCAAAGAATGAATAGCTGTGAATGGCTGACTTTACTCCCAATCAGTTTGAAAGCCACTGCTTAGTTCTTAAGTCCTCCTTTCCGAGAACAGAGGCTCAGGTATTTGGATTGTGAAGCATTTCCAGCAGCCTCTCAGCCTGTGAGGTGACAGCGAGGTGAGTGTGTGAGCAGAGAGGAATTCACGGACACACGTGCTCCTGTTCCTTTTAAAGACAGCCCTGAACACTAGCCGGTATCCAGGTGTGGGGCTCAATCCTGACTTATCTCACTTGGTTTTGGAAATAAACTGCCGGTTGCAAACCGAGAGGCTAGAGCGTGGGAAGGCTTAGCCAGGACAGGGCAGTCTGTTTCCTCTCACTGTCTCATTTTTGCTCAGTGCTTTGTTTCCAACCTTCTCTGCATAGGAATCATCACTAACTATTCTTCTCTCACCTTCTAGACAAGTGCTTTCAAAACCTACTAAACTTCCTGCCAGCATGGGACAGATTCTGAATGTTTAAGAAAGGGGCTCTGGCCTTGGCATGAGATGACACAGCCTAGAAATTTCAAACCAAATTTCTAGATATCAACTGCTGTAAACGGTTATGGCACCTGAAGTTGTTTAGCTTCTAGGACTTGTATAGGAGATCAGGGGTGAGAAGCATGTGCCTAGAAAAAGAGCTCAATTGCTCAAAAAAAAAAAAGGTGAAACAAACTAAGAAATCAATACACAAACAAACAAAACAAAAGGCATGTTGATTACTTCTCCCCTCCCACACCCCCTTCTCCCTGAAAGTCATTTTCTCAGGTTGCATAATATTTCTATCCCAGTGTGCATGTGTTAGTCATTTCAATTCAGTTCAGTCGCTCAGTCCTGTCTGACTCTTTGACCACATGGACTGCAGCATGCCAGGCCTCCATGTCCATCACCAATCCCCGGAGACTACTCAAACTCATGTCCATGGAGTCGGTGATGCCATCCAACAATCTCATCCTCTCTTGTCCCCTTTTCCTCTCGCCTTCAATCTTTCCCAGCATCAGGGTCTTTTAGAAAGAGTCGATCCTTCACATCAGGTGGTCAAAGTATTGGAGTTTCAGCTTCAGCATCAGTCCTTCCAATGAATATTCAGGACTGATTTCCTTTAGAATTGATTGGTTGGATCTCCTTGCAGTCCAAGGGACTCTCAAGAGTCTTCTCCAACACCACAGTTCAAAAGCATCAGTTCTTCGGCGCTCAGCTTTCTTTATAGTCCAGTTCTCACATCCATACATGACTACTGAAAAAAACATAGTTTTGACTAGATGGATCTTTATTGGCAAAGTAATATCTCTGTTTTTTATTATGCTGTCTACATTGGCCATAACTTTTCTTGCAAGGAGCAAGCGTCTTTTAATTTCATGATTGCAGTCACCAACTGCAGTGATTTTGGAGCCCCCCAAAATAAAGTCTCTCACTGTTTCCACTGTTTCCCATCTATTTGCCATGAAGTGATGGGACTGAATGCCATGATCTTAGTTTTCTCAATGTTGAGTTTTAAGTCAACTTTTTCACTCTCCTCTTTCACTTTCATCAAGAGGCTTTTTAGTTCTTCTTCACTTTCTGCCACAAGGGTGGTGTCATCTGCATACCTGAGGTTATTGATATTTTTCCTGGCAATCTTGATTCCAGCTTGTGCTTCATCCAGCCTGGCATTTTGCATGATGTAACCTGCAAATAAGTTAAATAACCAGGGTGACAATATACAGCCTTGACGTACTCCTTTCCCGATTTGGAACCAGTCTGTTGTTCCATGTCCAGTTCTAACTGGTGCTTCCTAACCTGCATACAGCTTTCTCAGGAGGCAGGTCAGGTGGTCTGGTATTCCCACCTCTTTAAGAATTTTCCACAGTTTGTTGTGATCCACACAGTCAAAGGCTTTGGCATAGTCAATAAAGCAGAAGTAGATGTTTTTCTGGAACTCTCTTGCTTTTTCAATGATCCAGTGGATCTTGGCAATTTGATCTCTGGTTCCTCTGCCTTTTCTAAATCCAGCTTGAAATTCTGGAAGTTCACCATTCATGTACTGTTGAAGCCTGGCTTGGCGAATTTAGAGCATCACTTTGCTAGCATGTGAGATGAGTGCAATTGTGAAGTAGTTTGTACATTCTTTGTGATTGCCTTTCTTTGGGTTTGGAATGAAAACTGACCTTTTCCAATCCTGTGGCCACTGCTGAGTTTTCCAAATTTGCTGGCATAATGAGTGCAGCACTTTCACAGCATCATCTTTCAGGATTTGAAATAGCTCAACTGGAATTCCATCACCTCCACTAGCTTTGTTTGTAGTGATGCTTCCTAAGGCCCACTTGACTTCGCATTCCAGGATGTGTGGCACTAGGTGAGTGATCACACCATCGTGATTATCTGGATCATGAAGATCTTTTTTTGTATAATTCTTCTGTGTATTCTTTCCACCTCTTCTTAATATCTTCTGCTTCTGTTAGGTCCATACCACTTTTGTCCTTTATATAGTTGTTTAGTCATGTCCAACTCTGCAACCCCATGGACTGTAGCCCACCAGGTTCCTCTTGTCATGGGATTCTCCAGGCAAGAATACTGGAGTGGGTTGTCACACTCTCCTTCAGAGCATCTTCCTGACCCAGGGATCAAACACACATCTCTTCTGTCCCCAGCACTGCAGACAGATTCTTTACCACTGAGCCACCAGAAGAGTGCACAGAGCAGTAACTGCCCCCAAAACCAAGGCAGTGAGACAATTTCCCCCATTTTCAGCTGAAGTACTGAGATGCAGTCAGGTTAAACAACTTTCCAATGTTACACAGCTAGCCGGGAGAGCCACTTTGGGCAGGAACGTGGTTTTTCTACCATCATCCCAGACTTCCTGGCACTTTGCACCCTGTAACATGTTTCCCTAGCTTATTCTTCTGAAACACTGGCATAAAAATTGGAGAATACATCTGCCACACTGCTCTAAAAATTTTACCAAGTGAATCAAATCAAGCACTGCTAGAAAAAGGAAATATCCTCCAGGGTCTGGGTTCTGGGACTCCAGCCTTAGTAGTTTTGTTTGCCAAATGATTATCTTAAAATGCAGCTCACTTGAGCCTGGAGAATGTGGCTAACAGGTTCCAGTCTGCCACTCCACCCTGGCCAAAGGTACTACTTGAGTGGGATGTCCTGCTTACCACAGACATTCATAAACGTAAGTAGCCGGCTGTTAAGGCAGTCTGAATGTCCTTAATATGCAGTAGTAATGATAGGACAAAAGTTATTTTTTAAAAAAAATTTACTTTATTGAAGTATAGTATACTTACAATGTGTTAATTTCTGCTATAAAGCCATTCACATATATATATTTTTTCATATTCTTTTCCATTATAATTTATCACAGGATACTGAATATAGTTTCCTGTGCTATACAGGAAGACCTTGTAACTCCCAGTCGTTCCCTCTCACCCACTGTTGGCAACCACAAGCTTGTTCTCTATGTCTGTGAGTCTGTTCCTATTTCTCAGATAAGTTCATTTGTATCATACTTTAGATTTCACATACAAGTGATATCACATGGAATTTCTCTT
This sequence comes from Muntiacus reevesi, assembly GCF_963930625.1. NCBI lineage: Eukaryota > Metazoa > Chordata > Mammalia > Artiodactyla > Cervidae > Muntiacus > Muntiacus reevesi. The sequence continues at coordinate 45,661,955 of NC_089260.1, forward strand.
TCACTTTCTGACTTACTTCATTCAGTATGATAATCTCTAGGCTCATCTATGTTGCTGCAAATGGCATTATTTCCTCTTTTTTTATAGCTGAGTAATATTCCACTGGATATATACTACATTTTCTTTATCCATTCATCTGCCAATGGACCTTTAGTTTGTTTCCAGGCATCAGTCATTTTTCATTTAAGTTGAAAATGACACTCAGGATCATGGAGTCTGTACAAAGTACAGAGAGAATAAATTTCTGTAGCACATCAGATGGAGGGGAACAACATTCACTTTCTGTTCCACTAAACAATTTTATTTGAATTGGAACTCGATGCTGCTTTCTTCTGAGCTGAAAGATGAATTTATGTACATAAGCACACGCACAGGGCTTCGAGGCTCCCACATACACAGCTGTTTGTGCTCAATACCAAACAGAAAACCAGAAAGATCAGGTGGAGGAGAGATGATGAGTATACAACACCTGGGCACATGTAGTATAAAAAAATCATGATCAAGTCAGATCAGTGGAGGTTTCTAGTATCTAAGTTATTTTCACCATCAAGTGTGAAATCACCATCAAGCTAGTGATGGCAGACAGGGCTTTCATGGTTTCCCCTTGGACAAGGGTGGTTATGTTATACTCTGACAGGTGGCAAGTGGTTTCCCAATTGGAACCATCATCTTATCTAAGCCAGTTTCATGGATTTTATATTAATGGTATGCAAGATTAGAGCTTCATTTCCTATATCATGGCACCAGAGGGGCTATTTGCCATCTTCATACCCAGCAACTCTCCTCTGGTTTTGTAAATGGCTCTGATTTTTGACTTTGGGGGAGTCATTTCTCACCCTTTTGGTATCCTGTGGATTTTTAGGAATATTTACATCTCCCACCCATCCCCTATTACAGAATGCATTCTTCTTTCCTCTTCTAAACAAGAGAGATGGTTTCAAAGATGAAGCATTGGCCAAAGCCAAGTCATTCAGAGGCAGTGAGGCTCACTTTAGAAGCTGTGTCTTGTCTAACCTGTGGATGAAGGCAGTGTGCTGTCATCCATTGACTTAAGACTGTGGGAATGAAAAGCTGGAGTGGCAGCAGCCACATTGTAAACATGAGGACATAAACATCTCTAAACATAGAGCTCTCTGCAGCAGGCAGAGCCGAGAGGGGTAGGGAAGGAAATGGTGTAGGAGACTTTAACTGACCTCTAGTAATGGCTGCAGTGAGCAGTGGTCCCTGGAATTATCATTTGTAAGCCAAAACACTTTTGTTGCCTAAACCAGTTTAAGCTGATTCTTTTTCTATTTCAACCCAAAGCATTCTGAATTACATACACACACAATCAATGTAAAACTTTAATTTAAAAAACAGCTTGCTTTTATGATTAAAATAATCCTCATAAAGTCTACTATTATTTCCCTTCCAATCATCACATTCCTGTCTGAATTATTCACAATTTTTTCCACTTAAGAATTAATTATGAATGGTGACTTTTGTGTTTAGGACAATTTAAAGATACTGTTCTCATTAAATATGTACAACATCAACTGTATCAGTGTACAATTCATTTCACAGGACTGGGGAATTTGTAATCTTTCCAACCTCCTCAAATTGCTTGTAAGTATTGCTATCTTGTCTCATTTCTCTTAAGTCTCAAAAGAGTGGGGGAAATAAAGTCTTAGAATTCATTCATTTGTCAAGGAAATACAATCCAAGACATATGGAAGATCAAGCTGACTTCATCAAAGTTGAAGGTTGAATTAGTAATAAAACCAATATAAGTAAAAGGAATGCAATCTTCCTGCTTTTCTGGCAATTGTTCTTATGTATTATAAAACTTCAAACGACCAGTGATGCTTCTAGAAATATATCCCTATTCTTCAGAGTTGGTATCTTCAGATGCACTAGTTTCTTATTTCTTATGGTATAAAAAGAATTCCTTTAAAACCTAAGCTAACAGTAAGTCACCCAAAATTGACCATGCACGATTTAGTGAAAATAACCCTTGTGTATCTCTTAATTTAGGAGTTTCTCAAAGAGCCATTTGGCTCAAAAGATGTAATATGATATTATAGACACTTAAATGAAGAATTTGTAAATGTTTCCCGAATTTTTCAATTTTCATCTAGTCCTTGAAGATTGCCTATTTAATTAGTAGTTACTTCTTGCATCAATTGCAAAGTAAGCGAACCTAAGTGTTCAATAACGTGAAACGTAAATTATCAAATATATTTTACCACAAGATGAACTTGGATCATGTGGGTCTCACTAAAGTCATTAAGGGAAGATTTTCCTAAACCATTGAGAGTTTCCTTATCATTTCCATTCCATGTCACGATTTCTGTCATTAATCATAACCACTAAGAATAAAACTCCCTTAAGTTAGGAAAAATAGTTGACTTTACAACTGAACCTTGCAAATATTTTTTCTTGGTCTATCTGCCTTTCAACTTTGTTTATGGAGTTTTCAGCTATTGCCAACCAGCCTTTGATTTTAATATCACAATCATGTCAGATTAGGGGTAAAAATAACCACATTCTTTCCAACGTCTTTGGTTTTGCAACAAATGGCCCATGGGCTTTTATGGTTAGGTTTTACACTCCTCACAGCCCAATACAATCCTAGCCTCACTGAGATTGTACCATCAGGGATCAGGTTTTGTTTTTTGTTTTTTTTTTTTTAAAAAGAGCTTTTGCATAAAACCAAGCATGTAGAAGACTCTATTAGAAACAATAAGAGTCAAATAAGTGTTTTTAATCAAGGTCAATCAAAGTTCTAATCTGTGATTTTCTTATATTAGTACATTCAGATTAATCAATATTCACAAATATTGTGAATTCATATTCATAAATTCATCTAAATTTTATTGGTACTCACAATTATTCTAATCAGTAATAAATCTATGATATCTATGGGATTTCCAGGTAGCTCAGTTGGTAAAAAATCTACCTGCAATGCAGGTGACACAGGAGATATGGGTTTGATCCCTGGAGAATGTGGGAAGATCCCTTGGAGGAGGGCATGCAACCCACTCCAGTATTCTTGCCTGGAGAATCCCATGGACAGAGGAGCCTGGTGGGTTACAGTCCATGGGGTCGCAAAGAATCAGACGATGACTGAAGCAACTGTGACAGCACAGCACGCACACATGATATCTACAGGCCAAGTGGGTAGTTGCCCAATTTCCTCTGTGTCCTTTTCCCATTTTCTTACTGTAGGATGCGTTTAAAGACCATACGAAGAATTCCCTTCTTTCAGAGCTTAGGGAAAGCACGCGTTCCTTTCTGTGTGTGAGCTGACTTTTCTAACAGTTAATAACAGTGGTGAGGTATCTGTTGCAGTTTTGGAAAAAAAAGGAGCTAGTGACCTGTTTTTTCACAGTGCTCATGAATCTATTCTATTTGTATCGTGGTGCAGTGTTTTGTTTGTGTTTTGTTTTTTAAGAATTGGAGATTTTTTTTCTTCCTAAAAGTTGAAAATTCCTTTAAGGTTCAATGAAGCTTGAAGCTTTCTCATGGGTCTGCTTTGAAACACTTATTTTAAGACACAGAATGACTCATTTCCTTACAAGATCCTTGGGGAAAAAAAAAACTTTTAAATGAAATACGTAAAAATTGAGGTTCTATGATGACCTGGAGAACAATGTCGTTGTCTAAATGGATTGCTTGTTGCTTCATTTAAGGACTTGAGTCTCAAAGTTATTGAATGGAGAGAAGTGACTTCATTAAAACTCATGCTTCCTATCCCAACTTATACTCCTCTTGGAGTGTCAGTAAAGCTAGAAAGATGCTTCCCTGGCAGCTCAGACAGTAAAGAATCTGCCTGCAATGCAGGATACCTTGGGTTGATCCCTGGCTTGGGAAGATCCCCTGGAGAATGGAATGGCAACCCATTCCAGTATTCTTGCCTGGAAAATTCCATGGGCAGAGGTGCCTAGTTGCCTACAGTCTGTGGGGTCCCAAAGAGTCGGACACAACTGAGTGACTAACACTCACTTTCATCCTGTCATACAGGTTATCAGCTGGTGAGTGAGTCTCAGGTCTGCAATGCCGTTAAGGATGTGAGTTCCTGAACTCAGCAGCAAAGTGTCCCCTCCACAAAGGATGACAGTGTATTGAATCAGCTTAGCTTCTCTTGTCTATGGTGACCCTGAGCTGTGGAGCCACCACACAAGAAGAGACAAAGAAAAAAAAGTCTTCTCGGGAATTATAAAGAAAGAGAAATAGAAATAAAAAGTATTATAAAGTATCTAATTTTTAAAAATGACTTCAGAATAGAAAATACTTCTAAGATCTAGGGTCTCAGTAGGGAACTCTCTCAGCCACAATAAAATCAACTTTTCAGCTTCCACATTAATTACTATACTTGTAAAAAAAAAAATTACTGTAATTGTAACTCTAAAGCAGACAAATGCATTGACTAAGAGACATTTTTTAGGGGTTATAATCTACACAAGTTTGGGGGGGAAACAGCATGATTTTAAACAATGAGAAATCACTTTTTCCTCCACCAGTAGAAGAGGACACTTGGTAGGTTGGGATGGAGATACAGGAGGCTGGTTGTGGCTTGGGTAAAAACTTGCCATGAGAACAAAAGCTATCTCCAGAGATCCCTGTGGGCAGAGCATTCTACTGGTGGGGAAAAGGGAAATTTAAAAGGAATACTGTTACTCTATGGCTGATTCATATCAATGTATGACAAAACCCACTGAAATGTTGTGAAGTAATTAGCCTCCAACTAATAAAAAAAAAAAAAGGAATACTGTTATTAAGGAGATAACTGTATATTTGGAAACTCGTCATTTATAATACATACACAAATCTAACAGTTCTTACAAAACAACATGGACAATCTAAGGAGAGGATGGGAGTGAGCTAGGCCTGGTCACTGAGAAGTTAGTTACAAGTGGTATCTGGACAATATGGTGAGTAAGAATCCAGGCTCAGGAAGACCTGAACTTAAGTCCCAAACCTGCTTCTTGCTCCCTGAGCATTCTTGGGCAAGTGGTTTACCTTCTTAGTTTTCTCTTCTGTAAAGTGGGATAAGAATCAGGCCTATTACATCATACCACTCTTGTGGGGATTAAAAAGTTGGCATGGGAGTGGAAATGCCAGCACTGTCTTGGCACACAGGAGGTTCACAACAAGTATCTTACCTTTCTCTCTTTCCCCTCCACCCTTTATCAGTACCTCCTTATGTAGGATACCAACAGCTCGAACCCCTTTGGAAAGGACAGTTGTTTGATTTGATATATTGGTCAAAAGGTATGCTGTTGTCGTTGTTTAGCTGCTAAGTCATATCCTACTCTTTGAAATCCCCATGGACTATGACCTGCCAGGCTCCCCTGTCCATGAGATTTCCCAGGCAGGAATACTGGAGTGGGCTGCCATTTCCTTCTCCTTGGGATTTTCCCACTCCAGGAACAGAACTAGGATTTAGATTCTTTACCACCAAGCCACCAGGGAAGCCCTGATCAAAAGGCATAAAAGTGTTAATTTTGGTATGAGTCAATGCCAGGATTGAGGGTTAGTCAGATTTTCCTCTTTCTAAAATAAAGGAACCAGATTATGTGTCCATAAACAATGTAGGCCTGTTAAGTGAACTCTAAAAAGAGCTACAGACAGTTTCAGGCCTGTGTTGAAGGCTGGCTGTCACCCATTATCAGTTTATTCATTGTACTATCAGGTAATTTGGGTTCACTTTTATGCTTCAGGGCAAGACCAACAGAGAGATTTCATAAATGATGAAATAAAAGATGAAAAACAGTTTAGCAGTCACTTGTAGAGGTTCCCTGTGGATTTCAGTAATCAGTTGAACCATTGCTGTTTTGACTGAGATTTCATGATTGAAAAGTCAGGGAAGAACAGACACAACAATGTGAAAATAAGAAAGTTTTGGTTTCTGGAGAATTCAATTTTCTTATTTGTAAGAAGAGGTGGTAGCAATATTGAATTATCTCTAAGATTTATTTTAGCAATAAATCTCTAAGAATAATAGACTGAGCCTTTCTAGTCGTTCACTGTGTCAAAAATTCTGCAAAGAGTGTAGTTCTGGCCACTGATAGGTATCCAATAAATATTTGTCAAATTAATGAATGAATATGGAGAGTAGTCTTAAACATGTCTACTTTTTCTGTCTGCTCAAAGTGTTTGATGGTTGAATGTCTTGATGAGCCTTATACTCAGACACTGTTCTACACAAGATGTCAGCAGTAGGATGAGAGGATGATGAGTTGCTAGTTCAGCATGACTCCTCAAATGCTAGGTCTCCTGGGACAGATGGAGGGCAGATTGCCTGCTCCTGCTGCCCTCATACCTGTTTGAATGTATTTACCAGTTTTATTTGATTTCTCTGTTGGTCTTGCCCTGAAGCAGAAAAAAATGAACTCAAATCACCAAAGGGTACCATTAGTAACCTGATAATGTGTGGCAGCCAGCCTCCAACATAGCGCCCCACGATTCTCACCTTCTGGTAGACACACCTTTGTATAATTCCCTCACATGCTTGGTAGGGCTGACCTGGCATATTGCATAAATGATGGAATGTGACTTCCATCATGAGGTCAAGTCATAGAAATCACTGCTGCTCTGACTCAATGCCTTGGATCACCTTCTCTGGGGAAAGCAGGCTGCCACATTTTGAGGACACTCGAGCAGCTCCATGAAGAGAGGTCTACTTGGCAAGGAACTGAAACCTCCTGTTAACATCCAGCACTCATCTGAGTGAACCACCTTGGAAGAGGATCCACCAAACCCAGTCTCTCAGATGACTGCAGGCCTGGGTTAAGGTCTTGGACTGCCAGGTCAGAATGACTCTGAATCAGAACTTTCCGAAAGTTCCTGAGCCTTCCAAGTTATATGAGATAGTAAGTGTTGATTGTAGCTTTAAGCAACAAATATTCAGAGTCATTTTTAATGCAATGATAGATAACGAATATAATAGGATTCTAAAGAAAACTCATTTCATAAGTGACTGAAGTCACCTTTCAGTTTTGTAGTAAGAGTCACTGTTAACTGCTAATAACTGATGAGTCTAGAGAGTATAAGTGTCCTGAAAGTCTAACAGCTCTATCAGTGATAGTTCAAAGGAATTTTCTAACGGCTTTTTCAGAAGATCCTTAATTGTTTTCCCTTTCTTATGTACAAGCACTCTTTCCTCATCTATCACAGTCAGTTCAGTTTGGTTGCTCAGTCATGTCCGACTCTGCGACCCCAGGGACTGCAGCATGCCAGGCTTCTCTGTCCATCACTAACTCCCCAACCTTGCTCAAACTCATGTCCATTGAATCAGTGATGCCGTTCAACCAACTCATCCTCTGTCGTCCCCTTCTCCTCCTGCCTTTAATCTTTCCCAGTATCAGGGTCTTTTCCGATGAGTCAATTCTTTGCAATGAGTCAGTTCACAGCAGTTTCTAATAACTATGAATTTGGGAATATAATAAGCTGGGAGTTTTGATTTGGGCTCTGCTGTATGCTAGCTGTGAGAACTTGCACAAGTTAAACTCTGGACCGAAGTTTCCCCATCAATAAAGATGATAGTGTCCACCTCATAGATCTTCTAAGGGTTAAATCACCTAATATATGGGAAGTTCTTAAGACCATAGCTAGTACACAGAAAGCTCCTTGTAAATATTACCATTTTTGTTACCCATTTATTTTCACAACCTAAACATATTACCCCCATCACAGTTTCTACTCATTTTTTAAACCACAATCCCCCACCTTCCCCAGGAAGACTATGTTTCACCAGTACAGATACCCCAAAGGCATGCTTGGCGATCTCATTTCATCCCCATCATTGATATGACTCTGTCTTCTAAGATTTGTATACCTGACAATTGGATTTTTCAAAGAGAATTTTAGGTAATCAAATATTCCAGTTTTCTAGTCAGGGTTTACCAGTACATAATTAAAGAAAAAAAAGTATTGCAAGGAAAAAAAAAACCAGTTGACTCAGTCTCAAAGTACAATATTAAACTGATTCATCTTTTGAGAATTGGATCTAAATTTTTCTGTATGAGAGAAGACATCAGAATGTACCTCTGTCTATAAGATTTTTCATTCTTATTCCTATTTGAGTAGTGGTGAGAGAATTAAGAGATCCAACCAATGATGACAACTGTCTGATCTCACAGGAATGGTTGACTTGAGGATTTAGGAGGGTTCAGAAAATTAGCATATTTATACAGTCTGCCAATTCTATTGGAATTCACTGGTGGGAGAAAGAGTAGAGGAGGACAGCAGGTGGTTTCATCAAAATCTCCCTGAAACTCTAAACTCTTCATTTTAAGGTTAGGAGGCAATGTGCCAAGGGTCACGTGGGGGCAGAGGGCGAGAAGACTGAAAAGGATTAGAAAAAGATAGAGACTGTGGGCTTCGACATAAAAAGAGTTACTGGGAAAGGAAGAAACTGGGTGAATGGATCACATTTTTTGTTGTTTGGCTTAAATTCTTTAGCAAAACTAGCCTTCTTTTAGTTTATTGCATGATCCTGGGTTGGGGAAGTAGTGGATCAACTAATTACAAATTCCTTCTTTCTCATTTCCCTCATCATTGTCTCTCTGCCCCACCCCAGTGAAACACACATGGACTTTGTAATCCAAGCATCATTTTTTCATCTTGTGTTTTTGCTGCAATTCTAAAGAAAAAGAAACACACACAAGCACATGTGCGTGCGTGCACACATGTGTCCACACTACATGGACAGAAACCACACAATGAGAATCTCATTCATTTTTAAGCCTTTAAATCTGTATGGATAAGGGTTGTTTATTTTTCATTTAATCTATCTATCTAGCTTTTGGTCTATCCTCTATTTACTCAGGAACATGTGGAAAAACACATCCTTTGGAGATACCCAGAATTCTGGTTTTTACATAACATGTATTTTAAGCAAACCAAAACTCTGTGCCTGCCTAGTCCCTAAGCTGCCCAGGAATCCCCCACTGACACCGGCTGTCCTCCAGCTTGGGGCATCTGGACTGAGGTCTTTGGTCCTCTCCACAGAGCCCTTTGTGCTTCTGACCTCTGGTTCTTTCCTCTTTCTCTGCTGGTCATTCACCTTGTCTTTTCACTTGCCCCCAATGACATGGCTATTGTAAGGTTTTTGTATTATTTTCGTTTCTACTACAAGGCTTTCTATGGAACAATCTGCGAGCCGGTGGGTTCTTATCTCCCTATTATTTTCTCTTTTCTGTGTACAGACAATTTACAGATGGAGAATATGGCCGTAAACTGTTAAAATGAAGCTCTGAAGATGAACTACTTTTGCATCCACAGCATCTGTCCTGAAGAGCACTTATATATTTTGTCTGCATGCATGCGTGCTAAGTCACTCCAGTCCTGTCCAACTCCTTGTGACCCTATGGAATGTAGCCTGCCAAGTTCCCTTGTCCATGGGATTCTCCAGGCAAGAATACTGGAGTCAGTTGCCATACCCTCCTCCAGGGAATTTTCCCAACCCAGGGATCAAAACCATGTCTCTTACATCTCCTGCGTTGGCAGAAGGGTTCTTTACCACTAACACCACCTGGGAAGCCGGTATTCTGCCCACAGGGGCATCCTCTCAGGGAGGCAGAGTCTTCAGCAAACGAGGGAAAATTCTCAAGACCATCCTCAAGTTACCAGCTAATACCAAATGAGAACCATTCACACTGACATCTTATTATTTGTATTTCTAGAGCGTTCAAAATAATTTTGGATTAGTCTTATCTTTCAGACACTTAGATGGTTATTGATTTTTCTTTTTTTTTTTTTTTTGGCTAACTTTCTCATGAAGCAAATCCCATTACTTGAGTGGAACTCAGGTCACCTCTCTCTATAAGCTTCAGGAAACAAGTATTTTGAAATAGAAGCATTAAAAAATATTGACTAATAAAAGAAATCATTTTGACAGACTGACTAATCAAATACAAATTTAAGAAAAGACAGGCTGATCTTTGGGAAGAAACGTCCATGCATTTAAATTCTCCTTTGCACTAAAACACAGACAATTGCCCAGGGAGGAAGCCCTTTCTGTTTAAAGAATGAAAAAAGAGACCTCTCTGCCTGGATATTAACTGCACTCCTAATATGAGAAAAGGGATTTTGTTGCACAGAAAAAGTTACTGGGAGATACTTCCTGTCACAGTCCTGAGCATTCTTAAGCTGGAAAGTGTAAGCAGAAATCTGGCATTTGGTTATGTTAGCAATTTGGTACTTATAAACTTTACAGTTCTTGGGACGATCTGGCCAATTTTCATAATTGACTTCTTTTTTAAAAAATTTATTTTGTTGAAGTGTAATTGACTTACAATGTTGTGTTAATTTCTGCTATAAAGTGATTCGGTTATACATATATATATGTATATGTATATATATGTGTATATATATGTATATGTGTGTGTCTCAGCTGGTAAAGAATCCACCTGACCCTGTTTTGATTCCTGGGTCAGGAAGATCTGCTGGAGAAGGGTGAAGGGATAGGCTACCTACTCTAGTATTCTTGGGCTGCCCTGGTGGCTTGGATGGTAAAAAATCTGCCTGCAATGCAGGAGACTGGGTTTGATCCTTGGGTCAGGAAGATCCCCTGCAGGAGGGCATGGCAACCCACTCCAGTACTGTAACCTGGAGAATTCCATGGAAAGAGGAGCCTGGTGGGCTACAGTCCATGGGGTCACAAAGATTTGGACATGATAGAACAACTAACACTTCCACTTTTTTTCATACACACACACACACATATTTGTATTTCATATTCTTTCCTATTATGGTTTATCACAGGATATTGATGATAGTTTCCTGCACTCTGCAGTAGGATCTTGCTGTTTACATCATTAACCTCTAATCATTTTCCTGAAATCTATTCTAACAAACAACAGAGCTGGAATTATCAACCACTGAGAGTTCTAAGATATATGTACCAGGAGCTAAGGACGGCTCATTGACCCTTTAAAGATGTATTTTCTTTTGATCACACGAGCAGGGATCTTCAATTCACACCACATAGTCAGGGTCATGGGAGAATGTAAACTTCTGGGAACAGAGCCTGCAGTCACACCCGACAGCACATCCTCACAATAACCTGCACGTGTAAGGTATGCAATGACATGTATCAAATGAATGAATGATTGAGATCTGCCATTTCAAGTGAAGTCCACAGAATTCACTTCACATAAAATTGGCCATGTGGAAAACTCATTGCAATTTATAATTGCTATCTACAGTAAAGTATTAGCAAGATCCTCCTTTATTAAAAGAAAACCCTCTACTTAATGTTCTTTCCCCATCTCTTTCTTCCTACTTGATTTCCTAGAAAAGTGCAAGGAAGAAGGTTTCCTCTGCTTTGGTTGTATAGTCGCTACGTCATGTCTGACTCTGGGCAACCGCATGGACTGTAGCCTGCCAGGCTCCTCTGTCCATGGGATTCTCCATGCAAGAATATTGGAGTGGGTTGCAATTCCTTCTCCAGGGGATCTTCCCGACCCATGGATAGAACCCAGATCTCCTGTACTGTAGGTGGATTCTTTGCCACTAAGCGCCACCAGGGAAGCCCTTCCTCCGCTTTACTAATTTTTAAAAATGAGTCACCTGGTGTCATCCTTGCCCTTACGCACCACAGGCAAAGTTATGGCTCATAAACATGAGAAGGAAAATCACTCCAGGGAACTTCTACCCGACCATCTTTCTTGATTTCACTCCAGAGAAAACAGAATTTGCTTCCACTATAAAATGGAACTTCAAATAGGATTAACAGTCAGGGACTCAGTCCCACTGAGCACTTGTTGCGAATCAGTGGGCTCAAATTTGTGCAGAATCTGACCAGGGTGTCATTCCTGACTTCCAGGAAATTTTTTCTAAATATTCCTATGTCATCAAGAATGGAGTACGGCGTAATGATGAAAATAGAAAAATCTGATGGTCTTCTCTGAGCCATCACCAGGATAAACACTGTGAATTACTTTCACAGGCATAAAACCTTATGGATATCATCAAAACAAATTCACATCTGAATGATCTTTTGTTAGAATAAGGAGAAAATGCAAAGCAACAAAAGAGGGGTGATAAAGCCACCACTATACATATAAAGCACCATCCACTGTTCTTCAGAGATTTCAACTCTTTTTCCCAGAGAAGATACTTGGTTTATTATTGCCATAAAGCAAGCCTTTATGGAGAAGGAAACAGCAGTCCACTCCAGTATTCTTGCCTGGACAAACCCATGGACAGAGGAGAAAGGCGAGCTATAGTCCATGGGGTCACAAAAGAGCTGGACATGACTTAGTGACTAAAACAACAGCAGCAACAAAACAAGCCTAGATCGATGCTTAAATTGGATTCCTTTTATGTGCTTCTTTTGTTTGACACCTTTCTAAGGACTTTTCTGTTTATTTCACTGTAAAACAAGAAGCAGCAAGTTACTGGGCATCTTGATAGTTTCTAGCAAAGGAAAGTGAAAAAATTCCTTCCGGCAAAAAGTTACTATGTATGAAATGCAATGATTTATCCAGGTTTGTGGCTAACTGTGCTATCTTTTAATAACCAGAAAGTTGAAAATTAGAAAACTGAATGCAAATTTGGGTATATCCACTGACTGTTACATTAAAATCTTTCTTAACATCTGCCAGCCCACCGCCAGCTGGCCTGCATCTCTCTCTTCCTCCTTATATCTGTGTACTTTCTCATTTCTCATCTTATGGACTTCCCAGGTGGTGCTAGTGGTAAAGAATCTGCTTGCCAATGCATGAAACTTAAAAGACACGGGTTCAATCCTGGGGTTGGGAAGATCCCCTGGAGGAGGGCATGGCAACCCATTCCAGTATTCTTGCCTGGAGAATCCCATGGACAGAAAAGCCTGGTGGGCTACAGTCCATGGGGTCGTAAAGAGTTGGACACGCATGCATGGAAAATTTTAGCTTATGTTATTAGATTACATAGCTTATTACTTCCATAGATTGAGCCCAGGACATTCTTCCTCATTTCTAAGTGATTTTTAGCTTCTGCTTCACTCTCACCTCCCCCCCCCCCCACCCCCCGCTCCACTATTATACTGTCTGAACTCTCAGAAATTTCAGTTTGTGATGTGAGCTTATCAGTTCCATAGTCTCTACCTTTCTGGACCACCTTTCCTCTACCCTAGTTACTCCTGGGGCCAATGTAGTCAATCCCCAGCCCTTAGTAGTACTGGACTAGTACTGTACCCTTCCTGTCATCTCAATTTCACTCCTCCTGCCCTTGGACATCTGTCATCTTTCCACAATTCCAACCCCAACAATTCTCTGATCCAGTGCCTGGGCTATTCAGTCCTTTGATCCAATCACTTTGGACCAGCCCTTCCTCTCTTGACATCCTCACTTCCCTCCTGACCAGGCCAAGGTCATTTTACGCAGTCACGATGTTGAGTCTTTGTGAAGACTCTTGACCCACTTCCTCCTCCCTCACTCTGCCATCCTTGTTGGTGCACCATGACCCTAGTGACATCCAACTCCCTGCCCGCTCCTCAACTGCACCCGTGTCAGTAAACGAAGCACGGGCCTCAGTGCGGCCGGGCAACCACACTGGACCCTCCTAGTCCAGCCACCCTTCCACTCTCTAAGATGTCACCTTGCCTCTCCTCACATCCTCAACACTCCTCCGCCATCACTCCGCAGATACCCTTGGTTCAAACTTCACTGAAGAAACAGAAGCAACTGGAAGAGAACTTCCACAGGTTTCCTCCCATTCCACACCCCAAGTCGGCTCACCTACCAGTTTCTCTGCTCCAACATCCTGCCTTATCATCTACTAGATGAGTCATCTGTGCTTTCACTGTCTGAAGCCAATTCAATACCTGCCTACTGGCTTCTACTTCTTTTCGCCTATTCAAAAAATCATAGCTCCCGCAACCCTCCTCTCTTTCATTAAGATCATCAATATTCCTTCCCAAATCCCATCCTTCCCATCAGCATAGAAACATGCTCTTTTTTCTCCCATCTTTTACCTTCTTGACCTCTTGATCTGGCATTGGCTGATGGCCCACGTTTCTTTGCTCTGCTTGCAGCAAACTCCTTGGAAAAGGCGCCATATTTCTGTCTTAATTTCACTTCTCCATTCTTTCTTATGTCCACTGCCATCAGACTTTCTCTCCCTCTATTTCACCAAAGTTTCTCTCAGACTTGTCACTAATGACCGCCCAGGAGACAAATCCAACCATCAGTTCTCAACCCTCATCATGCTGGATCTACCAGACATAGTTATTCACTCTCCTTCTTGAAACACTATCTTCATTCAGTTTCCAAAAAACCGAAAACTCCTCCATCCTTTTTCTTCCCTCATTTCCCTGGGTTCCTCTTCAGTATCTTCTGTTAATCTCTCCTCTTCTCTTTGACCTCTTAATGTTGGAATACTACAGAGGCTAGTCTTTCCTTCTTTCCTTGGCCTATACTCACATCTTTGTTGACATGATGCTAATGATTTCCAAATGCAAACCTCTATTCCCAAATACAGACTCATAAATCCAAATGCCTGCTGACTCAAAAATATCTCCACTTGGAGGTCTAATAGACACTTCGAACTTGATTTCCAAAAGTGAACCCTGATCTTCCTCCCCAGAACTCTTCTGACTGTAGCCTTTCTAATTTCAGTGAACAACTCCATCCTTTCAGTTGCTTCAGCCAAAACTTTTGAAGCATCCTTGATTCTTTTTTTTTCCTCCCAGCCCACCCCAAAGCTAGCATCTGATTACTTTTTACTACTTCCCTGGCTATCATCAAGTCAGCGCTCTTACCTCTTTCAGTAGCCTTGTAACCAGTCTCTTTTTACCTTTGCCCATCTGTAGGCTATTCTCAACATGACAGAGAGAAAGTTTTTAAATACAAATCAGAATGTACTATCCCTTTGTACAAAATCCTGCAGTGACTTCCCTTTCATCCTGGGAAATAGCCAAAATCCTTCTCATGGCTCACAGGTCACATGGTGGCCTATTGTGACTGGTTGACCTCATTTTTTTTTTTTTTTAACCACTCTCTGTTTCCTCACTCTATTTCTGTCATTGTGTGATTCCTCTAATGTGTACATATCTTGGGACTTCTGCTGTAGCTATTTTCTCTGTATGGAATTCTCTTCCTCAACATATTTGGTTGCTGGGACTGACTTAGTGGTCCAGTGATTACGACTCTGCAATTCCAATGCAGGGGCCACAAGTTCAATCCCTGGTCAGGGAACTAAGACCCCACATGCTGTGTGGTGTAGCCAAATGAAAAAAAAAAAAAAAAGAAGATAACTGGCTGCTACTTCCTCACCACTTTCAAGTCTTATTCTAATCTTGCATCTCAATAAGGTTTTCCTTATGAACCCTCCTTAACATTGTTACCAACTCCGACTATAAATCTTACTCTACTTCTCTTTTGTTTCATAGTACTCACTACTTTCTAATATACTGTATATATTTGGTCTATATATTATGCTTCGTTTTATTTTCTCTATTCTGTCACTAAAACTTGAGATCCACAAATGAGAGGCTCTCTAAATACTTTGTTGGCTCACTAAGAATCCCAAGTACTTAGAACAAGGCTTGGCATGTTGTGGGGCAGGTCTTGATGAATACTTGTAGAATGAATGAATGCACAAGTGGAGGAAGGAACAACGAAAAGAAAAAGTGAATTAACCTGGTCAAACTGAGCTATTTATGTGAAAACCCTTTTGTTGAGACTTTGGAAAAAATGCTTTCCCTAAAGTGTTATGCCTGACAGCAAGAGCTTCTGTTACAGAGTTTAACTGGTTTTCCAATCAGAGTGGGTTCTAAGTAGCTGAGAAATTCTCCCCATGTTATACCAGAACAAAATGTAACTGTGCTTCAATCACTAGGAACTACCATACAGACTCTGGGGACATTATAATAAGAGCTTTTTGGAAGATGGAACAAGGTGAGTGGACTTATTTTAGGGTCTGATGTAAAAATCAAAACTCCAAACAGGTTTATCAAAAGCCTGGCCAAGTTTCCTGTAAGCCTGGCTCATAGAGAAAGAGAAACTAAGCTGATACATCATTTCAAATGGAAACTATGCAAAATTCAGTGGCTTCATGTGGTTTCAACCCCAAACCAGGTGGAACCTGAGGCTTTGGCAAAAGTTCACATTAAATTCTTAACTGGGGAATGTAAATCAAGGAGGGAAATGTTGGAGAAAAACTAAGTGAAAGAAAATCTTCAGTTTTGAACAGTTCTGGAACCACAAACTTAAATCACTGCTCTGTAAACATCATCTCACTCTGGCTTTAAACAAGTACAATCATTTTGAAAAAAAACGTCCCTCAACAATGAACCAACTTCTGTTATCCTATCTTAGAATTTAAGAGCTCCTTCACATTCACTCTGTTGTTTAGTCACTAAGTCGTGTCTGACTCTTTGCAACCCCATGGACTGCAGCGCACCAGGGTTCTCTGTCCTTCACTATCTCCCAGAGTTTTCTCAAATTCAGGTCCACTGAATGGGTGATGCTTTCTAACCATCTCATCCTCTGATGCCTCCTTCTACTTTTGCCTTCAATCTGTTCCAGCATTGGGGTTTTTCAGATGAAATTATTATGTCCATCTGGTAGGCTGTGTAATCAAAGCACAAAGATGAAAATGTAGACTTGCAGAAGGTAACTGAAAGAATGAACCAACGTCGTATTCATAGCTGAGTTTCTTGACCTACAAAACTGCAGCCTTTCATTGAAGGGAACCAGACAAATAGTCAGAAACAAAAGGGAATTTTAAGAATCCTGTGGCTAAAATGTGATTAAGCATTAAAAGTCTGTGTTTTGATAGCAGCAATATTTTTTTTTTCCTTTTTATTTTTTTATTTATTTTTTTTTAAATATTATTTTATTAGTTGGAGGCCAATCACTTCACAACATTTCAGTGGGTTTTGTCATACATTGACATGAATCAGCCATATAGTTACACGTATTCCCCATCCCGATCCCCCCTCCCACCTCCCTCCCCACCCGACTCCTCAGGGTCCTCCCAGTGCACCAGGCCCGAGCACCTGACTCATGTATCCCACCTGGGCTGGTGGTCCGTTTCACCATAGATAATATACATGCTGTTCTTTCAAAACATCCCACCCTCACGTTCTCCCCCAGAGTTCAAAAGTCTGTTCTGTATTTCTGTGTCTCTTTTTCTGTTTTGCATATAGGGTTATCGCCACCATCTATCTAAATTCCGTATATATGTGTTAGTATACTGTAATGTTCTTTATCTTTCTGACTTACTTCACTCTGTATAATGGGCTCCAGTTTCATCCATCTCATTAGAACTGATTCAAATGAATTCTTTTTAACGGCTGAGTAATATTCCATGGTGTATATGTACCACAGCTTCCTTATCCATTCATCTGCTGATGGGCATCTGGGTTGCTTCCATGTCCTGGCTATTATAAACAGTGCTGCAATGAACATTGGGGTGCACGTGTCTCTTTCAGATCTGGATTCCTCAGTGTGTATGCCTAGAAGTGGTATTGCTGGGTCATATGGCAGTTCTATTTCCAGTTTTTTAAGAAATCTCCACACTGTTTTCCATAGTGGCTGTACTAGTTTGCATTCCCACCAACAGTGTAAGAGGGTTCCCTTTTCTCCACACCCTCTCCAGCATTTATTGCTTGTAGACTTTTGGATAGCAGCCATCCTGACTGGCGTGTAATGGTACCTCATTGTGGTTTTGATTTGCATTTCTCTGATGATGAGTGATGTTGAGCATCTTTTCATGTGTTTGTTAGCCATCTGTATGTCTTCTTTGGAGAAATGTCTGTTTAGTTCTTTGGCCCATTTTTTGATTGGGTCGTTTATTTTTCTGGAATTGAGCTTCAGGAGTTGCTTGTATATTTTTGAGATTAATCCTTTGTCTGTTTCCTCATTTGTTATTATTTTCTCCCAATCTGAGGGCTGTCTTTTCACCTTACTTATAGTTTCCTTTGTTGTGCAAAAGCTTTTAATTTTCATTAGGTCCCATTTGTTTATTTTTGCTTTTATTTCCAATATTCTGGGAGGTGGGTCATAGAAGATCTTGCTGTGATTTATGTCGGAGAGTGTTTTGCCTATGTTCTCCTCTAGGAGTTTTATAGTTTCTGGTCTTACATTTAGATCTTTAATCCATTTTGAGTTTATTTTTGTGTATGGTGTTAGAAAGTGTTCTAGTTTCATTCTTTTACAAGTGGTTGACCAGTTTTCCCAGCACCACTTGTTAAAGAGATTGTCTTTTTTCCATTGTATATCCTTGCCTCCTTTGTCAAAGATGAGGTGTCCATAGGTTCGTGGATTTATCTCTGGGCTTTCTATTCTATTCCATTGATCTATATTTCTGTCTTTGTGCCAGTACCATACTGTCTTGATGACTGTGGCTTTGTAGTAGAGTCTGAAGTCAGGCAGGTTGATTCCTCCAGTTCCATTCTTCTTTCTCAAGATTACTTTGGCTATGAACCCTGAGGTGACCCATAGAGTAGGAATAAGTTATCAGTGTTGTGGTTTGTATACGTGTGTGTGTGTGTGTGTGTGTGTGTGTGTGTGTGTTTAGGACTGGAATACTTCTGAATTGTAGTTGTTTTTCAGTTGCTCAGGTGTGACTGACTCTTTGTGACCCCATGGACTGCAGCATGCCAGGCTTCCCCGTTCTTCACCATTTCCCAAAGCTTGCTCAAACTCATGTCCATTGAGTTGGTGATGCCATCCAGCCATCTTGTCCTCTGTTGTCCCCTTCTCCTCCTGCCTTCAATGTTTTCTGGGATCAGGGTCTTTTCAAATGAGTCAGCTCTTCAGTTTCAGCATCAGCCCTTCCAACGAATATTCAAGATTGATTTCCTTTAGGATTGACTGGTTTGATCTCCTTGCTGTCCAAGGGACTCTGAAGATACTTCTCCAATACCACAGTTCAAAAGTATCAATTCTTCAGAGTTGGCCCTCTTTATGGGCCAACTCTCACATCCATACATAACTACTGGAAAAACCATAGTTTTGACTAGATGGACCTTTATTGGCAAAGTAAAATCTCTGCTTTTTATTATGCTGTCTACGTTGGCCATAACTTTTCTTCCAAGGAGCAAGTCTTTTAATTTCATGGCTGCAGTCACCATCTGCAGTGATTTTGGAGCCCAAGAAAGTAAAGTCTGTCAGTGTTTCCATTGTTCACCATCTATTTGCCATGAAGTGATGGAACCAGATGCCATGATCTTTGTTTTTTAAATATTGAATTTTAGGCCAGCTTTTTCACTCACCTCATTCATTTTCATCAAGAGGCTCTTTAGTTCCTCTTTGCTTTTTGCCATAAGGGTGGTGTCATCTGCATATCTGAGGTTATTGATGTTTCTCCCAGCAATCCTGATTCCAGCTTGTGCTTCATCCAGCCTGGCATCTCTCATGATGTACTCTGCATATAAGTTAAATAAGCAGGGTGACAATACAATATACGGCCTTGAAGTACTCCTTTCCCAATTTGGAACCAGTCTGTTGTTTATGTCCAGTTCTAACTGTTGCTTCTTAACCTGCATACAGGTTTCGTATGAGGCAGTTAAGGTGGTTTGGTATTCCCCCTTCAGGATTTTCCACAGTTGTTGTGATCCATGCAGTCAAAGACTTTAGTGTAGTCAATGAAGCAGAAGTAGATGTTTTTCTGGAATTCTCTTGCTTTTTCTAGGATCCAACGGATGTTGGCAATTTGATCTCTGGTTCCTCTGCCTGATTTTAGGGACATTTTAACTAATTAGGTAACATTATTCTAATTATGGGCTTCTCCAGTGGCTCAGCAGTAAAGAATCTACCTGCAATGTGGGAGATGTGGGTTCGATCCCTGGGTCAGGAAGATCTCCTGGAGGCAGAAATGGCAACCCACTTCAGTATTCTTGCCTGGAAAATCCCACAGACAGAGGAGACTGGCGGGCCTCCCGTCCATGGAGTTGTAAAGAGTCAGACATGAGTTAGTGACTAAACAACAACAATTCTAATTATAGGAAATTTCCCATGTCCAGAAATTTTAAGCATCATAGATTTTTGCTGTTGCTGGTGCTAAGTCGTGTCATAGACTTTTAAGAGACATCTATAAATCCTATATTCTTCCAGATACAGGTATTTCTCATGTACAATCTCTGGTACAGGTGTTGTATTAAGGTTTCAGAGAGAAATCTTTAATGAGACTTCCACACACCTTCTGAGTGTATATTCTGACATCCAGACACAACTTATACTATACAAAGCCTGTCTTAGTATTTCCCTAGTTAGAGAGAAAGTCCTTTAAACTAAGATGGATTTCCAATTAGAAATGTAAGTTACATTCCTTTCCTTTCACTTAGAAGTGACATTTCAGCCCTTATAAACTACTAAACTGACACTGTACTGACATTTGAAAGAAATTCCTCTATAAGTCAATGCTTGGGGTGGAAAAGCAACCAGAAAATGGAGTATTTCCCTAAGAGAAAGGCGGTCTTGTGACAAGCACTGACAAAGGGCAGAAGGATGTAATTTTTTCTCTCTGGCCTCTGTCTAGGGGATGCAGATGATGGCAATTTCTTAATCCACTTTCATGCAAAAGTAGCCAGTCAACAAGATATTGCAAGCAACAGCCCCCATTCCCGGTCAGTTAACCTTGTGCATCTTTTTCCTAATCATAAAGATTACTTGGAATCAATCATTACCTGAATTCCAACAGCTCTAAGTGTATAATATAGTAGGAGCTAATTTTTTCCCTCGTATTTTTAATGCTTCAACCAGTAAAGGTATTTCATTTTGAAGCATTTCTTTTAAATGCATTGAATATAAATAAATAAATAAATAAATGCACTGGATATGTAGTTGTAATCTGTGTGATTCTATAGCCTCCTGTGTATGCAAAGCATTTTTGAATTTTTGCCAGCCATCAAAATACACATTGGAATTAGTTTACTGGAAGAGATATAAAACTAAAAGAATAAGGGGGCAGAAATAAGGTGCTGGGAAAGAACAGTCTGATGGGAACTAATGAATACCACGCAATATCTTAGCCTTTTAATCCAACAGTAATAGGTCATGTTTGAGTGGCTCCAAACATCTGTTCCCTCCAAAGGTACTTTTACATCTTTTATCTTATATTTTACAATAGCCCAGTGAGAGAAGGGAGACAAGCATATTCTAATTGTGTAGAAAATAACAGAATAAACAAAAATTGCAATCAACCCTCAGTGTAGGCCAGGATTCTTTGGATATCCATAGACTATCCATACCCCTTCCAGGACAACACTGATAGGCTAACTGGCTGCTAGTGCTCCCGTGGCTCCTGCCATTGCCGAGTACCATCATGTCTGTCCAGATCAGATGCCTATGAATAGTGTAGGATGGATTTAACCCTGTTAGGGCATTCTTACCTCATGTAACTCAATACCAAGAAAATACTCCAATCAAAAAATGGGCAGAAGACCTAGACAGACATTTCTCCAAAGAGCAATACAGATGGCCAAGAGGCACATGAACAGATGTTCAACATCACAAATTATAAGAAAAATGCAAATCAAAACTACAATGAAGTACCATTCCATACCAATCAGAATGGCCATCATCAAAAAGTCTACAAACAGTAAATGCTGGAGAGGGTGTGGAGAAAAGGGACCCCTCCTATACTGTTAATAGGAACGTAAATTGATACAGGAACTATGGAGAGCAATATGGAGGTTGCCTAAAAAACTAAAAATAGAACTACCACATGAGCCAAAAATCCCACTCCTGGGCATATACTCGGAGAAAACCATAATTCCAAAAGATATACCAATGTTCACTGCAGCACTGTTTACAATAGCCAGGACATGGAAGCAACCTAAATATCCATCAACACAGGCATGGATAAAGATGTGGTACATATATACAACGGAATACTACTCAGTCATAAGGAGGAATGAAATAGTGCCCTTTACAGAGATGGACCCAGAGACAGTCATACAGAGTACAATAAACAAATAAATTTTAATGCAGAAAATGCATCCAATCCTTTCTTGGTAAAACTATAAAAATAAATAAATTTGAAATTAATTTTATGGTAAATTTCATTATAAGTAGCTACACCTAATTGATTTTCTTTGTAAGCAGTGGATTTGCTTAAACACTTGCCTTATTTAGCTGCCATTGTCAACTTTTGATCATGGTTTCAGATTTTTTAATGCCAACTAGAAAAAAAAAATAAATAAAACACTGTCTTGAAAACTTGGGAACTCCTGATGGTGCTAAAAATATTTTTTTGGGAAATACTTTGGTTATTTTTAAAATCTTTAAATAATTATTTTCCCTCAAAAGTCCTATAGCCTAATTGCGCTCAGTTGCTTAGTCATGTCTGATGCTTTGTGTCCCCATGAACTGTAGCACGCCAGGCTCCTCTGTCCATGAGATTTTCAGGGAAGAATACTGGAGTGGGTTGCTATTTCCTCCTCCAAGGGATCTTCCTGACCCAAGGATCAAAACCTCATCTCCCGGGTCTCCTACACTGCAGGTGGATTCTTAATGGCTGAGCTATCAGGGAAGCCCCGTAGCCTAATTACCTGGCACTCAAAAATAAGGTTAGCAGAAATCACTGCAGTTCATGTCAAAATCTGCTCAAAATAGGATTCTTTCAAAATGTGCCTCTGTGCATGTTGATAGTCACAATCTGCAACAGTTTTCACACACTTCTGTGACATGTACATCATCACCTCCCCTCTGCCCTAACTTACCGCACAAGTTCTCCAGTCATCAGTGAGCAAAGTCATAAGACAAATACAAATTCCCAATTTTACTTTTGCATCTCTGTATGCTCTATAAGAGAGAGAAAGACCTTGTCCCTAGATACAAACAAGCACCCGAATGAATACCAGTGGTTTACCAAAATCGAACCTTCAGTTTTACAAATACTCTAAAGCACAGATGACAGTGCAAAAAGGCTGCAAGGTTTCAGTTCTATTGCAAAGACTCACACAGCAGAAATATCCTTTAAAAAAGGTCTCAGACAATGACTTATTTGTATGAAGCCTATTAACGCAATACAACAGAATCTTAATAACAGGATTTGAACCTATCATGTAACTATTCCAGGGCTAACTTCTTAGAAAATCTAACCTTCATTTGTAATTGTGATGCACTGTTGTGAAATGTAAGCAGATGAATGAGGTGAAATCAGGACACCATTGAGAGAAGGAACTTAAAATTGAATATATCCACCATCAGGGGTACTAGGAACTCGAGATCGACACAGATCAAATGCTTCCTCTGCAAGCAGAATTAATCAGTCCTAAAAATGTCTTACCATAGTACAAGGCAGTATTTCTTTTTAGGAAGTGCTAACTTTCTACTGAGAAATATATTCTGTTTTAACTTCAGAATTATCCTACCAAAAAGGGCACCAGTTTAAGATCTCTGGCCTGATACCAAGCTGTGTTGTTACACTCTGCTTCTTGAAATTCACTATATTATAAGAATTCGGACACTGTGTCCTAAACTCAGTGATCTTAAAAAATGTTGTAAACCTAGTGTGGGCCATTTTTCAGCACTGGATGAAATGGTTCTGCCCTTCTTATCCATTTTAAAGATGTCTTGGGGAAGATCTTAACGTGAACAGGGTCCTTAGACCCCTCCTAAGAAGCGTGACCACAAAGTAATCTCTTGTTAACACAATGCGTCCGGGCAGAGAACAAGATCATTGTGTGTGACCTGATTTCATTTCAGTGAATGTCCCCGTAAAGAATGACATCATCCCATTCTTTTTCTTGATCTCCACTTGTGTCTGTTCCCAGCCCCCAGTCCGCAGGCTCATCATAATTAAGCTGTTTGCCCCCTCCCATTCCCCATTCCTCATCTTCACCGGAATTGTCATTTTCCTCTGAACTTCCTGCCGGAATGTATCATTAGGGCAAGAGCAAAGGCTTTCCTTTGGTGGGTCAACACTGCCAGAGTTTGCTTCTCAGTTACAGGAGACAAAGCCCTAGTCTGATGGCAGTCAGAGAAGGCTGGGTCCTAGTCAGATGAGAACAGAGAGGAGCCGGATGAAGGGGGCACAGCCAGATGGGCGTGATCTCTTGTCCCACTGGAGTTGCTGTTACCACTTGTTGTTTGTTAATTGTTAAGTCGAGTCTGACTCTGAGTTGGGTTTTCTTTAAACACAAGTTCACTGACATGGAGGGTATATTGTCTAAACAGATCCATTTAACTACACACATGGTGATGTGTGCACGTTTGTATACTTGCATGAACTAGCACTTCCTTTATCACTGAGATTTGTATTGAAAGACTCATGTGAAAGTATTTTAATTCAGATTGATGGATGGATGATGAGGGAGAAGATCTGTTTTATTTTTTTTTTCATTTATTTTAATTAGTTGGAGGCTACTTACTTTATGATATTGTAGTGGTTTTTGCCATACATTGACATGAATCAGCCATGGATTCACATGTGTTCCCCATCCCGATCCCCCCTCCCACCTCCCTCCCCATCCCATCCCTCTGGGTCTTCCCAGTGCACCAGCCCTGAGCACTGGTCTCATGCATCCAACCTGGGGCTGGTGATCTGTTTCACCCTTGACAGTATACTTGTTTCAGTGCTATTCTCTCAGAACATCCCACCCTCGCCTTCTCCCACAGAGTCCAAAAGTCTGTTCTGTACATCTGTGTCTCTTTTTCTGTTTTGCATATAGGGTTAGCGTTACCATCTTTCTAAATTCCATATATATGTGTTAGTATACTGTATTGGTCTTTATCTTTCTGGCCTACTTCACTCTGTATAGTGGGCTCCAGTTTCATCCATCTCATTAGAACTGATTCAAATGAATTCTTTTTAATGGCGGAGTGATATTCCATTCTGTATAGTACCACAGCTTCCTTATCCATTCGTCTGCTGCATGAAGAGGGCTTCGCTGATGGCTCATTGGTAAAGAATTCACCTGCCAATGCAGGAGACACGGGTTTGACCCCTGGTCTGGGAAGATTCCACATGTGGTAGAGCAACTAAGCCCATGGACCACAACGACCCTAGAGCCCAGGAGCCACAACTACTGTGCCCAGGAGCCCTAGAGTCCATGCTCCACAACAAGAGAAGCTGCCACAAAAAGTCTGTGCATAGCAATAAAGACCCAGCACAGCCAAAACCAAACAGAAAAAAGAGCACAAGAAGGCAAACAAACTGAATGGCCATGTGAGAGAGGTACTGATTGGTATGTTTTGAGTATTTTCTTTTATAAGGAAAAAGGAAAAAACAACTTATTTACCACATCCATGTAATGGAAGATGATACACAAATTTAAACTATGAAAAATGAAGACAATGCAGAAATTGGACACTGTTTTGATAGAAAGGTAGGCGAAAAAAAAATCTGAGTAAAATTGTCCATCCTCCAAGTTTCCAACTATGTAAACTCTAGGCAGTACCATACAAAATGACTGCTTTTGTAGGTAAAAAATAGCCAATTAGCTGCAATTTTCTAGGATTCCACCTAGCATATATTCATATAGAAAAGATTTATGGGTTTGGGTTAAGCATGCGTGCTTCATAACTTAAAAAATAAGCTTCCAATAGGTAGCAATTAGATTGTTTTTACAACAAATACATGATTTTAACTAACATTAAGATTTTGAGTAATAAATTGCCCTCTTTCATGAGAAATGTTAAGGGTAAGGGTGGTCACAAGAGTCTGCTTATTAGCATGCGCTGTCAGCTCTATATACTGTGCAGCAAGATTTACATGCCCTCGGATACCAAGATGAGAATAATGTTAGTGGTTTTTAGGGTCCACATATGAAATTGATTCTTTGAAAAGATGTTGTTTACTATTACAGTCTAGGGATGATTTTAAAAAAATACTCAAATTTAAATTAAGGTATTTGAGTATAACTTAAATAATTAAGGTAATAAAAATAAATAAAGTGCCAGGGCAACACAGCTAAGGCATGCTTATAACATTTTCCATCCCCAAAAAGCATCCACAGGGCTAGGAAAGGTCTTAATTTCCTTACAAACAACATAGTCGCTGTTTTAAACTATCCCATCTGTGCGCACCAAACCTCGTCTGACAGTGCAGTTTTTGAGTCCAGAAGGTACAATAGCAGCCATTCAGATTTTGGCAGGTGCACCTCAAACTGAATACCAGGCTCCACAAACATAACAGCCTGTTCCACAGGTGTGAACATTTTTGACAAGAGCTCTCAAAAATCTCCCCCAAGCTGTGAAATTTAATTGTCCTTTCGATGTCTTATTATACCTATCTCTCCTTGGAACAAGAGAGAACCTTCTGGCAAACAAACAGCCAGGGGATGCTTGGCCAGTTCCTGAGATCTGTTTTATGACATCTCCTGGTTTTGTTTCTTATACTACGTGTTTTGGAGGTGATGCCAAGTTCAATGAGCTTCAGGTAAGCAGTTCTTAAAGCTGGAAAAATAGCAAATGAAAGGACTTTATACCTCAATGACATGAGCAGAAAGCCAGTCAAAATGCACAGGGCAGCATTTTGAAAACTTAAGACTCATTAAAATGGTCCCTACACAGAAAGAACCCATTTCTTTCCACAAAATTTGCCAGCTGGGAGGACTACAGCTATGTGAATCCAGATGTGGCAGTGGGAGGGGTCTTAAATACCTATCGAATCCATCTCAAATGATGGAGGAAGAGGGGCAGAGATCTCTGAAGCTGGCAGCTGGTTAGACCCCCCTGAATTTTCCAGTCCAAAGATGAAAACAGCAGTCTAGAGTTGGCTCTAACAGGGTTCCACAGATTTTTAGGAAATAAGTGTCATGTGTGTTAGATTTGAGCAAGTGATTCTGATTTCATCCAGTATTAGAGTAAATGCATTCTATTTTCTCATCATAAGGACAGGCTGAGAAATGAAAGGATATAATACTTACAGTGGTGAAATGACTCATTAAAGGGAGAAACGTGTGAAAGAATATTGTGCTTAGTATGCAGTTATGGCTGACTCTGTGACCCCATGGACTGTAGCCTGCCAGGTTCCTCTGTCCATGGGATTCTCCAGGCAAGAATATTGGAGTGGGTTGCCATGTGCTTCTCCAGGAGATCTTCCCAACCCAGGGATTGAACCCAGGATAGAATCCCAGTTTGCAGGCAGATTCTTTACTGTCAGAAACACCAGGGAAGCCCCGAAAGAATATTGGTCAGATAATAAACAACATGGCATCCCAGCAAAGTGGTCTCTTCATAGCCCAAGAGAAACTAAGAAAGATGCTTTGGGAAAGCAGGTCTTGAGTGACCTCTTGGGATGATATAGGGTGAACTCCAGTATTAAGGGTTTTCCGGCCTGTTTGATAGCTAATTTTGAATGACATGATACCCAAGGACAACTTCTTTCTTTCCTACAGAAAAATGGGTGCATTAGATGAGAGGTTCACAAGAAAAAGGTCTGGGAAACTGACTCAAAATGATGAAGCAGATTTAAGAAGTCACAGTTGTACTGTCTATTGAGCTTATTCCTAAACAGGTATCTTTTTCAGTTTGCTTTGGAATGCTTTCCTCTCTCATTTGGAGTTTCAAAGTAAAGACGACCTAAATTTCAGCTTGTCTTCTCCTACTGTCGATTTAGCTTGTGAATAACAGGAATCTAACACATTACTGGTGAGACCCCAGGCCACCTGCAGACAACTCTGAGAATTAGAGAACTGCCAGTGCTCATGACTATGTCAAAGAAGCAACCTGGTCCCCCATATGCTTCCAGCTATTTCCCTTCTTTCCTTGCTATCTGTAGTATGAGGACAAAATGTTGAATTCCAAAAGTATTAGAAAGAAAAGCTGGAGACATCAACCCTCAAAGGACAAACCAGAAATTTAGGTCAGACTTGTAAATTTTTGTTTTGGTTTGCCTGTGTGAAGTTCATGAGCTTTTCGGTGATTAAAGGACTTATTCCAGGTCAACCTGGGTTAACATAAGAATTAGAATGAAAATCAAGCAAAGGGCAATGATTTTGACAAGCTGCAAAAACCAAGAGGAGTTCAACAGTTTCCATGGTGTCAGTTTTCACTGTGGGTGGAAACAACTTTCAATGTTGACATTTGAGAAAAACTCATGGGGAGCGGGTGTGGTATAAACTCATATGAGTCAACACCCCTAAGAATGTTTTTACAACTAAGGTTGTATTGCTGAGGTGGGTCTCCATGGCTCACCTTGGCCCCACAACACTCGTGGCACCAAAGTATCTGACCGAGGAGAGAAACTATGAGGTTAAGCTGTGAACAACATGGGTGAGACCTATAGTCTTCATGCCGAGATTGTGGATGACTGGGCATAGCTGACCTGCCATGAACAACCCCTTGGAATTCCCCTGAGCTTCTGGAATAGCTCATAAAATGTTAATAAACCAACACGATTCTTCAGATGGTTCTTTTGTCATTCTTGAAGACAAATATCATGCAGTGACTCTGCCGTTTAGCTTTTTCAGCCAAGAAGGAAGAGAGTGCTATAGGGAAGAGCGGAATTATCAACTCCTCATTTTCTGATAATTCCCCATCTGTGAAATGCTACCCTCTCCAAATGATATGGAGTACTCAGGTATTGCTAATGTCATGGTTTAATTAACCAAGAAATCAATATTTGGGACTTCCCTGAGGGCTTCCCAGGTGGCGCAGTGGTAAAGAATCTGCCTACCAATGCAGGAGAGGCAAGAGACTTAGGTTTGATCCCTGGGTTGGAAAGATCCACTGGAATAGGAAATGACAACCCATTTCAGTATTCTTGCCTGGAAAATTCCATGGAAAGAGGGACCTGGCAGGCTACAGTCTATGAGGTCACAAAGAGTCAGACATGACTGAATATGCACTCGCCTGGTGGTCCAGTGGTTAAGACTCTGTGCTTCCAAAAAGGGGATGTGAGTTTGATCCCTGGTCAGGGAACTAAGATTCCACATGCCAGGCAGTGCAATCAAAGCAAACAAACCTCAGTTAATAAAAAAAGAGACAGAGATCAATATCTGATATTGAGTACCTTTGACGATTTTCTGTGATTACTCTGTCTTGGAGAACCTGCATGTCATTCGCCAAATTCACCTTCTTCCCGTCAGCAACTACAACAGAGGAAAACGAGTGCCATCAGTTGCATTTCCTCAGCGATTTATCTTTCAGATGTTGCCTTTCACACCTTCATAGGAGGATATCATTAGGAACAGCATTCTCCAAATTTCATTCAGACTGAGTTTCTTACAGTCACTCCAAGAGACTTTGAAGTATTGTGAGTCATTAGGTCCTTTTATAGAAGTTTCCATTTGACTTTCTATTCACCTAGGGAAAGACTTTCCATTATATTCATTTCATATTATTCTCTGACTGGATTTCATAAAGTCAATAAAGAAGAGTTTCTTTTGAAAGGTTTACAAAGTGTTCCAAGTTTAAAAGTTGAATGATGTCTAATTCCAACTGCTAAGACCTATTTTAAAGGAATATGTGCAGAATCATAAAATCTCAAGTGACTGCAAGTGGCTATCTGATGAGTAGCAAAGCAAGCATTTCCAAGTGGTAAAATTGTTTCTATTCTGCATTTACAAGAGGTGAAAAATATAAGTGACTAAAATTAACTTGGATACTTAGAATAAGAGGAAATACCCAGTTTAATCCATTCAGTATTGAATGAAACAATCTTGCTGCCTTGAAGAGCACATTTTAACATAAATATGCTATAAATAAATGCAGATATGATACATAAAAGACAATAAAAAAACAGATAACTAATGAGAACCTACTGTATAGCACAGGGAACTTTACTCAGTGCTCTGTGGAGGCCTAAGTGGGAAGGAAATCCAAAAAAGACAGGATATAAAGAATTGCCTGCTGATGCAGGAGATGCAGTTTCAATCCCTGAGTTGGGAAGATCCCCTGGAGGAGGAAATGGCAACCCACTTCAGTCTTCATGCCTGGGAAGTTCCATGGAGAGAGGAGCCTGGCGGGCTGCAGACCATGAGGATGCAGAGTCAGATGTGACTGACAGACTGTGCGTGCACGCACATGGAAACAGAGCTAATTCACTTCACTGCACAGGGGAAACCAATGCAACACTGTAAAGCAACTATACTCCAGTTAAAAAGGATAAACTCTTAACTGGCCAAAATTACATTAAAGTTCATTCTCATTTGTAAAATAAATAAAAAAGAGGAAGAAAGAGAAGAAATATTGTATATACATCTCATAAAGAAATATAAGCTCTCAGATATATAAGATTTAAGAAAAGGAGAACAACACACAGTATTTCGCCACTCCAAATTTCCTCTACATTTAAAAAATATTTCTCTTACAGCAAATTCCCATCAGCTAGCTATTTTACATATGGAATACTCAAGGAACCCAAACCGAGGCTCTGTAACAACCTAGAGGAGTGGGATGGGGAGGGAGGGGACATATGTATACCTGTGGCTTCTTCATGTTGATGTTTGGCAGAAACCAACACAATACTGTAAAGCAATTATCCTTCAATTACAAATAAATGAAGTTTAAAAATTAATGCTGTTTCTACATAATAACAATAAATAATTGGAAATTAAAAAAATATTTCTCTTGTTCATATAATAATATTAAGACATTTCCTTTGGAGCTCTCTGACCTCTTCACTAATGAATATTCTCAGAGTTAATGGGTGTAGATTATTTCAACACAGTAGACCTGGAATCTCTTCTTGTTCTGAACTGACTCTGATGATTCAGGTTAAGTATGGACAGTCCCAGGTCCTCTGCTCTGTTCTGGAAGCTTCACTCTTAGAGAAATTGTGGTGGCAGGACCTCCCTGCAGGCGGCTTCCTGCTGCTGGACTCTTCCTCCCACCCACCGTTCCCCTTATGTCTCTTTCCATTCCTGGCAGATCAATTCCTCCACCCCTTTCCGCTATCCTGTCATCTGTCACATCCAGCCCAGTCAGTCTTTCAACCCTGCCCCTGTTCTTCTTCTTCTCAGCCTGGGAGTTGGTGAAGTTCCAGGGGAAGTTTTATAC
Source organism: Muntiacus reevesi (assembly GCF_963930625.1). Classification (NCBI taxonomy): domain Eukaryota; kingdom Metazoa; phylum Chordata; class Mammalia; order Artiodactyla; family Cervidae; genus Muntiacus; species Muntiacus reevesi. The sequence goes on from NC_089260.1 coordinate 45,692,824, forward strand.
TCTCTAACATTATAAATTATTATAAGCATCATGGAGATCTCTTATTTTTTTAAAATATGTTCCCGGAAGACATATAAATGCTTATGTTTGTAATTATGCATGATACCCTGTGATCTTCCAAAATGAAAATTTACATTTGACTTTGAGGCTTCCAGTGTCTGGCTGTGGTCATGCTGGATCATAGCCTAATGTCAAACAACAACATCCTTTCTGCGGTTTTTCGGAATCTACTACTGGAAGCAGCAGGAATTAGATGTGAATTCCAGGTTACAGCCTCCATTGGCTAGGTGACCCTGAGAGTTACTTCATTTTTTTATGCCTCAGTCTCCTCCTCAGAAAAATGAGGATTAAAAATAGTATCTAATTCCATAGGGTTGATATGAGGATGATAGGCAAACATCCTCATATGAAATTTAAAATAAGTGGCCAACAAACATTGGTGATAACTATTACTGGCACTGAATTGTTTTCTAAGCTAATTAAGAAAGATACAACTTCCCAAGGTATAATTTGCAGTCAAAATATTTTCATGGGGTGAGACTAGAGTTTTCATTCATTTTATAAATGGAGGCTTTGCTTTGTCATCACTGGGATGATAATATGTAGGAAAATAGTGCAATCATTGAAAGATAAAGGTGATTAAAGAAAAAATGGAGGCAGATATTTATACCTGCTTAATATGTGTATGCATGTTAGAGTCAAACACTTCTTCTATGCTAAATGAAGTTTCATTTGTCAAGAGAGTGTAAGGTGATAGGATGACTGAGCCACCATAGTTTTTATTTTTATTTATTTATTTTTTTCCACCATAGTTTTTAGTTCCATAATCTCAACACCAACAGATGGAATGCCTGGATCCTTTCTTCCTTTATATGTGCCAATTTGTAAGAATTCATTATAAATAGTCAGAGTATGAAATGTGCAATGGAAATTTTTAATTAAAATATTTCTCTCTCCTTTCTTGGCAATATTATTAATAAACACCAGTTAAAACAAATTTATTCTTTAGTTTCAGCAAAACAGCATCATTTGGCAAATAAAACCAATATGACTAATTTTAACCAATTAATTTGATGCCAACAACAGAATATTGTTAGTTTATAGTTTTGTTTATATTTAGTTAGCTATTTATTTTGCACTTTCAATACCGTAAGTATGATTATATCATTGTAGATTTACAGTTATATGAGTGTATGTGTGCGTGCATGCATGCTAAGTCACTTCAGCCATGTTCGACTGTAGCCTCAAGGATCAGCTGACAGCTTCAGTTTTCATTTATCTATCTCCCCAGAATTCCTACAGCACTTAAAATCTGTGCCACACAATGTAGCATTTAGTTAGAGGATCTCTGTTGCTGTCTAGACAGGGGACGGTCTCATCTCTCTGGTCAGGTTTTCAGATTCTGAAGCGTGAAGGTTGTGCCTTGGGCTCTTGTGTACATTTTAAGCTCTAATCATCTCTCCCCAGAACTTCATGTAACTGATCGAGTATCACTGTATCATCAGGATCTGAGTCACACATCGACCCTTGGTCTGTCTGGAGTTGATTCGAGTGTCGGTCAAGTATATCTAGTCTGAGAACCTGAATTGCTCCTGAAGCAAGAAAACGAGAGCAGCCCACAGCCCTAAAGCTGGGCTACACAAACTTGAATGGAAAAGAAACCACCAGTCCAGCTTTGGGTAATTTTATTCTTTGTTTTCCTTACGCCAGACCTATCATATTTTCTGTAAGCAATGACTCGACCTAAGACTCAGAAGTACACATGTGTGTGTTTGAAGTGAGCTCATAGAAGTCTCAATCTCTCTGCTCATAAAATAACAGGCTAGATTGGAAGACCTCCAAAATCACTTCCTGCTCTAAAATTCTAAAAAATGTTGGCACATGTGCCCACTAATTTGACATTGAAAAGTACTGAAAGCGTCAGTTGTGTCTGACTCTCTGCAGCTCCACAGACGATAGCCCACCAGGCTCCTCTCTCCACGGAATTCTCCTGGCAAAGGTACCGGAGTGGGTTGCCATTTCCTTCTTCAGGTGATCTTCTCAACCCAGGGATTGAACCTGGTTCTCGTGCATTGCAGGGTGATAGATTCTTCACTGATTGAGCCACCAGGAAGCCCAACTAATCTGACATTAAACATCCACAAACAAGTGTGGGTGTGCGCCAGAATTTCACCTGCTGATAATATGTCCGAAAGTTAAGCTTAATGGTTTAAGAGTTTTGGTTTGAAAGTTTGGTTTGGCTTCTCTCTCCGTATTGGTGTGTTACTGCACTTGGCACCTAGGAAGCCATGCTGGAGAGCTGGCGGATGACTGACCTGGGCTGTCTGGGCTTTCTCTGTTGTTCGGAGACTGAACTGCATTTCCTGGCTCTCAAACTTCGTAAACTCATCAGATTTTGCTACAGAGAAATGTCATTCAAATAACAGTCCCTGGTGGAAAACACTAGCATCATTGGTAGTTAGTGAAATGCTGAAACAGTAACTAGTATTTTAAAACTGTGGATTGAAGGCATTTCTGTATATTCTACACATACATGTGTTTAGATAGATGTGTGAAAGAAATGTTTCTTTTCCTTAAGCTGTTGTCCTTTAATCATCTCCTAAAAGTGGCTTTAGTCCTGTTGCAGAAATGCACTCTGTCTCTGCTCCCTTCACCTTGGAAAGTAATAAATGGTTCCAAACCGCCTTCCCGAAGGAGTTGTTGGAAGGTCCAAAATGTCCTCATTAGGAAGCTTACGCCGAGCCACACAATTCTTGCCATTGTGGATGGTGTACGCATGTGGGACCATTACTTCATGCACAATGACATGAGACCAGAAAACATGTGAACAGGAAGCCAAACCCAAGAGAGAGTTGGGGCACTTCCAGCTTTGCATGGAGCCCAGAAATGAAGCAAAATTCAGCAGTATTCTGGACTCAGGTGTCTGGGGGCCAGCACAGCTGCACCCTAGCCCTTTTCAAACACTGCGTGGGAGAGCACAGTGGCTCCAGCAGCACCCAGCCTGGACTCAATCATTATGTCAGCAAACCCCAAAAGATCATGAAGACAAAGTCCTTGTTTAGGAAGCCAGACTTTAAATGGCTTGAGTAACCTAAAAGCGGAATGGCCAGCACCATTTATGGAAGCTCAGTATATTCCTCATGCTTTCAAGCATGCTAATGGGAATTCCCCCCAATAAACCTTGCTCCTTCTTTAAATAATAAACTTTCCCATGATGCAAGCTCATCCTATTCTAAAGTATATATTTGGTGATTATTTTATATAACAGATAGTGACAGTTCCTTTCCTTTCTTCCTTACTTTCTTTTTAAACTGTTTTAAAACCTTTTACATCATCTCAGAAACCAAAGATAATTTCTGAAGTTTGGGGAATTTGAAGTGAGCTCCCAGAAGCTGGATGGAATTCATATAATAACCAAATACTATCTTTCTGATGAGTGATAAAACTCTATATTTGGAGGTGACAAGAGTTTCTTAAATCTCCTTTTAAATATGTTGATACAGTTTACCTACCAGGAAGAAATATTATACTTGACTTTGTGAGACCAGCCATGAAGGCTGGGGCTAAGCCCTTTTCGTAATAAATGGTCTTTGCACTGAAATGTTCAGGTGTGGGTAAGAGCTCTAAAATTCAGGAAGCCAATAGAGGCTTTGCCATAAAAGATTAGAAAGGGTAAAAGGCTACAAGAAAACTAAGGTTATCAAGTAATCAGACCTCAAAGACTTAAGAAGTCACAGCTTCCTGTCTGCTAATCAGATTGTTTTCTGTTCATTCTAAATGTTAAAATTCTTCCCCTTGTTATCTTTAAAAAATTTACAAACGTGACACACCTCTCCTTTCCAGGTACCCACCATTCAAGTCAATGGGAAGAACTTCCTGCTCACCCTGAAGGAGGAAATGTTTGTGGGACAAGTCCCGGCCAAGTAAGAAATCACCTTCTTTGCTTTAGTCTTACAAGTTTCCTCTTTTACTGTAGTCTCTGAGTGGGTCCTCAATTCCAGGGAAGTAAAATAAAAAACCCTGCTAAGGAAAGAGCTACTTCGTGATGAGTAAGTATAAATTCTTCATGAATATGTGCTCTTTATGAATAAGTATTCTACTCGCCTACGGCTCTTTTTCCAAGTCTCTGCTTGCTTCTGAAGGTTTAGAGGAAGTACAGATTTCTGTTTTTGAGGGTATACAAAGTTATTGGCAAGACTACTCTGGACATGGCCTTCCTGTTGAAACTGAGTGGGACACAACCCACTCAACAGCAGAGGTACAAGATGAAAGCTCAGAGCCCCAGTGAGCTCAGAGACTGACATTTCTTCAGGGGGCTGAGCATAGGGGGAAGAGCCCAGTTTCTCTGTTTCTTCTCTAAATTTCTAAGACAAATTTGGCAGTTTTATACTTTTTAAAAAGCTACCTTTTACATATAAGCAATATCATTTGTATCATTTTTTTTTTAGATTCTACATATCAGTGATATCATGTGGAGTTTTTATAAATGATGCAAATGAATTTACTTACAAAACAGAAACATACTCACAAACATAGAGAACAAATTTATGGTTACCAAAGGGGCAAGGGTTGGGGGAGGGACAAATAAGGATTTGAGATTAAAGCATATACTACTATGCACATAATAGATAACCAACAAGGACCTACTGTATAGCACAGGAAACTAGTCAATATCTTTTAATAGCCGATTATGGAAAAGAATAAAAAAAAATTGATTCAGTCATATATGTATATGTGTATATATATACATATACCCTTTGCCGTACACCTGAAACTAATACAACACTGTAAAGGAAACAAAAAGCAGTATCATTTATATATATTAAAAAATTAAACAAAAACTGACTTCTTATATTATTTAATGTTGTAGGTTAGCCTCTTAACCCAACATTCAGTTCAGTTCAGTCACTCAGTTGTGTCCGACTCTTTGCAACCCCATGGACTGCAGCACACCAGCCCTCCCTGTCCATCACCAACTCCTGGAGTCCACCCAAACCCATGTCCATTGAGTCAGGGATGCCATCCAACCATCTCATCCTCTGTCGTCCCCTTCTCCTCCCGCCTTCAATCTTTCCCAGCATCAGGGTCTTTTCAAATGAGTCAGCTCTTCGCATGAGGTGGCCAAAGTAATGGAGTTTCAGCTTCAGCATCAGCCCTTCCAATGAATATTCAGGACTGATTTCCTTTAGGATGGACTGGTTGGATCTCCTTGCAGTCCAAGGGACTCTCAAGAGTCTTCTCCAACACCACAGTTCAAAAGCATCAATTCTTCAGTGCTCAGCTTTCTTCATAGTCCAACTTTCACATTCGTACATAACTACTGGAAAAACCATAGCTTTGACTAAACGGAGTTTGTTGGCAAAGTGATGTCTCTGCTTTCTAATATGCTTTGTAAGTTGGTCATAGCTTTTCTTCCAAGGATCAAGCGTCTTTTAATTTCATGACTGCGGTCACCATCTGCAGTGATTTTGGAGCCCAAAGTCTGTCACTGTTTCTGCTGTTTCCCCATCTGTTTGCCATGAAGTGATGGGACTGGATGCCATGATCTTAGTTTTCTGAATGTTGAGTTTTAAGCCAACTTTTTCACCCTCCTCTTTCACTTTCATCAAGAGGCTCTTTAGTTCTTCTTCACTTTCTGCCATAAGGGTGATGTCATCTGCTTATCTGAGGTTATTGATATTTCTCCTGGCAATCTTGATTCCAGCTTGTGTTTCATCCAACCCAGCGTTTCTCATGATGTACCCTGCATACAAGTTAAATAAGCAGCCCCAGCTAACTCAACTTCCTTCTATTAACTTGTACCCCTTCTTGTTTTATGGTCTTCTATTATAGCTACCCATTTGTGCAAGCTTAAAGCTAGTATAGGTGTTTCCCTTTTTCTTCATTCCTTCATTCAGTCCCCAAGTTGAGAATGTTCCACCTTCTCAATATCTCAGCAATCTGTGCCCTATTGTCCACCTACACTGCTCAGGCCTTCAGCAATTCTCACTTGTTTACAATAGTCTTTCAATTGATCTCATAGTTTATAGCACTATCACTCCCTAAGCCTTTGCCCACCCTACATTCCACACTGAATAGTAGATGATCTATATAAAATCTTCCTAAAACATAAATCACATCTACTTTCTGCCTTCTCAGCCCCAAGCAAAGTCCTTCCTTGACTCTCCATTGACTCAACAGTACTCTTAAAAGTACCAATAATCTTAAAAGTAATCTCAGTGAGATAAGGAACTTGGGCTACAATGCTTCCATCACTGAGTTGGGTTTGCTACAAACAAAAAAAGCAAATAAACAAAATGGTCTATTGAACCAACTAATGTCTTAGTGATACAGGTAACACGTGCCAGCCCAAGCTTTTTACGTTAATGCGAACCTACAAAAGACATTTCTTTGGATCATGAGCTTGTCCAAAAAGACTCATGAGCATGAGTTTGAGGTTTACTACAGTGATGAGTGCAAACACCTACCTGAGCATGAGACACTGCCATATTCATGACTGGACCCCTGATTAAATCTCCAGGACCCCCAGATTCAACAGTTCCAGCACCAACTGAAACCAGTTCCCAGTCTCCCCCCCACCCCCTGTTCCCCATCCCTGCCATCCCCCCCATCTTGGCCTTCTTATTTATTCTGTTCTCCAAGGCCCTTCCATTATGGAATGTCCTTCCACACCACCAGTTGATCCTTTAAAACTCACACAGTCAACATCATCTTTGTAAAAGCTGCTTTGAATTTCATTGGAGAAAATTACTCTGCCCTCAGTTCTGTCATTTAATCACAACAGACTTCTGTTTTTTGTAGGTGTTATACTGTTAAGAAAATTCTGGGTTTTTTTTTTTTTTTTTGGTTTGTTTCCTCGGAGTAGGAGCTCCCCCAGGGCAGGATATGACTCCTCTTGTTCATTTTGGCATCACAAGTGCTTAGCACAGCAGGAAATACATAGTAGATGCTCAAAAAACCAAGGCACTGAATCAAAGATGAAAAAATTGTGTAAATGGAAAAGCCCTCAAATTGACTGAAACACTTCTACATTCAGACACTGTACTACATACTTTACATGTTTTATTTCCTTTTAATCCTTTCAACAATCCACTCCTTGGGATAAGTATTGGGTTGGCCAATCCCATAGTATTTGTCTCCTTTCACAGAGGTGAAACTTGAGATTGAAAATCTGCACGATCTTGCTGCTGGTCACATAACCATGTAATGGCAAAACCAAGCCTCATGGCCAGATCGAATCATAGTTTGTGTTCCTCCCACCACAGTCAAGCATGCCTCTGAGGAACACTGAGATTATGTGGCTGATCTTTGCAACTAAACTAGCTATAGTATAGAATTTTAGTGTTGACAGCTCACTTTTAAATTTGGGGGGAAAGCAAGTAGAATCCAGTCTTATTTTCAAATTCAATTATGCCTTAAATTATGCCTTCTTGGAAGCCGCAGAGAATTTTAAGTGGAAATGTCATTTAAAGGGACTAAAAAAAAAAAAAAAAAATCTAATTTTACAATGTCTTCCATGTTTGTTGAATAAATAATGAATAAATAGATCTATTGCATTCTGAAATTTGATATGAAATCTTTCCACTTGATCTATTTTGGGTACGATAGTATCAAGTAATGACACTGAACACTGGATAGTTACAACAAATATAAGACATGATTAAATATACATATTTAATTAAATATATACATACATAGGTATCTTCAATTCTTTTACATATACACACACACACTGATACACACATTATATGTGGTTTTCATAGCTATTTAAAGTAATCAAGCTCAGTGAATTAATCATAGCACTATGACACTAAAAGGGCTTCCCCAGTGGCTAAGTAGTAAAGAATCTGCCTGCGATGCAGAAGATGCAAGAGACACGAATTCGATCCCTGGATCAGGAAGATCCTCTGGAGGAGGGCATGACAACCCACTCCCAGTATTCTTGCCTGGAGAATCCTATGGACAGATGAGCTTGGAGGGTTACGGTCCACAGGGTCGCAAAGTGTCAGATACGACTGAAGTGACTAGCACACACATGACACTAAAAGTGCTTTCTACAATTTATATTTCTTAGTTTTCTTACTTGAATAAAGACAGTAATTTTCTATATCTCAGAGTACACCAACTTATAATCATGGTTTCATAAAAGCAAATTGAACAACTACCCAAGATAGAATTTTGTGTTCTTGGCTTATTCAATTAGCAAATCATACTTCCTAGGTTCAGAAATTATATCTTTCTTCTACAGTTTTAAATTCACCTTTTGTTGAAAGACAATTTCCCAAAGCCTTGAGCATCATCCCTGAGAACAAAACTAACTCAGCGTCCTTTACAGATACATAGTTGAACAACAGAGCTTTGGGTTTTGCCAGTGCTTAAGAAGTTCATTCTCTGTAACATTTAGATCTTTCAGCTATACACTGAAAAACTTAGTAAGAATTCACCTGTCCACTCTAGTGACAGTGTTTTGCAAAGTTTAAACACGCCAGTACAAGTTTCAAGACTACACTGAAAAACGGGATTTATCATAGTGTGAAAAGAAACTTCCCACAACTATATTTGCCTGAAAGCAGAGAAACTTAAGCCCAAAGTTGCAACATTATTCCTGGATGCCTAACAAGCAAGGTGAATAACCAGGGTTCCTTTGTAGGGTGAGATGTGTGTGTGGAGACCAGTCAACTACCACCAGGACCAGGACATGGGGAAATGAGGGGGACAATATTGTGAATAAATGATCAACAGCTCTTTCCCTCCTTCTGTTTTTAAGAGGGACCCAATTTGGGTGAAAGATTTTGGCCAGAAACACATTTCCAATCAGGGTAGCATCTGAGCTCCGGGAAATCTATTCTCGGGAATAAATAAGATGAAATGGACAAGGGCAGTGAGGAAACTTTGGTTCTTTACCTCAGAAAGAAAAAGCAGAGCATCATACTTACAAAAGCCGCCTTCCAAGTCCTCTCTAGAGAACCAGCTCTGGGAACTGGGAGAACGCACAGGAGCAGAGATAAGGCGGCAGCGGGGCTTCCTTCCTCCTCCCGGGGGCGAGAGTCATTGTTCCTTATCTCCCTGACCTCCGGGGGCGCCGGGGGCCGGGAAGGGCCGGCCTCTGACCCCTTCTGCCCTCCCTCCTGGCCTCCGCGCCTCGGGTCGGGGTTTCCTATTAGCCGCTCCAGTCGCCCGGCCTGACACGGGCCGGGGGAGGCAAGAGGGCCGGTCTGCGAAGCGCTTGCGAGATGCAGAGGGTTATATAAGCCCGCGTATTATTATCATCACACACACCCCCATAGAACCAAGGCTGCCAGACAAACAAAAGGCAGTTCCAAGAAGGGGAGGAGCAGGGGCAGAAGTTACACTGGGGGTGAATTTCGGGACACTGCTGAACTGGCTGGGAAAAAAAGGCAACTCAGTTTGTGCATGCAAACCTCGGCAAACAGAGCCGCAGCTGGCCGAGCGGCCGGCCACGCGGGAAGGCTCCTCGGAGGAGGGGAGGGAGGGGGTCGGGGGAGGCAGGGCTCTCCGGCTGCGGTCCTTCCCGCCCCCAGGCAGCCGACACAGTAGCCGCCCGTGGTGGGATGGAGTGGATGAGGAAGATGTGGTATTTGGAGAGGCAGGCATTCCAGAGACCGAGTGCTTAGTAAACACGGATGTTTCTTAGACTCACACCAGGTGCTTCTGCTGCTTCGCTTTCGTCCTGGTCTCTCGTTTTGCTAATGAGAGTTTGCAGGGAGTTCCAGGGATCAGAGCCCTACCCTATCTGTCCATCCTCTGTTTTAAATCTCCGTGGGTCTGTTCTTTTCTTTGTGGGAGCGAAAACCTCCCAGCCAAAGGGTTCTTTAGGCCAGAGCTGGGGCTGAGAAAGTTTTCACTTCGTCCTCTCTGCTACCCTCCCTCCCCCATGCTGCTACCCTCGGTTTTCTTTAGATGATTCTTTTCCTGCGCTGTTTCTGGCTCTGCTGCCCAACCCCCGAGGAACTTCCTCCTCCAGGCATTCACGCCTTCCACGTGTCACCGCACTAATTCCTCTCTTCCCAGCCCAACGCCCCTCACCTACTCCAGCTCCTGAGACTATGAATCATGTTCTAAAGATGGCCTTTCCGGTTCTTCCCTGCCCAGCCCCAGCCTGTCTTACATCCTCCATGTCAGCCTGGAATGTCCTCCCTCCCATTTCCTTCAAAGCACAGTTCAAATCCCATCTTCCCCCCAAATTCTCCCAATTTCCCTTCTTTTCTTCTCCTTGACCTGGCTTCTCTGATGTAATTCTGCACGTACATCTGGCTTCCTAAGTCTGGGATCTGGTGTGATTCTTGGAGGTGGCCTAGGACAGGCACTTCATTGAGTGTTTTGACTGAATGTAGCTGACAGCCAACCCAATGTCACCTGGGCCAGCAGTCTTGGAGTGGAGGGGCCCCAGGTAACCTCCAGGTGCTCAGATGAAAGTCTGCATTGATGGACGGCTGAAATTGTGCAGTGGGCCAGTGGGGGTTGTGATACCTTTTACTTTTGGATATGTTTGGAAATTTTTACAAATTAACAAAAAGAAAAATATATTAAGGCATATATATGGAATCTGGAAAAATGGTACTGATGAACCAAGATGGTTCTTGGTGACAGTCCCCTGTTAGTTCCTGCAGGGCAGGAATAGTCAGAAATAGAGAATAGGCTTATGGACACGCAGCTGGAGAGGGCGGGACAAATTGAGAGAGTAACATTGAAATATTTACATTACCACGTGTGAAACAGATAGCTAAAGGGAAGTTTCTGTATAGTGTGGGGAGCTCAGCCTGGGGATCCTTGACAGCCTAGAGGGGTGGAATGGGGTGGGAGAGAAGTTCAAGAGGGAGGGGACACATATATGCCGTGCTGTGCTAAATCTCTTTAGTCGCGTCCGACTCCGTGCAGCCCCATGGACTATAGCCCACCAGGTTCCTCTGTCCGGGATTCTCAAGACAAGAACGCTGGAGTGGATTGCCATGCCCTCCTCCAGGGGCTCTTCCCAACCCAGGGGCTGAACCTGCGTCTCTTGTGTCTCTTGGAATGGCAGGTGGGTTCTTTACCTCTAGCGCCACCTGGGAAGCCTGGACATATGTGTGTCTATGGCTAATTCATGTTGATATATGGTAAAAAACCAACACAACATTGTTAAGCAATTATCTTCCAAATAAGAATAAATTTTAAAAATTAGAAAGCTCGGTAAAATTTGGAGAGGGGCGTCTGACCTTCTGTCACATTCCTTAGGACGCGTGCTCCTGAGGGCACCAGGAATGCTGGCCTCTACTGAGCTCCTGCTATTGCTCGTTCAGGAGACCTCCGGAGTGTAGCTGACTTCCTAGAAGGCCAGCAAAGTTCCTGAAAGGTGAGATTTTCCGAAATCACAGACTTCTTGGATGCATTTTATGAGAGAACTCCTCCACCGTGGAAGGAATGCAGACTATCACAACAGAGCTCAATGTGAGAACAATAGCTCTCTGGTGATGTGTTTTATGATATGGAGTGAAGTACAGAATGTGAGCTGTCAGGTGTTGAATTTCTGTGGCTTAGCGTTCACGCGTTCTTGGTGACATTCCCCTGCTAGTCCTTGGTAAAAGCAGTAAGCTGTCTGTGCCGTCTGTGGTGGCTGGATATACAGTGGTGTCATTTAGAGACTTCGGGGGGTGTCGACGGGCTCTCCCGGGCACCCAGAATGTTCAGTGAATTAGAAAAACTTTCCCGCCTCCACTAATTTAGAACAATAAAAAACTGATTCAGATTCTAAAGAGGAATTTTGGCTTTCAGTTCTTGAGGTATGGGCTTCAGGAAGGACTGAGATCTCATTACAGTTTAGTAGTTCAAGATCTCCCCTCTTTTTGTTCTGCTCAAGTCAGAGCCATCACCTTTGTTTTCCCTGCCATGTATGAGTCTTGACTGGGTGTCAGGCACTTTAATGTGCCTTATGTTCTTTATGTGCATTCTAACATAGTGATTGATCTAGTTTAACACTTGATCTAGTTTAACTTCCTCGTTAAAAAGGTACAGAACTTGAGGTCTAGAGAAATTAAATGTCTTGCCCCAGATTTTTTTTGTTTCTATTTTTTTTTTTTCTTTTGGATGTGGACCATTTAAAAAGTCTTTATTGAATTTGTTACAACATTGCTTCTTATCTCCTGAAGAAGGGATCAAACTCCCAGCCCTTGCATTGGAAGGTGAAGTTTTAACATTGAACTGCCAGGGAAGTCCCCTGCCTAAGATTTTATAACAGACCCAGCATTAACTTCCCAAGTGGCACAGTGGCAAAGAATTCACCTGCCAACGCAGGAGATGCAGGCTTGATCCCTGGGTTGGGAAGATCCCCTGGAGAAGGAAATGGCAACCCACTCTAGTTCTTGCCTGGAGAATCCCGTGGACAGAGGAGCCTGGCAGGCTACAGTCCATGGGGTCGCAAAGAGTTGGACATGACTAAGCACACACGTACACACACACCCCATTAAACTTCAGAGATCCAATGTCTGCCTGGAACCCCAGGTCTCCCTGAGTCCATTTTCTCCTCAGCTGTTAAATTGCAGGGAAAGTGAGAGGACACAGACATACTCTTCACTTTGGTTTACTTGTCTTTTTTGCTGGAAGTAGAAACTGGTCAACATTCACCTCGTGGCAAATGAAAATCAAGTGAGGAATAAATATGTAATTTGTCCGAATGATGCAGGGCTCGCCTTCTCTTTTCATTCAAATCAAAGCAAGTAGCAGAGAATACTTCTGCATGAATCATCGAGCTACTTATATAGACTTGGCCTGAGAGCACTCTTGCAAGAAAACTGCTTATGCCCCAAGGTTATCAATCCAGTCAAGGTGACTTTTTTCACAGGAGACACAATAATTATGGCAAAGACATCTCTCTTAGAGGGGCCGGTATAGCCCAGGGGAAGTAAGGATCCCATATGTCGACATAGCTTGTATGAACCACTGGCTTGGAAGGGCTAAGATTTCACATGCTGCCCTGACATCTCTGAGCCTCATGGGGCTCCAAAAAGCTGTGTGTTCCCCTACTTTTATCTGATACGCTCCCCACCATTTGGGAAAGACTCTCCCACTGGCTAATTTCCCTACAGCGGGACAGCAGCAGTCTACCTGTTCTGCATCCTACTGGGTTTACTTCCCTGCCAGCCCACAGTCATTGAAACCAGCCAATCACATCCTTCCTGGGATCCCGGGTACCTCTCACTCTCCCGTTACTACAGAACCTGCTCCTTATGGCCTCTTCTTCCTCGCTCTGTTCCTAAATGCAGCTTCTGTGTTGCCCCATGTGACCTAGAGTGTCCACTTCCCCCTGGACTCTTAGTATATGTGACTAATAAATTACTTTTGATCTCCTGTGTCCCGAGTCAGACGTCCTATTTGGTCATCTGAGAACCCTAGGACAGGACTCCCTCCCTCCCCCATGGGGTGAAGAGGAGGCGAACAAAACAATGACCAGACATTCATGCTAATACTAAATGGAATTCTCATAGAACTAGTGCCAAATATCACATCCTTTGGTGTTTCACTAAGCGAAGCATCAGGCTACTGGCAAATAGATATGGATTTGAACTGAAATTAGCTGAAACTGACCTTTATTAGCTTCAAGGTCCCTGAGCTTTCCCTTGTGCTCTTTTTAATTTTTATTATTCTCACCTGGAGATTTTTGCAAGAAACAGCATTGTTCTCTTTCCTGAGGTGGCTTAACTGTAGCCCTGCCCAAAGGCAAAGAAATCAAAAGATGACCCTTTCATTCCTGTCATTTAAATCTTTACTAACTGCATTCTTTCAGGACAGTGTAGCAGAAAGAATTTTTCTCATCTCCAAAGACAAGAGATTATAATAAGCAGATGTTTTTAATATTTTTTTTTACCATCCAAAGCATCCCAATAATAATGTATTTCCAAATTCTCAGCCTAAGAAACAGTCTTCGATGTAATTTCTTTCCCTATTCATGAGATTTACAATAGGAAGGTCGTGTTTGTACTAGATTTTTGACTTGAAATAAATCTTCTTTTCTCCTCGGCATTTCTATAGAATCCAAGCACTTCATTATTTAGTCTTTTCCAAATATTAAATGCTTGTCATTCTTGAAGAACGAGCTAATCTTCCCTTTATGGGTGGGGAAACTGAGATGTGGAACTTGCAATCATCGCCAGAACACAGATCATCCTAAAGGTTGTGGATACCCATTGAAATGCTATCCTCTGCACATCGTAGACATGAAATAAAATGGTAAATTGTCTCATAAGCAGCAAGTATGACATCCTCCAACTATTAGAAAGTATTTGTTAAAATTCATTTGCATTTTGCCTAATGTGAGAAGCTCTATGGAGTAAAGAAATATATGCAAGCCCCACCACCAACCTCAACACAGGCTCTGGCCGATCGATTCACTGCCCCTCTTTCTAGACTGTGCCTCATACGGATCAAAATATATTCTGAGTTCAGCTGGACAAGGCTTCGTTTAAACCACATCTGGTGCTCATCAAACCTCTATTTTAAGAGTGGGGAATTCTTTTTCAGAGATAGATTCTGTCTGGAAGGTCTATGGCAGCAAACAGTCCTTATTAAATTTCACAACATTTTACCAACATCTATACAGTACCCGCTTTTCCAGATTACGGAATCCAGACAAAAACCCTGACCCCCCACTTCAAAGAATTCCTCACTTGACTAATTCTAAAGACTAAATTGATTTTCTCATCATTTGTTGTGTTTGACAATAGAAAGGCTGATGCAGCAACATTGCTAAAATGACAGCTCCTTTCTATCCGAGGGGAAGGAATTCGTGTTAATATTCTTAATGACTGGCATCTTTATGAGAATGTGAAATCGTTTATCCTCAGCAATAACCTGCCTAGGATTAAAAAGTACTTGGTACTTAGAACGGAAGTCATCTGTCAGGAAAAATTATTTAGACGGATGCAAATGAACTGAATGAATTGGCTTCCTAATTATGGTGTGTATAGTCAAGTTTGTTAAAATCGGTTTGAGTTGAAGCATTTGGAGAGGATCTTTCAAGAAGTGATCTGACATTCTGCTGGAGGAAAAGACAACACGTTTGTCTGATAAACTCCTTTCACATTTCCTAAGCATTGCTGGAAATGATTTAAGAAGGAAGGGCATGTAAATTGAGGGAAAATGCATTAAGTGCACGTTATGTCTTGCTAATTTGTAACAACAGTAATAATGCCTCACGAAAACAGCGAACAGCGAACAGCGTGTTCATCGCAATGCCCTAGATTCTACATAACCAATATTATTTTCCATGGGGGTTTGTTTCAGCCCTCTTGGGGCTGACTTGGGCGTGAGCCCACGGGGACAAGTCTACGCCAGCCCTTAACAAACGATGTGGAGACCAGTCTGTATTCTCTAAGAGTTGTTCCGCTCTTAATGGACATGGTTTTGCACACCAGTTAGCAAGTTTTGACTTGAATCTCAGTCTTCCCTTCCTCACCACCTTGACAGCAAACTTCCATTTAGCTTTTTACAAAAAAAGCCTAGTAAATTGTGGGAATAAGCACTTTACTAGCATTGGCAATTAAATTAGTCTGGGGAAAAGGTGTAAATTGCAGGCAAATGTAAATTCCTTCCATGTAATTAATGATGGGGTTTTACCTTTTAGGATTTATGCAGAACTTTCTTTTGAAAGTCAGCACTGACTTTTGAAGACAAAATAACTTGGGTCCAAATCCTAGCTCTACAGGTGTGTAATTTTTTTTGTATAGTCCTTCTAAGTAGAATGATTAGTACAGAAATAACTAAGTTTATAGCAGTGTCCAGCATGTTGTCAGTACTCAGTTATCATTTAGTTTCTCCTTTTTCTGACTCTTTTAGGGCATTTGTGTCCTAATCACTAGTTTAGTATTATTTGCCCTGAGTGAGTAAAAAACATTCCTTTTTTCAGTGAGTACATATTGAGCGGTGACCTTGGAAACAGCTGCTTAGGTTTCTGTATTTAAATATAAATATTAAATGATATTGGAGACGGAAATGGTAACCCACTCCAGCATTCTTGCCTGGGAAATCCCATGGACAGAGAAGCCTGGTAGGCTACAGTCCATGGGGTTGCAAAAGAGTCTGACATGACTTCCCAACTGAACAACAGCATTAAATGATACAAAGAGATAACAGTAAGGCTCTTTTAAAAGAGAATGATTGATAATTATAATAATAACCCAAGTGTTATAGTTGTGACTTCAGCCCCGGGAGCAAAATTATTCAGAGCATCAGATAAATTCAAGCTGTTAGGGCTGGTGTCAGAAATCCAAAGAAAGCTTTTGCTAGAAAATAGTGGATTAGAGAGACATAGAAAAAAAGAACCCAGGGAACATGATCCAAAAAATTCAACGGGACCAAATCCAGTTTGCTCCCTCTAGGTGTGTGTGTGTGTGTGTGTGTGTGAGTGTGAGAGAGAGAGACAGAGAGAGAGAGAGAGAGAGTAGAGGGGAAAAAAAGACCCAGATGCTGAGAAATAATGAAGGCAGAAAGAACAGAACGTCAGAGGATCAGATGGTTGGATGGCATCACCGATTCAATGGACATATGAACTTGGGCAAACTCTGGGAGATGGTGAGGGACAGGGAGGCTTGGTGTGCTGCGGTCCACGGGATCGTAGAGAGTCGGACACAACTCGGCGACTGAACAAGAGGGGAAAATGGCAAGTGCAAAAGCATATGCCAGAGAGCAGGGACTGGGCAAAGCAAAGGAGGACAGAGTGGGAAGAGGAGATGAAGAGGTGCGGAGGTGAAGGAGATGAAGGGAGGCGGAGGTGTGGGGGTTATACAGTCGTGCAGTCTTTGAGAGATGCTGGTGGAGGATGTGTTGAGCCGGAGACAGGAAAAAGCCTCATTCTGCAGAATCTACAGATACCCATGTCTGGGGCTGGCAGGTGTATTAGTAAGAACCAGAGGTCAAGAGCCCGAGGCGAGGGTGATGGACAGTAAGAGAAGTGATAACGGGCAGAGCCTGAAAGGAGTTGCTTTGCTGCTGTAAACCGGTGCCAAGTGGAGAAACCTGAGACCGACATGTGATTGCCTTACCTGAACGAACTTTTTACCCTGAAATTCACTAACCCTGCAGTCAAGTTACACTGTGCACTTAAAGTGTCTGTGCGCTGGGTGGGGTAGGACAAAGGTCATAGTACCAGGCAGGAAAGATGTAGCGGAATGTGGTCTTCTTAGCTCACCTATTTGTGTTTGAGGAAAGACGGATACAAGCAAATATCAGAAACTTTGGAGCTGTCCACAAAAGGGATGGCTGCAATCGTGGGTAGGAAGAAAGGAGGTGGAAAAGTGTACCCTTTGTATCCTGCCACTTACCTGGACTTCACGTCTTCCCTGACTGATCCTTTATTGCAACATTGCTCAGCCGGCGTCTGCGAGGGCATCTTACATAGTAAGTCACCTGTGTTTACTTTTTATCCTGACTGGTTGTAGCAAAGGGAAAAATTATGGACTCCCACCAGCGGTGAGACTGAGCATTACTTTTGTCATAGAAATAGAAGGTTATCCAAAAAATGTTATTCAGACAGTCCAAATCTGTCAAATTATTGACAGAGCAGTTCAGGTTTCCAAGAACTGGCTTAAAAAATATTCTTAAGTGAAATTTGTTCGCTTTATCATTTTTTTTTTTTCTGGCTTTGAAACTGTGTTTTGCAGCAAAGCTGAGATTTGGCAAATTGAACCGACTCATAAATCCTGTATTTAAGTATCGGGACTTCTCTGGTGGCTTAGTGGTAAAGAATCTGCCTGTCAATGCAGGAGACACAGGTTCGATCCCTGGGTTGGGAAGATCCCCTGGAGAAAGAAATGGCAACTCTCTCCAGTATTCTTGCCTGGGAACTCCCATAGACAGAGGAGCCTGGCAAGCTATAGTCCATGGGAGTGCAAAAGAGTCAGACACGACTTAGTGACTAAACAACAACCATTTAAATATTTAGATCATGACATCTTAAAAGCTTTTTAAGAGAGAACTCCAAACATCCTTTACATTTAGCAAACACTTACTGGATGTTTAATATATGCCAGAGACTGCTGCCAATGCAAATAGGATATGGTACCTGCTTTTTCAAGCATGTGCTTTTCCATACAAACTGTGTTCCTGGAAAGAATTCTCTCAATTGCAAAATTTAAAGATCATTGAATATGTGAAAAAGAACTTGGCTGAAATATCAACTGAGCTTAAAGGAAAAAGGGAAAATGTGGAATAGGACAATGTAATTAATGGAGGGAGGTTCACAGGTCCTGACTTAGCCCTGATAGTTCTGCACTTCAGTCAAGTTAGACTCTCAGACATGCTTCCTTGTTTGTATGATGGGGACTATGAGAATTACATGTCATAGAGATGTGGAAAAGTTAAATTAGATTATATATATATATAAAGCACTTCCTTGCACATAGCAATATACTCAATATACTTAGCTATTATGTATAATAGTAAGTAAAACATAGGCATATTTTTCATTCATTCAGTTTCGTTCTTGAAGTGACTGTTATTTTTGTCTATTACTAAAGCATGAGCCCTGGAAGTTTTAGATACAGTCATTAGGGGTATGAAAAGGCACTAGACTGTCAAGGGGATACATTGGAATGAGTACTGTTCTGAAATTTTCGGACTTGTGTATCTGTCTCCAGGATATGACTGCCAGTTAGTTTCACAGTCTGTTTCTTGATCTGTAAAATGGGTCTAATAATGACTGTGCTATCTACGTTATTCAAAAAGTTAGGAGGATCAAATAAAATAGGATTATAAAAATGATTTGAAATGGGTAATATCATATATAAACAAACATTATAGCAAAATAATAATTATGAGTTTTCCTTGAGCTATGGTACTGATAACTGATTGGTAAAAAGTGTAATTGTGGTTTATAAATATTTTAAGTGGAAATTACTGTTCATTTTTTACAGAAAGAGTATAGATTTAGAGGAAGCATGGAAAAATAAGAATACTTGGATTCTAATCAGCTCTATTAGCATATGCAAATAATTTAACTCTCCTGTGTCTATCTTTCATAAAAATATTTGTATTTGAAAATAATTACCAAAAAAATCTGAGGTTTGGAAAACTGGCCAATGTATAGGCTTAGTTCAAAGAACAAATTATTCTTATGGACTAAAGATATAATTTTTCATAGAATTCTTTTTTCAGCACTTGCTGTAATTAAAGTTTAGCTATATGACAAACAGGGAATTATTCTGCCAAATTATCTCTACATTCACAACAGAATTCTCCCTTTTACCAACAGATGTAATACTGGTAAGCCTGATTTCTTTATAATTCTAACCAGATTTTCAATCACACTCTCAGTGAATTGAAATATAGATGATAACAATCTGAATGCACATACTCTTTTTCCTGTGACATATTCCTTTCATTGCTCTGCAAATCAGTGACTTTTTAAATAACAAATAGAAATATAGGATATGTTTTAAAAGCAAAGCTATTTTTTCCAAAAAAATCAAAACCACAATTAAAAATTCTAAGTTAATCTTTTTTAGAATTATTAAATTGTTATTCTTGATAGTGCAAGATGAAAAATGTAAATTAATGACTTTGAAAGATATTTATAATCCAGTAATGTCTCATTTTACTTCCTGTACAAATACATCTGTTTTAGACATAAATTATGTAGGTACATACTGGTTTATACACTCACATAATTTAGAAAACTCTGAAGAATATGGCTCTTATACTTCTCTTGGGGAAATTCCAGAACCTGAGGACGTATGTCCAATGTTTATTTCTCATTGAGGTGACGTCACTGAAGGGCAGTTCAACTCCAGGGATTAAACCCAGGTCTCCTGCATTGCAGGCAGATTCTTTACCGTCTGAGCCATCAGGGAAGCCCATGGAAGGCAACAGGTTTCTCTAATGTATTACATATATAATAATATATGTATTTGGAATCACTGGAAGCACGAAGTAGTGAAGTAGGTGTTAGAAGACATGAGTTCCAATGTGGATTACTCCACTCACTAGCTCTCTAGACTCCTCTCTCAGATGCTGTTTTCTGGTGTGCAGAAATGACGTATTTGCTTTGCTTATCCAAAGACTGCAAGTTCCAGTGATTTGACTCAAGGGAAAATGTTTTGAGGGTGTGATAGTTAATATTATTATCATTACTTGGATAGCATTCTGTTGGCAAAGGTTAAAAGGTGCCTTTACAAACAAGGCTCTTTATAACAAAGCTTCAAACTTTTAGATCAGCGCTTGGGTATTTCTGGTAGAATGGATTTTCCACAAAGAATACACCGAAACAGTACATGCTTCTGCAGGTATTTGTTCCAGCCCTGAGACTTCTCTGCAGTCCCTGATTATTCATCATGGCACTAGTAAAAGGGGCCGTGGGAGAGCTGGCCTCATACCCTCATGGTTTCCTCAGTTCTAGAGGACAACTGACACATGAAATCCAGTTAGTCCTGGTAGAATTTTACTGCCTTATACGTTTTGATAAAGCCTGGCCTAGAACTATCTCTGGGAAATATGGGTTTTAAGATTTTTTTAGGCAGGCTTCAGTTTCCTCAGGTGGTGCTAGTGGTAAAGAATCCGTCTGCCAATGCAGGAGATACAAGAGATGCCGGTTCGATCCCAGGGTCGGGAAGATCCCCTGGAGAAGGAAATGGCAACCCACTCCAGTAATTCTTGTCTGGAGAATTGTATGGACAGAGGAGTCTGGCAGGCTACAGTCCATGGTGTCCTAAAGAGTTGGACACGACTGAGCATAAACACTTTCATATTTTTTTCCAGTTTCCTCAAATGTAAAATGGGGGATTTTTACCTAGATGATCTCTGAGGTATATCTCTTATAGTCTGTGCTTCTATGATATTTTCCATGCCTTTCTTGGGAAATCTAGCCTTAATTGTGATTATTTCAGAAAACTACAAGAAATAAGATCTAGTAGATTCAATAGAATGTGTGATAATTTCCTCTTTCTTCCAAGTGATTTAAAACCTCTCATCTCACTGGCAAATTGTCCTACAATTGAGAATGTGATTTCAAGCCAATGAATTTTTATAGTCAAATCCAACTACAGCAACAAAAAATATGACTTACTGTGGGGTTTTCAGGGCATTTTAATTTATGATATGCAGCAGATAGTGGATACTTTCATCCAGGTGGGATGGGTCTGTCTGTCTGGCACAGTCCCTAAAATTCTGGTCTAGCCATAATTTTATATGCCCTTAAAAGTGGGACTGTCACAATCTCCTCAGTTCAGCTCTCAAGAGAAATTAATTGATAGCATAGATTCCTGAGTGGCTGGCATGTGAGTGACACCCAGCTCTGTAATTTCACATCTAATCAAGGAGGATGGGAATTCTAGTTGGCCTATTGTCTATTTAAATCTGTTTCTGGATGGAATTCAGCTGGCCCAAATGTAGCGCTGAGAGAGTGATGTGCGGAAGATGGAAAAAAATTAAGCCAGAAAACTGGTGCGCGAGATAGTGTTTTCCACAGTATCAAAAGAATTGCCTGGTGTGGTTGTGGATTTACTTTTGATTAGTTTCCTCAAATTTCTCAGTAACTAAAATGCAGTTTTCTACCCCAATTATCCTTGACCAATCTGGCTATGAATATATAATGAAGATTTATGGCCTATATCAAATATACCATCTTGAAGCTATGCTTAATAGAGGCAGATGCTTAAAACTCAACATCTATCTTCATGTTTCTGATAATAAAGAGAGGGAGCAATATTAAAAATCTACGAATAATAGTAATGAATGCAAAATTGTACCTAATCAAGAGCTAAAATTAGATGACATCATGTTAAGTGGTAAGAGATCACCTATGAGAAGGAACTTATTAGTAGTTGGTATAGCGAACAAAAGAAAGTCCCATGTAAGTAATGGGGTAATTTTTCTTCAAGGATGGGTGAGATGTGAACATCACAACTCTGATGGGAGGACAGCCTGAGCTCAGAAAATACTATGAGCAAATCCTTAGTGGTAAAAGTAAATGATGGAAATTTAGGAGATGCTGAACCAACTTAGTAAAGAACAGAAAGTACATTAGGGAAGGGATATGGTTCAAGTGGAAAACATGATGCAGGTCCTTAAAGGCTGGTGTTTTATTTATTAATAAGCTGGCTGCTATAGAAAATTGACTGTTTTAGAATAATGGAAGAGCATGATGAAAATGATGTTAAAAGAAGATTAGTTTAATATTGATATATAAAATGAGTGGAAAAAGAGCAAAAGATGGTGCAAAACTGGATTAAAGTCCTTCCCTGTTCCTCCCACCATGCTTTTTAATTTCAAAGGAGAATATCTTATTTACTTAGACTGGTCTTGGGGAAAGAGCAGAGCTTGCCAGGTAAGGAGAATAATTTAACCTAGATGGAGGGAACAGTAGAATAAAGGTTAAGAGGTAGTGGGAGGCATGCTCCTGAAAGGTTAATTAATTTGCTCAATATCTCATTATTAATGGTAGCCAAGCTCTAGAATCCAGGTTGCCGATATTTTCCCACTGTACCACTCTGTTTCTTTTTCCCAGCTATAACACAACTGCCACTGTTCAGCAAATTTTGTCATTGCTAGTAACATTTTAACCTGTTACTTGCCCAGCATGAAATAAGCTTTACCTGAAGCCAATGAGGCAGTCCAGTGGGGTTTTCTAAACTTCTAAAGGGCTTAGAATAGTGGCAGAAACAATTAGAAGAGTACTTCCAATTCCACTTCTGAGATGAAGGCAGTGGTTGCCCAGAAGAGTGGCTCAATGGATTTCTGGTTTTATCTACTTTTTATTAAAAACGTTTTTATTTATTTATTTTTTTGGCCATGCCACGTGGCATTTGGGATCTTAGTTCCCTGACCAGGGATTGATTCCACAGTCCCTACATTAGAAACACAGACTCTTAACCACTGGGCCACCAGGGAAGTCCTTGGATCTCCAATTTTAGAGCAAAAACAACTAATGAGAATAGCAACCGCTACACATGAAGTGTTTCATAAAGCTTATTTCCTCTGTTTTCTGTCCTTATTTTTGTGTCAAAAAAACATGACTTTAAAACAGGGTATGTTTGACTGGTATTTTTCCCCCTTCCTCTCCACTTATTCATTTTTCTTTTCTTACAAGGACTATGCTTCTCCTTGTCAAGAAGTCTTTGTACCTCTGAGACAGGTCGATAAGTTGAACATATAGGAATAGAATCCTGAATTGAAATCTGACTTTAGACAGTCTGGATGAAGGAGTTTTAGAATATCAGCCTATAGTCCATACCTTCATCTCCACATATTGCAGGCTCATGAGCCTGTTGACCTAAGTGGACGCCAGCAGAAAAGACGTAGTGTTAAACTTCACAGTTAAACCCAACTTTTGTGCTGCAGATGACATTTATTGCTCTAATGATGGAATGAGTGTATTCTGTCTTTTTTCCTTGGTTCCTTGCACTGGATGTCTTGAGAATGACCAAGTCAGTCATTAGCCATTAATAGCTTCCAAGTATAAACTAACTCATGCCAATTTGACCCCCATGGGTGGCAACCCTAACTGAGAACTAGATTTACAGGTGTGGATACTTAGGCTGGCATTTTTCCCATAGGAACCAGGGAACAGCAAGCTCAGTTGAGTAAAATAAAACGGGCCAAAGTCTTCATTAAAAATTTGAACAGAACCCAAGTCTCTTTTGAGGAACCAAAATGCTGTCAGGTCTCCCCAGGTCAATATTATTCCCACAAATTTCTAGCAATTTAAATCCCAAATCTGGCAGACTCAAGCAGTGTATTCTTTCAATCATGCTGCCCCGCACCCCACCTCCCACCGCCCCTGCCCCACATCTGGTGCAAGAGTGTGAAATGGTAAATATAATCTTCTACCTCTAATAAAATTATACCTAATCCTGAAAATTATCCATTGATTTAGTATCAAGAATGGCTCTCCTGTTTTTGGAGAGAAGCTTAAAATGAAATATGACAAATAAAAGAGTAGAACAAGAGGAGATAGAAAGAAAAGCAGGAGGGCAGGAAAATCTTTCTCAAAGCTTTAAATTAAGAATGATTTGTCGTTGTCGTGAGTGAAAATGGGAGTGTCTATATCACTTGTAAAATAAGTCATTCACACATTCTGTAAAAGGATGTCAACCAAGTTAGAAGCTGAAAGTTTATGAGCAGAAGCAACTTAAATATTTCATCTCTTCTTGCCTCTTTACTCTTTAGATTATATGTCCCTCTTCACTAACATTTTCTTAGCTGAAAGAAGAGAATTATAGATATTGTGCAGAAGTAGTTTGTTGTTCTGACTTGAAAATCCCTTACTTCCCTAAAGTTTAAAAACACTAGAAGAGTTATTGAGCCAATTATTTTCTGAATCTGAGAAAAGATCCTTTTCATCTAAGGAGGAATATGTCATAAACAACATCACAGTGGTATATTCTGTCTGATGCCCATGGATGATCAGAAAGTTCAATTTTATCAGTTCAAAATTATATTATTAAACATTTAGATGCACATGTATTTACCTGTTGGAGTAGGGAATGGCAGCCCACTCCAGTATTCTTCCCTGGAAAATTCCATGAACAGAGAAGCATGGCAGGCTACAGTCCACGGGGTCACAGAGAGTCGGACATGACTGAGCACACAGCACACGTTGTTTACCTGTGTTGCAGTACACAGTTACCCCAACCATAGCTGGGGATACGTATAGTGTTACAAAATGAAATTCTACTTCCAGCATCCTTATTTTCCTTAAGGGATGTCACCACTCCCTGATTTCCTGGGCTTCATGCCTGTGTCTTCTTTGTCACTTGTCTTTCCCTTGTCTTTTGACTAATACCAAGCTTTTCACAATGTTTCTTACCCCCATCCTTTCCTCACTGTCAGTGTCACTGATGAGAACAGCAACTTATTTTTCATTTTCTTTTTTGGACTCCCAATTGAGTGTTCCCCCTGCACTCATCTCTTTCTCTCTTTCTCTCTCCCCATTCCTGAAAAGCCTACTGCTTAAACATCCTAAGGCATCTATTTCAAAAATAGATACAACCTCGCTAGCTGAAGTTCTGATGTGTCATGACACTCTGGAGTCTGGCCTAATTCAGCTGACATGATGTGCTTAAAACAGAAAAGGGGGGACGTCCCTGGTGGTCCAGTGGCTAAGACTCCAAGCTCCCAGTGCAGGTGGCACAGGTTTGATCCCTGGTTGGGAACTAAGACCCTGCATGCCACACAGAAATAAAAAACGGTACAAAGTAGAGGCAACCAAGGACTGTGTTCTTCCTCCTGTTTCTTTCTCATCTTTTTCTGTCTCTTCCTCTATCACTTTTCTTTCCTTCCTCGTCTCTCTCCTCTGCCAAATACCTCCCTTTATCATATTCCTAAACTGCATCTATGCACATCCTCTGACTCAGAAATACTATGTCTTGGCTTGCGAATGACATGCACAATTTAACTCCAAGCCTTAACTCAGGTGGTTCCTTCTGCCATCTTGGAAAAAGCAGCCAACTCTTTGAATTCTTACTAAGTTCTAGGTGCTGTGTACAACATCTTACTTTTATTATCTCACTGAACCTTTTACATTTTGTGATCATCATATCTCCATTTGACAGAGAAGGAAACTGCGGAAAAGAGGGTAAATGAATTGTCTCCATAGACGTTGCAAAGAATGGAGGTGAATCACTGCTCTGATTCACCTGCTTAATGACGTGGAGAAAAGTCTTGCCTGGCTCGGATTCCAGCTCCTCCAGTAGGGGGCTCTGTGGACATCCTTTTTATTTAATTAGTAGTAATAATTGATACTTGACCACAAAACCCTTTGCATTACTACTAAAAAAAATTGGGGGAGGGAGGAGCTTGTCTTCCACTCACAGCTAAACTAGATATTCCTAAAGGGAAAGAATGGTGTCCTATGTTATTTTGTAATCCTCTGAGCACTAGGATAGAAGTACATACACAAGTTGTTGAGTACACATGCTCAGTTGCTCAGTCGCATCTGACTCTTTGCAACCCCATGGACTGTAGACCGCCAGGCTCCTCTGTCCATGGGACTTCCCAGGCAAGAATACTGGAGTGGGTTGCCATTTCCTGCTCCAGGGGATCTTCCTGACCCAGGGATCAAACCCTGGTCTCCTGCATTTCCTGTATTGGCAGGAGATTCTTTACCACTGCACCACCTATTAGCACATTGATACAGCTTTCAGTCTGTTCTTCTGGCTTTATTTAGAAGTTACCTATGGCTGTTTCTTAGGATAACAGATCAACTGCCAAAAAGTAGTTTAAGCTGTTTGATATTGAGTCTGCCCCTCAAGTCTCTTTTACTAAATATAGATACCATATATGACATGAATGGGATAACACATGTGAAACCTTCGGAAATAAAAAAGTATTATACACCCCTTGCTTTTATTCATTTGCTGTATTTCTTTTTTCTTGCCAGTACGAAGCTCTCAAGAGGCAGGAAGGAGCACATGACTTTAGAGGCCGTTTTTGGGGGGAAGATGCACTTCTCGTAGATGAAAGTTAAAAGCTGAAGTGTCCAGAATTTATGGATGCAACACCAAGCACGTCTGTGTATTAGGATATTCTACTCAGGGGAAGACTGATTACTGGCAGGTGAAGGTTAAGGAGGAAGCTTGAAACTGGCAGGAAGTCTATTCAGAGGACCTGTTATGTTATAGAAAGGTGATTTTGATGCTAAGCCGAATCCGTAATAGGAGTTTGAGGCTAATAACCACAGGTGCACGCTTTTATGTTAACTTACCAAGAAATGCACAGTCTTGTATGCATTTCATCTGTTATCGTCATGACCCTGGTAGAACTAATATCTCAGAACAGTCTGATCTTCAGTTTTAAGTTAGTATAGCAGGTGTCGCCTATAATACCATACCACAAAACTGGTCAATAAACAGAACCCCCTGAAATTCAGATTTTTATTTTGTCGGTTAAGAATGTGCTCTTATTGCTCAGAAGAATGAAAAGATGCTTAGATTGGTGTATTTGGAGCCTCTATCAAGGAAATGACTACGGGAGCATTTTCCCGAGTTCTTGAAATAAATTTATTTCAGGCCTATTATGTATTCCATGAAGTGGAAAAGCTGCATATATTAGTAGCTCTATTTGCAGATGAGAAAAAACAGAACAAAGTAATAACAAAAACTAGTTCAGGGTTTCAGTTCATTGTAGCAATAGACCTTTTTAGCAAGTTTGTAGCTGAGCTGAAGATTTGGACAATGCCAACACCAGAACAACAAATGAAGTGAAACGAAAATGAAATGAAAAGATGCTTGCTCCATGGATAGAAAGCTGTGACAAACCTAGACAGCATATTAAAAAGCAGAGATATCACTTTGCTGACCAAGGTTTGTATAGTCAAAACTCTGGTTTTTCCAGTAGTCATATACGGATGTGAGAGTTGGATCATAAAGAAGGCTGAGCAACAAAGAATTGATGCTTTCAAATTGTGGTGCTAGAGAAGACTCTCGAGTGTCCCTTGGACATCAAGGAGATCAAATTAGTCAATCCTAAAGGAAATTAACCCTGTATATTCATTGGAAGAACTGATGCTAAAGCAGAAACTCCAATACTTTGTCTACCCAATGTGAAAAGTTGACTCATTGGAAAAGACCCTGATGCTGGGAAAGATTAAAAGCAAAAAGAGGAGAGGTGGCAGAGGATGAGATGGTTGGATGGCATCACTGACTCAATGGACAGGAATTTGAGAAAACTCCAGGAGGTAGTGAAGAACAGGGAAACTGGCGTGCTGCAGTCCATGGGGTCACAGAGAATTAGACATGACTTAACGACCGAACAACAACAACAGAACAGAGATGAGGACTGAGGGGAGTAAAAAAACTGAAGAGAATAAAACAAAAGCAAAAATACACGAAGGTGGATGAATGTGTACTTCAGAGTCAATTGCTTTGGGAGAGAAAATTCAATTATTGTACTTTTATAACATAATTGGATATGAGATAAAAACAAGTCCCCTTCTTACTACGGTTCTTCTCCTACACAAGTGTCCAGTCTTGCTCATGAGTTTATCAGCCAAATAAACTCTTGAATTTTTATTTTATGTTAGACCAGAGCCAACGGGGCTCTTAACCTGTTGCCAAATGCTGTGCCCACAGTCAATCATCTAACTGTCTTGTGTGAAAATTTATCACTACCTGAAATTTGTAGATTCACTTGGGTAGACGCTACCTTCTCACCCAGAAACACATTGTGTCTGCTCAGTTTTTCAGCATAGCTATTCAATATTGATTTCACCCTCTCTAGTTAATTAACAGTGGCATGGCTCAGAGTTTCTTAGAGCCACAATTTCAAATATGCAGAAATATTTTCTTACAGACCTGTGGTTGTGGAGTAAAAAGGAGATCAGAGTATAATAAAAGATTTGACTTTTGAAGGTCAAGTGTAGAGCTACATTTTTAATTAACAATGGTTTAATGCACCATTGTGCAGTAGTACATGGATCCCATATTTTGAGCATCTGGTGTATCTGCTCCAGCTAGAGATGAGGTCCAGCCAGGTAACTGTTAATGCTTCATTTTGAAAGTTGCATAGTTGTCTCTGCTAGTAAGAGAGAGACATCTCCAGAAATCCTGCCTTGCCCTTCATTTATAGGACTCCCATTTTCTTTCCTTTCCCTGGTCTGGGGCAGGTGCAGACCAGATGATCAGGAGTGCAAAGAATATTCTTTGATCTATCCCAAGATCCTGAAAACTGAATGACCAGGGTCCTAGGACGTATTTGCTAGGTGGCATTTAGTGCTTTGTGAGATCATTTCTCGGTTGGTCCACTGCCCTTCTGGGGGAAGGGTACAGATAGACAGCTCAGTGTTTGATGGTGGGTGCAGAGTTTGGGAACAGGCCAGAACTAAAGCTGATTGCGTTCAGCTCTTTGTTCAATTTGGTTTAAAGGTGAAGGACAGCAAAGGTCCAAGCGCCTTGCTTTGTCTAAATGGTATCTTGCTTTACCAATTACTTCTGGAAGCTTGACCTGACTCTCTACAATGTTTTGCCAAGTTATTATTTCTTTCCAAACAGTGAGGCAGGGGGAAGGAAGAGAAGCACATGACCCTTTGGTGAATTCAGCGCCCTGCTGGGGTCCACTGCCCAGGCCCTTTGTTCCCCTAGCCCTGCAGCCCAGCGTCTGCTCTTTATTATCCTTTAATGCAGGACCCAGGACTCCCTCCTCCCTCCAAAGGGTATTCAGCTGTCACCATTGTCCCTATGGGTCCATTAACTCAGTTGCTCCAAATCCCCTAAATGCTAAAAGCAACTCTTCCTGCTCCCTGTCTCCTCCCCAACTCCCACCCGGCTAACACCTTTGGTGGCAGAGAAAAAGGCTAAAAGAAGACACACTCTATATAGACAGAATGAGTGATCGACATGACCAAGATGAACACAGTCATGCATCCTAGACCTACATCTGCTTATGTATCTACTAACCTTCTTTCTCCCCCGTTTATTGCACATGCACTGAGCTAGGTGCTTTGTGGGTTTCTTCACAACATTCCCAAAGAATGTATTCCTCTTTTCCTTTTACAGAAGGAGCTGAACAGTTAAGTCATCTGTTCAAAGCCACACAGTTTGTGAGAAGTAGCACCTGAATTACAACACAAGTGTGTCTGAAACCAAAGACTGTTCTGCTTCCTAAATCATATTTGAAATCTCACATCATAGCAAAATTTCCTGCCACTATTATAGAAAACTGAAATAGGTGGAGGTGGGGGGCTCAGATAAGAGTCAAGCTTAATCTGGGGCAATCATTTTGCAAGTGGCATTTTCCTAAGCTGTATTTCCCAAATATAACCCACTAAGTTTTACCATTTTATCCTTTTTCTTTTATGAATGGAGAAGAGGCTATCAGAACCAACATATGACTCTAAAGTGGGATAATTAGAGAAAAGAGTGCCTTGCATATCTGAGCGACCCTGTGAGCTAGCTGACACACATCTTTTAATGAGACACAAAGTGGACCAGGCTAGTTCCTGTCTTAGGAGACTTCACCCTACCTGAGCAGTCAAGTGATAAAAAGGCAAGGGTAAAGAAACAGGTAATTGTGTTAATGGTCAGCCCCAAGGGATGGGAAACCTCAGTGGGATATGTGGTAGTCAGGGAAGGCTTCCTAGAGGAGGTGGAACTTAGGCTGAGGATGTCCTACACACAGGCTTATAAACATAGAACCAGAAGGAATACACTTAATGATAAACTGTCATTTTGCAGACAATAAGATGGAAAACTGGAGTGGTCAGGGGTAAGAGAAGAGACCAGAAAGTGGGGGACATTGACCTGGCCACTTGAGTCACAGGGAAGGGTGGACTTCTGTTGCTGTAGGGATTTACAGTTGGAAGTAAAGTGAAGCAAAAGTTGCTCAGTCGTTTCTGACTCTTTGTGACCCCATGAACTGTAGCCCGCTAGCCCCCTCTGTCCATGGAATTCTCTAGGCCAGAATACTGGAGTGAGTAGCCATTCCCTTCTCCAGGAGATCTTCCCAACCCAGGGATCGAACCCAGCTGTCCCGCATTGCAGGCAGATTCTTTCCCGTCTGAGCCACAGTTGGAAAGTTGGGGCCAAAAACAAAGGGCCGGCATGTTGTACTGAGAAATTCAAACTTCATTTTGTGGACAGTGACTCAGACTTCGTCTTGTGGACAGTGACAGTCCATGTGGTAAGTCACAGCTGAGAAATGTTTTGATGGAAGCTGTGTTTTTTTTTTTTTAGGAAGCTCAGCGACAACTGGTGGACAGGAGGGAAGTGGAGGCAAGAGGACCCGTTAGGAGGTTGTTGTAATGACCCATGTGTGAGGGGATCATCGCACTGGAGCAGTAGCTG
This sequence comes from Muntiacus reevesi, assembly GCF_963930625.1. Classification (NCBI taxonomy): domain Eukaryota; kingdom Metazoa; phylum Chordata; class Mammalia; order Artiodactyla; family Cervidae; genus Muntiacus; species Muntiacus reevesi. The sequence continues at coordinate 45,723,585 of NC_089260.1, forward strand.
TGGGCCAGATGTGAGTGATGCTTTACAGGAAAGACTCACAGGATTTGATGGCAGTTTGGCTGTGGGGATGAGAGGAATATTAGAGTGAGAAAAAAAAAAAAGCTAACAGATGAATAGCCTTCCTCCCCAGCATATTGAAATAGAATTGAAAATATTTAAAATGAGAAACATATTTCAGGACAAACCTTTCCCATAAAATATCTTTTTTCAAATCTTTCTCCCCGGCATGGATCTAAGCTAAAGGAAAGATAAATTTGCCATATCACTATAGACTTAATTTCATCCATGAGCCTCTTTTTCTTCAAAGTCAATAATGATGATTAAAAATAATAATCTATTTAGAGTCAGTTCCTTAAACATTTTAACCCCCTTAAATTTACTACATGTTCTCCCCACACACAAAAATATTGCACGGGGGGAAAAGAACCAGATGTCCCGACCTGACCCATCGGCTGGCCTCATCCACATGGCAACAGTTGGTGAAATCTCAGTACTCAGTATCAGAATTCCTGCTCTCTGGATTCCTAAAGAATAAACCATTTAAAATCAAAACCACAAAAGAACCAAGCCCCATATCCATTCCCATATGGGTATTTACTTAAGACAGGAAATGCAAAGTGTCATACATGCCACTTTTCTGTACTATTACAATGGAAATGACCACAGCAATCTGCTTGAAGTCACATGAATTTCCTTAGGAGGAGAGCACAGAGCCCTTTTAGTTCTTTGATGAAGGCTCTCGCTCATCATCTACCACAAGTTCAGTGACTGCCTGGATTCATAGATTTTAGTTTTCCACAACACTGTCAAAGTGGGTTTTGTAAGCTAGTGGATCAAGCTTTCAGATCGCTTTTTGCCTCAGATTTGTCACCTTCCTGCGTGCCTAGATCAGAGGCTGCAGCCACAGGGCAAGTTGAGATTCCCCCTTCACGCCCCCCAGGGATTTTCCACCTCTCTGGGAGAAATAACCCTGTGCTCAAACACTTTCACAGCTGTTAGAACACTGATGGGGACTTCACGCGTGTTACCCGCACAGGTGCTGTCAGGAAGAAACCAAGTGTCAAACAGAGGTATGTGGAAGTCACTGTCAATACGCTTCTGAATGTTTTCCATCTGCAACAGTGGATTTCAATTTTAACAAGAAACGGGAATTTGCCTGCGGGCACTGTCTTGAAACAGACACTTTTGGTTCATTAAATAACTTCATGTTACCTTAGCCTTGTTAGAGGGAGGAACATACAACTTTGCCTTCTCAAGGTGTGAATTTATTATTTCTCAACACTTCCTTCCTTGTTTCCATCCTGCCTAAATCCTGCGGACAACTGACTTTGGGGGGGGGACAGGGGAATTCTCCGATTTTGCCCAAATCCTGGGCAGGCAGCTTGGTGGTCAGTCTATAGTGATAGCACCTTATGCTTGTTGCGAGGGATGGCGGAGGGAGGCGTCCCGTGGCTAATCAGCGGCTTGCCTTTGTTAGAGGCCACAAATCATATCTCCCTGAGAAAGAGCTATCGGTGAGGAGGACCTTGACTTTCTCCTGCAATCTCTCTGTGATCGTGGAAAGTGGCATTGGTAGCCAGCACCGTACCTGCTCCAGGCTGTGCCTGTGGTCTTAATCCTGACCCCACTCCAGATATTACTTTGCTTTTCTGTCTTTATTTTGTTAAACCCCAGTTCCATTGTAAAGCTAAAATGGAATGACTGGAATTCCAAAAGACTTCAGCTTATGAACTTAGTCCTCTTTGGGTTATGTAATATTGGGAATCGGATCTTATTCAGTCCTCATAACTGCCTGGTTATTTCTGAGGATGTTTCCTCACTGAAGAAGACTTTTGAAACAGTTTCAGAGAACACTCTGTTTAACAACTAGACACAATGGTAACGCATTCTTTTAATTTTTAAAAAGAGGATTAATAAACCATAATGGAAAAGAAAAATAAACAAAGAGGATTAAAAAATAAATTCCCTTGTTGCCAAAAATATATATGCAATGTGACTTGAAACAGAATTTTTTCAAGCATCTTTCTGCACCCAAATACAAATATCACAGAGCATTAGCCATAAAGCCTGTTACTCAACCTACAAAACAGCTCTTATTTCAGAATAGCTTATATACAGTATTATTCATAGAATCTCTCACCTGCCAAGGGTGAGGACAGTGTTGGGTTTCTCTACTCAGTTTGAAAGTCCAATAGGAGCAGGAATTCTTAATCACCACAGGTATCTGAACACTGATGTGGGAGGGCAAGTCAGTTAGGGTGCAAAGGAAGTAACACATGGATTCACCTCGCTGCATCACAAACTTGAAAAAGGGGAAAAAATTATTTTTTGATCCCTGTAAAAAAACAGGGCATCAACTTGAAAGGTCTTTGTTAGACCACAGCTTAAACATCAGATCTAAGCCCCCCTTGCCCCATCCAGTTCAATTTAATTTTGGTGATGCTTTCGACAGTGGTTACATTAATGGCTACTCACATATACCATGAGAACTCATTTTGTATTATCAGATGACCATTCATTTCCAATGACTAACTTGTAATTAAAACCTTTTTTTTTTTTAGTTTGTTTATAACCAAGCCAGAAAACCTATTTACATTTAATTAACACTTCAGATAGCCTGTTTAAAAACCCATAAATGTAGGGACTTTAACGATCCATTAGAGATGCTTCTTTACTTTTCAGTGACTTGTAAAACTTTCACAAACAGATCTGCAAATGAATTACCTCCATCTGCTCCCCTGCAGCTGCAAAAGGGCCATGTTAAAAAAGCATTTTCCTACTTCCTCCTTTTCTGCTTTTCTTCTAGCTCTAAAGCATTTTGGTTTTAAAGCCGCTCTCAGCTGCTCTGAAGGCAGCCCCTCAAGGAGTTTTCCAAGTTTAGAGTCCATCTCCAAATGGTTTTGAAAACACTTTGGTCCACCACAAATCAGTGCAAAAAAATCGGGGAAGAAAGCTTTTCCATCTCTGCCAGCAACTAGACTCAGTAATAGACTCTTCAAAGAACCTTGAGCCATTGGGTGATAAAATGCAACAGTTTAAAAGTGACTGGTGAATTTCAAAAGCTGAGAGACATGCTTTCTTGGACTTCTCCATCCCTTCTGAACAACCTCTAGCTCCTGTTTGGAATATGCAACGGGGATATGAAAGGGTGGGGGACAAACAGGCTTCCAAAGGCATTTTCTTAGCTACACCTTGGAGAGCAAGGCTTGAGGGGGGTTAGTTCTGTAAAGACAGCCAAGCACCAAGCTATGTCAGCCGTGCAGCAGCCGCTTTGAGAGGAGGGCAACAACTGGGTTTGACAAGTGTGCTGTGCTAGCATTCCATTCAAAAGTATGTTGAGAGAGAGAGAGACGCGCGTTCAGTGTCTTTTACTTTACCTGAAAACACTGCTTTCCTCGTGGCTGCGGAAAACGAATCCCTCCTCTTCTCCCCGGAGCGAAGGAGTTCTCTTGCCCGCAGTTCTCCCTTGGAGAAGACCACACAGCTCCGGCAAGGCAGCCTTCCTACTCCTAATCCCCACTCGAACGTGATGACACACGCTAACCCCAACCATCTGGTGAAACACGTCTTCAAGCACTCAGCACAGTGGTGTGGCAAGGCGGGCTGCCCAATCCGATCGCAGGGGCTGGGTGTCTCTCTCAACGACTGGAGGCTGAGGGCAGGGCTGAAACTGGAGGTCTGAGAACTCCCAGTCAAGTAACCTGAGATTTTTCGAGAGAAAGAAACTGCTATAAAAAGAGAAGAAGTGGGAGGCGCTAAAGAGAAGGTGGAGGGGATGAATTATTCCGGTGGCCAGTTGTGCGGTACTTTTCACAACTCCTTGTGCGCCCCGCGGGGATGATGGGGACCCTCCGTAGGATGCACAGAAACGCTTAAAAAAAAAAAAAAAAAAAAAAAAATCTTTTCCTGGCAAGCTAGGGAGCGCAATCTTCTCAGCGAGGTCCCGCCCCCCTCCCATCTCCCTCTCCGCCAGGAGATAAAAAATTCATCTTGACATACTGATAAAGTGTTCATGTAGGAGTCGTTTACACTGAAATGTGACATCTACGTTTTGAAATCTAAACTCCTACCTTCCCTTGATGAGATCGCGGCTGCCTCCAACATTCCTGGGAGGAAGGGGGTGGGGGCGCAGCTAAGAGCAGAAACTTCTCTCTTCCCACAGACAGCTCTTCACCGTTTGCCACGGGCTGAACTTCAGAAATACTCAATGAAAATCATTTTCCTTTCTACTCGTGTAAATTAGCACGCGCGCCCATAGATAAAGGTGGCTTTTTTGAATCACTCGCCACCTTCACAGACATCTCTTTGTGAAAAGCGCTGGGTACCAGGGGGCTGCACTCTGTCATTGATTATTTTTATTGGCTTCTAGTTAATTGCACATATAATGTCCATATAGCTCAAACAGCTCATTAACAATTTTGCTTTGAAATGTTTTCAATTTGGGGTCATTTCAGTACCTCCTTCTTCTGTTCCTCTGTGCATTTTTCTTTCTTTCTTTCTTTTATTTTTTTTGAGTTCTCTGAACTGTTTTATAGAACTAATTACTTTGATAGCAGTTTAAAGCAGAAAATGGCTATAGTTGCTATAATATTTTTAAAGAGCTATCTGGAGATAAAGTAATTGCTGAAAATCTTATACCAACTTAAAAAAATTCCATCAGACTTCTAAGGAATTTTGATAATCCGAAATGCAAAATAGGAATTTGAAATATTAGCAACTCCCTGTCTGCAGGATGCCAACATTTTAAACATTGCACTTTTTTAATTTCTTTGAACTGAGAGAGGGATCACTGGGGGGAGAAAAGACCCCAAACCCATTTAAACTTGCTTAAAGTATGAAAACCTAGACGACAAATACGTATCTAATACAAGAGAATTATTTCAATGTATAGCAAAATTGACTACCTTTTTTTCAGGACTTTTTGTGTGATATTATACTAATGGACTTAAAAATGACAGCTGGTACAGTTTTCTGAAGCACAAGTTTAGAGAACTATTATTTTTAGACAATGAATTTTTCCTGCAATTGGGCTGTAGGGAAGAAGGAAGAAAAAAAAAGCAAAACACTAAAAACCAGTATTAGAAGTTGCAGTCCTGATTCACTGACTCAGTTTCTTCCCAGAAGTGATTATGAGGTGTCCATTTCACCATATCCAGGAGATTCACTAAAGCACTACTCCTAATCAGTTAAACCCAGATACATAATCAACACTGAAACTTTCAACAATGGCAAGTGGCCCCACCGGGCTAAAGCTTCCCTCTGGCACCATAAAATTTTTAATAGTGCCAATTATTGCAAGGCAATTTTTTTCATTAAAATTTTTTTTTTCCTCTTGGTTAATCCAACCAGACTCATGTCTGGAAATCTGGATTACTTCAACTGCATAGATTTTGAAGACCCTGGAGACGTTATTAAGGTAGTTTACCTTCTCTTAAACTGAATTGAGTTACAGAAGTAAAACCTAAGAAACTGTAAAGGTGTTGAATCACATGCTATCCACCTTGGGCTGGTAACACACCTTCTGTGAGACATTTCCCCAATGAGCCTGGGCTCTGAGCCACACAATTGTAGAAAGAGCTTTTGAACTCGAGTATTTCTCTTCTCTTCTCAATGGTCAATCTTTTCCTGAAGTCTCAGTCACTGCCTCTCTTTTATGGATAGCGTCAGTTGTTATACTACTTAAAACTTGCTCTAAAATGAAAAATACCAGTGGAGCAACAGATCCTGCCCTTTGGCTATGATCTTAATTCTTGCCCTGTTTTGTGTCTGCAAACATTACCTTTCAAAAGGATTGTAAAATGAGCCCACGACACACATTTTGGGCTGGATATTCTGAAATGCTTTTGTTAGGGAAAATCAACTCAAACAAAGACCTGAAGCTGGTGCTACAGGATAAGATCCGGGCTCCCCTTGTCTCTGGAACCAGCTCCAGTGCTCAGCAGTGTCAGTTTAAAAGTTAAGAATTTTCCATTACCTCCTTTCCTTCCCCCTTGCCATCTGCAAACAGTTTATTTTTTAAGGGGAAAAAAAAGTGAAATTGACTCTCTCTTGAAAGATCGAAACCTAAAATATGACACGTTCTAAAAGATGATATTCGGCTTTTGAATGTCATGTTGATTCAGGGAGAGGTTGTGTGCAGAGGGTATAGTGTCATCATAAGAATGAAGTAGGGACACTCCTAAAATGATAGAATTGTAGGTAACGATATTGAAAAATTTCCCCTCCTCTTCTGTTCCCACAGTTAAAATGTCCCTTCACTTATTAGCTCCAATTAGTTTCCATGGTAACCGACCAGCCCTTGTAAACCCGTACTCTGAGCTTCACTCATCTTTGTCTAGACTGAGCTCGCCACCCTTCTTCCTCCACATTTGGCAGTTCAGCTGAGTCTACATCTATATCCATATCTTTTGCACACATGTAACTGGCACCTAAGTGCCCACATCCACATTATTACTAGTACAATGGTGGCCGAGGGAGAATGGGAGTGGCATTTAATCCCTGAGTGCAACGCGTGCATCTGCTGCCACACTAATTTTTCCCTCTCTTGGTTATTGTTTCTTCCAGCCTTGTTCTATTATCATCTGTTTGCTGCTTGTAATTTCTTTTCAGGGAAGCCAATACAGTATAATAAAAACCTCATTAAACAGAAACACCTATCAGCCTTGGTGAAAGCCCTAAATGACTCCTTTTTGTCTAAAGAATCATTAAAGTGAGAAAGAAAAACCACTTGTTTGTCATGCTTGGAAAAAAAGAGAACAAAGTCAGCAGAAGGGTTTACCAAGCCAGAGGTCTAATATGAAGATTTAATGCACTTAAGACACCATGGTTCTTTTACCCCTTGTGCTGCCCGTTGTCCGAGAATCCCAACTTGGACTCAGTAAACAAATAATGGGGGAGGGTGAGTAAGTCTGCCCTCCAGACCCTTGGTGGAGATGGGAGGACCTGAATCTGCAGCAGCCTGGTTGTCATAGGCTACACTGTACCCTGGAGCCACGGGCAGGTGATGCTGCTGGGGTCCCTGGATGTGAGTGTGAGAAGCATCCTGTGGAAAGTGGGGGAGGACTTTCAGCAAAACCTTGAAATCGTGAGAACTTAGTAAAACAAGGGCTCTCATAATGTGTACTGACTTTCCTTATTTGGACACAATTCTTTTTTATTCTATTCTATTTTTCTTTTAAATTGGGATATAGTTGCTCTTGGGGGGCTTCCCTGGTAGCTCAGCTGGTAAAGAATCTGCCTGCAATGCAGGAGACCCGGATTCAATTCCTGGGTCTGGAAGATCCTCCAGAGAAGGGATAGGCTCCCCACTCCAGTATTCATGGGCTTCCCTGTTGGCTCAGATGGTAAAGAATCTGCCTGCAATGCGGGAGACCTGGGTTTGATTCCCTAGGTTGGGAAGATTCCCCTGGAGAAGGGCATGGCAACCCACTCCAGTATTCTTGCCTGGAGAAGCCCATGGACAGAAGAACCTGGTGGGCTACAGTCCATGGAAAGAGTTGGACACGACTGAGCGACTAAGCAGAGCACGTAGTTGCTTTAAACGTGTTCGTTTCTGCTGTACAACAAAATGAGTCCGATAGACGTACGCATATATCCCCTCCCCCTTGGACCTCCCTCTCACTCAGCCCTCCATCCCGTTTCTCTAAGTCATCACCGAGCTGAGCTCCCTATGCTATACGGCATCTCCCCACCAGGTATCCATCTGACACATGGCAGTGTACAGACTTAGTTCCAGTCTCCCAAATCTTCAGCATCTCCCCACTACGTCCGTTCTCTATGTCTGCGTCTCTATTTCTGCCCTGCAAGTAGGTTCATTTGTGCCATTTTTCTAGATTCCATATACATGTGCATCCAGCATGGCAGTCATTAAATACCACTTTAATCCATTGTTTCCCACTCTTAATTAATCCCAGGGTAATTTTGACAGGCATTATTTTCTCAGGACAATCCCATGCGAGTTTCTAATGCTTCATTTGGCCCAGAAGTGAGATCTGACGAATACGACTGAAGTGATTTAGCAAGCACACACGTTGGTGATTAGTTGCTCAGTCGTGTCTGACTCTTTGCGACTCCATGGACTGTAGCCCCCTGGGCTCCTCTATCCATGGGATTCTCCAGGCAAGAGCACTGTAGTTGGTAACTTTTCACTTCTCCGGGGGATCTTCCCAACCCAGGGATTGAACCCACATCTCCTGCATTGCAAGCAGATTCTTTGTTGTCTGAGCCACCAGGGAAGTCCTGATGTTCTCTGGTATTCATGTTATCATGTCATCATGAATATTAGATACCAAGTTTGAATTTTCAAGATACTGTCCTCATGGTTTGCAGTAGTTGCATGGGAAAGAAAGGAAGGAAAAAGGAAACTCATCAGGGTCCTCTGTCTGCTGTTTGAGCCTCATTAAAATGATCTCAGTATAATGTTAATATCAAGCTCAACATAGAAGCCCTGCCTTCTAGGAGATGGGAAGAGGATTGCTTACACAATCCTTAACATAGGAATCGTGGGGATCTAAAATGGTTCGATGCTTTTCCTCATCTTGAAATTCTCCTAACTCATATAGTCCAGAGAATTACTGCAAAAGCTTTGTGTGTGTGCTAAGTTGCTTCAGTCGTGTCCAACTCTTTGCAACCCTATCGACCATAAAACGTCAGGCTCACCTGTCCTTGAGATTTTCCAGGCAAGAATACTGGAGTAGGTTGCCATTTCCTTCTCCCCGGGATCTTCCTGACCCAGAGATGGAACCTGCTTCTCTATGCCTCCTGCACTGGCAGATGGGCTCTTTACCATTAGTACCACCTCGGAAGCTTTGTATTATATATATCCTGAGAGCTATAATGTGGAAATTCAAGGAAACTAATCCTCACAGAAAATTCTTAGCCCTGTTGACCTCTCTCATGTCTGAAATTCTTCGAATGGAGATTTATCTGGTTTAATAGGTGTAGTTTTAAAAACAAAAACCATCTGCCCTTAATTCTTCAGAGAAGAAATTTGCCAACTCATGATGAGGATATTGGACTTGGCATGGGAGGAAGATGTGGGAGGGATGGCAGGGAAGAGAGAAAGAGGGGTGGGAAGACATCGAATAAAACCTGTGCCTAGAATTGACCTTTCACTGAACTAGGGAGTGAGATTCCTCTGTGCTGCATGATTTAGTTGAACTGTAGATCAATTAGGCTTCTGACCCTTGACTCTAAGATAACCACATTTATAGCACCAAGTCATCAGGAAAATTTTTTCTAAGGTTTCCAGACACCAGGAATCCAAAGTGAATTGGACATTGTAGTTTCTGTATTATTTATATGAAGTTTAGAGATGTAAATTAATCTAAAGCTGAAGCTAGCAGTACACTTATATTGTAAGCATCCAGGCAGCCCCCCAACTTCTTCATATGTACCTTTGGAAATGAATGTATTCTCACATCTTCTTTCTTTCACCCTCACTTCTGAAGTGGCTTTTGGGGACCAAATTTTGCAGATTCCTGCTAGTGATAATATTGTCTAGGAGAATATAAGGTTGGAGGAAAATTTCTAGCATATTTTTTTAAAAGTGAGACTATTATAACTTCATACATCCTTGTGGTATACATTAAATGTGGTATATATTTATATTGGAAACTATATGCTTGTAACCCACAAATACATAATGCAATATAATTGTGCCATTCATAACTGGGATTATAACATATATCAAATATAGTAATTCCTTGTACACAACAGAGAACACAGGCTGGAAACAAGACACTCATTAAAGTTGAATGAAAAACATCTTTTTCCAATCCTTTAGAGTACTTCTGGGTCTATAAACATAATCAAATTTGGAGATACTATCAAAAGTCTGAATTTGGGTTTTTTTGTGGATGCTCAGTGCAACCAAGGCCATATGCAGTCAAGGAAAAGGACATATGAGAAGAGTCAAGATGAAAAGGAAAGGTTAGGGAGTGGAGTCAGAAAAGGGAGGGAGGGATGCAGAAAAGGAAGGGTAAGGGAAGTTGGGGGGGGGGGTAGAGAGAGAAACCAGAGTTTGAAGACCACTCATTGGGCTTCCCTGGTAGTTCAGACAATGAAGAATCTGCCTGCAATGCAGGAGACCTGTTTTTGATCCCTGGGTTGGGAAGATCCCCTGGAGAAGGGAATGGCAGATTCCCAGGGAATTCTTGCCTGGAGAATCCCATGAACAGAGGAGCCTGGTGGAGCCCATGGGGTCAAAAAGAGTTGGACTCGACTGAGTGACTAACACTTTTGCTTTCAGAATTTAAGTAGATTGGCAAGAAGTCAGGCGTCATGGCTGTGGAGAGGTTAGGTGGAGTGTACGCAGTTGCTGTACAGAGGCTTGTGTTGGATCTAGGATTTCATGACATTCAAGAGAAAAAAATAAATTTCGGGCCAGGAGAACAGAAAACCATTGCAGAATCTGGAAAAGGTGTGTACATTTGCCTAATTAGTATATTATGGTTGCTAACCCAGAGACTTTCTGTTCTCTGCCCTGATAATAAACACTTTCTTTGAAGTAACAGATGAGGACTAAGGGGATCGGGAATTTTTGTACAGACTGAAACCATTTTCCTGGAGCTTGTGATGAGAATAGCAAGCACTGTTCTCCAGTGAATCCAACTAGAAGAGCCAGGAGTGAGGTCCAAAATCAAAATGCTGGCATGTAGCCAGAACATATATACTGTCCTGTTGTCTGGCTGTACAACTTCTATTTGTCTTGGAAAGTCCTGCTCAGGTGTCACTCCTGTGAATATTTTCTGCCTTCGTAGACAGAGACAACCATGCCTTCCTTTGTACTCCTTTCCCACTTCATCCGTAACTCTGTGATCATACATAATGAGGCACTAATGTAAAAATCTGCAGGCATCACTGTCTCCTTTGCTAAAATGGTGAGCTCAAGATGGATTTTACATTTCTGGCTTCTTGGTGCACAAGGCCACAAATATCCACAAGACCTGTCTCCTACTCCCATGAGAATACCCGTAGGACCCTCTGAGGATCGTGAGATTAAAAGCGTGGCAGCCCCTGGACAGTTGTCTCATCTCTGTGGTTGGCAGGGGTGGAGCTTGTGGAAAGCAGAGCGCTGTGATCGATGTTGCTGCTTTAATAGTTTTCAAATGTTATCCTATTAGGAGTACTTCGCTATTTAGGGGAGACTGATATCAAAGAATTGGACACAACTGAGTGACTAAGCATGCACGCATGATGTCAGTCATAAAGGAAAGAAATCAAGCACTAATTTCGGAGGCAGATCGTCCTAGTTCCATTTGGGCTCTGCTCCCCATTGATTGTTGTTCAGTTGCTCAGTAGTGCCTGACTTTTGTGACCCTGTGGACTGTAGCCCACCAGGCTCCTCAGTCCATGGGATTTCCCAGGGAAGAATACTGGAGTGGGTTGCCTTTTCCTTCTCCAGGGGATCTTCCCGACCCAGGGATCAAACTCACATCTCCTTCATTGTGACTCAGTGGTAAATAATATACCTGCCAAGCAGGAGACAGACAAAGGTTTGATCCCACGGTCAGGAAGATCCCCTGAAGGAGGAAATGGCAATCCACTCCAGTATTCTTGCCTGGGAAATCCATGGATAGAGGAGCCTGACAGGCTATAGTCTATGGGGTCTCAAGAAGTCAGACATGACTTGGTGACTAAAACAAGAACAACCCCATTGATTGGGGTTGAGCAATTCCCGAAGCATCACAGTGCACTCTTGGGATGTGGTTCTCCCATCCATGAAATGAGAATGTTGAAAGGCTCTAAGTTCACTGTAAAGTCTTCTATTACCCCCGTGCTCCTCCAGGACCCTCCTCTAAGCAGCCATATCCCATCAAATGGGGCTCCCCAATTCCCCCCAAACAATCCTAGGATACTTCACTTTGGGTCACATCCCATATTTCCCTTGTTCTGATGTTGCAGAACATCAGCCCCACCAGGTCAGAGGAGGAAGGGTAGTACCTGGATTGTGCACTTCTTCAAACCCCAGTCGGAGCTGTGCTTGTTGAGTGTGAGTGTAAGAGCATCCACCCTTGTTTAGTCGCTTCATACAGTAGAATGGCCCTACTGACAGTCTGAAGGAGGGACCACATGATTATCTTGAAGGGCATCCTATACTGCTTTCCTTGTGGACCTCAGGATCTAGAGGCTCGTGCTGGCTCACACATTGTTTACTGCCACTGATTTGATGACCTCCCCAAACCTTTCTGTGCAAATTTTCTGTAGAATCAGGCATCTTCCTAAGCCAGTGGGCAGGATGGGTTTGTAGAGACCTGCCTGGAGGTTACCACAAGATTTGGGCAAGAGGTGTTGAAAAGCTGAATCTGGGGGGTTGGCAGAGGGGATGGAAGGGTGCAGGTGGATACAAAGACCATTTGAAGGAAAGGTCAACACAACTTACTGACTAATGGGAGATTCTGGATGAAGGAAAATAGTGAGTGAAAGAAGACTGTAGCCTTTCAGAGTCGTGACTCACTCACTTCTCTTGGGTTTGGATTCTGTAAATTCAGAGGATTAGCCAAGAGGGTACAGGAGAAAAGCAGGAGATGGAGGATGTAGTCAGGGTGGAATTATGAATATGTTAAATATGAGATGATGGGGAGAGAGCTGGAAATATCTGTCCCTGAGCTCAGGAGAAAAGTGAGAACTAAAAATACAAACTCCTCCTGGATCATCGTATCTGGAAAGTTGAAGCTTGGGAGGGAGAAAGGATATAAACCTCAGGTCTGTGCCCAGGGACTAAGTTTGAAAGAAGCACTTTTTAATTTTTGACAGCAGAGAATTCTGAGATTTTTTAAGATCTGATTACCAAATATTAAACATTGTCCAAAAATGAGGATGATTGGGTTTCACAGTAAACAAACAATATTTTGGGGCTTCCCAGGTAGCTCAGTAGTAAAGAATCTGCCTGCCACTGTAGGAGCCACAGGAGACACGGGTTCGATCCATGGGTCAGGAAGATCCCCTGGAGGAGGAAATGGAAACCCACTTAGTATTCTTGCCTGGAGAGCTCCATGAACAGAGGAGCCTGGAGGGTTACAGTCCATGGGGTTGCAAAGAGTCGGACACGACAGAGTAATGGAGCACACGTGCACGCAGGTAATCCTCTTCTGTCTTGGTCTCTTTTTCTTCATCTCTTTGTTTTTCAAAAACATGTATTTTCTTTTCTTTATTTATTTGACTGAGCTAGGTCTTAGTTTCAACATGAAAACTCATTAGATGTGGGATCTAGTTCCCTGGACAGGGATCAAACCCAGGGCCCCTGCATTGGGAGCACAGAGTCTTAGCCACCGGACCACCAGGGAAGTCCCATTCACCTCTTTGTTTTTATTTGTCCCCCAGCTTGAATCTTTTTTCCCTTCCACTTCTTCCTCTTCTTTAAATGTTTATTTTAGCATACTAACCATAAAAAAGGCTACCCTCCTGGCTCAGTGGTAAAAAATCCACCTGCCAATGCAAGAGATTGGTGTTAGATCCCTGGGTTGGGAAGATAACCTGGAAAAGGAAATGACAACCCACTCCAATATTCTTGCCTGAGAAATTGCATGGACAGAGGAGTCTGGTGGGCTACTTCCATGGGGTCACAAAGAAGTGGACTTGACTTAGCAACAGAGCCTGCATGCATGCATCCATAAAAAAAAATCACTTTAATCATCCTAAGTTGTACAATTCAGTGACACTGACTACACTCATAATATTCTGCAACCATCACCATCTAATTCTGAAATATTCTTATCACCCCAAAAGGTAACCCCACACCCAAGAAGCAAACTATGTGAAGCAGTCACTCTGCAGGGTTCCTTCTCCACTGCTTCTGGCAGTCACTGATTTGCTTTCTCTCTGTAAAGATTTGCCTACCCTGGATAGGCAAATAAATGGATGAATGGAATCACATAGTATACGTGTTCTTTCATGTTTGGCTTATTTTACTTAAGATAATGTTGTCATACTGCAGTCTATATCAGTACTACATTCCTGTATATGGTCAACTAATATTACATTGTACGGCTACACCTCATTTAAATTAGTCATAAATTGGTGGACCTTTAGATTGTTTCTACCTTTTGGTTATTATGCGTAATGCTGCTCTGAATCCTTGTGTACAAGTTTTTGTGTGGACATAAGTACTTATTTCTCTTAAGAGTGGAACTGGGGAGTGGGTTGTATGGTAATTCTATGTATAATTTATTGAATGACCATCAAACTGATTTTCTGCAGTGTTTGTACCTTATTATATTCTTGCCAGCAATGTATAAGGGTTCCAGTTTCTCTCCATTCTCACCAACACTTGGTGTCTATCTGCCTACCTACCTACCTTTCTATCCCACCATCCTAGTGAATGTGAAGCAGTGTGTCATTATAATTTTGATTTGTATTTCCTTGATAACTAATGATGTTAAGCAACTTTCCATGTATTTATTGGACAATTGTCTGTCTTCTTGGAAAAATGTCTATCCCTGTCCTTTTGTTCATTTAAAATTGGTTTCTTTTTGTTGTTGTTGATCTATAAGAGTTCTTTATATATTCAGGATACTAGACAGGCTTCCCCCTCAACCCCCATTTTAAACTGCATTCTGAAGGGAAAGTGGGAGTTACGATGGTAAACAGTCATGGGAAGATCTTCCTAGGCAGAGAGCACAGTGGATACCTGTTGTTTCAATCTGCTCAGGCTGCATGGACTGATACCATGGACTAGGTGGCTTAAACAACAGAAACATATTTTCTTACAATTTTTTCTTTTTTTTCTTACAATTTTGGAGGGCTGGAAGTTCAAGATCAGGATACTGGTATGGTCAGGGCTGGTGAGTGCTGTCCTCCTAGCTTCTAAAAAGCTTCCTTCTCTTTGTGTTTTCAGAGAAAGCGAGAAGAAGAGGGAGAGGGAGACAGAATGCTTTCTGTTATATCCCCTTATAAAAGCACTAATCTCATCATGAAGGTGCCAACCTCAAGACTTCACCTGAACCTAATTATCTCCCAAAGGCCCCCATCTCCAAATACCATCACATGGAGGTGGGGAGGTGTTTTGCCAGAAGTTTTACTTTCATTTTAGGTTCGAAGGATTTATTAACAGAAGAAACCACTCATCACAGACAATGAACAAGTTCAGTATTTAATAGAGGATTATTTGACTTAATTTTAATATGCAGTCCTTAAAAGAAGAGAAATAGAAACAATAGAAAAGAGTAAGAGCACATACGTCTTCAAATTGGACCGACCAACATCCAGATTAAACAGCGCTGAGAAGTCCCTTGTTAGCAGCAATCTGGAGTCCCTGTTGAGAAAATGTCCCAGGCGGTATCTTTACTCCATGAGTGGGACTTCAAATTGCAGTTTGGGGGGCTCCCACTTATGATCCCAGGCTGCAGACTGATATCGTTATCAGTTTGTGAGGGAAAATGCAGCTCTGGTTTTATTTTAACCTTTTTATAATGCTGTTTGTTTCACCTTGTAAGTCATAGGATTTTGTTAGGCCCTGGGGGGTTGGCGAGACCCTCATGGGCTCAAGAATTCCAAGACTCACTACCTTTCTTGTCTACGGTGCCACCTGATTTGCTGCCCTTCAAGGCAGGCATGGAATCAGGGCAGTGTGCTGGCAGGTCAGAGGCCTGCTCTTCAGAAGCTGACAGCCTCTGAAGCCTGAGCAAGACTTGCTCCATTTTAATTTCCCTAACAGGAGAAGTTTAGAGCTTCAACATATGAATCTTGGGGCACACAAACATTTGGTCTGTATTACCCACAAAGGCAATGGGAAAGGGTGTGATGGGTGAGGGGCTGAGGATACGTTTCTGCTGATGGATCACTGGGAGCCCCGAGGAAGCTGGTCCTCAGTGAGGCTAGTGAAGTGACAGCAGAGTCAGACCATGATGACCAACCCTTCTTAATTCTAATGTGCTCAACTATCACCTGGGATCTTGTAAAAACGCAGATTCTGATTTGGTAATTCTGGGAAGATTTGAAAATTCTGAATTTCAAAGTTCCCAGGCGATAGTGATGCAGAAGCAAGAACTTAAACCCCCCCAAAGCCTGCTAAGGATAGTGATCTTTTCTGTGAGTAATAATAAGTTGTGCAATTTAAAAAGGAGAGTAAGAAGGTCAACTCTGAGTTTTTAAATGCTCACTCTTAGTTGCCCAATGAAAAACATATTGGAATACAACAAAGGAATGGAAAAAGGGCTGTTGAATTAAACATAGTTAAGTGAATTAAGGACTAATTTCATACAACAGAAAGTTCTACAAACATTAACATCAGTGGTTATGAAGATATTTCCATGACATGGAAAAATAGGATATAAAATTAAATAAAAAGGTAGAAATCAAAATTAAGTATACAAGTCAGTTTCAGATTTGTAAAACAATGTGTGTAAGAGGATGCAAATATGCTCAATTGTTAACAGGGCATTTTGAGACGCTGAATGATGGGTGATTTTTTTTTTTATGTTTTCTTCTGTATCATTTTTTCTCACTGATATTTTATTTGTTTACATTTCTTTCTAAACAAACAACCAGATATTACTGAAGTTATCAAAGACCCAGGGATTTATCTCTATGAATTTCGAATAAGCCTCCACAGAACTGCAGTTCTAATGTAGTAAATAGGAACGTGGGTAGAATTCATTTCCTGGCCCTTCTTAAGGTGCCATGCTGTTGCTGCTTGTCAATTTCACACATGCTATTTCTATCCATTCAGAGTTGACAGCTTGGATTTCCCCCTCCATTGTAATAGCTGTTCTCTCTTCTGGCTTCCCCAGGCTTGCATTTGGTAACCTTTGCCCTTTTATTTGGTACAAGCCAAAATGTCATCTTTGGACAACTAATGTACCAGAGAAAATGGTAGCAAGAAGCCACATAACCTACTGTTCTTTTCCTTTCTGCTTGTAAAGGTTATTATTAGACCTCATTTTAGAGAATTTCAGATCCTTTCAAAGTATCATGGATTTAAATTTTTCTAACAAAAGCAAAGCTTTTGATGTTTGGATTTAGAAAGCTGCCCAGCCTCTTTAGAGTTCAAATGTTCATACATTGGCACAATTGATCAAAGACTTTAAGATACAGAGAAAAGGCAATTTACCTATAGTTGTTTTGTATCCTCAGCGTTGTTATTATACTTTTTTAAAAACCATCTCCTTGTTTGAAGATCTACTTTTTTACTAACGTATATTGGCTTCACCTTGTTTTTGATCGCTTGAGAAACCATCTGAAAAGAATTGAGAGTGACGTCACAAATCTACCATTCAGATTTCAATGTAGGAACAAAGAGGAGAAGGAAAGAAATCCAGGAATGGAAAAGCTTGATTTAACCTTTAAGCACAAATATCTAACAGGGTAGGAAGAGGCAGGAAAATATGATAAACTGAAAGGATTATTCATGGGCATTAAGAAAGGGCAGTTGGTTTACCTTGAGGTTCAGCTTAGTTAACATACTAGCACCCACATTTTATATTTATTGTGGGAAAAAAGAGAAAAATGATGCCAAAGTTAAAAGACTTTGTCCTGTTGGGTTTGGCTAAGCGTCCTGAAGCTAAACGTGGAAGACTACGGAAAAAGTCTTAGACTGGGGCTAAAGGTCATGAGCAAGGATAATAGTGCTGGGATTTGGAGGAATTCATACTCTACTGGAGAATTCCTAGACCACTCATGAAAATAACAGATTGCCTGGTCAGCAGGGAAAATGAAAATGAAAACCAAAGTTAAAATGAAGCCACCGTTAAAGAGTGATTAGGAGGGGGAATTTCAAGAATATGAAAGGGGAAGAACCTCCCATTTTGATAGGGATGACCTTGAGATTACAGCTAATATAGGAAGTAACATCCTTATATCTACCCCTAGAAACCGAACCCTCAGAAAACTGAGCAAACTCAGTTTGCTCTTAAGACTGTCAGCTCATTCTGGAGAGAAATGTATGTTTCTAGCTGGCCAGAACAACTGATCTCCTACTTGTGGATATCAGCCAGAATCTAAAGGAGGTGAAGGATTCAGGAGATGATGGGTCTGGCAAGGTGGAAGGACTTTTCTTTGGAGCATTCAAGGAGCAGCAGCTCCAAAATCTTTCCCTGCTATATAAATCAATAGTCTGGCATTTTCCAAAATCATTCCCAAATAGAATGTATTTGTATATCTTTTAAATATCACTTTAAATATAAAGATGATTTATATTTAAAACCTCCTTAAATGCTGTTTATTTTTAAAATCTCTGCAAAATATCTCTACACTATTAAATATAGTCATTTATTTAAAACATCATTGTGGAATTGTATGTTCTAATTTATGTTTAGAAAATATGATCACTATACTAGTTCATACACCTTTTCTGGCCACCAAACTTGCCCTCAAAGATCTTCGTCTAAAGTGGTTACTGTTACTCTTATCACCATAGAAGTTATCCGACTATTCTATTGAAAGCATTTTAATTTAATATAACATTTGCCATTGTATTTATTTACCCTCGTTGTTCTTTATTGAAATACATCCCTTAAATAAAACACTTATTTTATTTATTTTATAAATAAAAAAATAGAATCTTATTTTTTAAAGTAAAAAAACCAAACAAGTGGTCATATCTATGGAAAAAACATTTTGAAGGAACACATAGAAACACATTCTACTATCTTTAATTTGATGTGAGAATTTTTTAAACACTCAGGAAAGGCAAAAAACATATCTTTCATGCCCTGTTTCTATACCATTAGAAGTTCATAGATAGATTACTGCTGTCTTCTTATGAATCTTGTCAAGGCTTCACAGTAGTCTGTGGAATATTGAACACAATATTCCAGGAGCCCCTAACAATTAGTTAAAGTTTGCATTTGCCTCTCTGGCTTTAGACGACAAACATTTCAAGTCTGTTGATAATTTTGGAGAAGCATATATATGACTTTATTTAGAAGTGAAATGATTTCATATCTTTGCTTAAGTGCAATTATAAATGTACAGATAAGACATTCCCAACTCACAAATGTTTCATCCGTGATTGTTTAAAACTCATAACCTATGAAAACAGCAGTTGGGAGTAGGAGGACCCGGAAATGAGACAGAGTAAGTTTTCCCTATTTCCATCAGTACAGCAGAATGCTTCAGAATTGACTCTTATAGGGTGAGATGCTCCTGGCTTCAACCTTCTTCTCATCTCTATTACATTGTGTAAATTCTTATCTTTAAGTTTAGTTCCCTTGTTTGTAAAATGGGTTGTTTTTCAAATTAATTGTGGTAGCTCAAAAAGCACTTAGCTTGGTATGTGGTGCATAGTCAACCCTCCAAGAGTTTTATCTTTGATTAACAGAGAGAATAGATGTCTCTTCTCAGTAAAATGAAGACAATCCTAGTCAATTCTCATTGGAAAAGACCCTGATGCTGGGAAAGATTGAAGGAAGGAGAAGGGGATGACAGAGGAGGAAATAGTTGGATGGCATCACCTATTCAACGGACATGAGTTTGAGCAAGCTCCAGGAGATTGTGGACAGGGAACCCTGGTGTGCTGCAGTCCATGGGGTTGCAAAGAGTCAAATATGACTGAGTGACTGAACAACAAAGTCAATTCTAAACTTTTGTTTTAATAGAGTCCCTGGATGCTAACATGACACAGTTGATGCAAAAGGCATTGTCCTGAGAACTATAAACCATAGGCCCTGGGTCCTGCTTGGTCTTCAGCAATTGTTGAGCAAGTTATTTAACTTTACTAGGCTCTCCATTTCTCACATGAAGTTGTGATTCTCAGATGCTATGATATTAGGTGGTATTATCGTAGAATTGTTGCTGTTGTTCAGTCATATACATAATTTTGATTTCTGCCTTTTTATTTAGTGTTGCAAGTACACGTGCATATGTGTTCAGTCGTGTCCGACTCTTTGCAACCCCATGGACTGTAGGCCACCCGGCTCCTCTGTCTATGGGATTTCCCAGGCAAGAGTACCGGAGTGTTTTGCATTTCCTCTTCCAGAGTATCTTTCCAACCCAGGATTGAACCCGAGTCCCCTGCGGCTCTGCATTGGCAGGTGGATTCTTCACCACTGAGCCACCTGGAAAGCACACTCACCATATTGAATTTTTTAGAAAACCTGCAAAATAAATTAAAACCTTACATAACCTCCCCTTTCAGACCTAGCTAAAATACCTCTGGGAAGCTTTCTGAGACACTTCTAGGCAGATCTATTCCTATCCTCTGATAGCTCTGTTTATGCAGTTTTTCTACAGCAGCCAAGAATTTTTGGATTAGTGTTCCCCTGAGGAATTGCGAGGTCCTTTAAGACAGAGATGCCTTAATAGATATTGACTGAATAAATAAGTGGATGAATTCTACTAATTCTAATTTTTCTTTTATGAAGATAAGACAGACTCCATGAATAATAAAAGGATTTGATAATGAAATAAAATATGTAAGTAAGCTTTGAAGATGTGTCCATTCTCATTTAGGAATTCACAATTTAAAAAGTAGCCTAGTAATCTTATTTTCATTAAATTGATTTTAATTTCTTTTACTTTCAGCACCATTGTGGATACCTGTAGTTGAAAGAGCTTGAGGGTTGTACAAATTATATTATGAAATATACCAATTCTCTCTGTCTTACTCTAGATTCCTCTTCCCAGAGACAAACACTTTATATTATCGTGACAACATAAATGTAGATGCTATCACAGTAGAGCCCTGTGCTAAGTAATTCTTACTTTATCTATCAGCATGCTTTGTTTTCTTTGAAGATAATTACCTTTAAAAAAAATTGACACACATGCTATATTATTGTTTTACATAGTTGCAAAAAAAGTTAATTCTGACTAACATTTCAAATTTCAATCCTCCTTGACTTGTGGGCCAGGTCAGAGCCGCCATCTTGGGTCACCCTCTCGATCTTTTTGCCATTCCTCATCTCTCTTCTGAGTGGGATCTCCTGTTTCCTGTGTTCTATTTGTTCCTTTTTCTTAGTTTGTGACCTCATTTTTCAGGAGTGTATTTTCCAGCAGTCTTCAGGAAAAGGGTTCAAGGAAGGTAAGATTTTTGAGACTTTGTCTGAAAATGTCTTTATTAGCTCTCTGATTTGATCTGTAGTTTGGCTGGGTTTGAAGTGTGGGGTAGGAAGTACTTTTCTTTCAAATTTTGAAGGAATTGCTCCATTGCAATTTTTTGCTTGCTGCCCACAGAAATGCATTTTTCTCCTTTACTGATACATAATTGACAAATAAATTTGTAATAATGCATATGGTATGATGATTTGATATATGTATATATTGTGAAAGGATTTTTGCCACTGAGTTAATTATTAATACATCCATTAACTAAATATTTACTTCTTTTTTCTTGATAATAACTCTTAGGTTTTATTAGCAAATTTCAACTATAGAATACAATATTATCTGAGAAAGACAAATATTGCACAATGTCACTTGTATGTGGACCCTAAAAAAGCTGAACTCATAGATGCAAAGAACAAAAAGGATGTTGCTAGAGGTGAGGGGTGGGGGTGAGAAAAATGGGTGAAGGTGGTCAAAAGAAACAAACTTCCAGGTATAAGATATACATAAATGCTGGGGATGTAATTTATGGCATGGTAAGTATTGAATTCAGAATGTTAATATTTGTTGTTCAAGATTTTTGCATTTATGTTTATTAGGGATATGGACCTATAATTTCTATTTTTTTGTAATTTCCTTATCTGGTTTTGGTGTCAAATCATATTTGAAAGTACCTGATACCATTCCATGACAAAAATCCCTGCACAAATTTGTATGAATTTAAGGTTGAACGAGAAAGAATGGAGGTGGTGGTGATGAAAATAGAAACTTACAGAATTAAGAACTCTAATGTTAAAAGAGAAAGTCAAATAATAGGAATGTGTGAAGAGCAAGTTTAAATTAATAGGCAGTTAGCATTTACTTAAGGGCTTCTTTGGTGGCTCAAATGGTAAAGAATCTGCCTGAAATGTGGGAGACTTGGGTTTGTTCCCTGGGTCGGAAAGACCCCTTGGAGAAGGGAATGGCAACCTACTCCAGTTTTCTTGCCTGGAGGATTCCATGGGCAGAGGAGCCTATCTATGGAATTTTATTTTTTTTCCCCCAGGCTTTCTTGAGATATAATCAACATCTAACATTGTGTAAGCTTAAGGTATACAACATTAATGGCTATGGGCTACAATCCACAGGGTCGCGAAGAGTTGGATACGACTGAATGACTGACACTTTCACTTTCACACTTTAACATTTACTTAATATTTATTTAATATTTGACATGTACTTAATATTTACTGTGTATCTTATACTCTTCTAAGAATAGCACATTTGATAACTTTGTTGTTTAGTAGTTAAGTCATGTCCGGCTCTTTATGCAACCCCATGGACTATAACCCGCCAGGTTCCTCTGCACATTTGTTAACTTATGTAATGCTTAAAAAACTCAATGAGAGAAGTGCTAATATTATTCCTAATTTATAAATGAAGAAACTGAGACACAAATTAGTAAAGTATCTTACCTATGTTCATAGTTATGTTGCAGCACTGAGGTTAGAAGTGGGCCCCAAAAGGAAAACAAAAACAAGGCTAGTGATGAGCAGTTATATTACTACTACAAATAGCACCAACATTTATGCTGAAGATTTTTGTTTGCTTTATATCTTTCAAATTTTATATTCTTTTTTTTCATGCTTTCTTGAGATATAATTAACATGTAACATTGTGTAATCTTAAGGTATACAACATTAATGGCTATTAATATCACAGAAAGAGAACACCAGATGTCTGCTTTTGGGGGAAATATACAACTCTACTTATGAAGCATCCTAGCCAAAAATCCAGATTGTGGGATTGTGAGGAACTCTGTGACCAACAACCTGCCTCCCCTCTCCCGCCCCAAATATGTTACAGTGACAGAGAGAGGGGAAGGAAGAGAGAAGGGAAGCTATAAATTAAAAGAGATGTAAGGGAGATAGTGGAGGAGAAGAGCTTGGTGTGTTTTAGTCCATGGGGTCACAAAGAGTCGCACATGACTTAGCGACTGAACAGCAGCAACAACAAAGGATGTATTGATTTATTGCAATGTTTGGGTCTTATTTGGATCCTAATTCAAACAAAGAAATTAATAAAAGAGAGCAGGAATGAATTTATGAGAAAACAGTGGAAATTTGGATAATGATTGAATATTAATTTTTGAGATTGTTTAGAATTATTATGTTCACATTCAAAATTTTTCATCATTTAGAGACATATCTTCAGTTCAGTTCAGTTCAGTTACTCAGTCATGTCCGACTCTTTGTGACTCCATGAATCACAGCACGCCAGGCCTCCCTGTCCATCACCAACTCCCAGAGTTTACCCAAACTCATGTCCATCGAGTCGGTGATGCCATCCAGCCATCTCATCCTCTGTCGTCCCCTTCTCCTCCTGCCCCCAATCCCTACCAGCAGCAGGGTGTTTTCCAACGAGTCAACTCTTCGCATGAGGTGACCAAAGTATTGGAGTTTCAGCTTTAACTTCAGTCCTTCCAATGAACACCCAGGACTGATCTCCTTTAAGATGGACTGGTTGGGTCTCCTCGCAGTCCAGGGGACTCTCAAGAGTCTTCTCCAGTACCACAGTTCAAAAGCATCAATTTTTCGGCGCTCAGCTTTCTTCACAGTCCAACTCTCACATCCATACATGACCACTGGAAAAACCATAGCCTTGACAAGGTGGACCTTTGCTGGCAAGGTAATGTCTCTGCTTTTTAATATGCTATCTAGGTTGGTCATAACTTTCCTTCCAAGGAGTAAGCATCTTTTAATTTCATGGCTACAATAACCATCTGCAGTGATTTTGGAGCCCAAAAAAATAAAGTCTGACACTGTTTCCACTGTTTCCCCATCTATTTCCCATTAAGTAATGGGACCAACACATTTTACATTTATATTATTTATTTTTATTTTTGGTTGTGCTTTGTTGTAGTGCACGGACTCAGTAGTAATGACGCACGGGCTTAGTTGCCCCGACGCACGTAGGATCTTCTTGGATCAGGAATCAAACCTGTATCCCCTGTGTTGACAGACAGATTCTTAACCACTGAACCATTAGGAAATCCCCATCTTAGACATTTATGGATGAATCCATATTATGTTTAACTTGATTCAAAATTACAGAGTAAGGAGAGTGAGATAAAAAAATATTAAACCTAATTTGCTTATTGTTTAAGCTGGGAGATTAGTCCATGGGTATTCATTATATTAATCAGTCTGCTTCTGTGTATGTTTGAACTTTGTATAACAAAAGTTAAAATATGAATAACTAAAATCTTATATGAATTTCTGTGATGTATTTTCAAAAAATGAAAAGACCAATTCACAAAAGATATATAATTATTTTTCATTAAAAACACCACCCCAACCTCTGTATACATGCTCATATAAAATAAATGAATTTAGCAGCATGAATGAATATGTCCAGGGTGTTATATTGATTAAGTCAGTGGGATCAGATGGTGGTAGGTAGATGAAGTGGGGGAAGAAAGTGTACAGGAAATGATTATTTTTGCATGACTACAAATTTATTGGGCTTTCCAGGTGGCTCAGTGGTAAAGGATCTGCCTGCCAATGTAAGACATGTGAGTTTGGTCCTTGGGTCAGGAAGATCCCCCAGAGAAGGAAATGGCATCCCACTCCAGTATTCTTGCCTGGGAAATGCCAGAGACAGAGGAGCCTGGCAGGCTATAGTCCATAGAGTCACAACGAGTCAGACAGGACTAGCAACCAAACAACAGTAACATATTTATTATATTATTTTAATTGGCTACAACAATCATATAATACCATTACCATCTGACAAATATCAAATAAAGAACTTTTTAAGAAGAAAAATATTACACATATAAAGAGCATAGCTCCTCTTTTTTAATCTTTTAAATGAATAATTTATATATTTATTGAACAATTCATGGCTTTTTAAAAATTAAAAACCCCTATATATCTTTTAAGTGAGATTTTCTAGAACAATGAAACATCAACAACCTGAATTTAGAGAGTGAAATGAAAAGAAAGACATAATACATATATATGTATGTATGTATGTTTTATAACATGTGTAAATATATATGATGAAGCTATGCCACTAAAGAAGAAATAGAGAAAAGTGCATTAAAAAAAGTTCCAAGTAAAAATCAACAATGAATTTAGCAACAGGTACTCAGTGTCATTGATTCTCAAGTCCCTCCTTTTGAAAAGTCACTTTAATGAGTACAAAACCAACCATTTTCATTTTCTCTGGTGTATCCACATGGTTGATGGAATGGTGATTAGGAAAATTTCCCTTTTCCCTTCACTTTCTTTTATCACCAAACACCCTGAAAGTGATAAGAGAGCAGTATATCCAGAAACATGGGATATATCCAGAAACCCATCACCCTGAAGTTATTTCTATTTTATCTCTGTGTGTGTGTGTGTGTGTGTGTGTGTGTGTGTGTGTGTGTGTGTGTGTGTTTTAAAACTCCTCTTACAAAAGAACAATAGAGGCACCTAAATTTCTGTCTTAGCACTGAATGCATCTCAGTGCTGCGGAAACATTTCATTTTCCAGAGATTTCAGGGTCTGTATATTCCCTGCTGTTATAGTCTTTATTAAAAGAAAAAGAAAGGAGAAAAGAACAGAAGAAAGAAAAAGAAGAAACTCTACAGGACAAGAACATTAAACCCCAAGGGTGGTTCATTTCAATTTTGAAGTCTTTCTTCACTACTCCAGGGACACTATGTCAATGTCTTAATAAGGGAAGTAAAGCAGTTTATACGCCTCAGAGCATGTGTGTTCAAACCAGAAAATTAGCCTGAAGGGGGAGAAAGCCAGCCCTGCCTTGAACCAATGCAGCCGCATAGTAAGGGGGCTCTTCTGGGGGGTGGGGGACCAAATGACACAGTCTGCAGGGGGCAGGCTTTATGTTGTCACATATTAGGGCTGGAAGGAAATCTTTGAAGAAACATTAGTTTTACCCCCTTACTCCTAAATCTTGAAGTTACTTCATACATATATTGAAAATAACTATCCAAATACCACTAAATTATATTTTTATGATGTTGAAGTAACTTTGTATACTGCAAATCAAAATACTCTATCAGGATTATGTTTCAATTTTGATATCATGAAATATTTCTATATATAAATTCATAAGTTATATAGTATGATGTAACAATGGCTTGATTCCATTTGTATTTTGATAAACATAAAAGCAAATGGGAAACTGAGAGCTATCATTTTATTTGAATTTTTCAATATCCTATAAGTAATATTTAATGAGTGAATTTGTGTTACTCTTTCTTGCTTTATATTATTTAGGCTTCAGGGTTCTCAGTTGCAACTTGATAAAACAAAACAAAAGTGTGAAAATAAAATAGAAAGATTTGTCCAAATATTTTAAAGTATATATTTCCTATAAAGATCTCTTTTTTCCTGTTTCTTTTTACTACAAAATCTGCCTTTTCCCATTATAGGTTATAATTGTAGGGCTCAATAATTAGTGACAATTTCTTTAAAAAATATCAATTTACATATCTTTGGATTGACAGAAGATCTTCAACAGTCAAGTTCAGATACAATTTTGAAACCAGTTTTATAAGTTTTAATGAAAGTCAACTTAGATTTATTAGCCTGCATTCTTTCAGAAGCAAGTGATAGATACAGATACAAACTGACGTTAGTATGAAAAGGAAGAACACTTGTTTCTTTTCATGACTATGAAGTCCAGAGGGTCATATATTGACTTAATGTATTACAGGCTGTAGAAGCTTTCTTTATCCACTTTTTCTTCTTTTTTGTTATGTGTACTGGTTTTAATCTTAGACTTTTCCCAGTGATAGCAGAAAAGGCCATCAGCAACTCTGGTTCCATGTGTTAAAATCTTAGCAATCTCAGGAGAAAGCCTCTTTGCCCACATTTCCAGCCACTTCTTTTGATTTGTGTGATTTAGAACATAAGACAATCCCTGAATCAATCACCATGTCCAGAGAAATGGAATATTCTCATTGGCCAACATGTGTTCATCCGAGCATGTGCTCACCTCCGAAGCTGGGACATAGGCTCAGCTCCATCTGAACCATGAAGATGGGGATAGAGGAGAAAAAAATTCTCATTAGAAAAAATTCTAATTTTGGCCTTCCAAAGTTGAAATCATAACCTCCTATATGACTGGGTTTAGAGATGGAGCATATAAAGAAATAATTAAAGTTAAGTAGGGTTGTAAAGTGGGGCCCTAATCTGGTAGGATTAGTGCCCTTCTAAGAACAGACATCAGAGAGTTCTGAAAACTCTTTCTTTTCTCTCCACCATGAGAGGACATGGCAGGAAGGCAGCTATCTGCAACCTGGAAGAGAACCTCCCTCGTGGTGCAGTGGTAAAGAGCCTGCCTGCCAATGCAGGAGACGCAGGTTTGATTCTTGGGTAGGGAAGATCCCCTGGAGTAGAAAATGGCAACCCACTCCAGTATTCTTGCCTGGAAAATTCCCTGGACAGAGGAGCCTGGTGGGCTACCATCCATGAGCTTGCAAAGAGATAGAACTGAGTGTGTGTGCATGTGCACACATACACACACACACAAAAGCATAGAGAACCTCTGCTGGTATCCTGATCTTGGACTTTTAGCCTCCAGACTGTGAGAAATAAATTTCTCTTATTTAACTAGACAGTCTATGATATTTTGTTATGGCAGCCTGAGCAGACAGACACAAGGCACTTTATACTATACATTTTTTGAAACCTCTATGGGTTCTATACAGAACAACACATGGAGAGAGCCTTCATGTAAACTGTGGACTTTAGTTAATTACAAGGTGTTGATACTGATTCATCAATTGTAAGACATGTATCACATTAATCCAAGACCTTAATAATATGGGACACCATGTATGTGGAGAGTATGGATATGGGGACACTCCGCTTAATCTTTCTGTAAACCCAACTGCTCTAAAACTTGTCTACTAAGAAAGTAAGTTAAAATTTTAAATTAGTGTAAGAAAGGAAGAATGAATACCTTCCCTGCTTACCTCACCTCCTAGATGTATTGTGAATCTAAACTGAAATCATGCATGTAAAGTAATTGCAAAAGATACAGGGCTTTTTCACACAATCTGAATGTGTTATTGAAATTGTTGAATCGCCCAGAACTGAAAGAGACACGTGTACCCCAATGTTCATCGCAGCACTGTGTATAACAGCCAGGACATGAAGTAACCTAGATGCCCATCAGCAGATGAATGGATAAGGAAGCTATGGTACATATACACAATGGAATATTACGCAGCCATTAGAAAGAATACATTTGAATCAGTTCTAATGAGATGGACGAAACTGGAGCCCATTATACAGGGTGAAGTAAGCCAGAAAGATAAAGACCAATACAGTATACTAACGCATATATATGGAATTTAGAAAGATGGTAACGATAACCTTATATACAAGACAGAAAAAGAAGCACAGATGTATAGAACAGACTTTTGGACTCTATGGGAGAAGGGAAGGGTGGGATGTTCTGAGAGAATAGCATTGAAACATGTATATTATCAAGTGTGAAACAGATCGCCAGTCCAGGTTGGATGCATGAGACAAGTGCTCAGGGCTGGTGCACTGGGAAGACCCAGAGGGATGGGGTGGGGAGGGAGGTGGGAGGGGGGATCGGGATGGGGAACACATGTAAATCCATGGCTGATTCATGTCAATGTATGGCAAAAACCACTACAATATTGTAAAGCAATTAGCCTCCAACTAATAAAAATAAATGAAAAAAAAAAAAAGAAAGAAATTGGTATCTTAAAACCTAAAAGAAAAAAAAAAAAAGAAATAGTTGAATTGCTGAAAGCAAATCAATTTCGATGAGGAGAAGGCAACCCAACTCTGGCATTAGCTGAATAGCATCTGATCAGGGTACTAGGATGGAAAATAGGAGAATGCAATGGCTGAAGTAGAAATGAAAGTGTTAGTCACTCAGTCATGTCAGACTCTTTGAGACCCCATAGACTGTAGCCCACCAGGCCCCTCTGTCCAAGGGATTCTCCAGGCAAGAATACTGGAGTGGATTGCCATTCCCTTCTCCAGGGGATCTTTGTGACCCAGGGATTGAACCTGGGTCTCCCATATTGCAGGTAGATTCTTTACCATCTGAGCTAACAGGGAAACCCTAAAGTGAAATAAATAAATATAAATGAAGGTGTAGCATATGACCTGCATAAAATAATCTGTTTATATAAACAGTAGAATTGTCTACACCTGCGAGCTGTTTATAAAGATAATAATGTATTTAATAATGAATGTTAGAATGAGGGGAAAGATTGAAATCAGGAGGAGAAGGGGACAATAGAGGATGAGATGGTTGGATGGCATCATCGACTCAATGGACATGAGTTTGAGTAAACTCTGGGAGTTGGCGATGGACAGGCAGGACTGGCATGCTACAGTCCATGACGTTGCAAAGAGTCAGACATGACTTAGCTACTGAACTGAGTTAGGACTAGTAGACTAAACTATAGGTTATCTTATTAGGTGAAAAACTATCATTTTTAGTAGAATAGTAAGTTCTGATTGCATATAGACAAAGCTAGGTGAGCTACCCAAAATTCAATAATTTTTGGATATTTGTAAGATTGATATGGTTAAAAGTTATGGAAGAGCACTTGAGGTCTTTTGTGCCCTGGCCTTTTGGTGGTGGTCTCTTTTCCAGTCACCTCAAAGCTGTCAAAGGGCATATAAAGAAGGGGACTGAAGGAGCAGGGTTGGAAACCTAAGAATCTGGATTCCTCCTCACAAAGGTGGATCAAACTAGTGCTAATTAATGCACACTTTGTCTATTGCAAATATCCAAGCTAAGCCCCCAAGAAGGCATCATATTCTAGCAGAAGATAGATTATGTTAGATCTGTTCTATTTGGAAGAATTGTATTCAATGGAATAAGTGCTTATTTTTGACATGCACTTGTTTTCTGTGCTTGCTATACTTCTGACTTTAAAATCATTGCTTATCTTATTCTTTGTCTTGGTGAGTAAGACACCAAATGAGTAAGATGCTTTGGTGAATCATTTAACATGGATTCTGAACAAGAAATGTATTTTACAGAGAAAAACAAACACGGAACGTGTAGTGGAGGAAAGGATTTATAAAATTATAAAGTATCAGCTATATATCCTCATTACTATTTGAAAGTATGAACCTACAGTGTTACATTTTCTTCCTTGGTTTAGTGCAGGTGTGTGTGAATGTGTGTGTGTGTGTGTGTGAATGTGTGAATGTCTGTGTTTCTCTCTTTCACTTTCCTTTCTACTTTATATGGAGTTGAACGTGAGCTGCTTTACTTGGTTTCCAGGTAGTGAATGAGATGGGGTAATATAACACAAGTGGAATGGAAGTGAGTTGAAATTTGAAAGAGATTTTTTTCTGATGTTAGCTTTTAATCTTTTAAAATTTTCTCTAAAGAACTAATTGTTTCCTCATAAATTTGAAAAAAATTAATTAACTAGTTCCGTTTATGGAAGCAAAATATGAGTAGCTCATACATCTTTTTTAGATGCATTCTGCATACAACTGGGTAACTAGACATTTCTATACTCCTGTGTTTTTTCATTTTGAAATCAGTTTCAAGTCCAAGCTTGTTAATAGACAACAAGTATTTGCAAAGTTATACTTTCATTGAATTTAGATGACAACCATAGATCACAATGAAAGTGTACCTTTAGCTCAGGTTTAAATTGTATGTTTCTTTTTCTTTTTTTTTTTTTATAGTTTCCTTCTGAGGTATTTCTTGCACAAGAGCTTAACCAATGGTGTGTTTCAGGTCTCAATAATTGAGGGAAATTAAAGAACAATGGTCCTCATAATCACTTACCATTTAAGCCATATTTTTGTTGGTTTTGCCAAAGGACTGAATAATTAAAATCTACCAGGACTACCAAAGAGTCCTGAGTACATCTTTGAGGCACAAACAATGTACTTATTGGTAGGGAGCACTGCAATTTTTTCCTATTCACTTGCCGGTTTTAGAAAGTCTCCATACTTGGTATTTTGCTCTGAGATAGTCATTCTTCTTTTATAAATGTTAACTCAGTGATTAGAAAGCAACCTTTGTATACAAAGTATCTAATAGATTGATGATCATTACATTTATTGTGAATAGCAATAGATTACATAAATGGTAATGAACTTTAAGATCTCAAATATAATGATTAATTGTTGACTTTTTGCCCTCTTCAACTAATTTTTTTCATGTAGTCCCTTCTTCATGGAAATGTATTTTTAGCTGTATAGTATGGATCATGTATCAAATTAACAGGCGTTATATCTATAGTTTAAGTAGGTAATAAGATAGAATTTCTACTTGTTGAACATTAAATAACTTACACAGTTGCCATTATTTGATTTCTGTTTTTTCTTTAAAAACTTTTATTTATTAGTTTAATGAACTAGACTTTGAAAATAAAAGCAATGCATACTCTTAGGAAAAAGAAATTCCAACTGTATATACATATATATGTATATGTATACTAAAAGTGAAAAGTCTTTTTGCCCAAATTTCTGTCCCTCACCTAAGAGATAAGTACATTTATAGTTTCTTGTATATCTTCCTGGAGATTGGGATATGTTACAGAAACATACATAGGACTCCTGCTTATGGCAGTTGCAAACTAGGTAGTTTGGACAAACCCTCCCATTTTGAAGAGCTACAGAAGCTACAAATTTTGAAAATTTTCTGTAAAGGTGCTGGAGAGCTATCAAAATGGTGAGGGCTTATGTAGCCAAGACTTGAGAGAAGGGATTTTGCAGAGATGAACGTGGTTTTTGAGTCTACTTAAGTCCCTAGAAATGCCATTAATTCTGAAAGTATGCTTCAGTAGATAGATGGGCTGCTGCTGCTAAGTCACTTCAGTCGTGTCCGACTCTGTGCGACCCCACGGATGGCAGCCCACCAGGATTCACTGAACCTGGGATTCTCCAGGCAAGAACACTGGAGTGGGTTGCCATTTCCTTCTCCAATGCATTAAAGTGAAAAGTGAAAGTGAAGTCGCTCAGTCGTGTCTGACTCTTCGAGACCCCGTGGACAGCAGCCTACCAGTCTCCTCCATCCATGGAATTTTCCAGGCAAGAGTATTGGAGTGGGTTGCCGTTGCCTTCTCCTAGATAGGCTAAATGATGAAAACTGGAGTTCAGGTTCCACTAAGGAGAAGTAACCCACTCAAGCTTTGGACTAGGATTCAAAATGACTATGTTCCATAAATAATGATAAATGGAACTAGATTATAGCTCCCCACAGCAGGGAGACTCAACCTTGTATCATCTCAATTATTGATTGGATAGATGATCTGGGATTGCTAGTGATTCTAGCAAACCTGTCTACCTGAAGCAAATTATCATTTCAGGAAGAAGATTGTGTTCTCCAGAGTCTCATATTATTGCTGTAATTTTTCATCTAAAATCTCCAGCATTTAAAAAAAGGCATATGAAGAGATAAGATCACGTGACTAAAATCCACAAGAAGGAACAGATAGTAGAAACAGATTTATAGGAGATCCAGATAATGTGCATATCAGAAACCAAATTTAAAATATCTGTGTTTATGTTTGGGTTTCTCTGGTGGCTCAGATGGTAAAGAATCTGTCTGCAATGCAGGAAACCCAGGTTCACCCAGGAGACCCAGGTCAGGAGACCCAGAAAGGAATGGCTACCCATTTCAATCCCTGGGTCTCCTGACCCAGAAAGGAATGGCTACCCACTTCAGTACTCTTGCCTGGAAAATTCCTGTCCATGGGATCTCAAAGAGTGGGACACGACTGAGCAACTAACACTTTATTTTCACTTCATGTTTATCTTTAAGAAACTACATAATGAGATTGAAAATTTGGCATAGGCTTGGAAGCAATAAGAAAGAAACAAGCAAAAAGTCTAGAAGTAAGAAATACAATAAAAATAAAGAACTGAATCAGTAGACTTCACAGCAGGTTAAACAAAGACTAATGGAGAATAGTTCATCAGGCACTCTGTCTATCAGGTCTAGTCCCTTAAATCTATTTCTCACTTCCACTGTATGGTCATAAGGGATTTGATTTAGGTCATACCTGAATGGTCTAGTGGTTTTCCCCACTTTCTTCAATTGAAGTCTGAATTTGGCAATAAGGAATTCATGATCTGAGCCACAGTCAGCTCCCAGTCTTGTTTTTGCTGACTGTATAGAGCTTCTCCATCTTTGACTGCAAAGAATATAATCAATCTGATTTTTGTGTTGGCCATCTGGTGATGTCCATGTGTAGAGTCTTCTCTTGTGTTGTTGGAAGAGGGTGTTTGCTATGATCAGTGCGTTCTCTTGGTAAAACTCTATTAGCCTTTGCCCTGCTTCAATTTGTACTCCAAGGTCAAATTTGCCAGATACTCCAGTGTTTCTTGACATCCTACTTTTGCATTCCAGTCACCTATAATGAAAAGGACATCTTTTTTGGGTGTTCTAAAAATTCTTGTATGTCTTCATAGAACCATTCAACTTCAGCTTCTTCAGCATTATTGGTCGGGGCATAGACTACGGATTACCATGATATTGAATGGTTTGCCTTGGAAACGAACAGAGATCATTCTGTTGTTTTTGAGATTGCATCCAACACTGCATTTTGGACTCTTTTGTTGACTATGATGGCTACTCCATTTTTCCTAAGGGATTCCTGCCCACAGTAGTAGATATAATGGTCATCTGAATTAAATTCACCCATTCCAGTCCATTTTAGTTCGCTGATTCCTAGACTGTTGATGGTCACTCTTGCCATCTCCTGTTTGACCACTTCCAATTTGCCTTGATTCATGGATCTAACATTCCAGGTTCCTATGTAATATTGCTCTTTACAGCATCGGACCTTGCTTCTATCACCAGTCACATCCACAACTGGGTGTTGTTTTTGCTTTGACTCCATCCCTTCATTCTTTCTGGAGAAATTTCTCCACTGATCTCTAGTAGCATATTGGGCACCTACTGACCTGGGGAGTTAATCTTTCAGTGTACTATCTTTTTGCCTTTTCATACTGTTCATGGGGTTCTCAAGGCAAGAATACTGAAGTGGTTTGCCATTCCCTTCTCCAGTGGACCACATTCTGTCAGACCTCTCCACCATGACCCATGACGTCTTAGGTGGCCCCACACAGCATGGTTTAGTTTCATTGAGTTAGACAAGGCTGTGGTCTGTGTGATCAGATTGGCTACTTGTCTGTGATTATGGTTTCAGTCTGTCTGCCCTCTGATGCCCTCTCTCAGCACCTACTGTCTTACTGGGGTTTCTCTTACCTTGGATGTGGGGTAGCTCTTCATGAATGCTCCAGCAAAGTGCATCTGATGCTCCTTACCTTGGACCTGGGGTATCTCCTCTTGGGCCCCGCTTCTGACCCTGAATGTGGGGTATTACTTCTCGGCTGCTCCAGCGCCGTGCAGCCACAGCTCACCGCTCCAGCGACAAATAAGCTGTGAAAAGAAGAGAAGCGGAAAGGAAAGGAGAAAAGGAAAGATATACCCATTTGAATGCAGAGTTCCAAAGAATAGCAAGGAGAGATAAGAAAGCCTTCCTCAGTGATCAGTGCAAAGAAATAGCGGAAAACAATAGAATGGGAAAGACTAGATATTTCTTCAAGAAAATTAGAGATACCAAGGGAACATTTCATGGAAAGATGGGCTCAATAAAGGACAGAAAAGGTATGGACCTAACAGAAGCAGAAGATATTAAGAAAGGTGGCAAGAATACACAGAAGAACTATACAAAAAAGGTCTTCATGACCCAGATAATCACGATGGTGTGATCACTCACCTAAAGCCAGACATCCTGGAATGTGAAGTCAAGTGGGTCTTAGGAAGCATCACTACGAACAAAGCTAGTGGAGGTGATGGAATTCCAGTTGAACTATTTCAAATCCTAAAAAGATGATACTGTGAAAGTGCTGCACTCAATATGCCAGCAAATTTGGAAAACTCAGCAGTGGCCACAGGACTGGAAAAGGTCAGTTTTCATTCCAAACCGAAAGATAGGCAATGCCAAAGAATGCTCAAACTACCGCACAATTGCACTCATCTCACATGCTAGTAAAGTAATGCTTAAAATTCTCCAAGTCAGGCTTCAGCAATACGTGAACCGTGAACTTCCAGATGTTCAAGGTTGTTTTAGAAAAAGCAGAGGAACCAGACATCAAATTGCCAAGATCCACTGGATCATTGAAAAAGCAAGAGAGTTCCAGAAAAATATCTACTTCTGCTTTATTGACTATGCCAAAGCCTTTGACTGTGTGGATCACAGTAAACTGTGGAAAATTCTGAAAGAGATGGGAATATCAGACCACCTGACCTGCCTCTTGAGAAACCTGTATGCAGGTTAGGAAGCAACAGTTAGAACTTGACATGGAACAACAGACTGTTTCCAAATAGGAAAAGGAGTATGTCAAGGCTGTATATTGTCACCCTGTTTATTTAACTTATATGCAGAGTACATTATAAGAAACTCTGGGCTGTATGAAGCACAAGCTGGAATCAAGATTGCTGGGAAAAATATCAATAACCTCAGATATGCAGATGACACTAGCCTTATGGCAGAAAGTGAAGAACTAAAGAGCCTCTTGATGAAAGTGAAAGAGGAGAGTGAAAAAGTTGGCTTAAAACTCAACATTCAGAAAACTAAGATCATGGCATCCGGTCCCATCACTTCATGGCAAATAGATGGGGAAACAGTGGCTGACTTTATTTTGGGGGGCTCCAGAATCATTGTAGATAGTGACTGCAGCCATGAAATTAAAAGACACTTACTCCTTGGAAGGAAAATTATGACCAACCTAGACAGCATATTAAAAAGCAGAGACATTACTTTGCCAACAAAGTTCCGTCTAGTCCAGGCTATGGTTTTTCCCGTAGTCATGTATGGATGTCAGAGTTGGACTATAAAGAAAGCTGAGCACTGAAGAATTGACGCTTTTGAGCTACGGTGTTGGAGAAGACTCTTGAGAGTCCCTTGGGCTGCAAGGAGATCCAACCAGTCCATCCTAAAGGAGATCAGTCCTGGGTGTTCATTGGAAAAACTGATGTTGAAGCTCAAACTCCAATACTTTGGCCACCTGATGCGAAGAGCTGACTCAGTTGAAAATACCCTGATGCTGGGAAAGATTGAGGGCAGGAGGAGAAGGGGACAACAGAGGATGAGAGGTGGTTGGATGGCATTGCTGATTCAATGGACTTGAGTTTGAGTAAACTCTGGGAGTTGGTGATGGACAGGGAGGCCTGGCAAGCTGCAGTCCATGGGGTTGCAAAGAGTCAGACACAACTGAGCGACTGAACTGAACTGAATGGAGAATAAATGAATTGCAAGATAGATCAGAAGAAAATATACAAATATCCAAATTATAAAGAATGAAAATAGCTAAAAGAGAAGAGGAAACATTAAAATATAGTGAAAATGTCTGACTCTAGAAAGTGAGAAACAATGTTTGAAAAGACAATCACTTGAGCTTTCTCAAATTATTTTTATATAAGATATATAAATTAATCTTTTTCAGCGATGAGATCAGACTATACACCCTGTTCTGCACCTTAATTTTATTTTACTTAAAAGTATGTGTGGATCTCATTCTTCAGTGAAATATAAAACCACCTCATTTATTTTTTGTGACTGCCTAGTATCCAATTGTAAGTTAAAACTGGTTCCTTAAATTCTAGATATAGATGAGAAAATAGTTTGTTGTGACAGTTTTATTTAAAGCCACTAACACTGTCAAATTCAGAACTCCGAAACAGAGTTTTGCAGAAGGGCCCTTTCCCCTTTTGCACATCAAACAATGCCCAGGTTAAGGATTCATACTAGAGCACTCAGAGGACCCAAGCTGTCTCCTCTAAGGGTCTGTTAAAGCATAATTAGGACAGTGTTGGACCTAGAATTGACGTTTTTAATCTCTGCCTGCTCCTTCCCTCTCTAACAATCTAAGAGGTAGATCTTACTGCCATTGAACACGACAATTTTGGAATTTTATTATGAATGGAACTTACCATTCTTCTAACAAGTGAAGAAATGGAGGCCCAGAAAGATGAAAAGTCTTGATCAGGATCACAGAGTGAGTCAGTGATAAAGGCACAAGGAGAAAGGAGCAGCACAGGATGAGATGGTTGGATGGCATCATTGACTCAATGGACATGCTGCTGCTAAGTCGCCTCAACGGTGTCCGACTCTGTGCAACCCCAATAGACAAGAGTTTGAGCAAACTCCGGGAGATAGTGGAAGATAGAGGAGGCTGACGTGCTACAGTCCATGGGGTCACAAAGAATTGGGCACAACCTGGGGGCTGAACAACGCAACAATAATAGGTTTTGCGGCTAGAGGATCTCAGATTCTGATTCTAATTCACCCACTGAACAACAAAAGATCTTGAATAAGATACTTAATATTCTATAAGTGCTACATTCTCACTTTCCTCAACAATTAAATAGAAATGAGAATATATTAATATTAATATTTCACAGGACTGTTTTGAAGCTTCAGGAATTTAAATTTTTTGCTATAGTATCTAACAAAATGGTGAACGCTTAATAAATGATTAGCATTATTATTATTATGATTATTCTTTTCATTAGGATGCTTTTTGTTTCACGAGAAGACCCCTCTTCAAACTAGTTTTAAAATAGGAAATGCATCATCCTCTAAGGACTCCAGAAATCTAGTAGACACCAGTTATGGTGTGTCAGGATTCCATTCTGCTCCTCTGATGTTCTCTCAGTCCAACTTTTACTTTTATTTTATTATTCTTTTGTAAAGTATGTATTTGTTTATTTATTTAGTTGTGTCAGGTCTTAGCTGCAGCACACAGGATCTTTAGTTGAGTCAGGTGAATTCTTGGTTATGGCATGTGGGATATAGTTCCCTAACCAGGAATTGAACCCAGGTCCCTTGCATTGGGACCACAGTGTTTAGCCACTGGATAACCAGGGAACTCCCAGCTTTGCTTATTGCTTTGACCTCAGCATGGTTTCCCTCAGGACTAGGGTGCCTGGGAGCCCAGGAAGAAATAAGCCTCCTTTTTTCACTTTAAGAAAGAGGAAGAGAAGAAGTTCTCATTAGGGCTTATAAGTCTTTTTTATTAGTCTAATAGAGCTAAAATAATATGCCCACTCTTCTCCCTATGAT
This sequence comes from Muntiacus reevesi, assembly GCF_963930625.1. Taxonomy (NCBI): domain Eukaryota; kingdom Metazoa; phylum Chordata; class Mammalia; order Artiodactyla; family Cervidae; genus Muntiacus; species Muntiacus reevesi. Next base: position 45,761,662 of record NC_089260.1, read on the forward strand.
AGTTTCTATGGTAATTCCATGTGCATTAACTACCTTAAGTTCATGAGAATCTATTGTGGGATTTGGGAAAAGAGTTGACTTTGTTTTAGTCACTAAGGAAGAAAGAGAAAAAGAACAAAATTGGGAGACATAGGCAAAAATGAGGGTTGGAAACCAGCGATTTTACTATGTGGCAGGCACATAGTAGGTGATCAGCAAACAATAATAATTTCTCCCCATTCTTATTCTCCAAATTCTTATTATTCACCAGAGTGTGTTTCTCATTTTCTTGTATTTTCTAAAACTTTTAAAGAATTACTATTTATCATTATTTTTATATTAAAAATATTATATAGACTGTGAAGGCAATTCATTCACTTGTTTACTCATTTATTTGTTCGTGTTTTGGTCTTCAACAAGTAATGAACACCTACTATATACAAAACAAGAGCTGTAAAACTGTTTCAAACTATGCCATTTGAATACATGTGTAGTTTCCCAGTAAGATTACATTGATGTGACTATATTAACTTTTTAATGTAGAATGCATTCAGTATGACTTATATCATTGTATTATCATTTTTCATAATCACAGATCATATTCTAAATAAAAATAATGTAAATTATCATTAAAGTTTTAGAGTAGATGTGTAGGAATGTAAAAGTATTATTTTAAATAGATTAATATTTCAAATGAGTCCTTATTTATCGATAAATTCATTTTTATAAGACATATATTTTTTGGTGAAGTTTTATGAAGACAATTGTGAGTTCTATGAAAGGTCTGGCAAAATTCTTTAAACCTCAGTAGTAATAGAGTGATGTTTCTTGGCTTCATTTTGGAATATAAGCCTTTATATCATTCTGAAATGGAAATTGACAAAGAAAGGAAAAGAGGAATGCATCTGATTTTATTAAAATTACTTCTTCTAGTGAATGTCAATGAAATAGTCTTCCTTTTCTTGTTTTTACTGGAATTTCAGGAAGTCACATTGATTTAGCAATATTTGATCTCATCATATGTACATATTTTAAATATTAGCCCTTTTTGGTGACTTATTCATTTAGTGGACTATAAAACTCCACTTTCTTCTTTTTCTTTGATCAAAATTAGATCTGTGAAATGTGTTGCTATTCAATGTAGGGTGTGTGCAGAAGAGCACTTCTGACCTGTATAATTCTGATGACTCTGAAGGTGAGTTAAAAGAATGGAAAAGAAAGTATTTAAGGTGATGGCTTTGGCTTTGTCAGGGAATTGTTGAGTTTTCTTTGGTATCTCCCATGTATATAAGAGGCATACATGTTAATAAACTTGTTTGTTTTTCAAAAAAAAAAAGGAAAAATTGGACAATATCAAATAATAATAGTTTATACTGATTTACCAATGAGTGGCTGTTTTGTGTGTAAACATAAGCAGCCACTAATGTGACAGTTTGAAACACACACACACCCCCACATACACACACCATGAATGCTTTGTTGTGGGCTCACATCAATGGAAAGCCTGGGTCAGAAAAGTAATGAAGTACAATGAAAACAATAGCTCTACCCCCCAACCAGTACATCTGTATTACTGGACTTCAAAGCTCATTATAGATGTTGAGGTATTTGATCATCCCATCTCTATACGGTAAGGCTATAATTCCCAACCAGAAACTGAGGAAAAGGGATTAAGTGATTTGTACAGACTTCAGGGAGCCATGCTAAATCCCGGAGATTTTGTAATAAGGAAAGAATTTTCTTTGCATACTTTCCTTGAAAGTGATCTAGGACTTAATTAAAATTATACACGTTTTGAAATACATGAAATTCTAAATGCCAATTGAGGCTGACCTTGACCTTGGTGGCTTAAATACATGCAGTATTAATCAATTGTATGGGTTATTTCTGTAAGTTTTTCAAGATTTCCCAGATGTTTCTTCCCTTAAAAATCTGAGGAGTTATTTTCATTTACTAATGTGCGTATGTAGTTAATTGGGAAAACTTGTAAATGTCATTTTCACTGATTGCCTGAGTATGTGTGTACATGCATGTGTTAAAATATTATACAAGATAAAACAAACTATGATAAGAAAATGAGAAGATAAGGTTATGTTCCAAGCAGGTGTGCCTATTCTCTCAATGATATACCTCCTATGTGTACTTGAACTCTTTAGGCAATAATTAAAGTAGATTAAAATAGTTTCCCAACTCTCTTGATTAATGAATTCGTATTGTAGTGTACAATCTCACAGACCTCTTTTAACAAATTTTTGTAATCATTTTACCATTTTATGAAGTGATTTATAAAGAAACTATTCATATAAAAATTATACCTTCACATTATTAAAATTATTTGTTTAAAGTTTATTTAATAGACTATTTAATATTATTCATAAAAAGAGGTAAATTTCAAAATTTCTCCATTTATTAAGTGACCCATGCTATTTAAGATAAATATGAAAGAAAAAGAATGAATTGTTAACAAACAATATGGCATTAATAAAAAACCCTGCACAATCACTGCAATATACTATTCATCAGATCCATATAATTTTCAAAAAAATTTTAGAAGATTAATATATGCAGATGTGGTATTTGTAAGCACAAATTATATAGTGTGCACATGTATCATTTTTATTACAATAAATGTAAAGTCAATTTAGACATATTAATCACTGTACCTATTCTTTTTAATCCTGCTTCTGAAGTACTAGAGGCAATTTGGTGTAAAAAAATTGCTTAGATGGATGCATTGTAAGAGTCTGATGAATAGTATATTGGGGTGACTGTGCAGAGTTTTTATTATTTTTATGGTCTTCATTAATGTTCTATATTTGAACACGTGTTCCTTATAGTTCTTATATTTATTCAGTAGTCCATTATGGGTATAAATTGAACTATATATACCATGAATCAAGACAATAAAAACTTGCATCAATATTAGAAGTTCCTTGGTAGCTAGTGGCACAAAGGTGGGTGGAAAATCAAAAGAGAGACTAAAACATAAGCAGGTTTTAAAATTTCCCTTCACTAGTTCATTATGTATTCTCACTCAGTATGTTGTGGTACTGTTAAATTGTTCCCCCTTAAGATAGAAATGATTTAAATATTTTTAATGCTATTTTAGGCTTTAAGAATATAAATCCTCTTGAACTCTTTTCCAAGCTCCAGTGTGTTTCTCATATCTTCATTTACAGTACGCATGTAAATATTTAGAAGGCAATGAAAATGCACTGATCTTAGCTTGGTTTTTCAATATTTGGGCTACTTAAAGATAAAAGTTAATAGATAATTAATGAGAACATGCTATATAGCATAGGGAACTCTACTTAATGCTCCGTGGTGACCTGAAGGGAAAGGAAGTCCAAAACGGAGTGGATATATGTATATATATGCCTGATTCAGTAGAAACTAATATGACATACTCCAATAAAAGCAACTGTACTCCAATAAAAATTAATTAAAAAAGAAAGAATTGCAAAGAAACTAAAAGTTATGTTAAAACAATAAAAATCCATTGATATCTCAAAAGTTTAATGATGATGTAGAGGATAAGCTTGAGTCAAACAAAAAAGAGGAGAAAAGAAAAAGTAGACAATAGAAAATGAAAAATATAAGTTAAATAGCAAAAACACCCAAGGAAAGGAAAATCAAAGCCTGGCTAGATTACATCAGCTGTGTCCAATATGACGTACTGTGGGCTTCTGCTCCATGACATTTAACAGCATTGTTCATCATTAATGTTACTGATGGGCTTATGTAATCAGTACCAATTTCTGTACTGCAAGTTTCAAGAGGGAGGGAAAACTACCTGCTAAAAACTATTACTCTTGAGACTCAGCATGGACTCTGACATATAATAGGTGTTCAAATAATTATATGTTGAAGGAGAAAGAAAGGGGAGAAAAAAGAACAGATGGAAGGGAAGGAGAAAATAACAAACAAAAGGAAGAAAACAATGAATCATTAGAAGAAGGGCTAATGAGACCGATGTTTAATTAATTTATCTGATTCAGCAAACATTTGTTTGATGTCTTTATGTAGAAATGCAAGTGGAAATGGGGATAGGATGGGGATTGACGCACACTGGTGGGTGTAGTGAGAAGATAAGTGAAGAAGTGGAGAATAAGATCACATAGCCCACTCCCCAAATGAGTGTATGATCTGCTGCCTACCCTACTTTCTCTCTCCAACTTATTTTTTCTCTGTTTTTTTCCTGTCACAGTAGATGTCACCACTTCATCCAAGTGTAGAAAATGCTTTTTGAGAAATTGACAGTACAGGGGTGGTGAGAGACAGGGCAGTAACTTAGTGGAGATATGGGAACACGAGAGGTTTGAGAGGGACTTTATTGCCACTTGGAAAGAGTGTTATTTTATCTGAACTTTGTCCTAATATTATCAGATAAAACCAAAAGTAGTCATTGCAATTTCAGGTTTTGGGTTTGGAATGTAGGGCTAGTGTTTGGTAGAAGTTGATTCAGACAAATGTGTTGGCTATTTGATACGTTTATTGATTCATCTATGTACTCATTCAGAAGCAGTTCTTTAATAGCTCTGTTCAAAGCACTAACTTAAGATGCTAAAGTTCAATGATCATATTAATATAAGCACTAAAATGGATAGTATAATAAGTATACTAATGGAATTATTTTTTGCATGATCCAGAAATAAATTACAGTGTGTGCCTACATGTTCAGTTGCCTCTTTGTGACTCTTTGTGACCCCATGGACTGTAGCCCACCAAGCTCCTCTGTTTATGCAGTTCTCCAGGTAAGAATACTGGAGTGGGTTGCCATTTCCTACTCCAGGGAATCTTCCCGACCTAGGGATCGAATTCATGTCTCCTCCTCTCCTGCATTGGCAGGCGGGTTCTTTACCACTGAGCCACCTGGGAAGTAGAAATTACAGTAATGAAACTATATTTTAAAATAGATGCTTATCAGGGATACCATCAGAGGTTAGAATCTGGTCTTTGGTCTCAAGAAAATTATAAAGTAGGAGAGAGATATGAAATATATGCAAAATTCAAAAGTGTCTCAAAATGTAAGTCCTATAAAAGGTGTATCAAAAAGTGATTTGACAGCTTAGTCATATGCTGATAATTTGAGAAATAGAGGGTACCCACTCTCCTTCTAATTTATAATTTTCTTGAGACTTAAGTTCCTAACCTCTGACTCTATCCCTGAGAGGTATTGGTAAAGAATCGGCCTGCAATGTGGGAGACTGAGGTTTGATTTCTGGGTTGGGAAGACACCCTGAAGAAGGACATGGCAACCCATTCTAGTATTCTTGCCTGGAGAATCTCATGGACAGAGGAGCCTGGTGGGCTACAGTTCATAGGATCACAAAGAGTTGGACACAATAAAAGCAATTTAGCATACATTATGGCAGGGTACCATTTCAGTGGAAGGGGGAATTCCCCGGCCCCACTATAACTGGGTCAGGTCAGTCTGTTGCTGGAGGCCTCTGCTAATGGGCTGCATCTTTTCCATCACCTGTGCTTCTCCAATGGAGACATGGAACCCATCTGTCAAGGGCACAGAACCCAAGAACAGGTGGGAGGTCAGACACACCTCTTGTCGTGCAGCAATGAATAGTCCAGCAAGCCTCTTGTTTCCTGAAATGCTAAGATGAGAAGCAAATTAAAGGTCAGGTTCTAAGGCTTACTGAGTATCCAGGTGGGAGCATAACCAGACCCCTGTTATAGGCATTTCAGCCTCTACCAGAGATTCCCTTCAGTGCTCTGCCTCCCTCTGAGGAAAGACAATCTCGTCTCATGAACTTTGCAGTTCCATAAGGCTGATGACTCAGATGATCATTTTTTCTGTCCTAGTTCTTTCTTTAGATTGGCTGGGGTGGGGGTGGAGGAGTACGAGGGGTGGGGTAGTGATGTTTGATTCTGGTCGGGTGGATTTCACCACTTTTTAGTAAAGGTGGTATTGCGGGAGCTTGTCTGGACTCAGCTGTAGTGGTTCTGATTCAAATGCTGGTTTTCTTTTCAGATTTTTTCCTTATAGGTTACTAAAAATTATTGAGTATAGTTCCCTGTGCTATATAGTAGGTCCTTGCTGGTTATCTATTTTATATATAGTAGTGTGTATATGTTAATCCTAAATTTCCAATTAATCCTTTCCCTCTTTCCCCTTTGGTAACCATAAATTTGTTTTCTATGTCTATGGATCTATTTCTGTTCTGTATATAAGTTCGTTTGTATCATTTTTTAAGAATCCACGTAAAAGCAATATCATATGATACTCATTTTTCCCTATTGGCTTACTTCATTTGTTATGATAATCTTTTGGTTCATCCGTGTTGCTGCAAATGATATTATTTCACTCTTTTTAATGTCTGAGTAGTATTTCTATATATATGTGTGTGATCTATAATTATTATATAATTATATAATTATTCTGTAGTCTTTCCATTCCTTTCTATCTGTAAATAACATTCTTGTCTGTTCCATAATATGTTCCATTAGTTTTATGTATCTTTAATTTGTCTGGAGCTTCCCTGATGCCTGGTGGCTCAAATGGTAAAGAATCTGCCTGCAGTGGAGGAGACCCACGTTCAATCCCTGGGTCAGGAAGAACCCCCGGAGAAGGGAATGGCAATCCACTCCAGTAATCCTGCCTGGAAAATCGCATGGACAGAGGAGCCTGATGGGTTCCAGTCCATGGAGTCGCAAAGGGTCTTAGAAGTTACTAACTTACTTTACATATAATAAATCTTGTATATGCTGCCCATGTCTCTCAATCTTCCTGCTTACTCATCATTGACAACTAATACACCCTGTAAATTTCATCTATGTCTCATTAACTGCTTGCATAAAGTCTGTGCTTCATCCTTCTAATGGTTTTATTTATCCTGTTTATTTTGTTTTCTATAGCAAAGTTGAATATTCAGAAGGTGGTAGAGATATCTACAATGCCAGAGTCTCAAGTTATAAGTTCATTCTAATTTTTTGGTCATCAAAAATATAGAATAAAATTTAAGATTTTATAAAACAAGTTCTGTATCTTATTATTGCATTTTTTTTAGAAAAATAAAAATCTTTGGAATCTGAAGAACTCATTGAATTCTCAGAGAAAATGTAAAAATCAGAAGGACATCAAGTCAAGATGAAAAGTACCATTTTATTATTCTGTTTTTCACAAGTGAGGTACTGGATGGGTGCTTCCAGGGTGGAGAGGGGAGTGGGTATAGTTTAATTATGCTTCCGGGTCTGATCATTCAGAGAGAAAATACACTGTGACATCATTATGACTAAGAAAATTGTAAGTCACACACAGCAGAGGTTAAGAGAGGTTAAACTGAAGAGTTCCCACTTCACACTGTCCATTTAAAGACTAGCTCACTCAAATCCACAGCCACAGTATTTGTTTTTGAATATTTGATTCATTCAACTAAATATTTTTAACTTCTATATACCTGGAATTTGACCAAAAACTTCTGGGAATTCTTTCCATATTATTAGCATTCTTAACCAGTGAACGTGTCCACAACAAAAAGGAAAATAAACTTCCCCTCTGAAATGTTTCCACGCTTTTCAGTGTTTGGCGTCCCCTGTCTCTGGCATTCCCCAGATGATAGCAAGAAGCAAAAATCAAGCCCCATGATGTGATAGATGGCACATACTACTTTCAAAAAGTAGTTAAGGGTAATTGTCCAATTATGAGGGAGGGGAGTTGTGGGTAGCAGAAGGAGCCAAAATCGCTCAGTCTAAGGAAGTGATGTTGAGTGTAAAATTCAGCTGGCCTTGTTTGCTGCTGTTTGTCTGGCTACGGAATCTCGTGCCAGGCCCTTAGATGCGCTAGAGTAGCTGTTTATGCTTTTTGAAACAACACTTGACAAAGTGAATAGATTCAATGTTATTATCTCCAGTTTGGTTCCCAATGAGAGAAAAATGGAGTAAAAGAATGTGAGAAAAGAACAAATACGTCCAAAAGGCATGTATTAGGAAGCTACTTTCATAGACTAACCTATGGTTTCATGTCACTGAATACTGCTGTTGTTGTTTAGTCACTAAGTTGTATCCGCTTTTTTGTCAGGCTCCTCTGTCCATGGGATTCTCCAGGCAAGAACACTGGAGTGGGTTGCCATTTCCTTCTCTAGTGGATCTTCCCAACCCAGGGATCAAACCCGTGTCTCCTGCATTGGCAGGTGGATTCTTTACCGGTGAGCCTCTAGGGAAGCCTCATTAAATATTACATGCAATGAATGTTAACACTAGAGCAAATCACACTGGCCTGCCAGAGCCAAAGCATTTCCACTTACAGGTGACACTCCTATTGCTCTGTAAAAGGAAGATGCAAGAATCGGCACACTTACAGAGGCTGTGATTTTGCATCTAGAGCCAGAGATATGACAAACATATGTTTGTGGATATTAGAATTTAAAAAACATATTGCTTTGTTTGCTGAAAATGACCAGGGCAAAAATAATAAAAGCACATATTAAAATAAATTGGAACTTGCTACCCTGGCCTGGTGACCTGATATTTGCAAATGTACCACGTTTTTAATTTCAAAAAGAAAAGAGAAAAGTGCATTGGGAAAATTTTGCAATAACTCTCAACTTTAGAGTAACAGGTGTAAAAAATCACCTGAATATCAGAATCATAGTAGATATTTGTATTTGTGTTTGTTCAGTTGCCAAGTCATGCCCGACACTTTGTGACCCCATGGGCTGCAGGACAAATAGGTACAGTGTCTGAGAGTAGTATACTCACAATTTAGGTATTAGATTCAATAATAGATGTTTTTGCAAGTTACATATAAATCCTAGAGGAATTCCTAATAATCTGGTGGTATATGGAAAATTCATGCCTGCGTGCATACATGCTAGTTCACCAAATCGTGTTTGACTGTTTGTGACCCCATGGACTGTAACCCACCAGGCTCCTCTGTCCATGGGATTTCCCAGGCAAGAATCCTGGAGTAGGATGCCATTTCCTTCTCCAGGGCATAAGCCAGTCTTAACAGAGACAGAGCTTTAGGAGGTTGGAGAGCTAAGGACACTTAACTCCAAGAGGTCACCAGTGCTGGATCTGAACCTGATGTTGCTTACTTGGTGTTTATATTCCAGTTGGCCACAGAACTCTGTTTTATTTATTTCCCTCAGCAAAATGGTGAGACCAACTTCTCACATATGGAAACATTTCCATATGGCAAGCAAGAATGAGATTTCAAAAATAATTGTCATATGGAATATGCAATTCCAACAGAGAGTACTAGATAATATTTCATATAGCAAAAATAATAGTCAGTGAAATTTGCATTGCCTTTCTTTTCCTCCTCAAACCCATTTCTTTAAAAAGTGCCTTCTGAATCCATTTGACTTTATGAGGTCCTTTTAAAAATATTGATTCTTCTCCTTCACAATCTTGGTCTACTTCTCATACTCTAAAAAAAGTTAAGAAGTGTTGGATTCCATAAAGTTCAATAGTATGAACCTCTATCAAAAAAAAAAAAGGAATTCTAGAAATAAGTTTTACACCATCTGATCAGGTTTATTTTAACTTTTGATATTAAATGTATTTTTAGCAAACCAATTTCTGTATACATAAAGTAGCAGAGTTATCTTAAATCTAGAAAATCTTATTGACTATTTGCATGATTTTAGTATCCTTTTATTCTTTCACCTTTTCAGGGAAGAACAAAAAGATAGAAAACAATTTTTTTCCCGACATGGCTTCAAAATTCCCAGAAATGTTAAATCTCTCTTTAAGATGTCACTGATGTAGTTTGCAGTTATCTATAAGAGTTGGAATTTTCCTATACTAATGAAAACTTGGCAGGCTGGTAAGTTTTGAGATTCTGGATGAAAAGATTTATATTCACTTGTAGGAGAGCATTGTGTTCATTTTATAATTGTTTCAATTATTTAATTTTTAAACATTCAATTCCAAATTGCTTTCTTTTACAGCATTCAATCTTGGCAGATAGTCACTTCGATTAACATCACCAAGTGGCCCCTATTGCTTACACAATATTCCTTTGAAACTCTTGTGTTCAGCCTTTAATAACTGTGTTGCATAGCAATGAAAACCATTGTTCAGCTAAAACACTTTGGCCCTCATATCACTAATGGGGGAAATAAAAGCTCCATCCTGTTTTTAATTAGTGTTTGGCCATATAGCACATGACTATAAAAATGCTTATTTTATTGAATCATATAAAATTTGTGCCACATTTGTGAATGCAAACACAGTGCCATGCTGTAGTAGGTACATGGAAGTAAAATATGATTTCTTAAGTCTATGTGTGTGAAAATGAGGGGAACTCGACAAAGAGAAATTGAGAACTTGCTCAATGAATACAAACAGAATAGAAAAAAAATCAAGTGGACCACATATGGAGTTATGGCTTAAAAAAAAAAAAAAGAGTATCGAGAGGACAATATTTTGCATTAACCCTTCAACTCTCCACTGTGAAATAGCCCATAGGGTGGTTTTTAGAGATTTGTGGCAAATAGGTACAATCTCACAAACAACAGGCTACATCATTTCGAAATCAAAGTCTCTCCAGAAAGAAAGCCCCTCTCCATGGGATACCATTTTCAGTAATAAAGGGAAAATAATCAGTGAAGCAACCAGTTAGTTGAAATGAAATAGGGAGGGAATAATTATCAGTTCATAATCGCTGCGACCATTACCCTCGACTCCAGCCTCCTCTTGTGCAGGGCTCCCGCACCTGGCACTCATGCTCACAGGCAGCTGACATGACACGGAGGCCAGGCCCTAATGGCCTGCTGCCCGGGCTTCCAAGCCGGTCGCCATCAATGGCTGCAGATGTCAGTGAAGAATGATCACTCTTAGGTAGTCTCCTTCGGTCATAATCCCGGGGTCCTTGTAGCAGCCAGCGGCTTGAGCTCTTTCAACATAAAGGCCAGGCTTGAATGAAGGGTCTTGGGAAACCTTTGATAAGCCGGGTTCTTAGATGTTCTAAGCAGATTGTGAAAATAATTTATGACAAAAGGCCAGGTTAATTTAAAAAGAATCTTTTTTTAAAGAAACAAAAACATTAAATTTATGTTATGCTGCTTCTGATAGTTTCTATAAATTGATAAGCAGGTCTGAAGTTGATTTTTGAATTTTCAACACATATGCACAAGCTGGCTAGACTATCACTGGTTCTTATTAAGCTATTAAAAAGGAAAACCGAAAGAGGGCTTTAAATCAGGTGCATTCAATAAAACTCTATTTGAGTTGGCACAGAAGCAGTTGTGTATGTTTTCTAGTGGAGCTAGTGATGCAAGTTTATCACCATATTACCTATAGTTAAATGCTATTTTGCTTCCATAAAAGCACCATTATAATTTCTACCAAGGATCATTACAGTATATGCATAGTTGATGAATTAACTTGCTGTTAAGAGGCAAGTAATACAGCCATTAGATTTACTGTATTTTAATAGTGATTTATGCTTGTTGATTAGCCATGACTTTTCAGGAGAAGGAAAAGGAGTTCAAAGAAGGCTCCTTAGGGCAGGATAAGTGCTCCATTTAAACTAATAGATTAAACATGTTTATTACCATTATCAATATTGTCCAGCCGAGACAAGAAACAATTCTCAATGAAGAAGGCAATTAACATACTGTTTTAAGGGCCAAATGATTGTTCTCTCTTTAGGATTCTAACTGAAAGGAAATACTTTCTTCATCGTTCATGGAATGTTTCTGAAATTTGGTTTAAACTGGAATCATTGACTCTTTAAAAAATTTGTTTATTTGTCTGTGTCAGGTCTTAGTTGTGGCACACGAGAGAAGCGTGAAGGCTTCTCTCTAGTGTGGTGCACGGGCTCAGTGGTTGCTCCGTTGCAAGTGGAAATCTTAGTTCCCCGTCCAGGGACCAAACCCATGTCACTCGACATTGGAAGGCAGATTCTTAACCACTTGATCACCAGGGAAGTACCTTATTGATTGTTTCATGCAATTTGTCTTTCTCTGGAAAAACACTTGTCCTCCCTGGAATTTGCTAATGTTATTTGGATTGGCCACTAGGAGCTGGCAAGAGGCAAAGTGAACTGCATGAAATGTGACTATTCAAAGAAAAGCATCATGCTTTCTTAGCATACACTCCAAACCCTGGACCAACAAAATAGCATATACAATGAGCTGGGCTCTAGGCATAGATCAGATCATTCTTTTCTTTTCTTTTTTTTTTTTTTTTTATGTAGACCATTTTTAAAGTCTTCACTGAATTTGTTGCAACATTGTTACAACAAATGTAACAACATTGCTTTGTTTTATGCTTTGGTTTTTGGTTGCAAGGCATGTGGGATCTCAGCTCCCTGACCAGGGATTGAACCTGCACCCCCTGCATTGGAAGGTGAAGTCTTAACCATTGAACCGCCAGGAAGGTCCCATTCAGATCATTCTTATTCAACATAAGATGAATTCTGTATTCTAGAGTATACATGTTCACGTTCTGGCGAGACTAGTTTATCTAAGTCCAATGTCTTCCTAACAAAATAGGATAGCTGAGACCCACAGGATGTTAATTCTGTAGAGTAAATACTATTTTTAATGCCAAAAACTTCCCTCATCTGACACTTTTTTGGGAGACGGTGGCTATGATGTTCTCTTCTGGCATCTCTGAGAGGGAATGCAAGCACTGTATCTCCAGATACACACTTCTCATGTCTATTTCTGAGATAATGAAATAAAGCTAGATCTCAAAATTGTGTTCATTATTTGGGAAAGATTGTTATGAGGTTTTAATTAGAAGTTATGTGCACTGAGAGATTTATGGCTGTGAATTTCCCCCATACACATGGTTTTCATTATAATGGCAGTGAACCAATAACTTTTATGTGATTCCCGTCGCCCACCCGTCCCTCTGCCCCCTGTGAAATTGAAATCATATTAGAGGTCACCCAGGTTTTTGAAAGGAAAGTGGACATTTATAGAGCATCTTGAAACAGGAATCCTTCTGTTTAAGAAATAAACCAGAAATATCATAGAAAAAGATGAGCTAAATTATTCTTTGTCACATAAGTGTGGGAAAATAAAAACTGTCTGAAACTTGGGCTTGTTCTAACAATAGTACTTTTTCTTTTGGAAATGAATATTTTGTAGGAAAAATAGCTTAATCAATTCAGGGTTGGGTTGATGGTCAAAGATTGATTAATAAGCCCCAGTTATTTCTCCATCATATTATATATCATCACATCAAAAATCTGTGCAGAATCATAGCTATTGTCTTCTATAACACACACACACACATGCACACATGCCCCATTTGGATTGCTGCTCTATAACACGGCCTAGGTTATGAAATAACTCATGTTTTCCCTTGGTGAAAATTATGACTATTATGTATTGTTAAGCAATCTTCATATTAGAAGCTGTAATTCTAAAATATCCTTTAGTTCCCTTGGGTGGGCGTCTGAATCCATTACCCTCAAAACCAGAAGGAAGAGTTGGGTAGAAGTGACACTTGAATTTTTTGGACAGAAAGACCCTTTCTACATGGAGAATTTTTTCTATATTTCCATATTATAGTTAATATACTTTTAATAGCCCCTGATTGAGAAAATAAAATTTGCTAAAAATAATATGAATGAATTCAGTAGTGCATAAAATAAACTGATAATTATAAGAGATCCAACCAGTCCATCATAAAGGAAATCAGTCCTGAATGTTCATTGGAAGAACTGATGCTGAAGCTGAAACTCCAATACTTTGGCCACCTGATGTGAAAAACTGACTCATTTGAAAAGAACTTGATGTTGGGAAAGATTAAAAGGAGGAGGAGAAGAGGATGGCAGAGGATGAGGTGGTTGGATGGCATCACTGACTCAATGGAGATGAGTTAGAGTAAACTCCAGGAGTTGGTGATGGACAGGGATGCCTGGTGTGCTGCAGTCCATGGGGTCACAGAGAGTTGGACATGACTGAGCAACTGAACTAAACTAAACTGTATATATATATATATAAATACAATAGTGTGTACATACTTACAGACAATATGCAGTATTTGCTTACAATGTGTCTTTTTTGGGGTTTCCCAGGTGGTGCTAGTGGTAAAGAACCCACCTGCCAGGGTAGGCGATATCAGAGACTCTGGTTTGATCCCTAGGCTGGGAATATGCCCTGGAGAAGGAAATGGCAACCCACTCCAGTAATCTTGCCTGGAGAATCTCGTGGACAGAAGAGCCTGGTGAGTTACAGTCTAAGAGGTTGCAGAGTTGGAGAAGACTGAGCGACTGAGCATGCAAACATCACAGTATGACAATAGTCAGCCAATGCTCAGTTTTTCCTGGGCTGGTGATCTCATAAATCAGTGATCTGAGTATTTTTGTTTTTTTCCTGATAGCTATCTTCCTTTTAGCTCCTTTGCTACTTATTAGTGCACTCTGAATGGAGGCATACAGAAGCCAAAAGGAAACTCAAAACACTGCCACTCATTGAATACCATCCCCACCAAAATGATCAAAGAAAGTAAAAGATTGTAAGTTCTAGTAAAAATAAATTTCCCCCCAATTACCTATGGATTTGAGTCATCCATGCTGCTTATTTTAGCTGTGGACACAAATAAACGATTCATCTGTAAAAGATGTACATTTGCAAATCATGTCTTTTACATCGTGTTGTTGTTCAGTCGCTTAGTTGTGTCCAACTCTACAGTCCTCCATGGACTTTAGCACTCCAGGCTTCCCTGTCCTTCTCTATCTCTGGGAGCTTGCTCAAACTCATGTCCATTGAGTTGGTGATGCCATCCAACCATCGCACCCTCTGTCAGCCCCTTCTCCTCTTGCCCATAATCTTTCCCAGCAGCCACATCTGTTCTGTAGGATTTCTCATTTTAGATACTCCAACCTCCTTCCAGACCCTCTTCAGCTAGGATTCTGGATGTCATTCAGATTTACCAGTCAGTTGCTCAGATGTCCTCAAGTTGGAAGCAAGCGGCACCTATATTTCCACTGTTTCTGCTATTTTCTCTAAGATGACCCTGAATGGCATTGACTGTGTTTGCTTGTTTGCTTGTTTTTTTGGCAGCTTCGTGACTATAGAAACAGTGGTGTGGGCCTACAGTTTTCCAATCTTTCAGTTGGCTTCTTGATCACAGGGACCAGCTTCTCCCTTAGTGGCACAATTCTGTGCAGTGCCTATCTGTCTAGACCTATGTTTCTTTGATTTTTCCAGCAATTCCATAAGCCATTGAAAAACCATTGATCAATCCTTCATTAAGCTGTTAGTAAACTAGCTAGATAGATTCAGATTCACTGAAACAGGCGGGATGTTTGGCTGGCTAATGTAAGGAAATAAACTTCTTATACTGTTCTGAATATGTAATAATATTAGCATAGGATTACATGTAGTGTTCAGAAAATGGATTTTAATCCTAGCTTCTAGATAATATTAACTTCCACATTATTTTATAGAGGATCATGGTCATTTAGAATCTGTGATGGGGTTGACTCCAAGGACTAGTTCTCCTCCAGAGTGAAAAAACCTGGCTTGTGTTCAGGTAACACTGTGGCATGCAATTTCTGGTCCCCCTTGGAGCTAGACATGGATGTGTGACTAACTGCCATATATTTACAGATGTAAATGGAAGTTGTTTTGTGTGTCCTCTGGGAAATAATTTTTAAAAATAATTTTCTTTCAGTTACCCGAAAGTACAGAGCCAACTGGATGTGCTAACAGATTTGTAGTTGGGTGTGAGAAATGGATAAGAACCAAGAAAATCACATGGATTTGGGTCAGGGCTACTACAGGGATAGATATGTTATCAACTGAAATGGGGAAGGCTGTGGATGGAGGCTTGGAGAAACATCAGTTCAGTTTTGAACATGTTGAGTTAGAGATATATATTTGAGATCCAGGTAGAGAGAGTAAGTAGGTAATTTGATAAATAAGCCTGGAGTTCAAGGGAGAGGTCTGGGCTGGGTGCTGGGGTATTTTTGAGAGTCTTTAATATTTAGATGCTAGTTAAACCAAAGAAATTCAATGAGATCATCATGGGACTGAGTATAAACAGTGGAGAAGAACTAGGAGAGAGTCCTGGGAATTACAACATTAGAGGCAGGGAGGAGAAACTAACTAAGGAGACACACAGTGGAGAAAATAATGACCTTGGAGGAAAGCCCAGAGAATTTGGTGCCCTAAAAGCCAACTAGAGAGAGAAAGGAGTGATGATCTGGGTCAGATGTTGCTGAGAGGCACCTAAGGTGAATACTGAGCATTGGCCATTGGATTTGCCAATGCTAAGTTGAGAGGTGACATGACAAGACCAATTTAGGTAGAATGGTGGGGATAAAATCCTGGTTAGAGGGAGCTTACATCACACAGACCCCAACTTTGCCTCATGGGTTTTCTACTTACTTGTGTCTATCTGAAATGTGGGAGCTTAGAGAGATGGTACAGATGACCCTTTTTTCAGGGCAGGAATAGAGATGCAGACATTGGGAATGGACATGTGGACACAGTGTGGGGGAAGGGAGGGTGGGATGAATTGGGAGATTAGGATTGACATATATACACACTGGCTACCACGTGTAACATAGAGAGCTAGTGCGGACCTGCTATAGGGCACAGGGAACTCAGCTCAGTGCTCTCTGATGGCCTAGAGCGTGGGGTTTTTTGTTTTTGGGAGGTAGTAGGAGGAAGATTCAAGAGGGAGGGGATATATGTATATATATAGCTGATTCACTTTGTTAAACAGCAGAGACTAACACAACACTGTAAATCAATTATACTCTAATTAAAAAAGAAAATTAAGATGGAAAAAAGATAGTGTGGGAGGACCTCATAGGCCAGTAACTCCTGTGTTCCCCTTTTGTGTGTGTTTGCATCATATTTATCTGTTATGGTTGTTTTTATGTGAAACTCTGCTATTGCACAGGACACTGTTTCACAGCGTTTAATTTTCTTTTTGTCCAGTTCAACCCTACTAGATAACCGCTTTATCTATCTCCATTTAAAATGAAGAATCTAGGATGCAAAGCCTTGTCTAAGTGCATACAGCTCACACGGGGCAGAGCTAACATTTGAACCCAGGGAGTTGGACTCCTGAAACCCAGGATGCTAAATTCCACTCTCAGAGACATCTCTGACATGAATATGATACATTCCCAGTGACCAGAGGAGAGCGGAAGTTAGTAGGGATACAGCAGTAAACAGATAACGGCAATAAGAAATTTCAGCTGGAGCATCTGAATCAGCCTTGGGTGTTCTAACTAATCTTTCTCTAGAAGGAGGCGATGACCTGAGTCCTGAAGAACCAGTAATAATTAGTCAGTCAAAGAGGTCACCATGAAGGAATTACCTTCCAGTAGGAGCAGTCAACAATGGAAAGCCCAGGAATATCAGAGAAAAGGGCACATTGAACAAAGGTCTTATTAGCAAAGGTCTCATAAGCTCTTTTAAAGATTCTAGATTTTATCTTGAGAGAAATGGAGAAGCATTAAAGTATTTAAGTAGGGGAATGATGTGTTCAGATTTGTAGAGCAGAAAGATCACTCTCAACTGCTTTTGGGTAGAATACAGTAGTTTTCTGTGGCGCAATGTTTTGCCTATAACTAGAGGAATCAAACATACAAAAAAAATATTTCAAAGATAGCAGAGAGATGAAGAAGTAACAAGTAAAGGATGGGTTGGTATTTCTGAGGGAGGGGTCCCTCTGCAATTGGCTGGTGATGCCAGGCATTTTCTTTCTGGAAAATTTTGCTAGTTCTAGGTCGTGTAGGAGACTGCTACTGAGAGAAAGGGGAGGCATTTCAGCTTTTGCTAGTCTTATCAGGTTGATATGATAGACTGGAAATTTTAAGTCCCAAATGCATGGGGATAGACGTAAGAGGCTCAGGAACTTGGCAAGTAGCTTCCAAAAGATAGAGTGAAATCTTCCCTAATCTGGTGGAGCTTAAGAAATGAAGCCAAACTCATGGGCGTGGGCTGGCCTCAAACACATAGGATGCTCTTCCTTTAACAAATGTGTCTGATTCTGAAGCTGTGGGAATAGAAGGGTACAGAGCCAAGATGTTTAAAGACTAGTGGGAGGGAGGGGGTGCTGCAGGGCACGTGATTAGCTTGTGCACAATTCTCAGATTGGTTGACATCAAGGTAAAATTTTGAGCATCACCTATCTTGTGGTTAGTCTAAGTGTCTGAAGCCAGCAGTTTTCATCTGGAGGGGGGTCTGCTCCCTGTAAAAACAATTTAGGAATGTGGGTCAGACCTTTATCTATATCTCTCAGGGCTGGGTGTTCCGGGACTCTGCTACATGTGTGGCTGGTTTATAAGCTAAATTGTTACCAGTTTCTCAGCCCAACAGCTATTTGTTTCTACATCTTCATGTTTCCTAATCACTAACTCTTGATCCAGCCTTTGGAAACTCAAGGGATGCCTGGGAGATTAGAGCAAAAGCTGTTGACTTCAAAGGACAGGGCACAGAGCTTGTATACATGTTCAGTTATCTGGAGGAGATGTCAGGGCTTTGCTCCAAAATCCCAAAGGTCTGAGCTGTGATCCACCCACAGGGGCTTGTCAACACCACCAAGTAATATTCCTATCTGCTGCTGAAACTCCCAGCCCCACTTGGTCTCCTGGACCACATGACCTGAAGGGTCATGCAGCCTGGACCCATTGCAGAGCCCTCTCTTGTTTTGGGCCCCACTCAAAATTAGCAGCTTTGGGGTCACTCAGTAATGGGTCAGAGCAACACACTGAATGAAGAAAATGTTACCCCTCAAATCCCAAGAGACGCCATAGCTTTTGTGCTTCTTCCTTGATTGTAGGACAGGCCAGATACAAAACCTGATCTTTCACTGTAGAAGGACTGTTTTGGGAATTCCCTGGTGGTCCAATGGTTAAGACTCCACTTTACAGTGCAGGGGATGTGGGTTTGATCCCTCAGGGAACTGAGATCCCCATGCTACAGAGCAACTAATCATACGTTCCACAACTAAGACTCAATATAACCAAATAAACAAAAATTTTTTTCAAAGGGCTCTCTTGACAAATCCCATACCATTGGACCGCTAGAAGTTTCACAGAGGTAGACGTCCTCTGAATGTTAGTTAGATTTATTTTCACCATCTGACACATGAATGTCTTACCAACAAGCATAGAGTACTTGCTACTTCTCACTCACTGGATCCAACCAGCACCATGTCATCAATACAATGAAACACCATGGTACCTTGTGGAAGGGAGTGGTCACTGACAGCCCTGTGATCTGTTCTGATGTAAGGCAGGAGAGCTGGTATACCCCTGAAATAGGGCAGTGAAGATGTATATCTTGTCAACTGAGAGCAAACTGCTGCTGGTGGGTCTTTTCCACAAATATGGAGAAAAGGGTCTGCATCTTTCAAAGGTCTGCCATCCCTTCAGGGATACAGAATTGCTCTTGATTAACTATTTTTGTAAATATAAGCAGTTCTAATGGTTTCCACTCGGCATTTGCTACTATATAGCCCTGACTCCCACAGGTCAGGGAACCCATGTGGGGATTTTGCTAGCAGCTAAGTATGTCAGCTCCAATTCTACTTTCTGGAGCAGGGAATTAACCACAGGATGGGTATAGGGTCTGACTGGACACACTGTGAGAAGGACCTGAGTGAAAACTCCATTGGTCACCTGACCTCCAGAAGCTCATATTCTGATTGAAGAGCCACTGTCTCCTAGTATAAATGTAGTTCAGAGCTAGTACCTAGTAGTCCAATAAAGGTTCTATTATTTTCACTTTCCCAAAGTACCCTGGCAAGAGGTTGTAGGTCTCTTTGGGGAAGGCTAGAAGAACGATTAATATAGCAAATTTTGGGTAGTGTGTGCTGGGGTCTTTCTTGAAGGGGACCCAGCCTTCTCTTGATTCAAGGGGTTCTGGGTCTGTAAACTGGCTCAAGTCTGGGGATTGGCTGAGGAGCTGTTGACTCTTTGATTGGGATTGTGTTAAATCCATAGATTGATGTGGGAAGAAACTGACATCTGGATAATATTGAATCTTCTGACCCATGACCATGAAATATCTTTCAATTTTGTTAGTTCTTCTTTGACTTTTTTATCAGAGTTTTATTGTTTTCTTCATTTCGATTTGTACATATTTTGTTAAATTTATACTTAAATGTTTCATTTTGAGGGACTAATGTGTTTGTAATTTCAAATTCTACTTGTTTATTGGTGATTGCTAGCAAAGAAATGTACTTTTTAATTTTAACTTTGTATTCTGAAACCTTACTATAATCACTTATTAGTTCCAGGAGATTCAGTTGATTCTTTTGGATATTTCTACATAGACAATCATATCTATTATGGGCAAAAACTTTATTTTTTCTTTCCCAATCTGTGTACCTTTTATTTCCTTTTCTTGTCTTATTTTCTTAGCTTGAATTAGTATGATGTTGAAAGGAGAGGTAGAGGGAACCTTCTTGCTTTGTTTTGATCTTAGTGGAAAAGCTTTTAGTTTCTCAGTGGAAACCTTTTAAATGAAAGAACATTAACTGCAACTGAGATATTTATAAAACCTTATCTGTTCTAATGAGATGGATGAAACTGGAGCCCATTATACAGAGTGAAGTAAACCAGAAAGGTAAACACCAATACAGTATACTAATGCATACATATGGAATTTAGAAAGATGATAACAATAACCCTATATGCAAAACAGAAAAAGAGACACAGATGTACAGAACAGACTTTTAGACTCTGTGGGAGAAGGTGAGGGTGGGATGTTCAGAGAGAACAGCATTGAAACAAGTATACTATCAAGGGTGAAACAGATCACCAGCCCAGGTTGGATGCATGAGACAAGTGCTCAGGGCTGGTGCATTGGGAAGACCCAGAGGGATGGGATGGGGAACACATGTAAATCCATGGCTGATTCATGTCCATGTATGGCAAAAACCACTAAAAAAAAAAAAAAAAAAAACAAAACAAAAACCCCAAAACCCAAAAACAAAACAAAACAAAACAAAACAAAAACCCAAACCTTAACTGAGATATGTTAAGATTTCCCAGTGACCCTAGAGGATGTTTCAATCCCCCCTTCCCAGGTGGCGCTAGTGGTAAAGAACCTGTCTGCCAATGCAGATGACATAAGAAACATGGGTTTGATTCCTGGGTTGGGAAGATCCCCTAGAGAAAGGAATGGTAACTCACTCAAGTATTCCTTCTCGGAGAACCCCATGGACAGAGAAGCTTGGAGGGATACGGTCCATAGGGTTGCAAAGAGTCAGACACGGCTGAAGCAACTTAGCATGTGCACATAAGTTACTCTGCATAAAAAATTAACCATCCTTGGCGCTTCATCTCTTTTATTTTTAAGGACTGAAATGGAAAGCAGAGAACAATGCCATTTGACTTCCTAAGGAAATAAAAAAATTTCTCTTCTTTACCATTGTGAAAAATTATGGAATAAACATACTAAAACTGATACCTCTCTGGGTAATTAGGAAGCAGCCATCTGTGTCTAAGCAAAGTCAGTGTCAAATGCGAACACACTGTCATCAGCAATAGAAACACCTCAAAACTGGGGCTGTCCAGAGTTAGGAATGCTTCTTGTCACAACTGTTAAAAATTAACATTTTAAATTTAAAATTAACAGGAGTAAGGGGTGATGAAACTTTGGTACACATCACCATTCAAAAGACCTTTTTGTTTTCTTGGATGATTCATGATATTTTCCTAAGAAGAGAATAGTAGCAGGGGAGATTTGTTGAGAAGAAGACTTGTCTGCTCTGAGAGAGTCTCATTTAAAAAGGATAAAAATTCACTTTGGAATAAAGTGAAGCCATTCAGAGAGTTGAGTGCAAGCCACAATGGCCAGAAAACTATCAACTGGTTACACAACGCAGCTGGAAGGGAGCTCTGGGTTCAGTTTACACAGATTTGCTACTCAATAGCGCTGCTCTAAGATATGATAAATCTACTTGTGATAAATATTTAGTTATTTTAATGATGAATCTTACAAACATCGTAAGTTCTTAATTTGAGCATGTGTTGTGTTGCTCTTATTTTTAGCAAGCAATCTTGGTTCATATAAAGGCTTTTGAAAATCTAAGCACATATATAGATTTCCACAATAAATAGGAGCTTTCCAAGTGACTCAGTGGTAAGGAATCTGCCTGTAATACAGGAGACACAGGAGAGGTAGGTTTGATCCCTGAGTCGGGAAGATTCCCCGGAGGGAAATGGCAACCCACTTCAGTATTCTTGTCTGGAGAATCCCGTGGACAGAGGAGCCTGGCGGGCTATAGTGTGTGGGGTTGCAAAGAACTGGATGCAACTGAGCACGCACATGCAGTTAGGACTTCTGTAACTGTCAGTTTTAATTGAAACCACAGAAAGAGACTTGAAATATGTGAAAGATCTGTTAAGTAACTTATATTTTTGAGGCACTGTGCAAAGGATTATAAGACAAACAGTAAAAAGTGTAATAAAGTAAGCTTGCTGTATTATTTGATGTGATAAGCCACAAACATGGACCAACACATAAACATTTATTAAACAAACATTTCAATGCATTATTTATTATTCATCAATTAAATTGCTTAATCAGTAATTACCGGAGGAGTTCAAAGATGGAAGGTGGTCAGCAAGTTTTGACGGTGGAGGAACAGCTTTGTGCTGAAGGATAGGTAACATTTGGGTAGATAGTGAGGATGAGATGATGAGAGTGGATGATGCAAACAGCTTTGACTTTGGAATTAGAAAACTCTGGGTTTTCTATTCATTTTCAGAGTTCATCTCTTCTATAAAATCTTTAAGAGTTTTTAAAAAATAATTTTTACATTTCGTTTCATTAATTACAAAATATTGGCCATATTCTCCATGTTGTACGATGCATCCTTGCAGCCTGTCTCACACCCAACAGTTTGTACCTCCAGCTCCTCAGCCCCTGTATTGTTGCCCCTTCCCCTTCTCCCCACTGGTGGCCACCAGTTTGTTCTTCTGTCTGTGAGTCTGCTCTATGAAGCCTTTATTAACCTCTCCCTCCCTCCTCCTCCCACCAGCTATAAAGGACTCCCCCTTGCATTCTCACCATGCATTTTATGCGCATCAGCTACAACACTTTTTAGCATTTTCACAAACTTGTCATTCTGTTACTTGTTTGCTCTGTCACTTTGAACAAGTAAACATATCTTTCAGTCTTAGTTTCTTTGGTGGCCGGTGGGGTGGGGGTGGGGGGGTGGGGGGGGTTGTTTTGAAAGTTACATAGAATGGTGTGTAAAAAGTAACTAAGACAGTATAAAGTCCATACAAAATCTCCACAAATGTTATATTTCTGTCCTTTGATATCAAGAGAGAAAGACAACAGTGTGTGTTAGGGGCAAGCAAGAGGAACAGACACGCCAGGTCTCTGTGGAGGTCCATGAGGGTAAGTGGAAGTTCTTACCCATATGCTATATTTCTATTCCTAAAATCTTTCTTTTTTTACTCCCTTTAGACTAATCAACATTAAGAAAAAAGGGGGTGGGAAGTTACACCAAATGGGCTCAAAACAGCCTTCAAAAAAATTCCTATTCATTCTCTTAGCAGATTAAATCAAAAGTAAAAGAAAAATTATTACCACTCTTTTCTGTGTAAAGTCTACAACTGACTTTTTTAAAGTTAAAAGAACCAGATATTCATTATTTCTTTACTGTAAGTTTTACCATTTGTAAATGTAATCTCAAAAAAAGAAAATAAAATGTAGTAGTTTGAGAATCTGAAAACATTGAGGTAAACAATTCTTTTTTATGTTTAGAAGAGTGTCCAGAAATGTTTAAGAATAATTTATTACTGATTTTGATCATCTTGTTTCAAACCATTTAAATTTCATGTTTAGCTTCATTGAATTCTGTGCAAAAATTTTGTTTCCAACCAGGGATGCTCATGAATGAAAAATAGTTGCTAGATACATTTATAGGTATGAAAACCATAAAGTAGCATAAGGAATGCTCTGTTCAGGTTTGGTCAATGTAGACATTGTAAAGAGGGAATACGCAGTGAGTAACTGAAATTTCAATTGCTCGGAGCCCACAGACATCCTGTAGGCAGGAAAACATCTGTT
The DNA here is from genome assembly GCF_963930625.1 of Muntiacus reevesi. NCBI lineage: Eukaryota > Metazoa > Chordata > Mammalia > Artiodactyla > Cervidae > Muntiacus > Muntiacus reevesi. The sequence goes on from NC_089260.1 coordinate 45,785,616, forward strand.
GATATCTGTTCAGAAGTCACTGTATACTTGAAACTTCACTTGTTATGTTCACTCTTTATCCAAAAAAAAAAAAAAAAAAAAAAAAGAGAACAGGAAAAAAGAAAAGAAGCAGCATATTACCCCTTTTCCATGCTGAAAGCTCAAACAGTTCAGGCTGTCAGATTGCAAAGATGGTGGGTACAACCTCTTGAGGAGAAGCTGTGATTTAAAGGACCTAAAATGAGCAGACTGACACAGTTGGGCCACCTCTAAGTCTCTTAACCATCTTCTTTGGGTGAAAATCCATCCCTTTTCTCAAAGACCACACTGTGGTGATACACTTTGACTTACAGTGATTAAATACAAGTGCTTCTACAAAAACTGGGCAATGAATTTTTTCCTTCATCCTTCAGGAAACCTTCCAGCAATGAAATAAAAAGTAGTCACTAAAAAACCCCACAAAAAACAAAACCAGAACTTCATTAAGACCTATTGCTCCCACTTGGAGAGTCTAAAAGTCTAAGCCAAGGGCCCCTGCCTTTTTTATTTCCCTAAGAAGGATTGCAGTCAAGATCCTAACTTTGCAACGGGTTTAATCTGTAATCTCCATGGTATGGAGAAAGGGAGGGATTTGATTTTGTTGTTAATTATAGGAGCATATTCACAAGTGGTACACGTCAATCAATGTTTCTAGTGGCTTTAAAACATCCACATGAAAATTCACTCAGAGAACTCCCAGTTTTTGTCTAAAAGTATACACATCAATAAACTTAAAAAAAAAATCATTTTCTTGTGGGATTGCTACACCCTTGAAGCAGCTCAAGTTTGATTCTTTGCGACCTCGTAGATGTCAAAAAAAAAAAAAAAAAAAGCCTCTGCCAGGCTGCTGTGTCCATGGAATTCTCCAGGCAAGAATACTGAGGTGGGTTGCCATTTCCTTCCCCAGGGGAACTTCCCAACCCAGAGGTTGAACCTGGGTCTCCCGCATTGCAGGCACACCTCCTGTATATAATAAATATCACAGACAGGCTGTATACAGCTTAATGAAAATGGTCAACAATATTGTAATAACTTTGTGTGGAGACAGATGGTTATTAGACTTTTGGTAATAATTTCATAATATGTGCAAATACCGAATCACTATGCAGTACACTGGAAACTAACATAATATTGTACAACAACCATATTTCAATTAAAAAAACATTAAAACTAAGTATGTGGGTCACAGAATTTACAGAAGCATGAAAACTGGCATCTGAAAAATGCTTCTCCCCTTATCTCTTTACAGTTTTAATAAGCCACTACATGTTAATAAAATATGGTTATCTCAAAATATATTTTTCAAAGAACATATTCTGTGTCAGTTAAAGCATTGAGCCCATGAGCACTTTAGAGAGATTTATCTGAATTTTATAGTTAAAAGAAAAAAGGCCATTCTTATCAGTTCTGCACCTGTAATGAGAAAGGCCTTTGTTCTGTAAAAAGCCACAGTCTGAGGCACAGAGATGGTTCACAGCCAAGGATGCTGTGGGTCCAGCCACGTTTGCTTGCTGCTAGATGCCCAAAAGCTCCATGTGGCAGTGGCAGGATAGACTCTTTCCCTCTGTGGGAATTCCAGGAAGAGTGAAACCTACGTCAAGAAGGTTTAGAAAAAAATACTGTTTTTTTTTTTTTAAACAAATCACAACCAGATTAATACAGAAAATGCAAGGAAGAAAAATCACTGGCTCTGGCTCATGTCCCTGAGGTAATAGAGGGGAAATTTCTGGGGAGATCAGGTTTCATTTTTGTGTAATTACACACCCCATTGAATTTAATTATTTTGTAGTTAAATTCCTAAAAGACAAATATCTCTCCAGTTATCTACCTTCTTTTGCTTTCTGGTGTAATCATATTTTTTTTCTGAATGGTTTGCATGAGAAAGTGGGTTTTTGGTACTGTTTGAAATGAGAGCTCTCTTTGCAAAGAGTTTTCACTGTCTAGTCTATAGCTAAGCTAATTTTACGTGAAAAATTAATAATTGGCTAAGGCTCTTTATTTGAAAACCACGAGATCTTATTCTCATGTCATCCAACTTTCCGAGGCTACTGTGAAAACTTTTCAAGATCTGATCATTAGGCCCTTTGAAGGGTCAGCTCCTGCCTGGGCCTCCCCACTGGGCTGGCTGCATACTGGAAAGGAGATGAGGTTTTGAAAGATTTATCTCAGAGGTCAGAGATTTCAACCCAGTGTCAGACATTCTGTAACTTTTCTCCGTGTGGGTTTGACAACGTCGTCTGTCTAAATTAGGTCCAGAGTAGATTGTTGCCAAGTGTGGTCATGGGAAGAAGGTTGGTGGAGAGACCTGCTTTTTCTCTAAGTCTTGCTCTGCTGTTAATTTGTTACTTGACTCACACTGTCATTCAATATTTATTCAACCTTTGTGAAGGCCGACTGGTGGTATATGGTCGGTTTTCTTCTTCAATGTCGGGAAGAACTGTAGCACAGTAGCTTGAAGGTCTCTGGACTCAGATAGCCCCAGTTTTGCAACTAATGTGTCCCTGTGCATTTGCTTTCTTTCTCCAGGCCTCAGTTTCCTTATTTATAAAAGGGAGGTAATAATTTATATTTCACATATTTGATTGGGATGCAGAAGAGACACTTCCCAGGTGATGCTAGTGGTAAAGAACCTGCCTGCCAATGCAGGCGACTTAAGAGACCTGGATAGTGAAGATCCCCTGGAGGAGGTTATGGGTTATGGCAACCCACTCTGGTATTCTTGGGATTCCTGGAGAATCCCATGGAGAGAGGAGCCTGGTGGCTACAGTCCTTGGGGTCTCAGAGTGTCGAACATGACTGTAGTGACTTAGTGCATGCAGCTATTCACAGAAGAGACACTGAAGGCAAAGTGCCTGCTAAAACACCTGGCATCTGTAAGTGTCCTTCAAATAGCAGCTGTTACTGTCACACTGAAAAGGAGAAAATGGTTGGGGCAGTGGATTCTCACTGAAATGAGAATCGGAAGTTCTGACTTGAGTCCTTGGTTTACCACTTGGCCTTGGGCAAATAATGTAAACTTTTTCAGCTGGAGTCCCTATCTGTGCAGAGAAGACAAGGGGGTCTTGCCTGTCTCAGGGTCATTTAGAGGATTAAAATAGACGAGTGTGAAAGCACTGCCTTTAGTCTCTCTTTACTCCCGTCCCTCAGTACCTGGAAGGAATGTTGCACAGCACACCTTTGGTCTTACTTAACATTTGTCAAGGGCTTTCAATTTCCTCCAGAATTAAGTCCATGGCATTTATGAGCATGGCATTCTAAGCTGGGCACCTCAGTCTTTCTTAGGCTACAGATGCCATCCCATTCCACCTTTCCATTGTCTCTGACTTTTAAACCACATGGAACAAAAGCCCGTTTCCTTGATCACACTTGGCCTTTGTACAGACTATTCCTTCTACTTAAATATTTTATGTTAACACATATATGTGAAATCTAGAAAAGTGGTATAGAGATCTTATTTGCAAAACAGAAATAGAGGTACAGACATAGAAAACAAAAATATGGACACCAAAGAGGGAAAGAGGGGGTGGTTGGATGGCTTGGGATTGATATTTATACACTATTAATTCTACGTATAAAGTAGATAACTAATGAGAGCATAGTGTATAGCAAAGGGAACTCTACTCAGTGCTCTATGGGGATCTAAATGGGAAGGAAATCCAAAACATAGGGGTATATGTAGACATACAGCTGATTCACTTTGCTGTACAGTAGAAATTAGCATAACATTGTAAAGCAACTATACTTCAATAAAAATTTAAAAAAATAGAATAAGCATCTTATGTGTAATGAAAAAATGTAAAATATTGTAATTACAGTTGGTGATGGACAGGGAAGCCTGGTGTGCTGCAGTCCATGGGGTTGCAAAGAGTCAGACATGACTGAGCGGCTGAACTGAACTGATAAAATAAATGTATTTGCTATAAAAAATGATGCCTTCATTCTGGAACAAACAAATGGCCTTCGTTTTTTATCAACACATCTATTTTCTTAAGAATAAGGCAGTGTTTTATTCACCTTTGCATCCCAAGAGGCTGGGACAATGCCTGACATGTTTTTGGCATTCAATAAATTATTTTTAAACAAAGAAAAGAAGGAAAGAAAGTGTTAAAGCCATTATTGTTTAATTCATTTTTACTGTAACGGGCAAGCCCATAGTTTTTTAAGTTAAAAAAGGAAAAGATCATAGGCATTTGGAACACATTGCTCCAAAGAATCAGTCTGAGTTGAGTTGGCCCTCCAGGCAAGAGGGATCTCTCAGCTACTTTCGACAATTGTAATTTCAATATTTCTTGGTATTAAAACAACAAAAGGGTCAACCTTTTCTTTCTTCTAGTTCACATCAATAATACAGAGTTCTTCGTAAGGAAAAATAATTAACTAATTAAAAAATGTGATCCATATAATTGTTTGATTTGGTTTGAGTCTTCATAGAAAAATGAAAACTGGTCTTTATAGGAATTAAAAACAAATCCTAGTCAGGTGTCCTAAAATTTCAACATACATGACTAAAAAGTAATTACCAACTCAAAGCAGAAAAAAAGATATGGCAGGAGGGGAGCAAAATGGATAGATATAAGAAAAAAAAAAAAAAGACTTGGGAGCTTTGAAACTTTCTCAATACAGCAGGCAGCTCTATCTAGGATGATTTCTTAGTTTCATGAGATATCACTAAGTTTGTGGGTAAGTGTGCTTTGGGACTCTGTCTAGTTCCCTTTCTTATCTTTTCAACATCCAAACATCTAAGTATTTTTGCTGTTGGTCTCTTCACACTACCTTGGTCTCAACAGGTGTGTGAGCCTGTGAAGTGACCCAGGGCTCTAATTTTCCTTCTTTCTGCATTACAACCCCATGGTCTTTCAGAAACTCTCAGCTAAAGCAAACCCACCCTAGGGTGCAGCCCTCCTAGGGGGTTTCACATTTGAAAAGAGGTCAGCAAGGTAACCAAAATGCATCTCTAAAGAATAGAATTTCAAGAGCTGTGAGAAAGAAAAGTGTAAAATCTGACGTTTCGTGAGGAAGTAAATGTTAGCCTTGGAAGTCATCTCAGTTCCTCATCATTCAGTCAGTTCTCAGCCAGGGGTTGTGGCCATTGACTTTTCTCTCACTCGAAATGGAAGGGCCTGGAGGAAGTAGTGCTGCTGAGGCAAGAGCTGGTAGCAATGATTACACATACGTGATTAAAAATGGGATCACACCCTGAAGGCTGCAGCACTGAAACCTACTCAGTGTTGGCATCTAAGCTTTTCATCTACAGTTGTAAATAATGTTCCCTGAAGTCCATTGTTGTTTGTTTTTAATTTATTTTTTATTGAAGAATAATTACCTTACAGAATTTTCTTGTTTTCTATCAAACCTCAACATGAATCAGCTGTAGGTACACATATATCCCCTCCCTTTTGAACCTCCCTCCCATCTCCCTCCCCATCCCACCCCTCTAGGTTGATACAGAGCCCTGTTTGAGTTTTCTGAGCCACACAGCAAATTCCTTTATGTTTCCATGTCATTCTTTCCATATATCTCACCCTCTCCTCCCCTCTCCCCATGTCCATAAGTCTATTCTCTATGTCTGTTTCTCTGTTGCTGCCCTGTAAATAAGTTCTTCAGTACCATTCTTCCTGATTCTGTATATATGTGTTAGAATATGATACTTACCTTTCTCTTTCTGACTCACTTCACTCTGTATAATAGGTTCTAGATTCATCACCTTATCAGAACTGACTCAAATGCATTCCTTTTTATGCCTGAGTGATATTCCATTGTGTATATGTACACAACTTTATCCATTCGTCTGTCGATGGACATCTAGGTTGCTTCCTTGTTCTAGCTATTGTAAATAGTGCTGCAATGAACAATGGGATACACGTGTCTTTTTCAATTTTGGTTTCCTCAGGGTATATGCCTAGGAGTGGGATTGCTGGGTTACATGGTGGTTTCATTCCTAGTCTTTTAAGGAATCTCCACACTGACTTCCAGAGTGGCTGTATCAATTTACATTCCCAACAAAAGTACAAAAGCGTTCTCATTTTGCCACACCTCCTCCAGCATTTATTGTTTGTAGACTTTCTGAAGATGGCCATTCTGGCTGATGTGAGGTGATATGTCATAGTTTTGATTTGCATTTCTTTAATAATGGGTGATGTTGAACATCTTTTCATGTGTTTGTTAGCCATCTGTATGTCTTCTTTGGAGAAATGTTTGTTTAGGTCTTTCCCCCACTTTTTGACTAGGTAGTTTGTTTATCTGGCATTGAGTTGTATGAGCTGCTTGTATATTTTGAAAATTAATCCTTTGTCAGTTGTTTCATTTGCTATTATTTTCTCCCATTCTGAGGGTTGCCTTTTCACCTTGCTTATAGTTTCCTTTGCTATGTAAAAGCTTTTAAATTTTATCAGGCCCCACTTGTTTATTTTTGTTTTTATTTCCGTTACTCTAGGAGGTGGATCATGAGGATCTTGCTTTGATTTATGTCATTGAGTGTTCTGCCTATGTTTTCCTCTAAGAGTTTTATAGTTTCTGGTATTATGTTTAGGTCTTTAATCCATTTTGAGTTTATCTTTGTGTGTGGTGTTAGGAAGTGTTCTAATTTCATTCTTTTACATGTAGGTGTCCAGTTTTCCCAGCACCATTTATTGAAGAGGCTGTCTTTGCCCCATTGTATATTCTTGCCTCCTTTGTCAAAAATAAGGTACCCATAGGTGCATGGGTTTATTTCTGGGCTTTCTATATTACTCCATTGGTCTATATTTCTGTTTTTGTGCCACTACCATATTGTCTTGATGACTGTAGCTTTGTAGTATAATCTGAAGTCAGAAAGGTTGATTCCTCCAACTCCATTCTTCTTTCTTAAGACTGCTTTGGCTATTCAGGGTCATTTGTGTTTACATATGAATTGTGAAAATTTTTGTTCTAGTTCTGTGAAAAATGCCATTGGTAATTTGATAGGGATTGCATTGAATCTGTAGATGGAGTTTGGTAGTATAGTCATTTTCACAATATTGATTCTTCCTATCCAGTAACATGGAATATCTCTCTGTTTATGTCATTTTTTATTTCTTTCATTAATGTCTTATAATTTTCTGTGTACAGTTCTTTTGTCTCCTTCAGTTCAGTTCAGTCCAGTCACTCAGTCGTGTCCGATTCTTTGCGACCCCATGAATGGCAGCACACCAGGCCTCCCTGTCCATCACCAACTCCCGGAGTTTACTCAGACTCATGTCCATCAAGTCGGTGATGCCATCCAGCCATCTCATCCTCTGTCGTCCCCCTCTCCTCCTGCCCCCAATCCCTCCCAGCATCAGGGTCTTCTCCAATGAGTCAACTCTTCACATGAGGTGGCCAAAGTACTGGAGTTTCAGCTTCAGCATCAGTCCTTCCAATGAACACCCAGGACTGATTTCCTTTAGGATGGACTGGTTGGATCTCCTTGCAGTCCAAGGGACTCTCAAGAGTCTTCTCCAACATCACAGTTCAAAAGCATCAATTCTTCGGCGCTCAGGTTTCTTCACAGTCCAACGCTCACATCCATACATGACCACTGGAAAAACCATAACCTTGACTAGACGGACCTTTGTTGGCAAAGTAATGTCTCTGCTTTTTAATATGCTATCTAAGTTGGTCATAACTTTCCTTCCAAGGAGTAAGCGTCTTTTAATTTCATGGCTGCAATCACCATCTACAGTGATTTTGGAACCCCCCCCCCCCAAAAAAAAAGTCTGACACTGCTTCCATTGTTTCCCCATCAATGTCCCATGAAGTGATGGGACCAGATGCCATGATCTTAGTTTTCTGAATGTTGAGCTTTAAGCCAACTTTTTCACTTAGGTAAGTTTATTCCTAGATATTTAATTCTATTTGTTGCAATGGTGAATGGGATTGATTCCTTACTTTCTCTTTCTGATTTTTCATTGTAGTATATAAAACTGCAAGTGATTTCTGTGTATTGATTTTGTATCCTGCGACTTTGCTATATTCACTGATTAGCTCTAGTAATTTTCTGATACTATCTTTATGGTTTTCTATGTACAGTATCATGTCACCTCAAACAGTGAGAGCTTTACTTCTTCTTTTCTGATCTGGATTCCTTTTATTTCCTTTTCTTCTCTGATTGCTGTAGCTAAGACTTCCAAAACTATGTTGAATAATCGTGATGAAAGTGGACACCCTTGTCTTATTCCTGATCTTAGGGGGAATGCTTTCAGTTTTTCACCATTGAGAATAATATTTGCTGTTGGCTTATCATATATGGCCTTTACTGTGTTGAGGTAGGTTCCCTCTATGCCCATTTTTTGAAAAGTTTTAATCATAAATGGGTGCTGAATTTTGTCAATGGCTTTTTCTGCATCTATTATCATATGATTTTTATCTTTCAATTTGTTAATATGGTGTATCACATTGATTGATTTGTGTATATTGAAGAAGCCTTGCATCCCTGGAATAAACCCAACTTGATCATTGTATATGAGCTTTTTGATGTGTTGCTGAATTCTGTTTGCTAAAATTTTGTTGAGGATTTTTGCATCTATGTTCATCGGCAACCCACTCCAGTACTCTTGCCTGGAAAATTCCATGGACAGAGGAGCCTGGTAGGCTACAGTTCATGGGGTTGCAAAGAGTTGGACATGACTGAGTGACTTCACTTCATCAGTGATATTGGCCTGTAGTTTTCTTTTTGTGTTTTGTCTTTGTCTGGTTTTGGTATCAGGATGATGGTAGTCTTATAGAATCAGTTTGGAAGTGTTCCTTCCTCTGCAATTTTTTGAAAGAGTTTTAGAAGGATAGGCATTAGCTCTTCTCTAAATGCTTGATAGGATTCTCCTGTGAAGCCATCTGGTCCTGGACTTTTGTTTTTTGGGAGATTTTTGATCACAGCTTCAATTTCAGTGCTTGTAATGGGACTGTTCATAATTTCTATTTCTTCCTGGTTCAGTCTTGGAAGATTGAACTTTTCTAAGAATCTGTTCATTTTTTCCAGGTTATTCATTTTATTGCCTTATAGTTGTTAATAATAGTCTCTTATAATCCTTTGTATTTTTGCATTGTCTATTGTAATCTCTCCTTTTTCATTTCTAATTTTGTTGATTTGACTCTTCTCTCTTTTTTTCTTGCTAAGTCTGGCTAAAGGTTTGTCAATTTTGTTTATCTTCTCAAAGAAACAGTTTTTAGTTTTATTAAACTTTACTATTGTTTCTTTCATTTCTTTTTCATTTATTTCTGCTCGGATCTTTATGATTTCTTTCCTTCTACTAATTTTAGGGGTTTTTTGTTCTTTTTCCAGTTGTTCTAGGTGTAGAGTTAGGTTGTCTATTTGATGTTTTTCTTGCTTCTTGAGGTAGGATTGTATTGCTATAAACATCCTTCTTAGAACTGCTTTTGCTGCATCCTATAGGTTTTGAGTTGTTGTGTTTTCATTGCCATCTGTTTCTAGAAATTTTTTTACTTCCCTTTTGATTTCTTCAGTAACCTGTTGGTTATTTAGAAACATGCTGTTTAATCTCCATGTGTTTTTGTTTCTTACAGTTTTTTTTTCTTGTAATTGATACCTAGTTTCATAGTGTTGTGGTTAGAGAAGATGCTTTATATGATTTCAATTTTCTTAAATTTGCTGAGGTTTGATTTGTGACCTAAGATGTGGTCTATCCTTGAGAATGTTCCATGTACACTTGAGAAGAAGGTGTTTTCTTTTGCATTTGGATGGAATGTCCTGAAGATATCAATGAAATCCGTCTCATCTAATGTATCATTTAAGACTTGTGTTTCCTTTTAATTTTCTGTTTTGATAATCTGTCCATTGGTGTGAGTGGGGTGTTAAAGTCTCCTACTATTGTTGTGTTACTGTCATTTTCTCCTTTTATGGCTGTTAGTGTTTGTCTTATGTATTAAGGTGCTGCTATGTTGGGTGCATAGATGTTTACACTTGTAATGTCTCCCTCTTGGATTGATCCCTTGATCATTATGTAGAGTCCTTCCTTATCTCTTATAATATTCTTTATTTTAAGATCTATTTTGTCTGATATGCGGATTGCTACTCCAGTTTTCTTTTGCTTCCCATTTGCATGGAATATATTTTTCCATCCTCTCACTTTCAGTCTATATGTGTCTTTAGGTTTGAATTGAGTTCCTTGTGGACAGCATATATATGGGTCTTGTTTTTGTATCCATTCAGCCAGTATGTGTCTTTTGGTTGGAGCATTTAATCCATTTACATTTAAAGTAATTATTGATATATATGTTCCTATTGCCATTTTCTTAATTGTTTGGGTTGATTTTGTAGATCTTTTTTCTTCTTTTGTATTTCTTGACTGTATAAGTCCCTTTAACATTTGTCATAAAGCTGGTTTGGTGGTACTGAATTCTCTTAACTTTTGCTTGTCTGAAAAGCTTTTTATTTCTCCATCAGTTTTGAATAAGATCCTTGCTGGGTACAGTAATCTTAGTTGTAGATTTTTCACTTTCAGTACTTTAAATATATCCTGCCATTCCCTCCTGGCCTGCAGAGTTTCTGCTGAAAGATCAGATGTTAAGTATATGGAGTTTCCCTTGTATGTTACTTGTTGCATCTCCCTTGCTGTTTTTAATATTCTTTCTTTGTGTTTAGTCTTTGTTAGTTTGATTAGTATGTATCTTGGCATGTTTCTCCTTGGGTTTATCCTGTATGGGACTCTTTGAACATCTTGGACTTGATTGACTACTTCTTTTTCCATGTTGGGAAAATTTTCAACTAAAATCTCTTCAAAAATTTTCTCATACTCTTTCTTTTTCTCTTCTTCTTCTGAGACCCCTTTAATTTGAATGTTGGTGTATTTGATATTGTCCCAGAGGTCTCTGAGACTATCCTCAACTCTTTTCATCCTTTTTACTTTATTCTGCTCTTCAGAAGTTATTTCCACCATTTTATCTTCCAGCTCACTGATTCATTCTTCTCCTTCAGATATTCCGCTATTGATTCCTTCTAGAGTATTTTTAATTTCAGTAATTGTGTTGTTTGTCCCTGCATGTTTATTATTTAATTCTTCTAGGTCTTTGTTAATTGATTCTTGTATTTTCTCCATTTTGTTTTTAAGATTTTTGGTCATCTTTGCTCTGATTATTCTGAATTCTTTTTCAGGTAGTTTGCCTATTTCCTCTTCATTTACTTGGATTTCTATGTTTCTAGTTCATTCCTTCATTTGTGTAGTATTTCTCTGTCTTTTCATTATCATCATCATCATTTTTATTATTTAACTTATTGTGTTTGAGGTCTCCTTTTCCCAGGCTTCAAAGTTGAATTCTTTCTTCTTTTGATTTCTGCCCACCTAAGGTTTGTCTTGGAGAAGGCAATGGCAACCCACTCCAGTACTCTTGCCTGGAAAATCTCATGGATGGAAGAGCCTGGTAGGTTACAGTCCATGGGGTCGCAAAGAGTCAGACACAACTGAGCGACTTCACCATCAAGGTTGGTCTAGTGATTTGTGTAAGCATCTTATAGGGTGAGATTTGTGCTGAGTTTTTGTTTGTTTGTTTTTCCTCTGATGGGCAAGTCTGAGTGAGGTGATAATCCTGTCTGCTGATGATTGGGTTTGTATTTTTGTTTTGTTTATTGTTTAGATGAGGCATCCTGCACAGGGTGCTACTGGTGGTTGGGTGATGCCAGGTCTTATATTCCAGTGGTTTCCATTGTGTGAGTTCTCATTATTTGATGCTCCCTCCAAGGAGCGGCAGCTGCCTGGGTGCAGGAGGGCCGAGAGGAGCTACTCCAAGTTCAAGGTCGGGAGGGGCAGCCGTGAGGAGATACCCCTCGTCCAAGGTAAGAGAAACCCAAGTAAGACGGTAGGTATTGCAAGAGGGCATCAGATGGAGGGACACTGAAACCATAGTCACAGAAAACTAGCCAATCTGATCACAGGACCACAGCCTTGTCTAACTCAATGAAACTAAGCCATGCCGTGTGGGGCCACCCAAGACAGACGGGTCATGGTGGAGAGGTCTGACAGAATGTGGTCCACTGGAGAAGGGAATGGCAAACCACTTCAGTATTCTTGTCTTGAGAACCCCATGAACAGTATGAAAAGGCAAAATGACAGGACACTGAAAGAGCAACTCCCCAGGTTGGTAGGTGTCCAATATGCTACTGGAGATCAGTGGAGAAATAACTCCAGAAAGAATGAAGGGATGGAGCCAAAGCAAAAACAATACCCAGTTGTGGATGTGACTGGTGATAGAAGCAAGTTCTGATGCTGTAAAGAATAATATTGCATAGGAACCTGGAATGTTAGGTCCATGAATCAAGGCAAATTGGAAGTGGTCAAACAGGAGATAACAAGAGTGAATGTCAACATTCTAGGAATCAGTGAACTAAGATGGACTGGAATGGGTGAATTTAACTCAGATGACCATTATATCTACTACTGTGGGCAGGAATCTTTTAGAAGAAATGCAGTAGCTATCATGGTCAAGAAGAGAGTCCAAAATGCAGTATTTGGATGAATGCAATCTCAAAAATGACAGAATGATCTCTGTTCATTTCCAAGGCAAACCATTCAATATCACAGTAATCCAAGCCTATGCCCCAACCAGTAATGCTGAGGAAGCTGAAGTTGAACAGTTCTATGAAGACCTACAACACCTTTTAGAACTAACACCCAAAAAAGATGTCCTTTTCTTTATAGGGGACTGGAATGCAAAAGTAGGAAGTCAAGAAACACCTGGAGTAACAGGCAAATTTGACCTTGGAGTATGGAACAAAGCAGGGCAAAGGCTAATAGAGTTTTGCCAAGAGGACCCACTTGTCATAGCAAATACCCTCTTCCAACAACATAAGAGAAGACTCTACACCTGGACATCACCAGATGGTCGACACCAAAATCAGATTGATTATATTCTTTGCAGCCAAAGATGGAGAAGCTCTATACAGTCAGCAAAGACAAGACCGGGAGCTGTCTGTGGCTTGGATCATGAACTCCTTATTGCCAAATTCAGACTTAAAATGAAGAAAGTAGGGAAAGTCACTAGACCATTCAGGTATGACCTAAATCAAATCCCTTATGACTCTACAGAAATAGATTTAAGGGACTAGATCTGATAGACAGAGTGCCTGATGAACTATGGATGGAGGTTCGTGACATCGTACAGGAGACAGGGATCAAGACCATCCCCATGGAAAAGAAATGCAAAAAGGCAAAATGGTTGTCTGAGGAGGCCTTTCAAATAGCTGTGAAAAGAGGAGAAGTGAAAAGCAAAGGAGAAAAGGAAAGATATTCCCATTTGAACGCAGAGTTCCAAAGAATAGCAAGGAGAGATAAGAAAACCTTCCTCAGTGATCAATGTAAAGAAATAGAGGAAAACAACAGAATGGGAAAGATTAGAGATCTCTTCAAGAAACTTAGAGATACCAAGGGAACATTTCATGCAAAGATAGGTTTAATAAAGGACAGAAATGGTATGGACCTAACAGAAGCAGAAGATATTAAGAAGAGGAGGCAAGAATATACAGAAGAAATGTGCAAAAAAGATCTTCACAACTGAGATAATCACGATGGTGTGATCACTCGCCTAGAGCCAGACATCCTAGAATGCAAAGTCAAGTGGGCCTTAGAAAGCATCACTATGAACAAAGCTAGTGGAAGTGATGGAATTCCAGTTGAGCTATTTCAAATCCCGAAAGATGATGCTGTGAAAGTGCTACACTCAATATGCCAGGAAATTTGGAAAACTCAGCAGTGGCCACAGGACTGGAAAATTCAGTTTTCATTCCAATCCCAAAGAAAGGCAATGCCAAAGAATGCTCAAACTACCACACAATTGCACTCATCTCACATGCTAGTAAAGTAATGCTCAAAATTCTCCAAGCCAGGCTTCAGCAATATGTGAACCGTGAACTTCCGGATGTTCAAACTGGTTCTAGAAAAAGCAGAGGAGCCAGAGATCAAATTGCCATCTGCTTGATCATCAAAAAAGCAAGAGAGTTCCAGAAAAACATCTACTTCTGCTTTTTTGATTATGCCAAAGCTTTTGACTGTGTGGATCACAGTAAACTGTGGAAAATTCTGAAAGAGATGGGAATACCAGACCACCTAACCTTCCTCTTGAGAAACCTGTATGCAGGTCAGGAAGCAACAGTTAGAACTGGACATGGAACAACAGATTGGTTCCAAATAGGAAAAGGAGTACGTCAAGGCTTTATATTGTCACCCTAGTTATTTAACTTATATGCAGAGTACATATGCAGTATATATGCAGAGAAACGCTGGGCTGGAAGAAACATAAGCTGGAATCAAGATTGCTGGGAGAAGTATCAATAACCTCAGATATGCAGATGACACCACCCTTATGGCAGAAAGTGAAGAAGAATTAAAGAGCCTCTTGATGAAAGTGAAAGAGGAGAGTGAAAAAGTTAGCTTAAAGCTCAACATTCTGAAAACTAAGATCATGGTATCTGGTCCCATCACTTCATGGGACATAGATGGGGAAACAATGGAAGCAGTGTCAGACTTTATTTTTTTGGGCTCCAAAATCACTGCAGATGGTGATTGCAGCCATGAAATTAAAAGACACTTACTCCTTGGAAGGAAAGTTATGACCAACCTAGACAGCATATTAAAAAGCAGAGACATTACTTTGCCAACAAAGGTCCGTCTAGTCAAGGTTATGGTTTTACCAGTGGTCGTGTATGGATGAGAGAGTTGGACTGTGAAGAAAGCTGAGTGTCGAAAAATTGATGCTTTTGAACTGTGATGTTGGAGAAGACTCTTGAGAGTCCCTTGGACCTCAAGGAGATCCAACCAGTCCATCCTAAAGAGATCAGTCCTGGGTGTTCATTGGAAGGACTGATGCTGAAGCTGAAACTCCAGTACTTTGGCCACCTCATGCGAAGAGTTGACTCAATGAAGAAGACTCTGATGCTGGGAGAGATTGGGGGCAGGAGGAGAAGGGGACGACAGAGGATGAGATGGCTGGATGGCATCACCGACTTGATGGACATGAGTCTGAGTAAACTCCGGGAGTTGGTGATGGACAGGGAGGCCTGGTGTGCTGCGATTCATGGGGTCACAAAGAGTCGGACACGACTGAACGACTGAACTGAACTGAGGGTTAGTTCTCTTGTTATCTAGGGTCTTGGAGTGAGTACTCCCACTCCAAAGGCTCAGGGCTTGATCTCTGTTATTGGTAGCAGGGATGAGGATGGGGTGATTGTGGGAGGGAAGTGGAAAGACCTCAGATCCACCAGTCCTGGACTTTTTGCAGTAAACTGTGAAGTGAATTTTTTTTAATTAATTAATTTATTTTTATTAATTGGAGGCTAATTACTTCACAACATTTCAGTGGGTTTTGTCATACCTTGATATGAATCAGCCATAGAGTTACACGTATTCCCCATCCCAATCCCCCCTCCCACCTCCCTCTCCACCTGATTCCTCTGGGTCTTCCCAGTGCACCAGGCCCGAGCACTTGTCTCATGCATCCCACCTGGGCTGGTGATCTGTTTCACCATAGATAATATACATGCTGTTCTTTCGAAACATCCCACCCTCACCTTCTTCCACAGAGTTCAAAAGTCTGTTCTGTACTTCTGTGTCTCTTTTTCTGTTTTGCATATAGGGTAATCGTTACCATCTTTCTAAATTCCATATATATGTGTTAATATGCTGTAATGTTCTTTATCTTTCTGGCTTACTTCACTCTGTATAATGGGCTCCAGTTTCATCCATCTCATTAGAACTGATTCAAATGAATTCTTTTTAACAGCTGAGTAATATTCCATGGTGTATATTAAGGCTGTCAATACACTGCTCAATGGCTCAGTCATGTCTGACTCTCTATGAACCCATAGGCTATAGCCTGCCAGGCTCCTCTGTCCATGAATTTTCCAGGCAAGGATACTGGAGTGGGTTGCCGTTTCCTTCTCCAGGAGATCTTCCTGACCAAGGGACCGGACCCTCATTGCTTGTGTTTCCTGCATTGATAGGTACCTTCTTTACCATTAGTGCCACCTGGTCAGTCATAGTTTAGAAATACACAGTTTAGAAATTTACTCTTAAAATTTTAATGAAAATTCAGGTTTAATGAAAACAAAGCCACTGAGCAGTCAGGTTCTGATTGTTACTCTGAAGCAGAGGACATAAGCAGGGAAATGGTCCTATGTTCTCATTGAGCCATTAGTTTTTATTTTATCTGGCATGTAAACTACGCTTTTTTAAATGCCAAGCAAGTGTCTTAAAGAGGAAAGCAAAATCACCGTAAAAAGACCTCAACACATTGACTAGGATAATCCTGAAATCTTGTGTTGGGAGGCAATTTAAAGATCATCCACTCTTTGACTTTTACAAGTTAAAGAAATGGGAGAAGAGGGTGAAGTTCATAATTTTGTCTTGGAATCCATAAAACCGCATTTATTCTGTGTCACAGTCCTCTTTGCGTTATATTAGGCAAGTTACTTATATTTTCTGTTAAGGGTGGTAAACTGGTAGTTAAAGTTTCAGTCTAAACCTATGTTTAGCTTTTTTCCTACAGCATTTCTTCCTAAAAATCTGGATATTCAGTTTCTCTTGGACAGAAAATGGTAAGTGGGGCAGGAGAGAAGGTGACGGTCAGTTGCTTTGGGATTTGCATTTTCTATGACACTTGTCCAGAGCTGAGTAGTATCATCTCTTTGAGTTTTCTGCTGTCTTGGTTGCCACTATCCTCTCCACTCTCTACTCTTTTCCTAGCCCACTTCTTTCATTCATTATCTGTATCTGGAAGGCACTAAGATCTCTGAACTAGACATCATGTGTCAATATTACTATCTGTAAAATGGGTAGCACAGAGGGTGATGCTAGAAAAAAATGTCCAAATTTAGTTGATGATTGGCATCTCAAAAAAATACAAATTCTTGGGTTCAACACGTGTAGATTCTGACTCAGTGGATATAGAATAGGGGTTAAGGGTTTTTTTGATTTTTTTTTTTAAAGTTCTGCAGTTTATGCCTGCAATTAGCTAGGGTTTTAGAATCCTGACTTAAATATCTCTAAAATTCTATCAATCCAACTCACCCCCAGAATTCTAGTTTGATAAGTCTTTTTCAGGTCAATGGGCTTCAATTCACTTAAGGCTCCAGTGTAATTATTAAATCCAATTAGCCACTGAGTTAAATTATTTTCAATCAGCCTTAGGCTATTTACCATAACATCCCCCAACCTGAAATCTGAATAGGAACAAAAGGACCTGGGCAATGAATGCCACTCATTGGTCACTGACACAGGAAAGTGACTTGTTCACACAGCAGGTAAAAATTCCCACAGCCTGCTCACTCTTCTGAGAATATACATATTAAAAAAAGAGAGAGAGAGAGAAGAGAGGAAATTCTTATCAATGCACCATTTGAGTGTAAATAACGAAAGGGATATTCAGGATTAAGGGCATTCTGATAACAGGCACATTTTGCAGGGAGCTTTTAACTTGTGTTTGGGATAGGTTCTTAGAGACTGGAAAATGAAATACAGGAAGGATTTAAATTTGATGTAGTGGGGTCTTTAAAAATTTGGCACAAGCTTTTTTGTTCTTTCAGCTTGCCCTTCAAGGTATCACAGTGTGAGAGAACGCAGGCTTTGGGTTCAGACTGTCTAATATCAGCAAACTGTGGACTGATGTCTGTAGACAAGAGGCTTGGGAGCTGAGTGGTTTCTATGGAGATGGGAATTAGTGAGGAAGTGCTTTCCTTTTGATTATTCTCCATCTTAATAGGGACAATTGCAACCATTTATCTTTTTCTGAAGGAATAAGGACATCTCTGGGAACAATAGCACGGCTTGAGTGAGACTGTTCCATGTTAACTATCTTAAAATATCAACTCCCTGCATCTTTCACTAATAAATCATGAGGTCTTGGATGGTGGCCTTTGCCCAAGAAGTATGACTTTAGTTTTATCTGATAACAAATCAGGAATCCTGCATGAGTTTTGCATGTTTTATATTTTAATTATTAGTATGTTATTTGAAAGCTGAGAGTTACACTTAATATTTGTAATGATAACAGCTTGAATTCATATTTAGTCTCTGGACAATACAGACTATTTTCACTTATACCTGAAAAGTAAGAGATATGAATCATCATTTCTATTTTTCAGATGGGGAAACTAAATCATAAACAATGGAAATGATGTTTTTCACAATCTGTGGAAAACAAGTGTGGGGACATAGATAATGTTTCTGGAGTTGAAATTTAATGATTTTCCTTTCTACATTCCCATGAACATTTTTTCTCCTCTTATTCTTTACTAATACATAACTGTTGTTATTGTTGTTTAGTTGCTAAGTTATGCTCTTTTGCAACCCAAAGGACTGTAGCCCACCAAGCTCCTTCTGTCCATGGGATTTCCAGGCAAGATCACTGGAGTGGGCTGCCATTTCCTTTTCCAAGGGATCTTCCTGACCCAGGGATTGAACCTGCATCTCCTGCATTGGCAGGCAGACTCTTTACCACTCAGCCACCAGGGGAGCTCAGAACACTGAGGAGAATTTCTTTTTAAATCTTATTGGTAAAATCAAGCTGTTTATTTGGGGATTTGTGGTGAGCTTGGAGGTTCTCAGAAGAGGAGAGTCAGTCATATACAATGAACCCTAAGAATGTTGTCCCAGGGAGAAGTCGTGGGCTGAGACCTCGTCCAAAGCTGACCCCTTGTTAGGAAGACTGGAGCACAAACAGGCTGGTGGGACTGTCCACGGCTGCATCTGGGCCTGGGCCTGCTTCAATAGACTTGAAGTCAATGAGAATAAGAATAGTGAAGCCGCTTCTCTGGGAAAAGGTGATGAGAATCAAAGTGAAGGAAATTGGTAGAAAGTATGGGAATCTATCAAACAAAATGATAGACTGATATATGTATATATATGAATAATTTCCAAAATTTTGAGGCAACAAAATTAAAATGTTTCTCTGTTAAGATCTTTTGGGCAGCCTTTCCCTAAACATGTTTTCAGAATCTCCTTTAAGAAATAGAAGTTGAGTTATTGCCTAAGACTGTCAGCATCAGGACATGGAGGTGTGATGCATTTAGACAGTAAACTTCAGTTTTTGACATTACATAATCAGATCGAGTGGTGCTGGCCTCATGGAAATTAAAAAGAGGGGGATTATATTTAGCTTATTTTCAGACTAGGCTTAGTGGGCATCACAGACAAAGATATTAATTTTTCAGATGAAAAGTAGACTGTTAACCATGCACAAAAGATCATTTGTGCTACCCAAATCTATGCTAATCTCCATTCCAAATCCCTTAGCAACTGTTACTTGGTTGGAAAGGTTTAATTTTCATGAAAGGAAGAAAACTTTTGGAACATGTTACAGTGAAATGTAGTTTTGGAGCACTGAGTTGTTATTAAAGATATTAAAAATTACATAGTGATAAAGTGATTATTTAACATGAGTTTGAATTATTCTTGAAATGTAGCAAAATCTTCCTAAATTTGCTACTCAAATTAGATGCTGTAATTCCTGCATTGTCATACAACACAGTAAGTAACAGAAATAGAAAAGTATAGAACAGCATGTGAATTGGAAATAAAAAAGGCTTCCCACAGTTTTCAAGTAGATATTCATTCATTCATTATCTTACTCAACAAATGGTACATGAGTATCTCTTATGTACTAGATTCTAGACATATAGAGGAGACAGATCTAGTGCCTGCGCTAAGAGCATCTGTAATCTAGTGGGAATGTGAATTTATAAACTGATAAATATTTGAAACATAGTCATTTTTATGGTGGAGTCACGAGGAGTTTTATTTACACAGTTAAAAACTTCAGTGTGGAAAAATGGAAAATTTCTGGGAAAAAATAAAATGTACTGTTATTAAATCAAGAAGAAATAAACTGTATTGTATTAGTAGTTTAAAAATATAGCAAAAACAACAAGAAAAACAAATAAAGGGGAAAAAAAGCATTTTGGGGTTGCTTGTCCAAGATTCAGGTCATTTATAGGCACATTTGCCCAAACATTTAAGGAAGAGATAATTTGTGTATTTTGCAGCATATTAAAAAAAGTATTAATTATATATATATATACATATTTGTCATGTATATACATATGCATTAGTGATTAAATAAAGCAAATAAGCAAAAAAGGAATTTTTCCCATTTTTTAAATGAGAGTAATATAAATTTGATAACAAAACCAGACAGGAACAGAACAAGAAGGAAAATTATGATCCATTACATTTATGAAATCGATGTTCATATTAGATTCATATGTATGTTTGTGTATGGTTGTGTATTGAGTATGTGTAAACATTATAATGCTTCATACTCAAGTTTAGCTTAGGAATATAAAAGAGGCTTTAATGAAAGAATTTATTGAAGTAATTCTCTACATTAAATATTTGATGACACTAAACACTTGGATTATTTCAATAGATGCAGAAAAATCTTCTGATAAATCTCTGCTTTCTTTCATTATAAAAACTCTTCACAAAACAGAAATAGAGTGTATTTCTTTTACTTGATAAAAAGAATTCATCAAAATTCTATAGCACATAGCATACTTAGTGATGAGAAAAAGAATTTCCTTTGAAGTCAGGAACAAGAGCAAGAATTTTGCTCATCATCACACCTGAAGTACAATCTAGTTGTAGTAAAACCAGGGGGGAAAAGGCATAAAGGTTGAAAAAGCAAAGCAACATTTTCAACATTTACACATTGCATGTATATATTTGTGATTAAAACTCAGGAGGTTTTAAGAGAATTCAAGAGACTCTTACCAGAACTAGTAAGCAAATTTGACAGATTCTGAATAAAATAGCAGCCTACAAAAATCAGCTATATTAACATGCCACAGCCACAAATAATCAGATAACATAATTTATAATGTTATATTTTATAATAGTAATAAAAACTCTGATGGGCCTAAGTATAAATCTAACAAAAGACATGGAGTGGTTTCAGCTGTTAGGAAAAGAAAAGCTGAACTAAATCATGAGGACATTTATTGTTTATTGAAGAAAATGTTTGAAGATAGTTTGTTTTGGCAGCTTAATACATCAGTCCTGTTGTGGGACCTTTGTGCTGGTTTTGCTTGGCCATCAGGGCTGGCTTCGTGGGCATATGACCTGTAAAGTCAATTGAGCCTCCACACTCAAGGGTTCTGTGCTTGGGCTAGTGCTCTGCTGTTCTGTTTGGAAAGTCTTGATAATTTTATATTTGCATTTGTATTTAGTAAATGACATCCAGTAGGACATATGTATAAGCAGAGGAGATATGTGGAAATTGTGTTTCATTCCTTGCATCATCTCTGTGATGACCCATGAGCACAGAATTTCTGTTGAACTAGGGGTGGCACAGTTGGTAAAGAATCTGCCTGCAATGCAGGAGACACAAGAGACCTGGGTTTGGTTCCTGGATCGGGAAGATCCCCTGGCGAAGGAAATGCAACCCATTTCAGAATTGTTGCCTGGAGAATTTCATGGACAGAGGAGCCTGGGAGGCTACAGTCTATGCGGTGGTAGAGAGTTGGACATGACTGAACTTGAGCACACATTTCCAGGATGCATGGGAATTCAGTGAGATTTAAAGTTAGTGTTGATTAGGCATGTTCCATCTGACAAAGGCAGGGAGATAACAGCCCAGAGAGGCTAATTTTCCATTCAAACCAGGACTTGCTTCAGATACAGAATGGAGGCAGTGGCATTCTGAGAGACACAGACAACCAAGGGTCCCAATCGTATCCTGTCTTACATCACTTCCCTATATATTAGACATTTCATTTATAATGAAAGTGATGACAAGAGAAAAGGGAAAGATAGGGCAACTCATTGTATCTTTTTCTTTCAGTCTTTCCTTGCATGCATGCTCAGTCTGTCCACCTCTTTGCAACCCCATGGACTGTAGCCCACCAGGCTTTTCTGTCCATGGAATTTTCCACGCAAGAATACTGGAGTGGGTTGCTATTTGCTCCTTCAGGGGATCTTCCCAACCCAGGGATCAAACGTGCCTCCTGCATTGGCAAGCAGATTCTTTACCACTGACCCACCTTACTTATCTGTTCCAAGGTAGAGAGTGTTGGTTGAATGTGTGCAATTAGAGACATGAAATAAAGACAATTGAGTTAATCTTGTACAGCATTTCTACTGTTCTGCTAAGAATGAAATACATATGCGTGTCCAAGCTATGAACTATAAATTATGTAATTTGGGGATTCTGCAAATGAGTTGAATGTTCTTATATTTGCATTTCAAACTGACATCGCATGATATAGAGAAAATGGTAAAATTCATGCTAACCATTTGAGGTTTTAAGTTTTCTTTACTGAGAACTCTATTAAACTGCAAATAAAAATTACCATGGCAAATCAAGAAAAAGACATGGAAGAAAGGGAAAAGCTTTATATTTTAGTACCTTTAATAGTATTTTATCCCTGCTTTTTAGACAAGGGGCCCCACATTTTTATTTTTGTACTAGACCCTGCAAATTATATAGCTGGCTCTGTCTGTTGTCTTCGGCTTATCTCTTGCCCTCCCCCACCCCCCCGTAATAGTTGCCCCATATTTGCAAGATCATTCTCAGAGATCCAGGCATCCAGTCTACAGTGGAATCAGAAAAAAAGTAGAAGAGTTGGTGACAGCAAGCTTTTCTTTTATGGTCTTTGCCTTTATTGGGAATCTAAAAGTCTTTTCAGAAAAGTTTGGGCCCCATGGATACTTAAAGTTGCAAAAATAATGGAACAGTAAGCATCTGGAAAATAGACCCAGCCAAGGCAACGTCTGGCTACAAATACTGTCCAAGTCAGAAGTTGGTAGTCTTTTCTACAAAAAGCCTAAGTGGCTATCTGGTCAGGCTCTTATTTATTTATTTATTATAATCAGAGGGCAATTGTTTTACAATGTTGTGTTGGTTTCTGCCCTGCAGCAACTCAAGTCAGCCATAAACATATATATATACATATGTGTATATATTTATATACACACATCCCCTCCTTCTTGAGCCTCCTTCCTTTCTCACCCCCCATCCCACCTGTAAATCATCACAGATGGGCTCCCCATGTTATATAGCAGCTTCCCACTAGCTATCTGTTTTACACATGGTAGTGTGTATCAGGCTTCCCTGGTGGCCCAGGTGTTAAAGAATCTGCCTGCAATGCAGAAGACCCAGGTTCTATCCCTGGGTCGGGAAGATCCCTTGGAGAAGGGAATAGCAACCCACTCCAGTATTCTTGCCCGGAGGATTCTATGGACAGAGGAGCCTGGTGGTCTATACTCCAGGGGATCTCAAAGAGTCAAATATGACTGAGCGACTAACACTTACTTACTCAGTGCATATATGTCAGCGCTACTCTCTCACTTCGTCTCACCTTCTCCTCCCCATACTGTGTCCACAGGTCCTTTCTCTATGTCTGTGTCTCTATTATAGCAGATAGGTTCATCAGTACCATTTTTTCTAGATTCTGTATATATATATATATGCATTAATATATAATATTTGTTTTTCTCTTTTGGGTCAGATGCTTGCTGCAAGAGTTTGCTGCTGTAGTGTACATGTAGATATAGACAACATGCAAATGAATGGGCATGGCTGTGTTCCAAGAAAAACTCTTTACAAAAACAGGAAGTGGACAGATCTGACCAATGGGCTGTAATTTCCTTACTCTTACTTAGACTCTTATGTAGATGGGGAAACAATGGAAACTGTAACAGACTTTATTTTCTTGGGCTCCCAAAATCATTGCAGATTGTGACTGAAGCCATGAAATTAAAAGATGGTTGCTCCTTGGAAGAAAAGTTATGACCAACCTAGGCAGCATATTAAAAAGCAGAGACATTACGTTGCTGACAAAGGTCTGTTTAGCAAAGCTATAGTTTTTCCAGTAGTCATGTATGGATGTAAGAGTCATGCATGGATGGCAGTCATTTAAAAAAAGTGACAGTTCAGGAACTGGCAAGCACGTGGAACAAAGTTCTCAGTCACTGCTGGTGGGTTTATAAACTACTCTTACATGTATGGATGTAAGAGTCATGTATGGATGTAAAGAAGGCTGAACATTGTAGAACTGATGCTTTTGAACCGTGGTGTTGGAGAAGACTCCTGAGGGTCCCTTGAACTATAAGGAGATCAAACCAGTTGATACCAAAGGAAATAAACCTGAAATATTCATTGGAAGGACTGATGCTGAAGCTGAAGCTCCAATACTTTGGCCACCTGATATGAAGAACTGACTCATTAGATAAGACTCTGATGCTGGGAAAGATTGAAGGCAGGAGGAGAAGTGGATGACAGAGGACAAGATGGTTGGATGGCATCACTGATTCACTGGACATGAGTTTGAGCAAGCTCTGCGAGATGGTGAAGGACAGCGAAGCCTGGCATGCTGCAGTCCACGGGGCTGCAAAGAGTCAGAACTGACTGAACAACAACAACATAGAGCTTTATTTTGCTTTGGTTACTAAGTCATGGACCATGGGGTGATGACAGTAAATAGGTGCCACTTAATGAATGTCTACCATTCATCACCTGAGGCTAGGCTTGTTGCCATCTCTAAAAATATTTATATTTTGTTATCAAGGAAGATAAAGAAGTTTGTTGGGAAGACAAGAAGCAGAATCTGCTACAATATAAACAAGAATTGATTCAAAGTTACAAATACATAGACATAAATATTTAATATTATAGAGATTCACTTTTTCTGAAATTTATCCATTAATATCATGCGATTCCAATTAAAATTCCCAGAGATTTTTTATGAACTGTGCCCATTGACCTTTAAAATTCAAATGGAAAAAAACAAAGGATTAAGAATAGCCTATACATTTTTGAAAATTGATAATAGAAACACTGACTCAATGGACATTAATTTGGGAAAATCTGGGGGATAGTGAGGGACAGGGAGGCCTGACGAGCCACAGTCCATGGGGTCACAGAGTCGGACACAACTTAGTGAATGAACAACAATCACAAATAGAAACACAGGGGAATTTGGCCTACCAAATTTTGATACTTGTTATAAAGCTGAACTAATTAAGATAGTAATATTGTTTCTGGATTAGGAAAACAAAGTCATCAGCAGAAGAGAGTGTTCAGGAACAGATATGTGCATATTTTGTTGAGGAAAGCATTTCAAATGGGGAAAGGATGGAGAATTCAATACATAATGCTGGGGAGAAAGAGTTATTTCCTCAGAAAAAAATTAGATTCTTATCTCATCCTAATCGCAAAAATAAACTCCAGGTCACTTAAAGACATATGTGAAAAGCAAAATATTAATGTTTGGAGTAGAAATTTAAAACTTGAAGTTAACAAAAAAAGAGATTTAAAAAAATAGCACAGAAAAGAAATTTGTTGATGAATCTGTTTTCATTAACATGAAAACTTTTCATAAAATAGAAGACATCAGTATCAAAGTATAAAGACATTCCAGGGAGTAGTGGACATTATATAGCACAGAATGAAAAAATAGTTTAGTCTGGAACACATAAAAACACTTGGAGAAAGGCCTGTGAATATGAACCAGAAATTCTCAGAAGGACCCTGAGAGGCCCACAAACATGTGAAATTGATTCTTGGTCTTGCTAGTATCAGGGAAATGGAAATTAAGCAAGAATCAAAGTTTATGTCATACCCATTAGATAGGCAGTCATTTAAAAAAAGTGAGAGTTCAGGAACTGGCAAGCGCGTGGAACAAAGTTCTCAGTCACTGCTGGTGGGTTTATAAACTAGCACAGCTAACGGTGGTGATCATTTTGTAATGTATAGAAATACCGAACCACTATGTTGTGCACCAGGAACTAAAATAAGATTGTCGGTCAACTATATCTCAACAAACAGATTCATAGAGAAAGAGATCAGATTTGTGGTCACCAGAGGCAGGGGGTAGAGAGATGGGGAATTGGATGAAGATGGTCAAAATGTATACATTTATAGTTATACAATAAATAAGTATTAATATTAGGGAAGTAACCTACAACATGATCAATACAGTGAACACTGCTGTATGTTATGTATGAAAGTTATTAAGAGAGTAAATCCTCAGAGTTCTCATACAAGTTAAAAACACCTTTTTTCTTTTATTTTGTATCTATATGAGAAGATGAATCTTCACTAAACTTCGTCATGCTGTACACCTTATACTTATGCAGTGCTGTATGTCAACTAATCTCAATACAACTAGAATAAAACAAAGATTAAAAAAATTAAAAAAAACTAGCACAACTTCCCTAGAAGGAAAACTGATAAAGGACTGTAATGTTAAGGATGTACTTGGTAGTTACTGTGTGTATACAGTATGCATACACACACATGTGCACACAGACACACACCCACACACACACACAGAGGCAATGATTCTCTCGTTTGTCAGATCTAAACTCTCTTTTTATAACAAAATCACCCTCTTTTTAATTTCAGACAAGAGTCAGTATAATGCCATTATCTAAATATAAAAGAGAAATATCATCATAAAATATGTATTTCAATATATAGATGTTTGGGAATAATGAAGAAGTACATACCTGCGTAGGGCTTCCCAGATGGCGTAGTGGAAAAGAATCCTTCTGTTAATGCAGGATGCACAGGAGATGCTGGTTCTGTCCCTGGGTATGGAAGAACCCCTGGAGGAGGAAATGGCAACCCAGTCTAGTATTCTTGCCTGGAAAATCCCATGGACAGAAGAACCTGATGGGCTGTAGTCTATGGGGTCACAAACGGTTGGAGGTGATTTAGCGACTGAGCGCACATACACATACCTTCATAGATTCCGTGAATGGGACTTCTAAAAACAGACTGTTGTTTTAGTCACTCAAAAGTTGTTACTGTTGGTGATGTAATTTCCCCAAATGGCAAGTTCTCCCAAATTAATAAAGTTGTGAACAAAATATAATCTTTGCTCATTTTACAGTTATATTGAACATCCAGAGTATATGACGATAGTTTGTGTTCATATGTATAAAATGGAGTAAGGTTCTAGGCTTGGATTACTCACAAACAGGTTTTTCAATCACACAGAAGCCATACTGGAGGATACAGGACAAGTCACTGTGCTTTTGACTTCCTCACAGGAAATGCCAGGAGTGCCAGCCGATCACTCTGGGAGCCAAACCCTCCCCCACAAAACGTTGAATTGTTTCCTAAGGGCTGATCCTGCCCCACTGGGAGCCACTGCTTGAGAAAACCTCTTATGTGGCCACAGGGAAAAATGGGAAGGCATTTTCTTTGCTACATTCTTTGTAATAGCAAATAATTGTAAACAACTGTCAACACAACAATAGTTTCTATATGTATGTATGTATCTATTTATCTATCATCTTCCTATCATCTAACTCTGCATGGGTGTGTGTATACTTTGGTATATTCATATAATGAAATATCAGATATTAAAATAATAAATTAGAGTTTCATTAGCAAAATGGATATAGCTCTAAAATACAATGTGGAAAGAAAAAACAGGTTGCAGAGTACTGCAAATAATATGACACCATTTAAATAGAGTTTTAAAACATATGTAACAATAGTGGGTTTTAATGTATCCTCTATATTGAGCAAAACCATAAAAAATGTGTATGAGAATTAGAAACATCCAATTCTGGGTAGTGGTTACATCTGGGGAGGGAGGAAGAGAGATGTGATGGGCGGATAAGCAGTGGAATTTAGCTGCAACCTCTATTCTTAGCAAATAAGATGTTTAAAGAAAATACCACAAAACATATCTTTCTATATTTGGCAACATACTAGTGCTATTTGTTAGTGCTATTTTTCTCTATGATTTTTTGTTGGTGTGAAAATCATTCATAACACCAATTTTAATTGTCCTTTGATGGTGGCCTTTGATGTTTTATAGGACATAACCATGTCTTGTTATTTTTTTGTGCATAGAATGATGTAAATTGTGAGTCCCTTTCAGACATTATTCCTTACTGAACCTCCAGCTTGAGAATGAGACAAAGAGAGCACTAAGAATCTCACCACCTCCCATAACTTGGTGAGGTTTGGGACCATTTGACTGTCTTAAGCCATATGAGGGCTCCTCATGGGACTGCGACACTTGGGTGTCTAGTGGCTGGGACTGCACTCTTCTCTGGTTCCCTGACTATTTCTGGGATGGAAGCCTTGTCCTGAACCCAGCTTTTGGGGCCCAACCCTGATGCTGCAGTGTCTGTTCCCTCTGCTCCTCACTGTATTACAGAAAACTAGATAGCTCTCCTGTCATTGCATCATCATGACTGCCTCTATTAAGAAGCTCTTCTGCCCCACCATTAAGGTGGGCCGTCTTCTGCTCCAACACCAGCCAGGATCAGGTCTGATTTGTCACACACCTCAGCCCTCTGCAGCAGGTCGTACTTTTGGAAGCCCCTTGCCACCTTGTTAGTTCCTGAGGCTATTCTTATCACATTCCATGACTACGTTACCTGGACCCTCCTTGTTTATGTTCATTATTACAACATTGTTATTAGACCACCCCCTTAAAATGTCTTAGTTTGGATGATGAATTATATGATTGCTTAATTCATAAGTCTTGGCTTATGAAGCATCTTTACCAAAGCACACTCAGTGTTCTCCAAAGTAGCTTCCAGTTAAAACAATAGCTGAAAATAAGCTTGCATTTGGGGAATGCAGAATGCTCATTTATTCTTTAGGTCTCCAAATAAAGAGCATGCAGAAAAATCTAAATGTGGTATTATGTACACTGGAATTACAATGATCAGTGGTGAGGAATGTTACACATATTATAGTAGTGTTTTATAGTCAAGAAATAATTTTAAAATGTAATTTTATAAATTAGAATTAACTGCAGATTAATTATCATCATAGCAAATACTTGCATTACAGTGTTATTTTTTTGTTGGAGTATAACGATGTTAAGTTAGCTTCTGCCGTACAACAACATGTATGTACACGTATATCCCCTTCCTCTTGAACCTCACTCCCACCCACCCCTCTAGGCCATCACAGAGCATTCAGCTGAGCTCCCTGTGCTGTACAACACCTTCCCACTAGCTATGTGTTTTACACTTGGTATTCTAATGTTCATTGCAGCACTATTTATAATAGCCAGGTCATAGAAGCAACCTAAATGTCCATTGACAGATGAATAGATAAAGAAGGTGTGGTACATATATACAATGAAATATTACTCAGCCATGAAAAGGAAATGGAATTGGGTCATTTGTCATGTTGTGGACAGACCTAGAGTCTGTCATGAAATGTCATCTCTTTATAAAGGAGGAGAAGTTGCAGAATTACAGTCGTTGGCAATTCTGTTCTTCTAGCTCTTTAGGCTAAAAACATGGAGTCATCCTTGACAGCTCTATTCCTCCCATACCTCAAATCTAATTCGTTGTAAAATTTACCAGATTATATCCCGTATCTGACCACACCTCACCATGGCCGTCATGGCTGTCCTGGTGCAAGCTGCCATCGTCTTTCTTGAGGGTTATTGCAGCAGTCTTCCCCTAGGAGTGCCCCTGCCTCACCCTTTGGTCTCCTCGAGGTTTTTCTCCTGGGTGAATAAGTCACAAGACTCCTTGCTGTGACTACTCCATTGGATTTGCAATTCAAAGAAATCTCAAACCTCATCCCCTCTTACTGTTCTCTAGCAAGACTGGCTTCCTTGTGCTTCCTCAAACACATGAAGCTCCTGCCTCAGACCCTTTGCTCTTTCTCCCTGTGAATATGTCCTGCAAGATGTGTATGTGGCTGCTTCCTTCCCTCCTCCCAGTCTCTTAACAATTTTCACACCATCAGAATGGGTGTCCATGGTGACTCTACCTAAAGTAGCACCCCCTCCCATTGCTCCCTCTAACTCCCACCACTGCTTAATTTTTTAATAACGCTTCCAACTCCTCACAGGTTTGTTGTTATTGTTTAGTTGCTTAGTCATGTCTGACGCTGTGACCTCGTGGACTGTAACTCGCTAGGCTCCTCTGTCCAAAGGATTTCCTAGGCAAGAATATTAGAGTAGGTTGCCATTTCCTTCCCTACCTGACATGTTACATTTTTATGTATTTATGTCTTATCCCATTAGACAGAGACATTACCTCTTATGGAGCTTCCCTTGTGGCTCAGACAGTAAAGAATCTGCCTGCACTCTGCAAGACTCAGGTTTGATCCCTGGGTTGGGAAGATCCCCTGTAGTAGTGAAAGGCAACCTACTCCAGTATTCTTGCCTGGAGAATCCCATGGACAGAGGAGCCTGGTGGGCTACATTCTATGGGGTCACAAAGAGTCAGACACAACTGAGCGACTAACACTTAACCTCCCACAGCAGAACGTAAGAGCATAATAGCAGTGAGTGAGGTTGGCAAGTTGAATATAATCCTGGTTGTGTCATTGAGTCAGTGTCAGTGTCTCCCACATCTAATTTGTGTGTGTGTGTGTGTGTGTGTGAGCATGTGCACACATGCACAACATTAAAAGGTAGCATGCAGCAGGTGCTTCATTTGGCCCCAGAAAATTCATGACTCAGTCT
The DNA here is from genome assembly GCF_963930625.1 of Muntiacus reevesi. Classification (NCBI taxonomy): domain Eukaryota; kingdom Metazoa; phylum Chordata; class Mammalia; order Artiodactyla; family Cervidae; genus Muntiacus; species Muntiacus reevesi. The sequence goes on from NC_089260.1 coordinate 45,816,028, forward strand.
TGGTTTTGCAGTGACAGTACAGCAGGTGGATTTCTTGGCTCTGAAGGCAGATAGCTGATCTGCCCTTCCTGCCATGCACCCTGAATACTCTTGGAAGCATAAAAATTGATGTAGAGTTCCGGCAATGCTGGAACCTAGGAATATCAAATAATGAATTGCCAGACACTGGGAAGAATTTCAGTAACCACAACAGAGAAGAGGCTGGATTGACCAGCATCAAAGTATGACCACCATACTTTGAAATTGCTGAAACAGAACAGCAGAGTCAAGCAGGAAAAGGTTAGGACACCCAGGTGTCCAGCTTGGAAGCTGGCAGTCCATATGTGCTTTCTGCTGATGGATTAAAAAGGAGATATAAAAATGCACATTTAAAAAATTAAGACCATTTCATTATAACCTGACTTACATTTGGTGCCATGCAGCATGTTGTTTTATTTTGTCTAATATTTGTAAGTACAGAAGATATATTTATAATGTGTAATATGTAATATTTTATGCATAATCTGTGATATGGGCTTCTCTTAAAATCATTTTCAGTTTGTGTAGTTTTGATCTATACATTTTTATGAATGCATTTCAGCATACATATTTTAATCAGGTGTGTCGGTATTTTTGCCAAAACCACATGGCAATTCTAAGAAAGATGAGAAAAGATTGCCAGCCCTGGCATGTCTTGGGTCAATTCAGAGGTGAAACGAAGCAGAGACAACTACACAGTACCACATCACAGCGCCTTCCGTGGGTGGCTGCATCTGTGTTCAAGGCCAACTTCATGAGAATACAACCTGTACTGTTGCATGGGACGTCTTGCTCAGAAGCTCTTGGTTTGCTCCTCTGCTGTTGCCATCTTGAAATTCTTAATACTTTAACATTTGAGATTTTACATTTAAACTTGCATTTTATAAGAAACAATGGAGTGGAACTTCCCTGGTAGTCCAGTGACTAAGACTGAACACTCCCAGTGCAGGGAGCATGGGTTCAATCCGTAGTCAGGGAACTAGATCCCACATGCTGCAACTAAGAGTTTGCATGCCACAACTATGCAAGATCCTACATGCTGCAAAAAAGATCAAAGATCCCACATCCTGCAACTAAGAACCAGCATAGGCAATAAATAATTAAAAAAAAAATATATATATAAAGAAACAATGGAGCAAGCATGTGTGTGAAGAGAGGAGATTCAAGTGATATGTCTGCTATTTACTGCTATGTCATCTATATACAAAATCACATCCTCATCCAAAATCACTGTGGATGGTGACTGCAGCCATGAAATTAAAAGATGCTTTCTCCTTGGAAAAAAAGCAATGACAAACTTAGTGTATTAAATAGCAGAGACATCACTTTACCAGCCAGAGTATGTGTAGTCAAAGCTATGGCTTTTCCAGTAGTCATGTACGGATGTGAGAGTTGGACCATAAAGAAGGCCAAGCACTGAAGAATTGATGCTTTCAAATTGTGGTGCTGGAGAAGACTCTTGAAAGTCCCTTGGACTGCAAGGAGATCAAACCAGTTGATCCTAAAGGAAAGCTGAAGCTGAAGCTCCAATACTTTGGCTACCTGATGCCAAGAGTCGACTCATTCGAAAAGACCCTGATGCTGGAAAAGATTGAGTGCAGGAAGAGAAGAGAGCAAGAGAGGATGAGATGGTTGGATGGCATCATGACTCAGTGGACAATGAATTTGAGGAAACTGGGAGATAGTGAAGGACAGGAAAGCCTGGTGTGCTGCAGTCCATGGAGTCGCAAAGAGTTGGTCACAGCTTAGCTATGGAACAATAGCAACAACATCCTCATATAGCTTTCTTCATGCTTCAGGAGCACAGAACCCCAGGGGGCTCGGTGTATAAGAGCTCAGTGAGACTCAAAGAGGACAATATGTTACATTGAGTAAGTGGAGAGGACAGCAGCCCCAGAGGCCACACCCTCCAACTGAAACTTGGTTTGACTTCAGAGAGAAGGCCATGGTGGTCTAAGAAGCGTGAACACCTAGTGACCATGGTCATATCTCTTCTGACTGTTAATGGGCCTCACTGTGGCCCTTCCAAATTCATATGTTGAAGTCCTAATGCCCAGTACTGCAAAACGTGACTATATTTGGAAATAGGTTCTTTGAAGAGATAATTAAATTAGATGAGGTCATTAGAGTGGGCCATCCTCCAAAAACCTTACAAGAAGAAAACATTTAATGCAAACATCAAAAGACATAGGGAATACCATCTAAAAATAGAGAGAAGGCACCTCTGAGCCAAGGAAAGAGTACTGAGAAGAAGTCAGCACTGCCATCTTGGTCTTGAACTTCTAGAACTGTGGGGAAAAAAGTATCAATTGCTTAAGACACCTCATCTGTGGCACTTTGTTATGTTGGCCCTGGCAAACTGATATATTTACCATGTTACTTCCCTGTATTAGCCAGTCACTTATGTGAAAATGATGACATAGATGAAAGGGGGAAAGCAACCCATAGTTCCTTTTCCTTTAAGTTCTTTTTAACTCATTGAGAAGTCAAAAGGAGAAAGTGCTAGTTGAATGTGCATGAATCAAAGAGTGAAAGAAAACAGTGGAGATCATTTTGTGCTGCACTTCCAGTGTTTTGCTATATATACACTATCGTGTGTAAAATAGATAGCTAGTGGGAATCTGCTCTATAGCACGGGGAACTCAGCTCAGTGCTGTGTGGTGACCTGGAGCGGTGGGATGGGTGTGTGTGGCGGGGGTGGGTGGTGGAGGAGGTCCAAGATGGAGGGGATATATGTAAACATACAGCCGATTCACTTCCTTGTAGAGCAGAAATTAACACAATATTGTAGAGCAACAATACCTTAATTAACACATACACAATAGCATGCATGCATTGTTTTGTTAATATTAAGCATTCAATGAGACAGTAAGTGTAAAAATACTTCCTTCAGTGTCTAGATAAAATTGATGATAACTAAAACGATTTTGGGCTTGGGTCTAGTCAATAAGAATTAACGTAAATAGAAAAAAAATCTCCCTTAAAAGCAAATATGTATCATGTTAAATATTGCAATATTAGGTATAAAGTCATATATTAATGAAGATTTGGAAGTTAATGGAAGGAGTAGGTAAAAGAAAAGGTCTAACATCTCTTCTTGTGTTGGGACTATCAGAGAAACTTTTCTCAACTTGATTCAGCTAAACAGTAAATCTTACCTCTTTCACTCTGGATCCAAACCCTCTTGCCTTTCTAAGTATGTTGATTGATTTAACCTTCTCTTCTAAGTCATCAATGGTGTTCTTTATACTGGATCATTCCCATAAGCGTGTATATACATTCTAGTGCTTCCATTTCAGAAAGCAGACACAAACTCAAGACAAACAAAGTCCTCTCTTGACCCAGCATCCCTTATCAGTATCCTTTGATGATGGCTTGTTCTCCTCTACTGGCCTTTAAAGTTTAAGGCGTCTGGTCCTGAACCCTCTCATCTTCCCTCCTTTCCCCCTGCTCTCTTCCCCTCTCCTTTCTTCTCCTTTTGGTTTCCTCCTCTAGATGGCTTCAGATAGTACAGGGCTTTGAATGACATCTAAAGCTGATGACTCCCAAGTTCTGTATCTACAGCGTGGGCTCCATCCCTGATATCTGACTGATAATGGGTAAGCCGCTTGTGTGTCACTCTGCCTTCCATCCCTGTCCTCATCTCTCTCTCTTCCCGGGCATGCGTGCTAAGTCTCTTAGGTTGTGTCTGACTCTGTGTGAACTTATGGACCATAGCCTTCCAGGCCCTGGGATTCTCCAGGAAAGAATACTGGAGTGGGTTGCCATGCCCTCCTCCAGGGGATCTTCCCAACCCAGGGATCAAATCCCTGTATTTATGTCTCTTGCACTGGGAGGCGAGTTCTTTATCATAAGTGCCACATGGGAAGCCCACCCCCCTCTCTTCCAGTGGTCTTCACAAAACCTAATGGCCGTTACAGATCTAGCTTTCCTCTTTCTTTTTCCTCTCATTTGTTGTTTTAAAAATCCTCCCCTTTCTTTCCATTTTCACTGTCATCATTTTTATCAAAGCCACTATCATCCCTTAACTGAGAAACTGAAATTCTCAGCTCTGGTTTTCCTCTTCCACTCTTGCCTCTCCCCATCCCATGAGAATAACTTTTTCAAAGAGAAATCAGATTATGTCATTTTTACCTAAAACATTTTGGTGCCTTCCTATCTATGTTGGTGGTAGTGGTTTAGTCACTAAGTTGTGTCCGACTCTCTTACAACCCCGTGGACTGTAGCCTGCCAGGCTCCTCTGTCCATGGAATTTCCCAGCTGGGAGCTGGGAGCGGGTTGCCATTCCCTTTTCCAGGGGATCTTCCCAACCCAGGGATTGAACCCAGGGTCTCCTGTATTGCAGGTAGATTTTTAAACCTGGCATTAAAATATAAAAGAGAGAGACATAGTTAATTTTTACCTGGAGTCTCTTGAAAATTGAGAAAGAAGTTACTCCTTGGGCACTTGAATGGTCAAAATAAACATTCTTGCTTGAATTCTTTATTTTTTCTTTTTAGGTAGTTGGTTTCTTAAAGGATTAAAAAAATGATAAAGGGAGCAGATATTATGCAAGTTGTTTCCAGAGAACATATTATGTTCAAATCATTTTAGGAGCAAGAAGGAAAACTGAATAACCTACCCCCTCAGGACCATATGTGACCCATGGACCAGCTGGAACTCTATTTGAAGAGTTCTTCAGAGGAAAATCACATAGCTCCTCTTGTAACTCAGGGGATTCTATCCTAATGCTCCTTTCCTGCTTCAAAGTGTGAGTAAACATGTTTTAAATTTCTCCTAGGTACCATAAATTGCACCGCAGGGGACTTCTAGCAATAAAAGGTCATGCTTAATTAGAGCAGCACAGAACTGCTATTAGTTGTGGTTTCTTTGAAAAAAAGAGATAAAATGATTCACCTGTAATTTTTAAAAAATTGAAGTATAGTTGATTTAAAATGTATTAGATTCAGGTATATAGCAAAGTGATTCAGTTTATATATATAATTATTTTTCATATTCTTTTCCATTATAGGCTATTACAAGATATTGAATAGTTTCTTATGCTATATAGTAGGATCATGTTGGTTATCTATTTTGTATTAATTGGGAAGTTTAAAAATTTAGGTTTGAGCTGGTGGACACGATGTAGTCAGGGGAAGTTCTTGAATGAAGAAGTGATGAAGTAGAAGGTTTTAAGGATAGTCATCTCTGATGGAAAGAAAAACAGCTGAGTTTTTGTCATAAGCTAGGCTTGAAAATCTGAAAAGGGAAGGGAAATGACTGAGAATGGAAAAAAAAAACGGAACATTTTGGTTGAATTTGAGAAACCTTATGGAAAAATATTTGAAAAGGCTTTATTACAGAATGATTTTGAAGTATGTGGGAAACCATTTTCAATTTTACTGTGATACTATCTCTAACATAACGTTTTAAAGGTTATATTTTTGCTTCTCTTTGAAAATTAACTTGTGCTATGATTCCCCAAATAGTATCACTTTTTTCTTTTTTCTTTTTTTCACTTGAGTGAAAGATCCTTTAAATTCTATGGTGCTTTACAAATTTCAAGTTTCACACATAAGATTTCAAACAATCCCATAATAACTCTTTTTTTTCTTGCTACCCGCATCCCCTCTCACCATTGGTAACCACTGGTTTGTTCTCTATATGTCAGTCTGCTTTTTTTTGCTGCTGTTGCATTCAGTAGTTTGTTGTATTATTTTAGATTTCAGATATAAGTGATATCATGCAGTATTTTTGTGTGTGTGTGTGATATCATTTTCTCTGTCTAATGTCACTTAGCATAATACCTTCCATGTTCATTCATGTCGTTGCCAATGCAGAATCTCATTCTTTTTATGACTAAGTAATATTCAATTGTATATATATATACATACCATATCTTCATCATTCATTCATCTGTTGATGGACACTTAGTTTGCTTCTTTACCTTGACAACTGTAATAATGCTGCTGTGAAACTTGGGGTGCCTATATCTTTTTGAAATAGTGTTTTTGGTATTTTTTCGGATATACACCCAGAAGTAGAATTGTGGGTCATATGGTAGTTCTAGTTTTAGATTTTTGAGAAAACTCTGAGCTGTTTTTCACAGTGGCTATACCAATTACATTCCCACCAACAGCGTATGATGGTTCCCTTTTCACTACATCCTCGCCAACATTTGTTATTGGTGCACCTTTTGATGATAGCCATTCTGACTGGTTTGAAGTGGTACCTCAAGTGGTTTTGGTTTTCCTTTCACAAATTAGCAGCAATATTGAGCATATTTTCATGTGCCAGTTGGCCATCAAGCAACAGTTTTCAAGATCTCCAAATTATGAATTTAAATGAAAAAATCAGCAGTAAATAGTGGTGAGAAAGAATGCTGACTAGGGAAGTATAATGGTGTTTTGAGTTTTCCACCTGCTGGGCTCCATATATTGGTATATACCATTCATTTAAAGTGTGGTGCAGGTGCAAAAAAGCATGAGAAATACAGGTTTGTAGCACATGAAAACACCCAGCCTTATCTAATCATCTTTGAAGAAAAGACTTGGAAACAGAATTGCTTGGCCAGCCTCAGATGCTATAATGATCAAGAGAAACCAACAATGGAAAAAGAAACAGAATAATCAGAGAAAGACAGCATAGTGAAAAGAAGATTGGATTTTGGGTTAATCCTGATTCTGCCCTTTTTTGGGCAGTTCTCTTAGGCTATCATTAGGAAATTTTCTCTCAAGTCCATGGAGCTGGACATGAGGAATTCTCATTCTCTTAGGGCATGAAGATTTGATGTTCCCAGTTAGAAAGTGTGGGAGAGTTTCAAGAATAAAATATTGGTTACAATTGTCAAATACAAGGATTTCCCTCATGGTCCAGTGGTTGAAAATCTGCCTGCCAATGCAGAAGACACAGGTTTGATCCTTGTTTGGGGAACTAAGATCCCACATACTTTGGGGCAACTAAACCTCTGTGTCACAGCTCAAGAAAAGCCCACTGCCACAGTGGAGACCCAGCACAGTCAAAAATTTTTTAAAAATTGTCAAATACAGACATTCCATCCATCCACTCCCCACACTTCAAAATTAGAGTACCATAAAAACACTGATGATCTTGTCACTAAAAGTATCTGCATAACAAATAATGTGGTATGTTCCATTAGAATTGAATGAAACAATTAAGTTTTATAGTCTGGTAAATTTTTCTTCTGTCATTTGCTTCCCAACTTTAAGGTGCCTAAGTCTCAGGTGGGCAGACATAATTTTCCAAGTGCAAAAATAAATAAGGAAGACATCTTTTCTGTATATAGAGTACTGTCCACTTGGAGATATTGCGGAAGGTTGTAGGTGGGAGGCAGTTTGTCACAATAGTACCTTTGAAAACTTAAAATAATATCTTTTGACTCTAGAGGATTTTATTTTCATATGAATGGATTTGATTTTGCTAGACTGTCTCTGTTTGCAGGAGTTTTCCAGATCTAAGTGCTCTGGATTTTTTCCCTCTGTTTCAAAATGATATTCAAAGGCCTAGTGTGTAAACATGACACTGAATCTACCTACTCCTTAAGCCTAGGGCTCTAACACATTAATCCAATTCCCTTACCAAAGGAAAGAAATTCAAACCTACTTAACATTGGTGTTTGACAGAGAAATGAATTTTTTTTTTCAGCTGAATGAAAAAAAAAGTCTTGCTAGCACCCTATTTAACAATGTATTAATAAAGTTCTTAAGAGTCATTTTATTTTTAATCTTTCATGGAAGGGTAATTTTTCAATTTAGTTACTTTTTTATCTGTGAAGAGAAATTTGACTTTGGTTTCTCTGTTTAGTGAAAGAATCTTGCTAATTAAAGCAGTTGGTTTCCTTAAAATTTTTAAATATTAAATGGTTTTATTCATTTTTTTTTAGGAGACAAGAGTCCTACTTTTGAGACAGTAAAAATTAAACTTATCAGATTCTCCTTTAAAGCACTATTTGAAAAGTATAGCCTGAATCTATATAAAATATTCCTTTTTTGTGGGAAAAATTTTTTAATTGAAGTATACTTGATTTACAAAATTGTATTAGTTTCTAATGTACATCAAAGTGATTCAATTGCACACAAATGTATTATTTTCCATATTGTTTTCCATTATGATTTATTACAGTATAATGAATATAATTTCCTGTGCTACACAGTAGTAAACACTACAGTACAGTGTGCTTTCTATATAGCATTATTTATCTATTTTATATATAGTAATTTATCCCAACCCTTCTTTTAAGGTTATTATTATGTACTTTGGAGTCAGAGATTCGAATCCTGGCTCCAGGAACTTTAAAGTTGGGTGACAGGGAAAGTTACTTAAATTCTCATGGTCCCATTTTTCCTGTGCATAAAATAAGAAAAATAGCATCTATCTCATCAGCTTGTTGACATAATGCTGCTGCTACTGCTGCTGCTAAGTCACTTCAGTTGTGTCCGACTCTGTGCGACCCCGTAGACGGCAGCCCATCAGGCTCCCCTGTCCCTGGGATTCTCCAGGTGATAACACTGGAGTGAGTTGCCATTTCCTTCTCCAATGCATGAAGGTGAAAAGTGATATGGAATTTAGAAAGATGGTATCGATAACCCTATAGGCAAAACAGAAAAAGAGACACAGATGTACAGAACAGACTTTTGGACTCTGTGAGAGAAGGCAAGGGTGGGATGTTTCGAGAGAACAACATTGAACCATATATATTATCTATAGTGAAACAGATCACCAGCCCAGGCTGGTTGCATGAGACAAGTGCTCGGGCCTGGTGCACTGGGAAGACCCAGAGGGATCGGGTGGAGAGGGAGGTGGGAGGGGTGATGGGGATGGGGAATACATGTAAATCCATGGCTGATTCATGTCAATGTATGACAAAAACCACTACAATATTTTAAAGTAATTAGCCTCCAACTAATAAAAATAAATGGGAAAAAAAGTGAAAGTGAAGTTAACAGAATACATGTATGAAATTGACATAAAAATACCTCTCTAGTGATACTCTTATGATATTGTTACTATTAATACTATCTTACATAAGCAGAAAATTAATAAGGAACATTATAAAATCCAGAAAGTCAAAACTCAAAACAATCTCTTCAAACTAAACTGAACATACACTAGACACAGTAGTTTGTTTGCATTTTTTTCCTTGTAAAATATCTGGAATGGTCACAGATGAATAAATGTTTCACATTTAAATTTCTTATTATATTTGTCATTATATTCTTGTGAATTTCTAGAGAACATTTGAAAAAGATGTATCACATATCTTGGCTAGAGAAACAAGTGTGGTTTCATAATTGGTTGGGAAATGTTTTAATAAGAAAACATTTAAGAATATGTACCTTTTCTTCTGTTTATTTATATACCTATTTATGTCTAGCCTCATTCTAAAAATAATGTGAGGTAGTCATTAGAAGATTAAAATTTGGCTAGTTAAACTTAATAACCAATGGAAATAGAAATTAGATGTTGCTCCAAAAAATTATATAGGAAAAATAAAATACACACTGACAGATGAAGAGTTCTAATTTACTTAGGATAAAATATGTTGAATTACTCTATGGAAAAACAAAACTTAAAATCTGAAGAATATGTCTTACTAAAGTTCTCTTAGCTTTGCAGCTGTAAAGATTAATTTGGAACAAGACAGTTTTCCTGGGTACCAAGGAAATTCAGCAAAATACCTCCCTATAAAGTGCACAATAGCAAAGACCCTCTGATAAGTGAGATGGCAATATGATAAATATTTCTGAAAAACAAATTTCCCTTACCAGATGAATAAAAACAGATCTAACAAGAAGGCAAACTTAGTTGTATATTTAGTGAAGATTTGTGTCATCCTTAACTGTACCAAATGGTACTATTTTTTAAAAAACAACAAACTAACAAGGATTAAGGACTTTATTTGCTTTAAAAATGCTCGTGAGACAGTCATCAAGACAGTATGGTACTGGCACAAAGACAGAAATACAGATCAATGGAACAGAATAGAAAGCCCAGAGATAAATCCACGAACCTATGGACACCTTATCTTCAACAAAGGAGGCAAGGATATACAATGGAAAAAAGACAACCTCTTTAACAAGTGGTGCTGGGAAAACTGGTCAACCGCTGTAAAAGAATGAAACTAGAACACCTTCTAACACCATACACAAAAATAAACTCAAAATTGATTAAAGATCTAAATGTAAGACCAGAAACTATGAAACTCCTAAAGGAGAACATAGGCAAAACACTCTCCGACATAAATCACAGCAGGATCCTCTATGACTCACCTCTCAGACTATTGGAAATAAAAGCAAAAATAAACAAATGGGACCTAATGAAACTTAAAAGCTTTTGCACAACAAAGGAAACTATAAGCAAGGTGAAAAGACAGCACTCAGAATCGGAGAAAGTAGTAGCAAATGAAGCAACAGACAAAGGATTAATCTCAAAAATATACAAGCTACTCCTGAAGCTCAATTACAGAAAAATAAATGACCCAATCAAAAAATGGGCCAAGGAACTAAACCGACACTTCTCCAAAGGAGACATACAGATGGCTAACAAACACATGAAAAGATGCTCAACATCACTCATTATCAGAGAAATGCAAATCAAAACCACAATGAGGTACCATTACACGCCAGTCAGGATGGCTGCTATCCAAAAGTCTACAAGCAATAAATGCTGGAGAGGGTGTGGAGAAAAGGGAACCCTCTTACACTGTTGGTGGGAATGCAAACTAGTACAGCCACTATGGAGAACAGTGTGGAGATTCCTTAAAAAACTGGAAATAGAACTGCCATATGATCCAGCAATCCCACTCCTGAGCATACACACTGAGGAAACCAGATCTGAAAGAGACACGTGCACCCCAATGTTCATCGCAGCACTGTTTATAATAGCCAGGACATGGAAGCAACCTAGATGCCCATCAGCAGATGAATGGATAAGGAAGCTGTGGTGCATATACACAATGGAATATTACTCAGCCGTTAAAAAGAATTCATTTGAATCAGTTCTAATGAGATGGATGAAACTGGAGCCCATTATACAGAGTGAAGTAAGCCAGAAAGATAAAGAACATTACAGTATACTAACGCATATATATGGAATTTAGAAAGATGGTAATGATAACCATATATGCAAAACAGAAAAAGAGATACAGATGTACAGAACAGACTTTTGGACTCTGTGGGAGAAGGCGAGGGTGGGATGTTCTGAGAGAACAGCATTGAAGCAAGTATACTATCAAGGGTGAAACAGATCACGAGCCCAGGTTGGATGCATAAGACAAGTGCTCAGGGCTGGTGCACTGGGAAGACCCAGAGGGTTGGGATGGAGAGGGAGGTGGGAGGGGGATCGGGATGGGGAACACATGTAAATCCATGGCTGATTCAGGTCAATGTATGGCAAAAACCACTACAATATTGTAAAGTAATTAGCCTCCAACTAATAAAAATAAATGAGAAAAAAAGAATCACCTTTATTAGGTATAATTTATGGGTACAGCCTTTTGAGCTTTGATATGCTTTCTGTTCTGTAGATAAAATTTGTCTTATTTGAGTATCAAATGAATGATGCAGCATGCCATCTTTAGTTTCTTGTCTCCTTTGCTCAGCATATTTTTGAGCTTCATTCTTGTTTTATGTACATTAGTATTTTTTTCTTTTATATAATATAGATGTATCACATGTTCATGTACTTGTTAGATATTTATTTATTTTTTTTTCTTTTATTTTTTTTTATTAGTTGGAGACTAATTACTTCACAACATTGCAGTGGGTTTTGTCATACATTGACATGAATCAGCCATGGAGTTACATGTGTTCCCCATCCCGATCCCCCCTCCCACCTCCCTCTCCACCCGATTCCTCTGGGCCTTCCCAGTGCACCAGGCCCGAGCCTTGTCTCATGCATCCCACCTGGGCTGGTGATCTGTTTCACTATAGATAATATACAAGCTGTTCTTTCAAAACATTCCACCCTCACCTTCTCCCACAGAGTTCAAAAGTCTGTTCTGTACTTCTTTGTCTCTTTTTCTGTTTTGCATATAGGGTTTCATTACCATCTTTCTAAATTCCATATATATGCATTAGTATACTGTAATGTTCTTTATCTTTCTGGCTTACTTCACTCTGTATAATGGGCTCCAGTTTCATCCATCTCATTAGAATTGATTCAAATGAATTCTTTTTAACGGCTGAGTAATATTCCATGGTGTATATGCACCACAGCTTCCTTATCCATTCATCTGCTGATGGGCATCTAGGTTGCTTCCATGTCCTGGCTATTATAAACAGTGCTGCGATGAACATTGGGGTGCACGTGTCTCTTTCAGATCTGGTTTCCTCAGTGTGTATGCTCAGGAGTGGGATTGCTGGATCATATGGCAGTTCTATTTCCAGTTTTTTAAGGAATCTCCACACTGTTCTCCATAGTGGCTGTACTAGTTTGCATTCCCACCAACAGTGTAAGAGGGTTCCCTTTTCTCCACACCCTCTCCAGCATTTATTGCTTGTAGACTTTTGGATAGCAGCCATCCTGACTGGCGTGTAATGGTACCTCATTGTGGTTTTGATTTGCATTTCTCTGATAATGAGTGATGTTGAGCATCTTTTCATGTGTTTGTTAGCCATCTGTATGTCTTCTTTGGAGAAGTGTCGGTTTAGTTCCTTGGCCCATTTTTTGATTGGGTCATTTATTTTTCTGTAATTGAGCTTCAGGAGTAGCTTGTATATTTTTGAGATTAATCCTTTGTCTGTTGCTTCATTTGCTACTACTTTCTCCGATTCTGAGTGCTGTCTTTTCACCTTGCTTATAGTTTCCTTTGTTGTGCAAAAGCTTTTAAGTTTCATTAGGTCCCATTTGTTTATTTTTGCTTTTATTTCCAATATTCTAAGAGGTGAGTCATAGAGGATCCTGCTGTGATTTATGTCGGAGAGTGTTTTGCCTATGTTCTCCTTTAGGAGTTTTATAGTTTCTGGTCTTACATTTAGATTTTTAATCAATTTTGAGTTTATTTTTGTGTATGGTGTTAGAAGGTGTTCTAGTTTCATTCTTTTACAAGCGGTTGACCAGTTTTCCCAGCACCACTTGTTAAAGAGGTTGTCTTTTTTCCATTGTATATCCTTGCCTCCTTTGTTGAAGATAAGGTGTCCATAGGTTCATGGATTTATCTCTGGGCTTTCTATTCTGTTCCATTGATCTGTATTTCTGTCTTTGTGCCAGTACCATACTGTCTTGATGACTGTGGCTTTGTAGTAGAGTCTGAAATTAGGCAGGTTGATACCTCCAGTTCCATTCTTCTTTCTCAAGATTACTTTGGCTATTCGAGTTTTTTTATATTTCCATACAAATTGTGAAATTGTTTGTTCTAGTTCTGTGAAAAATACCATTGGTAGCTTGATAGGGATTGCATTGAATCTATAGATTGCTTTGGGTAGAATAGCCATTTTGACAATATTGATTCTTCCAATCCACGAACACGGTATGTTTCTCCATCTGTTTGTGTCCTCTTTGATTTCTTTCATCAGTGTTTTATAGTTTTCTATGTATAGGTCTTTTGTTTCTTTAGGTAGATACACTCTTAAGTATTTTATTCTTTTTGTTGCAATGGTGAATGGTATTGTTTCCTTAATTTCTCTTTCTGTTTTTTCATTGTTAGTATATAGGAATGCAAGGGATTTCTGTGTGTTAATTTTATATCCTGCAACTTTACTATATTCATTGATTAACTCTAGTAATTTTCTGGAAGAGTCTTTAGGGTTTTCTGTGTAGAGGATCATGTCATCTGCAAACAGCGAGAGTTTCACTTCTTCTTTTCCTATCTGGATTCCTTTTACTTCTTTTTCTGCTCTGATTGCTGTGGCCAAAACTTCCAACACTATGTTGAATAGTAGTGGTGAGAGTGGGCACCCTTGTCTTGTTCCTGATTTCAGGGGAAATGCTTTCAATTTTTCACCATTGAGGGTGATGCTTGCTGTGGGTTTGTCATATATAGCTTTTATTATGTTGAGGTATGTTCCTTCTATTCCTGCTTCCTGGAGAGTTTTAATCATAAATGAGTGTTGAATTTTGTCAAAGGCTTTCTCTGCATCTATTGAGATAATCATATGGTTTTTATCTTTCAATTTGTTAATGTGGTGTATTACATTGATTGATTTGTGGCTATTAAAGAATCCTTGCATTCCTGGGATAAAGCCCACTTGGTCATGGTGTATGATTTTTTTTAATATGTTGTTGGATTCTGTTTGCTAGAATTTTGTTAAGGATTTTTGCATCTATATTCATCATATTGGCCTGTAGTTTTCTTTTTTTGTGGCATCTTTGTCTGGTTTTGGAATTAGGGTGATGGTGGCCTCATAGAATGAGTTTGGAAGTTTACCTTCTTCTGCAATTTTCTGGAAGAGTTTGAGTAAGATAGGTGTTAGTTCTTCTCTAAATTTTTGGTAGAATTCCGCTGTGAAGCCATCTGGTCCTGGACTTTTGTTTGCTGGAAGATTTTTGATTACAGTTTCGATTTCCTTGCTTGTGATGGCTCTGTTAAGATCTTCTATTTCTTCCTGGTTCAGTTTTGGAAAGTTATACTTTTCTAAGAATTTGTCCATTTCATCCAAGTTGTCCATTTTATTGGCATAGAGCTGCTGGTAGTAGTCTCTTATGATCCTTTGTATTTCAGTGTTGTCTGTTGTGATCTCTCCATTTTCATTTCTAATTTTGTTAATTTGGTTCTTCTCTCTTTGTTTCTTAATGAGTCTTGCTAATGGTTTGTCAATTTTGTTTATTTTTTCAAAAAACCAGCTTTTAGCTTTGTTGATTTTTGCTATGGTTTCTTTAGTTTCTTTTGCATTTATTTCTGCCCTAATTTTTAAGATTTCTTTCCTTCTGCTAACCCTGGGGTTCTTCATTTCTTCCTTCTCTAATTGCTTTAGGTGTAGAGTTAGGTTATTTATTTGGCTTTTTTCTTGTTTCTTGATGTAAGCCTGTAATGCTATGAACCTTCCCCTTAGCCCTGCTTTTACAGTGACCCATAGGTTTTGGGTTGTTGTGTTTTCATTTTCATTCATTTCTATACATATTTTGATTTCTTTTTTGATTTCTTCTATGATTTGTTGGTTATTCAGAAGCGTGTTATTTAGCCTCCATGTGTTTGAATTTGTAACAATTTTTTTTTCCTGTAATTGAGATCTAATCTTACTGCACTGTGGTCAGAAAAGATGACTGGAATGATTTCAATTTTTTTGAATTTTCCAAGACCAGATTTATGGCCCAGAATGTGATCTATTCTGGAGAAGGTTCCGTGTGCACTTGAGAAAAAGGTGAAGTTGATTGTTTTGGGGTGAAATGTCCTATAGATATCAATTAGGTCTAGCTGGTCCATTGTGTCATTTAAGGTTTGTGTTTCCTTGTTAATTTTCTGTTTAGTTGATCTATCCATAGTTGTGAGTGGGGTATTAAAATCTCCCACTATTATTGTGTCACTATTAATTTCCTCTTTCATACTCGTTAGCGTTTGCCGTACATATTGCGGTGCTCCTATGTTGGGTGCATATGTATTTATAATTGTTATATCTTCTTCTTGGATTGATCTTTTGATCATTATGTAGTGTCCTTCTTTGTCTCTTTTCACATCCTTTACTTGAAAGTCTATTTTATCTGATATGAGTATTGCGACTCCTGCTTTCTTTTGGTCTCCGTTTGCGTGAAATATTTTTTTCCAGCCCTTCACTTTTAGTCTGTATGTGTCTCTTGTTTTGAGATGGGTCTCTTGTAGACAGCACATATAGGGGTCTTGTTTTTGTATCCATTCAGCCAATCTTTGTCTTTTGGTTGGGGCATTCAACCCATTTACATTTAAGGTAATTATTGATAGGTGTGGTCCCGTTGCCATTTACTTTGTTGTTTTGGGTTCACGTTTATACAATCTTTCTGCATTTCCTGTCTAGAGAAGATCCTTTAGCATTTGTTGAAGAGCTGGTTTGGTGGTGCTGAATTCTCTCAGCTTTTGCTTGTCTGTAAAGCTTTTGAATTCTCCTTCATATCTGAATGAGATCCTCGCTGGGTACAATAATCTAGGTTGTAGGTTATTCTCTTTCATTACTTTGGGTATGTCCTGCCATTCCCTTCTGGCCTGGAGGGTTTCTCTTGATAGATCAGCTGTTATCCTTATGGGAACCCCTATGTGTGTTATTTGTTGTTTCTCCCTTGCTGCTTTTATTTTTTAATTTTTAAAAAATTTTTTATTAGTTGGAGGCTAATTACTTCACAACATTTCAATGGGTTTTGTCATACATTGATATGAATCAGCCATAGTTACACGTATTCCCCATCCCAATTCCCCCTCCCACCTCCCTCTCCACCCGATTCCTCTGGGTCTTCCCAGTGCACCAGGTCCGAGCACTTGTCTCATGCATCCTACCTGGGCTGGTGATCTGTTTCACCATAGATAATATACATGCTGTTCTTTCAAAACATCCCACCCTCACCTTCTCCCACAGAGTTCAAAAGTCTGTTCTGTACTTCTGTGTCTCTTTTTCTGTTTTGCATATAGGGTTTCATTACCATCTTTCTAAATTCCATATATATGTGTTAGTATACTGTAATGTTCTTTATCTTTCTGGCTTACTTCACTCTGTATAATGGGCTCCAGTTTCATCCATCTCATTAGAATTGATTCAAATGAATTCTTTTTAATGGCTGAGTAATATTCCATGGTGTATATGTGCCACAGCTTCCTTATCCATTCGTCTGCTGATGGGCATCTAGGTTGCTTCCATGTCCTGGCTATTATAAACAGTTCCCTTGCTGCTTTTAATATTTGTTCTTTGTGTTTGATCTTTGTTAATTTGATTAATATGTGTCTTGGGGTGTTTTGCTTTGGGTTTATCCTGTTTGGGACTCTCTGGGTTTCTTGGACTTGGGTGGCTATTTCCTTCCCCATTTTAGGGAAGTTTTCAGCTATTATCTCCTCAAGTATTTTCTCATGGCCTTTCTTTTTGTCTTCTTCTTCTGGAACTCCTATGATTTGAATGTTGGGGCGTTTCACATTGTCCCAGACGTCCCTGAGGTTGTCCTCATTTCTTTTGTTTCTTTTTTCTTTTTTCCTCTCTGCTTCATTGATTTCTACCATTTTATCTTCTACTTCACTTATCCTATCTTCTGTCTCCGTTATTCTACTCTTGGTTCCCTCCAGAGTGTTTTTGATCTCATTCATTGCATTATTCATTTTTAATTGACTCTTTTTTATTTCTTCTAGGTCTTTATTAAACATTTCTTGCATCTTTTCAATCTTTGTCTCCAGGCTATTTATCTGTAACTCCATTTTGTTTTCAGGATTCTGGATCATTTTTATTATCATTATTCTAAATTCTTTTTCAGGTAGATTCCCCATTTCCTCCTCTTTTGTTTGACTTGGTGGGCATTTTTCATGTTCCTTTACCTGTTGGGTATTTCTCTGCCTTTTCATCTTGTTTAGATTGCTGTGTCTGGAGTGGGCTTTCTGTATTCTGGAGTTCTGTGCTTCCTTTTATTGTGGAGGTTTTACCCAGTGGGTGGGGTTGGACGATTGGCTTGTCAAGGTTTCCTGGTTAGGGAAGCTTGCATTGGTGTTCTGGTGGATGGAACTTGATTTCTTCTCTCTGGAGAGCAATGGAGTGCCCAGTAATGAGTTTTGAGATGGGTCTGTGTGTTAGGTGTGACCTTGGGCAGCCTGTATTTTGATGTTCAGGGCTATGTTCCTGCGTTGCTGGAGAATTTGCGTGGTATGTCTTGCTCTAAAACTTATTGGCTCTTGGGTGGTGGTTGGTTTCAATGTAGGTATGGAGGCTTTTGGACGGTCTCTTATTACTTAAAGTTCCATGTAGTCAGGAGTTTTCTGGTGTTTTCAGGTTTTGGGCTTAAGTCTCCTGCCTCTGGGTTTCAGTTTTATTCTTCCAGTAGTCTCAGGACTTCTCCAACTATACAGCACTGATAATAAAACTTCTAGGTTAATGGCGAAAAGATTCTCCCCTGTTAGGGACACCCAGAGAGGTTCTCAGAGTTACATGAAGAAGAGGAGAGGGAGGAGGGAGATAGAGATGAGCAGGAGGAGAAAAAGGGGGACTCAAGAGGAGAGAGACAGATCTACGCAGTTGTCTGTTCACAGAGTGTTCTCCGTAGCCCAGACACCCACAAAGATTCACAGAATTGGATTGGGAAGAGAAGGGGAAAGGAGGAAATAGAGGTGTTCTGAGGTAGAAAATGGAGAGTCAAGATTGGGAGAGAATAATCAACATACTCCTGAATAAAAATGGGAACTGAATATTGGATTCTTAAATGTCCACAATTTATATCATATACTGAAAAGCAAAAATTAAAAATCTAGAGTAGAGGTTAGACTCTTAAAAACACTATATTAAAAACAAAAACCAAAACACACAAAAAATTTTTAGAAATATATATGAAGTTCGGTTTAAAAATAAGGCTTCTCTTCTTTTTTTTTTTTGTAAGGTTATAGTGTAATGAAAATGAAAATTAAGGAGTAGTAGAGGAGTAATAGAGGACTTTAAAAGGAAATAAGAGAAAAAGAACAATAGAAAATAGAAGAGAAAAAGGAAAAAAAAAGAAGAAAAAAAAAACAAGAAAAAAAACTTTTTCCTAATTAAAAAAATTGTAAAAATCTATGAAAATGAAAGTTAAGAAGTAATGGGGGAGTAATAGGGAATTTTAAAAGAAAATAAAAGAGAAAAAAGAAAAAAGAAAAAAATGTTTTTTTTTCTTACTTAAAAAAAAAAAAAAGTAAAGGTATATCTAGGAATTTCTCTGGAGCTGTAGTGGTCAGTGTGAGTTCGGTTCAGTTTCAGATAGCTCCTCATTCCAGCTTACATGTCTTGATATCTACAGGCCCCTTCCGGTGTAGTCGGTGTTACCTACAGGGATTTTAATCTGTTGCACAGGTCCCTTCTGAAGCAGTTCCCTTTGTTTATTTGGCTTCTATTTGCCGGTCTCTTCTTTGCCTAATTTCCGCCCTGACACAGGCGGGCAGAGGTGGTCTCTTATTCAGGTTGCTAGTTCCGTCGCACTGCAGGGAGGGGCTGGCGCTGCTTTCCCGTCTACGCTGCTCAGGCTCCGGGCTGCTCTATATGGAGCGTGCCCTGCGCTGCATGCGGTTCCAGCCCTTGGGTGTTCCACAAAAGCGTGGAACAAAAACCTGTGCCTGCTTTTTGTGCCTTCCCCGTCAGAGTGGCTCAGGTAGCCAGGAGCTTGATGGGCACACTCTCCCTGGGCGCGGCATGCCTTCTCCCCTGCGCGATCCCAGTCTCAGTTTCCGCCGGTGCCAGTTGGGTGCGTGCCCCTTCTGCCCTCCGCGTCCCCAGCCCCAGTCCCCACCCGCGCTGGTCGGGTGCCCGCGCCCTGTGTCTCGCCGCGACCCTCTCAGCGGATGTACACCATCCAGAATCTCAGGAGGTCTTTGATTAGAAACTGGAGGCCTGTTTGCAGTGCGGTAGGGGATGCGGTCCTTGGGGCCGAGCCTGCCCCTTTCCCCTCCCCCCTGCCTCCAGTCTCCGGCGGGGCTGGGCCGGTCTGAAGCCTGCGAGCTCTTCTCTGGACTTGCTCGTTCCCTTTGTTCTGCGAACGGCCGACAGTGTGTTCGGTCCGGTTAATTTTCCCTTTCTCTTTTGCTATCCCACAGTTTTAAGTTGAGAACTCACAAAAGCTCCCTCCGATTGTCCTCAGGGCACTCAGGCCCAGTCCTTACCCTAAGCAATGCTGCCCACTCCTCTCCGTTCCACCCCGACTTGCTGGTGGCGGATGCGGGTGTCTGGGGTACTTTTATGCTGGGAGTTGCTTTTAGGCATGTAATCTGTGGGTTTTATTTATTGTTCCCCTCCCATTCAGATTGCCCTCCGAGATTCAAACACTTCCCCCAGACCCGCCAGTGCGAGGGTTTCCTGGTGTCTGGAAACGTCCTCTATTAAGACTCCCTTCCCAGGACGGATCTCCATCCTTAGCTCTTTTGTCTCTCTTTTTATCTTTTATATTTTGTCCTATCTCTTTTCGAAGACAATGGGTTGCTTTTCTGGGCGCCTGATGACCTCAGCTAGCGATCAGAAGTTGTTTTGTGAAGTTTGCTCTGTGTTCAGTTTTTCTTTTGATGAATTTGTAGGAGAGAAAGAGGTCTCCCCGTCCTATTCCTCTGCCATCTTGGCTTCTCTCCTTGTTAGATATTTAGATTGTTGCCAGATTTTGGCTCGTTTTAGTTTTCTGTTGCTGATTCATGTCAACGTATGGCAAAAACCACTACAATATTGTAAAGTAATTAGCCTCCAACTAATAAAAATAAATAAAAAAAAAAAAAAGAAGAAGAAGAAAGGAAACCCTCGTGAGATTCTAGGCATATTCATCTAATGTACAGCCAGGCTGTGTACTCGAGGGTTCCAAATCTGTGGATTCAACCAACTGTGGTGGGAAAATATTGGAAAAAAATTCCAGAAAGCAGAATCTGAATTTGCCATATGCTGGCAACTGATAACATTGTATTTGCATTGTACTTATGGGACTTTGCTGGCTACCCAGTGGTTAAGACTCACACTTCTGGCATGGTTCCATTCCTGGTGGGGGAACTGAGATCCCACATGCCACACAGTGCTGCCAAAAAAAGTTAAAAAAAGTTATGCTTATGACTATATACATATCATTTGCATTGTATCAGAAGTAATCTAGAGATAATTTAAAGTATAAAGGAGGATGGGCTAGGCTATATGCAAATGCTAGCCATTTTATATAAGGGACTTGAGCATCCTCAGATTCTGGTGACTATGGGGGGTCTTGGAACCAATTCTTCATGGATACAGAGAAACAACTATATGTGCTTTTTCAGAAGATGCTGTTGCAAGTTCTGTGGGATGCCAAGATGAAAAAAAATCTATCCTAGAGTTGTTGGAAACAAAATAGGAACAATCAGTGTGGTAAGTGGTACAAAACTAAACCAGTTACAGGCAGCTGTCACACACACACACATGTGCATATACGTACGATAAATAATATCGGGTCTGACTCTAACTTCCTTTGTGAATTTCACATCTTAATACTTTCAGTCAATTACTGTCCTACATATAGGTGTTAATATTAGCAGAATAATTTGTGAGGAGAATCTTTTTAAATACAAAGCTAAACAATTAATTCTTCATGTGGTAACTACAGATGAGTTCTCTTTCTGGGAAGATTTCTTAATATTTCCTAAGATTTTCTAGGTGGGATTCAGAGGGCAGGTTTTCTACTTTAGTTGAGTGCACTATTACTCAACCTAATTTGTTATTCCTCATCACTAAGCTAGTGGTGGTTGGGAAATTAAAATCATTTAAACTGTTTATGAATTACTTTAATATGCCAAGCACTGTTAAGACCATTTTCACATTGTCCTAGCCTAAACCTACTCCACTGGTTTCTCAACTGTCTTCCACTGTCAAGTCAACTGGTAAACATCCTCCATAACCTACCTCTCCAGCCCTGAAGATGTGCAGTGCACATTAAAATATTAAATGCTTTTATAAATATTTACCTCAAAAACTTGTTTAGCTTGGGGTTTCCCAAGCTTAATAAAGAAACAGCTTTCAAAGAACAGCTATTAAAGTATTATTGGACTCTAAGCTTTTTTGGAATAGAATTCAGATACTCTTGGAAAAGAAAATCAGTACAAAAACAGCTGTGCTGCAAAGTCAAATATAAATGACCTTTGGCTAACATGTCATTCTGTCATATGGGCACTCCTGCCCTTCATGGTTGCAGTTAATCAAATTTAAAGAAGCTCATTTCAGGAGAAAGTACTGTAACTTCAGACCAAGGAGTAGGTATCTGTATTACAGGAGGCTGGTAGAACCCTACCAAAGGAAAGTTCTTTGTGGGATTTTGTAAATGACTGAGAATGTCTATCCAGAAGGTGGTTTGCTATGCTTGCCTGGAGAATCCCATGGACAGAGAAGCCTGGCAGGCTACAGTCCAAAGAGTCAGATTCTGAAGCAACTTAGCACATGCTTGGTCTTGAGGGAACAATTTAGAGATCAAATGGGCAGTTTGGAGAGGGAGAGGAGCACTATTACTATTTGCACAGACCCAAGACTGCCCAATGTAAGCATAGCCACACTCCTCTCTGTACATGTGGGCTACAGAGAAGGACCACCACTTTCCTGGTCCCCTCAGGCAATTAAAAGGTTCAAGATGCTCCTGTTCTTTAGTTCCTTAAGTGTATTCATGAAAGAAAAGTCAAAGAATAAACTATGAAAGGGACATTTACAATTGCCTGCCTCTTCTCAGTTCACTAGAATTTATAGTTTCCACAGAGATTTCTTTGATACAGTGACAACATTTTAGATGAAGAATGTTAACGTGGAATGAGAACAGGAAAGTGAAAAGATAAACAACTAATGGAATAATAAAGCAGAAGTTTTTTTTTTTTTTTTAACGAATGGATGTATAGTTGATTTTCAATGCTGTACTAATTTCTGCTCTACAGCAAAGTGATCCAGTTATACACATACAACTGAGCCACTAAGCACATACATTCTTTTAAAATATTATTTTCCATGATGGTTTATCCCAGGATATTGAATAAGAGTTCCTTGGGCTATACAGTAGGACTTTGTTGTTTATCCACTCTATAAATAGCAGTTTGCATATGTTAATCCCAAACTTCCAATCTATCCCCCTCACACCGCCCCCATTCCTCCTTGGCAGCCACAGGTCTGTTCTCTACGTCTGTGATTCTGTTTCTGTTTCATAGATAAGTTCATTTGTAAAAAAGACAAGTTTTAAAGTTGATTTAAAAATGGAAAACAGCGCTAGGAGCCAAAGCTCCCGGGAGTGCACAAATTAAAGGATGAATTGGGTTTTTTACATGTGGTATCACAAAATGGCAGAAAGTGTGCAAACTGGGAAACCCAGAAACTAGGCTTGAATTTTATTAGTTGCACTGCTTTAGCCAAATCACTTCTTCAAGCCTCTCTTTTCTTCTCTGTGAAGTAGAACCTTGATAGCTCATAGGGTTGTTGTGAGGACTGAATAAGCAATGTAGGTGGAAATGCATTGTGGATCACATAGGTGCAACATCAGTACTTGCAATTTTATCTAACATTTTACACGAAGTAATGACATAACCACCTCTGAGGATTCCCTAGAGGTCTTTCTAGATTATTTATTTTTATAAGTCAAGCAAGGAGGTTGAGAGTAAGTATTCCACCAAGTTCCCATTTCTGTTCCTGGTTATCACCAGAGAGGAACTTTTTAAAAGTTTTCTGTGCCTAGGGATTTGAAGCAGTCTCTAAAAACTAGGCTATAACAGGGAAGCCAAACAAAGAATTGTTCCTGGGGCAGACCACTAACCTGGTAAATTGGTTGTGTGTACAGACGAGCCACAGTCTAGATGGCGAACATAGTATTTTCATTCCAGATGAGAGCTCTATTCAGAGGACTCAGTGTGGTTCTATTAGAAGACGCTCTACTCCCCATGACATTAATGGGTCAATTCCTTGCCAAAATTTTGTGGCTACTTGTGCAGAGTAAACCAGAGATTGTCTTCAATGACTTCCTTAAATAACTTGAAAAAGCTACATAAAAGAAAATACAAAGCAGGACTTAGTATTTGGGTTTAAATTAACTGATTTTAAACATGTTGGCTTTTTCTGTAACATATGTGGCTAATGGACGGAGCCTCCCCCACACCACAGCTTCCCTGCTTTCCGTTCCGCCCACATCTTCCTCACCAAGACAAAGACGCTTTGCCTTGACCTCATTTATTTTTATTATTTTCCACTTTTGTGATTTTCCATATCCTGGAAGATATTCTATAGCTCATATTTGTCATTTTCCTGTTTGATTTGCACTTCATTCCAGAATGAGAGTGAGTGTGATGAGTGAGGATGAAGACTTATTTCCTATAGCTTCTTTTTATGACTCTGGAAGGAAGGAACTGAGTTGTAGTGTTTGTAGCATGAGACAAAAAATAAAGAGTATGAGAGAGTCATTTTGGTTTGAGATGCAGGTAAATACTGGGCTTCCCTAGTGGCTCAGAGGTAAAGAATCTGTCTGCAATGCTGGAGGCCCAGGTTTGATATGTGGGTCAGATCCTCTCGAGAAGGGCATGGGAAACCACTCCAGTATTCTTACCTGGAGAATCCCATGGACAGAAGAGACTGAAGCTACAGTCCTTAGGGTCCCAAATTGTTGGACATGACTGAACACACACTCACTAGTAAATACTATGACTTTCAAAGTGCAATTAAAAAAAAAAATTTCAATGTTACCAAATGTGCAAATTCTATACAATAGGCTATTTGCAGTTGTTGTGTATAAATATCTTAGAGCTAATTTTCCCAAAATGTTAGCAAAAATCTTTTCTTTGCCTCAATTTTAGTTTCTACCAGCCTCTGGTACTACTGCCCTCAGATCCCCACAAAGAAAAAGTTTTTTGTTTTGCAAAGATCTTAGGATTACTTTTGTAATAAAAGAAGACCATAGAGAGGAAATCTCAAAGTAATTAAATTCTACTGATAAAATGTGAGACATTGTGGAACTGGGATTCTGTAAAAAACTGGATTACTTCAATCACATCACATCACATGGGTAAACATTTATTCTCGCTGCATGTAGTTCAGGTGTTTCAAGTTCCACACCAAAAGCATGTAGCATAGCATTTATGTTTAAGTTGTTGACATTGTCCAATGCTGGGAAATGTACCTGGTCCCAAGCCCAGGGTTAGAGATTTAAAAATGAATGAGGCATAGTCTCTGTCTTCCAAGGATCAAAATCTAACTAATAACATGGGACTATAAACATGTTAAATGATTGCCATAGAAACTATATTTTAGAGAGGGGAATGCAAGAAACATTTAGTGACAGTCCAGCTTGTGTTACATTCTGCAGTGTATCATCTTGCAAAACACCCAAAACTGCAAGGTACATATGATATGTATGTACTGTCCTTAATTCTTACTTGAGATACTTAAGACTCAAGGAAGTTCGATTTTCAGTTCGAGTTTTATAGCACAGTCATGAATGACTTGGGCTTCACTTGTGGCCCAGCTGGTAAAGAATCCGCCTGCAATGCAGGAGACCTGGGTTTGATCCCTGGGTTGAGAAGGTACCCTGGAGAAGGGAAAGGCTACCCGCTCCAGTATTTTGGCCTGGAGAATTCCATGGACTGTATAGTCCATGGGGTCACAAAGAGTCGGACACGACTGAGTGACTTTCACTTTCAAGAATGACTTAGGTTCAAATAAGAAAATCCATAGTCTTTGGGCAAAAAATGTTGGGCTTTAAGAAAACTTGAAGAAAAAAAAAAATACTGCTTACTGCCTTCAAGATTTTTAATCTGGTTCCAGAAAGCAGAGGGCTTCCCTGGGAGCTCAGTTGGTAAAGAATCCACCTGCAATGCAGGAGAACCTGGTTTGATTCCTGGGTTAGAAAGATCCCCTGGAGAAGAGATGGGCTACCCACTTCAGTATTCTTAAACTTCCCTGGTGGTTCAGATGGTAAAGAATCTGCCTGTAATGTGGGAGACCTGGGTTCGATTTCTGGATTGGGAAAATCCCCTGGAGGAAGGCATGTCAACCAACTCCAGTAGTCTTGCCTGGAGAATCCCCATGGACAGAGGAGCCTGGCGGGCAACAGTCCATGGGGTCTCAAAGAATTGGACATGACTGAACGGCTAAGCACAGCACAGACAGCAGAATGTTATCCATGTAGATGCTTAAATAACTGCATTTACAGTCGATAACTGTGCTTACTTTTTTTTTGGGGGGGGGGAGCTTGCTTTAAAAATTCAAATCCAAAATTTTAATTCATATTTCCACACTATTTGGTAAGGATTAACTTGTCCTTTTGCAAAGCAAGTATAATATTGAATGTGATAATACTGAAAAGCAATTTTCACAAATAACATAATTAATTAGTAATGTCCAAATACTTAAAGTTATAAAGCAAGTTGTTAAGCTGTTAAGTATATTCTACCTTTCTTACCTTGACAAAAAGGACTTAACATAACAAAATAAACTATGTGTGATGTTACCTTATTAATATGAAATTTGGCAAAATACACTTATTTTGTCATGCTATAAATGATGACATTTATTCTTATACTTGACTAAATATTCTATTGGTAGGCTAGTGGTTTCTGGCTAAGTTATCAAATAAAAAGATACACAATTCATAAAGTTTTAAAATTCAATCCATGATTTATTTTTTGAGCAAAATCACTGATTTATTTTATTTTTTACTCCAACTATTAAATTCCCTTATGCAAGAATCTATTACATTTAAGTTATCAGAGAGGAAGAATTTGAGAAACGAATTAACTTATCCTTTTTCTTTCCTAAAAGTTTCTGCCTCTCAAATCTTGCCCGCAGTCTAAAGTAAAGGTCTATCTCTGATGCCATCAGAAACCCAACACAGAAAACTTCATGGCATTTGGACACAGTCATCTTTTGTTTAGCAGACAGAGGGCAAGAGATATGGAGATAACCTGGCTGTATTTTATTAGTCACAAGAGGGTATGGTCAGAGGCACAGTCGCTGCTGGGCTAGAGCCAGCACATATGATTTGAGAGAATCCATTCACTGCATCTTTCCCAGTTCTGAGATCGGTGATATCACATTGGGAGTCTGAAACCTGCCGTGGTTGGAGAATTTACACCTTGGGGATCAGCGCATACTACAGATAAGGTTCCTCCTACCACCATGAGCTGTGAGCTGGTTCTTAAATATCTTACAGAACTGGTTATGTTAGCTCTGAACATTGGTTTGTGAGTGACAGAGATGTGCATGTGCCCATTAATAAATTTATTTTGTGCCTCAGTTTGTGATATACAGGGTCCTCCAAAATACTCCCATTTCTCTCATTTGGGTCTAAGGGCAGCTCTGATTTCCCTAGGTTGTTCTTTTTGAAGCTGACATTTTCTAAACCAAAAATAATTTTGAGAGATCTTGAATTTTTTTCTCCTCAAAGGAGACTCCACTTGATACTTACCTTGTAACTAAATGAAGTTATAAAGTATTGATTGGGCACTATATTGTGAAGCAAGTGTCTCTTTTCTTAGTCCAAATTGACATAATGCTCTCAATCTGTTTCTTCTTTTTCATGGTTCCTAGAGCAAATTTTATGTTATAAGCATTGATCTAGTTAAGAAAATGAAACATTTCTGGATAAAAATACCTAAGGAAGTTGTGTATATATGTGAATGTGTATGTTTTTTCTAAAGTGACATTAATTGTTTACCTCTTAGAAAGACAGATTTAAACTTGAAAAAAATCTTGGTTAGTGAGAAGAAAGATATCAATAAAAAGATGGAAAATTCTAGGAAAAATAGGACTTAGATTAATTTTGTAAAATAACACCAATGTAGTACATTAAAAAAGTGAAAAAGTTCACCATATAATTATTGTTCTAGATAACATAAAAAAGACAAAATATCTTGGGTCGCCAGGAATTCAGCATGGTAATTAAGAAGCTGATATATAATGCAGAGAGGAATTCATGTAACTACCCAATACAAAGCAGATCTTCCAATATAGAATTATTTCCATCTTGCTCTTTATATGATAAGTATGCTTAGACCAGAGCCCTGTCAACCCTTATAACATACTCAACTATTCATCCATTTCCCTCCAAGGCAAATAGATTAGTCATTCATACTTGCTTTATGAAAATGCTATCATGAAAATATCCTGCCATCTGTTGACTATCAAAGCCAGGTACTGTATCTTTTCCTCTTAGAATGAATTCAGCTTGGTTGATTAAATATGTTTAATATATTGCAGGGTTTACATGTATAAATGAATTTAGTTTCAGAATGCTTTTCTATGCATATTTTTGTTTATAAAAATAAACTTGGATAAAATTGTGCTTTATATTTAAAAATTGGATATGAAGTAAGCATTTTCTCAGTTTTGAATTGGGGATTTGTTTTCATAGTTGAGCTGGAAGTTATTGCTATTCTATGAGAAGCAGGGCAACCTAGGAGGAATACAGATGCTAAGAAACATAACAGAATGTGCGTTTGCTCCTTGCTTTCTGGTGTAGAAGAATGCAAGAGACTATTTAGCTATAAACTTAATAATGCCTATTTACCCAAGCTTTTTTTCCAATGCATATTTATTCAGGCTTCCATGTATGGGCTCAATTTTTGCTGGAAATTACTTGGGCTAGAGACCAGGGACTTTCGGAGGACTTTACCAAGGGAAGCATAGCGTTGAGTTCCCATCAGAGCTCCCCAGACGGCACCCCTTTCACTGTCTTGCACTCACGCTCACTCAGTTGTGTCCTACGCTCTGCAACTTACTTATATAAATGCCCACTTCTATGAACCTTTCCTCACACCCTTGTATTTCCCTGTCTCTATCC
Organism: Muntiacus reevesi; assembly: GCF_963930625.1. Taxonomy (NCBI): domain Eukaryota; kingdom Metazoa; phylum Chordata; class Mammalia; order Artiodactyla; family Cervidae; genus Muntiacus; species Muntiacus reevesi. The sequence continues at coordinate 45,844,396 of NC_089260.1, forward strand.
ATGAGCTATCTTTGCATTGCATAGATACTATTATGATAGCAGCTTTCCTTTGCATAATAATAATAACAGTGATAGTGATTTTTGTTACTTTACTTATTTTTACTTTTTTCCTAATAGACTTCAGGATTCTTGAAATCACAATCTATGTAGTAGTTATCTTTGTATTTCTCTTCTCTAACCTAGGGCAGAGGATAGATAAGGTGATCAGTGAATGTTGTTGAAATCTTAAGTAAAGGCATTTGCCTTATTAAGCTGGTGAATGAGACTATTTTCTATTACCTGGCAATTTTCAAGATGGGCTAAATTCTCATGATTGCAAAGGGCATATAAGTAGAAAGAAATCACCTTGAATTAGTTGATGACAATATTCTTATATTAAAATACCATTCAGAAGCCTAGCTGATTGAAAAATAGTAGCTTCACTGTTATAAATAAACCAACATTTTGTACTGCATTTACTATTGGTGACTCCTGTCTACAGAAACAATGGCAACAGAAAACATCAATTTTGTAAAAACTACAAAAAGATTATTGGAAAATCAAGGAAGAGTGGACAAAAATCTAAAATCCCACCCTCCACATGAGATCCTTTTAACCCAGAAGTTATCTAAGAGGGATGACATTTACATTTTGATAGATGTTAATGTGTTCCTATACCCAGAAGTAGCAGATCTGTGCATATAATGGCCTTGTCTTCCCAGGTTTAGTTCTGTACTCTGCTTTGGTTTGCTTTCCTGCTCTTTCAAAAGGAAGACTGCTCTCAGCAGGAGAATTTGATGCTGAGAAGCCGACAACACTAACTTGTCTTTCAGTGGAGTACTATTCCATTAAAAATAAACCAGGGCTTCCTCCTTGTTACAGTTCTTCACGTGGGCCACAGACCAGAGGTCCAGCCCATACTCATCTTTAGTTTTAGTGAGACAGTGTCATTGTAATTTATGGAAAGATTCAGAAAATTCTTTCTTCCCTGCTAAGTTTATTCTAACTGAATAAATCAACTTTTCATGTCATTAAACATCACTTTCTTGTGACAGATGGGAAACCAGAAATCGAAAGCCATTTAATAACTAAGTCTGGATTGTAGAGATGGAACTAATGTCAGTGCTTTCGCTACTACACCAAGTTGACTGGATCGTGTAAACTTTTATTTCCCTTTAAACACTGAGATCTTTTGAATTGTGATGCTGGAGAAGACTCTAGAGAGCTGCTTGTACTGCACTGAGAACACATCATTCAATTCTAAATGAGATCAACCTTGAATATTCACTGGAAGGATTGATGCTGAATTTGAGGCTCCAATACTGTGACCATCTGATGTGAAGAACTGACTCATTGGAAAAGATGCTGATGCTGGGAAAGATGGAAGGCAGGAGGAGAAGGGGTGACAGAGGATGAGATGGTTGGATGGCATGAGTTTGAGCAAGCTCTGGGAGATAATGACGGACAGGGAAGCCTGGCATGCTGCAGTCCATGGGGTCGAAAAGAGGTGGACACAAATTAGCACCTGAACAGCAACGAACAACAAAACCAAGAACAATGTCCTTGGTGGTATCTTGTTTCTAGTGTCCCTTGATGGTTGGTGTACATCTTGGGGCTGAATCCATTTCCGAGGGGAGAGTAACAAAGCAGACTTTGGTGGTTTCTCCCAGTTTGGAAAACAAATGAGATCTGAGAACTCTTCACCTAGATGAGGACACAGCCAGCCCACGACTGGCGGGGGAAGCTTGAATCTGGATGGTGGAGGACCCCGGTCTCTTGCTGCATTGAAGTCCATTCAGCGCCACAGTGCAGAGCCACCACTTATAGGAACACACTGCCAGAAACGTCAGGCCCATGAATGCATTACAAAGGCTAAAAGTAGAAAATGTGCTTTTCCTATTGACTTGCTTGTATAAATAGCTTAGAGATGTTTTCCAAGTGCAAATCCCTAACACTTAAAAAATTTCACTTCACCCAGTGGGAAGAAAATACTCATTAAAGAACCACAAACCTCAGCTTCTTGGCAGGAATTTTCAGCTCATTACGTGGTAATTAATACTAATCTATATGCTAAAAAAAGTAAAAAAAAAAAAAAAAAAGAAAAAACCCAAACCTTTTTCCTTTGTTCCAATTTTTCTACTGCTGCACTGCCAGAAAAATTAAAACAGAATCCTTCATTTTTTAAAAAAGAAGTTATATTGCAAATGAAAGTTTTCAGACTTTGGCTGAAGAGATCTTTACATTTTTAGGTTCCTGATGGTAAAAGGTTGTTTTTTAAATACTAACATTGCTACAGGACATTGCTACAACTCTAAGCACCACAACCAGTAGAAATAATGCAAGTACTAGCAGGAATCTGAAAGCTCTTTAAACCCACTTTTCAGATATGACTTTATCTGGATTAGATAACTCACTCATGTGATGTTACTAAGCTTATATTTCATATCTATCTTATATTCCAGATAAACATGGCTCATTATAGAATTTGAAAGCATGGTCTCTGATTATTATTCCAAACTAAACCATACAGAAAAAATGAGAGACACATACCTGGTTTCTTAAAAGTGTGAAATACAGAATGTTGTTGCCTGTATTCCTGCCATTATATTTTTTTAAAAAAATATAATAACTTGGCAGAGAGGAGAGAAGGGATATATTTTTCATGTGATCTCAGGAAATAACACTTGATGGTGACTATGGCAATGAATAAGAAAATGATTAAGAAAGTAAACAAAATATAATGATAGAAGGACTGGTTGGGAAGGAAATACCCATTAAGAACATACTATAAATAAGGTGCTAGATGTGGGCATTGCATTTACTGTGAATTTGAATTATGTAAATTTGAAATTCCATGATACACATATTTGATTTCCAATTTATGCAAAGTTGAAATGGTGCAAATTCTCCCAAATCAAAAATTCTTTAAAATATTGTATACTTATAAAATTTAAGGGTAGGCTATCGACACCTTGTCTGGAAATAAAAATATCTGTCATCCTTTGTTAAGATTTCTTTGGTTTTTAAGCCAGTTTTGATTTGTGCTCTTCAGAAATCTCTTTCATGGATTATGAGGGTCATCCACTGAGTTTAGGGGATGCTAACTTAAACACACATGAGTCAATGCCGCTGAAGTTCTCCCTGTCGGGTGGGGGAGGCAGAGAGGTATATAGATGAATGAAATAAGATGAGATATGTAATGACTGAGGCACACACAGTATGTTTCCAAAGTCCAGAGAAAAGACACCTGATGCAACTGGAGGCAGGGAAGACATTCTAAAGCAACTGTCACTTGAGTTGATTCCTATAGAAAACTGCAATTTCTCCTGGAGAATAGTTAACTGGATGTTGAGTGGACTGTAGGAGGGAAAGCAAATTCCAATGGAGAGAACAGTATATGTAAAGGTATGCAGACAAAGAAAACTGTGGTTAGTCCAGAACACAATAAGCAATGAGTCTGGAGAGGTAATTGGCAGCTGTATTATCCAGAGCTATGCTAAGGAATGTGGACAAAATACTCACTTCATGGGCTTTGAGTATGACACAGCACAATTTCTATTTTATAGGAATCATTGTGAAAGCAATATGCAAGATGATCGACAGGATGCTGAGGAGGGGCAATGTAAGATATGATGAAATACAAAACTAAGGCCGTAGAGACAAGAAAGAAAAAAATGATTAAGCTGAATGAACTCTGTGCAAAAAATGAATAAGTTTTGGCAATTGGTTAGTTTGAGGATGGGGTAGAAACTCTTGGGGATGAAGATAACTGTATGGAGATATGGATGTATATACTTGAATTGAATAAACAGAACTTAGAGACCAACTGGATATGGGTGCTGGGGAGGAGGGAAGAGGGAAAGGTTATCCTACTCAGCAAATTTGGGGTTGGAATAATGTCCAGTAAGGGCTTCCCTGATGACTCAGAAGGTAAAAAATCCTCCTGTAATGCAGGAGACCTGAGTTTGATCCCTGGGTTGAGAAGATACACTAGAAAAAGGAATGGCTACTCAGTCTAGTATTCTCTCCTGGAGAATCCCATGGACAGAGGAGCCTGGTGGGCTACAGTCTATAGGGTTGCAAAGAGTCAGACACGACTGAGTGACTAAACATGAGCACAAGTGTGAAGTAAAGGATTAACTCAGTGGATCTGAACTGTTCAAACTCTGTATATTCCAAACAAAAGCTTGTCTCTTGTTCACCTCCTGGGAGATAACCTCTAAACGCTTGGAATATCTTGACTGTTAAGAGTCTCTTTGTTTACCTGAGGCCTTGGGCCATGCTGGGTATTGTATGATGACAACTTGATCTATGGTGGGAAACTTGGGGCAGGTAGGATCAGTTTGAGCTCTGGAAGGAATGGACATTAAGTAACTAAGATCAGCCATGTGGGCGATCAGCATGCCTATGTGACCAATCTCCTACAAAAACCCTGGACAGGTAGGCTTGGATGCCTCCCTGGAGGATAATATTTTGTGTGTGTTGTCACATAGCATCACTAGGAGAATTAAGTGCTGTCTGGAAGAATTCCCTGGTAAAGAACAATAGGAAGCTCCTTGCCTGGTCTCTCTTGGTCTCTGCTCTGTGTTTTTTACCTCTGAGGATTTTAATCCATATCCTTTCACTACCATAAACTGTAACAGTAAAAGTAACTAACAGCTTTTCTGAGTTCTATGAGTCATTATAGAGAACTGTTGAAGCTGAGGGTGGTTTTGCAGACATCTGAAAGCATGAAATCAACTGAATAAACAATGGCATGACTTAAAGAGCTAAGGAATACATGAGGAGAAAGAGATTTGAAAATATAAATTCAGTTTTGAATATGCTGAGTTAAAGTGTTTGTGTTAAAGTGCTCATTGAGTTAAAGGCTGTATCCATGAAACTAAATGATTCTTGCTCCTTGGAAGAAAAGTTATGACCAACCTAGATAGCATATTAAAAAGCAGAGACATTACTTTGCCAGCAAAGGTCCATCTAGTCAAAGCTGTGGTTTTTCCAGTAGTATTGTATGGATGGGAGGGTTGGACTATAAAGAAAGATGAGCATGGAAGAATTGATGCTTTTGAACTGTGGTGTTGGAGAAGACTCTTGAGAGTCCCTTGGACTGCAAGGAGATCCAACCAGTCTATCCTAAAGAAAATCAGTCCTGAATGTTCATTGGAAGGACTGATGCTGAAGCTGAAATTCCAATACTCTGGCCACCTGATGCAAAGAACTAACTCACTGGAAAACACCCTGATGCCGGGAAAGATTGTAGGCAGGAGGAGAAGGGGATGACAGAGGATGAGATGGTTGGATGGCATCACCAACTCAATGGACATGAGTTTGAGTAAACTCTGGGAGTTGGTGATAGACAGGGAAGCCTGGCATGCTGCAGTCCATGGAGTCGCAAAGAGTTGGACATGACTGAGCAACTGAACTGAACTGAACTGAAAGTGCTTGGGGAATATAGAGGTGGAAATGTCCAGTAAGAATTATGTATAAATGTGGGTAGAGGAGAGAGGACTAAGTCAGAGCTAAGAACCTGGGAACCATAGCTAGAGATGCTATTTAAATCCACAGTTAAGGACAAGATTACTCTGGGAATTTCTTTTTTTAAAGGAAGTTAAAAGAATAATTTTGGGAAACTCTGTCCTTTTAGGGAAAGAGAAGACACCATCTAAGAACCAGAAAGAAACTAAGAAATCAATGGTTTCTCATTAGCCAACAGTAAAGAATATTTCAAGCAGAAGATTTGTCTTTTTGATATAACAATATCAAAAGTCACAGAAAGACCAAGTAATACCAGGAATAAAGAGCATCACCTAGATTTTATTTTGTTTTATTTTTAAGTATTCTTTTTTAAAATATTCTTTTCCATTATGGTTTATCTCAGCAGATTAGATATAGTTCCCTGTGCTGTACAGTAGGACTTTGTTATTTATCCATTCTAAACGTAATAGTTTGCATCTACCGCCCCCGAACTCCCAGTCCATTCCTCTCCTTCCCCTCTCTGCTTTGGTGACAACAATTCTGTTTATGTCTGTGAGTCTGTTTCTGTTTTACAGATAGTTTCATTTGTGCCATATTTTAGATTCCATATATAAGTGATATCATATGGTGTGTCTTTTTTTTTCCCACTTCACTTAGTATGATAATTTCTAGTTGTGTCCATGTGGCTGCAAATGGCATTATCGTGGCCGAGTAGTATTCCATTATATTTTAAAATGGTGGCATTGATACTGTACTTTACACTTAACAGATGAAGAAACAGGTGCTCAAAAATCATATAGTGATTTAGCAAAAGTCACATGGAGAGTGGCAAAGGGTAGCTTAGAATTTAGATCTGTGTGGCAGGCTATACTGTTCCTACTAAACCCCACCACTGGCCAGTCTCATGAGAGACAGATACCTCTCTAGAACAGATCTGAGTCTTATTCTTCCAGAGTCACTGCTTTCTGCATGAAACATTCTATAATCACGCCAACCCTCTCTGCTCCCTTTGTCACCTTCACTTTCAGTATTAGACATGCTCTTGCACATCTCCTTAGGATGGAGGCTTGCTGTCTCCCACAGTAAGATTATAAGTTGTCGAAGGCAGAGAATTACATTTCAAAGTATAGCTGTACAAAGCTTTGAGTTATGGCATAAGATTTAACTTCCTATTCTCGTGATGTTGCTTCAGATATAAAAAGATGAATCTCACCCCAGGGGATGTATATTCTGTAAAAAAAAAAAAAAAAAAAGCAAGAATCAGTCTGCAAAGGTTTTATCATGCATCTAAACCATAGATCAGGGTAGCATTTTATTTTTTCCCTCTTTGCAGATGTAAGTAGGAATGTATAGCTAGACAACAAAACTAGTAAGGAAGTGAACAGGGAGTGAAGACTCCACTTGCTTCCTCTGGAGAAGGGAGCGGAGCCAAAGGGGTGGTAAGGGGTTTTTAGGAGGTAAACCTGAAGGAAGTTCATAGGACAATCAAGGTAGACACTGGACAAAATAATATATTAAAATTTAAAAAGATTGTGATAAAATTATAAAGGTTCTTTGTGAGATAAATAGAAAAATTTGTTCCTGGGAAATAAGTTATTTTTCCCTGTTAATGTTGTTTGTTGTTGGAATCCCTGAGTGTTTGTAGTCTGAGCTGGTGAAGTCCCTCTCATCCATAATGAAGGCACTTGTTCAGAAGTGGTTTCTAGGATTGAAAATATTCCCTGTTCTTGCCTGCCCATACATCCTCATTTCTCTGAGTTTTAAAGCTCTGAATGCATCCAGAGAAAATGGGGAAGTGTTTTACTCTCAGTATGTTTTTATTGTTCAGTCGATTTGAGACCCCATGAACTGCAGTGAACCAGGCTTGCCTGTCCTTCACTATCTCCTGGAGTTTGCTCAGACTCATGTCGATTGAGTCAGTGATGCCATCCGCCATCTCATCCTCTCTCGTCCCCTTCTCCCTCCTGCCTTCTATCTTTCCCAGGATCAGGGTCTTTTCCAATGAGTTGGCTTTTCGCATTAGGTGGTCAAAATATTATGGCTTCAGGTTCAGCATCAGTCTTTCCAATAAATGTTCAGGGTTGATTTCTTTAGGATTGCCTGGTTTGACCTCTTGGCTGGCAAGACTAAATATCAGTCATTACTGGATACTTACCCAATAGCCAAGGTCAAGTGAAGGTTTCAACCATCTTAAGTAATGCAGAATGTTAATGGAAGTTCTCTTAATTTGCAAGACTCCTCTCACTACCCGGTCCCCTTCGTGGCCTTTGAGAGGCAGTATACTGGGCTGGTTTGGAGACCAAAGATCCTGGAGGCAGTCTGCTTGGACTTGAATTCCAATTGCATTTCTTGAAAATAGTTTTAGTGTGTTGAATGGTGACCATCAAAAGAATTCAATTCAGTCAGTTCAGTTCAGTCACTCAGTCATGTCCAACTCTTTGCGACTTCATGGACTGCAGCATGCCAGGCTTCCCTGTCCATCACCAACTCCCAGAGTTTACTCAAACTCATGTCCATTGAGTCGATGATGACAACCAACCATCTCATCCTCTGTTGTCCCCTTCTCCTACTGCCTTCAATTTTTCACAGCATCAGGGACTTTTCAAATGAGTCAGTTCTTCACATCAGGTGTCCAAAGTATTGGAGTTTCAGCTTCAGCATCAGTCCTTCCAATGAATATTCAGGACTGATTTCCTTTAGGATAGACTGGTTGGATCTCCTTGCAGTCCAAGGGACCCTCAAGCGTCTTCTCCAACACCATAGTTCAAAAGCATCAAATCTTCAGCACTCAGCTTTCTTTATATTCCAACTCTCATATCTATACATGACTACTGGAAAAACCACAGCCTTGACTAGATGAACCTTTGTTGGCAAAGTAATGTCTCTGCTTTTTAATATGCTGTCTTGGTTGGTCATAATTTTTTTCCAAGGAGTAAGCATATTTTAATTTCATGGTTGCACTCACCATCTAGAGTGATTTTGGAGCCCCCCAAAATAAAGTCTGTCACTGTTTCCACTGTTTCCCCATCTATTTGCCATGAAGTGATGGGACCAGATGCCGTAATCTTAGTTTTCTGAATGTTGAGTTTTAATAAAAGTTTTTCACTCTCTTCTTTCACTTTCATCAAGAGGCTCTTTAGTTCTCCTTTGCTTTCTTTTATGAGGGTGGTGTCATCTGCATATCTGAGGTCATTGATATTTCTCCTGGCAGTCTTGATTCTAGCTTGTGCTTCATCCAGCCCAGCATTGCTCACGATGTACTCTGCATATAAGTTAAATAAGCACAGTGACAATATACAGCCTTGATGTACTCCTTTCCCAATTTGGAACCATTCTGTTGTTCCATGTCCAGTTCTAACTGTTGCTTCCTGACCTTCATACAAATTTCTCAAGAGGCAGCTCAGGTAGTCTGGTATTCCCATCTCTTGAAGAATTTTCCACAGTTTGTGGTGATCCACACAGTCAAAGGCTTTGGCATAGTCAATAAAGCAGAAGTAGATGTTTTTCTGGAACTCTCTTGCTTTTTTGATAATTCAACAGATGTTGGCAATTTGATCTCTGGTTCCTCTGCCTTTTCTAAATACAGCTTGAATATCTGGAAGTTCATGGTTCACATACTGTTGAAGCCTGGCTTGGAGATTTTGAGCATTACTTTACGAGTGTGTGAGATGAGTGCAATTGTTTGGTAGTTTGAGCATTCTTTGGGATTGCCTTTCTTTGGGATTGGAATGAAAACTGACCTTTTCCAGTCCTGTGGCCACTGCTGAGTTTTCCAAATTTGCTGGCATATTGAGTGCAGAACTTTCACAGCATCATCTTGTAGGATTTTAAATAGCTCAACTGGAATTCTATCACCTCCACTAGCTTTGTTCGTAGTGATGTTCGTAGTCCTAAGGTCCACTTGACTTTGCATTCTAGGATGTCTGGCTCTAGGTGAATGATCACACCATCATTATTATCTGGGTTGTGAAAATCTTTTTTGTACAGTTCTGTGTATTCTTGCCACTTCTTAGTATCTTCAGCTTTTGTTAGATCCATGCAATTTCTGCCCTTTATTGTGCCCATCTTTGCATGACGTGTTCCCTTGGTATCTCTAATTTTCTTGAAGAGATCTCTAGTATTTCCCATTCTATTATTTTCCTCTCTTTCTTCGCACTGATCACTGAGGAATGCTTTCTTATCTCTCCTTGCTATTCTTTGGAACTCTGCATTCAAATGGTTATATCTTTCTTTTTCTCCTTTGCTTTTCACTTCTCTTCTTTTCTCAACTATTTGTAAGGTCTCCTCTGACAGCCATTTTGCTTTTTTGCATTTCATTTTCTTGGGGACCAAAAGGATTGTCCATGTCCTAATACTCTGACCCTTTGAATGTAATCTTATTTGGAAAAAGGATCTTCACAAGTATCAGTCAGTGAAGGATCTTGAGATGAGAACATCCTGGCCCTAAGTTCAATGGCGGTGTTCTTAGAAGAAGGGGGAGGGGTGATACAGACAGAGGAGAAAGCCATACTGGATACTGGAAGGCAGATTTGAGAATAATTCAGCCACATGTCAAGGGGCCCCTGGAGCCCCCAGAAGTTGGAAGAGGCAAAGGAGATCTCTTTGATAGAACCTTCAGAAGGATTATGACCTTGCCAAGACCTTGATTTCATACTTCTGGTTTCCATGTGAGAGAATAAATTTCTGTTGTTTTAAGCCTCCAAGCCTATGGCAATTTATTTTAGCAACCATAGAAAACTAACAGAGTGGGGTAACTAGGCAAGTCAATTACCTTCTCTGTGTCATTTTATTCCTCATGTATATTACAGAGATAATATTAGTGCTTACCCCATAGGTTAATGAGGATAAATAAGTCAGTTGACTGCTTAGAATAATACTGCAGCATAGTAAGACCTGGTAAACATTTGGTCTTGTGTTATTAGTCCACACTGATCACCACTGTTAAGTTCAATTTCCGAGGTTATGTGGACTCTTGAGGGCCTGAGTGTCTGCTTCTGCTATGCAAAGCTTAAGCAAAAGGTAGTTTTTGGATGAAAGGCCCTGACACCCTGCACCAACCTGTCCTAGGTACTCCCTGCAGCTTGCCTGTCTGAGTAGGTGGGGGGTCTCTTCTGACAAGGCATAACTGCAAGCAGCAGTTTAGAGTTACAAAACTGACATCTTGTTCCCTTATCCACTATAAAATCATAGGGCTCGTCTTTCTTTCCTGGGGCAAAAATATTAACATCCATCAGTTTTTCTTACTAACTCACTATGAAAAACATTTTAAATTAACACATTAACCAGTCCCCTATAAAACTTGGTGGTATTTTTACTTCTCATAGAAAAGGGTGGTTTCTTTTTAATTTGTCTTGTGGTTATGGATGGCTTATTTAAATTGTGACTTGACTGAAGGCAGTGACTGTATCATGCATCTTTGTATCTCTTTGCTGTTTGTCTTGTACATGATAAGACAATCAGTATGCAATATGTGATTAGCTATGGAGTTACTGCTTCTCAGGTGGCTCAGTGGTAAAGAATCCACCTACCAAGCTGGAGATATGGGTTTAATCCCTGGGTCGGGAAGATCCCCTGCAGTAGGAAACGACAACCCTCTCTAGTATTCTTGCCTGGAAAATTCTGTGGACAGAGGAGCCTGGTCGGCCACAGTTCACAGTACTACAAAGTGTTGAACGTGACTTAGCAACTAAACAACAACAAATAATGAAGTTATTACATTGCAATGCTCCTGGGCTGCAAGACCTAAAAAGTTTCAGAGCACTCAGAAAGAGACTGATTTTTCCCTGTAACTTGAAGCAGAAACTACCATTACCACTAAAAAAGAAAATGTTTTAAAAGAGTCTCTTCCTTTTTGGCCACTAAGTCATAGTTAATTTTGCAAGACTCTGACTTTTACATTTTCTAATGTTATTCCCTCTGCTCACAATGTTCCTTTCCTCCTTGGCTACCCATTCAACCTTCACATCCCAATTCAAATGTCACTTCCTCAATGAAGTCTTCTGGGATATTCCTACTGCTAATCCTTGTTCCCACCACTTTCGTGGCACTTGTCATGTGGAATTGTAATTATTGATTTGCATTTCCATCTTTTAAGCTGGGAGCTTCCAGAGGGTTCTCCACCATTTCCATCTCTGTACACCTAGGGTAGATAGACCATAGTGCCTGGATGTAGACTTGCTCAATAATCATTGGTTGACTGACAATTTAACTGACTACATCGATGAATATATTAATGCACAGTATTCTAGTGGGATTTGCCCAGCCTACTCTTTAAGCGATTGCCATGTGACAGACTGGATCAGAGTTAGGGAGATGCCTTCATTTCTGTGACTGTCTCCCTTTGGTTGACTCCTCTTATTTTAGTAAAGTTATTTTGGTTCCTTAGCGATGATTGAATTACCAATCATCCATATTTTCCTCATGCCTTCTAAATTGTCCTGTATCAAAGTGGAATCCCCTTATTCTGCCAATTCACTTTAACAACGGATACATTTTTATACATCTGTTCAAGTATCTTCAGTTGGTTCCTTAGTCTTAGGGAATACTATCCAAGTCCTTTTCCTTGCACTGAGCACAAGCACAGAAGCAGGAGATCCTTCAAGGAGCCAAAGAAAAATAACGATGCTTTGCAATAAGAAGGAAGAGAACTGGGACAAAGTGGTATATGTTATAGATGGAGGGCCAACAGATCTTGCTGAATGGATTATAGATGGGAGGTGAGAGAAAGAGAATAATTATGGGAAATTTCTAGGTTTTGATCTGAGCAGTTGGGAAAAAGGTGAGACAGGGAAGATTGAGATAGAAATAGCTTTGTTTCTATTTATTTTTACTAATTTTACTTCACTTTTGTGTGTGTGCACATGCATGTAGTGAAGTTGGAAATTTAAAGTTCTGTTTTGGACAAGTTAACCTTGGGCTGCATGATAAATTAGACATTAGAGATGTCAGTTGGCAACTGAACTTGAAGCTCCTCAGGACTCAGAGGTAGGATATTAGGTTTGGAATTCACAAGCATATACGTGATCTTTGAGGACTGGGTGTGTTTGAGCTCACCTGGGGAAAGAGTGTAGACAGAGAGGAGAGAGTCCAGGACTTAGTCCTGGATAAGTTCCAATGCAGGCAGTATTTATTATCAGTTATTTCCAATGCATTTCTTTTCGTATTAGTAATCACTTCCCAAAACCCAAAGCTTCTGTCTTACAGGATTCCCATTCTCAGAGAGTTCAAAAGAATTATGTGTTCCATATAATTTAGCACTGCTTATTTTGCAAAAAAAAAAAATTCCGTTAAGATGTGCAGCTATTCCTTGCCATTGCTTTATGAGAAGCCTTAACTTCTTAAGAGACCTGTAATTTTCCTTTTAATTTCTGATGTGAAGAGTCTGTCGATAGATCTTAATCTGTTAATTACTGAAGCTTTATACTGGTTTCAACTTGCTAAAAAACATTTCAATTGGATACCATTGGGAAAATGCTTTTATGTCTTTTTACACTTTGCTGTTCTCGAAGCATTTATAAACACAGCAACTGAAGTTTTTTACCCCAGGAATAGCACAGATTTTAACAAAACAAGGTATAACTTGGATTTCCAAAGCATTACCAGCATCTACCCAAGAGCCAGCGTGGTACAACTTAATAAACCCTAGCCATCTCAACCCTGCACTGATTTCTTGTTGAGAAACAAAAATGCAGTTTGTGAAAAATTGGCAGAATCCTACAATGCTTTTACACACATTCATTTGACAGAGACCCTCGGGGGAAAACACACACATACAGAAAACAAAAACAACATATGCACAAGTGGTTAAGTGCTTTGTTTCCTATGCCTCTTCCACCCCCCCACCCTCACCATGTAATAAGTCTATTTACAGGACATCTATAGGCAAGAACATGCACTTAGTTTATATCGTTGACAGCTAAGCCTACATTGGAATTTCATCACACTCTCACTGACACCCACAATGTGTAGGAGCAAAAAAGAACTGGATCTGGCTGGAGTTCTACTCTCAGCTGCTAATACAGAAGACACTTAATGCTTAGTGGTGCTCTCTCCCTACCAGTAATGAAGGCTGGGCTGGGGTTGTGCCAGTGCTATTCACTCCCACTGTAAATCTTCTAATGCCACGATAATGCTTTATTTTCCAGGGTTCCTCCTGATCTTCTTCCCACTGTGATTTAGCAGAAAAATCCACACACTGCCAAAGGATCCTATACAATTACAGGATTTATGGGGTACTAAAACAGCCCTTGGGCAAGGCTAGCAAAGGAAAGGAGCTATTCATTTATTCTGTAGTTTGTGGGTCTACACAAAAGGAAGTGGTCAAAATGGCAACTGTTTATTACCAAATCCAAGGAATTTAAGCCATGCCCTGAGACAATCTGCTGAGCAGGAGGAAACACAGGACTACACACAAATGTGAAATGTGGTATACAGTTTTTCTCTCAGTGGATGGACTCTTTCTAAGATGGTTCTTTGGAGCCTGGGTACCCTTGTTCTGTAGATGAAGAGCTATTCTTTATCCTGTCCCAAACTCTTAACTTGGGAGAAGATGTGAATGAAATGCAGATGTTTAGAAATATAAAAATCTCATTTGCTGTGAGTACTTAGCCTGGAAAGAAAGTCAGTGAAATCACTAATTCTGTTTTCTATTTGTCTTATTTACTGAGAGGTTTTAGAGGTAAGAATATGAAACCTTATTAAAGAAGACTTGATAAATTTTTTTTTTTTAGCAGAATTGCTTTTTGTTTCATAGTAGAATAGTAGAATGGAAAACCACCATCCTTAACCAAATCAAGAACTGCCTAACTACATAAGTCAGAATCCATCTTAATTAGGAACTGTCCTATTTTAAAAGTATTTTTGTATTGAAATATGAGTACTTGGAATCACTTGGTCTAACTTTCATAGTTGGGGGAAGCTAGGATTTTCATTTTCAAACATCCCCCCTCTCCATCACAATGATGCATGAAGAGTTGCATCATTAAAGCTAAGCCTTGTGCCCATAACACCCGAGAACATGCTCTAGTCTAGGGGAGCTAGGCATGGCTCATTTCTCTTTCAGTGCATGACCTGGGTCTGCTGGTCAATATTTTGCCCACTGTTCTAACCCTACAACTTATTCTAATGCCTTGGTCATGTGGAAATTTAAAGGCAACTGATACCTTCTGCAAGATTAGTAGGAAAATGTCAAAAGTCAATATTTACAATGATCTCCAAGGTAGGTGGCGTCACGCTAGCCCCCTCTATTGGTCTCTATCCCACTGTTCTTTTAAGTCTAAAAACACCAAGGAAGAGTAGACAGTTATGTACACCCTAGCTGTTCCCAGTAAGTGTTAGTCGCTCAGTAGTTTCTGGCTCTTTGCAACCTCATGGACTGTAGCCCACCAGGCTCCTCTGTCCATGGAATTTTCCAGGCAAGAATACTGGAGTGGGCTGCCATTTCCCTTTTCAAGGGATCTTCCTGACCCAGGGCTTAAACCCATGTCTCCTGCATTGCAGGCAGATTCTTTACCATCTGAACCACCAGAGAAGCCCAGTAAAGGTCTGGGAAAAGGACATTCAGATGGGATCTAAGGCAACACTGTCAGGCCAAGGGAGATGTCATGGATAACATTTATGGGGTGATGTATTGGAGGGGACACCAAGGAGTAACACAGTCCTTACTGAATCTTATTTTTAAATTAAAAAAAAGTTTTCAAAAATTATTTTGGCTGCTCTGGGTCTCATTGTGGCACATGGACTTCTCTAGTTGCAGTGATCTGGCTTAGTTGCCCCTTGGTGTGTGGGATCTTAGTTCCCTGATCAGCGATGGAATCTGTGTCCCCTGCATTGGAAGGCAGATTCTTAACCACTGGACCACCAGGGAAGTCCCCTTACTGGATCTTTTCAGGGAACCTTATTCAAACTGGTACAGAAAGATCTATGTCTAGCTTTCTTGTCAAAAATCTGTATAGAAGGTTATTTAAAACCTTCACCTGTGGAAGCATTCTAATCTCTCCAATGAAAATGCTGAACTCCAATTTTTAATGTACCATCCAAAGGAAATACTGTGTCTAAAAGGCACTTGTGTATATCTTAGCGTGACCTTGAGTATTTCTTCCCAGACTTTGTGGCTAGCGATGGAGAGTGGCTGGATCTAAAGGGACAAAGTCCAGGTGTCAGCTTGTGTTCATTCCTAGGATCATTAGTGTCTGCAAAAGCCTGTGAGACTGGGAGAAGGGGATAGCCTTTCAAGCAATTTGTATGATTTACACAAATGTCCTTCTTCAGCCTAAAATTGAGAGACTTTTCCAAGGGTCTTTAGGTGGTCATTAGACAAGTAGCTGAAACACATTCTTTTGTTTCCCATTTAAGTCAGTTCAAACACAAGAAAATGACATTAATTTCAACTCCAATTGAGTGGTACTTAAATCAAGAAGTTGAAAAACTTCTTAAACCTGTGGTGATTATCAAGGCTCTCACGATTAAGTCCAGCAGTCTGTTTTTCCCTCACCAGCACTTAAAGAATTAGGTGTTGCTTACTCCACTTTATGGCCTTCTCAGGTGGCGCTGGTGGTAAAGAACCTGCCTGCCAATGCAGGAGACACATGAGACGCGGGTTCCATCCCTGGATATGGAAGATCCCTTGGAGGAGGAAATGGCAACCCACTCCGGTGTTCTTGCCTGGAGAATCCCATGGACCAAGGAGCCTGGCAGATTACAGTCCAAGAGGTTGCACAGAGACGGACATGACTGAACCTTAAGGCAGCCCTCTGCAGTATTCTTGCCTGGAGAATCCTACAGACAGAGGAGCCTGGCAGGCTACAGTCCATACGGTCACAAAGAGCCGGCCATGACGGAAGCAACTTAACACACCCACACACACTCCATTTGATAGACAAGAAAACTGAGGCTCAGCGACCCACAGCTGGGGTTCCGCAGTCTTTAAGTAATGGAGCCTGTGTTCTTCTAGGACCTTGTTTCTCTAAGGCTTCGTATCTGACCCAAACTCCAAATGAGATAGAATATCGAACAAAGAAATCAATATCTAGATAAAAATAGGTAGACAAGATGGGATTTTCAGATTGGAAGACTCTGTGGCTAGGTTTCTGTTGGTTTAATTATCTATACGATCATCATAATTCATTCTCATTTCTGCCTGTGTAAAATTTAGTTTCTGTGAAAGTGGCCTCTGCTGTCTTTGAGGGTGTGTGGTTAGCTGCGAGCTCATAATTGAAGCATCTAATTGGAATTGGTTAGTGGCTCTCCCTGGTACCATTTATACTCAAGAGTGGGTATTTTTGGATAACTGATGTTGTGAACTAAAAAGGCTTTTTATTAATACACTAGTACATCTGAATGTATATTTTTGTATACTTTTTCCGTTCTTTCTCTTTTAGTAATAGCTCTTGGAGTTTCCTGCTGAACATCAGTGTTTTCAGGGATGGTTCCAGCTTCCTTTTGGGTCCCTTGGAGAATGCACAAGTGGGCCATGATCTCAGCCACTCTCCCTCCAAAGATGGTAATGAGTTTCAGTTGAAAGAAGTGTAGAGCATGTCTCTCTGCCAAAGCAAACAAACCCAATATCTCTCTTATGGGTTTGTTTTGCCAAACTCCAAAAGGAAGACTGTACTAAAATGGTGTCTGTCACCCCAAGGTTTCAAACACTGCTAGAATTACAGGAATGATAAACTTTCCTATTTCTTTGGATCTTGTAACTCATCTGGGTGATGTGTGAAGACATGTCAGAAGACTCTTCTGTGGCCACCTCAGTGTCACAGGCACAGGCAAGCATGTCTCCCCCGCCTCCCGCATCTTTTATCCTCAGGAACTTGGTCTTTTAAGGAATAGGTTTTTGCTTTTGTGCTCTGAAGTCAAATGCTCTCCATAGGATTCTAACAAATGTTTTAGATTTACCATGGGCAAATTTTCATTTATTTTAGATTATCAGTGTTTTCATTTTTTATTGTAGTTCTAGAAGCCAGTGAAATTATGATGACAACTGGAAAGTTAAAAGAGAAGTTCAGGTTTTTAAAATCCATATCCTTCAAGAGTTCCATCTACAGTAAGGCCTTCACTGATCAACTCAAGAGGAATTGATGGCTCATATATTTGCTCCTTTTACACTTTTTATTCTTCCTCGTATCGTGTATTATTTTCTTACATTTCTCTGTTTCCTTTTTCCTCTATAGTGATCTGTATAAAATAATGCAATAGATACTTTCTGGATGAATGCACAATGAATGAATTTTAGGGGCATGAAATAGTGCATATAAATAAAGTTAATGTACTAGTAGTTGATACTATGTGGAACATGGAATTGCTTTCTGAAATCTATCAAAAAGTACTTAATTTCTGCAGAAATCATGGAGCTCTTCATATGTGGTCACACAGATTAAGTCAGCATTCATTCAAGTTAATTATTCTATAACTTTCAAATGTCTACACTAAAGGATCAGGAGCTCAAAATTCAAAACACAAATGTCCAGGCTTCTAGGAATTTCAGTTATTAATATAATAATATTTGGAGGTGGTCATGGGGCTGAAGAGTAATCTAGTAATTAAAGCTTTCTTGGTCCAGTAGCTAAATTTAAATTCCCTGTACTGAACAACTGAGATGTAAAGAGTGGGCTTGAAGACAGTTCAGGATTCAAAATATGCAAAAAAAATTTCTTTTATTTACAAAAGACTTCTCTGAGATAAAAAATTTTCATCTTTGATCAGATTTATCTGATATAATGAAAACCTATCTATTATTTATCACCGACTAAGTGGACATGAGTTTGAGCAAACCCCAGGAGATAGTGAAGGACAGGGAAGCCTGGTGTGCTACAGTCCATGGGGTTACAAAGAGCGGACATGACTAAGTGACTGAACAGCAAGTCTTAATGTTAGTAATGGTTGGTAAGTTACAACAGGAGAAAAGAAATAACTGTGTATTGAATGCCATCCATGGGTCAGGTACTATGGTAGGTCTTTTGCATATTCATGCATATAATAAAAGTTTATGTAAACTTTCAGTTCAGTTCAGTCGCTCAGTTGTGTCTGACTCCTTGCGACCCCATAGACTGCAGCATGGTGAAGCACCTAACATTTTTCCAACTGCTTCACATGTATTCACTCTTTTATCTTGACTACTATCTTATTAGGGCTTCCCTGGTAGCTCAGCTGGTAAAGAATCTGGCTGCAATGCAGGAGACCTCAGTTCAATTTCCGGGTCGGGAAGATCCCCTGGAGAAGGGATAAGCTATCCACTCCAGTATTCTTGAACTTCCCTGTTGGCTCAGATGGTAAAGAATCTGCCTGCAATGTGGGAGACTTGTGTTGGGAAGATCCCCTGGAGGGGGGTATGGCAACCCACTCTAGTATTCTTGTCTGGAGAATCCCCATGGACAGAAGATCCTGGCAGGCTGCAGTCGATGGGGTTGCAAAGAGTTGGACACGACTGAGTGACTCAGCATACACAATCCTATTAAATATCATGTCTCTCATCCCCATTCCACATCACAAGAGACTGAGGTATAGAGAAGTAAAGAGGCTTCCCAGGGCCACAGTGTAGTCAGTGCCAGAGCCGTGGTTGTGGTAGTCGCCCAGGGCCGCTGTAACAAAGTAACACAAACCGCATGGTGTAAAGCAGCATGAATTTATTGCTCACAGCTCTGAGGGGTGGAAGTTCAAAACCAAGGTGTCTATAGGGCCTGCTCTCTGTGAGACCAGCAGGGAAAATCCTCCCTCATCTCATCTAGCCTCTGGTTTGCCTCCAGTCCTTGTTGTTTCTTGGCTTAAGGAGGCAACACTTCAAGCCCTGCCTCCATTGTCACGTGTCTGTCTTTATCCTGTTTGTCTTCTTTCTTGATTAAGGACATTAGTCACATTGGATTAAAGTCTCACCCAGCTCTGATACGACCTCATCTTAACTAATTCCAACTGCAATGACCCTATTTCCAAATCAGGTCTCCTTATGAGGTGGTGGGAGTTCGGACTTCAACACATCTTTTTGGGGACACCCTTCAACCCATAACATCCCCCACATCCACATTTGTTTGTTTATTTTAAACACTACACTCTGCTATATCTTTTTCCATGAGATAAAATTTTCCATTTCAATGATTCTTTATTAAATTTAGTTATGTATTGTGTACCACGAAAGCAGAGTAGGTTGGTAAGAGTTTTCAAAATACATTCTATTCTGAGATGAAATACAAAGTAAGAACATAGTGACTCTATTATAACTTCGTTATTCTTATAAAAAATTTAAATCCATTTCCCCTAGAGCATCTCTGTACATTTAAAAATAGGTACCAAAGGAGGCTTCATTGTTTTTTAATGCCTAAAGGTAGTGGTTATCAACTGTTTTCCACCTTAACCCACTTGATGGGTGTGGCATGCTCCAAAGAGTAATATCGACTTCAGCGGTTCACAGGCAGAGGGCAAGATATGAAGTGTCTGAGTCTTTAGTAAGAGAAACATATGGAAGAGAAATCTACTCCCTGTGTGATCTGGAGATGCTTCCAGAGGAAAAGTCCTGCGTACTTCACTCATCCGCTGACTCAGGAGATAACGACTGCTTTAAGATTAGTGCAGTGGGACACGATTCAATTCTCATTTCATGTAAAAAAAAAAAGAGGAAACCATCCACGCTTCTTAGAACTGCTTCCTCTTTTTTTATGTTTAACTATATGAACTGCTTTCAAATGTATGCAATTTTTGGAGAATATGTTTCAAAAGGAATCTTTCATAAAATTTAAAGTATCAACTATATATAAATGAAAAGGCACCTTGAGTAAAAGATGAAATAGCAATATATGATGAACATGTAAGGAACACTTTTAATTTAGCAAAATACTCCAAGTTGTTTAGTATTCTGTATCCCTTCCCCAGTATTTAGCTAATTTTTGCTTGTAATGAAACCCCTTCTCCTTGTTATTGTTCATCCTTTCATGTCTTTCCCGTTTCTGCCCAACAGATATTCACAGCAGAATCACACTAGGATCTCTTTTCTTCTTGATCTGTATAGTTTCTCTATGCACTGTCACCCAGTCCCATGATATAAATTACCTGTGTGCTTAGTCACTTCAGCTGCGTCTGACTTATGCGAGCCCTGGACTGTGGCCCACCAGGCTCCTCTGTCCATGGGATATCCCAGGGAAGAATACTGGAGTGGGTTGCCATTCCTTTCTCCAGAGGATCTTCCCTACCCAGGGGTCTTCTGCCTCTCCTGCTTGGCAGGTGGATTCTTTACCACTGCACCACCTGGGAAGCCCATAAAATACCTATATGTGCCAATTTCTCTCCAATACTTTTCTTCAGCCTTGAGCTGTCTCCTGGTCACCAGACTGGTATATGACACTTCCTTCTTGGTATTTCTGCTTGTTGAATGGACTTTTCAGACTTAAAGCAGGATTCTTGTTTTTCACTTTCTCTCACATGGTTTATTCTTCCAGTTTTCCCATCTCAGAAAATGGCACACCACTTCTCACCTGGGCGGCAGCCACAGTCTCCTAAATGCTCTCTTGCTTCCAATAAGGAATCCTCTTCATTTCTCCCTCAACAGCTAATGGGACTTCTCAATAAATCAATGGTGGTGCTCTTCTCTGGAGTAAAACCTTGCAATGAATGGTTCTCTATTGCATTTACAATAAAAATCCTCTAAAATCCTACAGGATTGGGTCTCTCTCTACCTACATCCTTGATCTCATTTTCTACTCTGTGTCTCTTGTCATTACTCTCTAAGTCATTGACTTTTATTCAGTAAACACTAAGTTATGTCCTGTCTATGAGCATTTATACTAAATCTTCTGGATCTTCCTATGGGTGGGTTTTTCTTGTCATTTGGTTCTCAGTTTGAATTTGATCTCAGTCAAGTCAAAGTAGCCACATGATTACTTTCTATCTCATCACCAGATTTGGATTCTCTGCTTAGCACTTTTTTAATACCTGGTAACTTCTTGCTTATTTACTTAGTGGTATATTGCTTCTTTCTTCCTTATGCCCCCAGAGCAGAATCCTGTCTGATTTCTTACTATAGTAAGAATTCTTCAATGTGTCTACCCTGTCCTAGGCACTCTATTGAGAACTAGGATTCAGTGGTCAACAAGATCCAGTTCCTGCCTTCTCAAAGGGCTAGAACTTAGTGAGAGAGACAGATGAACATGTAATTATGATACAGTGTGACTGCTATGGTAGCACAACCATAGGGTGCAGATGTCCTTTCCGTAAGTCAAAATTGATAGTCTAGAGTCTGTCGTCTTGTCAATGTGATTGGGAATATACTTCCCTAAGCGCATTGCTATGCTCAGTTGCTCAGTTGGGTCTGACTCTTTGCAACTCTATAGACTGTAGAACACCAGGGTCCTCTGTCCATGGGAATTTTCAGGCAAGAATATTGGAGTGGGTTGCCGTTTCTACCTCCAAGAGATCTGACCCGGGGATCGAACCCATGTCTCTGGCATTGTAAGTGGATTCTTTATCACTGAGCCACCTGGGAAGCCTCTCTTCATTGTATAGTCCGGGGATAATCAATCTCTGCATCAACTGGTTAGAAATGTACAATCTAAGACCGCACCCCACACCCACCACACCCAACCTGCAGGTTAGCAAGATGACTTTCTTTGGTCTAGAAGACCTCAGTCTTCTAAACTTGTAGATCTCACTATACACTCATTTATAAAGATGATAACTGAGAAGTCTCCAAATCTGTTTTTAGATCTGGTTGTTAACACATTCACCCAGAGAACTGTTCTTTTCTACCATCTATCAGTTATTCTTTAAACCAGACTGCTGTATATGGCCAATATATTTTTCATAGTTTCAAAGGCTGTTTATTTTAAAACAAGCTTTCCTGTGGAAACATGTAGGTAGCTTTATGAAATTTTAAATAAAATATTCCCAGCATCTTCTTTTCATGCATAAACATCCTCACATTTATACACATACCATCGAAGATGCAGAGAAATAATTAACTCCATAAATTAGGAAATAGTGAATAAGGTAAAGGAATATTATACCCATGTTACAATACAAGGTTTTAAGTTTGAAACACACTTTACACTCAGACAGTAAAGAAACTTCCTGCAATGCAAGAGACCCAGGTTCGATCCCTGGGTCAAGAAGATCCCCTGGAGAGGGGAATGGCTACCCACTCCTGCATTCTTGCCTGGAGAATCCCATGGACAGAGGAGCCTGGCGGACTGCAAACCATGGGGTCACAAAGAGTCAGACAAGACTGAGTGACTCACACTCCCACTTTTTCACAAGGGAATAAGGTAAAGAAATATTATACACATGCTACGATATAAAGTTTTAAGTTTAAAATATGCTTTAAAAAATTCCAGGGAGCTCTTTGGTAATGTGAAGTAAACTACAATGTTACAAGTTTTTGTCTTACATTTTCTATTTCTCATAAAGTTGTATAACACATTTTATTTCTATAGGTCTAAAATTTAAAAAAATTCACTTTGTGTTTTAATTTGAGCAGCTACTCTGTCTCTGTTCCTACTACTGCATATTGAAACCATCAATGAATTCTCAGTTCTGAAACCCCCAGAAACATTATCCTATCCTTCTTGTTTATTTAGCTAATTTTATTATAAAAAGGTCACATAATTTATGCACATATGCATTGGAAATAATTTCTATAATCAAGCTCATTAACATAACTTCTTACACAGTTGTCATTTTTTTGTGTGACTGATTAGAGCACAAGAAACCTACTTTTGGCAAATTTCCAGTATTAAACACAGTTTCTGTCCTTTATGGTCCAGCAAGGGAGATTTAAAAAATGGTTGACTCAAAAGAGTTTAAGGTGTTCTTTAATATTTCATCCTCAATAAGAGTCATGATTCAAGCAAAACCTCTTTTATTTTTTTCAAGTCACACCCCATGTGGAAGGTCTATATACTTATATACACCAATTATAAAAATTTTAACCACTGAGGTGCAATAAAAAGACATGTCCTGTTTTATCCAAATCTCCTCCTTAGATTGGCTTCTCCAATTACAGATGAGAGTCAGGAAGGAGCATCTGGGAGTAGATGGCTGTCATTTCTGAGACATGCAGAGTGTTAGACTCTATAAATTTTAATTCTGTGTCTGAAGGCAAAGGGGTATTTATATTTAAAAAAGAAAACACCTGAACAAATGGTTCAAACCCATTGACATTAAAAAAAGGATGTTAAATATTCCAGGGAAAATGATCAATAATGAGGTAGTTAAGTATACTGAAAGAAACTGTGTCTCTGAAGCCTTAGGGAAGAAATTGAAACCACATCTAAAACCCACAGCAAAAAAAAAAAAAAAAAGTTAGCTGGGAAAAGCACCTGGCCCCAACAATGCTATGACTGAGCTCATAAAAGCAGAGGGCAATTATGTAGCTAGTACCCTGTAAAATGTGTCAGAGCACATGGAAAAACAGAGGGATAGCCAGCAGCCTGGTACAAATCAAATGTTAAAGACTGCTAAATAAGGGAGAGCTGAGAGCAAGAAAGGTGCACAGATCAGGCCCGGCAAAGTTCCCTGATTTCCCATCAATCCAGCCACATGCCTCAAATGCTTCAGTAAACTATTTTAAGCACAAGATGTACAAGATACTCCCAAGAGGAGAGAGGAGAAGTAGGGAACTTTCAAAAAGAAAGCCCTAAGTAACCCTAACAATGGAAGCAGAGTCATCTTAACGTCTTGTTTATCTTTATATGATTGAGTTTCAAGGTCTCCATCAAGAGGACAGTTTTATAATGAAGAATTGTTCTGAAACTATACCGTTTATTTAGCCCACTCCTCCTCTCATAATGGAGTCAGCACAGAAGCCGTGGGTCATAAGCTGTACATTAGGAATTGAAATTGACTTCAGGCAGGTTATGCCAATCATCACTATCGTATGGGAATCCAGAACTGTTTCATGAGAAACAACACAGGAGGAGTGGCAGAGAAAGCGACCAAAAAACAGCAGCTGGCACAATTTATTGATTAAATGGATGAAATGAATACATTTCCTTTGCTTGTGTGCTTAACTCACTTTCAAGTTGACATTATTATAATTAGTGCTACCATAAATTTGCCCTAAAATCTGTTTCCCCACACTTAAGATCCTGTTTTAAGGCATAAATTTCAAGGAGTGGGATTTACAGACTAAAAGACATTAAACTTTTGAAATCTTTCACTAAATTCTCCTTAGTAGGTCTGTATCTATTGATAAGTCTCCAATGTCAAAGATTTCCCTTTCTCTCCCATCTTTGTAAACACTGCATGTATAACCATTTGAAAAAAAATGAATTTTTCGGATGTAAAACGTATACAGTATTGCATTTTAATTTAGTTTGCCTCCCTTTCATTACTTGTGAAGTTGGACATTTATTTTCTATGTGAGTTGGCCTATTTTTTAAAATATAGGGGATATTCTTCTTTTCCTTATTCATTTGTAAGTTCTGTTTATATGAACAGTAAGTCCTCTACATATGAACCTTCAAACTGCCAACTTTCAAAGATGTGAATGTGTGTTCCATCAACATCAAGATGTCACCATGAGTGAAACTGCAGCTTGTCTTCTGTCTCCTGTTAGTGACGATCCTTCAGCTCTACTATTTCCCACCCCCTCTCCATCCTCCAGTAACTTTTCTTGCCTGTTCATTGGATGCCAGCCCCTGTATGCCAGCTGCTGTTCTGAACTGCTGTACTTCTCAAGATACTATGTTTGTTTGTTTAGCTGCTCAGTTGTATCTGACTAGTCGCTCCAGTATCTGACTAATACTGGAGTTGGTTGCCATTTCCTTCTCCGTCAAGGTACCGTACTATAAAATTAAATATATTTTCTTTATTTTTTATATTTGGTTTCTATGTATGATTTGCATGAAAGGTATTATAAACCTATAATAGTACAGTACTATATAGTTGATGGTGTTATTTGGTTACTTAGGCTAACTTTGTTGGACTTAGGAACAAATTGGACTCAGTGAACGTGCTCTTAGAATAGAATTTGCTTGTATGTAGGGGACTTATTATACTTGAAGCGCCTGAAACTTGTGAGGGCTTTGGTGGGTCTACTGAAACCATAACAGTCTAACATTTGTGACATGAGTGCCTTTCTCATGGGGTCCTTTATGGTGTTAGTTGGGTGCTTGTCATTGAACCAAGGGACAATCATGATGATATCTGTTACAATGAAACCCATTTTTTCAAACACAGTAGTTGAAAATTACTGAAATGCTTGATTATAGCATTAATCCATTAGGCGAATGAATATTGCTATTTTTTAACTTCTGAGAAAATGTAGTTGTGAGAAATGCAAAGAATTAGAATTATCAAAGAATTAACAAAGAAAGGCTATGATCTTTCAGAAATCATTTTCATGGATAAACAAAAATGAATTGTGGTATTGGAGAAGACTCTTGAGGGTCCGTTGGACAACAAGGAGATCAAACCAGTCCTAAAGGAAATCAACTCTGAATATTCATTGGAAGGACTGATGCTGAAACTGAAGCGCCAATACTTTGGTCACCTAATGGGGAGAGCTGACTCAATGGAAAAGACTCTGATTCTGGGAAAGACTGAGGTCAGGAGGAGAAAGGAATGACAGAGGATGAGATGGTTGGATACCATCAGCAACTCAAATGACACGAGTCTGAGCAAATGCCAGGAGATAGTGAAGGACAGGGAAGCCTGGCGTGCTGCAAAGAGTTGGACACAACTTAGAGAAAGAACAACAATCAAGTCTTAAGTAGGATAAGCTCCATGTTTTATTTTTCTGTTTATTTTCTTAGTAAATTTTTTTCATAGGTACCTCAAAGAGAAAATTCAGCATTCAGACAGAATCCTGGATTAGGATGTGAGGAAGACTGACAGAAATTATTTTTGTTTTAATCGTCCCGATGGAGTGATAATTTGAAGTTTAAATCGTTACAGAGAAAAAAAATAATTGCATGATTAATTGTAATTTCATGAGAACCAAAGATGTGAGGCTTTCATTTGAATCTTATTACTGTAGCAAATGTAGAATCAGTGATTTTGATTTGTCAGCATTATGTCTCATTCTAGAGTTCTAGTGGGCTGAACAGTGTGTTTGTTCTATGAGGTAAGGTTTTACCAAAACGTCACAGAAGTGGGGCACCACCCAAGCTAAAAGAACAAGTAGTAGGATGAATCAGTGATTATTAGGATGTGATTTAAACATGTGGTTCCCTCTGAAAGAAATGGTGATAAAAATATACTTCTTATCTTAGAATTATTTTCTGAATTCCTTTTGTCTGAGAAAACAGATATCTACTTCAAAACACTGATGGTCTGTATCATCTGTGAAAATTAAAGTTTAATTCCTTTTGCCAGAGGATGGTCATCAATAAGCAAATTGGGCATCCCTTGCTCATGCTGTCACTTCTGGTTGTAACAGCATGAATTTTTTTTTAACAGTTGGATGAGCCTGGCCCATCAGCCATACATACTTGTTAGTCCTGCCAGAAGGTATTGTTTTCTCTTAGTGTAATAATGGAAATGGCTATGAGCAGCCACTGTTTAAAAGGACTTAAATTTGAGTTCAGATTCATTCTAATAGAAAAGAGAATTCTCAGATGCCTTCAATACATGCATTAGCTTCTTCATCACCCTTGCCATATGATAATTTCAACCAGGTAATGAAATATATCTTTGAAGAACCCCATTCTTTCCTTGGACATCTTTTATGAATACACCTGACTGTAAATTCCCATTTATTGATTCTCTTTCTACCTCTTGACATTACAGAAAAATTCCAGTCTTTACTCATGAAGAGAATTTGTATGTCTCTCTGAGTCTTTTCTCGTAGCATTTTTCATTTCTTTACTCATCTGCGGGAGGGTTTTTAGAGATCCTTACTGCTTCAGTCATTCTTTGAATGCACGCTAAATAATCTTTACACCTTTCTAAGGTAGCATTCGCTATTTTATATAATAATCTGCCCACTTATTTCACCAATGAGAAGCATCTGTCTCACCTATTATGGTATACATCATACTTGTAACATAGCCTGGTGGCTCAGCAGTGGCTCAGCTACCTGTCAGTGTAGGAGATGGAGGTTCAATTCTTGCTTCGGGAAGGTCTCCAGGAGAAGGACATGGCAACCCACTCCAGTATTCTTGCCTGGAGAATCCCATGGGCAGAGGAACCTGGCAGGCCACAGTCCATAGAGTTGCAAAGAGTTGGACAAGGTTAAAGTGACTTAGCATGCATGCACATGCATATATCCACTCTACTTTTTAGATTCTTTTCCCATATAGACCATTACAGTGTATTGAGTAGAGTTCCCTGCTATATGCTAGATTCTTGTTAGTTATCTATTTCATATATAGTAGCACATATACGTCAAGCTCAATCTGCCAATTTATCCCTCTCCCCCTTATGCCCTGGTAACCATACGTTTGTTTTCTACATCTGCGACGCTACTTCTGTTTTGTAAATAAGTTCATTTGTGTCCCTTTTTTGGGTTCCACATATAAGCGATATCATATGATACTTGTCTTTTTGTGTCTGATTACAACCAGAAAACTGTCAGTGGGTGCCAGAAACCACCCTGCTGTCTGGGAACACACAGATAACTCCTCTTCACTAGGAAATCATTCTGTGTAATTTTTAAAGTATCCAGCAAGTCAAGTTGGCTCTAGATAATTCTCCCAACTCTCCACAATTGCAGACACCCCTTGTTTATGGGGAGAGCTGGTCAGGTTGCACCACTGCGGTTGCCATTGGGTACAGGGCTCAAGGATGATAACACAGTCCCTCTGATGCTGTGGGGACTCTTGGGACCTATGTACTCTGATAGTGTCTCTCGGACCTGCCAAACAGATAGGAGTGAGTTGGATGTGAACACCATGGAGACAAATATCAATTAGGTTCGTCTTTTGGAGGATTCTCAGTGGTTGAGTTTTGTGACGTGTGCAGTGGGATTGGTGGTGTGTGCAATGGTAGAGGCTTTTTGACTCTTTATGGAAGAAATACTTTCTTTTAATTTCATCTCAGATATTAATTGTGAGGCAAAGGAAGAAAAACATAGTAATGTAATGAATTAATGGAATGATTTAACTAATGATGAAACATGTAATTGGTCATTTTCATTCTGATTCCTTAATTGGGGTGATACCAAGAGAAAAATCTATCAATACATCTGTGGTTAAAACATGCTTTTTATTTTTATAGTATTTTATAATGGACTTAATTATGCTCATAGCACAACCTTGTAAACTGTAGAAACGTATAAGTGAGAAACTGAAAATCTCCAAATCTAACTCTCAGAAAATTCTTTCGAGGCTATTTCCATGAGACTTTGAACACTGTAGGACCCGACACACTTTAACTTAAGAAATATAACTCTATAACAAATATTTCAAAGCAAACTATTGCTAGAAATGGTAGAGCTTGTTTCTTAAAAAAAAAAGTTAATTAGACTCCTCGTTTTCACCCTTTAGTGATTTGACTGCCTGATTTTGAATTTCCATCATATGGAAAGTTTTATACTATTACATAAAAGCATCACAGCTTTTCCATTCTCAGCATTGTCCCATGGTTACTTTCTGACACTCCTGAATAATACACTTTTAAGGTAGAGGCGTTTAGCCACCCCATGAAATCCTGCTGACAATGTTTGCAAAAATGATAAACAAATGTTTTGGTAGGAAAGAATCATGTGCAGGAGACAGCGGAATCTTGATGTACAAAGTATTTTCCAATGACCTCATAGAGTGTGAAAGTAGTTCTGGTAAGTACTGTGTATGTTGTCCTATGTTGCCCAGAAATTGTCTTACAATGATATGGATGATGAAATTGATGGGGGAAGATCAAGTAATTATAATTTTCCCCAGGGCCAATAGCTGATTGATGTGGGTGGCCCTATGTGTGTGTGAAGACATTGGTCCTAGTCCTCAGGGCGCCCAAGGAGGCTCTGTGAGAAGTCTTTGGGGGCAAACTCAGGCTTTGCAGTGACACAGACCTTCATTTTATTCTCATATTACTAACTAGCTTGATGAATTAATTTAACACAGTATGTTTCAATGTAAGCTGAAAAGTGGAGTTGATTTGAGAACTTTTAAAGATGCTGTTGCCTAGGTTTCACTCTCAGAGCTTGTGATGTAGTTCTGAGTTAAGACTCAGATTTTGGTATATTAAACGCTCCCAGTGATTCCAACATGTAGCCAAGGCAGTTGTTCAGTCACTCGTCATGTCTGACTCTTTGCGACCCCAAGGACTGGAGCACGCCAGGCTTCCCTGTTCTTCACTATCTCCTGGAGTTTGTTCAGACTCATGTCCTTTGAGTTGATGATGCCATTCAACCATCTCATCCTCTGTCACCCACTTCTCCTTTTGCCTACAATGTGTCCCAGCATCAGGTCTTTTCCAATGAGTCAACTCTTTGCCTCATGTGGCCAAAGTATTAGAACTTCAGCTTCAGCATCAGTCCTTCCAATGAACACCCAAGACTGATCTCCTTTAGGATGGACTGGCTGGATCTCCTTGTAGTCCAAAGGACTCTCAAGAGTCTTCTCCAGCACCACAGCTCAAAAGCATCAATTCTTTGGCACTCAGTCTTCTTTATGGTCCAACTCTCTGAATCTATTCCCTCATTAGGTACCACTACATGTAACAACTTCCCAATAACTTCTAGATATTGTTCTCATTTAAAAATAATGATGGCTAAGAATCTAGCCCAAAGCATATACTAAGTTAGGAGGTTATAGCAAACACTTTCTTCCAACAACACTAGAGATGACATGGACATCATCATGGTCAATACTGAAATCAGACTGATTATATTCTTTGTAGCCAAAGATAGAGAAGCTCTATACAGTTAGCAAAAACAAGACCAGGAGCCGACTGTGGTTCAAATCGTGAACTCCTTATTGCAAATTTCAGACTTAAATTGAAGAAAATAGGGAAAACCACTAGATCATTCAGGTATGATATAAATAAAATCTGTTATGATCATACAGTGGAAGTGACAAGTAAACTCAAGGGATTAGATCTGACACACAGAATGCCTGAAGAACTATGGACTGAGGTTTGTGACATTGAACAGGAAGCAGTGAGCAAAACTATCCCTAAGAAAAAGAAATGCAAAAAGGCAAAATGGTTGTCTGAGGAGGCCTTACAAACAGATGAGAAAAGGAGAGAAGTGAAAGGCAAAGGAGAAAAGGAAAGATATATCTACATGAAGGCAGAGTGTCAAAGAATAGCAAGGAGAGATGAGAAAGACTTCGTAAGCAATTAATGCAAAGAAATAGAGGAAAACAACAGAATGGGAAAGACTAGAGATCTCTTCAAGAAAATTAGAGATTTCAAGGGGACATTTCATACAAAGATGGGCACAATAAAGTTAGGAGAAGGGATCCCCAAAGTGTTTCAGATCCTGTACCCTACACCTATATAGGAATGAGATGCTATTATGTTTTAATTTTTTAAAAGTTTTGGCCACATTGGGTCTTCCTTGCAATGTGCAGGCTTCTCTAGTTATGGCGTGAGGTCTTAGTTGCCCCATCGTGTGCAGGATCTGCGTTCCCCAACCAGGGATTGAACCCAAGTCCCCTGCATCACAAGGGATATTCTTAACCACTGGATTACCAGAAAAGTCCAAAAATACTGTTACTTTTAAGAGAGAAGCATTAAATGAGATTTCTGAATGTACACACTTACTCTTGATACTTATATTTGCTTTCTGCAGTTCTACCCTATGCATCATTTTACTGATGATCTTAAAATGCAATTGTGTTTCAGATCTCAAAATTCTATTCCTTATTTATTGCCTTACTAAAGGAAAGCAAAGAGAATATATATTGATATTTAGCTTCCAAAATATTTTATATTTGGTGAGAAAATAATATGCTCACTTGGGCAGAAGCTATTTATTTAATTCCTGTTCCAACTGATGATGGTTTGAAGAAAGGCTCAAATTCCTGAAATTCTAAGTAACCTGCCACAAATCAACCATGAGATATTTGATCAAGAGATGTAACACATCTCCTAAAACTTACCAACTTCACTACATATTAGGGTTGCAGGCATGAAGTCAATGCAAACATGAAGTCTGCAGCAATTCCTTTATTTATAATCAGCTGTATGACCTCTCGGTATTTCAACCCTTCTGCCACTGTGCTTATTTAAAAAAAAAAAAAAAGCATTCTGAAATGATTCAGATGCAGTGACTTTCTACACATATATATTATAATGATAAAAGACATATTGCTGGATCTTTTTCCATATGGTGCTAACAATTTGGATTTTAGTAGCAGTTTTTATAACTTGCAGCTCACCACTAAAATGTCAGAACCCGTGAGAATAGAATAACTTCTATTTTAGGTTTTAGATTCATTTGCTCTGATCGCTCAACCAGAAAAAAGGACTCTAAAGACCTCTTTATTCTGAATGAATTTAACTTTCAGTTCACTACTACCTTCTCAGTCTATTAAGGCTAAGAATGTTCCAGTATCTCTTCTCTTTGTTCATTTCCTGACATTTATTGAACCTGTGCCATGAGAGGCAGGCTGTCACCACAGTTAGCAAATTGATCTTTATGCAATGGACGCCAGTGTAAGGGAAACCATATTTTTTAAAAACATCACAGTTCTAGAAGTCCATGTGCTGAGGCCAAGCAAAGACCCTCCAAACTTTTAAACCAAGTCAAGAAATACGAGAAAAAGCAGAGTAGATTAACTTGTTCTGAGAAAATTAAGAAATCTGACTTGGAGCTGGCTCTTAAATTAGAGACACATTTTATAGTCACTGGGTGGTTTTGAAATGCCTGAAAACTCACTGGGGAAAATTAACTTTCCAACATTTTCACACAGCAGTGCTTCTTTCAAAGACATCACTGTTTTTCCTCTGACATCCCTTTTGATATCTTGTAATATTATTTGGGGGTTTCCCTGGTGACTCAGATGGTAAAGAATCTGCCTGCAATGTAGGGAGATTTAGGTTTGATCCCTGAGTCGGAAAGATCCCCTGGAGAAGGAAATGGCAACCTATTTCAGTATTCTTGCCTGGAGAATTCTATGAACAGAGGAGCCTGGTGAGCTACAGTCCACGGGGTTACATAGGTCACATAGAGTAGGAAACAACAATTAACACAACAACAATATCATTATTTATGTCTCATTTTGACAGATAGCTAATTGTCCCAGGAGAGGCGGTTCTGAAGGGTATTTTGATAGCTGCTCATCTGAGTAAAGACATGGCTTGACTAAATATTAACTTTTTAATGATTTTTCCAACTTTATTGTGATACAATTAATATACATCACTAAATTTACAGTGTACAGCAGGATAGCATGACTTACAGATATTGTGAAATGATTGCTAAAATAATTGTAATTATCACTGTCATCTCGTATAGATAACTAAAAGAAAAAGCAAAAAGAATTTTTTTCCTTATGATGAAAACTCTTAGAATTTATTCTCCTAACTTTCATACATATCACATAGCAGTGTTAATTATAATCATCACATTATACATGAAAAATAATAACCTTTTACAGCAATTTGTTATTTCAGTTCAGTAGAAGGAGGAGAAATGTGGTTCTGAAATGTTCAGTAAAGTATTGCATTGACTTCAGACAGTGACAGAATTTAGGGACCAAACACTAAGGTTCTTGGCAATCTTTCTTTGTTTGTTTGATTGGGTATGTTGTCTTGGCTTCAGATGTGGTGGACTGGAATGTAGACAGTATCTGGTAAGATGACATTCATTTGGCGCTTCTCTCAATTTGGGAGATTCAGTTCAGCTTGCATGGTCCTGACAGATCTCTCATCCTCAGTATTTAGATAGGTTGGTGGACTGTGAGAATGAGTGGATCTTGCTTCCTTTTTACCACAGCACATAAAGCCTTCTGTCTTTAATTATGAGTAATTTGCTCAAACTGGAATGCTGTATGGTAATTTAGATTTTATGGTATGAATTCCTAAGCCCAGAGTGGGGCTAGGAAATAAGACACACTGTGAGGGGCTAAAATATGCCACATTTTATTCAAAACACAGCTACCTATGAAATGAAGAATTGATGCTTTTGAGCTGTGGTGTTGGAGAAGACTCTTGAGAGTCCCTTGGACTACAAGGAGGTCCAACCAGTCCATCCTAAAGGAAATCAGTCCTGAGTGTTCATTGGAAGGACTGATGCTGAAGCTGAAACTCCAATACTTTGGCCACCTGATGCGAAGAACTGACTCATTTGAAAAGACCCTAATGCTGGGAAAGATTGAAGACAGGAGGAGAAGGGGACGACAGAGGAGGAGGTGGTTGGATGGCATCACTGACTCAATGGACATGAGTTTGGGTATACTCTGGGAGTTGGTGATGGACAGGGAGGCCTGGTGTGCTGCAGTCTATGGGGTTGCAGAGTTGGATATGACTGAGTGACTGAACTGAACTGAACTAACCTATGAAATGAGGGTTAATGATTTTTCAAAGTAATAAGACCTTTCATTCTGTCAGTTTTATTCATGGCATGTATGTGGCAAATTCCCAACAATTTGCGATCTATTTTTCAGAGTTCAGAAAAACATCAGTTGCTGTGAACTAGTCACAGTCTCAACATAACTGTGGTTCAGTGCACTCTGGGGTCTGGTTGATTTTCCACTTCATGTAAGTGGGGCAGAGATGGGGGGCTCCATTTCTTTCTGCTAAAGGCGTGAAGGTCTCTGTTTCTCTTTCTTCCTTATAATTACCAACTGATTCCTTAAGAGAATTAGAATATTTGCAATGTTCACTCTGTCTCACTCTGATACTACACTCTTGTAGTGTCAGCTTCTCATTAAACTTTGAAATTAAGTCAAACATCTTCAGAAATGTTTCTGTGCCAATATCATCAGAGGTCTTTACTTTGTCATGCTATCTGGCACAAGGTAGAAGAGAGAAAGGTCATGTTCTGTATTTTTCTTTCAATGTAAATTATTATGGATGTCTTTTTCCAATCAGAAGTAAGAAATTTCTACCCCTCTACTTATGACTGTCATTTATTTATTTATTTTTTAAGGAAATCTTATTCCTGTCTACATAAAATTGCCTTAATAAATCCTGTGTTATTCAAAACACAGAGTGTTTGAAATGTGGTTAGCCTGAACTGAGATGATCAGTGAGTGGAAAAAATATTTTTGAAGACAGTATGAACAAAAGAATGTAAAGCATCTCAATAACTTTTTATAGTAATTACATGTTCAAATAATACCTTGGATATATTTGGTTAAATAAAAATATATTAGGAAAATTAAATTTATTTTACAATTAAAAAATTTTTTTAATTTGATACTAGAAAATTTTAAATTATGCTTCTCTCTTGCAATATATTTCTGTTGGACAGTACTGTTTTAACATAGAAATTGTTTTTCCTTAAAGATGCAGAAACCTATAAATTCTCAAAAGGTATTTTTCTAGTGAAACCAAATTTGCCTAGAATTTCACATTTTCTTAATTATAATCATAGATAAAAAAATTTGACAAAATGGAAATTTTAAAGGCAGAATGCAAGTTGCTAATAATATAGAGATTAAAGCATTTTACTTGTTTATTCATACAGCTAATATTTATTGACTACCTCCTACATGCCAGACACTAGACATATAAGTATATACAGTAGTGAACAAAGACAATACTCTTTGTCTTCAAGGAGTTTTCTGTTGACCACAATGTTATAAATATTTTTAACAGGGCAATTACAACTTGGTAGAGGAGATGATAGTAAAATTATGAAGCCCAGAGTAGTGGTGGGGATAGTTTGGAATAGGCAGTCAGCAGAGACTCCATGGTGGAAGTCACACCATTTTAGAAGGCAAGTTTTCTCACTTCTGTTTTAAATTAACCCAATATTTTACATAAAAACATATGGGACTAAAATATCCTTGCTCAGCAATTCCTGAAAATTCACAAATGATAAGGTAAGTAGAGTTTATTTACCATCCGACAAATCCTATAGTTTGAAAGCATGGAAGATTGGTTCACAAGAATAAGAGCAGCTGAATAAATATTCCCTCTGAAATTCTCCCCCCCGCCCTGCCCGGCCCCCATGGTTTGAGCATTCTTTGGCATTGCCTTTCTTAGGGATTGGAATGAAAATTGACTTTTTCCATGCCTGTGGTCGCTGCTGAGTTCTCCAAATTTGCTGGCATATTGAGTGCAGCACTTTCACAGCATTATCTTGTAGGATTTGAAATAGCTCAATTGGAATTTCATCACCTCCACTAGCTTTGTTTGTAGTGATGCTTCCTAAGGCCCACTTGACTTCACATTCCAGGATGTCTGGCTCTAGGTGAGTGATCACACCATCATGATTATCTGGGTCGTGAAGATCTTTTTTGTATAGTTCTTCTGTGTATTCTTGCCACCTCTTCTTAATATCTTCTGCTTCTGTTAGGTTCATACCATTTCTGTCCTTTATTGTGCCCATCTTTGCATGAAATGTTCCCTTGGTATCTCTGATTTTCTTGAAGAGATCTCTGGCCTTTCCCATTCTATTGTTTTCCTCTTTTTTTTTGCAGTGATCACTGAGGAAGGCTTTCTTATCTCTCCTTGCTATTCTTTGGAACTCTGCATTCAAATGGGTATCTTTCCTTTTCTCCCTTGCTTTTTGCTTCTCTTCTTTTCACAGCTACTTGTAAGGCCTCCTCAGACAGCCATTTTGTTTTATCCATTTCTTTTTCTTGGGGATGGCCTTGCTCCCTGTCTCCTGTACAATGTCACAAGCCTCTGTCCATCAGGCACTCTGTCTATCAGATCTAGTCCCTTAAATCTATTTCTCTCTTCCACTGTATAATCGTTAGGGATTTGATTTAGGTCATACTTGAATAGTCTAGTGGTTTTCCCTACTTTCTTCAATTTAAGTCTAAATTTGGCAATAAGGAGTTCATGATCTGAGCAGCAGTCAGCTCCCTGTCTTGTTTTTGCTGACTGTATAGAGCTTCTTCATCTTTGGCTGCAAAGAATATAATCAGTCTGATTTCGGTATTGACCATCTGGTGATGTCCATGTGTAGAGTCTTCTCTTGCATTGTTGGAAGAGGGTGTTTACTATGACCAGTGTGTTCTCTTGGCAAAACTCTATTAGCCTTTGGCCTGCTTCATTCTGTACTCCAAGGCCAAATTTGCCTGTTACTCCAGGTGTTTCTTACAGTAAGTAGCAAATCACTAACATTGTAACTGGGGAAAGCAATAGACTTACTTGAAAGAAAATGTTAATTTTATGAGATGAGATTTTGGTAGATAAAATGTAAAAGTATAAATCTGGTTATGAAATGGAGGGAAAAGGTAAAGAAAAAAAGCATAAGAATGTACCGATGAGTTTTGAGTTGACAGTCTAGAAGTGGAGATACTTGGTTTTCCTGAAAGTAGTCTTTTTGAAATTGTTCTCTCCCTCTCCTCCTCTGTCTCTCCCCCCATAACCCTGCTTTATGTCTCAAAGGGTTTTGTATTATTTCTACCATTTGCACCTGAAGTTGTCTTTGTAGGAAGTTTGAAGTAATGAATTCAACTTCCTTAATAGGCATAAAACTGTTCATATTTTCTATTTCTTCTAATGTCTGCTTTGAAAGTTGTGGTTTATAAGAAATTCATTCTTATTTTTAAGTTGTCAAATATATTGTGATAAAGTTATTAATAATATTTTTATTCTCCTTTTAAAGTCTTTAATGTCTATAACAATATCTCCCTTTTTATTCCTCATATTGGTGATTCATCTCTTTATATTAAAAAATTGTATTATTATTCTCAAAGATCCATTTTGCAGTTTCATTGCTATTTCCCTGTGGTTCATGTTTTTTATATAATCAATTTCTATTTATTGTTTCCTAATTTCTACTTTATTTGCATATCATTCTCGTCTTTTTCCAGCTTCCTAATCAGGAAAATTTGATTATTGATTTTTATGTAATATAAATTTTTATATATTTAACATTTCCCTCTATACAGTTTTACCTGTGTCCTGCAAATTTGAATGTTGTACTTTCATTATTATTCAGTTTGAAATATTTTATAATTTCCATTATGATTTCCCCAGTGACATATAGATTATTTACAAAAGTGTTGCTGTATTTCCAATATTGGGAATTTTTAAAAATTCTTTTTGTTATTGATTTCTAGCTTAATTTTATTGTGGTCATGAGTATCATTCCAGTTTTTAAAAATTTATTGAGGCTAGTTTTCACATAATATGTGGTACATTTTAGTGACTGTTCTATGTCTACTTTAAAAATATGGATTTTCTTTAATTGTTGGGTGACATATAGTTTATTTGGTTAGTAGTGTTATTCATTGTTCTATGTTCTCACTGATTAATTTATCAATTTTTCCATCATTTACTGAAAGAGGTATGTTAAAATTTCCATGATTGTAAATGTTTTCATTTCTCAATTTAGTTTGTCAATTTTTGCCTTATATAATTTTATGCTATTTTACAAGGAGCACACCAGTTTATTATTTTTTTATCTTCCTGATGAATTGACTGTTTTGTTATTACAAATATCTTAATTTATCTCTGGCAGTATGCCTTTCTTAAAATTGACTTTGTCTCATGTCAATAAAGTGTATAAAAAGTAAACATTTTCTTTCTATTGTTAGTTTTGGTAGATTATAATCTTCTATTTTTTAAATTTCAATCTTTCTCAATCTTTATATTTAAAATGTATTTTTAATATCTTATGATTGAATCTTATTTTTTATCTACTCTTTAAAAAAGAGATTAATTGATCTATTTATATTTAATGCAGTTATTGTTATGATTAGGCTTAAATCTGTAACTTGCTATTTTTTTCTTTGAGTGACAAATTCTCTAGCTTGTTTGTCTAAAGTGTCCAATTTTACTTTCCTTTGTGAAGAATATTTCTATTAGGCATAGAATACTAGGTTGACAGATTATTTTTCTTTTAGCACATTAAAGATTTTTTTTTGGCTTTCATTATTTCGCATAAGAATCTAGCTATCACTGCTAACATTGTTCGCTTAAATATAACGTGTACTTTTCCTCTTCCTGCTCTTAAGACTTTCCCTTCATCTTTGATTCTTAATAGTTTGAATATGAGATGACTACACATGGTTTTCTTTATACTTGATGCGTCTAGGGTTTACTGAGACTCTTAAATCTGCAGGCTGATATTCTTTATAAGTTTTGAAAAATCTTAGCCTTCATCTTTTCAAATACCACCACATCCATTTTCACTTTTCCTTGAGATTCCAGATATAGATGTCTGTAGACAGATAATGTTCTACAGGTGTCTGTTACATTTTTCATATTTTCAGATATCAGATTATATTAAGTATTTTCAAAGCCCTATCCAGAATTGGAGCACCCTTTTTCAAAAAAAAGGAGGAGGGAAAAAAAAATTGGAGGAAAGAATTTGTAAAGTTAAGTATAACCTGTGAAAGAAGGCTTCTTGAGGACAATAGTACACAGCTGAATGCCTTGTCACAGTGGATACTTGATAATTATTGTGGATTGACCCAGTTTAACCAATGCAGTGCCCAGTTGTTCAACAACTAGACTTTATGAATTGTGTTTCTATCAGTCTATCTTTAGAATCCAAAGCTATGCTGAAGGTTTTCAGTAAGAGTACATTTAAAATTATATTTGTCAACAAGTATTAATTGGCTTCTTAAATTTAGAGGAAAGGAGATCATGATATTGTAAAATCAAGGAGTGAGTTTTAAAATATGAAGAATATGAATGGTTAATATTTATTGGATGCATATTTTGTGATGAGTTTGGGCTCCATTCTCTGCTTACCCATTTTATGAAAACAGCTACTATACATAGATCTACCCTTTCATGAATAAGGAAAATAGGACTTGCTCATAATCACCTGAGTAGCACCTGGCATATCTGGGACTTTAGGCCACACCAATCTGGTTACAAAACCCTTGCTTTTAACTTATAATGCTTATAAGGCTTAATTGTCTGGTTTTCAATCCTTTTTTGTCTCTCATTGACTGTTTGCCTTGGGACAAATCATTTAAGCTCTGTGAATATCAGTTATATCTGTCATTAACATAGTGATAGTGAAGTCGCTCAGTCGTGTCCGACTCTTTGCGACCCCCATGGACTGGGGTCTACCAGGCTCCTCTGTCCATGGGATTCTCCAGGCAAGAATGCTGGAGTGGGTTGCCATTTCCTTCTCCAGGGGATCTTCCCAGCCCAGGGATCAAACCCAGGTCTTTCGCATTGGAAGCAGAAACTTTTAACCTCTGAGCCACCAGGGAAGCCCAATCCTATGTCATTAACATAGTGAGAGTCAAAATTTTAAAGTCCATCTGTAGCAGCATATTTTAGCTGGGTCATTTAGATTGTGGAGGTGGGGAACACTCTCCATTAGAGGTACCCCGTATTCTGTGTGGGTTATTCCTCTGTTATGTTGTGTTTAGGGCATTTGATCTGTCCAGGGAATTCTAGTGCATTTTAAAAAGACTGTCATGCATTTTTCCACAGAAGAAATGCAGGTGGCCGACAGGCACAGGAGAAAACGCTGAACGCTGAGAACCATCCGGAAATGCGAATGGAAACGCGTAAGACGTCACCTCGCAGCCGTCAGAATGGCTGCCATCAGAGAGCACAAGTAGCAAATGTTGGCAAGGCTGTGGGAAAAAGGGACCCTCGTACATTGTTGGTAGGAATGGAAGTTGGTGTAGCGACTACGGAAAATAGTATGGAGGTTTCTCAAAAACCTAAACATGGAACTACCATACAATTCAGCAATTCCACTCCTGAGTATATATCTGAAAAAGCAAAGCAAAACACTCCTTTGAAAAGATACACACCCTCCAATGTTCATAGCAGCATTATTTACAGTTGTCGAGATATGGAAGCAATCTAAGTATCCATCAGCGGACGAATCCTGCCAGCCATAAAAAAGAACAGAATCTCATCATCTGCAGCAACACAGATTGACTTGGAGGGCATTATGTTAAGTGAAAAAAGTCAGACAGAACAGAACAAATATTGTACAAATACTGAAATAGCAGTAGGTACCCAGGTACAGTGAAACAGGAGGGGTTGGGGAGAAGTCAGGAAAATCCCTGGAATAGCAAGGGAAGCTTCTTGAAGGAAATGGGCTTCAGTTGATCAGGATTAAAGTAGTTGACCTAAGTCGAGAAGGACATTTTAAGAAGAAGGAAGACCACATGCCAAGATAAAGGGAAAGTCAACGAGCATCACATCATCAGGGTATGAAAGGGACTTGCTGGGCCCAGGGCCCCACATAGTGCCTGATACGTAGGACACATGTGGGGATAAAGATAGTACAAAGATGGCAGCCAGAATGTGGGACGTTTCATGCGTGTGTGTGTGTGCCCTGCAAACATTTCTAGCATAATATGGCAGATGAGGAGACATCATTGGAGGATTCCAAGCAGGAGAGTTCCAAGGTCAGACTGCATTTCTGAGATTGTTCAGAGAGGTGTGGAGCATCCTATGCCACAGGAAGTGTTCCTGTATGCTTTGGGCGAACCTCTGTGCCCAGGGAAGGGCTCAGACCCTGTGAGATGAGACTCCTCTTAGGACTCTTACAGATGGATTTCAATAAGCCTGCAGAACTAGCAAAACCATTCATAAGCAGCACGACTTAAAATATCTGGGGGGAAAAGATGCACGTAAGAGTATTAAGCTGAGGAATCAAAAGAAAATCTGAATGGAGAAAGATACTTTGTTCTTGGATGGGAAGACACATTACTGAAATAGTTCCAAGTTCACCAGAATAATCTACAAATTCAGTATGAACCAAATGAAGACTCTACAGGTGTTTTTTTTAAAGGATTGTGATAAGGAAATTTCAAAATGTATCTGAAGAAAAAATGAGCAAAATTATCTAAGAAAATTTTGAGACATAGATTACAAAAATCACAATAATGATGCAATATTTAAAATTTTATGGGAGTTGTGTAAACATAAAACAATGAAGCAAGAGGAACAACCTAGAGTCTTGCAATAGACTCTTGTAAAATTGGACTTAGAATATGATACCCTCACTGTGAACTGGATAGATTTTTAAATAAGTAGTGTTTTGACGATTTGGTAAAAATAAGAAAGATATCCACCTCATGCCTGTGTATGTGCTCAGTCATTTCAGTTGTGTCTGACTTTTTGCGATCCCAAGGACTGTAGACAGCCAGGCTCCTCTGTCCAAGGAATTTTCCAGCATGAAATACTGGAGTGGGTTTCCATTTTCTTCTCCAGGGGATCTTCCCATCCCAGGGGTTGAACCTGCCTCACTTGAGTTTTCTGCATTGGCAGGCAGATTCTTTACCACTCACACCACCCGATATTCATCATAGCATTGTCTGCAATAGTAAGAAATTAGAAACAACCTGAGCTGCCTTGGAGACTCAGAGGTAAAGAATCCACCTGCAATGCAGGAGACCCGGGTTCAATCCCTGGGTCAGGAAGATTCCCTGGAGAAGGGAATGGCAAGCCACTCCAGTATTCTTGCTTGGAGAATTCCAAGAACAGAGGAGCCTGGTGGGCTACAGTCCACAGGGTCACAAAGAGTTGGACACGACTGAGTGACTAACACTTTTACTTTTACATGACTGTGGATGAAATGGTGGAATGATGGTTGAGTTATCTGTGATGTATTTTATACAGAGAAATAGAAGA
Organism: Muntiacus reevesi; assembly: GCF_963930625.1. Lineage (NCBI taxonomy): Eukaryota > Metazoa > Chordata > Mammalia > Artiodactyla > Cervidae > Muntiacus > Muntiacus reevesi. The sequence goes on from NC_089260.1 coordinate 45,886,396, forward strand.
AGCTGCAAAACAGTGAAATGGCAAAATCTTCATACTACATTGTGAGTAAAAAAGAGAGGGAAATGTCAGAGTCACATTTCTATAGCTATAGAACATTGCTAGGGTCTGAATGTTTGTGGCCTCTAAAATTTGCAGGTTGAAACCTAATCCCTAAGGTGACAGTTTTGGGAGGTGAGACCATTGGGAGTGGGTGGGGTCATGAGGGCTCCAGAGAAAATTCTCACCTTCTTCTGCCAAATGAAGATACAGAGCAAAATCTGCAACCTGGCAGAGGAATTTGCCTTTAGTCTAACCTGACCTTGCTGTGACCTTGACCTTGGATTTTCAGATCCAAAACTGAGGAATAAATTTATGTTGTCTATAAACTACCATTCTGTGGTATTTTGTTTCAGCAGTCCAAATGGACCAAGACAAATATGGATTACTTAAATATATTAACATACAAAACATATTTCAAATATATATACATGTGTATATATATATATGAAAATGTACAGAAAAGGGTCTCAAGACACAAGCCAGAAAAAAACAAGTGGTTTTCTCTGAGGCAGAGGTTTTGAAAGTGTGGGATTCTTTAAGAAAAACTTTGTTTTTCTTGTGGAATGGATATAAAATGCTGATTTATGACAAGGAAATGGAGGGCATTCCCACCTGATAGTTGCAATTGTTTTTCTCTGAAACAACATGAAATATAATCTGTTGACTGCAAATAAATACCATTTTTATGGTGATAAAAGCTTAGAATGGCTTCTGTGGGACCCCCATATAAGGTTAAAAGCCTTAAATTTGTAGGCACCAAACCAAAGGGATTTTTAATGGTACCAAGCAGTGATCAGCAAGAAACGATGAACTGGAAAAATGATGGATGGGTTAATAGGAGATGTGGTGATTGGTGGAGCAAATGGAGGTGAGGATTTTGAAGATGCAAATAAGAGAATGGGAAGGATTTAAATTACAAGGTGAGGATGATGGTCTAGAAGAAGAGTCAAATAATCGGAGGCCTTCTGAGGTCCACTTGTCTAAATCATGTGCTCTAATCATTTGCTCATTTTCTCTTGGTGGTCTGACCTTTTCTTTTTGATTTGTAGAGCATGAATCCTTTGTTATATGTCTTGTGACTACACCTGCATTGTGAGTTAAGGAGTGAGAAAGTGGAAAGGATGAGAGTTATGATTGGAAAACCCGAAACCCTAGCTGAAATCCCAGCTCAAGGGAATGGTTTGCTGAAGTGAAATGAACATGAAATTCATGAATTTCTAGAAGAACTGGAAGTTTTGTGACCAGGGAGTTGAGTGAGTTGTGTATAAGAAGTCAGAGGTTGGTCATGATGAAACTTGAAACTTGTGGGAGGATAAGAGAAATGCCAGAGTTGTAGTTGGATCCATTAGGAGTGAGGGTGGGGGGAGATGAGAGACAGTTTGTGGGGTTCTTTATACCCAGATGAAATGTCTCTTGAAAGAGGAGGGGCTTGCTTCAAGGTGGAAGCATCATGGCTTGAAAGGGAAAAGAGAGACTTATAAGGAGGCATAAGCAGATGACTTTGTAGCTCTATCTATGGGGCTGAGACATGATGGAGAAAGAAATGGCTTCTGTTTGAAAGGTCTGCTGTGGAAAGGTGAGTCTGTAAATCAGAGGCACGTTTCAGTGACTGTTTTCTAGAGTCTCTATATACTCTTATGGAACAGGTGAGATGATTGGCTGAGGATAAGATGGAACACATTTCAAATTTCATTGTCAAACAATGAATTCCGTGAGTTCAGTTCAGTTGCTCAGTTGTGTCTGACTCTTTGCAACCCATGGACCGCAGAATGCCAGGCCTCCCTGTCCATCACCAACTCCCGGACCTTACTCAAACTCATGTCCATTGAGTTGGTGAAGCCATCCAACCATCTCATCCTCTGTAGTTCTCTTCTCCTCCCACCTTAAATCTTTCCCGGCATCAGGGTCTTTTCCAGTGAGTCAGTTCTTCACATCAGGTGGTCAAAGTATTGGAGTTTCAGCTTCAGCATCAGTCCTTCCAATGAATATTCAGGACTGATTTCCTTTAGGATGGACTGATTGGATCCCCATGCAGTCCAAGGAACTCTCAAGAGTCTTCTCCAACACCACAGTTCAAAAGCATCAATTCTTCAATACTCAGCTTACTTTATAGTCCAACTCTCACATCCACACATGACTACTGGAAGAATCACAGCTTTGACTAGACAGACCTTTGTTGGCAAAGTAATGTCTCTGCTTTTTAATATGCTGTATAGGTTGGTCATAGCTTTTCTTCCAAGAACAAACATCTTTTAATTTCATGGCTGCAGTCACCATTTGCAGTGATTTTGTAGCCCAAGAAAACAAAGTCTGTCACTGTTTCCATTGTTACCCCATATATTTGCCATGAGGTGATGGGACTGGATGCCATGATCTTAGTTTTCTGAATGTTGAGTTTTAAGCCAATTTTTTCACTCTTCTCATTCACTTGATGAAAGAGGCTCTTTAGTTCTTCTTTGCTTTCTACCATAAGGGTGTTATCATCTGCGTGTCTGAGGTTATTGATATTTCTCCTGGCAATCTTAATTCCAGTTTGTGCTTCATCCAGTCCAGCATTTTGCATGATGTCCTCTGCATATAAGTTGAATAAGCAGGGGGACAGTATACAGCCTTGACGTACTCCTTTCCTGATTGGAGCCAATTGTGTGAAAACTTGTTGAAATTCAATATCAGGTTTTAAATCCCTTAAATCTTGTCAGCATATAATTTTTCTTTATTGAACTAGAATCATCAATTTTATGTTTATATAAATGCTACCTCCTCTTTCTGGTTGTGGGTTGGATGAGGTTTCAATCAGGAAAAGGAGAGAAGATGGAACTTCTCGGCACACTGTATAGTGATACAATTTAAGCCAGGAGACAGATTGCAAGGATGTTACTTGAATTTTTACATTACAGAATTTTGGTTCCAGCTAGCTAAGTGTTTCATTAAAGGTGGTTCCTGTTGAGATGGCTTCACGGTTCCATTTTGAACCCTGGCTCTTCTTCCAGCTTCTGAAAGCCTGTAGGTTGCACAGCGGTGTCAGGAACTAACATTTGGGCAGCTAAGGAGAGTCATATGTTATCTTGCTGTATGAGATGATTAAATAGACATTGACTGATTCGTTCTATTCATTTTGCTCAGTCTGGTTGACACTGACAAGCTTTCTTGGAACGTTAAATTAGATCAAAGATGAAAATAAGTCAGATTTCTTTACATGATATGTTAACTTATTCATAACAACACTGATGATTTCAGAAAATTAAACTTTCCTATACTGATATAATTTTGGCTTTGGTCATAGTAAATATGATTTTTATTAAGATTAGAGACTAAAATATTTTCTAAGAGTAAACAATACCAATATTGTAAAAAAAAAGAAAAAGAACAAACTCAACAGGAAGAAAGGATTTTTAAGAAAGAGATTCATGTATTTATGGGCAGTATTTCAGTCCATCTCTAATTCAGTCTTGGACATTAATCTTGGGATTTTTTTTTCAAACAAACTGCTTTTTCATTGTTTTATTGGTATCATCATTCTCTCATGGTCTAGGGTTAAATTATTATATTCACATTTGACTTCTTGCTCCACTTGATACTCCCTTTTAAGCTGGCAAATCCTGTGTATTCTGCAGGCATTATATCTTTTATAGTTTTCTTTTTCTCATTATTTCCTTTTGCATAACCTGAAATCATGATCTCATTTTCTCTACTTTAAAGTCATTGCAAATAAAACAGTAGCCCTCCTAATGATATCATTTTTCATTTTCTCTATTTTTATACCTTCTTTTCTACAAATTTAAGTCCAAATTTTAAAATATTGACTCGTGCAACAAATATTCACGAAGTTTACATTCTAGGGAAAGTGAGACATGGTCTTTAAAAAGTAGAAAAATAAATGGAAAGTTAATTTTGGAAAGTGCTATGAAAAAAAAGGAAACAGACTAAAGAAGATTGACAAGGTGGAACTAGAGGAAAATTGACTGTGATACTAATGAAACTAAAGCTGAAGCATCCCTCAACTGCAAAGATCCATTCTCAAGCACCCTACAAAGGTGTTCATGTGGCTATATTTACCAGGGTAAGATATTTTACCCAGTCGGTTAATGTACGGTCTTTAAAGAGGGGCCCTCAAACTCTATGATTTGGAGTCAAGCCTAGGCAAGGGACTAATTAAATGTGTCAATCAGGAAGAGCCTTACCAAGGAGAACACAGTGAACAAAATAGAGTAGCCATTTTAAGACACGGAGCCTGTGTTTTCTAGGCAGAGGAAATAGCAAAACAAAAACCCTGAGCAGACCTGAGTTTGAAGCAGTGTGTCTGAAGCTGAGTGAGTGAGGTGCAGAGTGGGGAGAAACGAGATAGGGAGACAGCCAATGGCCCCGCCACATATGGCTTTGCAGGCTTTATAAGGAAGTCGGATTTTGTTTCAACTGCAATGTGAAGCCGATGAAAGGTTTTAATGGGTGTTCCAACAATATAATTTAACTTTGAAAAGCTTATTCTGGCTTCTGTGTAGAAGGAGATTGGAGAGGGGAAGAATGGGAGCTGGGGGACCAGTTAGCAGCCAAGGCAGTACTTCAGGCAGGAGATTAGGTCTGCTTGGACTAGACGGGTAGCATTGGAGAGAGGTATTCAGAATTTATTTTCAGAGAAAAGTGGGTGGTAATTTTCAATGTAATGGAAATCAAGAGTGAAAGAAAGGAATCAAAGGGAACTCCAGGGTCTTTTGACCTAAGTAGATAGACAATTAGACCATTTACTAAGAAGGAAAAGATTGAGAACACAGGTTTTGGGAACAGTGGAATCAAAATCTCTTTTTCATCATGTTGAGGTTGTGATTACTATTAGCCATGCAAGTCAGCTTCAAGGAGGCAGTTAGATATCAAGTTTGGAGGTTAATGAAAAGGCTGAATAAAGATAGAATTTGGAATAGTTGGCATAAATGTATTATTTACTGTCATGGTATTAGATAAAATGACCTAGAGAGAGTGTATTTAGAGTAGAATCATTCAAATGCCTTTGCAATCTGTATTATTTCCCACTATTTATACTGTGATCTTTAAAATGACTTTTTCTTATTCTCAGTATTCTTGCATTTAAACAAAAACATCCTTCCATTTGGTTTCTTTGCTTCTCTAAACATCCTTCAAAAACTACGTGCATCTTTCAAAAACCAGCTCAAGAATCTGTTTCTACGTTTATTTAGCATGAACTTCCTTCCCAAAGCAAGTCCTACTTCTGGTGAATCTATCTAGAACTTTATCTGTATCCTCATTTTCTGCTCGACCTTACAGTGGCATGTAACACTGTCTTTTATCCCTTAATACGTTTTGCTTCTGAAGTGCAGGGTTTATATCATTTTCATGGTCCAAATGATCTGGTGTGCCTTACCTATATAGACAACCAGTGTCATGGTAATCTGAACATGGATTGGAAAATAATTTCCAACACCGAGTATTTCATAAAGCAGTGAGTTTATGAAGAATGGACAGCAGAGTTAATGTGGGTACTGCGAGCTCAGCGGACTAACCTCCTGACGGGCCAGGGACAGTTGACTGATGGGAGAATAGAGTTTATTACTGGGAGACGCTGTTAGAACAGCAGGCTGGCTCAAGGGAGAACCGATGCTTTCATGGGCTGGTAGTCGGTTAGTCACTAAATAGTGTCTGAGTCTTTTGCGACCTCACAGACTGTAGCCCACCAGGTTCCTCTGTACAAGGGATTTCCCAGACAAGAATACTGGAGTGGGTTGCTATTTCCTTCTCCAGAGGATCTTCAGGACCTAGGGATTGGACACGTAATGCCAATCTCCTGCATTGGCAGGTAGATTCTCTACCACTGAACCACCAGGGAAGACTCAAAACAAAGAAAATTCCTGCTGGAAGGGTGGCATTAGGTGACTGGTTAGGGTGCTATAGGATGAGGACCAGGGTGAGCATCTTTGCTAATTTGTGGTCAGGAAACTGGCTGGTGAGGATCAGGGGGCTTTTGGCAATGGTTAACATGAGGCTCAGTTAGTTCCAGAGATGACCTTTGTTCTGGGCTCTGGTTCTGTGACCTTGGTACAAGGCCTTGCACTTGTGACCTTAACATTGGACTCCACATTCAGAGCAAAAATCCTATCTATACATCATTAGTCAGTGAAATTAAATACAAACTCTTATTTAGCCTGAGTTTTCTAGGCTTTGCTATTATGCAGTTAGAATCAATACAGAATTTTATCTAGGCTCCTAAAATTCCTTTATGGTGATTATTAAGTACTTGCTCTAGATCAAGTGCAGGATTTCCAGTCTTAAAATGTTATTTGTAGCCAGATATGCTATATTTACAAGCACATGAACTGTTTTCCCTTTTACTACCTTAAATGTTTAGAAGTAAATGTACCATTTCTGAGTTCCTAAAGTTTTTTAGAATCACCTTTATTAGGTGTAATTTATGGGTACAGCCTTTTGAGCTTTGATATGCTTCCTGTTCTGTAGATAAGATTTGTCTTCTTTGAGTATCAAATGAATGATGCAGCATGCCATCTTTAGTTTCTTGTCTCCTTTGCTCAGCATATTTTTGAGCTTCATTCTTGTTTTATGTACATTAGTATTTTTTTCTTTTATATAATATAGATGTATCACATGTCCATGTACTTGTTAGATATTTAGATTGTTGCCAGATTTTGACTCGCTTTAGTTTTCTGTTGCTGTGTAGCACGCTATTCCAAACCAAACAGCTTCAAAAATGGTCATATTCATTATCTCAGGAATATCCCAGGAATCATCCTGGATCAAGAGTCTAGGTACAGCTTAGCAGAGGTCTCTGCAAGGCTACAATGAAGGTGTCTGCCAGGACTAGATTCACATCTGAAATCTAGGCTGGGAAAGGACTATCTTCCAAACTCAGCCATAGTTTTGGCAGATTATATTTCCTTGTGGCTGTAGAAAACATGGTCACTTGCTCCTTGGAAGGCAGAAATGGAAAGCAACACTTTCTGTATAGTCTGCTGTCAAGATGAAATCTTACATACCATAGTGTAATCACAGGAGTGATAATGGCATTACTTTGCCAGGTTTCGTTGGTTAGAAGTAAGTTCTAGGTCCCCTCTACCCAGAGGAGGAACGGATTACTCCAGGGCATGAACATCAGGGGATGAGGATCATGGGGTCACTTTAACGTTTACCCTTCACATAGCTATTGTGAATCAATTTGCTATGAATACTTATGTATAAGATTTTGGGTGGACATATGTTTGTGTTTCTTTTGGATAAACACACAAGAGTGAAAATGCTGGGATATGTAGTAGTAAGAGCATATTTAACTTTTTATTAAATTGCCAAGCTATTTTTGAAAGTGGTTTTACCATTTTAAATTCCTATCAAAATGTATAGGATTTCCAGTTATTCCACATTTTTACCAAAGTCTGGTAATGTCAGTTAGCTATTCAATGGGTGTATAGTGGTATCTATTTTTGCTTTAACTTTGCCTTTCTTTAATAATTAATGATTTGGGCCATTGTTTTCTGTGTTTATTGACCATCTGGGTATTCCTTTCATGAGTATCTCTTTTAAATCTTTGGGTCTTCTTTTTGTTGGGTTGTTTACATTAACATTTTTTGATACAAGCCATATGTCAGAAAAATATACTGTGAACATTTTCTTTGTTGTTTTCAAAGAGCAGAAGGTTTTAATTCTGAAATCTGCTATTGCTTTTTTCTTTTATATTCTGTGCTTTTTGCACTCTAAGTAATCTTCACCTCCCCAGCACTCCCAAAAATTTCTCTTAAGTTTTCTTCTAGAGGATTTATAATTTTGTCTTTTTTCTTTGGTGTATAATCAATTTTAAATTAATTTATGTATAAGGTGTAAGGTAAGAGTAAATTTTATATTTTTCATATAAATATCTAGTTGTTTCAAAATATCTAGTTGTATAAGGTGTAAGGTAAGAGTAAATTTTATATTTTTCATATAAATATCTAGTTGTTTCATATAAATTTTTGATAACACTATATTTTATCTTGGCTGCCTTGGCAAAAATCAACCATATATGCCTGAATCTCTTTATATTATTTCATTAATCTACATATCTTTATGATAATACTCCACTGTCTTTGTTACTGTAATTCTATAGTAAATCTTCAAATCAAGTGTTTTAAGTTCTCCAACTTTGTGTTTCTCTTTCACAATACATTGACTATTTTTGAAGATCCTTTTTACTTAAATGAAAATTTAAAAATAATTTTGTCAATATTATTTTTAAAAACTGTCTTGGATTTGGATTAGGATTATATTAATCTCTAGATCAATTTGGGAAAAATATTCAGTGTTTAGATACATGAATATGGTATATCTCTTCATTTATATACATCTTCTTTAATTTTTGTCAGCAATATTTTATAGTTTTCAGTGTACATATTTTTTGTTAAATATAATCCTTTAGGTTTTTGCAGTTTTGGACATTGTCATAAATGGTATTTTTGTTGAAATATTCCATTATTCATTGCCTGTATATAGAAATGCAACTGACTTTTATAACTTGATTTTTGTGTTTTGTTAACTTAATAATTCAGTTAAAAATTCTTGTAGCATTTGATTTTTCCCCTAAAGGCCTGTTATAGTTCACCAGTAAAGCCATCTAGGTGTTGAACTTTGGGGGAGAAGATTTTTAATACAAATTAATTTTCTTTAATAGATAAAGGATTTTTCAGATTTTTAAGTTAAATAAATTTTAGTAATTTGTATCTTTCAAGATATTTGTGTGTTTCATATAGTTTGTCATATATTCACATAAAGTGGTTCATAATATTCTCTTACTATCCTTTAATATCTCTATGATCTGTAGTGATATCTCCTTTGTTTATCATATTGATAATTTCTATTCATTCTTATGTCAAAGAATCAGCTTTTGTTTTATTAATTTTCAATATTGTCTGTTTTCTGTTTCTTTGTTTTTATTATTATCTTCATTCTGCTTAAATTTATAGATTTCCAAAGTTGAAGTATAGGTCATTGCTACTGAACTTTTTCTTTTCTAATACAAACATATTTGTGGCCCAACATATATTCAATCATAGTGAATGTCCTACATAGATTCTGTATAATTCAGCTTTCGGGTAAAGTGTTCTGTTAAATGTCAGTTAGGTCAAGTTGGTTGCTGGTGTTGATTAAGTCTTCTAGAACCATTTTGATTTTCTGTCTTCTTTCTTTCAATTATTGAGAAAAGAATGTCAAAATGTCTAACTATTTGTGTCAGTTCTGTCCGTTTTTACTGTACCAATTTTCAAGCTCTCTTATTAGGTGCATACACATTCAAGATTGTTTTTGCCTTTTTGATGAATTATCCTTTATCCTTATGAAATATTCATCTTTGCCCTTGATAACTTTTTTTTGTTTTGAAGTTTTCTTTTCTAGATATTAATATTGCCATTCTAGTTTTCTAATAATTAGTATTTGCTGAATGGCATGTATTTTTCCACTTTTCAGTTTTTAGCCTAAGGGTGTCTTTACATGTAAAATGAGTTTCTCATGATAGTTTGTGTTGGAATTTGCTTTTTTGCCCAATCTAATTTTTTCCTTTTAATTATGCTTTAAATATTTGCACTTAACATTATTATTGCAATTATTATTGCAATAATTTTTGAAGCAACATTTTACTACTTCACATATAGCATAAGATTCTTGCAATAATATACTTCCATTTCACCCTTACCATCTTTTGTACTATGGTCATCATACACATTACTCCTGCACGGATCTTAAAACATACAATATACTGATTTTATTTTTAAGCAGTTATCTTTACAAGTTTAAGATTAGGAAACTTTTAAAATATTATTTCTGTCACTCCACATTCCTCTGTGTTGCTCCAAGTATCCTCCTGATATCCTTTTCTTTCTGTCTAAAAAAACTTCTTTTCACTTTTCTCATATTATAGGTTGCTAGTGATAAATTTTATTTTTCTTTCTCAGAAAAGCAAACTTCATTTTGGCTTCATATTTGAAAAGTTTCTAGGTTAACATTTTTTTTTCTTTCAATACTTTAAAGATGTTTATCTTCTGGGTTTTATGTTTCTAATAGGAAACCTTCTGTATTGTTTATACCTATGTGTCATATGCCTCTTCCCCATGATGGTTGCCTTTAAGAGTTTCTCTTTATGAATAACTTTAAGTAATTAGATTAAGATATACCTTGGTGTGTTTGTTTGTTGGTTGGTTGCTTTAACAAGTTTAGAATTTATCAAATTTATTTCAACTATAGGATTATAACTTTAATCAAATTATGAACATTTCATCCATGCTTTTATTTTTTTGTTTTTGGTCTCCCCACTCTCCATACCTATTAGGACTCCAATTGCACAAATGTTAGATTTTTTGATATTGTCCCCAAAATTACTGAGGTTCTGTTTTTTAGGAGTTTTTTTGTTATTGATGTTCAGTCATTTATTTTCTCACTGTGCATTATTTTGGATTGCTTTATTGCTGTAGTTACAAGTTTAGTGATCTTTCCTTTTGAACTGCCTAATTTGCTATAAATATAATCCAATAAAATTTTTATTGAAGATATTCTCTTTTTCATTTTTAAAAGTTTCACTTGTTCCAGTAGATTCTGTCCTCATTAAGCTCATCTTCTTATTTTAATTATTGAGCATATTTATAATAACATTTGGGCTTCCCTGGTGGCTTAGGTGGTAAAGAATCTGCCTGAGTACAGGAGACTTGAATTAGATCTCTGGGTGGGGAAGATTCCTTGGGAAAGGGAATGGCTACCTATTCCATTCCAGTATTCTTGACTGGAGAATTCCATGGATGGAGGAGCCTGGTGAGTCCATGGAGTCTCAAAGGGTTGGACACGACTGAGCAGCTAACACACACACACACACACACACACACACACACACACACACACACACACACTCACACACACACACACACTAGCATTTATAACATTTGTGTCTGCTAATTTCATAATCTCTAAGATTTCTACATCTATTTCTATTTTGTGAATTTTCTCATTTTCATGAGTTACATTTTCCTGCTATTTCAGATATCTTCTAGTTTTTGATTGGGTAAAAAATATTAAAACATTGTAATTGTCATTTTCTGAGTACTAGATTCTGTTAACTATCTTTACAATTTCTTTTATGTGTTTGACAGGCAGTCAGGTTACTTATGGAGCAGATTGATTGTTTTGAGGTTAAAGCAGGTCTAGATTTGATATTACTCTAGATCTTGTCATGTCCCACTACTGTAATTTGACTTTGTTGGGAGTCTCTAATGAAGATTTTCTATGTGGTCTCTCTACTGTCGATGGTGATAACTTAAATAGTTTCTGCACTTGTATGAGTTTTGGGAATTGCTTGGTTTACAGATTTTCAGTAATATTTTTTCACCAGATGTTGTTTTTGGTCCAGCAGTACAGAATTTTGCTCTAAACAAGCACAGATTGGCAGCCAGCCAAAGAGTCAGGTGAATACCATGGAGAATTCTGGGCTCTTTCTTTGAACAGCTCCCTCTTCTCAAGTAATATGACCCATAAATTCCAGCCACTTTGACACAATTCCAAACTGTCTTCTCCACTCAGCCTTCTTTGCTTAGCTTCCCCACTTGTGCTACAATCTTGGAAAAAATCTCTCTTGGTAAAAAGCTGGGACGGTCATAGGAGTCACTACATTTGTTACCACTGCCTCGAAGATCACAGTCCTGTGCTGCCTATTGTCCAGTATCTGAAAATAGGTGTTTCATATATTTTGTCCTGTCTTAAAATTGGTGATGGTAGGACGGTGTATCCAGATCTGTTTCTCCCTCATGAGTGGAAACAGAGGTTTTCAGTGTCTTAGTTTCCGAACTAAGGATTTTCATGCTACAACTTCTCTAAACCAGAGGATCTTAATAGAACAATTGAATAGTGTATGTCAGGCACTATGCGTACTGTTAACGTGTGTTATGTCTTTTGGTTTTCTCAAGAATATTTTCATGTACATACTTTTCTTTCTCCTATTTACAGACTGAAAAAATGGGAGAAATGAAGTAATTTGTCCAAGGAACCACAGCTAGGAAAGGTTCAGGTGAGTCTCAGACCCAGGACTGCCTGACACTGTTTGTACGCTTCATTGCTACTGTAATGATGTAGTGGTTTTGTCTTACTGCCTTGGGCATATCTTGTAAGTGAAAGGAATAAACTTTATCGATGATTTACAATAAGAATAACTGTGTTCAAGGTTATCCCCTTTTTACTTTCATTACTTTGTATATGGCATTTTTTGAGGCGCATACAAGAAGTGACGGTAAATGTAGGAGTCCATGAATGTTACATGGAAATTTTTTCTGTGTATGAATCTCATCTTTCACGAGTGACCGCTGGGAAATGGTTGTGAACAACCACTATAAACTGTTATGGATGATTAATCAGAAATGTATAGCTGAAAGAATAATAGATAAAAAAAGTCAGAAGCCAAGAGCAACATAACCAAACAACAAAAGATACAATACTAGGTGCTGAAGGTTAAAATAAATCTGGGCAAGTTCGTATTTATTCAGGGAGCTACAAACTCACATGAGCTTTTTTTTTTTTTTTTTTTTTTCCTGGCAGTGAAGGTTGAAATTCTCCTTTGTCTTTCTTAAAATTTCCTTTCTTACTCTTGAGCATCAAATCCTCATAGACATGAGACAGTCATTTTCTAAGCATTTCCTTAGAGGGCAAAATAAAACCTTTCTGTCTGTGGTTTTTAACAAGGTGGAAAGTGGCAGTAAACAGAAGAGTCCAACTACAGTAGCTCTCTTTATGTAACTGTATTTTTCTCCTTTAAGTGTATTAAAGGTAAAGCCTTGTGACTATATTCCTGTGACTCTACGATAAATTTGTTAAGACTCCATGCAGTTTTCTAGAAAGGAAAGTGAAGGTGTAGCTTCCTGTCGTCTTCATGCAGGTAACCCATCAAGCACAGGGCTGAGAGTCTGGTGAGAAGTTTGAAAGATAGGATCACAGTTGAGAGCCGTAAATGGAGCTTAAGTGTTTGTCCAGCTGGAAAGTGTCTGCGTGTAGTTTATGTCACGTGATCCAAAGCAAGGTTTAACTGAACAGTTCTGTCGAGGTTTATCTGTGGTCATGATATCCCACAAAGTAAAACATAAATGGTATTAAGGTGCTTTGGAACATATCCCACCTGGCTATAGTCCTAGGAGCCAAAAGGAAAAAAAAAAAAAGTCTCAGAGAGTAGAAATTCAACATTTTTGTTATATTCAACAGATTTTCTTTAAGACACTTGCCCTAATGGTGTTAATGGGCTCTAATGTACCCTTATCTTTACAAAGTCCTTTCACTTGTAAAAAAAAACATAGTAGAACCATTAAGAAAATTAAACGTGAGAAATGAGGGGGAGCTGACGCAAAGGATCCGACAGCTTTGAATGTCTATTGCTTTGTGTTACCCTATATGGTTTTCCTAAGTATTGTGTTAAAAAAATAACTCTTAATACAAGTTTCAATATCTACTTTAGATAGAACAAATACTTGATCTTCAATTTCTCATATGAGAATTGGTGGGTACATGTTTTATTATGCTTTCTTACATTCTATTCCTATTTAATACATCCTTATATATAAAATTAATTATATATTACTTAATTAATAATATATTATATATTGGGGCTTTCCAGGTGACTCAATGATAAAAGCATCTGCCTGCCAATGCTGGAGTTGCAGGAGACGTGAGTTCAATCCCTAGGTTGTCAAGATCCATTACAGCAGGAAATGGCAACCCAGTACTATATTCTTGCCTGGGAAATCCCATGGACAGAGGAGCCTGGTGGGCTATAGTTCATGGGGTTGCAAAGAATCGGACACAACTAAGTGACTAAGAATGTATGCATATTATATATAAATATTATCAGTATATTAATTAATGGCATATAGTTTTATATATAAATATATATTTGTCTCCTATTTTCTGTAGTTTGAGTTATGTATTTGCACTTTTTAATGCTAGATGTTGCATACCCACTCTATTTATATAATACATATATATGTATTTGTGTTTGCATGTGTATACGTAGTAAAGAGTTTGACATGACTGAAGTGGCTTAGCACGCACACACATGTATACATTCTCCCACCCCTATTTTCTGTAGCATGTGTTCTTATAAGCCACCACGAATAATCTGGGGGTAGAGGTAGTTATGAGTTAGTTAATAAGTAAACAAAAAGCTATGTTAAATTACAGCCCAGGTATGTAACACCTTTCTCTTTAGTAGATCCATTAACCATAAATGTGAAGCTCTGGGAGCAAAAGCAAGGGAAGAGAAAGACCATGTACATTCAAACCAGAGCACAACTGATGAAAGGGTAAAGGGCAAATACATTTTGATTTTAATGTTACTTAACCCTTTCAGAGCCCCAGAGAAGGTAGACAGGGTTGAACAAAAGGATACTGTTGGAAACCCTGCCGAGGTGACCACACAATAGCTCTGAGGGTAGCAGAATGAATGACTTGCAAAGAGATCGCAGGCTACTAGGGCCATTGGCCCAGGAGGGGTTAAACAACTTTATCTGATCTTCAACTCTTTTACTGAACAATTAACAACCTACAGTCTGGAGAAGTTAAAAGCTAGAAGTGAAGCCAGGGCTCCTCAAGACTCCAGCTGGCATTAAATGACAAGGAAGAATTCAGGGGCCAGACAAAGCCGTTATTATGAGCCACCACCAAGAAAGAAAATAAAATTTTTTAAAAGGGGTGTGTGTGTGGCGGGGGAGGGGTGGGGGAGAATGGAAAACAGAACTTAGGAGCAACTTTATGTATGGTTTTTAAGTAAATTAAACTTGAACTGTTAATCTTCTTGCCTTTGTTTTTAAACTTGTTTGATAAAATTTCAATTCCAGAATATTTTTAATGGCTGTTAATGAAAGTGCTGATAAATAACAGCATTTGTGAAAAGTTTATGATCCTTGCAAATTGAAATACAATGATCAATTATTTTTCATTTAACTTCTCATCTCAACCAAAGGGCAGGAGACATTTGTGGATTAAATTCTTTGGAAATGGTACTGGCTGCCATTTCAGCAGAAAAAAGAATCGTGATTTATTTCCTTGCTATCTTGTCAAAAAAAAAAAAGCAAAGACACTCTAATCTCATAGGCTTAGTTAATGGACTCTGAGAATTACCAAGTTGCAAAAGATAAAAACTAGTAATTTTAGACTTAATATTATGTCAATATTACTGAGAGAAAGAAAAGATCTCTAAACACCTTAGGATCATAAAATACTTGTTAGAATTTTATACCTCTCTTTGCATCTATTTGCATCAATTAAATTATGTTTTGATTCTCTCCAGGGGGAAAAAGAAGAGTATATGGTGCCTGGGAGAAAAATCAACCTGAAGGAAGAAGGATTGGTATAAATAAATATAATCAGCCTTGGGGTCAATGGTAATTTCAAGGACAGTGTTAGGATTGTAGTTGGTGCATCACAGGTGACAGTGAACCATATAAAAGAATGTGGCCTGGGGCAGGATGGCAGTGTGAGTTGTGGCAGACTAGAAACAAATATTAGCTATGCAGGTGCGATCATAGAAACAAACCTATGCAATCCTGGGACTATGCAAGCATTATAGCCCCACTCAAGACATCATGACATGGTTGAAAAAACAATTTTATCCATTTTTCTCAATCTTATTTCCCCAGAAGCCAATGTTGGGTCATAGTAGGGGATGCTCAAGTGATATTTCTTGAATGAATGAATAAATGAATGACACAGAGTCAGTTGGCCATGGAGACATAAAAGGGGACAACCACCTGGAAGTTACTTCGAGGTGCGTAAGCCAAGGCTCCCTCCCACATGTGTGCTAGACATCTTCCTTTTGCCTGTTCAGATCCACTGCCTACCTTCTCCATGATGCTCTGTGCCCAGGGAAGCTGATCCCCTAGTGTTTGGCTAGATTTTCTCAATGGTCATTTCCTGGCTAAAAGATCAGAAAGAGTGAGATTAGGCCATTATTTTTCAACCTCTTTCCCTGCGATGTTACTCTGCATTGGCTAAAGCCCTCTGCCACGGGTTATTGACAGCTCTTTCTGTAAAGCTAACCAATCTGTTACTTCCTCCCTTTCCTGTTTAGGGTCCTCACTTCTCTTGAGTTGGTAGCTCTAAGATGCTTGCTCGTACATGCTTAGTCATAACCGACTCTTTGTGACCCCATGGACTGTAGCCTGCCAGCGTTGGCAGGCGGGTTCTTTACCACTAGCGCTATCTGGGGGCTTCCTTGGCAGTTAGTTCAGCTGGTAAAGAATCTGCCAGCAGTGCGGGAGACCTGGGTTTGATTCCTGGGTCAGGAAGATCCCCTGGGGAAGGAAATGGCAACCCACCCCAGTATTCTTGCCTGGAAAATCCCTGGTACAGAGGATCCTGGTGGACTACAGTCCATGGGGTTGCAAGAGTCAGACACGACTTAGTAACCAAACAACCACCACCACCACAGCGCTATCTGGGAAGCCCTCTAAAATGCTGGGATGCTGTGATACTCCTTCCTTCTTGGTTTACTCTGCCCATACCTTGGTAAAGAGGACTTATATTAGTCTCTCTTTAAATTATCCATCTTTATTTTGCCAACTCTTTTCTATTGGCCTCCTGATTGACACACATACTAAATTAGTATTCCTAGTGTTGGACTCTGGTTATGTCTGTTCTGAAAAAAATTCATAGATGCATCACATGAGCATTCCTGACTATGAAATACTGATCCAGGCATACCAGACTGACTAGAGTCCCAAAATGCCCCCACGAGCTGTCATACTTCTGTATATTTTGTACATACTGTTTACATGGCTTAATATCATAGTTTCCATTTCATTTCTTTCCCAGGAGAACTTTCACTCATCCTGAAGTACTCCAATTGCGCGATTCTTTTGAAATCCTAGAGGAATTTTATTTGGTGGTGGTGGTTTAATTGCTAAGTGATGTCAACTCTTGAGACTCCATGGACTATAGCTGACCATTCTTCTCTGTCCTTGGGATTCTTCAGGCAAAACTACTGGAGTGGGTAGCCATTTCCTTTTCCAGGGATCTTCCCAACCCAGGGATCAAATCTTATTTACTCATTCTTTATACTACCTGACATAAGTAAGTCATCAATAAATATTACTTGATGAATGGATAAATGACTAAATTGTGGAACATGCTTCAGTAGTTTTACAAGATGAATAAGATATAATCCCTGCCCTGTCAGTAGTAGGGAGGTACTGTATATTGTCAGGCAACATATAAAGCATGCCATAAAATCTTGTTTCCATGTTCAGTGGAGAAAGGATCTTAATTAATTTCCAGTTTATTAAAGGCAGGTATAAAAATGAGAGACAAGTATGTGTAGGGAAAACAGTGGTAGAATTGTGGTAAGGGAAGTGCTCATGTGACTGGCACAGAAGAAGGATACAGATGAAGGAAGCCAGGAAGGATGTTTTTCCAAACAAGGAAAAGAAGTAAGTCATGAAGGCACCTAGAAAACAAGAGGCATGAGATTATGTGTTACCTTTTTTGTGTGTGTGTTCTATATTAACATTCACAAAAAATTATCTAACAAGGAAAGGCACTAAGTAACTGGGTAGACAGAAAAATCAGCTGGTTGACATGGGTAACATATGTCCTTAGCCACTTTAGGGCTGACAAGATGATTTAATACGTGCTGTAGGTAGGGTGGCAAGGACGCACACTATACGTACATGGACCCACCCACATGGGCCCACTTCCAAGACTGATCTAAATTCTAAGGTAGCTGACATCCTGAATGGCAACACAGAAAAACCCAGAACCCTACTGCAGCACTGTCCCTTGAAAAATATCCACCAGCCCCAAGCTGGCAAGTCTATTACACTGGGCCTCTTCCACTCTGGAAAGGGCTGTAATTTATCCCAATTAGTTATAATTCATAAATATTCTAGGTATGTGTTTCCTTTTCCTTCTCCAGAATCTTAGGCCACACTGCTATCTGAAGGCTTATAGTGAGAACACTGACCACGTGAGTATAAGTTGGTTCTGCCATATGCTACACTCCCAGACTGATGAATATTGGAATGGCCTCCTGAGAGACAGTGAGGAACTAGTTTGATAATGAAATTCGGTGAGGATTGGGAGCCATCCTCCAGAAGACCAGTGTATACCTTAAATCATGAACAATTCTATGATGTGCTATTTACAACTGGGCTTCTCAGGTGGCGCTAACGGTAAAGAACCCGTCTGCCAATGGAGGAGAGAGAAGAGATGTGGGTTTGATCCCTTGGTCAGAAAGATCCCCTGGAGGAGGAAATGGCAACCCACTCCAGCATTCTTGCCTGGGAAATTCCATGGACAGAGAAGTTTGGTAGGCTACAGGCCATGGGGTCACAAAGAGTTGGACATGACTGAAGTGACTTGGCACAATTATGGTATGTAGAACATATAAGTTGCGACATCAAATGTTTAAGGTAGGAGTGGCCTCTTGTGTAAGTTTTCTATTACCACCATAAGTGTTGAAGTGAAAGTGTTAGCCGCTCAGTTGTGTCCCACTCTCCATGACCCCATGGACTACAGCCTGCCAGGTTCCTCTGGCCATGAAATTCTCCAGACAAGAATACTGGAGTAGGTAGCCATTCCTTTCTCTAGGGGATCTTTCAACTCAGGGATCGAACCTGAATCTTCTGCATTGTAGGCAGATTACTATTTGAGCCATCATTATCACCATAACAAATGATCAAAAACAAAGCAAATTAAACCAAGAACCGTTTATTATCTCACAGTTCTGTAGGCTTGCTCTCTGCATAGAATGCTCAAAGCCAAATTCACGGCTGAATTCAGTTCCTTGAGAATTCAGTTCTTCAGACCTAGGACTGAAGACCTAGGACTGAAGTAATGGGAAACAGTTCTTTCCTTCTAGAGGCAGCTTGCATTCCTTTTCAGCTGTTCAAGTGACTCTCTTCCAGCCATGGCAAGTTGAATCCCTTTTCATTCTTTGAATATTTCTAATTTCTCCTCTGCTCCATCTCTCTACTCAGGCCAGAGCAGGTTTTCTGTTATTACACAATTACATGTAATCACAGAATAAGCCCATCCAAATAATCCAGGGCAATCTCCCTATTTTAACTAGAACTTTAATTACTCCTGTTAAGTCTCCTTTCCTGTGTAACATCATATTCAAAGATTTCAGGGATGCAGACATGGACATCTTTGGGGACCATTTTACTTACTACTCACTGGCACTTCCTTTCACTTCCAGTAACCTTCTTGGAGAAACTGTGCTTCTGTCCTAATATCTCTGTGAGTCTAGAGGACCTGGTTCCCGGGGTATGTGTCCATCAGTGGACACAACAAGATTCTCCATTCATCTTGTTGGAATTAGTGCTCAGCTTCCCTGGTAACTCAGACGGTAAAGCTTCTGCCTACAATGTGGGAGACCCGAGTTCAATCCCTGGGTCGGGAAAATACCCTGGAGAAGGAAATTCATGCCTGGAAAATGCCATGGGCTGAGGAGCCTGGGGGGCTATAGTTCATGGGGTTGCAAAGAGTCAGACACGAGTGAGCGACTTCAGCTCAGTTCAGCTCTAATGGAGAATAGCATTCAAATCATATAGATTAAAAATTAGAAGTGAGTGAAAATGTTAGTAGCTCAGTCATGTCTGACTCTTTCTGACCCCATGGACAGTAATCCACCAGGCTCCTTCATCCACGGAATTCTCCAGAGCAAGAATACTGGAGTGGGTAGCCATTCCCTTCTCCAGAAAGATTAGCGAATCACAATTTTTAAAAAAAAAGTGTAAAATGTTGTGTGGGACATACCCTCTTGCCTTTGTAGGCAAGATATCTTTTTTTTTTTCCCAAAGGCATAGTGGAGTAAGGACCTATTCTTGCATTTTCAGTTATTTGGGGAAGATTGAGAAGCAAGTGTGATCTGATAAGCTCCATAAATGATAGAAGGGAGGGATCCCATCAAGGCGGGAGGGAGATTCCAGACATATCTCAGGTCCTGGGAATGCACACATGAAAGGGATGATGTGCTTCTCTATCTGAGTGCAGGGGACTGGGTGGGTGGGGGAGTCAGAGATTGTATGGGAGGGTCCTGAAAAACCTGCACCAAGCTGCGAACTCCATGATGAAGCACTTGGTCATGCTGTATTTATAAAGAAGAATTAAAAGCTACTTCAGGGTTTTTCATGAGGAGGGTAAAATGATCCATGTGGTAAATAGAAAAGATAATTTGGGGTGAAATCTTTATTATTGACCTTAAGGAAAAATAGATATGGTCGTGTTTTTACTAGGTTACTTCCTATCAGTTTAAACCACTGGAGGATTCTCAATTAGAAAAGACAAAACTGGGTCATTGAAGGAAACTGAATGTCAAAACCTTGAGAAGTTATACAAGACAGCTGAACACTGAAGTGGTTAAAATTTCATTTTCCCCAAGTCTTATCTTAACTGCCTTTTCCTCAGGACAGTGTCTCTGGTTTCACTGCAACAAGATGTTCTTTGTTGCTAATGAGAATCCATTATGGAGAGTGAGATTACTAAATCATATTTGCAGGAACAGGTTCTAGAACTTCAGATGGCATCCACAATGGTACTGAAAAATTGAGTGTAACTTCATTTCAGGCTACTTTATATTCTTTTTTTTTTTTTTTAATTGGTGGTATATACAAAAACCCAAACCTTTAAATGCCAGAGAAATTAAGTTGAAAAGCATAACTACCTTCTATAATTATGCATGTGTGTTCAGTTGTGTCTGACTCTTTGTGATCCTATGGACTGTAGTGCACCAGACTTCTCTGTCCATGGGATTCTCCAGACAGGAATACTGGAGTGGGTAGCCATTTTCTCCTCCAGGAGAACTTTCTGACCCAATGATTGAATTTATGTTTCCTGCATCTCTTGCACTGGCAGGTAGATTCTTTACCAATGGCACCACCTGGGAAGCCAACCTTCCACATAGAACTTCCTGTATTTCAAAGGTTTCCCTGAGCAATGGGGGCACACAGTTCATTCAAGTCTCACAACAAACCTAAACAGTGGGTGCTTCATAAATGGGCTTCCCAGGTGGCTCAGTGGTAAAGACTCTGCCTGCCAATGCAGGAGATGTGGGTTAGATCCATGGGTCAGGAAGAGCCCCTGGAGGAGGAAACGGCCATCCCTCCAGTATTCTTGCCTGGAAATTCTCATGAACAGAGGAGCCTGGCGGGCTACTGTTCATGGGGTCACAAGAGTTGGACACAGCTTAGTGACGAAACAACAACTTCATAAAGAGAGTTTCAGTGACCAGCACTTAAAAAAAAGTTGGGGTAGAGTTGCTTTAAGGTGTGTTAGTTTCTGAAGTGAATCGGCTCTACATCCCCCCCTCACCATCCCACCACAGACCACCGAACCGAATCCTTGTCCTATACTGCAGGTTCCCACTAGCTACGCGTTTTACTCGAGGTAGTGTATATATGTGAGTCCCAATCTCCCAACACATCTCATCACCCACTTTGCGCTACCCCATCACCCCTGTGTCCACACATCTCTGCTCTATATCTGTGTCTCTATTCCTCCCCTGCAAATAGGTTCATCTTTACCATTTTTCTAGTGTCTGGTTGTTGGTGAAGCCAAAACTCCAACCCAGGCTGTCTGTCTTACTATTGACTCTCTATCTAAACCCCTACACCAGCATTCAGCAAGCTATGGCCGTTAGGCAAAGACAGACCTGCTACCTATTTTTGCAAATAAAGCTTTATTGGCACACCACCATGCTTCTTGATGGACACATGGCTCCTTTCTCATCACCAAGGATTGGCAGAACGGTGGTGACAGAGTCCTCACGGCTTGCAAAGCCTAACATATTTGCTAACTGATCTTAATAGAAAAAAGTTTGCTGATTCATGCCTTAAACTCACTGTATAGTTGCTCCTTGGCAACTGAATGAGAGCTTGGCTCCATCGAAAGGTCTTCATCTCTGTTGAAGCAATTTACGTATTTCATCGTGGGTTAGCATCTGAAGAAAAAATAACTTTGCTGAGAATTTCACTTATTGGTGAATTTGGGGAACGATATTGAAATTTCTTTTCTTCTTTTAGTCATTACATCATTTGGGGGAGAAAAATTCTACCCTGCCTGATTCTGCTCAGAAACAAATTTAACTTTTGCAGAGGAAGTGTATTAGTCAGCGTTCTCTGGGGAAAAAGAATCAATAGTAGAGAAAGAGAGAGAGATACAGAGTTTTACTATAAGAATTTAGCTCAAGTGATTATGAAGTCTGAGAACTCTCAGAATCTGCTGTCTGCAAGCTGGGGACAAGGAAAGCCAGTGATGTATTGATAAGTTCAGTTCAGTTCAGTTGCTCAGTTGTGTCCAACTCTTTGCGACCCCATGGGTTGCAGCATGCCAGGGTTCCCTGTTCAGGCATCACCAACTCCCTGAGTTTACTCAAACTCATGTCCATTGAGTCAGTGATGACATCCAACCATCTCATCCTCTGTCCCCTTCTTCTCCCACCTTCAATCTTTCCCAGCATCCAGGTCTTTTCCAATGAGTCAGTTCTTCACATCAGGTGGCCAAAGTATTGGAGTTTCAACTTCAGCATCAGTCCTTCCAATGAATATTCAGGACTGATTTCCTTTAGGATGGACTGTTTGGATCTCCTTGCAGTCCAAGGAGCCCTCAAAGAGTCTTCTCCAACACCATAGTTCAAAAGCATCAATTCTTCAGCACTCAGTTTTCTTTATAGTCCAACTCTCACATGCATACATGACTACTGGAAAAACCATAGCTTTGACTAGACGGACCTTTGTTGGTAAAGTAATGTCTCTGCTTTTTAATGTGCTGTCTAGGTTGGTCATAACTTCTCTTCCAAGGAGTAAGTGTCTTTTAATTTCATGGCTGTGGTCACCATCGGCAGTGATTTTGGAGCCCCCCCAAAATAAAGTCTGTCACTGTTTCCACTGTTTCCCCATCTATTTGCCATTAAGTGATGGGACTGAATGCCTTGATCTTAATTTTTTGAATGTTGAGTTTTAAGCCAACTTTTTCACTCTCCTGTTTTACTTCATCAAGAGGCTCTTTAGCTCTTTTTCACTTTTTGCCATACGTGTGGTGTCATCTACATACCTGAGGTTATTGATATTTCTCCTGGAAATCTTGATTCCAGCTTGTGCTTCCTCCAGCTCAGCGTTTCTCATGCTGTACATAGAAGTTAAAAAAAAACAAAACAGGGTGACAATATACAGCTTTGATGTACTCTTTTCCCAATTTGGAACTAGTCTGTTGTTCCATGTCCAGTTCTAACTGTTGCTTCCTGACCTACATACAGGTTTTTCAAGAGGCAGATCAGGTGATCTGGTATTCCCATCTTTTTCAGAATTTTCCACCATTTGTGGCTGTCCACACAGTCAAAGGCTTTGGCATAGTCAATAAAGCAGAAGTAGATGTTTTTCTGGAGCTCTCTTGCTTTTTCAATGTTAGCAATTTGATCTCTGGTTCCTCTGCCTTTTCTAAATCCAGCTTGAACAACTGGAAGTTCATGGTTCACGTACTGTTGAAGCCTGGCTTGGAGAATTCTGAGCATTATTTTACTAGCCTGTGAGATGAGTGCAATTGTGTGGTAGTTTGAGCATTCTTTGGTATTGCCTTTCTTTGAGGTTGGAAAGAAAACTGACCTTTTCCAGTCCTGTGGCCACTGCTGAGTTTCCCGAATTTGCTGGCATATTGAGTGCAGCACTTTCATAGCATCATCTTGTAGAATTTGAAATAGCTCAACTGGAATTCCATCACCTCCACTAGCTTTGTTCATAGTGATGCTTCCTAAGGCCCACTTGACTTCACATTCCAGGATGTCTAACTCTAGGTGAGTGATCTCACCATCATGATTATCTGGGTCGTGAAGATCTTTTTTGCACAGTTCTTCTGTGTATTCTTGCTACCTCTTCTTAATATCTTCTGCTTCTGTTAGGTCCATACCATTTTTGTCCTTTATCGAGCCCATCTTTGCATGAAATGTTCCCTTGGTATCTCTAATTTTCTTGAAGAGATCTCTAGTCTTTCCCATTCTCTTGTTTTCCTCTATTTCTTTGCATTGATCGCTGAGGAAGGCTTTCTTACCTCTCCTTGCTATTCTTTGGAACTCTGCATTTAAATGGGAATATCTTTCCTTTTCTCCTTTGCTTTTTGCTGCTATTATTTTCACAGTTAATTCATAAGGCCTCCTCAGACAGCCATTTTGCTTTCTTGCATTTCTTTTTCTTGGGGATGATCTTGTTCTCTGTCTCCTGTACAATGTCACGAACCTCCCTCCATAGTTTATCAGGCACTCTGTCTATCAGATCGAGTCCCTTAAGTCTATTTCTCACTTTCACTGTATAATCATAAGGTCATACCTGAATGGTCTAGTGGTTTTCCCTGTTTTCTTCTTTCTTTATAGAGTTTTTAGAGCAAGTGGCCACTGAGCGGCACTGGAGCAGCCGTGAGGAGATACTCCACCTCCAAAGTCAGGAGTGGCCGTGAGGAGATACCCCACCTCCAAGGTCAGAGAAACCCCGGTAAGATGGGAGGCACTGGAGCGGCTGTAAGAAGATCCCCATGCCCAAGGGTGAAGAGCTCAAACAAACTTGTGTGCACCAGGACGCAGGGACCCCGCAGAGACTGAGAGAGAACTATGTTTGAGCGTCTCCTGTGGAGGTACGGGTCAGCAGTGGACTGCCACAGGGATGGGGGCTCTGGGTGCAGCAGACTTGGGTTTGGCATAAGCCCTCTTGGAGGAGGTCACCACTAACTTCACCATAGAGCTAGATGTATTGATAGTTTCACTCTAAATACTAAGGTCTGAGATCCGAGAGAGCTGATGCTAGAAGTTCTAGATGAAGTACAGGAGAAGACCAATGTCCCAGTTTGAAAACAGTCAGGCAGAAGAGAGAATTCTGCTCTTGATCTAGTCAGTTTTCCAACAGATTGGATGAGGCCCACTCTCACTGGGGAGGGCCAGCAGTTTTACTCAGTTCACTGATTCAAAAGCTAATCTCTTCCAGAAACATTGTCACAGACAAACCGAGAATAACATTAAATCAGATATTTGGGTACCCTATGTCCCAGGTGACACAGTGGTAAAGAATCCACCTACCAATACAGGAGACACAGAGACGCAGGGTTGATCCGTGGGTCAGGAAGATCCCCTGGAGGAGGAAATGGCAACCCACTCCACTATTCTTGCCTGGAAAATCCCATGGACAGAGGAGCCTGGTGGGCTACAGTCCATGGGGTTGCAGAGTTGGGCATGACTGAGCACACACATACATGCCCCAGTCAAATTGATACCTAAGATTACCTATCACAGGAGGAATTCTCCACTGTCTTTCATCTAAATTCAGTTCTCTTACGTCATTACTGTTCTATTCACCACAGACCCAGCACCATGCCTTGTGCACTGCTGATAAATCTTTTATTTAATAAACGTGTATGGAGAAATCACAGAGCTTCACTCACTGGTGATAAAATGGAGATTCACAGTGTGATCTAAGAACTTACAGTCCAATAGGTGAGGAAGAAAAATTTGCAGGTAATTTTAAAAATATTCCTATATGTACATGTATAACTGAATCACTTTGCTTTACACCTGAAACAAACACAACATTGTAAATCAACTATACTCCAGTATAAAATAAAATATAAAATAAAAATTTAAAACATATGTTGGTGAATGCTGTGATAGGGATAATCAGATGTTTTAGTTTTAGCATACTGAAGAGACTTAGGTTGGGCTGCAAATAAGAACAATTTCTTAGAGGAGGTTCTTTTTTTAGCTGATTGTTGATGGAAGGATAGGAGGTAATGGCAATGTTGGGAAAAGATGTTTCAAGGAGAAAGAATAGCATTTGAAAGAGTCTGGATGTAAGTTCTACAAGACTGTATGTAGCCTAGATTGTGAAGGGAGGCTAAAGCAATGGAAAAGAGATAAGATAAAAAGGTAAGCAAGAACCAGAGCATGAAAGGCAGTGTCAAGGCACTTGAATTTTATTAAGTAATGGAAAACCTTGAACTTTGTAAAGTAATGTCTACAGAGTGCTATGATCAGGTTTTTGGTGTGATAATAATTAACTGAACAAACTTGATTTGTTCTTTAATAGTAGAGAGCAAATGTAAATATGGGGAGAGTCAATAGTGGCCAAAATTAAGGATAGAAAGAAAAGGATATTTCCAGAATTTTAATAAGAAAATTATCTTTCTTATTAATCTATCCTTGAGGTGGCAATTGTGGATGATGAATCAAAATTCTTTTTCTTCTTATTCCAACCAATTTTTAATTTCATATTTGTAATCAAGATTGACTTTAAATCCTTAAAATTCTTTCTAGAACCCATTGAAATGTGTAAGTATATCTAATACCTTTTAAGATTCTTTAACATCTATCTATGCATCCATCTAGGGCTTCGCTGGTGGCTCAGATGGTAAAGAAACTGCCTACAGTATAGAAGACCCAGGTTTGATGCCTAGGTCGGGAAGATCCCCTGGAGAAGGAAATGGCTACCCTCCCCAGTATTCTTGCTTGGAGAATTCTATCTAGAGTTGGACACGACTGAGTCACGGATACTTTCACTTTCATGCCTCCATCTATACTATTGCTTATTCTTTCTTGACATGAACAATAAAATAAAATTTCTCCTGAGGTCATCATAACAGACTCATTAATTTTTCAAAAAGAAGTTATTTTTTGAGGACATACTTAGTGCTCTAGAAACCACCTACTGAGGTAGTGTTAATTACCTAATCATCTCCAACTTCTGGGATTCCACGGAGGATGCAGGAGGTAAATGAGTTTTCTCTGGAGTGTGCTGAAATGTCCCCAAGTCACCTAAGTCATTTTGACACTGGCATGCCCAGCTGTTACATGCCAAAGGGAAGACATTTACTCTTTTCCAATTCTACATCTATATTCATCAAGTCATAGCATCTTTCAGATGCCATAACTTAGAGGAAAGATATTTAACTGAAAAGAAAAAATAGAGAATCTTATAAAAGGTCAAAACATCTTTTGCAGGTAGTGACTTTAATTTAATTCTTGTAATTTAAGACAATGGATAATTCCCCCCTAACATCCATAGGATGTTTGAAGTCTGTCAGCCCAATTGTTTTTAGATAGGGCTCTTCTGTATCTTAAAAGCAATTTTGCCCTTTGAATGATCTACTTTTCTGGGTGGTATAGCCTCATCCACATAAATTAGGAATAAAGTGAAAAGATTTCATAGACAGAAAAAAGACATAATATTGGAAAGGTTTGATAGCTTTCAAAAATTTAAATTTCTTAGTGGATGGTCTAAAATAGTCTAATTTTGACATACTTTGTTAATATATCAGGGCTTCCCAGGTGACACTAGTGGTAAAGAACCCACCTGGCAATGCAGGAGACTTAAGAGATTTGGGTTCGATCCCTGGCTTGAGAGGATACCCTGGAGGAGGGCACGGCAACCCACTCCAGTATTCTTGCCTGGAGAAGCCCATGGGCAGAGGAGCCTGGCCAGCTACAGTCCATGGGATTGCAGAGAGTTGGACACGACTAAAGTGACTTAGCACAGCACGGCACATTAGTGCATCAGAGTATAACTTCAGGTTTGTGCTCTTCACTGATACATTTTACTGAAGAAAAGGAAAGGAATACTATTTAACAGTAAAGTGTGCACTTGCTCTAGATTTATTTAATTGGTAGATTTTCATGAACGTATTAAGAATAAAGTGAATTTTATCATAAGAAACAAAAGCTAGGAGATGTGACCTAGTAGGTTGGAAAAGTTCTGATCCTTTTTTCTGAATTACCCTTTGTTCATTTTGCATTAGCATGCACTCCTTTGCCTCTTGCCCCCTTCACTCCCTGTCAAGGGCATTTTTTTTTTCTCATAAAAGACTGACATTACTCTTCAAAGCTTTTGAAGTCATGTTTGTGGTTGCTGTAGTGTGTTTGTGTCATGAGCCAGTGTGATAGCAAGAATTCTTGGCTTTCTTGGGATGCTCAGGTTTACTGTGGGTTTCTATACCTCTGCTGCAGCATGAGGAGGTATTTTATTTCCTTATTTATCTATCTTTAAATATTTACTTATTTTTGTCTGTGTCGAGTCTTAATTGCGTCATGCAGGATCTTCACTGTAGTACACGGGCATCTCTCTAGCTGCTTTGTTGCCCCACGGGGCATGTTCCTGGACCAGGGATGGAACCCACGTCCCCTGCTTTGGAAGGCAGATTCTTAACCACCGGACCACCAGGGAAGCCCTGCCGAGGAGGTATTTTAGAATAACTGGCCAACAGTTCTTCCTAGTCCTCACTGTTCCGTTGACTGAGCACTTTTGACTGCCTTTCCTGGTCTAATTCTCATATTGCTTTCCCTTCGGTGTGTAATAGCTTCTAGGGAATTCTCTTAGCTCCTAGTTCCCTCCTAACGCATCCTCTTCTCATTTTACTGTACTGGAGTTGGTGCTCAATTGCTCAGTTGTGTCCAATTCTTTGTGACCCCATGGGGCATAGCCCGCTAGGCTCCTCTGTCCATGAGATTTTTCCAGGCAAGAATACTGGAGTGGGTTGCCATTTCCTTCTCCAGGTGATCTTCTCGACCCAGGGATCGAACTGGCATTTCCTGCCTTGGCAGGCAGATTCTTTACTGCTGAGCCATCAAGGAAGCTTGTGTTGGAGCTGAACTGGCTACATTTTAGGACCTTAAATGTGATTTAACTTGAAGCTTCACTCTCTCTTTGATGTGGACAAAACTCTTCAAGCAGATGCAAAAGGGGTCCCTAACTAATGCTTTCCATGGTGATGCTGAACAAACAGACTGCACCAACTAAAAATCTCACTAAGAAAAGCTCTTAGGACCATCCTGTGGAATGTCTGGATTCAGTGGAAAATTGATGAACACTGAGAAGGTTGCAATGTGCCTGTTGTATATCATAGCACTTCAAACTATGTTTGTAAATAAACCCAGAAGGAATATTTTAATGTTAACATGGGGCAAAAAAGAGACACAAGGACTTTAAAAGTCACTGGTATATATATATATTTTTCTTAAATGGTGGTGAAAACCAGTGCTCATTTGAGTTGAAGAGAAGCAACATCTGTTGACAATTTGTGATGGTGATAATATGGCAGCCCTGAAGTATTTCACACTTAACTCAGACAACACAGTGCTTTTATCTTTTAAGTAACCAGCGTGTCCTGTTGAGCAGTTACTTTGAAAGTAGTCTCTGTTCTCCTGATCACTTTTTGTTTTTCTCTATTTCAGTGTAATCAATACACTCAATATAAACAGCTAAATCTTCAAACAGATTTGCCTGCCTTTCGAGTGCTACATTTCCAGTTACACACTAAATTAAGCACATGATTGAACATGAACACTAACATTTTCCAACAGGTGGTGAATAAGCACTTTCCATTCATCAGCTTAGCAACAGCACTCTGGCCAAATCGTCACTCTGCTTGAGAGTCCTCCTAACATACCAACAGTTTATAACCAATCTAAAAACTTACATTTTTAATGGAAAAATTTAGGAGAACAAAGTGTCTAATTCTAATCCAAGATTACAGAGCAGAGCAGGAGTTAATATTTCCACATGTGAAGCTAGGAAGTAATAAAATTGTATGTGTTCAAAATATATCAAACTAAGTCTATCTAAGTAAATTTAGTATTGGGCTTCGGACGTTTGGAATTAATAATTAATGCTTGCTCTGCCGTACTAAGACTCTGTGCAACCCTATGGACTGTAGCCTGCCAGGCTCCTCTGTCCATGGGATTCTCCAGGCAAGTATTCTGGAGTGGGTTGCCATGCCCTCCTCCAGGGGATCTTCCTGACGCAGGGATCAAACCCTCATCTCTGAAATCTCCTGCATTGGGATGTGGATTCTTTACCACTAGCACCACCTGGGAAGCCCAATAAATACTTCACAGATTGGAAAAAGTACTATGAAGCTTTTTTTCTCTATCTATGGAACATCAGATTCTTGAGGATCACTTTGCAGGATAAGGAAATGTAAGCATTATTCCTTTTCTTAAAATTAATTACATTTGCAGTTTGCATTGTTTATCACACTGTTCTATGAAGAAATCAAAGTGAAACTACTAAATTCAAGATGATGTCAGTGTAAAATTAACACAGGCAAATTATAATAACTGAGACACATTTTATCAGGATTCTGGAATTAATTTACTTGCTTGTATAAATGGCCTTCATCACAAGATCATATCTGGACAAGCTGGAAAAAACTGAAATTTATCAGGTATAAATATCTTCCTAACAACCATAAAATATTTTCAGAACAGTGTCTTAAGGCAAAAAGCACTTTCACTGGCTGAGTATCAAAGCACCACCTAATGGATTCCAAGAGAGAGGGAGTTAGGGGAGGGATGGATTGGGAGTTTAGAATTAGCAATTGTAAGTTTTATATAGAGAGTGGATATACAACAAAGTCCTAATGTAAAGCAGAAAACTATATTCAGTATCCTAAGATAAATCATAATGGAAAAGAATATTTTAAAAAATGTATGTATATGTGTAGCTGAGTCATTTAATTGTACAGCAGAAATTAACACAACATTGTGTATCAACTATACCTCAGTAAAAAGAATGTTAAAACTGAAAAAAAAGCATCATCTTATCTAGTTGGCATCATATGTTATTCGGGGTGGGGGGGTACAGAGCAAGAGGAAAACAGGATCTCTGGTGTATGTTGTTACTTTTTACCAGGTACAATCCAGGCAAAGTTTATGAACCAAGGTTGAATGACTGATGTGTGTATATTTAAATAACCCCAGAGTCTAACAAGTATCACCTACTTATCCTGTTTGTTCTAACTTGCTAAGGTGGAAGGAAAGGAAGAGAACCAAAGATGGGTGGTTGAATAATGATGGTGTAGAATTGGTGTCAGTTCAGTTCAGTTCAGTCGTTTAGTCACGTCCGATTCTTTGCAACCCCATGGACTGCAGCACACCAGGACTCCCTGTCCATCACCAACTCCTGGAGTTTACTCAAACTCATGTCCATTGAGTCGGTGATGACATCCAGCCATCTCATCCTCTGTCGTCCCCTTCTCCTCTTGCCTTCAATCTTTCCCAGCATCAGGATCTTTTCAAATGAGTCAGTTCTTCACATCAGGTGGCCAAAGTATTGGAGTTTCAGCTTCAGCATCAGTCCTTCCAATGAATATTCAGGACTGATCTCCTTTAGGATGGACTGGTTGGATCTCCTTGCTATCCAAGGAACTCCCAAGAGTCTTCTCTATGAAAAGATTTGGTGTCAGAAAGCAAGAATACCAAATCTGCTAGTGATTTCTCAGCAAGCCCTGATTATTGAGCATGTCTATTTAAAAAAAAAAAATATTATTTATTTGTTTTGGCTGCACTAGATCTTCATTGTTGCATGTGGGCTTTCTCTCTAGTTGCGGTGAGCAGTACACGGGCTTCTTATTGCAATGGCTTCTCTTGTTTTGCAGGAAGATCTCTAGGTCCTGGGGCTTCAGAAGTTGTGGCTCTCAGGCTCTAGAGCACAGGCTCAGTAGTTGTGGCACACGGATTTAGTTGGTCTGCGGCATGTGGGATCTTCTTAGACCAGGAATTGAACCTGTGTTCCGGGCATTGGCAGATGGATTCTTTATCACTGGACCACTAAAGAAGTCCAAAATGTGTCTATTTAACTGCCTGCTTTCTTTTGGGCTGTTGGAAAAGGTAGACTGCAGATGCAATTGTCTCCCCTATAGCTTTCAGACACTTTAAGATCACTTTACTCCATGAGAAAACTATGGGATAGCTCCAGAGTATGCTGTCTGAGACCTATCTTTCCTTCCTAAATTTCTTGCTTACAGCAAACAATAGTCCAGTCACTGAATAATCAAAATAAGTCTAACATCATTTATAGGTGAATTTAATAAACAGACTTATAATTATGTATTCACTCAAGAATTCATGAGCATAATTATTGTTAGCACCAAAAAAAAAAAAAAAAAAAAAAAGTGATGGCATCACCGACTCAATGGACATGAGTTTGAACAAGCTCTGGGAGTTGGTGATGGACAGGGAAGCCTGGCATACTGCAGTCCATGGGGTCACAAAGAGTAGGACATGACTGAGAGACTGGGCACAGTATAGACATTTAGATGGTAACTTGATCCCCCCCAAAACCTTAAAGTTCTGCTTCATTGATAGTTAAATCTGCATTCATATAAGGTTCACTACAAGATGAGTCAATGGTAGATGTACTAACACAGGAAGCTCGGTGGGGAAAACAATAACTACAACAGCAAGAAAAGGAAGAACAAATTTTTTAAACTTGAGAAAGTAAAGATTCTTAACAATTCAAAGGGGGAACCAGAGTGCATGCAAGTTTCCCTTAGGAAGCAAGGGACTTCTGTTTCAGCCAGATTCATGTATTCATCATGTTCAGAACACTGAGAAAATGGTTCAGTCCGGGAGGTGTCACATTGCTTCATCTGACAAGATAAAGGACTGTACTTGAGGAAGTTCTGATGATGGTTTCAGTTTAAGCTCTATGCTGCCTTTTCAAACTAGGGCCCTACAAACTATGAAATATTTTCCCAGAGAATGGTGCATTACACAATTCTCAGTCATGTCTGACTCTTTGCGACGCCATGGACAATACAGTCCATGGAATTCTCCAAGCAAGAATACTGGAGTGTGTAACCATTCCTTTACTCTAGGGGTTTTTCCCAGCCCAGGGTTCGAACCCAGGCCTTCTGCATTGTAGGTTGATTCTTTACCAGCTGAGCCACCAGGGAAGTCCCATCATCACCAAAATGATAGACTACTGAACATTAAGAAATATAGAACCTCAGAGGTTAGTACTTTATAGGAAGCAGAACAAAATTTGAGAAAAGAAGAAACTATCAATATCAGAATATGCTTCTAGCCTTTAGAATTCTTGATCAAAGGAGAAAACCAGAAGCATATATTTCTGGAAAGTAGAAAAGGAAATTTTTACGTCCCAAACATAGTGAGTACATTTCTTTTTATATATAATATTTTCAGTTAATTTTCTGATAAGTCAGCAACTTGCATTTTATCAGTTGCATTCTCTGCATTGAATTCTTGTGCTCTGATTGTTAAGAATTTTTCTTTTACTGTTTCGTAGGTCACAATATTTACTGATTCAGTATGAACATTTTCAGCTCTAGAACCATGCCACTAGAAGATAGGGCTTAAAATGTTTAAGGTAGATAGTAGTTTTAATAGTTACCATACAGCAGTCTTCTATTTGTTTTGGCAGGCTAGAAGGGTTAAGATTGGGACTTCCCTGGCAGTCCAGTGTTTAAGACTCCACAGTTTCAATGCAGGGAACAAGAGTTTGATCTCTGATCAGGGAACTAAGATCCCACATACCATGGGGCATGGTCAAAAAAAAAAAAGAAGAAGAAGAAGAAAGAAAATGTGAAGAGTGGTTAGAAACCATTGGAAGATAATAGTGTGTGCTCAGTTGCCTTTGCGCATCTCTTTGTGACCCCATGGATTGTAGCTCACCAGACTATGGGATGAGCTACGGTGAGCTATGGGATGGTGAGCTATGAGCTATGGCATGAGCTATGGTGAGCTAATGTCCATGGGATTCTCCAGGCAGGAATACTGGAGTTGACTGCCATGCTCTCCTCCAAGAGATCTTCTCAACCCAAGAATAGAACCTGTGTCTCCTGCATCTCCTGCACTGCAGGTCAATTCTTTACTACTGAGCCACTGGGGAAGCCCTGAGAGACAGTAAGTTTTTATTCAGTTAGGAGAAAGTATATCTGTGTATACATATTTTTATTTATATGTATATGTGTGAGTTTTATAAAGCACCATTAGGTGCTTATTTGCCTTTTTGACTTATTCCCTTCATTTTCTTAGCTTCAGAAAAAAAGAGGAAAATCAGTGAAATAGCTCCAACACTTCCTCATGCTGACATTCTGGAAAGTTCTCACCCATTCTCATTTGCTATGGGCTATTTTTCACTAAGGTGTTTGTTGACAAATGCTAAAGGTATTACTGCTCCTGGGAAGATTTGCATCTTAATTGGAAACTCTTAAGAGTTTCAATGCCTTCAAAGCTCTGAGAAATCAAACTCTAATGCAGAAATTGAAAACATTATATCTAAAAACCACATGTACTACATTTACTGACTCGGCCCAAATATTAGGAAGGTTTTATCCTTTTCAATAAAAAGGACTCATTAAAAGTTCTTCCAAATGTAATTTAATTTTACTGCTTTTGCAAGTCTTGTCATGTATAAATAAGAAAATCAAGAAATTCTTTGTCAGACAATTCTCATGTATCTGCTTAGAAATAAGGTCCAGGTAATTGGAACAGACAACCACTTTTATAGATATTTTTAGAAGGAGGTTTCCTGGGCTTTCTTAAATCACACACATGGGGACCCAGGATAGGTTTAGCCCTGTGAGCATTTGGCAGTGTAGTCTTCAATTATTTTTTGATCATTAGAGATTCTACCTAAAGAGGGAGATACATTGCTTTTTTTTTGCCCTGCGGCATGTGGGATCTTAGTTCTCCGACCAGGAATCAAAACTGTGACCCCTGCACTAGAAGCATGGAATCTTAACCACTGTACCAGCAGGGATGTCCCTGCATTACTCTTTTGAAAGTTTTTTTCTTTTAAGTATTGAGATGCCTATAGTCAAAGTTTCTGATGGAAAAAATTTCAGTTTCAGGATTCCCATAATGAAAGATTGAGCAGGAAAAAAAAATCAATAGTAAGTTTAACTGGAGTTCACCAATAACCACTGGAGAAATTACCATAAGCATGTAAGTTGGAAGCCACTATAGTCACCTTCATGAAGGTGAATTGATTGTAACCGATATAACACTGGTATTCCCTGGTAGCTCAGCTGGTAAGGAATTTGCCTGCAATGCAGGAGAACCCGGTTTGAGTCCTGGGGTCGGGAAGATTCCCTGAAGAAGGGACAGGCTACCCACTCCGGTATTCTTGGGCTTCCCTGGCGGCTCAGTCAGTAAAGAATCTGCCTGCAATGAGGGAGACCTGGGTTTAATCCCTGAGTTGGGAAGATCCCCTAGAGGAGTGCATGGCAACCCACTCCAGTATTCTTACCTGGAGAATCTCCAGGGACAGAGGAGTCTGGCGGGCAACAGTACATGGGGTTGCAAAGAGTCAGACACAACTGAGCGATTGAGCACAATGTAACTCTGACTTGTACTGATTAATTTATACCCAGTGCACCAAACTGTAATTTTTAGAGCCATTATAGAATATGTAATTAGCATCAGAGACCGAAAACTCTGTTGCTGGCAGTTGTAGATTATGGACAATGGGTAATTAAAATATAAGAATGAGCTATTTAAGATGTCAGCAATGGAAATGTTTTGCTAATTCAATGATAGTTAATGCAGTCATAGTCTTAACACATTTTAATTCTTAATGGAGAAACACTGATCTCTAATGGTTAATATCTCTATGACAAGTGCAAAGATCATTCTTAGCGGAGCTGGCTGGGCACTCTGATGTTCAACATGGGTCATTCAACACAAGCAGGAGAACAGAAGGGTCTCACTAGCAGACATATAAATAAAGGAGCATTTCTAAATTTGAACACTTGACATCTTCCTGTTTTGCATTCATTACATGGTTCCTGTGTGCTTGCTAAGTTGCTTCAGTTGTGTCCAACTCTTTGCGACCCTAATGACTGTAGCCTGCCAGACTCCTCTGTCCATGGGATTCTTCAGGCAAAGATACTGAGTGCTGCCATTTCCTCATCTAGGGATCTTCCTGATCGAGGGATTGAACCCACATCTCTTATGTCTCTTGCATTGTCAAACAAGTTCTTTAACACTAGCACTGTTTATTAACTAACTATAATTTTCAGAGTGTTACCACACTACTTACAGAGTATTCATAGGTCTTTGGAAAACTGCATAAACTGTTAGACAATGATACTCAATTTTCTAGTATATTTTGCAAATGCAGCTGAGTTTCTGCTTTTTAGAGACACTGATTCTCTTGGAAATGAGTACAAAGAAACTCAGAAAAACTCAGAGAAGTGATAATGGCCAAATGAGGCTGGTTGAGGGAAGAAGGCTCGGGTGCCATTTCTTCCTTGTTCTTCCAGAAGTGGAGCTATTAAATACACTAGCTTTGCCCCAAGGGCACAGCCACTCTTTAACCTATAGCCTCTTAAGGAGTTTGCCTCCTACTGTGAGCAGTGAATGGCAGATCACTTATTCAACAATGAGTTGGTCCCATCCATCAAGTGAGTGACATTGCGTGAATGTTTCACCAAAGTTGGTAAAACATTTTAGCTTTGAAAAGAAACTTTCACATCAAATTGGAGAAACTAAGCTAAAGTTGAAGTGATCAGAGAAAGTGTTTTATGATGGCCTGTATTTGTATATGGTTGATTGCCTATGATAAAATTTTCCAGTTTTAATGATAGTTATAATTTAATATAACAAGGGTTACAAGATTCCTTCATGACAGTTTTATATATATAGATATAGATATATATGTTGATTTAGTATATATTGAATGAAAATTACTAACAACTGGAATAAATTCAACAATACTTTCAATAAATTGTTTTTAATTATCATACTATCCACATATGTATAATAATCACATCATCACTATTGCATAAAATATCAATATACATGTTTTGAAGCCATATACAATCTATTTAGTCATTAAAAGTGAAAGTTGCTCAGTCATGTCCAAGTCTTTGCAACCAACCCCATGGACTATACAGTCCATGGAATTCTCCAGGCCAGAATACTGGAGTGGGTAGCCTTTCCCTTCTCCAGGGGATCTTCCCAACCCAGGGATCAAACCCAGGTCTCCTGCATTGCAGGTGGATTCTTTACCAGCTGAGCCACAAGGGAAGCCCTATTTAGTTAGGGAATGCATTATTTTTGTGAATTCTTGGATTCTGAAAAATTCTGGATTTTCCCAATCCCATTCTTCCTCAAAGATAACTGTGACTAAGACTTCTAGGTTAAAAACATTGGCTTAGATAATCAATCCTTTAGGATTTTACAGCATATTTGGGCAATAAGATATATCAATAGATAGATCTATTGATGCACATAAATACCATAGTAGAGTGACTTAAGCAGAAAATAAGAGGATGAGGCTGATAAGATTTA
The DNA here is from genome assembly GCF_963930625.1 of Muntiacus reevesi. Lineage (NCBI taxonomy): Eukaryota > Metazoa > Chordata > Mammalia > Artiodactyla > Cervidae > Muntiacus > Muntiacus reevesi. Next base: position 45,923,498 of record NC_089260.1, read on the forward strand.
CAAGGAGACCGTGATGGACTGGCTTGGATGGGAAGATTCTACAGACAAGTTTGGGACAGGAACTGAGGCTTGAAACATGAATAAAGATTAGCTTGATCGAAAGAAGGTAGGTGGGAGGGCATTCCTAGCAAGAAGCAGAAGTGAAAGTGGTAATGAACATTGTACTAATGGGGAAAGTGAGGTTAGCAGAGTTAGAAAGAAAGTGTGTTATTTAGGGACCACATTTGGATTATTGGTAGGAATGCTCTAAAAAAGTAATCTGAAGTCAGAGTAGTGTTAGTGAATGACTCAGAGTGACTTTCCAATGCAAAATAGCCAGGAGGAAAGTGGTAGCATTGAAACTGATGATTCATCTAGAATTTCCCAGAAATATGACCCTTGCAAGAATGGGAGCTCTTACAGGCTCCTCACTCATAATCACTGTTACACCACAGTGGAAAATCTATGGTATCTGCCTTCTGGGGGACTGAGATATAAGGAGAAATATCAAGATCTTTCTACTGGGAGGCCAGTCTTTTGTTCTTGTTTAGTCTCTAAGTCATGTTGGCAGACTCTTTTGCCACCCCATGGAAAGACTAGAGATCTCTTCAAGAAAATTAGAGATATCAAGGGAACATTTCATGCAAAGATGGGCACAATAAAGGACAGAAATGGTATGGACATAACAGAAGTAGAAGATTTTAAGAGGTGGCAAGATCATACAGAAGAACTATAGAAAAAAGATCTTCGTGATAATCTTTGATGGTTTGATCAGATACCAGATAATCATGATGGTATGATCACAAACCTAGAGCCAGACATCCTGGAATATGAAGTCAAAAGGGCCTTAGGAATTGTCACTATGAACAAAGCTAGTGGAGGTGATGGAATTCCAGTTGAGCTGTTTCAAACCCTACAAGATGATGCTGTGAAAGTGCTGCACTCAATATGCCAGCAAGCTTGGAAAACTCAGCAGTGGCCACAGGACTGGAAAACGCCAGTTTTCATTCCAATCCCTAAGAAAGCAATGCCAAAGAATGCTCAAACTACTGCACAATTGTACTCATCTCACATGCTAGTAAAGTAATGCTCAAACGTCTCCAAACCAGGCTTTAACAGTACGTGAACCATGAACTTTTAGATGTTCAAACTGGATTTAGAAAAGACAGAAGAACTAGAGATCAAATTGTCAATATCCATTGGATCATCAAAAAAGCAAGAGAGCTCCAGAAAAACACCTACGTCTGCTTTATTGACTATGCCAAAGTCTTTGACTGTGTGGATAGCAACAAACTGTGGAAAATTCTGGAAGAGATGGGAATAGCAGATCACTTGACGTGCCTCTTGAGAAATCTGTATGCAGGTCAGGAAGCAGAAGTTAGAACTGGACATGGAACAACAGACTGGTTCCAAATTGGGAAAGGAGTACATCAAAGCTGTATTTTGTCACCCTGCTTTTTTAACTTCTATGCAGAGTACATCATGAGAAGCACTGGGATGGATGAAGCACAAGCTGGAATCAAGATTGCCGGGATAAACATCAGTAACCTCAGATATGCAGATGACACCACCCTTATGGCAGAAAGTGAAGAAAAACTAAAGAGCCTCTTGATGAAAGTGAAAGAGGAGAGTGAAAAAGTTGACTTAAAACTCAAAATTTAGAAAACTAAGATCATGGCATCTGGTCCCATCACTTCATGACAAATAGATGGGGAAACAGTGGAAACAGTGACAGACTTTATTTTCTTAGGTTCCAAAATCACTGAAGATGGTGACTGCGGTGATGAAATTAAAAGACGCTTACTCCTTGGAAGAAAATCTATGACCAATCCAGACAGCATATTAAAAAGCTGAGACATTACTTTGCCAGCAAAGGTCCATCTAGTCAAGGCTATGGTTTTTCCAGTAGTCGTGTATGTGAGAGTTGGACTCTAAAGAAAGCTGAGTGCTGAAGAATTGATGCTTTTGAACTGTGGTGTTGGAGAAGACTCTTGAGAGTTCCTTGGGCTGCAAGGAGATCCAAACAGTCCATCCTAAAGGAAATCAGTCTTGAATATTCATTGGAAGGACTGATGCTGAAGCTGAAACTTCAATACTTTGGCCACCTGATGTGAAGAACTGACTCATTGGAAAAGACCTGGATACTGGGAAAGATTGAAGGTGGGAAGAGAAGGGGACAACAGAGGATGAGATGGCTGGATGTCATCACCGACTCAATGGACATGAGTTTGAGTAAAATCCAGGAGTTGGTGATGAACAGGGAGGCCTGGTGTGCTGCAGTCTATGGGGTTGCAAAGAGTCGGACACGACTGAGTGACTGAACTGAACTGGACCGTAGCCCACCAGGCTCCTCTGTCTATGGAATTCTCCAAGCAAGTGTACTGGAGTGGTTTGCCATGCCCTTCTCCAGGGGATCTTCCTGATGCAGGTATCAAACTGGATTCTCTTGTGTCTTTGCAGGCAGATTCTTTACTCCTGAGCTACCAGAGAAGTCCAGATATTCTTATACCTTATCCTAATCTTATTACTCATTATTTTTCCATGAAGGTACTAAGTTCTTTGGGGGGGAAAATGGTTTGATTCAATTTGAGGGACAACAGTTTAAAGAGCTCTGAAGAGAAAACAGCTTACATCTCAGTAATACCTGATGGATGATGGGATGGGGGGCAGGAATGTGAATAAGTATTCATAGTAGAAGCTCTGAGCTGTGGTCGAAACCAGGCAACCAGGCTGAATTTGAGATGGAGGCTGGGAATTGGTGTAGGTCAGAGAAATGAGCCTCTTATTTCATTGGCAGGAGATTCTTTGCATTCTGTAACAACTGTGCCTTCAAATGAAAATGGGGTTATAGTGAGAGTAATGAAAGCTTTTGAGTAGGCAGATAGCAAGAGGAAAGCAGGGATTTAAGATGACAGTTCAAGTGGAGGGATAAGGCATAAAAAGGAGATCAGGAGCTATTTGCTACTGAACAGTTAAGCAGATGTTGCAAGGTTCTAGATGTCTGGAGATGAGCATGGACTTGGCAACAATAAAATGAAGGAAAGGAAGGATTAAACTCCATAATTCCATGGAAGATTGGCAGGACTTGGTATTTTTTTTTCCCATGGCACAAAGATGATGAGGGAGGAAAGGATTATTCAGAAATTTGGAGCTTGGACACTTGAGGCTGTGACTATATCACTCAAATCTGAAGAGAAAGTAAGATGAATAGATCAAGAATTGAGGGAGAAAGGTCAGTTTAGGTTTGGATATTTTGCACTGGAGGAAAACAGCAGAACTATAATAGGAAATTTCTGAAGGATTTGTTGTTACTTAGTTGCTAAATTGAGTTAGACTCTTTTGTGACTCCATGGACTGTACCTTGCCAGGCTATTCTGTCCATGGGATTTCTCAGGCAAGAACACAGAAGTGGTTGCCATTTCCTGCTCCAGGGGATCTTCCTGACCCAGGGACTGAATTCACGTCTCCTGCATTGACAGGTAGATTCTTTACCATTGTGTCACCTGGGAAGCCCTCCTGAAGGATAGTGGGAGATTACAGTGGACCAGGAAGAGAGAAGTAGGTAAATTTTGAAGATTTTCCTTCTCACCCAGGAAATGGAATATTTTTTTTCTAGGATAGAATAGAGAAATTAAGAAAGAGATGAGAAGATTGAAGTACCTCATTCAAAGTTAGGGAACATGCTTTTCAGCGTGATACTATTTTTTCATTTATTCATGCAACAGATGACAATGCTTAATGGCAATCATTTTTTAACATTTATCTATCAAAACTGAAGCCAGGTCAGAAGACTCTCTGATGATTTACTGCCAGAGAAGAATCAATGGCATTTGTAGAAAAAACCAAAGATACAGAAAATATGAAACGCAAGAGGAAAAAATTAAGAGACATGAAGGCATAAAAATTTAGAAAAAACAAGCCATGGGAAACTAAAAGAATAGGCATTGAATTTCTCTAATGGTTCCAACCAGGGAAAAAAACTATATTTGCTTCTTGCTCTTAAATAAATAGAACATTTTCCCAATAATGCCAAGATGACTCACAGCGCACATTTTATGTATCTTGTAATTTTCCTACACACTGTAAAGGCAACACAGTTGAGCTAATACAAGCCAAGTCTTACATGTAATTATAGGCTGCCGATCGCATTTCTAGAACAATATATTAATGAAAGCCAGTTATTTAATTATGGCATAATATAATAAAAAGTTTTTATAGTCACTTGTTAAAACAGACCCCCAAAAATAAATAAATAAATAAAGTATTTTTCCCAAATATAGCTGAGGAGCAGTAGAGTGATATCTTGATGCCTTTGCCAGGGTAGAAAAACAGCTTTTCCTGCCACTAAAAGGACAAACTAATCCATCTGCCATGTATAATTTGACAAGTTGCAATGCTTAAACAGTAGGAGAGAAAGACATGTCTTCCAAGATTTCCCCCAAAGGATGAGGCTTTCAGCAGTTCCCAATTACCATCAAGGCTGCATCACTTGAGACATCTGCTCAGCAGATAGCCAGGAATACCTGGTACACAGGAGAGCAGAGGTGTGCTTCACAATTGCTCCTGGCCTTGGCATGGCCAGTTGTTAGAATAGGAGCCAGCATGAAGCTTCAGGAGTGCAGTCTGGCAACACTTACTGGTGCGCCAGTATGTGTCCCCTGACCTAACTTCTTTTTAAACTTATTTTTTAAATTGAAATATAGTTGATTTACAATGTTGTGTTAATTTCTGCTGTAGAGCAAAGTGACTCTGCTATAAACATATATATTCTTTTTATATTTTTTTCCATTCCAGTTTATCACATGATACTGACCATAGTTTGCTGTGCTATACAGTGGGACCTTGTTGTTTATTCATTCTTTTTTTTTTTCATTTTTAATAGTTACAGTTTTTTTTTCATTTATTTTTATTAGTTGGAGGCTAATTACTTTACAATATTGTAGGGATTTTTGTCATACATTGACATGAATCAGCCATGGATTTACAAGTATTCCCCATCCCGATCCCCCCTCCCACCTCCCTCTCCACCCGATCCCTCTGGGTCTTCCCAGCCCACCAGGCCCGAGCACTTGTCTCATGCATCCCACCTGGGCTGGTGATCTGTTTCACCATAGATAATATACATGTTTCAATGCTGTTCTCTCGAAACATCTCACCCTCACCTTCTCCCACAGAGTCCAAAAGTCTGTTCTGTACATCTGTGTCTTTTTTTCTGTTTTGCATATAGGGGTATCGTTACCATCTTTCTAAATTCCATATATATGCGTTAGTATAGTGTATTGGTCTTTATCTTTCTGGCTTACTTCACTCTGTACAATGGGCTCCAGTTTCATCCATCTCATTAGAACTGATTCGAATGAATTCTTTTTAATGGCTGAGTAATATTCCATGGTGTATATGTACCACAGCTTCCTTATCCATTCATCTGCTGATGGGCATCTAGGTTGCTTCCATGTCCTGGCTATTATAAACAGTGCTGTGATGAACATTGGGGTGCACGTGTCTCTTTCAGATCTGGTTTCCTTGGTGTGTATGCCCAGAAGTGGGATTGCTGGGTCATATGGCAGTTCTAATTCCAGTTTTTTATGGAATCGCCACACTGTTCTCCATAGTGGCTGTACTAGTTTGCATTCCCACCAACAGTGTAAGAGGGTTCCCTTTTCTCCACACCCTCTCCAGCATTTATTGCTTGTAGACTTTTGGATAGCAGCCATCCTGACTGGTGTGTAATGGTACCTCACTGTGGTTTTGATGTGCATTTCTCTGATAATGAGTGATGTTGAGCATCTTTTCATGTGTTTGTTAGCCATCTGCATGTCTTCTTTGGAGAAATGTCTGTTTAGTTCTTTGGCTCATTTTTTGATTGGGTCATTTATTTTTCTGTCATTGAGCTGCAGGAGTTGCTTGTATATTTTTGAGATTAATCCTTTGTCTGTTGCTTTGTTTGTTATTATTTTCTCCCAATCTGATGGTTGTCTTTTCACCTTGCTTATAGTTTCCTTTGTTGTGCAAAAGCTTTTAAGTTTCATTAGGTCCCATTTGTTTATTTTTGCTTTTATTTCCAATATTCTGAGAGGTGAGTCATAGAGGATCCTGCTGTGATTTATGTCGGAGAGTGTTTTGCCTATGTTCTCCTCTAGTTTTAGTCTCTGGTCTTTCATTTAGATCTTTAATCCATTTTGAGTTTATTTTTGTGTATGGTGTTAGAAAGTGTTCTACTTTCATTCTTTTACAAGAGGTTGACCAGTTTTCCCAGCACCACTTGTTAAAGAGGTTGTCTTTTTTCCATTGTATATTCTTGCCTCCTTTGTTTATTCATTCTACATGTGGTAGTTTGCGTCTACCAGCCCCAATTCCCACTCCCTCCTTTCCCCATCTCCTTCGCCATTGGCAACCACAGTCTGTTCTTTATGTCTCTCAGTTTGTTTCTGTTTTGTAGATAGGTTCATTTGTGTCATATTTTAGATTCCAGATTTAAGTGATATCATATGGCATTTGTCTCTCTCTTTCTGACTTACTTCACTTAATATGACAACCTCTAGTTACAACTGTGTTGCTAAAAATGGCGTTATTTTGTTCTCTTTTATGGTTGAGTAGTATTCCATTGTCTATACATACCTCATCTTTATCTGTTCATCTGTTGATGGACTTTTAGGCTGTTTCTATGTCTTGGCTATTTTGAATGGTGCTGCTATGAACATAGGGGTGCATGTATCCTTTTGGATTATAGTTTTGCCTAGATATATGCCCAGGGATAGAATTGCTGGATTGTATACAGTAATTCTATTTTTTAGTTTCTTGAGGAACCTCCAAATGGCTGCACCAACTTATATTCCCATCAACAGTGTACTCCAGACCTAACTTTTATGCACATCAATTTCTGAAATGATAATCCTGGTAAAGTTTAAGGTGAAAAAAATCCACTGTGAAATGAGTCTATTTTGGGTAATGAGCCAAAGATCTTAACTCGTTTGTACCGATGATGAAAGAATGAAAAGCCTATCGTGTCTTAGATCCATGTTTCCTGCAGATAAGGACTGCTTTCCCAGGACCCATTTCAGTCATTCCACATACTAAGCCTGCTAAAAGTCTTTCTTGGCACTGGTTCAGAAAACACAAACCAGTTCTCAACTTCAGTTACCACATGGATGGTTTCCTAGGTGGGGGTGATTTTAAAGAGAGAAGAAAAAAATGAGAAATTCTGCTTTGCAAATTCAAGTTCACCTTCTGAAATATTGAAAATGAGGGATGAGATTCAAGACTGACCCTTTGTCTCCTTTGCATATAGGAAGAGTCCTAATTAGAGAGAGAACCAAGGGAAAATGATAACCAAAGGTAATGTGATATCCTAGATTGGATCTTGGAATAGAAAAAGGACAGTAGTGGAAAAACAGGTGAAAACTGAATAATTCTATAGTTAAGTTAGTAGTTTTTGTACCAAAGTTAATTTCTTGAGTTTGATAATTCTACTGTGATCATGCATGGTGTTAACAATAGGGAAAGCTGAGTGAGGGGTATAGGGGGCTTCCTGTATTATCTTTCTAACTTTACTGTAAGCCTAAAATTATTTCAGAAAAGACCAAATTAGTTAAATAGAAAAATTAGTCACTGTACTAAGCACTCTCTTTGCCAGTGGAAAGCCAAATCAATGTGCTAATGGTTCTTATTTTGAACTATTGTGGAATTATAGTTATTATGAAATTATGGAATTTCAACTATTATGGAAGAGATGTTCATGTCAATTTAGTCTTTTTTTTCCCTCTATTTCATAAATGAGCTGTGAAACCAAGGCAAGAGCTATGAAGTCACTTCCCCAAAAGCTGACATTTAATTAAATACAGAGTTGGAGAAAGAGCTTTAGTTCTGTGCCTTTTTGGCCAATATCATAGGCACATCCCAAGTAGCAAGTTGTTTCTCTATAATTAGCAACCAATCCTTGGAGAGGAAACAGGCATCTAATGTGTTCAAAGCACTGAGCTAGACTCTGGACAGATCCCTCTCTCCATGCCCTCATATACGTTTGTAATTATGTGTGCTAAGTTGGTTCAGTTGTGTCTGACTCTTTGCGACCCTATGGACCATAGCCCACCAGGCTCCTCTGTCCATGCGATTCTCCAGACAAGAATAATGGAGTGGGTTTGTAGCTATAGCCCCTCAAAATGATCATGGGATAATTGAGGAAACATATGAAATGCTAATTTAATTACTAAAATTGTTAGCAGTAAACAGTCCAAGTTAAGTAAACATATATACATGAATATAATATATATATTTATATAAATAAATATATATATTTGTTGGCTGTGCCATGAAGCATGTAGGATCTTAGTTCTCTGCCCAGGGATTGAACCTATGTCCTCTACATTGGGAACACTGAGTCTTAACCACTGGACCACCAAGGGAGTCCCTAAATGAGCAATGTTGATAATAACCATAGAAGGATGTTGTTTATATAGAAATGATTATATTACTAAACTCCTTTTGTAAAACTTTAACCCTGTGGTTACATGTATCAGCCCTGGAAGAATTTAGAACTCTGGCCCATCCAGAGAGCAGAGAAAATACTGACTCAGTTTGTTATCATCAGGTCCTCCTTGGTGTACTTAATGTGAAAGATCATGGTGGTAACGAGAAGGTGCTTGCAGACTCCTTTGGGCAAGATCCATACACCCTTTCCATCTTTTTTTTTTTTTTTTTTAGGGGAATATAGTGGTCAGGGAAACTGAAGGAGACTATTCACAACAGAGAAAACGCTCTGAAAGGACAATACAAGTGAAAAGTATTGTCTGGAAATGGAGCAAAGGGAAAGAGGAACAGCGTATACCAACAGTGAAATGAATGGGTTCTGTGTGTTTCTGTGTTTTCAATCATGGAAAATATGGAAGGGATAAATTGAAGCTGCCTCATCAGCGGCTTTGATTTTAGCAATTTCTATTTCTAAAAATGAGCCTTCCTGAACAAGCAAGACCTGACGGTAGAATTGCAGAGTATGTGTTGCCAAGCACACCAACAAGTTTATTTTCTAACTTTTGTCAACATCAAATGCTCCTAATTTCCCCCCGTTTTTCTTTTCATCTAGTCAGATGTTATGACAGAACCTTAGTAGACAAACCCCAGCTCACCATCAAGTCTTCAGTGTCTTCAAGTTCAGCTTACATTCATCCAAGGGCAGTCATTTAATATGTGTTATGAGTTGCTTGACAATCTGGGCTTTTCATTTGGACAGGTTTCCTTGAGAATTCTAGAATGATAGCCAGCCTGGTATTAACTTCCGGAGTGATACATTGATTTTTCCCGAAAATCAAATGTCAGTCTTATTAGACCCTGTGGAAAATCCTATGCTCTTGGAGGTCAGTGACTGGATCTCCAACTGTTTTGTAACCCACGCAGCCCTTGACAAAGTGTTTTCTCAACAGTAGGTATTTAATAAATCTTCACTGACTGACTCACTGACTAAATGATGAAGTGAATAAATGAGCGACTTGTGGAATGAGTTAAATAAATAATTCCCTGTAAATCTTTGGGAACAATGCTTGGCATGGCTTTCCCAAGACACAGACATTATGACTCAAAATTGTCCTATTCAGTGAAAATGACACTTATTCCTTCAAAGTTGAAGGAGAAATGAAAAAAGTTGCTGGCCAATTCAAGTCACATATTAGATTTGGCAGAACCTATTTGAAATATACAAGTATTTCCCTCCACGTTCCCGACATTTAGTCTGAATAAATAAACTAGACCCAATAAATACCTGGCCTCAGGTCTCAGGCTCGCCTTGTCCCACTTCCTATTCTTCTTTTCTAGGCCTCTTTTCTAATGGCCTCTGTTTCTACCATCCCCACTTCCTGGAATGTCCTTTCTCAACACGGTCAGTGACAAACGCCAACCCACATTCCAGGGCCTAGAGTACCTCTAGTCTTTGCTCTCTTAATTTTTTTCTTGGCCATAGCAGACATATTGTTCTGCTCTGCCTTAGCCCCAGAAGAGTCAAGAAAAGAGGTGGGGTGGAGTGGTCCAGGACCTGTGGACTATAGACACCCTTTTTGTAGGTTCATGGTGCCTTTCCTGACTTTTGTTCCAGTCCCAAGACCTCCTTACCATCCCTAAAACCTGCCACATATGTGCCTGCCTTGGCCTCTTGCTATTTCTTCTGCCTCAAAAGTCCTTCCTCCACATAACTACCTGACTTTCTCTCTGACTTTGCTCAGGCCTCTGGCCTCATGTTACTAGTAAACTCTTACCTGCTGACCTACATAAAAGCTCCACATGAAAGACAGTTTTGGGACTTCTGTGGTGGTCCAATGGCTAAGACACCGTGCTCCCAATGCAAAGGGCCCAAGTTCAATTCTTGGTTGGAGAACTAGATCTCGCATCATGCAACTAAAGATCTTGAGTTCTGCAACTAAGACAAGACACGGTCAAATAAATAAATTAATTAATTAAAATGAAAAAAATCATGATGATGTTTGGCAGAAACCAACAAAATATTGTAAAGCAATTATCCTTCAATTAAAAATAAATAAGTTTAATTATAAAAAAGAAAACAAAAGAATACAGTCTTCTTTTTCTTAATTGCTGAGTTATCAGTGCCTATGACTGAAGTGACTTAGCAGCAGCAGCAGTAGCAATACAAGTTTGGTGCTTAATGAACATTTTTTGACTAGATGGATTGATACCATGCTCCATTTTCTTAGATTCATAGGCATATTAGAGTATCAAACAATAAAAATAAAGACATTTTCTGAACTTACTTGACTACACTAGTGCATGCTTTGAGAAGTAGAGCTCCAAGCTACATGGACTGTTTGTTCTCCTGAGATTACATGTAGTATACTGTAATTTTCTTTAATTAAATTAATGTTTATCACTACACCCTCCTCCAATTAACTTTGAATTTCCTTGGATCCAGAGACCATATAGTGCATTTGATGACATCATTCTAGTGCTTACACACACACACACTGCAAGATGCATAGCAGGCACTCAGATGACTTCTGAAGGGTAGATTTTTCTCAAATGGGATAAATCCAGAGTTGATCAGAGAGATGCAAAATATATTCTCTTATTATAAATAAGTATGGTGGTTTAGTCACTAAGTCATGTCCAACTCTTTGTGACTCATGGACTGTAGCCTGCCAGGCTTCTCTCTCCGTGAGATTTTCCAGGCAAGAATACTGAAGTGGGTTGCCTTTTCCTTCTCCAGGTGATCTTCCTGACCCAGGGATGGAACCCAGGGCCCCTGCATCGCAGGAAGATTCTTTACCACCTGAGTTACCAGAGAAGCCTGGTATAAATAAGTATGGAACTTTAAAAAGAAAATCAATACTGAATTGCCATCAGTAAGAAATTTCAGAAAGGAGGTATTAACCTTTGTTTGCAACCGAATATGTGCTGTCTTACATCTTAATTTAACTAAAGATATCCTCTCCGTGAAGTTTAACAGTGAGAAGATAAATGTACATTAAATGAAAAAAAAAAAAATACAAATTCATTCAGTGATTCTTACAAATGCCTTGGTGGAAAATGACGTTATTGATTGTTTCAGTTGTGAAGACTGGAGAAAATATTTAGAACTAAGACTTGGAAAACAGAGACAAAGCCAAAGAGTTATAATAAAACTTTATGTTTCAAAATGGATGTTATATCACCATGGTTTTAGAGAGGCATTTTTAAAAATCAGTGCTGAAAATACTGTAATTATCCAGCTTCTATCAAGTAGAAATGAATGAGATGGGAATAAAACTTTCTCTTTTTCTTAAGAAAAGTACCCGGGAGAATGGCCCAGCCATAAACATTTAGTGAGCCAACCCTAGACTTTTAAGAGAATTCTGGTCTTCTCTTTTTTTAGGCAATGACTCAACTAATTGCCCAAGGGACACACAAAGTACAATATTTTTATGACAGAATTTTTTATTCTTTCACAGTGGTCACCAAAGAGAAAATTGTTTCCTGGAAACATAGACACATAGAGCTGTGTTTAAAAGCCATAAACTGCTACTGATTTTTATTTTTATTCTCATTTTAAAGTTTTAAATAAACTAAATTTACTTTCCCTAAGTAAATGTACAAATGTCATTCCACATTTGAAACCCATCAATATATTTTTAAGATATTTTAAAATTTAGAGTTATTGTAAATCTTGTACTTGGCAGTCAAGTCACTGTCATATATACTGTCATAAACCAAAGTGGGAAAAAAAAAGTGTGTTCAAGAAGATGAAGGCATGAACAAACATGTATTCAGAATATTTTAATAAAATTATCTGTTATTATTTATAAATGTGCTTGTGAAAGAACTTAGGTAGGAGACATTATAGCTATTAATAATTCAGGGAAAGTAAATTATAGAGCAAACGTATTTGTATGGCTTTTATCTTTCATGTCTCATTTCTTCTTCTTTCACATGCTACCAAAAATAGTAATTATCAAACTGCTTCTATAAGACTTTTAATAACAACTCTGTCAGTAGTTATACTGTGTCAAAACAAGGAGATGCAATGCAGAGAAAAACCTTCATATTTTAAAGTAACAGACAGATGGGCATTGTAATCTGTTTAAAGTGCTAGTGTTAATTTAGTGATGCCTAGGTGGCTCTCTGGGTTGGTGGAGGGGATGTGAGTGATGACCCTGCCCAGGGTAACATGTCATACTGAGGATATGGAGCATCCTTACTCAAGAAGACAGGTGAGCGGAGGCATCTAAGTCCAGGGACATGCATACTGTGGTTGAAGGCACAAATATAGAAATCTACAGACGATGAAAGAACAAGGGATGCAGGAGAGGGGCCAGGCAAGGGCTGGGGTGCTCTTTGGCTTTCATGAGCTTTTCATTGGATGGGTAATGGATGGGTGGACTTCAGTGATCAGAGGACGTGCTGAAAAATGTGACTGTGAACAATCATTGAATTGACTGGCCCCTATAACAAGAAACTAGACAAGTTCTGTGGTCCTCAGGGAACGTGGCACTAGGAGATACTACATTACCTGGAGGAAACTCTCTGGTTCTTCTCCTGTCTAACTTTCCCACATGGCACACACTATGATCAGATTTCAAACTATAACCTTCTCTTCTCTGGCACTTTATCCTTCTCTCTCAGCTTGACCATTTTCCACTTCCATTTGCTTCCCCCAGACTACCTAGAATACTGGTGAATCATTATTTATCTTATTAAAGCAGTTAATCTCAGTCTTTACAATTCAATGAAACATTTCTTTCCCTACTTTGCAGATGAAAAGTTGTGGTTGTTTAGTCAGTAAGTTGTTTCTGACTCTTTCACAACCCCATGGACTGTAGTCCACCAGGCTCCTCTGTCGAGGCAAGAATACCAGAGTGGGTTGCCGTTTCCTTCTCCAGGACATCTTCCTGACCCAGGAATTAAATCCAAATCTCCTGCATTGCAGGAAGATTCTTTTATTGACGAGCCACCAGAGAAGCCCTGATGAAAAAGTATTTTTTTACCAAACACAACAATGAGGCCAAAAAAGCAAAGCATTGGAGTTTGGAGTAGGGACAGGTTCATTGGAGTTTGGAGTAGGGACAGGTTTATTGCAGAGCCAAGCAAGGAGAACAGGTGATTGGTGCTCAAAAACCTAGAACTTCCCGATGGTTTTCAGGGGAAAGTCTTTATAGGCACAGCCCACGTGACTTCCTTCTGAATGACTGGTGGTAAGGTAGCAGGGACAATGGACAGGAACTTGAGAAGACTCCAGGAGATGGTGAAGGACAGGGAAACCTGGGTGCCTCAGTCCATGGGGTCACAAAGAGTCGAACATGACTTGGTGACTGAACAACGGCAGCAAGGTACCCAGGGTGGTGCTCCAGGAAGCTTGTGCTCAGCCTGAAGTTACCAATATCCCTTGAGGAGGAACTGAGACCCTTCTTTAATTGCTGCACTATTGTTTCTTGACTACTTCTCCTTTGTTTCTGCATTCCCGTACTCCCCTGATTAGCAAGTTTGAATCTGCTCTTGGCATTCAGGAAGGTTTAGGAGGCTGATTGAAGTCTATTTCCTACCAACAAGAAACAGGGTCATGTAAAAGATTTGCAGCCTGGAGCACCACAGGGTCCTGCTCAGTTTCAGGATGTGGTGACTGGTCCCTCCTTAATCATAATCTACAAGGTAATTGGCACTGGTTATGTTGTTAACATGAAAAATCTACCGCAATCCTGCTACCAGGACATAGCCACTGTTGTTATCTGCTGTGGGAATGTTGCAGGAAGGGGGATCCCTTCCAGGGCCAGAGAGTGGGTTCTTGTTCAATGCTCAAAAATGAACTGTAGGAGGAGACACATGTGCTGATGAAACAAAAGACTTTATTGGAAAGGAGCACCTGGCAGAGGGCGAGATGGACGGCATCACTGACTCAATGGACATGAACTTGGGCAAACTCCAGGAGATAGTGAGGGACAGGGAGGCTTGGCGTGCTGCAGTCCATGGGGTCGCAAAGAGTTGGACCTGACTTAGCAACTGAACAACGTCACCACCACCTGGGCGGAGAGCAGTAGGGTAAAATAATCCAGAAGAACTGCTCCACCACATCGTGGCTCACAGTCTCAGGGGTTATGGTAACGGGGTTACTTTCCAGGTTGTCTCTGGCCAATCATCTGTACCCATATTTGGTCTGACTCAGGGTCCTTCCTGATGGTGCTCACATCTCTCAGCCAAGATCAATTCCAGGGTAAAGGTTTCTGAGAGATTGGCAGGACATATTATGAGCTGGCCCCTCCCATATTCTAGCTGGTTAGTTTCATGTTCCTTATCAGGATCTCCTGTTGTGAGATAACTCATTCAATCCATCATTATCATGTCTGACTGGGATGGGTGGTTTCTGTCAGTGGTTCCCTAACAGAAATATGTATGATAGCCCAAATTGGGATTATATGTTTTTGGGGGACTCTTTATCCTCTGCAAAGAATAACTTATTGTATGTATTGTTTTTCTCATTTCAAATTATTCCTATTTTTCTCACTTCAGTTATTAGAGCTTGTTCATGTCATCTTGGATGGTGCTCATATTTTTTTCTCACTTCCTATCCCGACAAGCTATTAAGGTGAGATCAACATCAGCCACTAGATTCCTCCCTCAACCATTTCAGCACAATTGCCACTGTTATCAAATGTGGCCTCAAAAACAAAGTTCTGATGAACATATTCTAAGATATATACTTTTGCATGTTTTGTTTCCGCTATTGTCTGTGTGAGCTCACAGCTGTTCATGGTTTGCAGTCTAAGGGGAAGAAAAATATTGGGAAATGATGTAGGTTATCAACATACAAATTGCCTTTGGAGAAAAGCAAACTGGAATTCAGAAAGAAATTCAAATTGCTGGCAATGTATGCTTCATGCATTCCAATCAAAGACCAGCTTTGATTGTCTCCGTGGACCTAGCTGGACCTAGCTGGCTGGTTTGTCCATGTCACAGCTAGCTTTCCCCTCAATCTGGATAAGTCTAACTGGAGATTTATCAATCCAGTTCTGTTTCTCAGTGTTGTCATGAGCAGTTGGCTCTGGCATGCAAAATGCCATTTCGAAAGAAAGTCTTACTTTAACAACTCTGTTGACTTTCAGACTTCTGTGTTTCCACAGTCATCAGAGTTTAATTTACTCTTCAGGGACCCTAATCACTCTGCAGCCTGAGCTGGACAGAAAGAAAATAATTTGTTCACTTAACAGAAAGAAAGTCTATACTCCCCAAACAAAATGAGTCAGACAGTGAGCTGAGAATTAACGGGCTCTGCTGATGGACCCTCCTCTGTACTTTTCATCAGCCTGGTGACAGTGGACTCTGGACAGAGACAAATGAGAGGTCAAGCTACCCTTCATTTTTCCAGAGGATTATTTCGCCCACAGATAAGGCACAAAGAAGGAAGTAATAGTCAAGACCAGCCTGTAAGAAAACAAAAAACAGGGTAGCTAACAAAAGCTCATTCTCTCCTCCATGGCCCCTGCCCCCACTCCAGCTTGGCAGGCACGCCCACCAGCGTGCAGAGTTTGTTATTTTTTTCAGTGAAGGGGAAAAAAAAAAAAACAAAAAACACAACACAAAGCTAATATGTGGCAAAGAAAATTGTGCCTCAGAATAGATGCTTGTATTGCTTTCCCTGACTTTATAGCCAATGTTGAAAACCAAAAGATAATAAAACTTTCTGTACTTCTTCTGTTTCATAAAACAGAAAGCCCGGGACCATACCAAAGAATGCATGCTACAAATGTAGCATTGATTCATTGATTTTTTAATGAAGATAACAGTGACAAGCTTGAAATTCTCTCATTGTGAGCTCTGAGTTTTCTCTCTCCATTTTTAAGAAGAAAGCAAGCTTTCTAAACACTATTATTATTCTTATGGTTTATTAGGAGAAGAAAAGAGCTGGCCCTACAACAAGAAAAAGCAAGCAAAAAGATACACATGAGTTTGTTATGTATTTTTCTCATGGTTGATGAAATTTGACTTGTTTAACTCTACTTACTTTCTGAGTCACCATCTAACATATTCTTCTATACAAGATCATTTTAGTTTCTTATAATTTTCTCAGGGAAAATCTAATCCTTAATATATAAAGCAGTAGTCCCCAACCTTTCTGGCAACAGGGACCAGTTTTGTGAAAGACAATTTTTCCATGGACTAGAGGGCTGGGGGGAATGGTCTTGAGATGATTCAAGTGTGTTAGACTTATTGTGCACTTAGTTTCTATAATTATTACATTGTGATATATAATGAAATAATTATATAGCTCACCATAATGCAGAATCCGACGGGAGGCAGAGCTCAGGCAGTAATGTGAGTGATGGGGAGAGAATGTAAATACAGACGAAGTTTTGCTCGCTCATCTGTCACTCACCTCCTGCCCCGCAACCCAGTTCCTAACAGACCAGTACAAGTCCATGTCCCAGGGGTTGGGGACCCCTGAAATAAAGCACTCTGAAAAGTCCTCAGTCCTACTTCTTCAGCTGTTTTAAATGTGTGGTTCAAGGTAACAGCGGGTCTCAGACACTTGACACTCCTTAAGGACATCAAATGAAACCTAATGATTAGGATTTTTACGGGAAAAACTGCTTTTAAGTAGACACATCAACTTATGGATTTCCTTTGAAGTGTAGTTGTGAAAAAACAAGTGGCTTATCTATAGCAGAATAGAACAGGTACATGTGAATTGAGAGTTTCTAAAACTAATAATGACTTCTGTTTTTGTGGTATCATAAACATTACATGTAAACTGGTTCTTTTTCACAAGGTCTTAATATTGAAAAATGCAATTTATGGTAATGCTATGAAGTAGAACTACCTGGTTTATGCTTATTTCTAGGTTCAAATAAAGTAAATGGGTTCCCATTGCAGACTGTGAAGCTGATGTGGATTGCATCAGAGCAGCTTCAGAACCAATTCTAACTGGAATTAGAATTAGGGCACACTTGATGAGCAGAGACTTTTTTGATCACAGTCATGGGTGGTTCTGATTATCCACTTCCATCTCTTCTACACAAATTGTCTCCTGCAATCTTTCTACTGTGTTCCCTGGAACATTTTCCCCATGGTGAACACATTCCCTCACACCTTCAAACTTTTCTCTTCTCCACTTAATAGATCCCCCATAAATATCTTTTGATTAAATGAATGAATAAAAACTGAGTAGATACAGATTTCACTGGTTTTAGTCAAAGTAGCCTAACACGCTCTGTATAATTATAAAGATACCTGCCCTCCCCAAACTTATCTATACATTCAGCGCATTTCTAATTGAAATGTTGGTAGATGTGTGTGTGCATATGCAAATTGACAAGTAGATTTTATTTTGCTGAGATAGCTGAAGAAACTGAAAAAAATATGGAAAAAATGTACCTGGACCTCTACCTCATGTCACACACACACAAAATCAGTTCCAGAAGGGATTAAAAGTATAAATGTGGCAAGTAAGCAATCAGGTTTTTCAGAAGAAAGCAATTTCTTATCTCTGGAATAGGAAAATATTTCTTAAACATGAAAACATTGATATACCATTCAGAGAGTGAGATTCCAACCGTAGAGTAGGAGAGGTCTTTACAATACATTTGTCCAACAAAGGACTCATGTCTAGGATGTAAAAAGGATACCTCCAAAACGAGTGAGAAAAAAGGCATTTAAAAAAAATGGTCACAGTTTGAGTAGAATACAAATGGCCAACAAACACTTGAAAAGAAGTTAAACTTCATTAGTAATCAGTGAAATTCATATCAAACCTACAATGAGATATCACTGCAGATCCACCAGGATGGATACACTTAAAAAAGATGGAAGATATCAAGTACAGGCAAAAGTACTGGAAATTATATGTTGCCAGTGGGTGGAACTAGAACTGGAGAACCGGAACTTTTGTATTACTAGCGATTGGGTATATTGGTAAAATCCTTTTGGAACACTGTTTGGCAGTGTTTGCTAGAGCCAAACCCTTGCATGCCCTGTGATACAGTAATGCCACTCTACACATGCCCACTAAAAACCACGAGCTGGGATATTCATAGATCCAGTATTTGTAATAGTTCAAGGCCAGGAATAAGTAGGGACTGTGAGACCTATCTGTAAAGAGCGGGATGGTAAATAGTTTAGGTTTATGGGCCATATGGCTTCTGTTGCAGCACCTTGAACTCTTGCCATAACAGCATGAAAGCAGCCATAGACAATATATACATGGATGGACAAGGCTGTGATCTAAAAAACTTCATCACTGACTCAGTGGATGTGAATCTGAGCAAACTCTGGGAGACTGTGAGGGACGGGAGCCTGGTGTGCTGCAGTCCGTGGGATCACGAGTTAGATACAACTTAGCAACTGAACAACAACAAAAATAAGCAGCTGGCCCAATGGGCCATTGTTTGCTCACCCTCCTTATCCATTAATGTATTAATAAAATTACGACAAATTTGCACAATGAGATACTAGACAACAATGAGAATAAGTGACCTACAACTCTGGATAGCAAAATGGGTGAACTTCACCAACTATAGAGTGAAAGAAGTCTTATTTAAATATATATATTGTTTGATTCCATCAATCGTGCAGAGATGGGTAAAACTAACATGGTGTTAAAATTCACGAGGGTAGTTTTCCTTGGAGGGGGAGATGAGGGCTGTGAGAAAGCAGGAGGTGGGCTTGTCCATATGGTCAACCTCTGTTTCTTGACCTGGTGCTGTGATGCAGGTGTGTTCAGTGTAGAAAACTTTAGCCAGCTGTATGATTATGATACATACTTTTATGTGTCTATATTCAGTTTTAAAAAATCCTCTGTTGTATACTTTGGGGGATAAACTAAGGAAAAAATGACTTGACTGAAGTTCATTCAAAGGGCTCCAGATGTAAGCACAAGCTTCTGGAAAAATCTGTTCTCATCAGGCAGTGAATTTATGGAAACTATTTTTTTTTTTTTTTTTTGCAGATGCAAAAGTCTTCTTAATATAATCTAGCCTACACTTTTAAAATGCAGTGGCTTGCAAATACAATAAAATAACCAATTGTGTTTTGATGTTCTTATTTTTTTCTGTGACTACTTTTTAACTGGTATCTTGGGATAACTTTAGGAATGAGAACAAACCATTTGGAAGAAAGAGAATGGCCTCATAGTTCTCCTCTCAGGATTCTAATGAGAAATGGGTCATTTTCTGGCTTTAGTTGAATGCTTGTGGGATAATCTAAGAGTGTATGATCACATGATTAGAGAATTGAGGGAAGAAAAACTAAGAGAGGAAAGAACAATCATAATAGTGATTTACAAGTAATACAGTAAATGTTCCTCAATGACTTTATTAGAAGTGCTTTTTAACACTAATTAGAGTTAATTAAAAAATTAATTTAAATTAATGAATTATTTTTTAATCCCTTTGTTACATCTTTAGCCCCTATTGTATGCCTCGATTGTTGTGTATGTTTTTTTAAGCTGGCCATTTCAGTTCTGCTCCTTCCCTCCCTCACCTGCCAAGTCTAACCTCATAACACTGCCAACAGGAATCTCTCCAAAGATCAAATTTGGTCATGTCATCACTCAGATCAAATGCTATCAGATTTCCTCATTTTCTACCAAAATGAGGATCTAATGCTAAATTGCCATTCCACAGCCTCTAGTCTGTCCCCAACTTCTGCTAGTGTTTATTTCCCACTATTGATCCATGACACATGTGGTCTCTGAACAAGCCAACTTTTGTCCTAGTGATGCTCACAGATCTGAGTGTAATCATGGCTGAACTCCTCCTCCTCCTCTTTCCAGGCCCAGATCTGAAGACACCTCCTCCATGCAAACTTAGTATATCATCCAGGGAGAGTTGTGTGCTCTTTTCTCTCAGCTAGGGTTACGTGGGCTAACCATTTGCTATTGCTGTTTAGTGGCTCAGTGATGTCTGACTCTTCTATGACCCCATGGACTGTAGCCCATCAGGCTCTTCTATCCTTGGGATTTCCAGGCGAGGATACTGGAGTGGGTTGCCATTTCCTTCTCCAGGGAATCTTCCCAAGCCAGGGATTGAATTCACGTCTCCTGCATTGGCAGGCAGATTCCTTACCACTGAGCCACTGGGGAAGCCCATTGGGCTAGCCATACACATGGTGATTTAGATATGTCTTAATCAGTCCATTCAGTTCAGTCACTCAGTTGTGTTCGACTCTTTGTAACTCCATGGACTGCAGCACACCAGGCTTCCCTGTCCACCACGGACTACCCAGAGCTTGCTCAAACTCATGTCCATCCAGTTGGTGATGCCATCCAACCATCCCAACCTCTGTCATCCCCTTCTCCTCCTGCCTTCAGTCTTTCCCAGCATCAGGGTCTTTTCCAATGAGTCAGTTCTTTGCATCAGGTGGCCAAAGTATTGGCGTTTCAGCTTCAGCATCAGTCATTCCAATGAATATTCAGGACTGATTTCCTTTAGGATGGACAGGTTTGATCTCCTTGTATTCCAAAGGACACTCAAGAGTCTTCTTCAGCACCACAGTTTGAGAACATCAGTTCTTTGGTGCTCAGCTTTCTTTAGGGTTCAACTGTCACATTCATACATGACTACTGGAAAAACCATAACTTTGACTATGCTTTTGACAGCAAAGTTAGTCTGTGACCAAATTGTCTTGTTAAAAAATCCCATTTCTCTTCACCACCTAGCATACAGCTTTGTATGTAGTAGGTACTCAACAGATATTCACTAAGTAGATGAAACTTCATTGTATTAAAAGAATTCAAGTTCACAATTAAAAATTTGTTTCCTCATTTCAAGTGCTGTATAGGCACATGTGACTACTGACTACTGTGACGAGCAGCACAGACACTCCTACCATTGTAGAAAATTCTTTGGACAGAATTGCTCTAAAGTTACTAGTATTAATTTCAAAAAGAAAAAAAATTAGGATGAAATAAATATAAAGGTATTCTTCTCTCAGCTGTATTTTAAATCCAAATAAAATTTCTGTATATATACATATGCATGCTAAGTCACTTCAGTCACCTCCAGTTAACTCTTTGAGATCCTATGGACTGTAGACCACCAGGCTCCTCTATCCATGGGATTCTTCAGGCAAGAATACTAGAGTGGATTGCCATGCCCTCCTCCAGGAGATCTTCCCAACTCAGGGATCAAACCCAGGTGCCTTCCATCTCCTGCTTTGGCAGGCGAGCTCTTTACCACTAGTATCACCTGGGAAGGGAGAGATACCCGGGGCTTATATTATAGATATTGGCTTATTTATAGATTTTCTTCCCTCTGCTTGAGTGAGAGCAGCCAAATGGAAGGGAAGCGAGTTCTAAGAATGAGAGGAAAGAGAAAGATGATGTGGAACTGGCTGGGCAGAGTGTTGGGTGGGAGTTTCATGTAACTCACATGGAATTAATAATTCATTGTAGGAAGGCTTCAGTAGTTTCAGTTAGAAATGTTTGAGTCAGATTGTTCACTCTTGAAATTACTGAAAAGATATAAATATATGCCCACTTACCACCTGGCTTTAATACACCTGCACAATGAAAAGTGAAAGTGAAAAGGAAAGTCACTCAGTTGTGTCTGACTTTTTGAGACCCCATGGACTATACAGTCCATGGAATTCTCCAGGCCAGAATACTGGAGTGGGTAGCCTTTCCCTTCTCCAGGGAACCTTCCCAACCCAGGGATCGCACCCAGGTCTCTCACATTGCAGTTGGATTCTTTACCAGCTGAGTCACCAGGGAAGCTCTCCTGCACAATGGCATGTCCATTAAAAATCTCCAACACAAGTAGAACAGGAAAGAAAAGGATGGAAAACGTTGATCTAAATGGCTTTGATCAAAACTTGAGCTTCTCCAAGAGGGGTAAACCACTCCCCAAAATCGTGATGTTTAGAAAATGAAGTAATTGCTTTGGATCACTAGACAATGCTTTAGGGCTTTTGTGTTACACTATTACTTAACCCCTGGAAGTAATTTTGGTTATGGAGGGGCCTTATTTAGTACAAAAATATACTCATTAATGGGCCTCCCTGGTGGCTTAGTTGGTAAGGAATCTGCCTGCAATGCAGGAGACCCAGGATTTATTTAGAGACCCAGGTTTGATCCCTGGGTGTCAGACACAACTTAGTGACTAAACCAAAACCATATTCGTTAGTATAACAGAGATGGAATGCCACAGAATTGCAATGCAAAGTGGAAATTAATTTGGAAACCTATATTATGGTATTAAATAATAAGAATTTACTTACTCATAGTTAGAGAATGTTAATTAACTTTTCACATTTATATATTCACGGTAGGTGGCAGAAGTGAAAACTTTACAGACAGAGCATTCATCTGATCTAAAATATATATTATTCATAAACTCTTATGAATACCAGATTTTGCCTTTTGATGTAAACAGCCAGATGTTACCCTTATGGAGTTATCGAAAATTATTAAAACATGCTTAGGGCTCATTTCATCAAATAAATACATTTCTGATTTTAGAAAAGATGAGTTGAGACAAGAAAAGGGCAAGACATAAAGCTGAAACAAATTTTTTAAAAAGTACTATGCATCCCAAATGTTTTGAATATTCAGATATATCAGAAATTCTTTACAAATCCATGAGGAATGAACATACAAACACTGTGCAGCCAATAGGGCAGTATCATGGCAATACTCACAGGTTTATTTAATCCAGACTTCCAGAAGCAAATGTGATTTAACTAGTTTTTGAAAATAATGGAACAGTTACTGATGATGATGATGTTTAATGCTTCCTATGTACAAAAAATTCATGCCATTAAAATAACCTCTCTTTTTCAGGAAGGAAAGCTTTCACAAATGAACTGTTAAGACTATTCTTTCCTAAAGTACACCCTAGCTACCATTAGCATAATGGGAATCTTGCACCAGCATTAAAGAAAATATATCCCATTTGGGAGTCTGATTTCCAATTTGGATCCACAGTAATATTACACCTTGTATCTTTAAATAGAATAAGGAGTTTATGTGTACAGAACTCCCTGGTGTAGGGATTCACTGGTAGCTCAGATGGTAAAGAATCCACCTGCAGAAAGGGAGACCTGAGTTCTATCCCTTGGTTGGGAAGATCCCCTAGAGGAGGGCATGGCAACTCTCTCTAGTATTCTTGCCTGAGAATCCCCATGAACAGAGGAGCCTGGTGGGTTACACTCCATGGGGTCTCAAAGAGTCAGACATGACTGAGTGACTAAGCACAGTTGACTAAGCCAAATATGTGCAGAGTGAAGTAGCTCAATCATGTCCGACTCTTTGTGACCCCGTGGACTGTAGCCTACCAGGCTCCTCCCTCCATGGGATTCTCCAGGCAAGAATACTGGAGTGGATTGCCATTTCCTTCTCCAAAATAAGTGCAGAAGGTGGTGATAAATAATATGCTAGTCATCCTTATGAGATAAGAACTGATCTCTTAGGGTTTAGATTTGGTTAAAATTGGAAGCAAGCAAAGATATAAGTCAACAAACAGATAGAGACATATAAAATTGTTTTGAATTATTTCTTTCTCTAACAGTGAAGCATACATCTTTGGCAATAACATAAATACTATGACTATTTTTTTTCTTCTTTTGCCAACCAATATTAAGGTTGTATAATCAGGGTTCTAATCATTTCTCATGCTGCCAAAGTCATTCATGAACTGTATCTGAAGGAAACAGGGAAAACCTCCAAGTCCAGTTATCTGGGTTCAGCAGCTTCAAAACTCTGTGTGTGTGAGTGTGTGATTTGTGATGGTTATGGCTGTTCATCAGGATAAGAGTTATGATGAATTTATGAGTAAATGTTTTTTTTTTTTCTCTTGGCATAAGTTATTTTCATCAGTACTGTCTTTGGATGCCAGTTCGTGAAGCCATTAATTTGCACTATGAAGGACATCTTCACAAGGTCCTCAAATCAAATCATTGGTGCTGAAATACTCTTCATCTGTCTCTTTTATCTTGTATTTCATACATTATTGCTTATTCAGAGTTCCAGTTCTTCTGCTACTAGGTTCTCTGGTGATCTGTAGCAGCAGTTCTCTGTGGGTATGAGGCCACAATCTAATGTGTCATGACCGCAAGTGATAGACAAAGGTGATTTTTTTTTTTCATGAATAACGTGATAGTAATTTTCACAGATGGTATATATTTTTTTAATTGAACACTCTCCTTACACTATCACCCATTGTCTCAATGGTATTTTGATTTGCCCTCTTGGATAGAATAGGAAGATTTGGAGTTACATAGTTGTCCTTGTGGAATTTAGCACTATTGTCAATATGTCCATTAGGTCAAAGTAGACTTGTTTCTTCCTCATTGTGTTCTGAAAAACTGTGACTGAGAAATCTGGTTTAGAAAATGCCACAATATTCAGATGCAGTGGTTTGACCTTTGACCAGGCAACCTAATACATATTGTGTCATTGTCATGACTAAAATGGGGATGGATTCTTTAAAAATGATGGTTTAGGAACTGCGACCACCTCCACAGACTTCAAGTGCTTAATTCATCTGTCTGTTCCAACTGCCTCAGAAACCAGCTCAGAACTACTGTAGGTAGAGAAGAAATGTACTTACCTTTGCTTGTGCAGTTGGAAAATGATGAAAAAAAATCGGTAACAACTTTCCTTTACTGAGTACATGTCATTCTGGAGTCTTGTATATGGCCTTTGAAATATGTTCAATATATCTTTAAGTTAAGATTATTGTCTCTTTTCTAGATGCAATAAGTGAGGTTTAGCTATATTTAGCTGAGCAGAGACTTCTGTATAGCTCTAAAGTCAAAGTACTTTCTGCTAAATGAATCTGTTTTTCAAACCTCACTGAGGACCAAACTTCAACTGAACTGAGCTTTAGAACAAGCAATTCGTATGAACATCTTCCAAAAGAGTGAGGCAGTCACATAGACCTAATAAAACAATGGTGACTTCAAAATCCTACTGTTTTCAGTGAGATTTTTAGGAAGGATGGGAAAGTCACTGATCATTTCATTGCTGGATATCATGTATTTCATAAAAGTGAAAACATTCACTGACTCTGTTATTATTCAGTACTAAATATGGGATTTAATGTGTGATATTAGATGAAATATCATAATGTATGAATCCTGAGAACTCAGTAATGGAGAGCTAATAATGAACACTGAGAGGAAAGGACCCATGAGAAAGGAGAGACACCAAAAGAATGTAGTGTCCCTAGCAGCCAAGTAATGTGAATGATTGAAAAGAAAAAGAAAAGAAAACCAGTGGTAAGTCATGGCAAATACTAGAGAAATCAAGTAGGATGAGGTCTGAGGACCCAGAATGGAGGTCTTTTCTACCCCTGTAAGGAATCATTTTAGTGGATAATGGGTGCTGAGGGATTAGAGTCAGTGAAGATACACAACCACTCCCAGTGTCGCTGTAGTTCAGTTCAGTTCAGTCGCTCAGTTGTGTCTGACTCTTTGTGACCCCATGAACTGCAGCACACCAGGCCTCCCTGTCTACCACCAACTCCTGGAGTTCACCCAAACCCATGTCCATTGAGTCAGTGATGCCATCCAACCATCTCATCCTCTGTTGTCCCTTTCTCCTCCTGCCCTCAATCTTTCCCAGCATCAGGGTCTTTTCAAATGAGTCAGCTCTTCGCATCAGGTGGCCAAAGTATTGGAGTTTCATCTTCAACATCAGTCCTATCAATGAACACCTAGGACTGACCTCCTTTAGGATGGACTGGTTGGATCTCCTTACAGTCCAAGGGACTCTCAAGAATCTTCTCCAACACCATAGTTCAAAAGCATCAGTTCTTGGCACTCAGTTTTCTTTATAGTCCAACTCTCACATCCATACATGACCACTGGAAAAACCATAGCCTTGACTAGATGGATCTTTGTTGATAAAGTAATGTCTCTGCTTTTCAATAGAGAGGAGAGTAAAACATGAAGGTAGGGATGACTATTGGGAGAAAAGGTGGGATTAAGAAGAGGCTCTTTTCTGCTTTCTTCCTTTCTTTTCTCCCTTCCTTCATTCCTTCCTCCCTTCTTTCTTCTCTCTCTTTTTTCTTTCTTCCTTTATGTTTGGGTAACTTAAGGCATGTCTGTTTGCTGACAGAATTATGCATTCAGGAGAAAAATGATGATGTAGGAGCAGATGAATATAATATAATTGTGAAAGCAAAGTCCTGAAGTAGATTAGAGAGTCACAGTCAGTGCACAGAGGGGGTGGGAGGAGGTTAGCCTTAGATGAGAGCAGGGAAAAAATACATTTCTTGAAGCAGAAGGTAAAGCACCAATGTAACTTGGTGGAGGAGAGGTGATGTGGATAACTTTTACAATTACTTTTATTTTCTCACTGAAATGCATCAGCTGATTTTAATGGGTGGTAAAAGGATGTTGGATGTTTGAAGAACGAAAGTGAAAGTGAAGTCGCTCCGTCGTGTCCGACTCTTTGTGACCCCATGGACAGTATCCTGCACCAAGCTCCTCAGTCCATGGGATTTTCTAGGCAAGAGTACTGGAGTGGGTTGCCATTTCCTTCTCCAGGGAATCTTCCCGACCCAGGGATTGAACCCAGGTCTCCTGCATTGTAGACAGAAGCTTTACCGTCTGAGCTACCAGGGAGAACGAAGGGAAGTATATTTGTTTCCTGGGGATATTGTAACCAACTACTACAAATAGGTGTCTTCAAACAACAGAAATTTATGGCCTCACAATTCTGGAGGCCAGAAGTCTGAAATTAAGATGTTGCTAGGATCAGACTCTCTCTGACATCTGGAGGGGAATCCATCCTTGCCTCTTCCCAGTTTCTGGGAGTTGGCTGGCAAGTTTTGGCATTTCTCTCTTGTCACCTGAAAACAACAACAACAAAAAGTACAATGTGAGAGCTGTGAGTTAAGTTTTATTTGGGGCAAAATTAGGACTAGAGCCTGGGAGACAGCATTTCAGATGGCTCTGAAAAACTGCTCCCAAGATGTAAGCAGGAAAGTTCAGTGTTATGTGTGACCTTAGTGAAGGGGGGTACATATCATCAAGCACACATCTTGCCAGAGGCTTGCTGCTTATCACAAGGTGCAGATGTCACTATTAAAGATTTTAACGCTCTTGTTTTATGTCCCTGGATATGTTCTGGTGTCTTCTAGTTTATAGTCTATGGGAACTTGAATAGCATTTTATAGTCTACTGTTGTGTGAAAGTTGTAGAAGTCTTAATTAAGTTGAATTGGTTTATAGTGCCTTTAAGGTCTACCATAGCCTTCTACTTTTCTGTATATTCATTCTATTAACTTTTGAGAGTTACATATTGAAACTATAACTAAAAATTTAATCTGTCTACTTTAAAAATAATTGTAATTATAGTGGAGCTATATGTAATTTTGTTCTATATTGTCCTAGTCTCCTATAAATGTGTTATCATATTTTCATGACTTGAAAAAAGAAAGAGAAAAAAAGATCTTAGTGCTTTCCTAGATATGAGGAGATGCAAGAATTGGGCTAATAAAGTTTTCTTCTGAAAATATCTAACTATCTAAAGCCCTGTTCTTCCAGTTTTTCCCAGAACACAGAGTGCCTCATTCTTGACCTCCACCCCGAACTCCTTAGAGGGGTTGTTGAAGGTCACCAGTCACAGTGGCTCATGATTTATCCCTGTGGAGGCAGATAGCAAGTGCCAGTGTTTAGCTGGCAGATTCTTCTCTTGGATTCTCCATAATCACATGCAGTTTTTCCTGCTGTGAATCTCTCTCCTCTTATTATATGAACACCAGCCACATTGTGTGGATTAGGGGCTCACCAATATTCTGGTGTCTCAGACGGTAAAGAATCTGCTTGCAATGCAGGAGACTCAGGTTCAATCCCTGGGTTGGGAAGATCCCCTGCAGAAGGGAATGGCAACCCGCTACAGTATCCTTGCCTGGAGAATTCCGTGGACAGAGGAGCCTGGCGGGCTACAGTCCATAGAGTCATGAAGAGTCAGATACAACTGAGCATCTAACACTTTCATATACCAATATGATATCATCTTAATTAATTACATCTACAAAGACTCTACTTCTGAATAAAGATACATTTTCAGATATCAGGGTCAGGAGTTCAACTTATTTTTTTTTAGGAAGATACAACCCATTACAGGGAAATCTGAAATAGTTGGTTTGGAGAGGAGATTGAATTGAGAAGGGTCACGAGGTAGGATTTCCAGCACTTCTGAGGGTACACTGAAGGGTTGTATTCACAAAGTTTAGGAGATCTCTTTTAATTGGATCAGCTCTGAAAACACAGATGTGTATCTTTTATTGTTTTTGTGTTGGCTTTTTGTTCATTTCCGTTTTTTTTTTTTTTTTTTAATATTTTTATTTTATTCATTTGGCTGCACTGGGATCTTTAGTTGTGGCATGTAGGACATGTTCCTTGACCAGGGATTGAACCTGGGCCCCCTGCATTGGGAGCACAGTTTTATTTTAAACTAATAACTTTACTTTCTTGCCAGAGGACAAAACTATCACTCCTCCCAAAGGAAGCATGGGCTAGGCAACCAGCATAAACTTCTTTCGACTGAAACTGCTATGTGCTGGGAGTGCAAAAGATAAAATGTAAAGGCACTGTTTATATTACATTCTCATATTCTTACAAACATGACATTTCTCTTGTGCAGTGCAAATATACCTTTTCTACTGTTCAATCAACTGCTGAGTAAATCATTTTCAAACCAGATAGATGGTTTCTTTTTCAGAGCTCTTCCAGATTATAAACAAAGAAACTCCCATAGAAACCTCACCAAAATATCTTTCCTTTATGGAGAGATATTTAAAGGCAACACCTGTAAAAATATCCTTCTCCAAGCTGTTTCTGAGGGCACACAGAGAGAGAGAGTAGTCTGTGCTTTATTCTTTAGAACCAGCCTGCACATTCCTAATTTAGGGGAGCTGAGAATGACCAGGAAGTTGGGAGAAGAGAGCTTTTCTAACAGTCAACTTCATCTTTACCAATGAGAAGAGATTGAGAGAATAACTTATCCTTGGTTGCTGAGTTACATGGGGCTTCCCTGGTGGCTCAGATGGTAAAGAATCTGCCTGCAATGTGGGAGACTGGGCTTTGATCCCTGGGTTGGGAAGACCCCCTTGCAGGAGGGCTTGGCAACCTACTCCAGTATTTGTGTCTGGAGAATCCCCATGGACAGAGGAGCCTGGTGGGCTACAGTCCATGGGGTCACAAGGAGTCAGACACAACTGAGCAAATAAGCACACACACTGAGTTACTCAGCTGTGAAGGCAGGATTTGAATCCAGTTTTATATAATTTTGATTTCTGTGACCTTCCTGTTTGACCACACTGCCAGCCTACTGTGTTTCTCTCTCTTCCAAGACCTTCATTCTTTACTGTAATTTATGCATGTGTCTGTCACCTCTTACCAACTGGGATCTGAGGGCAAAGCCTTTGTGGTACATCTTTTGTAATGCTTATGATGCCCTGTGTTAGGGTGAGACCAGGTCTAAGAGGGAGAAGACAATGGCACCCCACTCCAGTACTCTTGCCTGGAAAATCCCACGGATGGATGAGCCTGGTGGGCTGCAGGCCATGGGGTCGCTACGAGTTGGACACGACTGAGTGACTTCACTTTCACTTTTCATTTTCATGCATTGGGGGAGGAAATGGTAACCCACTTTAGTATTCTTGCCTGGAAAATCCCATGGACGGAGGAGCCTGGTGGGCTGCCATCTATGGGGTCACACAGAATTGGACATGACTGAAGCAACTTAGCAGCAGCAGCAGCAAGTCTAAGAGGGAAAAGAATATGGCCACTTCCAGTTAATTGGCATACGACCAGAAATGGAACTCGGACATAGCTTGAGGGAGAGAGCTGAACCTTCACCACTAGACCACTAGGTTGCTAATTTGGACTTTGATGGTGAGTTGAGATTAGAGGAGTTTATTTGTTAGAGGAATTCCTTTTGAAAATGTACAAAGCAGAAGGCATCACTAATACAGGGAGCCTAAGGCAGTAATCAATGTACCCGCTGTGAGTGAAGACGAACAGGCCAGCATGGCTGGAGCTGAGTAGGCAAGGGGGCTTGACAGATGGGCAGAGGCCTTGTAGGCTAGAATAAAGTGATGAGCATCCTCTTCTAACCATGATAGGGTGTCACTGGAGGGTCTCTGAATGGGGTAATGTCATGATGTAGTTGATAGAGGAGGGACAAGGCAATACTCAAAGGAGTAGCAGAGTGGATGATGCTGAGGCTACAGCCTGGCATCCAGAGGTTCCCACACAGTGTAAAGAGGCTGGGGAGTCAGGAACTGAGGAGCTACCCTAAAGCCGTCAGCACACAGTGTTTGAGCTACTACAGAAGCCTATCCTCAGTGTGGCCACAGGCTGGTAGGGCCCAAGAATAGCTGGGTTTCACTAGGCCAGGATCTGCCATAGAGTAGATATTCAATGGATATTTATTGAATTAAAATTATAGATGGTAACATTGTTTCTCTAAAGAAGACCAGGCAAATCCCCATGTCGAAGTTATCCCACTTTTCTTTCATCCCATTTGAGAATGTTTTAGCAGTGGCTTCCTGAATATAATCAACCTTAAACTTCGGTGTCAGACTCCTGCTAACAGTCGCCAGGGATTAGGTGACTGACAGCTTGGCTAAATTCTCCTGGCCCTGGGAGTGTAGCAGACTTTCATGAGAGCATGTCTGGTTATGCAGCTGGGGAGGACAGCAAGTCATATTCTGTTGACAGGGCGGAGGTGACCATGGGAATGTGGGCTGATTTGGAATCCTTGACTGTCAGTGACATGGAAATGAGCGCATTTGCTTACCCTCTGTAGGAGGCAGCACTGAGTGGAGGTGAATGAACGCTGCCCTGGAAACCAGGAGTTTTGGTCTTCACAGGCTTGTCCTTTCTCTTCAATCTGACCTTGGTGTGCAAATCACTTGTTTTTGTGAACCTCAAATGCTGTTGGGATTAGCTTGTTTTCTGTCCCCTTGAAATATCTCATGCATTTTCCCAGTATCAGTGGGGTGTGTGAATCTAAGGCTTAGTGAATACTGCAGGGTCTGACTTACTTCATAACTTTCTCCTTTGGACAATCAGATTGCCACATAAACTGTGTCTGACTGAGGACTATTAGTTCTGGGCAATTTACACCTTATTTGAACAAATCTTTCCAACCCAACAGCAGAAATTAATCACTGAAATTTCATAATTGCTGCAAAGTGGGTTTGACTATACATCTTCACAATATGTACCTGGCTAAATGCACTGTAAACAGTCTCTGGTGTGCAATCAAAATATTTACTTAGGATCCAGAGGAGTAAATGGATATCCCAGTCTAATTACCAGTAAGATGGAAAGGGGTCACCCAACCAAACTACAACATTATAAATTACACAAGCCAGTTAGATGTAATAAGAGGTAAAAGACAATGAGTTTACTAAATTTTTTAGTATAAGTTCATTTTTTTCTCACCAATACTGTCTTCAAGGTCAGAGGAAGGTTTGAGAAATCAGATATTTTTTAAGCTTGTTAAAGCTTTAGAATCTAGTGTAAAGGAAACCTCAAGGTTGTGTCAATTCTGATTTGCTATTGTACTCCTTCTGAGCACTCATGAGGGGGCCTGAAAAATTTTATGTGTAAGATAGAATGCTATCTGTTTCATTGCAAAGGCTTGTGAGCCACATCCTGCAAAAAAATGATTTTAGATATTTTCAGCATAGAAATAAAAAGAATATATCTAGTCAAACCTTATCTATTATGGTCATGTGCTTTAGTCCAGAGTGCTTAAGTATTTAGGGCAAATGATAGAAAAATCATGTCTAGCAAAGGATCTCAGCAGAAAAATTAAATTTTAATTGAGAGCTTAAAAAAGTCTGGTTCTAATAGGTAAAATGTATGATGAACTACATTTTATTTTAATTGAAATATAGTTGATTTACAACTGTAATAGGTTATTACAGAGTACTGAGTATAGTTCCCTGTGGCGTGTGGTAGGACCTTGTTGTTTATTTTATATAAGGTAGTGTGTACGCTTCCTTGGTGGCTCAGATGGTAAAAAAAATTTGCTTGCAATGCAGGAGACTCAGGTTTGATCCCCAGGTTGGGAAGATCCCCTGAAGAAGGGAATGGCAATCCACTCCAGTATTCTTGCCTGGAGAATCCCATGAACAGAGAAGCCTGGTGGGCTACAGTGCACAGGGTCGCAGAGTTGGACAAATCCCAGTCTCCTAATTTATCCCTCTCCATCTCTTTTCCCCTTTGGTAACCACAATTTTGTTTCCTATGTTACATTTCATGTTAGAAAGATCCTTACAACCTGTCTGGAAAAGATAAGGTGACTAGACAAAAGAAAAAGAGACTTTCCATGGCAAAATGCATCTTTCTTAAAATTATATATGTATGAATTATACAAGGTTATGCATATATGTATATATATAATTTCTTCTTTTGGCAAATATGTATTTAGCAGTTATAACTGACATACCAGGAACTGTTCTAAGTGTTGACCCGGTTCTAGGTGTTGGGTATGCTAAAGGACATATAGCAGATAATATAAATTGATCAAATTAATCTATGAGGTCATGATAATTTACTGAGTGTCTCAAGCAGTGTCCATAGAATGCCTAGCATTTTAAAAACTGTAGTAGCTCAAGAATAAAATGTTGTGTGCTTCCATTCAAGAACCCTACTGTCTAGCTGGAGAAGCAGAATATACTTACTTGGAAAGTGATAGACAACATATAAGCAAACATGTACTGTGTGTTGTACTCAGTCATATCTGACTCTTTGTGACCCATGGACCATAGCTTGTCAGGCTCCTCTGTCCATGAGATTTCCCAGGCATGAAAACTGAAATGGGTTGCCATTTCCTCCTCCAGGGGATCTTCCCCACCCAGGGACTGAACCAGCCTCCTGTATCTCTTGCATTAGCAGGTGGATACTTTACCACTGAACCAACTGGAAAGCCCATAAATAAATATGTACTAACCTGGTTTATGTTCTCACATTTTGGTGATATGACTCATATTGTGATGGGGTTTTGTAGCAAAGGTTTCAGGAGATACATAAATGGTGAATTACTGCTTGAAAGAACTGTAGAATGTAGGAAATTGGTATAAGGAGGAAGGATGAAGGGATGGCATGGCAGGAGTGGTTGGAGAGGAGGATAAAGACCTGGAATACAGCCATTCTATGGAAATTAACTAACAATTAAAACTCCTGCAAAGGAAGATAAAGTGTCTCCTTGTGTTTAAATGAAGACGTGCCAGTGGGAAAACTTCAAACACATTTGCAAACTCATTTGCCAAGTCTGCCTCATGTGGCCCTTGAAGACTCCTTGGTCATTGTTCCCCATTGTGATGGACCAAGGACTCTGTTCTCAGATTCTAAAAAAGAGACAAAATTTTTCAGAAAAAAATTTTTTGTTCACTTCTTACACTGATCAGGCATTCAGTATTTGCTTTCAAGTAAGTAGTTGCTATATTTACTCTTTTTCTCTCAAAACATTTCTTCCAGTTATTTCTTTGCGGGTCGTTGTTAGCTTTCTTCAGTTTATTACAGCAGCACCGTCTGGTTTGAAGACCCTTAAAGCCACAGTGAGAAGTGTTTATGTGCTTTATCCTTTCTTATGGAACTGTCGACTGGGAAAAAAAAACAAGACAAGCTAAAAGTTGAGAATTGTGTTTTATTAGGCAAACTTTCTGAGGACTCAAGCCAGGGGGACAGCCTCTCAGAGCACTCTGAGGGACTGATCCAAAGAGGGAAGGAAGAAACCAGGATATATAGGAGTTTTGCAACAAAAACCATGTAGTAAGAATGTAGTTGGAACAATAAAAGATTACCGCTAATTAAAGGAAACTGACCTCTCAGGTTAATGTATTTAGCACTTTCCTATGTACAGGAAGATGCCAGCATCTGGGCTCATTGAAATCATTCCTTTGATATGCACCTTAACTATTTAGGGCCAGTATCCTCTTTTTCTCCATCCTGAACCTCCTCTGAGTATGTAGTAGGGAGTGCAGGGTTTGGCTTAATGAGAGCAATATACTTTGTTTATGGATATGGCAGGTGACATTTTTAATCCACAGAAGCATTCTGGTGAACTTCCTGTTATCATCTTAAAGGTGGCATTTCTAATACTAGATATGATTCTTATTTAAAAGTATCAGTAAAGGACCAAAGTCACACATGTCACAATGCTAAGCATCCCAGAGCGAGTTAAACAAGTTCTGCCTTCCAGGAGTGTACAACTTAAAACTGTCACCAAAATCTTTCAGATGATCATTAGCTCATCTCTGTAATGTTACTGTATATTTTCAACTATTGCACCTTACCAAAAGAGCATTTTGCAATGTGGTGTCAAGAGCTATCTGCTGTATCCTGCTTTCAACATACCTCATTGAAAACTGACATCAGAGACACTCAACACATTTCATCAAATGATTACTTTTAAAGCCCATTTTGAATATTTTGCCAAGTTTCTCCCTTTCATGAAATAGCTATATCCGCAGCTTTTCTTTGCCAGATGTATCAGCTTACATTTTTCTGTCCTGATCTAACTTTATCATAGATCTATAACCATATCTTCCTCAAGTATATACTCATATATTTATAATATCTCTTATCTTTGTTGAAAAATAACAATCTTTAATTAATAAGTTCAAAAAGTCTTTACTGGTAGATTACCCAAGAATGTGTGCATTACATGGTAAACATACTCAATTTTTTCTTTGGAAGAAAAATTGGTGAGCCTCACTTCTGGGAGCTGCCCTAATATTTTTTTGAACCAGTATCCTAGTGAAATAGGAGGGAAGGGGGCAGGGCACAACCTTTAAAAGAATGACATGGCCATAGGACATGACAAAAGCTGGTTAGAACAACTAGGTCCGAGATGGGAGAAGAGCCGACTTTGAGTAGATCTTGAGCCTCATTATATGCTCACTGTAATATATTAGCATACCAAATGACACAACTCCTAGTGCCTATGACAGTTCTGAAGTGAACCATAAAAGTCCAAAAAGTGGGCGGTGGCCTAATTCCTGAAAGTCTCCACCACCTCCCAAAATAATTAGAATAATCCTCCCACTCATTAACCTATGAAATTACCCAGCCCATAAAAACTAACCATGCCATATTTTGGAGCTCCTTGCCTTCTGAGAGAGCACTCTGTCTGTGGAGTGTACTTCTCTTGAAATCCACTTCTTAACCTATCACTTCATCTCCGAATTCTTTCAAGATGAAGCCAGAACATTAAATTCACTTGGAACACTAGCACTCTTAAATATTCACAAATGTTCAGAAACTAGCAGTAATTTCTAAAATTTCAGTACCATGTCTCTGACTGTAAGGCTAGTCACTCTAATTATCCAGAAATGCTATTACTAAGCAGAAAATGACAAGCTTGGGAATAATATTCAAAGATACATGTTGTATTTATTGTATATAAAAGATTGTGGGCAATATGTGTATATATATACATGTTTATGTATGTATCTGTATGTATATACATAGATGTACACACACACACATATATCACAAGTTTTACTACAGGAAACAGAAAATCAAGAGGAGAGTCAGGAGAGAGAAGAGAAAGAGAAATAAACAGTAGAGTGTATGGTACAGCAGTGACAACTTTTAGAAATGGTAATGGGGAAAATGCCACAATATTCACAGAGGAGATGGCCAGTGACAAAGAGAAAGAAAAAACAATCTCTGCATTCGAAAATGCTGATGGCTGTGAAAAACTGTATTCCATTATCCTTGATATCATCATCATCGGAATGGGAAGGAGGTGGCAGTGAGACGGACAAGAAAAGCAAAGAAAAGCAACAGACTAGGACCTCATTGAAAAGACTGATGATGAAGCTGAATCTTCACTATTTCAGCCACTTTATATGAAGAGCTAACTCACTGGAAAAGACCTTGATTCTGGAAAAGATTGAAGACAGGAGGAGAAGGGGACAACAGAGGATGAGATGGTTAGATAGGGTCACAGAGTTGGTGAAGGACAGGGAGACCTGGAGTGCTGCAGTCCATAGTGTCACAAAGAATTGGACATGACTGGGTGATTGAACAACAATACCAAAATTCCTTCTTGGGCTTCCCTGGTAGCATGGGAGGTAAAGAATCTGCCTGCCATTGCAGGAGACCTGGGTTTGATCCCTGGGTTGGGAAGATCTCGTGGAGAAGGGGCAGCCCACTCCAATATTCTTGCCTGGAAAATCCCATGGACAAAGGAGCCTGGCAGGCCACAATCCATGGGGTCTCAGGGAGTTGGACATGACTGAGTACACACATATCAACCAAGATAAATTGCTTCTTTGTCAGAAAAGATTTTAGGGGAGGGGAATGTATATTAGTAACCTCATAGAACTTATAGGAAGTTTGAAAAATCATTTTTAAAAAACAGGAGTGCAAGGCCTACAGAGGATGTTGCTTGTGGATGTCTCATGTCGAGTTTACTTAAGATACCCCTGCTCGGCTCCTGGACTTTTGGCTGAACTGCCACCATTGCAAATAATCTCTAACTGGCCGGAAAATTTATATTATTTCTTCCTGATTTGAATCCTGGGGGAAACAACCAGGTTTTCTGAGTCTAAGTCATGAACCCATTTTTGAAGCCAAGGAACAAGAAGAAGGAATTTCTGGCTCTCTGTAACTACTGCTAAAAACATACACAGTGGAATTTTTAAATGAATTGGAAGGGAGTTGGATGCAGGGCCTCAGAAATTGATAAAAATCCCCTACAGCACTTGCTCCAAGGGCTGCCTGTAGGTTCATCCAAGCCCATAAGGTCTTCTGGAATGAGTGCTTTGCCCAAGAAGGAGAGTAGTTACAATGGACACCAATCAGAAATTGAAAAGTAAAAATGTGACTCACATGGACTCAGTGGTTTATGTGGGGTTTGATAAACTGAAAAGGATACAAAGAGAAGGCAGTTAACAAAACCACGAGATAGGGGGTGTGCCTAAGCAGAAGGCATGAAATAAGACTTAGAAGTTGGTACCAGCAAAGACAAAGATTCTTTTGATCATCATGAGCCAAAACTAAAGGAAGGGATGTTGGAAACCTTATGCTGAGGAGAAACAAGATAATCTGGTTTCCAGAGCTGTTGGTATCATGAATGACCTTTCTATTTTTCTGTTTTTAATTTTTTTTATTGAAGTGTAGGTGCTTTGCAATGTATTAATTTCTGCCCTACAGCAAAGTGAATCAGCCACATGTATACATATATCTATTTTTCCTTGAATTTCCTTCCCATTTCGGTCACCACGGAGCATTGAGTATAGAGTTCTCTGTGCTATACAGTGAAGTGAAGTGAAAGTGAAATTTGCTCAGTCATGTCTGACTCTTTGCAACCCCATGGACTATACAGTCTGTGGAATTCTCCAAGCCAGAATACTGGAGTGGGTAGCCTTTCCCTTCTCCAGGGGATCGTCCCAACCCAGGGATCAAACCCAGGCTTCCTGCATTGCAGGTGGATCTTTGCCAGCTGAGCCACAAGGGAAGCCCATGCTATACAGTAGGTTCTCATTAGTTATCTATTTTATACACAATGGTATATATATGTCAATCCCAATCTCCCCCCACCTTGTTATCCATACATATGTTCTCTATGTCTGTGTCTCTATTTCTGCTTTGCAAGTAAGTTTAGCTATAGTTTTTCTATATTTGACATCACATGCATGCATTAATATATGATATTTGTTTTTCTCTTTCTGACTTACTTCACCTTGTATGACAGTGTCTAGGTCCATCCACATTTCTGTAAATGACACAATTTCATTCTTTTTTATGGCTGAGTAATAGTCTATTGAATATATGCACCACATCTTTATCATTCTTCTTTCCATTATTGATTTATCATAAAACATGGATATATCTATATCACTTATTTTCCATGTCTTCTCAAAATAATCTGTTCTAATTAGGTAAAAAGCTAAACTCTTCTAACAAATAGATTAAAAAATAAAATAGTTTACAAGAGATAGACTTCTCTATGTTGCAGTCTGATAGTATTTACTCCGCAGAGTAGAGACATCTTTGCTAACTTTAACTTGAGACTTTCAGAGTTGTTCTAGTAACATCCATTCCAGCCAGGAGAAAGGAAAGCGAAAAACAAGTTCCGGAAAAGCATTTTTCCCTAGAGATTTGGAAGGTCCCCCGGTCAATTCTGGGCTTTCCTGGTGGCTCAGATGGTCAAGAATCTGCCTGCAGTGCTGGAGACCTGGGTTCGAACCCTGGGATGGGAAGATCACCTGGAGAAGGAAATGGCAGCCCACCCCAGTATTCTTTCCTGGAGAATCCCCACAGACAAAGAAGCCTGGAGGGTTACAGTCCATGGGGTCACAAAGTGTCAGACATGACTGAGCAACTAAGCACAAACACACATATCAACTCTACTCACATCCCAGTGGTGACGACCACACCCATTCACAAGAGAGGCTGGACAATTTTGTCTTTCTTCTTGGAAAAGAGAAGATTTGGGGTAGAGAGAGGATAACGTTATCCTGTTTTCTCAGATAATTTGAGTAGGTCCCTGGTCCCAATGAGCCCTACCTTTATTGGAAAGGTATAAATGAGGCATGAAAACCCTAAGGAAGAAACCAAAAGGGAGCATTTA
The DNA here is from genome assembly GCF_963930625.1 of Muntiacus reevesi. Classification (NCBI taxonomy): domain Eukaryota; kingdom Metazoa; phylum Chordata; class Mammalia; order Artiodactyla; family Cervidae; genus Muntiacus; species Muntiacus reevesi. The sequence goes on from NC_089260.1 coordinate 45,962,486, forward strand.
GTAGACAGACAAATGTAGACATCTTGATTTTATTTATTTATTTATTTATTTTTCATTTATTTTTATTAGTTGGAGGCCAATTACTTTACAGTATTGTAGTGGTTTTTGTCATACATTGACATGAATCAGCCATGGATTTACATGTATTCCCCATCCCGATCCCCCCTCCCACCTCCCTCCCTATCCCATCCCTCTGGGTCTTCCCAGTGCACCAGGCCTGAGCACTTGTCTCATGCATCCAGCCTGGGCTGGTGATCTGTTTCACCCTAGATAATATACATGTTTCGATGCTGTTCTCTCAAAACATCCCACCCTCACATTCTCCCACAGAGTCCAAAATTCTGTTCTGTACATCTGTGGAATGTAGACATCTTGATTTTAAATGATTTTTTTTTTATACTATATTTTAAGGTGCAGTATTCTTATTGTGCTAATTATTATTTTGCTGGGCTTCCCAGGTTACTTTAAGCGGTAAAGAGCTTGCCTGCCAATGCAGAAGGCACAGGCTTGATCCCTGGGTCGGGAAGATCCCCTGGGGGAGGAAATGGCAAGCCACTCCATCATTCTTGCCTGGGAAATCCCATGGACAGAGAGGATACTGGTGGGGCTGTAGTCCATGGGATCACAAAAGAGCTGGACACAACTTAGTGACTAACAACACTATTGTGCTAACCCACTTCCCCATCCTACCTGAATGAGCCAGTCTACAGAACAGGTTTTTTTTTTTTTCCCCAAAAATTTCATTTATTTTCATGTCATCCTTTTATGGAACCATGACAACATCCATTTTCTTTTCAGTACAAAGTCAAGTTTTAAAAAATATTTATTTATTTATTTTTGGCTGTACTGAGTCTCATTGCTGCATAGGCTTTTCTCTAGATGCAGAGAGCAAGGGCTACTCTCTAGTTGCAGTGTGTGGGCTTCTGATTGTGATGGCTTCTCTTCTTGCACAGCACAGTCTCCAGGGTCTGTGGGCTTTAGTAGTTGTGGCATATAGGCTCAGTAGTTGCAATTCCTCGGCTCTAAAGCACAGGCTTGGTAGTGTGGCACAACGGACCAAGCCCAGGTCTCCTGAGTTAGCAGGATGATTCATAACCACTGGACCATCGGGGAAGTCCTACAAAGTCATTTTTAAATAAAAAATGCCTGGTGCCTGGCCCTGTCCTCCTTTTCAGGGCCTACACACGATCCTCCAGTGCTCAGGAATACCAGCTGCCAAAGGCTCCCAGCTCTGCCCTCACCGGGAGTCTCCATGTCTGCTGGAAACTGTCTTGCCCCAAGTTTATGCTTCATGCTCTCGTCCCTCAGGGGCCCGTCTACAGTCAGTGCCAAGGGAAAACTCTGCAGCCTTCTTTGATCAAGGATTCCCTGTGGGATTGATGGCTGAGGCTTCAGTCGGAGCCATGCTGAGAGTCAGCTTTGCCCTTCCCAGTTCTGTTACCTCACTCAGTGAGAACATTCCTGAGTTCTCCTGAGAACACTCTCCCAATAAACCTCCTGAATACACATCCACGTGTGGAAACCTGTTTTCACAGAATCCAAACTGAGATGTTATATGAAGAAAATTTTATGATGAGAATTTGACCAATAATGAGTGAACTATGAGAAAATGTCAATACGATACAGTAATTTGGTTTCAACTTTTAGATACATTTAAAATCTTGCTTTCAGCTAGAATTCCATCCCAAGTCAATGAAGAGCAAGTACCTGTGTTTCATTAAGTTTGCAGGGGAAAAAAACCCGGAAAATGTTCTGAATGTTGCTGAATCCTGAAATGACAATGGAGAATTGAAAACTGGAGGATAAAAAGATCAATTGGACAAACATAGTCTTTGGTTTTTTATTTCATAATATACTTATTAGAATGAATATTGTATTACACTAATCAGGTAGCTTCTGAAATCTTTCTTTATCTTTAGAAATGGAATAAACAATGAAGGTTTTTATAGAAAACTGTATGTATATGCAAGATCAAAACATTCAAAATCTACATGATTTTATTTTCAAATGTATATAAAAAGACAATTTTAATCTGAATAGTATTTTATATTATGTGATATTAAACATCCATATAATATCTATTATGATAAATGAAATGCACATCTAACATTGCTTCTTTATCTTTCCTAGACCTACCATGAGAAAATATCAATATTACAGCACTTTAAAAAATGATTCATCTGTTAATCACATGTTCAATATTATTTACTCTGAACCCAGTAAACATGTTTATTCTATTTAGCTACCAAAAATGTTCCAGTTCAGTGAGAAAAATATTTCAAATAATGAATACAAAATGTGACTAGATTATTTAGTCACTAGTAATTGATGCTAAATTTTAGCAGTCTGAGAATAATGTGAAAATAAAAGACATTACAAATCATTCCTATTGTCTGATAAGTTTAATTTCCAACTCAGATCTGGACAGTTTCTTTTAATCAATTTAGTGGGTTTTTGTGTTTTTGTTTTGAAATATGAAGAGCAGCCACCCCCCCCCCCCAAAAAAAAAAGCAGAAAAGTCAAATGATTTCTAAAATATAGGCATCTGGTAACATATGCTCCTATATTTCAATTTATAAAATCATATGTTGTGCTGGCTAAAATTCAGAGACTTTGCATGAATGCTGTTGGTTTCATCATAAACATGCCTTTCTTATTTTAATGACCTGTGACTACAAATCCTTTGCCTTCTTACATCCATGTTTTATTCTTTATGAGAAACTTTTGAATATTACTTCCAGTCATTGCAATTTTCAGCCTTTTCAGTTTAGATCTTAACTTTTCTCTCCTCAAACTAGAGAATTCCCCCAAAAGACCCCAATATACCCTAATGTATCTTTCAATCTCACTCTGATAAGTGAGTGTTGAAAACATGTGAAGGTAATAATATTGATGGTGTTGTTTGCATTTGTTAATATGTTGGTCATGTGAAAGACGAAGAATATTATGATAAATAGTGTGATTGCTAGTGTTGGCAAAAATACAGATGTATAATCAAGATGACTGATCTTTTATGACCCTGCTGTGGGTCATTCCTTATGTCTTGGTTGAGGCTGCAAATTGTCACAGGAAAAGGATTTTGTGGTTGGGTGTCAGACCTATCTTTCTCTGTCTTTACCTATTCCTTAACAGACACATGGCTTTGACCTCAAAATTAGGTGACCTATGTTTCCAGCCTTCTGGTCTTACTTGCTATTAATACCATGTGTTAGAGCTCACTGCTCTTATATTTATGGGCTCCCCAGGTGGCTCACTGGTAAAGAATCTGCCTGCAATGCAGGAGACGAGGGTTTGATCCCTGGGTCAGGAAGATCTTCTGGATGAAGAAATGGCAATCTACTACAGTATACTTGCCCTTTAATCTCGGGGCATTCCTCTGCCCCCAGGACAGCTCTGATGAGTTCACTCTGGGGTGTCCAAGCTCCACCACACCCTTGACACAGCTCAGGCAGGTGAAGTATCCACAATATCAAAAGACTCCATAACCTCAGGGTAACAATTAGGAAAATCATGATGAAGGGATCTCAGGGATCTTCCTTTTGTCAGCTCAACATCCCTTAGAAAAGCAACTGATCTAGAACTGACAAAGCCTTCCCTTGTCACTAGATTAAAAGTCAACTGATAATAAACATACCAGAAGCTCTCTTCAGTATAGGTATCTACACTGCACCCAGAGAGTTCTAGTCTTTTCATAGACTATGGTCAGGGGTATATACCCAGACCTAATCTACTGTGGACTCAGAGCCTTTTGCAAGTACATCCAACAAGCTCGAGCCTGAACTTTGCCCTGGTTCATGTAGATATTTACTATCTGTAACCACCCTAGGTGTGGAACACTGTCTTTGTGTCCCAGTCTGTGCTGCTAGAAATCAGAAAGGAGAGTTTGTGTTTGGTCCCAGTGCTCTGTGCTGGCATTTGCTCTGTGCTGGTACAACAGTAAATCTCAATTTGATGGTTTTTCTTCCCTTTGTGTTATATGGAAATCGTGCTTATCTGAAATAACCTTCTAACTTTTCTTGTGGTATAATTTACAACGGACAAGAAAAACAGCTAACGTCTTTGAGTGAATGATTCTAAAATTAAACAGGAAGTATCACTTTTATAAAAGATTTAGAAATTGAGTAAATTAATCTAAGCCACATCAGTGAGTTAGTGGAAAGGTTGAGAACACATTTCATGTTTTAGGACATCTGGTCTGGTTCTTAGACTCTTTGTCTACTGTCTCACTGGGTGTTCTTGGAAAAATTACTTCCCATATATTCATTTTATGGGAAAGTTACATTGACTCCATCTTATAAATGTATTAAAGGAAGCCTAAAATCCCCTGAGGGCTAGGTCGGTGTCTGTTTTCATGGGCATTGCTGTCTCTCCTAATTGAGGGGGACATTCTCGATAACTTACTATCTGGGTATATTTCAAAAGACCAACCCAAGGCACAGTCCACATCTCCTTAACCCACAGAACTTTTATAGACCCTCATTCATGGGATGGGTTCTAGGGATCCCAGAGGAGAGATTCTGACAGTTATCCTAGACTTAAAATGCTTCAGACTTCTGTCTACAAGAATTTCCACTTCCCCTTCAATTCTGAGTAGAAAAGCAACTGATCTAAAATTGATAAAGCTTTCCCTTGTGACTAGATTGAAAGTTGGCTGAGAATAAATATTTCAGAAGGCACCTTCATGATAGTATCTATGCCATACCAAGAAAGTTCAGGTTTCTTCATAGACTATGGTCAGGGATGTATACTCAGACCCAGCAAACTGTGGACTCAGAAGAGCCATTAGCAAGTACATCCCCAAAGCACAAGCCTGAAATTTAAAATGCTTCAGTCTTCTGTCTACAAAAATTTCCACTTCAATTCTGTTTTTATGTAAGAAAGATACTGTTACTTGTAAATAAACGCTTGTCAATTTGTTAACACAGCTGATTTGATTCTTCTGGCCCTTATAAGCAGCACCTTTGGACAGCAATGGGGGAAGTTGGAGAAAGGAATCCCAGGGAGAAAAAGCAGCTTTGACATTCCAAGATCAGAGCCACAGGTGGTACTGACTTCAAGTCCAGTCTAGGTAAAGAAATGGAAATTCCTATTTTGATGCTATCTCTATGAACATAACAGAGTGATATTGACCAGAAAGTCGTTGAGGTTGTCTGCTCAGACTCATGATAATACTTGAGAGAAGCAGAGGAGACACATCTGAGTCCCTCGCCAGAGTGATGCAGTTGGTGATTCAGGGCCACTTACCTTTCAGCTGGGGTTTCCCAGGTACCTCAGATGGTAAAGCATCTGCCTGCATTGCAGGAGACTGGGATTTGATCCCTGGGTTGGGAAGACCCCCTGGAGATGGAGATGGCAACCCGTTCCAGTATTCTTGCCTGGACAGAGAAGCCTGTCAGGCTACAGTCCATGTGGTCACAAAGAGTCAGACATCACTGAGCGACTAACACATACACGTACCTTTTAGTTCTACCTGATGGTCTCAAATGGACCCACTCATGGAAATATTGCTAAGTCAATGTTTGTTCCTATTCACTCTATTCTAGAGTTTAGATGAGGTTGTGAGAGGCTGACAACGTTGGATTCCAGAGTCCCCACTAACCATTCAAACCATAAAAATCCTGATTTGAACAGTACTCACCTCTATGATTTCATTGGGAAGAAAATCATGGCACTAAGTTCTTTATTGTTTATTACAAATAAGGCAGAACAATTTCATGTGTAAATAGAATTTTCCTCATAGCTAAAATATATATTTCTACTTTTATATTTTCCCATCACAGTAAAATCATTGATCTGACTCTGTTGCAAGGAATCAGAGCTCTGTCTCCCTGGATACTGACATCATGACCAAAAAGAGATTTTTTTTCAGTCAAATATCATCAAAACATGAACCACATCAAAAATATGACTCATAGAGTCCCCATGCCCAATCAGTCCACTGAAACTAATGGTACCAATTACAGCATGCCTATAGTTTCTTTTAAATTCTTCCAGAAATGATATACTGAGTGAAATGTATAAGCTATTAAAAATGAAGAGCAAACAGGCAACTGGAGACTAAAGTGCTAACATGCCACTTTAAGTGGGAACACATGGTCTGTTGGAATACGGGTGTGGAAAATAAATAGTAAGACGAGGGATTATGAGTATGAATGACATTACAGTCAAGTGTCTTTAGAGCCTTAATGAGACCTGTTTTCCCTCTTGTCTACTCTCTTCCATCACTCCATCATTCTTGAGCTACTTCCAGGTTCGGGGGAATCAACAGAAACAATATCACTAGTGAAAAGTCACTGATATTGACATTTCCCAAGTGACACTTATGGATAGATCCATGGGGCTCTATTCAAGCCAAAACTAGTTTGTATGCTATCTCATCAACAGAGCACAAACTGGACTGATAAGGTCTTTGCTTTGGAGGTGGGGTTTTACATGATTCATTCGCTGATTTTTTTTTATATGCTACAACAAAATGACTAATCTGTTTCATTCAAATGATGAGCCTTAAGCTAACAAGCCTTTCCTTTCAAATAACAATAGTCGAAATATATAATGTCCCAATGGACAGTAAAGATAGTGATGAGGACAAAATTAAAAATTACACTGATACTTAAGGTTATTTTCACTCAAACAAGAAGCAATTAACTTTATTTACTCAGAATATTTTTCATGAACAAGTAACGATACTACACAACTGAAGCCTATGGGAGTGGATTCATTCTCTCTCATCTCTCCTGTACATAAGCACCAACCTCACTTAGTTACCACAAGGCAAACAAGTCCCAAAGAAAATAGTATGTAAGCTGAAGAATAGTAGCCATCGTGGTGACAAACATGCAGACACAAGAATTGGAAAGAAGTGAAGGGAAATTTGGTTCATTGGTCTTTCTCTTTGCCTGGTTTTTGGTTGGATATGTTGATTGGTTGGGATGATTTTGCTAACACCTGTGAACAAATTAATACTTCTTGCTAAACCCTCAAAAGATAAGCAGAGTTATCAGGTAACATTCCCACTATGTAAGGCATGTTTGGAAGAGATATTATGAACAGAGACAGCAAACAACTGGTTTAATATGGTAGCCATAGAGGGGGTCACTAGAGCTTGGACTTAGGCTTATGGAGTTGTTTCATATTCAGCTTCCTGCTGGAGGCATTCACTCACCAGCTAAGTGGTCTTGCTTGAATGGAGGGCGAAAGGTCCAAAATCCCTTTAGAGAGAATGAAAAATTAATGTGTGAAGTCAGGAAGAAGACATTTTTCTAAGGAGGCAAAGGAAAATTCAAATCTCACAATACTTCTCATATGTATTTTTACTCCAGTTACTGTGAACAAGTCTGTTTGAGTGCCGCTTTATATGGGACCGTGGTTAAGGGCACAGACTTCTGGGTTGGGCCGTTTGGTCAGACATTAACTTTGCTGCATATGATTTTTTGACTCTTTGGCAAATTGTTAAACTCTTGGAGTTTCCAATTCCTTAGCCATCAGGTTGGATGATTATCTGCATGGATGAGAATTAAATGAGACAGTGCAGGTAAAAACTTAGTAGAATATCTACTAAGAAATAGTAGAATACTCAATACATGGAAGAGACTCTGGTCCTCTATCAATCTCTTCATCATCAGGCTCCAGTCACGTTTTCTTTCTTTTTCTCCTCGGGCTTTGCAGACTCAATCTCAATTCCCACTCTGGTAGTTTTATCTCTTACCACCAATCTTTTTATCTTTTTTTTTAGTTCTACAACTATTTTTTTTCTTTAAAAAAAATTGGAGTATAATTGCTTTACAGTGCTTTTTTTTTTTTTTTTTTTGCTGTCCAACAATGTGAATCAGCTATATGTACATATTTCCCTCCCTCTCAAGCCTTCACCCCACATCCCACTCACACAGTTCATCACAGAGAACCGAGCTGAGCTCTCCCTGTGCTATGCAGCAGCTTCCCACCAGATACCTGTTTTACACATGGTAGTATGTATTTGTTGTTTAGCCACTCAGTTGTTTTTGACTCCCCATGACCCCATGGACTGCAGCATGCCAGGCTTCCCTGTTCCTTTGCTATATCCCAGAGTTTGCTCAAACTCATGGCCATTGAGTTTATGATGCAATTCAACCATCTCATCCTCTGTCACCCTCTTCTCCTCCTGCCCTAAATCTTTGCCAGCATCAGGGTCTTTTCTAACGAGTCAGCTCTTTACATCAGGTGGCCAAAATATTGGAGCTTCAGCTTCAAGATCCATCCTTCAGATGAATATTCAGGGCTGATTTCCTTTAGGTGGTGTTTATATGTCAATCCTAACATCTCAGTTAGTCCCACGCTTCCCTTGCCCTTTATCTGTTACCACTCTTGTCTTTCTTAAGTATATACTTACTTTCCTGTCCTTCCTGGTCTTCAAAAGAAAAACTTATTTGTGTCTTAGGACATAGTCTTTTGCTTTTACTGCTCTGGGTAGTATTTTTTCCTGATTTTCATGTGGTTATTTTCTTCTCTTTGGTTTGCTCTCATCTTTCATGTCACATTCTTACTTAGACTTTTCCTAAACATTCCAGCAGCAGTAGCTTCCCTGGCTCTCCAGCCACTGGCATGTCCCTATATTATTTTCTTCATAGTTCTTATCACTAACTTACGTTGCTTTTCACATTTATTGGTCTACCTTTGTCCACTGGAATGTAAGTTCCATGAGACCATGTCTTCGTGTCCAGCATCTAAAATTGTGCGCCAAAGAGGAGTGTTAAAATCAGTCTTCAAATAAAAGTCTTGGTCTTTTATTTTATTTTATTTTTTTTTTTTGGTCTTTTATTTTAGTTAAACTTTATATTTAATATCTATCATTAGCTTTTAAAATTTATTTATTTATTTATTCATTTATTTTTGGCTGCAGTGTGTCTTCATTGCTGTGCATGGACTTTCTCTAGTTGTGGTGAGCGGGGGCTGCTCTCTAGTCATGGTGCTCAAGCTTCTTATTGCAGTGTCTTCTCTTTTGTAGTGTCTTATTGCGGTGTCTTCTCTTATTGCAGAGCACGGGCTCTAGGCTCATGGGCTCAGTAGTTGCAGCCACTGGGCTGTAGAGATTGGGCTCAGTAGTTGTCGTGTGTGGGTTAGTTGCTCTGTGGCATGTAGGATCTTCCCAAATCAGGGATTCAACCCATGTTCTCTACATTGGCAGGTGGATTCTTAACTTCTGGATCACCAAGGAAGTCCTTTCTTTAACCTTTTACAACAAATCCTTCAATAGAGCTAGTTTGGAATTTTGAAGCCTCTGGGGGAATTCTGCAAGCCAATTAAAATTAGTGTAATTGTTTAGGATAAGAGCACTCTAAAATTTACCAGTTTAGAAGTTTTTCCAGTCTAAATGATCATCAGTTTCCTTGGTGGCTCAGATAGTAAAGAATTTGCCTGCAGTGCAGGAGACCTGGGTTTGATCCCTGGGTCAGGGATCCCTGGAGAAGGGGATTGCAACCCACTCCAGTATTCTTGCCTGGACAGAGCAGCCTGATGGGTTACAGTTCATGAAGTCTCAAAGAGCTGGACATGACTAAATGACTAACACAACAGGATTTTAATAGTGACTCAAATTGATAAGAGACATTCCCACAAGAGTGCAAAAGGTGCAGACCTCAAAAGATGCAGATGGTCCCCTCCCAAGCATAGTCTAAGAAAGCAAAGACCTTTTGTTACATCACTCATAAAATGACAAAGGTTGAGATGTCAGATAAACTGATACGTATTATGACAAACTCCCCTGAGAGTTGGCGTGACTGGACAAACAGACCACTTGGAATCCTAGTCTGTTCCACTGGCTGCCACATGTCCACCAGTATGTGCCTTCCAGATGGCAGAGAGAATTTTCTCACTGTTCAACAAACCAAACTCTCAAAATGAAAGGAAACTCTAATCAGACCAATGGTTTCCTACTTATGACAGCAGACAAAGAAAAAGTGACCATCTATGGGGTTAAAGGGATCAATAAACCAAGACTACTCTATCAAAGTTCCTCAAGAGTTGCCAAGTCCAAGGATCTGGCCCTACAGGTATTTTTTACTGCTCACCTAATTTTAGAAAAGAGAAAAATTTGTACCACTCTTGCCTCCAACAGATCCTGCAGGTGGAGACTCAGAAGACTGGCTGACATGGTAAGCTTTCTTACCTTCTACAGGCTTTTCTCAGGTGTCTCAAGCTCACTTAACTGCAGCAGCCTTGGAGCCAGGAAGGTCTAGCCAGTAAAGTTGTATTTCTTCCACCATTCTAGGTTCTTCTGGTTGGTCTAAGAATTAAATGGACATAGAATGGATCAACAGGAAAAAAACCACACGTTTAATAATGTGTACACATGGGAGAAACTCAGGAGAACCACGTAACTTCTCAACTGAAACTTTTTAAATGGCAATAGAATTACATCTAGGAAGCCAGGAAAAAGAATAAAAATAAAAGCAGAAAAATGATGAACAAACCCAAAGGTTTAATCGATATCTTGGTAGACAGAGTAATGTGTTTCCCCATCCCTCCTGAATGTCCATAGCCTAATCCTTGGAAACTGAATTGTTAGGTTACAAGGCAAAGGGGAATTAAGGCAGCAGAGAGAATTGAAGTTGCTAATTAGCTGGTTTTAAAGTAGAGACATTATTGGATATAACCTGGATGGACCCAGTGTAATCACAAGGTTCCTTAAAGTGGGCAGAGGGAGACAAAAGAGGAGACAGAATCAGAATCAGAGGATAATGTGACTACAGAAGGTCAGAGCCATGTGGTGTGAGAACTCCACCGATTGCTTCTGCCTTTGAAGAAGGACAAATGGAATCATAAGACAAACACTGGAGGTAAACTCTTGAAGACAGAAAAGGCAAGGAAATGGAATCACCCCTAGAGACTTCAGGAAGGAGGGCAGTCCTGCCAACACCTTGATTTTGGTCCAAGAAGATGTGTGTCATTTCTGACCTGACAAAACTGTAAAATGTAAATCCAAACACAAAACCAAGGAAATCTGTAAAATGGTTGTCATAACTTTGTGGTAATTTGTTAGAGCTGCAACAAAAGTTACTACAGTTATATTCAGAAACCTTTCATTTCTTTAAAACAAGCAGGATAAGGCAAGCTTCTGGTGATGTGTTTAAAGAGGACAAAAGTTTAATACAAATTGAGAAACATTTTAAAGGGATTAACAAAAGAAACAAAATGTGATTTTTGTACATATAATCCTTTGGTAATGTATTTGAAAATCCATATGAAATAGAACATTTATTTATAAAGATATATAAATTATTAAAGGCTGACTTAGGAATAGTTAGAGGTCTGAATTAACTGATAATCACAGAAGAAAAATGAAAAAGTGTATAAAATAATTTCATTTAGAGAAATCTCTCATTAGACTACTCTCAACTTATTTATTAAATGACAAAGAAAAGATTGAAATCACAAAGATTTCTTTATTATGAAAATTGTTCCAAGATTTGGAAGAATGGTGTCACTATTTACAATAGCCAGGAATTGGAGTCAACCTAAATATCTATTAACAGAGAAATGGATAAAGAAGATGTGGTAGATATATACTATGGAATATTACTCAGCCATAAAAAGGAATGAAATTGGGTTATTTGTAGAAATGTGGATGTATTTAGTGTAATAAAGAGTAAAGTAAGTCAGAAAGAGAAAAGCAAACATCATATATTAATACAAATATGTGGAATCTAGAAAAATGGTATAGATGATTCTATTTGCAAAGCCAAAATTAAAGCTGAAATGGAGACACAGAGGTAGAGAACAAATGGATGGATACCAAGTGGGAAAGGAACAGGTAGGAGGAATTGAGAGATGGGGATTGACGTACATACTCTGCTGATACTATGTATAAAATACATAACTAATGAAAACATACTGTATAGCACAGGGAACTTTACTTAAGGCATCCTGATTACCTGAATGGAAGAAAAGTCGTAAGAGGGAGGATGTATGTGTATGTGTGGCTGATCTGTTTTGATGTGCAGTAGAAACTAACACAACATACTCCAATAAAAGCAACTATATTCCAGTAAAAATGAATTTAAAACAAGAAATTGCTTTATTAATATTATGAAGTTGATAGAATCCTGACACCAAAACTGGGGAAGAATAATTCAGAACAGTAACTAGACAACTTCATTTGTAAGTCTATACAAATAAGAATTATTGAAATAGAAATGGGAATATTATTCAAAAGTGTTTGAATCATGATGAAGTGGCATCGACAGGACCCAAGAGGGTGTAGCAGTAGGGGGATAGTTAGATACTCTACCTTATACCAATGTATATTCCTTAATTAAAGAGTTAAATATCATTACCCCTTACAAATCTACACTGTGTAATGTTATGGTGAAGAAAGCATCATAAGCCAATGAGAAAGGGATACTTTATTTTTAAATGGCACAGAAAAATCTGGCTATCAGCATTTAAAAGATTGTCTTTGATACTTATCATGCATTCACATTAAATGAAAGGCTAAATAAATTAGAGTTAAATAATAAAGCTGTTTGGGGCTTCCCTGGTGGCTCAGAAGGTAAAGAATCTACCTGCAGTGCGGGAGACTTGGGTTCGATACCTGGGTTGGGAAGATCCCCTGGAGGCGGCAATGCAACCCACTCCAGTATTGCCTGGAGAATTCCCTGGAGAGAGGAGCCTGGCAGACTCTAGTTCATGGGGTTGCAAAGAGTCCGACACGACCGAGTGACTAAGCACAGCACAGCAACAGAGCTGTTTTAAAGCAGAAAGGGTCATTTTGGGACAGAAGGTTGCTCAGAATCCCAACTTGTTCTCACAAATGTTGGAAGATTATTTGTTGGGATGCTGTGCAAATGCCACTGATGAGGTCTCTGATCATTCAAGCAAAAATATCCTCCTCTGGCCACTCCATATCCCCACCTTCTCCTCTTTTACTTGTGACACTCATCACAGTCTGTGAATATCTTGTGTATTGGTTGCTTTGTTTATGACCTGATAGTTCTAAAGTGCATGCTTTATGAACTTGAGGGCTTTATCTCATTTCTACTGAATCTCCAGACTCTAGACTGGTATATAGCCATCTCTCAAATAATATTTTTATTTTAGACGAATGAATGAATTTACTTTCTCTATAAGTCTTCTGCTACTTTTTTGAAATTTAGGGTATATTCTGTTGTTATTGTTCATTTATTATTCACATAATCCATTTATACTTGAGATGGGAAATAAATTTGCCCTGAATCAGGTGGAGCAAAATAAACACTAAAAGCGTGCCCCATGTGTGCTGAGGATGTAAGGAACCACCCCAGCATTCTATAATGCATCCATCCACAGACTTAAACCTGAACTCAGGCATATGCACAACAGAGGAAAAAGCTTTTGCCACTATAGGAGGCTATGAGAAAGACTTGTATAATACACATCTTTATCATATAAAGTTAAAATAATTGCCATATATTAGTTACCAACCAGCCAGTTGACAGACTTGAATACTGGTTGCAGTTTAATATAGTCCTTGCTTATCCTCTAAGAGAAAATGTCTGTTTATCTTCAGAAGTTGCTCTGTAGGCACAGTTAAATTTTTACAGCATCAGCAAACCAGAAGGAGCTTGGTAGCCCGAAAGGCATCTCATTAGGAAAACAGAACTTGGATGATCTAAGATGTGTGATGTAAGATCAAGACAGTCATTGGGAAAAGGCCCTGTTTTAATTTTTGGCTCTTTTCCAAATTTACTTCTACATTGACAATGTTTTCTGTACTATCTAACCTGTCTTTCCTAATATGTGGCTTATTTAATTTTATTTTTGTTCTTAAATAAACCTAACAAAACTACGACAGATGTCTCTTAGATATGAAGAAATAATAATGTACATTGCTCAATGTTTCCAGGAGTTTATTTAATGGTATACACTGAATGTGTCAGGCTGTTAATGTTTTTGGAAAATGGGACATTCTATTTTCATCATATATTCTGGGCTGGAAATGATTTTTTCCCCTTATGAAAGGACTTCCATCAATAGAGCATGTGGAAAATACTGACCTTTCAGGGAATATTGATCCCATAGAGTGAACACAGTTGCCAGGAAGAACTGTACAGAGCACTCAACATAGAGAGAAATGCGCAAAACATTGTCTGGCACAAAACTGAGTCTCAATAATATTTGTCTAATAGATGAATAAATGCCTTCTCTGTTAAGAAATCAAGCAGGCAGTCAGAAGCAAACTATGTGTATTGAATGGAAAGAAATTTGGAGAGGAAATAAATTGTTTATGATTTTTCAGCAAATTGATTTGTCAACACCCTTTGTGATTAGTAATAAGGGTTCTGAAAAGAAACACAAATTTCCAACAGTGCCTAATGGAAGAACAGTAATGATTGGAAAAAAGGAAAGGATAGAGAAGGAGTGAGAGACCAAACTCTCAGCAGGAAGGTCAAGTTGTGTCAGTAGTTATTTGGTGAGAGAGTTTAGTAGACTCTATTGTATGACCAATCTTTTTTTCTCTTATAAATGCATAATTCATGTACACATTTAGTCATTTATTCTTAACCGGCTTTAATGGAATTTAAATTTATTCATAAGTGGAAGTGGTAAAATGTTGATACAGTAGAGTGATAAGTAACACATGTGTGTAACCACTGTGAAACCTATACACAGAAAAACACTCAAAACACTACAAAAATCAAGACGGAATCCTTAAAATGTTGCAGTAATGCACTGTAAAGGAAAAAAAGTAATAAAGAAATGAGAAATAGAGGAAACAGAGAAAATAAATAAAATGCCATACTTATATATACCAGTCAAAGTGAAAATAAACTAATGAAAAGACAGGATGGTGGAGCGGAGTATAATATGGCATCTATAAGAAACCGACTTTAATATGACAGTACAGTAGGTTGAAAGTATAAGGATAGAATAATACATATCATTCAAACGTAGCAAAGCAGGAGTGGCAATATTACTATCAGATAAAGTATATGTTAAAGAAAGTTACTAAAGACGAAGAGAAACATTACATAATGCTCAAAGGATCAACCCACCTGGAAGACATAATGATCTCAAATGCATGCACAAAATAAGAGACTCAAAATACATAAAGCAGAAACTAATAAGGCTGAGAGAGGAAGAGGCAAATCCACAAGTCAGTTGAGGATTTTATTGTTCCACTCTCAGCGACTGATAGAACTGCAAATCAGAAAACCATCTGGGATACAGAACCAATCAAATGAATCTAGCTGACATATTTAGAACAGAGTACCCAACAACAGTAGAATACATGCTTGCCCTAATCCCATGGAAAAGTCATCAAAATAAATAAATTGTAATATAATTTAATTATATAAATTGTGTCCTGGGCCTTAAAAGAAACTTCAATAAATTTACAAAACTTAAAACCATGGACTAGAAGACACTATATACTAAATGATGTCAGTTCAATCCAAATTAATCTCTAGATTTAATGCTTTTCCTATCTACATGGCTCAGATGGTTAAGAATCTGCTTGCAACCTGAGATACGTGGATTTGATCCCTGGTTTGGGAAGATCCTCTGGAGAAAGAAATGGCAACCGACTCCAGTGTTCTTGCCTGGAGAATTACTTGGACCGAGGAGCCTGACAGGCTACAGTCTATGGGATTGCAGAGTCGCATGTGAGTGAAGCAATTTAGCACACATCAAAACCCCAGCAAGATTTTTCTTTCTTGATATAGATATGCTCATTCTAAAATTTATATAAAAAGGCACAGATTCCAGAATAGCTAAAAAAATCATGACAAATAATACTAAATTTTGAAGTATCACTCTATCTCATATGAAGACTTACTATGGAGTTTCAGTAATGAAGATAGTATGGTATTATAAGATAAACGCATGTAGCCAAGGAACGGAATAGAGAACCAGCAATCAAACCACACAAATAGGCTTCACTGATATTTAACGAAGATGCAAAGGGAATTCAATGAAGTAGGAAGCCTTTTCATCAAATAAGCTCACACTTCTTACAAAAATTAACTTAAAGTGGATCGTGGGCTTCAATGTAAAATGTAAAGCTTGAAAATGTATAGAAAAAAAGTTAAAAATATTTGAGATCTAGAACTAGGTACAGAGTTTCTAGACTGAATTCATAAAAGGAAAAGTGATGGATCAATTTAGTAAATCAGATTAAAAAAACAACAGACTGGGAAAAAAAAATTTGAAAACCATATCTAACTAGGGACTAGCTAGATAATACAAAGAACTCTCAGAAGTCAACAGTAAGAAAACAAACTATCTAACTAGAAAACTGGCAAGGTCATGAACAGACATTTCATTGAAGAGAATACACAGATGGCAAATAAGCATATGAAAAGATGCCAATCTCACTATCAGGTACATGCAAAGCCAGGCCACAAATAGATATTATTGCAAACTCAGCAGAATGATTGAAATAAAAAAGGGTGACAACACCAAATGCTGGCAATTGTAAGACACTAAATCGCTTATATATTCCTGGTGGGACTGTAAAATGGTAGATTGATGTCGAAAAAGCTTTGGAATTTTCTTATAAAATCAAATAGGTTGGTATCTATTACCCAACAATTGCACTCCTGGACATTTATCCCAGAGAAAGAAAAACACATTTACGTAAAAACCTGTGCACAATTGTTCCTGCGTGTGTGCTCAGTCACTCAGTCATATCAGACTCTTCGTGACCCCACAGACTGCAGCCCTCCAGGCTCCTCTGTCCATGGGCTTTCCCAGGCAAGAATACTGGAGTGGGTTGCCTTTTCCTCCTCCAGGTGATCTTCCCAGTCCAGGGATTGAACCGTGTCTCCTGCGGCTCCTGCGGTGGCAGGCAGGTTCTTTATCACTGCACCACCTTTATTCATAGTAGCCCTAATCTGGAAACAGTGCAGGTGCTCTTCAACAGGTGGTGGATGAAGAAACTCTGGAGCATCCATAGTGTAGCAAAGAAAGGGAACGGATAGTTGCTACAGGCAGCAACATATTTGAGTCTCCAATCACAAAAACAACAAAAAAAACAAAAAACAGTCTCTAAAGTTTACACACTGTATGATTTCATTAAAACAGCATTTTGAAATGATAAAACTGTCAAGATGGAAAGAGATCTGTGGTTGTCAGCGATTAGGGGCAGGGGTCAGAGAGTAGCCACGTGGCAGGAGGAGGCAGGGACAGAAGAGAGGTGGGTTTGGTTTGAAAAGAGCAACATGGGGCAGATAAGCTTCTAGTGATAGGATTGTTCAGCATCTTGACTGTGACGATAGATTCATGAACTTAGGTATGTGATAGCACTGTATATAACTACTTAGACATATGTGTACATACACACAATTACTAGTAAACCTGGAGAAATGTGAATCAGATCAATGAATTGTGATATGCTACAGCATTGTGCAGTGACACCATTGGGGGGAACTGAGAAAAGGTTATAAATTATCTCTCTTTTACTTTTTAACATATGAATGTTAGTACCTAGTCCTTTTTAGTATCTTAGTTGAGAATACTTAACAGTTCAGTCAGAGAGTCGTGTAATTCATCATATCCTGTGTTTCTGGTGAGTTGACAGTTTTTAGGTCTTTAAATATTTGAGAGTCTGATCCCCTGGAGAAGGAAATGGCAGCCCACTCCAGTATTCTTGCCTGGGAAATCCCATGGACAGAGGAGCCTGGTGGGCTACAGTCCAAGGGACCACAAAGAGTTGGACACAATTTAGGGGCTAAACAATAACAACAACAAATCAGTATATTAAGACTACATGAACTTCAACTTTTTATCAGTGTCAAAGTGTCTCTCTTTCTTTTTAAATGTTAACAGAAATAAATTGAAAAGAAGGCAAAATTAGTTTCCAAAGGTTACTTTGGTGAGAACTGGTATCCTATTTATTCATGACCGAACTGTAAAAACAACACAGGACAGATGAGGGCTGTTATTTAATAAGCACCAGCCTGAGAGAGTTGAGCAAACAACCTTCATTTATTTCAAATGATCACCAAAACCAAGAACAGAATAGTGAGCGTATAAACATAAGGTATTAATTGAGTCACTGTCTCCATTTCTTCCTGGGAAAATGCAAAAATATAAAAAACACACACACTCGAAAGGATACATTGAAATCCCTTTAGAGATGCTTTTCATTTCATTGGGAGACAGGAAATGACTTAAATAGATTTTACGGTGTTCTTAAGAAATAAATTACCTTTAGTGATGAAATAATGCAAATCTTAAATGGTGTGTTCTGTGCAAATGTCATGGAGAAAGGTTCTATAGCTATAGATCTTTTATCTAAAAATAAACAAAAGAATGGCAATTGCTTACTGATTTGTGCAATTGCACTTACAAATTTTTTTAAAAATTCTAAAGTATTCAATATTTTGTTTGCAACACCTTTCCCAACATGAATACGCTCCACAGGAAAAAAACCAATGTGCTTTATTTGAACCAGTTTGGTTGGCAGACAAATTCTCAAAACAGTCTCTCTTAATCTTGCAGTTGTATGTCTATGAAAAAGTCTTTCCTTCCTATCTACTTAGTATCCTCATCATGTAAGAAATGAATTATTCACATTTATATCCATTTCACTTTTATATAGAGACCTGATTATATCAGTTCTCTCTTTGTAATGTTTCCTACTTGAGTAGCTTGGGTGGATTTGGCCTCATTTATGTGGTTCCTTTAAAAGATAGTCTGTGCTGTAACCCATCCCAGTCTTCTTGCCTGAGAAATCCCATAGACAGAGGAGCCTGGCGGGCTACAGTCCACGGGGTCGCAGAGACGAACACAACTGAGTGACTATGCACACACATGCTGCTCTTGTTTCCTGTGAATGCACATAACCCCATTTTACTGAAATCTCAGCTACTTTTCTGAAACGTTTTCCTCATTATTCATGAAATACCATTTTGTTATTGTATGAATTTGGGGGCTGCTGGAGCAAAATACCATCAGCTGGATGGTTTAAAACAGCAGAAATAAATTTTCTTATAGTTCTTGAAGCTGGAAGTACAAAATCAAGGTGTTAGCTGGCAGTTCTTGGTGTTCCTTGACTTACAGCTGCATCATTCCACTCTTGGTTTCCATTGTTACCTGGCATTCTCTCTGTAGACATGTATGACATAAGGGCATACATGACATGTATCTCTGTCTTCAAAATTCCCTTGTATTAAATGGACACCAGTCATTAGATTTGGACCCACCCTAATTCAGTATGACCTCCTGTTAACTAGATTACATCTGCAAAGTCATTATTTACAAGTAATTTTCGCACATGGGGTAGTTAGGGTTAGTGTTTATACATGTTTTTTTGAGGGACACTATTCAATCCATGACAATTGTGAAAATTCGTTTTGACTCACACTGATAGATTATGATAAGAAAGACATTTATTAGTTAAAAGTCCACATACCGCTCTAAGGTTAAGGAACTCTTTCAGATTGCAGTTTTCTTAATATAATTAAACTAGTTTTAAGGAAATGTATAATGTTAAGGGTCAAATGATTTTTAACCTAACTTGTAAGGATATGATAAACTTGAATGGAAAACAATTTATCCTGTACAGAGTGGAGGACAATTTATACAGCACTTTAAATAATCGATTCTTTATTTCTGCATGGGTGATTTGTAAGACTATGGTACAAAGTTGAAAAGTAAAAAGGAATTCATAGTTTATCTCTTGTTTTCCTATCATCTAATTTTCTTCTTTAGAAGCAAATCCAGTAATCAGTATTTTGTAAGTCATTCCAGAAATATTCTTTGCATATTTGCATATACAAGTATTTATTCATCTCTCTCTCATCCATTAAAAATTAAAAAGACACAAATGGTAGCATATTATACACGCAGTGTACATTTTGCTTTCATTTAACAATAAACAATACTCTTTTTTGGAGAAGGAAATGGCAACCCACTATAATATTCTTGCTTAGAGAATCCCATGGACAGAGGAGCCTGGTGGGCTGCTATCCATAGGGTCGCACAGAGTTGGACACGACTGAAGCGACTTAGCATGCATACATGCATTAGAGAAGGAAATGGCAACCCGCTCCAGTATTCTTGCCTGGAGAATCCCAGGGACAGAGGAGCCTGGTGGGCTGCCATCTATAGGGTCGCAGCTGCTGTCTATGGGGTCGCACAGAGTCAGACATGACTGAAGCAACTTGGCAGCAGCAGCAGCAATACGCTTTTTACTCCTTGCTCCCCTTCAGGTACTGTCCTATTTCTTTTATCTCTTTTATAGCAAAACACCTCAAAAAAAGTCTTCTATCCTCATTGTTTCTTTTACCCACTTCCTCCTTTCTCATAACTGCCCCACTCTTCCACCGCATCTGCTCTACTATTAACAGTATGTTCCACACCATCTAAGGCATCCACCCCCTGCTCTACCGTCACTGACATTTATCCTGCTTGCTCCATATCTCTTAGTTCTACTGTCTTAGTAACTGCTGTACTCCTAGCAATTTCTGATGAAAAGTGATGTCTCACTGTAATTTGTACTTCTCTTAATATGAGCCAGGTTGATCATGCTTGTTATTTCTATTTACAGGTGCAGTTTGTCCATATCCTTTGGCAATTTTTCAATTAACCTTTGATTTTATTTTCATTGATTTGTAGGAACATTTATATACTAAGGAAATTAGGTCTTAACACCATATAATAGTCCTTCCCTTCATTACTCAGTCAGTCTCATTTGGATTTAAATTTTCTTTGCTTCTCAAAAGCTCTATTTGCTGCACTATTGAAATCTCCTGTCCTACTCTTAATGATGAGATGAGGTATCATCCCTCTCTTCTTTCTTAGTCCTTCTTCATGGCAAGGTGGATTTGTCATTCACTCAGTTGCTGTAAAGATACTTGATTTCCATAAGAAAGGGTTAATCCTTTCTCTTATTCTGTGTATCATCAACTACATATAAATTTGCCATCAGTTAGCAACTGGATATATTTATAAATGAGCCTGCTAGAGAATATAATTCTATCTTTTGGTCATTTCTATAACACTTGGGTTTCTTGCTTTACTTTCTTCACTGGAGAACTTTGAATCCCAAGAGCTAATTCCCTTTAGGAACTATTGAAGATCTTCAGCTCATAAGAATATAACTATATGAATAATCATAATCTCTTTTAGCTATATGTTTATAGCCTTCTTAAAAAAATTTTGAAAGAGGTGACATATAAAATATATTTTTTATATGAATGCTCAAAAAGTGAGATGCTAATAATAATTTTTTAAAAGCCTCTCTAGAATGTTTTTCTCAAGGAAGTAAATCTTACCTGAATATAGAAGACTGTTGATGTGGTAAAATATGGTATATGCATGTGTGTTCTCAGTCATGTCTGACTCCTTGTGACCTTATGGACTGTAGCTTACCAGGCTCCTCTATCCATGGTATTTTCCAGGCAAGAATACTGGAGTAGGTTGCCATTTCCTTCTCCATAAGTTATAATTAGACAATATCTATAGCTCAAAGCAGATTTAATTACCAATTCACTATTCAAAACACAGCAATTACAGATTTTCTCTCACAAACCTCCTTGTAACAATAAACAGGTGATTTATTTACCCTCTAGAATTATAAAAAATATTGAGTCCTTCTACAATGAAGATGCATAGACGCATAGATGAATGTAGTCTCATAGGAATTCTGATCTAGAGTATAAATTTTAACTCTGAAAAATGGAAAGTAATGCTCACAAACCATATCTTTGATGCACAAAGTTTTATAAAACATTTTGCATTAAATTAGAAAGTTTCACATTTAAATACTCTTGAATACATTAGAGAAAGAAAAAATTCTATTTTAAACTAGTCTATTAAACAACTAATATGCATAATTTTATATGGAAAAAATTACATGGGGATTGATATAATAAAAGTCAGGATTGAGTTTTGCTGAAATTTGATAAAGCTTAGAGTTATTTCATTAAAAGAAGAGGAGAAAATTTCAAGTGAATTAAAAATGGAAAAAAATATCTTGATCTAGCTCAGAGCCATTCTTATTTTTTGATGTATTAATAATTCAATGAATTTATGACTGATTGCATATGCTATATGCCAAGATTTGGTGGCACTAGAATGAATGAATGAATAAATCATGTTAATAGCCTAATATTCTAATTAGTTCCTTGGACTAAAGCTTTCAGGTTTTCATAAAACACTTATTTTGCTATATAAATATCTGCCCACTCATCTAAAAATTCTCGTATCTCCATTCTGCCCATCTAATTCTTTCTTTTTTCTCCAAGATTTAGGTCAGTTTTTTCCTGTTCTTTAGAGCCTTTTCTAGCTCCTTTGGCACATAAGCCCTTGTACCAAAGTATTTATTGTTTGATCAATAAATCCTGTTATTTTAATATCGATGATATAACCAGCATTCAAAATATACTACAAACCTACCTTCAAACCCATTGATTTTTATGAGACTAAAATGTGAATCTAGTATTACTATGTGATAAATGGAAGTCAAGTAGGAGGGAGAAATACAGATTTTCTTAACTAGAGTTTCCATAATTCAATATACATAGATGACTAAATAAACTAATAAGTATAAATATATTTCAGCTTAAAAAAAGTTACACGATAGCAAGAGTCAAATCTGACAAGCAGAGTCACCAGATTTAACAAATAGAAATACAAGACATTCAGTTAAATTTGAAGTTCAGATAAACACTGATCTAATTTTTTCATATACTTACATGCTGTTGTTTATCTGAAATTTAACTTTAACTAAAGCTTCCTGTATTTTATCTGTCAAACCCAGTCTTGAGGTGTAGTTCTGCCCTGGCTCATTCTGAAGACCAATGCTGGTTTACTAATGAAGTTAGTGGGCACACTGCCACTTTGTGGCAGCCAAGAGCAACGACATTATCGCTGTTGAGAAAGGAAGTGCTCAGCCAATGATGGGACACTGATTTTCATTGTGCAGAACATATCAGATACCAAGATAAGCTAAAGAGTGTTTTTAAGAAAGAAGTATGGAAATCGCCATGCTTCCCTTGAATAATGTCGGTTTTGGTTGGCATGATAGCAAGACTTATCTACCTTATTAAGAAGTGATATTCCAACACTTCTAGACAAGGTTCAGAAGATATGGGAAGATGCTGGTGACTGTTGCCAATGACAACATGCAAACTATTATCATGTGACCATAGTGACAGTAAAGAATTGCTTTTATGAACATGGTGCTTTGAAGTGCCAATCTGATTAGGCTTTTATTTAGAAATATCAAATCACTATTTAGTTTTACAATACCTTGAAAGAAGTCAGTTTTATCAGTAAAGAGAGAAAAGGGGAAATTAATTTCCTGAAGCTTATGTATCAGATCCATAATAGAACTGGAGATGAGTGATGAATTTTCTTATGTCTGACCCTTAAAGCTTTCCGTTAACCCAGAATCACTATTGTTTTCAGAAATGAGTCTCTTTTAAGCACCTTAAAATGTTATTTCAGAAATACTAGCCATCCACATGAAGGTGATAATCTTGTGATAATTTAAGGAATCCTTGTAGAAAAATCCCAAGTGAAACTTCTCAGCCAACTTCAGAATCTCCAAGACAAACAGAGCTTTCAAAAATTCATTTGCTCTTGTCCTTTTAATCTTCTGAAAAACTGACTTGCATAATTATATTTCTGTTCTTCAGAAAAAATGAGAATTCTTGAGGGACTGTATATTTTTTAATTTGCACAAGAATATATTGAAAGTTAGTTGATACTAAGCTACCAAATCCTCATTTCCTAACACTATGAAAAAGTTCAGTGAAGCCTGACTTTCACGTGCCTACACTTAAATATTCAAACCTCAACAATAAGCAAAGGTAGAAAGTAGAGGTTCAAATATACTCCAAAACATCGTTTTTATTCATATTAGAAACTGTGTCTAGGTATAGTCCATGTTAAAATATTCACAGTTGTTTTTACCCTGAAAAATATGAAGATATTAGGCCATGAGGTCATTAAACTTCTAAAAAAAGAAATGATACAAATGAACTTACAAAACAGAAAGCGACTCACAAACTTAGAGAATGAATTTATTGTTGCTGAGAGGGTAAGATAGTTAGGGAGTCTGGGATGGACATGTACACACTGCTGTATTTAAAATGAATAACCAACAAGGACCTACTGTAGAGCATGGGGAACTCTGCTCAATGTAAAGTGGCAGCCTGGATGGGAGGGAGGTTTGGGGGAGAATGTACACATGTACATGTAAGGCTGAGTCCCTTCATTGTTCACCTTAAACTATCAAAATGCTGTTAATCAGCTATACCCCAATAGAAAATAAAAAGTTTAAATTAAAAAAAAATTTTTTTAAAAAAAATCATGGTTTTACTAATCATCAAGCAGAAAAAAACACTGTTAAGATTTACCAGAATCACAGTTGGCTATAATATTTCTTAAGAGTGTCAGTTTAATCTTAATGGAAGGTTGCCCCATAAATCAAAATTTCAATAATTTGTCTACAGACAGTAGACAAAAATATTCATGTGTCACATTATTTAGTTTAGCAAACTGTCAAACATGCTGTGTAATCCTGTGATAGAAGAAGAAGGGCAAGGTCACTCTGGCCTCAACCACTAACTGGAAGAGCTGTTGACCTTATGTAACAACAATGAACTGGGTGTTCCAGAAAAGAAGTGCTTAGCATTGAGAAGAGACATAATGTGAGATCGGGTGGGAAATGATTGTAGAAGAATCTACTCCAACTACCTCATGTTTCTTTGGTATATTTTTGTGATTTACAGTATATGAAAAGCTGACAAGTGATTTCAGACAAAATCTGCACTATGCCAGAATGCTTGACTAAAATACAGGTGTGTATCACAAAATCAGTTGATTGGATGGTGGTGGGTTTGGAAAGTATTTCTATTTTCGAAGTAGCTGACCATAATCTCTGAGCTTCCCTGGTGGCTCAGTGGTAAAGAATCTTCCCAATCCAGGGATCGCCTGCCAATGCAGGAGATGTAGATTTGATTCCTAGGTTGGGAAGATACCCTGGAGAAGGAAACGGTAACCGTCTCCAGTATTCTTGCCTGGGAAATCTCATGGACAGAGGAGCCTGGCGGGCTACAGTCCATCGGGTTGCAAAGAGTTGGACACAACTCTGTAGCTGAGCATGTACCACCATCATCTCCAGGCTTCTTTTGCTACCTTTCTTCATAAAAACATACTAGTTGCTGGGGCTTAGGATTTCCTTGTGTTTTTGCATATAAATACAAATGTGCTTTCATTTTCCTATTGTTTATTTTGCCTACTGTTTTTTTTTTTTTGCCACTCTTCTGCCATGTTCCCTCCACCTCTTTGGTGTGTCTGAAAAACATCCTGTCCCATTCTAACCACTTCCTTCCCATTCTTAATGAGAATGAAGTAATAAAAATAATTTGTACATGAAAAGCTTATCCTGGAACTCATACAACAAGCCACAGTAATTATCCTCTCTTTGACAATTAAGGAAATCTTGTAGTATATGAACAATCTTAATAATCAGCAGATACCCAAGTCACTTAAAATTAAACCTGTTTTCTAAGGATTATAGTCCTAAGAAATAGAATGCATATTCAAGTGAAATAATTGAAATTCAATTTAAATAAAATGGAATTCAGTAGACAAAATTAGAGTTAAGATCATTCACTTAAAATATGTATATTTTCTGGGTTTAAAAGAAACAGTTGGAATACAAGTTCTGAAACTCAACAATTAGTGTATTATTTCAGTTACTGGTTCGGTTTTATAGCATGTGAATGATTATTTCCTTTGAAAAAGCTAGCACTTGAGAACAATACCGTCATCTGAAAACCTGCCTTTCTTGATCAACTAATATAACTTACTAGTCACTAATATGAACAGTCTGTGGAAAGTTAATTTCAGAACTGCAAATGATTAGAAAACCATGGTGAAGAGATTCGTAGCTTCATTCCCTGAAATGCTGGCAATGTTCCTGGATATATGCAAGGCCTTCAGAATTATTAATAATGTTTAAAAAGTGGTCTGGAACAAAAAATTCAAATTCAAGAAATATGAAGCAGACCTTTCTTCTGTTCATCTTGCTTTTCATATTGTTTTATCTGCTTCCAATTTTTATAGCTTCCATTTTATAAAATATGTTTTTGAGCATTGCAGTCTTTCTCACCTGTTCATGTATGCTTCAAGCCAAAATTTTAAGTTCAATTCTGGCACTGAAGCCATCTTTTAATGTTCTCCCTGTCTCCATTTTCCAATTCAGATATGAGAAAGGTGAGAAAGTGACAACTGGGGAAACGCACTGTAGAAAAATTTCCACTCATTCTTCGTGATGTAACTCAAATGTTACCTTCTATGTAAAGCCTCTCTGAACTTCCCCACCCTTTCAGAGTACTAGCAGGGTCCTCCTCCAGTCCTTGTAACCACCCACGGTGTTATTTCATGGAGCTCTGCTCTTATTTGCAACTGTAGGGTCTAGAACATTGATCATGATACAGTAGAATTGTCAATGTTTATGGAATAAGTGGAAAGATGAATGAATAAAAAGATCTTCTAACTAGTTGGAATCTCTCTATATAGTAACTGAAAGTGATAACCTAAATTAGTGTTCGACCAAATACTGAGTGGTCTGATAAAATATCCAAGTGAATTAGAAAGATTAAAAACAAAAAACGAATAACTTGTGAATCTGGTAAATATCGTTTCCAAGTTAATAGGCAGGCAAACCTTACACTTAAAGAAACTGTGTTCTGTAGCCTTTCCTATTTCAATGGTTTTCTGTTACTTGGAGAAGTTCATGGTTATTGGTTTATTTGTCTGTACTCTTGGTTGCAAGTAACAGAAGCTATCTCAAATAAACAAACTTAAAGGATGGATTTATTGGCTCCCAGGGTGGTGGCTGCAGCCATGAAATTAAGATGCTTGCTCCTTGCAAGAAAAGCTATGACAAACCTAGGCAGTGTATTAAAAAGCAGAGACATCACTTGGCTGACAAAGACCCGTCTAGTCAAAGCTGTGGTTTTTCCAGTTGTCATGTATGAATGTGAGAGTTGGACCATAGACAAGGCCGAGGGCCAAAGAATTAATGCTTTTGAACTGTGGTGCTAGTGAAGACTCTTGAGGGCCCTTTGGGGAGCAAGGAGATCAAATCAGTCAATCCTAAAGGAAATCACCCTTGAATATTCACTGACAGGACTGATGCTGAAGCTCCAATACATTGGCCACTTGATGCAAAGAGCCGACTCATTGGAAAAGACCCTGATGCTGAGAAAGATTGAGGGCAGAAAGAGAAGAGGATGACAGGATGGTATCACTGACTCAATGGACCTGAGTTTGAGCAAACTCCAGGAGATAGTGAAAGACAGGGAAGGCTGGCATGCTGGAGTCCATGAGGTTGCAAAGAGTCAGACATGACTTAGTGACTAAACAACTAGCAACAACAAGAAAAAAGGGTGGTGGAAGAGCTGGCCTTGGGCCTCAAACAAAGTCAGACTCCTGTCTTTCTGCAGTTTTCTCTTTGGCTTCATACTCTCTTTCTACAGGCAGATTTTCTCACCCTTTTTTTTTTTTTTTACCATACATATCAAATTGAAATGACCACACTGCAACACTCTAGCTTCGCATCCCCAAATTCCCAGCCCCAGCGATGAAAGTGTTCTTTCTCACAGGCTCCACATATGAAATCCCAGTAAGCAGTTGTATAGTCTAACCTGGGTTCTGTTTCTCTTTCTGAACCAACCACTGAATGCATAATAGTGGTTTTTCTATTCTAGGTGACATGTCCACTTTAAAATTAAGGGCAAGATCTGCTGAAAGGAAAAGAAGGAGCACATTTTAGGCAAAAACAATAGCTTATATCTTTATTTTCTCATAAAAACCTCTCAGTAACTCCAAGCAAAACTGAGAAGGGTTTGATCCATTTTACACCAAGATAGCTAGTCAGATCAATGTACCAGTAGAGACCATCCATGGTGGTAGGAATGGTCCTAAATGGAGACTGGTAAAGAAAAAGCCCATAGAACAGAGGCAGAGAGAAAAGCAAAAACTTAAGTCACAGGGAGATTGGAAGTAGGGATTCCTTTCAGCCAAGAGTTCTAGTTCATAGAGAATCATGACCACTTCTAGGACGATGCTTACTACAACCTCAGATGCTAAGGCCATATTATAAGGAATAAGAACTGTTCTAAATATTGCTAATTAAAGGTCATCACATAATTGATTTCTTCACTTATATTCTGAACTTAGCCTATTTTGAGACCTATGAAAGCTTGTGATATACACAGAGGAAAAAAGTAAGTCATCAGCAGAAATGTTCTCAAGACTTTTCTAAACTAATTACAGTCACACAGACAGTAAGCTTTATGACCAAGCTTTGAAGCTAGATATAGATAAATATAGTGTGTCAGTATTTTGCACTAAATTTTAATAAATTCCTACATCTAGAAACTTTTCCCCAGTTTATATTCTTTAACAATGACCCAGTTTGCTTTTAGACTCCAAGATAGAGTGGGGTGCAATTTTGCTGAACTTGCAGGATGGAGTGTATTAAGAGTTTTCTACTTATTTTCCACCATCTCATGGAATAGTTTATTCACATTTAAGAAGCCAACTTTACTGTAACTATTGTACTTTGAAATCTTTTACTAAATCTTCTTACTTAACAGATTTCCTTAGTATTCCATTAGTCAGAACGATAAGATCAGAGCATAATTACATTCATTTTGAGTTCTTTGCACACAAGTCTTGACTGGCATATGAATAAGCATTTAAAACTGCTCATTTTCTATGGGAAAATAATGGTTGTTTTAAGACAAGCAAGAGACCAGTGTAGTTCTTCCTATACGACATTCAGAAATCCACTTGGACATTCAATCCATCTAGATTTTCAATATCCAAGCATCAGAATGATGGATCCCTTGCAATATTTTATTAAATTTGTTTGAAACAATAAAAGCAGCAAACATACACCAGGATTAAACTAAATCTGTCATCTCAAATATGTATTTTCATAGGATCTTGAAGAGATGATGCCTTAACTTATACTAAGTTCTCTAACAATATAAATTCAAGCCTCTTTTAAATGACATTTTATGTAAAAAAAAAAAAAAAGCAATGAATGACCTTTAGGTGAGTGGTCATCCTACAACTCTGAAATCCATAGGGTTGAATTTATTTCTGTGGTCAAGTCTTGTTCATTCATTACTTCATCCAGCAAATATTTCTTACACAATTATTAATTCCACAGAACACATTATTTAAACACCCAATGGCAAGTCAATCTGGAGTCTGTACTTTTTTTTTAGGACTTCAAAGCCATTGATTCAGTCATAATATTGATATATGAAGAAGGAACTTTTCATTTTTAGGCATGAACAAGGACCAGATATGACTGCTTGGCCATTTTCAGCCATCTGGATAACTAGGATGACTTTAATTTAGCTCACTTTTTGTTCTGAAAGGAAAGCAGAATATACTTTCTTTGTCTGTTGTATATTCATTGTATATGTTCTTTGTATATTTTCTTTGTATATTGTGTATTGACTTTATACAAAACAGTTTCATATCAACTTGTTCATCACAATCTCACGACAAACACATGAAATAAACAGAGAAAGTGTTTCAGATCTTGTTTTGTTGATAAGCTCAGAGAGGTTAATGGACTAGTAAAGTCGTGAAGCAAATAAGTGGGAACATGTGACCTACATGAAGACTGTTTAAACCCAAGGTCATTCTCCCTAAAAACCTGTTATGTGACATCACAGAAGAGAAATCTTTCAGGTCCAATATCACCTCATATTTTTTCCCTTTAGTTCATCAACTCCAAAGGACTCAACTCAATCGGAACACTTAAATGAGTATTTCCTTATTAACCCCAATTCCAAGGTGATACAGCTAGTTTCAAAACAGCACTATTTAAAGGAAGGACTTTGATAAATTCTGATGAAACTCTTGAAGATTACTATGTTTCGGTCATTTGATTTTCTTGTTTATTGAATTTAAACATCTACAGATAATCCTGGCAAAATAGAATGTTTTGTCTTGAATTCTTTGCTGTGTCACTGATTAATTCTAAAAGTAGAATTACCTCTGAGGTTAAAACAAACCCTTGAGATTTGGTGGTTCATTGCATCTACTTTCTCTAAAATTCTAGTGGTTCGTGTTTGTGAAATTTCCTTGAGTTGACCGAAGTTACTTGATATAGAAAATAAACTACACTAATCAAATTCAGTAAGGATTCCACTATTTTCCTCTTTTGGCAACCTGGAAATCATGTCAGTTAGCTTCTTCAGGAATGAGTATTGAATGAGTATTCTTCATGGCAGAAGAACCAAGAAACTAAAACAAAGCAAAAGAAAATGAGAAAGAGGTAGCAAATTAATAAACAACAAAACCACTAGTCAGTCTGAAATTTCTTTCCATTAAATGCATTTTATATTCAGACTTGTATTTTGTTTTTCCACACTGATAAATATTAAGTTTGAATGTGTCCCTTTTTCTTCATGAATTTGTTGTAGAGTAATCCCAGGCAAAGCTAAGTGTGAAGCTAATCCCATGCAGCAGGATTTCAGGACCGGGGTCATTCAGTTTCCTTTTAGTGGCACTCATTTTTTGCCACAAAGCCATTTTGGGGACTGAGTGATATTAACAGGTCACTTAGTAAAGCATATATAATTGCCATGCTTAATAGAAGTTTGGTGACTGAGAGGCTAGAGAAGCAATCAACCTCCTGGTAATTAGCTCCTTAACATGTAAAAGAAATATTGAGTATTTTCCCTTACCTCACAAATGAAATCTAATCTAACTCTAAATACTTTAGTGTGCTTTATAAAGATCTTTTCTCCCATAAATCTTATCCTACACTGTACTTGACATAAATTGAAGTCATTTTCAAATATTTACTATATCTCAAATAAACCCCTTGCCACATCATCTATGTCTAAAAGGCTATGGTTTGATCATTTTCTCTTTTCTGAGCAGTTTATAAAACATATTATATATCTGAACCACCATAAAATACCATTCTTGCAACTTTGCCAACTTCAAAATGCTCCTTTGAATAGTTTATCATTGGTATTCTCCATTTCCTTTCTTGATCCAATTTGAGAATCAGCCAAGCAAATACTAGCTAAATTTATTTGCATTCATTAATGTGTCTCTGCCTGAACATTTCTCACTGAAGGGAAACCATAGGGCCAGAAAGAATAAAATTCAGTTCTTGGCTGAGGCTTCAGTAGCATGGGGTAATATTAGATGAAAAATAGAGACTGAGGGAATGTAAACTCTAGTTTATTCAGTTCAGCTGATTTTCTTCCTA
Source organism: Muntiacus reevesi (assembly GCF_963930625.1). Taxonomy (NCBI): domain Eukaryota; kingdom Metazoa; phylum Chordata; class Mammalia; order Artiodactyla; family Cervidae; genus Muntiacus; species Muntiacus reevesi. The sequence continues at coordinate 45,993,711 of NC_089260.1, forward strand.
TTAAGGTACATTCTGTTAGATAGTTTTCCTCCCACTTACTAAATAACTGGGCTCTGACATCATAAAGAAAACTGCAATTCACATCACTAGAGCTAATGTCACCCAAAGATAGCTTACTATTTTAAATAATATGGAAACTACATTGAGATGACAGATAAGTAAAACAATCCACTTTATTTTTAACTGCTTTTGATGTGTTCCAGACTTTGAATATTCAGACAAAGAAATAATGGAAAAGTTATTATTTTTTTCTTTAAATCACACCTCCAACACCCTGAACTTCCATTCCTCCATCCTCACTCCTTGGCCTTTTTGGACAAACTTGAAGAATCCAACCCTTCTTTTCTTGCCAGAAGTATAGTTCTGGGCTTAGTTTCAGAAGTTCTTAGAGCACTGACATTCTTTTTGGAGGAGTCCTCTCAGGTATAATTGACATCATTTCTCTGGTTGGGGGAAGTTGGAGTTTTCTTCTTGGTGTTCTCTCCGCTTCAGGCTAGACTCAATTCCTGAGATGTTCTATCATTTGTCTTTGGCTCGCCATTCATGAGCAATTCTGCTGAGTTTCCACAGTAGGACCATATTTCTGTCACAGACCGGCAGTGGAAAACCAAGATTGGACCTACAACTCATGCTTTTCAGCTTGTTATTTCAGACAGCACTGATCTTGTACCAAGATCTCAGGCAGGATTTTCTAATAACTCCAGTGTTCAACACAAAATGTATTAATTTTGTCCTTTCAATGAATCTGCCTACAAGGGGGTTTTAATTTTTTTATTTTTATTTTTCCATTTATTTTTATTAGTTGAAAGCTAATTAGTTTACAATATTGTAGTGGTTTTTGCCATACATGGACATGAATCAGCCATGGATTTACATGTGTTCCCCATCCTGAACCCCCCTTCCACCTTCCTCTCCACCCCATCCCTCTGGGTCATCCCAGTGCACCAGCCCCCAGCACTTGTCTCGTGCATCCAACCTGGTCTGGCGATCTGTTTCACACTTGATAATATACACGTTTCGATGCTGTTCTCTCAGATCATCCCACCCTCGCCTTCTCCCAATAGAGTCCAAAAGTCTATTCTATACATCTGTATCTCTTTTTCTGTCTTGTATATAGGGTTATCGTTACCATCTTTCTAAATTCCATATATATGCATTAGTATACTGTATTGGTGTTTACCTTTCTGGCTTACTTCACTCTGTATAATGGGCTCCAGTTTCATTCATTTCATTAGAATTGATTCAAATGTATTCTTTTTAATGGTTGAGTAATATTCCATGGTGTATATATACCACAGCTTTCTTATCCATTCGTCTGCTGATGGACATCTAGGTTGCTGGTCCTGGCTATTATAAACAGTGCTGCGAGGAACATTGGGGTACATGTGTCTCTTTCAGATCTGGTTTCCTCGGTGTGTATGCCGAAGAGTAGGGTTGCTGGGTCATATGGCAATTCTATTTCCAGTTTTTTATGGAATCTCCACACTGTTCTCCATAGTGGCTGTACTAGTTCACATTCCCACCAACAGTGTAAGAGGGTTCCCTTTTCTCCACACCCTCTCCAGCATTTATTGCTTATGAAACTAGAACACTTTCTAACACCATACACAAAAATTAACTCAAAATGGATTAAAGATCTAAATGTAAGACCAGAAACTATAAAACTCCTAGAGGAGAACATAGGCAAAACACTCTCCGACATAAATCACAGCAAGATCCTCTATGACCCACCTCCCAGAATATTGGAAATAAAAGCAAAAATAAACAAATGGGATCTAATTAAACTTAAAAGCTTTTGCACAACAGAGGAAACTACAAGCAAGGTGAAAAGACAGCCTTCAGAATGGGAGAAAATAATAGCAAACAAAGAAACAGACAAAGGATTAATCTAAAAAATATTCAAGGAACTCCTGCAGCTCAATGCCATAAAAATAAATGACCCAATCAAAAAATGGGCCAAAGATGTAAATAGACATTTCTCCAAAGAAGACATACAGATGGCTAACAAACACATGAAAAGATGCTCAACATCACTCATTATCAGAGAAATGCAAATCAAAACCTCAATGAGGTACCATTACACGCCAGTCAGAATGGCTGCTATCCAAAAGTCTACAAGGGGGTTTTTAAAAAACACTAGCTCACAACACTCATTATCACTGCCTGTCTATTTAGAGAGCTTCCATTAGTCATTTTTTAAGGCTAGCAAAGAATTTCTTCCTTTTCCTTCTGAGAATATCTTGACTTTTTTTCTTATTCCTGAAGGAAATTTTCTCTAGATACAGGCTTCTCAGCTGACAGTGTTTGTTTATTTTTCCCCCAGTTCTTGAAAAATGTTGTGTCTTTCTCTTTTGGCCTCCATGGTTTCAGATGAGAAATCTGCTATGCTCAAATGGTTGTTCCCCTCTAGGTAATGGGTTGTTTCTCTCTGGCTGCTTTCAAGATTTTTTTTTTTTGTCTTTAGTTTTCACAAACTTAATTATAATGTAACTTGGCAAGGATTTCTTGTGGTTTATCCTGTTGGAGGTTTGCTCAGCTTCTTGAATATATAGGTTTATGTCTTCTACCAAACTTGGAGTTTTGGCTCTTTATTTCTTTGAACATTGTTTCAATCTTATTACTTCTTTCTTTCTGTGATTCTGATAGTGTGGATATTATATATTTTTTCTTGACACACAGGTTCTTGATAGTCTCGTCATCTTTTTCAGTCTACTTTCTGTCATTTAGGTTGGGTAAATTCTGTAGATCTGTCTTCAAGTTCACCAATTCTATCCTCTGTCATCTCCATTCTATAAATAAGCCCACCCAGCAAGTTTTTAAATTATCAGTTATCATATTTTTTTACTTCTATAATTCCTATTTGGCTATTTTGCATTCCAGCTTTATTGAGTTATAATTGACAAATAAAATTGTAAGATATTTAAAGTGTACAGCATGATGATTTGACATATGTATACATTGTGAAAGGATTGCCCACATTGAACTAACACATCCATCACTTTATACTTACCGTCTTTTTAACCGTTTTTTTTTTTTAAGAGAACATTTAAGTTCTGCTCTTTTAGCAAATTTCAATTATACAATATAGTATTGTAAGCTGAAGTCATCCATTCTTTTTGTGAACTTTTACTTCTCTGTTTAGATTTTTCTCTTTTTCAATTGTGTGAAGAGAATTCATAATTGCTTAGTGAACTAGTTTATGATGGCTCCTTTAACTGCTTGTCTCTTAATTTCAACATCTGATTTATCTGTGTATTGCTGTCTGTTGAATGTCTTTTCTCATTCCAGTGGGACTTTTCCTTTGATTTTTTAATTTGTTCACAGAACATTTTAGATATTATATCATGAGTCTCTGTATTCTATTTCATTTCATTTGCTTGTTTTTAGGCAGATTCCTGATTGATGCATAGTGTGAAAGTCAGGTAGGTGTTAATGTTTAGGTTCATCACTTTGTTGCTACAGAGCTGGGTTAGAAGTTCAGCTCTCCACTAAACATTGGTGACACTGGAGAGTAGAGAAGTGGAGTGCCAACTTCCTTGGTCACTTCAGTGAAAAGAGAAAATAGTGATTCACACTGATAAGAAGTTTTAGTCATTCTGAGACCTTAAGTGAGCATATTTAGAGTTTAGCAGTCCAATGATTGACATTTAAATGAATAACAATTTACTTTTGTTTCTTAAAACCACTGACCTTTTTGGTGGTTGTTTGCTAAGGTGGCATAACCTATCTGATTATCATCACCAGCTTTAACCCATCACTATATGCTAGGCACTGTGCTAAATGTTTACATGAATTATATCATATAATATAATCACTTATACATTCAGGTTTACTTTTTCCTTCTATATATGAAGAAAATGAGACTCAGAGAAGTTAAGCAACTTGCCTAGCATCACAGAGCAATGCTGTGGCAGAAATGGGAAAGATGTCTTCCTCCCAGAATGATAGAGTGAATTGGGAAGCATATTATCACAAGTAATTTAAGATAGTTCATTTGAATACTCGGCATTGGAATAAGAAATAAATTTCATCCAGTTATTAAGCTAATTCTCAAGGAACGGTCCCTGTCAACTATTGGGATGTTGAAGATGTGGTGGGGAATATCAGGGTGCAGGACATATGAGTCACTGGTGTCTAGTGAAAAAAAACTCACCTTTGAATTTCTCCTGTGTGACCTTGGACAGCTTATTTAGTCTCTTTTATTCTCTCTTTCCTCATCTACAACATGGAATTCAAAATATCTACCTCAGTGGACTACTCAGAAAAGTAAAGTGATTACATGCACAAGAGATAAGTTTGTTTTTCCTTTCCTCAAGTGAGGGATTCTCTCTCTTTCTCTCTACCCCCTTTCATCTTCCCTTCAACACAATAATGCTTTAAAAACATTCCATGACCCAGTCCATTCAATAATTCACAGTTTTCCAAGTTCCTTCAAATTAATAAGAAAGGATTTCAAAGGGTGGAAAAGAACAACTTTCACTAAAGGTTTCTCTTGTGGATTTTCATGCTTAAAAGATTATAGGATAAGAAATGCTGTGCTTTGTGATATATGAAGTAAAAGTGCAGGTTTTAAGATTCTAGTCATATAATTTCCTAAATTGTCTGGTTTGAAAATCTGGCCCGTTTGGTTCACCCATACCACGCACACATGAGTGGTTCTCCATTCTCTTGGAGGGTGGTCTTTTCTAGGAATCTTTAGTTGCAAACTATTATAAGAAAAGCTATTCTATGGCCAGTCCTCTGGTTCCCTATTTCCACTTGAGCATGTTTTAATCAATAAATTGCTGCCTCTTGCTTGTCTCTTGATGTATCTGCTATTCTCCATTGAACAATGAAATACCCGGGCATTTTCTACTTTCCTGACTTCAGCTCAAGCTTGTTTGGCAAGGTATGACCATCACTCAGCCTGCCCTTTATGGCTTAATGGGGAAAAGCCATCACATGCCAATGTGGATTTCCTCACTGCTATGTTATGCTCTCTGACACCAATGGGTGCTTTCTTCCTAAATAAGATGGAAAGTTTCTGATATTGCCAGACAATTACTTGATAGTACTTGGCTTTTTGTTTATTCACTTAACCAAGGGTCCCACTGGAGGCTCCCCAATAGGAGCAGTGTTAGCCAGACTAAAAGAGCCCTTGGAATTTCAATAACATGGGCTGCTTACTTTTCCCCTTTGGTGTTTATTTTCAGTCTATAGTTTGATTGGATTAAATTTCCTTTATTTAGACTTCAGCAGGAACAACTGACATAAAGGAAGGTAGTAGAGTTGAAGCTTAATTTGAAGAGACAGTTGAGTAAATCACTGACACAATGAGTAAATCACATACACAGGCTTATTCACCCTGTGTGCCAAATGACCTCAGTGAGACTTCTTTTTAGTTCCAAAAGTAGGACAATATGGGTTCACAGGTCCACTGGTACATTGGGATTCAGAGGGAACACAGCTCTCCGATTTTCTATTTGGCATATTTTCTGCAGCTTCATTGTAAAGTTAAAGCTTGGCGGTGTGTCTGACATCAGATGGAAATACATGCTTTCAGTCAACTCAACACATTTGATGTCCTGTTAAAAGTACTCTGAGTATATGGCTTCGAAATTTTTGTGCAAGAACAAGAAGAAACTCAAAACTGATGTGATGTGTTAATATAGTTGTTTTCAAGACTCACTGGTTCCATGACTGGAGCTTGTGCAGTAGTCTTCCAAATGAAGGGTCCTTTTTATATCACAAAGGAAAGCAAGTGAATGGGATAGAGTTTTTCATATTTTCTAAGGTATGGTTCGTTATGTCACTAGTATAATATTTTGCAATTGTCTGCTTCTTTCTATTTCTAATGTTATTGCTTTTATTTAATTTCTCACTGTTACTTGGTATTTAATCACCATTCTTCACCTGGACTATCACGTTGTTGTTTAGTCACTAAGTTGTGTCTGACTCTTTGTGACACCGTAGACTGTAGCCTCCCAGGCTTATCTGACCATGGGATTCTCCAGGCAAGAAAACTGGAATGCATAGCCATTCCCTTCTCCAGGGGATCTTCCCAACCCAGGGATTGAACCTGTGACTCCTGCATTGGCAGGTAAATTCTTTAACGCTGAGCCATCACAGAAGCAAATTATTACAGTAATTTTTTGAAAAGTTTCCTCACTCCAGGGTATACAAAACACCACATTAGTTTAGTCATAATGACTCGAATGTCATCTACTCATGTATACAAACACTGATGACTTCACACTGACATCCCAGGAATAGCCATCCCACACAGCCCGGAATTTGGCCCTTCTACGTTTTGATCCTTACCTTCCTACCTTCCTATCGAATCTACCTACCCTACCTTCCTATTGAATCTACAATAGCTAACCTTTACCAAGCCTACCAGCATTTCCATACACACCCACAGTTTTCTGCTCCAAGTTTTTGCTCTCTATACTGTCTCCCCAAGACTATCATTCTTCTGTGTTTTATGCTTAGAGTTTATACATTTGTCATCACCCACTCAATAGCAAGAAAACAGCAGGGCAAGATAAGAAAGGTTTCTTAAAACAACAATGCAAAGAAATAGAGGAAAACAATGAAATGGGAAAGACGAGATCTCTTCAAGAAAATTGGAGATATCAAGGGAATATTTCATGTAAGGATGGGCACTATAAAGGACAGAAACAGCAAGGATCTAACAGAAGCAAAAGAGATTAAAAAGAGGTGTCAAGAATACAAAGAATAACTATATGATAAATGTCTTAATGACCCAAATTACCATGATGGAATGGTCTCTCACTTAGAGCCAGACATCTTGGAGTATGATGTCAAGTGGGCCTTAGGAAGCATTACCATGAACAAAGCTAGTGGAGGTGATGAAGTTCCAACTGAACTATTTCAAATCTTAAAAGATAATGCTGTTAAAGTATTTCACTTGATTTGCCAGCAAGTTTGGAAAACTCGGCAGTGACCACAGTACTGGAAAATGTCCATTTTTATTTCAATCCCAAAGAAAGTCAACGCCAAAGAATGTTCAAATTACTGTACAATTGCACTCATTTCACGTGCTATCAAGATAATGATCAAAGTCCTTCAAGCTAGGTTTCAAGAGTATGTGAACTGAGAAATTTCAAACATACAAACTGGATTTAGAAAAGGCAGAGGAACCAGGGATCAAATTGTCAACATTCATTGGATCATGGAGAAAGCTAGGGAAGTCCAGAAAAAACATCTACTTATGTTTCATTGACTACACAAAAGTCCTTGACTGTGTGGATCACAACAAACCATGGAAAATTCTTGAAGAGATGGGAGTACCAGACCACCTTACCTGTCTCCTGAGAAATCTGTATGCAAGTCAAGAAGCAGCAACAGTTAGAACTGGACATGGAACATTTTAACAATGGATTGGTTAAAAATTGGGAAAGGAGTATGATAAGGCTTTATATTGTCACCCTGCTAATTTAACTTCTATGCAGAGTACATCATGCAAAATGCCAGGTTGGATGAATCACAGGCTGGAATCAAGATTCCCAGGGGAAATATCAACAACCTTAGATATGCAGATAATGCGACTCTAATGGCAGAAAGTGAAGAGGAACAAAAGAGCCTCTTGATGAAGGTGAAAGAGGAGAGTGGAAAAGTTGGCTGAAACTCAACATTAAAAAATGAAGATCATGGTATTTAGTCCCATCACTTCATGGCAAATAGAAGGGTAAAAAATAGAAGCAGTGACAGGTTATATTTTCTCAGGCTCCAAAATCACTGTGGACAGTGACTGAAGCCATAAAGTTAAGACGCTTGTTCCTTGGAAGGAAAGCTATGACAAACCTAGACAGCATATTAAAAGGAGAGATATTACTTTGCTGACAAAGGTCCATATAGTAAAAGCTATGGTTTTTCCAGTAGTCATGTATAGATGTGAGAGTTGGACCATAAAGAAGGCTGAGCACCGAAGAATTGATGCTTTTGAATTGTGGTGTTGTAGAAGACTCTTGAGAATCCTTTGGACTGCATGGAGATCAAACCAGTCAGTTAATCCTGACGGAAATCAATCCTGAATATTCATTGGAAGGACTGATGCTGAAACTGAAGCTGCAATACTTCAGCCATCTGATGTGAAGAGCTGACTCGTTGGAAAAGACCCTGTTGCTGGGAAAGATTGAAGGCAAAAGGAGAAAAGGGTGACAGGATGAGATGGTTGGATAACATCACGGACTCACTGGATATGAATTTGAGCAAAGGACAGAGGAGCCTGTTGTGCTGCAGTCCATGGGATCACTAAGAGTCAGACATGACTTAGTGCCTGAACAATAACAAAAACAACTCAAATAATACTTTCTATGTGAAACATTTCTTTGTGCTCAGAGGTTTGCAAAGAACTCTCCCCTCTTGTAACATTTATTTCTCAATATTAGTAAGAATTTCTTTTGCAGACCTCTGAGATATATTTTATTGGAACTATTTTTTGTGGGGTTTTATTTACAAATTTAAGAAGGAGTTATGAAATATAAATGTGGGTTTTAAAAAATGTTTAGATGGATTCCATTATGGAATATCTTTATATGGTTTAAAACATCTACTCTCTCAAGTTACCTCCCTACAGAGTGAAGTTGAGTTACCTCCCCTTCCCAACTATAATTCTATGTTAAAATAGCCTTTTCCTGATAACTCACATTTATAAATTAGCAAAAATCTTTCATAAATATAACAGTATTCATACCATTTTTTCTAGCTATTTATACCTTGAACTATGTACCATCATTATTTATACAAATGTCTTCTACCCCTTTATCAGCCTCTTAGCTTCTTGATGGAAGAATGTGTAACTAATTTATCCATGATTTCCTGAAATACTAGATACATAATGTCATATACATTATGAGTAAAATAATCAATCAATTTTAGATGTCATGGGTATCCCCTCTAATGTTACTAGATCCACAACTTAAAGTTTATGTAAAATTAGCTTTAAAAAGTAAGTAGAGATCTGCAAAACAAAAATATTTAGGAAGATAAAAACTGTATTTCAGGTTGGTAAATAATTTAGAAAATTTATTTAGCTTCCAAAATTTCAAGGATAAATAGGGAACACACTTCAACTTTCCTCATAAAAGCTGATATCCAGGAAAAAAAATCAAATTGAATAAGTAATATTCTATTTTTAGAAATCTCATTTTCAGAAAGTCCAGCCATATGTTTTTAAGTCGCTTATCTGTGTCATCAGCTATGGTTTCACTTTATGGGTAAGATGCCAGTATACACATGCTAAGTATTGGAATTAGCATTAATGTTAGTATTAATTAGTACTAAAAATTAGTGTTTATGTTTTGACACTTCTGAGAGTAGGTTATCTGAGTTAGTTAATTTGAGTTAGTTAATTTCTGTTCCTCCATATACAGAAAGGTTTTACATCTGGTTTTGGCCATCCTACAGTTGTTATTGGGATTAATAAGAAATACTGCAAGACCAAATCTTGGCTGTTAAAGAATGTGAGGGGCAAAAGTGAACTGCTTTTAATGTATTTCAGCCATTACTTTTCATTTCATCCCCCTACTTTCACCAACAGAATTGCCTGCAGAGTAAAAAGACAGGTTATGTAATTTTTTACACCTCTGTCCAAGATCTTGAGTATCTTCAGCTAGAGGTGACATAAGATCTTATGTAGGCTAGAAAGAACTATCTGTATGTAAGGAAAAAACAATTAAGCTTATTTGTGACTCCCCTGATCTGATCACCTATGTTTCTAGGTTTTTAGAAGGATATACTGCCTACCATGAATTTCAGACAATAGATTATGTTACTCACTTTCTCAGTAGAATAGATTGAAGCCCAAAGTTGTTTGTAAAATCAGCAAGGTTGTTTGTAAAAAAAAAAAAGCAGAAGCTAAACTCCTACAATACTTGACAAAAACTGGTAACTCAGTCTTCTGGGGGGTAGATTAAAATTCAAGACTGCCATTGCTTTCATTTTATTCATCCTCACTCCACTGTCTGGTTTGAGGAGAATGAATGAGAATGAAAGAGGAGGGAGTCAGGAAATCATTGTTTTTAACTGAAAAGCATGAAATGAATAGCATGAGACATAAATCACGGAGCTCATATTTCACAGTTTAATCAAGAAGCAAAAGGGAGCATCTACAGGAAGCAACAAGTGTTGCTCCAAGAGTCGCTCTTGATGGGTGAAAAGAAAGACACTCTCGGGGCTATTTGGAATACTCTGGGATAGTGTTGGCTTTTGATTTGTACTCAAAGGTATTTAACGATGTTAGTTGCAGTGAAAACAGAATTGTCTAAAATTTATGTGGATTTCCCCATCAAAGTTTTGAATAATGTATTGTGTTCTTTTCTTTGAATATTATGTGGTCAAAATTTTTGAATAGCTGAGATATCGCTGGTAGCCAAGAATGTAGGGATGTGACAGAGTTGCTTAGTCAATTCCCACTGACATATGACTAGGCTATTTTGACCCACCTGGGTAGACGTACAATGGTTAGAGCAGATGTCACTGCTAGGAGGGTGGGTCCTTATAGCCACTCTAAGAGTTACTACCAGTCCTATCACTTCATGGCAAATTGAAAAGGGAAAAGTGGAAACAGTGACAGATTTTCTTTTCTTGGGCTCCAAAGTCACTGCAGATAGTGGCTGCAGTCATGAAATTAAAAGACACTTGCTCCTTGCAAGAAAAACTAGGACAAACCTAGACAATGTATTAAAAAGCAGAGACATCACTTTGCTGACAAAGATCCATCTGGTCAAATCTATGGTTTTTTGATTATGGATGTGGAACTTGGACCATAAAGAAGGCGGAGGGTCAAAGAATTGATGCTTTTGAATTGTGGTGCTAGAGATGACTCTTGAGAGTTCATTGGACAACAGGGAGATCAAAACAGTCAATCCTAAAAGAAATCAACCCTGAATATTGGAAGGACTGATGCTGAAGTTCCAATACTTTGGCCACCTAATGTGAAGAGCTGACTCATTGGAAAAGACCCTGATGCTGGGTAAGATTGAAGGCAGGAGGAGAAGGGGAAAACAGAGGATGAGATGGTTGGACAGCATCACGGACTCAAAGGACAAGAGTTTGAGCAAGCTCTGGGAGATATTCAAGGACAGAGAAGCCTGGCGTTCTGCAATTCATGGGATCACAGAGTGGGGCATGACTTAGTGACCAAACAAGAAAGAGTTATGACTCTGAGATTTACCACTTGCGGGAGCCAAGCTTCTCACTGGGTGGGAGTGGTGGTCCAGAAGGAGGACTGCTCGGGTGCCTCCTTCTTTTCCCTTGGTTGTTGGCTCCTGGTTGTCTGGTAGATTGAAAAGTCCAAGGACTCATTACAATTAGGGCTGCAAAACTTTGGTTTCTTTGCTTTCTGATAACAGGCCAAGATCTGCACTTTGAAAGAAGTCTGAGGTGGAGAAAGAATTGAGGCAAACGTGGATGAGGATGTTTATGATAAAACACTCTCTCTTTCTTCCTAAATGGTTTACCGCAAAAGATCTGAAAAAGCAGCTGTGGGGCCTTGTTAAGTACACAGCTGGGACAGACCCAAAAGCCTTTTATTTTCCTGCCAATAAGATACTCTATGTTACAATGCCGAACAAAGCATATTTTTGATAGTAAAAGATAATGTATCCCTCTAGTTGCACTCTTTCATGTGGATAATTTATGGTGAATTTCCCATTAGATGGCTGTCACATCGCATTCTTTGCTTTAGTCTGTGGTTACAGATTTATCTTTAAGAGCCTTTCCCTTTAGAAAATCTTTTAGTAAGACCTCACATTCTTAATATTGACTGACATTATCACAAACTGGAAAGCCTTCTTCTAAGGGTCAATGAAGTGTTATATATAGAAGATTACCTATAGCTTCTTTGCCATCATTTCTTGTAATGTATGGTGTGGAGAAGATTGTGGTATGAACAGAGCTGAAACCAAAGTTGCCCAGAGTTGTTTTCACATCATCCCAGTTAATGCTCAAGAGTTTTCATTTGAAAACAAGCAGCACACACTGAAGTCAAGATGACAGTAGAACTTATAGAATCTCCCACTACTGTTTCACTCATTATCTATAAATACTGTGAAGGAAAGTGTGCAGGTACAAGGAATCCAGGGTTCTTCACTCTCCTGTTCCTTTTGCAGCCACCACCCTTTGAATGCTCGCTTGCCAGAAGTTGAAATCCAGTTTTCTTCTCCAATCCTTATTTCCTGACACATGCCACCATAGGTCTGGACTAGGAGCACCATTTTAGGTGGTTTACTATATTATTTGAAAACCTAGTCTATGTACGTATACTTATACTTTTTTTGGCTGCCCCATGAGGCATGCAGGATCTCAGTTCCCCAACCAAGGCTCAAGCCCATGTCCCCTGCACAGGAGGCATGAGTCTCAGCCACTGAACCACCAGGGAAGTCCTGTAGATCACTTACTTTAAAGCAGAAACTATTATTGGGTGCTAGGTAGGCAGAGTTTTAGAGGAAAATAGTGTTACTTGCTTCAGGTTGCCAGCTTATTTTCCCAAATCCACGCTTTTCCAGCCATTTGTTGTTCTCTGCAAAGATCGCCAGCATGCCTCTGTTAATTCTCAACTTAGTGTGAACTTAATACAAATACCAAATGTATTTTAATAGTTTTATGAGATATGGTTCACAATTTACTCATTTAAAGTGGACAACTTAATGACTTTAATTTATTCTCAGAGTGTGCAACCATTATCATGGTTGATTTTGGCACAGTGACATCACCTCAAAAGAAACACCACTGGGCATCCCTGGTGGTGGTCCAGTGGTTAAGACTCCATGCTCCCAATGCAGGGGCACAGGTCCCATCCCTGGTCCTAATCAGGCAAGATACCACACAAAAGAAAGAAAGAAAGGAAAGCAATCCCATCACCTTTGGCAGTCACTTCCCATTTCCCCCAAAGCCACCTATCCCTAGCCCTAGATGTACTTTAATCTATTTTTGTCTCTATAGATTTGACTATTTTGATTTGCCTATGGACTTAGTTGACCCACAGCATATGGGAACATAGTTCCCTGACCAGGGATTGAACCCTCGTCCTCTGCATTGGAAGGTGGATTTGTAACCACTGGCCCATCAGGGAAGTCCAAACCAAAGCCCTGCCTGCTAATGCCACCACCTTGGAAGTCGGGCTTCAGCAAATGAGTTTTGGGGTGGTGGTGGGGGACACGCGCATTCAGCACATAGCACTCAGTTTATTCATCTGTATGAAAAGCACTTACTCCGTGTAGTTATTCTGTGGATTAAATGAGTTAATATGTCAAGGCAAAGCCTAGTCCAAAAGCTGACAGATACTGCTGGTAGAGATTCGGTGAGGTACTTTGAGATTTAGACAGTTTATTACTTATGTGCGTGTGTGCGTGTGCACACACGCGCTCTGTGCTCAGATGTCCCCTACCCTTTGTGACCGCATAGACTGCAGCACACCAGGCTCCTCTGCCCATGGAACTTTCTGGGCAAGAATACTGGAGTGGGTTGCCATTTCCTACTCTAGGGAATGTATTACCTACATTCATACATTGGGTGGGCTTCTCAGGTGGCACTAGTAGTAAATAACCTGCCTGTCAGGGGACATAAGAGACTTGTGTTCAATCTCTGAGTCAAGAAGATCCCCTGGAGAAGGGCGTGGCAGCCCACTCCAGCAGTCTTGCCTGGAGAGGAGCCTGGCAGGCTAGGGTCCATAGCATTGCAGAGAGTCAGACATGACTGAAGAGACCTAGCATGCACACATGCATATGTTGGTTATATATTACCCATGAGTATTGCACGTATTACTTATGTGGATATGCATTTTCTACGTAACCACAGCAGATGGGGGACTGGCCACATGTACTAGCTCCCTGCCCCTTGTCTCACATCCCACTATGAAGGATGCTAGAGCACAAGAGGTCAGAGAAGTGCAACGTAAGTCTCGTGATACTCTGTTGAGTGGCTGCTACATGGTGGTGCTGCAGTGTCAGGGTTGAGTGTAGCTCAAGTCAGGGCATCTCGGGGTCGATTCCATTTGAGGCCGCAAATTCAACGGCCTCAACCCTGAGCTCAACCCTGACATTCTGAACCTGAGCTACACTCTGAAGGAGGTGAGGGTGGAGAAAAACAGGTCAACCTTCAGGATGTGGGAAGCGATGAGACACTACTTCATGATGGCCTCCCATGGCAGAGAGGGGGAGAGAGGAGGAGATGGCCCCACTGTTGATCCTCACAAGCCTTCTATCCTGGGTTCCAAGAGGACCACAGGGATTCCTGACGAGCCTAGGATAAAGTGTGCTTCAGGCATGTGTGGATGTGTATACAGTCACCTGTGCATCCCATGTGCCCCTGCAAATGCCACTCAAGCAGCCAGGACAGCACCTCCTGGAATATACCTGTGGTCAGTAATGTTAGCTGTTCTTACTAAACAGGGAACACACTCTAAGCATAATTCTAAACCAAAGCCATAAAAAATTGCTGATAAAGCTGACTTATCAAAATTAAGTTTTCTGCTTGGAATAAATGGCACATTAATTGTGTCAATAGATACACACTAAACTGAGGGGGAAATCTGTAGCAAATGCATCAAAGAGAGCGTTGACACATCCTCTTCAGAGGCTTTCAAGTTTTAAGGAAAAGTATAGCAACCCAACTGATAACTGGGCAAACACTGATAGAGAAAAATAAAAAACTATCCAGTATAACTTATAACTTTTAAAAAATACTTTAGGAGATATTATACCTAATGCACAAGACTGGTAAAAATGTTGATAATATCTAGTGTTAGCAAGAATATTGTATAATTTTTTTGATAAGCATTATATGAGTGATGTTTTCCTTCAGTGGCTTAGTATCCTAGGGAATAGTATCCTCTGGGCAGAAAAATGGGGGATTTTACTTTGTATTTTATACAAAGTACTATCATGTGTGTGTGAGAGAGATTGCTTTACAACATGTGTAGATTATTCTTTATAAAAACCATTTAAAAATTAAGATTAGACACCAAATTTGTGTCTTCATAGCAACCACAGTAGTTCAAATAGATTGGGATGTTTCTTAAAACATTGCTACTGACCTGGGAATGGAGCAAATAAATTAAAATGCCTTTTAGAAAATAAAAACTAATTAAAGATGAATTATTAATTAAATCCTTATTTTTTTCCATTCTGTCAGATAAGAGTTTATGAGCAAAGGTGTTTCTATATTGTGAAGCGCTAAGTCACACTGTAACAAGTTGTTCCTTATCTAGTGAAATATCTACATAATAAATCTAAGCAGCAATATTTTGAGACAAAAACAGGCATAACATTGCTCCAAAAAAATCTCATAAAAAGCTTAGTATCCTTAAACATGACTTAGATTTTATTTATATGCAAAGGTAGCTTTTGAAACATCACACAACAACTCAGACACCAACCTCTTAAAATAGATGCTCGCCATTCACAACTGCTCCAACAGTACTGGTTCTTATGGCCTTAATATCAACTGTTTTCAGGTCCAAGTATCTTTGACATGAACAATCTTTAAATGCAACAATTAAAGCCTAAATATAAAGCCAGAAAGTACAGAATCCTTTCTTCCCGTAATTCTATTAAAAAACTGATTTTTGGCGAACATTACCATCTCAAGTAAGCCTTTAGGAATTCTGGATTTTGGGGTTGATGACAAGCTGTGGTCAGAGATTTTTTTCTCCTTTCATGACCCCTCCTCTCATCAGCCTGACGTTGACAGAGAAGAGAGGAGGCAAAGCAAGCATCTTAGGCAAAATCGCCTGTTCTCAAAGAAACAAAAGCACCCATATCAGAAATCCTTGAACCGTGACTATGGCTGCTTGTGTCTCCAAAGCTTTAAATGTATATCCCCTTCATGCAGCAATGGGTCCACCAAAAGATTCTTCATGACTGCAGAGGGTTCCTAGGATAAAAAGTTGCAGCAGAAGGAGGTCATGCCTGTAGTCATTGTCATGAAGACTTTAGGTAGAACCAACAAACACCAGCAATGATCCCTTATGCTGTTGAGTCAGATGGACACACAGCAAGTTTTTTCTTCCCCCTATCTTGATTTAGAAAATACAGGATGGTTAAGTCTGAGATAAATAGATTCTATCATGATTTGGAAAAGTGAAAGCTGAGAGACAGGAGGGAGAACAGAGAAAATCAGAATGAGGGATGATGTTTTGATTAATTAATGTATCAACCTGGATGAGTTAAGGGATGTCATAGTTATTTCTGGGCCTGTCTGTGAAGGTGTTTCTGGAAGAGATTAACATTTGAGTCAACACACTGGGTAGAGAAAATTCACCATCACTATCGTGGTTGGGCATCATCCAGTCTGTTGAGGGGCTGAAGAGAATGAGCAAGCAGAGAATGGGAGAGTTTGAGCTTGACCTCAAGTCTCTGCTTGAATTCTATCCCTCTTCTACAGTAGTGTGTAAATGTCAATCCTAATCTTCCAATTTGTTCCCCACCCCCACTCCCTGGTAACCATAAGTTTGATTTCTACATCTGTAACTCTATTTCTATTTTGTAGATAAGTTCATTTATACCCTTCTTTTAGATTTCAAATATGTGATATCATACGATATTTGTCTTTCTGTCTGACTTAGTATGACGATCTCTAGGTCCATCCGTGTTTCTGCAAATGACATGACTTCATTCTTTTTTATGGCTGAGAAATATTCCATTGTATATATTACCTCATCTTCTTTATCCATACCTCTGTTGATGGACATCTAGGTTGCTTCCATGTCCTGGCTATTGTAAATAGTGCTGCATGAACATTGGGGTGCATGTATCTTTTTCAACAGTGGTTTTCTCAGGATATACGCCCAGTAGTGGGATTACTGGGTAATATGGTAGTTTTATTCCTAGTTTTTTAAGGAATCTCCTTACTGTTCTCTATAGTGGTTGTATCAATTTACATTCCCACCAACAGTGCCAGAGTGTTCCCTTTTCTCCACACCCTCTCCAGAATTTACTGCTTGTAGGTTTTTGATGTAGTCGTTCTGACCAGTGTGAGGTAATACCTAATTGTAGTTTTGATTGGTATTTCTCTAGTAGTGAGCAGTGTTGAAAAGCTTTTTATGAGCTTCCTAGCCAAATGAATGTCTTCTTTGGGGAACTATCTATTTAGATCTTCTGCTGATATTTTGATTGGATTGTTTTTTTAAATATGGAGCTGCATGAGCTGTGTGTATATTTTAGAGATCAATTGCTTGTTGATTGCTTCATTTGCAAATATTTTCACTCATTCTGTGGGCTGTCTTGAGCTGCTGATTCTTATGTCTTCTGAACTCTGGGACTAATGCCAGTGGCCTGCAGCCTGGGGCTGGGAATTATACTGTTGTTTCTCCTGGTTCTCCAGCTCTTACGTGACAGATCGTGAAACTTCTTGGGCTCCATAAACACATGAGCCAATTCCTATAATGAATTTCCTCATTATCTCTATATCTACCCTACTGGTTCTGTTTCTCTTGGGAACCTGACTAATACACATGATTAGTAAAATAATGTTTGTCTTCTTTCTGAATTAGAAATAACTAATTAATACTAGTTAATTTATTAATGCTAATAAATAATTAACACTACTTAAATTTATACTATCAAGGGAAAGACTTCTCTTGTTGGAAGAAGGTGCTAGAAATATTTCTTCCTGAGAAAGGTACAGTCTGTTTATGGCCTCATTTGGATTCTCCTCCTTAGATTCTTATTTCCTTGTGCTGTGTTCTTCCCTCAAACAATACATAATTTTGAATTTCGTCTTCTTAGTGGGATAAGTAGCTATATCTCCCACTGGTTTCCTCAGGTTGTTCTCCTGACTCAGATAGACTGTGAATATGTGGGCACTTGTCTCTGACGTCCACTTGCCTTTTGTTTCCCACGTTATCTCTTGATTCTCATTGCCAAAGATTTCCGGTAATGTGTCCCAATACGTGTCAACCTCTGACATTTACCAAGGTCTGAGCCAACCCCTGCTCATACTGTTTCCACTGATTATCTTAAAGCACCATTTTATTACGTTTTTGTATATGCAAGGGTGGAGTTCTTTAAGATAAAATACTTGAATTATACAAACCTTTATAAGTCAAATTCCAGGCACCTTTCAAGGACCATGCTGTGTGTCATACTTTCCTAACCTGATGATTGTAGTTAAATTTATATAATTTCAGGGTCACAAAATATGGTTCAAAATAGGAGTGAGTTTTTAATGGTTGCATTCTATGTCATCTCATGGAAGTATTCTACTATTTCTCTTTTGTTGAATATTTGTGTTATTAAGAATGTTCTTTATATTTAATAAGTTATGATAAACAACTTGAAAAAAATCCTTATTCATATTCTTCTCCTTAAGATAAAACATTAGAAGTGGAATTATTATGTTAAAATAAGAACACCTGAGGGCCTCCCTGGTGGTCCAGGGGTTAAGATTCCATGCTTCTACTGCAGAGGGTGTGAGTTCAATCTCTGGTTGGGGAACTCAGATCCCACAAGCTGTGCAAAAAAAAAAAAAAAGAAAAGAACACCTTAAAGAGCATATTGTTATCTTTATTTACCTCTGAGTTGATGAATGCTGAAGAATTGATGCTTTGGAACTGTGGTGTTGGAGAAGACTCTTGAGAGTCCCTTGGACTGCAAGGAGATCCAACCAGTCCATCCTAAAGGAAATCAGTGCTGAATATTCATTGAAGGGCTGATGCTGATGCTGAAACTCCAATACTTTGACCACCTGATGTGAAGAACTGACTCATTTGAAAAGACCCTGATGTTGGAAGTGATTGAAGACAGGAGGAGAAGGGGACGACAGAGGATGAGATGGTTGGGTGGCATCACCAACTCAATGGACATGAGTTTGAATAAGCTCCAGGGGTTGGTGATGGACAGGGAAGTCTGGCGAACTGCAGTCCATGGGGTCTCAAAGAGTCAGACACGACTGAGGACTGAACCGAACTGAAGTTGTTGATTAGAGGAGAAAAATTAAGAAAAGATGAGATCTATGTCATATTAGGACTCAATATAAAATCAAAGTTAAACTAAGTTTTCAGTGTGACAATATTTGTACCAATGAGCTCTCCCAAATGAAAAAAAAAAAGAATTATTAAACTGTTCCAAAATATTTTCTGATAAAATACTAGGTCCAAACTTACTTGTGTACACAGATAACATGGCATATTGTGGTAGGATTAAAAGTTAAAATATCCAAGTAAAAAGCCAGCATACAAAATGAGCACAACCCTGAGGGCCCAGCTGATGCAAATTCTATGTATATAGTCACAAAAGTGTAAGTGTTGGTCGCTTAGTCATGTCTGACTCTTTGTGACCCCATGGACTATAGCACACCAGGCTTCTCTGTTCATGGAATTCTCCAGACAAGAATGCTGAAGTGGGTAGCCATTCCCTTCTCCAGGGGATCTTCCCAACCTAGGGATCAAATTTGGGTCTTCCATATTGCAGGCAGATTCTTTACCATCTGAATCAACCAATAAGTTTTAAAGCAAGTCAAAATGGAAACTGCTCATGAGGTTAAACTTTTCTGGTCCTTTATTTTTTGCTTGAACAGTTTGAAAAGTAGCTAAAGAAAAACACCCAATATTTTTGGTTCTAGCTGTCAAAAAACTGGAAGTAAATTAAGCCTGTAATTTCAGTTCTTTCTAAGAAACTGTGTGGCATGCTTAAGATCTTATTAATTATTGTGAATGATAATTAGTTATAGTTAATTTTTCAAGGTTCTCAGAATTCTTATACAGCAACCTGCTGAGACTGATGTCTGGCAGGGGAGTAAGGGCTGCACTTAGAAAAGTGAAACATAAATGATGCAAATTCAATTACAAAAACCAAAATTATTTCTCAAATTTTCTTTAATATGTCCTCTGATGGTAGTTGACTTTGAGGTTACACTGAGAAAAAGAGAGCTATTTTCATACTACTTTAAGTTGAAATATGTTCACAGAAGAGGTGTAAGATTCTGAAGTACTTTGATGATGTATCAAAGGCTTTTGACTCCATTTTAATCTAGAATATGCAATACCTCCTGGATCCATGTCAAAGTGGCTTGGGGTTTCTGACTACTCATTTCAGAAGAATGGTATATTGAAAAGTTGAAAGGAAAATTGTTAAAATGGCTATGAATACATAAAAATTATTTGTTTTGTACATTGGATACTTTTACTTGGTTGTAAAAACCTGGATTTGATCCAGTTGAAATGCTATGTTCAAAGAAATGAAAAGACTCTCACACTTTTAAAGAAATAAAAATCTTTTCTTTTTTATAATCTAAACTATTTTTAAAGTCAGGGGTTATATTTATCTTTATAGGAAATCAGCCTTGGTTTTATTTAACTTTACTTATTGGATTAAAAAAGAGACACATTTTATCTATTACTCACAGGTCTAGTAGTGTGTGTGTGTGCGCGTGTGTGTGCGCGCCTGTGCGCGCACGCACGAGCGTGAGCATGTATTTGGTCATATTGGTTTATCTCAGTATAAGATCCAACAGAATTGTTCAGAAATAAAATAAAATAGAATTTATGTAAAAAAAATGGGACTTCATAAAATAAATCAATTAATTCAGGTCATATTCAACATAGTACTTTTATTCAAAATGTTAATTGAACCGCTTGTATGCTGAGGAGGTAATTCTTCAAAAATGGTTGAACTAGATTGAAATCTCCTTCAATTCTGAAATTTTATGACATTACTCCCTTTTATAAAACTGTCTTTTCATGATTGTTTTAACTTTTTTCATGTCTTGATTCCACTCTCAAAATATCACCATTTTTATTTGCTAATTAGAAAATTTCAGTGTGTGTTAAAATTTTTAGTTTTCCAACTATTAATTGATATACTAGTGAAAAAGACTACAGGAATTATTTATATTCCCTGTACAAAATAATTGTACAGGAAAAATCTACACAAGAGAATTGGTAAAGAAGTTAGAATTGTCTTGATATTGAAATGCATTTCCCAAAGATTTCCCATACCTGATTATGTTTCCTGACTAGATTACATTTATAACAAAAAATACTGGAAAATAGTATTTATTATAATAACATGATATAATAATATAATAAAAAGAAAAACCCACAGCAACTAAACTGAGAAACTGTTGCTGTTGTTCAGTCACTAAGTCATGTCTGATTCTTTGTGACTTCATGGACTATAGCATATCGGGCTGCTCTGTCCTCCACTATCTCTCAGAGTTTGCTCAAATTCATTTTCATTGAGTTGGTGATGCTATCTAACCATCTCATTCTCTGCCACCCCCTTCTCTTTTTGCCTTCTATCATTCCCAGCATCAGGGTCTTTTCCAATTAGTCAGCTCTTCACATCAGATGGCCAAAGTATCAGAGTTCAGCTTCAGCATTCATCCTTCCAGGGAATATTCAGGGTTGATTTCCTTTAGGATTGACTAGTTTGATCTCCTTGTAGTCCAAGGAACTGAGCAACGGTAGGAAAACTAATTGGTTTTTTTAATTGTTAATTTTTTTAAATCAGCAAAATGTGTTTACTTGGGAATAGTAGAGAATTGCAGTTTGAGACTAGCATGCTAAGGAAACAAACTTTATTTTACTGAGCAAAAGGGGAGTTGGGAGAGGTTGTAATAAACAATGAGTCTATTGGAGGAAAGTGAGAGTTTGAAGCGTAGAAGCTTTCCATTGGCTGAGCTGGTACAGCCTCTTATTGGCTGGGTGTTGCCGAACAAAGTTAATCTTGAATGGCCAGCCTTTGAAGACAAACAAGCTAAATGAAAGAAAAGGGTAAATGAAGTAATTTTATTGAATTTCTACAAGGGGATTCTAAAAGCACAAAACAAAAGCTTTGGAACCTAGAGCTTAAGTAAAGGAGTGATTTTTATTTTAATATTGGGTTTCTGGTTAGTGGAACAAAGATTTAGAGGGTTCCTGGAAGTATTAATACACACTGATTGTCTGGTGGTGGGATGAGACCAAGGTTAATCTGCAAACTACTTGCCTCATGAAAGGTCACTCCTTTTTGGAGCAAATTTGGATTGAGGAATTTGGGAAGTAAATCAGTCTTTTGACAGTGGAACTGAAACTTCAAGTGAATGGATAGGTGGCTGCTCCCACCTAAACGGGGGTTCCCAGATAGCTCAGCGGTAAAGAATCAGTCTGCCAATGCAGGAGACGTAAGAGACTTGGGTTAGGTCCCTGGGTCAGGAAGATCCCCTGGAGAAAGAAATAGCAACCCACTCCCATATTCTTGCCTTGGAAATCCCAGGAACAGAGGAACCTGGTGGGCTACATTTCCTTCTGCAAAGCCATTAGTGAAGTTTTGAGGGTTGCAAAGAGTTGGACACAACTGTAGTGACTTAGCACACATTCACGCATAATGTAAACATCCAACCATTGCATATAAGTTTAATAGAATTATATTTTATTTTCTCGGGCCTAAATTTGAACTATTTGATATCTGATATGAAAATAGTATTTTCCTATTTAATGAACTATATGTTCAATTAGTATTTACAAAGCTCAAAATAATATAATGAATAGATTTTAAAAATTCATTTATATAAGTATTATCAACAGCACTGAATTCTTTTCTTTCAGGGGACTTCAGTTCAGTTCAGTTCAGTTGCTTAGTCACGTCCGACTCTTTGCGACCCTATGAACTGCAGCACGCCAGGCCTCCCTGTCCATCACCAACTCCTGGAGTCCACCCAAACCCATGTCCATTGTGTCAATGATGCCATCAAACCATCTAATCCTCTGTCATCCCCTTCTCCTCCTGCCCTCAATCTTTCGCAGCATCAGGGTCTTTTCAAGTGAGTCAGCTCTCTGCATCAAGTGGCCAAAGGACTGATCTCCTTGCAGTCCAAGGGACTCTCAAGAGTCTTCTCCAACACCACAGTTCAAAAGCATCAATTCTTCCGCACTCAGCTTTCTTTATAGTCCAACTCTCACATCCATATATGCCTACTGGAAAAACCATACCTTGACTAGATGGAACTTTGTTGGCAAAGTAATGGCTCTGCTTTAAATATGCTTTCTAGGTTGGTCATAACTTTCCTTCCAAGGAGCAAGCGTCTTTTAATTTCATGACTGCAATCACCATCTGCAGTGATTTGGGAGCCCCCCAAAATAAAGTCAGCAATGGTTTTCACTGTTTCCCCATCTATTTGCCATGAAGTGATGGTACCGGATGCCATGATCTTAGTTTTCTGAATGTTGAGCCTTAAGCCAACATTTTCCCTCTCCTCTTTCACTTTCATTAAGAGGCTCTTTAGTTCTTCTTCACTTTCTGCCATAAGGGTGGTGTCATCTGCATATCTGAGGTTATTGATATTTCTCCCGGCAATCTTGATTCCAGCTTGTGCTTCATCCAGACCAGCGTTTCTCATGATGTACTCTGCATATAAGATAAATAAGCAGGGTGACAATATACAGCCTTGATGTACTCCTTTTCCTATTTGGAACCAGGAGTTGTTCCATGTCCAGTTCTAACTGTTGCTTCCTGACCTGCATACAGGTTTCTCAGGAGGCAAGTCAGATAGTCTGGTATTCCCATCTCTTTCAGAATTTTCCACAGTTTATTGTGATCCACACAGTCAAAGGCTTTGGCATAGTCCATAAAGCAGAAATAGATGTTTCTTTGGAACTCTCTTGCTTTTTCGATGATCCAGTGGATGTTGGCAATTTGATCTCTGGTTCCTCTGCCTTTTCTAAAACCAGCTCAAATATCTGGAAGTTCATGGTTCAGATATTGCTGAAGCCTGGCTTGGAGAATTTTGAGCATTACTTTTCGAGCATGTGAGATGAATGCAATTGTGTGGTAGTTTGAGCATTCTTTGGCAATGCCTTTCTTTGGGATTGAAATGAAAACTGACCTTTTCCAGTCCTGTGGCCACTGCTGAGTTTTCCAAATTTGCTGACATACTGAGTGCAGCACTTTCACAGCATCAACTTTCAGGATTTGAAATAGCTCAGCTGGAATTCCATCACCTCCACTAGCTTTGTTCGTAGTGATGCTTCCTAAAACCCACTTGACTTCACATTCCAGGATGTCTGGCTCTAGGTGAGTCATCACACCATCGTGGTTATCTGGGTCATGAAGATCTTTTTTGTACAGTTCTGGAACTTATATTCTAGTAAAGCACTAGGAGATTCTCAAGGTATATCTAGATAAAACACAGGTTGTTAAAAATGTAGATTCCTCTTAACTAATTCTTGATGCAGACTGAATATATGTTCTACTACTTTGGGGTGAAAAAATGCAATGTTAATCTCTATGGTTTTGACTGAATGCTTAATTCAGTACCTTCCTTGATAATAAGACTTCTCGAGTCTTCTCTTCCACTTGAGTTTTTTCATGAACCCAAGGGTCTTGCACAGTACTAAAGTGGAAAATGGGGCTGGAAACTGGCTTTCACATCCCATTCAGGCTAGCGCTGCAGTCTATCAGCTTACTGCTGCATCTTCTTGCTGCCACCTGGTGTCGCCATCAGAAAAGAGCCCTTCACCGGGGTCTCCAATTGGCTCAGTTGTGAAGAATCCTCCTGCCAATTCAGGAGATGTGAGAGACTCGGGTTCAATCCCTGGGTCAGAAGATCCTCTAGAGCAAGAAATGGCAATCTGCTCCAGTATTCTTGCCTGGAAAATTCCATGGGCAGAGGAGTCTGGTGGCTTATAGTCCACAGGGTTGCAAACAGTGGGACACGACAAAGCAGTCTGACAATGGTAGCTGGCCCTGGCAAGATCTCATTCTCTCTCCTTCTCTTTGCAACATTGAGTGTAATTCCTCTCTCTCAAGATTAAATTCAAAGGAATCCCATACTTGAATTCGTTAAGTCTCAACTCCTTCAGGTTACATACATATATACCTCCCTCTCCTCTACCACCACCAGCCAAACACTGGAGGCAGCTGTTGGTTCTCACAGTAATGTATCTGATCGCTCATACACTGAAATCCTCTGTCTTATATCCCATCCTCCAAAATTCAGATTTTAAAGTCTGAGATTTATGGCCTCAAAAACACAGATTTTTCTTCATATTCACCCTCTGGTCAATGAGACCAGTTGCTGCTTCCCACCATTGGGGGAGGGGGAGGGTACCCTCAGTGACCTCCTGAGTTCTTATGGCAACACTTCTGAAAAAACCTACCTTCTTTCAATGACAGTGACAACATTCTAAGGACCTTTTTTTATCTGTATCATGGAATTTTCCATAGATTTTTTTTCAAATTTAAATTTGCAAGAGAAAAAAAAATTTGCAAGAGGGCATCAGTCAGTAATTCACATGAAGCATTTTTCTTTCTAGTATTTTTATATTATATTAGTTTGCTCCTGTTCTGAGATTCTGTTGTTGTGCAGTGTACTCTATCTGATCTCTCCAAAGTTTACTTAAAAAAAAAAAGACATTTGTCCACATCCTCCCTTAAGAGAGGTTTCAAGGCCACCTCATCTTTTAAAGACCTCAAATTGGCCTGAGAGTAATAAAGCAAATGATTACATTGGTCACATACTCGTCTCCCTCTGACTACCCGCACTGAACCTCCTGGCACCACCATTCAGTCTGGCCTCACGGTCATGCTAACCACAACCCAAATCTCACATTTCTCTCCAGTTTGGTTTCTCTGATGGATGACGCAGCTTGCATTGACCCTACGCACAGTCTGTAGCTGTGTTTGAAGGAAGGGAAAGGACTCTGGGAAAGGCCAGTTTCCTGGCACAATGCCGCCAGAAAATTATCCCTTTAGGAAACAAATGAACAATCTCTCTCTGATGTTTTCCTGTTTCTCCACTTAGAACTGCTTCTTACCAGCACACTTAGGTGAAGAAACAAAAGGCCATGCTTGGAAAAATCTTCCCTCAAATCACCACTTTTCCTGAGGAGAAATTCCAGCCTTCATTGCTTTCCTGTTGAGTCTTTCTTGTATCCAGCTTTGGTTGACAATATGGAGCAAACATATTCTATCCAAAGTGGTGGAATCAGAAGTAGATGACAGGGTTTTTCCTGAAAGGAACTGATGTGAGTGGAATGCAGTCAGAAATGCTAAAAAAGAAGTACATTGATTAGGACAATTTAACTGTGAGAACAGACTCAAGAACCGTCCAGAGAGTGAATCAGAAATGACTTTGCCTATACTAAAATTTTGCTCTCAGAGACCTTACAAGACCTTGAAGGAGAAGGACTTGAAAAAGCAAGCTCGAGGTCCAGGAGACTACAGAGCTAAGAACTTCATAACAGAAAACAAGATTGCATGGAAGACCTAGTGCTGGGTTTACAGTTTCTGCTGGGACAATTATTTGGAAAGAAGAGCTAATATTTATTGATTATTTGCTATAGGACATTCCACCATCTCTAATAATTTTGACAATCTCTAAAGAGTTATTATTGTTTATAACTACTTTACAAGATAAGGAGTATTGTTGCTGTTTTTGAGTCACTAAGTCGTGTCCAACTCTTTGTGACCCCATGGACTGCAGCACACCTGGTTTCCTGCCCTTCACTATCTCCTTGAGCTTGCTCAAACTCATGTGCATTGAGTCAGTGATGCCATCCAACCATTTCATCCTCTGTCATCCCCTTCTCCACTTGCCATCTTTTCCAGCATCAGGGTCTTTTCTGATGAGTCAGCTCTTTGCATCAGGTGGCTAAAGTATTGGAGCTTTAACTTCAGCATCAGTCCTTCCAATGAATATACAGGGTTGATTTTCTTTAGGTTTGACTGGTGTGATCTCCTTGCAGTCCAAGAGACTCTCAAGAGTCTTCTCCAACACCACAATTCAAAAGCATCAGTTAGTTCTTTGGTGCTCAGACTTCTTTATGGTCCAATTCACACATCCATACTTGACTACTGGAAAAACCATAGCTTTGGATTGGCCAAAAAATTTTGTTCCAGTTTTTCTGTACGATGGCATGGAAAAACCAAGCCAGTATTTAGCCCAAGAATGTTAAGTGCCCAAAGTTACATTGCTGGTAAAGGGCTGAAGAAGAATTCAACTTTGGATATAGGGTAACCAACTTGTTAGAGAACCAATCTTGGATACAGCCATACCAAACAATAAAGAACATAACAATATACCAATAATTAATAATCAGGCACCTATATTGTTAAAATTGGTTTTATTTGAAATTATATAGTGCTTCTTATTTACTTTTTTGTTACATAAGTGCTATTATTGAAACCAAGAAATAATAAGATGAGTTAACAGTGGCAAGATCCCCTGGAGAAGGAAATGGCACCCCACTCCAGTACTCTTGCCTGGAAAATTGCATAGACAGAGGAGCCTGGTAGGCTACAGTCCATGGGGTCGCAAAGAGTCGGACACGACTGAGCAACTTTACTTCCTTAATCAATAGTAGGACTTATTAAAAAATGATATGCAGGAAAAAATAACAGTATTTTAATAATTTTTATATCAACGATTCCACTGAGCAGACATGACTGAGCAACTAACACTATATTCATGATACAGTAGGATATTTCTATTATTTCTGTTTCCTCTTTAAAAAATAGTTTTCTGAACTGCCTGAAACCTTTAGGAACTCTTTTCCTCTTTTAATGCTCATGTTCAGTTCCTCAGTCATGTCCGACTCTGAGACCCCATGGACTGTAGCCCGCTTGGCTCCTCTGTCCATGGGTTTTTCCAGGCAAGAATACTGGAGTGGGTTGCCATTTTCTCCTCCAGGGGATCTTCCCAACCCAGGGATTGAATCCGTGTCTCTTGCATCTTCTACATTGGCAGGAGGATTCTTTACCACTAGCGCCACCTTCTCCTCTTTTACATAATAGTGAACTCATTGGAAAAGACCCTGATGCTGAGAGGGATTGGGGGCAGGAGGAGATGACAGAGGATGAGATGGCTGAATGGCATCACTGTCTCGATGGACATGGGTTTGAGTAAACTCCTGGAGTTGGTGATAGACAGGGAGTCCTGGCGTGCTGTGATTCATGGGGTCGCAAAGAGTTGGACACGACTGAGTGACTGAACTGAACTGAACTGAAACTGAATACAGACAAAAATAAAATGTGTCTTGACTTGCAGCTCTATTCTTATCAAGCCTAGATTACCCTGATTCTTGACATCCTCCCAGTGTGATGACATCAAGCTATTTATCCTCTCTACAGAAGAATTTGAGCATGAAATACTTAGCAGCAGAAGATAAGTTTAGACTTACATAAAATTAGTTTTTGGATCGCAAAAAATGTCCCCTTTGTATTTACATCCTGTTTTGATAGACCAGCTGTTTGTCTATTAGGTTCTTTGGGTCTACAAATACCACATAGGCTCTCTGTGTCTAAAATAGCCATCATTTTTAAACCCTGGGAGGCACATTGAATGTCAGCCTAAGTTATGCTTTTTCTTTTTTTTTTTTTTTTTTTTTTTTTTTTTTTGTGTTACAACAAAGCAGTTTATTTGTGATCAGTGTTTGAGACTCTATACATCCTTCACAAATTTAATTTTACATAATCTGATATTCCTCTTAAAACTTAAAACTTTGAACTGCTAGACTTATTTCCCTAGAACAGAAGGGCTGGTATAAGTTATTTTCCGGAAATGAGGTACCGTTTCACAGAACTAGTTTCTTTTTTGTTTGTTTTCAAGTTTTAGAGAACTAAATTTGCATTTGTTAAAATCAAAAAGTAGGAAAAGATGTTCTTTACAAATAATTTTGATCAAGTATGTGTTCAAAGAAAGCAGGATAAAAAGGCTTTTTCGCTAACATTCTGTATGTACTGGGTTGTTGTTGGAATAGGAATTAGCTTCTGTCATTGGCTAAAAGAATGAGTAGTGGGGAACAGGATATGTTGGGAATTTCATAACGGGTAACAGAACCATTCTCTTGGGTAAACCATAGGCAGGGGCAGCTGTGCTGTAACCATAGGGTGTTCCATAGCCTGGAGCTATGTAGCCGGGAGCAGCTGTGGCCCCAACAAAAGCCCCCCTTGTTAGAGTTCCTCTTCCTCTGCCCCGAACAGCTTGGACTGCTGCGGACACAGCTGTATTCACAACACCCTTTGCCTGAGGGATAATCTTCTTTTTCTTATTATTTGCTGCATTGGGTCCAGAAAACAGCTTCTCCAGGGCAGCTAAAGCTGCACTTGCCTTTGCCACTTTCTTATTTGGACCTGCACCTCTGAATTTTTGTCCATCCACTTCTACCTCCATCACAAAGCGTTTGTCATGGCTTCCACCAGTCTCCGAGATGAGTTCATACTTGAGACCTCTTCTTTTTTCATTGAGCTCCATTACAGGATTTTTGCCACTTGCTGTGAGGATAGGGCCCTGAGTTCTTACCTCTAAGGTACTGGAGGTTTCAGTTGTAGAATTTCCAGTATTATTGCTTGAGTTTGAAGACACTGTTTCATTTTTGCCTTCGTTATCTGACTTTTCATCGGAACTCATACATTCAATATCTGCATCAAAGCCCGTTGGGTATCCCATTGCCTGCAGTACCTTCACTGCTACGTGAAGCTTTGCTGTTTTCTTGGATGGACCTGAGGCTTCATATGTTGTACCATCCACATCTACAGACATTGTGAAGACTGGGGCATGGACAGGGCCAGACTGAGATAAGAGCTTATACTGAAGCCCAGGCCTGATCTGATTCAACCTCATTAGTGCATTCATAAGGTCTATTGCTTTACTATCTAGAATTTTCCTTAAGTTTCGTTTCATCTTCTTATTGGGATCTTTATCATCCCCTAATCCATCTTCAAATGGCCTCTTCAGAGCTGAAGACCCAGCACCTTCTTTATCAGTAACTGACCAGGAATATTTCTGAAAAGGCTTACTAGATGGAAGGGGGTCCATCTCCAGTACTTTATAAATCTGACCAAAGGCTGATAGTCTGAGTGCATGCTGTGCACTGTGGGTAATATCTTCTTTTTGCTGGATGGTCATATAGCTCAGAGCATCTGTTGGATCTCGCTCACAAGGATCATGAAGACCAGGACCCCCAGGAAGTAGAATTCCAGATGCCAAACACTCCATTACTCGTCTCAAGGCCTCCCCAGCGCCCAAAGGTCTATTACAAGTACCTATAGACTTTTCACATATAAGCTCTAGTGGCCATCCTTTTAATGGTGCCCATGTGGGGACTCTGTTGCACAAATCACGGAGAATGCGGAGGACAATTACACATGACTTTAATCCATTTGCCCTTGCCTGAAACCATTTGGCATGTCGAAGAGACGCCAAGGCGTTCAGGCATTTCTGCCTGTCCAATAAGTCCGGAGGATCTTTCATCGCAACCTTTTCTCCATCCTTCTTCTCCAATTCGTCTCTAATCAGAGGGGAAGTAAGTATCACCTTCAAAGTTAGCGTAGGTTCTTTTGTATTCCGAATTATAATAGATGCCTCATCTACACATTGTTCCACTTGATATTTCTCTTCTGTGAGTTTCTGAATCTGAATAGGAAGATTATCTTTGACTGTATTTAACAGGGTCTCTGTGGGTTTGTCTTTGCACATTAAAACCAGCTCCAAGTCCATGTCATCTTTAATCAGCAAGCCTTTTGCAACCAGGCCAATCCTCATTACACCACACAATGTCCGACCACCTTGATCCTTGGAATAGGTGTCTACGGCCTCTTCCTTCTTTACTTCTGTCTCACCCTCTGCTTTTGTGCCTTTACTTGTTTCATCCAGCCAATCTGAGACATGTTTAAGAGCACACTCAACAGTAGATACCATATTCTGAACAGCTTCAAGTTCCTCCGGAGATGGATAAATTGTCGAATGTTTCACCATAACATGGCGATCATCATTGGCAAAAGATCTGATAGATCTCATGGTTTTCTATAGTATTTTAGCTTCTTCTTCCGATCCTTTCCCCTCTTTCTTGTCGTCTTCACTAGACACTGTTTTGTGTGACAGTACCTCCTCATAAGCCTGAGTCCCCTGATGGCTCAGAGTCAATATGGCAAAGATATCTGAAGGCTTGTTCTCTAGAGTACACCGCACCGCCGCGCTCAGCCCGCGCCCGGTCCCTGCTCCCGCTCCGCCGCCGCCGCCACCTCGTCAGCCTGCGTCTCCGGCTCCTCAGCCCAGCGGCGGCGGCTGCGGCGGCTGCTGCTGCCCTGGTGGCGCTCGCGGCTCCGGTCTCCGCTCTATGCTTTTTCTTTAGGGAAAATTTTTTTAAATTATTATATAGATAATTTAAATATGTGAAATTAAAGTTGGAGTCCTAGTAAAGAAATTAAGAAAGTTCTATTTATTTTGACTGCCCTTTGCTACTGATGCTTTTTGAGTTCTGAAACAGTTTTTTCTCCTCCAAAAAAGTCATTTTTTAGTGTATGAGTTTAACAAACTATGGATAATAATGAACTACGCAAGTGCAATCGGTTCATTTTTTTCTAGGCTTCTTATGCCCTCTTCAAAGGTCAGCAAACAATTTTGGAAATGCAGCATATAAATTTATATTTTGCTATTCTCCTTTTGAACATTCTCATCCTCAAAGTGTTTCCCAGTTGGATGACATTCTTCTTGTCCCATATTTTGAACATAAATGTTACAGCAGGCTCACATTTAAACATCTTTCCATGTCAAGCAACAATGATAGCCATCTTGAATGCATATGTCTGAGACTATATTCTTCCGTTTCTAGAAAGTCAAATTGTATTAATTGTACATTTTGAAGAAATTAAGTTACCCATAACTTTCTGTCAACTTCAGTATCATAAGTAGGCAAATCACACACATATTTAGTGATGTTGTATACTAGGTACGCATGGATTTTCAGGTAAGATCTTTTCCTTGAATAAAAAGTTTATATACTAAGTGAAAATTGTCAACATTGCCTATAAATGAAAAACGTTTAGCTTGTATTTGGACAAGATATCAATGGTCGTTTTATGTTTTCTGTGGTTTCACTGAAATCTTCACAGAAATCCAGATGATTTGATTTCCAAAAACTTTATTGAGATCTAAGTCTGTGTGTGTGTGCTCAGTTGTGTCTGACTCTTTGTGACCCCATTGACTGTAGCCCACCAGGCTCCTCTGTCCATGGGATTTCCAAGGTAAGAATACGGGAGTGGGTTTCCATTTCCTTCTCCAGGGGATCTTCCTGAGGCAAGGAACAAATCTGTGTCTCCTGCACTGGCGGGCAGATCCTTTACCACTGTATCATATAACTGATATACAAAAATTGTACCTATTTAATAGTTTGATGAGTTTGGACCCTGCACATAACCCGTGAAATCCATTACCACAATTAAGATACAAAATATATCAATCACTTTAAAAAATTCCCTTGTGTTCTTTTATTTGTGTGTGGTGAGAACACTTAACATGAGACCAGTTCTCTTAATTTTGAAATACTGTATTGTTAAGCATAGGTACCTTGCTGTATAACAGATTTCTAGAACTTACTCATCTTTTGAAACTGAAAATTTATACTCACTGAGCAACAATTTCCCATCTTTCTCTTCCCCTAGCTCATGGCAACCAGAATGCTATTCTCTGTTTCTATGAGTTTGACTCCACTATTTATATAAGTGGGGTCTTTGCCCCTCTGTGACTGGTTCATTTCACTTAGTATAATGTTCTTTAGGTTTATCCAAAATGTAACTCCATTCTTCAAATCAAAATACCAAAGAACTAGAATAAATATCTTTTTCATTGCATTTATCCAACATATCACTATACCATAGAAACTATGATTGTTGGTGAGATCTGACAGAATCTGTGCTATACCATCAGAGGCCAACACACTGTTATGAAAATTTTTGCTTGCCCATAAGGTATTTCAGTTGCAATTGCTGAATCAACAAATGTACCTTTCCTCAGCATCACAAAGCAGTCAAGAAAGGACATAACCTGTGACCGCTGGTGTGTTATGCCCACTCTAATGTGACGTCCATTCTTTTTGACTGAATATGACTTTTTTTTTTTTTTTTTTTTTTTTGAGGAGACAGCCTTTGTTTGATTGATTTTATTTTTGGCTGTTCTGGGTCTTTGTAGCTGTGTGCGGGCTTCCTCTAGTTGCGGTGCGCGAGCCTACTCTTTCTTGTGGTGCGCAGGCTTCTCATCGCGGTGGGCTCTCTTGCTGTGGAGCGCGTGCTCTAGGCACGCAGGTTCGGTAGGTGTAGCACAGAGGCTGAGTTTCCCCGCAGCATGGGGGATTTTCCTGGACCAGGGATTGAACCTGTGTCCCCTGCACTGGCAGGCACACTCCCAACCACTGGACCAACCACCAGGGGAGTCTAACCTTTGTTTGTTTTAGAACTACTTGGCTGTTCTCATCCTGGACTTCTGAGATTCCATCTGCATGTGAGTTCCCACATCCTCGTCTCAGCATACTCAAGCTCTAATTGTTCTCTGCCTATAGTGATGTCCTGTTTAATACGACAGACAGTGACGCTTTCAGTCCCTAGTGTTTGAGCCACCATATAGGTATTATACTTTCCCATGGATTTCCACAACCAGCACAGGAAAACAAGATTTTCACATTCTTGGGAGAGGTTTTCAGGGGCAGGGGCATTTTGATGCCATAACTGGGACAATCTGAATCAACCAGGACTGCCTGGATCTGACTCAGTTTGCCTTCACCACTATACCATCCTTATCTCAGGGAGATTTGCCAAAGATAGAGTTTATATATGTTTGGTTGCTCTGGATCTTAGATGTGGCATACAGCAGCTTGAGTTGTGGCAGGTGAACTCTTAGTTGCAGCTGTGGGATTTCGATCCCCAGACCAGCCATTGAACATGGTCTCCCTGCATTGGGAGCGTGGAGTGTTAGCCACGGTACCACCACGGAAGTCCTCAGAGTTGTATTAATATAAGTTATAATTCTGGATACAGTGAAGACAATAAAATATCTCTACAGGAAAAAAGAAGGCGGCGGGTGTGGTTACTGATGGGAATTTACACATACTATCATCTTTTGTACTCTTAATAAATCTGAAAAAGAAAACTGAGCTATTTTCAAATTAAGTACTTGCAAAATTTGAATCTCAGTATGAAGACTGGTACATTCAGGTTTAATTTCAAGTATAGGACCTCAGTTATAAATTACAGAGTGATTGTTGTAAAGTTCATGTGGCATCTGGAATATAAATTTAAACGTTTGCTAACAATTGCTTCTGCATAAAATTTGAAATTATAATATTGCTGATGGTTTAATTGAGGAAATAACAGGGAAAATTGGTTTATTGGATTTTAATGGGTATGTAATTTTTTAAACCAATTAACCTCGAGTCTTATTTTACAGAGGGCAATTCATATTTTCCTATACATAAGTAGTCAAAATAATTGGTTATGGACATCTTTCCTTGGCTGGACTTCATGTAAGCATCTGGCTTCCATTTCCTCTATACTGTTTGTCTGCAGTAAGATGATTATTACAGAATAAAACAATCCCAGCATTTGCAGAAATACTGCTGGGCATGGGTGAGTATATTTGCATACACATATAAACACCTCTGTGTGTGTGTGTTAGTCTTTCTGTCGTGTCTGACTTCTTGCAACTTCATGGACTATAGCCTAACAGGCTCCTCTGTCCATGGGATTCTCCAGGCAAGAATACAGGAGTGGATTGCCACGCCCTCCTTCAGGGGACTCTTCCCCATCCAGGAATTGAACCTATGTCTCCAGCATCTCTTGCATTGGCAGACGGATTCTTTACCACTAGCGCCACCCAGAAAGCCTCCATAGATCCACATTTTCTTCTAAAACAGAGCTACCTGTTTTGTGTTTACATATCCAGTTTGGGCTACAACTTTACTTGTGTTTACTTTGATGCATGCAAGTCTATTAATTTGGAGAAGGAAATGGCAACCCACTCCAGTGTTCTTGCCTGGAGAATCCCAGGGATGGGGAGCCTGGTGGGCTGCCATCTATGGGGTCGCACAGAGTCGAACATGACTGAAGTGACTTAGCAGCGGCAGCAGCAGCAGTCTATTAATTACCCTAGTTTTCGGGAACTACGCTGAATTTTTTTTTTTTTTTTGTCTTAACCTTTTTGGAAAGGAATCCATCTATTATCAGTGGTTTTATTTTTCTTTTACTGAAGCTACACATACTGAATTTCATGTGTTAATTAATGCACCTAAGTTTTCATAAATGTGTTTTTCACACTTAAGTTTCTTAAAAGCCTAATCTAGTTTCTGCTCAGCATCACCTACTTGTCACAAGCTGAGATCTATTTAAATTTCCCATATTCACGCAGATCAAAATACTCAGAACTGTGCCTTTAGTTGAAAAGCACGTCTCAGTTAACTTAATTAGCTGCAAGCATGAATTGCATTTTGCTGTTCCCCCCCGAAACGTGCCTCTTCCACATCAGATTTTAAGAACGGATTTAAGGCAATTATTTGCCAAAAGGAAGTCCAAATGCATTGTTATTATTTAAGGCCCTTCCAGATCAATTCCTACCATACTCTTTCAACTTTGACTCCTGCTTTCTCCCAATATGTATTTTATATTCTCAGAATTGTGTTTCATTTGAAATATCTGTCCTTTCCGGTGGTTTGGCTTTACTGATTTCTTCTACCTGGAAGCTCTCTTACCTCTGCATCTCTTTAACCGTGCCCTCTCTTCCAAGCACAGCTCAAATACCAGCCCTGCAATGTTATCTTCCTGCTGTCCTGGCATGAAATCCTGAGTATCCCTTACAGTGTCTACGTGTCTGTTGCACTTTCTACATTACACCCTGAAGAGAGATTTGTGTTTTGTGTCGTATCTTTCTTATCAGACTAGTGAGCTTAGCACAGCCCTTCATGCCCTGACTTCCCCCCCACCCTCCCACCCCCAAGACCTGTCCATTGAACAACTCATTCCAATCCACTTCTTTATTTTGTTTTTTACAAATAGAAATTAGTTAAAATGGCACAGAAATTATTCTAAGAGCCACTCTTCAGCCTTCACAGGAGCGACTAAATGACAATCACGTCATCTTTTTCTAGTATGTCTCAGAGTCTATCTACTTGACTGCTTGGCATATAATTTCCATTTCAAGTTGTCCCCTTTCCTGGAAGTGACTATGGGTCCTCAATACCATTCGTGTTTTAATTTGTTCAGTCTTATTTGTACTGATTGTCTTAGCTTTTAGTCTCTTCTTCTTTTTTTAATCTAATGTCTTTTTAGTGCAGGTGACATGTCACACTTCTCATGCAGAAGTGGTTTCTCTGTCAGTTTGCTCATCCCCCTCTAAAGGCATTAGCAAATTGCCCCCTATTACCTGGCACTGGCAGGTCAGGGAGTGACCCAGTCAGTGTCATCCTTACATCCTCGGTGGGGACTTAGGATAGTTAAGAAACACTCATATATTTGGGATTGGAAACAAATGCATAGATGCTTTGTGACCAGTTCTTCACAGCCATATGCCTTAAGTTCATCATTTAGATACCAGGATATCTTTTCCCTTTTTTCTCTTTTATCTATTACTACCTATTACTTTCACTCTAGTAAAACTGGATTATCTTTATCTCCTCAAATATATTCTGTATCTAGAGTACACTCTTTTCATATACATCTCTTTATTTGCTCATCCTAAGGAACCAAATACTATAGCAGTATATAGGTAATACACTGTAGTCGTTAAAACCAGGGACCCTCTAATCAGATGAACCTGGGTTTGAATTCTTGCTTTATCCCTTATTTTGTCACCTTGTTTTATTTTCTTTGATAATTCACTTAGGGTTTCTAATTCTGCTTCCTTATCGTCAACTGAAGATAAGCCTTTTTAAGGCTACATTTCAAATGATGATAAAAATGCACATATCCCTGGTTTTGTTGTATGAAATTTTAAAGAAAATTAACTGTTTAGCATCAAATATCCTTACCTAAAGTTTGAAAAATTGGACTTACATCAGAGATTGTTATTGGACTTCCTTAGCCCCTTAAAGTTATTACCTGGTGGTTCAGACAGTAAAGAAACTGCCTGAGATGAGGAAGACCTGGGTTCAGTCTCTGAGTCGGGAAGATCCCCTGGAGTAGGAAATGGCAACCCATTCCAGTATTCTTGACTGAA
The DNA here is from genome assembly GCF_963930625.1 of Muntiacus reevesi. Lineage (NCBI taxonomy): Eukaryota > Metazoa > Chordata > Mammalia > Artiodactyla > Cervidae > Muntiacus > Muntiacus reevesi. The sequence continues at coordinate 46,030,611 of NC_089260.1, forward strand.
GAATCCCATGAACAGAGGAGCCTGGCAGACTACAGTCCTTGGGATCACAAGTCTGACACGACTGAGCAACTAACACACACACACAAACTCACACAGCCCTTTAAAATCAACTGGATGGAACTTATTTCATTTGTTTTGAAAGACAATTGTCTTTTTTTCTGTTGTGTCCTTGAAAGTATTCAGAGGTGGCTTTGAAATGGCAGCTTGCTGTATAGAGGATTTCATTTTTTTCACTCCAAAATTTGTTGATTATTATCTTTCATAGTTTCACCTAGAACTTATGGTCTTCTAATTAGAACTAGCCAAACACTTGAAAAAATAAAATGGGTAACATAACTTCTTTAACTCAGAAATACAGGGAATTGATGTGGGGTTCAGGGTCTAACTGTAATGTTTAGGGGCAGTGTGAATTCACCTTGAATTCCCAGCTGCCTTTGATGCAGAAGTTGATGGTAAACAATCTTCTCTGATTCAGTCAAGGATCAAAGTTCTCTTCACATGGGTTCCCCTGACTTGTTTGCCTGTCTCATATTGAGCTCAGGCATTATTCACAAATCTGGTATGATTCATTACTTGGGTTATAGAAAAGGCATTCACATTCCACTCTAGGGCTGTCACCATGAAGCCCACAGAGGGGAAAAAAAATAAAAGACTTCCAGTAATTGGGTGGAGAAAGGTGTGGGTCTGAAACCTTCCTTAACTTTCTAAAAGAAGTCATTTTACTGGAAGGAACTCATGTTGGGGGGTGAGAGTTGGTTCCTTATTTTTAATTTTAAGGGGATTTACACTGCATTCTTCCTTCTTAACAAAAACAGTGGCAGCAGCAAGGGCATTACCTGGCAACATTAGCTGATGTAAAACAGACATGAAGAACCCTCTCCATTGTCTACCCTAAAACATCCACTCATTATACACACTCCAGTTGTGATGAAGGATCTGATTTTGCTGTAAATGTCAGCCAAAGCCTGGTTTGCTTTTTCCCCATCAGGATTTCAAAGGTTACTCAAAACAATGTTTCACAGAAATTACAAAAAGATGGAGGTTTTCCTAATGAAAATCTGATCTCTGTGACTTGCTTTTATTATAACATTCTCATACGCGAGCTTCTATTGACCCACCCTTCAATAGTTAACCTCTGAAGTCAGCATTGAATGTCTGACTCCTATGTAAACTAACACCCATTTGTGGCCAGCAAAGTATGATTTCAAAGGCTAGCTACTTTAAGGAAAACAAGCTATTTTTTAAAACTGAAAAAGGGCACCACAAACCATAGTCAGATGTGCAGTATTTTTCCTGTATTTATAATATCAATGCACCATTTTTTAAGGACTCCCCTGGTGGCTCAGATGGTAAAGATTCCACCTGCAGTGCAGGAGACCAGGGTTCGATCCCTGGGTCAGAAAGATCCCCCAGAGAAGGAAATGGCTACCCGCTCCAGTATTCTTGCCTGGAGAATTCAATGGACAGAGGAGTCTGGTGGGTTACAGTCCATGGGGTCACAAAGAGTCAGACATGACTGAGCAACTAACACACACACCATTTTAGAACTAATCAGTCTTTCAAAGTACAAGGGATTGTAGCAGATGATGGCTATTTTGTTTTGATTACGTTTATTTGGGGGGACTTTAAGCTTTGAAAACAAAGACTTCTTTTGTAAACACAAAAAAACCATACCTTTTATTCACCGATTTAGCAATCATTTATTGTTTTTGCTTTATTTGTGCTCAATCACATTGTCAACAATTTTATTTTTTTATTTTTTGTCAACAATTTTATACGTGATTAATGCAATAAAAATGAGGACAAAATGGTATAAGAATCTTCTTAACAAATTATACTTAGAGATCAATTTTATGAATAAGAGTAGTTCTATCCTTTACAACATGAGGCCTGGGGAGGTGGGGGTAAAGGTAGACTAGAGGGGTGTTAGCCCTAATGTAATTTTTTTGGAAAGCCCCCACATTTGGATGTTTTAGAAATTGTTTCAGGCAATTTTCCTGTCTCTTGTAATAGAATGAGATGAATAAGAGTAAAAATAATTCATAGGATCTGTCTTCTCAATATACCTCAACAAGATTTCCTTGAACATAATTTTCATTTTCTTCTTTTTACTTGATTTTCTATCTAAAGAATAGTTTCTTCAATTCTTCCCCACTAATTCAAAAACAGTATCATTTTTGTGATATCAACTAATTGTCTAGCTTTTACTTAAATCCTAATCAGATCGATTCATTTCTTATTCATTAGTTTTGGCCACCGCTGGTACTAGCATTGAACCTGTTGATCTATTTGTGCTGTCCACCAAGCGAGAGTGAATTTTTTGAGTTCCTGACATGAGACTAAGTGTGTATTTCATATCTTTATGTTCTCTATCCACCACTGCAGGCATGGTGAATGTGTATTAGAAATAACGGAAGACACTTAAAGATGATTTTGTTTAACACTAAAGTTTTTCCAGTAAGAGGTCATTCAACACCCTGGAAACAGATTTTATGACTCACGGAGGCGATTCATCTCACTGCTGTACAGCACTAATTGTTATGAAGTTCCTCCTATTCAGAGCAAATTTTCTTGCATCTTGTACCCAATGAGGTATCATTGACTAATAATTTTAAAAGTCATGTTTCTACAGGAGGGATAGTAAAGCAAACACATCTGCATCTCTGTTGAACCCAACTATTGGTTCATCTAACTGGAGGCACGGCAGAGCAAGATGTGCTTTCTGGGCTCTGATATATATGAAATTAGATGTACTTTAGCACATAAGTGCTGTTTGGTTGTAATTAGGTGCAGTTTAACACATAAGAGCTGTTTGGTTGCTGGTGCTTGTTTTTTTTTTCTTTGCTGTTGCTGTCCAAGAGTGTTCTTTTTAGCCCGGAAATGAAGAACACAAATAACACAGAGAAAGAAGCTTCCTCCTGCTCCAAATGAAATGAAAAAGTATAACCTATGAAGCTCTTTCAGGTACTGCAGGAAAGAAAAGCATTAAAGATGGGACAGAAATCCTGAGAACAATATTTGATTAAAATGATGAAGCTTTGTAAATTTATTGGGGAAAAAAAAGGCATGAATCAATTGGTCTCTTTTCCTTGGTTTTTTTAATCAGTTGAGATATTGACACTGAATAATAAAAACATAAGGGCCTTTATGGTACTGACTATTATTCACTCAATCTAAACTTGTTTGTATTTTTTGCTAGCATGTAAAGGCCAGTGGTTAGTATGGCAAATGATTTGCTTGATAAAGCTCAAAGAAATGCTAAAAGCAATTAATGCAGTGGCATTTTTGTTTTGATTTGTTCTCTTTAAACAAGAAAATAGTGAAATATAGTGAAACATTGAAATAATGAAGACAAGTTAGATGATGTGAAAACTTTTTGATAGCTGCTAGCTGATTGTAAATTTCCAAATACATTTTCCAAATATAAATCTTAAAATCATGCTATTTCTTCAACTTCCTCCCGAAACCCGGCAAATAGTAGTTTACTTATTCATGATATAGGTACTAAATACAGGTTCTTTGCAAAGCCAGAGTATATAGCTTCTATTGTAAGAAATTTCCTTCCACAAAATACTAGGGGGAAACATAAGAAGCTAAACAGCTAGAAGAGCGTAACATAAATGCTAATGGAAGTTCATAGAAAATATTGTGGGAAGTCTCAGAGCACATGGCAGATATTCAGGTAGAAATAATACGTGGAGCTAAAAATCTCAACGGGGATGTAGAGACTACTGCATTTTGTTTTAAAATGTGAGTTCATGATTAATAATAGCATTTCAAACCGCATATGTAGCATACATTTCTTTAAGAGAAATCATGATTTTGTATTTTTTAGGTGAAAATTACAATAAGGCACAAACAAAGAGAAGATGAAATGCTGCAGACTTCAATGGGGAACTATGACAGTGTGGTTGGTAATTTGTGTCAAGGCACTGGTACCCGAAACTCTGTCCCACTGCTTCCTTCAAAAGATGCTACAAATTGAACATGTGAACAACTTTGCCTGCCTGACCAGCCTGGGCTTGTGGCAGCATCATTCGCATCACTTAATTCTACTCAGAGAGGTAATGGCTTTGGGGTGACTTAACAAGAGGGTGCACAAGTGGTCACGAGATGGATGTTGATGACAAGTGATTCCTAGCTACTAATTTCTACTAAATCAAAATTGGATCACTTGTAGAAGATGGACCTAGAGACTGTCATACAGAGTGAAGTAAGTCAGAAAGAGAAAAACAAATATCATATATTAACACATATATGTGGAATCTAGAAAGATGGTATAGATGATCTTATTTGCAGAACAGGCACAGAATTAGAGAACAGAAGTATGGACACTAAGTGGGGAAAAGGGTCGTGATGGAATGAATTGGGAGACTGGAAATGATATATATACATACACTGTTGATTCTATGTATACAACAGGTAACTAACGAGAACCTGTTGCGTAGCTCAGAGAACCCCTACTCAATGCTCTGTGGTGGTTTAAATGGGAAGGAAATTCAAAAAAGAGTGGATATATGTATACATATAGCTGATCCACTTTGTTATACAGCAGAAACCAACACAACATTGCAAAGCAACTATACGCCATTAAAAATTAACTAAAAAACAAATCTAAACTTTCTGTTACTCTTTGATCAATGGCGCAAGACTTCAAATAATAATTTGCCTAGGCTTCCAGATCATTGTATCTCTGTATTGATGAATCCTCAAGTGACCCTTTCTGCACAAGGTAATAAGTGAATGACAATGAAATCTGTAGCACTGATATCAAGATCTCTACCAGCGGTGTATATAACCATTACTTTTATTTGGTATCTCCAGAAAGTTTCAACTTTTCTTTTTTTTTAAAACTTGAATGTATTGCACCAAAAATATTGGAAAATCGAGTAAAAGCAAACAAAGAGAAAGAAAACCCCAAAGTGTTTATTTTGATTTATTTCTGGAGAAATAGTTTTCTACTCAAATTCTAGATTTTTAAAAATTATTTCTTATTGGAGTATTTTTGATTCACAATGCTGTGTTTCTGCTGTACTAGATTATTTTTTAAAAAATAAAATCCATTGACTGTAAAGGTATTTTCTTTCTAAAAGAGTACATCAATTTATATTCTCTTAAGTGCTGGGCACATAAAGGAAAACAAACAAATAAAAATGACTTTCCTCTCAAAAGCTCATAGATAACAAGTTTTTAATTTTCCAATGTTTTCTTGTAAAAGTTGCCACCACCCTAAAGATAAACTTGAGTATGTGTATCTTAATCTCTAGCTTTATTTCTTAGAACCTCAAGACTAGCCAGTAGAATAAGTACCTATTTTCTCAGGAAATGAAGCAAGTGTACCTTAGGTTTGCATATGTTATTTTAAAGGTAAAATGTAGATAAGTCTTTTCTGAGAAAAAGCAACTCAAATCTGCTTTAGTTTGGCCAATGATATTCTTATGTTTTTGCCTCTCATTTTCACTGCCAAAATCCCATTAAAAATTGAAAATAAAACATATATTTATTAAAGAAATATACCCATAAGAGTGCAATAATAGGAAAAAATAAGATTACCATGACTAGGTCAAATATATTGAGATATTCCAGAGAGATCAAAGGCAGATGAACCTAAAATTTCTGAGAGAGAGAAAAGGAGATTGACTTGGGTAAGTTGGAGAGAGGGGGGATGATCATTATAGCAGTAAAATTAGTGATTTCTATCAAAGCTACAGAAAAATGCTGAACTTGTAGACAATTCTAAAGAAGTCTCTGAGTAATTAAGCATGGGATTATTGGTGGATAATCAACGAAAAGACAGTGTAGGAAGCAGGGAAGTAAAATAGCCAGAAAAACTTTTCAAAGTAAGTAATATGGAAAAGAACAAAAGTGAAATTGAAACAGTAACTCCAGACAAAATAAAGGTAACAGTAAAATAGTAACAAAAATAGAATGAAAAATTCAGTTTATACTTTGTATCAGAAAAAAACAAAGAATAGTACATACATAAAATATGAACAGACTGCTGTGATAAAGAGTAATTGGTAACTACAAATATTTCTTAGGTATTAAAATATGATGGCCATAATTTAATAGGAGGGCTGAATTATAGCAGTCTATGGTTAAAGCTACTATCTATCTATCTATCTATCTATCTATAATGCTGCCGTTCAGTTCCTAAGACGGGTTCAACTCTGTGACCCTCATGGATTGTAGCTTGCCAGACTTCCTTGTCCTTTACTATCTCCCAGCGTTTACTCAAACTCATGTCCATTGAATCAATGATTCCATCCAATCATCTCATTTTCTGTCACCCCCTTCTCCTCTTGCCCTCAATCTTTCCTGGCATCAGGGTCTTTTCCAACAAGTTGGCTCTTCGAATCAGGTGGCCAAAGTATTGGAGCTTCAGCTTCAGCATCAGTCCTTCCAATGAACACCAAGGACTGATCTCCTTTAGGATGGACTGGTTGGATCTCCTTGCAGTCCAAGGGACTCTCAAGAGTCTTCTCCAACACCATAGTTCAAAAGCATCAATTCTTTGGCACTCAGTCTTCCTTATGGTCCAACTCTCAGATCCGTACATAACTATCGGGAAAAAACTATAGTTTTGAATATATGGACCTTTGTTGGCAAAATGACAGTTTCACTTTTTAATACTCTCTCTAGGTTTGTCATAGCTTTCCTTCCAAGGAGCAAGTATCTTTTAATTTCATGGCTGCAATCACTGTTCACAGTGATTTTAGAATCCAAGAAAATGAAATCTGCCACTGTTTCCCCTATTCCCCCACCTTTCTGCCATGAAGTGATGGGACTGGATGCCATGATCTTAGTTTTTTGAATGTGGAGTTTTAAGCCTGCTTTTCCACTCTCCTCTTTCACACTCATCAAGAGGTTCTTTAGTTCTTCTTTGCTTTCTGCAATTAGAGTGGTATTATCTGCATATCTGAGGTTGTTGATATTTCTCCTGGTGATTTGATTCCAGTTTGTAATTCATCCATCTTGACATTTCTCATGATGTATTCTGCATGTAAGTTAAATAAACAGGGTGACAATATACAGAATTGACATACTCCTTTCCCAACTTTAAACCAGTCTGTTGTTCCATGTCCAGTTCTAACTGTTGCTTCTTGATCCGCGTACAGGTTTCTCAGGAGACAAGTAAGGTGGTTTGGTATTCCCATCTCTTTAAGAATTTTCTACAGTTTGCTGTGGTCCACACAGTCAAAGGCTTTAGTGTAGTCAATGAAGCAGAAGTAGATGTTGTTCTGGAATTACTTTGCTTTCTCTATGATCCAACAGATACTGGCAATTTGATCTCTGGTTCCTCTGTCTTTTCCAAATCCAGTTTGTACATCTGAAAGTTCTTGGTTCATGTACTACTGAAGCCAAGCTTGAAGGATTTAGGGCATTACTGTGCTAGTATGTGAAATGAACACAATTGTATGGCAATTTGAACATTCTTTGGCATTGCCCTTCTTTGGGAGTGAAATGATATTTGAATACATTTTTATATTATATGTATGCATTTTTTCAATCCAAGAGGTTATAAAAGGAATAAAAAAAATTGACCAGTCAATTTGTTGATTCACTACCTAGTATTAACAAATCAATTTCTTCCTATCACTACTCAAAGGAAAATGAAAGCTGTAAGTAGAAAACATGCAGTGAAATGGCAGGCAAAAGTCAAACATATCAGTAAACATGTTAAATTAAATGAGTTAAATCTTCACATAAAAAGGCACAATTTAAAAAATTTGATTTAAAAATCAGCTACACTTTTTTTTTTATTACTAGATACACATGACAGAAAAATTGCCACTAAAAGAATGAACCAAAATAAGCTATATGAATACCTGGAGTGGTAATAGCAAAAATTGATTAAATAAAATTCTAATAAATATAATTCTAGTGAAAAAGCATTTGGTTGTATTAAGTGTGTAGCTTACAGAATTAAAAGATGAAATTTGTCAAGAGGATCTAGCAGTCATGGGTCTTTATGCTCTGAGTGATGGGCCATTAAAATTTATAAAGCAAAAATTGTGAGATGTAAGAAGAAAGTCATAAAATCACAGTGTAGTGGTTTATAATACAACCCTAACGATGCCTGCCTTACTGATATATCCAGATGGGATCATTTTTCTTTTGACTAAAGAACACTCTTCAGTATTTCCTTTCCAGTGGGTTTGAAGGAATGAATTTTCTGTTTTGATTTATCTAAAATTATTTTTATTTCACCTTCAGTTTTGACGTACAGTTTCACAGGCTATAAAATTCTCAGTTGCCAGTTATTTTCTTTCAGTGCTTTGAAGATATTGTTTTCTTATCCTCTGATTTCTATTTTTTTTTTCCAGCTGTTTATATTATTGTTCCTCCTTTGAGAACACTATGCTGTTTTTCTCAGGCAGCTGTCAGGATTTTTATTGTCTTCTATTTTCGCTTTTGTTTATTACGATTTGGTGTATTATTGTTCTTATTTTTTTTTAAATCCCTATTACAGTATGCTTTTTAATCTCAGACTTAATTTTCCCATTCCTCATTGCCAATGTTTCTTGTACTACATTCTTGCTCTTTTTCTAAAACTGCAGCTGTAAATAGTTTTTTCTTCTAATCCATGCTCATGAAATATCTTTCCATCTTTTTGTTATTTTCATTTTCTTTGATTTCTTTTTATAGTTTTTAGCATACAGGTTATTTCACCTCTTTGGTTAAATTTATTCCAAAATATTTTACTCTTTTTTGATGAACTTGTAAATGGGATTATTTTCTTAATTTCTTTTTCTGATAGTTCATTATTGGTATAAAGAAACTTTGTATGTTGATTTTGAATCCTGTACTTCCTGACTTTATTAATTCTAACTGTTTTTGGTGGAATTTTTAAGTTTTATATATATATATGTATGATATGTCATCTGCAAATAGAAACAGTTGTACTTCTTTCCTTCTGATTTGGATGCTGTTTATTTCTATTCTGATGTAATTTCTCTGGCTAACACCTCCAGTATGGTGTTAAATAAAAATGCCTAGCATGGGGATCCTTGTCTTGTTTCTGAGTATAATGTTAGTGGTAGACTTGACACACACGATTTTTATTATACTGAGGTACATTCCCTCTATACTTACTCTGTTGAAAGTTTTTAATCTTGAAAAGATGTTTGCCAAATATTTTTTCTGTATCTATTGAGATAATTATGTGAATTTTACTTTTCATTTTGTTAGTATGGTGTATTGTCCTTGGGTGGTTCAGTGGTAGAATTCTCACCTGTCATGCAGGAGGCCCAGGTTTGATTCCTAGCTCATGCAGCCACAGCATCCCTTTTGGAGTTTCCTGATGGCTCAGCAGATAAAGAATCTGCCTGCAATGCAGGAGACATAGGAGATGTGGGTTTGATCCCTGGGTTGGAAATATTCCCTAGAGAAGGAAATGGCAACCACTCTGGTATTCTTGTCTGAAAAATCCTATGGACAGAAGAGCCTGATGGGCAATAGTCCCATGGGTTGCAAAGAGTTGGACGTGACTGAGTGACAAAGCACACACATATGGTGTATCACATTGATTGATTTGTGTAGTTGAACTGTCTTTGCATCCCAGAGATAGATCCCACTTGACTCTGGTGTATGATCCTTTCAATGTGTTGCTGAATTTGATTTGCTAATATTTTGTTGAGGATATAGCCTCTCTGTTCATCAGGAATATTGGCCTGTAATTATTTTTTTAGAAGGATTCTTGTCTGACTTTAGTATTAAGAGTAATGCTGCCCTCATAAAGTGAGTTTGAAAGTATTTCATCATCCTTTATTTTGGGGAAGAGTTGGAGTATTGGTATTAATTCATCTTTAAATATTTTATTTGTTATTTTGTTGCTAAGTCATGTCCTATTCTTTTGCATCCCCAGGGATGATAACCCACCAGGATCCTCTGTCCATGGGTTTCCCAGGCAAGAATACTGGAGTGGGTTGCCATTTCCTTCTCCAGGGGATCTTCTCCACTCAGGGACTGAACCCATGTCTTGTGCATTGGAAGGCAGGTTATTTGCCACTGAGCCACAATTCACCAATGAAAGTCACTTGATGCTGCATCTTTCTTTGTTGGTAGAGTTTTGAGTATTGATTCAACATTCTTGCTACTATTTGGCCTGTTCAGATTTTTTATTTCTTCATGATTTAGTCTTGATAGGTTTTATGTTTCTAGAAATTCATTCATTTATTTTAGGTAGTCCAATTTGTTGATGTATAATTTTTCATAGTACTCTCATGATCTTTTGTGGATTTTTTGCTATTAGCTGTAATGTTTCCTCTTTCATTTTAAATTTTATTTATTTAAGTCCTCTCTATTTTCTTGGTGAGTGTAGCTAAAGTTTTGTTAATTTTGCTCAAAACCAGCTCTTAGATTTATTGATCCTTTCTATTATCATTTTAGTCTTTTTAATTTATTTGTGCTCTGATCTTTGTCATTTTCTTTTTTTACTCATTTTGGGCTTAGTTCATTCTCTTTGTTATAGTTCTTGAGTTGCCAATTTATTTATGTGAACTTTGTTTTCCCTTCAAAGTAGCCACTTATTGTTTTGAACTCCTTCTTAGAATTGTTTTTGCTGAATCTCATAAGTTTTGGTATGTTTATTTCTATTTTCATTTGTCTCAAAGTATTTTTAATTTCTCTCTTGCTTTCTTCTTTGACCCATTGATTTTACAGTAGAGTGTTGTTTAATCTCCACAATTTTGTGAATCTTCCTGTAATTCACTTCTAGTTTTATATACCAGTGTGATTGGAAAAGATGTTTATGTGATTTCAATCTTCTTAAATCTGTAAAGAGTCACTGACATACTCTCTGTCCTAAGGAATGTTTTGTGTGTGCTTAATAAGAATGTCTATGCTGCTGTTATTGGATAGAAATATCTGTAAATGTCTGTTAAGTCTGCCAGACATGTGTACAAACTCATTCCAGGAAGATTCTGGTGATCTTGGGTTGGCCACAGGAAGAACGCAAGAGATAATTTTAACCTCTCCTGTCTCTGGAGAGGACTGCAGTCTATCCCTGAATATGTGCTAAATTAGAAGACTGACCCCCAGGGCAAAGCTTTTAAAGTGTGCAAATAACCCTCCTTCTGGGAAAGATTGGGAGATGGATGTTTCTGTCTGTTCTCTTTGCACTGAGCCCTTGAGGGACAGTTGGGTAAGAAGTGCTTCTTACTTGGGTAAGAAATGCTCCCATAGTCATGTGGAATCAGGAACTCAAGTCCCATTGACAGCAGAGCTGGGAGATTAAGAAGAGAGTGTACCTTCTGGGGAGTAGCCACAAAAGCTGGGGCCCCGGGTGTGTGTGGAAGCTCTTTCTAGGGAGTTACCAGAGACCTGGAGCAGGACAGAGGAAGAGTGCAAAGATAGCACTTATCACTCTCCCTGAATATTCATTGGAAGGACTGATGCTGAAGCTGAAGCTCCAATACTTTGGCCACCTGACGTGAAGAGCCACTCCTTGGAAAAGATCCTAATGTTGGGAAAGATTGAGGGTGGGAGGAGAAGATGCAGACAGAGGATGAGATGGTTGGATGGCATCATGAACTCAGTAGACATGAGTTTGAGCAAACTCTGGACGATAGTGAAGGACAGGGAACCCGGTGTGCTGCAGTTCATTGGGTCACAAAGAATCAGACACGACTAAGTGACTGAACAACAAAACTCTCCCAGGTCTCTGGAGAGGATTGCCCTTTGACCCTTTGTTGTTTTTCAGTTGCCAAGTCTCATCTGACTCTTTGTGACCCCCTGGACTGCGGCACACCTTGACCCCTAGATGCAGGTAAAATTAGAAGCCAACCCTCAGGCCACGGCTTTTAAGATATACAAATTGGCCTCTTTCAGAGGGGGACTGACAGACGGCTGTTTCTGATGGAAGTCTCTGTTCTAAGCTCTGGGGGTAGCCAGTTAAGAAATACTTTTTTTGTTTGCTCCCACTCGTGGGCATACACACCTAGGAAACCAGATCTGAAAGAGACACGTGCACCCCAATGTTCCTCGCAGCACTGTTTATAATAGCCAGGACATGGAAGCAACCTAGATGCCCATCAGCAGACGAATGGATAAGGAAGCTGTGGTACATATACACCATGGAATATTACTCAGCTATTAAAAAGAATTCATTTGAATCACTTCTAATGAGATGGATGAAATTGGAGCCCATTATACAGAGTGAAGTAAGCCAGAAAGATAAAGATCAATACAGTATACTAACGCATATATATGGAATTTAAAAAGATGGTAATGATAACCCTATATGCAAAACAGAAAAAGAGACACAGATGTACAGAACAGACTTTTGAACTCTGTGGGAGAAGGCGAGGGTGGGATGTTCTGAGAGAACAGCATCAAAACATGTATATAATCAAGGGTGAAACAGATCACCAGCCCAGGTTGGATGCATGAGACAAGTGCTCAGGGCTGGTGCACTGGGAAGACCCAGAGGGATGGGATGGGGAGGGAGGTGGGAGGGGGGATCGGGATGGGGAACACATGTAAATCCATGGCTGATTCATGTCAATGTATGGCAAAAACCACTACAATATTGTAAAGTAATTAGCCTCCAACTAATAAAAATAAATGAAAAAAAAAAAAAAAAGAACTACTTTTCTTATTTGCTATAGTCCCAGGGACTCTGGAATACAGCCCTGATGGCTCCCAGAGACAGTCAATCAAGGGATGCATCCTCTTGGTGGCACCCATAGAAACCAGGCCTCCAGACTGTGCTCAGCTCCTTTCAGGACATACCTTGGCCTGGAGCAAGATGTAGGGAGAATGTAGAGATGATTCCAGCTGGCCTCTCCAATCACAGTCAGTCCCCCAGTGTATGCTAGTTTAGGACCTTCAGGCTACAGCTTTTAAGATACGTAAACTGGCCTCTTTCTGGAAAAGGCTGAGAGATGTGAATTTCTGTCTCCTCATTCTGTGCTGAGCCCTTGGGGATACCCATGTGAGTCCTCCCAAACCATTAAGAACTATTTCTCTGTTTGTTATAGTCTCTTGTATGTCATGGAAGCAATCACCTTTGAAGTGGTACTTTCATTTTGTTGTTCTAAATACTTATAAATAGTTTTTACTTTAATAATGCTTAATATTGTATAACAAAAATGAAAAGTTACAAATGCTTCTTTTATTTGCCATTTATACAATAATATACAATTATTATTTGCATATTTAGCTATTACTGGACTATCTAAATAAACCTACTTTCTTGAAATATGAAATACATGAGAATTCTGCCCTCTGACCTGTATTCCTATTAAAATACTGGTAAATATGTACATATATATGTGTGTGTGTGTGTGTGTGTGTATATATATACACACACATATATATGTATATATGTATACAGAAAATATATATGAATATATATGTCTAATGTATATATATATAAAATATATAAAAAACATATAAAATATATATGAATATATATATATATAATATATATGAAACAGAAAAATTAATATGATTTAATATGACTTCCCTGGTGGGTCAGCAGTAAAGAATCGACCTTTAATGCAGGAGACTGCCTGCAATGCAGGAGATGACACGGGTTCTGTCCTTGGGTGGAGAAGATCCCTTGGAGAAGGAAATGGCAACCCACTTCTGTATTCTTGCCTGGGAAATCTCATGGACAAAGGAGACTAAAGGAGTCAAAAGAGTTTGACATGACTTAGCAACTAAATCAACACCTACATAAATCTGTTCAGAAATAATCCTTAAAACTAGTAAGCACGTCTTCAAAAAGTTATCTATGGATTATTTTCAAAATAAATTTAAATAAAAATGATTCAGTGTACACTCAGATTTTTATCTGGATCTTAATAGTTGGGATCCAATGCTTTAAATTTAACTTTGATGACAACTAGAGTAAAATAAATATTTTTTCATATGAATAAAGAATCTATCCTTCTGATATAAATCAAGTCTTTTTAATTGATTGGGGGTTATTTTTTAATTTAGCTGACTAATTGTCAGAATATGTTGAGATGAATTTTTTTCCTAATTTGTAACAACAGTAACAACATAATCAATCATTTGTTGATCACTTAATCTATGCTGAGTATTTGACAGATATTTTATGTTATTATTTCCAAATTTTACATAAAAATCAAAGATAGATATAGTTTTCCATTTTACACATGATAATGAGAATATCACTGTGATTAAATTAGTTACTGACATTCATACTAGTTAAATTTAGCAGACCACCTTCTAAACCCAGGGGTAACCAACTGAAATTTTCATTAAATCTGATGCAGCATATTAATAGGTTCTTCTACTATCTTATCAAAAGTGCATTTACAAAGAAATCATACTTGTATAAGGAGATATGTTCTTTTCATATAATTTTAAAATAGATTTGCAACTATATTATTATTTTTATTTCAATTCATAAGCCTTTCATTGAGAAAGGCTTATAATTTTCTGTTAAGAAATATTTTTGAAACAGTTTTTGATATTATGAATTACATTAAATAGCATATATATTTTAGTGTGAGACTTAAAAAAGTATATCAGTTAGATTTCCTGGGCCCTTAACTATGCATATATTGTCTTAATAATTTAAAAATCATTCTTTTAAAATGCTTGTGTTTGTAATCTGCTCTATGTAAGGGAAATAATTTAGCCTGAATTTAAATTTTCCTCTATCCTTTTACATTTCTAATTTCCCACATCTGCAAATTTAACCTGATAATTAACACTTTGATGAAGCAAAAGACAGTGAAAAGGATAACATTTTTCTCTAACTAACTTTTTGTGGATATTTTTATTTTTATATTTATATTCAAATTTTTTTACTCATTATTCTAATAACGCTATGTTTCTTAGTTCTCAGTTATATCAATCGGTCATTTCATATTATTTTTTCTCTACTTTTGGATTTTTACTTCAATTAATCTTTTAATTAGCTGGAATACACTTTGAGTACTTTTTTTTAAAGGAAGGTTAAATGTGTTTTATATTTCTAAGCACACATGTCACTGAAATTTTTCCACATGAGTAATAACCCCTGCATTCAGGATTCTTGGATTATAAAATGTTTCTTTTCAAGTCTCTGTGAGGGATGTTTCCTTTCAGTTTGGCATCTAGTTCCAGAGTGAGTCTGTTACTCTCATAATTATTTTTTTGCTGATACATTGTAGACTGCATTTTTTAGCTCAAAAACATATTAAAAATATATTTATGATTATTTTGTTTCATTTTCTTTATTTTATGAACAGTGATTGCTTTTTACATTTAATTTTGATCTTCTGTTATCTCTATTACTATTCCCATTATTGTCCTTTTTTCTTTTGTCAAGAACTTCTCAAGTATATCAATAAATATGTCTTCAGAATCAGTCTAGCCTGATTTTAATTCTGCTTGGTTTTTTTACACTTCTACATTTTTTTTTCTTATTTTACCCAGATTCCTTTAATTCTCTGCCTGTTCCTGTTCTTATTTAGCTTGCTACATATTCTTTTAAGCCTGCAGCATTTTCATGTCTACCCATTTTTTTTGGACCCCTGTCTGTTCTTTATTTTGACACCATGACCTTTCATCATGTAAGTAATGTGTTCCTCTATTTTGTTCTATTGTTTATTCTTTTTTCTATTTACTGCTGCTGCTGCTGCTAAGTCACTTCAGTCGTGTCTGACTCTGTGTGATCCCATAGATGGCAGCCCACCAGGCTCCCCGTCCCTGGGATTCTCCAGGCAAGAACACTGGAGTGGGTTGCCATTTCCTTCTTCATTCCTATTTACTAGATTACATCAATAACACAAATGACCCCTCCTTTCCAGTAACTCAGTGTATTTCTACTCTTCTCTTGTGTGGTAAACTTTTTTCCTTATGTTGTAGAAATTCATATACATGTATAGATTTTTTTTCTTTTTATCCATGCTTGAAATAAGGATACCATGTAAATCAGAGTCAAGAGACAGAGACCATACTAGTTACCTGAACTGTGAAAATTTAATATAAAAATTTGTTAACTAGGTGGATGTTGTAGCTCTCAAATGATGTTTATCTGTTAATTACCCTCATTGTGACAGGCAGCATCTACCCTAATGTGTGTGCTTAACTCTGTGATGGAGGACTCTGGCTTCTGCAGAATCCCATATTATCACAGTCAGAGGCCACAAGAATCCATACAAATTTCAGTCTGTTCAGTGAGGCTTCAGACTCACCTCCTCTTTACATTCACCTTTTCTTCTGTTCTGCCTGCCTTGTGGATCTCAAAATCCAGCAACAGTTGGAACAGCTTTGTAGAAAATATTCTTCTGGACACAGATGATTTCCTACAACTGTATAAAGTCAAATTCCTGCAACACACCTTCCTCTCTCTCTCTCATCTCCTACTGGTACTGCTTCTCCAGTTGAGCCCTGATTGAATCTGGCATACAAGGAAATAAATATATCTAGCCAGGTGCAATAGATATGTGGATTGCCCCAGCTTCTTTCATCATTCTTGAGAACACTGTTAAAATTTACACATTTTCTTGGCCAGAGAACATGAAAAGATAGTACTACATAATAGTTACAACTACATGTTGTATTATAAACTGCATAGCAGAAAATTATTTTCCTATTTCCCCACATTTCATGAAGAGTTTTATTTTCTGGGATACTTCTGGAACCTGTAGGGTATTTCTAAATATGTTGTACCCTATTGCAGTCTACCTCAGGTCTTATTTTTCCATTGAAGTTTAGTTACAAAATGGATTAAAGAGATGCATGATAGTTAGGGAGTTTGGAATTGACTTGTACACACTGTGATATTTAAAATGGATAACCAACAAGCACCTATGGTATAGAGCAGGGTACTCTACTCAATATTATGTAACAACCTAAATGGGAAAGAAAATCTATTTGAAAAATCTATTTCAAACAAATCTATTTTTAAAATATTCAAAATCTATTTGAAAAAGAATAGATACATGAATATGTATAACTCGATCACTGCTGTATACCTGAAGTTAACAAAACATCATTAACCAATTATATTCCAATATAAAATAAAAATTTTTTAAATAAATAAAATAAATACAAAAAGAGAGATGTACAATATGGAGGTGTTGATGGAGACAGTAGACTTGTACCATCTTTAAAATTTTTGAACAGTAAGTTCAAGAAGGTAATAGAAGCATGTACTGTATAGTTTCATACTTGGTACAGTTCCTGATTTTTCCAAGTTAGACAGTTATTCAAAATGTTTTAATATTTCTTACTAATTTTTATTGACTGGGGTATTTTTATTATTTCAGATCACATTTTTTTTTCTTAATTAATTTGCATTGATGGTAAAGAAATAGACCCTTTTGAGATTTTGGTCAATTACAACCTTGCTTCTGCTTTTAAAATTATTGCTTATTTGTGTTCTCTTCAATGTACTTATATCATTTAACCAAAAGTGAAAGAAATACCACCATTTAAACTTGAAGCCTTCTAATTGTTCTCTTTTTTCCCTTATAAACATACAATTACAAATTATTATTAAAGCTGGAAGTATATATAAAAAGTAGAAAATATGGATACAAAAATAAAATAGTTAAGAGACATTTGAAACCCAGAAAAGAATAATGTTAAAATATTGTGGAAGACCTTTCCAGATAATTTCCCTTAAAAGTAAGCATCTTTTAATTTCATGGCTGCAGTCACCATCTGTGGTGATTTCCTAAAAAATAAATTAAAGGACGCTTACTCCTTGAAAGGTAAGTTATGACCAACCTAGACAGCATATTAGAAAGCAGAGACATCACTTTGCCAACAAAGGTGCGTCTGGTCAAGGCTATGGTTTTTCAGTTGTCATGTATGGATGTGAGAGTTGGACTATAAAGAAAGCTGAGTGCCAAAGAATTGATGGTTTTGAACTGTGGTGTTGGAGAAGACTCTTGAGAGTCTTGGAATGCAAAGAGATCCAACCAGTCCATCCTAAAGGAAATCAGTCCTCAATATTCATTGGAAGGACTGATGCTGAAGCTGAAACTCCAGTACTTTGGCCACCTGATGCGAACAGCTGACTCATTTGAAAAGACCTGATGCTGGGAAAGATTGAGGGCAGGAGGAGAAGGAGACGACAGAGGATGAGATGGTTGGATGGCATCACCGACTCAATGGACATGAGTTTGGGGGAACTCCAGAAGTTGGTGATGGACAAGGAGGCCTGGATTGCTGCTACTCATGGGGTCGCAAAGAGTCAGACACGACTGAGCGACTGAACTGAAAAAATAAAGTCTGTCACTGTTTCATTGTTTCCCCATCTATTTGCCATGAAGTGATGGGATCAAATGTCATGATCTTAGTTTCCTGAATGTTGAGCTTTAAGCCAACTTTTTCACTCTCCTCTTTCACTTTAATCAAGAGGCTCTTTAGTTCTTTTTCACTTTCTGCCATAAGGATGGTGTCATCTGCATATCTGAGGTTATGGATATTTCTCCCGGCAACTTTGATTCCAGCTTGTGCTTCATCCAGCCCAGTGCTTCTCATGATGTACTCTGCATATAAATTAAATCAGCAGGGTGACAATATACAGCCTTGACGTACTCCTTTCCCGATTTGGAACCAGTCTGTTTTTCCATGTTCAGTTCTAACTGTTACTTCTTGACCTGCATTTCTCATCAAGTTTAAAACTCTCCAGATATTATTTCTTAGGGTACATTTTTAAACTCACCCTTTTTCTCTTTCCCTTCCAAGTTTCTGATGAGTTCTGTTTAGTTCTCTTTCCTCTACGTTGGCTCATTTGCATGATTTCTCTTGTTCTGTCTTTTAGTTTATCAGTTCTTTCCTATGTCCCTCTATTCTGGAGTTGTTTTCATCCATTCAGTGCTTATTTTTTTTAAGTTTTTGCAAACTTTTAAAAAAATTAATTTATTTTTTTTTGAAAGATAATTGCTTTACATAATTTTGTTGTTTTCTGTCAAACCTCAACATTAATCAGCCATAGGTACACGTATATCCCCTCCCCTTTGAACCTCCTTCCCATCTCCCCCCCAGTCCCACCCCTCTAGGTTGATACAGAGCCCCTGTTTGCATTTCCTGAGCCACACAGCAAATTCCCGGTGGCTATCTATTTTACATATGGTAATGTAAGTTTCCATGTTACTCTTTCCAAACATCTCACCCTCTCCTCCCCTCTCCTTATGTCCATAAGTCTATTCTCTATGTCTGTTTCTCCACTGCTGCTCTGTAAATAAATTCTTCAGTACCATCCACTCAGCTTTGATTTCAGTTAGTGTATATTTCAGCTCTAAAATTCTACTCCATTCTTATATCTTCTATATCTTTGCTGAGACTTCTCTTTGCTGAGGTGTTCTGTTGTTTGAAAAATCTGCTTCAAGCCTATTTTTAATTGCTTGTTGAAGTATTTTTATCATGGTTGCTTTAAAATATCTGTCAGACTATTCTCACATGTCTGTCATCTCAATGTTAACATATAGTGAATATATATATTCCCTTTGAGGTCTTTCTTGTTCTTGGTATGATGAGTGATTTCTGATTGAAACCTGGATATTTTCATGATATGTTATGAATCTGGATCTTGTTTAAACCTTCTCTTTTCACTGGCTTTGTTTGATACTTCTCAGGAAGAGGGAAAGCTGCCTCATACTGTTTTAGATTCCCCACTTTGCCTCTGTTAACACCTGATCTGGTTAGGGAAGGCTTTTCATCATTGCCAGTCATGGATGTTTGTGTTGCCACTGACACCATGGTGGGATGGCCTCATTCCTATTGCGAGGTAGTAAAGGTCCTCAGTCTTCACTAAGCCTGCTCTATCACCATCCCGCTAGGAAACGGGAAGGCATGGAAGTCCAGACTTCCCATATGGTCTCCATTTACACTGCAAAGGGGTCTTATAATGACAAGAGGGGATGAAAGTCCTAGGTCCCTACTGGCACCCTCAGAAACTACCCCTGCAGAGGCATGGGGGCACCTCTTTATGGCCTTGAGGGGAGGAAATTTAAGCTCTCACTTGGTCTTTGCTGGCATGGGTGCTAATGGAGTCATAGGTTTTTCTCTGAATTTTGGCTGGAGTAAGGTAATTATTTGGCTTCCCTGGTAGCTCAGTGGAAAAGAATCTGCCTGCCAATGCAGGAAACATGGGTTCTATCCCTGGGTCAGTAAGATCCCCTGGAGGGGGAAATTGGCAACCCACTCCAGTATTCTTGCCTGGGAAATACTGTGACAGAGGAGCCTAGTGGGCTATAGTCAATGGGGGCGCAAAAGAGTTGGGCACGACTTGGCAGAAAAACAACTACAAAGGTGATTATTGTCTGAAAGTTTTCTGTCTCCTTAGATTGCTCATTTTCTGGTCCTTTGCTAGAGAGACTGATCTTTATTGGGCCTTTTGCTACTCTTATTGCTATTTCTGAGTTGCTGGCCTCTCAGCTCCACATCTGGGATGGTTTGAGAGAAAAAGAAAACCTAGGAAATTCACTGCTGTATTATTTTCTGAGACCAAGGTCTTTGGCTGGTCTGCCTTTGTCCACATTTCATCTTCCTCTTCTACTCCTTCTTCATTTTTGAAAATTATATAATTTATAATTATAAATTATATATAAATATATACTTTATATTCATAAATATAGAATTTATAAATAATATATAAATTATTATATAATTATAATATTAAGGATTTGATGTTGAACATAGGTGGTACAATAAAGAAATGTATGTGCAATTCATCTTTGCAAAATTAGAAGTCATCCCACGTTTGGTATGTCTACATTTTTATTTTTTAACTACTTCGTTGTAATTCAGTCGCTCAATCATGTATGACTCTTTGCGATCCCACAGACTGCAGCAGGCCAGGCTTCCCTGTCCTTCAGTATCTCCTGGAGTTTGCTCAAACTCATGTCCATTGAGTCAATGATGCCTTCCAACCATCTCAGCCTCTGTTGTTCCCTTCTTCTCCTTCCTTGAGTCTTTCCCAGTATCATAGTCTTGTCCTGATGATTTGACTCTTTGCATTAGGTGGCCAAAGTACTGGAGCTTCAGCTTCAGCATCAGTCTTTCCAATCAATATTCAGGGTTTATTTCCTTTAGTATTGACTAAACCAGTATTGACTGGTTTGATCTCTTTGCTGTCCAAGGGACTCCCAAGAGTCTTCTCCAACACCACAGTTGGAAAGCATCAATTCAACTACTACTTTGCATATTTTTGTGTTTTTTTCCCTCCAAAATGGCAGTTGGTTAAGTTGTTTTGAGGACATTTTTACATTTAGGTTTGACTCCCCTGGTAGCTCAGATGGTAAAGACTCTGCCTGCAATGCAGGAGACCCAGGTTCATTTCCTGGGTTGGGAAGATCTCCTGGAGAATGTAATGGCAATCCACTCCAGTATTCTTGCCTGAGGAATTCTGTGGACAGAGGAGCCTGGTGGGCTAAGTCCGTGGGGTCACAAAGAATCAGACAAGGATGAGCAACTAACAACAAAGACATACATGAAGGTTATTACTTCTTTTGTCCTATATGAGCAAATATTTTATGAATCTTTTTATTTGACTATTAATTTCATTTATGGTGTTTTTTCAGCCACATAAAGTTTAAAACTCTCTATGGAAAAACATTTGTAATAGTTATCCTTTTGAATTCATCCATTGTTTTGAACTCATGTATTTTATGACCATTCTACAATTCAATAAATTTTTTATGAATATTTTTAATTTTCTTATTTTAAATTTGTTTCTTTTGGTTTGTTTTACATTTAATTCTTTAATCCATATGGAATTTGTGTGTGTAATAAGATAAAGCTATAATGTAATATTTTGTTTTATGAAAGAGTCAACAAATCATGCCACTATCCTTATTAAATCATTTTTTCCTTTCTTTAGAGCCTAGAATTACCTCCATGTGTTCTGATTTCCATGATGTGATGCTATTTTCTGACTTTTCTGCTTTGGAATTTCTTATAAAGCCACCATTCTGTTTAGCCAGAGGCCCTAATCTTTTCTCTCTGTCTTGCTTTGTCAGCAAGGAAGATCCCACTTCCACAGTTCATTAATTCCTAATACCCTCTACTTTTACTTCCTCTGACTGACTATCAGATATCAGTCAGGTATCAGTTAGGACAACTGACTATCTGGGAATAAAAAGTCAAAGATGCTATTTATTTCTCTTTTGCTAAAAAAAAATGACATTTCCCATATTCTATAAAAGAAACACTGTTTATGGTGCCCATGCTAGACAACATTGAAATAAAATGGTGAGAGAAACAGAATATTTAGAGAAGAGAGTCAAGAAAGTTTTTTTTATAATTCATCAAGATATGAATTCTGGAAGTTTCTTGCATTTTATTTGTCCTTAACTAAACTTGGCATTAAATATAATAACTAAAACACTATTTTATTGAAGGGCAATTGATTTTGGAATAAAGCAAATATATTTTGAAGCTACCTGGTTTCCACAATGTAGAAGTTAGATGTCCAAAAGAAAGTCAATTTTGCTCCTCTGAACCTTGTTTTCTTTATCAATAATATTGGTTACCAGAGGGGAGAGAGAAAGGGGAAAGGGCAAGATCAAGGTAGAGGATGAAGAGATACAAAGTACTATGTATAAATAAATAAGCTACAAGGATATATTGTACAGCACAGGAAATAAAGCCAATATTTTATGATAAATGGAGTATAATCTGAAAAACTGTTGAGTCATTCCTCATTATCTGTGAGGATTTTGCTGTTGTTGTTCAGTTGCTCAGTTACGTCTGAATCTTTGCAACCCCATGAACTGCAACATGCCAGGCTTCCCTGTCCTTCACTGTCTCCTGGAGTTTGCTCAAGCTCATATCCATTGAGTCAATGATGCTACCCAATCATCTCAGCCTCTGTTGCCTCAATCTCTCCCAGCATCAGGGTCTTTTCCAATGAGGTGACTCTTTGCATCAGGTGGCCAAAGTATTGGAGCTTCAGCTTCAGCATCAGTCCTTGCAATCAATATTCAGAGTTGATTTCCTTTAGGATTGAGTGGTTTGATCTCTTTGCTGTCAAAGGAACTCTTAAGAGTCTTCTCCAGCACCACAATTTGAAAGCATTTATTCTTCAGCACTCAGGCTTATTTATGGTCCATTTTAGACAAGTTATTTAATCTCATGTATCTTAACTTTCCTCATCCATAAATGGATCTAATGTTAGGAGTTACTTTGTAGAGCTATCATGCCTGACACATAACAAGTTCTCAGTAAAATAGTAACTTATTGGCTTGAATTCAAGCTTATCATCTTCCAGATGGGGAGGCTGATCCAGAGGATGAACTGAGTTGGCAGAGCAAGGACTGTGTGCGTGTGTGTTACTGGCTCAGTCATGTCCAACTCTTTGTGACCCCATAGACTCTAGCCCACCAGGCTCCTCTGTCCACAGGATTCTCCAGGCAAGAATGCTGGAGTGGATTGCCATTCCTTTCTCCAGGGGATCTTCCCAACCCAGGGATTGAACCTGGGTCTCCTGCATTGCAGGCAGATTCTTTACTGTCTGAACTATCACGGTATCTTCTACTACAGTTCTCATTTCCTGATTCTCTGGACCCAAGATAGCCACCAAAGACTCTCAGGGTGAATCTTTCCCACAGAGGAAAGGGAATTCTGCTGTACCTACAAGGGAAGAATTATCTGATCTATAAATTAACATATATCATGTCTGATTTTGAGGCATCTACAAATCCAGAATAGGCAAATCTTTGAAAAAGATGTTTTGTTTTGTTTTGCATGGGCATCTTTCCTGCTTGATAATTAAGAAAACTGAAGTGAAAATTGAACTATGTTGATCATAAAAATTACATATAGCAACATAAACTTCAAAAAGAAGAGACCCTTTTTTTTCCCTCAAAAGAAGACATTTATGCTTCCTGTAACTACTCACTATATTCTGCTTTTTCTGTCAACAGAGTATCAGGTTCTAGATAATCAATTCCACTGAGATTTGTAGCGGGGAGGACAATACTACTTAATTTTAATCTTTTTACCAAAAGCAATGCATTATAAAATATGGTTTAGAGTTTAAACTGAGATAAAACTTGTTAATGGTCAGGAGGGAAAAAACCCGGTCTATGTCAGACCATATGTTTTGTTGTTTTCTTAATTTGGAAAATACAGAGAGTGCTAGTTCCTCATGGTCAGCAAGCATGTACAGACCGTTCTTTCTAGCTACACCATCATTTCTTTTAAAAAAACAGAACATGCTCCATGAATAGGCCTTTCCATAGGGCCTCAATTTTAATTTTCCAGAGTTTGGAGAAGCACTATCCATCAAGTTCCCTCCACTGTTGAGAATAATGCTGTTTTTGTCACACACGGGGTCTATTTTGAGCTCAAATATGCACACCGACTGTAGACTATAGGCTTGCAGAACTGTTAGCACAATGCCCCACTACAAACTGTCCCTATAGCAAGATGACTTCATTTTAGCAGGCTGTTCTGCTTACTACATTCTCCCTGGCTTCACAGTTCAGGGCAGTCAAACAAGGTGATGGCATTTTTAAGGCTCCAGATTTTATTGGTCTTCAAATTAAGGTAGGTGGCCAGGTGCTATTTCAGAGCTTCATCGGGGCAACCTCGTGACAAATTTGAGTACATCGAAACTACAAGGGGGTACTTATTTTATACTGGAAACATAAATACTGGTTTATGAAAACGGCTGCTGTAACAGGAAGTGACTTCATATATCATTACCTGAAATAAGATTGTGGGAAGGTCTAGCTTTAATCTGAATGATCGTTAAAGCCTGGGACATATTGTTTTTCAAGGAGGCTGTATTAGAATCCAAGTGACGTCTATCTGCATTTTGAGCTTTCTACTTACTGAATGCTAGTAAAAACCCTGTACTTTAATTATTTCACACATATTTGTATGTTTTCTAATTTTCTATGAAGACACAACATTAAAAACATATACCACGATCCATAAGCAATCATGTCTTCTCTTTGAGTTATATCCTTTGCCCAGAAATTGAGAAAAGAGCCTCATGTAAAGATTAGGGTAGGTGGAATTAAGTTAAAGGATAGACATTTGAAGTCACAAGACTTGAAAAGAATTCTAAGCACTAGTAGAAGTGTGTGAGTAAAGAAAAAATCATTTAACATTTTAGCTTTTCTTTTCTTCTTCTAAAATGGTAGCAATGGGTGTCTGTGTGCCCAGTCTCTTAAGTCATGTCCACCTCTTTGCGACCCCATGAACTGTAGCCCACCAGGCTCCTCTGTCCATGGAATTCTCCAGAGGAGAATACTGGAGTGTACTGCCATGCCCTCCTCCAGGGGATCTTCCCAAACCAGGGATCGAACCCACTTCTCTTACGTCTCCTGCATTGCAGACTGATATTAACCACTGAGACAATGCATGCAAAGAACTCAACAATAACAACAATAGATATTATCTATCCTTCCTCTCAACAAATACTCTGCCAAGTTCTTTTTGAACCTGCTTTGTGTTTTTTTTTTTTTTTTTTTTTCCTGCTTTGTGTTTTAAAAAATAGTATCTAAGTAAAATGTTAGTTGCTCAGTCGTGTTCAACTCTTTGACAGACCCCATGGACTGTAACCCTCCAGGCTCATCTGTCCATGGAATTCTCCAGGGAGAATACTGGAATGAATAGGCATTCCCTTCTTCAGGGGATCTTCCTGACTCAGGGATAGAACCCAGGTCTCCTGCATTGGCAGGGGGATTCTTTACCATCTGAGCCACCAGGGAAGCCCATCTAAGTAAAAGAATGTGCAATGTGTACATACGTTTATGTCATTTATGTACCTGATTTGAAATGGTCATGACTAACTGCAACTAAAAACTAAATTATCAAAGGTATAAAACTTTCTGGGTTTTTTCCTCAGGTAAAAGACTTTAGAATTTTCAAATTCACTCTGATAAACTCTCTCATCTGCTACTTTATATAATTCTTTACTTTGTTAGTTGTATTCAGTGAAACACATTCTGTGTGGGAATTCATTCTCAAGAGCAGAACTGGCTCAGGCATCTATTGGAAGTTCATTTATTCTATCCAGCTCTGTCCCAGGTGGGTATGCAGCTGTCCAAGTTTTCAAGCTGTTTTGCAGATCATTTAGAAAAATTCAGAGTCAATAAAATATTAGCAATTTGGAAAGCAGGCTATTAAGAATATAAAAATAAAACTGTGGTTTTCTAACAAGTTTTGTAAATAAGTAAACATGAACAAAAATTTGGAGATCTCATGACTTTGCTTTAATAATTGAAACATGCAGCAAAATTAATGTCTAAGTAAAATTTTTAGCTAGAAGTTTTAGGGCATTAGGCCTTATAGATCAGAGAACCAAGGATTTAAAATACTCATAAAATGTTGGCATTCATTTCAAGTATGATTAACTCAGAGGACACAATAAACAAAAATAAATGTTCTCCAGGGTTCTGGTTAGCCTTTTAATTCTAAGCCTACTTGTAGTCTGAGAGAGACTTATTTTTTTATTTTATAAATACTACATAAATTTACAATTGCAGATTTTCACCTTCAGTTCAATCTTTCTCCTGTATTTTTATATCTAATATTCTATTAGCTCTACTCTTTATAAAAAAGAACTTTTCTGGATTTCATGATAACCATTAGGGACCAAAGCTCTTATCATTTAAGCCTTTTCTAGGTGACAAAAGGGAAATGTGATAAGAAATAATTTGCTTTAAACTTTAAATCTAAATGAAAGGCAGCTTTCTCTTCTTTGCTTCATTCAGTTCAGTTCAGTTCAGGTCAGTCACTCAGTCGTGTCCGACTCTGTGACTCCATGAATCGCAGCACGCCAGGCCTCCCTGTCCATCACCAACTCCCGGAGTCTACTCAAACCCATGTCCATCAAATCAGTGATGCCATCCAACCATCTCATCCTCTGTCATCCCCTTCTCCTCCTGACCCCAATCCCTCCCAGCATCAGGGTCTTTTCCAATGAGTCAACTCTTCGCATGAGGTGGCCAAAGTACTGGAGTTTCAGCTTCAGTATCAGTCCTTCCAATGAGCACCCAGGACAGATCTCCTTTAGGATAGACTGGTTGGATCTCCTTGCAGTCCAAGGGACTCTCAAGAGTCTTCTCCAACACCATAGTTCAAAAGCATCAATTAGTAAAGCACAAAATAAAAAACAACCCATAATTTTGGTCTTGTTTTCCAACTTTCATTGGAAATAAGGTAATCCTAATTTCAAGTAACAAATAAATCTTAGCATAATTAAATTATACTGTGACACTAAATTATAAAGCCAGTCAGCCAGTTCAGTCACTCAGTGATGTCCGAATCTTTGCAGCCTCATGGACTGCAGCATATCAGGCCTCTCTGTCCATCACCAACTTCTGGAGTTTACCCAAACCCATGTCCACTGAGTCAGTGATGCCATCCAACCATCTCATCCTCTGTCATCTCCTTCTCTTCCTGCCCTCAATCTTTCCCAGCATCACGGTCTTTTCCAATGAGTCAGTTCTTTGCATCAGGTGGCCAAAGTATTGGAGTTTCAGCTTCAGCATCAGTCTTTCCAATGAATATTCAGGACTGACTTCCTTTAGGATAGACTGGTTGGATCTCCTTGCTGTTCAGGGTACTCTTAAGAGTCTTCTCCAACACCACAGTTCAAAAGCATCAGTTCTTCAGTGCTCAGTTTTCTTTATAGACTCTCACATCCATACATGACTACTAGAAAAACCATAGCTTTGACTAGATGGACTTTGTTGGCAAAGTAATGTCTCTGTTTTTTAATAAACTGTCTAGGTTGGTCATAACTTTTCTTCCAAGGAGCAAGCATCTTTTTAATTTCATGGCTGTAGTCATCATCTGCAGTGATTTGGGAGCCCCCCCAAAATAAAGTCTGTCACTGTTGCCACTGTTTCCCCATCTATTTGCCATGAAGTGATGGGACCAGCTGAAACTCCAATACTTTGGCCTCCTGATGCAAAGAGCTGACTCATTGGAAAACACCCTGATGCTGAAAAGACTGAGGGCAGGAGGAGAAGGGGATGACAGAGGATGAGATGGTTGGATGGCATCATCGACTCGATGGACATGTGTTTGCGTGGACTCTGGGAGTTGGTGATAGACAGAGAGGCCTGGCATACTGTGGTTCATGGGGTCGCAATAAATCAGACATGACTGAGTGACTAAACTGAACTAATGGGATCAGATGTCATGATCTTAGTTTTCTGAATGTTGAGTTTTAAGCCAACATTTTCACTCTCCTCTTTCACTTTCATCAAGAGGCTCTTTAGTTCTTTTTCACTTTCTGCCATAAGGGTGGTGTCATATGCATATCTGAGGTTATTGATGTTTATCCCAGCAATCGTGATTTCAGCTTGGGCTTCATCTAGTTCAGCACTTCTCAGGATGTATTCTGCATATAAATTAAATAAGCAGGGTGACAATATACAGCCTTGATGTGCTCCTTCCCCGTTTGGAACCAGTCTGTTGTTCCAAGTCCAGTTCTGACTGTTGCTTCTTGACCTGCATACAGATTTCTCAAGAGGCAGGTCAGGTGGTCTGGTATTCCCATCTCTTGAAGACTTTTCCACAGTTTGTGGTGATCCACACAGTCAAAGACTTTGGCATAGTCAATAAAGCAGAAGTAGATATTTTTTTGGAACTCTCTTGCTTTTTTGATGATCCAAAAGATGCTGGCAATTTGATCTCTGGTTCCTTTGCCTTTTCTAAATTTAGCTTGAAAATCTGGAAGTTCATGGTTCATGTACTGTTGAAGCCTGGCTTGGAGAATTTTGAACATTACTTTACTAGCGTGTGAGATAAGTGCAGTTGTGTGGTAGTTTGAACATTCTTTGGCATTGCCTTTCTTTGGGATTGGAATGAAAACTGACCTTTTCCAGTCCTGTGGCCACTGCTGAGTTTTCCAAGTTGATGGCATATTGAGTGCAGCACTTTCACAGCATCATCTTTTAGGATTTGAAATAGCTCAACTGGAACTCCATCACCTCCACTAGCTTTGTTCATAGTGATGCTTCCTAAGGCCCAATTGACTTTGCATTCCAGGATGTCTGGCTCTAGGTGAGTGATCACACCATTGTGATTATCTGGGTCATGAAGATCTTTTTTGCTTAGTTCTTCTGTGTATTCTTGCCACCTCTTCTTAATATCTTCTGTTTCTGTTAGGTCCATACCATTTCTGTCCTTATTGTGCCCATCTTTGCATGAAAATTTCCCTTGGTATCTCTAATTTTCTTGAAGAGATCTCTAGTATTCCCCATTCTATTGTTTTCCTCTATTTCTTTGCATTGATTGCTGAGGAAGGATTTCTTATCTCTCCTTGCTATTCTTTGGAACTCTGCATTCAAATATCATTCATTTTCTCCTTCGCCTTTAGCTTCTCTTCTTTTCTCAGCTGTTTGTAAGGCCTCCTCAGACAACCATTTTGCCTTTTTGTATATCTTTTTCTTGGGGATGGTCTTGATCCCTGCCTCTTTTACAATGTCACGAACCTCCATCCATAGTTCTTCAGGCACTCTGTCCATCAGATCTCATCCCTTGAATCTATCTGTCACTTCTACTGTATAGTTGTAAGGGATTTGATTTAGGTCATACCTGAATGGTCTAGTGGCTTTCCCCACTTTCTTCAATTTAAGTCTGAATTTTGCAATAAAGAGTTCATAATCTGAGGCACAGTCAGCTTCCAGTCTTGTGTAAAACTAATATGGAGAAAATTGCCAATAAACAAAGAATCTGTTTTAGGTACTTTTTTTCCTGACTAATAAAGTCAGAAATACTAATGCCTTACTAACTAAGGTAAGTGATGGCTACCTAAGATAGTAAGTTTATTATTTGATTCATTCAGCTAACATATTTTGAGAACCAACATTTGGGCTTCCCTGGTGGCTCGGTCAATAAAGAAAGTGAAAGTAAAAGTCGCTCAGGTGAGTCCAACTCCTTGTGACCCATGGACTTCACAGTCCATGGAATTTTCCAGACCAGAATCCTGGAGTGGCTAGCCGATCCCTTCCCAAGGGGATCTTCCCAACCCAGGGATCAAACCTAGGTCTCCTACACTGCAGGCGGATTCTTTACCAGCTGAGCCACCAGGGAAGCCCAGTAAAGAAGCCGATGCAATGCAGGAGATCTCTTGCAATAAAGTAGACCTGGGTTCCATCCCTGGGTTGTGAAGATTCCCTGGAGAAGGAAATGGCGACCCACTCCAGTATTCTTGCCTGGGAATTCCCATGGACAGAGGAGCCTGGTGGACTACAATCCATGGGGTTGCAAGAGTCAAACACTACTTGGTGACTAAACCACCACCACCAGGGGACAATTTGTTGAATGAATAATTCAGTAAGCAAGTACTTAAAGTAGATGCTAAGATCCAGAGAAGAAGAAATAGTTTAAGGAAAAGTGAGGTTGTAGAGTCCCGCAGTTACTGTTTTATTCTTGCCGTTGAGTTTGAATCCCACACTTTCCTTTACTCTGGGATTCTCTTTCCTATTTGCTCCCTGGAAATAGAGAATCAGTGTGAGGAATCTGAAACCTTAGGAGAGCAGAGAACCAGAGCAAATGCCTGGTTCCCAAATGTCTGACTGATGTAGAATCTCCTGGTGGACCTGCATTGGACTGTGAGGTAAATGAGAGCATAACTTGCATTACATTAACCCCCTGAGATACTGGGTGAGCTAGAGGCTGTTTCCAGCCTATCTTGGCTACTAAAACTACCTCAAAGGATTGAGGTTAAGAGTAAATAAAGACAATATTTAATGTACCAGCATAGATGCTCATGTAGTGTGAATACTGTACCCTAAATTTCCCTTTCCTTTGATACATAGAGACTTTGAAAAGATGAACCTTAAGTCTGTCATACAGAGTGAAGTAAGTCAGAAAGAGAAAAAAAATACAGTATATTAACACATATACATGGAATCTGAAAAAAATGGAACTTATGAACTTATTTTGAGGGCAGCTATAGAGAAGCAGACATAGAGAACGTACTTGTGAACACAGTGGGGGAAGGAGAGGGTGGGATAAATTGAGAGAGTAGCATTGATATATATATACTATCATGTGTAAAATAGATAGTTGGTGGGAAGTCACTAAATAACACCAGGAGCTCAGTTCAGTGCTCTGTGATGACCTAGGGTGGGTGAGATTGGGGAGTGGGAAGGAGGGAGGCTCAAGAGGAAGGGGATATATATTTATATATAATTGATTAACTTTGTTATACAGCCCAAAATTAGCACAACATTGTAAAACAATTAGTCTCCAATAAAAATATAAATACAAACCCAGAAAATAAAATAAGATGTTGCAAAAATTAAAAAAAAAAAAAAGATTAGTGGTTGCCAAGAGTGGAATTGCAGGGAAAAAATGAAAAATGAATAGAAGTAGACTTGGAGGCAGTGAAAAAACTCTGCATCATATTATAAAGAGGGAAATATATCATTATACAATTGTTCAAGCCCTGGGTCCAGAAGATCACCTGGAGAAGGAAATGACAACCCACTCCAGCATTCTTGCCTGGAGAATTCCGTGGGCAGAGGAGCCTAGTGGGCTAGAGCCCATGGTGTCAAAAGAGTTAGACATGACTGAGGAACTAGCATAAAAAAGCAAACACAGAATGCTTAATACCATGAGTGAACTTTAAGGTGAATTACTGACTTAGGTGGTTTATGATGTGTCAATATAGGTTCATCCTTGGTCACAAATCACCATTCTGGTGAGTGATATTGACAATGGGGGAGGCTGTGTATGTATGGGGCAGTGGGTATATGAGCAATCAATCCTGTTCTCAAATTTTTTATGAACTAAGATTGCTTTAAAAATAATCTTTAAAAGAAAAAAAATGTTTTTAAATTAGGAGGGAACAAAACTGGAAGATTCTTTGGTTTAAACTTGAAACTATATTTCACTTGATGAATTTTTCCTATTTTTAACAGGAGTAAAAACTACATTTTAAGGGTTACTAAGTGATATTGAAATGCTCCTGGCAACCTGGAGAAAGCAAGTAAAATTTTAAAAATAATGCAAAAAAGAAATTCTTCACGAGATTAGAAAGGAGTTGGGAATAATTCTTTATGTTATACTAGGGTCTTAATGTATATAATCAGTTATGTGTATGAAAGTCACATGTTTAAAAAAAGATTATTGATGGCTAACAAAAGAAATATTTTATGACAAGTCCTGGGTCTTACTCATTTTTATATCTATAGAGTGTAGCGGAGTAGCAGCTATAACATAGACACTTGGTAATGTTTGTTGAGAAAATGAGTCAGTGAACTGAGTCAAAGTATAAATTGTAGGACTATTTCTACACTAATGGAGCTTCTAGAAATTTGCATGAGACAGTTCTTTTCCTTCTTTTAATAGTAAAACCATAGTTTCTTCTCAAATTAAAGGGAAAACGCAAGCCTATTTTTTATTGTTATCTGTTAAAACTATGGTCTTTTCAGGTATTTATTTACATAAGATCACCTTCCAGATGTGCTGTTTGGTGTCACACGGGAAACATTTATCTTCACATGCTTATAAATCTCTCTTATATGATTCATACTGAATTTCAGTCCAACCACTTAAAAAAAAATAAAAAACAAACATTCATTCCCTAAGGTGCTCAAGTTCATGCAGTCTCAATACACCCTATAAAGGGCCATAAACCATGTGTGGCAGGATTCTAGAATAAATAGCCCCTTTAAAAAACAGAGCTGCCAACAACATTGAGATTCCATTTTTAAATGATTTTCTGCAAAGTAAACATTTTTCAGGCTTGATCTCTGTGTAATTTTTCACTGGCATTTTTCAAGCTAGAAAAAACCTGCACATGTTCTTTTTGTAAAGAAGGGTTTAATACTCCACTGTGTCACTGAGTCCCAGGGAGCTAATTTGTTCTAAAGACAACATTACTACATCAATGCAACGCAGCTTAACCTCCAACTAACCTTATTCTGTTTGCTTTCCACATCCCCACTGAGGTTCTCAGCCAAAACGTCCCCTCAATTCTGGGTTCGTTTCTCCCTAGGTGGAAAGTATGTGCATATAAACTGTGCTGCTTTTGTAAATCAGAGAAAGGCAATATTCACACAGTCCAGCAATCACACATACAAACACACACACATCCCTTGTCCCTATCTTACAAAATATGGAATCACTTTAGGGAGGCAAAATACTTAACACAGAGATCTACCTTAAAGCAAAGTCCCCAAAGAGAAATTGTAAAAAAGAAACAGAACAAACCCAAATCCACTGTTTAGTGTCTTGGCTTGTCTCTTCATTTTTTCTTTTCTAAGGCTTTTTGCTCTAACAGCTTTTCCCACATGAGCAGATGATGACAGTTCTTGGTGAAACGAGTTCTTACCCGAATTTTATCTGTTATTTCTCCCTTAGCTCTTCTCTCCCAGAGTCAAGATAAAATAGAAGCTTTTTCAGTGTTTCTTCATTTATGGAATTCTCAGATTTAATTGATTTGTCTACATTTGAACATGTTAGAACTAGGTCCTCCTCTGTGCTGGTAAGGCGATGTTATTTTCCAATTTTCCTCTGAAAAATCATGAAACATTGGTATGCTGAAACAGTTCTGAAAAACTTTGTTCAGACTTATGATGGTTAGGCCAGTTGACAGGTTCTCAATTTCTTTTGCAAAAAATAAAATGTCTCATCAGAAATAGTAGCATGAAAAAGAGAATGTTCTCTGTTACTTTAAAAGGATCGATTTAGCCAATTAGGTGGTTTGCTGAATATTGAGATCAAATCAAACTATTTCAGATGACCATATATGCCCAAGGAGCTGATACTAAGCTGTCAAAAAAAAAAAAAAAAAAGAGAGAGAGAGAGAGAGAAAATAAAGAGAATATAAACCCAAACGAGCTTGATAACTGAGGAATCAAAATGAATATCTGTTACCCTCAGAGAATGATGGATTTTTCTACAAAATTTATCTTAAACCTAGACAAGAATTCATAGAAGTTTTTTATTAGCAAAAATCTTGATATTTTTAATATAAGATGGCATTGTTCCATCACCATCATCTTAGTTTTAAAATGTCTGTAAGTCAGTGCTTTCTTAAAATTTAGAGTGTTATCAAGTCCTCATGGATGTTTGACAAACAGAGAAGTCATTGTAAAATGTCTTAAATGTAAGTTTATCTGACCAGAATTGTCAATGAATGAACTACAGAATCCAATTTCTAAAGTCTTTAAGACTATAAATAAGATTTATGTTAGGTTCAGCATAATTTACATTACTTATATTTTATTGAATTCTAATTCCTTGAAAATTGATCATGCAGACATTACTAACGACTATGGATTTTTGGAGAAACAAACAGATATCGGCTGTTGCCAGTGGAGTTGTATCCTCTGAAAATTCATGTTGAAATCCTAATCTTCAGTAGTTCAGAATGTGACCTTATTAGACAGAGATTTTGGGATTAATTAATTGAAATGAGATCATTGAGAGGGGTCCTAAACCAATATAGCTGGTGTTCCTGTAAAAGAAGAAATTTGGACAAAGAAGAACTCCATGAGAAGAGAAAGGCAGCATCTACAAGCCAAGGAATGCCAAAAATTGCCAGCAAACCACCAAAAGCGAGGGGAGAGGCATGGGACAAATGGCCCCTCACCATCCTCAGAAGGAACCAATCAGGCTGACACTATGATTTTGGATTTCTAGCTTCCAGAATTGTGAAATAAGAAGTCTCTGCTGTCTAAGTTGTTAATACTTTATCATGGCGGCCTTAGCAAACTTACATGTCTGATAAAGATCGTCTCTTTTGTTGATACTTCCCTGACTCTCAAAGTCTAAATGGACTGGAGTTTACATATTTAATTCAGTGATTTTATATACTTGTTTTACTCAAAGTTACCCAAGAAGGTTTTTTCAAAACACAAATGTTTAGGCAAAACCGCAAAACCTCCTGACTCAGAATCACTGATGTGGAGGTTAGAAATCAATATTCATAAAAAGTTCCAAAGGGACATTGCTGCACATCTTGTTTTGAGAATTACTGATCTAAAACAGGAGTGGATCTCACAGTTTCGGGAGTATGGTTCCTTCCTTATTTTGGAAGAAGGTACTCTGGTTTTGTCAGTCTTGGGAGCTTGGAAGCAGTAACTTCAACCTTGGCTACACATTAGATTCATCCGGGGAAGCTTTTAAAAACCACAATTGCAGGCTGTACCCAGATCAAATAAAAAAGAATCTCTGGGGTGAGATCCAGACATGGCTATTTTTTTTTTTTTTTAATTCCATGTGGTTACAGTGTGTACTCAGTACTGAGAACCTCAGGTTTAAGGTTTAGAAGTAAAAATTGTGGGCAATGACGAATCAGTTAATTAACATTGCAGAAGATCAGTTAACTCTCTGAAACCCAAATAAATCAACTAACACTCACCTCAAAACGTACCGAGCTGGTTCTTTCTTCTTTTGTTCTTCATCTCTCCCTTTGTCCATATCCTCTCTTGATTTCTTTCTCTCCATTAGCTTTTGTCTTTTTGGGTCACTTGCTTCTTTTCCTTTCCTTCTCATTCCATCTCATCTCTTTTCCAACACTAACTTGGAAAAAACATGAAACTGAAGATGGACATATGCATCATATTTTGGTCAAGCTTTATTATCCTTGATCTTCTTTTGGAAAATATTTGAGCTGAAATATTTTCTAATTCTTTAAGAAATAAGGGCTTACTGGGTGATTCAGTGGTAAAGAATCTGCCCGCCAATGCAGGAGATGTAAGAGACGCAAATTTGATCCCTGGGTCCCAACGATCTCCTGGAGAAGAAAAGGGCAATTGACTCCAGTACTACTATTGCTTGGGAAATCCCATGGACAGAGAAGCCTGTTGGGCTATAACCCATGGGGTCCCGTGTGATTAGTCAGGACTAATCACACTTGTGCATACACATGCATACACACATGCTCTAGAGCCTGGAAACTGCAACTACTAAGCCCATGTGTCACAACAATTGAAGGCCGAGTGCTCTAGAGCCCATTCTCAAGGGAAGCCACTGCAATGAGAACCCCACACACTGTAACTAGAGAGTGGTCCCCACTCACACTACTGGAGAAAAGCCCACACGGCAACGAAGACCCAGAACAGCCAAAAATAAATGAATAAGTAATTTAAAAATTGAAAAAGAAATAGCAGCATATTTCAATCCACATGTTTCATGTTTTCTTAAATATACACACTCTTCACTCCCCACCCTCATTCTTTCCCGCCCTTGATGAGTGACTGTGGATACTCCATCGCCATAGGATATTTCAGAACATTGCTGGGTTAAACATCAGACTCTGGCATTAAAGAGCTTGGGAGCATTTAGGTGGTGGTCATGTTTTTCCGTTCCCAGTTATACTTCCCTGGTGCAGCCCTGAAGAACTTGAAAGGCTTTCTAAGGAGCGTGGCAGTTGATGCTAGATAGAAGATGGCAGGGAAGTATGGTATGCTGCACTCAGAAGAAGGCGTTGAGAGGGTAACAATGAGTTGTGTCACCATTGATGAGACTTCAAATGGTGTCAAGTGTTAAGAACTGCCAACAGAACTTAAGACTGAACAGAGGATAAACTTACTGGGGATTGAGTTTAACTCCCTGGCATTCTTTTCTAGGAAAACTCAAGTCTTCAATTCCTCTGGACTGATGGCTTCATGCTCTTTTGTCTTGTATTGAATACTATCATTTTGTAAAAGGAGAAGCTCTGTTTTACTTAGGTCTAGCTGGCTCACAGAAGTAATTCCTCAGTCAAAGGAGAGAGTACTGCAGGCTTTGTAAGACATCAAGTCTACTCCCCAAACAGCAAACCAGTATTCATGGTATATGTGTCCGAGCAGAGAAAAAGTTATCTGTTTGCAACCCATTCTAAACTATTTTAGTTTTTCCTTTTGGAGGGGGGAAGAAGCCCTTTCTCACTTTCTCCTCTTTTTCTTTCTTTATCCTAACAATTGTAGTAAGGAGCATAGCTTTAAAAAATGTCTCCTGTTCCATGGATCTGCATGCACACACAAAATCAAATTTCATTATAGTGTTTTTCAAAAGTTGGCCAGTTAGAAATATTTAGTAGAATATGGAACTGGAAAATAGAAGATACCCACATAATTACTTGATCACATTTTTTAAAAGTTCACCAAGTAACCAGGTTTTCATCCAAAATGACCAGTTGTTTTGGTGGGTTCTTTGGCGTAGTCATTATTTATTTTGCAGGAAACATGTTCATTTGCTTGGTCAACGTTTGGTGTTTTTTTTTTCCTTCTTGCTTCATGATAAGTACTGTAACTCTCTATTCTTAAGATTTGTGGTTAAAAAAGAAACACAAAACTGTCTTTTGGAAAATAAAAAAGTCAACAACTCAGTCAACTGTGACAATAGGATTTTTTATAAAAAGGGTCTTGTTAAAACAATGAACCACCCTCTTTCTAACTCCCTCCCTCCAGCATACAGATAGACAGGCAGACACCAATCTTATTAAGTTCAGTAAGTGTATTAGTATCTCAGGTTGGCTGTAACAAAGGTCTATAAATTAGGTGACTTAAAACAATGGAAACACGTGATCTCACAGTTTGGGAGCGGGGTAGAAATACAAAATTGAGACCTCAAGCAGGTTGGTCCCTTCTGAGAGCTGGAAGGAGGAACCTGTTCTATGTCTCTTGATGAATCTGTTCCTTGCCTCTCCTGGCACCTGATATTCCTTGGCTTGTGGAAACATCACTCCAATCTCTGCCTTCTTCTTCATGTGATATTCTGCCTGTGTTTCCCTGTATCCAAATTTCCCCTTCTTATTAGCACACCAACAATTTTGGGTTACAGCCCACCCTAATTGCTTGGTGGTCACTTGAATACATCTTCAAAGACTTTTTCCACATTCATAGGTACCAGGAAAGGACTTTATCATGTTTCTGAGGGACACAGTTCAACTCATAATTGTGGTTTATAGGAAAATTTTGCATATGTCCTAATACAACAGCTGGATTTCAATGTTAGCAAAACAAACTTTGGGGTAAAGAAAGATGTAAGTATGCATCCAGCATAAGTTGTGCATACAAAATATTTCTGCCTATTTAAAAACTACTCAGTTTGAAAGTGAAAGTGTTAGTCACTCAGTTGTGTCTGACTCTTTGAAACCTAATGGACTGCCAGGCTCCTCTGTCCATGAAATTCTACAGGAAAGAATACTGGAGTGAGTTGCCATTTCCATATCCAGAGGATCTTCCTGACCCAGGGATTGAACCTGGGTAGTGGAGTCTTTGCCATATGACCCACCAGGGAAGCTCAGTATTACTTTAGGACTTCTCTGATGGCTTAGCGGGGTAAAGAATCCACCCACAATGTAGGAGACACAGGTTCGATCCCTGGGTTGTGAAGATACCCTGGAGGAAGAAATGCAACCCATTTCAGTATTCTTGCCTGAAAAATCCCATGGACAGAGAAGCCTGGCAAGCTATAGTCCAAAGGATTGCAAAGAGTTGGACATGACTGAATGATATACACACACAGTATTATTTTGGTCCTAATTCTAGTTCTCACTTTCCATGAATTCTAGCTTTGTTATTTCCTTATTTTTGTATTGGTGAAATTCTTGTGTTGGTTTTTATTTTTATTTTAGCTTTTAACCTTTTATTTTGGAATATCTTAACATATACAAAGGTAGAGAAAATAAAGTAATGAATGTACGTGTTTCTATCCTCCAACTTAACTTTAACATATGTCTAATCCTAAGAGGTGTTACTTTCACACCTCTTACCCACTTTCCACATCCTTCTATATTAGTTTGAAGCAGAGCCTAGACACAATGAACTGATATATTTTATCCATAATATTCCAAAACGTGTCTCTGAACATTAAATATAGCCACAGTGCCCTTACCTTTTCTACAAACCTGACAATTCATGAATACTATTAAATATTCAATGCCCAAATTTTCTTACACCTTTTCATTAGAGTTTATTTGTTTAAATCAGCCTTTAAAATACACTTAATGATGATGTATTATAATTAGTTGCTATTTCTATAAAATCTTTTTTTATATATTTATTCATTTGACTGCTTGGGTCTTAGTTGCAGCATACAGGACCTTTGTTGCATCACGTGGGATCTTTCGCTGCAGTGCCCAGACTCTCTAGTTGCGGGGAGCAGGCTTTGGAGCGCAGGGGCTCAGTAGTCGTGCTACATGAGCTTAGTTGCTCCATGGCATGTGTGATTGTAGTTTCCCAACCAGGGGTCAAACCCTGGTCCTCTGCATTGGAAAGCAAATTCTTAACCACTGGACCCCCAGGGAAGTCCCCGAAATCTCTTTTAATCTTTTTCATTTGCTCTAGTTAACACAAATTTCAGAAGGTCATATGTGATGTAGTACTGTGCTAGTCAATGTACTGGTCTACATAAGATAAGGAGATAGCTCCAGAATGACAATTAAACACAGCTCCTGTCAGCTCAACTCCGGAGTGTGCTTACATTCTGACACAAGCTCCTTATCTCATCATGGACAAGTAACAAACAGTTCCCAAATCCTTCGGGCTTCTGGGTCCACTTTGAGAAGCACCATTGTCTGGGTGCTCTTAACTGCATCCCCAGAATGTCAGTTAAGATGCTTCTTTGTTTGCTGTCTATATATTTTTTTTCTATAGACTGATTGTCCATTTAGTTTCTTGATCAGATTCAGAATTAATGTTTTGCAAGACAGCTTCTTAGATAATGTTGTATATTTCCACAAGCAGGCTTGAATGTCTTGTTACCTCATCTTTTTTGGTGTTATCTGCCATTTAGTAATTATTCCTTAGATTTATTAGTTCATAGGTGATGGAAAAATAAAATAGTCTAATTCTCTCATTCTTCCTTCATTTATTAGCTGGAAAGTTCCTATATTGAGAAGTTTCTTTTTATCTACTCCTGGGTTACTTTGAGATACAGTTTATACAGAAAAGGCAAGATAAATCTTTTTCTTCATTACCA
The DNA here is from genome assembly GCF_963930625.1 of Muntiacus reevesi. NCBI lineage: Eukaryota > Metazoa > Chordata > Mammalia > Artiodactyla > Cervidae > Muntiacus > Muntiacus reevesi. Next base: position 46,070,424 of record NC_089260.1, read on the forward strand.
GTTTTCAAAATACTGAGGTGGTTTATTCACTATCTTCTCTGAAGGGGATCAGTGAAGGTAATGATGGATATGTATGTGTGTGTGTGTGATATATCATGGTTTTAAACATATTAAGTATTTCAATACACTGTACTTCCTGTTATGAATGCTCAAATGATCCCATCTTTGGCCAGTGGGAGCCTTTTCAACTTGATTCCTGAGTCCTTTTGATATACCCCTCAGTAACTTTAATAGATTTCTTGATATCTGGTGCAACTCAATGCCCGAGGTTCACCTGTGTATCCCTTGTGCCTGGTCTGAAATCAGTCAAGTCTCTAAGAAGCCCTGAATATTTTATGGCCTCTGTTTATTGACTGCATTTTTATAGTACTGTTCTGGGATTCAACTGCCCATTAGATAGTATTTTTAACTTTTTCCTATATTTTATAAAGGACATTTTTTTTTTTCTGAAATAAAGATTATCATAGATGCAATAGAGCCCCTATAGTCTTTGAGTTGCTCAGATAAAACCCAGATGGTTGGTCATAATAACCACAATAAAATTTAATTTTAAAATTTAATAAAGGGAACTTAACGATAAAGTTGCTAAGGTCCCTAAAGGTACATTTTGGATCTTCATCTTCCCATACATACCATTAAAGGTACAGCTGAATACCTGTGAGATTCAGTTCTATTTAGCTATGACAGTAGGTCCAACTGTAAATTCCCTTATAGAGATTCAGCCAACAATCTTTCAACAAACTAGTGCAGGCCAATTTTGGGGGCTTTTGTTTTGCTTTTAAATCACAATGTGAAGGAACTCTTAAGGCAGGCTTGGTTTCAAATGATGTTAATTCCAGATTCATCTATCTATTTATTCTTTTGGCATATTTATTGCACACTCCTTAAATGTATGGGGGTTGGAGATTCAGAGATAAAAAAGATAGGAATTTGCCATCAAATTACTGATACTACATGGGAAAATTAAGTTTCAAATAGTATCTAAGATTTACACAACACGATCTAAGAAGTTTAAGGGAAAATTAAACATATTTATGTTTTGAATCTTTAGTTTAAAAAGGTAATTCAAATACACAATATGTTACAATTTTATTATTTTTCATTGTTAAGATAGATTATGGAAAAAGAAAAAATCAGATTAATAAAAAGAAGTATATAGTTTAATGAAAACAATGGGACTTTGAGTTAAAGAAAAAAAAGAATATGGGACTTTATCTGTTAAAACTGTGAGGCTTTTAAACTCCAAGTGCCAGACATCTGGTTACTACAGCCTCAGGGCCACAGCAATAAGCAGGCAAGAAAAAAAGGAGTATGTCATTCTTACAAATCCTGACCTCAGACTTGACATGAAGCCAAAGTGTTTTAGTACTTGGCCATGTTATTTTATTGACACATGTCAAATAATTCTAATTTATGGCCATATAATCCTACATCTTGAGGTACAGCTTTGCAACACACAGTGGAATTCAATATAATGATAATGTTAATATTAGAGCCAAGTAAAATGAGAACTCAGGTTTTATGTTGCGTTTCAGGAGTAACAAGGAGAATCATAAAGCATTTAATTGTTTTCATTGTTTTACTAATTCTGTGGCCTGTGAATGTAGTTAGAGCTTTACTAGACATAGCATTTTTTTACATTAAATAACCAAGGACACAATTTGATTTAATAGCTTATGAATATAAAATATGTCATAGGCAAAAGTTTGAAGTTTACATAAAATAAATAATCCATGGAAAGCTTTCTCAGTAAGGGTTCATTTTGATGAAAGAATTTACACATTATTTTTGATAGATGAATATCTTATTTTTGAATTAATCTAGGAAAAAATTCTCAATTTCACTCTGCCATCTATGCCAGTATTGAAGATCAGTGTTATTGGCTATTTTCTCATTTATTTTCACATATTAGGTAATTTTCCATTTAAACCAATAAGATCTTACTAGTTGGTGTTAAATTGGATTAAAAGCACACAAAATGAACAACTATATGTTAATGTTATGAATAGCAAAGCAAAAATTCTAAGATAAAAGTTAGCAAACAGAATCCAACAGTGTGTTTTAAAAAGTGATGATTTTACATTAAGATTGTATATATGGTTCAATATTAGGAAATTCACTAGTTTGGTCACCCATTAATAGCTCTATGAAGAAAAATCACACATCAAACATTTAAATAGTGAAAAAGCATTCAATAATATTCCTTCCTTGACTTTTTAAACATGTGCTTTGGCCCCCAAGCTAGCATTTTACATAAATGGGAAACACTGGACCCATTCCTACTAAAAACAGGGATAAAAAACAAGAAAACCTATGTTACATTGGAGATATTAAACTATGCAGTCAGAAAGGTGGCATTTAAAATAGTATTCATAAAAGTATACTTTTTGTGTTACAATTTTAAATATCATCTTCTTTTCCATTATAACCTTAACTAACTCTGTATGTGTGTGTAAATGGATGAGAGGATATGTAGATGATAGCTTAGGAAGAATCCTCATCAACAAACATATTAATGGTGATTATTTATTATATATGAGGGGATATTTTGGAAAGCTCAGATATTCTAAGCTCAGACAGTAAAGAATCTGCCTGCAATGCAGAAGACCTGGGTTTGATCCTTGGGTTGGGAAGATCCCCTGGAGAAGGAAAAGGGTACCCGCTCCAGCATTCTGGCCTGGAGAATTCCATGGTCAGAGAAGCCTGGTGGGCTGGTCACAGAGTCGGACACAAATGAGGACCTCCCATTTTCACCTCAAGAGACAGAAAGAGACTCTTGATGAAAGTGAAAGAGGAGAGGGAAAAAGTTGGCTTAAAACTCAGCATTCAGGAAACTAAGATCATGGCATCTGGTCCTATCACTTCATGGCAAATAGATGGGGAAACAGTGGGAACAGTGACAGACTTTATTTTTGGAGACTCCAAATTCACTGCAGATGCTGACTGCAGCTATGAAATTAAAAGACACTTGCTCCTTGAAAGAAAAGCTATGACCAACCTAGGGAGCATATTAAAAAGCAGAGACATTACTTTGCCAACAAAACTCTGTCTAGTCAAGGCTATGGTTTTTCCAGTAGCCATGTATGAATGTGAGAGTTGAACTCTAAAGAAAACTGAGTGCCAAAGAATTGATGCTTTTGAACTATGGTGTTGGAGAAGACTCTTGAGAGTCCCTTGGACTACAAGGAGATCCAACCAGTCTATTCTAAAGGAAATCAGTCCTGAATATTCATTGGAAGGGCTGATGCTAAAGCTGAAATTCCAATACTTTGGCCACCTGATGTGAAGAACTGACTCATTTGAAAAGACTCTGATGCTGGGCAAGATTGAAGGCAGGAAGAGAAGGGGATGACAGAGGATGAGATGGTTGGATGACATCGTCGACTCGATGGACATGAGTTTGAGTAAGCTCCAGGTATTGGTGATGGACAGGGAAGCCTGGTGTGCTGCAGTCCATGGGGTCGCAAAGAGTCGGACACGACTGAGTGACTGAACTGAACTGGACTGTAGCCCACAAGGCTCCTCTGTCCGTAGGATTTACCAGGCAAGAATATTGGAATGGGTTGCCATTTCCTTTCTCAGGAAATCTTCCTGACGCAGGGATCAAACCCATGTCCTCTGCATTGCAGGCAGATTCTTTGCTGTGATCCACTTGGGAAGCCCAGAATAGGCCATATCCTTGGTGTTCAAGGCTATACCTGGGTAAAAGATTATGCTGGGTCCAGGCACTTGAATTTCACTACTACGCTCATTAAGTAGGTTATGATTCAGTGATTTAGAAACACATTTGTTTCCCACCTGCTTCTACCCTTCAAAAATCTATTTTTCTTGGCAGAGTCACATCCAGAGATTTGGCTCTATATGAAGTTTGCATTTCCATTAATTCTGAAAAAAAAAAAATATAGTCAAGGTTTAATGCATACTTAAATTTTAGTTCAGTTTGCTCTTTTTATAGGCCCCAAGCACAGGTGTATCCAGCTTACACTGGTAATTATGTTATGATATTATGTTATTTTAAGCAACAATATTGCTTTTGCTGAGAAATAGATTAAATGTGTATAGAAATGACTTTGTATAGGGCTTTGTTGCTGAAATTATTCAGGTGTTACAATAATCAAGTCACCTAGATTTTAATAAAACAATAATTCATGAGATATTTATGACATCATCTATTCTGTCCCTGAGAGCATTTTAATTTGTAACATTTCTGTAATGCAAACAAAACATGAGTGGATATACAAACAGAATCTGGTAGAGTCAGCTACAAGTTGTAGACTCTAATATTTAAAGTTATAACTTTATAGGAAGACTTTGATTCTTTAATTATTTAGCAAATTATTATTTAGCTGACATATTGTGCAAGGATCACAATCCATATGTAAAAATGTAGAAAATGTCTATCCTACTAAAATGAAGTATTAGACATTACAGAGACTATGAAGAAATTAAATAAAAATTCCACTGTCAATGAATGAAACATATATTTAGAGATATGACAGAGAGACATCAGAGATTTCTAGAGATGAGGATTTAGAGGAACTCTTGCTTTCCTGGTGGCTCAGAGGGTAAAGTGTCTGCCTGCAATGTGGGAGACCTGGGTTTGATCCCTGGGTACGGGGAGAAGGACATGGCAACTCCACTCCAGTCTTCCTGCCTGAAGAATCCCATGGATGGAGGAGCCTGGTGGGCTACAGTCCATGGGGTCGCAAAGAGTCGGACACGACTGAGGGACTTCACTTTCTCTCTTTCATTTTATCCAAACTCTTCATTTCACAGTTGAGGAAACACAGGTCCCAACGGGAGAAGTGACTGGATTGAAATAGCTGTGAAGCCTCCAAAGGAAGAGATACAAGGCACAAGCAGTCACACCTAAGGCAAATGAAAAATCAACAGATTGATATTAAAAAATACATAGAACATATAAAAGAATGGATTAATGCCATTTGCCGCAACATGGATGAACATAAAAATTATCATACTGAATGAAGTCAGAAAAAGACAAATATCGTATAATATCTCATAAAGTGACACTAAAAAAATAATACAAATGAACTTATTTACAAAACAGAGATAGAGTCATAGATGCAGAAAACAAACTTATGATTAGCAAAGGGGGAAGGGGGAAAGGGATAAATTAGGAGATGGGTGTTGACATATACACATTACTATGTTTAAAACAGATAACCAGTAAGGAGCTACGGTATAGCACAATATTCTGTAGTAACCTACATGGGGAAAGAATGTAAAGAAGAGTGAATATGTGTATATGTATAACTGACTCACTTTGCTGTACAACGGAAACTAACCCAACATTGTAAATCGACTATACTCCAATAAAAAATTTTAAAAATACATTGAAATGATTAAATCAAATGAAAATATGGGACAATATTTGCAACATATGGGAGAGATGTAGCCTCATAACCCTGACATCAACTGTGCCATGACTGACTGTCCTCATCTCACAACCATGCCTCACACCCTTGAACCTCCTGTTCCAGCTCCCGAGAGAAACAAAATCCTTTCACAGGTGTCCACAGAACCCAGTCAGTATGATGTCAGTACCTCGGCTCAGGAGCGTCACGACGGGTCTGAATGGTGGTACATTAGGAGCCAGGGCTCAGAGTTCATGCTGACTGACATCCCTCTGGCTTTACTCTCATCTCTTTCTTCCTTCTATCTTTTCCCCTGTTTTCTCCCAGGATAAAAACAAAAGATAGCAGTCTTTATTTTTGAGAAGTAGAATTTTAGAAACAGAAAAAATAACTTCCTATAGTTTTTAAATTTTATCTTGTTTCTATTATTTTATACTAAAAAATCAAAACAGTAAACCTTCATACTAAAAAAAAAAAGGCAATTATTTTGATACAATCCACTTAATGGATCATAACCTAATGGTGTTCAGTTTTTAAAAATCATATGATACATGCAATTGACCTTCCTTCGGAAAAAAAGTTAAGATCAAAGGATGGAACACTTTATTGGTAAGAATACCTCTAATTACCAACTTATACAATTGTTTTATTTTCTAATTATTTGTTTTTATTGTTATGATATCTTCCTTCTTTATGTTTTGACAAGAGAAAATAGTACTGGGAGATAAAGAATATACTATTAAATATAAGTTGGCATATATTTAAAAATATTGTTTTTTAGATATTTTCCACATGTAACTCATTTGATCATTCTACTGTTTTTTTTTTTTTTTGTAACTCATTTTAAACAAACAAAATCTGTTATTAAACTCAAGGCTGTCTTCAGTTTACCTATTGATAAACAGAGCTGAGCTACAAAAAATTGAGTGCCTTACTTCATTTCAAGGTATGACCAAACACAATATTTTGGCATGGGGATAAAGTAACATTCTTGTGTTAGGCAACAAGAAGTGTGCTTAAGCTGCCTCCTTCATCCATATGAGTGACCTAGTAAGAACTATGACCTCTCTAGAAGCATGTATCACAGTCACCAAAAGTGGTCTGTCATCCCTTCTGTCTTTCTTATAACCTGGAGTTGACCCAGTAGAACACATCTGTGTTTTATGAAATTTATATTGTGGTCTAGTAATGGGTCATGAAATTAGTTTAGTAGATTGCAATCAGGATTTTTTTTGAAGAAGAGAAATACAGTGATACAGTAACAAAGAGAAATACGGTGTTTCTAGATGTGTCGACTGAGTTTGAAGGAGCAAACGTGAAGATCTTTTACCTCTGTTTACCTGTATTAGCAGAGGCTACCATAACAAAATATCACACACTGGATTGCTTGAACAGTAGAAATTTAGTTTTCCACTGCTCTGGAGACCAGAGTCTAAGACAAATTTCCTAGTAGGGCTGGTCTTTCCCAAGGCTTCTCTCTTTGGGTTGCAGACAGCAGTCTTCTTGCTGTATCCCCATCGGCCTTCAGTCGACACGTATTCTATCCTTCGTGTCTCTTCTTTTTATACACTGTCTATTGGATTAGGGCCTTAGCAACCTCTTTGAGACTTCATTACCTCTTTAAAGGCCTTATCGCCACTTGTCACATGGGGGTTAGGCCTTCAATATGTGAATTTTGCTGAAGACGCAATTTAGTCCATAACACCACCCTCCTTACTCTTTCCCTAAACCCCCACCACAGCTTTTGATGTAAATGCTAACATTGAAGATATCTCCTGCTATAGAGCAGAAAAATATTTGACTCAAGGTTAATGCGGAAACAAATTAAAAAAAACTTCAAGTGGAATTAAAGCCAGTGAAAGTGTAACCATGCTGGTTAAATGCATTTTAAGATAATTAAGCAGCAAGGTTTCTTTTGATTATTTTGAACTCACTGCTCTTCCCTTCAATAGCATACCTGCAGAGGTGTTCATTAATTTAAATTTAAAAATTGCATTTTAGAAATGTAGCTAGTTTCAGATTTGCTAGATTATAAAGCAAAAGATTACTTTGTAATTTTTTTTTTTATCTTTTGGCCCCGTGGCATGTGTGATCTTCGTTTCCTAATCAGGGATTTAATCTGCACCCCCTGCTTTGGCAGCACAGTCTTAACAACTGGACCAGCAAGGAAGTCTCTTACTTTGCATTTTAAAAGCAAAATTTAAACATATTTGGCACCTGATCATCGTAATCTTTTCCCAGAAAAAAGAATCATAACGTGTTACTTTTTTCTTTTTTTCCTATAGAAAGCTTTCAGATATCTCTATGATGCAGTACTGCGGTATAACCATGATAGTAAACCAACACATCCATGAAATACAAAGAGCATTCCTAGATCTTAAAGGAATTGTATGAAAATAAACGAAGGATATTCAAACAGCCAAGTAATGAATTACTTAAAAAATAGAAAGGAAAAATTGGTTAACTCTTTTCATTTATTTTTATTAGTTGGAGGCTAATTACTTCACAACATAAGAACATGTACATATAAATGAATCCATGTGAATGTTAAAACTGAACATAAATGAGGAAAACATAAATGAATATGTAATTGATTTTTGGAGTATAAAAAGACTTCTAAATATGAGAACATAGAACTGTCAAGGAAAAGGTTTTAAAATACCACTTTGTGAAAGATGAATTATTTCTTTTTCCAAAGCCAACATTAAGTTGTTACAAATGAGAGAGTGAACTGAAACCTTTGCCTCTGTTTCTTTTCTATATCCACTCAAATGTCATAAATTGCTAAAGGAGCAGGAGTAGTAAATTCACAAAGTCAAAGAGAAGAGAAGTGAAGATGATGCAATAGGACTTGGAAGCTAAGAAGGAAAAGGATGACTGATGACTGGCTTAGCAAACAAAGAAAGTAGAATTCTAAGTCAGCAGCAAGGAAAGCTGAGAAACAACTTGGTGTGTACTGCAGACCTCCAAAGTTCAGGAGTTGGTAGTAACAGGCTCCTCTTGAAGTGGAAGGGAGGCTTGAGCTGAAACCTGTCAACCGAACCAAAATTCACAACCTAGGGACTTCCTGGTAGTCGAGTGGTTAAGACTCTGTTCTTCCAATGAAGGGGGAGGAAGTTCAACCCTTGGTTGGGAAACTAAGATCCCACATACTGCATGGTATAGCCAAAATTTTTTTTAATAAAAAAGTAAAGATACTAAGAAATGCACAACTTAAAAGTTGAGAATTATGTTTTATTTGGAGGGCATACTGAAGTCTTAAGTGCAGGAGACAGCCTCTTAGATCATTCTGAGGGACTGCTCCAAAGAGGTAAGAGAGACCAAGATGTAAGATATATAGGAGTTTTGGCAAGAACTGTAAGGTAAGTGGAACACAAAAGACTATTGTTAGTTAAAGAAGAACTAGACATCTTAATGTATTTAGCACTGTCCTTTGTATGGGAAGACACAGAGTCTGGGCTCACTGAAATCATTCATTCGATATGCACCTTAACTATCTAAGGCCAACATCCTGTGTTCTCCATTCTGAATCCCCTGAGGGTGTGCAGTAGAGGCTGTGGTAGCAGTGGCTGATGACTTGGTGGCCTGGCCTGGCCACAACATCCTTTGTTTACTGAAGTGGTGAGTGACATTCTTTGTCCACAGAGGCTAGGAAAGAGGAGAAGTTCTGTTTAACAAGCAGTTGTATGCTGTGCTTAATCACTTAGTTGTGTCTCACTCTTTGCAATCCCATGGACTGTAGCCTGCCAGGCTCCTCTGTCCATGGTATTCTCCAGGCAAGGATACTGGAGTAGATAGCTATTCCCTTCTCCAGGGGATCTTCCCAACCCAGGGATCAAATCCAGGTCTCCTGCATTGTAGGTGGATTCCTTACCACCCACTAATCCTTGCACCGATGAAAAGCAGATGGGAGACTCTCCTTTTTTTATCCTGGCAAGAAAGTGAGAGGCGCATTCTCTGAAAAAGCAAAAGAGATGTTTTCTATGTTGGAGGACACCAGGCATAATTGTAGGCAGAATTATTTTGCTGATAATAGGCAGATTAGGGAAGTATACAATTGAATGCTAAGAAATCTCTCCCTTTGCTACTCATTTGGACTCAGCTCACAGAATTTTGGTGGCCAGAGCTAACCTTGAGGGTGGGAAAAGTAGAGGATTCTTTTGGGTGAAATATTGAACAGCCCAATAGAAATCAAAAATTACCTAGGTAATGCCTCCCACCCCTCAATGAAATAACATCAACAGCCACAAAGACTGCCCAGGGCATCATTAACCTACAGTGAAGCCCACAGTTGGCAGCTGTATGCCCAGAAAGACTGTATTAGTGATTTAGTTTCTCTTGCACATTAGTACACAGTCAAAGAAAATTAGACATCTAGAGAAAACTCCAATATGAAATAAAATATATTTTTTAAAAAGCTACTTAGAAACAATAGAGAAGATTCAAGGATATAGAAGCTTTAAAAAAAATGATAACACTCTCAGAGGGATAAAAGACTGATGCAGCATCTGAGAAGCATCATTGGGACAGAATTCTAAAATTTTACTTTAAGAAAAAGGTCAACTTCCCAAAAGGAAATTATAAATTTTTTAAAAAAAGAGTGATGAGGAAATCTTTCAGAATGTAGAGGAAAAAGATTTTAAAATTGAAAAGAAATTCAGAATATTTGCTACTTAAATAATAAATATTAAAGAGAGAAAGAGGAAAAAGAGGGAAGAAAAGGAAGAAAAGCAAGTAAAAATATTTCAAGAACATTTTTCCTAACTAAACGACAAGTCTCTGTAATGAAAGAGTACATTGAGTTCTTATTACAAATGAATAAGATGGAAACACACCAAGATACAACAACATGAAATTTCAGATACCCTGAGACTAAGAGAAAAATCCTAAAATCTTCCAGAAAGAAAATAAAAATCAGATTATATTCAAAAGATAAAAAAATTGAAATGAAAGCAGACTCTCAACAAGAACTTTTGTAGCTAGAAAGAAATGGAACAATGCTTTCCCAATTCTGAGGACAATTCCAGCTAGAATGTGTCAGCTTCAGGATTATTATCTGGGGAGTTTCTTCCATTTTGTTAGGGAGTCCATGATGTCAACATCATTAGTTTTCCTTTGCGGTCAAGATGTCACAGAATAAAATTTTCTAAACTCTGGATGGGGAGGATGTAAGCTGGTAACCAGAATTCTATGAGCTGAGTCCAGGAAATGAGTTGTGTGTCAATATCTGGACTATAAGAATTCTTCATACAGCCAGCAGATCAATAAAGTGTGTGGAGAATGAAGATATTCTCAGATATGCACCAGTTTAAGTGATTTTCAGTCAAAGCAAGGGACTAAGCAAAGAAAGCATAAAGCACAGAATCCAGAGAAGAAGGATTTAAAGTATGAATGAGGTGAGAAGCAGATCTGTGAGGATCCTATCTGCACAGCGCTCCCAGGGAACAGCGTGTCAGACTGCAGCTGCTCAGAGGCTCTGATCTAATAACTTCCAGTAGATTAAATTGACAGGATTCGTGACATGTGCATGCTCAATCATGTTTGACTCTTTGGGACACATGAGAATACTCCCAACCCAGGAACTGAACCCTCATCTTCTGAACTGGCAGGCAGATTCTTTACCACTTCTACCACCTGGGAAGCCCCCAATTGATGGATTATTTATTAAAAAAAAAAAAAAAAAAAGCTATTAGGAAGAAATGTATGCCATTTTAAGAGTGTTTGGGGAAGAATTAGACTGTTCATCTTTCATAATAAAGAGTAAAATTGTAGTGACTGATGCTTAAAAATTCAAGAAATGGAAGTAGAGATATCAGTACAACTGCCAAAAGAAAGAGTGAAAGCAAATTTTAATTCCTCTTAGAATGAAGACATTTATAGTGGGAGACTGAGCTATAGACAGACATTTATGATAGGAATAGTTGGATAAATAGTTGATAGGAAAACAGATGAGATGATAGAATGATTAAGCTTTCTAGAACTACTTACCCCTAAATTATTTGCATGTATACCTTAAAAAAAATTTAAAGTGAACTTAAAACATGTAGAAATTGAAAAGCAATAGTCAGCAGTAGAAACTACTTGTAACAAATATTACTTTAAGCTAATATTTATAAATTGCAAACTTTTAAAATTAAAAATATCAGTAACAGTCCAGTAAGAAAAAAAATGACCAGAGGAGAGATAATATGCAAGTAAGAAATGTCAAAAAGTACACTCTTTCTTAGTAAAAAACAATTGAAACAATAATGAGCTTTTTTTTACCCCCATCAAATTGGAAAATATTAATGAAGCTACAGTCTTCTACACTGAAACAGATGGTCTTGCATGGACTCCTTTATTGGATCTTTGAAATGATTTTATCTTTCCCAACAGGCATTTACCAATAAGTATAGAGAACTTTAAAAATTCTCCTTTTATTTAACCAGTAATTCAATTTCTAGGACTCTTTCCAAAGGAAATAAAATCAGAATTGTAAATAAAGTTTTATGTGTGGGGAAATTGGAAGCAACTTAAACATTCAAAATTATGCTGTTTCTGTGTGTTTCTTAGTCTGGCTGCTGTATATACCAGTGTTTTCAGTTTGTGAACATTTGTCAAACTGTAGAATAATGATTTGTTCACTCTTCTGTGTCTGTGTATATATAATGCAATAAATGCAACAGTAAAAAGAAAATGGTTAAACACTTAAAAACCATAAATTTAAAAAACTCAATAAAATGAAATGTTCATATTATAAATGAAAAAGCAGAAGTATAGATACATATTACATATTTTTTGAAGTAGCAGCATAAAAAGTAAATACACAATGTGCTATAGAATTCTGTTATAGGAACATATTCTTATTTTATAATGACATCTAAAATAATAATATTGAAAAAACTACATTTGTGTAACAAATTTTGGCAAAATTTTTGTAATTTGTGATGCATTTTCTCTTTTCTTTATCAAAAACTTCTGTTATCTAAGTCATTGTGTAATGAGTGCAATACATTTTCTCTCCTTTGATGTTTATTTTCTGACAGTCTTAATTGCTCTTCTGAACATATGGATTTTTACGATGAGAATATATCATGAACATTTATTTACAACAACAATTCACAGTAGGAAACAAGATGCAAGGCACAGGAGCAAGAAACTAAAACTTAAAAGAACAATGGCCAAAAATGTCTATGGATAAACCTAAATTATTTATAAGATCTTTATTGTAAAATTAAAAAATCTTATTTTCCTTAATTATTGCATATAAGCAATACAATCAAATATTAGCAGGATTTGTTTTGAACCTTAAAACTGATTCAAAGATGCATAAGAACAATGTTCCAAGAAAATTTTTAGGAAAAAGAACAACAAAAAGGAAACTTTCTCTATTAGACATCGACATGTTATAAAACTATCAAAATTAAAAAGAACACTGGTTTTGGCAATTGTCAAATAGGCCCACTGAACAAAGCAGAAAGCTCAGATTCAGGCTTTTTACATATGACAACTTGATGAAAATGGTGTTACATAAGTTTTAGAAATGATTCAGTAAATGATAAGGAATAATTAGTTCACGACACGGAGCCAAGATAAAGTCTGATTCCTGTCTTCCACATCATATATTACTCCAAATGAATACTTGGACTAAATGTGAAATAAAGGAACAGAGGAAGTTACATGTATAATAACTGTTTGACCATAAGTAAACATAATGCAAATAATAAGAAATTTAACAGTATCACAAGTATAGACTTTATTCAAAAAAGAATAGCAACACCAGTATTAACAGATAGGTGACAGAATAAGATATTCACAATCTCTAAAACTGGCCATGATTTAAAAGCTAGTATATACAACCACTCCTTGTAAAACAGCAAGAAAAAAAAAATACCCCAAATACTGAACAAAGAATATGAAAAAAATATTCAGCCCCACTCATAATCAGATAAATATACTTCAACTAACAAGATAACTTCTTAACTCTACTACAATGGCAAAAGAAAAAAAAATTTTTTTTAAACCCTTACTATATGGAGATATACAGGGAAACAAAAGCCTTCAAGCATTTCTGATGAAAGGTTTAATCAGAGCAAGATTTCTGGAGACAAATCTGATAGCACTTAATGAAATTAAGTATGTGTTAACCCAATAATACAGCAATTCCATTCCTGGATGTGTAGCCCTGAGAAATTTTCACACAGCTCCCTAAGAGGATGAAGGATGTGTTGACATGAAGTTGGAGGCGGTCCAGATCTCCATCCCAGGGGAATTGATGAGCAAATTATGATTCGAAATAGGACAGAACTCTCTGCAGTAGTCACTAAGTAAACGTGACTACTGGAGTAAAGAGAACTAATAAGGAGATTGATAGCATGCCATATGCGAAAAACCCAATAAAACATACACACACAACAATGTTGCATATTTTTCAAGGAGATGTGTATACTTAAGGACCACACAGAAGGTGGATTAGCAGGATGATATTAACTATACAAGAGTCATGATGCTTGTACAGCTTGGGAGTTTGAAAGAAAATGGAAGAAAGGAAGAATCAATATAAAACAAAAGAGGAGCCTTGTAAATCACAAATGCCAGTAGTTGGGGATTATAATTAACTCAATTCTGTGACCTTGAATCTTTATTATATAAATAAATATACATTTAAATTTCTAATCTGTATTTTTCAGCCAGCACAGCAGGTGATTCTTAAACAAGAGGGCTATGGACAACACTTCGACAAGCACTGATGAAGGTCTGAAATGCTAGGGCCCCACAATGATGAGCCTTGTGATTTCACCTTACAATCAGGCCATGCTACTTCTCCATGGTACCCAGAACTCTTAACTCCCCATCCCCACCCTAATCCCTGGGCCTGGAAATGCACTCACCTTCTCCCAGGTGTTTAATCAAACACTAATCTAGTTCCTGCTATGAAGGGATTTTGTGGTTGTAATTAAGGTCTCAAGTCTGTTGACCTCAAAATAGGGAGATTATCTAGTAAGTTTATTTAATCACAGGAGCCCTTTCAAAGTAAGGAATTTTCTCCAATAGATCACAAACCAAGAAATGAGAGAGAGACACTTTCTAGCCTGGAAGAAAGCCACATTTTGGCTGTGAAGTACCCTGTGGCAAGAAATTAAGGATGGCTGCTAGTTGTTGAAACTGGTCTCTGGCCAATAGCTGGAAGGAAATGGGGACCCCCGTCTTTCAGCTGCAAGGGGGTGAGTTCTGCCAACAATCTGTGAACTCAGAAGAAGAACTCAAGTTTCAGACAGAACTATAGCCTCGACCGACACATTGATTTCGGCCCCTGAGCAAAGAATCCAACCAGCTGTGCCCAGACTTGCCACCTACAGAAACTGTTATGCAATTAATCTACAACTTGTAAGGCCAGTAGGCTTGTGGTAATTTCCTGAGGCAATGGAAAATTACCGCAATCTCTGGGTCTTTGCCTGTGTTACTCTCTCTCTTCCTGCTGATAGTCCAAGGCTTTTCCTCTGCTCACTGGCTCTGTGATCCTTCATGCCTCAATTCAAGATTACCATCTTTTGAGATGTCCTTGATATCTATTCCCCTATAATATATGTATTTCTACTACTTCACTGATAATGTATTATTTTTAATAATATACTTACATGACTGTTTCTCCTGCAAGTATAAATTCGTTGAGAACAGAAACTTTGTGCCATTTATCTTTATGTCCTTAGTCCCAAGGACAAAGAATGGCATATTCTAGACTGCAAGTAGATGCTTATTGAATGAATGAAAGTCAAGAGAACATAAGATAAAATCCAGGTTTCTGGATGACTGAAAGGATGGTAATTCCATCAACTAAAGCTAGGTATATGTGCTTGCTAAGTCTCTTCAGTTGTGTCCAACTCTTTGCGACCCAGTGGACTGTAGCCTGCCAGTCTCCTCTGTCCATGCGATTCTCCAGGTAAGAATACTCAAGTGGGTTGCCATTTCCTCCTCCAGGGGATCTTCCCAACCCAGGGATCAAACCTGCATCTCTTATGTCTCCAGCATTGGCAGGAAGGTTCTTTACAACTAGCGCCCCCTGAGAAATCCAACTGGCACAGTGACCATGGAATTTATTGTCCACTTGGGGCACTTCTGAGTGAAAAGGTGTGCTACTAACAACTACTCAAGGATAACTAGGACTGTTCTTGGTTCAACTGTAATATACATTTTAGTTTCTCCTACATATAGACTACAAGAAGCCCCAATGTTGTGTAAAATTGTATCTCCTTTAACTTGGCAAGGCACCACATTTATAAACACTTGGTGTAGGACTTCCCTGGTGGTCCAGTGCGTAAGACTTCACCTTCCAAAGCAGGTGGTACAGGTTCAATCACTGGAGAGCTAAGATCCCACATGCCTCATGGTCAGAAACACAAAACATAAAACAGAAACAGTATTGTAGCAAAACCAATAAAGACTTTAAAAATAGTCCATGTTAAAAAAAGTCTAAAAAATAAATGTTTGGTGAGCTTAAGTTGAGGATGTTTCATTTCTTTAGCATAATTTCTTTGTCTCCCATATACCTACTCAGATCTGGGTTTCTCATTGGTTTCGTGTTTATTAGGACTGCCTAAGGAATTATTTCCTTCATTTTGCTCACCAAATTAGTTCCAATACTGAATATTTACAAGATAGGACACAGCTTAGCTACTGAACAAAAACAACAGCAAACATCTCTATGGTTATGGGCAAAGCACACTTCTCAAAGTTTAAAATTGGGCAGTTGTAGCCTTGACCAACACCTTGATTTCAGCCCCTGAGCAAAGAATCCAACCAGCTGTGCCCAGACTTGCCATCTACAGATACTGTGATGTTATTGATGCATGTTGTTTAAGGCCACAGTATATGCAGATGGCAAGTCAAGGACCATAATTTTTATATAAACAAAGGAGCTATTTATAAGAATAACAATGAGCTCCTGACATGTCAGACATTTACTAAACAAGATGTATATACTAGTTCTTTATGTATCTGAGTTGTGTGGTTTCCTGAACTGTTCTGCAAACTGAAAATATCATATAATGAAAGTGTTCAATTTTTAAAGAAAATTATGCATCAGATAGTTATAAAATAATGATGATGACTTGACCTTTCATTCTATAGAGATATATAATCCTTGTGAGCACACTGAAAAATTCCAACTTTATCACTTACTGATTATGCAACCTTGGGAAAGTTCTTTGGTCCCTTTTTATTTTGGTTTCCTATACCTAAATTGGCCTTCCCAGGTGGCGCTAGTGGTAAAGAACCCACCTGACAATGCAGGAGATATAAGAGACATGGGTTCGATCCATGGGTTGGGAAAATCCCCTGGAGGAGGGGCATGGCAACCCACTCCAGTATTCTTGCCTGAAGAATCCCATGAAGAGAGGAGCCTGGTGGGCTATAGTGCATAGTCCAAGAAGTCCATAGTCCAAAGAGTCAGGCACGACTGAAGCAACTTGGCATGCATGCATGCCTAAAATAGGGATAATAAAAGAATTTTCTCATGGGACAGTCATTAGGATTAAATAAATGAGCACAAATAATTTCAAAAGAATCTGGCACAAAATAGTTGCTAAATAAGCAGTTTTCATTTTGCTATAATATCCCATGTTTTTAGAGTCTACTAATATTTAAAGAGATTAAATAGAGCTAGTCTTGAAGTCCTAAGGTTCTTGATCTTAGTACAATGCTCTGTGGCTCTTTCCTGATATGATGGTATATTTATGGATATTGTATTAGTAGTTGAATTAGCAGACTATCTTCCAAAGATGGGCATGCAAATGACTTCTATCCCACCTCCTCTTTTGAAATGTGACTTTGCCATTCTCCTGAAGATGGAGTTTATTTCTCTACTCCCTTGAATCCTGGTGGGCTCTGTGTGACAGCTTTGCCTCATAGGATACGGCTGAAGAGACTCTTTGCAGTTCTGGGTATAGCCCTTAACAGCCTCACAGCTTCTCCTTTCTGTCTCTTGGAGTGTTTCCTCTTGGTACCAACAGCCACGCTAAAAGTCCAAGTCTAATGAGAGACCATGTGTAAGTGCCTTGGTTGTTTGCCAGCTGGGCACCAGGTCAAGAGCCCACATCCTGCCAACAATGTAAATGCCCACTTTAGCCTTTCTCACCCATCCAGCCTCCGGATAACAACAGCCTAACATAACATGACATCACACGAAGCAGAAAGAAATTATAAAACGTTTGTCACTATATTGGGGCACGGCTTATTATGTCACAAGGGACAACTAATAGTTACGGGTCTATATTGTTTACGTAGAATTTTGAGGCAGAACCAAGGTTATATCACTATTTAAAGCACTATTTCTCTGGGAAAGGTTTAGTGGATTCTTAGCAGATGGCATAGAAATCAGATTTAGATACTGTATTTGTAAGTCAGCACCACATGCATTAAAGCTCATCCAGACTTTCAGCAATACTTGATATTTTTGTGGGCAGAGCTCACCAGGAGAAAAGCTAAGAATATGAGTTGGACATGCTTTATTATTGGAATTCAGTGTCATCCTATTTTGCTCCATGTTCACCCTCTTCCTCTCTTCCTTTCCTTGATTGTTTGAATGTCTAGCTGCTACCTATGATTACCTATGACTCTCCAACTAGGAAAGATCTTGACTCCAGATTTTTCTTTCTCCCATCAAACAAATCAAAACCTATTTTCAGTGAACTTAAAATACTCTAACAAAAGATGAATGATGAAATGCTACTGAGACTAGCATCGCATATATGTAACTCCCTTCAGAGATATCTGCATTTCAGTGAGAGTCACAAACTCAATTCAAAGTAATGAATGCTTAATGGTGAAGGTAACTAGAATATTCTTTAGGCTTAATCATCATTCTTACCCAGGACATTTATGTAGACACTAGTTAAGATCTGCAAGACAAACCAAATGGTGGATATAATACAAATATATATATATATATATATATATATATATATATATTTAAAGCAATTTCAGAGAAATAATTAATTCACATGATGATGTCAGTGTCAGTTGTAAACATTTTTTTTCTTTTGAACTAGTAGACCTTAGTTCAGTCATTTATACACATCCATTAGGCATACACATTTGAATTTCTAGAAGTATATTCCCATTTCATATGGTATATTTCTTGGCTGAAATCCAGCTTCACATGCTGATTTACATAATGCAGTTTGAATTAAGACAGAGGCTCTGAAGCCAAACACCAACTTCCCTCTATAAAGAGACTATAAATAGTTTCCTGATGAATATAGGTTAGTGGCTGTCTTCTGTCTTCTTCCGGCCTTAATTGCTGGCTCTCTGATTTTCAGCTATTTTATCTATGTAGCTGTTCATGTCCTCAATAGAAAATAGCCATTCATTATGAAATTTATTAATTAGCATTCTATTTGTAGTTCTATTGTGAAAATCAATCCTTCATTTACCTTAAATTAAACATTTTGCCTGTGTTGGAACTCTGTGTTCCTATAAATATTAACTAAGGCAAGTTCCTCTGGGAGAATGAAACTATCTGAATTTTGCATACACTTGCAAAATTCCAGGACATTATCTCCTACGTAATGACTATCATAAACTAAGGAGCCTGCTGCCTAAAGCTAAAAAATGATTTATAGAGAACAAATGGTGAGCATTACCCCAGTTAAAGTATTGGTTAAGAACAATTACTCTCATGGACAGTAATCTATGTTTAGAGTTTAAGTATTTGAATACATGATAGACTCCTATTAAATATCATGAGTGCATCTCTAGATAATTAGCCATCTAATAAGCTTTGATATAAGAAAGACAAATTGTTCCAAGTAAAGCCTTTATAATTTAGATGTTTTGTTTGAGAATTCTAAGAACCTTCCATATGCCCAGTCTGGTGAAGTTCTAATTTATTCTCAGTATTTTCAGTTGGTTAAAAAAATAAAAAAGGACTTCTGCCAACTACTACTACTGATACTGTTCCTCCTTGGGTGAACATTTCTACACGATTTACCTGAATCACCTACTTTAAAAAATTTTAAGACACTTAAAATGATGATTAATCATTAAAAAAATGTTACCTCAAGAGTTATTTTCTAAAGCAAGAATTTAAAATTAAATTTAAAGCACAAATTTGCAGGTGCATTGGTTTTCAAGACATAAATGTGAATGCATCACTCACAGTGTAAATTGCCAATAATCTCAAGGCATAGTAAGAACTATAAAGATACTTTATAAAGTTTGCTATAAAAATATCTACAGCTCAAAAATATTGCATGGTCCCCTAGCAATCAAATACCAGAGTGAAGTTCAAGATTATCTGGGATTAGGTCAGCAGCTTCCCAAGAGAATGAGGGCCCCTAACCTCACTCCTGGGAAATCTTCCTTTTTGTGGGTGATGCAGGCTCTGGGGAGCCACAATCTTTTGTGGTTTCACTGACTTAACTAAATAGTTTTTAATTCAGCACAGTATTTCATGAGTTCATTACATTCCTTCAATTAGAAGTATGCCAGGCTTTATTTGCTATGGGTTTTAAATATTACTATTTTTTTTAGGCTTAAATGACCATCAATATTTGCTACAGATCATGTTCTCTGCCTTCTCCTTTCCTCTATGCTGATTTGTTTTTTCCATTGATTATTGCAATCCTTGAGCATTTTTCTGAAAAAGAGTCTGTCGATTTTATATTTCTAGTGCTGATACATCTTAAAATATTTTAAGAATATTTTAAATTTCTCATCATTTTTACCATCATCAGAATTTTGTTAATATCTGGTACATTTTTCCCAATATGGATAAGCCTAAAGAAATTCTGCAAGCAGTAGGATAAAACCACTCCTTAATTTCTATGTCCTATATTCAACCAATCCTCCTGCCAATGCAGAAGATACAAGAGATAAGAGTTTAATCTCTGGGTAGGGAAGATCCCCTGGAGTAGGGAATGGCAACCCATTCCAGTGTTCTTGTCTGGGAAATCCCATGGAGAGAGCAGGGCCTGGCAGGCTATAGTACATGAGGTCGCAAAAAGTCAGACATGACTGAGCTATTGAGCACATACATACTCAACCCAATATACTGGCCTTGTCAGTACTGAGATCAGAGCCTTCTGAGCAAACTTTTTAAAAAGCCATTATCTCAGCTTATTTTGGGTCAGAATCTTCATCCTTAATTCAATTTTCATACTTTCTTAGAGAAAGCTTATAGAACTTCACATTTTAAATTTCAAATTTGCTTATAACCTATATAATATGTCATCTATTCAACATAACATTTACCTAGATAATAAACATTTCTATCAATTATTTGGATGTTTATTCCAAAATATAGGAGCAAGTTAAAACTGCTAATAGAAGATTGTTCAGCCTTCAAACCTAAGAAGTCATTTCTCTCTAACTTTACTAGTAACCATGAATATTTTAATATAATCTTTATACCAATCTGATAGGCAAAAAAAGAGCAGCAAAGCCCTTTGAAATATTTCAACAACCACATTTCCATGCACCGAAAAGGAAAACACAACATAAAAATTTCCAGTTAAAAGAAACTATGACAGCTCCAGGAAGGATTAGGTTATGCATTTAACAAGTCCCACTGGACTAGTCTATTGGCCATTTGCACACCAGGATCACTTAAAGATTTTTTAGAAGTAACCAAATCTATCACTGTTTTTCTTTCAAGGTTTTTACCCTTGGATTTACACTTAGAAGGATTTCTGAAGTTCTAAAAAGGTTTTTTTTCAAATAAAATAATAAAAGTGTTTTTTTGTTGTTGTTGTTAAATGATGGTCGATGATAAGTTAAAATGGGATCATGTTGTAAACGTTGTAGATTCTTCTCAGTTCACAAGATTTTATTTTATGAGTCATATGTACTTCTGGAAATCAGATCTGAAATTCCTATAATCAACTACAAAAAGAGGAGGCTACACTGAATTGCTGATGGTAACAAGTGCTATGTAGCAGTGGAACTCCAGAGATAGAAATGACAGAGTTGCACTCAAGGTAGGAGAGAATACATTTCCATAAACAAAACTTTGTGGTCAATCCTTTTATTTGACTTAAAAGCCCCTGACCTTTCAGAAAAACTTCTTTCAGACACAAATACTCTATTCCACATGAATTAGAAAAGAGAGCTTTACAATGGAAAGAATTGGTTCTCTCTCCCTCTCTCTTTAACTCCAGTGAAATAAGGGAAAACTTCCTTTATGTTGCTGTCAATGACATTCCAAATTTATCCCATTACTAAAATAGACTACAACAACCAAGAAGTTTTTCTAAAATATACATTCAGCTTCTTTTATGCACTCAGTTCAGTTCAGTCTCTCAGTCGTGTCCTACTCTTTGCGACCCCATGAACCACAGCACGCCAGACCTCCCTGTCCATCACTAGCTCCCAGAGTCCAGCCAAACCCATGTCCATTGAGTCAGTGATGCCATCCAACCATCTCATCCTCCGTCGTCCCCTTTCTCCTCCTGCCCTCAATCTTTCCCAGCATCAGGGTCTTTTCAAATGAGTCAGTTCTGCATCAGGTGTTCAAAGTATTGAAGTTTCAGCTTCAACATCAGTCCTTCCAATGAACACCCGGGACTGATCTCCTTTAGGACAGATTGGTTGGATCTCCTTGCATTCCAAGGGACTCTCAAGAGTCTTCTCCAACACCACAGTTCAAAAGCATCAATTCTTCAGCACTCAACTTTCATTATAGTCCAACTCTCACATCCATACATGACCATTGGACAAACCATAGCCTTGACTAGACGGACCTTTGGTGACAAAGTAATGTCTCTGCTTTAATGCATTAATTTAACCAAAATCCTGTCCTCTATCTTGATTTCTTTCTGTCTTCAGTTTAGAAAATTCCAAGTTCCTGTTCCATTATATTTCAAAGATGGGGGACCCAGTAATGATTTCCCTTTTTGTTGTCCTTGTTCAGTTGTTAAGTCTTGTCCATGGACTGCAGCACGCCAGACTCTTCTACCCTCTGCTATCTCCTGGAGTTTGCTCAAATTTATGTCCATTGTGTCGTTGATGCTATCTAACCATGTCATGCTCTGCCGGTCCCTTCTCCTTCTCCTCTTCAATCTTTCCCAGCATCAGGGTCTTTTTCAGTGAGTCTGCTCTTCACATCAGGTGGTCAAAGTATCAGGGCTTCAGCTTTAGCATCAGTTCTTCCAATGAATATTCAGGGTTGATTTCCTTTAGGATTGACTAAGTTTGATCTCCTTGCAGAGATTCTCAACAGGCCTTTCCTTTAGCTTTTTTAAATACCTCACTTCTATACAAATGCCAAGAAGACACAAGAAGTAGAAAATTTTATTAAGATAGCAGAGTCTTATGAATATCATTTTAGAATATGGACACCCCAGACCAAAATTTTAATTGGCATCTGTTTGTATGTGCAAAAAGTAAGAAACAAATCCCCTGGGCCCAAAAGAAGGAAAGAAATCATCAGGGAAATTCCATTTTGATGTGTCAGATCCATCTTGGAAAGATGGAGAAAGATTATGTTGATAATCCCAGTGACTGTCAAGTTTATTATTTGGCCAACATTAAAAAAAGAAAAATCCGGTAATAGGCTATTTTCTCTTATTTGACTTTAAAAAAGTAGAAAATCATATCCTGAGAACACATGAATATATCCTAAAGGGATATGCATGATTTTCTCCTCCTTGGTATAGTATAATACCGTGGTGTTGATATTTTTATATGACAGAATGGGTGGAAAAGAATCTCCCATCCAAAAATCACTGAGAACTTTATGTGCCCTATTTTGTAACTCTTTAAAATAACTACCTATTCCTTTACCACAAAAACCTTCTTCTTTTTTACTTTTTTCCTTGGGAACCCATTAAGATTTCTTCAGTATATTTGGTGAAAAGAGAAGCGTTTCAAAGTGTATGATTCAGTCCACTGTTTGGAAACTTGGACTAAGAAGACGACACATTTTTATACCCTATAAATGGAGTGTGACTGACTAAGAAGCTGCTATTCTCAGACAAGTCATGGGATGAGAATATCTGTTAGAGTCTTTTTTATTCTTAAATGAAGTATACTTAACTTACAATTTTTTTCAGGTATACAGCAAAGTCACCCAGTTATATATATATATTACAGAATACTGAGTAGAATTCCCTGCACTACACAGTAGGTCCTCCTTGACTATCTCTTTTATATACAGTATTGTGTGGGCGCTCAGTCATGTCCAACTCTTTGCAAACCCATGGACATCAGTCTACCAGGCTTTTCAGTCCATGGAATTTTCCAGGCAAGAGTACTGGAGAGGGTTACCCTTTTCTCCTTCAGGGAATATTCCCAACCCAGGGGTCGAACCCTCATCTCCTGTATTGGCAGGCAGATCCTTTATCACTGGGCCACCTGGGAAGCCCAGGTGATATGTATATATGTATATATACATGTATATATATGTATATGTATATATACATATACATATGTATATATATATGTATATATATGTGTATATATATGTATATATATGTGTATATATATATATACATATATAGTAGTATGTATATATTGATCCCAAACTCCTAATTTGTCCCTCTTGGTAACCATAAGCTTATTTTCTATATCTCTGAGTCTGCTTCTGTTTTGTAAATAAGTTCATTCAGATTTTGCATATAAATAATATCATATATGTCTCCATCTGACTTCACTTAGTATGGAGAATATCTGTAAGCTTCTACAACTCCTAACAAAAAATATCTTCTTATTTCTCTCCATACTTTGGATTATCCTTTATTGAAAATTCAATCACTCCATTTTAAATAAGCATTTGATGATTAACTTCTATAATATTTCTACAGAATGAATGTGTGTTGGTGTGAAGAGCAAGTCTGTTTTGTTTTTATTTAGCCCAAGTGTGGGGTTCTGTATTTAGAATCTTTCATTTTAGCTACTTAATATTTTGATTGCTTTCTGATTTCTTATGAAATAATTTGATAGTTTCCTCGACCTGTTTCCAACAGAGTGAGCATTAGTTCAATGTACTTTTTTTTAAAATCAAGATTTTTTAAATTATTTGTTCACTTTGGGATATACTCGGTCTTTGATGCTGCACGTGGGCTATCTCTAGTTGTGGAGAGCAGAGGCTACTCTCGGGTTGTGGTGAACAGGCTTCTCATTGCAGTGGCTCTTCTTGCAGAGCATGGGTTATAGGGTGCATAGTAGTTGTAGTTGTAGGCTCAGTTGCTCTGAGTCTTGTTGAATCTTCCTGGACCGTGCATTGGCAGGTGGATTCTTAACCACTAGACCACCAGGGAAGTCCCCAGCGTGACTCTTAAAGGCTTAATAATTTTGACATCTAAAAACTAAGACCACTGCTTAAGAAGGAATAAAGATCTTTGCCTATGAGCAGCAGTCATGAAGCTACTCAAAAAATCCATAGGATCTCTTCCTAGGTTTTTGTACTCACTTGTTTGTGTTAAGTTCAAATGTGATGATCCATCTGAAAATGAACTCTTTGGAAGGATAATGCCTGAACCCTAACTTGTGATCTTTAGTTTTTGTTGTGGGTTCCTATCTTACTGTCATTTAGTGAGTCTTTGTTTTCTACAAAAACATCACAACAGAGCCAGGGTCTAGGCCACACACACAAACATTCTAGACATTCTTTACATTGTTGATGGAAGCAGCCCAGGTAATGACTAAAAAGACTTGAACACTGAGAGCCTTTCATTTTAAGCCCTTTAACATTCCAACATTCCTGTGAATGAAATATAATTCATATTTATGAATGAAGCTAATAAGGAAAAATGGATCCCCTGAAAATATAGTATCATAAAAAAATAGAAATACCTTGAGTCCTACAACAAATGGCTTCTTTTGATACTTGTTCAAACTTGCTTCAGAAAATAGCAGAGTTTAGGAATTCTTCTAATGCCTCTTTTCCCAGATTAAACCTTCAAAAAATCCTTACACATTTGTTAAGTAGACTTAGAAATTCATTGTTATAGAAAGAAGAAAAAGGAGCAATTAAAATCGCTAGTTACTGTACTGCGTAAAATTATAAAGCTTTTATATCACTTTTTCCAGTGATTGTTTTGTCTATTACTGCAATAGTATTAATTTTTTGGATTTAAAATCCAGAGTTTGGGCCCACTGGAAATAAATTCATAATGAAAATAAATCACTTGGCTTATAATGCTTATTATTCGTTATTTTTTTCTCCCCAGTACCCCTTAAGAGACATTTCATATATATTAATTCATCCAAGCCTAATCTAGTGCCTTGTAGGCGGTAACCAGACTCTAAATATTTATTTATTTTTGGCCATTTGTACATCTTCTTTGGAAGAAATATCTATTCAGGTTCTTTGCTTATTTTTTAATTGGGTTATTTATTTTTTGCTGTTGAGTTGTGTTTCTTGCATATTTTGCATATTAAACTCTTACTGGCTATGTGATTTCCAACTATTTTTTTCCCATTCTGGAAGTTCCCTTGTCATTTTGTTGATGATTTCCTTTGCTGTGCAAAAGTTTTTAAGTCTGATATATTTTCACTTTGTTTATTTTTTATTTTGTGGCCATTGCTTCTGTTATTAAATCGAAAGAATTATTTCCAAGATTAATGCCAAGGAACTTAACCCTTATGTTTTCTTCTAGGAGTTTCATAGTTTCAGGTTTTATGTTCAAGTTGATTTTGAGTTGATTTTTGTGTATGGTGAACTATAAGAATCCAGTTTTGTTCTCTTTCATGTGAGTATCCAGTTTTTCCAACACAATTTATTAAAAATGTATTATATATTTTTTGCTTCTTTGTCATGCTTTACAAAGTGGCTTTATTTCTGAGATCTCTATTCTGCTTCATTGATCTACATGTATGTTTTATCCCAATACCATACAATTTTGATTAGTATTACTTTGCAATGTATATAATCTGAAATTAGGAATTGTGTTACCTCCAGTTTTTTTTCTTCTTCCTCAAGATTTCTTGGGCCATTCATGGTCTTTTGTCATTCCATCCAGATTTTAGGATTATTTCCTCTGTTCTGTGAATAGTGCCATTGGAATTTTGATAGAGATTGCTTTGAATCTGCAGATGGCTTTGAGTAGTGTAGGCATTGTAACAATATTTATTCCTCCAATCAATGAACACAGAGTATTTTCTCATTTTCTGGTGTTCTTTTCAGTTTCTTTCATCAATATCTTACACTTTTCAGTGTACAGGCCTTTTGCCTCCTTGGTTAAGGAGGCATCTTCAGTGGAATACATCTTGGGTAAAAGATGTGTACACACACATGCAAGGATGCTGAGATGCATCAAATATGAACTCTGAAGCAGGCAATTCAAAATGATTGGCCAAAGGAAACCCAGAAGTGCCCCATAAAAATGACCCAAACTACCATGAGAGTGCAACTCAGCAACTCTCCATCTGAGCCCGCCCATGTGTCTATCCACATATGCTGTACTCTTTTTCCTCCTAATAAACACTTGTTTCACTACTTTCCATCTAGTGGAAATTATTTTCCTGCAAAGCCAAAGGGCTAGGGCCTTATCACTGACCACTGGTCTAGCGGCTGAAATTTGGTGCTTTCATTGCCACAATCTGACCTCAATCTCCAGTTGGGAACCAAAGCCTTGCTTTAAGCTGAGGCCACCTGAGATCAATATAATTTACTGAACAGGGACCTTGGGTTTGCAAACCCTCCATGACAGACAAGAAAAAGTAAAAGGTTAAGGTATCAATTAAAGTTAGGTATCAATGAGATTTAAAAAAGCACACTTAAAGATACTTTTGAGAAGCTTGTCTCTTCAAAGAAATGGCTTTTAAATAAAACCGATCAAACACCAACTAGATAATTTCAGTTCTCTTCCAAAAATGGCAGCCCAAAATGCAAGAGTTTCAGCCAGATAGGAGTCACTTATATGATATGTCACTACCCCAGGAGTTAGTTCAGTGCTCTAATGGCTAACAATCACAGCACAATTACCAAATTGACAAATTTGACCTTTAAGGGGTCTGTATTTGTGTTGGATTCAAACCACCTTTAAATACAAAAAAGCATATTTTTAGATGTGATAGAAATGCATCATAGAGTTGCCAAATAATATAGCCTAAATTCTGATTGAGTGATGCATTCCACTTGACTCATTTCCGTCATGTCCGACCCTTCGTGACGCCATGGACTGCAGCATGCCAGGCCTCCCTGTTCATTGCCAGCTCCTGGAGTTTACTCAAACTCATGTCCATTGAGTCAGTGATGCTATCCTGTGGTTTCAGCATCTCCTCCCACTAGCAGATGCTGAAACCACACACTCATTTTTTTATTTTTTAATTTGAGTCAATTTTCATCTTTCTGGAGCCATGTATGAGTTTGATTTGGATTTATGGGGAAAAAATGAGGAGATTCCATTCCACGTAGCTAGAGCAGTAACGTTGAGATGGCAAAGGAAGCCATGGGAAGCCACATTCTCTACCTAGTTGCCACCACAAAATCAGAAACGGACACTTCACACGAAGCCACTCACCACATTGCAGCCGCATTGGCTTACCGTATTCAAGTCCTTATTTCTTTCACTGGCATTCCTTTTCTTCTCTCATTCTAGTAAAATTGCATATAGAAAAATGGAAACTTGATATTTAGACATTATTCCCCTTGTTTTAAACCTGTAATTGACAGATTGCAAGGAAAGCAAACTCAAAAATCAAGGAAAAGACAGGATGTGTTCTGTTTCAAGCCACTCTGTCTTAAACTGACTCTTTGATACAAAGTGTTCAGATATGAGAGGTACTCATTATTTTAACCACATAAAATATTCCCTTTGAAGGCACAAGGCATTTCTATGACATCAGATTTGACAAATGAGGATCAATCCTCATAAAACTATGGTTATTTTCCCTCTTACTACATTTATGCTTTTATTAGCTTCCCAAAGGCATTTAAATGGCTACTGTCTTCAGTGAAGCTACAGCAGATTTCTTGAGTCAGAGATAAGGCCCTTGCACATCTGCAAAGGATAATCTCCAGGCAAGAATACTGGAATGGTAGCCATTTCTTCTCCAGAGGATCTTTCCCACACAGGGATCGAACTCAGGTTTCCTGCATTGCAGGCAGATTTTTAAATGTCTGAACCACCAGGGAAGCCCTAATTTTACACATGTATTATAGCTTAAAGAAGTTCTCAGCTACCCTCCCTTTTCCACAAATAGGTGGTCAAGTGTTAATATTGGATTATTCAATTTGAAAATATTGTATGAAATCACTTTGCTGAAGGTAAAGTTCAATTAAAACCTGAATGTAACTAGAAAGATCTGTCTCTTTGCATATTTAGTAGTTCAGTTCAGTTCAGTTCAGTTGCTCAGTCATGTCCAACTCTTTGCAACCCCATGAACTGCAGCACGCCAGGCCTCCCTGTCCATCATCAACTCCCGGAGACTACCCAAACTCATGTCCATTGAGTCGGTGATGCCATCCAACCAACTCATCCTCCGTCGTCCCTTTTCTCCTCCTGCCCTCAATCTTTCCCAGCATCAGGGTCTTTTCAAGTGAGTCAGTTCTTTGCATCAGGTGGTCAAAGTGTTGAAGTTTCAGCTTCAATATCAGTCCTTCCAATGAACACCCAGGACTGATCTCCTTTAGGATGAACTGGGTTGTATCTCCTTGCAGTCCAAGGGACTCTCATGAGTCTTCTCCAACACCACAGTTCAAAAGCATCAATTCTTTGGCACTCAGCTTTCTTTATAGTCCAACTCTCACATCCATACATGCCTACTGGAAAAACCATAGCCTTGACTAGATGGACCTTTGCTGGCAAAGTAATGTCTCTGCTTTTTAACATGCTGTCTAGGTTGGTCATAGCTTTCCTTCCAAGGAGTAAGCGTCTTTTAATTTCATGGCGGCAATCACCATCTGTAGTGATTTTGGAGCCCCCCAAAATAAAGTCAGCCACTGTTTCCTCATCTATTTGCCATGAAGTGATGGGACTGGATACCATGATCTTAGTTTTCTGAATGTTGAGCTTTAAGCCAACTTTTTCCCTCTCCTCTTTCACTTGCATCAAGAGACTCTTTAGTTCTGCTTCACTTTCTGCCATAAGGGTGATGTCATCCGCATATCTGAGGTTATTTAGTAGAAACCTTCATAAATGATACATACAGGAATGGTGATTTTTTTCTATTAACTGTAAAAATTTTTAAAGTTCATATTAAAATGCTATGAAATCATACCAAAGCATTTTCATTTTAATTTATAAAATATGTATTTATTCATCAATATTGTGATGCAGAAATAAAGATTTTCTTTGATGATATCTTTTCTTACTAGAATTTGAAGTCTTCCTGATAGAAACTATGCTTTTGTTATATCATCTATGAATTCAGGAATTAACTTTTTGAAGTAGAGCTGTGACTTAAAGATGCATTCAAAGTAATCTGAATGATTCTAAACTTGTGCAACTTTTTAAAATAATTGACTTGCTCTTACCTAATTCAATAGCAATATTTTAAATGACTTTTCCTTATTAGTTAAAAAATCAACTTTTTATCAATAGTTTCAAATTTTTTTCTAATTTATCTTTCCATTCACACCCATATTCACTAATGTGTTTTTTAATTGCATTATGTAATTACAACAACAAATTCAATTGGCAAAACATAGATTTGGGGACAAGTACAACTGATTTTTTTTTTTTTTTTTTGCTTAAAAGAGAGAGCACTTTGTAGAATTTGTAGTCTATTATTATTTGCTGGTTCACTTATATCATTAACTTTCCAAGCGTTTCTTTACTGTTTAATTGGCATCTAACATATCACATTTTAAAATAATTTTTCCTATTTTTGCTATTATATATAATAAAGCAAGGTCTTTTTTGGTGGTTTAGAAGTAAAGAATCCTCCTGCAATGCAAGAGACATGGGTTCGATTCTTGGGTTGGGAAGATCCCCTGGAGGAGGACATGGCAACCCACTCCAGTATTCTTGCCTGGGAAATCCCATGGACAGAGGAGTCAAGTGGGTTACAGTCCATGGGGTTGCAAAACAGTCGGACACAACTTAGCAATTAAGCAACAACAAGAGCATAATAAAACAAAAACAGTTTGATATATCTTACCGCGTTTAGAGGATATTTTCAAAAAGGGCTGACTTCAAAATATAAATACATGTAAATGAATATAAATGCAAAATTCACTTTGGGAGACCAGTGCAAGTATTTAAAAAAGGCATTCAAAGTTTCCCCTGAGTAGCTACCAGTTATGATTTGTATAATAAAGTGGATCTGGTTTGAATGCCTCTGGGTAAGTAGAAGCCGAGGTTTGTGAGTTTATATATGCTTACTAAGTCTCCTAAGCTCTGCTGCCCAGAGTAGCTAGTTTGAGCTTCTGAAAGGGAGAGACCATGTCCTCTGTATCTTTGTATCTTCAGCAATCAGCGGTATGCATGTCAGGTAGTAGGGACTCAATAGTGTTTGTGGAATGAATATTTTCCAAATGTACTAGACCCATATAGCCTAGATGTCTCCAATTCTTTCTTACAGTCCTCACAAGACAGTCAAATTCTGCAGATTTTGTCTTTTCTTTATTTCCATCAGAATGTAGACAGCAGGGCAGAGACTCTGGGTATCTCCTTGACTTCTGTACCTTCAGCACCACTCAATGACTGACACATCATTGGCGCTCCATAAGTATTTGAGGGATGAAGTCAGTGCACATGATTTAAATCCTTCTTGTCTTTTCTTTCTCCACTGCTATTGGCCAAATTAAACTTGTTGAAGGACTGTGTAGATTGAAGCTGAGAGCATTAAGTACCATCAACTGAGATCTTACTGAAAATAACACTATTATACTGAGCAAGCTATATAACCTTAGTAAATCTCTGCTTGATCATCTTCAAAATGTAAGCAAACTAAACTATTGCTGGTTTAGAACATGTCAGGTTATCTTCTTTCTTTGCTTATGTTGAATTGAATGATTTCTTCCTTCCTGCCTGTGGACACATAATCATCTTTAAAGACTCTGCTCAAGCATCACTTACTCTGGGAAGCTTTTCTTATCTCTAATCTGTTCTTGTCACCATTGATTTTCACCCCCAAATTCTCACCTCATGTGAATCTGAACTTACCTTCTTTCCCTGTTTACTATTCAGCCTCTCTATCACTGCAATGCAGCAAGTCATTGCTTTAATTTATTAGCACTTATGTCTTCCTCTACTGGAATGCAAGCTCATGGTGGATAGGGTTGTGTCTTGTTGATGTCAATATTTAGTTAGAATGGGCAATCAATACATTTTGTGATAACTAAAATGGTTTTCATGTTAGGGTTGTTTTTCCATCACTGGGTCTCTTTAGATCCAATCACATGAGAAAAATAAATTCCAAGTTCAAAATACTTAATCAAGTATTTAATAAGACTTTTCAGCTGGATGCTGCAGAAATAATTGCAACAGGATGTGAAAGGGAAATATTGTAGATACACAGTAAATAAAGTGATGGACAAAGATGAACATGATAAATTTAACTCCAGTTTACCAGAGGAGATTTATAAATACTTACAAAAGTATATAAAGAATAATGATTATCTTTCATATTTACACACACAAACTTGCATTTATATAAATGATCTGTTCAATTGCCTAGCAAAATACATAAGCTGTTTTTCTTTTTTTAATAAAAATCATTGCTTTGGCTTTAAGTAATGAAAATAAGTGATCATTTTGACCTCATTCTGGAGTCAATAAAAAATAGCATGGAGAAGTTTGGACAATCAATTGGTTTGGCCTCTAAAGAAACCAAACCTATCATTGTTCCTCATTACACAGTGAATTAATTTAAAATCCTTGAGTGTAAGGAGACAAAGACCCCTTGCAACATGGCCTATCCTTCCTGACATGCGTTGCAGGCATTAGTTACAGTGAAATAATTTCCATCCTGAAAAGCAGTGTATGTATTCATGACACTTTGTCTTTGCCCTAGAGTTTTCTCTGCTTTGAAATCCTACCCAGCTGTCAAAACTTGAATATCGCTTTCTCCATGTGACCTTTGTAGATTTCCACAACTAGAGGTAAACTCTATGTTCTTTGAGGTGCCATGGGACTTCAGTTATCCCTGTTATTACCATCAACATTCTGTAATTCAGAATATGTTTCCCATCATAAGAACTTTCTGGAATACTTGATAACATACAGATGTAGAATGTTCAAAAACTTCAGGGGAGGCCTGTGGGACTCTTACTAGTACCCCCAGGTAAGTTATACTGTAGGGAACATTTGAAAAACACTGTTAATGTGTATTTTAGCCATTCGGGTGAGTCTTATCACTCTTTAAATTTATTTAAATGTCTTATTCAATTTTTTTATTTTAATCTTCCAATTTTTTATGCAATATTTTCTATGCAATATTAATCAAAATTAATTTACTTAAATTGAAAATTATCAAATATGGAGTAGGTATTTTGCATGTGCCTAAAAATCCTTCCAAAAAAGTAAACATGAACAATAGAATCAAACAGATATTCAGGACTGTCAGGTAGAACAGTTCACTTGAGAAATAGCATAATGAATTTAGGGCTTCTCAGGTGGCTCAGTGGTAAATAATCTGCCTGCCAATTCAGGAGAAGTGGGTTCAACCTCTATGTCAGGAAGATCCCCCAGAGGAGGAAGTGGCAACCCACTCCAGTATTCTTGCCTGGAGAATCCCATGGACGGGTCACAAAGAGCTGGACATGACTGGGTGTGCACGCAACAGCAACATAATGAGTTTAAGGACATTGGGAATAAAGCATACGGGTCTGGCTTCCAGATCTGTGGCTCATCAGTTTATAACCAACATTTTCATTTTAAGGCTGCTCATCTTTAAAATGAGGTTGATAACATTTATGCTTTCTACTTTGTCAAATGAGACAGTGTGTGAAATTGCTTTGTAATCATATAAATACTAGTTATTACTGTAGAAGCAACTGTGTTTTGGAAGTTTATGAATCCTAGGAGCTGTATGCTTAAATGGGCTTAGATAGAGGACAAAGTTCTTAAAAAGTGAAATTAGAAAGGTAAAAGGGAGCTTATTACATGGTTTGACTTTATCCATTTTCCTGCAGGGCTCTTTCCAAATTAAAGGCCTCTGTGAGGGTGGTGATGTTTACTAGTTGGTGATTGAAAGGTGCTTAGACTTTTCTGCCAACTTACTGGGTTGGCCAAAAAGTTTGTTCGTGTTTTTCCATACAATGTAACAGAAAAACCCAAGTCAACTTTTTGGTCAACCCAATGCTTTGCAAAGTATTGGCTCAACATTTCT
This sequence comes from Muntiacus reevesi, assembly GCF_963930625.1. Taxonomy (NCBI): domain Eukaryota; kingdom Metazoa; phylum Chordata; class Mammalia; order Artiodactyla; family Cervidae; genus Muntiacus; species Muntiacus reevesi. The sequence goes on from NC_089260.1 coordinate 46,103,993, forward strand.
GAATCCCAAATTCTGCATCTTCCCAATGTTATATTTTAGTGATTTTATTCATGAAGTTCAAAACCCACGTCCTGCCTTTATATATGTCCTTTCTTCCATCTTTCTTACAAACCAGACTTTTGAGCACAGACAGAGCTCTATGAATTGGAGTGGCTGAATGTTTGGTAGCATTTTCAAGCTTGTTAAAATGAAGGATGACAAGGATGGAATTTAACATTGTTAGCATAGATTAATTAAAGCCCAAGGCCAGAAACTCATAGAAGAGGATAAGTAATAAACTCTAGCCAAACAGGCTTTAAATAATACTAATGAGCATATTTAGTTTCAAAAAGAATTAATGCTTCAGAGCAGAGCAGTAAAGTCATATAATCTAGTTGAGTAAGTTTAGTTTAATGAGTAAAGGGATATTTAAGCTTATCAGGCTAGACTGTTAAGGGAATCCTGGTCAGCTGGGATGTGTAAAGGTGACTCAGAATGGCTTATCTTCTTTCAGACTGTGGACTGTGATTGTAGTCATGAAATTAAAAGATGCTTGCTCTTTGGAGGGAAAGCTATAAAAAACCCAGACAGCATATTAAAAAGCAGAGACATCACTTTGCTGACAAAGATCCATATATGATTTTTCCAATTGTTACATGTGGATGTGAGAGTTGAACTGTAAAGAAGTCTGAGCACCGAAGAATTGATGCTTTCAAATTGTGGTGCTGGAGAAGACTCTCGAGAGTCCCTTGGAATGCAAGGAGATCAAATCAGTCAATCCTAAAGGAAATCAACCATAAATATTCATTAGAAGGACTGATGGTGAAGCTCCAATAATTTGGCCACCTGATGCGAAGGGCCGACTTATCAGAAAAGACACCAATGTTGGGAAAGATTGAAGGCAAAAGGAGAAGGGGGTGACAGAGGATAAGATAGTTAGATAGAATCACTGTCTCAATGGACATGAATTTGAGCAAACTCAGGGAGATAGTAAAGGACAGGGAAGCCTGGCATGCTACAGTCTATGGGGTTGCAAAGAGTCAGACATGACTTAGCGACTAAAAACAACAATTAATACTGGAGGCTTATATTGAGAAGCCAGAACAGAAGTTAGACCAGTGAACTCTAGTGGGGAGTTACGGTGCCAAGAATTAGGATGACATAAGAAACAGAAAAGATTGGGAATTCTAGAAGAGTTTTAGGGTTGCCTTGCCTGAATCAGAGCCCAGAAGCCTGAGGAATAGTCTAGTCTAGAAGCAATCGCACACTTAACTAGTTTGCATTTGTATATGCCTTTGGGTATGTGGAGGGTGCTGATTCTTACAGGTTTTTTGGTTATAGTAAATGCCATCAAGAGGCTGTGGTATTCTAGGGGCATGGTTAAATTAATTTTCTTCTTTTCTATTTTTTTATTTTTAAAATTGAGATGAAATTCACATACTATAAACTTAATTTTAAAGGGTATGAATCAGTGGGTTTTGTTTTTATTTATTCAAGCTTTTAGAATTTATAATTCTTTAAACAATTTTTAAGGGATGTACTCTATTTACATCTATTACAAAATACTGGCTATATTCCACGTGTTGTACACTGCATCCTCAGTGTATTTTAATACATTCACAATGCTGTACAATCACCACTTCTAATTCCCAAACATTATGACCCCCAAAGAAAATCCCATAGCCATTAAGCACTCACTCTCTAATTCTCTCCCTGCCCCTGGAAATCATCAATCTGTTTTCTGTCTCAGTGAATTAGCCTATTCTGGATATTTCAATATGGGACCTTTGGTATCTGGCTTCTTTCACTTAGCATAATGTTTTCAAGATTCATGTACATTGTAGCTTGTTATCCATACTTCATTCCTTTGTATTGCTGAATAATACTTCATTGTATGTGTACATCAGTTTGTTTCTTTGTTCATCCATTGATGGACATTTGAGTGGTTTCCACACTTTAGCTACTATAAACAGTGCTGCCATGAACATTTGCGTACAAATTTTTATTCAAATACCTGTCTTCAACATGCTGGTTATATACACTGGAGAGGACTTGTTGGGTCATATGGTAATTCTATGTTTAACTTTTTGAGAAACCATCAAACTTTTTTACAGTGTCTGTATCATTTTACATTGTTACTGACAAAGTCTGAGTGTTCTATTTCTTCACACCCTTACCAATGCTTATTTTCCCTTTTTTTAAAAAAAAAATTATGTCTATCCTAATGGGTGTGAAGTGAAATCTCATTGTGTTTTGATTTGCATTTCCCTAATGACTAAGGATGCTGAGCAAGTGCTTGTTGCTCATTTGCATACCATCTTTGAAGAAATACCTATTCACATCTTTTGCCTATTCTTTCATTGAGTTGGTGGTCTTTTTGTTATTGCATTCTAAGTGTTCATTATGTATTCTGTATACTGGACCCTTATCAGATATATGATTTGTAGACATTTTCCCCCGTCATTTAGGTTCTCTTTTTACTTTCTTGGCAATGCCCTTTGTTGCATAAAAATCTTAAATTTTGATAAAATCAAATTTATCTGTTTTTTGTATTGTTAGCCATGTCTGTTGTGTCATATCTAAGTATCTTTTGCCAAATCTGAATTCATGAAGACTTATTCCTGTGGGTTCCTCTAAGAGTTGCAGAATTTTAGCTCTTGCATTTAGATTTTGTTCCATTTCGAGCTAATTTTTGTGAATGGCATGAAGTAGAGGTCCAACTTCAGGGTTTTACATGTGGATATTCTAGTTATTCCAGCACTATTTATTGAAAAGATTATTTTTTCTTCATTGATAGGTCTTGTCTTTATCTAAAATCAACTGGCTGTTTTGAAATTGGGAAGTGTGAACTCTCCAGCTTTGTTCTCCTTTTTCCAAATGGTATCATTTACTCCTAATTATTTTTTAATAATTAAATAATAATTAATTTAATACAGTCACATTAGGACTCCAAATTATAGTCAAATACAGTTACATTAGGAGTTAGGGCTTCAACACACGAATTTTGAAGTGACATATTTCAATCCACGACAAATATGATGCGACCTATGGTCTTTTTTTCCCCATAAATATCCTTCATCATGTCGACAAAGCTCCCTTCTATTCCTAGTCTGCTGACAGTTTTTATTCATGAAAAGGTGTTGCATCTTGTCAAATGCCTTTCTGCATTTGTGGATATGATCACTTGGTTTTTCTCCTGATTCTATTGATATATTATTCTGTGCTATATCTCACTTATTGATTTTTGAATTTTGAATCATCCTGCATTCCTGGAATAGATTTCACTTGGACATGGTGTATAATCCTTTTAATATGCTGCTGGATTCAGTTTACTAGTATTTTTTATAGCGTTTTTACATCTATAGTCATAAAGGCTTTTGGCATGCAGTTTTCTTTTCTTATGCTGGGAGGGATTGGGGGCAGGAGGAGAAGGGGACGACAGAGGATGAGATGGCTGGATGGCATCACTGACTCGATGGGCATGAGTCTGAGTAAACTCCGGGAGTTGGTGATGGACAGGGAGGCCTGGCGTGCTGCGATTCATGGGGTTGCAAAGAGTCGGACACGACTGAGCGACTGAACTGAACTGAACTTCTTTCCTTATGGTATCTTTTTCTGGTTTTGGTATCAGGGTAATACTGGCTTCAAAAAATGAGTTGAGACTTGTTCTCGTCTGTTTTTAGAACTGCCTGAGAAAGGTTGGTGTTCTTTCTTCTTTAAATGTTTGATAGATTTTACCAGTGAAACCATTTAGTCCTCGATTTTGGTAGTTTTTGATTACTGATTCAATCTCATTATTTGTTATAGATTTATTTAAGGTTTTCTATTTATTCTAGGCCAGTTTTTGTAATTCGTGTCTCTAGAAATTTGTTCATTTCACCTAGATTATCTAATTGATTAGTATACACATGTTCATAGAGTTTTCTTATGATCCTTTTATTTCTGTGAGCAGGATTAATTTATAACGTGACATATGCTGAAACCCACACAGTACAGTGTCTACATATTAAATCATGTGTTATACTGATGTCTTCTAGAGTGACAGTGCCCAGAAATCAAGAACTTACATGTTCTTCTTTTAAAGTAATTTTATTTATGTATCTATTTTTGGCTGTACAGGCTCTCCATTGCTTTTCTTGGACTTTTTCTAGTTGCAGAGAATGGGGGCTCTTCATTGTGGCACACGGGCTTCTCATTGTGGTGGCTTTTTTACGTTGTGGACCATGGATTCTAGGTGGGATGGCCCACGTTCTAGTAGCTGTGGCTCTCAGGCTCTAGAGCATGGGTTCAAGAATTTACGTGTTCTTTGCTTAGCTCCTGGCCTCCCAAAACACTCATGTAAAGTGCAGTCATGTGTAGAGACAATACTGCTTTCCATCTTACTATGCATCAAGAAAAGCTGAATACCTTAAATGCTAAAATGAAATAATAGAGTGCAAATATTTCTGACATCTGCTATTATGGCTCTTAGTATTTTCTAGGCAACACACTAAACACTTTATATCATTTAATGCTCATCACAACTCTCCAATATAGCTACTACTTTAACCCAATATTTACAAATGCAGGAAAGGAAACTAAGCCTAAGAAAAAATTTTAAAAGAAAAGCATGACTCATAAGATCACAGAATAAGGGGCAGAAGTGAAACTTGAACCTAAGTCTTTCTGCTCTTCCTTCCAAATGACTACATAGAAGCAATAGAAATTAGTCTTAGTGTTTTCCCATAGTTTGTGAACATCTGGGCACTTATTTCTCATAGAAGAGTCAGTTTCTTAATTCTCCCAATGACTGAGTTGGGTTGAGAATGTATTTGAGTTGTGATTATTTCCTGCTTATACAAAGAGAAATGTCACAGGATTTTAAGGTTGTTGATTTGCCTGAGACATTCTGGAAAGAAGTAAAACCATTTCATAGCTGAATAGCATAGTTATTTCAAGGCAAGAAAGTTTACAAAGTTCTAAAAATGTCAATGTAGCATGAAGCACACGAGGCAAAACTGTAAAAACAAATATACCATATTTCAGTCTTTAGTGACTCAATAACATTTTTATTATTCCAAAGTGGATTTACTTAGACCAATAAATCCAATAATCTATCTAAAAGGTTCCTTTATTTTCTTTTTGCAGCTAAGCAATGAAATGAATTCTACTTAAAGACAAATGTATTAAAAGCAGATAATAGCATTTTTAGGGAGAAGCTGAGAGAAGGCTCACTGCACCCAGAATTATCAATGGTCTTACTGTAGACATTATACAAAAAGATTTCTGATATTTTTGGTATAAAGATGGTAGTTTTATGCATCTTAGCGCTTATAACTCTACCAGATAAGTATACACTTGATTTCACAACTGATGGAAAAAGGATGATTGCAAAACAAACAAACAAACAAAACAGGCCCATTATAATTTAGAACGTGTATTTCCTGATTTTAAACCACTGTCATCTCATTAAAATGTTAGAGTTATAATACACAACTCAAGATGACAATGGAATAACTAAAAAAGCACTGTAATCTGTCTTAAACCAAGGGCTAGTAACAACAATATGAAAGCCTATACATGAGAAAATACAAAGGTAAAATGCTTCTGTCTTCATTTTAAGTTTCTTTATTCAACAATTAATGAACTCTTTTAGAGAAGATGGAAGACAATCCCATTTTTATGATTTATGAAAAACTCTTGCACTTTTCCTCCAAATATTTTTAAACCTAATTAGGAGAACAAATTATTCTAAGCAGGTATTAATGAAGATGGAAATTTTTCAACCTGAATGTGGGACAGTAAAACCCTATTGTTCCAAAGATTACTACTGGAATCCCTTCCCTGTAAATTATTTTTCATATAACACCTTTCTCAGGAATCTCAGAACATAAATGATGGTAACTAAGTAGAAGGAAATAGAATTCTACCAGGAAAATTCTCCTGTGGAAATTCATTATGCTTTCTCTGATCTTACAGTTTCTAAGAACGCATATAAACTATGCTATTTATATCAATAGCATAGTTAATCATAGTAAAACAGTGATTCTGAACTCAGACCATCTGGTTGGAGGCCTGTCTTCACCAAAGTGTGATCATGGGAAGGTCTCAACCTCTTTTTTTGTCTGTTTTTTCACTTGTAAAAAAGACAAAAATAATAACTACTACATAGAGTTGTTGTGAAGATTAAAACTTTTGTTAAATTCTTAGAACATCAGCCAGCACGTGGTAAGATGCCATAATATCACCTGTTCTTATTTTTTTTTTCTAAACCATTACAATGGTCTTCTTCCAAATCTCTCTGGTGCCGATCATATTTCTATTTTATCCATCACCTGTGATTGACTACAGTGATCTTTCAGCAGGAAGATGACTAGAGATGACATCTCTTTGGTGATACGTCTATCTTCTCACTCTTTTCTTCACAGCATTTAACTTCATTTAATACATATTTTCACTTCACAAATAGCTTTGGAATCTATAAGTTTTGCATAAACATATAGAACATTTTGTTTATTCATTTGCTTAATTTTTTATTTTTCTCTTTCCCAATCAACAATACACTCCAAGGACAAGGATTATTATCTGCTTTGTTCAATATGGGCAAGATGTGTGATGGCAAATATTGCAGTGTAATGTAGTCTGGATGTAGAAGTCAGACTTTACCGGGGAAACGCAAAAGTCAAAAAATCACTAAGGAGGAACACAATCCCCCTTCTCTCATGATCTCCCAGAGAAGCCTTCAGGATACTTTTGGACATACAATAGAGTTGTGCTCCATAGGATGAAGCATGGTCCCTGGTCATATCTTTTACAGTGAAAATAGCCTTGTGTATGTCTGTTAATCAACAGTCAGGTCTCTGACACCACAAAATCTAGTAAAAAGCAGTTGTCTGTGAACACCACATGTTAGCGCCTGGTGATCTCATGAGCAGAGTCGACTTGCTGAATGGCAGAAAGGAGCCTCCGACTGCCTTCTGCCATTCCCATGGAAAGTTGGGTTCAGTGGTTGAGTTCAAGTTCAGTTTAGTTCAGCCACTCAGTCGTGTCCGACTCTTTGCAACCCTATGAACCGCAGCACGTCAGGCCTCCCTGTCCATCACCAACTACTGGAGTCCACCCAAACCCATGTCCACTGAGTCAGTGATGCCATCCAACCATCTCATCCTCTGTCTTCCCCTTCTCCTCCGCCCTCAATCTTTCCCAGCATCAGGGTCTTTTCCAATGAGTCAGCTCTTTGCATCAGGTGGCCAAAGTATTGGAGTTTCAGCTTCAGCATCAGTCCTTCCAATGAACACCCAGGACTGATCTTTAGGATGGACTGGTTGGATCTCCTTGCAGACCAAGGGACTCTCAAGAATCTTCTTCAACACCACAGTTCAAAAGTATCAATACTTCGGCACTCAGCTTTCTTTATAGTCCAGCTTTCACATCCATACATGATTAGTGGAAAAACCATAGCCTTGACTAGATGGACCTTTGTTGGCAAAGTAATGTCTCTGCTTTTTAATATGCTGTCTAGTTTGGTCATAGCTTTCCTTCCAAGGAATAAGCGTCTTTTAATTTCATGGCTGCAGTCATAATCTGCAGTGATTCTGGAACCCCCCAAAATAAAGTCAGTCACTGTTTCCACTGTTTCCCCATCGATTTGCCATGAAGTGACGGGACTGAATACCATGATCTTAGTTTTCTGAATGTTTAAGCCAACTTTCCCCCCTCCTTTTTCACTGTCATCAAGAGGCTCTTTAGTTCTTCTTCACTTTCTGCCATAAGGGTGGTGTCATCTGCATATCTGAGGTTATTGATATTTCTCCCAGCAATCTTGATTCTAGCTTGTGCTTCATCCAGCCCAGCGTTTCTCATGATGTACTCTGCATATAAATTAAATAAGTAGGGTGACAATATACAGCCTTGACGTACTCCTTTTCCTATTTGTAACCAGTCTGTTGTTCCATGTCCATTTCTAACTGTTGCTTCCTGACCTGCATATAGGTTTCTCAAGAGGCAGGTCAGGTGGTCTGGTATTCCCATCTCTTTCAGAATTTTCCACAGTTTCTGTCCTTTATTGAGCCCATCTTTGCAAAAATTTTCCCTTGGTATCTCTAATTTTCTTGAAGAGATCTCTAGTCTTTCTCATTCTATTGTTTTCCTCTATTTGATTGCATTGATTGCTGAGGAAGGCTTTCTTATCTCTCCTTGCTATTCTTTGGAACTCTGCATTCAAATGGGTATATCTTTCCTTTTCTCCTTTGCTTTTCACTTCCCTTCTGTTCACAGTTATTTTAAAGGCCTCCTCAGACAGCCATTTTGGTTTCTTGCATTTCTTTTTCTTGGGAATGGTCTTGATTCCTGTCTCCTGTACAATATCACGAACCTCTGTCCATAGTTCATCAGGCACTCCGTCTATCAGATCTAGTCCCTTAAATCTATTTCTCACTTCCACTGTATAGTCATAAGGAATTTGATTTAGGTCATACCTGAATGGTCTAGTGGTTTTCTCCCCTTTCTTCAATTTTAGTCTGAATTTGGCAATAAGGAGTTCATGATCTGAGCCACAGTCAGCTCTTAATCTACTATGGCTCTTGAAATTTAAGCAAAATATGATATAGAAACCCAAATACCTCCCTGAGGTTTAAATACACAAATGGGGGCATTTTATTTCCACATTCATCTTTGCTCACTCCTAATCTGAATGTTCTTGATTTTCAAGTACACACACAAATATGTATATCTACATGTACATACACACACACACACAGACACCAAAGCCTAAAATCATATCATGCATTCCAATTATTAAAAATCCTTTTTACTTCCAAGCACTGAGGTTTCTCATTTGCCTTTCCCTGTGCATTGTATGGCCTCTAGATGTTTTACTGGCTACTCCCTTTCTTCCCTTCCCTTCTCTCTCAAACAAACTCCCTTTACTTTTTTCATGCAGAGTAAATCAATGATCACTACTGGCTTCCTAGGCTTGGACACCAATCCATGCCTTCAGGACTTTATCTTTTACTCCAAGTGTTTTTTAATATATTTTCTTGAACTAAGTCTATTTCCTACCTTATTAGCTATCTATTACCATTCTCTCCTCCAGGGGATCTTCCCAACCCAGGGATCGAACCCACATCTCCAGCGTCTCCTGTATTGCAGGGGATTCTTTACCATTGAGCTACAGGGAAACCCAACTATGTAAAAAAAAAAACTACTCCCCAAAACTAGTAGCTTAAGATAAGAAGCATTATGTCACCATTCTGTGGGTGAAGAATTCAGGAGCAGGTTATCTGGTGGGTTCGGCTCATGAGGTTGCTATGGAGACAGCCTTACAGTTATCTGAAAACTCGACTGGGAATGAAGGATGTAGTTCCAAAATGGCTTCTTCACAAGGCTGTTGGTAGGAGGCCTCAGTTCTTTGGACTCAGTTATCAGGAGTCTCCAGTATGCACAATTTTAACTTTTCCATATGGCTGTCAGAGTATCGCTACAGAATGGCATCCAATTTTCACTGGAGAGGGTCATTCTAGAGAGGAAACCTCAATGTCATTTATACCCTCTTCTTGGAAGTTCCACACTGTCACTCCTGTAAAATTCTATTTGTTAGGAGCAAGTAAAAATTTACAGCCCAATATCTAGGGAAGGCAGATTGAGTTCCACACCTTGAAGAGAGAAGTATCAAAGAATTTGTTGACGTGTTTTAATGCAATCATACTTTTGAAGAGAAATTCTCATGCTAAAATGCATTTTTCTTCTCATCACACATAAAACAGTTTGCTGTAACTGAGTATAAATTCTTATAGTAATGTCTATTAGCGTAAATGCTGAAGCAAGTAAAATACTTGCTTTGGTCTAGAGATGCATATATTTTACTACAGGGAATATTTAATGAATATTGCAAGTAACTTTTGCAAGGACTTTGCCTTATGAGCTCTTTAGTGAGTGTGGTCAGGGCAGCAAACATTTCTTTCTAAACACCAACAGTGATGAATGGTAAGCAAGTGACAAGTGTAATAAGCATATGCAGTGTTATGATGTGTCCATAATGTCTGTCTAAATATGCCGACTTGTTTAGTATGATTGTGATTTTTTAGTCTCCTCATGGATACTGCCAAAACTTTTTTCACTAGAAACCAAAATGTTGAGAATCACTCTCCAATTTTTGGTGATTTCATTGATTAACTACTAGTTTTACCTTAATATGAAAAAAATAGTAGGGGATGTTTTCAGTTTAGTTTAAAAGTAAAAGACAAGTCTAGTTAATATATAGTCATCCTCTGTTTTCTCCCCCCCAGAATTATGGTTCTATCAACTGAAAAGTTAACAACAAAAAAGGCTACTAATCAGCTGTTTTGCTATTATGAAAAACAAAAGATTAATTTGCCATTTCTGTTGTAAAGGAACCTAGGTGATGTTTTAACATCAAACAAGACTTTCTTTCTTAGCCCTCTTGAGTGAAAGTGTATCCAGGTAAACTGGCTTTTTAAATTTAGTATCTTTCATTAAAAGTAAACAAAGCCTGTCTGAGAGGGAGGCCAAATGTCCCCATGACCACTGCCACTGTATTCTGTTGTCACCACATGACATGATACATAAACAGCTCTGAGCTAATCTCACTAAGAAATCCAGGGGCCCTCAATGAAGATTTACCTTTCCTACGGCTAGATGAGGGGCTCGGTGGGGATTAGACTCCAGCACAGCTGACTCATCACTGCTGACTTGAATTTTCACCTACTGTCTTTGTTCAGGTTGAAAAAGTCCCTTCTGTGTGGCCAGTAAAAGATATGAGGAATGCAGGGCTCCTGGGTGGGTGTATTCCATCGCGGGTTTCTGCCAACCTTCTTCTTGGGGCTGTGGGATTCCACATGAGACACAGGACAGCTGCATAATCCTCTTAAGCACCACATGAGAAGCTCACCATCACACCCCCCCAACACATAATACTAAGCCATAATATTTAACTCATCAGTAATAACCGTTGGGCTTCAGAATACAGTGGTACTGTTTAACCAACATAATTTCAAGGAGTCGCAGAAAAGCATAATTACTGCGTTCTAATCTTTCAAACATATCTCTGCAGGCTGGGATTGTTGATGTCAGCATAATTCCCTTTTCAAACTCTGGGAATGTGTGTGGGTATGGGTTTATGAATTTTCATTCACCGATTTATATTTTCAGGCTCAATCATTGATATCTCTTTCTCTGATGACATAAGAGCAGAAGTAAATGACTGCAGGAGGAAATTTTTCAGAGAAATAAGAGCGCCATATAACTAAAATAGCATGGACAAGCTGTGCCTCTAGCTTCCAGAAGAAAAAAGGATTCTAGATAAGCCAGGTGAGGCACCCCTGATCTGCTTGAATTCTGGGTTGCATAATGGACTCCAAGACAGTGCTCTTGGCCCACAGGGGAGTCACTGTCAGTTTCTGTTCCTCGAATGGAAATGGGGATAGACAAGCATGGACTCACACAAAATCCTCTGAACTGGGTCTGAAACTGATAAATGGTGAGTAAATGTCATCTATCATTAATGTGCAGGAAACAGGAGGGAAAAACCCAACCATTTACTAGCTATTGAGTGCTGCTCTCTTAAATTTTTCAAACCTTTTTAAGAGTCCAGCCTTTGGCTATGTCGTCAGGACTTTTTGGTATATTCCCTAAAGTATGTCATAACTTCAGGGCCACAAATATGGGCTACAGAAGAGTGGTTTACCCTATTATCAGTCTTGGAAGACAAATCTTTAGTGGACAGCAGGGTTATAATTGTAAAGAAGTTTGTTTTTGTTTTTGTTTTAAGTTATCTAGATGAGATTTAGGTAAAGAATTTTCCTGCCAAAGCAGGAGACGTAGATTTGATACCTGGGTCAGGAAGATACCCTGGTGAAAGAAATGGCAACCCACTCCAATATTCTTGCCTGGGAAATCCCATCGACAGAGGAGCCTGGTGGGCTACAGTCCATGGTGTCACAGAGTCGAACAGAACTGAGCAACTCACATTTTCACTTTCAGAGAGACCCATTAGGAAGCAGACAACATTTTAGACCTATTAGAAGGGGACGACAGAGGATGAGATGGTTGGATGGCATCACCAACTCAAAGGACATGAGTTTGAGCAAGCTTCGGGAGTTGGTGATGGACAGGGAAGCCTGGTGTGCTGCAGTCCATGGGGTCGCAAAGAGTCTGACATGACTGAGCAAATGAACTGAACTGAACTATTAGGAGGCAAGAGGTGGTGGTGATGGCAGGGTCATAAGAAGAGGTCAAATTCTGAATATGTAGTATTCGAGGTTAGAGCCAATAGGATGTCATGATAAATTAGCTGTGATGTGAGAAAAAGATATGTGTTTACATGACCATCATGTTTTTGATTTGAGCAATTAGAAGAATGCAGCTGCCTTTTACGGAGGTGGAGGAGACTACTGCAAGGTGGCTTGGTGTAGGAGGAGTGTCAGTTCTGATATTTTATTTTTGAGATGACTCCAGCACATCCAGGTGGAGACGCAGAGGTGTTAGGTGGTGGAGTGTCAGATAAAACATGGGACATCCAGTTAAGCTAAAATTTTAGATAAATACAAAACAAATATTTCATGGCACGCATTTGTACTAAAAAAATTATTCATTGTTAGAAATTTTAATTTTACTGGATGTCTTATATTTTATTGGACAAATTTGGCCATCCTATCAAGTGGGCAGTTGGATCATGAGAGGTCAACCTGAAGACCACCTTTAAACCCACGAGGTTGGATAATATCATCAAAGAAGTGAGTTTGACTACACTGCAAATTCATCCAAGAAGCGAGTTGTGGCACTTGGAGTAGACATCGTGTGAAAAGCAGAAATGGTAAAAGTTACTAAGACAGAGAAGACAGAAAGTTAAAAGGGAAACCAGATAAGTGTGGTATAATAGAAGCCAAAATAAAGCAGTGGTTTCAAGGAGGAATGATTAACCCTGTCTATTGCTGGTAATAGGTGACAGATGATAAAGAGGACTGGGAAGCCACATACCAAAGAAGAGATGTTGAATGACATCCTTAATGACAAAAACATTTATTTTTTTTTTTTTTTGCTGGGTTGTGAAGGGGAAATCTGACTAAGACTATGTTCAGAATTCTTTTGGATATGAAAAGGAAGGGAAATTCTCACTAGGAGTTTTATAAAGCATAGAAAAAAATTATGTCACTACCTGGAGATAAGAGAGGGGGTCAAAAACTTCATTTTTTTTTTACTAAAAGAAGCAAATATTGGTATGGGGACCAGTATGATCCAAGAGAGAGAAAACATAATGATGCAGGAGATGGAAGGGATAACTGCTCCCAGAATATCCTTGCATTAAAAAACAAAAACAAAGGAATGGGATAGAGAGACAAAAGGGGTAACTGTCTTTGCCTAAAGACACAGGTCAGCAAAAGTATGCATTAATGTACACATGGACATATTTCCCGGGGAAGAACAGAGATGCGGGTACAGGGAATGGACTGTGGACCCAGTGGGGAAAGTAGAGGGTGGGACACACTGGGAGATCAGGATTGATGTATACACACTATGTGTGTGAAACAGATAGTGGGAACCTACTGTATAGGACAGGGAGCTCAGCTCGGTGCTCCGTGGTGACATAGATGGATGCAATAGGGGAGTAGAAGGAAGAGGGGGGATGGGATATATATACTTATAAATATATTCAGTTCAGTTCAGTCGCTAAGTCATGTCCAATTTTTGCAACTCCATGGACTGCAGCACACCAGGCCTTGCTGTTCATCACCAACTCCTGGAGTTTACTCAAACTCATGTCCATTGAGTCAGTGATGCCATCCAGCCACCTCATCCTCTGTTGTCCCCTTCCCCTCCTGCCTTCCATCTTTCCCAGCCTGAGGGTCTTTTAAAATGAGTCACTTCTTCACATCAGATGGCCAAAGTATTGGAGTTTCAGTTTCAACATCAGTCCTTCCAATAAATATTCAGGACTGATCTCCTTTAGGATGGATGGTTGGATCTCCTGGCAGCTCAAGGGACTCTCAAGAGTCTTCTCCAACACCACAGTTCAAAAGCATCAATTCTTCAGTGCTCAGCTTTCTTTATATTCCAACTCTCACATCCATACATGACCACTGGAAAAACCATAGCCTTACCTAGACAGACCTTTGTTGGCAAAGTAATGTCTCTGCTTTTTAATATGCTGTCTAGGTTGGTCATAACTTTTCCAAGGAGTAAACGTCTTTTTATTTCATGGCTGCAGTCACCATCTGCAGTGATGTTGGAACCCCCCAAAAAATAAAGTCTACCACTGTTTCCACTGTTTCCCCATCGATTTGCCATGAAGTGACGGGACTGAATGCCATGATCTTAGTTTTCTGAATGTTGAGCTTTAAGCCAACTTTTCCACTCTCCTCTTTCACTTTCATCAAGAGGCTCCTTAGTTCTTCTTCACTTTCTGCCATAAGAGTGGTGTCATCTGGATATCTGAGGTTATTGATATTTCTCCCAGCAATCTTGATTCCAACTTGAGCTTCATCCAGCCCAGCGTTTCTCATGATGTACTCTGCATATAAGTTAAATAAGCAGGGTGACAATATACAGCCTTGATATACTCCTTTTCCTATTTGGAACCAGTCTGCTGTTCCATGTCCAGTTCTAACTGTTGCTTCCTGACCTCCATACAGGTTTCTCAAGAGGCAGGTCAGGTGGTCTGATATTCCTATCTCTTTCAGAATTTTCCACAGTTTATCGTGATCCACACAGTCAAAGGCTTTGGCATAGTCAATGAAGCAGAAATAGATGTTTTTCTGGAACTCTCTTGCTCTTTTGATGATCCAGCAGATGTTGGCAATTTGATCTCTGGTTCCTCTGCCTTTTCTAAAACCAGCTTGAACATCTGGGATTTCACGGTTCACGTATTGTTGAAGCCTGGCTTGGATCATTTTGAGTATTACTTTGCCAGCGTGTGAGATGAGTGCAATTGTGCATTCTTTGGCATTGCCTTTTTTGGGGTTGGAATGAAAACTGACCTTTTCCAGTCCTGTGGCCACTGCTGAGTTTTCCAAATTTGCTGGCATATTGAGTGCAGTACTTTCACAGCATCGTCTTTCAGGATTTGAAATAGCTCAACTGGAATTCCATCACCTCCACTAGCTTTGTTTGTAGTGATGCTTCTTAAGGCCCACTTGACTTCACATTCCAAGATGTCTGGCTCTAGATGAATGACCATACCATCGTGATTATCTGGTAGTGAAGATCTTTTTTTGTAAAGTTCTTCTGTGTATTCTTGCCACCTCTTCTTAATATCTTCTGCTTCTATTAGGTCCATACCATTTCTGTTGTTTATTGTGTCCATCTTTGCATGAAATGTTCCCTTTGTATCTGTAATTTTCTTGAAGAGATCTCTAGTATTTCCCATTCTATTGTTTTCCTCTATTTCTTTGCAATGATCGCTGAGGAAGGCTTTCTTATCTCTCCTTGCTATTCTTTGGAACTCTGCTTTCAAATGGGAATATCTTTGCTTTTCTCCTTTGCTTTTGGGTTCCCTTCTTTTCACAGCTATTTGTAAGGCCTCCTCAGACAGCCATTTTGCTTTTTTGCATTTCTTTTTCTTGGGGATGGTCTTTCTCCCTGTTTCTTGTACAATGTCATGAATCTCCATCCATAGTTCTTCAGGCACTCCGTCTATCAGATCTAGTCCCTTAAATTTATTTCTCACTTCCACTGTATAATCGTTAAGGATTTGATTTAGGTCATACCTGAATGGTCTAGTGGTTTTCTCTACTTTCTTCAGTTTAAGTCTGAATTTGGCAATAAAGAGTTCATGATCTGAGCCACAGTCAGCTCACAGTCTTGTTTTGCTGACCACATAGAGCTTCTCCATCTTTGGCTGCAAAGAATATAATCAATCTGATTTCAGTGTTGGCCATCTGGTGATGTCCATGTGTAGAGTCTTCTCTTGTGTTGTTGGAAGAGGGTGTTTGCTATGACCAGTGCAGTCTCTTGGCAAAACTATTAGCCTTTGCCCTGCTTCATTCTGTACTCCAAGGCCAAATTTGCCTGTTACTCCAGGTGTTTCTTGACTTCCTACTTTTACATTCCAATCCCCTGTAATAAAAAGGACATCTTTTTGGGGTGTTAATTCTCGAAGGTCTTGTCGGTCTTCACAGAACCGTTCAACTTCAGCTTTTTCAGCATTATTGGTTGGGGCATAGACTTGGATTACCGTGATATTGAATGGTTTGCCTTGGAAACGAACAGAGATCATTCTGTCGTTTTTGAGACTGCATCCAAGCAAAGTACTGCATCTTGGACTCTTGTTGACTATGATGGCTACTGCATTTCTTCTAAGGGATCCTTGCCCACAGGAGTAGATATGATGGTTATCTGAGTTAAATTCACCCATTCCAGTTCATTTTAGTTCGCTGATTCCTAAAATGTCGACGTTCACTCTTGCCATCTCCTGTTTGATCTCTTCCAATTTGCCTTGATTCACGGACCTAACATTCAAGGTTCCTTTGCAATATTGCTCTTTACAGCATTGGACTTTGCTTCCATCACCAGTCACATCCACAACTGGGTGTTGTTTTTGCTTTGGTTCCGTCTCTTCATTCTTTCTGGAGTTATTTCTCCACTGATTTCCAGTCACATAATGGGCACCTACCGACCTGGAGAGTGAAAGTAGAAAGTGAAATCGCTCAGTCTTATCCGACTCTTTGCCACCCCATGGACTGTAGCCTACCAGGTTCCTCCATCCATGGGATTTTCCAGGCAAGAATACTGGAGTGGGTTGCCATTTCCTTCTCCAGGAGATCTTCCCAACCCAGGGATTGAACCTAGGTCCCCGCATTGTAGGCAGACGCTTCACCATATGAGCCACCAGGGAAGTACAGTACTGACCTGGGAGGCTCACCTTTCAGTGTCCTATCTTTTTGTCTTTTCATACTGTTCATGGGGTTCTCAAGGCAGCAATACCAAATTGGCTTGCCATTCCCTTCTCCAGTGGACCACATTTTGCCAGAACTCTCCACCATGACCCGACCATCTTGGGTGGCCCTACATGGCATGGCTCATAGTTTCACTGAGTTAGACAAGGCTGTGGTCCACGTGATTAGATTGGTTAGTTTTCTGTGATGGTGGTTTTCAGTCTGTCTGCCCTCTGATGGAGAAGAATAAGAGGCCTATGAAAGCTTCCTGATGGGATAGACTGACTGAGGGGGATACTAGGTCTTGTTCTGATAGGCGGGGCCATGCTCAGTAAATCTTTAATCCAATTTTCTGTTAATGGGTGGAGCTGTGTTCCCTCCCTGTTATTTACCTGGGGCCAAACTATGGTGGAAGTAATGAAGATAATGGTGACCTCTCTCAAAAGATCCCAGGCATGTAGTGCTACAGTCTGTGCTCTCAACCCTGCAGCAGGCCACCACTGACCCACGCCTTTGCCAGAGACTCCTGGACACCCACTGGCAAGTCTCCTGTGGGGTCACTGTTCCTTTCTCCTGGATCCTGGTGCACAAGGTTCTGTTGTGCCCTCCAAGAGTCTATTTCCCAGTCCTGTGTGAGTTCTGGCAGCTCTATAGTGTGGTTAATGGCACCCTCCTCCAGGAGGACTTATGCATACCCACACCCAGAGCCCCTGTCCCTGCGGCAGACCACTGCTGACCTGTACCTCCACAGGAGATGCTCAAACACAGTTCTGTCTTGGTCTCTGTGGGGTCCCTGGGTCCTGGTGAACACAAGGTTTGTTTGAGCCTCTGAGCATCTCTGGTGGGAATGGGGTTTGATTCTAAAGGTGAATTCGCCTTTCCTACCATCTTGCTGGGGCTTCTCCTTTGCCCTTGGACGTGGGGTATCTCCTCACAGCTGCTCCAGTGCCTACCGTCTTACTGGGGTTTTTCTGAACTTGGACGTGGGGTGTCTCCACACAGCCAGCCCAGCAAAGCCCAGCCACTACTCCTGACCTTGGATATGGGGTATCTCTTCTCGGCTGCTCCAGTGAAGCGCAGGCGCTGCTCCTGACTTTGGACGTGGGGTATCTCCAGCACCGCTCAGCTGTAAACACACATATAGCTGTATCAGTTCAGTTCAGTCGCTCAGTCCTGTCTGACTCTTTGTGACCCCATGAACCACAGCACTCCAGGCCTCCCTGTCCATCACCAAATCCCGAAGTCCACCCAAACCCATGTCCATTGAGTCAGTGATGCCATCCAACCATCTCATCCTCTGTCGTCCCCCTCTCCTCCTGCCCTTTATCTTTCCCAGCATCAGGGTCTTTTCCAATGAGTCAGCTCTTCGCATCAGGTGTCCAAAGTATTGGCGTTTCAGCTTCAACATCAGTCCTTCCAATGAACACCCAGGACTGATCTCCATATACATACAAACATACATTTAGCTAATTCACTTCATTGTACAGCTGAAACTAACACAACATTTTAAAGCAATTATACTCCAATTAAAAAAAAAAATACAGGTCATCAGTGATAACCTGTGATAAGGTGGCATTTAGGGCAGAGGTGCAGTGAAGCTAGTAGAAGTGGTGGTGGTATTTAATGGAAGATGGTATTTAACTGACTGTGTCAGTTTTCTCAGTGAGGAAGTAAGGCAGATAGTACTTTGATGAAAGGAAGGTTAATAGAAAGTGCAAGAGGACTAAACCACATTGTTTCTTGTCTGTCTCTCAACTTTTTTTGCAGTTTCATCTTTTCTGAATTTGTTCATTCCTCTCTTATAAAACTTTTGACTTCCCATCTTTTTTTTCTATCCTATTTGATGATGTATGTGTTGTATCTCCTCTCAGAGATTATAACCTCTCTGAAGGCAGAGTTTATGCCAGTTTATCTGTGAATTCCGATGGTTGGATCGCAGTAGATGGTCAATAAAGATTTGTTAAGAGAATTAAGTGTTTATGATAAATTTATTTATTAATTATAAAATGAAATGCACTGTAATGCCCAGAAACTCTTTTACTTAAGCTAAGATATATTCATCTTTTTTTTTCTGAAGATCTACTCTATATTGTAGAAGATTCAGACAAGTTAAATCAATTATTTGGTTCAGCAGTTATAAAAAAATGTGCATTACAGAAAACACTGTAAGAATGTATTAGCAGCATACACTGAGCCAAAAAAAAAAAAACTTTAATGTGTATAAAATTATCAAATAGCATAAACATATCGACTGCAGTTCAAAGAAGGAAAAATTCTTGAAGTAAAGCCACATAGATTGCAAATCATAAGCAATGTATTCTACATAGACTTTTAAATGCAATTTTAAAACAGAGTTTTTAAATTTTGCCAACTATGTTCTCCTAAAATATTAACCAGATAAAATTATGTAACTATCTTCCAAAGGGTAAAAATATACAAAGAATTATTCTCAAGAAATCACCATATAATAGGGGCTACAAAGTGTTGATATATTAATGTATTTACAAATAAAATAATAGACAGTTGTACTCGGTAAGTAGATTAGGTATTAACTTCAAAAGGTTATATAATTATGGCTCTGGTTTATTTTACAGTATAGATCTAACCACACACAATGTAAATTTAAAAGATATTATATTCACTGTTTATGTAATTGTGTGGTATTTCCTCTAAAATTATAGTGAAAATATCTATAATTAAATAAATGCTCTCTCCAATTACTGTAAAGTCTCATAATCTTTTTGCCTCTGTAAACAAAGAACTATTGTAACATCTTTATGAGAGATAGCCATTCTTGACATTACCACACATTTCCACTTTCTTTTAGAAGAAAGAAGTAACCAATTAACTCAGCGAACATTAGTTATCACATAAATACATTAAGCTTCATATTAAGCTTCAGTAATTAAAGATAATGCCACTGTCAGTTCAGTCAGTCAGTTCAGTTGCTCAGTCGTGTCCAACTATTTGCAACCCCATGAATCACAGCACGCCAGGCCTCCCTGTCCATCACCAACTCCCAGAGTTTACTCAAGCCCATGTCCTTCCAGTCGGTGATGCCATCCAGCCATCTCATCCTCCGTTGTCCCCTTCTCCTCCTGCCTTCTATCTTTCCCAGCATGAGGGTCTTTTAAAATGAGTCAGTTCTTCACATCAGATGGCCAAAGTATTGGAGTTTCAGTTTCAACATCAGTCCTTCCAATAAATATTCAGGACTGATCTCCTTTAGGATGGATGGTTGGATCTCCTTGCAGCTCAGGGACTCTCAAGAGTCTTCTCCAACACCACAGTTCAAAAGCATCAATTCTTCAGTGCTCAGCTTTCTTTATATTCCAACTCTCACATCCATACATGACCACTGGAAAAACCATAGCCTTAACTAAACAGACCTTTGTTGGCAAAGTAATGTTTCTGCTTTTTAATATGTTGTCTAGGTTGGTCATAACTTTTCCAAGGAGCAAACGTCTTTTTTATTTCATGGCTGCAGTCACCATCTGCAGTGATGTTGGAACCCCCAAAAAAATAAAGTCAGTGACTGTTTCCACTATTTCCCCATTGATTTGCCATGAAATGACGGGACTGAATGCCATGATCTTAGTTTTCTGAATGTTGAGCTTTAAGCCAACTTTTTCACTCTCCTCTTTCACTTTCATCAAGAGGCTCCTTAGTTCTTCTTCACTTTCTGCCATAAGGGTGGTGTCATCTGGATATCTGAGGTTATTGATATTTCTCCCAGCAATCTTGATTCTAGCTTGTAGTTCCTCCATTCCAGCATTTCTCATAATGTACTCTGCATATAAGTTAAATAAGCAGGGTGACAATATACAGCCTTGACATACTCCTTTTCCTATTTGGAACCAGTCTGTTGTTCCATGTCCAGTTCTAACTGTTGCTTCCTGATCTGCATACAGGTTTCTCAAGAGGCAGGTCAGGTGGTCTGGTATTCCCATCTCTTTCATCCATTTTGAGTTTATTTTTGTGTATGGTGTTAGAAAGCGTTCTAGTTTCATTCTTTTACAAGTGGTTGACCAGTTTTCCCAGCACCACTTGTTAAAGAGGTTGTCTTTTTTCCATTGTATATCCTTGCCTCCTTTGTCGAAGATAAGGTGTCCATAGGTTCGTGGATTTTTCTCTGGGCTTTCTATTCTGTTCCATTGATCTATATTTCTGTCTTTGTGTCAGTACCATACTGTCTTGATGACTGTGGCTTTGTAGTAGAGTCTGAAGTCAGGCATGTTGATTCCTCCAGTTCCATTCTTCTTTCTCAAGATTACTTTGGCTATTCGAGGTTTTTTGTATTTCCATACAAATTGTGAAATTATTTGTTCTAGTTCTGTGAAAAATACCATTGGTAGCTTGATAGGGATTGCATTGAATCTATAGATTGCTTTGGGTAGAATAGCCTTTCAGAATTTTCCACAATTTATTGTTATCCACACAGTCAAAGGCTTTGGCATAGACAATAAAGCAGAAATAGATGCTTTTCTGGAACTCTTTTGCTTTTTCAATGATCCAGAGGATGTTGGCAATTTGATCTCTGGTTCCTCTGCCTTTTCTAAAACCAGCTTGAACATCTGGGAGTTCATGGTTCACGTATTGCTGAAGCCTGGCTTGGAGAATTTTAAGCATTACTTTACTAGTATGTGAGATGAGTGCAATTGTGCAGTAGTTTGAGCATTCTTTGGCATTGCCCTTCTTTGGGATTGGAATGAAAACAGACCTTTTCCAGTCCTGTGTCCACTGCTGAGTTTTCCACATTTGCTGGCATATTGAGCGCAGCACTTTCACAGCATCATCTTATAGGATTTGAAATAGCTCAACTGGAATTCCATCACCTCCACTAGCTTTGTTTGTAGTGATGCTTCCTAAGGCCCACTTGACTTCACATTCCAGGATGTCTGACTCTAGGTGAGTGATCACACCATCGTGGTTATCTGGGTCATGAAGATCTTTTTTGTATAGTTCTTCTGTGTATTCTTGCCACCTCTTCTTAATATCTTCTGCTTCTGTTATGTCCCTACCATTTCTGTCCTTTATTGAGCCCATCTTTGCCTAAAATGTTCCCTTGGTATCTCTAATTTTCTTGAAGAGATCTCTAGTCTTTCCCATTCTATTGTTTTCCTCTATTTCTTTGCAATGATCGCTGAGGAAGGCTTTCTTATCTCTCCTTGCTATTCTTTGGAACTCTGTATTCAAGTGGGTATACCTTCCTTTTCTCCTTTGCTTTTGGCTTCCCCTTTTTTCACAGCTATTTGTAAGACCTCCTCAGACAGTGATTTTGCTTTTTTTGCATTTCTTTTTATTTGGGATGGTCTTGTTCCCTGTCTCCTCTACAATGTCACGAATCTCCGTCCATAGTTCATCAGGCACTCTGTCTATCAGATCTAGTCCCTTAAATCTGTTTCTCACTTCCACTGTATAGTCAGTCATAAGGGATTTGATTTAGGTCATACCTAAATCTTTAAATCTTTAAGCTAGAAATAATCATCCTTCTTAAAAGTGTGAAGCATTTTCATATATGGAAATATATTTGTTCATCAATGTTTCTTTTACCTAATCCTTGGACTGTGTTGGGAATTAGGATATAGCATATATTTCTTTACAGATATTGACTACAGCCCAAGAACTAGGCAGAAATAATAGCAGAAATAGAGAACTAAAAAGATGCTTACTAGTGTAGCAGTTTATTGTAATGACTAATCTTACAGTAAGATTTTTTGAATCTTAAATTTAGAATCTAAATTTAAGAATTTTAGAAAACATATGCTAGCTAGTAGTGCAAGCTATATAATTTTGTGAGTTCTTAATTTAAGCTTTGGAAAGTACTTCTTGAAGATTTGGATCAAGTCTTGGTGAATTGAACCAAAATTTCACTCTCCCTAAATGACTGTAGAAGAAAAGACATTGTTTGAATCTTTATATAATATTCCGAATGCATCTATTATTTTTTCTTTAGATGATCTTTGTCCCTAAAGTTACTATATTTAAAAACCAGCTCCAGAAAATCAAACAAGAGCCACTTAAATAAGACATGGCATGTTAAGGAAATCACTTTAAGGTATTGTTTGCAAAAAGACACATTTGTTTAAAAGTCCCATATGAAGAGACTGTCTTAAAAACCAATGTTAGAGCCTAAACATGAGCAATCATTTTGTGATAAATATTAGATTGGTTTCTGGTGCCAGATACAAAGTAAGGCCTTGAAATTTGTTTTCCAAATAGGCACGCACTAATTTATGTTTATTATCTGTCTTCTATATTGATAATAGCTTACTTCTCACAAACTTTCTGTCCTAGAATAAGGGACAGACCTGATCTAACCCCCAAAACAAACAGAAACCCCAGAAGACACAAATTCTTTCTGTAGCTCTGGAATTAATTAGATACATTGACCATTTTGGAAACTGAAGACATTAACATGCTTTTAAAAAGGTACTTTTGCTCCCTCTAAACTTTGCCAGCACAAGGAAATAAAAACAGCCAGAAGTTAAGTAGGCAGATCACTCAAAGTTGTGCTTTTCCGAAGATGGTCCACAAGGAAGAATCACGTTAGAGGTGGTTAAAACTGTCCATTCTAGGTTCCCCCACTCCAAATTCACAATAAAAGCACAAAAGGTCAACACATGGGACCATGAAACATAAAGTGTGGGTTGAGGGGAAAGGTTGAGCATGTTAGTAGTTTACTCATGCAACCTATTTGGATGTCTGAGTTTACTTTTAATTAAAAATGGGGATTATGTCTAAATACTTGAGAGCTGTTGAGAGTCTGAGCTATGTTATCATCTGAATTATAGTGAGACCTCAATCAGGTGAAATGTTTTAACTTCAATGATAATGAAAGCCCTGAGGGACATAAAATCATTAACTTATATTCCAGAGAACAGGGGATGCCAGGAAATTTGAAATGATTAGGATATGAAATACAATGCACAATGAACAGATAGTTCCAGATGGCATCTCAGTGTCTCTTTGACATGGGATGTTAGATCATGGGAAAACATGCAGGCACCCACAGTAAGCACGCCTCCTGGCATTACAAACATTTTCTGGGGTGCTCATGAGGAACAATTGAAGAGAAATGGTCTCTTATCTATTAGCCAGATTTAAGAGTATGCCTCACTGCACATTTCTCTGTACAGGAAACTTGCCTGAAGTTAGAATTTATACAACTTTTTAACATGCTACCCTGAAATAGGAAGACTTCTGGTTAGGTGAGATAGTAAACTTATTTCTTTTAATCTACTCAGAGTTTGGTCTTCTTTTGCTGTGGACTGAAAATATCCCAACTGATATGTTGAACTTAAGGAAGTAATCAGAAACACAGATTTAATTTTTTATAAGGGTTGCTGTATTAATTATCATGTCAAAAGTGGAAACGATAGCAACTCATTTAGTGTGATCATGGCATGATGCAGACTAAAGATACTCGGATATTCCAAAGAATATTCAATGACATTGGAAAACAGACTATGATATTTTCTCAATTCTCAGTTGTATATAGAGGATAAGGCCTGAGTTTTTTAGAGAAAAGACTTGCCCTTCCATGCCTGGCATGTGATAAGCAGTTTCCACATGTTATGTGCTAGGAAGCAGAGCACAAGGGAGAAATAGATATCTTAACATGATTTTTTTTTTTTTTTTTTTTTTTTTTTTGCAGTGTGACGGGGCGTATCTATTGTTGGAACTCTGGAAGAAGAGGGAAGTTGGCATGATGACTGAGTGTAGGGTCATGACCTCAGCATTTTCAGCAAGTGTAACTCAGGCATGTGGCTCAGCTCCCAAGCTCAGCTTTCCCAATGTGGTGTTTCCTAGACCCATATTCTTGATGCCTGAGAGTTACTCTCCTGTTAAAACACTGAGCCATGTGCTGGAATCATATACCTCCCTCTCAGAATATTTGACCAACAAAATGGATGAAAGTTGTGTTTGCAAAGGTGGGTTATAATGGTTTTACCTATTGAGAGTTATTCATCCGTGTGTTGTTTTTATCATTTCAGATGTTGTTTGTGGAAGGAGAATGTGATTGCTCGCCAAAATCTACATTATGTCATCTGCTCTGTTCTATAAACAGATTACACATGCTGTACAGACATATGCTGTGGGCTGTGGTTAGCTAATTATGTTTAATGCACATACACACATGTACAATTCATTTTAAAGGGATTAATTTTAAGTGCAATATTTTAGTTATGAGGGCTTTTGGAAAGACCTCATCAGAGAAGTACATCAGAGCCATTTACCAGTTTTTTTTTTTTTTTTTTTTTTAATGACTGCAAATGATTTGGAATATTGTATACAAAAGTGATTCTTGAGAAAATATTCACTAAATACATTGCATATGAGATAATTTGGCAAAAGTGCTCATCTATGTTACAGATATATTTGCTCCAGGTGTGTCTGTTGTCAAAACCTAGCACTTCTATTTTTATCTCAAATCTAGCATACAAACTATTTCCAAATACAGTCATTTGACTAGTAAAGATAAACAATGAAGCATTGCATTTGCCCCGACAACCAATAACTGAGCAAATGCATTTGTTCCTAGGTAAGCTAAAAAAAAAAAAAAATTAAATCCATCATGTCAGACAGGCACAATGTTCATATTGTTCATTCAAACCTCTGTTCACTGCCACAGACACTTCTGCTTGCCCACTCATTGTCTGTTCTCCCCTTCACTTGTGGTGACAGCACCTGATCTTGACTGAGATAGTATGTAGCCAGGTGCACCATCGCATTTCCTAGCCTCCCTGGCAGCTCCTATTGGTCATGTGATCATCTTGGCCAATGAAGTGAAAGTGGAACTTTGGGGAAGGGAGCTCTAAATAAGTTTTTAAAATGAACCTCAATTCCACTTGTATACAAGTTTTGTTATTCCACTACTTCCTGTCTAAATTGCTGGATGCAGAGAATCCAACCTGTGAATACAAGGCAACAACCATACATAGGAAATCTGCACCATGGGCTACTGGACAGAAAGTCAGAAGAAGCCTACATTACTGCTGGTATTACAGAGTATCCTATAGCAGTTCTGAACAACCTACCTCCAGGCATCTTGTTTCATGAAAAAAATAAAATCTTGTCAGTTGAGTTCCTGTAATTTGGGTATCCTGTAAACGAGGCTAAAATGCATTCTTTCCCGATAGAAGTACCAATTATGATTGTTAACAGAAGTTTATTGTTTAGTAGATGTTGCAAATTCACTTAATAATTGCCCATCCCCAATTCATAAAACAACAACAACAAAATGTTTGGGTGACTCAAAATCAAATCAATGTTTTAGGTATCTCAAAAAGAGTTCCTCTTTCACATCACCTAACACATTGCTTCTTTGGCTTTAGGCAAGGGCTTTTTACTTCTGAAGACTATTTTTCCATATTAAAGCATTTAGAGTCTCTTTAAAATCCAAGGTATCTTAACATAGATGTTTGCAAATGGGTTTCATGAATCTTAAGGTGGTAGATTTGTTCCAGTATAAAATAAGATATTTTAATATCATGAGTTTATGTTTACATGAATATGTAAGTGGATGTTCTCTTTTTCTTCCCCAAATTATCAATGTTTAGAAATTGAAGTGTAGTTGATTTACAAAGTTTCAGGTGTACAGCAAAGTAATTCAGTTATAATATACATTATTTTTCATATTCTTTTCCATTATGTTTGTCTCAGGATATTGAATATAGCTCTCTGAGCTCTACACTAGAACTTTATTGCCCAGCCATTCTATATGTAATAATT
Organism: Muntiacus reevesi; assembly: GCF_963930625.1. Lineage (NCBI taxonomy): Eukaryota > Metazoa > Chordata > Mammalia > Artiodactyla > Cervidae > Muntiacus > Muntiacus reevesi. The sequence continues at coordinate 46,130,575 of NC_089260.1, forward strand.
TGCATCTACTAACCCCAAATTCCCAGTCCACCCCCAACTCCCCCTTGGTAACCACAAGTCCTGCCATCCAGCAGTCCATGGGTTTACAAAGAGTTGGACACGACTGAGCAACTGAACTGACTAACTGATTCTCTATGTCTGTGAGCCTGTTTCTATTTGAGAGAGAGCTTCGTTTGGTTTTACTGTCTTTAGAATCCCACTTACAAGTTGAAAGAGCTAGCCTAGCTCCAACCCTCATATTTACAATCCAGTCATCAGGACAGATAAAGGGTTAAAAGAAAGACATGCTACCTCCATTTAAAGATGCTTAGCAGAAGTGGTAGGGGACACTTGCTTTTATTCCATTGGCCAGAACTGAGGCATGTGGTCACAATGAACTGCAAGGGAAGCGGGGGAGTTTAACCTTTAGTGTGTGTAGCTGTGTGCTTCCTAAAAATAAGTGGGGGAGGTTCTGTTATTCTAGAAAAAGAGAGAATGAATAATTAGAAGACAGCAAGCAGTGTATGGCAAACCAACCTAAGAATCTTATAATGAATTCTGTTAGGCATAGATTCCTGCCAACTTTCAGGAGGGAGAAACACAATCAGATTTGTTCTTTTTAAATTCCGTGGTGCAAAGAGTGGATTTGAGAGTGGCAAGGGAAAAAATGAACCAACCAATCGGTTGAGAGGCTACGGTGATAAGAAATGACAATCGTAGGGGATGTGGAGGATAGAGGATAGTTTTCCAAGATAATCGGAGGATATAATTTTAAAAATTTGACGACTGATTGTGAAAGGTTAAGGGAAAGATAAGAAGAATGATTCTTTAAAAAAAAAATATGGTCACATCAACAAGATAAGAAAGAATTCAGAAGTGAACTTCTAAAAACGGATATAAAGCATCTCAATTGGGCAGAAGTAACCGTTACATTTAGTGATCATGGTTGTTGTGTATTTGGGTGCTTTGTTCAGAGGCATCTGCAGATTTGCTCAGTTTAAACTGCTATAATCTCAGTAAAGCAAATCTATAATTTTGGCTATGTTAGCAAAATAGCATAATCTTCATTCACTAGATCTTTCCACATACAAGAAAAGAGACAATACTAACAAAACTATTAGAGTTTATTATATGCCATTTTAATTCCTACACAATATGTGCCAAGCACTGTGCCAAATGTTCCTACTCAGTTTTCTCAGCTTAATCATAATAAAAATAATAAACCAAGTAACTTTCCTAGAGTATTTACTCTGTAATCAATCTAAAATATATTCTAAATCAATCTAAAATATATTCTAAATCAATCTAAAAATATATTCTCATTTAGTTTCACAATAACCTTAAGAGTCATGTAATATTTTCCCCATTTTACAGCTAAGTAAATTAAGGCTTAAAGAGTTTAAGATACACACATGAGATGGTACAGTTACTGACTATCTGGTCCAAACTCTAAACTGTTTAAACTCTAAACACTATACCTATTTCCTTAATGTCTAATTAAGCAGATGCTAAGTTATGTCCTATGAACCCTAAGGACTGGTACTGCACTTCCATATCATACACAGAATTTATACTAGCAAGTGCTTCTTTAAACTCTGAAATATTTAGAAATACTTTAAATGGTGGTGTAGAAGCACAAAGAGCTTCATGTGATAAGTCTCTGTGCCTTTGGCAAGAGAATTTAAGTCTCTGAGTAATGAAATGATGGGAAGATCAGTACCAGAAGTTGATCAGAGGAAGAGATATCCTGTTGTGGTTTTGGAGACTCTCCAAATGTATCAAATGTAAATTATTCTATTTAGAGTGCCAGGAATGTGTTTCTGTTCTTTCTTTCCTTGGTGACTCTTCAATAGGATAATGAGTCATGACTAATTGTTCACCATGGTATATATGAGTCAATTTACTCCTGGATATTTTATCATTTTTAAAGGAGAATGTGCTACCACTCTAGAACACTTTTTAATAGACATTAAAAAGTATAGGTCGATATATGCTGAAAACTATAAAATATTATAAGGGAAATCGAAGAAGATTCAAAGAAATGGTAAGATATCCTGTGCTCTTGGATTGGAAAAATTACTCTAGCTAAAATGACCATACTATTAATACTCAAAGCAATCTACAGATTTAATACAATCACTGTTAAATGCCTGTGACATTTTTTCACAGAACTAGAACCAATAATCCTAAAATGTATATGGAATCAAAAGACCCAGAATTGCAATTCTGAACAAAAAGAACAACACTGGAGGCATAATTCCTCCAGACTTTAAGCTATCGTACAAAATTACAGTAATCAAAAGAGCAAGGTATTGGCACAAAAACAGATATATGGATCTATGGAACTGAATAGAGAGCCAGAAATAAACCTGTGCACCTATGGTCAGTTAATGTACAACAAAGGAGGCAAGTATATACAATGGAGGAAAGATTGTCTCTTCAGTAAGTGATGTTGGGAAAGCTGGAGAATTACACGTAAATTAATGAAATTAGAACATCCCATCACACCATATACAAAAATAAACCCCAAATTATTTAATGACCTAAATGTGTGACACAACACTATAAAACTCCTACTAGAATACATAGGCAAAAACTCTTTGACATAAATCATAGCAATATTTTCTAGATCAGTCTCCCAAGGCAAAAGAAATAAAAACAAAAATTAAAAAATGGGACTTAATTAAACTTAAAAGTTTTCACACAGCAAAGGAAACCATAAACAAAGAGAGGAGACAACCTATGAAATGAGAGAAAATATTTTCAAATGATGCAACTGACAAGGGCTTAATTTCCAAAATATACAAATAGCTGATACAGTTCAATATCACAAAACCAAACAACACAATCCAAAAAATGGGCAAAATACTTTAATAGATGTTTTTCCCAAGAAGATATATAGATGACCAACAGGTGCTTGAAACGATGCTCAGTATCACTGATTATTAGAGAAATGTGAGTCAAAACTATAATGTGGTATGACCTCACATAGATCAGAATGGCCAGCATCAAGAAGTCTACAAATAATAAATGCTGGAGAGGGTGTAGAGAAAAGGGAGTCCTTGGACACTTATTGGTAGGAATGAAAATTGGAGCAGCCATTATGAACAACAGTATGGAGGTTCCTTAAAAAACTAAAAATAGAGTTATATATAATATACAAACAATAAGGACCTACTGTAAGCACAGGGAATGTTGAAAAGAATATATATATATATATATATATATATATATATATATATACACACATACACACACACATATATATGAATATTTGTATGACTAAATCATTTTGTTGTACACCTGAAACATTATAGATCAAGGATACTTCAATTAAAGCAAGAAAATAAATAATAAAATAAGTTTATGAGCAATCTTTTAGGGAAACACTAAACAGACAATTTAGTTAAAAAGCATTTTTGTGTTAGTTCTTCAGTCGTGTCTGGCTCTTTGTGACACCATGGACTGTAGCCCACCAGGCCCCTCTGTCCACGGGATTTCCCAGGCAAGAATCCTGGAGTGGATTGTCATTTCCTTCTCCAGGGGATCTTCCCAACCCAGGGATCAAACCTGGGTTTCCTGCATTGCAGGCAGATTCTTTCCCATTTGAGCCACCAGGGAAGCCCTTTGCATAAATTAAGATGCAGCAAATTCCATAATAAATCTGCCTGTAACAGCAAAGATGTATTCTAATATTAAACATGAATGAGGGGGAGAAAAATCTACCATGTTGTTTGTTAGTAATTTAACTTATAGAGAAACATGGGGCAAAAAATTTCACAGGAGCCTGGATACCTTCATCAGCTGCCTCTCATCATTTGTACTTCTTGTTCATCAGCACATACAGGCTCAGATTCTTAGCTACACTGTTAGCTTACATTTTTAATTTATTGCTCAGCAAATGTGTCCTTCGATTTCTTCATGCATCTCAGTGATGTGCAGTGATTGTGTAAACTTGATGCCAAAGATAAGATAGCTACACACATGGTTGAGAGTTAATAAATTTGACTGCCCTTAAACAAAGTTTACCTCTCTTGCAAATATATTTAAAGCACAGGAGTTAAATGACACAAATCCTATTTACTACTGGAATTGAGCCCAATAAATCCCTAGCAGTGTTTGAGATTATTTTGAAAGGTTGAAAGAAAAATCATACGGTGAAAAAAAAATTTTTTTGAAAACAGCCTTAAGAAAGAAACACTCATTAAATATTTAAAAGATAAGCTTTATATGGAAACTCAAATAGAAAAATGGAAAATAGAGGTGTAAACAATAAAGGTATAAAGAACAGAAGTACAATTAACTAGAATTTTTTTTTTCATGAAGTACAGTGTAAATCTTTGATGGAATAAAATTTTTCTTGAGATATGTACAAAGATATGCAATACACACAGAACACACACATGGTGGGTAGGGGAGGGAAGTTTGAGTTCTTAAGTTTTATCCTAGTTGACCAATGCTAGTGATTTAAACAAATACTAGCTCTGTTAGTAAAGAATCTGCCTGCAATGCAGGAGGCCTCCTACAGTGCATTCCTGGGTAGTGAAGATCCCCTGGAAAAGGAAATGGCACCCACTTCAGTATTCTTGCCTGGAGAATTCCACAGACAGAGGAGCCTGGAGGGCTACAGTCCATGGGGGTTGCAAGAGTCAGACACAACTTAGCGACAAAACCACAAACTTGTATCAGGGATTTTTACAGGGAACTTTTGTGAGTGGTGTGTGTATGTTCTGGGGGTTATGTGTGAATGTGAGTGTGTGAGTATATGTGGTATTTTTACATATTCTTTCTTAAGACATTAAGCTTTTTAATCCAGTTATTTCATGCTTTTATTGTGAATTTTCTAAATTTTTAACTGCTAACATTTTAATATATGTTTTAGGTTATTATGGACTAAACAGTAATTTACTGGTAGTTTAAATCTATTTTGCCCACTGGTTGGATCACTAGAATCTCTTAATGGCATTCTAAATCTGAAGCATCGTGTTACATCGTTATCCTACCGGATTTACGATTTACCATAGCTCGTAAAGTCATTATTATAGTCTCATAATTTTCTTCTTTCCCACTTGTCTTGCATACAATTAGCCTTGCTTTCAAATTATGAATCTATTTTATGAGTATATAACCATCATATTGAATTGCAGTATTTAGCTCACACAATTCACATAATCACAAGTAATATTTCACAGTGCCAGTTTAATTACAAAATCAGGATCAATTCAGTTCAGTCGCTCACTCAAGTCCGACTCTGCGACACCATCTTTCACCAACTCCCACAGCTTGCTGAAACTCATGTCCATTGAGTTGGCGATGCCATCCAACCATCTCATCCTCTGTTGTACCCTTCTCCTTCTGCCTTCAATCTTTCCCAGCATCAGGGTCTTTTCCACTGAGTCAGTTTTTCACATCAGGTGGCCAAAGTATTGGAGTTTCAACTTTAGCATCAGTCCTTCCAATGAATATTTAGGACTGATTTCCTTTAGATGGACTGGTTGGATCTCTTTGCATTCCAAAAGACTCTCAAGAGTCTTCTCTAACACCACAGTTCAAAAGCATCAATTCTTCAGCATTCAGCTTTCTTTATGGTCCAACTCTCACATCCATACATGACTACTGGAAAAACCATAGCTTTGACTATATGGATATTTGTCGACAGAGTAATGTCTCTGCTTTTTAATATGCTGTCTTACTTGGTCACAACTTCTCTTCAAGGAGCAAGCGTCTGTTGATTTCATGGCTGCAGTCACCATCTGCAGTGATTTTGGAGCCCCAAGAAACAAAGTTTGTCACTGTTTCCATTATTTCTCCATCTATTTGCAGTGAAATGACAGGACCGGATGCCATGATCTTAGTTTCTTGAATGTTAAGTTTTAAGCCAGTTTTTTTCACTCTCCTCTTTCACTTTCATCAAGAGGCTCTTTAGTTTCTCTTCACTTTCTGCCATAAGGGTGGTATCATCTGTGTATTTAAGGTTATTGACATTTCATCTGGAAATCTTGATTCCAGCTTGTGTTTCATCCAGCCTGGCATTTCATACGATGTACTTTGTATTTAAGTTAAATAAGCAGGGTGACAATATACAGCCTTGATGTACTCCTTTCCCAATTTGGAACCAGTCCATTGTTCCATGTCCGGTTCTAACTGTTGTTTCTTGACCTACATACACATTTCTCAGGAGGCAGGTAATGTGGTCTGGTATTTCCATCTCTTGAAGAATTTTCCACAGTTTGTTGTGATCCACACAGTCAAAGGCTTTGGTGTAGTCAATAAAGCAGAAGTAGATGTTTTTCTGGAATCTGTTACTTTTTCAATGATCCAACAGATGTTGGCAATTTGATCTCTGGTTCCTCTGCCTTTTCTAAATCTAGCTTGAACATCTGGAATTTTATGGTTCAGGTACTGTTGAAGACTGGCTTGGAGAATATTGAGAATTACTTTGCTAGCTTGTGAGATGAGTGCAATTGTGCAGCAGTTTGAACATTCTTTGGCATTGCCATTCTTTGGGATTGGAATGAAAACTGACCCTTTTCAGTCCTGTAGCCATTGCTGAGTTTTCCAAATTTGCTGGCATATTAAGTGCAGCACTTTCACAGCATTATCTTGTAGGGTTTGAAATAGCTCAACTGGAATTCCATCACCTCCCCTAGCTTTGTTTGCAGTGATGCTTCCTAAGGCCCATCTGACTTTGCATTCCAGGATGTCTGGCTCTAGGTGAGTGATCACACCATCGTGGTTACCTGTGTCATAAAAATCTTTTCTGTATAGTTCTGTGTATTCTTGCCACTTCTTCTTAATATTTTCTGCTTCTGTTAGGTCCATACCATTTCTGTCCTTTATTATGCCCATCTTTGCATGAAATATTCCTGTGGTATATCTCATTTTCTTGAAGAGATCTCTAGTCTTTCTCATTCTATTTCTTTCCTCTATTTCTTTGCATCGATCACTGAAGAAGGCTTTCTTATCTCTCCTTGCTATTCTTTGGAACTCTGCATTCAAATGGGTGTATCTTTCCTTTTCTCCTTTTCCTTTAGTTTCTCTTCTTTTCATAACTGTTTGTAAGGGCTCCTCGGACAACCATTTTGCCTTTCTTTTTCTTGGGGATGGTCTTTGTTCCTGCCTCTTGTACTATGTCACAAACCTCTGTCCATAGTTCTTCAGGCACTCTGTCTATCAGATCTAATCTCTTAAACCTATTTGTCAGTTCCAAGATTACCCAACCTGGGGATCTGGCAAAGGGACTGAGAACTCCCAGGGAATTTGACTTTGGAGGCAAGTGGGATTTGATTACAGAACTTCCACAGGACTGAGGAAACAGACTCTTGGAGGGCACAAACAAAACCTTGCATGCACCAGAACCCAAAGAAAGGAGCAGTGACCCCACAAGAGACTGACCCAGACTTGCCTGTGAGTGTCCAGGAGTCTCCAGCAGAGGTGTGAGTCGGCAGTGGCCTGCTGCAGTGTTTGGGACACTGAGTGAGACAGTGTATGCACAGGACTTTTTGAAGGAGGTTGCCATTATCTTCACAACCTCCACCATAGTTTGGTCTTAGGCCAAACAACAGGAAGGGTACAGAATCCCACCCATCAACAGAAAATTGGATTAACAACTTACTAAGCATGGCTCCGCCCATCAGAACAAGACCCAGTTTCCCCCACAGTCAGTCTCTCCCATCAGACAACTTCCATAAGCCTCTTATCCTTATCCATTAGAGGGAAGACAGAATGAAAACCACAAAATCAAGATACACAATTCTTAATTATGGGAGAGTACTATGGCAAACCATTCCAGTATTCTTGCTTGGAGACTCCCATGGACAAAGGAGCCTGGTGGGCTACAGTACATGGGGTCACAAACAGTCGGACACCACTGAGCAACTAAAACACAATATATAAGATATTCTTTTTCTAAATATTTTATTTTATTTTTGACTGTTGCTGCGGGATTTTTTCTCTTGTTGTGGTGAGCAGGGGCTAATCTCCAGTTGTGGAGTACAGCCACTAGAGGGAGTGGGCTTCAGTAGCTGTGGCTTCCAGATTCTAGAGCGCAGTCTCAGTAGTTGAGGCAATTGGGCTTAATTACTTGGGCATGTGGGATGGTCTCAGACCAGAAATGGAACTTGTGTCTCCTGCATTGGCAGGTGGAATTTTTTTTTTTTTTTTTTAACCACAGAGTCCCCAGGGAAGCCCTTAATATATTCTTCAGTCTTACAGGACAATGCCATTTTTTTTTTTTTTTTTTTGGATATTTATACTTACTTTTGATTTTATTCCTTATAACAAAGGAATAAGAAACAATTCTAGGTTTCTTGTTTTAAATATCCAAGCACAATGAAACTATGAAGTTGAAAAGGGTGAAGAAAAAATATTTTTGTTCTCTCTTGAAATTTAATAGAAACTTAAGAAATTGTGAGTGATTTCAGATAATCTGTTAATATTTGAGCATAAATAAAATGGTCCAAAATTCAAAGGCAGTGAGGCAACCTAAAATCAATGTTATCTGCGTAACTTAGAATCTAATTAAAATAAAACATTATCAACTTGAGAGGCAACTATGGGCCTTAAGATGAGTACCAGCAATTGAATTGTAGAACTTGAATACACGAGTGAAATGGGAAATTTGTTAGTTAATCCAGCAACATGAAACTGTAGAAAGCCCTTATGGTGTAGAGTGGAGAGAACATAATTCAAGCTCTAGTTCTTCCTCTTACAAATGCCTAAGTTGGATATGTTTCTCTCCAGAACTAAGTAACTAATTTTCTTTGTAACACTTTCTGCATGAATTCTGTGACACCACATCCTTCTACCACACTGGCTAATCCTCAGTTCTTAAATGTTTGATCTGAACTGTCCTTTTCCTGGGTCTACAGTTCTATTCCCCCTTGATGATATTATGTGGTCCCAAGGCTTCGACTATTATCCATCAGCTGATGACTCCCAAGTTTATATTTCTAGTTTTAACCACTCTTTTAATTCCAAATTAACTATTGTCAACTATTTCTTGGAATATCCACATGAATATATATGCTGTGCTTAGTTGCTCAGTCATGTCCAACTCTTTGTGACCCCATGGATTGTAGCCCACCAGGTTCCTCTGTCCATGGGCATTCTCCAGGAAAGAATACTGGAATGGGTTGCCGTGCCCTCCTCCAGGTGATCTTCCCAACTCAGACATTGAACCCAGGTCTCCCACATTGCAGGTAGATTCTTTACAGGAAAGCCCACATGGTTATATAATTGGCATATTTCTATCCTGTCAAAATAAAAGTCTTGACTTTTCATCTCACTTTGGTCCACTGAAACATAGTAAATCATATCATAATCTACCAAAGTATATAAACCAGAAGTCTATAGCTCACCCTTGATTCTTTCCTTTTCCTCATTTCCCAAAATTCACTCTGTCAGCAAATCCTATACCTTTTATGTCCAAACTCGATCTTATATCCCCTACTCCTTGCTTTCATGGTTGCCTCCCTGTCCAAACCACCGTCCTCTCTGTCCACGACCACTGCAATAGACTTCTCCCAGGACTCCTGTTTCCAGAATCTGACCCTGTGCAAACCATTCACTGAATCACAGCCCCTCTCCTTCTAAAACCACATTAATCACTTCCCACTGTATTTATAATTGGCAAATGCATTGATGTGGCTTATTGGCCCTACATAACTTTCCCTGCCTGTGTCTCCAATTTCAGCTCTCCCCATTCTCTTTCTGTATCTGATTCTTGTCACACTGACTTCTTCTTGTCAAGCCCATGCCATCCTTTGGGACTTGCCCTGACACTCCATGGCTGGTTCATTCCTAGTCTTTGGAGGTCTGTCCCAAATGTCACCATTGTAGAGACCTTTCTTTTTAAAATTTTTTTCAAATTTATTTTACTGAAGTGTAGTTGATTTACAATGTTGTGTTAATTTTGACTGTACAGTAAAGTGATTCAGTTATACATATGTATACATTATTTTTCATATTCTTTTCCATTAGGGTTTATCACAAGATTGTGAATATAGCTCCCTGTACTATACAGTAGGACCTTGTTGTTTATCAGTCCTATATGATAGTTCACATCTGCTCACTCCAAGTTCCCAATCCATCCCTCCCCCTACTCTCCTCCCACCCCCGCCGGCAACCACATGTTTATTCTCTTCTTCGAGTTTGCTTCTGTTTCATAGATAAGTCCATTTATTGCAGAGATCTTTCTTGAACATTCTGTTCAAAGTATTTATTCAGATTCTTTCATTTTCTCTATTATAGCCACCTCCCTATTTCCTTCAAAAATGTGTCATAATCTGTAAAGATCTTTTTTTTTTTTTTTTTTCACTTGTTCATTATGTTTCTCCCCTCCTCAGAATGTAAGTTCTCTGAGGGCAGAATCCTGTTTATATGGCCAAATCTCCCACTCTACTGACAGCTTCCTGGAATATAGTTAGGAATTGATTTAATCATTGCAACCTTAGTTTATTCATCAGCTGAGAAGAGGTGCCTACATTCTAGTGTTCTTGGGAATGTTAAATAAAACAATGTAGGCATTATCACAGAATATAAAACTTGGAATATTACAAACAAACAAAAAAATTCAAAAGCAAGTGGCCATTATCAACACCAACAAAACGTGGTTGACATAGATCCCTAGGGTTGTTCCGTGATGGTATGGGTCACAGCTTGACAAACTATGGGTAAGAAGGATTTTTACATTTTTAAATGACTGGAAAAAATAATATTTTACAACCCATGAAATTTATGTGATATTAAATTTTAGTGATCATAAGGTTTTTGTGGAACAGAGACCCGTTACATAGGAATGTTTTATTTACATATTGTCTGTACTGCTTTCTTGCTCTAAGAGCTGAGTTGAGTACTTGTGATAGACACACTGTGGTCAAGACCAGGTTGTCATGTGAGAGTGGATTATATCAACTCATACCTATTTCTCTCCAATGTAGATTATTTTATCTTCATTTTGTTGATATAGAAACTAAACTTAAAAATGAAATTTGAGCTTTCCTCTTATTCTAGGGCCCAATCTGTCTCTCCACATCATTTAATGTGATTTTTACAACAATCATATGATACAACATTACTAAAATGTCATACAGTTCATAAAATACACAGTTGGAATTCAACCCCTGATCTGACTCCAAAGCCTCTTCTCTTTCAGTATAGTATTACTGATTCTCTCACGGTTGCCTATTGTGTGTATTATCCAATTTATTTTTCCCATTCAAAGACATGGATACAGGTTTCCTATAAGCTGGCTGTTAACACTTATGATATTCTTAGCAATTTAACTCAAGTCACTAAGAAAATCATTAAAGATCTTGTGGTGGTATAAAAGAGCCAATAATTATAGGCTTTGCATGGGATAAATACATGGAAAGTCCTAAAAACATCCCTGGAGAACAACTCAATGAACGCAATGGCTCAGACTAACAGCCTGCATCTAAGATCATCTAAGATTTTCACTGGTTTAAAAGGTGAAAACTGCCATCTGTGCCTACTTCTTGGGCAACATGACTGCCAAAAGTCTATATAGTCAAGCAATAGGAAATAATTTTGAAATATTTTTAAGGTAAAATGAAATATCAATTTATCTTCTAGAAGCTGAGGAACTTGAATAACCTAAACTTTGTTCCTCCTTCTTCTAGTTCAGGTTAAGTCATCTCAATGAAGCTTTTCTGGTTGCCCCTCCCCACTTACCCAATATCTGCTGTATCTGGTACACTTCTGAGGGCCCATGCAAGAGACTAACATAGCACATCACGTGGACGTATTCATTCACAAGTCCATTTCCCCTACTTAGCTCCTCAAGGGTTAACACATCTTTTATGTATCTCTATAATTTATACATGGGATTCCCAGGTTGTCCAGTGATAAAGAATCTGCTTGCCAGTGCAGGAACTGTAGGAGATGTGGGCTCAATCCCTAAGTGGTGAAGATCCCCTAGAGTAGGAAATGGCAACCTACTCCATGTTCTTGCCTGGGAAATCTCACAGACAGAGGAGCCTGGCGGGCTACAGTCCACGGAATCGCAGAGAATTACACAGAACCGAGCAATCAAGCACATAATTTATAATATAGGAAAATGGCTAACACCTAATGCTTTTTAAATGTATTTTGTTTATTCAGTGTAAACCACCCCAGTAGTAGGAAAATAAAGGTCTATTGCTAAACAATGATAATACACTATACTTGGCAGGATCAGGCAAAGTGAAGGAAAATCAACTTCAGTACTTCTGGTCAGACTTCAGCTCTGTCCACATTTTCATATTCTATCTTCACAAACTTCCTAGAGTTGGCAGCATCTTTCTTCACATAGTCCTGGCACTACTCCACACAAAAGCAGATATTACCTGAGCATAACAGCGTCAGAGAAGCATAATTACTTCCTTTGCAATCTCTCATCTATGGTTTAAGCCATAAATTGAACCCTTGTGAGTTTTGGTATTGTGGAGTAATTTAAGCTGAACAGTAAATGCAATTGTAATAATTTTCAGTGTCCAGTCTACCTTGACAAATATACACTTTGAAATGGTGTGGTTAACACAACTTTGAGAAAATTCCCAAGATCTCATGCCATCCAAGTACAATCTTTATGCAACTCCTTTCAACTGTCAGAATTTCTAGGACAACCACTTATCCTCGATTTGGCATTGAGCGTGTATCTTAGGGAGTAAAACATTTTGATACAGGATAAAATTTGATCTTCTACTGGATGCCGATTACTGACTGGCTTAAAACTTATTCCTACAGCATCAGATCAACTTGTTCTATGTCAGTGAAGGGTGTTTGAAAAAAAAACAGAGGTAATTTTTTAGAAGCTACTATTTCTTTCCTTTTTTAAGGTAAAAAGTCTAGTACAGGGATTTAATGTGTATTTGCTATGTTTATTAGAATCTGTGAATCATCTCTTACTACATTTTATTTCTAATAATGATAAAGTACTCTAAATGCCTTGAGGATCAGTGTATATGTTACTACACACAGTTAACTTTCTGGTTCAGGCAAGATTCATCAGAAAACCTAAAAAGAAACCCTCCGTGAATCATCAGGAGAATAAATGGATTTAAAATCTCTAAGTTTTAATGGACATCCAAATAAACCCTTGGCTTCAAAATGCAAATTTCCAACTTCTTTAGATACAGATTAAGATCTCTGGACCATCAGTGACAATTAGAGGGAGGAAAAGAATTTAAATTGTATGGCTGTCAGAAGGAGAAAGTTAAGCAGAGTTCACAAGTTTGTACAAAAGATCAAATGACATGGTCCCTAACCACATTAGATAAGGAGGGAAACATAATAACATGATTTGTCCTTTGTTGGAATCACTGTTTTCTGCTGCAAGCACATGAAGGGGAACCCATGAAGATAACGGGATTGGTTACACTAGCTGGACCTGCAGAGAGTGCCCTGTGCCCTGAGTAAAAAGGCACCATGTCTTTCATAGAAGTTCTAGAATGCTCATCTCAGGTTTCCTCAGTTCAGTTCAGTTCAGTCGTTCAGTCATGTCCAACTCTTTGTGATTTCATGGAGTGCAGCACACCAGGCCTCCCTGTCCATCACCAACTCCCGGCATTTACTCAAACTCATGTCCATTGAGTTGGTGATGCCATCCAGCCATCTCATCCTCTGTCATCCCCTTCTCCTCCTGCCTTCAATATTTCCCAGCATCAGGGTCTTTTCCAAAGAGTCAGTTCTTCGCATCAGATGGCCAAAGTATTGGAGTTTCAGCTTCAACATCAGTCCTTCCAATGAATATTCAGGACTGATTTCCTTTAGGGTGGACTGGTTGGATCTCCTTGCAGTCCAAGGGACTCTCAAGAGTCTTCTCCAACACCACAGTTCAAAAGCATCAATACTTCGGCGCTCAGTTTTCTTTATAATCCAACTCTCACATCCATACATGACTACTGGATAAACCATAGCTTTGACTAGACAGACCTTTGTTGGCAAAGTAATGTCTCTGCTTTTTAATATACTGTCTAGGTTGGTTATAACTTTTCTTGCAAGGAGCAAGCCTCTTTTAATTTCCTGGGTGCAGTCACCATCTGCAGTGATTTTGGAGCCCCCAAAAATAAAGTCTGTCACTGTTTCCATTGTTTCGCCATCTATTTTGCCATGAAGTGATGGAACCAGATGTCATGATCTTGGTTTTCTGAATATTGAGTTTTAAGCCAAAATTTTCCCTCTCCTCTTTCATCAAGAGGCTCTTTAGTTCTTCTTCACTTTCTGCCATAAGGCTGGTAACATCTGCGTATCTGAGTTTATTGATATTTCTCCCGGCAATCTGGATTCCAGCTTGTGCTTCATCCAGCCCAGCGTTTCTCATGATGTACTCTGCATATAAGTTAAATAAGCTGGGTGACAATATACAGCCTGGACATACTCCTTTCCTTAATGGAACCAGTCTGTTGTTCCATGTGCAGTTCTAACTGTTGCTTCCTGACCTGCATACAGATTTCTCAAAAGCCAGGTCAGGTAGTCTGGCATTTCCATCTCTTTAAGAATTTTCCAGAGTTTTTTGTGGTCCACACAGCCAAAGGCTTTTCCTACCACTTCGTAATTTGTAATTAAATGCATGTCTTTTTGTTATTTTTCCATTCTCTCTCCTATTCCTTAAAGTGTGTCTCAGTCACCTCTGCAGAGCTCATTCATCATCATGCAGATCCATGGAGCCATGCATCTTCAAATAAATGAAGAATCAAAGCTTTCCAAGAACACTGATCTAAATGAGAATGTTACTATTACCCTTGGTGGGAACAATTGTCTTGTTGCTGTTGTTTAGTTGCTCTGTCTGGCTCTGAGACCCCATGGACTATAGCACACCAGGCTTCCCTGTACTTCACAATCTCCCAGAGTTTGCTCAAACTCATGTCCATAATTGTCTTATATCTTCTAAAATGCCAATAGTGATTTTTTTTATTAAGCCAGCAATTGTGATTTATCTTATTTTATTATCAAAACCAACCTATGTGACATTTCTATCTCCCCCACCTCGAATTCTAAATATAATCTAAAGCTTGTACCTGTGGAACTCTCTGCATTAGTGATCCCATAATTAATATTCATGTATGGGCATTATTTTTAAGAGTTTTGACTCTGGAATCAACTCACAGCTCTGTTCCTCCATAACATATAACCTTGGACAAGTTATATCTCTTAGCCCTCATCTCTCCTAGCTATAAAATGTGGAAAGTATCTATCTCTTTGGTAGTTTGTTTACCAAAAGAAATAAAGCTATTGAACACCTAAAATATTGTGCCTGGCACTGGGTCACAGTAAGTGCCAACGCATGGCATTATTCTCTATTTAATATCTGTTGTTGTTGTTCAGTCACTTAGTCATGTCCAACTCTTTACAACCCTATGGACTGCAGCACACCAGGCTTCCCTGCCCCTCACTATCTCCCAGAGTTTGCTCATACTCATGACCATTGGGTCAGAGACGCCGTACAACCATCTCATTCTCTGTTGCCACCTTCTCCTCTCGCCCTCAATCTTTCCCAGCATCAGAATCTTTTCCAAGGGGTTAGCTCTTCATATCAGGTAGCCAAAGTATTGGAGCTTCAGCTACATTTTCTCAATTAAAAAACGATTTTTAATTTCCTTAGTTTTTCTTCTGTCCACTTAGAAGGGGGGGGGTGTTATTTCTTACTCATCACTGTTTTATATGTTCTTAGAAGAACTGAACTCTGCATTTGTGGAAAGCCATTAAAATTAGGCTCAACAAAACAGCCTGAAAAGGAGAACCAGGAAGACATATTCATCTTGAGCCCTGTACAGAGGAATTCACCCAGTTCTTCCTCATTCTTCAAACTGGGGCTGGACATCTGAGACACTTTAATGCTCCTCATTTTCAGAAGTAAGCAGCTCAGTGTAGGCAGTTAGAGAAATAAAACAGATAGCTGTCAAATAATATTGCCATATCAGATGGCAAGATGCAAAACCATCAAAAAGGAAGAACAATCAAGTTTTGTCTGAAAGGTATAGGTTGCCATTGTGGATTAAGCTGGTTCCAAAGTTTATGGTTTCAAAGGGATCAGTCCATCGTTTAAGTCCTTATTGCTATAAAAGCACTGGGTCAAATATAGCATTTTTTAAAACATTATGAAGCATTAAAGGTTTGGCTTCTTTGTGTATTAGTGGGTCATCTGCTTTGCCCAAGGAAAGCATCTCTTCTGGCTAAGGAAGTGCATCTTGGGTCAGTCTGAGGATGGCTTTTAGCTTCAACTCAGTCACCTCTGAAAAAAAGCCAACTTTTATTCTTGCACCGAAGCAGATGTTTATGGGTAAAGATGGCAGTGTTATGAGAAGACAGAAGAGGAAGGAAAGCTTAGGAAGGAGATGAAATATTACTTAGCTGCTTTTAATGCAGCACATGGCCAGGGTTCCGTGGCCTGCATTCCTCTGACATCTCCTTGCCCAGACATCCCATGACCTGGAGTCATTCTTTGTATGTTGATGTCATCCTAACCAGAAGCCAGATCTTGATTTGTTTTATAAAATGTATCCGGCCGGAGTTGTCTCCGCCAGGAACCACAGTTTCCATTTTGTTTTTGAACTCAGTGGATCTCTTATTGTACTTTCTTTTTCCAGGATTACCGTAATTTGACAAATCATGAATTCTCATTTGAAGTTTTGACCAAAAAGAGAGCATTTGAACAGTTCAATTCAGCTGCCTATGAAGTTATGATCAATCTACTATAAAGCCTGCCAACAATTCATATGCTTTTAAAATCATGTTTAGCCTAGGACCACATGGAAAGAGCTTTGTGTGTATAAGGGAATATTTTGTCTTTTGCCCTTGTTTAAGGTACTTTAAATGCTCAATGCAAATCCACATTTGGGAAAATAAACAGTATTGATGCTGTCTTTGACATAGCAGTTACTCTCACAGTAAAAGTATCTCTTAAAGAACACTCTATTAAACAAAAAAAGGTTTATGCTCATCTGGCATTTCAGCTTGGAGGTTCTTTTGGCATCCCCAGTCAATTAATCTTAATTACCTTTACCAATTAAGGATACCGTCTATAAGAATATCTGTTTTAAGTGAATCAAAGCTCATCTGATGTGCATTTTTATTAGGCAAATGATGTAGCTATTGCTTCTTGATAGAACACGGAGTTTCTGTGACTTATGATTAAACTGACGATTTCCCTTTAGCCTGTTTGCTGTATAGAAGTCAAAACTGATGCAGTTTCATCTTTCCTTGATTGACAGGAGAGGCGTGGTGTTATAAGTTGTTTAGTTTGGGAGTGCCCTCACAAGGGTTAGGTCTCATAATTTTTTAAAACTTTATCAACAGGGATTAGAATAATTGAAACTGGAAAAGAGGTTAAAATTTTCCACCAAGTTGCTTTCCCTAAAGTAATCATTCACTTGTCTTGAAGAAGTTACCCAAATCAGTGTGTTAAATATTTAATTAATCAATTTTTTAAAAGCACCTCTATTCTGGAAGGTATACTTAGCATACAGCATTCTGGAAGGAGTGTGTGTGCTCAGTCACTAAGTTGTGTTCATCTCTTTTGTGACCCTGTGGACTGTTGCCCACCAGGCCCCTCTATCCAGGAAATTCTTCAGGCAAGAATACTGGAGTGGGCTGCCATTTTCTTCTCCAAGGCATCTGCCTGACCCAGGGATTGAACCCCCATCTCTTACATTGGCAAGGGGATTCTTTACCCCTAGCCACCATGAAAATCCCTATTCTGGAAGGAGATGGGATAGCTATTAACCTAAATGCAGATGTTTTAACATGAGCAGTTCACTGTTCTCTTTGGTAATTAAAATTATTGTATGTGGTTGAAAGGAAACCATTTCATTGAGTAAGATTTTCCTTTCTAGGTGCAGGGGTAGGGTGTTGAGGGTGTGGATATGTTTCCTGGGTATAAATTCATAGATTGCAATTATGACTACAGATTAGAAACACGTAGGAGCTTATAAAACATTGCAAAGCTCAGATCACCCCCACTCCCCACCTCCCTTGGAGACTGTGAACCCTTGCGTCTGAGTGGGTGTAAGTGTCTAGGAGTCTAGATGCTAACAGACTAGGGAAGTGGTGTGAGGAGGCTCTTCTGAGATGAGGGCAGTGTAGTCAGAGTTTCCCACATGAATGGCCAGTGAATGCAGGAGAGAGACCCAGGAGGGAAGACTCAGCACCCTGAATTACAACTAACCTCCTACTTATATGGGCCCATCAACTGCAAACCAATAACAACTGCAGGTAATAGAGAGGACAAAGCCATGAAGAGAGAGGATGTCCACCACCGACTATTGACCACACCCTTCCCTTGCCTCAGCCTACAGTGACCCCAACCTGGGGGAAAGAAAGAGGTTCTCTTTAGATAAAAATGGAAATGTTAATAGTACAATGAAACTTCCTACTCCCTGAAATTAGACTGCTCTTGTGACTGAAAGGAAGCCAAGATCTCTCTGAAATTTCATCTGTGGGAGAATGTGACCACTAGAATGTTAGATCTTTGACCAGAGTTACTTAGTCATCTTCCAAGAAACACCAAGGAAGAAAGTCTGTCCTCGATAGGACTTTCTAAAGAATGGACTAGACATCTGCAGAAGCTGAGACTTGGTGGTGTTTTCTCAACGAAGCAAGCAAAACCTGACCATACTAGGATCTGTTTGGCTGTGTCAAATCAGTGTGCTATTGGGTAAAACCTTAAAGAAATTCCCTGGTGAGAACAGAGACACTAGAAGCCAAAAGCAGCCTTAGGGCACTGGGGAAAGTATTGATGGAGATCATGATAAGAAACAGATACCAAGGGTCAAAGATAAATAAGTAACCAACTAAATAAATAAATGTGATGGTTGGTCAAAGACAAAATGCCCAAGAAGGAGGTCAGGCTTATTTCCCTAGACATATGTGTTTAGTTCAGTGATATTATCATTTTGATTGAAAAAAATCATTTGACTCATGTTTTATAGTTTTGAAATATACAGAAGTTTATGTCTAGTTTTTATTTTTAAGACAAATATTGCATTTGATTTGAAACATGGAAAGCCTAATACAATTTTTTCTCTTTTAGCATTTGCCATTTGGGTAGTTTATTTTGATTTTCATTTCAGTCCTTGATGTGGCTATTCAGAAGTTCTTTGGAATGTCTAGAATAAGGGAAAAGTAACCTTTGTAAAATGGAATGGAATCAATAGTAATGCCATAGACAATTTCAAGTGCCTAGTTAATTTTTTTAAGGTTGATTTATAATAAGAGGCTGAAATCTAGAGAACCCAGGAATTTAGGGTCAGCACATCACTCAAAAATTTTCCATTTCCTTGAGGGTGAAGGAAGAGAACAGGGACTGAGAAATGGCACATACAATAGTTCTAAAGAAGAGATGAGTATTTTTCCTAAGACTTTAAGTAAATGTCTTCTTATCCTTTGTAATAACACTTAGTGTTAGTTACTCAGTCGTGTCTGACTCTTTACGACCCCATGGACTGAGCCCACCAGGCTCCTCTGTCCATGGAATTCTCCAGGTAAGAATATTGGAGTGGATTGCCATTCCCTTCTCCAGGGGATCTTCCCAATCCAGGGATTAAAACTGAATCTCCTGTATTGCAGGCAGATTCTTTACCATCTGAGCCACCAGGGAAGCCCAGTGAATTAAAAATTCAGGGGAGCAATGAGTGGTAGCAGTTAAGCAGCTGAAGGATGTAGTGATAGGAAATTGGCCCAAAACAGGATGACCAAACCACACACCCCCCTCCCCCCCGCCCCTCACTCTAAAGAGAAATATATGTTTCAAAACCATTTTGCTTGGTGGAATTTTAAACGTATCCTCCTCATCTCCAGGGTATCTACATTATTATTACTGTATTAACACGATTTATATTCATTTTTGCCCTTTTCGAAGCTCAAGGTGATTTAATAAATTTAAATTAGACATAGAGAACAAAGGAATGGGCACCTAAGTGGAAACGGGAATGTGGGATGAACTGGGAGCTTGGGGTTGACACAGAAACAATTGATTATGTATGACTTCCCATACATAAGGCACTAGTGGTAAAGAACCCGCCTGCCAATGCAGGTGACATAAAAGACTCAGGTTCGATCCCTGGGTTGGGAAGATCCCTTGGAGGACAGCATGGCAACCCACTCCAATGTTTTTGCCTGGACAATCCCATGGACAGAGGAACCTGGTGGGCTACAGTCCATACGGTCACAAAGAGTCAGACATGACTGAAGCAACTTAGCTTACACTACGTATAAAATAGATAACTAATGAGAACATACTGTATAGCACAGGGAACTCTACTCAGCACTCTGTGGTGACCTAAATGGGGAGAAAATTGAAAAAAGAGGGGATATATGTATATGTATACTTGATTCACTTTGCTGTATAGTAGAAACTAACAAAAAATTGTTAAGCAACTATATGCCAATAAAAATTAATTTAAAAATTAATACAAAATTCCAACATGAAGACATAGTAACTTGGCTGTTCCTAGTTCTTGTGGGGAAATGTAAGCATATTAACATTTTCTTTACTCTTGGAGTTGGAGGGACTATGGAAAATTGCAAGGATGATTGAGTCCTTTATGGTTCTAATTCTAGCATATCTGTTGGCCCCTTCTTGCAGTTCTTATCAGCATTAAGACCATGTATAGAAATCTGGGCTTCTCACAATCTATAGATTCAATGCAATCCCTATCAAGCTACCAACGGTATTTTTCACAGAACTAGAACAAATAATTTCACAATTTGTATGGAAATACAAAAAACCTCGAATAGCCAAAGTAATCTTGAGAAAGAAGAATGGAACTGGAGGAATCAACCTGCCTGACTTCAGACTCTACTACAAAGCCACAGTCATCAAGACAGTATGGTACTGGCACAAAGAAATATAGATCAATGGAACAGAATAGAAAGCCCAGAGATAAATCCACGAACCTATGGACACCTTATCTTTGACAAAGGAGGCAAGGATATACAATGGAAAAAAGACAATCTCTTTAACAAGTGGTGCTGGGAAAACTGGTCAACCACTTGTAAAAGAATGAAACTAGAACACTTTCTAACACCATACACAAAAATAAACTCAAAATGGATTAAAGATCTAAATGTAAGACCAGAAACTATAAAACTCCTAGAGGAGAACATAGGCAAAACACTCTCTGACATAAATCACAGCAAGATCTTCTATGACCCACCTCCCAGAATATTGGAAATAAAAGCAAAACTAAACAAATGGGACCTAATGAAACTTAAAAGCTTCTGCACTACAAAGGAAACTATAAGTAAGGTGAAAAGACAGCCCTCAGATTGGGAGAAAATAATAGCAAATGAAGAAACAGACAAAGGACTAATCTCAAAAATATACAAGCAACTCCTGAAGCTCAATTCCAGAAAAATCAATGACCCAATCAAAAAATGGGCCAAAGAACTAAACAGACATTTCTCCAAAGAAGACATACAGATGGTTAACAAACACATGAAAAGATGCTCAACATCACTCATTATCAGAGAAATGCAAATCAAAACCACAATGAGGTACCATTACACGCCAGTCAGGATGGCTGCTATCCAAAAGTCTACAAGCAATAAATGCTGGAGAGGGTGTGGAGAAAAGGGAACCCTCTTACACTGTTGGTGGGAATGCAAACTAGTACAGCCATTATGGAAAACAGTGTGGAGATTTCTTAAAAAACTGGAAATAGAACTGCCATATGACCCAACAATCCCACTTCTGGGCATACACACTGAGGAATCCAGATCTGAAAGAGACACGTGCACCCCAATGTTCATCGCAGCACTGTTTATAATAGCCAGGACATGGAAACAACCTAGATGCCCATCAGCAGATGAATGGATAAGGAAGCTGTGGTACATATACACCATGGAATATTACTCAGCCGTTAAAAAGAATTCATTTGAATCAGTGCTAATGAGATGGATGAAACTGGAGCCCATTATACAGAGTGAGGTGAGCCAGAAAGATAAAGAACATTACAATATACTAACACATATATACGGAATTTAGAAAGATGGTAACGATGGCCCTATATGCAGGGCAGAAGAAGAGACGCAGAAGTACAGAAGAGACTTTTGAACTCTGTGGGAGAAGGGGAGGGTGGGATGTTTTGAAAGAACAGCATGTATATTATCTGTGGTGAAACAGACCACCAGCCCAGGTGGGAGGCATGAGTCAAGTGCTCGGGCCTGTTGGGCTGGGAAGATCCAGAGGAATCGGGTGGAGAGGGAGGTGGGATGGGAGACCGGGATGGGGAATTCGTGTAACTCTATGGCTGATTCATATCAATGTATGACAAAACCCACTGAAAAATAAAAATTTAAAAAAAAAAAAAAAAAGAAATCTGGGCTTCTCAGGTGGCACTAAAGAATCTGTCAGCAAAGCAGGAGACGAGGGTTTGATCCCTGAGTTGGGAAGAAATGGCATCTCATTCCAGGGCTCTTGAAAGAATCCTATGGACAGAGGAGCCTGGTGGGCTACAGTCCTTGGGGTTGCAAAGAGTCAGACATGACTGAGCATCTGAGCAAATAGAAATCTACCTTCACTTCCAGAGTCTTAGTGAACTGCCAGAATAGTGGATCCAACTTCTCTGTTTTACGGGGGGACAGGGCATGTTCTTACGCTTTCCATTGGATAGCGGACTGAGATGCTTGAGGTGGTGCGAAGGGTGGCAGACAGGACTAAG
Organism: Muntiacus reevesi; assembly: GCF_963930625.1. Classification (NCBI taxonomy): domain Eukaryota; kingdom Metazoa; phylum Chordata; class Mammalia; order Artiodactyla; family Cervidae; genus Muntiacus; species Muntiacus reevesi. Next base: position 46,153,215 of record NC_089260.1, read on the forward strand.
GGCTGTAATCATCCCTGAGGGGGACTGTAATGCTGTGGGCACATAGCTCCAGCTCTCCTACTGTTATTTTTATGACTGGTGAAAATGACTGATTGGATAAATATCCACTTAATTGTCTAGTGATTTTGATGACTGCTCAAGACAATCAAAATATCCCTAGAATGTGCTATCCCTTCCTTCTCCCCAAGCCCAGGTTTTTCTCAGAAAATTTCTCTGGGTATTACAGAACTCTTATTTTAATTACCTCATATGCCTACTCAGGGTTGTAAAGTACATTTCACCAACATTTTAATCTACTTAGGGAAGTGCTAGGGGATAAACCTTTTTTCAAGGGAATTGATGAAAACATGGAAAATAAACCACGTTTTCCAATTTGGTTTTGCTTTAAAAAAATCTTTTGACTGTGCCTTGTAGCATGTGGGATCTTAGTATCTCCACCAGGGATTGAATGAGCGTCCCCTGCATTGGAAATAAGAAGTCTTAACCACTGGACTGCCAGGCAAGTTCTGTGGTTTTTCATTTTTAATCTCAGAAGTAATCCTATGACTATTTCTCAAACTGTTCAGAACTGGTTGGGGATAAGAAAGAGGATTAATTAGCATGCTCCCAAACCAAAAATGATAATAGAATGTTTATGTTGGCCTTCTTTTCTTTAGGTCGGCCTCTTTCCCTTCTTAAGGACCAAACCCGTATCCCTGGCTAGTCATTTTACAAATACATGACATGAATCCAAAAGTGAGTTGGGTGGAATTCTCACAGGCCCGATGGATCAAATGTACGTTCCTACAACAGGACCCAGGCATGAGTGTCTTTTACTGATGATTCAGTGCTACTGTCTTCATATATGTAGACAAAGCTTACCATCAATTGAAAGAAGTCTAAGAAATACTCAGAAATTTAGAGGGTCTATTGGAGTCTATTATTATCTAATAAGATCTCAAACCTTTACTTTTTAAAAATTTATTTATTTTTAATTGAGAGATAATTGCTTTACAATATTGTGTTGGTTTCTGCCATACATCAACATGAACCAGTCAGAGTCAAACCTCTACTTTTTAAATAAAAAACTCATTTGACTAACAAACTAGGTTAATGTCATTAATATTACTTGTATGCCCTAAGATTTCTCTGGGGACACAGAATCAAAAATTATTTTGAAAATCTATTTTGTGTTGCTAATTATTAGCTTTTTTACTACTAAATATATAGATATATCCTTTCAAATATTACCAGTAATTAAAATGTTTTCTTAATGACTGAAAAGAGCACTCAAGAAAATTTATTTTCAAAATAAAATGAATTCTATGATTAAAATCTTTTTGCATTAAATTTTTTAAATCTTCCAGTACATCTTGTTCCCAAATATCTTTGATGATCTCCAACTGGGGCCTAGATCTTTGTTTCTTCTGTTTTCTATTACTGAAAAATATGGAAAGAGGAGATAAAACCAAGAGGAAGAAATTTCAAATGCAACAGACACACTGTACAGAAGATCTTTGGGGTATAACTTAGCTTTAAACTGTTAATAAGTACCATGCCACCCAGATCAAACGATGTTTAACAGTAACAGCATCTCTGTTATTTGGAAATTTTTGTGCTTGGAAACTTCAAGGGGGAAAAAAAGGCTTTTTACTCTTGGAGTTCAGCATTTCAACAGGAAGCGGGAGTTCAGCCACTAAAAAAGCTTTTTTTTTTTTTTCTACCCTGATACAAATTTTACCATTGTGCCTTGATTGACAGCTATCCCACTGTCTATAAACAATCTACCGGTTGCCCCAAATCACCATTCCATACCCCATCCAGCATTTCAACATTGAGTGGTTTTGCGCTCAATAAAATTCCTTTTCATTTCGCCCCAGGTTGCCATGTCTCTTCAAACAGAGACAGAAAAGCCATGGTCTGTGTCAGACAGATTTTAATTTTCAGTCCTCATCCATTCGGGGGAACTAGACACAGCAAACAGACTCTGCCCCAAAACCTAGCAACCTGGAGTTTAAGCAGCCAATGCATCTGAGTCCCGGGATGGGGGCCTGGACCTGTTCACACATGAATAAAGAAGATTAAGATTTTCTTTCAAAGACGTGAGGCCTTTTTGACAGCCAGTGTCAACAGCGCTGTCTGCTTTCAATGTGAACCAGTCTTCCAGCCCCGATTCCCACAGGGAGGTCCCGCTGATTTGCATGCCCCACACTGTCGCTCCGTGTCGGTATTTAATTGAAGAATAAGGGTGTAAAGTTTTGCAAACTCTTACTTACCCACAAAGAAAGGCTAACTTACAGGAATTGTTGAAAGAGAATACCAGTGAACACGAACACCCACAGGGAGCATTTAAAAAGTGAAGAACGGACCCGGGAAAGGAGGAACCGGTTGGTTTCTATTATCTAATTGCAGAGACGTTAACAAAAGCTTTGTAGTCGAAATACATGTTTTGAAGTCACAGAAATCAGCTTTGCCCCTGCAGAAAGAAAAGGTGGGGAGCATAGTTTTTCTTTCCAAGTAGGGTTATAAAATTGTACTAGTGAGTAGACATTTATTCTGAAAGCATTCAGCAAATTCTATTTGCTTTAATAAATAGTTCAGGGGAAAACTTTATCCTCACATATTCCTGAAATGTTATATAGGACTTCTTTGCACATAGTATTTGCGAATGTTCAGTAAAGTAACTGAGGGCTTTATTAAATAGTGTTTCATATCACCTTACATATCTTTAATAAGGCTTAAAGGGGGAAAAAAAGGAGTCACATCTACAAATGTTAGTTTCACTAGTTTGGTTAGCCCACTTCAATGATGAATTCACTTAAACATGTTAAAATTGAGACCAATTCTCCTTTGAAATTATATACTCCTATTAATTCAAACATGTGGAATTATTTGGGGATGAGTTAGAATCGTTGTTATACCTATTTAGAGGAACATATCTATTTTTTATTATGTGATAAATGTTTATGCAATTTGATGTCAACTATTTATTCTTCAAGGCTGGATAAGAATGAGGGAAAATCCCAAATGTGCTACCTACTTATATAGATGCCATGCTTCATCAATGGCATATGCATATTGACTTTCTTGTCCAGTGGTGTGAGGGGTTCACACTGATCTCTCCGTTTTCATTCATTTGTTAAATACTTGTTTATTGCACACCTGGGCTTCCTTGATGGCTCAGGGGTAAAGAATCCACCTGCCAAAGACATGGATTCCATCCAAGGGTCTGGAATATTCCCTGGAGAAGAAAATTTCAATACACTTTAGTATTTTTGTCTGGAAAATCCCATGGACCGAGAAGCCTGGTGGGCTACAGTCCATAGGGTCACAAAAGAGTCGGACATGACTTAGCAACTAAACAATGAACAACAACATTGAGCACCTACTGTTTAGCAGGTGTCTGGGAGGAAACAGGAGGTAGGGGCTGTAGTATCCTGGGACCAGTTCCTACAGTCTTGGGAGATCCCCATGTGCTCATCCCCTCCCAACTCTGTTTGGTGTCATCACTTGAAACTGACCATGGTGGGAGTTTTGATAGCACAGTTGTCAGCAATCCTACAAATCAGGGCTTCCTTTTCCAATCCATTATTAAACATTCACTAGGGTATCACTGCATAGAAGGATGAATAAAATTGATAAGGTTCCTGCCTTAGGAGAGCCTTTAGCCAGATGTTGCTTAGTTACCATTATCTGGAGATAATAGTGCATTTGTGGTGATAGACCAGGGAGAAATTACAAAAGGATTGAGTCTAAAGTTTAGCTTATTGGGGTTTCAGCAGAGTTGGTATAAGGCAAGAATGTCTGCAAGCAAATATCAGAGGCAGACAAAATGGTAGGGACTGGGGGGTCAAATCAAGGCTTGGACTCTTCGGGGTCATGGTAAAACCTAAGCTATAGTAAATTCTCAATTTATGAGACAACCATAGAGAATGAAGGAATGTCAGGTGTGAGCCATCAAAGATGTCTTTCAAGCTGAGGTCTAAACCTGCATTAGGTCAATGCTATCTGATCACCCCCATACCTAACACATACACTGGCTGCCAGTTAACAGCCCCTTCCTTATCCTTTCTAGATGTAAAGAGGTGCCCTAGGGCAGTTGTTCTCAAACTTTGATGTGTATTAGAATCACATGGAGGCCTTGTTAGACTACAGAAAGCAGGTTCTTAGCCCCAGAGGCTTTGATTTAGGGTCTGGGAAGGGGCCCAAAGAATCTGAATTTTTTTTTATGCTGGAGTATAGTTGATTAACAATGTGTTAGTTTCAGGTGTAGAGCAAAGTTATACATATACATATATCTATACTTTTTCTAATTCTTTTCCCATCTAGATTACTACAGAGTTTTGAGCAACATTCCCTATGCAATACAGTAGGTCTTTGTTGGTTGTTTTAAGTATAGCCATGTGTACAAGTCAACCCCAAACTCCAAACTTATCACTCCCCGCAACCCTGCCCCTCTGAATTAAGTTCATTCTCTACAGTATGGTACTGGCACAAAAACAGAAATGTAGATCAATGGAACTGAATAGAAAGCCCAGAAATAAACCCACATGCCTGTGATCAATCACTCTACAACAGAGGCAAGACTATATGCTGGAGAAAGTATAGTTTCTTCAACAAATGGTGCTGGGAAACTGGACAGTTACATGTCAAAAAAAAAAAAAAAAAGAAAGAAATTAGAACATTCTTTAATACCATACACAAAAATAGACTCAAAATGGATTAAGGCCTGAATGTATGACTGGATACTACAAAACTCTTAGAGGAAAACATAGGCAGACATTCTTTGATATAAATCTCAGCGATATCTTTTTTGACCTGTCTCCTAGGGTGATGAAGATAAAAATAGACAAATGGAACCTAATTAAACTCAAAAGCTTTTGCACATTGAAGGGAACCCTGTACTTCTCACATGCTACTAGCTGATGCTATTGCTGCTGGTTAAGGGGTGACACTGGAGAGCCACGGTTTCACTGCTCTTGAATGGAATCAGACATCCCAACATCACCTGGTTCAGAAAAGCAATAATCCATGTACCACTTTGGGGGCATGAACTGCTTCTCATTCATGCAGGAGACTCATTAATTGCTGTAAAAATCCTCTCTAACTTCATGGGAAAATAAGATACAGCTAGTTACAGCCCATTAATGTATTTCTTCTTCAACATCATTTGGGCTTCATGGGAAATGCAATTTTGGAAGATATCTGCCGAATCTTTTGAACTTCAAATCTCAATTTATCACCTAAAACAAACACACATTTGTAGCCTGCCAGGCTCCTCTGTCCATGGAATTCTCCAGACAAGAATACTGGAGTGGGTAGCCATTCTCTTCTTCAGGGGATCTTCCTGATCCAGGGATCAAACCCAGGTCTCTTGCATTGCAGACAGATTCTTTACCACCTTAGCCACTAGGGAAGTCCTAGGTACTATAAAATACAGCAATTCACATACAAAATACTTTATTATAACAGCAGTGACCACAATGTATATTCTTGTGTGTATGCATCACTAATTATCATCTGGAGGAAGGCGTTTGAATTCAACCAATCAGGTCTCAGCAATGCTCTTTCCCCTGGTAGCTTCCCAGAACTCTATTTTAATACCAGCCATGAGTAAAAATCAATCAATTCTAATCATAGCCATTGCAACATAGATTATTTAAAAAGTATATAAATAAGTAATGAAAAATAGTTCAGAAATACTCCACTCATGACCAGGAAGAACAATTTCACATGATTATGCAACAAACAAAAGGAGCAACCTCTGCTAATATGGTGTTACATCTTTCCCTTGCTTTGTCCCTTACTGTGTTCTAGCTAATTCAGCTCAGTGGTCAAAGAATTGAGTTTCAGTCAAATGTGACCTCATTTGTGGGAAGAGTAGGTGACTCTCAATGTTATTCGTTTGACTGAGGGCCCATTGCCAAAACAGAGGCTCACTGCTTATCACTCCATAGTGATATATGTATGTGATCTATAATATTTGACTCATTTGCACGTTTAAGATCTATTCATCTTCAGAAATCATTTTCACTGTCTGCTGTAAATGCCCTCATCAAAGAACTACCTCAAGAAGCTTAAGATGTGATATTAGCTCAAAGGCAAACATCACCTGTTCTCATGAAATTGGCACTTTCAGCCTGGAAACTGAGTCTTTGTATCTCTGTTGATTTGTGCCAAATAATCACTCATTCTTAACCCAATATTTACTTCTTCAAAGTAAACATGTTTTCACTGAAATCAATTGCAAAACAAATGACATAGGATATCTGAAAAGGCTGACTTTGAATTTCTGAATGCATCCTGGATGTTATGGAAAGTACAGCAAGTAAACTGAAAGAAAAAGAGGAGTGAGAACTCTGTTAACCGGAAATAAACAAAGACAGGAAGGATAACTGAGATGACAAGAATCAACATTGGAAGCATCAAAGAACTTCCTCTGAAATTATACTGTACACAGAATTGATGCCCAATCTTTGTAAATATCTGTGTAGCAGATGCTGCCTGACAATACTTAGTCAGAACCAGGTGTGCTATTCTACTCATATTTTAATGAATCCACTATCAACTTAAAATACATGATAAAATATTTTATAGCTTCAGTTTCATGGGGATTCATTTTAACAGGTTAATTTGAGAAAATTATAACAAGCAGTTATTTATATCATGAGCATGTATAGAATTTCATGAATGAAATTTTAATTGATAACATGTTTTTCATCCAGTTCACATCATTTTATGTTTCACAAATAGAAGTCAATTTATACTCGAATTTACTGAAATAAATATGTCTAGGCGCTGAAAGATTATAGAGAAACACACAAAGATAAGAATAATAGATATAATACAAACACTCTGAAATTGATTCTGTTCTCTCAGATTTCAGCTCTTTATAGTTCACTTTAGATTGAAGTATAGCATCTGACAGCAGTCAAGGACTTGTCATTTTAAAACATAATTTTTACCACAAATAAAAGCACTTCATTCCAATAATTTGTTCTAGTGAATCCAAACCAACTTAGAGAATCATATGTATTGTTTCCACAATCCCCGTGACATTGTAAAAACATTATTCCTTCAGTGTGGTTCATGTGAATAGCCTCTTGCTTATGGTTCTAAGAAAACTCAGAACAATCAGAAGCAATGAAGGTATTTTGTTCCCCATTAAAATTGAGGCTCAAGACAGAATCTGGGTTCTTTTTATATAATCAAAGAACTTCATCCTCCATCACATAACATGTATTTAAAAAATTAAGAAACATTTTCTTAGCTTTAAATGAGTTGGTTGGAAGAACAGGATGAGGATGGATAAAGAACGCATGTATGCATGCATGCATGCTCAGTCATGTTTGACTCTTTGTGACCCCATGGACTGCAGCCTGCCGAGCCCTTCTGTCCATGGGATTTTCCAGGCAAGAACACTGGAGTGGGTTGCCATTTCCTTCCCCAGGGGAATCTTCCCAACTCAGGGATCAAACCGCTCCTCTTGCATCTCCTGCATTGGCAGGCAAGTTCTTTTACCACTGGCGCCACCTGGGAAGAGCAGAAAGAAAGCCAAAGATTCCACTGGAAAGAATAAATTATTTTCCTTCTAGTCCAAGTCCCAGCAACATAGTCTGCATTTGTGTTCTTCAGAAGATACTGAAAAGGTACTAGGGTAGACACTCAAAACACAGCTCACCTTGTCTTACAGCTAAGGGGGTAATCTTGTTATCATAGGGAGGTGGAAAACTCAGAGCTGTCATTTTAGGGATTTCTCAAGACTTTGTTGTTTCAGATCAAATGCGTATGAGTTCCACCATCTATCTCTAGGCATATATCCCGGTTTCCTTCAGCACACTCATATGCATGATACTGTAAATTGTGTTTATCTTCATTGCAATTAGCTTAATAAATTTTGTTCTCTAGCATTATACTAGGTGGTTTCTCTCAAAATTGAAATTAATTGCAAAAATTTAATTCATTCTAGAAAACCTTATCATTCTTCAAGCACCTTTACATGTAATTCAGCAATATATTCCATGGGTTAGAGTTTAGGTTTCAATGTTAGATTGCATTTCTTCCTCTCCAAGCATCTCAAGTTCAAAAATTTAAGCAGATTGCTTTGTGCATTTGTATGGCTGTTATCACCATCATGTCAATGCTAACTTCTACTTCCTGAGTCCAACAGGGCCCCTCTGAGAAGCTCTGTATATTTGTCAATATCCTGGAGTTCTGAAAATCCCAAGTGTTCCTTCCATTTGACCTAAAACTTCCTTTCTTCTCAGATTTCTGTCTCTAAACACAAAGTAAACAAACCTTTGCTTAAATTAGTCCATGTGCAAATGTTTAGGTCATTTGTTTCAGATCCACAAAGACTTCAAGTCTCTGTGAAATTTTGATATATCTTTACTCAAATGCCAGTAGCCTGAACTCTAACTCTAGCAATCCCTGGGCTTAGTATCAGACACCCTGTCAATTCTGTATTTGGATATTTGTACTCCATTCATTTCTCCTTTCAGAACATAACAGAAGTATAGGAAGAGCACTTTTGTTGGATGTTGACCCTAAAATAACTGTTGATCTGTGGCACTTAGAACAATCTGAAGTTAGACTTCGCTGGCAGCTCAGTGGTAAAGAATCCACTTGCCAATGCAGGTGACATGGGTTCAGTCCCTGCTCTGGGAAGATCCCATCTGCTGTGGGGCAACAAAACCCATGAGTCACAACTACTGAGCCCATGATCTAGAGCCTAGGAGCCACAATTACTGAGAGCATGTGCTTCAACTACTGAAGTCCTCATGCCCTAGAGTCCAGCTCATCAACAAGAGAAGCCACCACAATGTGAAGCCCATGCACCTCAACTAGAGAGTAGCCCCAGTTTGCCACAACTAGAGAAAAAGTCCACGCAGCAATGAAGAGCCAACACAGCCAAAAATAAATAAATAAAAATTTTAAAATAATTTTTAATTAAAAATAAAAGAATCTAAAGTTATTCATTGTTCTGTCAGTGTTTATGGAATTGATCACACTATATACATAATTTGGAATTGCTCTTTTGTGCTCAGTTTTCTTTTGACCAAACAAACTCTGTTATTGATTATTAAATACAAAACAGCAAAAAAATAATAACTAAAATTATTGTTTGAGAGAATTTTGAATTGTAAAAAGATATGACAAGTTAGATGCAATTTCTCAGTACTCAGTCTTTGTTGCGTTTGGGAAAAAGCAGCACCTAAGTCAAAATAGGATATTTAAAAATTTATATCATTTTCCTTAGTGTTGAGGCAGGCATTGTCATTCTCACAGCTGATTCAGTGACTTGTCAGAAATGATGAAATCCTAAATAATACTCCTTAAAATTTCAACTGCCAACATATAACATAATGCATTTTAAAAAATAAAGTTTTGCCTCTTATCACATGTGAATAATTTGTACATTATATAATTCAGGCAAGCAGTCAACATTTCATTCATTCAACAAATATAAACATGGAAAATATGACATATTAGGAAACACATCAAGTAGGATCAGAAGTTACACAGGAAATTTATGTTCATTACACCTATTTAAATATTTCAAATAGATCTCTCCTGTCTAATCTGATGTCATTTGAAAACTAGGTAAAATAATATTCTGAAACTTTGGTGAGCTTAAAGTATAAATTAAGCAAAACCTTGACAATGCCAATAAATAATTTTTCTTCTTTTCCAGTAAAAGGATATTTGATATGGATTTTAAAATGGTCTCAAAGTAGAAGTCTGGAAGGAAGAGGGAGACAGTTGAGACACAAACTGCCTATGGGACGTTTCAAGTCAACCACTGAGACTGAGTTTTCAACCATCCAGCAATCACTATGAGCCCTCAGGACCAACTGTGAGGGGCCGGAAAGTCCCCACCCCATTGACTTGGTCTTAGGACCTCTGCAGGAACTGAGAGAATCACAGTGACTGTGTAGAGATGGTGAACTGCATCCTACTAACTGAACTTTAGTTAGAAACTGCTAAAAAAAAAAAACTTTCAGCAACCCAGAATGACTCATTGACAGAGCTGTCCCAGTCACTAGGAGTCCTCTAAGAATTCTCAAACTCAGTTCTTTCTTAAACGAACACAACAGTAAAATGGAGGGTATTCAGCATCGACACCCCAGAGTAAAATTAAAAATCACAGAGTCATCATCTGATAAAAATAAACAATTTTAAGATGTTATATGTCAAGGTATTGTGATTCTATAATAACTAAAATTAATTATATCAATGATTCAGGGCCAGGGTAAACTAAAATTTTACTTTGGAAGGATCTCCAGTCAAAGGAAAAAAAAAACAAACAAAAAAACAGGGCCTTCCCTGGCAGCCCTGTGGTTAAAACTCCGTGCTTCCACAACAGGGGGCAAGGGTTCAGTCCCTAGGGAAGGGAATAAGATTTTTGCATGCCTCACAACCAAAAAAACGAAATAAAGAAAAGCATTCAAACACAAATACCAATCAATAAAGGTAATGATAATGATGAAGATGATGATAATAATAAATCTTCTATAGACAAATACAGAGACATTAGGGAATAAAAAAATGAGTACAATAGCAATCTTAAAAAAATTCAATGACATACTTCTGAGGTTATTTAAAATTTCCCAATTAAAAATAGTGTACTTAACAATAACTAATAGATGGAAAACACCAGAGTGACCATCAACAGATGAATGAATAAAGAAGATATAGTGTGTACACAATATTATCCTGACCTTTGTGACAACATGGATGAAACTAGAGGACATTATGCTCAGTGAAATAAGTGAGAAAAAGACAAATAGTGTATGATCTGTCTTATTTGCGGAATCTAAAAAAGAAATTTTTCTCATAGTCAAATTCATAGAAACAGAATAAAATGGTATTTACCAGGGGCTGGGCATAGGGAAAATGGGGAGACCTGGTCAGAAGGTATAAACTTTCAGGTATAAGGTGAATGAGTTCTGAGGATCTCCTGTGCAGCATGGTGACTGTAGCCAATAAAGCTGTGCTCTGCTCAGCCACTCAGTCATGTCCAACTCTTTGTGACCCCATGGACTGTGACCCACCAGGCTTATCTGTCCATGGGATTTTCCAGGCAAGAATACTGGAGGAGGTTGCCATTCCCTTCTCCAGGAGATCTTCCTGACCCAAGGATCAAATCCAGGTCACCTGCATTGCATAGTATATTTGAAATTTGCTAAGAGAGTAGATCTTAAGTGTTTTCACCACACACACACACACACACACACACACACACACACACACAAGGTACCTACATGAACAGATAGATCGTGGTTTTCATTTCCCATTTGATATATGCACTGTGCTTAGTCGTTCAGCTGTATCCGACTCTTTGTGACCCCATAGACTAACCTGCCAGGCTTCTCTGTCCATGGGGATTCTCTAGGCAACAATACTGAAGTGGGTTGCCATGCCCTCCTCCAGGCGATCTTTCCAATCCAGGGATCAAACCCGGGTCTCCCACATTGCAAGTGGACTCTATACCATCTGAGTCACCAGGGAAGTCCATGAATACTGGAGTGGGTTCAGTTCAGTTCAGTTCAGTTCAATTCAGCCGCTCAGTCATGTCCAACTCTTCGTGACCCCATGGACTGCAGCATGCCAGGCCTCCCTGTCCATCACCAACTCCCGGAGCTTGCTCAAACTCATGTCCATCGAGTCGGTGATGCCATCCAACCATCTCATCCTCTGCCATCCTCTTCTCCTCCTCCCTTTAATCTTTCCCAGCATCAGGGTCTTTTCAAATGAGTCAGTTCTTCGCATCAGGTGGCCAAAGTATCGGAGTTTCAGCTTCAGCATCAGTCCTTCCAATGAATATTCAGGACTGATTTCCTTTAGGATGGACTGGTTGGATCTCCTTGCAGTCCAAGGGACTCTCAAGAGTCTTCTCCAACACTACAGTTCAGAAGCATCAATTCTTCTGTGCTCAGCTTTCTTTATGGTCCAACTCTCACATCCACACATGACTGCTGGAAAAACCATAGCTTTGACTAGATGGACATTTGTTGGCAAAGTAATGGGTCTGCTTATTAATATGCTTTCTAGGTTGGTCACAGCTTTTCTCCTAAGGAGCAAGTGTCTTTTAATTTCATGGCTGCAGTCACCATCTGCAGTGATTTTGGAACCCAAAAAGTTAAAGTCTGTCACTCGTTTCCCCATCTATTTGCCATGAAGAGATGGGACCGGATGTCATGATCGTAGTTTTTGAATGTTGAGTTTTAAGCCAGCTTTTTCACTCTCCTCTTTCACTTTCATCAAGAGGCTCTTTAGTTCCTCTTTATTTTCTGCCGTAAGGGTGGTATCAGCTGCATATCAGAGGTTATTGATATTTCTCCTGGCAATCTTGATTCCAGCTTGTGCTTCATCCAGCCTGGCATTTTGCATGATGTACTCTGCATATAAGTTAAATAAGCAGGGTGACAAATATATAGCCTTGACATGCTCCTTTCCCAGTTTGGAACCAGTCTTTTGTTTCATGTCAGTGGTAGCCTATCTCTTCTACAGGGAATCTTCCCAACCCAGGAATCGAACCAGGGTCTCCTGCATTGCAGGTAGATTCTTTATCAGCTGAGCTACCAGGGAAGCCCTGATATATGCACAGATATATCAAATCATAATGTTGTATATCATATTGCAATAAAGCTGGGGAAAAAAGAAAAAAGAAAAATGTTGCCTTATGTGGATTTTATAGAAGATGTTTTGGTACATATATTCAAAAATAGCCTATTTTTCTTGAATGGGATGATTGGGTTGAGATGATTTTCAGTTCCCATCTTCTAAAACACTTAAAATTATAAACATGGTATTCAATTGTAAAAATGTTACTATGTCACTAATACTTGATTGTTAACACAGATCCATTTTTAACCTTGAAGCTTCTCCTGCAGTTTGTAAAAAGTACATCGTTAATACATAGATTCAGACATTTCAGTGTTTCACGATTCAGACCATAAGTATTCTAATGTTTCTGGTAAAGTAAAATACCCCAAGTCTCTCTCTGTTAGTTGATATATATTTGTGACTACTTCACACCTCATTTGACAAAAATATTACAAGATCTGAGTTGGTATTTGTGGACAACTCTGTATATTTTTCTCAGGCAAAGAGCCAACAATAATTTTACTCGTCTACTGCTTTTTATGTAGAGCTGTCTTTGAAAAATGCTTGCCAGAAATACCTCAATGGAGGTCTAATCTTACATGACTGCCAATGAACAGATATTATAGACAAACATGGAAGGGATATGGAGAGACTGAAAAAAAATAAAACAGAACAAAAGCAATTAAATTTTAACAAAGTTCGGACCAAAAATCAGTAAATGGTATATTAACAAAATGTAAAAAGTACAAGGCAAAGCCAGCAGAAAAATAGATGGATAAATTTTGATAAGAAGAGATTTCACAAATAAGACATTTATGTGTTCATCAGGGAACTTTCATGGGGTTTCTAAAAGGACAGTACCCCAAACTCAGTCTAAATGGGGGTGGATCCCCCTGGGTCTTAAGAAGTGTCTTGGCAGAGCTCTGGTTATAGGCAGACCTTGCTAAAGCATTTCAAGATACTCCTTAGATCCTTTGGTCTGTCTCTGAGCTTGACTAACTTTCCCCAAATATTTCTGCTCCCTCATCTCTGCATCTATTTTCATTTGCTTAGTCCTTCTCCACTGAGTGACTTGACCCTCTCAAGATGAATCTATTCTGAATAAAAAGCTAAAAGGATAGTTTTTACAGTTTAGTATTTAAGAATATTCACTAGAATAGAATTTCAGAAGCAGATTGAAAGAGAATAATTCAAGTTTTGAATAGATACATGAAGTGGTTGCTTCACTGTTAGTTTGACTCAAAGGAAGTCAAGTTTTCTCAAGTGCGAATTTGGTTGTCTGGACTCTAGTCAGTCGTGTCTTCTTTCATTGCTAACCCAATATGACCAGATCGTGTGTTTTCTCCTAGAATCCAAGACAAAGTCAGTTCTTTTTCACTGCCAAATAAGTCTAAACCACGTCATGCACACACACAAAAATATTTCTGGAAGATTTTCCCTTCCAGAAATTGAAAAGATTGAAGATTACCTATTTAGACATCTTCTGCTTTATATAAGATACCATATACCTATATCTCAATATAGGGATGTAGAATTTGTGATTTTTTTTTTTTTTTTTACTCTACTTGCAAACTAACAAGATAGCCTGCCATGGTTTCTTGGATGATGGAAGAAGGTATGAGACTAGAGACATGCCTAGGGACTAGGTACAGATACAAAAGATGGTTTGTGACTCGCAATAAACCACAATAGTAAATAACTTCTCTTGTTGATTTGGTTGTTACTCATTTAAAGGTTATTACTTAGAATCAGTGGACAAGAATACTGACATATATGAAAGAACATCAGAAGAGAATTTTCTTCAGTGTTTTTGTAATTTGCCTTCTTTCCAAAGTAGAACAGAGCCTGTGTTATTCAAACAAAGGGTATCATCTGAAGCAATACAAATCTTATAGGAGTGTTTTCTGAAAGACTCAATTCCCACTCTTGCTAAGTGATTTAAGTTACCAAATATGAGAAAACACTAGTAAAGTGTCTGACATGATAAATAATCACTACACGTGTATTGGCAAATTATTATAACTTTGCAGTTTAACAGTACAGAATGTTAGCACACATTAATAAATATTTTAGATTATAAGCTGCCACAATCATATGATTTGATTAAGCATAACACACATTTCAGAATTGATTCAATTAAAATTGTATAAAAATTTCTGCATCTCAAATTTATATACCATGCCCTCAGTGGTTTTCAGAATGCTCATTTAGATAGAATGCTTCCAATATCCCTATAGAGATATTATCCACATAAAATTAAAATTTTCACCTTATTATTACTGCATTATTGAATAATTCAAAACAGCCTTTTTGTATAAGAATACATGGCATTCATACTATACAAAGATGAATTACATTTAAATAGAGATTTCTTAAATTGTGTTTCTATTACAGAAAAGAAATTAATTTTTATAAATTCTTAAGCCAAACACTTCTTTTGAGAGTTGGAAGCAGGTTCGTGCAGTTATGGGAATTGGTGATGGACAGGGAAACCTGGTGTTCTACAGTCCATGGGGTCGCAAGGAGTTGGACATGACTGCGCAACTGAACTGAACTAGGTGCGGTTAATAGTGTCAAAGTGAGACTCAGTCTTGGAAAGATGTTAGAAGTTATAAAGTTGTTAAAATTAGCAATGCTGAATGGGGAGAAGACAAAGATGGCTGGACTGGGTGGCATGGTTTCAACCAACAGATTCACTCAGTCCAGTCCCCTACAAGCTCCATCATTAGGTAGTGAGCCAGCATAGACAAACCACAACCTGCAGACCAAACCCAGTCCATTGCGTGTTTTTCTAAGTGAAGTTTTATCCAAACACAGCCATGCTCACTTGTTTATTATTGTAAACTCCTTTCTCACTGCAATGGCAGAGTTGAGTAGTTATTACAGAGGTCATACAGCCTGCAAAGCCAAAAATATTTACCATCTGGCTCTTTACAGAGTAGAGAAAGCAGTAGAGAAAGGTAACTTCACATGTTTTATAAAAGTTGAGAGCAGTTAGTCAAGTTTTCAACTTATTTAAACAAAAATGAAATTTGCAAATGGCTACTGAGTAGTTCACAGCCTCATCAGGAGAGCTGGAGAGCTGATTAGAGTTCCCACTTCAGGAACAAGGTCGAAAAATCATGTTGTAGAACTAACCACTGCTATTGTCACTGCTGAGCGTTAAGTGCTGCGGAATGCCCCGCCAATACCATGAGCACTGGCCACTGGCTGTTCGGTTGCCAAGTTGTCCAACTCTTTGCAACCCTGTGGAATGCAGCATGCCAGCCTCCCCTGTCTTTCAGTATCTCCCAGAGCTTGCTCAGATTCATGTCTATGGAGTTGGTGATGCTATCCAACTATCCCATTCTGTGCCGCCCCCTTCTCCTCGTGCCTTCAATCTTTCCCAGCATCAGGGTCTTTTCCAATGAGTTGGCTCTTTGTATCAGGTTGCCAAAGTATTTGAGCCTCAGTTTCAGCATCAGTCACTCCAGTGAAGCCACAGGAGCCAAAATCTAACACCACTGCTTCTGCCTCAGAGCTCAGACCACCATGACTACTTGCCGGTCAGAAAGTCTTGCAGACAGATGGATCTGACTGGAAATACTACAGCATTGAGCCATTTAGTAGACATTTTCGCTTGGATGATAAGAAATCAAAAAGGATTATTTAAGATGTGAATCAGAGACACACAAAGGCCACACAGGCAGGAAGGCACATGAGATTGACTAGGTTAAAAAATAAAGTGACAAACAGGGGCACATAAAATCAATCTAAAGATCAGCAGTTGCAATTATTTTGCACAAGATGGCTATGTAATATTCTCCAGGGAAGTCAGGTCTTTGAAACATGGATAGAATTTCAAATTTAAGTCTGTAATGCATAATTGTACAATCACATGACTTCTGGTAACTTAGAACTTTTAATTTTTAATAACATGTCTGCACCATTAAATTGAAAGGTTGTCAATATTGGCCAACATTATTTATTGTGACATTTGCATTAGTTTGTTTATGCTCCTAAATTAGGAGAACTTATATCAGATTGGGCCCTGTGGACTTGGATTCTTTCCAGAAGAAACAAAAGTATAACTAGAATGTAGAACTATTGAAAGTCTGTAAAGAGGCTATGGATGTGCTTAATGGCAATTTCTAACCACGAAATTAAAACCAAAAGTATAAAAATTAAAAGATTAATATAATACATATATTTCCATGAACTAAAATGAAATATTCTCGAGTTCACCTTTTGTAGAATTCCTTGTCTATGAAGCTGATGGCAAAGACGCTAATAAATTCTCTCGTACCTTATGACTTCTATATGATGATAATATACAAAGAATTCAACTATAACCTTTAAAGCAAACTAAAAATAAACTAGCCTCTCAATTTCCTGATGTAAAGTTGCTAAGTATTTTGGGAAAAATCACAATTACTCGAAATCTAATCTAAACAATAAAATGAACGGTAGGAGAAATGTGTAAAACTAAATAATCAGCTAAAAAGTTAGAGATATCATACACATCACTGTCACTAGGACTAAGCTTAGGTGACCTTGAGGTAGATTTAAAATGTTCCAGAACCCAATTAGAAGGAAATGTGAACTTTGGCAAAGCCTAAATCTACACATAATTTTTTTAAATAACCAATCTTTTTCAGATTTAATCATGAAATTCATCTAAAATTATGAAGAGTTTTCTCCATTCTGCAGTAAATTTAATTTTGAGTTTTGTGCCTCTTGTTTTACTTTGCAAATTACTGGGGAAGGAAACCCTCATGGAAAATATGGAAAATAATCATGCCATGTATATTGACGGAGTCTTTCCAAGATAAACCTTGGTCAATCAATAGTGAAGTGCATATCATATGAGCTTTCATTTTGGACATTAACATTTAAAGTTTACATTTTCCCAAGGAACATTTGGACATGACATTCTTCTTCACTGGCTTTAAAACCAAACAGAAATCTCACACTGAGAACGAGTAGCCGTCTGTCTGCTGTTAGTATCATCTACCTAACGAGTGTCTCTTTCTGTTACATCCATTCCCAAACCATGTGATACTTAAAAGTGTCCATTGAAACTTGTTTGAGGATACATATTTAGGCCCTTAAAGGGTCAAAGGTATATGATGCTAGGATGTATCACCCTACATGCTTCAGTAATATCACATCTAAAATATTCTGAAAATTACTCCATAGAGAAGCAATATGCCCTGACTTCTCCAGTTGCCTGTTAACCAACAAAGACTTCTTGTTAACCATTTCCTGTCCCTCTCTGACTTCTTATGATTCCATCATTCTTGCAATTTTAATACATTCTCTTATAGTTATTTTGATTCTTATAATTCAGACATTTAAAAATAGCCCCAAAATATTTAAAAAGATGCTTACTTCAGCTAGATTTGCCATTATATAAAATTAGAAACCACAAAAATGTCCATCAATAAGAGAACAACTAGGTAAATTAGGGATCATCACATACAGTGATATACTAAGTCTAAGTTATAAGGTAACTTTAGATGTATGGACTGAAAAAAGTGTACATGATATATTACATTTAAAAAGAAATTTTAAAATGTGTATAGCATGTCCTTTCTCTTTTTAAAAGATATATACTTCATACCTGTGTTTGCATATGCACAGAGAAAAAACTACTAGGGTTAAGGAAGACAAAGGGACTTTCACTTCAGTCTACATAAATTTTAAAAGGCTATGAGTGATTTGTACTTTCTAATATGTTTGTTTTTCTCTACTTTTCAAGTAAAACATCCCACTATTAATTCAGTGGGTGTATGCAAATAACTTTACCAACCACTGTAAAACCAGAAACCTACTGGGGAGTTTAAAATCTCAGCCTCAGGGCTCCTTTGACCTCAAATCAAAAGGAAATGTGTTTCCTGTTCAGTTTCTAGTTCAATATATGGTGCTTTGTGATTTTTTAAAAATCTACTATAAAAACATGGAATTACCCTTCCATCCCACATCAGTAAATGACGTTCTATTCATTCACGACTGGATTTTTTTTTAAAACTCGGATTTAAAAAAAAAAAACTTATTTCATGTTTTATTCCTTTTCAGTTTCTATAAGTTTTTAAAGAGTACTTTCTACTTTAAAGTAACCGGGGTCAACTGGGATGTTCTTCAACCTCAATGCTATGGCAGTACTGAGGGAGGGCATAGAAAAATTTCTTTTAGATATTTTTGAATACTAATCTATTAGCAAGAAAAAGGTGTTCATTACATGTTACTTTGTGAGGAAAGCTTGCAGATTAATGTCATAACATGAGTGGTTGTGTATTCTCATTTCTTCATTTCAGTCACTCAGTCATGTCCAACTCTTTGCGACCCCATGGATTGCAGCACACCAGGCTTCCCTGTCCATCACCAACTCTGGGAGCTTGCTCAAGCTCATGTCCATCGGCTCGGTGATGCCATCCAACCATCTCATCCTCTGTTGTCCCCTTCTCCTCCTGCCTTCAATCGTTCCCAGCTTCAGGGTCTTTTCCAATGAGTCAGTTTCTTGCATCAGGTGGCCAAAGTATTGGAGCTTCAGCATCAGTCCTTCCAATGAATATTCAGTACTCTCAGAGATCAACATATACTTTCAAATACTGTATTACCTCAGTAAAGAAAATATTTCAGAAAATCAGCTCTTCTTACATTTACTGCCAAATCTCTATTGAGGACTTATTGTGTTCTTAGCATCCAAGTTCTTATTTTGTAGGCTATGTCTTATGCATAGAAGAGGCACAAAAAGAATTTTTTTATAACCAAGTATTCTAACAATTGGAGTGAAAAATATGGTTGCTTTAGTTAGATGTTAACATAGTTGTACTGTTACCACCTTGACTTCTTTTTTTTTTTTTTTTTACCACTTTGACCTCTTTTGACCATATTTTGCAGCTCAGCTTGGGTATCTAACTGTAGAGGAATAAAGTCCTACAGGCAATGTTCATTGGCCCATAATAAGGACATGATGTGATATTTAATGAACAGAGACAACTAGCAGTGTGTAATTGTTATGTTAGTTGAAATTTAGCTTTTAGGACCAAGACCTGATCACAGGTCACCTCTCCTAACATAAATAAGAATGGTTTATAGTCCATAAGATTTATCTGTGCAGGGAGAAACATCTAAGAGTATTCTTACACTTACTGAAATATGTGTCTCAGGCCTACTTCAGAGAAATTTATGGTGATATTAGAGAAAGACACATCTCCTTGCCAATCACTATATTCTCTTCAGTTAGAAACCAAAATAACTCCTGATAACCGAACTAAATGGAAATGGTAAATACCAGAGTACTTTGTGGCTTCCCAGGTGGTACTGGTGGTAAAGAACCTACCTGCCAGTGTAGAAGATGCAAGAGATGCAGGCTTGATCCCTGGGTCAGAAAGATGCCCTGGAGTAGAAAATGGCAATTCACTCCAGTATTTTGCCTGGAAAATCCCATGGACAGAGGAGACAGGCAGGTTACTGTCCATGGTGTCGCAAAGAGTTGGACACAACTGAAGTGACTGAGCATGCACACAAGCACTTTGCAGTTCATAATAGTGTCTCTTTTTTCCCAATAAAAAGACTAATTGAAGAAACTGAAGTAAGTCTTTGAGAGTAAAACTGATCCTCTAAGATGTGATCAATTAGGTCTCCAACAAATCATTTCTCGAATATCATGTATATACTGTTTGTCATCGATGCTGTTGATCACTTACTTCTGGCTCTCTCTGTCAGAGCACCAGATAGAACTGTGCTTCCCTATGGTCTGTGAAGTTGAACTTAGCCAAGCAACTTGCTTTAGTCAATGAAATCCAAGCCCACTATTCTTTTCAATTTTTAGGAATTACTGTTTTTAAAAATATATATATATTCCAGAGTCTGGTTGAGGTTTGCCACATTCTCAGTAAAACACCCTCTATAGTAAAAGAGAAGAGGACCTTATGGGGCCTTCCTAGGACAGAATCCCCCCCCCCCCCCCCAACCTCCCATGAATTCAATTTGCCTTTTGTCTGTAGAGAAACTTTAGGAAATCAAGAGATATCTGGAGTAACAGGCAAGTTTGGCCTTGGATTACAAAATGAAGAAGGACAAAGGTTAACAGAGTTTTGCCAAAAAGAACACATTGGTCCTAGCAAACTCCCTCTTCTGACAACACAAGAGATGAGTCTACACATGGACAAAACCAGATGGTCCATACCAAAATCAGATTGATTATATTCTTTGTAGCTGAAGATGGAGAAGCTCTAAACAGTCAGCAAAAACAAGACATGGAGTTGATGGTGGCTCAGATCATGAACTCCTTGTTGCAAAATTCAGGCTTACATTGAAGGAAGTAGGCGAAACCACTAGACCATTCAGTTCAGTTCAGTCGCTCAGTCATGTCCAATTCTTTGCGACCCCGTGGACTGTAGCATGCCAGGTTTCCCTGTCCATCACCAACTCCCAGATCTTGCTCAAACTCATGTGCATCAAGTTGGTGATGCCATCCAACCATCTCATCCTCTGTCATCCCCTTCTCCTCCTGCCTTCAATCTTTCCCAGCGTCAGGGTCTTTTCCAATGAGTCAGTTCCTCGCATCAGGGTGACCAAAGTATTGGAGCTTCAGCTTCAACAGCAGTCCTTCCAAGGAATATTCATGACTGATTTCCTTTAGGCCATTTAGGTATGACCTAAGTCAAATCCCTTATGATTATACAGTGGAGGTGAGGAATAGATTCAAGGATTAGATCTGATAGATGGAGTGCCGAAAGAACTATGGACGAAGGGAGGTTTGTAACATTGTACAGGAGGTGGTGAGCAAAATCATCTCAAAGTAAAATAAATGCAACAAGGCAAAATGGTTGTCTGAGGAGGCCTTACAAATAGCTGAAAAAAGAAGAGGTGTGAAAGGCAAAGGAGAAAGGGATAGATATACCCTACTGAAAGCAGAGTTCCTAGTTTAATCAGGGAAGTGAGAAAATGCAAAAACAAAGGAAAGCAGTCACTCAGGACAGAATAAAAATAGCTTAGTCAATAAACACAGTCAAGGACACTTAGTTCTTCCTCAAGGGGTATAGATAATATTCTAAGTCATGTCTTGTGAACTGTCTTGTAGATAGGTACTAAAATCCCCACCAGCTGGAAAGAGTTAAAAACTTGATGACCAGAGTCCAGCCATGGTATCAGTTGTCACAGTTCTGAGAACTGGGCCCAAAGAAATGGGAATAAATCAACCCTGGAACTAAATATTAACTGTACTTAAAACAATCATGCACTGAACAGACCACCAATGATCAGTTTCAAGATGACTGTCAGACCTCACTGTATGCAGTCCCCTCACTTCACCTCTGAAACTCCCATTTAAAAATTCTTGCCCACGGATTGTTGGTGATCAGGGGGAGTTGATTTTCAAATGGCAAGCAGCCAGACTCCTCTTTGAGTAATAGCAGAAGAGTTAAGTCAGGATGAAGCCTGTGTCATTCTAGGTCTCTGAGTGACCAAGATGAGTGGAACTCTGCTGGCCACAAGATGGATACTGAGGATGAGAAACAAACTTCTGTTGGGCTAAAATTTAGGAGGTGATTTTTTAACTCCTGAAGCATAATGTAGTCCATCCTGACTAGATACAATACCTCTCTCCTTTCAGTTTGAACATCTGCCTCTCCCACCCTTTCATTCTATGTCTAATTTCATTTATAACATCTGCCTGATTCATATCTAAGAAGACAGTATCCTGTGTGAATTTATGAGTTTGAGATGTCACTGGGATATAGCCAACTCTGCTATTCTCTAGGAGAATGGGGATGATAGAATACAAAATATATTTTAAAATTTTTCATGAGGTGGAGCATGGGACCCTGAAGAAAACAGGCACCATATACTGTCATTTATTCTCTTGAAATACAAACAATATCTTTTCCTATCTCTTCCTTTTATGTTCACAAAGATATTCCTTGAAAAATTATAAAATAAAACTCCCATAATTCTTAAAAAGCATACTGCTGGGAAAAATACATAACAAACCAAAAAGAATAAAACCTGAATTTAAAAATTGCCATTTCTGTCTTTGATATCAGCAAAGTAATCCCCAACTTCCCTCAGGCTTAAGGCCATTATGGTCTAATGTTGAATAAACTGCCAAAGGATTTTGCTGTCAGCTTAGAGAACATAATAAAGAGAACATCCAGCACAGCCTCAGTCAGATCTATAAGAGTTAAAGTTTTAGAGACTGAAGAGGAAGCTTAGAAAACCTGGATTATCTATTTGTTTCCCTTTCCCTTTTACCAAATGCCTTCCTAACTGCTGAGGAGTAAAATTTAGTTTTGAAGTTTTCAGAATTTTCCTTCCTATGTTTCACATGAGAAAATGTTTATTGTTCATAGTGAAAGTGAAAGTCACTCAGTGGTGTCCGACTCTGAGACCCCATGGACTATACAGTCCAGGGAATTCTCTGGGCCAGAATATTGGAGCGGGAATAAAGGTTGGGAAGTGCAACCTTTCCCTTCTCCAGGGGATCTTCCCAACCAAGGGATTGAACCTAGATTCTTTACCAACTGAGCTATCAGGGAAGAGCCAATTTTATTTGTTGCAACATTATCTAAAATAGCCAGAATTTGGAAGTAGCCTAAATGTCCATCAACAGAGGACTGGATAAAGAAGATGTGGTACCAACATGAAAGTGAAAGTTATTCAGTCATGTCTGACTCTTTGAAACCCTGTGGACTGTAGCCCTCTAGGCTCCTCTGTCTGTGAGATTCTCCAGGCAAGAATACTAGAATGGGTAGCTGTTCCCTTCTTCAGGGGATCTTCCCAACCCAGGGATTGAACCCAGGTCTCCCGCATTGCAGTCAGATTCTTTACCAGCAGAACTGTACCTAAATATATAATGAAATATTTCTCAGCCATAAAGGATGAAATTAGGTCATTTGTAGAGATTTGGATGGATCTAGAGTTTGTCATTTGGAGTGAAGTAAGTCAGAAAGAGAAAAACAAATATCATATATTAACATATACATGTGGAATCTAGAAAATGGTACAGAGGAACCTATCCAGGGCAAGAAAAGAGACCACACATAGAAAATAGATGTGTGGACACAGGTGTGTGTGTGTGTGTGTGTGTGGTGGGGGTAGCAGGGAAGAGGAGGTGGGATGAATTGGGAAATTGGGATAGACATCTACATGCTACCATGTGTATAACAGATAGTTAGTGGAAGCTTCTATACAGTTCAGGGAACTCAGCTTGGTTCTCTGTGATGATATAGAGGGGTGGGATGAGAGGAGGGAGGGGGGTCAGAAAGGAGGGGATATCTGTATACATGTAGCTGATTCACTTCACTGTACAGCAGAAATTCACACAGCATTGCAAGGCAACTATACCACAGTTAAGAAGCAATCCCACTTCTGAGCATACACACCGAGGAAACCAGATCTGAAAGAGACACGTGCACCCCAATGTTCATCACAGCACTGTTTATAATAGCCAGGACATGGAAGCAACCTAGATGCCCATCAGCAGATGAATGGATAAGGAAGCTGTGGTACATATACACCATGGAATATTACTCAGCTGTTAAAAAGAATTCATTTGAATCAGTTCTAACGAGATGGATGAAACTGGAGCCCATTATACAGAGTGAAGTAAGCCAGAAAGATAAAGAACATTACAGCATACTAACACATATATATGGAATTTAGAAAGATGGTAACGATAACCCTATATGCAAAACAGAAAAAGAGACACAGAAGTACAGAACAGAACAGACTTTTGAACTCTGTGGGAGAAGGTGAGGGTGGGATGTTTCAAAAGAACAGCATGTATATTATCTATGGTGAAACAGATCACTAGCTCAGGTGAGATGCTTGAGACAAGTGCTCGGGCCTGGTGCACTGGGAGGACCCAGAGGAGTTGGGTGGAGAGGGAGGTGGGAGGGGGGATCGGGATGGGGAATACGTATAACTCTATGGCTGATTCGTCTCAATGTATGACAAAGCCCACTGAAATGTTGTGAAGTAATTGGCCTCCAACTGATAAAATAAAATTAAAAAAAAAAAGAAATATAATTAATTCCAGTATGAAATACTGAAAGTGTTAGTCAGTCGTGTCTGACTCTTTGTGACCTTATGGATTGTAGCCTGCCAGGCTCCTCTGTCCATGGGATTTCCCAGGCAAGAATACTGGAGTGGGTTGCCATTCTCTTCTCCAGAGGCTCTTCCCAACCCAGGGATTGAACCCAGGTCTCCTGCACTACAGGTAGTTTCTTTACATCTGAGCCACTAGGGATGAGAAATATATACTTTGATTATAATTATTGCATCCTCAACTAACAAGCCACAGCATCCTGATTTTTTTAAATAAAAGCAACAATATTTTCCTAAAAAATAAATTTCCTGAAGTTGTGTTCATATTTCCTTGAGTCTCCCCTTCCCTTCTGCTACCATGAATCCTGATCACTGGCAGATACTGATTTCTAAGCCTGGAAAGTACGTTAGAGTCTGATAATGAATATTTGGAAGCAGTTTTGGCAAGAATGAAAATTTTTCTTAAAATGTTTCTAGACTGTATTTCAAATTGCTTTTGCAAACATGGACAGCCCCAATTGTAACTTTGGATTTTTTAATGTGCAAATAAATATGTTGTGTGTTCTTTTTTTCAGGCTGATTTAGAAGAGCCAAATCAAAGGATGTAATAGGAAAACATCCAAAATAGGTTAGTCTAAATTATGAATACCAGGAAAAGTTTCTCTCAAGTTTTATCCTTAATATAATTCCCTTTTCTTTTAGAGCATAAAAATTGATTACTGGTTTAGAAAAAGAAATAAACAAAAAACCCAAAACAAACAAAACGGAGAGGAGATATACCTTTGAAACTCAAGAACTTTTAAGTTCACACTGTTTTTTGGCTACATGAGAAACTAGAATGTAGGGAACTCATTAAGGAATCTTAATTTAGAATCAGAAGTTTCTGAAGAAACATGGAAATTAAATGGTCAACTCATCATTAACAGAGACTGGACTTCAGTTCTGTTCAGTCACTTAGTCATGTCTGACTCTTGGCAACCTCATGGACTGCAGCACACCAGGCCTCCCTGTCCATCACCGATTCCCAGAGTTTACTCAAACTCATGTCCGTTGAGTCGGTGATGCCATCCAGCCATCTCATCCTCTGTTGTCTCCTTCTTCTCCTGCCCTCAATCTTTCCCAGCATCAGTGTCTTTTCAAATGAGTCAGTTCTTCGCATCAGGTGGCCAAAGTATTGGAGTTTCAGCTTCAACATCAGTCCTTCCAATGTATATTCAGGACTGAATTCCTTTAGGATGGACTACTTGGATCTCCTTGCAGTCCAAGGGACTTTCAAGAGTCTTTTCCAACACCACAGTTCAAAAGCATCAATTCTTAGGCACTCAGCTTTCTTTATAGTCCAACTCTCACATCCATACATGACTACTGAAAAAACCATAACCTTGACTAGACTGACCTTTGTTGGCAAAGTAATGTCTCTGCTTTTTAATATGCTGTCTAGGTTGGTCATAACTTTTCTTCCAAGGAGTAAGCATCTGTTAATTTCATGGTTGCAGTCACCATCTGCAGTGATTTTGGAGCCTAAGAAAGTAAAGTCTGTCACTCTGTCCCTGTTTCCACTGTTTCCCCATCTATTTGCCATGAAGTGATAGTACCAGATGCCATGATTTTAGTTTTCTGAATGTTGAGCTTTAAGTCAACTTTTTCACTCTCCTTTTTCTCTTTCATCAAGAGGCTCTTTAGTTCTTTGCTTTCTGCCATGAGGGTGGTGTCATCTGCCTATCTGAGTTATTGATATTTCTCTCAACAATCTTGATTCCAGCTTGAGCGTCATCCAGCCCAGGGTTTCTCGTGATGTACTCTGCATATAAGTTAAATAAGCAGGGTGACAATATACAGCCTGGACATAACTCCTTTCCCTATTTGGAACCAGTCTGTTGTTTCATGTCCAGTTCTAACTGTTGCTTCCTGACCTGCATACAGATTTCTCAAGAGGCAGGTCAGGTGGTCTGGTATTCCCATCTCTTTAATTGCTTGATAACTTTATCCAAGATGTACATTTCTAACTACATGATAATAATATGATTGTGACAGTAACTCCAACAAAAAGTTCATATTCCAACAAAAGCTTTCTTTGAAAACGATCATCAAAAGGAAAATTATTTACATAAAGGCACTCATCACTTTCCTCAATAGTCTCTAGAGAAATAAAAATGTTACAAATGGAGTCTTGCATCCGTTTGAAGCATGATTATGGAAATACTAAAGCTGGTAACATTAAAAACCCCACAGGATCTTAGCCTCCCACCTCAGCTTGCATGCATTTCCACTGAAGCAATACCTAGCTTCTTCCCAGGATCTGAATCTGTGGCAAAGTCCTGAATTTTGCTCTGGATAGTGCTGCTAATTTAGAACATAGCTCTCAGTGGTGGACGTTCCCTCCTATGAAGCTTTAGCCATAGACTTTGAGCTGAAGTTCCCTGGCTTTAATCCATTCCTATCATTTCCATCAGGTTATATCTCAAAGCTGAAACATTTTCATAAGAAAGATATTTCATTCTCTTTTTATGGAGTCTGTGCTGGCAAAAGCTTTCCTGGTGTTAGATACATTTTTCTCAACCAAAGAAGGCTATATTATACATTAAACATAGAATAACATATGGTGCCTTCTCTCAAAAGCTCTTTTAATCTCTACTAACACTGAGTTGAACTGAATTTCAATAGACCATGGCTAGTTAAAATCAAATAAAAGACAGTGAGAGGATCATTTGATGATGGGTTTGACAAATCAATTGCCTGATATTTGAAAATGGATATGGTTTGCTTTGCTGAATTAAGACAAGTAAGTAAAGCAACATGTCAAGAAATCAATAATAAAAGATCTTAAAATAAGTTGCATTCCTTATTATTCAAAATCTCCCCCCTTCTCCTATCATCCCCCATCTCTCCTTCCCTTTTTCGCATCTGCTTTGATAGCTCTTCTGTTGGGATGAGTCAAAAAGTGAATGTGAAACTAAGGAGAAAAAGCTTATTTCTCTCTTTGCTTAATTTTTATTAAGATTTTAAAAAATTTTTATATTCATCTTATTTCATTTCTAAGATGAAATTATGTTGCTTGATCCTTTCTAGTCTTTGTTCAAGATTCTTCAGCAATTGATATACAGGTAATTTGCAAAGAACACTTTCATACAGTTTTTGACAGATACAAATAATTCTTGGTCCAGGATACTAAGAAGAAAAAGAAAACTCATCAATCTTGTAAGTTGTTGGATTTACTATGTGAATTTACCAAGAGACCAAGGTAAAGACAGTGTTCCTTAGATTTAGTTTATGTGAAAATAATCCATGGAGGCTCACTTGCCATCTGTTAGGAAACAGTGACAACTGTTGACTTTGAAGTAATTTTTATAGGCAGCAGTAAATCACTCACCCTTTTCTATAAACACTAAATCCCTAATAGGCTTAATGTTTGTTTATTCTTAACAAATAAGAAAATTATTTGTTATGATAACTATGTTATGTTATGTTAGTGGAGACTAGCCCTCCACATAATTTTAATTTAATATTTTTAAAAATTATAATTTATGCACCATAAAAGTCTATGTCTAATAGCTGATGAGTTTTATTAAATTTATATAAATGTGCAATCACCATCATAACAGAGTTTTAGAACATTTCTACCACTCCACAGAGTTCCTCCTGCCTATCTGTAGTCCTACTCCCACTATCAGTCCCAGTCAACTGCTGACCTGCTCCATCTTTATGAATTTCCCTTTTATAGAAATTTCATGCCACATCAATAGAATATGGTTTCTTTTCTTTCTGGCTTTTTTCACTCAGCAGCAGGCTTTTGAGGTTCACACACATTATTCCAGGTATCAGTAGTGCATCCCTCTTTATTAGTGAATAGTATTTCATTATATGCATACACCACATTTTGTGCATTCATGAACTAGTGGATAGGCATCAAGCTTGGCTTCAGGTCTCAGCTGTTCTAAATAAATGATGTTAGGAATATCCAGACACAAGCCTTTGTATTGATCTGTGTTCCCATTCTTCTCAAATAAGCCACTAGAAGAGTTGCTAGGGTATATGGTAATAACATACTCAACTTTTATGAAACTGTCAGTATTTTCCAAGGTGGTTATACCATTTTGCATTCCTATCCAAGGAGATATGAAGCTTCAAATTTCTCCATATTCTCACCAACACCTGAGATACAGCCATTTCAGTGAAAGTAAAGTGGTATTTGACTGTAGTTTTAATTTGCATTTCTCTAGTGACTAGTGATATTAAGTATTTTCACAGTTGGTAATTAGCCTTTCACATATTTGGTGAAATGGTTATTAAAATATCTTGACCATTTTAAATTGCTTTTCTTCTTATCATTGAGTTGTAAGTTCTTTTACATGCTGGATACATGTTCCTATCAGTATGTGATTTACACATATTTTACCCAAGTGTTTGTCTTGACTTTTCCTTTTCTTAATTAAGTCTTTTGAAGAGAAAAATTTTTAGTTTAGATGTTTCAGCTGTATGCCATAATGATTCAAAATTTGTATATATTGTGAAATAATCACCACAGTGAGCTAGTTAACATCTGTCACCATACAGAGCTACCCTAGATACTTTCAATTAGAATTTTCTCAAATCATTGGGAGTAGAACAGGCAGAGAAACATGGCAAATTGATTATTGGTGCATAGTTGGAGTTTTCAAATTACTGCTTACCACTGTTCATAGCAATTTTATTTTTCTTTCTTGGGATGCCATTTTTTCTTTTTTTCTTTCTCAGCTATCTGCCTCGTCTAATCCCAATTTTCTTTTTTTTTTTAAGTTTTATTTTTTAAAATGTATTTATTTATTTTAATTAGAGGCTAATTACTTTACAATATTGTAGTGCTTTTTGCCATACATTGACACGAATCAGCCATGGGTGTACATGTGCTCCCCATCTTGAACCCCCATCCTGAACCCCCCTCCCACCTCCCTTCTCATTCCACCCCTCAGGGTCATCCCAGCCCTGAGCACCCTGTCTCATGCATTGAACCTGGGCCGGCAATCTATTTCACATATGATAATACACATGTTTCAATGCTATTCTCACAAATCATCCCACCCTCACCTTTTCCCACAGAGTCCAAAAGTCTGTTTTTTACATCTGTGTCTCTTTTGCTGTCTCGTATATAAGATCATCATTACCATCTTTCTAAATTCCATATATATGCATTAATATACTGTATTGGTGTTTTTCTTTCTGATTTACTTCAATCTGTACAACAGGCTCCAGTTTTATCCACCTCATTAGAACTGATTCAAATGCATTCTTTTTAATTTTTTATTTATTTTTTTTTCGCCCTGATTTTATTTATTTTATTTATTTATTTTTTTTGGGGGGGGTTTCTTCACAAGTCTTTTTTTTTTTTTTTTTTCAGTGGGTTTTGTCATACATTGATGTGAATCAGCCATAGAGTTACACGAATTCCCCATCCCGGTCTCCCATCCCACCTCCCTCTCCACCCGATTCCCCTGGATCTTCCCAGCCCAACAGGCCCGAGCACTTGACTCATGCCTCCCACCTGGGCTGGTGGTCTGTTTCACCACAGATAATATACATGCTGTTCTTTCGAAACATCCCACCCTCCCCTTCTCCCACAGAGTTCAAAAGTCTGTTCTGTTCTTCTGCGTCTCTTCTTCTGCCCTGCATATAGGGCCATCGTTACCATCTTTCTAAATTCCGTATATATGTGTTAGTATACTGTAATGTTCTTTATCTTTCTGGCTCACCTCACTCATTATAATGGGCTCCAGTTTCATCCATCTCATTAGAACTGATTCAAATGAATTCTTTTTAACGGCTGAGTAATATTCCATGGTGTATATGTACCACAGCTTCCTTATCCATTCATCTGCTGATGGGCATCTAGGTTGCTTCCATGTCCTGGCTATTATAAATAGTGCTGCAATGAACATTGGGGTGCACGTGTCTCTTTCAGATCTGGATTCCTCAGTGTGTATGCCCAGAAGTGGGATTGCTGGGTCATATGGTAGTTCTATTTCCAGTTTTTTAAGAAATCTCCACACTGTTCTCCATAGTGGCTGTACTAGTTTGCATTCCCACCAACAGTGTAAGAGGGTTCCCTTTTCTCCACACCCTCTCCAGCATTTATTGCTTGTAGACTTTTGGATAGCAGCCATCCTGACTGGCGTGTAATGGTACCTCATTGTGGTTTTGATTTGCATTTCTCTGATGATGAGCGATGTGGAGCATCTTTTCATGTGTTTGTTAGCCATCTGTATGTCTTCTTTGGAGAAATGTCTGTTTAGTTCTTTGGCCCATTTTTTGATTGGGTCATTTATTTTTCTGGAATTGAGCTGCAGGAGTTGCTTATATATTTTTGAGATTAATCCTTTGTCTGTTTCCTCATTTGCTATTATTTTCTCCCAATCTGAGGGCTGTCTTTTCACCTTACTTATAGTTTCCTTTGTTGTGCAAAAGCTTTTAAGTTTCATTAGGTCCCATTTGTTTATCTTTGCTTTTATTTCCAATGTTCTGGGAGGTGGGTCATAGAAGATCTTGCTGTGATTTATGTCAGAGAGTGTTTTGCCTATGTTCTCCTCTAGGAGTTTTATAGTTTCTGGTCTTACATTTAGATCTTTAATCCATTTTGAGTTTATTTTTGTGTGTGGTGTTAGAAAGTGTTCTAGTTTCATTCTTTTACAA
This sequence comes from Muntiacus reevesi, assembly GCF_963930625.1. NCBI lineage: Eukaryota > Metazoa > Chordata > Mammalia > Artiodactyla > Cervidae > Muntiacus > Muntiacus reevesi. Next base: position 46,184,499 of record NC_089260.1, read on the forward strand.
GTGGTTGACCAGTTTTCCCAGCACCACTTGTTAAAGAGATTGTCTTTTTTCCATTGTATATCCTTGCCTCCTTTGTCAAAGATAAGGTGTCCATAGGTTCGTGGATTTATCTCTGGGCTTTCGATTCTGTTCCATTGATCTATATTTCTGTCTTTGTGCCAGTACCATACTGTCTTGATGACTGTGGCTTTGTAGTAGAGTCTGAAGTCAGGCAGGTTGATTCCTCCAGTTCCATTCTTCTTTCTCAAGATTACTTTGGCTATTCGAGGTTTTTTGTATTTTCATACAAATTGTGAAATTATTTGTTCTAGTTCTGTGAAAAATACCGTTGGTAGCTTGATAGGGATTGCATTGAATCTATAGATTGCTTTAGGTAGAATAGCCATTTTGACAATATTGATTCTTCCAATCCATGAACACGGTATGTTTCTCCATATGTTTGTGTCCTCTTTGATTTCTTTCATCAGTGTTTTATAGTTTTCTGTGTATAGGTCTTTTGTTTCTTTAGGTAGATATACTCCTAAGTATTTTATTCTTTTTGTTGCAATGGTGAATGGTATTGTTTCCTTAATTTCTCTTTCTGTTTTTTCATTGTTAGTATATAGGAATGCAAGGGATTTCTGTGTGTTAATTTTATATCCTGCAACTTTACTATATTCATTGATTAGCCCTAGTAATTTTCTGGAAGAGTCTTTAGGGTTTTCTATGTAGAGGATCATGTCATCTGCAAACAGCGAGAGTTTCACTTCTTCTTTTCCTATCTGGATTCCTTTTACGTCTTTTTCTGCTCTGATTGCTGTGGCCAAAACTTCCAACACTACGTTGACACTCTGGACACTCTGGAGGGAACCAAGAGTAGAATAACAGAGACAGAAGATAGGATAAGTGAGGCAGAAGATAGAATGGAGGAAATAAATGAAGCAGAGAGGAAAAAAGAAAAAAGGATCAAAAGAAATGAGGACAACCTTAGGGACCTCTGGGACAATGTGAAACGCCCCAATATTCAAATCATAGGAGTCCCAGAAGAAGAAGACAAAAAGAAAGGCCATGAGAAAATACTCGAGGAGATAATAGCTGAAAACTTCCCTAAAATGGGGAAGGAAATAGCCACCCAAGTCCAAGAAACCCAGAGAGTCCCAAACAGGATAAACCCAAGGCGAAACACTCCAAGACACATATTAATCAAATTAACAAAGATCAAACACAAAGAACAAATACTAAAAGCAGCAAGGGAGAAGCAACAAATAACACACAAAGGGATTCCCATAAGGATAACAGCTGATCTATCAATAGAAACCCTCCAGGCCAGAAGGGAATGGCAGGACATACTGAAAGTAATGAAGGAGAATAACCTACAACCTAGATTACTGTACCCAGCAAGGATCTCATTCAGATACGAAGGAGAATTCAAAAGCTTTACAGACAAGCAAAAGCTGAGAGAATTCAGCACCACCAAACCAGCTCTTCAACAAATGCTAAAGGATCTTCTCTAGACAGGAAATGCAGAAAGGTTGAATAAACGTGAACCCAAAACAACAAAGTAAATGGCAACGGGTCCACACCTATCAATAATTACCTTAAATGTAAATGGGTTGAATGCCCCAACCAAAAGACAAAGATTGGCTGAATGGATACAAAAACAAGACCCCTATATATGCTGTCTACAAGAGACCCACCTCAAAACCAAAGACACATACAGACTAAAAGTGAAGGGCTGGAAAAAAATATTTCACGCCAACGGAGACCAAAAGAAAGCAGGAGTCGCAATACTCATATCAGATAAAATAGACTTTCAAATAAAGAATGTGAAAAGAGACAAAGAAGGACACTACATAATGATCAAAGGATCAATCCAAGAAGAAGATATAACAATTATAAATATATATGCACCCAACATAGGAGCACCGCAATATGTATGGCAAACCCTAACAAGTATGAAAGAGGAAATTAATAGTAACACAATAATAGTGGGAGACTTTAATACCCCACTCACACCTATGGATAGATCAACTAAACAGAAAATCAATAAGGAAACACAAACCTTAAATGATACAATGGACCAGCTAGACCTAGTTGATATCTATAGGACATTTCACCCCAAAACAATCAACTTCACCTTTTTCTCAAGTGCACACGGAACCTTCTCCAGAATAGATCACATCCTGGGCCATAAATCTGGTCTTGGAAAATTCAAAAAAATTGAAATCATTCCAGTCATCTTTTCTGACCACAGTGCAGTAAGATTAGATCTCAATTACAGGAAAAAAATTGTTAAAAATTCAAACATATGGAGGCTAAATAACACGCTTCTGAATAACCAACAAATCATAGAAGAAATCAAAAAAGAAATCAAAATATGTATAGAAACGAATGAAAATGAAAGCACAACAACCCAAAACCTATGGGACACTGTAAAAGCAGTGCTAAGGGGAAGGTTCATAGCATTACAGGCTTACATCAAGAAACAAGAAAAAAGCCAAATAAATAACCTAACTCTACACCTAAAGCAATTAGAGAAGGAAGAAATGAAGAACCCTAGGGTTAGCAGAAGGAAAGAAATCTTAAAAATTAGGGCAGAAATAAATGCAAAAGAAACTAAAGAGACCATAGCAAAAATCAACAAAGCTAAAAGCTGGTTTTTTGAAAAAATAAACAAAATTGACAAACCATTAGCAAGACTCATTAAGAAACAAAGAGAGAAGAACCAAATTAACAAAATAAGAAATGAAAAGGGTAAGATCACAACAGACAACACTGAAATCCAAAGGATCATAAGAGACTACTACCAGCAGCTCTATGCCAATAAAATGGACAACTTGGATGAAATGGACAAATTCTTAGAAAAGTATAACTTTCCAAAACTGAACCAGGAAGAAATAGGAGATCTTAACAGAATCATCACAAGCAAGGAAATCGAAACTGTAATCAAAAATCTTCCAGGAAACAAAAGCCCAGGACCAGATGGCTTCACAGCTGAATTCTACCAAAAATTCAGAGAAGAGCTAACACCTATCTTACTCAAACTCTTCCAGAAAATTGCAGATGAAGGTAAACTTCCAAACTCATTCTATGAGGCCACCATCACCCTAATTCCAAAACCAGACAAAGATGCCACAAAAAAAGAAAACTACAGGCCAATATCACTGATGAACATAGATGCAAAAATCCTTAACAAAATTCTAGCAAACAGAATCCAACAACATATTAAAAAAATCATACACCATGACCAAGTGGGCTTTATCCCAGGAATGCAAGGATTTTTTAATATCCACAAATCGATCAACGTAATACACCACATTAACAAATTGGAAGATAAAAACCATATGATTATCTCAATAGATGCAGAGAAAGCCTTTGACAAAATTCAACACTCATTTATGATTAAAACTCTCCAGAAAGCAGGAATAGAGGGAACATACCTCAACATAATAAAAGCTATATATGACAAACCCACAGCAAGCATCACCCTCAATGGTGAAAAATTGAAAGCATTTCCTCTGAAATCAGGAACAAGACAAGGATGCCCACTCTCACCATTACTATTCAACATAGTGTTGGAAATGCATTCTTTTTAATAGCTGAATAATATTCCGTTGTGTATATGTACCACAACTTTCTTATTCACTCATCTGTCAATGGACATCTAGGTTGCTTCCATGTCCTGGCTATTGTAAACAGTGCTGTGCTGAACATTGGGGTACACATGTCTCTTTCAATTCTGGTTTCCTTGGTGTGTATGCCAAGCAGAGTGTTTAATCCCAATTTTCCATCACTGGAAGATACAACAATAGGTCAGGAAAGAGTAACCTGGAAAACCACTTTGGGGAGATAAAAAAGTACTTGTCACTAAGAAAAGACAAGAAGTTTGGAAATTGAGAGTCCTGGCTAGCTTGCCCCCCACCATGCTAGAGAGCACCGCCTCAGAGTCCTAGCCCTTATGAACAATTTCTCATCAACAAGGATTACTTTTATATGACCTATTTGTGTATTCTAATAATGCCAACATAGGACCCATGGCTTTTCTCTCAAAAGGAACAGGAATAAGATTTTGGTTCTTAATTTACCATTTCATCCCATCTTCTTCACTATATTCTTACAGCAATCTTCAAATATACATCATTTTCATTTTGTTTCACCTGTAGCAACTTTAAATATAACATCCCTGGAGGCTATTTTTGTTAAAATTTTCAAATAATTTTTCCAAATAATCTTAGTTCCTTTACGTTTAAATTATTTAATTCTTAATTTTAAGATATAGTTTAAGGTTTCCCTTCTGGTAATTTAAAATTTCTACATGAAAATATTTACTTACTTCATACTGTTATGATTTCTGGTTTTATATTAACGTAATCATTTTGAAGATTTAAAAACGCCACTGGATTTTATTTACTCTTATGATTTGCATTTTTTAATGCAGTCTAAGCTAAACATTTTTTACATAGTCTAAGGTAAGCACAGAATTCACTTATATTAAAGTGGTGTCGGGAAACTGGCAATGTCTAGCCAAATTGTGTGTTCTCAGAGTGAAGCAGTGGTTAGAGAAAGCAAATGAAAGCTAGGGAGTGGGAATGAGTGTGAAACTGAACAGACATTCTTCTAACTGATCAGATGCCAATAGCATTTACAGCATCTCCAGTAGGGAAAAACCAACAACAACAACAAATCTTAAATTCCTGTTGACCTTTTTTATTTTTATCCCAAACCAGATGGAACAATGGAATTGGGGGTCATAAATAAATTTCCGGAGAATGAAGATACATGAAGACTGAGTTCAGGATATTCTGAAGTCAATAGGTCAGAGCCCAATAATAAACACAGAGGAGATATTGGCCAGAGCTGGAGTGTCTGAAAAATTGGCTACATGCACCCTTCTTTGAAACCATGAGAAAATGGTCAAACCTCGCCCATGGTAATGGAGCTAGGATGAGGCAACATCTAAACAGCATCTTTCAGAGGTCTTATTTTGATGCAATAACTTCCAGGACATTCTGTAGTACAGCACTAATGTTACTGGAATCTCTACTAATGTGTCTTTTCCCTTCAAAGTTCACAGCTCCAAACCATATCTGGATTATATTTCAGTCAGAGCAATGGGCAGAGGGGAACCCAAGCCACATTGAGAGTAAGAGTGACTGTTTCTGGGTGGCCTTGGAAATCAAAGGGAGACTCAATTTTGAGCAAAACTCTTCAGGGTCATTTTGGGAAAGCCATTAAGCATTGCACACATTAACCAGCACAAAGGACATGATCACATTTGTTTTATCCACTGCTGTATGCTCTGTGCCTGGTGTAGAACCTGTCCTATAGAAAGCATGCAAGAAATGCTTTTAAATGAAAGATTGAGCAGAAAAACTGGATTCCTCCTCTGTTCAAGATAACCTTCCCCATTTATGCAACACTTAGTTCACCAAATGCATAAAGATTGAAAACTCTGTGATGCGTTGGTGATAACGAGATGACAATGCCAACATAGGGTGACCAGTGGAGATGGAGGTATCCTAATTTCCAAACTAAACTTTCTCAAAACTTTCTGATAGGACGGACAAATGTCCAAGAGGCAGGAACCAATTCCATATGTAGCCATATGGACATACAGGACAACTGCGTCTCTTCTTATCAGGAACACAGTCTGGCCAGAAGTTAAGGAGTGTTCAGGCAGAAAAATGTTTGATACAGATACAGTCTCACAGACATCCTGAGATTTACCCCAGATAGCTGGGAACCAGACGAACTTTCTCAACTTTCTTATAATTACTACACTTTTTTCTTTGGCAGATCTTAGAATAATGTCACAATTGAGCAAAAGCAGCCCAGTGAGAATGCTGGCTTATGTTTCCAACACTTCAGTCCTAATACTTACAAAGAACAAAGTCTGTACTCCAGGAAAGGGTGACTGTTATTAAGCTACATTGATATATAGTGTAGACTAAGTAGAAACAGAAATATTTAACGGTATTTTTATATTCCAAATCTACTTGGGACTGCAGATAATCTTCTTCAAGTTAGCTGTCAAATTACATTTTATATATATTTTTATAAGAATGACCATTAAGAGATAATTGAGATCTTGCCTAGAGTCCATGGCTGAGAAAAACAGGTTTGAATATTATTTCTAGAAATAATAGGAAATATTTAGAAATGCCAAGACTAAAAGGATGACCACATAATCAATTCTTTTAGTATAATATGCAATAGCTTAATTGGAAGAAAGTATTAATAACTACTAACAAAGTTGTTTGTTAAACATCAAAGCTTTTATTTCTAATACATTAGTTCAGGCTTGATTTGAAGTTAGACTAAATCTCTATAGTGAAATATGTACTGGTTGTATCAGCCTTATAAGTGAAGCAAAAGCTATTCACTGACCCATCAGTAGACACATACTGCATTTATTTCTTCTGCTCAGTGGTGACATTACTCAGCTGAGACATAGCTGTCTCCTGACAAGTTCAGTCCCTCAGTCATGTCCGACTCTTTGTGACCCCACAGACTGTGGCCCACCAGGCTGTTCTGTCCATGAGATTTTCCAAGTAAGAATGCTGGAGTAGGTTGCCATTTCCTCCTCCAGGGGATCTTCCCAACCCAGGGATCAAACCTGTGTGTCCTGCGACTCCTGCATTACAGGCAGATTCTGCCAAAAAATGTGCCTGAGTTATGGGACAGTTTGAGACCACAGAACAGAATGAATCAAATACAAAGGTTTGTGAGTGATCAAACTTAAACATGGAATTTGCTATCCAGTGTTCTAATTGACTGATTTCAAGAAACCTATGAAAGGGGCCCCTGTCAGTGTTTGACAATAGAGTGTTTTACTTCATTCTAGAAAGTATAGGCTTTTGATACTTTCATTTTCTCTAAATAAAGTAGAAAAGGCATGAATAACATAGTTCATCAGCATTTACAGAGTTCTTATGAAATGCCTCAACCTGGATTTTAAAGAACTAGAATTTTGATGTTTCCTTTTTAGTTATAGAGCAGTTGAAACCTCATACTTTAAAATCCTTAAGAGTTCATATTGAAGAAGATATATGAGCAAAATCATTTAGTAGGTCATCTTAACCTTTGGTGATTTGTACTTCCTGGAAACATGATTCTCTCTTCAATAAATCAGTAGAGAATGCCATTATCTACCCCCCCCCACCCCCCCGCCCAAATGGTAGCCTGGATTATTCCATTGTATCCTTGATGCACAGAGACGTTATTTAGAACATCATCCAAAAAAAGATTAGGAGAGTTGGATACCTTTATTAAAAAAAAAAAAAACAGAAACCTAAGAGATGTAGTTATGTACAAAAGAGGAAAAATTTTTATCAAGAACTCTGAATGAGTATATATTTCTATTTAAAAAAAAATTACCATGTTGTAGCCAAGTTTCATCAGTAGTTGCCGTTAGCCAACTTTACTTGGAAATAAACATTCATAGAATGGAAACCCAAGTCCAAGAGCTCATATCTACTCAGATATTGGAAGGTAAAATAAAAATGAGCAGATTGCTGAATGTGCCAAGTTTCCGCGGGAATAAGGCTTACTCCTTGCAAGCTTACTTTTGAAAAAGAAGAAACTCACCAAATCATGTCATTAGGAATTTAATTTACACACTGCAACATTCACCACCACCAGCTATTTTTCTTGTTTCATTTGTTTTTCCACTCTGCAAAACCCAATCCAGATCCTTTTGCATGCTCCATGTTTTCAAAGAAAAACAAATACTGTAAGTAAAACAGACATATCTGCCACTAACAGTTAAGATTTATAATGTTTGTCGACGGACTACAAACTGAAATTCCATCATGTTTCCCCTCTTTGCATTCTAAAAAAGAAAACATTTAACACCTTTTACAATCATTAACAGTAATTGAAAACACACTACACATAGATTTCCATTTGTACTCATTAGTGCTCATCATACATGCAAGTCTTCCCTTTGCATTCATAGGCCATACATAGCTTTTTCTTTATAATACTTCACATACTTGCAGAAAGAAATACAATTTGATATTGACAAATCTGTTTTAATGTTTAAAGTTGTGCTGAAGAACATGAGAAAAGTTTATAGATTAGAACTGAGGGGCATTGTACAATGCTGTTCTGAAACCATCTAAAGGATCCCCTATAAATGGCCTCTAACAAGGCAGCAAAAACCAAGGGAGACATTCCTAGGCTGTGTATAGATCACGTAGCTCTCTGTCTGGAAGGCTTTGTAAAGAAAACACATTAACCTTAGTGACAGTGAAATAAGTAGTTTGGTTTCCTAAATGGTGATTTCCCACTAGGCTGTTAAACTTGCATGATACCTCCCTTCACGGAAGAGTATTATTAAGACCTGAAGCTCTTATTAAATTATACAACCATTATTTAGAGTAAAAAATGACAACTTATCCTACATCTACAAATGTGTTCATTTCTTTTCCTACTGTTGAACCTATCACTTAACTGGTGACTAGTATAGAATAAGTTTTATGACAAAATACCACTGTACTGCCTTATCTCTTATTCATATCTATTTTTCTCAATGTGGTCTATGCTCATGAAGGAAAATTTTGTCTAATTGTCTTGATTAATGGGGGAAATAGGCAAGAGAAATGGCTATAACTATGGGTGTTGTTCTATTAGAGTTGGTAAAAAAAATTTCTTTAATAAGTGAATAGATGTAAATATGATATGATTTCTTTTTTAAACCAAAGGCAAGTATTGTACAAGAAAGAGTTTGGATTCAAAGACTTGGGAATGGTGTTGGTGTCCTGTTACCAGGAGGGAAGTGGTTGTTGATGAGTCAGCTATTTATCCCCATTAGAGCAGTATCTATAATGTACAAATTAAATGTGTTTATAATATCCATCTTTGAAGCAATTACAAGTGACTTCAGCATTTCATGAGTGTCTACTTTCAGAAGATAAAATATCAGAAGCATTTTTATATAGCAGAATATTTTAGAATTAAGCAATTGTATGTAAACCTCAGATTTCAATAAAAATAAAGATCTCAACTTTGAAATATCCCTTTTTCCCCCTTTGAGACAGAAGTAACTATAGAAGTACTTTACCTGTTTGCCCATCAGCTGAGTAATTTCTTAACATGGGTCTATTTCAAAAATTCTTCTACGAGTTAAAAGATTAGCTAAAAGTTTCTTTGGATAGTTTCCAGTTACTTGAAATATAATAACCAGTTTTTAGTACAACTTTGAAATAGTCCTTTTATGAAAACTTCTAGGTGCAAGCATGCATGTCTTTTACCTTGTTTCTTGGGTCTTATTTCTTGGATCTTAAAAATATAACTTTCATTAAAGAACTACTTTAAAAATCCTTGTGATTATAATAGCAGTGATTTTTTGTAGTTTAGTGGTCATCTATATTTCTTTTCAAGTATATATTTTCAAGTTCTTAAGTAATGAGATGCCTGGATTGATCAAATGAAGTCAAATTTTACTCTTTTTCTTACAAGACTATTTTGTTTACTACTTTTCTTCTTAAGTAATGGTTAATACATTCCATTATCAGTTTTCTGACATTCAACAAGCATCTATCAAGTTGTTACTCAGTTCCAGATAGTGTGATCATTGTCCAAGACACAGAGCATATTGATTTCAAATGAGCACTTTTTGAGCATAAGATACATAGAGGCTACCAAAGCTATTAAGTCTTCCAAATCTGATTTCTGAGTTCCTTATAGAACATGTCACTTACATATTTTCCATTTGGGGAAAAGAAAATGTAGATTAAGTTCATAAAATTGATCCAGTAGGCAAAAGCACCATGTGATTATTAACTTTTTTTGACAGATCTGTGCTTCTTTAATTTCTGAACTTTGCTCATTACAATCTGACACAGATTTGAAGGGTCAGACTTAGCCCTGATTAGGACAGTGCCCCTTAGTCTGGATTCAAGGTACTTGTAACTTGGGGAACAGGAAGTCCATAGAGAGGATTAAGAAAGTTCACGAACTTGAATACAGGCAACAGTTGTTGTTGTTCAGTCACTCAGTCGTTTCCGACTCTTAGCAACCCCATGGACTGTAGCATGTCAGGCTTCCGTGTCCTTCACAATCTCCCAGAGCTTGCTCAAATTTATGTCCATTGAGTCGGTGATGCCATCCAACCATCTCATCCTCTGTCGTGCCCTTCTCCTCCTGCCTTCAATCTTTCCCCAGCATCAGGGTCTTTTCTAATGCACTGGCTCTTTGCATTAGGTGGCCAAAGTATTGGAGCTTCAGTAGGCAACAAACCACCATACTATTAACAAAGGTATGTTATTATTGTCTTTGTTGTTACTAACACAGTGTTGCAGATCTTTTGAAATATACGCAAGAATTATTTGACTTATCTTATTTAACATGTTAATAAAAAGCCCATAGATCACCATATCACAAATTTCTTAATGTTTTGATAGACTTGTACTCAGTCACTCAGTTGTGTCCAACTTTTTGTGGCCCCATGGACTGTGTAGCCTGCCAGGCTCCTCTATCATTGGGATTTCCCAGGCAAGAATATCGGAGTGGGTTGCCATTCCCTTTTCCAATGGATCTTTCCCACCCATGGAATGAAACCATGTCTCTTGAGTCTCCTGTATTGCCAGGCAGATTCTTTACCACTAACATCACCTACGAAGCCCAATACTTTGATAACTACATTCAATGCTTTTTTTTTTTTTTTTTTTGGTAGTCCTAGGTATTTTATTTTGGGCATTTACCAACTTATATTGGCAGATGGTTTTCACCAGGCTGCCAAAGGGGCCCATGGCGTAAAAGGTAGAAAACCTCCTGAGTTAGAGGATCATTTAAAAGGAAAACATGGGGGACAGACTCATGAAGATGTCTTTTTGCTATTGACGGCCCATTCTATTTAACAAATGTTTAACGAACAAAGCACAACTCTCATCATTGTGGGAATATTATTCTCAAAGAGTGCTATGACCACTCTTCATGATAAGACATTTAGAGAATATGAACAAATTATTGATTCATAGTGCTAGTCACACTAGGATACATCCAGGGTGTGTGTCAAGATCCAAGATCACATATCAGTTCAGAGGAACTTATACACTGCTAAAAATCTTCATAGGAAACAGATGCCCCAAGATCCTGTTATACTGACAGCAAGTTGGTCCTGCTGTGTGATTGTCTCAGGAGCTCCAGTCCTTTCTATGGTTCCCAAAGCTCTAGCCTGTCATAGTTTGTCTTTTGCCCTGGGTACTTTTGGTGTTTCATTCTCTTGAAAAAAACTATTCCCGGGGCTTCCCAGGTAGTCCAGTGTTTAAGACTCTGTACTTCCACTGCAGTGGGTGTGAGTTCGATCCCAGCTTGGGGAAGTTCCACACGAGGTACAATCAAAGAAAGAAAGAAAAAAAAAAAAAAAAAAAAACCACTCTTCCCCAAAAATAACAACAGGTAAAACAAGAACTGCACTGCAGTGTATGAAATATCACAAGAGATACTTGGTCACTGTAACTCCATTTCTGAGGGTAGATTTACCACAACCACAAATGATAAAATTTAAGGTCTTTAAATAAATATTAAGTGACTTTCTTTGCTTCAGAGTGCTCACTGCATAAGTGTTCTTATGGTAATCCAGGAAGACAAAGATTTTATACTTAGCTATATTATAGAAACATTATATACATACCAAGTATAAATGTACATTATATAATTATAAATATACTTCCTCCATATGAAGAAATGAGTTTCATTTGCTTATGAACCATGGACAGATTTGCTGTTTTATATTTAGTGTTTACCATTTCAACTACTATCCCAGGTGGCTCAACAGTAAAACATCTGCCTGCAAGCAGAGGACCAGGTTTTGATCCCTGGGTTGGAAAGATCCCCTGGAAGAAGCGAATAGCTAGCCACTCCAGTGTTCTTGCCTGGAGAAGTCCATGGACAGAATAGCCTGGTGAACTACACAGTCCATGAGGTCGCAAATCACTTTCACTTCATGTCAACTACTCTGCAAAGTACAGATAAATGAACTCACTGAATCTGTATAACAGTCCTATGAGAACTGAGGTCACATCGCACCTGTTATACAGAAATAGGAACTATGAATCAGAGAAAGAGTAACTCACCCAAGGTCACACTTAAATGACACGACAGAGATTCCAACTCAGGAAGTGTATTAGTCTTACATTGCTATGTAACAAATCAACACAAGCGTATGTGTTTAAATAAGATCCTTTTACCAGATCCTGTAAGTCAGAGGTCTGGGCGTGGTGCAGTCAAATTCTCTGCTCAGGACCTCACAAAGTAAGATCAGGGTGTTGGCTGGACTGTATTCTATCCTGTAACTCTGGGGAAGGACAGGCTTCCAAGATCACTGGCTGTTGGCAGAATCCATTTCATTGTGATTGGAGGACTGAAGTACCCATTGTCTTGCTAGCTGTCAGCCTGGCACCACCATCAGCTTCTAGGGGCCACTCTCAGATCTTTGCCATGTGCTACCTCCCACCTCAGCAACAGAGAAATCCACCCAAAAGGTCAACAAGTGACATTTAAGAGGTCTACAAGTGCCACTGGGGTTTCTGAAGGAAAAAATGGTTCTCACATTTCAAAATCCAGGTTTTCTAAGATGAAACCAAGAGATAACATGATGACAAGAATATTGAAGAAAACACAAGTGTGAAAGTCCTGAAAATTTCAAATTCCACAAGTATCATGAGTCAAAATTATTTACAAATGACACAAACACTTCTGTCACATGCAACAACCATTCATTATTTCCTTTCCGAAGAGATCAGACTCATGCTACATTTGTGAGCACAAAGTATTCTATATTTCACTTTCTTTAGTAGGATAAACAATCAGTTTTGACAGCACTTTTTTTAACTAGCCAGGGAACATTTATGACTTAGAGGTAAATATACCAAAGGTCTGGGGAGCCCCTTTTTTGTCATAAAGCGAGAGGGTGAATTAAATACCTCTTAGTTGCCCCCAAACTTCTAGTAGAGTCAGATTAATTGAATTCCTAGCCTAGGAAGATCTAAACAATTACAGCCTTCACTCAGCTCTCAGAACACTTCAACAGACTCATAGCACTCACAAGGCACCTGTGAAGGTCCTTACAATTACATGTATGGTTTAAAATATGTTTTAGATTATACTATGTTTCTTGCATATTATTCCAGAGACATACGATCTCATTAATAGCAAGAACTATATTTGAGAATTCTTTTGTAATCTACATCAGCATCTAACTCAATGCTAAAAATACACTCAGAGCTCATTAAACCATTGACTGATTGATTAAAAGTTACAAACTCCCAGGTTAGAAAAGCAACCATCCTGCTTACTTTGTGAGCCAGGACTCCCAGACCCTCTGAGCTTACATTGGAGTTCCTGTTCTCTAGTAAGGGCTGCCTATCAAAGCTTCCAAATGCACATAGGAACCCCATTATTCCCTGCAAGGTTTTCCATTGCCTAATTAATTCAACCCTACTCTTTCAAGATCTCCCAGTGAGTAGCACTATTGAATCAGAATGACTTAAGAGGCTGGTTCTCACAGCAAGGAGTTTTATGAACTGAGTGTGAACTAGAAGCAGTGATAAAATATTACCTGTCCCTATTGCTCTATTTGTGCTAAAGCTGTTATTTTGAAATTGGCTATTCCTGTCTAAATACCATTCACATAGAACTAGGTTTTAAATCAGACAGATTTTCCAGGAAACCAGACATGTTAGAAGGAAGAAGGGCAGTGAAATGATGAAGCAGAAACTGGTACTAAAATATTCACTGTGCTCCCCACACACTAAGGTTTAAAGGCTGAGTCTGTTCAAAATGTTCAGTTCTTATGGAGCTTGGTATAAGTTGAATTCCTGGGAGGCCAGTTGATGTTTTCTCATGTAATAAAGATGCAAACAAGACTTCTTTTAGCTCGTGGTCTATGTCTGGACCATCTCCAGATTCCCAGAATCTGACTCTCCTTGGCCAATGATGAGTGCTGTATACATATCAATCCAGTCCTCTGGAGAAGTTTCAAAAGACTTCCCCTCTGAGATGATATTTATATCTTGCTTCTCTTAGCCTCCCCTTTATGACATGTTGGCCATTTATCTTCTTTGTCTCCAACATAAAGATAATAAGTACTTTGAAAATCACCTGTCGTTCCCAGTGGCTTTATTATGTCTCTCATTATTAACATCGAAAATAGTAAGCTCAGGACTACAATCCTTTACAAATCTGGAACCGCCTGAAGTCCTTGAGGAGCAGGCGATCAGGCTCTTATGTAGAAAGTAAATCAGTGAACAAAGGTAGAATAAATAACCTCAACTTGCGTAGGTGTGAGAACAAGACCTGTGAAATATAGTTACACATAAAGACACTTGACAGGTAAAGAAAGACCTCCGTCTTACATCTGGAAGTTGAGTCGCATTTTCCAAAGCTCAAAACCAAATCCACTTCAAGCTTACTTCCTGTTGAATGAAGTCTTTCATTTGAAGCCCCACTCAATCACTGAATTTTCTGCTTATGATTTTTTTCCCCTCTTGCCCCACCTCTAGGTCATTTCTACAACTAAATCTATTAAAGTATAATTTACATGCAATAAATGACAACCATTTAAAATGAAAAACCATTTAAAATGAAAAGTCCAAAGAGCTTTGACAGATCCATACATCACAACCAAAATACAAAGTATTCGTATCTACCCCCAGAAGCTTTCCCACGTCCCTTTGTTATCCATTCCTTCGGCCGACTAGGGCCCTGGGCAACCACTGATTTGCTTTTTGTCATTTTAGATTGCATTTTCAGTATTTCATATTAATGGAATCATTCAATATGTAATTTTTGTTCCTCACTTCCTTCATGTAAAGATGTTAGATTCATCTAAGGTTTTGCATTGGCTTCCCAAGTGGCACTAGTGGTAAAGAACCTGCCTGCCAATGCAGGAGACATAAGAGATGCAGGTTCAATACCTGGGTTGGGAAGATCCCCTGGAGGAGGACATGGCAACCCACTCTAGTATTCTTGCTTGGAGAATCCTATGGACAGAGGAGCCTGGTGGGCGACAGTACATGGGATTGCACAGAGTCGAACACGACTGAAGCAACTTAGCACGCACGCATGCAATGTTCTGCATATGTCCACACTTCGCTCTTTTTTATGGCTAAATAGCAGTTTGTTGTATGAATATACCACATTTTGTTTATCCATTTACTTGTTGTTTTAATATTTATTTATTTGACTGTACTGAGTATTCGTTATAGCACTTGGGATCTTCATTTCATTATGTCACACAGGATCTTTTTGTTATGGCATGTGGGGTCTAGTTCCCTGACCAGGGATCAAATCTAGGCCCCTTGCGTTGGGAGTGTGGAGTCTTAGCCAGTGAACCAGGGAAGTCCCTCCATTGAGTAGTTGGTAGATTTTTGAGTTATTTTTAGTTTTTGACTATTTGAAATCAAGATTTGTGTAGGCATTTATTTTTTCTGGTTAAATACATGGAAGTAGGATTGCTGGTTCATGGGATGGATGGATGGTTTTCTATTTGAAAATCTGCCAAAGAGATTTTCCAAAATTTTACATTCCCATTACCAATGCATGAGTTTTCATGTGGTTATAAAGTACATTTCCCCAGTGACAATGTGTTATTCAGCATCTTTTCGTTTTCATATGGTTATTTGCCATTAGCACATCTTTTGAGAAGTATTGAAATCTTTTACTAATGTTTTCATTGGGTTGTTAGTCTTATGACTGAATTGTAAGAGTTCTCCATATATTTCAGCTGTCAGTCTTTTATCAGAAATATGTATTGTTATCAACATTTTGTTTTATGATTCATGCCTCTTACTGCTTCTTGAGCATTCATGCTACCTATGCATTTTTGGCTCTCTCTGAGGGCACAAGGATTTTCTCTTGTGTGTGTCTATTTTTTCCTAGCCTTGTTAGAAGTAAACTCCTTTCAAGAGTGGTCTAGTTTTGGTCATCAAATATCTCACTTATTCAACTTATGGATTCTGATATTTGTATCTGATAATTCTGGGAGAGCCTCAGAATTCCTAAGGGTAATAAATGGTTCACAGAGGAATGCTGAACAGAAAGTTAGATTTTTTGGTGTAAAGCTATTTATTTATTTATTTTTTGGTGACTCTAGAAGCAGCTAAATTTCATCCCTAGGATTTAAACCCAGAGGAGCCTTAGAAATCTTCTAGTCTGATTGCCTCATTCTGCAATGCAAGAAATTTCTAAAATGTTAAGTAACTTTTCCACGATCACCCAATTAGTCCTTTGTCTTTTTCCTACACAGTTTATCTTGTTTATTATCAGTGAATTATCAGTTTATTCAGTGTCTTTTTCCTACACAGTTTATCTTGTTTATTATCAGTGAATTATCAGTTTATTCAGTGTCTTTTTCCTACACAGTTTATCTTGTTTATTATCAGTGAATTATCAGTTTATTCAGTGAATTATTATTTATGCTTATTATCAGTGAATGATAACCTGATCTTTCACGTGCAACTCTAAACTAACAGTCATTTCAACTAGTCTTGATAAAAATAGCTGAGAATATGCCTTAGTTTTAAATTTTAGTTTATAATATGCCTCATAAAGTCTATCTGAAACTTTCTAATTTGAATCAAGAATTTGCCCCCCACCCCCAACCTCAGGTGGCATCTTTCTAAATAACAGAATGTCAGAAAAAATTCCACTTAAATATTGGCTATGCACCTGCTATATTCGTTCTCTATTGCATTAGCATTAGTCGCTCAGTGGGGTCTGACTCTGTGCTACCCATGTGCTATAGCCTGCCAGGCTCCTCTGTCCATGGGATTCTCCAGGCAAGAATACTGGAGTGGGTTGCCATTCCCTAGTTATCTATTGCTGTATAGCAAATTACCCTGAAGCTTAGTGGCCACTTATTTATTATCCCACAGTTTCTTAAGATAGGAATCCAGGCTTAGCTGAGTCTTCCGCTATAGGATCCTTCACAAGGCTGCAGTCAAGGTCCTGGATGGGTCTGTACTCAAGGCTTGACTGGGGAAGGATCAGCATCCAAGTTCACTCTAATGAAGTGTTGATTGGATTCAGTTCCTTGTAGGATGCTGGACTGAGGGGTTTAGTTCCTCACTGACCTTGGCCAGAGGCAGCCCTCATTCTTTGCCAACTGGTCCCTTCCATCAGGGCAAGTACACAAGCTGAGCCTGAGAGAAAATGCCACAGTTTCTTATAAGCTAACTCGCAAGAGAGAGCCCTTCACTTTTGCTGTATTCTATTCATTAGAAGGAAATCTCTAGGTCCAGTCCACACTCAAGGGGAAAAGACTACGTGATGATAAAAATGCCAGCGCCTTGTTAGAAGGCTGCCTACCACACTCACATGTGACAATGCCTATACTTCCAGCATCAAAACCTCCTAATGTTTAAGAATTGGGACTTCAAAATTGACATTCTCCAAAATGATTTGATTATGGGAATGATAGCATCTTACTTTATTATGACATGTCAGAACTTTAATATGGATTTATTTGTTGGGGAAGTAGATCCTATAATACAGGGTAATATAGAAGGGAGTAAAAAGTCCAAATTATGTATTCTTAACCTGTGGAAAAAATTCAAATAGTCAAGCAGCTCCATGGAGGCTTGCAAGGTGGGAAAGAACAGAAAAGGGCAAAACAGAATGGCAACAAAGCTCTTATCTGGAAGTCTCTGTCTAGAAGCAACTTTAGCCTCAAGAGATGGAAAATCCTTGTGCTGAAAACAAAAAACAAATGCACTGAATTTGTTCCATTAGCTCAGTCTGTAGGGTGATCACATCTTAACTCAAATTGGCTGATGCTACTTATCAACTGTCCTCCACCCCCGCCTCCAAAGTTCTCACTCAAATGAGACTTTTCTAGACAGTTCTAACCAGGGTTTATTCTAGTCTATGTAGTTCCCTTGATGAGAAAAAATAAAAACCACTTAAGAAAAAGAAGCCTCTGGACACATGACCTGGAGGGCAGAGGGCACATTTTAAGAAGAAATAGTCACCCTTTCCTCTGGTAGATGAGTCCTCTGTGCCAGTCGGCACAGGCTTGGACAGGAGAGCACAGAATCTAATTTCAACCAGACTCCTCTCTTCAACTGGGAGCCTTTGTGCAGCACACATGGTGTACAACTGGATTCAGCAGCCTGAATTTCCAATCAGAGTAAAATCAGCATTTTTCTTTTCCATACAAAGTTGAATTTGGATTTAAAAGACCTGAGATTCACTTTTGTTACATACTTAGTTGATGATCGAGGGCAAATATCTCTTGATGTTTCAGTTTCCTGTTTTTGGAGGAGCTTCGACATGACAGAGGAGATTTTGCATGACATAATGTGTGTTAATTAAATAGCATCGTATTTAGACATTTTCTAAGTTGTAAATCTTATATGGCAGAGACATTCTGGTGGCCTTTTGGATAGACCAATGGGATCTGGGTTCAGGTTCATGCTTTTTGTCTTCTCTCCAAAAGAGTTGGTTGGAGAAGTTGCAGTTCGGTAGGTTCACAGACTAAAATGGTCAATTATGAGGTCTTCAAAGCTGTGTGTCCATCATTCTTGGCTGGAGTCCACATGGATGCTTATTACCATAAATATACTGCTACACGTAAGCATTCAGATGTCACGAAACAGTCCATTTCTTCCATAGATCAGAAAAGCTCATTTTTTCTGAAAGAACTAATAAAGCAACAAAAGAACTGCATATGTATTTTGGAAACATTGTGAAAATTATGGATATTTGATCTCTGTCTAAAAATTCATAAGTTCTCAATGACAACTACAACAATAAAATGGCTTTTAAAATTTTCTTAAATCCCCCTGGAGAATTAGAGAGGGACTTTGAGAGTCTTAAAGGACAGGACTCCCATGGTCTCAGTTTTCCCACATAAATAAGTCCACAAGTTATTTCCTTATAAACATCTCCTCCCAATCTTATCGATAATGCTATGGTTAAGAAAGGGAAGGTGGGGAGGCAGGTTATGGCTTTAATGACAATGACATGAAAAGGAAACCAGACACAGAATGAAAAGACCACAAAGGAAAATGTTAATTTAGATATGAGATTAGATTAAATACCGAAGTATTGACACACTTGGCCTTGTCTATGGGTCTCAAAAAATTTATATGCTGGATTGCAATGAGAAAAGCAGGGCTGCCCAAGGGTTGAACTTTCTGTGAGGCAAGAACCTCAGCTGTGAGGAAGCAGCTGAGTTCGGGAGGGGAGAGGTTCTGGGCTGCTCCTCCCTCCTTCCCAGTTCCCACACCCCCAGATGTGGAGGCTCCCCCAGGAGACCTTTCTCCTGAGAGTTTTTGTAAACAAGTCAGCCAACCATCATGGGAGCTGATCTCCCTTCCTACCCAAAAAGAGATGTGAGAAAAATCCATTTTCAACCTACTGCAGCACTAACAAGACTGGAACTTAAGAAATATTCTCAGGGAAAACAAAACAAAAAGCCCACAAGAACTTGTCACACTGACCTCATCATGGAACAAGTATGAGAGGCAGTGGGTGTGTTTCCAAAGCTTGAAGGAAGTACAGGCTCATTTTCAGGGAAAATATTTTCCTCCCATCCCTCAGTGCACTAGGACATTTTGTCCTACTGTTGTAGGAAAGAAAGTGGGGCTGGAGGGGATGGTTATGTCCCAGGTCTCAGGTGAGTCCCTAGGATGGGCCACCAAGTGTGAGTTCTCAGCTTTGAGCTGGAAAGAATTCAAGAGCGAGTCATAATGAAGTGAAAGGTTTTCGTTCAAGAAGATACATACTCCACAGACAGAGTGTGGGCCAACTTGGGAAGTAGAGGTGCCAGGGTGCAGGGTTGTCGGTTTTTATAGGGGTGGATAATTCATAGGCTAATTAATGAGTGGGACTCATTGAGCATCACTGACTCAATGAATATGAGTTTGAGTAAGCTCCAGGACTTGGTGATGGACAGGGAAGTCTGGCATGCTGCAGTCCATGGGGTCGCAAAGAGTTGGACAAGACTGAGCAATTGAACTGAACTGAATGAGTGGGAGGATTATTCCAACTATTTTGGGGAAAGGGTAGGGATTTCCAGGAATTGGGCCACCACTCACTCTTTGGCCTTTTATGGTTGATCTGGGAACTGTCATGGCACCTGTGTCATTTGGCACATGCTGCTGTGTGTACCGAGGCTTGAGGTCTATTGGAAGTCAACTCTTCTGCCATCTTGGACCTAGTTGGTTCTAATCAATTTATGTTATGTCCTCCATGGCTGTCATTCTTTTAAAGGTTGTGCCCTGCCCCCTTTCTATCTCACTGCTATCAAAGTACCCCACTCAGTTACAGCAAGTTTGACTGAAGAAAAGGTATATTCCACAAAAGCGACTTTCTATTGTGAATTATTATTGTAGCTTATATTTATAACTTCATATGTTTCTGTTTTCTCAGAATATGTCTGTGGACTCCCAGGTTTGAGATTAACATTAAAATAGATAAAGGACAGTTTAGTTATGCCTAGTGGTGAACATCAGCACAGACAATTAAATGCATGATATATGTTAAGTTGCTTAATTATTGAGCCTAGTGGAATTAACACAGAGCCTGGCACAAAGTAAGTGCGAAATATTTTTCTCAACCTATATTCACAAATGATTTCATTTTCTATCTTGCACCATAATCTAGGCAATAAGTCATTGAGGTGGCCTACATTTATAAGATGTTCATCCCTTTGCTTCTTTTCCTTCAATTTTTTTTTTTTTAATAAAAAATGAGGTTTCAGGTAAACATTCTAAGATTTCTGTCTTAAGACTGGGTGTTATCACTTTCACATCTTGAAAGATCCTCATCTCTTGCATTTATTTCTAGGCACTGTGAAAGGTCAGCTTCTGGGTGGTGCTCGTGGTAAAAGCAGGTTAGATGTAAGAGACGGGTTCAGTCCCTGGGTGGGGAAGATCCCCTGGAGGAGGGCACTGCAACCCACTCCAGTATTCTTGCCTGAAGAATGCCATGGACAGAGGAGCCCGGCAAACTGCAGTGTATAAGGTCAAGAGTCGTCAGACACGACTGAAGCAACTTACAATGCACGTGCACAAGTGAAGGTAGAAACACACAGATGGCATTCCTTCCAAACTCACAGAAATGTTGAATGAAATATAATAGAAAAAATAAATTTAACTATATAGGCAAGTTCAAAAGAAGGAAAGAAAAAGTTCTCTTCAATGCAAAAGTGAGGAGTGAAGGCAAAACTAAGGCTATAGCTACGGATCTGAATGAAGGTTTTGAGGAGGGAGGTTTTAGGACCTAAACTGAGTCAGGAGAGATGGTCTGGGGGTTGTGGGAGAGGGGACAGGGTAAATCACAGAGGGCCATGAATAAACCTGGCAGGCTTGAAGGAATGCACCTTCCATGAAACTAGAACTAGAAAATTCTACCTACTGTCTAAGGAATTTGATATCTTCAGAGATTTCTGAGAGGCACAGAGGGAAATTAAAAAACCCTAGTCAATAACATATGCAGGAGTGAGGTGTGAATTTGTGCCATACTGTGGTTTGGGAAACTCACATAGAGGAAGTAACATAATAACTGGTGTGGATCTTAGGGCGCAGGAAAAATGCAAAAAATATGCAGAAATACTTCAACAACTCAGAATTCATGGCAGTTCCACGTAAGTAAATTTCACCAAAGATATGCTTGCATTTAAAATAAATGATTATCCATAGAAGGAAATGTACTAGCATCATAAAAAGACAATCGGTTCAGTCAGTTCAGTCACTCAGTCGTGTCCGACCCTATGCGAACCCACGGACTGCAGCATGCCAGGCCTCCCTATCCATCACCAACTCCTGGAGTTTACCCAAATTCAAGTCCATTGAGTCAGTGATGCCATCCAACAATCTCATCCTCCGTTGTCCCCTTCTCCTCCTGCCCTTTATCTTTCCAAATCAGGGTCTTTTCAGATGAGTTAGCTCTTCTCATCAGGTGGCCAAAGTATTGGAGTTTCAGTTTCAACATCAGTCCTTCCAATGAATATTCAGGACTGATTTCCTTTAGGATGGACAGGTTGGATCTCCTTGAAGTCCAAGGGACTCTCAAGAGTCTTCTCCAGCACTACAGTTCAAAAGCATCAATTCTTTGGAGACCCCAGTTTGATTCCTGGATCAGGAAGATCCGCTGGAGAAGGGTTAGGCTACCCACTCCAGTATTCTTGGGCTTTCTTTGTGGTTCAGCTGGTAAAGAAGCTGCCTGCAATGCAGGAGACCTGGGTTCGATCCCTGGATTGGGAAGATTCCGTGGAGAATGGAAATGCTACCCACTACAATATTCTGTCCTGGAGAATTCCATGGACTATCCGTGGGGTTGCAAAGAGTCGGAGATGACTGAGTGACTTTTAGTTCACTGAAACTGAAAACCAGCCTGTTCCATATGGGATAGAGGGGCTCACATATATTTAGCCTGTGTGGGGAGCTAGTACCCTAAGGCCAAACATTAGCATAAAATCTGAGACGAGTGAAACCCAGAGGTACTGGCAGAATCCAAAGCAGAACTATCTTCTGAGAATACAAACACGAATGGAGCACATGAAAAGCCCCTGAAGAAGTTCACAACCTTAAATCCACAACCACAGGAGAAAACAAGACGTAAATCAGCATATGGAGCAAAGGAGACTTAGCAACCCAAAATCTGGTGGTAAGAAATCTGATTTATACTGTAAGTATGTTTATAAGCGTAACAGAGTAAAAGGAAGAAGGGAAAGAGGTGATGATTAGCGTCATGTGTTCTCAAACACTTGCAAGTTGGAGCAGAGTTAGAGACCATTTTGGACTAAAGGAAATTTTAAGGAAAGCCACTTAAAGGACAGAAATAGAATGGACAATTTCCAAGCTCATGGAGGGGTGAGGTGGAGAGCAATAAAAGTCAGATAAATTAACCAAATAGAGCAAAGGAAAAGAGGATAAAGAGAAGCAAAGGAAAAGGGTGGAAATAAGATGCACACACACACACACACAAAACTGGTGAAAAAAATTCAAATATATTAGTAATCATAATTTCTTAAAATAAAATATTCCATTGTATGTATTTTTGTAACTTGCTTTACCAATCTCATAGCTCATAGACTTTTTGAATAACTCCAACATTTTTTGACACAGTTAATATCCTTGTTTATATACAGGTGTATATTATTATGTATGCATGTGTGTTAAGTCACTTTAGTCATGTCCAACTCTTTGTGACCTGATGGACTGTAGCCCTCCAGACTCCTCCATCCATGGGGATTCTCTACCAAGAATGCTGGAGTTAATTGCCATGTCCTCCTACAAGGGATCTTCCAGACCCAGGGATCGAACCCAAGTCTCCTGCATCTCCTGCATTGACAGGTGGGTTCTTTACCACTCGCGCCAACTGGAAAGCCCATGTATAACTATATATACACACCATTAGGAAATCTTTTGTTAAATCAATAGGATATGATAGAAATGGAATTATAGGATCAAAATATTGGTGCATTTTTTTATTTTGTTAGTTACTATCGAAGCAATTTAACTTGCAACAGAAAAATAATAGAGTGTCTGTTTCTGTACCCTTTGGCCATAGTTGTTCATCAATTTCGTTTGTTTTATTTTTTAATCTTTGACAATCTGATGAAAGGCAATGGTTTATTACTATTGCTTAAATTTGTATTTCTCTAATTTGACTTTTAGAGTCATTTGTATTTTTTGTTTCTCCATTTGCTTCCCTACCATCACTTTTAAACCTCACAGCCAGAGCTGGATATCAAAATCCATCATTCCTTCCACTGGCTTAAGCCTCCTCCCCTTGAACAAGCAGTGATTCCCAAAGCCCCTGTAAGGCACCTGCGGGCACCCTTACCCACTCCCAGCCTCAGCTCTGGCTGCTCCGTCTTTCTCTCCACCTTACTGCCCCACTGGCCCCTTCTCATCTAGTGCTATAAATTATATAATATTCATGATATCATGTCATTTACTATACACAATATAATTTTCTATTTACTATATAGTAAATTTTGTCAACTCATCTCCCATTACCTTCTCTTGTTCTTTACCATTTTTCTTGATTCAGTTGTTAGATTTAAAATATGGATTTGTATGGGAGTTCCCTGGTGATCCAGTGGTTAGTACTTGGCACTTTCACTGCCAAGGGTGTGTGTTAAATCCCTGATTGGGGAACTAAGATCCTGTAAGCTGTGTAGCATGGCCAAAAAAATAGAGAAATAAATAAAATGTGGATTTATGGAGCATTTTTATAAAATGTAAACTGATTTTTATTATATGTGTAGCAGAATTTTTTCTGAACTGATTGCACATGTTCTTATTTTTTATGTTAAAACCAAATTTATTGATCTTATGCCTTCTGTTTTTTTAAATTGTTAGGTTTAGAGATCTTCCCACTCTGTGTGTGTATATGTATGTAAGACAAAGAATATTGCTTGTTGTTTGGTTTTGAAAGTCACTAATGAACTATGTACCCTAAAGGGAATTCAGAACCAAAAACACTAAGTAACACTTAGCAGTTATTTCTATAGCTATAATTTAATATAACATATTTAACTTTTTATTTATTTTGATAGATATCGACTATCCACTATGAGGCTGTAAGAAATAAGCCTCTCCTGCTTCATTTCTGTTCTCCTTCCTTTCCTTTCTTCTTGCCACCACCATGGAATAGTTGATTATATTAGTTTTTGGTTCTCATAGTATTTAGCTTCATGATATT
This sequence comes from Muntiacus reevesi, assembly GCF_963930625.1. Taxonomy (NCBI): domain Eukaryota; kingdom Metazoa; phylum Chordata; class Mammalia; order Artiodactyla; family Cervidae; genus Muntiacus; species Muntiacus reevesi. The sequence goes on from NC_089260.1 coordinate 46,209,141, forward strand.
GAAAAGACAGTTTAATTACTTGATTTATCAGCTTTTAAAATAAAGGATTGATGTTTGGCTCTTGAGTGAGGAATTAATTTTATTTATGCTATTTCCCCAACTCTCTACAAACATCTTTAATTTTGTCTATGTTGTATGTGTACTTCTTTTGGTGTTAGGAGGAATCTTTCAGAGATAGTCAAATGTAGAACCACCTCTATATCGCATTGTCAAAACTGGAAATCCAACAAGAATTTATGTCTCAACAAAAACAAACACCCTTTAAAAGGGAAGGAGATTTTTCCCACAGTCAATGAAGAGTTAATCAAGGGTTTTCAGAAGGAATTTAGACAGACTAAAAGCCTGTAAACAGAGAAAAGAATCAGTTGAGTGGTCTAAGAGTAGTATAAAATGACTCAGTTCTTACATAGTATTTTTAAGACATCAATTTAAATTGTCTCCTTGAAGTAGGGTTAGTATATAATAATGTTGCGAGAAAATGTTGTGAGACAAAGATAATATTTGTGAAGTGAAATAAGAATGGTATGTTTTAGCTTCATCTGCCTAGTGCCTTATATAAACACATCTTGTTTGCTCACTAAGAAGAATTAGTTGAATATACAGTCATTGGACAGCTTGACATCCTGTCAAGAGGTGGAGTCTGCTCTACTTGTCTAACTAGGCAAACTTTTCATTTTGAGTTAAGTGGAAGAGGCAGTTTCTAATGGGCTTGTCTTCTGCCTGAGAGCCTCTTCACATCTCGTGTGACCCCAGGAGAAAATGCCATTGGGTTTTCTTGGAGTAGAATTAGGACCACCAGAATTGGATGAGAGTTTTATTTGCTGGGTCAGGGAGAGCCTAAATGTCTCTGGGGTGACAGTTGCTCTCTCAGAAGGAGTTTCATTTCAGTTGCTTGCCTGCGTGCTCACTCGTGCCTGACTCTTTGGGACCCTATGGACTGATGCGGCCTGCCAGGCTCTTCTGTCCATGAGATTCTCCAGGCAAGAATACTGAAGTGGGTTGCCATTTCCTCCTCTGGGGATCTTCCTGACCCAGGGATTGAACGACATCTCTGTATCTCTTGCAGTGGCAGGCAGATTCTTTACCTCTTCACCATCTGGGAAGCCTCAGTTGTTTAGGAAGTCTCAAATGGGCAGTTCCTGGGATGGGCTTTTACATACACTTAAGCAATTGAGCCTGCCTCATGGCACCCTGTGGAGTGCATACCATTTATAGACAAGGGTTAACTTCTACTGTCTGAGTGTGCTGATCACTAGTGGATCTTAACATTATTTAACTTAACATTGCTCTAGTATTCATTCATGCATGTATAACCATAAATAAAGATTCCCACTGACTTGGTTATGAAGTAGACCTGCCATATCCCATTGGATCTCTAACGCTGCTCAAATAGTATTTTTGATGTTCTGGAATATAGACTCAATATGCTAAAACCAGAGAGACAGACACTGCTGCCACAAATGGCCCAGCAATTCACAAGCTTCAGCTACCATGCTTAAAATATCATCAATATTAATCACATTTACCAAATTGTGCTCAGTTGCTGTCAAGTCTGAATCCTTGTGACTCCAATGAGCTATAGCTCTCCGGGCTCCTCTGTCCATGCATTTTACAGGTAAGAATAGTGGAGTGGGTTGCCATTTTCAATTCCAGGGATTTTCCAAATCAAGGGATCAAACTTACATCTCTTGCATCTCCTGCTTTGGCAGGCGGATTCTTTACCATTGCGCCACCTGGGAAGCCTTTACCAAATTACCATCCTAAGAAAGCCAGTCTCCTTCCTACATGTTCTAACTGAATGTAGTGCTTCCAGCTCAGAGATGATTTTCAATCAATATCTCCATTGTGTTAACGTTCCCGCAGCTTGGCTCTCAGCCAAGACTATGCCCAAGACATGAGCCCTGAGTGCCTGGAGTGAATTCAGCCTTTCTTATAGGGTGCAGGTATTTAATCACTTCATGTCCACACAATATCACTGTGAGCCCTGGGAAGCATAACCACATTTCTGTTTTTATTTTGTCACTCACTCCCCTGACTGGTTTGTTTTCAGTGGTTTAACTGAGCCTTTAGCCTAGAGGTTGTTTCCTTTACATGTGTTGTACAAAAGTATGCAGGAATTTTGCCAAGAGGCAGTATAACGAATGTTGGAAACAGGATGGGTTTTAAGGTCAGATGGACCTGCATTTGAGATCTGGCTCTGTGACTCATTTATTAAGCAACCTATGGAAGTTTACTTAACTTTTCAAATTTTTATTTTTGCATCTGTAAGGGTACATGCTATCCTCCCAATTAAAAAAAAATTGAAAATTAGAAATAAAGCCATATATGTAGTAGATATTAAAAAATAAATAGTTTTCTGTTTACAGGTATGTATGCATTAAAAGCAAAAGATTCACAGAAATATTATGACATTAACAATACTATTAAGGGGGGGAAAAAAAGGAAAGAAAACATAGTTCTTACCATAAGAGAGTAAGATACTCCTGCAATTTTTAGTTCTAATATTTAAGTTAATGTATTTCATATGAAAAGATCTTTCACAAATTTTGAATTACAGGTGACTCAATCGAACAAAGACCTCAATCCACAGGGTTTCACTGGTGGCTTAGCCGGTAAAAAATCTGCCTGCAATTCAGGAGACCCCAGTTCGATCCCTGGGTTGGGAAGATCCCCTGGAGAAGGGAATGGCATCCCATTCTAGTATTCTTACCTGGAGAATTCCATGGAGAGAGGAGCTTGGCAGGCTACAGTCCATGGAGCTGCAAAATGTCAGACACAGCTGAGTGACTGAGCATTTATTAACCTTATTTACAATCCAACATGATCATCAAGTGTGAGGATTGTGCAGAGTGCCATGGGAAATTTAAGATGCATTGAAAAACCCTTGTTTTCAATGGTCATATAACCCAACATTGTGGGAGGACAGAATAAGAACATTATAACATTGACATTATAAACAAAACATCCTGAAAATTACCTGAGAAGAACTGAGAATACTATGCCATTTTAAAGAAAGAACTCATGTCTGGTTGGGGGTGGGGGTAAAATTAGGAAGAACTTCAGAAAGGAGGATATCTCTGAATTGAATCTAGCAAGATGGGTAGGAACTCCCCTATGAGGATGGAGAAAAGGCATTCTAGAAGAACAAAATAAAAATAAAAGTAGCTGCCAGTGGTGTACATTTTTCTAAGTGTCAGACATTCTAATAAATACATTATATCATTTAATCCCTGAAGCGGTCCTGTGAAGTAAGCATTATATCCTTTAATAAAATAGAGCCAAGGCACAGAGGTTAAGTTATTTGAGTAAGGTGAAACAGCTCAGTTCAGTCTTTCTTGTTGAATCAAGATCTATCTGATTCTAAAGTCACAATAGTAAACACTCTTCAATGTTTCCTGTATGTAATTGTAGTATGTCTGTAAAAATTAGGTAGCAATTCATTTTCCAGTTAAGGCTGGAGCTGTATGGGAAGGTCAAATGGACAAGAGCTTTGATTGAAAGAGCAAGATTTATTTTTAAAAAGCAAAGGGATTTTGGAAATGTAGCAAAACAATTAAAATTTTGCCTTGAATATTAATTTGACTGTGCTATTGAGAATAGGGACAGAGATAAATGAAAGATAAATAATTATTTTGGAAGTCATTGCAGTAGGCTAAGCAAGGCATAATAAAATCTGAACTAGCTTGGAAATAAGAAAAATTGTCTAAGAATTATCAGATTATCTAAGAACTGTTCAATATAGAGGGTTTCCGAAGTATTGCTAGTGATAAAGAACCCACCTGTGAATGCCGGAGAGGCAGGAGACAAGGGTTTGATCCCTGGGTTGAAAAGATTCCCTGGAGGAGGGAATGGCAGCTCTCTCCAGTATTCTTGAGTGGAGAATCCCACGGTCAGAGAAGCCTGACGGGCTATGGTCCATAGTGTTGAGATGTTACACAACTGAAGCAACTTATCACAGCATAGCACATTCTATATAGAAACAGACTATTATTTCACAAAATAAAGATAAGGTCAAAGATTTCTGCTGTAAAATAAAGAATTTGACTGGCATTTATCCCTGGCTCCTGGAAGTGAGATTCAATCTTTGGAATTTCCCAAGTGATAGTATCTTGCTATTCATGAGCCTATGGGATCACATCTGAATTTCTAATAAGAGATAGGGTGACTCAGGATTTGGGCTGGTTACCAGAAAGAACAGTCACGTGAATAGGAAACTGAGATAAGAGACTGAGTTCAATCATATGGTCAATGATTTGATCAATCATTCTTATAGAGTGAAATCCCAATAAAAACCCTGGATGCTGAAGCTCTGTGGGGCTACCTGACTGGTGAAGCCATTGTGGGAATATGATGAGTATTAACTCATAGGAAGAGAAGGCACAGAAGGTATGCATTGGGAACCCTTCTAGGCCTTACCCAATGTGGCTGTTCAATAAGCTAGTTCTGGTTTGTATCATTCATAATAAAGCTGTAATCATAACACCTCCTCGAGTTCTTTAAGTCATTCTAGCAAATTATTAAAACTGGGTGGGTGATCCTAAGACCCCCGGAATTGTATCCAGTTAGACAGAACTATGGGTGACCTGGAGACCCTAAAAGTGGGACTGGTGTTTGAAGTGAGGATAGTCCTTTTGGGAACCATGTCTGTGGAGTCCGACAAAGGTTAAACCAGATGGTCAGTATCAGAATGGCATTTCAGGATACCAGGCAGAAGAGGTGCTTAAGAATTTCAAGCCTAATTGGAAAGAAGAGAATGATAAAGATCATACCAAAAATGTAGAAATCACTAGGAATGAAACTTGGAGGTGTTGAATATATTCAGAAGATCTCTAGAAATATAAATTGTGGGAAATTTTTAAAGAGATGGGAATACCAGATCACATTACCTGCCTCCTAAGAAATCTATGTGCATGTCAAGAAGCAACAGTTAGAACTGGCCATGGAACATCAGACTGGTTCCAAATCAGGAAAAGAGTACATCAAGGCTGTATATTGCCACTCTGCTTATTTAATATATATGCTGAGTACATCATGCAAAATGCCAGACTGGATGAAGCACAAACTGGAATAAAGATTGCCGGGATAAATATCAATAACCTCGGTTAAGCAGATGACACCACTTTTATGGTAGAAAGTGAAGAGGAACTAAAGAGCCTCTTGATGAAAGTGAAAGAGGAGAGTGAAAAATTTGGCTTAAAACTCAACATTCAGAAAACTAAGATCATGGCATCTGGTCCCATCACTTCATGGCAAATAGATGGGGAAACAATGGAAACAGTGAAAGACTTTATTTTGGGGGGCTCCAAAATCACTGTAGATGGTGACTGCAGCCATGAAATTAAAAGGTGCTTGCTTCTTGGAAGAAAAGCTATGACAAATCTAGGCAGCATATTAAAAAGCAGAGACACTAGTTTACCAACAAAGTCCTTCTAGTCAGAACTATGGGTGTCAGGCGACTGACTTCTTCTGTCCTAACATGGTGCAAGGGGAAGCAAGTTCTCTGGGGTGTCTTTTTTAAGGGCACCAATCCCATTCATGAAGGTTCTGTCCTCATGACATAATTACTTCCCAAATGCCCCATCTCCTAATATCACGATCATCAGGATTAAGATTTCACATAGGAATTTGGAGGGGACATTTTCAGACCGTAGCATGGCACTGGATTCTTCTGAGAGATTTTTCTTCAAATGACAGGTCACTCACTGCCTTCTCTCTGTGTCCTCACATGGCCCTTTTTCTTTACTGTACACTCTGGTGTTTCTTTCTCTTCCTATCAGGACCAGTCCTGTTGGATTAGACCCCTATGCTCATAACCTTATTTTAACCTAATCACCCTTTTAAAGACCTTGGCTCTCAATGTGGCTGTATTCTCAGGTTCTGGGAGCTGAGAAATCAACACATGAGATTGGATGGAGAGTTCAATGAACAGTGGAGCCTGGCAGGTTCCTCCTGTCCATTCCTGGAGTAGAAAATGGCAACCCACTCCAGTATCCCTGTCTGGAGAGTTCAATGGACAGTGGAGCCTGGTGGGCTATAGTCCATGAGGTTGCAAAGAGTCAGATACAACTGAGCATGCAAGCAATTCATTTTGTTAACACTGCAGTTTTTTTAGAACCAGCTAAGTATAACCTATCAGTTGAAAATATGAGGTTGGAGGCAATTGCCAAGAGAATAAGTATAAAAGGGAACAGAGAAAAGAGCTAATATTAAAATACTTGGAGTCCCCAGGTAACAAAATTACAGTGCCAACAAACAGAAATCTAAGAATACATGAGGAATAAGAATGATAATAAAAACCTTAACTATCCAAATCCCACAAATAGTTCATGTTGGTTACTCACTCAATAAGAACATATCACTGTAACTATTGCAACAATTACCTATGTGTTGAGAGAAGAAGCTAATCTGGAAGGAAACTTTCAAAAAAGTGAATGAAGATGAAGAAAAGGAATAATGGGTATGGGCAGAAGAAGAACAAAGAACGAACATCCTGAAAAATATCTATTTCATGAGAACTTTTACTGAAAAGTGACCTCTGGTCCACTCTTGGAGGATCAGTTGATTGTCTATCTGAATACCTCTGCTTTCCTAGGTATCTGAAAAAAAAAGTAACTTCCTCCTTACCCTCTTCCAAGGCTGAGGAAAATCATTGATTTTGCTTAACTCATCAATTTTGGGGAGAGAGGAAGAGATAGAAATAGAACTTTAATAGACAGATTATTTATGCACATGAATAGAAGGACTACTAACTTTTTTCTATTATTATAAACACTTAGCAATCTATCTAGGAAGGAGAATCCTTTCAACCGCTTACCAGGTATTAGAAGGCACAGAAGAATGAAGAGTATCTATTGAAAATAGGCTTTACTAATGTACATGATTTAATAAACTCCAAAGCTATAGATTTTTCTAAAGAGAACTGTAATAGTAGTGAGTACATGAACACTTTCAATGTTCTATATTACTTCCAAATGCCTTAACAACTGTGTTATTTCTCGAGCATGAGTTTTCCACAAGCAGAGCTCTTACAGTCAGCTTCACAGATACCATGAAGGTTAATTCAACAACAGAAAATGACATCACAGTGCCATGTTTAGGATGAAGTTCAGCATATATTTACTGAACTTATATATATTTTGTTTTAGTCAAAGGAAGTAACTAGTAAGAACACCATATAAGTATAGCACGTAAAGTCAACAATATATAATTCCTTTCCAACAAAAAAGGAATGAAACTTGTCTATGCTATTATATATCCAAAGATCCAAGCATTCTCTTTGAAAATAAGGACAATGATTAACTAAGTTTTGAGTTAACTATTCAGTTATATTGATTGATAGTTTCCCTAGGATATTAAGTATTCATTTTTATAAATAAGAATATGTTGTTGAGGTAATAATTGGAACAGTCTGTATTTCTAAGGCAGCTGAAGGACTAAGCTTTTACTTTCTTCTTCAACAGATAATGTACGTGCCCATAACAATGTACATAGAACCCTGTTCATAAAAAATCATCAATAGTCAAGTCTAAGAAAGAAATGGAAAATTTTATTCAGGGCAATCTAAGGATTTTAAGCAGTTTTTCAGAAAGCTCAGAGGCGCTCAAAAGAGGTAGAGGGAGCAGCAAGTACATATGTGATTTTGGTGAAGGGGTATGTGCAATCAGGCACACACACTGGTAGAAGATTATTACTACTCTCAAGGCACAGATATTAGTTAATGATTTTAGGGCTTTTCTAAGTAGGGAAAGATGGGAGAAACCAGTCCATACAATTTTTTCTTCCTGAAAACACCTAAGCAGTTCTGCCAGTTTTCCCCAGAGCACAGAAAGTCTAACCCTGATCTTCATCCTGAATCCCTTCAGTGCTGTAGGTCAGCGACTGTCATGGCTAATGACTTGATTCTGGTAGAAATGGTGATGGGCAACATTACTTTATAATCCCTTCCCTTTCGGTCTTAATTTCTTCCAAGATTTGAGAGGCATTTGTGACCAGTTTATTCCATGGTGCTAGAAAAGCTCATTCCTAGGCCAGGGGAGGATTTTATAGATTGGCCACTCAACGTGCTTTTACTGGACTAAGATTTATCAATAATAGCCAAAAGACTCTGGACTGCCTGCCTTATTAGTTTGTTTCTTGTTTAGTTCACTAAGTCGTGTCCAATCCTTTCAACGCCATGGACTGTAGTCTGCCAGGCTCCTCTGTCCATGAGATTTGCCAAGCAAGAATACTGAAATGGGTTGCCATTTCCTTTGCGAGGGTATCTTCCTCAGCCACAGATCAAACCTGCATCTCCCGCATCCTGGAAATGGGTCCCTCTTGTTGCTTCTTCCCATATCTAGAGCTAAACTATTATATGCAATCATCGATATTATAAGACTATATACTTGGTCAATCCTTTCAAGTCACCTAGTCATCATTATTTTTATCAGAGGCTCAGTCACACATTTGGTAATACAAGTGTCAACACAAATGAATCAGGAGATCTAAGAAAGAAATGGAAAATTCTATTCAGGGAAATTTGAGGATTATAACCCAGGAAGAGCATTTCAGAAAACTCCAAGAAATGTTCCATTCTTTAGAAGTCAAGGTACAATTAAACAAGCTTTTGGAGATAGTGGGCTGTACATTAAACTATGGATTATACAGTTTACACAATCCAGAGCTAAACCTCACGTGGCCCCATATAAGATCAAGAAGGAATGTTATCTTTTAAGGAGTTGTCTTGTTGATGTGGAGAATCTTGTGTTTTATGGTTGAGCAGATATTTCTGTTCATGGGGGAGGTTTGGTCAATGCTTGATTCAGACACACAGTGCACAGTAGGGGGAAGAGAGAGTGCCAAAGGGCAGAGAAATTTTTTTATGTTTAAATTTTTCTTTTCTTGTCACGAAATATGGATTTTATCTCACACAAGAAATAATCTTATCAAACAGGCAGAATACAAATAATACAGCTATGAACATTAATAAGGTCATATGTAAGTAATGTCATCTTCTAAGCAGTTACATGACTGGGACTGGAAGAAGAAAACTGGATCTTTATGGTTGAGCCGGTATTTCTGCCATTGGGGAGGTCTGGTTAACACATAAAGCAGATGCAGGATACACCCCAGGACAGGGGGAGGTGGGTCAAACAAGCAGAGAATGAATTTTTATTTAAATGCTTCTTATCTTCCCTCAAAACATGAATTTTACTATCAACCCCTAACGTGTTACTGACAGAAATGAAACATCTTTAGAAGGACAATGTCCCCAGTTCCTTTTCTAACTGGGGCATTTGATTTCTTTCCAAAAGTCGTAGTTCTTTGTACCTTTTTATGACATCCATATTCTGCCTGGATCATGTTTATCCACGGACTTGAATTAGTCATTTGGTCTTAAGCAATTGTGGAGGAACTGGTTCAGAATAGGAATATTTAAAAGCTTCTCTGCTATAAACTGAAGAATGTTTGTCGCTATGACTCTTATAACACAGTGATTGTAAAGCAAGACAGAATCTGCTGTTTTGTTTTGTTGAATTGATTTTTTGAGCTGAAGCGATAAAACCGAGAATGTAGAGTTCGAGCGTGGCTTACTTTACAAATCTTACACAATTCACGGCATTTAAGGACATGTTAAACAGAAGAACGGGGGTTGCTGGGGGAGGACCTGAATGATTTGGAAATAACATTAAATCACTAAAAGCACATGCATTGTGTTGGAGGCGAAAAAATTTTTCTTCTTCTCTTCTAATTTCTTAGGCTTGTCTAATAATCAAACTGACATAAGACAGAAGAACAGGAGGAAACCCCAGTTTATTAACATGTTAAATGGGCTTCCTAGGTGGCACAGTGGTAAAGAATCTGCCTGTCAATGCAGGAAATGCAAGAGACGCAGGTTCAATCCCTGTGCTGAAAAGATCCCCTGGAGTATAAAATGGCAACCTGCTCCAGTATTCTTGCCTGGAAATTTCCATGGACAGAGGAGCCTGGTGGGCTATATAGTCCATGGGTTTGCAAAGAGCCAGACAAGACTGAGTGACTAACACTTTCGCTTTAATTTGATAACATGTGAAATTATAGTTTATTGAGGAAAATTTACTATGCCTGATGCCCAAGAGGTGGGCCTGTGTCGGTTCTGAATTTTGGCTGAACAGACATTCCAGGAGGTGTCCCAGGCTTTGAGACGCAGTCGAAGCGCCTCTGCTTTGCCTCTGGAGATACACAAGCTCCTCAAATTGACACGCATGACAGGAGCTGACAACTGATTGCTAAGTGTTTCTTAGAGAGGAAACACCGGTTAGTCTTTGTTTTTTTGTAACCAAGCGGGACCCTATGGGGTCTTCCTGGGATGGATCCTTCCCCCTTATTTTCTGCTGTGGCCCCTCTCTGAAGTACCTAGATAATATTGCTGGTGCACCAGTTCTGAGTTGTTTTCCAGATGCTAAAACCACCCCCAACAGGGAAGAAATTAACTCCTTGAACCCTCAGATCTACTAGCACCTAAGGAATGATGTGAGAGTTGGACCATAAAGAAAGCTGAGCACTGAAGAATTGATGTTTTTGAACTGTGGTGTTGGAGAAGACTCTTGAGAGTCCCTTGGACTGCAAGGAGATCCAACCAGTACATCCTAAAGGAACCCTGAACATTCATTGGAAGTTCTGATGCTGAAGCTGAAACTCCAATATTTTGGCCACCTGATGCGAAAAGCTGACTCATTTGAAATGACCCTGATGCTGATAAAGATTGAGGGCAGGAGGAGAAGGGGATGACAGAGGATAAGATGGTTGGATGGCACCACTGACTCAATGGACATGGGTTTGGGTAGACTCTGGCAGTTGGTGAGGGACAGGGAGGCCTGGCGTGCTGCAGTTCATGGGGTCACGAAGAGTCAGACACGACTGAGTGACTGAACTGAACTGAAGGAATGATAATGCCCTGTGACCTCAACACCAACCAATCAGAGAACTGTACATGAGTTGATCACATAGCCTACAACACCCTCCTACCTGGCCTCTGCAAATGCTTTGCTGAAACCCTTCCGGGAGTCTGGGGTTGTTTGGAGTTCTCCTTACTCTGTGCTCCAATAAACCTTTCTCTACTCCAAACCCCATTGTCTCAGTTTATTTGGCCTCTCTGTGTGTCTGACACAGGAACTTGCATTTAGTAACATTGTATTTATTATTTGAGCAAAGTTAATGGCTACTCCATGACTTGGATCAGCACTGATAGAAGTAAACCATGGAAACAGCCCCGAAAGGACAAGGAAAGCAAGGACTAAATTGGTGGTAGTTTGGATGGAAGGAGAAAGGCTACATTAAAGAGTTAATTTAGAATTTTCCAACCAGTTGGCTTCAGGGTATAAGAGAGAAGGGTCAGGTATTTAGATGTTTCCCTCCTGGAACCAGGGTTGACTGCTAAGCTACAAGAGTTGGTGAAAGCTCACAGTTGCAGTCATTTGAGAATTTCCAAATTCCAGGGTTCTTGGATTACTGATAGATCTTTTTCCTATTCTGTTTGGGTAGATTTGTAACAGACCAAGCAAGCAGTAGAATTTGTCTTTTCTTTTAACCTGGGACTCACATAAGCCTGTAAGACACTAAGGGAAATGAGATGAACTTCTTTGCGTGATCAGAAGTCTGATTCATTTGCAGAGGTGAATGAATAAGTCGTCCATGATTAAGATCTTGTAAAACAAACAAACAAAAAAAACCTTTTTATTTTCCTACTTGAAATAAAATTGTTTCTTATAATATTAATGGTGTGGTGAAAGAAGTGACTATGAGGGTGCAAAGTCAAGCAATATTTAAAATTTTCTGCCTAAAAAGAAATCTCTAATCTGGCATTGTAGCAAATGGATGTTACATACCAGCTTCTTCTAAATCCCCACATAATTGATTTTTTAGAACTATGACTTAAGACCTTAAAAAAGCTAGCAAGATTCTACAGGGTGCTCATGCCACCCCCCCCCCCACTACCCCTATTTACTGTTTGTAGAAGAAGGCTTTAGTCTCCTAGGTCTTTGAGTTCCAAAGACCCCTGGTGCAAGCAGTTAATAATAAGGGACTTAAAAGAATGCAGAAACAAAGGAAATGTGGTTAAACCAGAAAAATAATGACAATAGTTCAGCAACAAGAGTCCTAATTTCTCCTAAAGGGATACACATAACAATTTGATACATAGCTTTGAGTTGTTTTGCAGGAAATAGACACCAGCCCCCATCCCACAACCACCACCACCACCAATGTGGAGTTTGGTGACTACATGCTGACCAGAAAGAACTAGACCCCAGACTGGTTGGGACCCGAAGGTTGATGATTAAGATCCCTGAAACATCACCCTGTTACCTCACCACCAACCAATCAGAAGAAAGCCACGTCCCCTGTAACCCTCACTGTTCCCCACCCCTGCCCCCCACCCAGTGTTGCCTTTAAAAGGTTTCTCTGACAGCCCTCGCTGAGTTTGAGTTTTTAAACATGAGATGCCCATTCTCCTTGCTTGAAAGTGAAAGCATTAGTCACTCAGTTGTGTCCAACTCTTTGTGACTCCATGGACTGTAGCCCACCAGGCTCCTCTGTCCATGGGATTCTCTAGGCAAGAATACTGGAGTGGGTTGCCATTTCCTTCTCCAGAGGATCTTCCTGACCCAGGGATTGAACCCAGGTCTCCTGCATTGCAGACAGATTCTTTACCATCTGAGCCACCAGGGAAGCTCCTCTCCTTGCTAGATGCTATTCCATAAAAGCTGTCCTTTCCTTCGTCACAACCCGGTGTCAGTAAATTGACTTTGGTGTGGGGCAGGTGAGTGGACTCAAGTTCAGTAACATTTTTGGGAATAAGCTTTATAATCACAGAAAAAACAACAGATATGTCAATCAAGTTTCACTGAAGGACAACAGGTAGAACCTAAGAGGAGAGGTCTTGTGTTTACTGAAGTACCCCCCCCCCCCACACACACACACACACTGTCTTTCTAGAACTAGAGTTACAGACATGGCTTTAAGAGGACTAGGACACAAATCCCATTCCTCTCGTATTCCAGGAGGCTGGTTTGTTTAAAGGGCATCTGAGGGGAATTATCATAATTTCTTTAATACCACCTGGTCCTGAACTTTCCCACAAGTCTGGTGATGGAGAGATTTCCCAAGGAGTTCTGTTTTAAGTATTTATATCCATCTGACTTCCAGGAAAAAGCCAAGAAATTGACAGAGAAACAGAGGATCCCCTAAAGACACTTAGAGATGTACCAGACTGTAATGCTGCACATTTCTTATGACAACATAATATATTAGATTGGAGTGGGTTTGCCTGGATGAGAATCAGAAATTTGGGGAAACAATGGCTCTGTTAACATATGCGGCCTGCACCCCACCATGGCGCCTTGTTTTGCTTAGCACACTGTGGATTTAAAGTTATGGCCTGAGTGGCTATTCCCAGCCCTCTTGGTTTCTCATGAGCACATATATTCACATGCCCCAGACAAGATCATTTCCAGTTTTCAGCACTTGCAGTTCTGGGAAGAGAGAGCTAAATGATGTGAGAGCACTCCCAGTGGGAGAATACATACAGATAGTTGTTCTAGAAACAATAAAGCTAGAGCAGTAAAGGGAATTGAAGGTTAGGCAAGTTTTAAACCTCAGACATTGTGTTCAATTAATTATAACAGAAGGGCCTTAGCATGGATTCCAGCTCAAGTCTTAAGTACATAGTGGCTGGATGAGACTCATAGGAGAAAACCATTATTTCTGGGGCTCCTTATGAAAATGATATTCATAAGAAGCTCTTACTTTCTTAGAAAATATTAACACTCAAAAAATTATTGTGGGAAATGGTTAGAAGTGGGAGTTGGCGCTGTGGGCCTGGTAGGGACCAGAGCTGAGATGTGGAAAGGGCCGCGCCGGTGACCGGAGCTGCCGCCCGACGTGAACTGGCTGGAGCAGGTGGAAGATCTCAAGGCTTTGGAGAGGAGACTTACTGAATATATTGATTGTTTGCAACCCGCCACTGGACGTTGGAGAGGTTTCTTATTGTGGTATCTGTCTGTACAGTTACTGGTGCCTGGAACTGGTTAATAGATCCCAAGATACAAAAGGTGTCCTTCTTCACATCCTTATGGAACCATCCATTTCTCACCATTAGCTGTATCACTCTAATAGGCTTATTCTTCACTGGAATACACAAGAAAGTAGTTGCATTGTCAATCTGCTTGATGTTGAACTGTGCTAGCAGAGTACAATATGTCTTGTAATGATACAGGAAAACTAATTTTGAAACCTAAGCCTCATGTTCAATGACAATCTACATTCATTGTTTTGGGTCTTAAAACAACCTTTCTTCAAAAAGTGATACAGCAAAAAGCCATAAAGGATTCCTTTAACAGTTGGATATGTGACTGTCATAGCAACAATGGAAAAAAAAAAAAAAAGAAGTGTGCAATATTTCCCCAGATTATCTTCATGATGATGACTCTCATTATCAGTGCTTTGGTACCTTTGATTATCTGTGTTTCTGTATTAGTGTCACTTTAGTTCTTCAGATCCTGTGAAGATTTTTGCAGATGAAGTATGTATGTAATATGTTACTAAGTTAAACTTAGAAACAGAACTTCATCCAGTTTTTACAATGTATTTTTGCAAACTACTGTAAATAGCCAATCAATGCCAATGTTAAAGAGGAAATGTTATGTGGACTTGGTTCTCCTGCACCAGTATTTCAGGAACATCTGCTTGCCATCTCCACAGTTCTTTAAAACCGTCTATTACTTATAGCTGTGCCTTTCACTCTTAAACTCCTCTTTTAATCATAATGCAGGAAAAACATCGGACTGAGCCTGGACTAAGGAAAATTCATCTCCATTATGTTGTAAGAAATTACAGATGTTTTGAGAAGCAGTTTTTGTTAAGCCAGATATGAATTTCAGCCACTGTTGTGCTATTTTCCAGGTTCATTGTTTTCATTTAATGCTAAATATACTTTTTATTTTTTAAATGATTTTAAAAACACTCCAAAGGATTCTGAGTAGACAAATTTAGTTATAAATTATGTATTATCTGGGAATTTGGCAGTCATTGTTTTAGATAACTGGATTTTATGCTGTGGTAGACATGCTGTTACACCACTATTGTGCAGGTGTGGTTGGTCATCCACTCTATCACAGGATCACTAAGGAGCAGTGTCACAAACTAGAGTCTAAAACTGTCACTGTTTAGAGAGTGTTAATGACATACGGTGTATGCATATTAGCCACTTGTACTATAATGACCCTTAAGATTAAAGTATTGGGATTGCTGTAAATATTTTAAAGAACTGGAGGTGCCTTCTACCTGTTTATTAGAAGATTTTGAAAAGATTTAAATTATTTAATGAGCAATCTTTTTAGTTTCATTTAACGTAAAGCTGAAAATTCAGACAGGACAAAAAATTTTTAACAAGGCTGCCATTTATCTTAAATGTTTTCATTTTGGTTTTCACATGTATAAAATTACATTCTTCAAACTGCATCAATAAAACCCTCTGCTCCTACTAAGTCTTAAGAAGGGATTCTTTATATTCTTCATTGTTTTATTTCCTGTAAATTTTGTAGGTAAATATGTGCATAAAAATAAATACTTTATAAAAAAATTATTGTGTATATTCTGGACACTGGGAACACAAAATGAGGATAGATGCCCCCACCCCAAGCTCCCAGTTTCTGTACAAATTATTCATGGATTTGACAACAGAAACAAAATGAGAGAAATGTTGTAACTAATAAGTCAACTGTTTTCTTAGAAAAGAAAGGCAAAAGAACATCTAAAAGCAAGAAAATATTCTCAAAAATAAATTTTATGCTACTCTGATGCAGGTAGCTAATATTCTCTCCCCCAAGTTTGATCAGATTTTTCAAACTGCCACTTGTCCTTAATGTTGTCATTGTTCAGTCACTAAGTCATGTCTGAGTCTTCGCAACCCCTGAACTTAGCATGCCAGGCTCCTCTATCCTCCCCTATCTCCTGGAGCTTGCTCAGACTCATGTGCATTGAGCTGATGATGCCATCCAACCATCTCATGCCCTGCTGTCCCCTTCTCCTTTCGCCATCAATCTTTCCCAGCATCAGGGTCTTTTTGCAATGAGTCGGCTCTTTGCATCAGGTGGCCAAAATACTGGAGCTTCAGCTTCAGCATCAGTCCTTCCAATGAATATTCAGGACTGATTTCCTTTAGGATTGACTGGTTTGATCCCTTTGTTGTTCAAGGGACTCTGAAGAGTCTTCTCCAACACCACAATTCAAAAGCATCAATTCGTTGGTGATCAGCCTTCTTCACAGTTCAACTCTCACATCCATACATGACTACTGGAGAAACCACAGCTCTGACTATATGGACCTTTGTAGGCAAAGTGATATTTCTGATTTTTTAATACACTGCCTAGGTTTGTTGCAGCTTTCCTTCCAAAGAGCAAACATCTTTTTTTAACTGAGACTTCTGCTGTTGAAGGTCTGGAGTGCAGATCCACTCACTCTGATTCCCATCCCAGAGGCAGCAGTTTGAAAAGCACCTGCCTCCTATGAAACTGAGATACATTGACTAACTTAAGCGCACATGCTGGAGGGACAGAGGTCTGGAAGATCTTTCTCTAGGGAAGGAAGCACAAGCCCCACCCCCACCCCCCGCCCCTCCAATCTCTCTGGCCTAGAACTGCCAAGCATATTTCCATCACTCTCCACCACCCAGCTCACCCTGTGCGCTCCTCTCCACAGTTCCATCCAGGATTTGCCCTGCCTAAAGGACTGGCCCACCTGACCCTTTAAAGCAGCTCCTCCTCTGACCGCCTGCCCTGCCAGGTGACCTCTGCCAGCACTGGGCACCTTTCCAAGCGGCTCCTGCTCTGGGAGGTAGCCCCGCATACCAGCGCATCCACAGAGGTCACGGCCGGTCTTGTTTGCTGCTTGACTCTATGTGAACACTGAACTTCCCTGATAGATCAGAGGGTAAAGAATCTGCCTGCAATGTGGGAGACCCAGGTTCAATTCTTGAGTCAGGATGATCCCCTGGTGAAGGGAATGGCAACTCACTCCAGTATTCTTGCTGGAGAATCCCACGGCCAGAGGAAACTGATGGGCTACAATCCATGGGGTCTCAAAGAGTTGGACACTGAACAATGACACTTTCACTTTCACGTGAATATTATTTTTCATTGCCTGATATCTAACAAATCAAAACCCATGTGTCATATATTTTGGTGGAAGGGTATATCTCATTCTAGCTACCCACATTAGACGAAGTGGAAGTTCCATGGTTTGTGAAAGTGTAGCTCTATTTCTACTATTCATAGAAGAATAATTTATAGAGTAGCAGAAGTCGTCTGGGGGCATCAGCAATTTGAAATGAGATGTGTTACTTTGCACACATCATCAGTGTATATTTCTCATCCTATGTCTTGGGGGAACATGTCTCTTCAGGTGAACAGATCATCCAGACAGGTTTGTACGGCTCAAAATTAAGCATCCAATTATCTTCTGACAGGTCCTTCAATTATTTAACTCATGTCCCATTGGTTTTAATCAGGAGCTGGTATTTTCCATGTCTTACTAATTTCACTTCACATTCAGATGATTTCTGCCATTTAGGAGCCCATATTTCAAAGAAACCTATACCACACGGGGATATTTATTACTGCAGCCCACCCATACTCTGCTAGGAGCCACATTTACTTTTATAGAATTCTGTACCTCATTCAAGATGTGAAGATATTCATTTGTTTTGGCTTTCAGCAACCTTCCTCAATTCATCTGCATTTCAGAATGCTTGGCAGATAGTCTTCAAAGACTGTGGTTTAGGGAAGTAGCTGTTTCCCATTTTCACTGCAAATAAAATTACCTCTTTTTTTTCCTTTTCTTTTGGTTTGTTTTCATCAATGATCATGGAATTTCACAAGTGCATGACTATTGTTCACTGAAAGCCCTGCCTCTATTAATGAAGCTGTAAGTCCTCCATTCACTAAAGTCTGAATCCTCACCTTTTGAAATATGGAGAGCAAGAGAAGGGTGAGGTAGTCACCTAGCTTTCAATTGTTTTTAACACTTCCTCTTACATTGATCTCTTTCCCCCATCACTAAAATACTGGCCTAAGCCTTTACCTTTGCAAGCCTGACTACTGAAATTTACTTTTCGTGTATTATTTAAAAGTTTCCTTGTTTAACAAGAATGATTATATTGACTTACAATGTGAGATGCAGTTGCAAGGCTACGTAGAGGTTAAATTTTCAGTAAGTCTTATCCTGACCATCATATTTAAAATTGCCATCTATTCACTCCTGAAGGAAATCAACCCTGAATATTCTTTGGAAGGACTGATGCTGAAGCTGAAGCTCCAGTACTTTGGCCATCTGATACAAAAAGCTGACTCATTGGAAAAGACCTTGCTGCTGAGAAAGACTGAAGGCAGGAGGAGAAGGGGGTGACAGAGGATGAGATGGTTGGAAGCCATCACTGATTCAATGGACATGAGTTTGAGCAAACTCTGGGAGATAGTGAAGGACAGGGAAGCCTGGCATGCTGTAGTCCATGGGGTCGCAAAGAGTTGGACACAACTTGGCGACTGAACAACAACAAATTCACTCATGTAACTATCTAAATTCAACTTATCTTGCTCTAATTGCTCTTATTTTTTTTTATAGAGGTTACAGAAAAGCTCTTTTGTATATACAATAAAAATATTATGTATAATAAAAATATATCTTGAGGTCTATAATTAAGTTATATACTAAATACTCTACGACTTCTAATGAATGTTTGACTTCCTTTTTTATTATGTTTATTGTGTGTCTCTCTTTCTTAGAGGGTGTGTTTAGAGGAGCAAGGAATCTTTATTCACCTAGAACAGAGCTTGACATTTGGGAGATGTTAACACATATTTGTTGAATTAATAAACAGAGCTACAGGTACTTTTTGAAGTTTCATGTTAGCCCTTTAACTTTTATGAAAGACCTACATTAGTGCCTGTTTTCGCTAAATAGGAGAATTTTGAAGAGAATCTTTGCTTTGATAATAAAAGGTGAAAAGTGAAAATAGCACCTGTCACTTATTAATACTTTGCTGTGAGCCTTTATGGAGACATCACCCTGAACAGTGAGAGGAAGGCCGCCAAGCGACTTCCCAGGAACTGCACTCAGCACCCAGCCACCAGAGCTTTTTTTTTTTTTTTTGAGAAGTTGGTATTTATTTTATTTTTTTAAAATTATTTATTTATTTATTTATTTTTCAGTGGGTTTTGTCATACATTGATATGAATCAGCCGTAGAGTTACACGTATTCCCCATCCCGGTCCCCCATCCCACCTCCCTCTCCAGAGCTTTAAACTACTGTCTGTGAGCATCTGCGCTCTATCTTGATTTATCCTGTGTATTTGTTAGCAACATGTGTCCTAAGGTAACTGCTTATTCACTTTATAGCATTTCAGCTTAGGAAAATTTCCGTAGGAAAGCTCTATTTCTGATAGAGGGGAAAACTCTATTAAAAAACAGATAAACCATGTAATAAAGTAAGAGAAACAAATAATTGAGAAGATGGAACTAATTGCTGTGTTTGCTGAGTTTCTTAGCAGAAGTACAGGAATGTGATGAGCCACTAAGCTCACTTTTAATATAGATTAAAAATTATTTTTTACTTAACATTAAACTCAAGAGAACGATTACAACAACCTCCTGCCTTTTCTCTCTACTCTTGAATATTCAGCCTTATTCCTACAGGGTTGTTCTCACTAATGTGATGCTTTGTTACTGAGCATATTGTCTTCTCCAAAAACTCAAGGTGTGCCCAGGCTTGCTGCAGGATAAAATGTAAACTTAGTGAAATTCAAAATCACTGTCAACCTGAGAGCCTAATTTATCCTATGTTCTTTTCGGTCTTTTAACTTTTCAAACGTTAAACTCCAAGGTTATCTACTTACTGGCCAAAATGTTAATTTAAAAAAAAGACTTTTAAAGAGTACCGTGTATCTCCTCTTCCTCTCTTTTATTTACACAGTTCATGCTGTCTTAGCTCGCTCAGGCTGCCATAACAAAGTAACTCCCACAGACAGAAGGAATTAAACAACAGACATTTGTTTTCTAGAAGTTCTGGATAATGAATAGAAAGTCCAAGGTTAAGTTTCTGGCATGTTCAGTTTTTGTGAGAACTCTCTTCCTGACCTGCAGATGGCTGCCTTTTCAGCGTGTCCTCCTAAGAGGGAAAGACACAGCGAGTGATAGGGAAAGCACTCGCTGGTGCTTCTTCCTCCTCTATAATGACACCAGTTTTATTGAATCAGGGTCCCACCTTTATGATCTCACTTAACCACAATCACCTTTGTAAAGACCTAATCTCCAGCATAGTCACACTATGTGGGTTAAGGCTTCAACCTACAAATTTGGGCGATCAGTCCTATACACCTGTATATTCATTCTGCATTGTCCTTGATTTATCAATTTCCCTCTCTCTTTCCCCTCTCTGGCGAACTATTCCTCTCCTAAAACACTTTACATATCACTCATCAATTGTTTTCTCCTCTAAGTGCCTGTGAAAACAGAGAGAGGCATTCAGTTGGAGGTTAATCACAAACCACTGCAGGCTCTTTCTATTGCTGAGTTTGTATATTATTTATCACTTGGGCTGATTAACCTTTTATGTGTTTGTACCCTTTCTTTGTAACTAAATTGGTCCTTGGTGTCAGAGACTGTGGTGTATCTCTTCATATTCTATAAACACGTAGCATGTATTCAGGGCATATATGCCAGTTTTCATGTTTCATAACTATCAATAATTTTTAAGGCATTTGCATGTATTAATACAATAACTAATTTGAGTCTCATTAGATTACCTTGATAGTTAATCCTAATCTCATTTTAAAGATGAAATGAAAACTCAGAGAAGCTATGCAACTTATCCAAAATAACACAAGTTAGCAACAGCCCTAAGTCTAGGCTCTAAAGTTGATCCTTGTTTTGATCTTTCTGCAGCCACACTTACTAATTTATGTTTTGTAGAACAAGAGTTTCTTTAGCTGTCCCTCAAATAGCACAACCAAAATAATATAAATAATATGCCCTTTCGGCCACCCAGGGGGATTATCTCTAATAAATGGCAGTTGAACAAAAGGTGTGTGGCTGGAGTTATCATTACTTGCCTTTAGATCATGACACTGAGTCATCAGTTGATGCAGTGTTAGTCCTTAAAGCCTCAATGAGATTCGGAGGCACAACAAGAACCTGTGCTTCCCCCGGAGTTGAGGACTCAAGGCCTGCAATGCCCCTCCTCATAAATGACCACGCATCATCTCTGAGGGCTGTATTACTATACTTTCAAAGGCAGGACCTGACCCCAGACTGAATGAGCAGTATCCTCCTCGTGTCACTCACTGTGACGATGAGACCCAGGAGGGATGACTGTAGCAAGAGACACCTTCCAGCCTTAGGGGAGAGGCCCTGGCATTCAAGGCATCTGTGGGCCAGAACCCCTGCTTAACAGCCTCCACTGCCTCTCCACTCCTTTGGATTCTTCTCCTCTGGATCTGATCTTTTGAAAAAAACAAAAAAACAAAACTGCCAGACCCACCCCTGGGACTGGCATTTTTATTCATGGCCTAGAATTTGTATTAAAGTAGCACTTTATACAAGTCAAGATACATAACAGATGATACTTTCTTGGAAAGAGATTGAAGGCTTTGCCTTCAGAGAGAACGGGCTCTGAATCTGAGTCCAGCTCTAATGACTGGTGTGCACGCCTGGGTGCTAAGTCGCTTCAGTCGTGTCCAACTCTTTGCAACCCCATGGACTGTTGTCCACCAAGCCCCTCTGTCCATGGGATTCTCCAGGCAAGAATCCTGGAATGGGTTGTCATACCCTTTTCCAGGGGATCTTCCTCACCCAGGGATCGAACCTGCATCTCTTAAGTCTCTTGCATTGGCAGGTGAATTCTTTACCACTAGCGTCACTAGTGTAAAATTTGGCCACTTAATTTCTTTGGGTTCATTTATAAAATGCAGATAATTTTTACCTTATATGATTGAAAGAGATTGAGAGATAAAGTCCATTAATAGTCTAGAATATTGCAAAGCCAGGAAGTCAGTGATATAGAACTGCTACTGAGAGATAGGTTGGGAAATTCTTTCTCCCACTTGGAGCCACCTTGGATGGTAATGAGAAATGTTGCAGACTCATGGCTACCAGGACTGAAATATTAGGTCAAACTTAATAACTTATCTCATATAATATAGACCCTTTTCAGGGATCACTACCTTGATTGAAGACAAAGGGAGAAAAGAGTATCAGAGGATGAGATGGTTGGATAGCATCACCAATTCAATGGATGTTAACTTGGACAAATTCTGGGAGATAGTGAGGGACAGGGAGGCCTGGTATACTGCAGTCCATGGGGTCACAAAGAGTTGGACACAACTTATGACTGAACAACATAATACAGAAAAATTCCTCTCAGGGCGTAGTTTGGTCTGAATTGGGGGCATATTGCACATTTGTGACCCCAGGAGTTATCTGCTCATCTAAGACAGACCATCCCACCAGTTCTCAGGATGAGGGAGCACATATAAAGTCAGTCCCAGTTTAATTTTAGATGGTCAACTTTCACCGCCCCAGATTGGAAACCTTTTCTTCATTTTTTCAAGAGTTGTGCAAAGAGAGAACAAGCAGCATATGTCTTGATTTTCCTTTAATTTTCCTTCAGCTACAAGTGTTAACCCAGAAAGCACACAGGGTGTAAGGGATGTCACAACTTGTATGTAGGTGGCACAGAGTCATCAGACTCCCCTTCCCAACCCTAGTTCTTCCAATGTTCCCATCTGGAGGGTCAAGGGAACCAGTATCTCCATGCATCTACTCTCCAGACAAAACCTGAGAGGTGAGCTGAAGGCAGCTCATGGCACCCAGCCAGATCTATTAATGCATCTCTTCCCAACTGTGTGCTCAGTGATGACTCACTGATGCTTGGAATCAGCCACAGTGAGAGGACCCTACACTACAGGCATAAACTATAAATTGAGGCCTTTTATTAGAGGAGACTAGGTTGATCAATGGGCTTCGCTGGTGGCTCAGATGGTAAAGAATCTGACTGCAATGCAGGAGACCTGGGTTTGATCCTTGGGTCGGGAAGTTTCCCCTGGAGGTGGGAATGGCAACCTACTCCAGTATTCTTGCCTGGAGAATCCCATGGTCAGAGGAGCCTGGCGGGCTACAGTCCATGTGGTCACAAAGAGTCAGACAAGATTGAGCAACTAAACAGCACACACAGCTTGATTAATATTAACTTCTACACCACTGACTCTGACCTTTAGCAGCCTAAGGGTCTTTAAAAAATGCAGAATCTCAAATGCAGACGGGATATGATTGAACTTTGATATCTCTTAGAGGAGGAAGAATTAGTATAATATTTCACACCCTGCAAAGTTAGAGCTTTTGGATTATTGGAAGTGTATTTACTTAATGGCTCTAAAAAAAGAAAGGTTAGCCCTTCAAATCAATGTTGCTGACAGATGACTGAAATAATAAACACAAACCTTGCAAAGGCTCAGCCCAGGGAGGCCCACACGTCACTCCAAACCTCTTTGGTCTGGCTATCAGGCTGGAAATCTCAGACGGGGGCTGGCAGTGGATATTTCCACTGTTTCTGGGGTTTGGCTCAGTCAGGGATGCCACAATCTCAGTTCATTTTCTTCTGTGGTGTTGCTTGACTTCCGATTCCATAAGAACCATGTAGTCAAAGGAAAGGGAAACAAAACAAAGAGCATGAAAAGGAAAGCAGGAAGGGAATTTGATGAACAATCCTCAGTGAGGATCTGGTTGGTTTGACTTTCATGGCATGTATGGTCATGTATTTCAGACCAACTCAAGCTCCCTTTCCCCTAACGCTGTTCCTTGTCATCCCCTCACACTCCACTCATTAAGATTTCAATGGAGAGATGCAGAGCCGATGCCATAAATGTGTTTTGACTTCTGCCGGCTCATACGAGGAACCCTGGTAGATAACGGTGAACCTGTCTTTGGAACCAACCAACTTGGCAGATGAAGACTTTCAACTTGGAGTGAAAGCAAATTTGGTGTCTTTCCCATGTATCTGTGATCAGAACACCCAAGGCTTTTTTTTTTTTTTTCTGCCTAAAGATGACCTATTCTGTTGAGATGCAATTTCAGAAAATAATCAAGGGGCAACCCTACAAGCTCTTTCTGCTTTTGCCAAAGATGCTCACTCCAGAGTAGAGTACAGACAACCCAGTAGACCGGTGGGCATCCACTCAGGAAATCATCCCCTCTCTCCCCCTCTCTCTTAATGCAGCACTAACATCTACATGGAAACAGAAACTCTTAAGTATTTTACCACAATTTTCAAGAAAAAAGAAAAGAAGAGGTGAGACTGGATAGAGGCAGGCAGACTGTCAGGGAATGAGGTACCAAGTTGGGAGGTATGCCAGGATTAGCCATCATCTCTTTCTCTAGGCTGATCAAAGCTCAAAGCTGCCTGGCCCCGGCTGCACATAGGAAATTCTTTGCTTTCACTGCGAGGCAAAGAGTTTGGTCCCCTGGCCTCCAAGGAGGTCACCAACCATGCAGTCCATCCATGACCTGCCTTTGAATACCTATACAACTTTGGCCAGCCTGGAATGGTATGTTTATTCAAAGTCTGTTCAAAAGTCTAAAACTAAACTGGAGAGGACCAGGAAATTTCTAAAGACCAGAGAACAGCTGTAAATATTTACTTTGAATTCCATACTGCCCAGCCTCATCCAACAGAGGAAAAAGTAAAGAGTAGGACTTTCCCAGTGGGGACAGGAAAACCAGGGTCACATGGTGGTCTGCCATACATCTAATCACTTACTCATTGCAGTCAAGCTGAAGCCATTCCACGTGCTTATGAAGAGGGGACAATGTAATAACCACATCCTTGTTTTCACACATCAGACAATGGGGGTTCAAATCCTTCGCTCCACCACTCCTTGGCTTGAGCGACTACTCAGAGTGTTAACTCTCAAATCCCTCATCCACCAAGTGATGAAGATATTAACTGATTGATTTGCTCAGGGGCTTTCCATGTGGCAGTAGTAGTAAAGAACCTGCCTGCCTATGCCAATGCAGGAGATCTAAGAGACACAGGATCAGTCCCTGGGTTGGGAAGATCCCCTGGAGAAGGAAATGGCAACTCATTCCAGTATTCTTGCCTGCAGAATCCTATGGACAGAGAAGCCTGGTGGGCTACAGTCTGTAGAGTCACAAAGTGTCAGACATGACTGAAGCAGCTTAGCACACACATGACACTTGGCCCAAACTTTGCCTCACAGTAAATACTAAATATGAATAGCTATTCCTATTACTGAACATATTAAAAAAAATTAGGCCTCTCCCAGCATATGTTATAAAACAAAATGCTTCCAGGCGACAGTGTTTATAGTCAGCGGAAGCCCAGGGTTCAGCGAGCCAGGTTGGACTCATCTGCTTAAGACCATTTGAGCAGTTTTCTCAGCATCACTGCTGGCTTATCTTCTTGCTATGGCAATCAAGGTCTCTCCCCATCAAAAAACAGTGATATCCCTTGTGACAATCTGGCTCTTTGGTTTAACGCTGTTGGTTTTGAACTAATAACCAGGGTATTAATATGATTATAAATATTCTTTCATTTGCTCTTGTCATCGGTCCTTCCAATACAAACAGTCTGGGTATGTATGGAGCTTCACTGATAGATTTCAAGTTGGGACGATGCATGAGGTGACCTCCTTTCCAGGGTGGTGATACTCTTTCTGATTGTTTCCCCAAGGAAGAGTCAAGCTTAGGAAAATCCACTAGTCAAGCTAGGATTCTCCAGCTGCCTGTGCTTATCTGACCTTAATGCTTATATAACAGTAATCACCAGCACTGCATGTGAATAATGTCTAATGTGTGACTCTATCATCAAGTAAGCTGTGACATCCGGACTTCCTTGGTGGCTCAGACGGTAAAAAATCTGTCTGCAATGCAGGAGACACAGGTTTGATCCCTGGGTTGGGAAGATCCCTGAAAGGAGGGCACAGCAACCCACTTCAGTATTCTTGCCTGGAGAATCCCATTGACAGAGGAGCCTGACAGGCTACAGTGCATGGTCAGAGACCATTGAAGTAACTTAGCACGTGCACGCACACGCACACACACACACACACACACACACACACACATGCACACACATGCACAGGTCAGCAGGAGCTCTGCACACAGTCATGAACCCAAACACCTTTAACTCTGCTGTCTTAATTTATAACATCCAGAATCACTGACGCAGAAAAAAGAGAGAGTGGAGAACTCACACCTCTACTAAATGCCTTGGGCTGGAAATGCTACACAGCACTTTCAGGGCTGGTCCATTGGTCAGAATTAGTCACACGAACCTTCCTAAATGAAAGGCAAAAATCTTTCCACACACCCAGGAAGAAGAGCAGAGCAGTAGATCAGGTGAGCAATACTCACTTCTATCACAGATCCAAAGAAAGACATTTCACAGCAAATTTGAACAGTAAATATAAGATGCTAAAACCTGGCTCATAATATACTTCAGATAACACATATATTTGATTTCTACAGTGAAACATACATTTCCACAGCTCCATTTCAGCCCCTAATACGATCCTGACTATGTGCTCTAAGGCATTTTTCCTGTACATGCTCATGATCTTTGCCTAAAAAGTTTTGCAAAATAGGATCATAAAATTTCCACAAGCACAGTAGTTCCTCTTTCACTCAGGACCCAGGTGGTAAACTTTAGGCCAGTCATGCAGTCAAATGCCTGTGGTTTGTGAAGAGCCCTCAAGCGCAGCTGCAATGCTCGGTGCTGGGAAATTGCAGGTCCGCTGGGACAGCTGCAAGCTCTTTCAGAGCTTCCATTTTAAGCCACCAGTTGGCCACTTCCCTGGAGAAGCCATGTATGTTGCAGTCATTCACTCCCCTTGCCATGGTGAGGCAGTTTTGGAGAGAAAATTTCTATGTATCGGCTGAATTTTTCAGATAGGGCTGCATTGCTACTGTCATTTTGCGTGGAACCCTTGAGGATCTTCAGACACATTTTTAACAATTAAAATAGTGAGAAGAGTCATCAAATCATAGCTTCTGCCCAAATCCAAATCCGCTTAGGATGGCTTTGTGGAGATCAGTCCTACAAACATCAAAGACTCAAACGAGACAAGAAGCCATCGTAGACATTTTTTAAAAACAAACAAAAAATAGTGGTCAGAGAGCCAAAGGCAAAAACCAACAAATATTTGGAGAATAGGCAAGCCAGCATTTACAGCCAGGAAACAGCTCTCTCCCTGGGACCCAGGAAAATGACTGAGGCTCTGCCCTCTCCCCCACCCCCCACCCCCGAGGAGTGCCTTCTAAGACTCTGGCTTCAGCAGCTGGTGAAGATGGTTATTTTCCTTGTAATCAATTAAAAACTTATGTTTGATTACTTTGAAGAAAAAAAGGAAGATAAGAATGTTGTCGCAGGACAAATTCTTAAGTCTTTTTCTAAGACAACTAAAAGCTTTAGTTTTCTCTTCATCACTGTTAATCAAAGAAGAAGGCATTTTCAAGATAGATGCTTCCACACTCTGACTTTTAGTCAGATTGGTAATGCCTTAGTTTTTCTTCCTAAATAAGGGGAACTATGTTTCTTCCCCTCCTCCCAGTCCCATATAGCTGCTTTTTATTCCAGCTATGCACAGGAAGTTTCTAGAGTCTCATTAAACTAGACCACTAAAGGCTGTTCCACAAATGAGCCCATGCCTGTCTCTCCCCTGAAATCCAGCTGTGCTTAGAGGAACCGGGGACCTTGAAGTGCATTGCTTTTGACTTTCTGCTTCTTAGAAACTGTGTGTGGGCCACCCACTCTGTCCAGTGGGTGGACATACAATCTTTACTCCTGGAATCACTTTGTCAGTCCCTGAGTGCAAGAGTATGTGTTCCTGTGGTGTCTGTCCTGCTCTCACTGCACACG
Source organism: Muntiacus reevesi (assembly GCF_963930625.1). Lineage (NCBI taxonomy): Eukaryota > Metazoa > Chordata > Mammalia > Artiodactyla > Cervidae > Muntiacus > Muntiacus reevesi. The sequence continues at coordinate 46,237,084 of NC_089260.1, forward strand.
TTCTCACTGGGTGATGCCGTCTACTGTACCGACCTCCATCATCTCTGGTTGGTTGTCTTTATGTGGGTGATTCTCCAAGTCTTGGTTATGTTCCCAGTCTAAGTTCTACATGTTCCCAACTGAACTCAGTATCTTTCGTTCATTCTAAACGTATTTCTAGAAGCCCTTTTGGTGTAGGGTTTTCAAGCCTACCCCACCAATAACTCTGGAGTCATGCTAAGAAACACAAAAGAGACAGAGTGAGGAGTGACAGCCAGGATGACCGCCAGGAGATTCAGACTTCATGTGTGATCGCTCAAAGGGGGATAGGAGAGCAATCCAGGGAATCGTCCCGTTTGAGGTTCTGGTTGTTTACTGGCCTTGGCCTCTGAAAATGATTACTGGAGTAGACAAAGGAGAGAGAGCAGAGGTTTGTGTGTGTGTATGTGAGTATGTGACCTGACCAGTTGGCATTAATGAAGATTCTGTCCTTTCAAAAGTGAGCATATACCTAGTGTGGCTCCTTTGAGCCCTCCTCTTTTTTTTTTAATATTTATTTTTTCATTTTTTACTATTTATTTGGCTGCGTTGCATCTCAGTTGCAGCACGTAAGATCTTCCTTGTGGCAAGCAGGATTTCTCACTGTTGTGCACATGGGTTCTTCATTGCAACTCATGGGCTTCTCTTTAGTTGCAGCGTGCAGGTTCAGTTGCCCCATGGCATGTGGGATCTTAGTTCCTTGATCAGGGATCGAACCCGTGACCCCTGCATTGGAAGGCAGATTCTTAACCACTGGACCACCAAGGAAGTCTCTGAGCTCTCTTCTTGACCAGCCTCAACCTTGGCCAATAAAAACTAGAGACTCTCAGTAGATATGATTTTATCCACCTAATCCTACCCCCCATTAAAAGGCTTGAACAAATACAAACATAGTTTCTAAGTCAAGGCATCATAGGATAATTCCACACCCCCTATATGTTCCAGCCTGGGAAAGCACAAGCTGACAAAAGAATCTATTATTTGTCCCAGCTGACCTGAAGATAGAGTGCTTGCAACTCAGTCTCTGAGGGAAGATGGAAGTCAAACTTCCATGAGTACCAGTTAGCAAAATTGGATGGTTTCACATGGATCAACTCCCCTTACTGTTTTCAATAAATTTCCATTTCCCTGACTCTGGCTCAAGACCTGGACATCCCTCCACCTTCCTCCCTCACTCCCTTTAAAACATCCAGTTACTTCATACAAATCGAAATTGAGTTCAGCTCATGTTGAACCCTCTTCTCTATTGAAGTAATTTATCATGGAATAAAATCTGTCCTTGCCACTTTAATTCATGTCTACTGGTAGCATTTTCAGGAATATATACTCTGATGGCCTGGTGGATCTGATTTCTGAGTTTGACATGGCACTTAGTAGGGTGGCTGTCTCTAGGAAAAGGTCAGAAGACACGAGTTGGACAAAAACTGACCAAGTGATGGCTGGAGGGAAGTCTGGCTCAGGTGAAAGCACTGGGGTGATGTATTTTAAAGAAAGTCAGTTCTCAACAGGGAGAATATTTGTATTCTCAGAACTTTTTTCAAGATATTCTTCATGGTAAGGAGTTTTAAATAAAGGAGCGGTGTGGTCCTATAAACTTACTCCCATGCCTTCTCTTTTTTCTGTTCAAAAATAAACTGGTTTATAAGCCTTTAATTTGTTTCTGCCCCTCACCCCCTCCCAAAAAAGAAGCTTTTATGAAAATTAGTCTCGTGCATTTCTATGCACACAAAAGTGTTAATATAAGAAGGTTTATTATATTATTTCATTTAGGACTCTGATTTCATTCATACAATCAGAATTTCTTTGTTTATTCTTTAGTCATGTTCTGGCCTTTAATGTTTGTTTCTTTGACATTTGTATACGCAGTTTTATAATTTAACTGTATGCCTTAAAGGTCCAGAAAGTAAACTTAGATCACAACAAGTCAGATAAAACAGACGATAAGCTAAATAAAATGTACTTAGTTCCATTCACTTAGTAGCATCAATGCATAACACATTCCAAAAGCGGGCATATATCAAATTTAAAACGGATAATCTTAATTGGGTTCAATGATTGGATAAATGGTAAAACAATTTTCATTGCATATGCTTTGGGCCATGCATTTCATTCCTTATTGATTTACTTTATGGAATTAAGATATCAATTATTTGTTTTGGTAGGAATAGGGAGGATAATCAGAGGAAGGGGCAGTGGTGGTGAACACGCCTCTTGCTGCTGCACAAAAACACATATGGTGGGTGATGACACGATAGCTAACTCCCGTAGAGACCTAAATGGCTTATCTTGGCACGTGTGGATAAGTATGTTTATTAATCTAAAAAATGAGAAAACATTATAAAAATATAAGAAGTAGAAAACCCTAGACAAGTTAAAATACAGAAAAATTTTAAGCAAAGTTATTTGAATCAGGCAATATTTAATGTATCAAATAGTAATCTTAATAACTAGGTATAAAGTAATCTAAACCCAGGACACTAACCATGTCAAAAGGCAGCAGGCAGCCTGACCACCCCAGAATCCTTTGCCAGGGTTAGTGTTTTGTTGATTACACACTTAGGCACCCCCTGGTTACAAGAGTACTTGTTTATTATTGATATTATAAAAATAATCATTCTCTAAATGATTACACGTAGTAAATAAAATTAGAACTATACATAAGGATTTGCCATTTCTTTAAGGACCACTTGTAACTTCTTCTGCCTGCTTCACAGACCTGTAGGAGAAAAGAAGACAAAAGAAGATGCACTTAATGATATGTCTATAGCACAACATGTGAAAAAGAAAGATTGGGATTTTCATGCTTTCCTCTACTCCATCTGAACTTTTACAGGGGCACTCACCTTAGAGTATTACCTCTAGTAACCATATTTAACTGTCATTATGTCCATTTCTGGTATCTGTATACAACATCTTTGTATATAAAATATGCAAAAATAACTTGGACTGGTAAAATAGATGGACTTCCCTCCTAACAGTGCAGTGAGAAATACCTGCAAGATATGTACATAATTACTCTCTTTGAAGGAATTCTGAGACTGAATGTAGAAAACCAGAGCAGCACAAAGTGATTCAGCCTGTTTCACTTTGGCACTGGAACTATCTGTCCACACTTCTTGATTGAATGAACTGCTTTTCTCCCCAGAAAAATATGACTACAATGTCAAGAGAATGTGTCCATGCTTCAAGAATATTTTATATGTTTTTTAATGCCTTTTACCCGAGTTATATTTAATATTCACTGATTAGATCATAAACACATTGAAAGAAGAATATTAATCTCTGAATGACTCCTAGGACTTGAAAGAATCCTTTGTGTGTGGTGTTTGATTAGTAAGTAGTTGTTTGATGGAAGAGAAAGGAGGAAGGGAGGAAGAGAGGTAAGGAAGAAGGGAGTTGGGTTATCTGTGTGCATACTTCTCCTTTATCTAGAATATTCCACTTATCCCAACTAACCTTGCCAACTCCTTTATCTCACTCTCTCCTTTAGGGCTTTTTTTTTTTTTTTTTTTTTCCTTTTTGATGAGGACCATTTTTAAAGACCTTATTTAATTTGCTACAATATTGTTTCTGTTTCTAGATTTTGGTTTTCTGGCCACGAGGCATGTGGGATCTTAGCTCCCGGATCAGGGATTGAATCAGCACCCCCTGAACTGGAAGGCACTGGACAACTAGGGAAGCCCCACCCTCCAGGTCTTAAAGACCATTTTTGCAGGGCTCCTGACCACTAGTCAAACTAGCTTTCTCCAGCTGCATGCACTTACCCAATCCTAATGCTTACATAACAGTAATCATCAGAATTGCATGTGAATAAGAATATAATGTGTGACTTTATCATCAAGTAAGCTGTGACATTGGGGATTCTCTGGTGGCTCAGATGATAAAGAATCTGCCTGCAATGCAGGAGACACAGGTTTGATCCCTGGGCTGGGAAGATCCCCTGGAGATGGCAATGGCTACCTATTCCAGTATTCTTGACTAGAGAATTCCATGGACAGAGGAAACTGATAGGCTCACAAAGAGTCAGACATGACTAAGAGAATAACACACACACAAGCTGTGACATCACCTGTGACAGTGATGTGCCCTTCTTTGTCATACTTCCTGATTCATCATAGGCCTTTACTTAATATAAATCAGATGAATGAGTTTACACATTTAAATCTCTTGGACTGAAGGGCAGTATGCCTGTATGTCATGCAAAGAACATTTTAAGGCCCAAGAAAGAAAATCACATGATCTTCACATCCCTGTAATGGTAGAGTCATTACATAGAAGGGAGATACAGTTTTTGATTGTGAAATGAAAAGACTGAACTGGAAAGAAGGCAGCTACAAGGATTCAGATTTGGGGACAAAATAGGAGAGTGTTTTTTTTAAAAGTAGGTTTTAAATATTTTTAACAACATAAGAAATTCATGTTTGTTGTTTGTGGCCACCATGCTGTACATGATGTCCCCAAGATTTAGTTTATAACTGGAAGTCTGTAGTTTTCAACCACCTTCATCCATTTTACCCACTCTCTGCCTCTGGCAACCACCAATTTGTTCTCTGTATCTATGAGCTTGGTGTTTCATTTTGTTTAGATTCCATGTATAGATGAGGTGATGTGGTTTTTGTTTTTCTGTGTCTGACTAATTTAACTTAACATAATGGCTTCAAGTTCTGTCCATGTTGTTGCAAATGGCAAGATTTCATTATTTTTTATGGTCGAATAATACTCCATTATGTGTGTGTGTGTGTGTAGATATAGATATATATACACTTCCCTGTAGCTCAGATGGTAAAGAAATCTGCCTACAATGCAGATCTGGGCTTGATTCCTGGGTTGGGAAGATCCTCTGGAGAAAGAAATGGAAACCCTCTCCAATATTCTTGCCTGGAGAATCCCATGGACAGAGGAGCCTAGCAGGTTACAGTCCATGGGGTCACAAAGATCCAGACACGACTGAGCAACTAACACTATATATATATATACACACACACATACAGATTTTATTAATCTATTCATATATTAAAAGATACTTAGGTTTTTCTCTATATCTTGGTTATTGTAAATAATGTTGCAATGAACATAGGGGTGCAGATAGCTTTTCAAGACCTTTTTAAACTATCCAGACAATATTTTGTAGATATAAATACAGATGACCCTTGAAAAAGATAGGTGTGAACTGTGCAGGTCTACTTACATGCATATTTTTTCTGATAAATATGTACTACAGTATTACACAATCCAAGATACTGAATCCACAGATGTGAAATCACAGATACGGAGGACTGACTGTCAAGTTATATGTGGACTTTCAACTATGTGAAGAATCAGTGCACTAACACCCACACTGCTCAAGGACCAACTGTATATGATTGTGAGTCTATGAATTATACATAACAAAAAATAAATCATATCTAGTATACTGTCCTATGACTCAATTTTTTATAAAACAATATTGTGAAAATGTTTACACATCAGAATATATATAGCTATGACTAGATAGAACCAGTTAATATCAGTAAAATCTAGGTATGTGCTGAGTTAACACATCTCATTCTTCATAACAGATGCACAGTATTCCATTATACAGATTGCTGTAATTTTTAAAATCAATCTTCCTTTCTTGGTCATTAGACTGTTTCCATTTTTTATGTTTTCCATGTTTTATCATAAAACAGTTTCCAAGTTTTATCATAAAGCATGTGTAATGAACATAATATTTTGCCAACTACACAATGGTACAATGCAGAAATTATTTCTTCAGGGGATTTTTTAATACACAATCACTGGGTCACTGAGCAACTACAGCAGAACATAGGAGTTGGTATACCATTACATAGAAGCTGGTTAACCATTTGGTAGCAGTATTTCAAAGAAGGGGTGAGCGTGGAACAGGAAGAGAAGTAGATCTTTCTCAGATTCTTTCTCATTTTGATATTTTATGATTCTATTAGTGCTAAGGACATACTCAATGCTTTACTCCTCCTGGTAACATCCTTGAGAGAAGATACTGAGAATTTTTCATCTTTATACATTCAGTTCATACAATAACCTCATGTCCCAGGATATGAAATTGTTTTGAGATGCTATGTCTCTAAGATATCTTTCGTAGTATCTTAGGGTTAGGGTTAGAACAAAGAGGGTAGATATTTGCATCTCACGTATATCTAAAAGTGATCTTCCTGCCATGGACAAGAGATTTAAAATTCTCACCCGACTTCCTCCACACAGGAGAACACAGACTCAATGAGGAGCCTGAGATCCACAGAACGTCACAAAAAGAAAGAGAAAACATCACGAAGGAGGAAAATCTTTTTCTCAGTATGGGTCATGAAGAGTATGTATTTTTTAAAAACCTAGATTTGAGCCATTTTAAGTGGTGCCCATCATTACCAGACATGGACATTAGGTGCCCTGAGCAAACATACCGGAGTAGACCAGTGCAGGACAAGAAGAGCAGGGAACGCAAAGCAGAAGATCAGCAGAACCTGCACAATGAAAGAAAAAGAGGTAATGTCCTGGACTAGGAAAAAAAAGTCAATGAAACACAATTCCCTTGCAGTTTGATCAATTTCTTATGAGGATTAACTGAAATCAATATCAAAACTACACTCAGAGTATATAGTGATGGCAATCATACATAATTTAACTATTTACATGTGTTGGTTCTCATTTCATAAGCCATTTTCAATTTAAACTTTTTCTGGTTTTAAATAAAAACTAGGGCAAAAGGCCCCTCAAGATAAGTGCTATGAACGTATACGTGGATTGCAAGAAGATCCCGTCTAATCATAGACATGATTCTTACATCCAGCATGGCTTCGGCAGCAAAGGCATGCTTTACAGACTACTACTACCCTAACACAGTATGTTCAGGTCTGGAGATATACATGTCACATATTATGATGCTATAGAATTTGTAATTTAACATAATCATCACAAAATTATTATGAGATTTACATAAAACGGTATGTATTTACATGCATATACTATATCTGTAATGCCTGGCACATAACATTTGTTGTTGTTGCTGTCCAGTCACTAAGTCGTCTCTTTGCGACACCATGGACTGCAGCATGCCAGGCTTCTCTCTCCTTTCCTGTCTTCCTGAGTTTGCTCAAATTCATGTCCACTGAGATAGTGATGCTATCTAATCATCTCATCCTCAGCCGCCTCCTTCTCCTTTTGCCTTTAATCTTTCCTTGCATCAAGATCTTTTCCAATTAGTTGGCTCTTTGCATCAGGTGGTCAAAATACTGGAACTTCAGTTATAGCATCAGTCCTCCCAAAGAGTATTTGGGGTTGATTTCCTTTAGGACTGACTGATTTGATCTTGCAATCCAAGGGACTCTCAAGAGTTTTCTCAAGCACCACAATTCGAAAGCAGCAATTCTTTGGTGCTCAGTTGTCTTGACATATCAGTTTGATCCCTGGGCCAGGAAAATCCCCTGGAGAAGGGCATGGCAACCCATTCCAGTATTCTTGCCTGGAGAATCCCATGGACAGAGAAGCCTGGCAGGCTACAGTCCATGGGGTTGCAAAGAGTCAGACACAACTGAAGCAGCTTAGCATGGACGCACAGCTGTCTTTATGGTCTAACTCTCACATCTGTACACGACTACCGGAAAAATCATACTATACGGACTATTTGGACTATAACGGACCTTTGTCCACAAAGTGATATAATGTTACACACATAATATATGCTAAACGTGATTGCTCTGAATGCATCCTTGAGGCAGAAGAGCAGAACCTAGTAGGACAAGGGGACATGAGTATTCTGCTTAAAAAGAGCAAGGAAACAAAAACAGGAGATCAAAGAACATGAAATAAAGGCAGCAAGGGAGATAAGCCTTCACATTTCTTGAAGAGAAAGGAAATAGATTAAACCCAAGTTTTCCAAAGCAGATTTTGGAATGCTAGTCCTGCAAGGTGTTAATATAGATAATCCACAAATGGTTCCTTGATCAAAGACTTTTCAGCAATAACATACCATCTGCTTTATGGAGGCTCAAAATACACACAAGCATATTAAAGGCTCTTCGAAGTCCTATAATAAAGGGAACTATTTAACCTGATATTTTATCAAAGTTACCTGATAATAGATTTTCATATAACTCACTTTTTAAAATTCTACAGAGATACATTGTAAATACCACTTCAGCTAGAAAAGAGGCATGTCAGTGCAAAACAGAAAACTCAGTAACCAAAGAGAAAGCATAAGTTTTGTACTCAGATTTGAGTTCAAATTCTGATTTTACCCCTTCTCATACATCTGACTTGAGTCAGTTAGCATCGCTCAGAGTCCAGCACAGAGGAGAGTTATAAAGGAAGCACCTCTAGAAGTATCATTAAGCATTGGGCATTTGACAGTTTTAGAAAATTCAAAGTTACATGAAGAAGAACTACAAACATTTGAATTCAAAGTCTCGACCTTTATATGTAGATGCTGAATAAAGTTGGAGAACTTGATAAATGTTTTGAAACCTTACACATAGAGAGGCTGTGAATTAGAATAATGATGCACTCACAGCTGAATATTCTTCACCACTCAAAAATATTAGAGATCCTGGCAGGAGAGCAGTTGAATTAATGCTCTGTATTAGTCGTTCTCTTAAATTCTGTGTATCAGAATTATCTGGAAAGCTTTTAAAACACAGATTGCTGGAGTCCACTATTAGTTTCTGACTTAGCAGATATTGGGTGAGGCCCAAGGAAATTGCACTTCTTACAATTCCCATGAAAGGCTGATGTGGCTGGTGTGTGGACCACACACTGAACATCACTGTTCTATGTAGCATGGACTTTAGGTTGAAGTCAACTGTGGTCTGGCATACCTGAAGAAAAAGGAGTAATGATGTGTCTGGGTACTAAAGTCAGATGGAAGTGTGGGTTTAACAGAAACTAGAGAATCTGAAAGATAAAAGGTTTGGGACAGACTGTAGACTACAGTAATCTAAAATCTTACAGTAGGATGCTATTTTGCATTTGATAAGAAAAAAAATTACACTGCCTTAGAAGAGCATTGGACTGGAGAGGGCCAAGGAATTTTAAGGGTAAGACTCTGGATACCAAACTCAAAGGAAAGTTAAAATTTTCTAAAGATAAGAATGTGGTAGAAAGGAAACCAATGAACCAAATGTCAACCCGTCATGAAAGAACAGAAGTGACTGATGAGATGATAGTGCCAAGGAAAGACACAGGACAGCAGGACAAATGGCATGAGCCTAAAAAACATTCAGGTAGAATATTAACGCTATGTCATGGTGCTTAGTACATGGCAAGTAAAAGGAGGAACTTTTCCTGGTGAAGGCTAAAAGGGAAGCGGTGTCTTCTAGGAACCATTTTGAATAAGACAATAAAGGCATGGAGAGTGTTCTTTGAATAGCACCAAAATGATCAGTTTGCAAATCAAATTCCTGTTCCATAGGCCACAGTGGAAAGATCTGGGAAATATGTCAACAGTGGTTAAGAATACAAACACATGAGAAGATTTTATTTTGATAGGGGCCATAGGGGCAAGGCAGAGTGGCCAAGGACAACAGGACTAAAAGGCAGAAGTAACCGATCTCAAGTTTCTGAACTGAACTTCGGCATAACATCCTTGTACAGCAACTGACTTAAGTGTCCAGCCGTATACTGCTGGGTCTGTGCATCAGGACCGCCTGAACGGGGAGGAACATTCCCCAAACTCATGGGGATGTAAGAAATGAAGCAGCTTTGGTGAGGGGAAGAACAAGTCATGAGTAACTGTGAAGTCTAGATAAAGAGTATCTTACTAAAGATAGTACATTTGTTTACAGATCAGAACCTGTTAATTCTTTCTTCTTGAGTGGTTTATTCAGTGAAAAATAGCCACACAATCAGCTGAGGCAATGCATCACAAATGCACATGTAGAGATGGCTGGATATGCTGCATGAATGCGCCATGTTCATTGCAAGTTCTAATGGAACCATCATTATTATAGACGAACAGCACACTGAACATAGGAAACGTCACTGAATGTATCATGTTTTGCTATGTATACTAATAAACCACTCATGATACACATCTGTCTATGTTTTAGACATTATGACCACTGAATAATCAGAAGGGGAGACTGAGGCTTGGCCTCTGCTCAAGTGATCTGCAAGTCACTTAACCAATTTGAACTAAATTCATTCAGCCATCCATCCATTCATTCATTCAGTTCATTCAGTAAACATTTACTAAGTAAATACTGAATGCATATTTATTAAATAAATATGTGCTGAAACCTTACAGCATAAAATAAGAATGGTAAGACCAAAATTTCCCTAATAGGTTTATTTTTGGAATTAAGTATGTGGATGCAACTTATAAATTATAAAGCCTTATATAACAAGGGGCTTCCCAGGTGGCGCTAGTGGTAAGGAACCTGCCTGACAATGTAGGAGACATAAAAGACTGAGTTTGATCCCTGGGTCTGGAAGATCCCCTAGAGGAAGGCATGGCAGTCCACTCCAGTATTCTTGCCTGGAGAATCCCATGGACAGAGGAGCCTGGTGGACCCATAAAATCGCAAAGTCGGACACAACTGGAGCAAATGAGAAAATTATTTTAAAAGTTAACAAATGGATAAACCTTTATGTCCTAGCATGAAGGAGAAAGTCGTGTCATTTAGCCTTATGAATATAGAGAAAAGTTGTTTTTGGTCTGAAGAATGTTTAAATATACTAAAGTGGATATACAGTTTTGGGATATTTAGTCAACATTTCAAAACAAGTCATTTTGAAGAAATTTGGCAGCATGCTTTAACAGTTGTTCTATTTTTAATAGCATACTATGGGACTGAAAACGTGCTTAATGTAATTACTAAATGTTATTTATTTTATACTGTCAAAATTTTAATTTTTATGTTTATCATATATGCCTCCTTTAATTTTCTGGATGACTTTGCCTGTAGATAATAATTTGGAGCACAGTGTAAATATAACTAAATCAAGTTGAAGTTTATATTAAAAGCAGATTTCCTACTCAAATATATTACTGCTTGTTTCTTTATATGTCACTTTCCCTTATTTTCATGTTTTATAGTGTTTTCTTTATGATACAAACTCTTCCTTTCTTTATGATACAAACTCTTTCAGTGCTCAGCTAAATAATTCCTTTCTTGATATTATCTACACACACATTCCTTCTCCCTCCCTCCTTTTTTAAGCTTTTAGAAATGAAATGACATTTCAGAGTAGAACATATGGCTTTGGATTAAGCTAGAATGTAAATTGTACTTACTAATTGTACATCCTTGGAAAAAGGTTTTTAACAAATCGTAGTTTGTAAAATCAGTAATATCATTTACACAACAAGTTGTCACAAGAATTAAAGGAGATACTACACAGCACATAACAACAAAAATGTAATAAATGTCAGTCCTTTTCCATTTTCTCCTTTTGTAGAGAAACATGCATTTCTATATGAGCTTTAAAATGTCAGTGACTCATAATAGACTTTAAGGAGAAACTGAATACTATAATTCTAAATATATCCCCCAAATAGATTTTGTAGTTTTGTTTGTTAGGCTATATGACAATTTTCCAAGTTTATTATTAAATTGTATATCTATTAGAAAATATGCTAATTGTTTCAGTGAAAAAGATTTATTATGCCATAGTTTTGAAATTCTTTGCTTAGTACTCCTATTCTATATTTGTAAACCTTCTATATTATGTCTATTATTACAAATAATTTCTTAGGCTGCAGTGTCTATTTTCAGGTTACGACTTCTTGCCAGACCTTAAGAGCAAATATTCCATTACCTCCTAAGAGATTTTGCAAGTAAACTTTTAGTCTAACTGAAACAATGAAAATATAGCATCTTCTGGAGGGAATAATTCATTCTTGGATTTTTTTTTTAAACTTAGTTTCAGAAGTAAGCACTTGAGTCTTAAGTAGCAGGAAAAAGATGAATGAAATAATAAGGTTGGTTGAGATCAACCCTGCATGGTGGCAGGTACTCCAATGAGTAGATATAAGATGAAGTCTCACAGCCTCCGATAATATGTAAGAGCATTGCATAAGACAATCGTGCCACCAATGAGGGGGCTTCCCAGGTGGCGCTGGTAGTAAAGAAACCACTTTCCAACGCAGGTTAGACGTAAGAGACGCGGGTTCGATCCCTGGGTCAGGAAGATCCCCTGGAGGAGGGCATGGCAAACTTTTCTAGTATTTTTGCCTGAAGAATCCCGTGGACGCAGGAGCCTGGCAGTCCTTGGGGTTGCAAAGAGTTGGACACAAGTGAAGTGACTGAGCAGCAGGCCCCACCCATAAGCCCACCCAAGGGAGAGGTCAAAAATCGTTCTCTCCTCTCCAGCGTCAAGGCATATTAAAGGCAAGATATTGAATGGAAAAGACATGATAATTAGGAAAAATGGAAAAGTGAGCTATGGCTTCACAAGTGGAAAGATAAATCATTCCTGGTTAGTAAGAAAAAGGTGAAAAGTATTTGGCAGAGAACTTTGAAGGATAGCAGTCTCCTTTACACTCATGTAATGTATCTCTGAGAGTTAAAATCTGAGAATTGGACAACTGTGGATGCACCTGAGTGTGAATCCCTTCTCTGCAACTTATGAGCCTGGGGACCACAGGGGGAGGAAGGACCTTAAATGTAAATGCACCTCCTGGCTGACTGGCCCAGGGGGCCCATGGCTAGTGCCAGCCTACTGGTGGATAGGTGCTAATACACTAGACGGAGGACTTCAGAATGGCGCTTGCCAGCACCAGTGTCCTCGTGTTAGAACAAGTTCCCCAAATGGCTTCTTCCAGCCAGCGTCTATATCCTTGAGGTGGGTGGTGAGGGGTCCCAGTTGCCTCCTGTCTCCTGCCTCTCCAGGAAACCCCTTGAGGCCAAAAAGTGGGCTTAAGCCAGACTCCTTTCAAATCATTGTTTCTGAGCTGGGTCTTAAGAGTGTGCAAAATTTTGTGCATGCCCTTTAAAAGCAAAGTTTTTGTTTCCAATGGCCCTTCTTGTCTCCCATACCCAAGACCCACTAGCCAGGCATTCTGAGAGCTTGTCTTCCCAATGTTGGACTCCTGGCTGGCTGAAGGAGCCTGATGGGAGAATTGAGTCCCTCACAACTTGAGAAGAACCTTTGGGATTGTTATCATCTGTTGGTGCATCACCTACCTGAGCATGTTTGCTGCTGTTTAGTAGCTAAGTCATGTCCAACTCTTCTGTGACCCCCATGGACTGTAGCCCACCAGGTCCCTCTGTCCATGGGATTCTCCAGGCAAGAATACTGGAGAGGGTTGCCATTTCCTTCTCCAGAGGATCTTCCCAACCCAGGGATCGAACTTGAGTCTTCTGCATTGGCAGGTGGATACTTTAACCACTGAGCCACCTGGGAAGCTCAACCAATTATGTGGGTCTTGACTATATTGCATCTCCACCCCTCCTACCCATCTCATGGTTTCTCATTAATATATTAATATCTTTAATTGTGGAAAAGTCTTTTCTGCTTGTCTTCAGGTCCTTCTCATAGATAGTTTGTCTGTAAATAGTTCTCCTCCAAATTATCACAGCTCCTCTTCCCACTAGACAGATACAAGTTGAGTATTAAATAAAAGTCACCAGACAAAACTAGTTTGCATTAAGTTCCGTATGTAAATTTTGTGGACTTAATTCTATCACCGCTATAGAATATATTATGAAACAGGCTGTTGGTTAGCAGAAAGGGCTCCATAAACAGTAACACTTTAGGCAGCTCAGTTCAGTTCATTTCAGTCACTCAGTCGTGTCTGGCCCTTTGCGACCCCATGAACTGCAGCACGCCAGGCCTCCCTGTCCGTCACCAATTCCCGGAGTCTACCCGAACCCAAGTCCATCAAGTCGGTGATGCCATCCAACCATCTTATCCTCCGTTGTTCCCTTCTCCTCCTGCCCTCAATCTTTTCCAGCACCAGGGTCTTTTCAAATAAGTCAGCTCTTCACATCAGGAGGCCAAAGTATTGGAATTTCAACTTCAACATCAGTCCTTCCAATGAACACCCAGCACTTATCTCTTTTAGGATGGACTAGTTGGATCTCTTTGCAGTCCAATGGACTCTCAAGAGTCTTCTCCAACACCACAGTTCAAAAGCATCAATTCTTCGGCACTTAGCTTTCTTAATAGTCCAACTCTCACATCCATACATGACCACTGGAAATATGACAATGCAAATAGAAAAACTTTGGGCAGCTAGAGGGAGACAATTTGGGCTAACAAGGAAGTCCCATGACTATCAGAGAGTAGAGATAACAAACTTAAATCTGACCAGGGCAGGAATGGAATGTCAATGAATGAAGCAAGCAGTTCAAGCTAGTTGTTGCTATAAGGGCAAGTCTAGACTGATATATCTTTTGTTTTTCAAAGAGAAGAATATCTGAGTTTTTTAGTTGATATATTCTAACTAAATGTTAGCTTAAGCTTATTTTTATGTCAAAATATTGTCCTAACCAAATAAAGCATGTCTGCAGATGAACCTAGCTTATAGGCTACTAGTTCACAGTCGCTTGTCTTTAGATATTACTATATAGAAATATACAATCCTTAGTGTCCTTTGAAAACATAGCCTGTGGTATGAATTTGAGCATATATACAGGCTTTAAACAAAAGCAGTAAGCCATTCTGAAATAGCAAAGTTTTTTCAAAGAAGATTTAAAGTAGGAGAAAAAAGTGTCTAAACACCACCCCATGGTCAAAAATGTGCTATTCATTTCTAATTTTGATTTTTCAAAATAACAAAGAATCAGACCACCATGTACCTCCTACTTTCAATTTTCAAGATTTCAATTCCACATGATACTTCAAGCCCAAGAATTCTGCATTTCAAAACAACAGGTCAGCTGTCTTGTTTAAATACAACCTTTTCTGATACCTGTTATGAGATTTTCTGACAGGTATTGCATGTGACAAGGAAGCTTTAATAAACAAAGCAGGTAGTCTGAAGCATGGAACCTTATATGTTGCTGAGTAACTTGACATATTTTTTCTTTATACTTAATAATAGTTTATTTGGTGAGATTAAATTTTATATGTCATTAAATGTTACCCTTTAAAATTTTTCTAGGAGCTTAGAAATCAATTGAACCATTCATAATATCAGAATTTTACCACAGACATGGGAAGCATTTCCAAGTAAGAATGCCACATGAATAACCCAGAGCCTTGGCTTCTAGAAATGCAAAAACTTATTTATCACCAAAATAATTATCTACAATCAGTCTATAATGAAAATTTCACTTTAACACAATAATGCTTTGTTTTTAATAGATCACTAACAGTAATTATTAACTTACTTTTATATTTATTGGTTAAATATTAATTCTTAAATATTTATGATAATAACAGAAACAAAACAGATATGTTGATATATTTGTCGGTATGCTAAATATTTATGTAATAATAAACAGATATCAAACATACAAATGTTGATATATTTAATTCAGAATAATTATTGCCTGGGATGAGTTCAGATACCCTAAATGTTTTAGGACAAGCTTTAGAATTTTCTGTACATTCATAGGAGGTTGAATATGAAAAGTGAGACAAAAAATTATCAAGATTTATTTTAGTCTTCAAAAAGAACCTACTATAGTTTGTCAGAAGTATTTGTCTTTCTGAAATTTAAGATCTCTTCTTTCTAATTATCCTTGTGCTATTATTTTGGATTAATATTATTGCTTCATTCTTGATTGTTTCTAGTGTGTGCATGTCTTTTCTCTACAAATACATAACCTTTAAAGGAAAACAAAGTATCCAGTATATGCAGAGTATGTTATGCGAAATGCCAGACTGGATGAAGCTCAAGCTGGAATCAAGATTGCCTGGAGAAATATCAGTAACCTCAGATATGCAGATGATACCATTTTAATGGCATAAACTGAAGAGGAACTAAAGAGCCTTTTGAAAAAGGTGAAAGATGAGAGTGAAAAAGCTGGCTTAAAATTCAACATTCAAAAAACGAAGATTATGGTATCCAGTCTCATCACTTCTTGGCAAATAGATGGGGAAAATAAGGAAACAGTGTCAGATTTAAAATTTTCTTAGGCTCCAAAATCAATGCAGATGGTGACTACAGCCACGAAATTAAAAGAACTTGTTCCTTGGAAGAATAACTATGACAAACCGAGACAATATATTAAAAAGCGGAGACATCACTTTGCAGACAAATGTCCGTATAATCAAAGCTGGGGTTTTCCTTTATGGTTGAACCATAAAGAAGGTTGAGTGCCAAAGAACTGATGCTTTTGGACTGTGGTGCTGGAGAAGACTCTTGAGAGTCCCTTGGACAGCAAGGAGATCAAACCAGTCAGTCCTAAAGGAAATCAATCCTGAATTTTCATTGGAAGGACTGATGCTAAAGCTGAAGCTCCAATACTGTGGCCACCTGATGTGAAAAGCTGACTCATTAGAAAAGACCCTCACGCTGAGAAAGACTGAAGGCAAGAGAAGGGGGTGACAAAGGATGAGATGGCTGGATGGCATCACTGACTCAACAGACATGAGTTTGAGCAAACTCAGGGAGATGGTGAAGGACCAGGAAGCCTGGAGTGCTGCAGTTCACGGGGTCACAAAGAGTCAGACATGACTTAGCGACTGAACAATCTTGTTAGTCTTGTCTCATTTGTCTCCTGAGGTGTGTATAGTCGCATTCTAGTCTGTATTTCTGATGCCACGTCCCTAATATTATTAAAATCCTGAAAATTTCAAGCATCATGTACCCTGACACTTTAACACAATTGCCTGTTCACTCATTCGGGTCTTTCAGCTATCTACCGTCCATTGCTCCCCAACCCACCCCTTCTACCCTTCACTTGACAGTGTTAGTCCTTATCTTGAGACTGGTAAGATAATCAGCTGTGGCACCCTAACACCGCTGCCGTAAGCATTGTGCACATATGAATTTTGGGAGACTACCTGGAAAGAAATGACTAGAAGTTAGGTTAACAAGAACAAAGGTTTTTCCTCAAGGTGAGAAGTTAGGCCACATCCTGGGTGGACGGTAGAATCCCACAGCCTTCCTTACTGCCCTAAGTAAACTCTGGCTCTCAAGAGTCACAGCATAAACGGTGTCACCCCCTGGTAAGGGGGAGAGAAGGGAGGTACTCGTGAAAGATGAGAAGGAGGTAAATATCACTGGACCCAAAGAGGAGCTCTTGGTTCTGCTCCTGCTTCTGTTATTAACTGGATGATGTGGCAAGATGGCAGTCTCTTAGAGCATCAATTTCTTCTCCACTAAGTTGAGAGAGATGACGTGGGGGGGATTAGACTAGGTTTGCACTTCCTAAAATCTCAGAATACATGTTCTTCCAACAGTTAATAGGCATTTTGCAATTTATAGGCATTCTAGAAAATAGGAGTTAATTGGCATTCTGCAAAAAGGACTTCAGTAAATATGAAAAAAAAAAACAAAACCCAACTGGGATAAATACAATCAAGCAGGTGACTTTACTATGTAAATATTTTAGAAGAGACTCTATAGTATTTCAAGTCAACAATGAAAAATATTTCCCCCCTTTTTAAGACAGGATGCTGGTTACACTTGACCTGTTTACTTAGAATTGTAGAGCTGCTTTGCTCCTCTTGAAAAGGGATGTCTTACAATTGAGAGCCTCTCAAATAGAATGATATCTAGGATTTCTCAATAAAAAAGCAGAGACAGTACTTGGCTGACAAAGGTCCATATAATCAAGACTATGATTTTTCCAGTAGTCATGTGAGAGTTGAACCATAAACAAAGCTGAGCACTGAAAAATTGATGCTTCTGAACTGTGGTGTTGGAGAAAACTCTTGAGAGTCCCTTGGACTGCAAGGAGATCCAACCAGTCCATCCTAAAGGAAATCAGTCCTGAATATTCACTGGAAGGACTGATGCTGAAACTAAAGCTCTAATAATTTGGCCACCTGATGTGAAGAGCTGACTTATTTGAAAAGACCCTGATGCTGGGAAAGATTGAAGGCAGGAGGAGAAGGGGACAAAGAGGATGAGATGGTTGGATGCCATCACTGACTCTGTGGACATGATTTTGAGCAAGCTCTGGGAGTTGGTGATGGACAGGGAAACCTCGCAGGCTGCATTCCATTGGGTCACAAAGAACTGGACACGACTGAGCGACTGAACTGAAGTGAACTGAGAATTTCTCAAAACTTATTTTACCAAAAATTTGTTTTTAATAGTTTTTCATTAGATTTGATTTATAGAAGCAGATGCTGTCTGATTCTATAATCCATTATGAAGATATCGTACTCCGGGGGCAAACAAAGAGAACATCAGGCTGTAAAATCAAGAAAAATAGGAGAGAAGAAATGCTTCTAGAATAAGAGTATGTGCTGTGCTGTGCTTAATTGTTCAGTCATGTCCAACTCTTTTTGACCCATGGACTATAGCCCGCCAGGCTCCTCTGTTCATAGGATTCTCCAGGCAAGAATACTGGAGCAGTTGCCATGCTCTGCTCCAGGGCATCTTCCTAACCCAGGGATCAAATCTAGGTCTCCCAGGTTGCAGGT
The DNA here is from genome assembly GCF_963930625.1 of Muntiacus reevesi. Classification (NCBI taxonomy): domain Eukaryota; kingdom Metazoa; phylum Chordata; class Mammalia; order Artiodactyla; family Cervidae; genus Muntiacus; species Muntiacus reevesi. The sequence continues at coordinate 46,255,600 of NC_089260.1, forward strand.
GGATTCTTTACAGTCTGAGCCACCACGGAAGCCCCAAATGAGAGTATAGACAGCTCAAAAAATCTGCTTGTTTAAATATATAATGAGAATGTAACACAGGGAAAAATCACTAAAATCAACTTTTTTAAAACTCTGGAAATTAGTGAAAGGCTTACAATAATCCATAGAACATTCATTAAAGAAAAGCAGTTGAATCTCAATAGGAATAATAACTATGTGGGGTTTTAACTTACCCAGTATTAATATCCTTCTCTCTGGTTCTCTGGGAGCCTTGCAAATCAGTATCCTCACAATAATGGTAACTATGAAACAAGCAGCCTGTGGTCTACTAGAGGGGGCAGAACAGGTTTAGAGTTCCCAAATATCTAGAGATTTGTCACTATTTGACCTATATGGAAATGCCTCATTGGTATTTTTTCTTTTTTTTATCTCACTCAGTGAGATACTCTGTCTGTATAGCATTTGTCAAAAACAATCAGGGGTAATAGTTTTATATGGCAGCTGCCTGAGGCAAACAAGAGACTTACCAAAAAATTAAAAAGAAAATATAGTAAATGACATGTCCACAGGAAGTTTTCAAAAACTCGACAGAGCTGTGTAGCTCTAGAAGGCCACACAGATGTTCAGTGCTAATCATCTATTCAGGAAAGATCTCATAAGGATCTCACCTCTGGTTGACTTAGAGGCTTTATTTAAGCCAAGCTGTAAACTTCTGGAATATTCATGGCATACATCAATACTTTCTCCAATCATTGTGCAAATCACATGGGCACTGTACTCTCGTGTCCAGACCTTTGTGACTCCATGGAGGACTGCAGTCTGCCAGGTTCCTCTGTCCATGAGATTCTCCAGGCAAGAATACTGGACTGGGCTGCCATTTCCCCTTCAGGGGACTCTTTCAAGGATTGAGTCTGCATCTCTTGCATCTCCTGCATTGGCAGGGAGATTCTTTACCACTGTGTCACCTGGGAAGTCCAGTCATTAGCTGACAACTAAGTTACTGAGCAAAGACTTCAGTGGCTGTATACAACAAACTATATAGGCTTTACAAAATTAGTTTAGGAAAGTTAGCAAACAAGAAGTCACGATATCACATATGACAATAAATGTGAAAGCATGGCCCATAAGTGGGAAAAAAATGCAGTCAATAGAAACTCCCTGTGGAAGCCGAGATGATGGAATTTCTAGACAAGGACTTTTAATCAACTACTAGAAATATATTCAAGGTGCTAAAGGAAATCATGTCAAATAATTCAAGTATGAGAATTAAACTCTTACAAAATGGAGACTAACAACAAAGAGACACAAATTATAAAAGGATAGGTCAACTAAAATCCAGCCTGAGGAACACACACACATGCACACAAGAAAAATGAACAGTTACTCAGAGACTCTATAGGTCATCAGCAAGTATACCAAATACATATAATTGGAGCAAGAATTAGTGACTTGCTTCCAAAGAATTGTATAAAAAGGTGGATTAAAAGTAACTTTACAGGGGAGAAGCCAGAAAACACTACCTTGGTCTGGTGATACAGGGTATCATCATGATAACTGCACACACTCTCTAATATTAAATGATGAGGGTATTTCACCTTCTTGGTCTTTTCTCCCAAAATACATAACCACAGTCTAATCATGAGAAAACTATTAGACAAATCCTAACTAAGCAGCATTCTACAAAATTCTTGATCTGTATTCCTCAAAAGGTTCAAGGTCATGGAAAATAAGGAAAGACAGAAATTGTTACTGATCAGCAGGGATTAGGGAAACATGATGAGCAAATAAAGTCTGATGGTCAGTTAATAGTAGTATTGGTTTATTAGTTTTGTAAATTTACCAATGTATTATGACATGTTGACCTAAGATAAACTGTAAAGGTGATATATAAATTCTCTGTATTGTTTTGGCAATGTTTCTGGAATTCTAAATTATTCTAAACTAAAGAATTAAGAATTAAAATATAATGTAGATTTTTGGGTCATGCTTTTGTAAGAGATAAATATGCACGTTGAAAATTTTAAATTAGCATTACCACAAAAACATACACAGAAGGAAAGAACATTGAAACATAACACACTATTAAATTATATAATGTTACTACCAAAATTAGTACTATGTTTTCAATGAAGTTACCAACTGCAGCCTTTTAACATTAACTTCTGTTAATTCAAAATACACTTGACGAGAATGCCCAATGTTTATTATAATTTTGGGTTCCTAACAACATAGGTAGCTTAAGTTGGAACCTAACAGTCAAGGTACAAATCTAAGAATTTGATTTCTGATGAACATGTTTATATTTTTCATCCAAACCCTAGAACAGATGGTAAACTACCTTGCTGCTTTCGACAGCTGGAAAGTCCAGCTTATTATTACCCCTTTCACATCTGAGGCTGTTTTTCTAGGTAACAGACTTTGTACCTCATCATCCTACCAGCCCCCCGGACTTAAGCAGACCCAGGGTCAAATCTGCTGTTTTTATGTACAGTGAGACCTCAGACCCCAGGGCCTCAGACCTACATCCAAATCTGAGGTCTCAGTGGGTCACTACCATATTAGTTTCCATTTAATTTCGCTCTTATTTCTTTATTTTGGGCATCTCTGCTGATTTGTTTCTTTGGTTTGGCTTTTCATTTGTTTGTTTATTTTTGATTTGGTTGTTCATGTCAGGAAGATCCCCTGGAGAAGGAAATGGCAACCCACTTCAGCAGTCTTGTCTGGGGAATCCTATGGACAAAGAGCCTGGCAGGCTACATCCATGGGATTGCAAAGAGTTAGACACAACTTGGTGACTCAACAACAGCAATTCATTTTTAAAAATCCAAAATGTAGTCAGAGGGTGCTGGCTGGCTTCACTGAGGCTGTTTAATGACGTGTGCCTTTGTAGATGTTGAACCTACTGACTAGGGGACCTGACCCTCAATCTTACTCCACATTCATTCCCTTAAATTTCAGCCTTTCTTCTTCTCCACCCTCACATTTGATGTCTAAACTTAACTTACAGATAGAAACGCAGCCTAGAGAAATAAGGTCCAAAGATTGACAACACCATGGAGAAAATTCTGAAAACACAACTCTCTGATTCATTGGACTCTTCATTCCAGTAGTTCTCAGTCTTTAGAATAAGCAAAGATCAACTGAGGAGCTTATTGGAAATGCAGAATTCAGAGTTCCATGCACAGAGATTCTGACTGACTAGGTCTGAAGTGGAGTCCAGTAACATGAATAGCAAACAGGTACCCCGGTAGGTTCAAGTGCCTATCATTTCAGTTACTTAGTGACTTCAGATCATAATCTGAGCAATTAAAAACAAGCATAGTCCTGACATGAGTTTTGAAAATTTCTGATGTAGACTTTATACCAAAATCAGAGTTGAAAGAAAAAGTCTACATAAGGAGTCTGCTTCTCTTGTTTATAAAAAAAGTTGTTAAAGCTCCCATTGAGTTATTCAAGACATATTTTCCTAAATGGTGCTCTTTTATAAAACTTACTTGTGATAAGTCTTAGTTTTAAATGAGGCAATAAGAAATATGCACCACTACGAATATTCCGACATTATTTTGAAACTTTCCGCTGTGATAGTTTGGTCTCAGGAGAAATCTGAAAATTCCATAAAATTATCTACATATAATTTATAGGAAGTTGAGTCAAGAAACAGGTGTTACCACTGGAATGATGAATCTTGTCCTTTTCCTATTCATACATTTCTAATATACGAGCCTCTAGACGCTAAATCAGACGCTGGGATGACATAGATTTATGTCATTTATTTTCTTTCACTGAGAAAATAAAGAGGTAAATGATCTGTACATATCTTGCCAGCTGTTCCACAAACCTCATACATTGAATACAAACTGAGACAGTAAAGAATCTGCCTGCAATATAGGAGACCTGGGTTCGAACCCTAGGTCAGGAAGATCACCTGGAGAAGGGAATGGCTACCCACTCCAGTATTCTTGTCTGGAGAATTCCATTGACAGAGGAGCAAGGCAGCCTACAGTCCATAGTGTCACAAAGAGTCAGACAGGACTAAATGACTAACACTTTCACTTTCATCATAACCTCAGTGGCTCCATCTTACACTTGACCTAGTACTTAAATGTTGGATGCTGCTCTGGAAAAGTACTTGCATCTCTGTGCTATGAGTTTGGCTACACTGCCAACTAGCATTCCATTTCCAGATGGCTCCTATTACCACTTAATTATTGTCAAATCCTGATTTTATTTCAAACAATTTACCATTGTCAAGGGTCACCTCCAAGTACAATATGGCTAAAATCAAATACTTTTGGTTCTAGGTCTATGGTTAGGAGAGTTGAAGAATGGCCTTCTTCAGAGTGATTGATAGACCACATGGCAAAATCTATAGCTAAACTCTAAACCCAACATTAAAATTTTAATAAAACTACAGATATTTTAATGACAATTATTCAGTCACAATTATTATTTATTTATTGATAAACAAGTCAGTACCAAATAAATCTATTTATTAATTCATTAAATTTTCAGATATTTATTGAGGTCTTAATATGTAACTAAATAAGAGAACAGAGTCATTCCCTCTATGAAGTTGCATTCTAATAGAAGATAAGATGATTACATCTTATCATGAAAATCTTGTGAAAGTATATGCAGAAAGACAATATGATTAGATGACAAGAGTTGAAGAAAGTTTTGGGAATTTTTAATTTCCTTTGCATTATTAACCTATTTTCTAGACGTAATACTGATTGGAGACATATGGACTTGAGGGAAAGGAATTAAGTCTGAATTTAGACTTGGATTAAATACACTTTTGATCCATACTTTCTTGATTTTAGTCTTAGTTCATTAAAAATTATAGCACACACATAGAATTAATACACTATGCATCTTATAAGGGTGTTGTTTACCTGGTCATGCCCATGTTGGGCACATATGTATTGAATCTAAGAGAGTTAAACTGTCCCAATTACATACACTGTTTTTATACACCACACACATATGAACACACACACACATTCCCTTAAAGGGTTTGTTTAATGCAAAATTTACAAAGACCTAAAAAAAATTGATGAGAATTATTAAATCCAAACTCTGTTGTGGGCCACTTGTTCTTTTAGATTTGGGGGATTCTCTTTTTATTCTACGCTGCCCTTTTCCTAGACTATTTTACTTAGGATCCCTTGTGTTAAAGATCTTCTAAATTACTCTCCTATTAAAAATAGATTAAAAGATAAATTACTCTTTATTTTCATACTTGCTTAAACTACGGTCTACTTTCTGAGTCTTCACCAGTTGTTTTCTAAAGAAGGTGTTCTTCCACTTGAGTCTGTACAATGACAGCGTCCTATTCACTGCATTTCGGAGGTGCCAGCTGAGTGTCGCTGCGGTTGCCTCCTCCTCTCACCTGAGCTCCCCCTCCTGGCTATGTTCTTTCTGGCCACATAAGCCTACAGTTATAGAAGCAGGATCAGGATATTTACAAATGCCTTTTCACCTGGAAGAGTGATTTCCTGAATCTCTCTGGTACAGAATCATGCTACCCTGTAACATATCAGGTATCTCTGATGACTATAGCTCAAGGGAACAGTTAATTGATCACTTCACACCAATTATCATGAGGGCTAGGTTACTATTTATAATTTTTATTTCTCTCCACAGGCTACAAAAAAAAAAGGTAAAATTCTGATATCTTATTGTTTTAAAAATCAACATTTTTCCTCAAAGATTCAGACACTAACCTCTCATCTACAGTGTTGAACCCATCTGTCTGAGAATGTCAATAACACCTAGAGAGCATGCACTGAATTACCTCCAAATTATAGTCATTCATTCTTTGTTACGGATATAATCCAATGACTTAAATCAGGGGATAGATATACTAATTGTCTTAAGTACTATTATAACATTAATCTTTCTATGAACTTAGAACAGTTTTACATATATCAATTTATTCATTTAACAAATACTGATAATTTCAAGTATAATATTCAGCAGTTCCTAATACACTTTAAAACATTTTAATAACCACAAGTTATACCGATATGAATTTACAGTATTAATAGAAGATTCACATTTCAAAAGGACATTTTATGTTGGTCTTCAGAAAGAATAATTTCCATTTTAAGATACTATACCCCTTTTCAGAAAGTTAAGATTATAGGTCTCTGCACCACAATTAAGATATCACTGAATCAAGATTTATAGACCCAAAGTATAGCTTCACTTTACATGTGCTCCACAAACAAGTCTGAACTTTTTGCAGATATTGTTTGATGTTAGGAAAAGGATGTACTGTCATCATGAATGTCCTTTGACTAAAAGCAATTTGTCAGTAAACAGCAGTGTTTACTCACGTTTCTCTTGTTCTGCTTCTACCCCTTCACTTTCTGTGTCACTTGGCAAAATCCACGGTTGATGAACCACCTGCAGTTGCTTTAAAGAGTCATCCTGCCAAAGAAGAAACTTATTTGAATTAAATTCTAGAATGATATTGTGAATATGGATGAATACTTCAGTTCCTATGAATTACATGTCAAAAAAAAAATAACAAGAATTCCCTCACAACAGAAAAGAATTCTAAGCTTAAATTCATTTCCATTTCGTGGACATGCCATAAACTCCAAACTCATTATTTTTAACTTTCTCCTTTTAATAAGATTTGATGTCTCAATAAGAAATATCTAGGACTTTCCTGGTGGCTCAGATGGTAAAGAATCTGCCTGCAATTCAGGAGACCTGGGTTCAATCCCTGGGTCAGGAAGATCCCTGGAGAAGGGAATGGCAACCCACTCCAATATTCTTGCCTGGAGAATTCCATGAACAGAGGAACCTGGCAGGCTATAATCCATGGGGTCGCAAAGAGTCAGACATGACTGAGCAACTAACATACTAGACTATGTTTCTTTCTGAGTTAATGTTTTTATGAATTCCTGGCACTCATTCTGGGGAATATAATAATGAAATATTCAATATAAAACTGCATAAAATGTGTCTGTTTGCCATCAAGTTTCCAATTCCTTTAAATGTGATTAAGGATTAGTAGGATTTAGAGAACAGTCTCAACTTTACCCTTTAGTACTACTTCACTGCCTCCTTCCTCTTATTACTTCCTGTTTTCATTAATATAGTTCTTAAGTACTTCCTTGCTGCTCCATACCTCCATCACTGACCTAAGGCAGTCCCTCATCATCTCACATCCTGACTGTAGTTATAATCGTCTACAAGTTTTCTAGGATTAAGATTCATACCTTCCCTAGTTCCCTCCACCATTTCCTTGCCACGGTGAGATTTTAACAATGGCACATGATGCATTCACTGCCTCATTTATAACCCTGAGTGGTCTTCTCATTATCCCCAGCATAAAATCACAACTCAAGGCCCTTCATGCTAGCCTCTGATTTACCATCACTTCCATCTCCATTCCACCTTGACTGACACTTCCACTCCAGCTATCATTAACTGGTAGTTTCCCAACTGTCTCGTTCTCTCTAATTTACTAAGATGGTTTCATATGTTATACTTCCTGCTTAGGATGCACTCTATTTATCTGTCTCAAACATTAACAGTCCTCCCAAGGCTCAGTTGTCATCTCCATTGTGATGTTTTGATAAGTGCTTTGATGATCGATGTGCATGCATGCATGCTAAATTGCTTCAGTTGTGTCTGACTCTTTTGTGACCCCGTGGACTGTCGCCTGCCAGGCTCCCCTGTCCATGGATTTCCCAGGCAGGAATACTGGAGTAGGTGCCAATTCTTTCTCCAGGGGATCTTCCTGAGCCAGGGATCAAACCAGGTCTCCTGCATTGGCAGGCAGATTCTTTACCGTTGAGCCACCTGGAAAGTCCTGATTTATTTTTAGGATTTAATTTTTTTTTTTTTCCAATACTGGATTTGGTCTTGCAGGAGTAAAGTACAGAAGCAGCACAAATCTGAAAAATCTTAACTTTCGAATTCCATAACAGTACAGAGAACTAAAGAAGTAAATTTTCAAAAATCTTCATGTAACAGAAAGGGATATTACATCCCTGCAGTTTTTCACATGGCATCTCTGGGTTTAAAGAATATGAAAAACAACCTTTTTGGTCTTATAAGGTAAAATCAAATGGCAAAAGTCCTTTGTTTAAAACAGAAAAAAGTTTAAAATGATCATGAAAAAAATGTTTTTAATTGAAAAAGTATTTTGGCTATTTAGCTTTCTGGTCCAAATCCTAAAATCTGTTTTCATAAGAAAAGATATGACTAATAAGTCAATAGTGTTACTTTTTCCCACAATAGTTCAGAATATCCAGTAATACTACTGATTGGTTTCTGGTCTTAATGGCTTTACTGTTGAACAGATAAGCTATTCTTAGTTTATTACAAATTATTTAAAGTACAAATGAAACATTAGCTTGGTAAAATTTGTAGTCTGGGAAGAACTTTAAAATGTTGAGCTGTTGGAATCAGAATCATAGCGATAGTATAAATATTGCTATTAATAGATCATTTAAATGTTTTACTTTGGTTTTCCCTTGAATACAGTTAGTAATATAATGCACCTGTTTGCTTCATCAATGCCAACAGGCAAAACTATGTATGGCGAAAGTTCAGCCCATCAGGCTACTTATAATTCTTTTTGATGGGGTCAAGGAGCTAAAATTGTGAACATTTTTAAAAACAAGAGTTGACATGTTCCTTTTTTGCCAACTTATTCAAAAATTTTTCTACAGGAATACTTAACTCTATCTGAGCATAGTACAAACTATTTCATATTCCCAAGAGCAAGTTCTTTGGATTGCTTTTAGAAGAAATGCCATTCATCCTTTTTCTAAAACACTTTCACCATAAGTATGTGAATGTCCAGGGACCAGGAGTGGTGGGAAATAGTGACATGTATCATATGGAAAACAGTCTCTAGCCCTGTATCAACATATCATTTTATCTGCTAACAGAGTAAGTGCTTTATAAACTTTAGTGGTATTGTTATTCCACATGGCTGGTTTATTTTTGGATTCTCTAAATGCAGTCCATCAGTGATTGATGTCATGTGTGGCCATAGGTTATTCTGGTTATTTAGAGAGAAAAAAAAAAAAAAAGTCCTCTGCTCAAATGCTCACCATTGGATAATTTAACTCTGAGGCAACTAAATATTTCTTTCTTTTTGGTTAAGAATGAAAATAATACACAAAACATCAGCTTCAACCTTTCAAACGGGATTATCACTTTTATTTTATTTCTCTAAATATCTTTACTTCTTTAAGACCTCTGAAAAGCAAGTATTCCTGAAGCATGTTGCAAATAAAGCAAAACAATGCTGTATCCCACTTACATACATTTAATAGACTGTAAAACTGATAGAGAATTAAATCTATACTTCTGTTAAAATTCTCCATATATAACATATATTTAATACAATTTAGAAATAATTTTGTATTTGTTAATGAAATGGCTAGTAATGGCTGAACACTGTAATTATTTTGCGAATTATACTTCTGTAGCTTATTTCTTTTGCATATTATCAGAGGACAATTAAAACATAAGAACAGGGAGACTTCCCCAGTGGTCCAGTGGTTAAGACTCTGCCTTCCAACGCAGAGGATGAAGGTTCCATAACTGGTCAGGAAACCAGGATACTGCATGCCCCAGGGTGCAACCTATTTTTTTTTAAACTAAAATAAACATGACACTGTAAATCAACTATATTTCAATTAAAATTAAAAATAATTAAGAACAGGAAAGTGATACATTTAAGAAAATATAAGTTTGAATGAACAAGATCTGGAAAAAGAAAAAAAGGAGCAATAACAAAGTTACAAAAATACAGTAGATTATGAAAAACATTACAAAATAAACACAAACTGCTAAAAAAAATTTATCCAACAAATTTGCTACACTACACTAGGTATTGGTATTGCCCTCTGATAAAAGAAATGTTCACATATTGAGTTATAGGGAAGTCTTCTGGCTTACGCATGAGTTAACTTGAATCTGATCTAACTAAAATAGTCTGTTTGTGGCCTATCAAACATACATTGCACATCTGCTTTAATTATTAGAGAAAATGACACATTGACCAAAGAATAAAGAATGTCCATGTTAAAAATAAAGATTAAATGCCTCTCTTCCTGGGACCCCAATGCTGGGCCTCCTTCAATGATAAGACTCCCTTCCCAGGTGCCAAGGCCACACTGACTTGCTGTGTATTTGCTGGACTGTTCTTTTTTCTGAAACCTTGAAGAAATGTATCCCTGACTTGTTTGATGTCCTTTGTTCTGACAAGATACAAAACTGTGCTGAAAATCCTGCATCTCCTGAACAGTTTCTCAGAGTCATCTGGGAAGTAGGCTTCTGGGCTGGTCCTCAGTTTGGCTCAAAAAATACTTTTTTCTATGTTTCTTATTGATTGTTTACTGACTATTTTCATGACACCTCCATCTTATTTCTTAACTCATTCCTTTTTGTGGTGTTTCTATTCAAGGAAATTATAGGATGACATTGTAAAAACTTTAAAAGTAACGAAAGATGATTGGGTAGAGACAATGAAAAACAAGTCATTTTTCTGGCAAGCCCTTTCATTTGTCTGATTTTATGAAGGCACTCTTTCGACTTTGAGCTATGTTATAACTTTGCAATTTATAGAAATGTATAGTAGTGCATGATAAAAAGCAAAGACCTCTTATTATTATAGGAGAATAATGTCACACACATTCCTTCAAAAGTATAATAGAAACTTCATTACAGTGATGATCACAGGATATACCACAGGAGAAAAGATGCCAAAATCGGCATGAAAAGAAATTCTAAGTTATTTGGTTGCATAGAATCAATCCTCTTTCCAGTTCAGATGGTACAGCTGACAAAATCACCCTCAACAGATTTGAAAAGCCCTGTCTGCTCAGCGTGCTTCTTTTCCTGTCTGACGCCCTCGGAGACTATGACACTGCCTCTCGACACCTTCAGTTAGTTTACCCTCCTCTGCGTGCTGTCTCCAGCCTTCAGCTAACTTCCTGAAGTTATGACTGCGTGTTAGCCACTCAGTCGTGCCCGACTCTTCGCGACCCCACAGACTGTAGCCCGCCAGGCTCCTCTGTCCATGGACGTCTCCAGGCAAGAAGACTGGAGTGGGCTGCGATGCCCTCCTCTAAACTGCTCTTGTGTGTGTGCGTGCGCAGTCACTTCAGCCCCGTCCAACTCTTTGAGACCCCATGGACTGCAGGCCACCAAGCATCTCTGTCCATGGGATTTTCCAGGCAAGAATAGTGGAGTGGGTTGCCATTTCCTCCCCTAGGGGAACTTTCTAACCCAGGGATGGAACCCAAATCTCCTGTGGCTCCTGCATTGGACGTGGATGGATTCCCACGGAACCACCAGGGAAGCTGCTCTTGAACAAGTTTAAAAAATCATTAACTTCAGTCTTGAGCTCTTTATAGATACTCAATCATTTAAACTGACAATATTTACCTGATGGATACATAAGCAAATGAATACATTTCTCTAATAATTAGGAGGTTTTTAAGCAGTATACTATGCTTGTTGGTGGTGTTTAGGCACTAAGTAATGTCCAACTCTTTTGTGACCCCATGGGCCTGGAGCCTACCAGGCTCCTTTGTCCGTGGAATTCTCCAGGCAACGGTACTGAGGTAGGCTGCCATTTCTTTCTCCAGGGGATCTTTCTGACCCAGGGCCTGAATCCGGGTCTCCTGTATTGGCAGGCGAATTCTTTACCATGGAGCCACCAGGGAAACCCATATTGTATGCCACTTTCCAACTACTCCTCTAGGAAATGTGATATTTTAAATGGTTTAGCTTCTCTACAAAAGGTATAGCAAGCTTTGCAAGTATTTGGTTTTAAGTTGTTTTCAATTATATATATATATATATTTTGAATGAATGTTAACATTATACTTTTAACAGCTAAAGTTTTTGCAATGTGAAAATTTTATTCCTACCCTGAGTTATTAAGTATGTTACATGTAACGAACACATAATTTCTTTTTAAACTCTTAGAACCATTTTGAGGATCAAGAGAAGTAAACTATTATAAAATATCTCCTTTTCATTTTGCCAAGAATACAAATCCTATCTGAAAAAATAAATAATACATTAAAAATACAGAAAATATAGACATTTCATTTTAGCTTTACCTCTAGAGGAAACCATATTGTCTCCTTAGTTTTGATTTAGGGCTGAACAGAATTGCCTTACATCATGTGGTTATGATTCTATCTAATTATAAGACTAAATTTACAAAATACAAAAAAAAGGGACTTTGATGTGCAAAGAGCTGTTCAAACTTTAGCAAGAAATGTTAAATATAATAAAAATGTAAACTCTACGGTTTATTTGAGTTTTAGTGTATACTAAATAAAAGCAAATGATTGCTAGATCACTTTTAACTTCAATGCTACTAACATTTATAAATACTGCTCCTCATTGTTTGCTGATTCTACTAACAAGAAGGAGGGCAAAAGCAAAATAAGAGTGTAAGAGAGAAGAAACAAAAACTATCATTTTATGCCTCACATTCTCAACATTTCGCACTGGCAAGGAAGAAGAATTTAAATGTATATTTTCTACAGACCAAATGGAATGATTAACATCTGCAAAAAAAGAAACTATCAATAAACTAATAGTTCATTAATTAAGGTCATACTTAGTTTTTATGTAAAGGATGATTATCTATTGGTTTTAAATAGAGCTAAAATCTAAATATCAACCAATACTAGATTAAAAATACTATGTGTACTGACCCCCTAGAAAGGTAAGGCTTACCTTGGTTAGCTCACACATAGTCCTAAATTCAAACTGAAAGTGAGCAGTGAATCTCAGAAGCTAGAGAGATTATATACCCCAATCAACCAAAAAATATTATTCTTGAGAGTAAATGAATAAACAGAGTAGATAAATAAATAAATTAATAAGAATTTCTCCCCTACCTATGTTAAACAAAATTGGGGATTTTCCATGATGTATGCAGTTACTTTCTAGAAATAGCATCGGAAAGAACACGGCAGGGCAGCACTTCTCAAACTATAGGGTATTTATGAATCACACAGAATTCTTGGTAGAAACGTAAATTTTGATTCTTTGGCTCCGGTGTGAGTGCTGAGATTTGGCATTTCTTCAAGCCCCCAGGGGATCCAGCATCACTGGTCAGAGGGACACTCTGAGAAGCAGTGCTCTGCCATTACTTCCCACGTGTGTCGGATGCTCAGTCGTGTCTGACTCTGTGACCCCATGGACTATACCCTGCCAGGCTCCTCTGTCCATGGAATTCTCCAGGCAAGAATACTGGAGTGGGTTGCCATTCCCTTCTCCAGGGGATCTTCCTGATCCAGGGATCGAAACTGAGTCACCTGTGTTTCTTGCATTTGGCAGGTGGATCTTTTTTTTTTTTTTAAATCACTGAGTCACTTGGGAAGCCCTTGTCACATAAAGTATTTACGCAACTGCACATAACATGGACGTTTAGATTGCACATGTATAATGATGGAGAAAATAAGGATCTTTTCCTTGGATAAGAACCATAAAATTAGACTGTCTCTTTTTAAAAGTTCTATCACATATGCAGCCCTCTTCCTGTACTGGCATCTCAACGGTCCCCTTTCTCTACAGTACTAGATCCATACAGGACACATTAGAAAAGGTATTAGGCACCCTTTTTGTGGAGGTGACCTACTACCCTTAGTCCCTGGTGGGGAATGCTGACTAAGGGCTTGAGCAACCAAGGAATCCTAAACGGAGGCTCTAAGTGTACATACTGAAAATAGTATCTCTATCTTCTTGGTAAACATTAATTGCCTTAACATATTTATCTAGATTTTGACATCAAGTACATTAAATTGAAATTTAAAATTGATGCACCAACCCTCCAATTTTTTTTTTTTTTTGCTCCATATATTTTGATTTCTAACCTGAGTTCAGAACTTCTACTCAGTCATTTCCTTGCTTTCCTTTTGCTACCCTTTCTCCATGTGCCTTTGGTAAAATTCCAACCACCTCCACACAAGGATGCAAACCAGAGATGTTAGAAACTTAAAGGGGGTGCTATGCACTCGAATTTTCCTCTTCGAGTGATACCTGGAAACAAGAGTGACTTTAAGTATGGGTACACTGTTCTGAATAAATATATGAAGTACCTATTACATTGAGTAGGCCACTCAAAATGGTCTTTGAGTGGATTCATGCATGCAAGAATAAAATATTTAGAGAAACAGATTCTGTCTCGCCGAGAAGCAATATTCAAACCAAATATTTGCTACTTATATGACTTCATTGCCAAACTGTTTCCCAGTTTCCTTCACTTGCAAAAGATTCAGATGGCTAATTTAGTGACCATTATGGTTTGGCTTCAGACCAAGTTTTATGGAGTCTGTCCACTGGCTTATCTGAGAGTTCTCAAGTGCAGTCTGCAGACTGAGCAGAAACACATCCTGAGACACAGAGAATCCTTGGCCATCTCCAAAATAAAACCAGGAGTTTCAATGCCTTTGCAACAAAAATCTGCCAGACATTTTTATTGTCAAGATAGCACTTTGCTTAACGACTTGTAGGGATAACATCCTTGATAAGCATTTATCACACGAATGAATGCCAAACTGGTACAGCTTACTCTCTCATAAGAGCAATGATCACGTCTTATTTTGTTGTGCACAGCCAATATAAAACATGTGTTTCTCATTTATTAGGATATCAACAAATGCTTGTGAATGAAAATACACAATAGCCTTAGGTTTATACCATTTTACATTCATTTTCAAGATGAATTAAATATAGGATCTCCTCACCAGAGAGGAACATAACACCATTTTGATAACCTACTATATACTGTCTTTTTTTTTCGTAGGCGTGACCAGTGAATGGGTATGGACTGTAAACTATAGGCAGATGGAGAAAGCCCAAGTGGGTGTCTCACCCCATATGATAGACTGATTTCAGACCATGTACAAGAGCACCTGAAAACTCACTTCTTCCATGTAGCTTTTCAACGACTGTCCTCCACTGACCGCTTCTCCCTAGAGGCAGAGAGGAAAAGAGGTTGAAAAAGTCAGAAGGAGAAAGAAGAAAAGAAGAGTCATGAAAAGTAGTAGAATCTGGGAGCAACACTAAATCTATACTATTCCCCCACCACTTCTTTTGGTGGTTGTTGTTTAGTTGCTAAGTCATGTCTGACTGTTTCACAACCTCATGGAGTGTAGCCCACCAGCCTCCTCTGTCGATAGGATTTCCCAGGCAAAAATACAAGAGTAGTCGCCATTTCCTTCTCAAGGCAATCTTCCCAATCCAGGAATCAAACCCTCATCTCCTGCACTGGCAGGCGGATTCTTTACCACTGAGTCACCAGGGAAACCCCACCTCAGTTGATACTTGTGGGGTCAACCGTTTGACAAATTCTGGCTTGGAAGGAAATAATTTTTTCAAGGCAAAAATATATCTTTCAGGTGGATTTTAGGTCACATAAAGAAATAGCACCTAGTGGAGCTATAATAACTACACCTTAGGCGTTAGTCACTCAGTCATGTCAAACTCTTTGACCCCATGAACTGCAGCCCACCAGGCTCCTCTGTCCATGGGATTCTCCAGGGAAGAATACTGGAGTAGGTAGCCATTCCCTTCTCCAGGAGATATTCCTGACCCAGGGATCGAACCCAGGTCTCCTGCATTGTGGGCAGATTCCTTACCATCTGAGCCACCAAGGACAACTTAGGACTGAATGCTAAATGACTAGCATCCAAATTTCTCTTAGTAACTTTATAAATATGTACTTAAAACTAGGCTAATAAAAAGTCACTAATTCTGTATTCAATAAATCTGTGTGAAGACCTAACATTATATAAATATATGTGTAACAAGTCATATAAAAGTTATACATATATACACCTATATACATAACTATATGGAAGTACAGTTGATTTACAATATTTTGTTCATTTCAGATGTACAGCAAAGTGATTTAGTTTAGAAAAAGATATATTTCTATACTTCATGGCCAGAAACATTTGGAAATAAATTATGGGATACCACGAAATGATAAATTCTAGGACATCATGTGTGTTTAAACGATAACTAAATAAATATGAATAAAGCTTACATTTGTTTCTATAACTTTTCAAAGACCCTCCTTTTTAACTTTTCAAGGCTCTCGTATGCATGATCTTATTTGATTGATTTTTTTTTACTACAACTTGAGGGTAAGGCATCCTCAGGCCAAATTCGATCCATAAAGAAATTGAAGGCAGGGCTGCAGACAGCAATGCTTAAAGGCCAGGTGCCAAAAAGGCATTGCTGGGTCTGGAGTCAACCCTGACACTCTTACACCTTGCTGAAATGAAAATTCTAAAATGAAAAACTAAATTCACTTTAGTTTTTTTAACAAATGGTGATATGAGACCCAGCTTCAACCCCTGGGTTGGGAAGATCCCCTGGAGAAGGGAATCGCTACCCATTCCAGTATTCTTGCCTGGAGAACCCCATGGACAGAGGAGCCTAATGAGATACAGTGCATGGGATTGCAGAGAGTCGGACATGACGGAGCAACTAACACTCTCACAGCTTCGCATACTCCAAAGCACTTTCAGAGGGTTTAAAAAAAAAAGAAGCTTCTTCTTTATTTTTTTTCCCAAAACAAAAATTAATCTAGGAATAAAGTTCTGGGATTCTTTAGAAATCACAGATGGGGTCATATATTTTTTTCACAAATTATGGTTTTCACAAGCAAAAAAATAATATGCTGTAGTTTAAATGTTTTCAAATGCTTCCAAGCTTGTGGGATTTTTTTAATGGATAAGGTAATGAAAGAGATAGGATACTTATATTTATTTAAACTAAAGCATAAACTGTTAGGAAAAATCAAATCCATATATATCCCCCCAAACTGTGAGAAATTTAATCAAAGCAGGCAGACAGGGCTGGAAACTTACTTCAGATAAACTGCTTTTTACAGTTGAATTAACTATACTATCTCCCCTCATTTGGACAACTGGTCTAGAAAGAATGCTGTGGGTTCTTCCAGTTTGGCTCTTCCTCCTGACAGAACCAGTGCATTTCTGCCAATACTCCTTTCCTCTTTGCCTGTGCTGTTGGGGTGAGAGGCATGCGTGTGTGCTAAGTCACTTCAGTCGTGTCCAACTCTGCAACCCTATGGGCTGTAGCCCTCCAGGTTCCTCTGCCCATTGAATTATCCAGGCAAGAACACGAGTGGGTTGCCATGCGCTCCTCCAGGGGATCTTCCTCACCCAGGGATCTAAGCCATGTCTTTTCTCTCTTGCCTTGGGAGGCAGGTTCTTTATCACTAGAGGCACCTGGGAAGCCCAGGGATGAGAGAATGAGATGGCAAATGGTTTGGAATTAGATAGAGACCTGCCTTTTGGAAGCGCCAACATCTAAGGCCTAACAGTGAGATGCTGGAGAGCAGTCCCTAGGTGCTTGCTGAAAAGAGCAATTTGTTTTCCTTGGATCTGCAATGTGGTTGTTTTCCCCCATTGTCTGGAAACTTGCAGAATCAGGGCTAGACCTGGTGATGACTGAGGGCTTTCTTGATGACCAGATGTAAGAAAAGCACTATGTACCCTTCAGGGTTTTGCTTTCCTTTTCCAACAGTGCCAGGTCCTTTTGAATATCTACACCAGAGAAAAGTGAGCAACCCACACAACACGATTTGTTTCAAAGGCCACACAGATTGGAGTCTGGCTGTAACCACCTCTCCGATCACTGACATGGGTAGCACTGATGAATGAGGAGCATGAAGTAAAACACTTCAAGAGGAAAACAGAGGGAATGGGTCTTTTGAGAGAGGATGATAAATATGGCACAGAGCCAAGTGAACCAGATAACGAACAAGACATCAGAATCTCTAAGTCTTGGGGTCAGAGGAGATGGCACTGGTTAGGAGGTTTGATTCAACAAGTCTGTCCTCGGTTCCCCATTTCCAACATAGCGCTGCTGCCATGCTGACTTTCTTCCTTACCCTACTGGTGGTGCGAATGAAATAAAACCACTCCCAAAGCACAAGGCTATCAACTTCGGTCATCTTTTAAAGAACTGGCATTTTAGATATCAAGGCATTCTAAGAACATAATATGATGTTAATCACCTGGAAATGAATCAAAAGTACCTAAATGCAATTTCCCTTGAAAAAAGCAAAGAGAAGAAAGGGGATAGAAGGGAGGCAGACTGGGGCGTGTGAAGGAAAGAAAGGGCAGAATACATGGAAACTGTGCCTAAAAAAAAAAAAGGAAGAAAAGGTATTTCCTGAAATGTGGTTTCAGTTATCATGAATCTTAATATAACCAACAGTTGAGATAAAAATGCTTTGAATGTGAATTACAAAATATATTATAAACTCAGCGAAAGGAAGAAAAGAGGCTGATATGATTACTGCTTAACTTATGACACAGGATCACGGCTGTTAAGCGATGGAAGGCTCTTGTCACTCTCCTAGCTTTTTTTCCAATTAAGGAAGCATTCTTAGTGAGATGGAATATTCTAGAGACAGAGCTAGGATTAGACTCACACTCTCCCAAATCTATCACCATTTTCCATCATACAAGACTGGTCTTGTTTCTATCAGTAGGTATTTCCTGTTCCTCTCTTACTAATCTTTAAACAAAATATGTACAGACTTGCACTTGCATATAGGGTACATTTATTCTCAAACATTTTATGTCTAATACCTCTGGTATTCATTTCCTTCAGAGAAAGTTCCAAGAGAACCCTACTGCCACCAGAATGTTCTTTCTTCCCACCTTTTTTTTTCAAATGAAACTAAAAAATAATTTTAATACAGAGGAAACTCTCTTAAGAAGTACCTGGGGGTACTTATAACCCACAGAATGGGAGCTCCATATAAACGGCAAAGGCATTTCTGAACCTAAGGGACCCATGACACTTTACTCTTTTGTTTCAAAAGTGTTTATTAAGCACCTATTCTTTGCCACACAATTTACCAGGCTTGGGGACAAAGAGGTGAATAAGAACTAATCCCTACCATAGAGAGTTTACCTTGAGAAAACAGATCTACAAGTTATCAGAAGATAGAGCAGAAGTTATTTACACAGATAAGCCCAAGGTGCTGTAGGAAAATAATAGGAGGAAAGGGCAGCTTGTCTTTCATTTATTAAACAAGCATGTTTTGAGAATGTCTACGTGCTGGGAACTCTTATGACCACTTGATACATAGGATGAAGGAGTCAAAGGAGAAAGATTAAAACTGAGCAAATTATTTTTAAGCTTAGTCCTAAAGACTTAGTAGATTAGCCAGATGAAGGAACTGAATAAGGAAGAGGACTCATACCAGGCAGAAGGAAAATTCTCTACAAGGGCCCAGATACAACATAGCAACTACCTGAAGCCACAAGTATTACAATGAAAATCACCAATACACTATGCACTGAAATATATATTGTATTTTGAGACAGATATTAATATCACAACATTTCCTAATTTTATACTATACTTTCCTGTAATATAACTGCTAATTAAATGGTTATGTGTTGTGTGTGTGTGTGTTATTTGTTTGTCTTTTGGCCATGCCAACAATGGATGGAAACTGGGCCCCCTGCAGTGGAGGCAGCAAGTCCTAACCACTGGACTGCCAGGGAATTCCCTGTTGGGTTTTCTAAAGTGTATTACACGCGGTTACTGAATTTGTGGTAGATGATAAAAAGATTGAAGTTCAACTTTCCAAACTTCAGCAAATTTGACAACAGGCAGTGAGCTAGGTCTAATGTGTAAAAAACTGGGTGCCACAGTTTAGAAAATAAAAAATTCTGGGCAAGTTCTGAAGTCTTTTATATCACTGATTTAGTCAATAAATTAATAGCTAACTTGTGTTTTCAGACTTAAATATATGAACAGATGTTCTTTCTAATTGATCCCAATGTTTTTTCATATTGTTGAAAATTA
Source organism: Muntiacus reevesi (assembly GCF_963930625.1). NCBI lineage: Eukaryota > Metazoa > Chordata > Mammalia > Artiodactyla > Cervidae > Muntiacus > Muntiacus reevesi. The sequence goes on from NC_089260.1 coordinate 46,275,469, forward strand.
TTTTTTATGAAACTTTGTTTACAGTCTCATGAACAAATATAGCATCAGTACAGATCCTCTTTGTCTGAAAATGACAGTGCATACCTGGCAACAGTGAGCCAGACTGATATACTCTAGGAAATTCATTGTATTCTAAAGAAAAATAAAGTCCTTTGGACATCTAGAAAAACCTATTGCATGATTTACAAGGGGAAAACTTAGATTATCATTAGACTTAAACAGCAGTGATTTATAACAGTAGAAAAATGAAGTAATATATTTAAGATGCTGAAGTTTCCTTCAAAATGTGAGCCCAGTAATCCAATGGAGAGTGATTCAGAAAACCAAAATGCCTAGATCTAAGAACAGATGGTGAGCATTAACTATAGTTATCTGTCCTAAGACCACAAGACAGCTGAAAAGCAGAGAATATATTATGCATTGGCTATATACTCTTGACAATGTGGATTTTGTACAACTATTAAAAAGTTGGGGAGAGAATAGAAAAGGTAAATGCATTTTTTTCAGTATTTTATATTGGTAGATAGGCTGATATTTTTATCTTGAGACTCCTGTATATAACACGGAATAAAACAAATGAGTTATTATGGAATATTTTAAATTCCAATATCACCTTTATCATTGAGAATTGTTGGTATGGAAAAAAGGAGATAAAGCCATAATACAAAAAGAGTTTAAATTTAAGTTTTAGCACTCTCTGCTTTGAATTGAAAGTGTCAATGTGAACTAACTGTCCACTCAAAGGCACTGGAAACAGGGCTTCCCTGGTGGCCCAGCGGTAAAGAATCTGCCTGCCAAAACAGGAGACATGGGTTTGTTCCCTGGTCTGAGATGATCCCACATGCCATGGAGCAACTGAGCCCGTGCACTCCAATTACTGAGCCCGTCTCTAGAGCCCAGGAGCTGCGACCATTGAGCCCACATGCCACAACTGCTGAAGCCTGAGTGCCCGAGAACCTGTGCTCTGCAACAAGAGAAGTTGCTGCAACGAGAAGCCAGAATACCACACCTTGAGGGTAGCCCGTGCTTGCAGCAACTAGAGGAAGCCTGTATGAAGCAGTGAAGACTCAGCCCAGCCAAAAATAAATAAATAAATAAATATTTTTAAAAAGACACTGGAAATAACAACTCAGGAGCAATGAGGATCCCTGGTATCCAGATTGTGATCTGGAAACATCAGTCCTCACTAAAAGAAACTAGGATTTTTCAAAAAAAAAAAAAGGTTGATCCCATATTTGGGGCAGGATACATACCATATTAGCTTGGAATACCTTGTCCTACCCAATAGCAAGCCAGCTATCAGAGACTACCAGGGGTAGGATGGAATGACCCACAAACAAATGCGAGGAAGCTTAAAGAAGGAATTATTTATTTTCATCATCTTGAAATCTAGCAAGTAAAGGAGAGAAATCAAGCATGTATCCTTACCTTTCTTAGGAGAACTGTATTCCTGGCCAATCACATAGTAACTTGAGAGAAAGGGTCTCTTAGCAAAAGCATTCCAACAATAAATACAAAAGGAAGTGATGAAATTAAAACATCATCACCTTTCAGCTATCGATGAATAAACAGATATTGGTATCAAGCATCTATGGCTGCTAAGATGATAACATGAAAAAAAAAAAAACCCAACAACTAGATATTATGTGTCTCCTCTAATCACGCCAAAGAGGAGTTTTATCCAGTTTCTGGATAAATACAGGAAAATACAGAGAACTGAAGAGCCCATTGAATTGCACCAAGAGTATGAAGTTAGCAAAATTCAGACTGAAGAAAATCTGACAGGTCAAGTGGCCAGGGTTCTTTAACAGATAAATTGTAAGAAAATGTAAAAAATGGAAGAGTAATATAAAGTTTAAAAAAGACTTCAGCAGGGCAAGGGAAGGTGGGGTGAACTGGGAGATTGGGATTGACGTAAATATAACAGCATGTAGAAAGCAGGGAACTAATGAGGACCTGCTGTAGGGCACAGAGAACTTGACTCAGTGCTCCGTGGTGACTTAAATGGGAAGGGAAAAAAAAACAGGGATATATGTTTATCTATGACTTATTCACTTGGCCATACAGCAGAAAATAACACAAAACTGTAAAGCAACTATATTCCAATAAATTAAAAAAGAGAGAGAGACAAAGACATACCTGACTTTTGAAAGTCGGTGAGGTTAACAACAGGGGCTTCCCTAGTGTATCAGATGGTAAAGAATCTGCCTGCAATGAGGGAGAGCTGGGCTTGATTCCTGGGTTGGGAAGATCCCCTGGAGGAGGGCTTGACAACCCACTCCAGCATTCTTGCCTGAGAATCCCCATGGACAGAGGGGCCTGGTGGGCTACAGCACAGTGGGTCACAAAGAGTCAGACACAACTTAGGGACGAAGCGCACAAAAGGGTAACTGTAGTGTCAAAGACTGCACGTTTAGGGCTTCCCAGAGGGCGCGGTGGTAAAGAATCCACCTGTCAAAGAAGGAGATGTAAAAGACACGGGCTTGACCCATGGGTCAGGAAGATCCCCTGGAGTAGGAAATGGCAACTCACTCCAATATTCTTGCCTGGGAAATCCCACGGACAGAGCCTGACGGGTTACAGTCCATGGGGTCACAAAGAGCTGGACACAACAGCACAGAGCATGACGCACATTTAGGTGATAAAGCTACTTTAGAGCACAAGTTGGTCATTATAAAAGTTAGAATAGTTTTTATTTGTGGGGAGAGGCAGAAGCTGCGATTGGAAGAGGGTATACTGAAAGGATACCTTAGTTGTCTGGCAAAGTGTCATTTCTTGATTTGAGTAATATTCTCATTATAAAAGTAATTAAGCCATATATGTGAGTGATTTTCTTTATTTGTGTTTTGTAATGAAAAGATATTTTAAAATAAACAGCCATTTCTAATATTAAACTATATTGTTACAAGCATAACTGTAAGGTCCAACTAAAACTCTTAAAAAATCAGAATGAAATGTTGTAAAGTTCTATTTATTGCTGGCTTTACCTACGTGGTGACATACCCAATTCCCCATTTAAGCTAAATCTTTTGTTCTATGTAAAGAGGTAATTATTGGTTATATATCTAGAAAAGCAGTTAAAGGACACTCTTATTCTGATTCAATCTTAAGCTAATCTAATTATAACACTGACCTCATAAAAATCGGTTGGCAATTTTGATTTTTACCATTTGAAATAATTAAGCCTTTAAATTCTGTTCCATTAAGCTTTTAAAAAAATCAATAGATGTCACTCGGGAATCTGTAAAGTACCTGTATAAATTCTCTGAGGTCAGTGGAAAACGAATGTCAGTCTCATAATTTAAACCAAACATACAATGTGTTCTTTTAAAATTAAATTAACCTGTGTCTTTGCAAAATGCCTAAATGGCTAAGGTGACCAACTTCCTGAACTGTGACTCAGATGGGAGCCTGCAAGAAAACTGATATCCAAGGCTCATGAAATACCAAGATGTTAGGTCTCTCTTGTTCTCAGTTCATGTTTCCTTAATTTAAAAAAATGATCAGTGTTTTTGATAAGCAATAATACTCGGCATTTCTCCACACTGAGGGAAACATATTTCTATAACCAAGAGAAATATGTTTGCATGGACCCAATCTTGGACACAATTATATGGACACAATCTTGTGCTGGTTTCTTTTAACATATGTCTATGATTTTTTCATTCAACAATAAAAAAAAAGATCAGTTGCACAGCTTAGACACCTTTGAAAATTTTAATACACATTAAAGGGCTACAGAATAACTTAAACATTGGAAGAAAAATGAAAAGTTCATTGTAGGAAAAATCTTGTAAATAAATGTAGGTAGTATAATGCAGAAGTCCATTTGAAACTTAACACATTTATTTGAAAAGGGCTAAATGTGTTTTTTTTTTTTTTTAATTTTTGAACTGATTCCTTACATAGTCCAAAGAGCATATCAGCAGAATTAAGGTCCAAACCAAATAAACCAAATGCATGAATTAACATTATCTAGCTTGTCACAAACTCGACAACTGATGTCATCAGCAGTGTCACTAGGACAGTTGTGACACGCTTGAGGGAAATGCGTAGAAACAGCATCAACTGTCCAAGAAACAGAGATGACCTCCAAATAAATCAGAGAAATGACTTGGATGGGAAGATAAAAGAGGTCTTTAACTGACTCAAAATATCACAGTATTACCTCTGAAAGTTTACCTATTGTTTCTAGGATAATTTGAAAAGGCAACTCTCACAAGTGTGTCCAAACTCAGCACTTGTGTTTAATGTACTACAGTATTTCTTTTGCTTAACATTCTGAGTTCAATCCCTGGGTCGAGAAGATTCCCTGGAAAAGGAAACGGCAAGCCATTCCAGTATTCTTGCCTGGAGAATTCCATGGACAGAGGAGCCTGGTGAGCTACAGTCCATAGGATCACAAAGAGTCGGATATGACTGAGCAACTAACGCACACACACAATATGGGTTTAATGCGGGCTGGCCACTGGACTAAGATTTGGCAGTTTTTTTTTTTTTTTTTTTGGCTGAGTCACACAACATGTGGGATCTCAGTTCCCAGACCCCAGGAATGGAACCTGTGCCCCTTGCATTGGAAGCACGGAGTCTTAACCACTGGACCACCAGAGAAGTCCCTAAGACTTGCCTAGATTCTATGTATTGTTGGAAAGAGGCTAAAGGTGGTAACCTCCTAAACAGGCAAGAGTACAGTGTTTGGAGTCAAGCAAATAAGTGTTCAGACATCAGTTGTGCCGCTTATGCCTATGGGCTTTGGACAAGTTACATAAAACCTTCCCTGGGCCTCAGTTTCCTCATCTGTAAATGGTGACAACACCATGGACTGTCACCATTATTAATTAGGATAATAAGTAATAGCACTAGCATTAGGAGGTTTTTAGTAAAAGAAAGAGAAAACCAACCATATACTATGTAAGGTAGGAAAACTAGGAATATGCTTAATTCTTCAAGAATATAGCTGGGTGGTGTGTGGTAGAATGGATAGAGATATGGGGATTGACATATATACACTAATGATACTATGTATTAAAGAGATAACTACTGAGGATCTACTGTATTGCACAGGGAAATCTACTCAATGCTCTGTGGCGACATAAATGGGAAGAGAAGTCAAAAAAAAAATAAAAAAGAGGAAATATATGTATTTGTATAGCTGATTCACTTTGTTGTACAGTAGAAACTAGCACAATATTATAAAGCGACTACACTCCAATAAAAATGTTAATTAAAAAGAATATAGCCAGCAAGGGAACCTGACTATGGGGAAATCAGATGCTACTTTTTAACTTATCTATTCTTATTTTCATTCTCATTAAAAGTCACTTTAAAAGAATCTTGCACTTTCAATTATAGGTAATTTCTGACTGACTTCAAATATAAATAAATTTTCAGCAGTAAATTCAAGGGTAAATGAAGGTTGACTGATGGTGAAATGAACTGTCAAAGTGTTAGTCAATCAGTCATGTCCCCGTTTTTGCAACCCCATGGACTTTAGCCCACTAAGCTCTTCTGTCCATAGGATTCTCCAGGCAAGAATACTGGAGTGGGTTGCTATTCCCTTCTCCAGGGGATCTTCTTGACCCAGGGACTGAACCCAGGTTTAGCTGCATTGCGGGCAAATTCTTTACCATCTGAGCCACCAGGGAAGCCCAATGGTGAGATTAAAAAGGACTTTAAAAAGCCTATAACATCAGAAGGAGAAAGAAGCAAGTAATACAAGTCAAGGGAAATGAATTGATAAGAAAAGGAGTGAGCCAGCATCCTTAACAGGACTTTGCTCCTGACCATCTATTCTTCTTCAACTTAAGACCCTCCCCAAACTGCTAGCATATTGAAAAACCTCTACACACTCCCATCAGTCAGTTTCTGTTTTTCACACTATTTCCTTCCCTCCTTCTTCCTGTCCTGCCATCCCTCCTCAGCCATCCTTCTGTGCACCCTTTCATGCCCTCTTCCTGATGCCACTTCAGTTCAATTCAGTTGCCCAGTCATGTCCAACTCTTTGTGACACCATGGACTGCAGCATACCATGCTGCCTTATCCATCATCAACTCCTGGAGCTTGCTTGAACTCTTGTCCATCAAGTCAGTGATGCCATCCAACCATCTCATCCTCTGTCGTCCCCTTCTCCTCCTGTCTTCAATCTTTCCCAGCTTCAGGGTCGTTTCCAATGAGTCAGTTCTTTGCATCAGGTGGCCAAAGTATTGGAGCTTCAGCTTCAGCATCAGTCCTTCCAATAAATATTCAGGACTGATTTCCTTTAGGATTGACTGGTTTGATCTTGTAGTCCAAGGGACTCTTAAGAGTCTTCTCCAACACCACAGTTCAAAAGCATCAATTCTTTGGCGCTCAGCTTTCTTTATAGTCCAACTCTCACATCCACACATGGAGGCCACCTACTCCATGTGTAAGAAGATCCTACTCTCAACAAGTAAGAAGATCCTCCTCTCAACAAGTCCAAGTTCGGTGCCACTGCTTCAGCAGGACTTTCCTGACCCGTGTGTTTGAGTTGCCCCTGCCCACATGCCATGTGTTCCCATGATACCTACAGTTAGAGAGTAAGCCATGCTGACTGCCTGGGCCTGGAGTCATCTTTCCTGGTGGTCCGGCGGTTAAGACTCTATGCTTCCAATGCAGGAGGCACCAGTGGGATCCCCAGTCTGGGAAATGAGATCCAACAGGCCTCATGCCTTGTTCTTGTATCCCTTCCAGTTCTACACTGTAACTTGGCATAAAAAGGAGAGCAGGAAGGCAGTGCTGGCCCCAACTTCATGTCATTTTGCACCTTTTCTCTCTTGTTTGCCCCACTGAACCACAATGGTCTTCATGAGTCCTGTGTGGATATCCCTGCTTGCATCTCCAAGCTCGTTTACACCCTCCCAAAATGTCTGTCTCGTGTCTACTCTTAAAACTGAACTCTTGGGAAAGATGGACTAGGGGAAAGGGGACCATGAAGATCCAGGCAGTGAGTTTAGAATAATTTGGGCAGCAGATTCCAGGATCCTGGTACTTAGCACGTGGTCAGGCTCCAGCTGGACATGTCTCCTGGACACAATGAACTGCTTTTCCCAGGCAGAAGGGCACAGCCTTGGCTGGTTGATGAGAGCACTGAGGCTGTCTGACAGCAATCGCACTAACTCTTCACTGTCGAACATTTAGCGCAGGGCTTGGCATCTACAAGTTATTCCCAAATATTTATAGAATGAATAAGCATTATTTTAAAGAAGCACACATTTTTCATTTAAGGGGTTAAATAATTAAAAGGGAGTAGAAGATGTGGTTAGAAGCACAGAAAGACAAAGACATTGTGGAAAAGTTTCAAACATTTCAGAAATGACAGAATTGGAAACTCCTGTAGCCAGACATAGGGAGAGAGGTCACATTTAGATTTATTTAAGATTCACAGAAAAAAAAAAGAAAGAAAGTGGGCTTCCCCAGTGGCTCAGAGGTTAAAGCGTCTGCCCGAAATGCGGGAGACCTGGGTTCGATCCCTGGGTCAGGAAGATCCCCTGGAGAAGGAAATGGCAACCCACTCCAGTATTCTTGCCTGGAGAATCCCATGGACAGAGGATTTATTTAAGATCCACAGAAAATACAGCCCGAATATGAGCTAGAGATAAGATATTTTAAAAACACAACATTGTAAAACAATTGTTGTTTTTTATCGTTTAGTCACTAAGTCATGTCTGACTATTTGCGACCCCATGGACTGTAGCCTGCCAGGTTTCCCTGTCCATGGGATTTCCCAGGCAAGGATACTGGAGTGGGTTGCCATTTCCTCCTCCAGGGGATCTTCCTGACCCAGGGATCACACCCATATCTCTTGAATTGGCAGGCAGATTCTCTACCACTGAGCCATCAGGGAAGCCCTAAAGTAATTATACTCTACTACTAAAAAGCCTCTTGATGAAAGTGAAAGAGGAGAGTGAAAAAGTTAGCTTAAAGCTCAACATTCAGAAAACTAAGATGATGGCATCTGATCCCATCACTTCATGGCAAATAGATGGGGAAACAGTGGAAGCAGTGTCAGATTTTGGTTTTTGGGGCTCCAAAATCACTGCAGATGGTGACTGCAGCCATGAAATTAAAAGACGCTTACTCCTTGGAAGGAAAGTTATGACCAACCTAGATAGCATATTAAAAAGCAGAGACATTACTTTGCCAACAAAGGTCCATCTAGTCAAGGCTATGGTTTTTCCAGTGGTCATGTATGGATGTGAGAGTTGGACTGTGAAGAAAGCTGAGCACCGAAAAACTGATGCTTTTGAACTATGGTGTTGGAGAAGACTCTTGAGAGTCCCTTGGACTGCAAGGAGATCCGTCAGTCCATCCTAAAGGAGACCAGTCCTGGGTATTCATTGGAAGGACTGATGCTGAAGCTGAAACTCCAATACTTTGGCCACCTCATGCAAAGAGTTGACTCATTGGAAAAGACCCTGATGCTGGGAGGGACTGGGGGCAGGAGGAGAAGGGGATGACAGAGGATGAGATGGCTGGATGGCATCACCAACTCGATGGACATGAGTTTGAGTAAACTCCGGGAGTTGGTGATGGACAGGGAGGCCTGGCGTGCTGTGATTCATGGGGTAGCAAAGAGTTGGACACGACTGAGCAACTGAACTGAACTGAACTGAATGAATAAATAAATAAAGATTGACTATTTGTTTTGAGTTGGATAATGGCTTCAAAACAGAGACAGACAAAAATAAACTGAAGATAGAAGAATAACAAGAAAGGGGTGAGACTCAATGAAATCGCCCATCAAAAAGTGGGACCTCCGTCCCACCAGCTACAGTGGTCTGAGAAGAGAGCCACGACAAAGGTTTTTCTAGGATGGATACAATGTTTTGTAGTGTGATTACTACCAAGAAAGCTTGATAAAACTTAGAGAAGAAACAAAGTAGGAAAAGATGCAGAGAAATCTGTCTATTGAAGGTATCACAACTGTACTCTGCTCACTACAACATGTACCAAATCCCGTCAGCCTAGTTTCACATTTTTTTGTAAACTAGAGAATGATGGCAGAGTTTATACAGATCACCTAACATCCAACAATCTTAAAAAAGGCAATACAGATGCTTCATTAAATCTAAGACCAGGCACAGAGTGTGGAGTTCGTGATTCTGCCCTAAGTCTCTTTGATGCAGTAGAGTTTTCTCTTTATGGCATAAAACCATTGTCCCCTTGGGACCGAGAGCTCCAAAATGTTCTATAGGAAGAAATTTCCGTTAATTCCTAGTCCAAAAGAGTGAATTTAATGTGCCTTACAGAACAAAGCTAACTCTGAGGCCTCGAAAACGGCCAAACCACATTATAGAGGGTAAGAAGATACCTTCCATTCTCATGAAGGTATGCCCATCTTTAGAACAAAGTTCAAAGCAAACATCTTTTGAAGTCTTACTGAACACGACTGAACATTGAGGTTTATTACAATGTTTTTGCATGTGTTTGCATTTTGTGAAAACAGCTAGATCAGAAGCAGCGGAGCCAAAAAAGATTTCCTGCCAGGTCTGGGAATCTAAAAGCCAGAAATGTCAAGAGAAAAAATAATTCTTATAACATGTGTAGCCTAATTTTACACACTTTCAATGTTCATTGAGATAAACACTTGAAATCCTGGATATATTTTGACAATGAACTTCAGAGCCAAATATTTAGCCCTGTCTCCAAACCATGGCAATATTGCAGGTTAGAAGTTAAATGTAACTCATCTTAGAGTCACTGCCAGTTAGTTAAATATATCACTTTATTTAGTAGTAAAACCAAGTCATGAAAAAGCAGCCTCTACATTTTTAAAGATCACAAGTCTTCTGGGTTACAGATCTCTTGACTCTTGTAGAATGCCCTTTGAAGCTCAGAGAAGACACAAATCAAGTTAATCCAGGCACCTGCCATGCAGAGTTTTGCCTTAGAATATTTGAGGACTCTGAACACTCATCTGGCAGAACACCAGACTCAGGGCTGACTGCCACGTACAACCAAGCAGACTGCCTCAGCCAAGGAGGCCAGTGGAAGCACATGTTGGCCTCTTTTGTAAACAAGAAAGGGCTTTGACGGCAAGTGACTTAAAACAAGGGACTTCCCTGGTGGCTCAATGGTAAAGAATCTGCCTGCAATGCAGGAGACACAGGTTTGATCCCTGGGGTCAGAAGATTCCCTGGAGTAGGAAATGGCAACCCACTCCAGTAGTCTTGGGAAATGTCCTGGGAAATGCCATGGACAGAAGAGCCTGGAGGGCTACAGTTCATGAGGTCACAAAGAGTCAGAAAGACACACACAGACCAAGCATATACATCTCTGTACTCAATCCTCACAATATTCTTGTGAAACAATTATCTCTATATTACAGATGAAGAAACAGATTGAGAAAATTCAAAAATAGAGCTGAACCTCAAATCCTATGTTCTTGAAGCCTATGCTCTTTCTAGAACACAGTAAATGAAATCAACCATTGCTTTAGTCAAATTAAATGCTTAATCTGTGACAGATATTGCTGTAAGCACCTACCTGAACTCCTAACTCAGTTTTCTGTCCATTAAGTTAGGCTGATTATTTTCAACTTCTTGGGTTTGCTAGTCCAGGGCCAGTCCAATAGATTATTTACACTAAATATTGTATATGTATGGGCTTCCTTGTTGCTTAGCTGGTAAAGAATCTGCCTGCAATGAGGGAGACCTGGGTTTGTAAATTTTATATGTATATTATATTGTATATGTAAATGTATATGTCTACATAGAATTTTTAAAGTCATGCTTTATTCTAAAGCTCTGGCATTCTTCTTGGAAATGCAAATAGTTAAAGCTAAAATAATTGGGTTTTATTTTTATCATTACTATACAGAATGACAACAAAGTGACTGCTCTGCCAGTCTTACTGAGAATAGTCACAGGAAAAGTAAGTAGAAGTTCTATAGGCTCTACTGAGTTTAGAACCACTTTCCACCTTTGAGCAAAGTCATGGCCATTTGTTAATGAAGCCTACGTATCAAATATAATCTAGTACTTAAATAGATGAGACTATAAGAACAGTACAAGAAAATAGCCTAAGCACAATTTACATCACCGATTCAATGGACATGAACTTGGGCAAACTCCAGGAGATGGTGAGGGACAGGGAGGTCTGCCATGCTGCACTCCATGGGGTCACAAAGAGTCGGACACGACTTAGTGACTGAACAATAACAACAGTTTGCATGTTCTGTGTGATCTCTGCTTAGAGTAAAAAGAAGCGCAGTTCTGAAAGGCCTCCAGGTTCCCACGCAGACAGCAAGCCGCCACAATTCCTTATCACTCTCCCTGCCTGAATTTGGCATAAAGTTAGCAGACTTGAAAAGCTCAATTAAAGATAAATAGTTCTTAACAATGCTGCTACACTCCCTGAATTCACAGAACTGACGTAAATATTTTCATATATCACTTGTTTCAGGAGAGGATATTCCAACCTGACAGTCCCGGGACATCAACTGCTGACTAAGGGGTGTGGTTTGAATTCAACTTCATGAGAGAATCATTCTTGGTACTGTCCGGACTCTGGGCTAGCCTGGGAATTTGCTACTCTAATACAAAGGTTAGGGTTATCAGAAATCACCAAGCCAACAGGAGAAAACCAAACCAGTCCACATGGTGGGGAAAAGGGAGTCAGTTTTGTCGTTTACATGAAATGCTTGTCGTCGAGACTTTCCTTAGTGCCATCACAATATGCTGAGCTCATCATTTTGTGATCCCTGCAAACAGACAAAAAGCTCCTGAAGGATAAGGACTGAGCCTCATCACAGAGGTGTCCCCAGTCCTATCAGAGGGTTCGGCATCCAGCAGGCACCCTGTAAATATTTGCTGGACAGCAAGGAGATCAAACAAATCAGCCCTAAAGGAAATCAACACTGAATATTCATTGGCAGGACTGACGCTGACGCTCAAGCTCCAGCTCAAGGTAGCGCCATGGCTACCTTACATGAAGAGCCAACTCACTGGAGAAAGACCCTGATGCTGGTAAAGATTGAGAGCAGGGAGAGAAGGGGTGACAGAGGATGAGATGATTGGATGGCATCACCTATTCAGTGCACATGAATTTGGGCAAACTCCAGGAGATGGTGAGGGACAGGGAGGCCGGGCACGCGGCAGTCCATGGGGTCACAAACAGTCAGACATGATGTGATGACAGAACAACAACAGATATTTGCTGACTGACTGAACTGACTAGTTCAACCCAAGAACCCAGAACAATCTGGAGCAACTGGGAACAAGTTCAGTAACTTCCCACTTTAGCACTTGACATATAAGTGACTTCAGTTCATCCTGCCTGCATAGGTGTATATAGTTGGTTCTATGAGTAAAAATATTAAGTTCAGAGAGATTGTATTACTTGCCCAGTATATATCTTAGAGGGGCTTCCCTTGTGGCTTATTCATAAAAAATCCACCTGCAATGAAGGAGACAAGGATTTGATCCCTGGGTTGAGAAGAAGAAATGACAATCCATTCCAGTATTCTTGCCTGGGAAATCCCATGGACAGAGACACCTTGGGCAACAGTCCATCGGGTCACAAAGGGTCAGACATGACGGAGTGACTAAGCACACACATCTCATAAAACCCCTAACACGAGTTGTGACCTTGGGTCTCGAGAACTTCAGAGTCCATGTTCTATCCACTGTACGTTGTCTTCATTTTTCAGAACAGATATGAAATTTGGTTTGGTCTAAATTTAAATTTGGAAAAGCTCTGCATAGACTCAGCATAATATTCAAGGCGGGCAACGTTTTTATTTTTAACCTAGCAAATTTGTGGAGGTGAGTTGATAAGGAGCAGCCCGCCCCAGTGCCTCCACAGCTCAACAGTAGACGTTGTGGAGGGATACAGAAGTTACAGAACTTTCCTACTGATGATATAGGGTTTAATCTTCATTTTTAAAGTTGTTTTAAAAGACCTTGGTTATATGAAAACTTCAAAAATAGATAACAAATAATGAAAAATATTGCTAAAGACTAAAAATGGCATCAAGTTCACATCCCCTTTAAAAATCACATTTGACTGTGAAATGGAAATGCACTGATAAGAGGCCTACTTTTTATGTTATGCTGGAGGAGTTGTTTCAATTTGTGAAGCGAATACTTGGTATGCATCTGATCACCCTATGTGTGTAAATCATCTATTAAGCCTCTGTCAACTGTGTTTAACTAAATAAGAGTTCTCTTTCATCAGTATATGGAAGAAATAGACATATGTAAAGACTCCATATTTTCACAGAGAAACAAGCTAGTTCTGTTCAAAATCATATCCATCAACACCATTTGAATTACTTAAGATCTTGATGAGGACATTTATTTATAGACAGAATGTTTGGAGTGTTGTGGTATGCAGATTCACTCCTGAACTAGTGCTGTTTAGATGAACATCCCTTAATATCCTTCCAGTTAACTCATCAGTGAACTTAAAACAACACACGCACACCCCCTCCAAATACAAGGTACTTAGCTAAGATGCCATTTACATTTTCCAACTTTTAAGAAATTCTTGGGGCTTTCCTGGCAATCCAGTGGTTAAGACTCATGCTTCCATCGCATGTGGCGGGGGTTCAATTCCTTGTCAAGGAACGAAGATTCCACATGCCACATGGCACCACCAATATAAAGCAAAAAAAATATTTTCCATTAAGCAGAGGTAACTTCTCCTCTTTATCCCTCAAGACTCAATTTAGAATCAAAAGTGTTTTCTCATAGCATCCCTCACCTCAGCACTGCACACTTGGCAGAATGCCCAGAAGAAGTGCTTATCAAATATTTGGGGAATATTGCTGTGAATATTGATATGAATATATCCATGATTTATGAATGATACTGAATGAATTAGTGTCAATTCTAATTTTTTAAAAAGGAAACTAAGAGTATATATTCTACATTTATCATGAATAGCAGCCAGAAATTTAGTGGAATTGCACTTTTCAAAATAGAAAAGTTGTTCCTAAATGAATTAATTCTGAATAAGTGGTCTACAGCATCCGAGTACTTATATCTCTTTCAGGCAACAAATGTGGGGAAAATAAAGTTTCCCAGCTTGCCTTCCTTCAGTCAAACACACGCTCTGGTTAGTGTACTGTACTTGATGCTGAGACTTCAGATGGTCTGATGGAAAATATAGGGCTGCTGGTAGCTCTGTACAGTTTATACTGGGAACGGTCACTCTTAGTTTTAAGTCACAAATGCACTCGTGTGTGGACGGACTTCTAACCATACCAAGGATATGACTGCCACATGGGTTCTCAGGTGACTTGGGCGATGGTGGGTGGTTGGACATGCAGAGAAAGGCCACCATCTACTAGAATGAAGAGGGTAGGCTATGGAGCCATCTGGACCTGTGTCAAAGTCACCCTATTGCTCTGCAGCTTCATAATCTTAAAAGATAGCTGAGTCTCCTGATAGCAGTTTCTACGGCTATGAAACTAATGTGGACAAAGAATGTCACCTGCCACTTCAGTCAATGAAGGATTTCATAAAGCCATCAGTCACGGCAGCTGTCCCTGACGGTGTGCCCTGCGAGGAATTCAGGATGGAGAACACAGGATACTGGCCTTAGATAGTTAAGATGCATATCAAAGGAACGCTTGCAATAAGCCCAGACTCTTGCATATTCCAGTACATAGAAAAGCACTAACCTCATTAACTTGAGATGTTGACTTTTTGTGATTAGCAGCAATCTTTTGATGTTCGACTGCATGGGTTTTCTTTCTTGTTTTGTATTTTCAGCAAAAACTCCTACATATCCTGCCTCCTAGTCCCTCAGAGCTCTCTGAGAGGCTGACATCTCAGGCTACAGTCCTCAATAAGACCACAAAATGAAACCTAATTCTCAACTTTGAGGTTGTGCCTTTTTTTCTGTTGACACTGGCATAACAATGCCTATTGCAAATGATGTGATTTTACAAAATAATATCTGTGAAAAATAGAGCACTTATTGCTGTTATTGTCGTTTGGTCACCAAGTCGTGTCCAGTTCTTGGAAACCCCATGGACTGTAGCCCGTCAGGCTCCTCTGTCCATGGGATTTCCCAGGCAAAAATACTGGAGTGGGCTGTTATTTTCTTTTCCATGATATTCTTTCATATGTAAAGGTAATGCTCATTATGCCACTGGCTTATTATTCTATTACTGTTATTACTGACACTGCCAATTCTTTTGTCAACAATCCATAGGGAGCTACAGAAGATTTAACATTTTCAATGTCAGAAAGGTTCAACAGGAGACCTCAACTCTTCTGAGATACAACTTTTCCTTGAGAGTGAAATCATATCAGTTCTTCCAGGGTTGCCCTCAGGCTCTATTTTGAAGTCAATGACTGTTGATCCTGTTATTTTCTAGAAATATCCCTCATACATGCCTGGTGAGAAATATTTACTTGAAGTTAAAAGGAAGACATTTGAAATAATGCGAGTATTTTAAATGACATAGCACACATTGTTTCATCAGAATAAACAACAAAAGATACATTCCAGGTGTGCTGCGCAATTTTCATTTTCATAGTTCAGGAATTTTCTACAAGCTTAAATATTTCCAAGAGATTTTGAGCACACAAAAATATATTAAGTACTATTTGTTAATTAAAGTTTCAGTAACCATTAAAAAGCATCTTAATGTGCCGATCCCATGGTGAGCCAAATTACACATGAAATACAGTTGCCCTGAGAAATCTGATCTACCTTGGCTTTTGTGTAAAAGCAGACATTTTACACAATATATACTACTTCTGTGACTGGTAGACTATGGCATTCATATTGCCTTAATATGGAAAGTGCTCAGCACACTGTCTGTTGTGTTTATTATCTCTGTGACCTTAGGTAAAGTTATCGTACAAAGAAGGTCTTTTGTTTACTTATAATTTGGTTGTTCTCTAAGATACCTGTACTTAGATTTTTATGAGCATTCAGGAAAAAAAACAAAACGAAAAAACTCCCTTTTGGAAAATGTAGGGAGATTCTTTAGAAATGCGCAAGGAAATTGTGCAGTGGTTCAGTACTCAGGTTTTGGAGAAACACCTAGATTTGAATTGTATATATTCTTTGTGATGGTGGGTAAGTTACTTAATCTCTTGGAGCCTCAGTAGTTTCACCTTCAGGATTAAGAATTAGAATGTGGAAAAACTCAGCATGATGCCTAACACATAGCAAGCACTTATTAAAAGGTAGAAGGACATTATCTGATTTTAGAGGTGTACTTTAAGATCAAAAGTATGCATTGTACATAGTTGGTGCTCAATAAATTTCTGTTGAAATTATTTTTTTAAAGTTTCAAAAGAAGAATTTCAATGGTTGAGCCTATCAGAGTTGCCTTTGCATTTCTGTATCCCAAAAGTCGTCCATACAACTAGTACAGTTTCAGTTAACTCAGACATTAATTCACTGTGACCAGGAAAGACTTAGGTATTCTCTCCCAAGCTCTAGATTTATTCAAGTTTCAAGGAAATTTGGGTGGGTGGGTTAAGTTTACTTAACATCTTCTTTGGCCTCAAGGTTCCAATCTTCACCTGCTGTTTAACATTCCTTTCCAGATTCTTAAAAGCCCTGTTTACATTGAAAAGGAATTTTATGCCTTAATACAAAGTAATCATGAAAGAACAGACTTGTCAACTTCACTCCCTCCCGGTAGCAGGTTTTAGCTTCTTTTCCCCACTTTGAACTAAGGTAGCAATTTAACATAGCTTTAGAAAAAAAAAAAATGTAAAAGCAACACTTTCCGGATATACTTTTCCATTTCTAAGGTCAACAGTATGTGTTATTAGTTCACAGTATGATTTTTCCAGTAGTCATGTATGGATGTGAGAGTTGGACCATAGAGAAAGCTTAGAGAGCTGAAGAACTGATGCTTTCGAACTGCGGTGTTGGAGAAGACTCTTGAGAGTTCGTTGGACAACAAGAAAATCAAATCAGTCAATCCTAAAGAAATTCAACCCCAAATACTTACTGGAAGGACTGAGGCTGAGGTTGAAACTCTAATACTTCGGCCACTTGATGCGAAGAACTGACTCATTTGAAAAGACCCTGATGCTGGGAAAGATTGAGGGCAGGAGAAGAAAGGGACAACAGAGGATGAGATGGTTGGATGGCATTAACAGCTCAGTGGACATGAGTTTGAGCAATCTCTGGGAGATAGTGAAGGACGGGGAAGCCTCGCATGCTGCAGCTCATAGGGTCACAGAGTCAGACACGACTTAATGATTTATTAGCTTGTTTTTTTCCCATAGCATAATAAGCTTCATGTAGTTCTATATTTTTTAGTAATTTTATTTAACCAAATTATTCCCAGTATTTTTTTGGAAGTAATTCTTTTAAAGTTACTATATGCACAGAATTGCTTGAAAGAACTTGGTAACCAAATGCTAGACATCAACCACAGACATGAGAACTTGCTTAGAACATGGGAGGCTCATTCTCAGAGCTCCCTGCTCCTGACTATAGCACGCTTGACCCCTCCAGCCGTCACAGAAAAGCTTGGCCCCACTGGCAGTGACTCTGTTCCTTGCTGGGAATAGAACACCAAGAAATGTCACGGAGGGGCCACGCATGACAGATTGAAGTTACTAGAAGGTCATATCAAATGTACCTGAGGTTCCTGGCTTTCTAACTTCTTTGTGTTTTTATTCTGCAGAGATAGAAAGATATACTATGTCAACTGGTAAAACAAATCATCACACATGACTTCTGTAGCACAAAGATCAAGTTTGATTCTCTACTGTAATCTTATCTAACTGTTCGACCTACAGAAGACTCTCCTATCTTTAAACTGACATTATGTATACAGTCTACATCATACAATTTGCTTAACAGTTTTCATCTTGGTGTATAGATAATCTTCCTAAGAGACCAGAATGTCCTTAGAGCTAAAACCATTTCACTTCACACCTTTCTTCCATGAGACTTTATGCAATGAGCGTGGTGAAAGCAAACATACTAATAACTTAATAAATAAATAAGTTGATTAACTAAACAGGGTATGTGCTCTAATAGTACACTAAATTACATATTCAGTGTTCACAGGCATATCTATATGATCCAAGGGTGTACATTTTCTGTAAAATAGTGATCATCTGATCTAAAAGAACATGTTTTCAATATTCTAGTGTTATGACCTAAAACATGCTGTCATTTCCTTTTAGGTACTCCTTGAAGAACAAAATAGTGTCCAGCAGTACTGAACTTTATAAGATATCATCTATCATTTTCTAACAACAAATCAACATTCTTGGTGGACTGGCAAGGAATTGGATCCATACTATTCTGAAACAAAACAAAACAAAACAAAAACTACCTAAAAATTTATGGAGAGCTTCCTGATATTAAAAACATTCACAATTCAGGAGCTAGCTAAAAAGAAATGCTGGCCTAATCATACGACAGCATGTTAAAATTAAGAAACATTTCTCCTTTAACCAGTCTCACATCCACAGACTATGGCATCTCACTGATATTTTCTGTAAGAATGGGAGAAGATTCCTCCCCTAAATTTGGAAAATCCTAATCATACATTGGGCTTTCCAGGTGGCACAGTGGTAAAGAATCTGCCTGCCAATGCAGGAAACACAGGAGAAGCAGGTTTGATCTCTGAGTCAGGAAGATCCCCTGGAGGAAGAAATGACAACCGACTCCAATATCCTTGCCTGGAAAGTCCCATGAACTGAGCCTGGCGAGCTACAATCTATGGAGTTGCAGAGAATCAGACAGGACTGAACACTGATCGATCAAACATTATATACACCTCTGTGGATTCTTTATGAAGATTTAAGTTTCTGGGATGCAGGCTCAGGAATGCCAGTTGAGCACCCACAATAAGGCTTGCCACTGATACCCCCAAGAAGTGGCCTATCAGTCTCTACAGCATTATTCTCTGTATTTCTAACTGGAATCTTAATATCAGTGATGTGCTGGTAAAAGTTCAACAGCCAGTTCTCCAAGGGAAAAATTAAGGCTCTAATATTATACAGCATTTGCTGATTTCTGTAACTTAAACATTCCCACTGGGCTGATTTCAAGCTATCAATGTGATGTTGGGCTTCCCAGGTGGTGCAGTGATAAAGAATTCACCTATCAATGAAGGAGATGCAGGTTTGATCCTGGGTTGAGAAGATCCCCTGGAGAAGGAAATAGCGACCCACTCCAGTATTTTTGCTTGGAAAATTCCATGGACAGAAGAGCCTGGCGGGGTACAGTCCATGGGGTTGCAGAGTCAGACAAAACTGAGCATGCACATGCACGCATGTGATGTCACCCCTGGAGTTGGGAAAGGTGGCATCACCAGCTCCTAGGAGCCAGTGTGCGCCAGTTCCAGAACAGTGCACAAAATGTTACATCTGACAATGTGGTCAAAAGAAGATAACAGCCTAGACGATAGATGTCTTGCTAGGGAAATTGTTAAAAAGGTTTCAAGGAGCTGTTCATTCACAGAATTCAAAGGGAGGGAACTGAATTTAATGAGACACCAACACAATCTGTGGAAAGCAAAAGGCACTGAATTTTGATCACTCTAAGTAAGAGCCCTCTAACAAGGAACAGAGATTTATTCTTCATCTTGGGATCTTAGTTTTCTTTAACCTGGAGACGTGGAGGAAAAGCTGGAAGATCTCAAAGTAGATTTTGAGAATGGAATCGCTGCTCAGGTTCTCTATATAATTTGAGCCTGTGACACGGCAACTGCAGTTAAACTTGAACATAATGAACCTTGTGATTTGATATTGTGGGATATATCTGAATTTACACAAGAAAATTTCAGAAACTGCAATATGATTACCTTTTGAAAATAACAGAATAAATATTTTATATTAAAAATTTTTCAACCAATGTAAATTTTGTTAATAATTTCAGGAAGCAATGTCATAATAAAATAACTCATACGTTCCTTCTAACCCCTGTAGTCTATCTACTCAAGCTTGGAGATGTTGTTTGTTTCCCTTAGTATAGCCAAATATTTCTCAATTTCACATTTTTTTCCTAACAACTATTGTTAAATCTTTATATCAAACAAATCCTAACCTACCATTTAGGAAACTACTTGTAATTCAATCTCCTAACCCTTCAACAAATGTGAAGTGTGAGAGTTTTAACTTTCTATTGAGACTCTGTAAACAATCACTTCATAAAACCTACCTTTTTCTATGAAGGCTCACCAAGCACTAAGTCCTTTAGCCTTTGTGATGTTTTCAAGCACAGCAGTAAGCTGGTCCACTTGGTTCTTAAAGTGATCTAAAAATAATAATCCTTTTCTGAACCTTGTCACTGCCCTGGCAGTCAACTCTAATCCCTCCATCCAATATTAGGACATGGTTCTACTTGAAACGCCATGTAATTGAAATTACAAGCTCTGTGTTCTTCCTGGAACTAAGCCAGAATACTTGAAATCAGCTAACAGCATGCATATATGGAGCTAGGACCTGTCAGGTTACAATATGGGATAAATTATGGTCATTGTTCCAGTTTACCCAGGGGTCCACTAGCATTAAACACAACGTGGATTTCCTAAAACACTGAGGTTTCCAATATGACAGTTCCTTTCCAAATTCTTCTGCCTTCTCCAATGATAATGCTTTGTTTTCCTAATCTTTTATGCATGGTGCTTTCCAGCTAGTATGTGCTGAAACAATTTTAGAAGAACAAAATATAATATAGAATCCGTAGGCTTTAGAATAAAAGAGAATGTCTCTTGAATCCAGTTCTAACATCTACTAACTATGCAACTATGGATAAATGAACCATTTAGAGTTTCTATTTCTTAATCTTGAAAATGGGGGATAATTAGTCCTGCTTATCTGGGATACTATGAAAATAGAGACAGTGTCTGTAAAGTCCTTGTGTTAGTAGCTGGGTAGTGTCTGACTCTTTGCGACCCCATGGACTATAGCCCATCAGGCTCCTCTGTCCATGAGACTGTGTAGGCAAGAATACTGGAGTGGGTTGCCATTCCCTTCTCCAGGGGATCTTTCCAACTCAGGGAAGATCTCTGAGACCTCCAGCTCTGCAGGCAGATTCTTGACCATCTGAGTAACAAAGGAAGAGCATAGAGTCCTTAGAGCCCACTGTCAGAATGGAGCAGACACTGAATTAGTGAGCCATGGTGATAATGAGGATGAGTAATTGATTCTGAAAGAGATGATTTCCCTGGACATGCTGACTCTCTGGGTGCAGTGGACCAAAGCAAATCACTCTACTGTATTCATAAAGACTTCAGAATTTTCAGTTTATGGATCATACAAAGCTTTAATTTTTTACTGTGGTAAACTAAACATAACATTTATGATCTTGACCATTTTAAAGTGTATAAGTCAAGGAAATTAAGTACATTCACAATGTTGCACAACCATCAACACTATGTAATTACAGAAAAGTTTCATCTCTCCAAAAGAAAACCTCAAACTATTAGACAATGACTTCCCTTTCTCCCCTCCTTTCAGCCCTTGGCAATCCCTAATCTACTTTCTGTCTCTATGAATTTGCCTATTCTGGATATTTCATATAAATGGAATCATACAATACATGACCTTTTGTGTCTGGCTTCTTCCACTTAGCAAAGTATTTTCAGTGTTCTTCCACATAGCATGTATCAGAAATTTACTGTTTATGGCTGAATAATATTCAGTATAAAATTCTATTGTATAACTACATTTTGTTTATCCATTCATTAGTCAATGGGCATTGGGTTATTTTTACCTTTTGGCTATTTTGAATAGTGTTACCACAAACAGTCATAACGAGTTTTTCTCTGAGCATCTGTTTTCAATTATTTGGGGTGTGTACCTAAAAGTGGAATTGTTGGGCCATATAGTAATTGTATGTTTCACAGCTTTAATTTTATGCCCTAAAAAATTGAAAATAAGGAATTTTTAAAGTTAAATATAAATGTACCACATGACCCAGCAATTCTACTCCTAGGAATCTACTATGAGAAATGAAAATATATATTTACAGAAAGATTTGCATGTGTCTTCATAGCAGCATTGTTCATATTAGTTCAATATTGGAAGCAACTAAAATGTCCATAAATTCATGAATTAATAAAATGTGGTATATCCAGCAATGAAATATCACTATTTATCAATAAAAGAGAGTGGATTACTCATCATACTACAACATGGATGAACCTGAAAAACGTTATGTAAGAGGCCAAACATAAAAGACCACATGCTATATAACTGCATTTATATTAAAAGTCCAGAACAGGCAAATCTATAGAGGCAGAAAATAGATTGGTGGTTGCCTGGAACTAGGAATAGGAATAGAGATTAACTGTAAATACAGCATGAAGAATCTTATCGGGGTGATGATAATGTCTTAAAACTGGATTATGATGGTGGTTGTACAGCTCATCATGTTTGCCAAAAATGATTGAATTATATTTGAAATAAGTGGATTTTGTGATAGATAAATTATATCTTAGTAAACTGAAAACAATCACATAGAGGAAAAGGCAAGTTAAAGAGCTTGCTATTCCTCTTTGTCATCCATTGCTACTCTAGGATCTTAAATTCTTCACTCTATTCAAGGATTACAAAGACTCTTAATTGGTGCCCTTGCCATTTCCTTTTGTGTTTTTTTTTTTTCTTGCTTGCCATTTCTGTAATTGTTCTCCATTCAAATTTAACCCTATCAAGTAGCTACCACATTATTCCTTCAAATATTCCAAAATTAACTGAACATGCCCAGAAGTGACTAGTGATCTGTACTGCCCTCAACCTAGCATGCAGGATTCACAGTCTACCATGATGTTCACAACTCAATAAGAAATCATTCACTACAACACAGTAGGTTTCTATGGCCCTTGCAATAATACCACTTATTCTAAACTCCACAACTTCCTTACACATCTCTTTCTTATCTGGTGATAATGATAGAAACTCTATTTTCTAATATTTTATTATTGGTAAAAATATCTTGTTGATAACATAGAATTCACATTGTGGAAATTTCTGAACTCATATCAAACACGGTTAAAATTATTTGGTTGATGATTTTGCAAGCCATACTGCCACCTATATGCTAAAATTCTAAAGGACATTCAGAACAAGCCTAAAGCAATTCTAATTCTATGTGATTTGGGGCAACTTATCCTCTCTAGGTTTCTTTTCACATTTTTAAACTGGGGGTAACAATAGTACTTACTTCCAGGATTGTTGGAATAATGTAAGAGTGTTTTATAAGCTGAAATGTATATATGAATGCTACTTACTGATATTTGAAACCCAACCACAGAGATGTGTAAAGACAAAGTTTGCCTTGTTACAGTCTCCTTTACTGACTGTGTGAAAACACATCAAAAGTTGACTATTTATTTGACATTTGCACATCATAGCTGAGCAAAGACTGAAAAACCACAGATAAAATGAGTATGTTATGCTTGAATTTCCAATATACAAAAGATGATTTACTAAGTTTCTTTGCTTTCCTTTTATGTCAACAGCTGTATGAAAAAAACCACTCGCCTAAGAAATAAAAAACATCAGTCTTCACTTGTCTAGCAGAAAACCAGTCAACAGTGGAATGAAGAGGTTTTCCTACATGTTAAAGAGGTGATGTTGAATGGAAGTTCATGAACTAATTTCATTCTGTAGAATCCGCCTCCCAGGACAAAATTTCAATAATTAAGCAATCTCAGAAAAAGACAGATTAGTGGAAATTTGATACTTTACAAATTTGGATTATGAGTAATAAAGCTAAAATTTAATGTTTCTTAAAAGTGACAGTGATAAGATTGGCACTCTTCAGTCAAGTATAAAACACTTCCTCATGAAATTTTGAGTTATTTTAATTTATTAATGACATATTGCACTTATGGGATTTTATTTCTGCTCTCTCTCAAGTTGAGGAGTAATTCAAAGATGCAGTCAAATATTTAATTAAATCTATATTGTCTGAATTAAACTGATATTCTTGTGATTTAAAGAATGAGAAATTATAGCTGTGGCCTCATATCTAATTTTATCAGTCTTGAAAAAGTTTAATATCTTTTTGCTTAATATAACTGAATGTGTCTGTGTTTGCTACTTGAGCAAATCAAACAGGATTTTCTAGACCCTGTGCTCAGTCATGTCCAACTCTTGTGGCTCCCAGACTGTAGCCCATCGGGCTCCTCTGTCTGTGGGATTCTCCAGTCAAGAGTACTGGAGCAGGGTCCCGTTTCCTACTCCAGGGGCTCTTCCTGACCAAGAGACCCAACCAGCATCTCTAGGGTCTCCTGCATTGGCAGGCAGATTCTTTATCACTGCTGCCACCTAAGAAGCCCTTTAGGACCTTGTGTGTGTTAGTTGCTCAGTCATATCTGACTCTTTGTGACCCCATGGACTGTAGTCTGCCAGGTTTGTCTGTCCATGGAACTCTCCAGGCAACAATAATGGAGTGAGTTGTCATTCCCTTCTCCAGGGGATCGTTCAGACCCAGGGATCAAACCTAGGTCTCCTTCACTGCAGGCAGATTCATAACCGTCTGAGCCTCCAGGACCTTAAAGGCATTCAAAATCTCTTATAAATTTCCTTGTAAGAAAAACAGCCTTTCTAATTTTTTCAATCCTTGATTTCTGAAAGTGTTTAAGAAAAAGGACAAAACATTCACATGATGCGAAAGGGACAGAGAGCTACATGTTAAAGTTAGTGCTCTATAAGAATATAGAGTAAATACAAATTTCTGAATAATCTGAATAGTAATTTTCAAAATTCATTTATAGCAGGGCAATTCTTACTTTTGAAACAAATCATAAACCTAAATCTTAAGTATGAGCGATATAACACTGGAGTAGCTCTAGTTGAAGGGGACCAGAACCCAGAACGGTTCTCCCTACAGCACAGTACATGCTCTTCAGCCTCCAAAAACAGGTGGAAAAGTGACTAAATGAATTCTAGTAGTGCCACAGAGTGTTCTGTCTTAGGTTGTTCAAATTGCTTTAACAAAATATCACAGATTGAATGGCTTCTACATAACAGAAATTTATTTCTTTCAGTTTTGGAGGCTGGTAAGTCCAAGATCAAGGTGCCTGCAGAGTCTTTTTTAGAAAGGCACTAATCCCATTCAAGAGGACTCCATCCTTATGACCTAATTACCTCCCAAAGGCCCCATCTCAAAATAGCATCACTTTGGGGGTGAGAGGAATAGGTTTCAACATATGAATTTTGAGGGGCCACAAACATTTGATCTACAGCAGGTTCCAATCACATTTCCACCATTAGTTGTGGTTTTTTTTTTTTTTTTTTTTTTTTACCTTTAGTAAGGGGCTTCCATAGTGGTTTAGATGGTAAAGAATCTGCCCATGATGCAGGACACCTGGGTTCAATCCCTGAGTTGGGAAGATACTCTGGAAAAGGGAATGGCAATCTACTCCAGTATTCTTGTCTGGAGAAGCCCATAGACAGAGAAGCCTGATGGGTTACAGTCCATGGGATCGCAAAGAGTCGAACATGACTGAGTGACTAATACTCAGATAACTCAACTCAACCTTTAGTAAGACTTAAAAAATGAAGATAAACTTACCTCACAGAGTAGTTGAAAGAAAGTGAAAGTGTTAGTTTGCTCAGTTGTGTCCAACTCTTTGGACCCCATGGACTATAGCCCACCAGGGTCCTCTTGTCCATAGAATTCTCCAGGCAAGAATACTGGAGTGGGTGGCCATTCCCTTCTCTGAGGGATATTCTCCACCCAGGGATAGGACTTGGGTCTCCTGCATTGCAGGCAGATTCTTTACCATCTGAACCAAGTTAATGTTGGTAAACCTAAAACACTTCACATGGTTGTTAACAAGTTCATGTGCCTGACACAGAGTTAGGCCAAACAAACAGAAACATCTGAGTTTGGAGCAGAGAATGGTTTACTGTCGGGCCATGCAATGAGGCAGGTGGTTTATGCTCTAAAAGACCCTCACTCTCTGAAGGGTTTCAGCAAAGCATTTTTAAAAGACAGGTGAGAGAGGGGGAGAGTCAAAGGGTATGCAATCAGCTTCTGCACAATTCTCTGATGGTCAGGTAGATTCATTCCAATCCCAAAGAAAGGCAATGCCAAAGAATGCTCAAACTACTGTTCAGTTGCCCTCATCTCACATGCTAGCCAAGTAATGCTCAAAATTCTTGAAGCCAGGCTTCAACAATACATCAACTGTGAACTTCCAGATGTTCAAGCTGAATTTAGAAAAGCCAGAAGAACCAGAGATCAAATTGCCAATATCTGTTGGATCACTGAAAAAGCAAGAGAGTTCCAGAAAAACATCTACTTCTGCTTTACTGCTTTACATTTACTTCTGCTTTCTGCTTCTACTTCTACTTCTGCTTTATGCCAAAACTTTGACTGCATGGATCACAACAAACTATGGAAAATTCTTAAAGAGATGGGAATACTAGGCCACCTTACTTGCCTCCTGAGAAATCTGTATGCAGGTCAAGACATAACAATCTGGTACAGTTGGAACAACAGACTGGTTCCAAATCGGGAAAGGAGTACATCAAGGCTGTCTATTGTTACCCTGCTTATTTAACTTATATTCAGAGTACATCATGAGAAACGCTGGGCTGGATGAAGCACAAGCTGGAATCAAGATTGCCAGGAGAAATACCAATAACCTCAGATATGTAGATGACACCACCCTTATGGCAGAAAGTAAAGAAGAACTAAAGAGCCTCTTGATGAAAGTGAAAGATGAGCATGAAAAAGTTGGCTGAAAACTCAACTTTAGAAAAACTAAAATTGTGGTATCTGGTCCCATCACTTCATGGCAAAATAGATGGGGAAACAGTGACAGATTTTATTTGGGGGGCTCCCAAATCACTGCAGATGGTGACTGCAGCCATGAAACTAAAAGACGCTTGCTCCTTAGAAGAAAAGTTATGACCAATCTAGACAGCATATTAAAAAGCAGAGACATTTCTTTGCCAACAAAGGTCAGTCTAGTCAAGGCTATGGTTTTTCCAGTAGTCATGTGTGGATGTGAGAGTTGGATCATAAAGAAAGCTGAGCACCGAAGAATTGATGTTTTTGAACTGTGGTGTTGGAGAAGATTCTTGAGAGTCCCTTGGACTGCAAGGAGATTCAACCAGTCAGTCCTGAAGGAAATCAGTCCTGAATATTCATTGGAAGGACTGATGCTGACGCTGAAACTCCAATACTTTGCCAAGAACTGATGCCAAGAACTGACTCATTAGAAAAGACCCTGATGCTGGGAAAGATTGAAGGCAGGAGGAGAAGGGGACGACAGAGGATGAGATGGTTAGATGGCATCACTGACTCAATGGACATGAGTTTGAGTAAACTCTGGGAGTTGGTGATGGACAGGAAAGCCTGGTGTGCTGCAGTCTATGGGGTCAAAAAGAGTCGGACACGATTCACTAACTGAACTGAACTGAGGTACCAGGGTGGTGTCAGAGTGGTTAACACTACCAGTCCTTAGGCTCCAGAAGGCCTGGGGCTATGTATTCATGGCCATCAAGTAGTTAACAACTTCTATTTGGTGGGGTAAGGCAGGCAGTTTAACATCTGGAAAACAAACCAGGAAATGTGCATCAAATACTATTATCTAAGTAATTTAGGGATATCAGGGAGGGCCTGTCCCTGGAAGGCCCCATGTTTTCCTGCTTGGTTACCTGATTACATCCAAGGTACCCACTCTTAAGGAGATACAGTTTGAGAGAAAAAGAGAGGCTATCCAGTCTTGTTTCCCTTTCCATACATTTATCAGTATCTACCACAGTGAATCTCAAGCAGGAAAGCCTGGCCCCTAGATTTATAGTCCACTATCATCCACGTGGGGCTTCCCTGGTGGCTCAGCAGTAAAGAATCCGCCTGCCAATGCAGGAGACATGGGTTCTATCCCAGGGTCAGGAAGATCCCCTAAAGAAGGCAATGGCAACCCACTCTAGTATTCTTGCCTGGGAAATCCCATGAACAGAGGAACCTACCATTCATGGGGTCACAAGAGTTGGACATGACTTAGCGACTAGACAACAAAAACAAAAATTATTTTTCACCGTTGTATTAGTTTCTGCTGCATAACGTGAATCAGCTCCATGTATACATATATCCCCTCCCTTCTGAGCTTCCCTCCCATCTCCACCCCCCAATCAGGCCATCACAGAGCACTGAGCTGAGCTCCCTGCACTATAAGCAGGTTCCCACTAGCTGTCTATTTTATACACGGGAGTGTATAAATGCTACTCTCTCAATTCATCCCACCCTCTCCTTCCCCCACCCCATGTCCACAAGTCTTTCTCTACATCTGCGTCTCTTCCTGCCCTGGAAAAATCCTTTCTTGAAGAACAGATTCTACATGAATATTTCTTAACTTTTATGGTCTCCAGGAATAATGTCTGCTAATTTTTTTTTTATCATTTTTCAAATTATTTTTTTCTTGACTTCAGTTGAGGTCTGTCTCCTTAGGCAATAAAACCTTTATGTTAATATTAATATTCTTCTTTGATTGAGTGATCCTTCCAGCAATTCCCTTTTAGGACATGTCTGCTTTCTTACTATTGGAATGCAGATACTTTCTTAATAAACATTAAAAAAAATCAGTGAAACATAAAGGAAATGATGAGTTCCCAAAATTCCTACTTAAATAAAATAAGTACAGGCGTCTGATTCACAATTCTTAAGAAACACGAATAACTTTTTATAGTTGGGACATCATAAAGAGTTACTTATAAATTACTCATCTTCCATTTTCCCAAGAAGCTCATGTTATTTTGAATCAAATGTCCCAATGTACTGAACAAAATAACTGGAAGTGAAGATATCAATTATGTCTCTAATTTAGAACATTCATGTGAAAATTATTTAAGCCTTGTTCAGAAATGCTGCAAAAATCACTAGAGGAAATGCTTTTTATATAGGCAAACTAAATAATCTCCAGAGACTGGTGAGTAGGTTCCTGTATTCTGATAAATGATATACCAAGCTTCCTTTGAAAAACCAAATGCCAAACCTATATTAAAAAAAAAATAGAAGAAGTCACATGCTGTGATAAAGACTAGCTAGGTACTGTATGATGGTTACATTCCTTGATTTTGCAAAATAAGAGTGAAAGAAAGGTCTTTCTCTACTTTATATTATTAATAAAGCATGTAATAACTAAAACAAAAAGAGTGGGCATGGCAACAGAAGCTAACATTCCAAATCCAGATGATACAGTGGTTAAGGGAGCAGATCCTAAACTTGGGCCTCCTAGGGTGGGTGTACTCTTGGGTCCTTGGCTTTTAAATGAAAGTATGGAAAGTTATCACATCTCCCTAACTCTCAGTTTCCCCATCTATAAGTTGGATAATCATTTCATTTCAGTCACTCAGTCATGTCCAACTCTTTGCTACCCCATGGACTGCAGCACACCAGGCTTTCCTGTCTATCAACAACTCTCAGAGCTTGCTCAAACTCATGTCCACTGAGCTGGTGATGCCATTTAACCATCTCATCCTCTGTCTACCCCTTCTTCTCCTGCCTTCAATCTTTCCCAGCATTAGGGGCTTTTTCAGTGAGTCAGTTCTTGGCATCAGGTGGCCAAAGTATTGGTGCTTCAGCTTCAGCATCAGTCCTTCAATGAATATTCAGGACTGGCTTCCTTTAGGACTGACTGGTTGAATCTCCTTGCTGTCCAAGGAACTCTCAAGAGTCTCCTCCAACATCACAGTTCAAAAGCATCAATTCTTCAGTGCTCAGCTTTCTTTATGATCCAACTCTCACATCCACACATGACTACTGGAAAAGCCACAGCTTTGACTAGACTGAACTTTTTTGGCAAAAAAAATGTCTCTGCTTTTTAATATGCTGTCTAGATTGGTCATAGCTTTTCTTCCAAGGAGCAAGCGTCTTTTAATTTCATGGCTGCAGTCACCATCTATTTGGGAGCCCAAGAAAATAAAGTCTGTCACTGTTTCCATTGCTTCCACCTCTACATGCCATGAAGTGATGGAACCAGATGCCATGATCTTAGTTTTTTGAATGTTGAGTTTCTAGTCAGTTTTTTCACTCTCCTCTTTTACTTTCATCAAGAGTCTCTTTATTTCCTCTTCACTTTCTGCCATAAGGGTGGTATCATCTGCATATCTGAGGTTATTGATATTTCTCCTGGCAATCTTGATTCCAGCTTGTGCTTCATCCAGTTCAGCATTTCTCATGATGTACTATACATATAAGTTAAATAAGCAAGGGGACAATATACAACCTTGACTTACACCTTTCCCAATTTGGAACCAGTCCATTGTTCCATATCTAGTTCTAACTGCTGCTTCTTATCCTGCATACAGATTTCTCAGGAGGCAAGTAAAGTGGTCTGGTATTCCCATCTCTTTAAGAATTTTCCACAGTTTGTTGTGATCCACACAGTCAAAGGCTTTAGCATGTCAATGAAGTAGAAGTAGTTTATCTGGAATTTTCTTGCTTTTTTGATGATCCAACAGGTGTTGGCAATTTTATCTCTGGTTCTTCTGCCTTTTCTAAATTCAACTTGAACATCTGGAATTTCTTAGTTCACATACTGTTGAAGCCTGACTTAGGGAATTTTGAGCATTACTTTACTAGCGTGTGAGATGAGTGCAATTGTGTAGAAGTTTGAACATTCTTTGGCATTGCTTTTCTTTGGGATTGGAATGAAAACTTATTTTTTCTAATCCTGTGGCCACTGCTGAGTTTTCCAAGTTTGCTGGCATAATGAGTGCAGCACTTTCACAGCATCATCTTTTAGGATTTGAAATAGCTCAGCTGGAATTCCATCACCTCCACTAGCTTTGTTCATGATGATGCTTCCTAAGGCACACTTGACTTTGCATTCCAGGATGTCTGGCTCTAGGTGAGTGATCACATCATCGTGATTATCTGGGTTGTGAAGATCTTTTTTGTATAGTTCTACTGTGTATTCTTGCCACCTCTTCTTAATATCTTCTGTTTCTGTTAGGTCCATACCATTTCTGTCCTTTACTGTGCCCATCTTTGCATGAAATGTTCCCTTGGTATCTCTAATTTTCTTGAAGAGATCTCTAGCCTTTCCCATTCTATTGTTTTCCTCTATTTGCACTGATCACTGAGGAAGACTTTATCTCTTCTTGCTTTTCACTGAAACTCTGCATTCAGATGGATATATCTCTTCTTTTCTCCTTTGTCTTTCCCTTCTCTTCAGATAGCCATTTTGCCTTTTTTGTGTTTCTTCTTTTTGGGGATGGTTTTGATCACAGCCTCCTGCACAATGTTATGATCCTCTGTCCATAGTTTTTGAGGCACTCTGTCAGACCTAATCCCTTGAATCTATTTGTCACTTCCACTGTATAATCATAAGGGATTTGATTTAGGTCATACCTAATAATTAACTATTAATAATTAAGATCTAATGGCAAACAATAAGGAATAATGTGTATAAGTTATCTGGCAAAAAATTAGTATTAAATAAGTATTAATTATGACATTATTATACCTTATTCAGATGAAAAGAAAAATTCAGAATAAGAAAAGGATGGGTTCTCAAAAATAAATGACACTATACATTTTATTTGAGAATACATTCTCAAATTCCTGCCTCACAATAACCACCAAAATAAATTCAAAACTGATTACTGAATTTTTAAGGGGAATATTTAGACAACTTTTAGGTAAGTATCTCATATTGGGGAGGGGAGACTATGTGTAAAAAATGGAAGAAATCAGAAAGAGGAAAGCATAGCTTCAGAAATAGAAAGAAAAAAAACTATCATGAACAACATTATAAAGCAAAACAAAAATTACTTACTACATCTATAAGACAGAATAAGTATAATGAATACAAATAAGTTAACAGGAAAACAAATACCCCAAAATAAATACAACTGATGGCAAGAAAAAATTTATAAAAAATAGAAATACAAATCTAATAAGTTTATGTAAAATTTATCCATTTGTAATCAAAGAAATTTACCAATAAACAAAGAAACCCAACTTTAAAGACTAAAAATACTCCATATTACATTTACCAGTAAGATAGATTTTTTTGTACAGGTTTTGTTTATTCACTTAAACACTTTAAGAGAACATTTAATTCCAGTAAAGGTTTAGGAGAGTGCTGGTTAAAGGGAAAAATGAACTTTTTCTGTTATGTATCAAGGACTTAAGAATAGTTTATACTCTTTGATCTTTTTAAGAATCCAGTCTAAGGAAAACTAATGATGATTTTGTGCAATTATCTCCAAAACATTACTTCTAAGCCCCAAATCTCAATGTTTCCCATACTTTTTCACATAAAACCAAACACAGAAAATAACATTTGTACAGCACACAGCAGGACATGGAATTGCCTATTTGCACCAGAATATGACTCAGAGGATTTAATGGGAAAGCTGGAATGCCTGGATACCAACACACCTGTCCCCAATTCATGACCATCCAATTCCCAACCATTAGCCTACAACAAACTAACTTAAGACTATCCAACCAAAACACCTAACATTGATTCAAATATAACAACTCTGAAATATGGTTTGACACTAAAATTAAAGTCTTAAACTTTAAAAATGTAAGAGGATATTTGGTCTAATAGATACTAAAGCAGATAAGGCTTCAAAAATATATGGGTATTAAAACAAGGCATTAAAACAATTTTATGTCAGATTATTATCATATTTAAAGAAAAAACAGAATCAAAGTTGCTAATGCACTATTTTTCAAAGTTTAAGTTATGATGTGACATATTTACATATATATATGCATAAAAATATTGGAAAGACAAAAAGATGTGAAAAATCATCTATTTTGTGGTTTTTCTGATTTTAAATTATATTCTTTATTGAATTTTCCCCAAAATTTTATAATAAATACTATTATATTTATAATTTGAAAGCAAACAAATTTGAAATAAAACTTTAACATAGGTAATAGGGAGCTACACTGAATTGCAGTTTTGAAATATTTTGCCAATCTAATATTGATATTGATGCTAATTTTTTTAAATCAACTTTTGGAAATCTCTCTAAAAATCTGTGATGCATGGAAAAGAGAAAAAAAGAGTTCAATATCTTAAAGGATGGTTATTCAGTATGACCCAACAGTCAACATCATTTCAAACATAGCTCTTAAAATAATCTTTCTCTAATGCTCTTCTAACATACATTATAGTTCAATGTAATAGCAGGAATAAATTATATTTTTCTCCATTTGAGTCAGCAAACTCCTGAGACGCTGACTTTATATGTGGCTACTTCTTATAATAGGTAAAAAAAAAAAAAAAAATCTTGATTAAATTAATGTGGTTGAGAGGGCAAAGAAACCCACAAATATTTAAGCATCTCTAGGAAAGCACTTTGTATCAAAGTCATTTTTATGTAATCGATGTAGTTTTTATAGCCAAAGAAGAAGACCAACATGTAAGGAAAAGCCTTTTTATGAGGATGTTAATGTTTTTCCATCCTCACTAAGGTACTGAATGTTAACTTCATGTGCTTCACACACAAAGAGACCATTTCGACACGCACCCTGCACAGTTCATAATTGGAATATGAATGAAGTTTTTATCTCACTATACAAACATCCATATTGCTTTTCCTCTGCTTCAGTATATTTATATACTGACCAAATGAAATTTGCAGGGGCTGGAAATCATTTTAATAGAGAATTATTAAATTCTTGAAATACTGAAAATCTTGAAAATACTGAAAACGTCAAAATACATTTTCTTTTTTGCCCATCCTATTTATAAGAATTAATGTACCACAACTTCCTTATCCATTCTTCTGCAGATGGACATCTAGGTTGCGTCCTTGTCCTAGCTATTTTAAACAGCCGGTGCTCTGGGGCAACCCAGAAGCATGGGGTGGGGAAGGAGGTGGGAGGGGGCTTCAGGATGGCGGGTCACATGTGCACCTGAGGCTGATCTGTGTCAGTGTGTGGCTGGGGTCACCAAAGTGATTGTCTTCCAAATAAATTAATTAATTAAAAAAAAAGAATTAATGGAGTCATCCTGAGTTGGGATCTCAAGTCTTTAATAGCATGTTGTCATACATCTTCCTGAGCATTGTTTTCTTAGGAATTAATTGTACTTGTTATACATGAGTACATATTAGGTCATTCTTCCTTCCCCAACTATCTTAAAAATAAAATGCAGAATTTAATGGACCCCAAGAAATAATTTCATAATTTTACTATAGAGAAATAGTGAAATTATGTAGAGAAACTGATTAATTACAAAACTATAATCAATGTTTTACCACTCATTATATCATATATTATATCATCTCAGGCCATTTTTTCCAGGGAAAATGTGACATTTAGAAGTTACATTTTAAAAAATCATAGAAGTTTTAAAAAATCATATTTGTATAGGTTTGGGCAAATATTTCCACCCTCAGTGTGTTAGAAATCAACAGACCTAAAAATGTCAAAAGGAAAAATCTCAGTAGATGCCAAAATTTGGTTAGATAACTTGTCTACTATAGTACTTGGTTTTAAGCAGTTTGTTGGCATCCTAAATCTGTGAGTGAGGAAAGCTATGGAAAATTCTATAGGGTAGAAGGAAAATGAAAGAGTAAAAAGCTTTAGGGTGGAGCAAAATGCATACTAATTTCTCTTCATTAGCAGACAATTCACTACTCCAATTACCTGCCAGCAGTTTGTAAATATTGTTTTTCAAGAAACAAAATCCACCATAATTTACTATTTCTATTGGTGAGATGATCATGAATATTAATCTTTCCTTCTTTATTTTGCAAGAGTGAAAGTTAAAATATATTTAATTTTAATTCCATAAATGCTGTGTTCCCATTTTTCACAGGCTAGCCATACAGTGCAAGAAAAAATTGGAGCTTGTTCGTTAACCTATACATTCAACATTTTGTTCACTGGTCAGCTATTCAAATCAATTTACATAAATCACAAACTCTAAAATATGTGTAACAATTTACTCATCATAAAATTATACTTGGGTATAAGAAAGAGTTTTGAAGATGTCTTATTAAAAACATTTAAAATGTGAAGTTGTGAAGATGATGAAACAGACATAATTTTCATGAGGGAAGGGTTGTTTGTAGGGAAGAACACCACTAAGAAGAAAAAAGGTGGAAAGTAGGAGTATCAAAATTTATAGTTAAAGAAATTGTCTAGAAGTCCACTAAAAATGTATACCCATATCTTATACTGAAAAGTATGGGAACAATTGTTTTTATGCTTGTCAAGTCTAAGTGATAATTTTGTAATTTTATATCTTATTTTTACTAGAGTTTAGTTGATTTACAATATTATATTAGTTTTAGGAGTACAACACAGTGATTTAATATTTCATAAGTTGTATTCCATTTAAAGTTATGATAAAATATTGACTATATTCCCTATTCCCTGTGCTGCACTATATATCCTATACCTTATTTATTTTATACATAGATAATTTTATATCTTTTAAATGTATAGATCTCTTTATGGTATGCTTTATGAGAGAAGAGGTAATGATCTGGGAAAGAAGAAATGGTGTAAAAGGAATGACTCTCCAAGGGGACCTACACTATTTGGCTTCAAAGTAGTATGCAGGTTTCTAGAGTAGAGAAATACAAAGCATTTGTGCAACCTACATATTGTAAAAGTCATATGTGGATGACTCATCTTGCAATGCAGGGGACATGGGTTCAATCTCTGGTCAGGGAAGTCAGATCCCATATGCTGCAGGGAAATGAAGCCCGTGTGCCAGGCCATGTGCCATGAACTAAAGAGTCTGTGTGCACAATGAAAGAACCCACATGATGCAATGAAGATTCTACATGCCATAACTAAGACCCAACACAGCCAAATACATAAATCGATTTTTTTAAGTCGTATGATTTCAGTGAATTGCAAATTTTTCCCTGTCTCAGCAACAAGGGATCACTGAGTGTAGTGGAATTCTTTTTTTTAACACAATTCCAAGAGCACCCAAGATTTGTTATAAGAAGATTCCACTGTACTTATTAACAATCCGACAGGGACTAGAAATACAAGTGGAACTCTTTGCTGACCTATCTACTTCACTGGCTGAATAAAACTGTTTTAAATATTAGCAAAATAAAAAAAATAAATATTAGCAAAATCAATTCACCTTCTGTACAATAAAAATAAATTCCCTCAGAAACAATGTCTTTCCTATCAAAGCTCTTTTCTGAATTTGCACATCAGCTGTGTATATGCATTACTGGAGACATGCACATAAATGTTTCTTTATCTTCATGTTTTCCAATTACAGTTGTTATCAAAAGAATATTATATCTAACCCAAATTTACTCCTTTTTTAAGTTCATATTCTTGGAATCTTGAGAAAATAAGATATGTGTGGGAAATTCCAACTTCAGACAATCAGGTCCACTCCTTGCTACATGAGAGTAGAAATAGAGTGGGGGGCGGGGGAAAGTCATTATTTGTCCCTAGAACGTCAATTTAAAAAGTGGTTTATTTACTAATCCAGAAAGCACAATTAATATTATCAAGTCAAGCCTAAAAGTAATCAAAGTTCACCTCTAATCCAGCTAAGCATACATCTACTTTCTTAACATGATTCTGTAATCACTTGAGTCTAACTTCTGCATCAAGTTTGCCAAAGAAATATTTTCTGCTACATGTGTTATTTTCCTCTTTGTTTTCCTTCTGAGTACCCGCTGAATTTTAAGATTCCCTTCTTGTCAGGCTGCTCTGGTTTCTCATACTCCTTCACCTGTCAAGGATCCAAACAAGATTAGTCTTTTATGCTCCAAATCTAATGATCCTTTGCTCTCAGAGAAATTTACTTGTCTTAAGATTTAGTTCCTCCAATCACTTTTTCATGGTTCAATCCAATGAATAATCCTATCCTTAATATTGGCTCCTGATAGTGGGGGCTTCCCTGGTGGCTCAGATGGTAAAGAATCTGCTGGCAATACAGGAGATCTAGGTTCAATCCCTGGGTTGGGAAGATCCCCTGGAGCAGCGAATGGCTACTCTTGTTAGTATCCTTGTCTGGGAAATCTCATGGACAGAAGAGCCTGGCAAACTACAGTTCATGGGGTTGCGAAGAGTTGGACACCACTGAGCAATTAACATTTTCAGTGTTCTAATTTTATTCTTTCTACATTACATGTGCTGTTTAATAGTGGCGCCTGTGCCTTAAAAATTGTATGGACCCTAAAAGTTCTGTGAGAGTTTGGGCACTGGGAAATTTGAGTGTATCACAGAAGGGATGTCAAATCTAAGTGGTGAGTCACAGGACTTGCAAAATTCAGAGAGGACTGATATTAAATATGTGAAAATGCTTAACAATAAGAAAGTGCTATACAAATAGGTGATATTATTATTATTACTACCATAATTCTAGTTAGTTTTACCTATTTCCTCAAACAGATGAGACTCTTCAGAAGGAAAATATATTAAAAATATAACTTTCAGTAACTCCTAGGAATTTTAGGAAACATTTCTCTACAGGAGCCTTTCTATTAATTATTCTTCTATTTTAAGAAAGGATAAGTGACTAGTTACATAAAGTCTAATAAAGAGTAAGCTTAGGAAGGACTGGTCAGTATTGACCAATGAATGCGATAAGACACTTACAGAGGAAAAAGAAAAACAATCAGTAAAATACTGAACGCCAAATGTCTGTTTTAATGATCTTTTCATCTTCCTATTATGCTCACATGCTTGTTTAATACTTTCAAAACAAAATAGAATTTTGAAGACAAAGAAATGATAGGAACCAAAGAAGGGATATATGCAAACACATGGCTGCATCACTTCGCAGTACAGCAGAAACTATGAAACATGATCAAGCAACTATACCCCAATAAAAATTAACTTAAAAAAAAAAAGGTTTCAGAAATGAACTTGCAAAGATAAGTTTGAAAAGATAAGATCTGAATAAAGTAAATGTTTCCAAGGAAACCTCAAATGTGGGGGGGAGGAACTATATGAACTGTGAAATTTAAAAATCATTGATAATAAGTCTTCATGGATCACCGATTTAAAAAATTTATGTACTTTATTTTATGAACAAAAAGGGTCATAATTGGTATCTGCTGCTTTGTATTTTCTTCCTAAGGCTTCATTTTTTGTTGTTTCAATTTTAATGAACAGATTTATTTGACAAATCCAGCTTTAATCTTCACAAGATGTTGATATGTGGAGACATTCCAGAACACAGAAGGAGGGGGAGAGGGAAATTCCATAAGAATGATCTGCTTGTTTGGGGAGGATAAAAATGTAAATCTAAATGTTGCTTTTACCTCACTCAAATATTCACAACATATTTTAAACACAGGTTAAGCCACTGGGGAAAAAACTTTCCAAGAGTCTGTTACCCACTTATTAATATCCAATACCCAACATGGAAAGTTAGCAAATAGAGACAGCATGTGTTGAAACAAGTCTAAATGGTTTTCAACATTTGTGGCATGTTTATATTTTTGCAGGAAATGACTCAAAATTTTCTTTGAAGTATTTTGTATTTCTTACAGTAATAAAGCAGAAAAAAGTTCTGTCTTGTTTCAATAATCCATTAACATTTAGATAAAGCCACAATTTTCTTCTTGTTTACCAAAAATACAATTGTAAGAAATATTATTTAGGGGATTTCCATCTTTAATTTAACTTAAGTTTTTAATCCATGTTTTTTTTTATACTAAAAGCAGCTACCATCTAGAAACTATATTTGAGGTCCTACTGTTAATTTATCCACTTATTATGTATATTCCACACACTCTTCCCCCAAACTAGATAGTTAAGTTTACATTTGACTTTAAATGGAATTACAGAATTTTTAAAAATTCAAAATCAAGTGAATGTGTTAAATTGACTTAGAACAAATTTCTGCATTAGAGAAACACTATGTGAGCACTGTGAAAAGAAGGCAAAACTTTCTGAAGGTCAGTGTAAAATCACTCATAAGTTTGACCAAAAAACTATTATTTTTTCTTCTTTGGGTTATTAGGTACTATTAAATAAGCCAAATACTATGGACAGGATAAATCTTGATATTAGAAAATTATTAGAAATAGAATCTAACTGTATCCTTTGATAGATGAGAAAGGCTGTGCTGGAATTCACAGATGATAAAACAAATCTCTGCAAAAAGTGATAAATGACAGATTATCCCAAATTCAATGATGACATATTTTTATCATCATGAGATTATGAAAACATGCTGAAGTTTATAAATGTCAGAAAATCCCTTTTAAAAAGTTAACACAGACCTGGATTAGAATCCAAATATAATATTTGTATCAATATATACTCCATTATAGTCTCTGATGTGGGAACATTATTTGAAGCTTTTGGCTTAGTTCTGGCATGACCCACACTTTACAGGGGACTTGGCAAACAAGAATGTGTTCAGAGAAAGCATCCAGAAGAACTGAAAACTACACAATGTAAGAACTGGTTAAAAGAACAGATTGTTTTGGGC
This sequence comes from Muntiacus reevesi, assembly GCF_963930625.1. NCBI lineage: Eukaryota > Metazoa > Chordata > Mammalia > Artiodactyla > Cervidae > Muntiacus > Muntiacus reevesi. The sequence goes on from NC_089260.1 coordinate 46,314,800, forward strand.
TGGGAAAAAAGTCTCGGTTGGGACATACCAATAGCTTTTACTATCTAGAGATGGGTTTAGCAGAAGAAGAACTCTACTCAGGCTGTTACTCCATGAGTAGAAAGAAGGTTACAAGTGATGGTGAGAAATGTAAGAAAATGTCTAACAAATAGAAATAATCTGTTTCTGAAAGAAACAGGAAGGCACTAGAAATATCAAGAATGTGCAGTAGAAGGGAAACTGACTAGTGCTCAACTCCTGACCTCACTGCTTTTTTAGCATTAAGGTCTTGGTCCAGTTACTAAATTTCTCTTTCTGTTTCCTTACTATAAAATGGATGTTCTTGCATTGGATAAAAGTGGTGTAGCAGGTCAGAATCCTGAGATAAGGGGGAGGAAATCTTGAACTGGGGGTTTCCCTGGTGACTCAGATGGTAAAGCATCTGCCTGCAATGCAGAAGATCGAGGTTCGTTTTCTGGGTTGGGAAGATCCCCTGGAGAGGGGAATGGCAACCCACTCCAGTATTCTCGCCTGGAGAACTCCATGGGCAGAGGAGCCTGGCAAGCTACAGTCCATGGGGCTGCAAAGAGTCAGACATGACTGAGCGACTAACACTCTTGAACTAGATGGGCACCATAAATCTTGAACTAGATGGCCGCCATGGTGCTTTCTATTTCTGAGGTTCTACTATTTCATAATAAGTGAAAATATGATATTTTTCATCTCATGGTAAGAAATTACTGCCTAATAATTTTGTTTAATCAACACATAGCTACTATGTTGTATAATAGTGCCTACTATATATAGGCACTCCTCCAAGAATACAGAAGAGAAAAATGCCCAAAAACTTTGTTTAGATAGACCTTAAATCATGTGGGAGGCAACAGAAAATAAACGAAACAAGTAAATCATACAGTGTAAGAGAAGGTGATAAGTACTATATACAATAACAGAGAAATTAGAGATTTTAAACAAGGCCTGGGAAGCTTCCATGAAAAGCCAACATATGAAAAAAGATACATTAATTTCATCAAAATTTTTACAATAATTTTACTATGAAATCCATTGAAAAATGTGGTTCCCTCAACCAAATCTTGTGACCCAAATAATGTTCCAAATAATGCAATCTCATCAGAGAATGTTATGGACTGAAATGTGTCCCTCCCACAATTCAAATGTTGAAGTTCTAAGCTTTAGTACTTCAGAATGTGACTGTATTTGTGAGGTAATTAAGCCAGATGAGATCACTGAAATGGGTCCTGACCCAAAATGACTGGTGTATTTATGAGAAAAGGAGATTAAGACACAGCCATGTACAGAGGGAAGACCATGTGAAAACATAGGGAGAAGGCACTGTCTGCAAGCTAAGGAGAGAGGCCTCAGAAGAAACCAACCTTGCTCACATCTGGATCTCAGACTTTCACCTCCAGAGTTGTGAAACAATATATTTCTGTTGTTTAAGCCACCCAGTCTGGTGCTTTGTTACAGCATCTCTAACAAACTAACACAGAAAATACTGTGGAATTTTCTAGGGAAAAATACTGGGGCAGGCTGCCATTTCCTTCTCCAGGGGATCTTCCCAACCCAGGGATCAAAAATGCATCTTCTTTTATCTCCTGCATTGGCAGGCAGGTTCTATATCAGCTGAGTCACCAGGGAAACCACTGTAGTATATTAACCCAGTCTAAATACTAAGTTTAGGATAATGCAAGATTGCAAAACCATTTTTATAGTAACTCAGACTTCTTGAAAAACTTTATATTTAGACTATCTATGTAAATTTCAGTTTTTCTGTGTCTATCCTTGTAAAGATCCTCTTCCTTGGAAGAAAGGCTATGACAAACCTGGACAGCATTTAAAAAGCAGAGCCATCATTTTGCTGACAAAAGTCCAGATATTCGAAGTTATGGTTTTTCCGGTAGTTATGTACAGATGAGAAAGTTGGACTATAAAGAAGGCTGAGCACCAAAGAATTGATGCTTTCAAATTGTGGTGGTGGAGAAGACTCTTGAGAGTCCCTTGGACTGCAAGGAGATCAAACCAGTCAATCCTAAAGGAAATCAACCCTGAATATTCATTGGAAGGACTGATGCTTATGGTGAAGCTCAAATATTTGGCCACCTGATGTGAGGAGCCGACTCATTGGAAAAGAACCTGATGCTGGGAAAGATTCAGGGCAGGAAGAGAAGGAGGTGACAGAGGATGAGGTGGTTGGAGGGAATCATCAACTCACTGGACATGAGTTTGAGCAAACTCTAGGAGATAGTAAAGGACAGGGAGGCTGGGTATGCTGCAGTCCATGGGATCACAAACAGATTTGACTTAGTAACTGAACAACAATAGCAACAAACCTTGTACCATTAAATTGCACTGAAAATCTTGAACCTAATGGTTACCTGGGAGTAACCATGGGAGAAGAGTGGAGAAATAACTCCAGGAAAAAATGAAGACACAGAGCCACAATGGAAACAACATCCAGATGTGGATGTGACTGGTGATGGAAATAAACTCTGATGCTGTAAAGAGCAGTACTGCACAGGAACCTGGAATGTTAGGTTCATGAATCAAGGTAAATTAGAAGTGGTCAAATAGGAGATGGCAAGAGTGAACACTGACGTTTTAGGAATCAGTGAACTAAAATAGACTAGAATGGGCGAATTTAATTCAGATGACCATTATATCTACTAATGTGGGCAAGAATCCCTTAGAAGAAATGGCGTAGCCCTCATAGTCAACAAGAGAGTCTGAAATGCAGTACTTGGGCGCAGCTCAAAAATGACATAATGATCTCTGTTCATTTCCAAGGCAAACCATTCAATATAAGTCTATGCCCCAATCAGTAATGCTGAAGAAACTGAAGTTGAATGGTTCTATGAAGACCTACAAGACCTTATAGAATTAACACTCAAAAAAGATGTCCTTTTCTTCATAGGGGACTATAATGCCAAAGTAGGAAGTCGAGACCTGGAGTAACAGGCAAATTTGGCTTTGGAGTACAAAATGAAGCAGAGTAAACGCTAACAGAGTTTTGCCAAGAGAACGCACTGGTCATAGTAAACACCCTCTTCCAACAACATAAGATATAGACATCACCAGATGGTCAATACTGAAATCAGGTGGATCATATTCTTTGCAGCCAAAGATGGAGACACTCTACACACTCAGCAAAAATAAGACTGGGAGCTGACTGTGGCTCAGATCATGAACTCTTTATTGCCAAATTCACAGGTAAATTGAAGAAAGTAGGAAAAACCACTAGACCATTCAGGTATGACCTAAATCAAATCTCTTATGATTATACAGTAGAAGTAACAAACAGATTCAAGGGATTAGATCTGATAGACAGACTGCCTGAAGAACTATGGACAGAGGATCATGACATTGTACAGGATCAATACCACCCCCAAGAAAAAGAAAAGCATAAAGGCAAAATGGTTGTCTGAGGAGGTCTTACAAATAGCTGAGAAAAGAAAAGAAGCTAAAGGGAAAGGAGAAAAGAAAAGATACACCCATTTATATGCAGAGTTCCAAAGAAGAGCAAGGAGAGATAAGAAAGCCTTCCTCAGTGATCAATGCAAAGAAATAAAGGAAAACAATAGAATGGGAAAGACTAGAGATCTCTTCAAGAAAATTACAGATACAAAGGGAACATTTCATGGAAAGATGAGCACAGTAAAGGACAGAAATGGTAGGGACCTAACAGAAGCAGAAGATATTAAGAAGAGGTGGCAAGAATACACAGAACTACAAAAAAAAGATCTTCATGACCCAGATAACAACAATGGTGTGATCATTCACCTAGAGCCAGACATCCAGGAATGTGAACTCAAGTGGGCCTTAGGAATCATCACCATGAACAAAGCTAGTGGAGGTGATGAAATTCCAGTTGAGCTATTTCAAATCCTAAAAGACGATGCTGTGAAAGTGCTGCACTCAATATGCCAGCAAATTTGGAAAAACTCAGCAGTGGCCACAGGACTGGAAAAGGTCAGATTCATTCCAATTCCAAAGAAAGGCAATGCCAAAGAATGTTAAAACTACCGCACAGTTGCCCTCATCTCACACGCTAGCAAAGTAATGCTCAAAATTCTCCAAGCCAGGCTTGAACAGTACATGAACCGTGAACTTCCAGATGTTCAAGCTGGATTTAGAAAAGGCACAAGAACTAGAGATCAAATTGCCAACATCTCTTGAATCATACAAAAAGCAAGAGAGTTAAAAAAATAAAATCTGCTTTATTGATTATGCCAAAGCCCAGACCACCTTACTTGCCTCCTGAGAAATCTGTATGCAGGTCAAGAAGCAACAGTTAGAACCAGACATGGAACAACAGACTGGTTCCAAATTGGGAAAGGAGTACGTCAAGGCTGTATATTGTTACCCTGCTTACTTAACTTATATGCAGAGTGCATCATGCAAAATGCCAGGCTGGATGAAGCACAAGCTGGAATCAAGATTGCCAGGAGAAATATCACTAGCCTTAGATATACAGATGGCACCACCATTATGGCAGAAAGTAAAGAGGAACTAAAGAGCCTCTTGATGAGGGTGAAAGAGGAGAGTGAAAAAACTGGCTTAAACTCTACCTTCAAAAAACAAAGTTCATGGCATCTGGTCACATCACTCCATAGCAAATAGATGGAGAAACAATGGAAGCAGTGACAGACTTTATTTTCTTGGGCTTCAAAATCACTGCAGATGGTGACTGCAACCATGAAATTAAAAGATGCTTGCTCCCTGAAAGAAAAGCTATGACTAACCCACACAGCATATTAAAAAGCAGAGTCATTACTTTGCCAACAAATGTCCATCTAGTCAAAGTTATGTTTTTTCCAGTAGTCATATGGATGTGAGAGTTGGACTATAAAGAAAGCTGAGCACCGAAGAATTGATGCTTTTGAACTGTGTTTTGGAGGAGACTCTTGAGAGTCCCTTGGACTGCAAGGAAACCCAACCAGGCAATCCTAAAGAAAATCAATCCTGAATATTCACTGGAAGGACTGATGCTGTATCTGAAACTCCAATAGTTTGGCCACCTGATGCCAAGAACTGACTCATTAGAAAAGACCCTGATGCTGGGAAAGATTGCAGGCAGGAGGATAAGAGGACAACAGAGGATGAGATGGTTAGATGGCATCACTGACTCAATGGACATGAGTTTGGGCAAGCTCCGGGAGATGGTGATGGACAGGGAAACCTGACATGCTGCAGTCAATGGGTCACAAAGAGTTGGATAGGACTGAGTGACTGAACTGAACTGAATGGTTACCTCCCAATGTACTTTGTGGAAGAGATATAGTTTAATCAAAATATCAGAAGGACTTCACAACTAATAATATCACGCTTAAGTTATACCTGGGCTTCCCTGATAGCTCAGTTGATAAAGAATCCCCCTGCAATCAGAAAGATCCCTTGGAGAAGTGATAGGCTACCCACTCCGGTCCTTGGGCTTCCTTTGTGGCTCAGCTGTTAAAGAATTCGCCTGCAATTTGGGAAACCTGGGTTCAATCCCTGGGCTGGGAAGACCCCCTAGAGAAGGGAAAGGGTACCCACTCCAGTATTCCGACTTGGAGAATTCCATGGACTGTAGAGTCCACGGGGTCACAAAGAGTTGGACATGAATGAGCGACTTTCACTTTAAGTTATATGTGAACTTCCAGGATATGCAAAACATTTATTTTTCTATCATGATATGCTGTTGCTGCTGCTGAGTCGCTGCAGTCGTGTCCAACTCTGTGCGACCCCATAGACAGCAGCCCACCAGGCTCCCCCGTCCCTGGGATTCTCCAGGCAAGATCACTGGAGTGGGTTGCCATTTCCTTCTCCAATGCATGAAAGTGAAAAGTGAAAGTGAAGCCGCTCAGTCCTGTCCAACTCTTAGCGACCCCATGGACTGCAGGCTACCAGGCTCCTCTCTCCATGGGATTTTCCAGGCAGAAGTACTGGAGTGGATTGATTTATTGAAGTTTGAGATGGCAGCTCATAATCTTTTAGAATGTTCATGTGCACAACCAAGCAGTTAATAATACCAGGACTTAGGTTCCCCACCCCTTTATTCAACTCTTCTTCTCCAATTGCTGAAAGAGCTCAGTGCAACTTTGTAGCTTTGCTGTGTACCTGTAATCAAGCTGACCACTTACTTAAAGGAGCATCTCCATGACAATGTGGGCTATCCTGGAGGCACATTTTAACATATTCTTTAAATGACATTGCTTCCTATTCCTTCCTATTCCTTTTAGATGTTCCTGTTAGAGATATACATTAGTTAAGATATACATTTTAGAGATAAAATTAAGTCAATGAATATACTTACAGGTCCTGTTAATTTAGATGCTTTCTCAAATTCTTCACTCTCTTCCATTAGTGCTTCCTCATTCCCAGGTAAAGAATCTATTTTCACAAAAAGAATGAATAAGTTAGAAAAAAAAGAATAAGTTGGAGTCACATATTGCTTAATATATGAACTTATCTGATATATGTTTATATATGATACAATTTTTATATATAAATCATAAACTTTCTGATATATAAACTTATCATGAGAAGGATATAAAAGTAACTGAACAGGATGTTGAAAAATCATAGTAGTTGAGATTTAAAATAGTGTGTGGTGTTTTTTATTTAGCATACAGAGAATGTATGCAAACCTTTAGCATTTCTAATTTGCATGCTTGCATGCTCAGTTGCTTCAGTCATTCCCGACTCTTTGCAACCCTATGGACTGTGGCCTGCCAGGTTCCTCTGTCTGTGAGATTCTCCAGGCAAGAATACTGGAGAGGGTCACTGTTTTCTTCTCCAGGGATCTTCCTGACCCAGGGATCGAACCCGAGTCTCTTATATCTCCTGCATTGGCAGGCAGGTTCTTTACCGCTAGTGCCACCTGGAAAGCCCATTTAAAGGGAAGACCCAGAGGAATTGGGTGGAGAGGGAGGTGGGAGGGGGGATCGGGATGGGGAATACATATAAATCCATGGCTGATTCATGTCAATGTTATGACAAAAATCACTACAATATTGTAAAGTAATTAGCCTCCAACTAATAAAAATAAATGGGAAAAAAAAAAGGGTTCAATAAAGTCAGGACTGTGCAAGAGCTGCAATCATCTTAGTCAGATCAACTCTTCTTTTGGCATATTATTTAGCTAATTGTTGGAACTTAATGTTCTTTTTCTGCCTTGTAATTTTTTATTTGCTTTATCCATCAACTGGGTTTTTCTGAGGGGCCACAGTATTTAAATTCCAATTTGTATTCTCTCTCTTAAACAGGATGAACAACTCTGAAAAGTTGGGACAAAGGTTGTTGTTATCTCATTGCTAAGTCATGTCCAATTCTTTGTGACTCCATGGACTACAGCCCACCAGACTCTGTCCATGGGATTCTCCATGCAGAACACTGGAATGGGTTGCCATGTGCACCTCCAGGGTCTTCCCAACTCAGAGTCTGAACCTGTGTCTCTTTCATCACCTGAACTGGCAGGTGGGTCTTTACCACTATCACTACCTGGGAGAAGAGTACTTATTATTAAATGATGGCTAGTATTCCATTTTAACGTATCAAGGAACAAGCTGATATTATTTGTTTGACTAGATTAATGAGTGGGTATGTAATGACTTTCAAATATGTGAATAAAAAGATGGTAAACTTTTCCATATGTCTGCTAAATTAATTATAACAACGAAGATTTCTACAGGCTCTAGAGAATTCTTTAACAGAGATATATACAAAGAGCATCTAGAAATAGTTTGTGTTTTAATACCTTCCATTCAAATAAAAAAATCAGTTATAAGGAGGGTATTTTAAATCACTGGAAGCTTTAAACATTGATTGATTATATTTATTAATATTTTAAAGAGCTATATGCATCCTTAAAGAAGGCCTTCCTACACATTCACACACACAAGTGGAGATAGATTTTTTTGGTTTCATAAAATGTATGCTCTGAGAAGAAAATCAGAGCCTTAAATCCCCTGAGTCCTTAATGGCCAGTCAAGACCAGAGAGACAATGGAACGCTTAGCACAAATCCATAATCACAATTTCTGAATCATGGAGCTCTAGCTGCAATAATTCAGAATTTTATATTTAAACAAAAAAATCAGGATAAGTGATGAGAATTGTACCACATTAAAAATATTAATCCATTAATGAAGGAAACGTGAATCCTTATCTATTAAAACCCCATAATAAATGTGACAATAGATAGATTCTTTACTTTAAAATGTATAAATTAGCATAATTTAAGTCCCCTAAGACTGAATTATATTCTGCTGAACTGTGATCAAATATTACCATAATTTTAGTATTCACTCAGTATTTTTCCATTTTATTACATGTTGAAATTGCTATTTGTGTGGAATATTGACAATAGTATTAAAATGTCCTACCCTACATCATAGAGCAAATTAGTACATTTACAGAAGAAAACTCACTCTCTTGTGGATTTGCTAGGATTTTTATAGTTGGAAATACTATAAAATAATACTATATGCCAGGTTTTTAACTAGGAGCTGTTAAAACAAGTTGAGTAACAATTCCAGAAAAAATAAATGACCCAATCAAAAAATGGGCCAGAAATCTAAACAGACATTTCTCCAAAGAAGACATACAGATGGCTAACAAACACATGAAAAGATGCTCAACATCACTCATTATCAGAGAACTGCAAATCAGAACCACAATGAGGTACTATTTTATGCCAGTCAGAATGGCTGCTATCCAAAAGTCTACAAACAATAAATGCTGGAGAGGGTGTGGAGAAAAGGGAACCCTCTTACACTATTGGTGGGAATGCAAACTAGTACAGCCACTATGGAAAACAGTGTGGAGAACAGTGTGGAAATTCCTGAAAAAACTGGAAATGGAACTGCCATATTACCCAGCAATCACACTGCTGGACATATACACCTAGGAAACCAGAACTGAAAGAGACACGTGTACCCCAATGTTCATAGCAGCCCAGCTTACAATAGCCAGGACATGGAAGCAACCTAGATGTCCATCAGCAGACGGATGGATAAGAAAGCTGTGGTACATATACACAATGGAATATTACTCAGCTATTAAAAAGAATGCATTTGAATCAGTTCTAATGAGGTGGATGAAACTGGAGCCTATTATACAGAGTGAAGTAAGCCAAAAAGAAAAACACCAATACAGTATACTAATGCATATATATGGAATTTAGAAAGATGGTAACGATTACCCTATATGCGAGATAGCAAAGGAGACACAGATGTAAAGAACAGACTTTTGGACTCTGTGGGAGAAGGTGAGGGTGGGATGATTTGAGAGAACAGGATTGAAACATGTATATTATCATATGTGAAATAGATCACCAGTCCAGGTTCGATGCATGAGACAGGGTGCTCAGGGCTGGTGCACTGGGAAGACCCTGAGGGGTGGGATGGAGAGGGAGGTGGGAGGGGGGCTCAGGATGGGGAACACATGCACACCCATGGCTGATTCATGTCAATGTATGGCAAGAACCACTACAATATTGTAAAGTAATTAACCTCCAATTAAAATAAATAAATTAATTTTTTTTAAAAAGAATATGAAGATCTGCTAAAACAACAACAACAAAAAAACATGGTACAACTCAATAATGGACAAATAGTTCAATGGGCAGAATAGAATTTTTAGGTCCAAACCCATAAGAGTTTAGTTTTTGATAAAATGGTACCACAAATTTATGTTGAAAGAACAGACAATATAGAGATGGTGTTGACTCACTCTACAGAGAAAAATAAAATACGATCTCTATTTAACCTCAAATACAATGACAGACTCAAAATGAATCAGAGAAATAAATGTGGAAGATAAGATTATCAAGTTAACAGAAGACAATGTAACAGAAAAATTTTTGTTACTTAGAGGTAAAACCAAAATAGATTAGGAACAACAGAGGGTGTATGCCACTACCATTCTTATTCACCATTGCTTTTAAGGTTTCACTGTATACAAAAAGAATTAAAATGATCAGTATAAAATTTTGAAAAGAAAAAAAAAAACAATTTGAGCAAGATAATCTTCTATGACTTGCCCTCTTGGAGTTTACTTGAATACCTTCACACAATATGGATTTTTTTAAATAAAAATTAACATTTGTAAAAGGCTTGGCAACGGTTTTACATTTTGTTCTGTTCTTGTTTTGGTTCAATTTTTCCTGGTTATTGGTGCCACATCTAGTGCGATCTATAGTGTGGTGAGGGGTGAAGTGTGCCAGAATATTAGAAAATTTACATATCCATCATATTTACATATCTAACCATATTTATAGTTGCTAAGTAGAAAGGATCCTTCTAAATAGCCCAAATCTAGTGATAGAATAGCAGTATTATAAGCTACTTGGAATAAAAAATGTCGTGAAAACAGGATGGACCTAGAGACTGTCATACAGAGTGAAGTAAGTAAGAGAAAAACAAACTTTGTATATTAACACATATACATAGGATCTAGAAAAACGGTATAGCTGATCTTATTTGTGAAGCAGAAATAGAGACACAGACACAGGGAACAAATGTATGGATACCTGTGCAAGTTAAGGGTGGCGCAGAATGAATTGGGAGGTTGGATTGACATATATACACTATTGATACTATGTGTAAAATAGATAACTAGTGAGAATCTATTGTATAGAACAGGGAACTCTACTCAATGTACTGTGGGGATCTAAATGAGAAGGTTATCCAAAAAAAGAGGGGAAATATGTATACATACACATAACTGATCCATTCTGCTCTACAGCAGAAACTAACACAACATTAAAAACCAACTATACTCTAATTAAAAAAAAATAAAAAACACCTTAGTGTTTAATGCTTGGAGAGGTGCACTTTATTTTTAAAGTGCTCTGAGTACACTGCTTATTACCAAATATTGGCAGGCACATCTGTGTAAACTATGTTGCTCTGTCGATTCCAGAGCAATTTTTTCTAAGTATTAATATAAACGATTTTCAAAATACAAGCTATGAGTTTTTTTGAGCTTTTCTGAATCACATGGAAAGGAAAATGATGTCTATTCCAGAGAAATTTTTTCCAAGTATTAATATAAATGATTTTCAAAATACAAGCTATGAGTTTTCTGAGCCTTTTTGAATCACATGGAAAGGAAAATGAGTCTCTAAATTTGTCAAATGTTAGTTTATCTCCTCACTTGAGAGAAGAAACTGAAGAACAGAAATATAAAGTAACGTTATCAAAATCTAACAGTCTCTGGACCACTTGCACTTGAAACTTAGCCTCTGTGGTTGATGGGGCCTGCCGGTAAGAACCTAGAGACCTGTAGGATTTGTCAATGATGTTTAACTTCATTTAATGACTTCCTGTCATTATTTATACTTTTGCTGCTTGTGCCACAACAGGTTTTTTAAAGCACAAAGTTACACCTGCTCATAGAAATATTTGTTTATTGAGCCAAGTTCAATGTGGATGCATAGTTGACATAAAAATCACATTAGCACTTTGGATCTAGCGATCTGAATAACTTAAGCAGAAAAGGAATGTACTGAACCAGACAGCATATTTTGGAATTTGTTGATTAGTTCTCTAACATCTGAATGTGAAGAATGCAGGATATAAGAAGTTCAAGAAAGGAGCTTAAGCTTAATGAATACCTTTTCCCCCAGTGAATGCAAGTAACTATAATCAACATATTACTGATTTCCTTGTTTAATTTTCTAAAAAATTTAAGTCCCAACAATACTCAGTTACAATGTAAATGTGATTGTTGAAGGATATATTATCTGTAGATCAGTGGATTGGAGTAGTTTTGATAGAATTCAAAAGCGTGTGTGTGTGTGTGTGTGTGTGTGTGTGTGTGTGTGCACGCGCTCAGTCGCTCAGTCGCCAGCTCTTTGCAACCCCATGGACTGTGGCCCACCAGGCTCCTCTGTCCATGGAATTTTCCAGGTAAGAATACTGAAGTGGGTTGCTGTTTCCTTCTCCATATCTATATATACGTGTGTGTGTGTGTGTGTGTGTGTGTATGTATATATATATATAATGGGCCAGTAGTTAACACCTGTTTTGTATCTAGTTTTATATTGAGCATGGTGGAGAACACAAGAAACTCTCAAGAAGCATATAATCCAATTGATGAGAGAACAAACACACAAGGAGTAATTCAAGAACAATTAGGGGCTGAAAACAAGAAAACATTTAGGTTGTGCTGTTGTCATGTCCTGGCTATTGTAAATAGTCTTGCAATGAACACTGGGGTACATGTGTCTTTTTGAATTATGATTTTCTTTGGGTATATTCCCAGTAGTGGGATTGCTGGGTCACATGGTAATTCTATTTTTAGTTTTTAAAGGAACCTCCATTCTGTTCTCCATAGTGATTGTATCAATTTGCATTCCCACCAACAGTACAAGAGTATTTCCTTTTCTTCACATCCTCTCCAGAATTCATTGTTTATTTTTTTGTAGATTTTTTTGTACATTTTAGAGTTTTTGATGATAGCCATTCTGACTGGTACGAGATGATACTTCACTGTAATTTTGATTTTCATTTCTCTAATAATTAGTAATGCTGAACATCTTTCCAAGTGTCTGTTTGTCAACTGTATGTCTTCTATAATCACAACATGGAAACAACCTAAATGTCTATCGACAGAGGCATGGATAAAGTTGTGAAATATATATATATATGTATATATATATATCATATATACAATAGACTGTTACTCAGTTATAAAAGGAACAAAATTGGATCATTTGTTAAGACATGAATGGACATAGAGACTGTCATACAGAGTGAATAAGTCAGAAAAACATATATTAATGCATATATGTGGAATCTGAAAAAATTGGTATAGACGATCTTATTTACAAAGCAGAAAAAGAGACATAGATGTAAAGAACAAAAGTATGGATAATCAGGGGGAAAAGGGGATGGGATGAATTGCGAGATTGGAATTGACATATATACACTATTAAAAAAGAAAAAAGAAGAAAACATTGCTTGTGAACTGGACTTCAGATAGACCTTACATCATCTTAACACACAGGATCTGAATAGGCAGATGACAAGAAAAAGAAATTACTATGAGTCAAAGAAGAATGGCTTAAGTAAATGGACACTTGCAAGAAGAGCAGAGAGGAGAAACCAGGTTGACTCTAAAAACTAATGGAGTGTCCACTAATGGCCAGCTTGGGGGCCCTAAGTTGCTAGTGACACAGTGCACAAGTTTCACTGTCAAATATTAATGTCTGTCATGAGAGTGTTTCATCTTATCAGCACTAGAAAAGAGTTGAGTATGCAGAAACTATTACCTTCTTTTTAGTATTGTGCTATATTGACCCTGCTTTATGTTCCTATGATACCTTATTTTTTAACATTTATTTACATGTTTTTAATATTTGACATATAAAAAGTATATTTAAAATATACATGCAAAATAATGTATATATTTAAGTTACAAATCACAATGATAAAATAAACACCCCAAATCTACTACATGACTTAAGAATTAGAACACTTCTAATAACCTTCATATACCTATGAATTTCTTCCTAATCCCATCTCTTTTCTTCCCCATCCCTAAGAATAGCCACCATTTCAAGTTTTTCATTCCCTTCTTTCAATATAATTGTACCACTTAATGTATGTTTTCCTAAAGAATATACTACTTAGATATACTAATTTTGAGCCTTAGGAAAATGACATTCTATGACTACTTTTGTTCAATCAATATTATACTTTTTTATAGACAAATTTGATTTTATTGAGATATGTATTTTTACAAGTCCCTTTTTTTTTTTTTTTAAACAAATATGATGCTTTTAAGATTCATTCAGTTGTGAGTTGCAACCTACTCACACAAGACTGGAAGGCCCAAATGCCACTTCAGATGGGTGGCTTGAAGTCAGCGTTTATATTATATTTATATCATGGAAGGAAAAGGCAATGGCAACCCACTCCAGTCCTCTTGCCTGGGAAATCCCATGGAAGGAGGAGCCTGGTAGGCTACAGACCATGGGGTCGCTAAGAGTCGGACATGACTGAACAACTTCACTTTCACTTTCCACTTTCATCCACTGGAGAAGGAAATGGCAACCCACTCCAGTATTCTTGCCTGGAGAATCCCAGGGACAGGGGAGCCTGGTGGGCTGCCGTCTATGGGATCGCACAGAGTCAGACACGACTGACGTAACTTAGCAGCAGCAGCAGCATATCATGGAAACCAGTAACCTCTACAAACCAGGGCTTTTCATTTTCAGACAGCTGTTAACATTTACCAGCATACCACTTATATCACCCATCCTATGAGTGTAGCTGACATGCATTCAGTTTCCCACAGTATAACAATTCCACAATTTATTCATTTTCCTGTCCACCATCATACTAACAAATTTGCTTACATTTCATGGTATATGACACTTGCTTTCTAACATATTTATCCAGAAGTGAAGTTTCTGGGCTTCACTCAGATTTTAGGATAATGGAAAACTGTTTCCAAAATTGTTTATGCCCCAGCTGTTGTATGATTTTCTTTTTGTCTCTGTCTTCACCAGCACTTGATTTTGTCAGATTTCTCAGTGTCACGTAAAGAGTCATAAAACAGCATCTCTCAAGGGCCTTACCTTTCCTTGGTTACTAGAGTAAAACATTTTTCATATGCTCATTGGCCATTTGTGTTTCCCGTCCTGTGAAATATATATTGCTTATTTTTCTATTGGTTTGCTGATCCTTTGTTTATTGAATTATAGATACACTTTACATATCCTGAATATTAATCTTTGATCAGTGACAAATATAGTTTCCTATTTTGTAGCTTATCAACCTTTTTCTGCCATTTTTTGATGAATAAGAATTCTTATTCTTATTAAGAATTAAGTGTTAAGAATTAAGAATTCTTAACACTATTGAGCTTTTTTAATGTTTAGGAATTTTTGCATCTTGCTTAAGATGTCCTTCTCTAGCCAGGTGTAAGGAAAATGTTTTCCCATAGTTTCTCTTCTAATTATTACAATTGGATGTATGGACTGCTTCCTGCTAGAACAATGAATGATGAAGCAGTGATATACTTTACATGCCACTGTAGTGTCATTACATGTACTTATTTATACATTCAGCAAACATCTTGAAGTGCCCTGGCATGAACTTAATATGCTAAGCCAAGGAGTTTGAATTTTGTTCTACAGAAAATGGGGAAGAAATAGCAATTTCTTCCCTTTTTTATTTTTAGAAATATAATGAACCAAATGGGTGAGATTGTACAAGGAAAATCTATTTACAGAGCTCTTACACTAGATGGAGAAGGACAAAGGCATAGACTAGGCAGTCTTGGGGGAAACGAGACTGGCTTGGTGACAATGACATGATTTGAGTTCAATTTAATATAGGGCTGAGAGAGGTAAAAGTAAATCAAGTCTGATATTGACAATCTGCCCAGAAGACTGAAAAGATCCACAAAATGAGAATGGGAGTAGGTGATTTAAGTTCCAAAACCAAGTTGGAATTAGTGACAAACTCTGAGAGTAGAAAATGTAGTCGCCCTGTACCTTAAACAGGCACAGGAATTAAGAGGCTGCTTCTCACACTTCTTTTTCTCCTTTGCCCTTAGCTTCCTGATACACAGGAGTGGTGGGCGGATGACTGACAGCTATGGTGATTTGGTGTAGGCAAAGATGCTTGGTCTAGTTTTCTTTTTAAAGACATCTTTAACTGACACTAAAATCACAATATATCTTGTTGGATTTAAAACTCACCCAAAGAATCTGGGACTATTTCATCTGGAGATTGAAGTATTTGTGAAGTCTCTTCTGTCCTTTCTGCCAGGTTATCTCCTTGAAGCCTAAATGATGAAAAATGGTTATTGAAACCTCCAGTAATGTTGACTTGTGAAATGTGAACTATATATTATTGGGAACATGACTATGAACTTCTAAATTCTAAAACCAGGCATGCTTCTTCCAAGTAGAAATAAAGCTTTACTGAAATCTTTGTCATAGTGTTTTTGCTTTTCTAACCTTTAAGGAAAAGGCTTTCATCTTTTCTCCTGTATCCATGGGAAGATTAGTCTAGGTAGAATCTGCTTTTCTACTTAGCCTGACTGAGGAAGGTTTATAAGTAAATATTTTCACGGACACTGCAATGGGGAAGTGAGTGGAAGAAAAGCAAGCATCCACCATAGCGTGCTCGCCTGACTTCTGTGTCCAGGGGCTTGAGAAGGTTTCCATGGTTACATAGAGGTTCATCAAACACAGTTTTCCAAATCAACCAAACCTGAGCTTAAAGGCCTGCAGGTCAAAATCTGTTTCATCAGGGGGCATGAAGATTCAATACGTGGATGGCCCAGGGTTCTCAATGACACTGGCTCTTCTTCAGGAGAGGAAGATTGCATGGGACTTTCATGACAATAGATTTCTGAGCTTCTGTATCCTCACCTCTGTAGTGAGGTTAGTCTGGGCTTAGTTATACTGTGAAAGCACTCTATGAAAAGAGGTAGAGCTCATCAATAAATGTGGGAACTCTGACCTAAGTAAGCAGAATAAGCTCTGCTAACATTGGAGGACAGTATATCAAATAATTCAGAGGTTGGAGGTTTCTTCCAGTGCCCTTACTTTTTCTTGCATTTCCTGATGGGGAGTGCCCTCATGGGAGAGTATCAATGAAAACATGACATATACTATTAATATTTTTTAAAAAGCAAACTCAAATACAATCCATAACTATACCAGAATTTTTCATAGTTAAAATCTTCAACTCTTTTATATCTTTATTTGTATATAGAACAGTGGAATCCAATGATGTATATGCATGACTCTCTTGATCTTTTGTATAAGTATAAATATTGTACATTATATTTTTATTCCTACAATAATAAATTTTACACACATTTGTGTATGTATTATACATTTATTGTTGTTGGTGGTGGTTAGTGGCTCAGTCATGTCTGACTCTTTTGTGATCCCATGGACTATAGCCCTTGAGACTCCTCTGTCCATGGAATTCTCCAGGCAAGAATACTGGAGTGGGTTGCCATTCCCTTCTCCAGGGCATCTTCCCAACCCAGGGATGGAGACCGAAGCCACGTCTCCTGCATTGGCAGGTGAATTCTTTACCACTGAGCCACCTGAAAAACCCCATGATACATTTATACTTACATATTATCTTCTATAAACAAAGTTACTATATTATATAAGCTAATTAAATAATTCTCAAGAGTAATTTGCTGATAGTCTTTTAAACTCTTCAGTCAAAAATCTTATACTTCTAATTAACTTTTAATTTTTACTCTAAAAAAAAGCATCATTTTTAAGTGACTGATTTAGCTACATACTTCTCAAATCTGTCCAGCTCCTTCTTTTTATTTTGTTTACTTCTAATAATTGGGGTAAGTATTTTACTCAACATCAACATCAAATATTCTTTTGTATCAAAATTAGCAAAGAGAGAATGTATGTAGGTATACAAGACATTGAAGCATGTAAATAAAGATTATTATTAAAAATTGACAATCAGTTCCAACACATTTGGGTATTTAACATTAGGTTAAAAACTTAAATGAAGACTCCCCTCTAAGTCCAGTGGTTATGACGGCACACTTCCAACACAGAGGACATGGGTTCGATCCCTGGTTGGGGAACTAAGTTGGTACTTGCTGCAAGGAGCTGCCAAAAAATTTTAAAATACCTAAACAGAAAATAAATCTCCAATAAAGGTAGAAAGAAACAAGAAATCAAACCTAAGTTGCAATTTTTTTAATTCATTGCAAGCTTCAATAAAAACAAATACTTGTTTAGTATTTATCAATATGCTCAATAATAACCCAAATGTTGTGGCAATGTAAAGAAACAGGAACGGTCCTCGATTTCATGGAGTTCTCAATTTAGCTGAGTTGAAAAGAAAAATGACCAGGATAACAACCAACAAATTGGGTGGCCTTGAAGCTGCCTCATCGTTGTCCAAACAGTGCCGTCCAGACACCTTTAGAGTTGAATTCGCCGTGACTTGGCATCAACCCCCCTGAGGAATGCCTCTGAGCCCCGCTATCCTTGAGTGGTCTGCCAATGTTTCCCAAGATGAAATCCACACAGCACTACTTCTGTAAGAGCTTAATAGGTGCTATGCAAACAAGGGTTGTGTGGGCAAGTCCGGGAAGTACGGTTGCAATAAAAGTTAAATCACTTTTTTTTTTTTTTAACATTACAAGAGTTGTACTCATACCCTCAAATATTTTCTCTTTGCTTTCTGAAACTCTCCTTCCATATTAAGCACTCTTCTATATTCTCAACCTCTAAATAAAATGGTTCTTGCTCCTCTGTCACAAGGAAAGCCCTTTCCTCATCTAAGAATAGGACATCCCTTTTTCCTCTAAGAATATTATAGTACCTCCTCTTCAAAGGAGGCTGTGTAGCCCGTCAACCTCAGCTAACAGAGGAGTATAAAGATTAACCTGTTTTCTCTCTGCCTGGGAAGACTTTGATCAGGCTCAAAATTTTCTTCTTCAAGTGTCACTATTATCTTGAATGAAATTTGTGTTCACGTATATGTACCAATTTCAAAGTCCTTCAGTCTCAAATCTGGAGTCTTTCCTTCCATTTCACCATCCCCAACCCAAGGACAGATAATTCAATTGCTCTGTCAGAAATCTTAAAATCCAGTGTTCTGTTCTCTGATAACAAACTCACTTCCTTTAGGCCCTTTCACAAACTCAGCTTTCTTATTTATTTAGTTTTGCCTGCACTGGCTCTTCGCTGAAGGGGGTGGGCTTTCTCTAATTGCTGCTCACAGACTTAGTTGCTTCACAGCATGTGAGACCTTAGTTTCCTGGTCAGGGATTGAACCTGCATCCCCCACATTGAAAGACAGATTCTTAACCACTGGGCCACCAGGGAAGTTCCTCAACTGCCTCTTCAATCAAATACATATCTTCATCGTCTCTCAGTTCTCTCCTGGGTTTTGCTCCTCTCCTGATTTCCTTCCTGCCTTACTCAGATGGGACCTATTGCCCCCTAAATCCCCATGCATCCACATCTTTTAGTCATTACTGCCATCCAGACCCTAATCCTGTATTAACCTGTCATTTTCGTTCACATGGCAACTGAAAACTACTGGTAAGTATTATGACACTCTAGGACTGATGAGTACAAACAAATCAATAGTTCCCAACTTTAAACTTCAGCTTCTTCGTAGTTTTTCTTCCATTCCTTTCAAAGTTTTAAAAAATAGCACCTCTCTTCTGTGTCCATCCAAAAAAATTATGTAATCAAAAATAAAGACCTTCTACTCCCAACTCACAGAGCACCTACAGAAGTATCTTTACCCTGACCTGTATTCACCACCTTCCCAATTCACAGAGGGTGAGAGACCCTCTCCCCCGTCCAAGGCTTAGATCATTCATCAGGCTGGTGATTTGGGTCCCATCATCTCATCTGCCTCTTGGATCTTCATTTATTTTACTCACCACTACTCATTCTACTCATCTCTATGGTTCATTTCCCACAGCATAGAAATAAGCTCACTTCTCTTTCAACCTTAAAAATACAAAACATCCCTCCCATAATTATCTAAAACATCTACCTATTGCTTTTTCTAGCTCATTATTCTTTGAGTCAAACTTCCTAAAAATGCTTCCATCAATGCCTTTTTTAAAAAATCAAAGTATAACATAAGACATTCTATTAGTTTCGAGTGTACATCATAGTGATTTTATATACATACATATGTGTGTGTGTGTGTGTGTGTGTGTGTGTGTGTGTATATAAGTCAGTCAGTTCAGTTGCTTAGCCATGTCCGACGACTCTTTGTGACCCCATGAACTGCAGTACGCCAGGCCTCCCTGTCCATCACCAACTCCCGGAGTTTACTCAAACTCATGTCCATTGAGTCAGTGATGACTTCCATCCATCTCATCCTCTGTTGTCCCCTTCTCCTTCCACCTTCAATCTTTCCCAGCATCAGGGTCTTTTCCAATGAGTCAGTTCTTCGTATCAGGTGGCCAAAGTATTAGAGTTTCAGCTTCAGCATCAGTCCTTCCAATGAACAGTCAGGACTGATTTCCTTTAGGATGGACTGGTTGGATCTCCTTGCAGTCCAAAGGACTCTCAAGAGTTTCTCCAAACCACAGTTTAAAAGCATCAATTCTTCAGTGCTCAGCTTTCTTTATAGAGAGTTGAAATATGTATATAAATATATATACACATATACATTTTGAAATGGTCACTAAGAGAAGTATAGTTATCATCTGTCACCAAGCAAAGTTATTACAATATTATTGACCATATTCCTTATGCTCTACTTTGCATACCCATGACTTACTTCTTTTATAACTGGATGTTGGTATCTCTTAATCTCTTTCACCTATTTTGACTGCCCCTCAAACTCCCTCCCCTCTAGCAGCCAACAGTCTGATCTCTGCAACTAGGATTATGTTTCTGTTTTGTTTTATTTGTCCCTGTTTTGTTTTCTAGATTCTATGTATGAACATGTGAGTTGTTCCCATATTTGGGGCTATTGTAAATTGCAAATAATGCTGCAATGACTATATGGGTGCAATTATCTTCCTGAGTTAGTGTTTTTGTTGTGTTTCCAGAGAAATACTCAGAAGTGGAATTGTTGGATCACATGATAGTTCTATTTTTAATTTTCTGAGGAACCTCTGTGCTGTTTTGTATAGCAGTCACACCAACTTCCATTCCTACAAACAGGCCATGAGGATTTCCCTTTCTCCGCATTCTTTCCAGCACCTGTTATTTTTTGTGTTTTTGATAATAGTTGCTCTGACAACTGTGAGGTAGTATCTCATTGTGGTTTTGATTTTCATTTCCTTGATAATTATTGATGTTGAGCATCTTTTCATGTGACTGTTGGCCATCTACATGCTTTCTTTTAAAAAAAAGTCTATTCAGGTTCTCTGCCTATTTTTTAAATCCAGTTTTATAAGTTTTTAAATTTTGAGTTGCACAAGCTCTTCATATATTTTAGGTATTAACTCTCTACCAATACCTCTACTTCCACAGTTTTAATTCACCCCTCAAGCTATTTTAATCTGGTTTGTCCTGCTACCATTCTGAGACAACTAGCTATACGCTAAGACTGCCTGATCTTCTACTTGCCAAACACATAGAGGAAAACTTTCTGATCTTGTTTTTATTTTACTTTCAGTTCTACTTTGTGTGAACACTCTTTTCCCAGACTGTATCATCTCCCTGAATTAGTTCACCATAAGAGTTAAAACCACTCTTATGGTTTAACTGCATGTAGGGTGGTTTTTCAAATCTTTATCTTGAGTTTTCAGCCTGAGATTGGTATAACCAAATACTAATTGGACAGTTTAATTGAACTAACCAGAAACATCTCAAAGCAAATTGTACAAAGCAAACTCTTCTGCATCATACCCTGCCTTGTATGACATATAGCTAATCAATCTCATTCTTATTAATTATATTTCATAAAGGAATTTCCTGAATCCAGCACTTCTTTATTCTACTACTACAATCATGCTGTGCATCTTGACTTGCTTGGATTATTACATAGTTTCCTTGATGATATTTATACACAGAAACTGTCCTTCAAAAAGTCATTTTCCATATGGCTACCAGAAAATTCCAAACAAATCCTCATGCTTTATTATTCTCATGCTTTAAATATTTTGGTGCAAGGGATTTTAACACAAGTATTCTTAAGGGACCCATAAACAGGTTTCAAGGGAATCACTGTAATTCACAATAAATGGAATAAAATGTTTTTGGTGGATGGCCCTTTTTTGGACAGGGAGACAGTAACCTCAACCAGATGCTCAAAACTAATCTTTGACTCAAAAGACTTTAAAAACTAGCATTTTTACTAGAGTCTCTTGTGCAAAATGAGTAATGGTTTCCTTACCAAATCATTCAAATCTTTCTATTGCACAACCCCTACCTGTGTCTGCAACTTCACCTTCTTGGATATTTCACCATGGATTTTATATTCCATAAACTCCAATCTGCTTTTACTTTTTTGAAGATATTTTATTAAGCCTCTCTGGCTTATAATTATCTCTGGCAGAATTCACGTTCCCCTCGTTTACTATTTGGCTTAATCCTAGGTTTTAAATACAGATTCTCCTTTTTTCAGAAGTTTTTCTTCCAGAAGTCTTGGTACCTATGCAAATCTTTACCATAGTTCTTACTTTACTATGTTTTGTATTGCTTTGATGTCTATCAACACACACCAAGTGTCTTAAAGATGAGTTTTATTATTCATATTTTTATGTC
This sequence comes from Muntiacus reevesi, assembly GCF_963930625.1. Classification (NCBI taxonomy): domain Eukaryota; kingdom Metazoa; phylum Chordata; class Mammalia; order Artiodactyla; family Cervidae; genus Muntiacus; species Muntiacus reevesi. The sequence continues at coordinate 46,336,985 of NC_089260.1, forward strand.
TCTAAAGCCTAGTTCAGATTGAGCTTGATACCTTGCAAACTCTGAGAGAGAATTCTTAAGGTATTTTTTAGTGATGAGCTCACCTTGGAGAAAAGGAAAGGAAAAAGGGACCCAATCTATGTGTAAGGAATTTTCTACAGAATATCTGAGTATATTTACAATTACATTCTCTTGAAAAGAGGTAAAAAGTATCCTGCATTTCTTAACCTGGTTCACCCTCATACAGAATGTAAACCAGAGGCTTATGTACAATCCAATTTATGATCTGGGGTGGGGGCAGGATTGAGGAACACAGAGTAACACATAAAAGAAGAGAAAGGTGTGTTATTGAGTCATACACTTTACCAGTTGTTGCTGCTCAATCCCACAAGAATTCTAAGGATCCTTGTAAAACATGTCCACTAGAAGAATGACAGCATAGAGCATTTATCCATAGGCTCCTGGTCAAGGGTGGTCCCTGATCATTGATCTCCCTGATCTTTTCAGTTGTGCATACATTAGTTTACAGTGATTCTCATTGGTCATCCCAGAGCAGGAAATGAGATGTAAAAGATACCAGTGTAACTGAGATGCTAAAGTTCACACATGCACAAAGCTGGCTGCCTCAGTTAGAAGCATATGTCAAAACAGTTGCTAATAAAAGTTGGGGCATTTTAAGTGAGATACAAGCAGAGGTGATAAAGATAGCAAATGTGTTTGGATTTCAAACAAATGAATCAGATTTCATTTTAACTGAACTGACCAGTATGACTTACCTAGGAAAAATCTCCAAGTTTATGAGTCAACAGTCACCTTCCATTGACTCAGTCTTAATGGTGAATAAGCCAATGAAAGAAAGCATCCTCAGAGACTACTGTAGTGCATATCACAGCCTATCATAGTACCAGGCACATGTACGTGATCAATAGACATTTGTTAAGTAAATGTTGCCAAAAAGTCCCTATGTCTTACCAAATAGACTTAAGGAAGATGGACCAGTCAAGAGGAAACATGGAAGCTCATTCAGGAGACTAGTCGCTATAGCAGTGATTCAAATTTTGCTTGCTTGGTAATGTTTTGAGATCAACTGATTCCAATGTCTTGCTTTGTAAGAAGAAACAGGAAACGAAAACCAGGACCAAGAAGCCATCCAGTCCTAGTCCAAAATATTGGTTAAAACACACCACCAGCAGCCATATGCATTCTGGGGGCAAGGCTTGAATAGCGTAAGCAGTGGGAGGATAGTGATGAGTGCTACTTCATTTTAATACTTAAAAAAAAAAATCCAAAACGCTCAACATTTTTCCTTTTTAAAAGCCTCTGGTACCATTGGTTCAGTTGAACCATGTGATGTGACAAGACTCAAATAAGTGTATTCTTAATTTTTCACATTTGGCCTAGGAGACATTCAGTCATCTTTCTGTTTTCATGCTATCATGCTATGTATTCTATACTTCAATCTTCCCTTAATACTTTCTTGAAGCAAGCAGTATAAGAAAGAAAGAAAGAAAGAAAGAAAGAAAGAAAGAAAGAAAGAAAGAAAGTGAAGTCGCTCAGTCGTGTCTGACTCTGCGACCCAGTGAACTGTAGCCTACCAGGCTCCTCCATCCATGGGATTCTCCAGGCAAGAATACTGGAGTGGGTTGCCATCTCCGTCGACCCAGGGATCGAACCTGGGTCTCCTGCATTGCAGGCAGACGCTTTACCCACTGAGCCACCAGAAAGCCCTAACTAAAGAGTAAACACTCATCAGATATTTTTTTAAAAACCAAATTGAATGCACTATGATATGCATGAAATTAAATGCCAAGTTAACAATTCTAACTTATCTAGTTCAGAGGAGATGATGAATAGAATCTGGGTTAATTCAAGAAATGTTAATGGAGTAGGTGGTACTTGCACTGGGTTTTGAAAATGCTGAAGTTTGATTAAGTGAAGAAAAAGAGGAAGGGTGTTCCAAGGAAAGAGTAGTGAAATAATGCAGTACACTTACTTTGGAAAAAGAAGTCTCCCTTGAGGGGGGAAAGATGAGAAAAGAAAAGAGAGAGAGAAAGGGAAAACCAAGTATAACAAAAAACTAATAGCTTCAGTGAAAGTAGTGTATTGAAAGCAACAAACATCTAGATTATAGAATGTATTCAGATGGGATCCTGCAAATTAAACAAAAAAGATGTAGACTTAATGAAACAGGAAACTGTGAAAGTTTTTAATTATTGCCTAATATAATAACAGCTGCGCTAAGAAAATAATATTAATTGGGGCCTCTTGGAAGGCCATTTGGGAAGCTTTTACAACAAACTATAAATAGAAGATCAAAAGCAGGGAATAAGGAGGAGGGTCTAGGCAGGTGCCTACAGTGGCCCAAGCACTGTTTCAGTTTGGGGGGCTGGGGGGCGGGAGCTTTGGACACAGTGAAACAAATTTCATTTTAGATGTGCTGGTGGAGGTGCAGAAAGGCAGCTGCATAGAGGGGAGATGCTGAGCAGACTGAGTTGTGTACCAGGCTTGCCCTCCCTGGGCTCCAAAATCTCTGCAAAGAACTTCAGACATGATTTAGCAACTGAACAAAAATGATGACTTCATTCAGCTATTTTGAAGGACATGATATTCTTTCACTAGAAAACAACAGTATATCATAAATGCCAATTGGATCCAGGGAACCACGGTAAACAGTTTAGGTTTTAAGAAATTTTGAACCATTTTCTACAAAGGGGTAGAAGATTACCTTATTCTCATCCTCCAAAGTCTTCCTTCAATTCTCAAAGTGTCTTTCATAACATTGGTCATAGAGTTATTTCTAAGTCTCTTTCTAAATGTTCATTTTCCATTTCAGGATTCCACTATGTTTCTCCAGGATTATTTTTTGAAGGAAATTCTAACAATTTAGGGCTGGGCTTCCCTTGTGACTCAGCTGGTAAAGAATCAGCCTGCAATGTGGGAAACCTGGGTTTGATCCCTGGGTTGGGAAGATCCCCTGGAGAAGGGAAAGGCTACCCACTCCAGTACTCGGGCCTACACTTCCATGGAGTGTATAGTCCATGGGGGTCACAAAGAGTCGAACACGACTGAGCAACTTTCACTCACTCACTAACAATTTATTGTCACTCAGTTTCAAAGTCTTAAAAAAGTCAAATTGTCATCAACACCAAAAACTTATCAGGGATCTTCAGAGGCAAAATCCTTCACTGAGGAATGAGACTGCAATCTGCTGTGAGACCTGGGTGTATTTTCACCATCTCTGCAGTTAATTGTCAGGCTTCCCGAGGCTTCAAAAATCAGGTCTGATACCCTCCGCACCGTCAGGGCTTAGCATACTAACTTACATTTGTGTGCCCCTCCTACTCCCCTGAGTAACTGTCTGATTTAAATAGCATCTATCTGAAGTCACTAAAGGGTTGTAAGAGTGCCTTCTCTACTCTCGAAGAATGGCACTGCTGTCTGGAACCTTGCTGCCCTCCACCCAAGTCCCAGCCAAGTCTCAGTTCCTCGGGGGGTTCCTCTCCCCGAGAGGAATGAGTTCTTCCTCTCATTCTGCTTTCCGAACCCACTGACTCCATCTCTGGGTCTCCCTTACCCCTGGCCGCTCCAGTTGACCTTTGGTGGGTGGTCTGGCTCTCTGACACCATTTCTCAGGCCCCCTTAGCTGCACTATCTGTGTGTCAGACACAGCTCTACCTTCCAGAACCTCTGATAAATACTTCTACTCCAGGAACTCCTTTGCCAACAAGAAGTTTCCTACAGTACCTAGATTTCACTCCTTATTTTAGTTGCTGTTCATTGTTACTAAGTTCATTCAGTTACTAAGTCATGTCCAACTCTTAGCAACCCCATGAACTGCAGGATGCCAGGTCTTCCTGTCCTTCACTGTCTCCCGGAGGTTGCTCAAACTCATGTCCACTGATTCGATGATGCTATCCAACCATCTCATCCTCTGTTGTCCCCTTCTCCTCCTGCCCTCAATCTTTCCCAGCATCAGAGTCTTTTCCAAGGAGTCAGCTCTTCACATCAGGTGACCAAAGTACTGGAGCTTCAGCTTCAGCATCAGTCCTTCCAATAAATATTCAAGGTTGATTTCCTTGAGCATTCCTTGAGGATTGGTTTGATTTCCTTGAGGACTGATTTGATCTCCTTGCTATCCAAGGGACTCTCAAGAGTCTCCTCCAGCACCACAGTCTCAGCCTTCTTTATGGTTCAGCTCTCACATCCATACATGACTACTGGAAAAAACCATAGCTTTGACTATATGGACCTTTGTCAGCAAAGTGATGTCTCTGCTTTTTAATATGCTATCTAGGTTTGTCATAGCTTTTCTTCCTAGAAGCAAGTATCTTTTAATTTCATGGCTGCAGTCACCGTCCACAGTGATTTTGGAGCCCAAGAAAATAAAGTCTCTCAGTTTCCACTTTTCCCCCATCTATTTGCCATGAAGTAATGGGACCAGATGCCATGATCTTTGTTTTTTGAATGTTGAGTTTTAAGCCAGCTTTTTTTCACTCTCCTTATTTTAGTACATTCTCTTAAAAATCTTCCTTCTAATATTCATCTGTAGGCACTCTATTTCTTGTCTCTTGCTGTTTATGTCACATGAGGTAACAATGCATCAACACAAAGCACCTTTCTGCTGACCCTGGAATGGAATAGAATAACACTCCCCTTCACCAGAGGGCTTTCTTTATATTCTGCTTTTAAAATTCTCTCCCTTGTTCACAAGAATTTCTGAACATAAACCTCTAAACTAAAATGATGGATGGTGACATGCTCTTTCCTCTCACATTTTCCTTTTAACTTCCTATCTCCTGAAAGTGAGATATGAGCCTGCAAACCATTGGTAACTCTCTAATCAAATTTATAGTTCTCTCACACATGCCTGATTGCAGACGTGACGCTGCTGTTGGTGGCCTCTTATCTAGGCTGCTAATTACACTCCTGGCAGAAGTTAAAGAATTTTAAAACCAAATCTAAGAAGGGCACACATGGAGAATCGATTTGTATTTTTTTTTCAGTCTCTTCTGCTTTACCTCAACTCAGATATAAAAATGTCAACACAAAATTAGGTAGAGAAGATGACGCATGGAGCAGGACTGATCCTTACCACCCCTTGGGACTAACTAAACTGGATTTTCCAGGCAGATTGACCAGCACGTGGACCACTGATACACACCTTGGCCAGGTTATTACTCACACCATGGATGACCCAGGGGACATTCCAACCTTCCTGAAATTCAAGGCAGTCATGAAAAAGGATTACATTCAAATTGCTGGACTGCCCTGGGCCTAAGGAAACTCCAAGAGAAAACAGTCAAACGCAGAACGTTTTAGCTAAAAGCAGCTCTGGGCATTGGAATCCACAAGCTTCCTTCAACATGACCATTCGTCCGCATTTTAAACTGGATTCCCTGTCTCTAAAATGATCTGGCGAAGTGTGGGTATGCTTTCAGCCTTCCGTCATCCCTAGACGGCACCCTTTTAAAAATCTATCCACGTGGAAATAGGCGGTTGAGGTCCTTATTTGACTGACAGTGTAGAGCGATGTCCTCAGTTTATAGGGTACACTAGACTCGCCTGGACTGCAGGAGTCCCCAGCCTCCCGGCTACAGACCTCCTCCGAGCTGACAGGTACCTCCTGTCAGATCAGTGGCAGCCTTAGATTAGAAATAAAGTGCACAATAAATGTAATACACTTGAAATATCCTGAAACCATCTCCTATCACCCAACCCCTATCCATGAAAAAATTGTCTTCCACAGAACTGGTCCCTGGTGCCAGAAAATTTGAGGACTGATGACCTGGAGGACTTCTTAAAACATAGATTGCTGAGTTTTATCCACAGAGTTCCTGAGTCCAGTCTGGAGGATGGTCCAGGAATTGTCTTTCTACCGAGTTCTCAGGTGATACTGATACTATCAGGTAGGACACGGTCCCCTGTAAGTGCCTCCTCTTTAAATTAACAGCTTTGGTAGGGGATGGGCCTCCCATTCATCCTCATTGTGTAGTAGTATTAGACTATGCCTGGAATGCCAAAAATAGGTAAGACTCTACCAGAGAATGTTGGTATTTTTCTTTCTCCAACTAGCGACTTTTAGCTGAACACTCAATCTTACTCCCAAGTATATATGGTTTTTCCAGTACTCATGTACAGATCTAAGAGTTGTATCATAAAGAAGGCTGAACACTGAAGAATTGATGCTTTCGAGCTGTGGTTCTGGAGAAGACTCTTAAGTGTCCCTTGGACTGCAAGAAGTTCAAACCAGTCCATCCTAAGGGAAATCAACCCTGAATATTCATTGGAAGGACTGATGCTAAAGCTGAAGCTTCAATACTTCAGCCACCGGATGCGAAGAGCCAACTCACTATAAAGACTCTGATGCTGGGAAAGATTGAGGGCAGGAGGAGAAGGGGGCGATGGAGGATGAGATGGTTCAATGGATATCAGTCAGAGAAAGCTCCTGCGGATTCTAGTGGAAGTCTGGCATGCTGCGGTTCATGAGGTCGCAAAGAGTCAGACTGAAAGTGTGAAAGCATTAGCTGCTCGGTCGTGCCCAACTCTCTGCGACCCCATGGACTACAGCCCACCAGGCTCCTCTGTCCGTGGCACTTTCCAGGCAAGGATACTGGAGTGGTTTGCTTTTTCCTTCTCCAGGGGATCTTCCCAACCAAGGGATCGAACCCAGGTCTCCTTCACCACAGGCACAATTCCATCTTACTGAAGTTAGAAATCTCAGAGTAGATTGCACGTGAGCTTGGGGCGCTGCATCTGTAGTCTCCATCAGAGCGCTGCTCAGCAAGTCTGCCTGGTAAGCAGCATTCAGCATAGAGCAGCTGTGGGAAGTCTCCTTAATGCGCTGATTTCTAACAGGTTGAAAAATGGGATTGTGTGGGGAGCCAAACCACCCTTTTGAAGAACTGCCAAAGCTTTTGTTCCCTCCTCAGCCATTCCTTCCTTTAATCAGAGACCCTTCCCTCACAGTCCTGAAATAGAAAGCTGCCTCAGATGTGTATCTCATGGGAGACCACCCCCTCTTTTGTATGTGGCCCTGGGAACATCTGTTAGATCGCTGAGTTCTTCTGTATATAGTCGATCTCTCTCCCTCTCTGACGTGAGCAGATTTTTCCATGCCACAGCCCTGGAAGTGACAGTATGTTGTGTTGCCTTAGTCAGATGGTTCATGTGCCTTTCTTTGTGATTTTCATTCCATAAGATTGGGAGTAATTGAAAGTAATTTGTGATGAGCAGCAGAATTATGAGGCAGACTGAAATTCCCAAACTACCAGTAATATTACTTTGTACCAAAGAGCGGTAAGAGTTTAGCAGGGTTCTACACACCCACAGATGGCAACTGAGGGAATATTGCCAGTGATGCGCACACCACAATATCTGAGAAATTGTTACTGGATGTGGAATTAGCATGAGGGAAGGATCCATGGGCAGCTTCCAAGCAATTCTTCTTGAGAAAGTTATACATTTTTCCAAGGAGGAAATAAAGGAAGTTCCAGCAAAACCCAAGTTCCATCTACTTAGGAGGGATCGGAGGTAGAGCAGGCGGGTAAAGAACAGGGAAAGATCCCTTCGAAGGGATCCCCGAGAAGATCCCTTAGAAATCTGAAACCACTGTGTTTGGAGGTTGCAGCCTCAGCCAGGTTAGCCAGCTTGCTTCATATCAAACAGAAAGGCTCCCAAAGTGGGGATTTTATGACCCTACTTCTTCTCCATAAGAGTAACATTCTCCATATTTCAACAGAACACAGCAGAATGTAAGATGTGTGAGTATAGCAACAAAATGTGGTCTCCTCTATGCCATGCTTTATTTATGTTCCCATAACAGGGCTTCCCTGGTGGCTCAGCAGTAAGGAAATTGCTTGCCACTACAGGAGACTCAAGAGATGTGGGTTCGATCCCTGGGTCAGGAAGATCCCCTGGAGTAGAAAATGGCAACCCACTCCAGTATTCTTGCCTGGAAAATTCCACGGACAGAGGAGTCCAGGGGGTTACAGTCCATGGGATCCCAAAGAGTCAGACACAACTGAACACGCACCTCTACCTTTACCTAAGAGGTGACAAACAGCTACTAATTGAATAAAATTTCTGTTAGCACTATCCATAAGCTTGATATGCTTCCTAGGTTTTAAGTTTGTTCTGAGGCAGGAAACGTGATTTAAGTTTGCTTTTTGCATAACTTTCTGTAATAAATACAACTCGCATAATAAATGGTTTTCGAACGAGTCAATGTTAAAGTGCTTTGTTTATTAGGATTTGGAGAGCATACACTGAAATTTGCTGATAAGTAATTTGATGCCCTGGAAAACAAGATTGGCTGAGAAAATGTCAAGTATATGGAGTCCTTGAAGAGATTTTAATAGATAAGATAAAGACCTTCTTTCATTCTTGTAACAATGCTCTTAAAATTCTTTTTAAGAAACATAACACCAAATACAAATGCCTGTACCAGTAGAAAAGGCAATAAGGCAAAAAGATTTTAGGATGATTATTCATCTTTAGGCTTAACAGTCTAAAAGAAGAAATACGTTTGGTGACTTACCACAGAATATAAACACTGCTTTGTTAAATTTTAACTACCTTAGTCTAGAATTTATTTTTTCTGATGTTCACATCAATTGATCTCTTAAAAGGATCATAGAATTCATTTACAGTGAAACTACTTTCTCTCTGACTTCTGCAAACTAAAATAGTTTGCACTGGTAACCAGAGTTAGCTTGTAAATAAGATTTTCTCAAGGAGTCTTAACTATTTCTTTATCTAACTTATTGTTATTGTTATATAATTACCATATTTCAAGCCATAAGTTACGGTTTCCAAAATTTCATTTCTTTTTCTAACTTTCATATGACATGATTTAGATGTTATGGGCTTCCCTGAGGGCTCAGATGGTAAAAAACTGCCTGCAATGTGGGAGACCTGGGTTTGATCCCTGGGCTGGGCAGATCCCCTTGGAGGAGGGCATGGAAACGCACTCCAGTACTCTGGCTTGGAGCATTTCATGGACAGAGTCTGGCAGGCTGTAGTCCACGGGGTCTTAAAGGGTCAGACACGACAGAGTGACTAAGGACACAAAGCATTTAGATATCATAGAATTTCTGGTTTTAAGTAAGAAAATAGACTATTATATTAACATTCTGAAAAAAAAGCTCATTTTAAAACTTAAATGCTCTTTCCTGAAAACACAGATTTACTGAAACATAATACATGATGGCATTGGTAGACAGTTATTTGCTTTTCTTTTTAGGTAGTTCATACTCAGTTTTAAGCACTAATGTTTGCAATTGAAATAAATACATACTCTGTGAATTTTCATTCTTATTCTGAAATGTCAGTATTCTTTGTTTTATAGCAATAATATATATAGTCTGATTTGAACTAAAATATTTATTTTATACCAGTGAGACAAACTAACTGTTCAGTGATTAGGAAGATAACAGAAGACATACATAGAGATAAACAAAATATATGTTTGATTTGGTTTATGTAGGCCATTTAGAAACTGTGATCCAATTAAAAAGGTAATTACCATAACAAGTAATTGAACATAATTATGATTTTAATTTTACTACAAAGGGTACCTGGGAGGTCCAGCATGCCAAGTAAGTGAATCAACAAGAAGCTACCACATGTGGATAAAAATGAGAAATATAATTTTTTCACTATTTCTTCCCGTTTCTCACATTAGATACCTCATCTTATGCCAGTATGGAAGTTAAAATTTTAAAAAAGAAGACTCATTTAAGTGGAACTTCTCATATTATAAAAACAAAATAAAGCCCTACAAATCCTATTGCTATTACATTATCAGACAGGGTATTTAAGCAAGAATAACTACTAGAATGTTTTCAAAAATTATTATTGTCACATCATGATTGATATTCTTGATACTACTTATATAGTGATATATAGTGAAAATCGCTGTTGTGTCCAGCTCTTTGCAAACCTATGGACTGTAGCCTGCCAGGCTCCTCTGTCCATGGGATTCTCCAGGCAAGAATACTGGAGCTATTCCCTTCTCCAGGGGATCTTCCTGACCCAGGGATGAAATCCAGTTCTCCTCCCATGGCTGACAGATTCTTTACCATCTGAGCCAGCAAGGAAGCCAAACAGGAACTCATGATTTTCTGTCATGGCAATTTCTATAACTATTTTATCTACAGAAGTAGCACATAAAGGAAAAACCCTTTCTAAACCAAATCACTTAAAAACATGTTTTTACTGTTGTCATTTTGTCAAACACATTATTTTAATATCCCCAAAGGAAAAAAAAAAATGTACCAAATGCGTATAAGGTGTATGATTCTTATTTTCCTAAGATTTTTGAAGGCAGTCTGTTTTTGTATATAATTAATTTGCTTATATGACAATCATCCTTTAATCTCTGAAAGCCCGTAGAAAATATTCAATAAAAATCTTTTATTAGCAGCTTAAAAAAAAAAAAAGGCTTACAAAAATACAGCAGCAAACACACTGGACATTCCTCTACTTGTGGGGCTCCTTCCCGATTTGTATGGGAGCTGCAGGATGTTCAGTGCTTTTATTCGCCAGCCACTGGGGAATTAAACTACTTGCCCAAGGATGTTCAGTGAAACTGGGATACTGTTAGATGCTGAAATTTAAGGATTTACACATCACACTTCATTTGTTTCCATGGGCTCAGCTGGTGGGACAGAAACATCATCTTACTGGATCAACTATCAAATCAGAACAATTCAGTCTGAAAATAAGCTTCATCCTCACGATTTAATCACTTCCTAAATGCTCCTCACCTCCTAATATCATCACCTTGAGGTTTAGGATTCAACATATGAATTTGAGGGAGACACAAACTTTCAATGGTAGCAACTAAGTATTTTTGACAAGTTCATGTTTATGAGAAGAAATCTAAATAGAACTTGAATTTTAAATAAAACCCATAAGAATTAGAAACAAGTTTTTCTCCCCTTATATGAAACACAGTCATAGCTAGAATCAAGATACCTATAAAATTCATAATGCTTGTGATAGTGTTTTCATTTCACAATAGCAACTAAATTTTTACTTAAAATGCAGCTAGAAAAAGGATATTTAAATAATCAATATCTCACTTTGAAGTTACTCATTACTTTATTGGTTTCAGATTTCTAGTGTAGTATATAAATTACAAGGACTTCCCTGGTGACTCAGACGGTAAAGTGTCTGCCTACAGTGTAGGAGACCTGGGTTCAATCCCTGGGTCGGGAAGATATCCTGGAGAAGGAAATGGCAACCCACTCCAGTATTCTTGCCTGGAAAATCCCATGGTAGGAGGAGCCTGGCAGGTTACAGTCCATGGGGTCGCAAAGAGTTGGACATGATTGAGAGACTTCACTTTCACTTCATCTAAATTACAACACTCATAACCTAAAAATAGAGTAATTATTTCATCTCAATAATATAGGTAACAATTTATCTGCTGCTTTATTTGAATTTTTGTTGCCTAACAGTTTTTTTTTAATTTCATATAAACATCTTGCCTTATTCCACCCCATCAGCTTTTTATCCTAAAACAGATTAGGCAGTACAATGAATTTGAAAAATGTGCCTAATTCCACAATTGAACCAACAATTTGTTTTAAAACTGGGAAGCAGCATTGTATAGTAGCAAGACTGGGGCTTTCAAGTCAGATTGAGCAAGGTTCAAATTCTACCTGTGCAATTTAGGAGTCTTTGGTGCTTAAGCAGCTTACTTGGTCTCCTTGAACTTCATTTGTTGCTTGCAAAATAAATCTTAAAAGCATCCACTTGGAAGAGTTGTTTGTGAGGATTAGAGAAAATGTCTCTAAATACCGAATCTGATATTTGGTACCCAGCTGGTGCTTCTTAACAAGCATAACTTCAAAATGTGGAGAAAGGAATGCTGTTCATATGCTTCTTAAAGCAATACCCAAATCCATGCCTCAATGTACATATGTGTTTTTCAATAGTACATATAAGGCCATTGAATTGATCAATTTGGCTGAACTCATTCACTGAGAATTTTAACTGAATTGATCATTGGTTTTAACACTTTATAGACTAGATTTTTGAACCCTCATTGTTCAATATACATCAATTCTGGCTCTGAATCAACACAGCCTTTATTCTGCTCTCCCCAACATTTTTCTGACCATTTATCTGTGGGAATTTAACAAGCTACAGAATTGAATCTGAACTCATTATGTTTCCGAACTCTGTGTGTTAACTGATAGAAGAGATAATGAAGAGGAGCTCTGGTTGACAAAAAAAAAAGGCATAAAGAGGAAAGTTTGGGATAATAAGAATTTCAAGCATTAAATCAACATTATATTCTTTCATGGATTCTCTCACCACTTTCATTATCACAATTGCTTACCACGTTGCTTATAGAGTTTCTTAGTTTCAAAGTACCATAATGATAAAACAGCCAGTACAAATTTCTGATTTTTTGAGATTTACTAAAATAGGATCATTGAAATTTGCATAATTATTTATGTAAATGATCATGTTCTCATTTTATCTGTTATATATTAACATAATATAACTAATATAATAATAAATGATATTACATATTAAAAGTATTCTAAATTCTTATCATTTATTTTACTAAATTCAACACTAACACTATTTTTATCATATAAAACTTTTAATTTTTTTTACAAACAGACTATAACATTTTTTTCTAAAATTCTTCTAGAAAGCTACATAACATTAGATGAGCATTTAAAAAAAACCTTAATTTTCACATTTATTAGCATAATTCTTATTACTCTTGGTTTTGAATATTAAAGCCTAAATATTTTGCTAATTTTTAAATCATTCTCAGAAATCACAGCTAAGTTAAACAATCACTTAGAATCAGTTATACGTGTTCAAATCTAAAATCAAACAAGTTTAGAAAGAGGAAATGACAATTCACGACTTAAGAGAAAGGAGTGGGGCTTGCTAGATTATCTAAATGACTTAACAATCCTCTTTTCCAGAGCAATATACTCCTCTACAGAATTTATGAATATTTCTTACAACTCAAACTTGTTTGCAATCTCAATATCTACCCAAATCAGCTCCTAAATCCTAATACTTTATTTCTGTTAAAGATTTTCTTTCTGTGATGTGGAACTATTTTATATAAAGTATATAGGTCCTCTTTAATGCTCTCTCTCTTCTGGAATGGTGATATTGTATTTTATTTTTGCTATGAAGATGACATATCCTGGGCCAACAGTGACACACACTGATTCTTAGAAGAGAGCTTACATTCTGTATTTCTTATGAGCTCAGTGAACACTTTTAAATAAACAAGGTTCAGTTGGTCCCATGGGACTTAACTCAAAGGAAAAGAAACAGAGAAATAAGCAAGCTTATCCTCCTTCAGATGTTATATATAATGCTCACTGTTCTTATAGGTTTTTTATTTTAAAAGTCAATTTAAAAACTTTAGCCAGTCTTTAAAACAGTTTCGAAGGTAAGTACAACTCCTGTCTACCCTTACCATCTGGGGTTTACAGTCAATGCAGATTCTGCCAGCTAGATGCTGACTTATACACCTGCGTCTGCCTACTTCTAACTCTTAGGATTATTTTCATAATTTGAAAGTGAAAAATTTTCCCAAAGTCAGATATTAAAAATAATGAATGTAACATCTTTTTTTACTGTTTTCTTTTCTTTCTTTCTTTTTTTTTTTTTTTACTGTTTTCTAACTGCCATCTATCATTTTTTTTCCTTAAGATTATTGGAAAGCCTATGTATAATTAGATTCTGATTTTTACTGCAATAAATATTTAAAAGCTATTGGGATATACGTTTTCTTTCTGAAACTGAGACTTCTTTCCAGACTGATCAAATTTGTCCTTTTGATTTCTAGTCATGTTTTAAATCTGTATATAGCACAGTTCTTGGCTTGTTTATTTATTTCTCTTTCTTATCGGAATCAAGAGGAGCAAAGTAAAATAGATCTACAGTTTTTCTTTTTTTTTTTCAATTATTTTTATTAGTTGGAGGCTAATTACTTTGCAACATTGCAGTGGGTTTTGTCATACATTGACATGAATCAGCCATAGAGTTACATGTATTCCCCATCCCAATTCCCCCTCCCACCTCCCCCCACACCCGATTCCCCTGGGTCCTCCCAGTGCACCAGGCCTGAGCACTTGTCTCATGCATCCCACCTGGGCTGGTGATCTGTTTCACCATAGATAATATACATGCTGTTCTCTCCAAACATCCCACCCTCACCTTCTCCCACAGAGTCCAAAAGTCTGTTCTGTACATCTGTGTCTCTTTTTCTGTTTTGCATATAGGGTTATCATTACCGTCTTTCTAAATTCTATATATATATGTGTTAGTATGCTGTAATGATCTTTATCTTTCTGGCTTACTTCACTCTGTATAATGGCCTCTAGTTTCATCCATCTCATTAGAACTGATTCAAATGAATTCTTTTTAACAGCTGAGTACTGGCACAAAGACAGAAATATAGACCAATGGAACAGAATAGAAAGCCCAGAGATAAATCCACGAACCTATGGACACCTTATCTTTGACAAAGGAGGCAAGGATATACAATAGAAAAAAGACAACCTCTTCAACAAGTGGTGCTGGGAAAACTGGTCAACCACTTGTAAAAGAATGAAACCAAAACACTTTCTAACACCATACAGTCTTTCATATTGTCTATTCTCCAAGCACTTGAGAAAAAGGTAGTTAGTAGAGAAACAGATTGATACTCCCAGCTAGGTCATGATGGAGTCTTTGTTCCTCTTCACAAGCATCAATTTGAGGGTCCAGACTCCATTTCTAAATCTTCAACAGTGATCAGGATTGATACTCACAAATTAATTCCAAGCCATAATTTTGTTTAAATCTTATCAATAGTCTGTTAAGTAAAATCTGAATTCCCCAAACAACATTCCGTGTGATGTCTACAACAGAATTTGAAAACCATCAACTAATGGAACCTGCAGACCAGGATCTGAGGCTCCAGAGTTCTCACTGTTCTCACTATTGTCAAATTCAACTGTAAATCATCTCATTTCTTTCTGTTCAATAGGACAGTACTGAAAAGTTTTCTTCAGTCCAAAATCAGTGTTAAATCTCACTATCCGTGTTTGGCAGTCAGTCTGTAACGCTGGCACTTGGCTACAATGAGTCTGTAAGATGTGGGATTGCTAGGAGTGCTTTCCAACTACAGTGCACAAAATATTTTCTTCCTCTTGAAAACGCAGTGGTTTGCTTCTTAATTTGGAAAAAAATAAAGAACATTTTAAAAAGAATTTCATGGAGCTATTATAAAAGTTCCTTAGCTAATAAAATACTGTGAATATGTCCATGTTCTGAGCTTAATTTTTTAATTTCCAAATTAATTTCAACATGTGTTAGTCACTCAGTCATATCCGATTCTTTGTGACCCCATGGACTTCAGCCCGCCAGGCTCCTCTGTCCATGGGATTCTCCAGACAAGAATACTGGAGTGGGTTGCTATTCCTTTCTCCACGGGACCTTCCCAACCCAGAGATCAAAACTTAGTCTCCTGCTTCGCAGGCAGATTCTTTACAGTCTGAGTCACCAGGGAATACTTCGGTGCAAATTGATTTAATTCAACAATTGTTTGTTGATGACTTAATCTGTTACATTATTCCCTTAAAAAACCAAGGGGAAAGTAAAATTAAAATTAATAAAGCCAAATTCTAATAATAGTCTAATAATATCAAACTCAAATTCTAAGAAAATCAGAGCTACACGCTGCACTTTAAACCCCACTCAGGGACTTCCCTAGTGGTCCAATGATTAAGATGCTGTGCTTCCAACGCAGTGGGCACAGGTTCAATTCCTGGTCAGGGAACTAAGATCACAAATGCCATGTGGCACAGTCTAAAAAACACAAAAACAAAAAAATAAACTCCACTCAGAACCTATAGATGGGATCCTGAAGTAATGGGCAGTAGCCAACATAGGGTGAAAATTCTGACCAGAATCAGGTCTCCCAAATTTCTCCAAAGTACCCAATTGAGAAAGGAAAATAAAATTTCACCATGTCCCTTCCTTTCCCAGTCTGACTTATTGGTTTTTGGTTTTTCTCTCCTATGGATGGCTTCTCCAGTGGCAAAAGTGGTAAAGAATCTGCCTGGAGTGCAGGAGACTTGGGTTCAATCCTCGGGTCAGGAAGATCCCCTGGAGAAGGAAATGGCAATCCTCTCTGGTATTCTTGCTGGAAGAATTCCATGGACAGAGGAGCCTGGAGGGCTACAGTCCATGAGGTCTCGAACAGTCAGACACCACTGAGCTCACACCCTCCTAGGGATAGGTATTGTCTTCTAATTTGTCTCATTTTGTGTCTTAAAGAGTTTGGCTCGGATTTCTGCCTGCCTGCAACATGTATGTTCCTGCTTTTGGCTATCTTTGGGAGTGACTCTGGATTTTGGGAGAGGCTTCTCAGGTGGCTCAGTGTTCAAGAATCCATCTGTCAATGCAGAAGACCTCAGAGACACAGATTGATCCCTCAGTCTGAAGGAGGACATGGCAAATCCCTCCAGGATTCTTACCTGAAAAATCCCACAGACAGAGGAGTCTGGTGGGCTATAGTCCATGGGGTTGTAATATGACTGAGCAATTGAGAATATATGCATGCATTGGATTTGGGGAAGGTAGTAACTTTTGCACCTCTTGGAGGATCCTCCTCTTTTAGTCCATGGATTTAACTATCAGAAATATTTACTCTTTGTCCAGGCTGAAAGGTGACAAGATATTTGAAAGGAAAAGACCCTGATGCTGGGAAAGATTGAGGGCAGGAGGAGAAGGATGACAGAGGATGAGATGGTTGGATGGCATCACTGACTCAGGTGGCATGAGTTTGAGCAAACTCCAGGAGATGGTGAAGGACAGGGAAGGCTGGTGTGCTGCAGTCCACGGGGTTGCAAAGAGTCAGACACAACTGAGTGACTGAATGATGATGAATAACTCTATAATCAGAAATTTGGCCAAATTAGAAGCTAATATTTAGGGTCTGACAGAAATTTTCTTTTAGGCCTTTTTCTTCATTCTAAATGTACCCAGAGGGAAAGGTGGATGGGTTGTGTCAGTCCTTAACCATCTAGGCTACAACTCAGTTCTTAGAGGAATTAAAAGCAAATGTCTCTATCTTACAAATATTTGCAGAACCAGAAATGCAGTTCTAGAGGCAAGTCAAAGTTCACCTAATCCTACCAATCCTAAAACCTCCCCTATTTATCTTAAAAGGCCTGTTACTTACATTCCTTCTTTATGCCTTTGAGATGTGGATATTCTACAAACTTCATGGAGATAATTCTTATCAAAAGGGGAATAAAAGGTGAAAGGGTCATTTGGAATTGAGGCAAATAAAAAATCATGTGTCTTCACAATATTTATATATTAAAAAAAAGCTTTAGCCATCAAAGCAGATAACTTATTCCAACTGTCCTTTTGTAACTAGTGAGCTTTGTATCATTGTACCTGTTTTAAGATAGAAATTTTTAAATGAAACTATAAAGTCTCTGTGTCTGTGTACATATGTGTATCTATTTATGTGTTAAATATGTGGTATTTTTTTAACCTCTGGATGATATTACTTAATTTGTAAAAGAGCTCAATTTAATTGGCTTAAAGAAAATCAAGCACTTATAAGAATTAAGCAGTCAGAAAATTCTCAGAAATATAATAGAGATTTAACCCAAATACTTTTCAGGTTCATATGCTCTAGGAAAATATTCAGAATTAAAGCTAGTTTGTAAAAAAAAAAAAAAAAAGTTAGTTTGTGTTGATTTTATTAGAATAGGCATATCTTTAGAGTTCTCAACAATGAATATAATGCAGACATGTAACTTTTATTTCATCTGGATTTATTAATTTTATTAATCAAATGAGTTCATGTTATCTCTACTAAATTTGTCAGCAAGAAAAAGTAGCTTGGGATGATGGCTGACTTTGTTTAATGTCTCATGAAGTTTTTGTGGATAATCTAAATATAATCATTTAGTAAATGGAAGAGATGTAAGCAGGACAAAAAGTTTTTAGGTGAACTTTTCAAATAGTTTTCCCAAATCTTTTGGTAACCTAGAACATCAAAGTTTTACTAAGTTCAGTTAAGTGATGAGTTAAGCTAAAAATTAAATATCCAAATCATTTCTAAATAAGATAAAACATTGAAACACTAATTGCTAAACACAAGTTTATCCACTTTTGGTTTTCTTTTATGGAACTAAAAGTACTTGTGCCAATTAGTAAACATCTTTTATGCCATGTTGAGAAATTTTCTATGAGAAAGCACATGTCTGGAAATTATAAAAAGTATTCACAGACTTTCCCAGTCACAGAATGCTAATACTGAAGATGGTTTATAATTGTTTAATCTTTTTAAAAGTATTTCCTTTTAAAAAGTATAATTGTTTAATCTTTTAAAAAGTATTTACAGAATTTTACTAATTCTGTAAAGAATTAGTATAGTTTCATCCTTAAATGTTTGATTGAACTTATTAGTCATCCTATCTGGGTCTGGTGCTATTAATTATTAAGTCAATCTTTAATAAATATAGGCCTATTCATATTGTTCATTTCTTCTTATGAGTTTAAAAATTGGGTTAGGAAGATCCCAAGGAGAAGGGAATGGTAACCCACTCCAATGTTCTTGCCTGGAGAATCCCATGGACAGAGGAGTCTGGCAGGCTACAATCCATGGCATCTCAGAGTCAGACACGACTGAGCTACTTACACACACACATGTATCTTTCGAGGAATTGGTCCATTTCATCTAGATTGTCCAATTTGTGGGCATAGAGTTATTCACAGAAATCCTTTATTATTCTTTCAATAGCCATGAGATCTGTAATGATGTCCCTTCTTTCATTTCTAATATTAATAATTTGTGTATACTCCCCATTTTCTCTTAGCCTGGCTAGAGTCTTATTTTATTT
Source organism: Muntiacus reevesi (assembly GCF_963930625.1). Classification (NCBI taxonomy): domain Eukaryota; kingdom Metazoa; phylum Chordata; class Mammalia; order Artiodactyla; family Cervidae; genus Muntiacus; species Muntiacus reevesi. The sequence continues at coordinate 46,355,863 of NC_089260.1, forward strand.
TTATCATGGTGACAAGATAAAAACAACATTGAGGATGAAAATGGCATTTTCTTGACCACAATTTAAGTCACTTTGAAAAGGCAATAATCATATTAAAGCTAAAACAAACACTAATCAATTTATTTTTATTCTAAATTTGCTTAAATTTTGTGTAAGTCAAAATATAATTTGGGGTACACCTACACAAGAAGAATATGTCCAAGCAAATCTTATTGTAAATTGACATGAGTTGAATGCAGTTCAAGTCTATTTGCTATGATTTTGGTTAACTCATGAGAGGCAGACTTAATATCTTATAAATCTCTACTACCAGCACAATGCCTAGCATAGTGAATCTGAAGACCCAAACTTTTTTTTATAGAAACACACCCTTTTCTAGAGAATTACAGTGAAATTACTTTGTTGGAAGCATTTCAAACTTTTTGATAATACTGTGTATCCTTTCACGCTACTTTAAACAGCAATATTGTTTAGATGGTATACCACAAGGGGACTAGGACCAGGGCAGACATAATAGCATCAGTAATTTTTATTGATTATTCATCATGCTAATAAGGTAGTGATGAGAAAACTCATCATGAAAAACTCCATCTAACTTAAATAACCACTTGCCACACAGCCACATCATTCCCTCCTTTTCCTGGCCTCCTTCCACACTTACATCCTCCTGTTATTACTGTTGGTAGCAGAGGATAAAAGAGTGCCTTCTCTGGAGCAAGACCTGCTAGTTAAACTCCTTGCTCTATTATTTACCGGCTGTATGACGTTTGGTAAACTGCCCAACCTCTCTGATGTTGTCAGCATTAAATGAATTAATATACATAAAGTGCTTAGAAAAATACCTGATATAGAATACACTCAATCAAATTAGCTATTATTCCTAATTTTAATAACTAATGTGCCTCAAGCACTTTCCATTAATTTATTCAACTATTCAATAATTATGTGTTCCGAGCACTGTTCTTGGTGTTGGAATTATAGCAGTGAACAAAACAGACCAGATTCCTGACCTCATGCAGGAGGAGACAAAGGGAGCAAGTAGTGAAATAAATAGTAAGTAATGAAACCTCGGGGTTTCCTGGTGGCTCAGCAGTATAGAATCTACCTGCAATGCAGGAGACACAGGAGATGGGTTCAATCCCTGGGTAGGGAAGGTTCCCTACAAGAGGGCATGGCAGCCCACTCCAGTATTCTTGCCAGGAAAATCCCACGGACAGAGGAGCCTGGCGGGCTACAGTCCATAGGGTGCAAAGAGTTGGACATGACTGCAGGGACTGAGCACGATGAAACTTTTGAGAAAAAAGTCAGGTAAGGAGAGAGAGAGATGAAGTTAGGATAAGAAAAGGCTTCAGTGATGAAGTGACATTTGAAATGAAGAAGGAAGCCAGGCAAAGGTCAATGATCAGGGGAAATAGGAAGAGTCAAAGAGCAATATGGGAAAGCACTTACTTGACCTGTTAGAGAGAGAACCGGAAGGCCAGCATGATTGCTGGTCCAGAGCAAGTGGAGAGGGACTTCCCTGGTGGTCCAGTGGTTAAGAATTCGCCTTCCAATGCAGGGGGTGTGGTTCAATCCTTGGTCAGGGAACTAAGATCCCACATGCTGTGGGGAAACTAAGCCAGCGTGCTGCAACTTGAGAAGACTGCATGACACAACTACTTAGTCCATGCACTGCAACTAGAGAAGCTCGTGCGCCAAAATGAAGACCCAGCAGAGACAAAAAAAAAAAAAAAAAAAAAGAGCAAGTGGAGAATGATGCAAACGACTTGAGAGAAGAAGCCAGAAAGCACTGGCACCCTCTGGATGGTTAAGAAGGACTCAGTGCTTCCGGTAAATGTAGGAAGACGGACCTGGATGAAATACGCTATCACCCAGCTGCCTTTACGCAACAATGAAGGGAAGACGCAGATGGAGAAAAGGTGTGTGTGTGCTCAGTCACTCAGTCAGGGTAGCTGTGGAGAAAGGAATGTTTTACTCTTTCCTGCCTGCTTCTGTGAAAGCTAAAGAACTTTGAGTAGAGAGTCAAACAATTATCTCATAAATTCCTTCTAGGAAAAGTAATAACACGAGGTGATTGGATCTAAAAGACAATCTTCCCTCTCCCCCCAAATAGATACTTTCCTAAAATTTCAAAGTAAGTGGGCACACTCAGTCTGCACACTGCCTGTGTACACAATTTAAAGTTGCCTCTCTTATTTCCATCTGTATTTTACATCAAAATTGATCTACTAAGACATACCATAAATATCTCTATATTAACTCATTTGAACCAGTGGACTATTCATTACACAAATGCGAATTTCATCCTGACAATGACTTTTCTCCCAACCTTATGACATGACTAAATTGAGCCCACGTTTCCTTGGCTGACTCTCTGGCAGCAGAGAATTAACTTTTACAACACAGGCTGTTCCCTGAGTGTCATTTTATTGGATGATGCTTTTATAAATCCTTAGGTATTCTATTGTAAAAACATGTGGGATAGTCTAAGATCTATATCAGAAATTCTCTAATTCTAAAATAGCATGATTTAAAATGTGAATTGGGCCCCATCATATCATACTTTTATGACTAGTAGGCATTGTGAATCATCTTGAAATATGACTTCCCCAGGCTGTAGCCACTCTGCCACCAGCATGTCCCCTCGTGGATGCAGCAGGACACGCCATCCTGTGGATTCTCTGGGGCTTTCTCAGAAATGGACCAGGGCTCTCTAACTCATTCAAGCACAAGAAGGAAGGGGCATCTGATTAATAGTGTTATAAACGAATGACAGATGATTAACAAATGATAAATTTGATGCCTTATTTCAGTTGAGTAAAAAGCCTACACAGTCTGGGTACTCATTTAAAACTACAAGTACCTGCTCTGGGCAATGTAATCATAAGGCTACTGAAACCAAAGTACATTCATTTTATACAAAGTAGTCCTAATTCTCTGATTTCAGAAGCTTATACCAGGGATCCCTTGACATTGAGGCGTTGATACCAAGATGACATAGAATAAGAACTCTGCTCCTCACATTCAGACACAATACTGAATGGGAACTGGAGGAGAGATTGGGTACCTTTGTCACAGCAAGAAGATAAGTAAATTTTAAGGAAAACTTTAAGTGGCTTTTTTGTTTTTGTTTTTTTAAACGGTAAAACCTCTTAACTTACTGAGATCCAATGAAAGGGATTTTGATTCTGTTGTTTTGGGAAAAAATGAATATGGATGGGAGGGGAGACATGAGGTGGGAGGGGAAAGACGGGGTCGGTCAACAGGCCATGCCTGCTCATGAGCAAAACTGCAGGGAAGCGGTGAATAGAATCAGCAAACTGTATAAAGACAATTGACATATGCAATCCCCAGGCCATCCAGCAAGAAGCAAACACCTTTCAGACTTCATAACCAATTCAAACAAACAAACAAAATTCTGACTTTAATCTTGGTGCCAACCATCTCTCCTTTATTAAACAAATAAGCAATTCAGTAGGAATGATGCCTCAGATTTGAAACATATTCCCTGTAGACTGTTGGAGCTCTGAACTGGATTCAAAATGAATCCATACATAGAATATCAATCAATACAATCAATATGTTGCTGCCTTTCCCTCTAGAAGGGGCTTCCCTGGTGGTTCAGGTGGTAAAGAATCCACCTGCAAAGCAGGAAACCCAGGTTCAATCTCTGGATTGGGAAGAGCCCCTGGAGAAGGGAATAGCTGCCCACTCCAGTATTCCTGCCTGGGAAATTCCATGGACAGAGGAACCTGGCAGGCTATAGACCATGTGTTCAACAAAGAGTTAGACACAACTGAGAGAGGAACACTTTGCCCCTAAAAGAGGAGAGAAACTCAGTATGTAACAATTAGTGAGAAATTGAACAGGGGAAGATTTAAAAAATGAAACAGAAGGCCAAAAGATGTACAACATTCGCAGGTACCAGTATCTGGGGATGTCTATGTGTTTTACATAAAACAGCCTAGACAGTTGGCCCTCCAACAGTATTGATGGGTTTCATATCCCAGGATCCCGAGGGACAATTTTTGTTTGTTTTTTTAGTCACTAAGTCATGTCCAACTCTTTGTGACCCCATGGACTTTAACCTGCCAGGTTCCTCTGACCATGGGATTTCCCAGGCAAGAATACTGGAGTGGGTTGCCATTTCCTAACTGCTTTCAGTTTAGAAGCAACAAGAAAACTTTAGAGGGAAGGAAGGAAATATGAGCTGTGTGTGGAGAAGAAAGTGTGTTTGAATGTGTCTGTAGGTTGTAGGGAAGGAACGAGTTCTTCCACGCACCTGAGGTCGGCTCACTTTGGAAGAGAGAATGTGGGTAAGATAGGAGTTAACCACAGAATCTTAATGGGGAAAAGAGACAAGCCTGGTTTGGTTGGGGCTTAGAAAATAAGAGAAATAAAAATATGTAAAAACAAACATATAAGCATGTCCTCAGGCTGTTTCTCTCATACCCACCTTCCACCCTTATCAGCAAAAGTCAGAAGATGATACCACTTTGCAGGGCTACTAACTCCTAACCTTTCTGCCATGCTGATTGATTACTAAAAGAACCTAGAGTCACACTTCACGAATTCTGACATTGTAAAAGAAGAAAACTACTTAAAATGGAAATGGGATCTAGGAAAGCAAACGGACCGGGCTGAAAGGCAGTCTGGGAATTCAAAGCAAAAGGAAACTCTCCCCATGGTAGCTGTTAATGGCATCTCAAGAGTTTGTTGAATCTAAGACTGGAACCTGTCATTAGGCTTACCAGTGACACAACATTAGGGGAAAAGAAATCATACAGGGCTTTTCATCTCAAGTTAGAAAATGAAAGGTGGGCAGTGGCACTGAGTATCAGAATGACTTACAGAGCCATGTGCTATAGCTGGAAGAATATCGAATTTTGATTCAGAAGTATTGGGTTTATGTACACCAAAGACATTTCTTGGCTGTGTGTAGAAGTTATTTAAACTTTCTGGGTCAAGTTTCAACCATCTGTGCAGTTGGTGTAAAAATTAGGAGGACTGGTTTTAAAATGAATTAATATTTGCTAGAGTACTTAACATAACTTTAAGCTCTCTACGAATCAAATATCTTATTAATTTTATTTTGTTGGGATGGTCATGCTATCATTCTGTCTGCACTGAATCTCTTTCTCTTGATAAAGCTTCTCCTCAACTTTTCATGATTCTGGTGGAATTTCCAATCAAGGGGTGTCTCTTCCCCTAACATAGGAGTGAGCTTATGAACAAAGGTAAAGCAGATATCTCATCATCCCTACTCTGTGCCTGATCTCTGGTAGCAAATAATCGGGGGTATGCTAGCAGAGTCTTTCTAAACATTATCATATGAACTCTGGGTGAGAAAAAGTCTCTAGCTTTAAGGATATTTATAATCCTGGAGCACCCAGGTGCCAGGGCCATCCTTACCCACATGGAGTGGCCCAACAGAAAGTTGAATCTGGAGGTAAAAATAGAGATGTTGATGGAGAGAAAGAAAGTTGAGTCTAGAGATAGTGATGGAGAGACACAGTGGACAAAAAGGGAGACAGAAAGAGAGGAAGAAAGAGATTCCGGTTGATACTCCTCCAATCTTTCATTCACTCAAGTATTCAGTGGCTATTTCACGTGGGTCACGAGATATTTAACATACTGAGGATATATCCGTGATTCAAGACAGCCTTGGTTCCAGCTCCCATACAGTTAATATTTTAATGAGAGTGAAGGAATGATAAACAATTTACATAAGAAATTCAAGTCAAGCAGATTATGATAGACAGTAAGCCAAGCATGCCTGGAGAGATGAAGAGTTATGAGGTGTGAGGTCATTTCTGATACATGTACAATGCGGCCTACTGGCCCCAATGCTGATGACAGTCACAAAGCCTTTTCTGGAAAGACATGACAAATCTTTCACTTCTCTCATACTGCTGCTAAAAGAGAATGCAAGTGAAGTGAAAGTCACTCAATCATGTCTGACTCTCTGTGACCCCATGGACTATACAGTCCATGGAATTCTCCAGGCCAGAATATTGGAGTGAGTAGCATTCCCCTACTCCAGAGGATCTTTCCAGCCCAGGGATTGAACCCAGGTCTCCCACATTGCAGGTGGATTCTTTACCAGCTAAGCCACAAGGGAAGCCCAAAAAAGAATGCAAAGTTTTACTCTATGAACTATTAGTTCTGTTGCTGAGAGAGAGATTTTGACTACATATGTCTAATAGGCAACCTAAATTTAGCATGCAACTATCTCTGATTCTTCAGCAAGCTTCTCCCTATCTTTTTTATTTCACCAAATAGTACATTTTAGAACTTCCCTGGTGGTCCAGTGCTTAAGACTCTGCCTTGTAATGGGTGGGGGGGCGGGGGGGGCGACACAGGTTTGATCACTGGTTGGGGAACTAAGATCCCACATGCCGTGGGGCAATTCAGCCTGAGAGCTGCAACTACTGAGCCCAGGTCCCACAACTAGATAGAAGCCCACATGCCACAACAAAAGATCCCACATGATGCAGCTAAGATCCCAGGGGCTGCAACTCAGACCCAAAGCAGCCAAAGATCCAATAAAGAAAAACTTTTTAAAAATCACAATGGAATAATACTTTATTCTCAACAGGATGACTAATATTTAAAAGCAAAACAATGAAAAGAAAGAGTAACAAAGGTTGATGAGGATGTTGAAAATTTGGAACTCTCATACATTACTGGTGGGATTGTGAAATGGTACAACCACTTCAGAAATCAGTTTGGTAGTTCCTTAAAAGTAAATACAAAATTAGTATATGACCCAATAAATGTAGTCCTAGATACATACTCAAGAGAAATGACAGAACATGTTCACACTAAAACTTGCACTGAAATATTCCTAGCAGCATAGTTCTTAACAGTCTAAAAAGCAGAAACAACCCAAATGCCCATCAAATGATAAGAGAACAGGAATGAAGTGCTGGTCTGTCTCCTTCAGCTGGTTCAGGCATCCTTTTCAGGGATATAGTGGGTAAAGGAGGCATAGTAGATCAACAGCAAAAACAAATACTTTATTTGTTCCTGGATTTCCTAATTTGTCCCTAGTTACATCTTATTGCACGTGCTGCCCACTGTGACCATTAGTGTGGGGAAGCCGGTCCATGGGCACCACTGAGAACCCCACTGGAAACTTAGGACTCCTCCCACCCTGAAATTGACAATATTGACTTTCTCAGACAATATGCTATTTCCATTCCCTAATGCTAAGATGCTTATTCTCTGGGTGTGTATGTGTGCACTCAGTCATGTCCGACTCATTGCAACCCTATAGACTGTAGCCTGTCAGGTATCTCTGTCCTTGGGATTTCCCAGGCAAGAATACTGGAGTTTCCATTTCCTACTCCAGAGGACCTTCCCGACGCAGGGATCGAACCTGTGTCTCTTGCATCTCCTGATTTGGCAGGCAGATTCTTTACTACTGTGCCACCTGGAAAGCCCATTCTGTGGGTGGATTTCCCCAAAAGGACTCTTCTATAAGTCAAAGATAATATGTAAGACCCAGAAAGGGTCTTAAGGAAAAAGAGGTTACTCTGACTGAAGATCACAGTAGTCCTGACAAACTCTATGGAGATGCCAAAAAAATAATCTTAGGCATTCTGGAATGAACTGGAAAATCAGCCTGCTAGTACTGACAGTGGGATTTGCAAACAGTTTTTTGGCTCTCATTCAAGGCTGCTGTTACTTAGCAAAGATGACTAAAAGACCATCTTTCCCTGCCTCTCTCATGCTATCCAATTCCTTCTAGTGTTTCTTACATCACAGTCTTAGAAAGGGTTTATGGGAGGGATGGATAGATAGAGAGAGAATATAAGCATGTAGACAGGTACTTTCACAGAGAGAGGAAATATGAGGAAAACAATGAGAAAAAGTCTCTGCAATTAAAACACTTTTATGCATTTTGTTCAAAATCAACCAAAAATTACCGATAATTTTCTAATCCCTAAAGCCTCATAATGTTTCCCTAGATCTTGACCTTGATGTTCCTTTTGTTTTTCTCAGTATATAACATGACTTCCCCGCATTTCAAAAGGATATTTAACTTCTTCTGAAATGTATATAAATATTTTCATCTTGTAACACTTTTTTCCCCCCAGAGTAGATTCAATGCTTGAAACTGAGCTATTCACTCCAGTTTGCTATAACTGGGAATGGGAAATGACCACTTCCAAGTTATAAATGGGAAATTGAGGTTTAGAGAGGGTAAGTGATTTCTCAGAGCTGTCCAGTGGAGTGGGCAAGCTGAGATTCCAACCTTAGCCTCTACTGCTCTAAAGCCCCAGCTCTTTTTCACATAAGAAGTAGTTTTTTACAGTAAGTGTGGACTTGCCTGGTGGTCCAGTGGTTAAGAGTCCACCTGCCAATGCAGAAGACACGGTTCAACTCCTGGTCTGGGAAGACTCTATATGCCACGAAGCACATAAACCTGTGCTCCACACCTGCTAAAGCCTGTTTACCTAGAGCCTGTGCTCCACAGCAAGAGAAGCCACCACAAGGAGAAGCCCTCACACCACAACTAGAGAGTACCCCCCCCCCCCGACCCCTTGCTTGCTGCAACAAGAGAAAGCCCACACAGAGCAACAAAGACCCAATGTAACCAAAAATTAAATTAATTAATTAAATAGAGTGTGTACTTATGCGGCCCAAGGCCCTCCCTCTCTTATGAATCACAAAACAACCACTAAAAAAAGTTAGAGATGGAGAGGATATTGTATCAATGTATAAACAAAAGAACTGTGAAGTTAAAATGTTTAAAACTGAGATAAAGTGGTCCCCAGTTTCTTACTGATGTGTGTTGGCCTCAATTTCTTTCTTCATGCAGAATGAACCCTGGAAGTCATATTTCAATCTCTCCAAGGGACTTTCCCCACACCAACAGCCCCTATAAAGTAACAATCAATTATGTCTGGCACAACTGAGCCATTTTACGATGCTTTATTTTTTCTAGAGAACTATTACTGTGTGACATTTTGGGTTGCACTTATTTTTTCCAAGTCTGTTTCCAGACAGAATATAAGTTCCTAGTGATCAGCAGTGTTAATTTTTCTTTCCAGAGTTTATCCCAGTACTTGTCACAGAGTGAGTCTTCCATAAATTCATTTTGGTTCAAATGAACCATTTCTGTCACTTAAAACATGCACTATATTCATCACTCAAACAAAACCTTTTAATCTAGGTGTAGGAAGTCAATTTTATGGAAAACTTTGTAACTGTAAACAATGATAGCAGTCCCCTTTTGTCCTTATCCATTTTCCTTTAGGTCAGTTTTGTTCACTTTTTTTCCAGTGGGAACTTACTGAAAATAAACCTTATAAAAGAGGTTGGGAGGAAAAAGGAAAAAAAAATGCATAGCAAAGTGAAACAGAATATAACGTAACACTAATGAGGTCAGCTCTCTTAACTAGTATATCCTAATATAGTTAGTTTGAAATTAGCTCACATTTATAAGCGCTGACATTTATCTCTTCTTCAGCATCCTATCACCAGCAATCATTGCTTTTGCTTTATTAAGTCAATATATGAATAAACTCATTATTTTAAAGTCATGATGTATAGAAATGGTAAACAATTTTTGGTACAATGACATAAAGCAAATCAGTGAAAAATCAGCAGGCTATTTGGAAACAAATTTCTCCTAACATTCTCAGGCTGCAGTTTCATGAGCCAGTGTCACTGTATGTTCTCTATAATCCAATTTCTTTTTAAATGGCTTTCCGTTCCTTTTTTGTGCTCTGTTGATGTTAGGCATGAATGAATGCAAACACTTGCACCATCAAAAACAAACAGCAACCTACCCCCCGGAATGCCCTGGCAGGAGTCCACAAAAACAAGATTTAACTCCTCAGAATGGCAGTGGGTAGACAGAATTAATGGGTGGTCTTTCCAGAAAAATGGCTTATAAACTTCACTGAAATAGTAATTTGCTGCCTTGGTATCAGCATTTGTTTGCTTGTTATTGATATCTTAACTGTTACCTTAAAAAGAAAATTTAGGATATTTAATAGAGAAATTTAATTTGAAACTCACAACGCTCCAAACCACTGTTTTTTTTAAAACCACGCAAGTTTTGCTGATAATTACTGGCAATGCGTATTATTGACCTACTGACGTTTTACTTTTTGGTTGATATGACTTAGTGTGACTCCTAGGTAACAAATTAAACTTGTTTTGCCCACACCACTCAAGGCTTAGTAGTTGTATGAGTAGAATGTTCTGAAAGTCAAACTAAGACACTCAATGAATATATAAAAAAACTAACTTGTAATGCAAAAAAAAAAAAAAAAAAAAATCAGCAGTTATAAGGACACTGCTATATTATATTATACACAGAAAATTCTTTATTTACTTAAAATTATTTTGTAATGGTTTCTTTCCCTTATGATCTGAGGAGAAAACATAGACATTATGGGTTAGAATCTCAATATATCTTGGTGACCAGACATCTATTAACTATGCATTTTTCCACTTGCCAAATGATGTCATCTGTTTGTTTAAACCATACAAATTGCAGCAATGTCCACATCAGATTAAGGTCACTAAGAGCTAAGGGAATAACATTACCCTGGAATAATTTTCCAGCTTAAAAACATAAGCTTTCTTCCATCTGCACTTTTCTAACAATGTATGAAATATTTATGTAAAAAGTTATAATTTTATTTCTTGTAACCATCTAATCAAAACATTTTTTTACATTCTTCATAGTTAGCCACTTCATTGCACATAAAACTTCAGAGAGCAACTTAATGTGGGCTGAATTCCTCTTTTCCTGATCTCTTGAAAATCAGAAGTCCTACTAATGGTCACATATATATTATATCCATCAACTGTTCCCAGAGCAATGTATTAGTTTCAGGACAGATCATGTCTTCTAATCAGGTTCTGAATGAGAAAGTCTCTGTGGCCTTTGGCTGTATACCCTCATTTTGATAAGAGTAATAATGTTCTGGACATATTCTATGTAAACTTCCTTCTAGATACTGTGACCCCATATGTAGCTCACAAGCAGTATAGTGTTTGAAAAAGAGATTGAGGAAAATGACAATTTCAAGAGTACACTCCACGTCTTTACACTAACTTGCTCACTGATGGGTTCTTTGCAGAAGCTCTGGCCATCCCCTGAATCTCAATGACTTTTGGGTGTCCTGGGGGTACAGCACTATTTCAAGAAAACAACACATCCTTTAAGCTTTTAAACCTTCCAGTTCTACCTGAAAAAAATTATTTCTTGATCATGAAACTCTGAGAAACAAACAAACACAAAAACAAAAACACGGCCACCCTACACTGTCTTATTGTCTCGGATGATGAGCTATAGTTTTCTCCCTAGTCTGAGAGAAGCCTAAGGCAAAAAACTCCTTCCTGTCAGGAAAATGAGGCTCTTTTTTCTTCAGTGCCTGAGTACTTTAATGTGGGCCTTTCTAAAAGAGGGGGAAAATTCAAAATATTTTCAACTCCTTAAGTATTTACATGGGAATTATCCCAGTGCATGGGAGAAAAAGAAGAGAAACTTATTTTTTAAGGATTTCTTGCGAATCCTGCACTGTGGTCACTTTGCTGGCTGTCTATGCATCCATGACCCTATCCGGCTCTCAATCAGGTCTCCTGTATTGCAGGCAGATTCTTTACCATGTGACCAACCAGGGAAGCCCTTAGAGGTTACGAGTTCATCTTACATGCAGGTAGTTCATAATTTATAATCTAGCTTATCATTAGGAAGCTGAATGTGAATAATTTAGGGCTATGTAATGGGTTTGGTCCTTTCCCAATTCAAACCTTCAGTACTTTAGTAAAACATATTGTTCCCACGGGATTTCCTTTCCATAAAAAACTCCTCATATCCCAATCTTCTACAAATAATATGAAGGACCAAGGACCAAGAACCAAGAACCAACCCCTCCCAGTCAACCTGTAAATGTACAAACATACTATAAAGTTCTTTTTAATTGCCAAATGACTCTTCCACACTCAGGATGCCTAAATATCATTGCATAAATACTTGCAGTTTTCTTCATACCCTTAATCAAAAAAAAAAAAATCGATCCACCCAAGTATTACTTGTCTGAAGCAATGTTTCCAGTGGTGTTTTCATTTTATGGTGGCATTTCTCTTAATAATGTCAAATAATATCCTCTGATTTTTCTATTTATTTTTATTCTATCTCTTTTAATTTTTCTAAGCCCATGACAATTACAATTAAACTTCCCAAGGAGTAAAGGCAAGGAAAAGCTACAAAAATCTGATTTGATTTTCCTACACTTCCCTCCACCGCCCCATTTCCAAGCCACAAATCCCCTCTCAAACTGTACAATAGAACAGCTAGACATAAAGCAAAGGAGATAAAACTGGCCAGTCAGGGCATTGTTCTTGCTAATCTGCACCATTTACATAAGGGTTTAGAAGACTTGTTTTATCATTTAAACAGGCTTAAAAGCCTCTTTGCAAATGAGATTTAGTTCCTACAAAAGAATGAATTCTAGCTATTTGGTGAGCTTCTGTTAGACCAGCACTGGGAGCTGACTCGGCAGTTAACTTAAGCTACTTCTTTGGCCACATAACACTATATGCAAAGATTGCTTCCAGCTGCCAAAACTGAAAAGCATCAAGCTGATTAAATTCTTTCCAGGAGGTGAACAAGATGAGGAACAGGTTAAGAGGCCAATAATGTCCGATCTTAAACTGTACCTGGGCAAACTGTCCTTTATGCAGGTGCCTCAGAAGTGGCTTTGAACTTCTAGGGTCCCTTGAATCTTCTTTTGAAAAGGAACAGAAAGGCAGACAGCAAATGAAATTCAGAGGCAGAAAGTCTTAGAATGGTCTCCAACTGTGAAGTAAAGACAATCTAAACTCTTTGATTCATTGTTGGTCTGAGTGGCATTGGAGCATGAGGATAAACTGTACAACTAACTCTCTTGTTAACTCAGCACAAAAGATAACCAGAAGGAAAAAATTCTCTTAAAACAGAGGAGTACACCCTTTGCATCAAAATCTTAGATTTAAAAAATCAAGATCATGTATATACATAGATACACCTATAATCTGTTTTACCTGGCACACCTTGAACAGATGTTCAATGTGACTTTGGCCTGAGGTTCAGCAGAGTAAGTAGCTCGACCTTGGTTAAATTTGCTCCCAGAAGGTGTCAGGGTAGTTACTCCCTCCATTCTTAAATCATCAAGATCCTCTGTAAGAACATAAACAATTGCAGATAAAAAATTAACTGTAATGAAATTAAGATGAAAAGTCCATGTTTTCAGATACCTGCCAGTAGATTAAGAAAAATGTTATATTTCCACTTTGCAAAATCTTACTTCATTATCTTTCAAATCATTTTGAGATGTAGCTGGAGAACATTATATGGGAAAAGGGTGAGAGATCAACCTGTTTGGATAATGAATGGGCAGACCACATATAGAACATGAATCCACAACTTCTACTGTAACCATACACAGACGTCAACCATAATCTCTACAGCAACTGGTCCCAAATGGTCAAGACTTGGTCAGTGACTGCCAGCTTCCAACTAGGAACAATCCACAAGCATGTGCATGCTCAGTCGCTCAGTTGTGTTCAACTCTTTGCGACGCCATGTACTGTAGCCCGCCAGGTTTCTCTGCTCACGGGATTTTACAGGTAAAAATCCTCCTGCATCTCCTGCATTGGCAGTTGGATTCTTCTAGCACTGAGCCACCTGGTAAGCCCAAGAACAATCCAAAGGAAGACAAATATGCTCCCAAACCAATTACGTCAGATCGTTCACTTCTAATTTGCCTGTCTTGAGCTTCCCCATCCAACAAACTCCAATCAGAATATACCTGATGCCTTCTCTTTTTCACCCTAAATCTTTCCTTTTTATCTTCACCTGGGGAGGACAAGAATACACCTGGATAGTCACACCCCAGGCATTCACTGAAACCTTCTATTTCATCCAGGCCCTCAATCAACATTTAAAAGGTCTACATTTCTCTTGTAATTTGGTTCTAACCAAGTTTGTACATGATCTCCTTTACAGCATAAGTAACCTTGTAAAAAGGACTCTATTTACTTGCTCTGAACCTTAGCAAAAGAGGGACATAAAGTTTCAAAAGATAAGTCATAATTTTGCCAAAACATAATCCATGAATGAAGTTATATAAGGAGGGAAATCACTCTTTTCTGCTAAGGCTGTAGACTATCCAAACATCTGAACTTTCACAAAACAACTGAGAGAATTCCTAGGTTAACTGTGTTAAAAACATGATAGCATACCTATGATGAAGTTGCTCATACTAAGTCCAGTGTCATCAACCTGAGATTTAATTTAATTACAGTTTAAGCTCTCCCAAAAATGGAATCCTAAATAGAGTTTGTTCATTTCCAAGGCAAACCATTCAATATCATGGTAATCCAAGTCTACGCCCTGACCAGTAATGCTGAAGAAGCAGAAGTTGAATGGTTCTATGAAGACCTACAAGACCCTGTAGAATTAACACCCCCAAAAGATGTCCTTTTCATTACAGGGGACTAGAATGCAAAAGTAGGAAGTCAAGAAATACCTGGAGTAACAGGCAAATTTGGCCTTGGAGTACAGAATGAAGCAGACAAAAGGCTAATAGAGTTCTGCCAAGAGAATGCACTGGACATAGCAAACACCTCTTCCAACAACACAAGACTCTATACATGGACCTCACCAGATGGCCAACACCGAAATCAGATTGATTATATTCTTTGCAGCCAAAGATGGAGAAGCTCTATGTGGTCAGCAAAAACAAGACTGGGAGCTGACTGTGGCTCAGATCATGAACTCCTTATTGTCAAATTCAGACTTAAGCTGAAGAAAGTAGGAAAAACCACTAGACCATTCAGATATGACCTAGATCAAATCCCTAACAATTATACAGTGGAAGTGAGAAATAGATTTACGGGACTAGATCTAATAGACAGAGTGTCTGATGAACTATGGATGGAGGTTCGTGACATTGTATAGGAGACAGGGAGCAAGACCATCCCCAAGAAAAAGAAATGAAAAAGGAAAAATGGCTGTCTGAGGAGGCCTTACAAATAGCTGTGAAAAGAAGAGAAGCCAAAAGCAAAGGAGAAAAGGAAAGATATTCCCATTTGAATGCAGCGTTCCAAAGAATAGCAAGGAGAGATAAGAAAGACTTCCTCAGTGATCAGTGCAAAGAAATAGAGGAAAACCACAGAATGGGAAAGACTAGAGACCTCTTCAAGAAAATTAGAGATTTTCTTGAAGGGAACATTTCATGCAAGGATGAGCTCAATAAAGGATAGAAATGGTGTGGACCTAACAGAAGCAGAAGATATTAAGAAGAGGTGGCAAGAATACACAGAAGAACTGTACAAAAAAGATCTTCACGATCCAGATAATCACTTACCTAGAGCCAGACATTCTGGAATGTGAAATCAAGTGTGCCTTAGGAAGAATCACCACGAACAAAGCTAGCAGAGGTGATGGAATTCCAGGGGAGCTATTTCAAATCCTAAAAGATGATGCTGTGAAAGTGCTGCACTCAATATGCCAGCAAATTTGGAAAACTCAGCAGTGGCCACAGGACTGGAAAAGGTCAGTTTTCATTTCAATCACTAAGAAAGGCAATGCCAAAGAATGCTCAAACTACTGCACAATTGCACTCATCTCACATGCTAGCAAAGTAATGCTCAAAATTCTCCAAGCCAGGCTTCAACAATATATGAACTGTGAACTTCCAGATGTTCAAGTTGGTTTTAGAAAAGGCAGAGGAACCAGAGATCAAATTGCCAACATCCGCTGGATCATCAAAAAAGTAAGAGTTCCAGAAAAACATCTATTTCTGCTTTATAGACTATGCCAAAGCCTTTGACTGTGTGGATCACAATAAACTGTGGAAAATAATGAAAGAGATGGGAATACCAGACCACCTGATTTGCCTCTTGAGAAACCTGTATGCAGGTCAGGAAGCAACAGTTAGAATTGGACATGGAACAACAGACTGGTTCCAAATAGGAAAAGGATTATGTCAAGGCTGTATATTGTCATCCTGCTTATTTACCTTATATGTGGGGTACATCATGAGAAACGCTGGGCTGGATGAAGCACAAGCTGGAATCAAGATTGCTGGGAGAAATATCAATAGCCTCAGATATGCAGATGTTACCACCCTTATGGCAGAAAGTGAAGAAGAACTAATGAGCCTCTTGATGAAAGAGAAAGAGGAGAGTGAAAAAGTAGGCTTAAAGCTCAACATTCAGAAAACTAAGATCATGGCACCTGGTCCCATCACTTCATGGGAAATAGATGGGGAAACAGTGGAAACAGTGGCAGACTTTATTTGGGGGTCTCCAAAATCATTGCAGATGGTGACTGCAGCCATGAATTTAAAAGATGCTTACTCCTTGGAAGGAAAGATATGACCATCCTAGACAGCATATTAAAAAGCAAAGACATCACTTTGCCAACAAAGGTCCATCTAGTCAGTGCTATGGTTTTTCCAGTGGTCATGTAGAGATGTGAGAGTTGGACCATAAAACTGAGAACCAAAGAATTGATGCTTTTGAACTGTGATGCTGGAGAAGACTCTGGAGAGTCCCCTGGACTGCAAGGAGATCCAACCAGTCCATCCTAAAGAAAATCAGTCCTGAATGTTCATTGGAAAGACTGATGTTGAAGCTGAAACTCCAATACTTTGGCCACCTCATGCGAAGTGCTGACTCATTGGAAAAGACCCTGATGCTGGGAAAGATTGAAGGCAAGAGGAGAAGGGGATGACAGAGGATGAGATGGTTGGATGGCATCACCAATTCAATGGATATGAGTCTGATATGAGTCCGGGATTTGGTGATGGACAGGGAGGTCTGGCATGCTGCAGTTCATGGGGTCGCAAAGAGTTGGACATAACGGAGCGACTGAACTGAACTGAACAGTCAGGAATCATCTGGTCAGCACCAGTGAGTTAATGTCTGACAGACCTCTGCTGTCCCCTAAAGGAAACTGCCTTCACCGCAACATATCTGCCTTTTGGTAGTATAGCTTCCTGTATCCACTTCCTTCTGTCCATAAAATTCTTTCATTAACAACTGAATATTGCAAACAAGTGTCAAATGACTCGGTCAGTAAAGGGTCTGCCTGCAATGCAGGAGACCCCAGTTCAGTCCCTGGGTCAGGAAGAGCCTCTAGAGAAGGAAATGGCAACCCACTCCAATATTCTTGCCTGAAAAATCTGGTGGGCCATGGTCCATGTGGTCGCAAGAGTTGGACATGACTTAGTGACTAAATCTATTTACCTACCTACATAAACAGACTTTCTGCTATTTGAAGAGGGTTAGTCAACAGACTCTCTCTAATGGTACTTCCAACTAAAATCCTTTGATTCAGAAGTCTGGGGTTTATGTCCTCTGAACCCAAGTGGACATTTTGTCTACTTGCACGTGAGCAATCTAGGCATGTCTTTAGAGTTTCAACATAACTTCATGGGAGTCAAACACTCATCACCTTGACCTGGTCATAAAGTCATAGTCCCCTATTTATAGGGCAATAACCACTGCTTCAAAACTCAGTGCTTCTGCTAAACTAGTCATAAGTGCCACTCTTGTTCTCATGGTTCCTCATGTGACACAGATATTACTATTGCTGGAGAACACATAACATTTCTGAGTTAGGTGATCAGACACTGATGAGTGAGATTCTGTTAGTCTTTTCCCCTCACGCCACTATTCATCATTGAGACCCTGTGCCCGTCCACCTTCTTGTCCCTACCAAAGGAAGGGAAACTTAACATTTTCTTAGCTCCCTTAGGAACTTGTTATACCTCATTCAGTGTTTTTAAAACTCTGACCTAATATTATTTGTTGAAAAATCACATCTCAAAACTTGAACCTGGAGCAGAACATGCTAACACCCATTGAAGCTTGCCTTTATAATACAGTTCTCCACCTGAGGGAAAAATCTGCCCCAAGGGTAAAACCATAGCACTTCCTTGACCTCGTCAACTGGTCAGAGACCACAATGGTGGCTCAGATGGTAAAGAATCTGCCTGCAATGCAAGAGATCCAGGTTCAATCCCTAGGTCGGGAAGATCCCTTGGAGAAGGGAATGGCTACCCACTCCAGTTTTCTTGCCTGGAGAATTCCAAAGACAAATGAGTCTGGCAGGTTGCAAAGAGCTGGACATGACTGAGTGACTAACACAGATACATATTGGGCATGATTTAAAAACAAACAAACCAAAAAACTATTACTTTGGGTTGCTTTGGAAGCCAAGAGTCAATTCTGCTGGAACCTCCATCAAAAATGGACAACATATTTAACATACTTTAACATATTTAACATAACTAGGAGTACTAGGTGTACTCCTAGTTCATACTGAGGTAGCTGATGTAAAAGTTGAGGCTCATGAAAAAAGAAATGACATGGAAGCTAAAAGAAATACTCCAGCAGATCATTTTGCTAAATAAGCAGTCTTTCCTCCTTTCTCTTGTCTTAAAAATAATTATTAATTCATTTATTTGGCTGTACTGGGTCTCAGTAGTGGCATGAGGAATTCTTTTTTTTTTTTTTGTGGCTTCTGAACTCTTAGTTGTGGTATGTGCGATCTAGGTACCTGATCAGAGATTGAACCTGAGTCCCCTGCACTGGGACTGCAGAGTCTTAGCCATTGGACCACCAAGGAAGTCCCAAACAAGTAGCCTTAACCAAGGTTTGGATCCTATTAAAACTCTTGGAGGGTGAATTCTTAAAGAAATTCAAAGTAACCATTATAAAATATCAATATTTAGCCTCTGAACTTTAGTCAGATCATCTCTGGTACTCCCAACGCAGATGGCTGGAGGCACTAGATGGTTTCAAGTGGACATTTGCTAAATTTCTCCATGAAACTACTCATCATGGTATAGACAAACTGGTTACTATCATAAATCAACATGGCTGCGGAAACTTTTAAAAGACAGTTAAGTTAATTTTTTAAGTCATGTGGATTTGTCAATAGCATAATTCCAGAAAAAAACTGTAAATGTGGGAAATGTTCAGGGACCAAAGCTTCTAAGCCCTTTGAAAACCTCATAATGTTATATTATGTACCTTCCACTTTCCATGAGATCTGAATACACTTTAGTTATTAAATGTCTATATAATTTCAAGATGAGTTTAAACATCTCTTTGCCAAAAAGCTATAATCTTTACAGTTGCTAAAGAGCTGGTTTATTTTGTGTTTCTAATCTTGTGAATATAAATTTTTATATCAAGTGACGGTTGTGAGAGCTGGACTGTAAAGAAGGCAGAGAGCCAAATAATTGATGCGTTAGAACCATGGTGCTGGATAAGACTCCTGAAAGTCCCTTGGACAGCAAGGAGATCAAACCAGTCAACCTTAAGGGAAATCAACCCTGAATACTTGTTGGAAGGACTGATGCTGAAGTTGAAGCTCTGTATTTTGGTCATCTGATGTGAACAGCCGACCCATTGAAAAATTCCCTAATGCTGGGAAAAACTGATGGCAGAAGGAGAAGAGGGCATCATTGGATGAGAGGGCTGGATGGCATTGCTAATGCAATGGACATGAACTTGGGTAAACTTTGGGAGATGGTGAGGGACAGAGAGGCAGAGCGTGCTACAGTCCACAAGGTCGCAAAGAGTTGGGCATGACTGGGTGACTGAACAATGACAATCTAGTGACCAATGTGTACACCTCACAAGAAATATTATTTAAAAAGAAAAACCTCTATAAGGTATTAACCTTTACTCAGAAACCATACTGCACTTATCATCTACAAACTTCTGAATGGTGAAAAGAACCAATGACATCTTGAAATAAAATTAACAAACTTTTAGAAACCCTTTAGCTCCCTTGGTCAAAGGTACTCCCTCCCACCCTGAGGCCAATATGGTTCACTCCCTAGAGTGTGCAGTCATGTCATGCCCTACTCTTTATGACCCCATGGACTATAGCCTGCCAGGCTCCTCTGTCCATGGATTTTCCAGGCAAGAACACTGGAGTGGCTTGCCACTTCCTACTCCAGGAGATCTTCCTGATCCAGGGATTGAATCCTAGTCTCTTTCATCTCCTACATTGGGAGATGGATTCTTTACAACTAGGGCCAGTTGGGAAGCTCCCACTCCCTCTGGACACATTGTTTATTACCCTGTGAACTGGTAACTGGAAGGCCCAAGGGTTTCAGTGTCTCACCTATGATACTTTGCCCTGATGCATGTAGACATTGCAAAATGTTGCAAGACACTGGTGTACTAAGCCCAGTTCTATCACAAACAGGTTAAAGTTGCATTTAAACATCTTAAACAACCTCTTCATGAAATTCAACTATAAGATTTCATCTGTCAGAGAGACATCAGAGAAAAGTTGCTCTTGAACCTCACTGGAAGGGATTCTATCAAATACTGTTAACAACATATACAGAAGTCAAGCTCCCTGAAGCAAATTCTTGGGCTAACATTTTATGACAAAAGAAACAATCTAGAACCAAAAAAATTGGAAGCCTTCTCTAATAGAGGACCTCAAAATGAAGATTCTCAGAGATTCTCCTGCAACAGCTGATTTGCAAAGTATATAGACCAATGACCCAAAGCTCTCAGAATGACCCAATGACCTCCGATCATGGACAGCTTCTACACAAGATATTACACCAAAACCTTCGTTTAACTACTATTTTGTTTTTGCACCTGCTTACTTAAAATCATTCTTCTTGTAATTTCTATAAATTCCTGGTCATCACTCACCCCTAATGATCCTTCTTCTTTTATTTTCTTAGTACTAAAATTGTTAGAGCATAACCATTCTTATACCAATCTCAGATTTCCTGAACAGCAGCCTTCAAGCTTACTGATTGCTGGATATGCTGTTCCTCACCAGACCCCTGTGATACAAACCAGGGATAATTCCAGTCTCAACAAATAAGATAAAAGAGAATTACAGTCAATGGCATTTCACTCGAACCTATGTGGACAAATGGCCCAAAACAAATCAGCTCATGGACTGTTCATGTTGCTCTCTTATAGAAGGAGAACAAATTATCAAGGTCTAGTAGCTTAGGTCATCTAAATTTGAATTTAGAATTTCCTAAAATTACAAGCCTTGGAAGGAAAGCTAAGACCAATCTAGACAGCATATTAAAAAGCAGAGACATTACTTTGCCAACAAAGGTCTATCTAGTCAAGGCTATAGTTTTTCCAGCAGTCATGTCTGGATATGAGAGTTGGATTATAAAGAAAGCTGAGCACAAAAGAATTAATGCTTTTGAACTCTGGTATTGGAGAAGACTATTGAGAGTCCCTTGGACTGCAAGGAGATCCAACCAGTCCATCCTAAAGATCAGTCCTGAATATCCATTGGAAGGACTGATGTTGAAGCTGAAACTGCAATACTTTGGCTACATGATGCAAAGAACTGACTCATCAGAAAAGACCCTGATGCTGGGAAAGATTGAAGGTGGGAGGAGAAGGTGATGACAGAGGATGAGATGGTTGGATGGCATCACCGACTCAATGGATATGTGTTTGAGTAAACTCCAGGAGTTGGTGATGGTCAGGGAGGCCTGGTGTGCTACAGCTCATGGGTTCATAGGGTTGGACACAATTGAGCGACTGAACTGAACTGAAAAGGACGATCCAATTACTTACTATGCGGAACAGACTAATGTAGATATCAATGTGTAAAGGAGTTAATGCAAGGTGTTGGTTTCAATTTTATGTCAGGAATAATTTCTTTTTTCCGGCATAGCCATGTTTTCCTATTAGATACTGCTTCCTCTGTAAGCAGTAAGGCTAGTTTTACTTGTCTCAAACCAATAGATCGTGTACTTTAGCAATAGTATTCCAAAACTTTTCTGTGCACAGACACCTTAATTCTATAAAACATCAAACCAGGAAATTATGATTCAGATGGGAGCTCCAAAACAAAGTTCCCCTTGATTATTCAGACACTTTACCTGGGGGAATATCTGATACATTGTTTACACAAACAATCAAAGCAGTGCTTCCAAAAACAGGGATCACACAAACAAAAGGCTATACGACATAGATCATTTTAATTCTGGCAGAAGTTATAAACAGCTCAGTCAGTAAAGAATCTGCCTGCAGTTTGGAAGACCCAGGTTCGATTCCTGGGTCGGGAAGATCCTCTGGAGAAGAGAATGGCAATCCACTCCAGTATTATTGCCTGGAGAATCCCATGGACAGAGGAGCCTGGTGGGCTACAGACCATGGAATTGCAAAGAGTCAGACCCAACTGAGCAACTACCACATACACACACTCTACTTTACACGGATTATAGATCAGTCTCAATTCCTTCGCAAGAGGCAAGAATAGAGATGGACGATCTCTATCACCGAACTCTATCCAGAGTCTGAGATGTTTTTATGTAGCCACTCTCTCATCAGATGCTCACCATGATAATACAACATTGAAAAGATTGACTATGGAAACAAGGGAACATCATGAAGCAGTAAAGACTTGGATCTTGAGTCTTGTCTTTTGGCCAGCTTCTTGCAAGGGAGAGAATGACTAAAAGAGGGGACTGAGAGACTGAATACAGAAAAAGACAATGAAAGATCATATACAACATCAGAGCACTGACCCACCACCTCTGATGGAAACAATCAGTGAAGCCAAATCACAAGCTCTGCAGCAGTTGGCCCCAGACATTCAGGACTTGGTAAATAGAGGCCAGATTCCAGCTTTTTGCTCTACTCAGAACCAAGCAGAGAAAAGCAAATATGCTCCCCAAGCTAAATGCATGTTTCCACAAATGGCAACCTTCAAACATCTAAAGGTTTATCCTTCAGAAGAGATATTAGAGTTCCCAAAGTCAGTATATGGAGGAGAGACTTTAGTCAACTAGAAATTTTTTTGAAGCAACCAGTAATACTTTTTTCATCAAGGAATCTCACAATTCTTAAAGTTACAGTAGTAAAGAAAGATTATGTGAAAATAACCTGATGAGAATTTTTTTAAATATACTTGCTTTATTTTGATACTCTGAAATCAAACTATGTAGTGACTGTTAATGTCTAGTTAAGAAATTAGATAACTATTAATGTAATGTGATCAGCTGTATCTCAGAAAAAAAAACAAAAATAAATGTCTTATATTTATATTTATGGAAAACACATGAAAAATCAACTAACTGAAGATAAAAACAAATCCACAACTGCCATAATTATCCGTCAGCACTTGGCATTATTTCATTTTAATCATGTAGATTAGCTTCAGCTTTCTAACTGAAAACTGAAAGATAAAGGAAGTTGAATAATTAGGTTAACAGTTGAGTAAAAATATACAAGCCAGACCAGGTGGTAAAGGAGTCTTCAGAGGGGTGTAAGAACATTAAAAAGCAGAAAATTGAAGGGACACTGTGCTTTAGGGAAAGTTATGCAGCTATATGATCATAACCTGAGATGCATGGGGACAGCAGAAGGTAATACTGAAAGAGTTCAGTCTCAGATGATGAAAGGAGACAGAGTCATCAAATTTGTGTTTTATAGAGATAATTGTGGCTGTATTTACTGAAACAAACAATTTCCTAAATTTATAAAATTGCTTTCCTGATAACTCAAGATAGGAATTAAGTCTTTCTTCTTTACTATTATAATCTCACTTTCTTAAAAGTGTGTCTAGTACAGGGTGGGCATTCACTGATATTTACTGACTACTAGACATTTTTTTTTCCTGCAAATGACAGTCCTGAGCATCCCTGAGACATCACTCAAAGCACCAGTCTCAAGAGAAGATTTTTGTATAATTCGACAAACTTGATTAATTGACTATTTGACAAATTGATCCTTATGTGGAATTGGCTTTTGGAAAATTGGATTTTGAAGGAATAGATCTGTTGCACTTGCCCACAGTCTGTGGCAAAGTGAAAACTGGAAATAAGGAGACGAGGCGGGAAGAAGCCTGCATCCTTCATAGTGTGTGTATTAGCTGCTGAGGGCCCAGGGCAGAGAAGTAGCAACAGAGAGAAATGTATCAGAAGGTAATTTCAGAGAAAGATTTGACAGATTGTAGTGAATGATTGCACATGAAATCCTTGCAGGTTTCTCCATATTACCGCTTTTAGGGAATATAGGAAGAGATTGTATCTTTGGTTTCACACGTGCTGAGATAGAATTATCATCAAGACATCTGTATAGATGTTTGGTAGGCAGTTAGAAGGGCAAGTCTGGAGCTATAGAGTGTGGAAAGAAGCTACAGACCATATGGCTGAGAAACTTGATAGAATTATCAACACAGCAGTTGAAATAAAGTAGTGATACTTCTTATGTCTAACTTTCCTTATAAGTGAAATGTGTGCATGATATGAATGTTAGATTTTAAAAGAAGATAAAAGGAGTAGCGGTGGCAGAGGATGAGATGGTTAGATAACATCACTGACTCAATGGACATGAATGTGAGCAAACTCTGGGAGATAGTGGAGGACAGGGAGCCTGGTGTGCTGAAGTCCATGGGATCGCAGAGTCTGATGCGACTTAGTGACAGAACAACCACTGTACTTATTCTTTTTCACATTAGAAAGCTCAAAAGCGGTCATTTATTTTTAAAGATAGCCAGGTGGTGCTAGTGGTAAAGAACCCGCCTGCCAATGAAGGTTTGATACCAGGTGATAGATCCCTAGGTCAGGAAGATTATCTGCAATAGGGCATGGCAACCCACTCCAGTATTCTTGCCTTGAGAATTTCATGGACAGAGGAGCCTGGCGCGCTACAGTTTACAGAGCTGAAAAGAGTCGGACACGACTGAAGCGACTTAGCACACACATAACTTTTCAAGCATCTTTTGAATCACAGGGTGACCATCAAGAAAAATGAACTAATTTATGACTAGAGACAAGCACACTTTATCTTCATGCAATCCAAATAACCAAGAATTAATCAAGTAAAGAATTGTTTTCATTTAATTTAAGAAAGTAACAGCTGCCTAGATGAAATAATCCTAGGACTTTCATTTCATTCACGTGTAATCCATGAAATAATTTACAGCTGCTTGAACTAGACAATGTGGGATATGAGTGAATTTTCACATCTGTTTCTAGGAACTTTAGAACAAAAATTAAAAACTTTCCAAACATAAGTCTCTTCACAGTGATTCAGTGATGGGATACACAAGAATTATATGGCAGTTCCCCCTGGTATGTTGATTTACATCTATAGAGTTGATTTGGTCAAATATTTTAAACAGATGTTATATATTCTGAGTGAATTATTAAAAATAAAACAAATGTTAAGAAAACATATAAGAAATTAGACACGTTTTAATGAAATATTTACGAATACTTTTTTTGTTATAGTATAGACGGCTACACTATTTCCTTAAAAGGAAAGAAAGAATTAAGAACAAAACATAATTCACTTTTCTCGGACAAATTCTGGTTGAAAAGTGGAAGAAGGATGTTGAGGCCTTGCTTCTATTGGTTCCGTGTTCCTACAAGCATGCTCCAGTATTCTTTCTCAGGATATCAGAGCAGTACAGCTTAACCAAATTCATAATTAATAAGAACAAAATGGCAGATATAAGAAATTATATGCTGGAACTTTTATTAGAAAAACTTAAATTTAAAAAGCGGCTTCCCAAGTGGCTCAGTAGTAAAGAACCTGCCTGCTAAATGTAGGAGATGTGGGTTTGATCTCTGGGTGGGAAAGATTCCCCTGGAGAAGGAAATGGCAACCCACTCCAGTATTCTTGCCTGGGAAATTCCATAGACAGAGGAGCCTGGCAGGCTACACGCCATGGGATCGCAAAGAGCTGGACACGACTGAGCGACTGAGCATGCACACAACTTTAAAAATAATTATGTTAGTATCTCATTAAAAAAATGCCATGGAATTTAAAAGCTGTGATGAATTTTCCCATTTTAATAAAAGAGTAAGTTACAGAATGTTTATTTTACTTGGTTATATGAGATCAATAAACAAAGTGATTTGGCCAGGGTTAAGGAAAATGTTGCATAAACTTAAAATTACATATCTTTTTTATCTTCTATTGTTAACTGAAAAGCACAAGAAACTTCCTGAGATACTTTTTGTTAGCTACCAGTTCCTGTTTAATTTCTCTGACCATCAACAGCCAAATACACAATAACCACAAACATTTGTAAAAATTTATGGGTTGGAACTTGTTCACTTAGATTGCAAATGAATCACAAGACTTGTGTTAATTGAACCCATCATTACATAAATTGTGAAAGCTTCTCTGTTAGTCAGAAAAATTAAGACATCTGGGAGTGGTTTTCTCCTTCCAGTCTGGAAGAAAATACTAGTGTGTCTAACAAATTTAAACCCCAAATGCTATTCAAAGTCTGATTTTTGCATCAGAATACATCTATATTTTCTTCGGTTTGCACCTATCACAAATTCAAGACAATATACTGTATTCACAAAAAAAACAAAAACAAAAATAAACCTGACTTTTTCCTGAAACTTCTGTCATCCTCTAAAGGGCTGGCAGATAGAGGTTGCAAACAAGTCTCTTTATTTTAAAAATGACTGAAATTCCAGGCATGTGGACTGTCAGGCAGGGTTAGATAAGCAGACGGTCTGGTATGCCTGAAAGCTTGGTCATGGCTCTAAGAGAAGCAAGGACACCTCATGATCAACACAGAAATCTAGACACAGTGTCTGAGGAGGACCATCAACAATCAGATTTGAGGGGTGGGGGGTGGTGCTAGTGGTAAAGAATCTGCCTGCCAATGCAGGAGATGCAAGAGAAGTAGGTTTGATCCCTGTTGTCGGGAAGATCCTCTGGAGGAGGAAATGGCAACCAACTCCAGTATTTTTGCCAGGAGAATCCCATGCCAGAGGAGCCTAGCAGGTTATAGTCCGTGAGGCCGCAAGGAGACATGACAGAGCACACACACATTCACGCATGCAGGGGGGAGGCCTTTAACAGATCAGCAGAGCTAACTAGAGATGTTCAGGAATAGATCTAGAAATAGAAATGAGTCAGGGACTTCCCTGGTGGTCCAGTGGTTAGGACTCCGCTTCCACTACAGGGGGAGTGGGTTATATCCCTGGGGAACTAAGATCCCACATGCTGAACAGTGCAGCCAAAAAATTAAAGATAAATTTTTCATAAAATAAAAATTAGGCCTGGAAATTAAAAATGACAATAATACAATATTGACTAAAAAAGAAATGAGGCAACACAAGCACAGTGTTAACACTGTGACATGGGCCAAGCAAGGAAGGCTGGTTAATCTAAAAGGCTGGGATTAGATAAATTATTAATTTTTGTAGGATGATGGGTAAAATATGTAATTTTTTCAAATATGAAAATTATACAAAATCTTGCAGAGCTCATCATTTTAACCACCATTTAAAGGTGTATTTAATTTTAATTCCCCTGGGGTGTGTCTCTGCCTAAAGCATTCATACAATTTATCCCTCTCAATAATGAGAAAGCATTTTTTCTCATCAAAATAGTTCAGTTGTAGAATGACTACTTACCCTACTAGGTACCATTATGTTACAGTAGCAATATTTCAGTCACTGCAGGTGATACATCATGCTTAGACTTATTATTTTGTTTCTAAACTAATTATGAACACTATTTAATATAATTTTTATGTTCTGACAGACTCTATGTTAAATAAATAAGGTCCTATGTTGAGAAGTTCCTATGAGCACTGTATCGATTTGTTGCTTGCTAATGAACTTTGACCATAAACCTAATAATTACATGCTATACCATACCAGATGATATTTTTATTCTTGATCTAGACTGCAAATATTAATTGAGTTCATTTTGATAAGTGTCCCTGCATTAATTACATAATTTGCTAACTCAAAATAAGCCCTTTAGAGAGAGTGTGGTAAATTCACATACTAATTGCTTATGGCCCTAATGCTAGCAGTTTTTTAAGTTTTTAAAAAATTAAAAAATTTTTTTGCTGCACTAGGTCTTCATCATGGCACACAGCCTCCTCTAGTTGTAGCCTCAGGATCGCTTGTTGTAGTGTATGGGCCCAGTTGCCCCCAAACATGTGGGATGGTGGTTCCTGGACCAGGGATGGAACCCACATCCCCTACATTGAAGGCAGTTTCTCTACCACTGGACCACAAGGGAGGTCCTCCTAGCAGCTTCTTCACCCAGTCTCTAAGCTTGTGTTTGGCTTCCCTGGTGGCCCACTGGTAAAGAATCTGCCTGCCAACGCAGGAGATGCAGGTTTGATCTTGGGGTCTGGAAGATCCCCTGGAGAAGGGAATAGCAACCCACACCCACAATCCTGCCTGGGAAATCCCACGGACAGAGGAGACTGGAGGGCTACAGTCCAGCGGGCCGCAAAAGAGTCGGTCACAAATTAGCAACTAAACAACAACAACAGCACACTTGTCTTTAGTAAAGATAATTCTGCCTGAAGCCAGGTGACTTCATACACATGACATGAATATAAAAAACTAAATTGATATGAGGTTAGTGAATCAACTCAGAATGAGTTTACCTTTTTCTTGGATTTCAAATATAACAAGTCTCCCACCACCACCCCCCCTTTCCTCTTTCTGGTTTCTATCTTTATTTTTGCTTAAGTTCAAGTTTTGATAGTACCTTTCCTTCACTTCCTTTACTCTGGCCTGGAGAATTCCATGGACAGAGAAGCCTGAAAGGCTACAGTCCAAGGGGTTGCAAAGGGGTTGCAAACTGTGCGACTAACACACTTGCTTCACTAGACCCTCCACATCATAGACTCCTTTTGCTTCAAGGATCCTCCATTTTATTTCTTTGGACTTGGCTACACTCCACTGAACTTCGTGTTGTTGATACTGCGATTTTCAACTCACCATGCAACATTCTCAATGAAGCAAATTTTAGCTAACTAAATGCATGTTAAAAAGTAAAAATAAAATATAAAAAAGGTACTGTATTATGCTTTTATATTTGTTGGGATCCTAAATCCAATATGCGCTCAGTCACTCAATTGCGTCGAACACTTTTTGCTATCCCATGGACTGTAGCCTGCCAGGCTCCTCTGCCAACTGATTCTCCAGGCAAGAATATTAGAGTATGTTGCCATTTCCTCCTCCAGAGGATCTTCTCAACCCAGGAATTGAACCTAAGTCTCTTGCATCTCTCGCATTGCAGGTGGTTTCTTTACCGCTGATCCATCAGGGAAGCCCCAAATTCAATATGGTTAGTCTAAAAAAGACATTAAGTCTCATAACTGCCTCCTATCCTCTCCCCTTCAACCTTTCTTTATTTCTGTTTTACATATAGCCCTTTGGGATAAGGAAAAAAAGAATCACATTTTTGGAAAAATAAGTAAAGAAGATGGTGGTGGCTGGTCATACACTGAAACTGCTGCTGATGGGCTGTGGCTGTGGCTGCCAGCTTGTCCTCCCCGTGGCGTGCTGCAGGCTAGGGGCAGGCACAGGACATACCTTTCCCATCCCTGAGATGCGAGCCACACACCACAGGATGTTGCCGCCCTGTCTGACACACTGTAAATCCTCTTTCCGTTCTGCACTGCTTTCTTGGAATTCACATGCTGTTCTCATCTCTTACACTTCAAGTCACAAGACACTGCCACCTCGCATTAAATTCTACAAGATTATTTTCAACTTCTTCCATTTCCTTGGATAGCTGCCTCCTTGGATAGTTGCCTCTATCCATTTCCTTGGATAGCTGGAACTGTTCTTTAATAACATCATGCCGCATGATACTGCCTAAGAACCTCATCTCACTTCCTACATTATATAAAGTTTTGAGTGTCTTAACACAAGAGTTGTTGTTTAGTCACTAAGTCGTGTCTGACTGTTTGTGGCCCCATGGGCTGTAGCCTGCCAGGCTCCTCTCTCCATGGGATTTCCCAGGCAAGAATGGAAGGGGTTGTTTTTTCTTTCTCCGGGGGATCTTCCAGACCCAAGAATTGAACCCACGTCTCCTGCATTTGCAGGTGAATGCTTTACCACTGAGCCAGCAGGGAAGCCGTTAAAGATTATTAGGTGATAATAATATATATTATATATACATATGTGTATAAACATCTAAAAGTGTAATGAACAAATTATGCAATATACTACCTAAATAGCAACCCAAGCCTCTTCCTGTGCCATGAACTATCCAAGACTGTAAATATCTCCAGATCTCTGTACCTGCTATGTCTTCTCCCTGGGGTGCCCTTGGACCTAATATGACCATACTATGCTTCTCTTCCTTTGTTCAAGTCTTTGCTCAAAGATTGCCTTCTAAGAGGGGATTTCCTTGACTACTCTACCTAAGACAGCATTTTCTATTACTCTTTATCCATGTTCTCCTTCTTTGTCTTCAGAAGGATGCTTACATCCTGGAATTATTACACTTGATATTTATTTGTTCATCATTTGATTCCTCATTAATGAATTCTCAACATGGCAGAGAATTTCTCACATTTCCTACACCTGAAACATAATAGGTGCTCAATAGGTATACATTGAATGAATGAATGACTGAATCATTCAACACCATGATATACATGTCACTGTTACTCTATTTTATTTGTAAGATGTGCTACAAATAAAGCCTCTTAGAAAGTATGAAGGACTCCCCCAGAGCACATAGTATTAATTAGAAGAGGACAGTAACTGAAGCTCCACTGGTCTGACCTTATAGGTGAGGGTCAGCTTTTAGGTACACACACAAATACCTGTAACAAATGACTTTTTCAAATTAGTGGCTATATAAATTATTACACACAGGGTTATTTGCCTTCTGGACTTGCCTGGTGGCTCAGATTGTAAAGAATCCACCTGCTATGCAGGAGATCTGGGCTCCATCCCTGGGTCAGGAAGATCCCCTGGAAAAGGGCATTGCAACCCAGTCCAGTATTCTTGCCTGGAAAATCCTATGGACAGAAGTGCCTGGTGGGCTCAAGTCCACAGGGTCGCAAGAAGTCCACACAACTGAGTGAGTAACACACACATACACACACACTTGCCTTCTATGTCTCAGAAAACTTACGTCAAGTTACTCCATATATGAGATACTAGTCTCCAAAGCCAAATGCTAGAGGAAAACCATCATTTGTTGAATCCCTATTACATTTTAATTACTCTTTTAGGTGCTTTGAGATGTAACATGTCATTCTGCTCCACACAACAAACCTCTAAGGTAGTGGCTGTCAACCCTGGGTAATTTATTCCTTCCTCTACTACAGGAAGACATAGGACAATATCTGAAGATATTTTCCGCTGTCATAAATTAAAGGAGGGTGTGTGTTAGATACAATTGAAATTTAGTGGGTACAGCCTAGCTCCTCACAACAGAGAATTGTCCAGCCCAAGACGTCAATGGTGCTGAGGCTGAGAATCCCTGCTCAAAGGTTTGTTTTATCCCCTATTTACCCACATTATAGGCAGGTACCACATAGGAATAAAAGAGAGAGGTACAAAAAGTAGGGTACTGGCTGGAGATACGGCAGTTTTTGAAAGCATGTAAACTATAGGCCAAACAGTGTAAGCCATGTTCAGCTGATGAGATCTGACATTTGAGTTCGAGTTTAGTTGGATCAAGTCACACAGCCAGGACTAGAACAAAGGCCATGTTTTCCCAATCACAATACAATACCCTGTTCACACTATGCTTCCAGTTAAGTCTATGTTACACAACACTGGTCAGCAAGAAGCTGCTCAGTCTTTCAGGTCAGTTCAGTTCAGTCGCTCAGTCGTATCTGACTCTTTGCAACCCCATGAATCACAGCACGCCAGGCCTCCCTGTCCATCACAAACTCCCAGAGTTTACTCAAACCTATTTCCATTGAGTCGGTGATGCCATCCAGCCATCTCATCCTCTGTCATCCCCTTCTCTTTCTGCCCCCAACCCCTCCCAGCATCAGGGTCTTTTCCAATGAGTCGACTCTTCGCATGAGGTGGCCAAAGTATTGGAGTTTCAGCTTTAGCATCAGTCCTTCCAATGAACACCCAGGACTGATCTCTTTTAGGATGGACTGGTTGGATCTCCTTGCAGTCCAAGGGACTCTCAAGAATCTTCTCCAACACCACAGTTCAAAAGCATCAATTTTTCAGTGCTCAGCTTTCTTCACAATCCAACTTTCACATCCATAAATGACCACTGGAAAAACCATAGCCTTGACAAGACGGACCTTTGTTGGCAAAGTAATGTCTCTGCTTTTAAATATGCCATCTAGGTTGGTCATAACTTTCC
Source organism: Muntiacus reevesi (assembly GCF_963930625.1). Lineage (NCBI taxonomy): Eukaryota > Metazoa > Chordata > Mammalia > Artiodactyla > Cervidae > Muntiacus > Muntiacus reevesi. The sequence continues at coordinate 46,387,979 of NC_089260.1, forward strand.
TTCCAAGGTGTAAGTGTCTTTTAATTTCATGGCTGCAATCACCATCTGCAGTGATTTTGGAGCCCCAAAAATTAAACTCTGACACTGTTTCCACTGTCTCCCCATTTATTTCTCATGAGGTGATGGGACCAGATGCTATTATCTTAGTTTTCTGAATGTTAAGCTTTAAGCCAACTTTTTCACTCTCCTCTTTCACTTTCAGCCATAAGGATGGTGTCATCTGCATATCTGAGGTTATTGATATTTCTTCCGGCAATCTTGATTCCAGCTTGTGCTTCATCCAGCCCAGCGTTTCTCATGATGTACTCTGCATATAAGTTAAATAAGCAGGGTGACAATATACAGCCTTGATGTACTCCTTTTCCTATTGGGAACCAGTCTGTTGTTCCACATCCAGTTCTAACTGTTGCTTCCTGACCTGCATACAGGTTTCTCAAGAGGCAGGTCAAGTGGTCTGGTATTCCTATCTCTTTCAGAATTTTCAACAGTTTATTGTGATCCACACAGTCGAAGGCTTTGGCGTAGTCAATAAAGCAGAAATAGATGTTTTTCTGGAACTCTCTTGCTTTTTCATTGATCCAGCAGATGTTGGCAGTTCCTCTGCCTTTTCTAAAACCACCTTGAATATCTGGAAGTTCACGGTTCACGTATTGCTGAAGCCTGGCTTGGAGAATTTTGAACATTACTTTACTAGCGTATGAGATGAGTGCAATTGTGCAGTAGTTTGAGCATTCTTTGGGATTGCCTTTCTTAGGGACTGGAATGAAAACTGACCTTTTCCAGTCCTGTGGCCACTGCTGAGTTTTCCAAATTTGCTGGCATATTGAGTGCAGCGTTTTCACAGCATCATCTTTCAGGATTTGAAATAGTTCCACTGGAATTCCATCATATCCACTAGCTTTGTTTGTAGCGATGCTTTCTAAGGCCCACTTGACTTCACATTCCAAGATGTCTGGCTCTAGGTGAGTGATCACACCATCGTGATTATCTGGGTCATGAAGATCTTTTTTGTACAGTTCTTTTGTGTATTCTTGCCACCTCTTCTTAATATCTTCTGGATCTGTTAGATCCATACCATTTCTGTTCTTTATCAATCCCATCTTTGCATGAATGTTCCCTTGGTATCTCTGATTTTCTTGAGGAGATTTCTAGTCTTTCCCATTCTGTGGTTTTCCTCTATTTCTTTGCACTGATCACTGAGGAAGGCTTTCTTACCCCTCCTGGCTATTCTTTGGAACTCTGCATTCAAATGGGAATATCTTTCCTTTTCTCCTTTGCTTTTCGCTTCTATTCATTTCACAGCTATTTGTAAGGCCTCCTCAGACAATCATTTTGCCTTTTTGCATTTCTTTTCTATGGGGATGGTCTTGATCCCTGTCTCCTGTACAATGTCATGAACCTCCGTCCATAGTTCACCAGGCTCTCTGTCTTTCAGATCTAGTCCCTTAAATCTATTTCTCACTTCCACTGTATAGTCATAAGGGATTTGATTTAGGTCATACCTGAATGGTCTAGTGGTTTTCTCAGCCTTTAGCTTGACACTAATCTCTGAATCTCACACATACCCTCTCTTCAAATGATGTCTAACTAATAGACATTTTTTACTGGAAATTTCATGACACTATGGAAGAGATGGGGCTTCCCAAATGGCTCCAGTGGTACAGAACCCACTTGCTAATGCAGGAGACATAAGAGACACAGATTTGATCCCTGGGTTGGAAAGATCCCCTGGAGGAGGTCATGGCAATCCACTCCAATATTCCTGCCTGGAGAATCCCATGGACAGAGGAGCTTGAGAGGCTACATTCCACGGGACTGCAAAGAGTCAGACATGACTGAAGCAACTTAACACACACAAGAGAGATAGTTAAATTGAACTTCGTGCATCAAAACTTTCCCCCAAACAACTTTAAACTTCTTAGACATACATTTCATTAAGTTCTGTTTTTATGACTGCTCCATATTTTATAATCCATCTTCTTTTTTGATCCACCCTCTTTTCTAACCAGAATCTCATCTGCAATCCTTCTGAAATAACAGTTGAACTGACGCTTCTGTTTGCATCTAACTCAACACTGTGGTTAGTAAAGCAAAGATAACGCCTTGAAATTCATCGTCCTTATGGCCATTGGTAACAATGTCTCTCAATAACGTGAAGACATCAAGCTTATAATTATACTATCATCAACCTACGACTCAGCTCTATAAGCAATGCAAAAAGCAGTGTTCTGGTCCCTTTTCCACTCAGAATACTGTGAGCTCTTTCCCTCCAAGAGCACTGTAAATGAGAAAGAGAGCAAGAGAAACAGATACATAAAGATCAACAGGTGGAACACGTCTGTGTCCGGATGACTCTAAGATATCCATGATCCCTACTGTCTCTTGTTCATGCCCTTGTAGCATCCTCTCCCATTGCTGCTGCTGCTGCTGCTAAGTCACTTTAGTCGTGTCTGACTCTGTGCAACCCCATAGACAGCAGCCCACCAGGCTCTTCTGTCCCTGGGATTCTCCAGACAAGAATACTGGAGTGGGTTGCCATTTCCTTCTCCAATGCATGCATGCATGCTAAGTAGCTTCAGTCGTGTCCAACTCTGTGCGATCCTATGGACAGCAGCCCACCAGGCTCCTCTGTCCACGGGATTCTCTAAGCAAGAATACTGGAGTAGATTGCCATTTCCTTCTCTACCTCTCCCGTTGAAGATGAGTAAAACGTGGCATCTCGGCTTCTAACCAGTAGATGCAGCTAAGTTGATTGGACATCACTTCCGTGGTTAGGTTATAAAAAACTGTGGGCTAGCACGTTCTCTCTGTTGCTTTTTTGACTTGCACATTTTGATGAAACAAGTTGCTGTCTTTTGAAGGCCCATATAACAAGAACTCGGGATGGCTTCTGGTCAATGGCCAGTTAGGAACTGAGGCCCTCAGTCCAACAACCCTTGAGGAACTGATTTCTGTCAACAACTGGGTGAGCTTGGAGGGAGATCCTTCCCGAGTTGAGCTTCAGAAAAGACCTCAGAACTCTGATGGATACCTTAATTACAGCCTCATGAGAAACCTTGAGGTATAAGACACAGTTGAGCTGTGTCTAGGTTCCTGATTCAAAGATATTAAAGTGATAGATCTGTGTTGTTTTAATATGTTAACTGTATAGCAACCTGTTTTGGAGAAGGCAACGGCAACTCACTCCAGTATTCTTGTCTAGAGAATCCCTTGGACAGAGGAGCCTGGTGGGCTGCTGTCCATGGGGTCACACAGAGTTGGACACAACTGAAGTGATTCGGCATAGCAACCTGTTAGAAAGACAACAAATGCAATATGCAAACCATTTTTTATTTTCTCTAAATTACTTAGAATATAGTTCTTAATGAAGTCTTAAAGAATTACTTTAGTAGGTGGCTTTAACATTAAATAAAATTGATCTTCAAATTGAAGATCAGTTGAGATTTACCAAAATATATAAAAGACAGTTAAAATTTCAGACTACCTTATTTTAAAATTCCTGGTCATTCAAATTATTCTTTAAAGCCTTTTCCAACTTTCAAAATGTCAAGTAAAAGTATGAATTAAAATTAAGTTATCACAGTTTTACAGTTGATCAAATATATGATAAAGCAAAACTGTCAGTAGAGTTATTACATACAGTTTACTGTATACTGGAGTCCCACTTACAATCATTTTATATAGTAATTTTATCCACAGTTTACAACATTATGATATAATTTTCAAGATTTGTAGTAACTAAATTTTTCCCTTTGCAGTTGTGGTGTTGATTACAGCTATGATTTATTTGAGGCCATGTCTAAAATTCAAACCAAAATTACAACATCATTTGGGTAGGAAAAATACGATCCACTTTGTGAGTCTCAGATCCAGTATGTGGTTTTTATGAATTCATTCTGACCGAAAAATGGAAGAGTCTGTAGCAGCTTTTCATAGAAGATGCGCAATACACACTTATGCACACACACACACACACACACACAGAGGCACAGGCAAAGTTACATACACACACTGCAAGAGTAACTAAAGCAACACATGACCCAAGATAATCCACACAGTCCTAGCTCAGAATTCCAGATGGACTATAGCCATGACTTAGATAAAGTCAGAGCCAAAGAAAAATTCATCCAACATTTCTTCTGGGGTTCATCTGGAACTTTTGAAATTAGAGCACTTTTCATATAAAATATACTAAACATATTTTCAGATCCAACCTCAATATATTGGTGTTCCCACATCCAGACAAATATTTATATTTTTCTAACTCTATGGATCACTATTTCCTAACACAAACACTCCACTTTAGGAGGCTTGGTTTATTCACAGCCTCCAAAACACATGCAGACTGGCTCCAAAACTAACTATAATTAAGATGAATAAAAACGGAGAATCTTTATTTTCTATTAGTGATCTGAACCTGCATCCTTTTGAGTCATAGGGAAAACAAAATAAAACTAAACAAATAAGAATAATAACCATACATTTGCCTTTTAAAGGTATCAATCTCTCCTGGCTTAAACTTTTGCTTTCAATAATCTTAGTCTCTTTTTAACATAGATACAGTCAAATTTAAGTTCAAAATTTTCAACAAGGACTCTTTCCTTCTTTGAAGTTTACATCTCTCCCTGGCCACCTAAGGCAGCATGGCATATAAGAGGAAGACCTGGATTGGCCACAAAGTTCATTCAGGTGTTACTCTGTAACATCCTACAGAAAAACCCAAACAGACTTTTTGGCCAACCCAATCCACGTACCCTCTGGACAATGGCTGGTAGGCAGCTACTCTTTGTGCAAATCCTCATGGTCTCCTTCACTGGACTCCAAGAGGACTACTCTCACCCACTTGGTGTCTGGGTGCTGCCTGTTCTCAGTATGGTCTGCAGTCTGGCGATCCTCTCTCCACCCCGATCTAGCTCCATCTTTACTCTGGGATCCTGGGGTCCCGCCCTCAGCCTCCTCCTTGGCTCAGCCTAGACTGGGACATCACATCCTCTGCAGTGGAGTCCCACTGCTCCTCACTATGGCAACCCCATTATTCTCTATTGTCAGCTACTCATCCTTCCTCCCTTGTATCCTTCACAAAACAAGCTTGGGCCGCCAGGTCTCCTCCGCTGAACCTAGGCTCAGGGAGAACCAGGAGTCCTCACCTAGGTCTGTCTTGCTGGCCTCTCATCTCCACGTTTTATTTCATGGAGCTCTGTACTGTACGAATGTAAAAGAAAAATCTAGTCCAACAGCACCCAGATTCTTATAGTAACTAGTCTAAGGATCTGTGTAAAGATTCTGTCACATTCCTCTCTAGTCCTAATCCTTCTGGGTGTTTCTACAACCTACACATCCTGAGGGTTGAGCCAGGGCATTCATCTCTCACCTCTTGGTCGTTCTTTGTATTTTTCCCTTTATTCAGGACTCTGTGGGGTTTTTCCTCTTTCATTCGATCAGCCGGAGACTTTCTCTACATCTCATTTTCCACAATGAATACAATCCATGATTAAACCTCTGAAGAGCTTTGCTCTGAAGGTGCAAAGGGGGAGTTTTCAGAATTGAGAAAATAACTTTCTTTCTTCACAGATCTTGCTTTAAACTGTATTCTTTTACCTCAAAGAAGTTAGCTTTGAAACATAAAGGTGATCAGTAAATTACTCCTTTCTTTTAGGTGGTAACTCTTTTTCCCTGGTAAAGAATCTGCCTGTAATACAGGAGACCTAGGTTCAATCCCTGGGTGGGAAGATCCCCTGAAGAAGGGAATGGCCACCCATTCCAATATTCTTGCCTGGGGAATTCCATGGACAAAGGAGCCTGGCAGGGTACAGTCCATAGGGTCACAAAGAGTTGGACACAACTGAGATATTAACACTTTCACTTTCACCCTCTTTTCCCCCGAAGTAATAGCTTTACTGAAGTCAAGGTAGAAGGGAAACATCATTTAAAATTAAAAGATTTTAATTTTTTAAGAAATTGGTTCAGTGGCAAAAATATTATTCCCATTGTCCATGATAATCTTTTTTTCCTACATGCCTTGTTTACTGTGTCCTGATTCAGATTCTCCTCTCATGACTTCTCTGACGATAAAAATCTAACCTCATAGACATAGAGGACAGACATGTGGACACAGAGGGGGAAGAAGATGAGACGAGTTGAGAGAGTAGCACTAATGTATATACTATACTGTGTGTAAAATAGATAACGAGTGGGAAACGGCTGTATAGCACGGGGCGCTCTGCTCAGTACTCTGTGATGACCTTGTGGGGTGGGATGGAGTGGTGAGTAGGAAGTAGGTCCGAAAGGAAGGGGATATACGTATACATGTGGCTGATTCACTTTGCTGTACAGCAGAAAGTAACACAACATTGCAAAGCAACTATGCTCCAATAATAAAATTTTAAAAAGAATAAATTAAATCCAACTTCTCCTTATAAATTCAGCTCAAATGCTACTTCCTCCATGAAAACTTTCTTAACACCCTGCTGCTGCTGCTGCTAAGTCACTTCAGTTGTGTCTGACTCTGTGCGACCCCACAGAGGGCAGCCCACAGGCTCCCCCATCCCTGAGATTCTCCAGGCAAGAACACTGGAGTGGGTTGCCATTTCCTTCTCCAATGCATGAAAGGGAAAAGTGAAAGTGACCCTTAGCGACCCCATGGACTGCAGCCTACCAGGCTCCTCCATCCATGGGATTCTCCAGGCAAGAGTACTGGAGTGGGTTGACCCTGCCTTCTCTGTCTCCCTAGCTCTCAGTAATTACTTATTTCCACTTAACTACAATGACACATTACCCATGATATCTGAAACTTAGCAATACTATATTGCTTTGAATCATTATCTAATTTTCAATATTTGTCTGCTCATTCATTGACTCATACATCTCTTATTGAGACCAGACACACAGGTGTGGATCATTTTTTGACTCTTCCCCACCATGTCCATTAAACTCCTACCAGCTTGATAGAAACCTGCCAAGCTTCAGGTTGATAATATAGTTCTTAATATTGTCCACATAATTGTGACCTTTTCAATGAAGTAATAGATATTCAACTTTTGGCAGAGGTAAAAAAATAAAACTATACATAAGGAAATGGAAAAGAGATAATGAAAAAAACCTAAGGAATACACAAACTACATCTTTATAGGGGAATTAAAGGCTTCAAATATTTATTTCAGGGTCATAACTTCGATCTGTCCAATCACTAGCTGATCACTCAGCTAACGACAGAACTTGGTTCATGACAAACACAAACTTGACGAATTATTTAGGACACTCACTAAGCAAACATCAACAACTAAATAAACAGCAAAAGCAACCTCTCGAGAGAGTAGAATCTGATTTCTAGAGCTGCTACATTATAAAATTAAAAATGTCCAGAGACTTTCCTGGTGGTCCAGTGGCTAAGACTCTGTTCCCAATGCAGGGACCTGGGTTTGATCCCTGGTCAGGGAACTAGATCCTGCATGCTGCAACTGAGACCAGCACAGCCAAAATAAATAAATAATAAATGGGAAACTAAAATAAGGGACACTGAGAAAGACTTTAAAAAAAAGACAAAGATACTTTCTTATAAAAGGCATTCATTTCTTGCAGCCTCAGCTAACAATCCCAGAAGAGACCCAGCTGAGATCTCAGGGTTCTTTTGCAAGACTGAGGAATTCTTTGATTTTCTTTTTACCAAAAGAAATACAGATGAACTGAACTGACAACTAAGAACAAGAACAAATACCATATAGCTAGTTCTATCTTTCTTATAAAAATCTCATCTGTTTCCTTACTTTTTCCTAACAATTGCTAGTCTGTTCCCATCTCCACACCTTAGCAGACTATTTCCCTGGTGTCTCTCTGTGTCCGTCACTCTCTTAAAGACACGTCACTCTCTTAAAGTACCTTTACTCCCTACAACCATAAAACTTCAACTGATTCAAATTCCTTCGAATCACTTCTTATTTATTCATGATTGGAATACATAAATAAAATATACATTGCATTAATATGCCCTCATCCATTAAAACTTAAACTTTTTTCTTATAGTTTTCAGGTAGGCTCGAACTAATTTAAAATTGAGGAAGAAATAATAATGTCTCCTGCATCCTCCTGTAGCCCTGGCTTAGCAGCTACTTGCCTCCTCAAACTTAGTGGATATTTAAAAGGACTGCCTGAGCATGCGAATGAAGGCAAGAATATATGAAAGTATGTCTGATTATTTGTAATAATCTAAGTCCAAATATGATTACTTTAGACCATAATATCATACATCTTTCTGAGACCTTGATATAGATTTACCATACCAATATGCATTTGATTATTTCCTAGGAGTGAATCAGAGAACTTCTAGGCAGCACTTCATTAGAGAGAATCACTACATAAATAATATGACCACTGTTTATACACAAGTGTCAACACCAACTCTTGGTACATGTAGTGCCACAGACAGTACATTCAATGCTTCCATGGCTGAGCTTCACTGAATCACTGCTTCCTATTTCCCTTCACATGTCACATTGTTTCTCAGTCCTGTGCCTTTGTTCATACTGCAATCGTCTCTCCTAGTCCTGTTCATCCTCTTCACCAGAGGGATTCTATCCATAATTCATTTGCTGCAACCCTGCCCTCGGAGCTCTACTGCGGTTTGGCTTTCTCTTCTCTATGTTCCTATTCTATTCCTCCCATTACCACATGGTATTATAATTTCTGCTGGATATGTCTCTCTCTCCCACATAAAAAGGAGAGAGGCCACATTTTGTTCTTTCTGTGTTCAGGGCCTACTTCACTGTCCAGCATATACAAGAGTAAAGACAGGCTTGTTGAATGAATGAATGAATAAAAAATAACTGCATTGCTTTCTACCATCTATTTTTTTGACTAGAAAAATCCATTAACTTTCTCATTAGGAACTTCATTGGCCTCTCTGACCACACAGACTTCCAGAGTTGCTCCATAATTTATACTCATTAGATCTTGTCAAACATCTCAACCATATCCTTTTGAACACCTCTTAGCCATAAACTTTGCCAAATCACAATGAAGACTAACCATATGTGCTACCCTCATAGGGACATTATTCACTGTTTTTTTTTTTTTTTTTTTTAAGGCCAAAAGCTTTAAGTGAAAAGTAACTAGAACAGAGATTCTCCAGATTTGGTACTCAACACACCTTGTGGTTCATTTACATGAATACACCATCATATGACCACACCATGAATAATTTCTAACTTTCCAACAAGCCTGGACTGTTAGACCTCAAGGTGAATAAGAAAGTGTTACTCTAAACTGTGAGCCCACCCCAAAATTCTTATGTCCTAACTCCCAGTAGCTCAAAACATGACTTTTTGGAGATAGGGTTGTTAAAAAGGTAAGTGAAAATGAGATCGTTAGGATTGTCCTTGTTAAAAATAAAATCTGGACATGGACATGTGCAGAGGGAAGATGATGTGAAAACACAGAAAGATGGCCATCTGCAAACCCAATATAAGAGGCTTCAGAAGAAATCAACCCTGCAGACATCTTGACCTTAGACTTTTAGCCTCCAAAATTGCTGTTTAAGTCACTCAGTCTATGCTTTGTTACAGCAGTCTAAAAAACTAATACTGTAGGTAACAATGTTAGTCTAAAATATCTGACTGTAATAAGGAATCACTTATTACACTTCATGGCAAATAGATGGGAAAACAGTGGAAACAGTGGCTGACTTAATTTTTCTGGGCTCCAAAATCACTGCAGAGGGTGACTGTAGCCATGAAATTAAAAGATGCTTACTCCTTGGAAGGAAAGTTCTGACCAACCTAGACAGCATATTAAAAAGCAGAGACATCACTTTGTCAACAAAGGTCCGTCTAGTCAAGGCTATGGTTTTTCCAGTAGTCATGTATGGATGTGAGAGTTGGACTGTAAAGAAAGCTGAGCACCCAAGAATTGATGCTTTTGAACTGTGGTGTTGGAGAAGACTCTTGAGAATCCCTTGGACTGCAAGGAGATCCAACCAATCCATCCTAAAGGAGATCACTCCTGGGTGTTCATTGGAAGGACTGATGCTGAAGCTGAAACTCCAATACTTTGGCCACCTGATGCGAAGAGCTGACTCATTTGAAAAGACCCTGATGCTGGGAAAGACTGAGGGCAGGAGGAGAAGGGGACGACAGAGGATGAGATGGTTGGATGGCATCACCGACTCAATGGACATGAGTTTGGGTGGACTGCGGGAGTTGACGATGGACAGGGAGGCCTGGCGTGCTGCGGCTCATGGGGTCGCAAAGAGTTGGACACGACTGAGCAACTGAACTGAACTGAATAAGGAATCATCATTTCAGGGAAACAGATTTTTTTCTACCAATAAAGCAGGGAGAAAAAAAATTAATTTTCTTTGCACTTTTTGATCAAGAAAGTCTTAGGAATACCTTCAGTTGTTGATGATATACTCTAACTGTAAGTAAGACACACAGATGGTACAATAGTTATTTTTTCCAATACTCATAAATGATAAACATCTGGAGATGTGTAGTGGGTGGGTGAATGTTTCCTGAGAGATGGCTACTATTACTTTCTATTACTATTACTAAACTATTACTAAAATATTACTTTCTGATCAGAAGTGCTTTGAGGGTAGACACATGGAGACCTTAGTTCCACTAGTTTATTTTCATTTTGAAATACCTATGAAACAAGTAAAAGCCAATGAAAGTCAATCTTTCTAGCAGGAATTAATTAAAATTGTTGTCATTTACTTTTATTTCTTCACAATAGTAACTAAGTTTAATAGATATTATGCATGATCTTCATCATATATACCCCTTTTCACCCACTTGTTGCACCACCACCCACAGCTATCCTACAAAAAATCCAATGCCCATTGCCTTATCATTACAACTTTTTTCCAATAATAAAGATTGTGTGTTAGTCACTCCGTCGTCTCCAACTCTTGGCAACCCCATGGACTGTAGCCCACCAGGCTCCTCTCTCCATGGGATTTCCCAGGCAAGGATACTGGAATGGGTTGCCATTTCCTTCTCTAGGGGATCTTCCTGATCCAGGGATCGAACATGGGTCTACTGCATTGGCAAGCGGATTCTTTACCATCTTAGCCACCAGGGAAGACCACTGGAGGCAGGCTATCAGGTTGCCTATGCTGACTTAGTTACAGATTTATTGTATGACATTAATCTTGCTAGATCCAAACTGCTGCTGCTGCTGAGTTGCTTTAATCATGTCTGACTCTGTGCGACCCCATAGATGGCAGCCCACCAGGCTTCCCCATCCCTGGGATTCTCCAGGCAAGAACACTGGAGTGGGTTGCCATTTCCTTCTCCAATGCACCAAAAGTGAAAAGTGAAAGTGAAGTCGCTCAGTCGAGTCATACTCCTAGTGACCTCATGGACTGCAGCCTACCAGGCTCCTCCGTCCATGGGATTTTCCAGGCAAGAGTACTGGAGTGGGTTGCCATTGTCTTCTCCAAGATCCAAACTAAACACCAACAAATACAATTTAGAATTCTTCAAAAAATGGCATTGGAATTCTTAAAGTACAGTCAACTTCTTATTATTAAAGTGATAACAGACAATAAAATCCTTTATTCTGTTACTGCTCCCAATAAAGAATGCATACATGTCAACAAAGCAAATAAAAAAGCCCACCTTTAATCTATAAATATTTTCTTTATTTATGATTTTGTTAACAGTTGGTCAGGATATGTCAGATGATCTTCTCCATCAACAATATTCATTTTTCCTTAGATATTCTTTTGACATATATGTATGGGTAAATATAAATATTTCCCTTGGTCTTTTTCATTTTCTTAAAGATGACTTTCATAATTTGAACTTTTAAATTTTGATGATGTTTATCACTTTTTTTTTAAGTGATTGGTATGTTCTATATCCTCGCTAAGAAATCTTTGTTTCTCACAAGCCATGAATACATTATCCTATATTTTCACCTAGATTTTTTAGAGTTTTAGCTTTTACTTTTAGGGCTATAAAATATTTGAATTCATTTTTGTACATTATGTGAAAGAGGAGTCCACCTTCATTTTCACTGAGTACTTCATTTAAAAAAGAATTTCCTTTCAGACTATATTCTCAAAGTCCATTTCTGGACTATATATTCTTTTCCATTGACCTATTTTTCTGTTCTTCTTCTAGTATTTACTGTATTTATTGCTGCAGTTTATAAATATTAAATTCAGATAGTATGAGTTTCCACTTTGTTCTTCTTTCACAAGTTTTTTATTTTTTACTATCTAGGACTTTCATGTGTTCAATCAAATTTTACAAACTGTTTATCAATTTCTACAAAAAAAAGGCCTGTTGGGATTTTCATTGGGAGTTCATGAAAACTATAATGACATCTTAACAAGACTGATTCATCCAATCCATGACCATAATGTAACTTCTGTTTATTTGGGCCCTCTTTAATATTTCCCAGAAAAGTATATTTAGCATTTAGTGTATACTCTTAAAATTTTTTTAAAAACTTACTTCGAAGTATTTTATGTCTTTAATGACATTTTTATGTGGGATGTTTTGTGTGTTATTTTTATTTCATCCTTCGCTGCTAGTATATAGATATAAGATTGATCTTTGTGTATTGGTCAAATCTCATTTGATTTTAGTTTCCCTTTCTCTCTTCCATCTTCACTTATATTTCACTATGTTGCCTTTTAATATTCTCTTTTCATAAACTCCATATTTTTTCAATATGAGAGTAAAAAGCAAATGTCTGAATTTTACTTATCTATTATATAGCAAATATTGTTGGCCTATCAACAGAAAATACTTTTCCCCTGTATACTAGATTCTGCTATTTATCTTATGATCCAGAACATTTTCACTTTTCTTTTAGTTAATTTCATGAAGGCTTTTTATTCATCTCTGATATTTTCCCTGAAAGAGAATTAATAGGTCCTCATTGGATTTTTTCATTCTCCACTTAATTACAATTAGAATCTTCTTTTCACATCTGAAAAGGAAGACCTTACAGATAAAAAATTCTATGTCAATGAATCAGAAATTTTAAAACTTGGAGATCATCATAATAGAGTAATGTCTTCATCTAGTTTCTGGTTTCTGTTTTGCTGTTGACACCCTAAGGCCATGCTCCGGATTTCTATGCCACGTCAGCATGGGTAGCTGTGCCATAGATCCATCCCCCTGGTGTTTTTGTCTGTTTAAGGGGTTAACTTCACCACACCAGTGATAACTTCAATAAACCTTGGATCCCAAGAACGACTAGTACCCACTGCTTTCAATCACCTTGTAGCAAAAGTAATCCCAACTGGTATTTGGGGGATTTAATGGGACATGTATTACTGTCTAGCAAGGGACAATGAAGCTGTTCTAAACTCTGCTATGCTGTTTCTAGCAGAAATGCTTCAAGGATTAGGAATTATTTCCCTGGTCATCAGTAGTAATGCGTTATTTATTTTGATTGATATGGGAGTGAGTGAGAAAAGAGGGAGTAGCTTGAATTTGTTCAAGTGGTCACCTTAGCTTAACATTACTTTTGAATTTGTAGAAACAATGATTAACATTATTTTGAATTTGTAAATTACCTTATCACAATTGTGTCAAAATGTTAATTTTCTTGAATGGAGGTAAGAAAAAGAGGGAAGGTCATAATTTAAAAGGGCTTTAATCAAACTAGTTGTGGAAAGAAAAAGAAAAACTTTCTGGTTTTAAAATAAGGTATTCACCACCTTCATTTTTTTTTTGATCAGTATAAACAAAGTCAGAACTAAGACATATGTGCTACTGGCTGTCATAGTATGACAAGAAACAGGAATAAAGTTACTCTTTCCTAGTAGTTATATTACTTTAAGGCTTAAAGTGGGTTTAAAGGTATTATCTGAAACATGAGAAAAATTGCTCTTACCGTATCAATTTTCTAGCAAAGAGAGTCCCTTTGGGGCTCTTCCTTGGATGCCAAAATAATGAGGAAAGAATCCATTTAAATTTCCTTCATCAGTACACACACACATAGGCACATACACACACACTAACTTGACATATGTATTATCTGAACTTCTGAACTGCAAGTTGAATCTATTTAAGTTCCCCTGATTTCCCAAGATTTGTACTTAGAAAAATAGATGAATGAGTTTTCAACGCAAAGTTCATGCCCTTATAATTCAGCCATTCTTCCAAAACACATGGATCCTTTGTTTAAAAGATAAAGTCATCCCCTATAAAATCATTTAAAAATAAACACCCTCGTATTTCATACATATAAAAAATGTAGCCATTAGAATAGTCAGAAAGCCAATCTGTAGGCCACAGGAGAATGTGCATGTGACTCCCCTCTCATCTGAGACACCGGGCACCTGGCTCTGCTGACACAATGCTTCTCTTTGTGTCACCTTCACCCCTTGATCCTTGGGGGTTTCTATCCCAGGAGCATGCTTAGGAGAGTAGGGTCACTGAAAATTCTGTCTGGGTTCTCTTCTAACGTCTCTGATACTCTGAGATCAGAATTCTCATTTGAGAGCTTCCCTCTGAGTTTCATTTGCATTTTTACACTTCTTGAAAAGCAAAATCCTCTTTGAAATGATTCAGTTCTCACTCATCTTTGGCATTTAAAACAACGACTTACTTTGTCAGATTTTTACTCTATAAGTATACAGTTTGTTTTGGAGGAGGATGGTGGTCTAGTTAAGAATTCTTAGCAAAACCATACCTTTCCACCTCCATGTGAAATGTGGCTTTGAAAGTGTGCATGTTTTCAAGGAGAAGCATGACTCTAAAACATTATTTTAATTAAAAATAAATAAGCCAGATTTCAGCACTCAGCTACAAAGTATTTTAAAGGCTTCAATGATTCATAGGAACTATACGTATATTGAGGATCCATTACCACACATAATTTGAGAAATTCTTTGAATTGGTTATTAAAATAGTTTACTCATCTATGTTCAGAAACAATAATGTTTCTGCATGCCTTCATTGACTTCTGTTACGGACTACTTTTTCAAGAATGTGCACAGACTTGGAACACAGAGAGTATGTAACTAAGATGCATAATAAAAGATTGTTTAGAGATGACATCTTCCTCCAGGATAACAGTTAGGCAGGTTTGCTCTCAGCCCATTATTAAAGACAAGAGTTGCCTCAGTTATTATATATAACCTCGGGGTTATTTTCCTGTACACAACCCACAGGTGTCACCTGGCCTCATTATGTCACCTGTAGGTATTGAATGAGCAGTGTGAGTAAAACGGATCTATCTTATTGAAGTTATGAAAAGAAGAATAAAATAATGATGAATAATAAATTTAAAACAAGATGGCAGAACTATTCCCTGAGAGGAGAATAATTTCCAAGAAGGTACATGTGTTAAGTTCATTGATCAAAAGTCTAAGACACTCAGGTGGAATTTTTAAAAGATCCAAAATTATAATGGCCCAGAACTATAAATTTAAAACAAAAAAAAAAATGTAGAAAGGTAGAACATAAGGATATAAAAATAATGAACCATGAAGATATAAACAATGGATTCTAGAGTACCCATCTTGATACCTTTAGATAAAAGATAAGTTAATACAAAAAAAATCTTAAAAGGAAAAGGGAAATCATATTTAAGTTAAGGGAACAATAGATGAAGAAGACACAATCAACATCTCTATATGTGGGTCTGACATTATCTTTAAAGATGTAAAGTAACATCTGATAGAATGAAGGAAGAGATAGACAAATGCATACATAAAGAGATCAGGAGGACAAAAAGAGCAGAATATTTGATAGCATACTTACTATCATCGACACACAGATACAGAGGACATCACACTCCCAAGCAGAGAAAAAGCACATTTTAAACATTCTAAAAAATCTTTCATGACACAAGACATTCAAAAAATGCCAATGAATGAAAATTGAAATTATGCCCCCAAAAGTATACCTATAGAAACAAACCAAAAAAATCTCCAGTGTTTGTAATTCAAATGAATCACTGTTAAATATTAATAACCCTTAGCCTAGACTGTTTTGAGGAAAGTAAACAATAGTTAAATCTAAATTAAAATGAAGACATTATATATCAAAGTCTGTGGGATACAACTAAGTTTGCACTTGAGAAATGTTACGGAGTTGAGTATGTTTACTAGAAAAAAAGAAAGAACTGGAACTTCTAACACTACAAGATAATAAAACCTGAGGACACTAGAAGGATACAATGATAAAGGTAAGGTCAGAAATCAACAAAATAGAAAACAAACAACATCAAAAAGAGATGATCAATAAAACTAAAAGATACTTCTTTGAAAGGACTATTAAGACAGAGAAATCTCTGGAAAGTTGGAAGAAGAGAAAAAGGAGAGAAGAGTTGCAAATGAACAAAATACAAATGGCTTCCCAGGTGACTCAGTGGTAAAGGATCGGCCTGCCAAGCGGGTTTGATCCTTGGGTCAAGAAGATCCTCGGGAGAAGGAAGTGGCAGTCCACTCCAGTATTCTTGCCTGGGAAATCCCAAGGACAGAGGAGCCTGGAGGGCTGCAGTCCCTGGGTTGCAAAGAGTTGGACACGACTTAGCAAGTAAACAGCAGCAGCAGGAGACAGGATAGTATAGAAATAACAGATTTTATACACAACCATACACCACAGTGAAACACTTCTAAAAATAAAACTATTAAAAGAAAAATATTTTTACTAGACTAATAAGCATTAATATTTTAAAAAAATCTCTACCTAAGTGAAAACAAAGACAGTTTCACGGGTGATTCCACCAAACTTCAATGTAACCAATAGAGAGTTTCTATATTATACAATCAACTCATTAAACTGGGTGGGGTGGGGGAAGTCTAGGTTTCATTTACTCTTGGTAAGTTGAAAGGTGTTACCATTTATAACTGGCCTCATGAAATTGGTTGATATATTTTATTACCCAGTTTTAACTAATCAGCCTTCAAAAATAGATAGCTTTAAAGGCTTCTGAAGAGAAACTACAGATTAATGATAACCCTAATAACAAGAATGAGAACAATTTACAAGAAAATGGTCACACTGCACCTTCTACTTCATACAGTTCAAGATCTCTGTCAGACACACTGGTGGTAAAAAAAAAAAATCACATCTGACAACATGTGCGGATTTTTTAAGTGCATATTTTTCACTGAAATATTACTGATAATAGAAGGCTTGTTGTTTTAGTTTAGAAGCTAAGTCATATTCAACACTTTTGGGACCCCAAAGACTGCAGCTTGCTAGGCTCCTCTGTCCATGAGATTTCCCAGACAAGAATACTGGAGTGGGTTGCCATTTTCTTCTCCAGTGCATCTTCCCAACCCAGGGATCAAACCCATGTCTCTTATATCTCCTGCACTGGCAGGCAGGTTCTTTACCACTAGTGCCAACTGGGAAACCCAGGTCTGCATTAGATTCAGGAATTCTATTTCTCCAACTAGTTCTAATTCCACAGTACCACCTTAAAAATGTTAGTATGACAGTTAATAAACTGCAGAAATAGAGGAAAAGTGGTTTTACCTACTTCTATACCCTATGAAACCCTTTCAGTCCATCATAACTCAATTCATGTTTATTATTTTTATGATACCAAATATTCCATTTTTAAGCAATAAGAATCAGTTTTTTAAAAAAGAAAGCAAATCAAGATAGAAGGAAGTTTCAGTTATGATTTATTTTAAGACCTATGTTTTAAACAAAGTTTCTCAAGATGACTGTTTTGTCAGAGGGAAGGCTCTCCACCCACAGGGATGTTTTTACCTTGATCCTGGCTATGTTTATGCCTAATGATTCCCAGCTGTTCTCTTTATGTTACATGTGTTCTTTCTGTCCATTGGGTGCCTAAGAGATTGGACTCTGAAGATATGGACACGTATATTTATATGCATATAAGTAGATTTCCACAGAAAAATATATACATCTCAGTTGGTGGGGCAGAACAGTTCCTCTACTGAGGAAAATGAATACATATAAATGCCATGTTTTATTAATCTTATTTGCATTCATTATTTGATCAGGTTCACTTCTTTTTCTCCTGGAGATGGAGGGCTTTTTGTTACAATCTCAAGTGACTTTGGGACTTTCCTCATAGCTCAGATGGTAAAGAATCTGTCTGCAATGCAGGAGACCTGGGTTCTATCCCTGGGTCAGGAAGATCCCCTGGAGAAGGAAATGGCAACCCACTTTAGTATTCTTACCTAGAGAATTCCATGGACAGAGGAGCCTAACAGGCAACCGTTCATGGGGTCACAAAGAGTCAGACATGATTGAGCAACTAACAATCACTTAAGTGAGTTTAGGGGCTAAAAGGAGAGATCTGATCTGCCTGAACATACCATTTAAGAATTAGGGGCAGATATTCTTTCTTCCTATGCAATGCATTAAAAACACTAGGCATATAATAAATATTTGTTGAATAATAAAAACAATTAATGCACCAAGTGATTGCCTATGAATCCATGGCAAGAGAAAAGTCATTCTCAATATTCTACATCATCAATTCTCAACTATATTTTCTTCCATGATAAAAATGTCACTTTTACATGACATATCGTATTCACATAGATGACATACTCTTACAAGCAAATATAGAATTTTAAAATAATTTTTGTGATTAGGTAAAATACTTTAAGATTCATTACCATCAATAAAGTCTACTCACAATGAAAGTTGAATTTATTTAAAAATAGTGTGTTGCATAGTAGGATGTCTATTTCATCTTTACCTCCCAATAATGCAAACTGAAATGGAAGTGAGATAATGATGTGTTTTAGAAAAACATTGAATTCATTCTAATAGGAAAAAAAGACATCATTTATAACCTTAGGTTCTTTAAACTAGTATTAATATTAGTTACAATCACAAAGTTCTTCACAGATGTTGACGGCAATAGTATATATTTGTACTTTTGTTGAAAATCATTTATATACATGACCTATTGACTTCTAAATAAATAGAACTGGATTAATACACTGAAAAATATCCCTGTGGGGAACTGGAAATAGGTATTAACTTAAATAGATATCTTAATCATTATTTATTTGAAGAATTCATTGAGGTTATCATTATATAGCAAACAGGGAATAAATTTTTGATTCAGAGAAAACTGGTTTCAAATACTAAATATTTACTCTGTCATTTACTGGTTATATGAATTTGGATAGGTTACTAAAGTTCTCTAAGCTTCATTATAAGTGGGGATAATTAAAATTTGTTGGAAATATTAAGTTAAATAATTTAAATGAAGCCCTTACAGTTCCTCATGCATGGCAGGCATCTAGTGAAAAGTGAAAGTGTTAAGTTGCTCTCAGTCATATCTGACTCTTTGCGATCCCATGTTCTGTCCATGGAGTTCTCTAGGCAAGAATACTGGAGTGTGTTGCCATCCCCTCCTCTAGGGAATCTTCCCTTATTTTCCCTCCTGCAAATATTCCTTTTTCTCCTAAATGTCTTTGGCTATTGCCTACTTCTGCTTAGCACCCATTCATATCCTTTTATATGCTTTCCACGTTTCATAAGAGTTGGAAGACTGAAAACTACTTTTCTGAGATTTCTCTTACAGCTAAGATTCTGGATATAATTTGATTCTGCCAATGAGATACACTGGCAAGAAATCAGGAAGGTGGGAGAATGTAGAACATTTTCCCTCTGGCAGTAGAAATATCTGGCCAATGGGCTTTAGCAATGTGAATTTTTGCAATGGGAGGCCTCCACTGCTAGTTATTCACTTGGGGACTGTGGGACAGTTCTGACACAGCAGTGGTTTCATGAAGCTTCCTGATCTCCAGGTGGTGGCAGCTGCTTCAGGAACTTTGGATCACAGAGATCACAGAAGTGAAAATCTGAAAACATAAAACCCTGACTTTTTTGCTTCTCTATCTTTACCAATAATTTTGTTAGCATCTAATCCCCATATTAAATCACTCATAACTTGAAACAGCAAGAGGGTCTTCTGCACTGAACCTGTTTAGGTTCTAAGCATGTTCTAGACACTGGAAATGTAAAGTGGAAAATTTTCTTTCAAATCTCAACAGTCAAAATCTATGGAAGGGTCAAGTCCATCATCAGAAAAATCAATATATTTTCATTATTCAGAAGGTAAGTTATGCCTGGAAAACCTACTTTTATTTATACTAAATTTTATACTTTTATACTTATACTGTATATGTATATATTTTATACTTTTATTTTATACTAAATTAATGACTTTGGAGCATGTGTGCATGCTATCGTTCAGTCACGTCCTCCTCTTTGAGACCCTATAGCCTGCCAGGCTCCTCTGTCCATGGAATTTTCCAGGCAAGGATACTGGAGTGGGTTGCCATTTTCTCCTCCAAGGGATCTTCCTGACCCAAGGGTCCAACCCACGTCTCCTGTGTCTCCTGCATTGCTGACTGATTCTTTACCACTGAGCCACCCAAGGCTGGGGTGAAATGAAAGAAAGAAAGTGAAGTCATTCAGTCGTGTTCGATTCTTTGTGACCCCATGGACTATAACCTGCCAGGCTCCACTGTCCATGGGATTTTCCAGGCAAGAGAACTGGAGTGGGGTGCCATTTCCTCCTCCAGGGGATCTTCCCAACCCAGGAATCGAACCCGGGTCTCCTGCATTGCGGGCGGACACTTTACCATCTGAGCCACCGGGAAAGGCTGGGGTACATATTCTTTAATTCCTCGTTTCCTGAGGTGTAGTTAAGCCTATTTTCTCATGATCTATTAGTATTAGGCACTGACTATGCTGGTAGATATAAATTAGTAACTCAAATTTTCTGCTCATAATGTCTGTTTTCTTCTGCAATCTAATTGCTAAAGGCAGAATATATGTTGAACTTGAATCAACCTGATTGGAGGCATAAGTACTATGTTAAAATTGTATTGATAGCATTTACTATAGAATTGCCTGAGTATTTAAACTTCTAAGTAAGAATCCCAAGTCAAATACTAAGCATTAAGAATTCCAAGTCAAATATTAAACATTATATTTAATAATATAAATGAATATATGAGCAAGTAAAGCACTTTAGATCTCCTTTCTCATCTCCTCTTCCTCTTCTTTATGTTTTATAAATTTAAAAGGCTGGACTTGGGTGATTTCTCATATAGTTTAATGCTCTAGTATTCTCTTTCTCTATTTAGGAAAAAAATAAGCTATTGGTTTGCAGAGATTTTTGTCCCAGATATTCTTTACAGTCTGGGAATGAATAATCCTCTCTCACTATGTTTATGTCAACCCTTGGTACTCACTCAGAATTTTTCTAGATTCCCTACTTACTATGAATTTATAATACTCTTATGAGAAGCCATCTATAAAGTAATTTCTATGTCTTAGGTTTCTCTAAGAGTGAATAAAGTTGATAATCTGAACACTGAAGCCTTAGATAAGATACAATTAATAGATTTAGTATAAATCTATCTTAGAGGCCATTTGGAGCTCTGGGTTGAGAATTTGTCTTAGGCAAAGTCTGGGTTCAAGGGAAAACACTGGCAGCTCTTTTACTGATGGCTGTTATTACCAGTGGTTCCTACAGAGGAAAGTCATTAGCATTGGCGCCATCTATTTGCCATCCTTTATCTAAAATTCCTTTATTCAGTCATCTTTGCTCTTAGGATAAGCTTTCAGCTAGGCACAACCTTCTGATTACAAATGGTTAGAGGACACAGGTGTGCATTTCTAACAATCTGCCAGGTGATACTGATGCTGCTGATCTACAGACACACTTGGAAGAGCAAAGTAGATGAAGTTTCATTTAATAAAAAAAGGAAGTTAACTTGACACTGTTTACAAGAGTGACATAAACCATCAGACTAGTTCTTGAAGGCAATAAACAACAAGACAGAAGTCAGTTTACCTGGCTGAGAAGTAGGTAATATCTGAGAAGGAACTAAGCCAGGGAGAATGAATTAAAGAAGTGCTAGGTCCTTTGGAGGGCTGGTGACTTAGATGGTAAAGAATCTGCCTACAATGCAGGATAACTGGGTTCGATCCCTAGATCAGAAAGATCCCCTGGAGAAGGTAATGGCATCCACCCCAGTATTCTTGCCTGGAGAATTCCAGACAGAGGAACCTGGTAGGTGAGCTACAGTCCACGGGGCTGCAAAGAGTCAGACATGATTGAGCAACTAACACACACACACACACACACAGGTCTTTTGGAACTAATGTGTCTTGATACATGATAAGAAAAATTAATTAATATCTATTCAGTATTTCTATTTACATATTTAAAAATAGAGACACTTTGGAAAAGTAAACATTTTAAATTCTGCTTTTATCAATCATTTGTTTTGTGTTCACACAGAATTTGATAAAACTTGTTCAAGAATTCTCTCACTCACGTCCAGATGAACCAAGGCAAAGTAGCCTCTATACCGGGGGAGCAGAGGGACAATGTTCACAGTCATGGTTATAAAAAGTGAAGTCTCAAGAGCCCTAAGACAAGAACTCAGAGGGGCAGAGTATGGAACACAACCCATCTAAATGGGTGCCACTCCTTAATTTTCATTTGGACATTAAAAAAAACCAAACAAATGTTTTCTGCACTTGTGTTCTAGAAGACTTGTGCTGTGTTCTTTTGATGAGGGAGTATTATGCTTTATGAGCATCTAAAGAGCTCTGCCCCTTAACAAGGAAATAGGTTTCATTACTTTACACCTTAAATAACTGGCAAATACTCCAAACAAGAAAGTAAAAGTAGCAAGTTTAGTCATTTTAATCAGTTGTTTGCTTTGAACTTTTAAGCAATATAGCTTTTTCTTTTAAGCAAGAACTTCTGCCAAAATTAGAAATCTATAGATCAAATTTTGTTTAGAAGTACAACAGCATGAAATGTAACTATATTAGTGACAATCAAGTGTGCTTTATATACTAATGACAAAATGACAGCAGACCAAAGCAAAACCTGCCAATTAATTAAATTCTTCAGACTGTAGATAAGTATTGGAGAATAGATAAAAATATTTGTATATCTACAAGTATCTTTCACTAAATATTTTACTTTTTTTTCCTCCTGCGCTTAAATTACTTATTATATCAGCATATTAATGAAACCTCTTTAAAAATGTGCATCTTTTAGTCACCAAGTTTATTCTAGATTTAGTAGGAAGCACATCGAGGGTACTCTCCTGACTTAAAAGAAATAGTATATCCTGCCAGGAATGGAGATGCAGACATAGAGAACAGACGTGGAGGGACAGGAGGGGAAAAGGAGGGTGAGATGAATGGGGAGATTAGGTTTGACACATTTACACTATCACAAGTAAAATAGATATATAGTGGAAACCTGCTGCATCACATAGGGGGCTCAGGTTGGTGCTCTGTGATGACCTAGAGGGTAAGAGGGACGTTCAAGAGAGAGGGGATATATGTATGTGTGTGTGTTATTCACTCAGTCATGTTCGACTCTTTGCGACCCCATGGACTGTAGCTCAGCAGGCTCCTCTGTCCATGGAATTCTCTAGGCAAGAACACTAGAGTGTGTTGCTATTCCCTTCTCCAGGGGATCTTCCCAACCCAGGGCTCGAACCCAGGTCTCCCACATTGCAGGCAGATTCTTTACCACCTGAGTCACAGGGAAGCCTGGATATATGTATACATTTAGCTGATTCATGTTGTTTTCCAGCAGAAACCAACATTGTAAAGCAATTAACCTCCAATTAAAAAAATGCAAAAATAAATAAAATAATTAGTATATTTGGCCAGAGGAATACCTTTAGTACTAGAGTTTAAGCATAGTCTAATTCAATAAGAAGTTTCCACTGAAAGAATGTACAGTGTTGCTCTAATTGAAGCATGAACTAAAAATGAAATCCTCTTACTTTCCTTGTAGCCTCCACATGGACCATAGGAAAAAAGAAAAGTTCAGGGCCTATCCTGGCATAGTACATATTATGTAAATATGTAACCATATCAGTAAGACTTCAGTTGCTTTGTTTCTTGTGTCCTAATGTTTAAATAATTTGCAGGTCTCAAGCAAAATTTGATTCTTAACTGCCAAATATCTCAGCAAAGGAGTGCTAAATTAATCTTTCTCTTTCTTTCTTTCCTCTTAACCTAACTTCTTTCCGTCCTTTTTTTTTGGGGGGGGGGATGTTATAAATGTAATATTCCATGACCATAATAGAAAATGAAATGGAAAATGCACAGAAACACAAAAAAGAGGATAACAATCTCCCATAATGCCTGTCTCATGAAGTAGTCACTATTTACCTTTTAGTATACTTTAGTCAATGTTTTTATGTTAAATATTTTTCTTTAAACTTTGCAGAAAGTTCAAAAAAGTAGAAATATGAAGGAAGTTTTAAAAATTATTTTACATAAAAGAATCTTGTATAGCACATGTAACTCACAACCCAGGCTTCCATTTTAGTAATAATAATAATCTACACCCTTTCGTCCTATGTGAGATTTACCATAGATTATGTATATTCATTCTTTTCTTTATGAAAATCATTTCATGTACATGTGAATTTTTGAAATTGCAAATCAAAAGCATTAGCACCCTCTTGTGGTATAACAAATTTTAAGTGCAAAGCAGTGTGGGTGTCTTCAAACTTGCTTCAATTTTTCTCACATTCATCTTGCTTTTAACAATGCATGAAATAATTTAAAATCTCTTCCTTGTAACATAATTTTAAATATATTCTGATAATTTCAAAGGGCAAATGTCCAGCATAAATCAATCAAAAATATTAAAAAGTCATATTACTGACTCAAAGAGAAGTGCAATACTTTGTTACATATTTACACGAACACATTCTATATGATATTTCTTTCTTTATCTTATGATAATGACAGCACATTTTAAGGTACTTATATTTATTTTTAGAAAGTAGATATAACTTGTCAAATGTGTGTATGAATCAGCTGAGGTTTTGATGAAACACACATTTTGTTCAATAGGTTTGTGTGGAACCTAAGAATCTGTATTTCTAATAAGCTTCTTGAAGATATTGATGTTGCTGGTCCAAGCAGCATTTTGAGTACTCATCAGGTAGAAAAAATACTTAAATTTTTTTGGACAAAGCATTTAAAATATTTATAAATATTTTACATGCCTGGCTACATATTAAAGATACAATTCTTTGGGAGATAACTGCACTTTAAAAAGAGAAATACTTCTATGAACTAATTGATTCATGTTCATTTTAATATACTACCTTATATTAACAAATTCACAGAAAATTTGCAAGTAGTATTCATGGTTTTCTTTCATGTCTTTTGATATGCAAATGTGAAAAACAAAAGTCTGTTTAGATATATATTATACTTTTAAATGTTCTTATTTATCAGGTATTTGCAGAAATGTTTGCTCGAGCTAAAAAATAAAAAAATCACTGAGAAGAATGAATTTGACCCTCGAACTTTTATCAGCACCAAATTATAAAGTAACAATGCAGTTTTGGGCACATAATAAGAACTCTTTATATTTTAGCTATTATTAAATCATTCCATCATATATAATCAAACAATGCCTCCACCTATAATATTAATGACTTTATACACAATTATACTGAAAAGATTGTGGCTTGGGAAAAGTAACCAATTAGTTATGCCTCCTTTTGCTAAAGGACACTGCCTGTCAACATCAATTTTAAAGACTCTTGGTTTCAATAAATTTACATCTCTAATTCAGTATTGAGTGCCATATTTAGAAGATGGAAAATACTACTTGAATGTGGGCTGAACACTTTACTGTTCATGCTTTGTCCTTTACCACAGAGTATTTAAGGGCTTCCCAGGTGGTGCTAGTGGTAAAGAATCCGCCTGCCAAAACAGGAGACAAGAGATGCAGGTTTGATCCCTGTGTCGGGAAGATCTCCTGGAGGAGGGCATGGCAACCCACACCAGTCTTCTTGTCGGGAGAATTTGATGGACAGAGTAACTTGGAAGGCTACAGTCCATGAGGTCGCAAAGAGTTGGACATGATTAAAAGTCTAAGCATAGGACAGGACAGACTATTTAAAGCTTTAAATCCTCAGTGAAAGGTTATTGTTTGTTTTTAAATATTTCCATATACTTATAATATTATTCTAATCATCTTTATTTCCAGAAAGGCAAATAGATAACATACAGAATGATATGTATGTGTGTGCATGTGCAATAAAAGAACATTAATTGGTGATAAGTAAATAAATTGATGATGACCTAATACCTTGAATCTTGGGGTAGGAATAAAAACAAAGTTATTGCACAGGTTTCTAGGAAACTCTGGGAATGACAGTTACTTGGATGTCCAAATAATACAATTTTATTAAAAGATGAATAGAAAAGGGGAAAAAACCTCAAAGCATATGTAAGTATACAAGTAGGCAAGAGTTATTATTCAATTTGTCCAAACTAGGAAATCGAAGTTTAAATAGGCAAACAGCTTACCTTGTCTCTAGCAGCCAATGGTAACACTTGATTGCATGCGTGCATGCTAAGTCACTTTAGTAGCGCCCAACTCTGTGCACCCCATGGACTGTAGCCCGCCAGGCTCCTCTGTCCATGGGATTCTCGAGGCAAGAATACCGGAATGGGTTACCATGCCCTCCTTCAGGGGGTTTTCCCAACCCGGGGATCGAACCCCTGTCTCTATGTCTCCTGCACTGGCAGGCGGGTTCTTCACCACTAGTGCCACCTGGGAAGTGTGCGAAGCCCAACACTTGATTAAGTCACCACAAAAATTTTACACTCCTGAATACTAGGAACTATAGCTCTTTAATATGTGTAGGCCCTTTAGGAAATGGGAGACTCATGATATTGCCTCTGGTCACTCTTAACACAGGGTTCCATTAAAAGAGCACCCATTGTTGGGTGGTCATTGCTCATAGTAGGGACTGGGCACTTCAGCCTCAAGACAGATTTAGAATGTCCTCACTGTGTGTGAGCTCTGGGGATGATGCAGCTCTATGCTGATAAAATATCTTTTTCTTACTTAAATTATTTCATAAGATGAAAAAGGAGTATCTATGTTGAATGCCAATTCATACCTTTGTCCAGTGTACCAGTGCCCCCAAAATAAAGTCTCTCACTGTTTCCTCTGTTTCCCCATCTATTTGCCATGAAGTTATGGGACCAGATGCCACAATCTTAGTTTTCTGAATGCTAAATTTTAAGCCAACTTTTTCATTCTCCTCTTTCACTTTCATCAAGAGGCTCTTTAGTTTTTCTTTGCTTTCTGCCATTAGGGTCGTGTTATCTGTGTATCTGAGGTTATTGATATTTCTCCTGGCAATCTTGATTCCAGCTTGTGCTTCATCCAGCCCAGCATTTCGCATGATGTACTCTGCATATAAGTTAAATAAGTAGAGTGACAATATACAGTCTTGACGTACTCCTTTCCCAATTTGGAACTAGTCTGTTATTCCATGTCCAGTTCTAACTGTTGTTTCTTGACCTGCATATACATTTCTCAGGAGGCAGGTCAGGTGGTCTGCTATTCCCGTGAAATTAAAAGATGCTTGAAATTTCCATAAAATTAAAAGACAGTTGCTCCTTGGAAGAAAAGCTATGACCAACCTAGAGAGCATATTAAAAAGCAGAGACATTGCTTTGCTAACAAAGGTCCGTCTAGTCAAAGCTATGGTTTTTCCAGTAGTCATGTATGGATGTGAGAGTTGGACTACAAAGAAAGCTGAGCACCGAAGAATTGATGCTTTTGAACTGTGGTGTTGGAGAAGACCCCTGAGAGTCCTTTGGACTGCAAGGACATCAAACTAGTCCATCCTAAAGGAAATCAGTCCTGAATATTCATTGGAAGGACTGATGTTGAAGCTGAAACTCCAATACTTTGGCTACCTGATGTGAAGAACTGACTCACTGGAAAAGACCCTGATGCTGGGAAAGATTGAAGGAGGGAGGAGAAGGGGACGATAGAGGATGAGATGGTTGAATGGCATCACTGACTCGATGGAGATAAGCTCTGGGAGTTGGTGATGGACAGGGAAGCCTGGCATGCTGCAGTCCATGGGGTGGCAAAGAGTCGACATAACTGAGTGACTTAACTGAACTACCAGTACAGTCCATAACATGGGATTGAAAGTATCAGTAAGCAGTAATAGAATACAAGCACTCCAGGAAGTGACAGGATGAAAGACTGGAAAACAACACTATTTCTAGTGGTAAAAGTAGCAATATAAACCAAAGAGAAACAGCTTGACAAGAAGAGTGATTAGGAAGTAGCTGTTATAAATTACTTTTAGCTTTATACATTTAATTTACACTGACTTAGATGTATAGCCATTTTATTGGCATTTTAATATAATTCACTAACAATGTGACTGCATCACAGCTAAGTACAAGGCATGTTTACAAGTGAAAAATTATAAACATGATACACTTGTGGCATTTCGCCGAATGACATTTCCAATTTTGTGGCTTGTATTCATATTCCATTCTTTGCAGACACAGTATAATTAATATAGAAATGTCATTTAGTGTTTAAATTTTATATAAATATTCTTTTACTTAGAAGAGCTTCAAACTATGGGGTTAATATTTATTTAAGTTTCTATACATATGAAAATAAGGAATTCAGATCTCCCTATTTCTTCTTTTTTGTTCTTAAGAAGAAGAAATATTTCACTGAAGCAGCCCTAATAAGCACAGAAAATCTATCAGACAGATCTGGACTTTCTTCCAGTTCTAAAGAAATCACCACTGCTGTCAGATTTTTAACAAATAAACTAGTAGCATTTCAAACAAAACTAGTAGCATTTCAAATAAGATCTTACATCATGTAGAACAGTAGCTCCTTATGCATGTGTTTTGAGTTTATATGAAATGGAAGACAAATGCATGCAGTATGTTACAACACGTAAACAAAAATATAACCAGTTCTCTGTTACTCTGATCTCTGCTTTAGGTTAGATCCTACCTATTGATCCTAATATGATCTATAAAAAGTATTATCCCTTCTGCAGTTCCAAAAAGTTTAAAGCACAATGAAATACAGCAGAGATAATCTTTGCTATACATTAGAATTTTTTTGAAACTGGAGAAATAACAGGATTTTAAGACATTGGATTGATATTTTTACTATCCAGGATAGATTCTCTCTCAAGTAGATAACTAATTTCTCTTTGAACAATGATGTTCAAAGAACATCACATAATCAGGGGACAGATGACAAGCTTAGATAAAATCTTTAGTAGCTAGTCATAACACTAACTTTTCACCATTTTCTCAGTTTCTTGGATGAAGATAAATATCACAGCTATCAAAAGCTTACCTTTTTACACAGATGTGAAAATAGCAGCTCATATTATTGGAAAAACAAATCAAAATTAAACAGATCAAATAGACAAAGTTAATAATTCATGAACTATATTAAGCAGAACACTGGTTTTATAGTATATCATGATTATTATTTGAAAAACAATACAGCAGTCAAATAAATTTATAAAATGTTGGGTAAATAAAGTTTAAATTGGTTATGTAACTGTAGAACTTCTCAGAACTTTTGAGTATCTAATGGTCATTGAAAACCTGCAAGACAAGAATATAGTAAAAATAATTTTTACAAGTTTATTTGACCATAGATTCTTTTTTCTTAAGAATACCACATAGCGCTAATATTTCATGAGATGCACTTTTGATGGTCTAATAGAAAATGGCCAAATGACAAAACTGAAATTTAATAGGGATCAATATAAAATTACATGGTTAGATTATACTCAAAAAGGTCAACTAAATGAGTAAAAGACAAAGGGATCTACTGTAACCAAGGATGACCCAAGAATAGGTTTGCAATATGAGAACAGAAAAAAGTCAATGCAATACTCAACAATCTCTAACTAGAGTAGATCATGAAGAGCAACATGGGATGCTCCAAAAGCCATGATATTATGGGATAGTTGAAGAAAATGAGATGTTTAGCAGAAGAAAAGATGACTTGGCATACCCATGACAACTCTACTCAGCTAAGAGTTGAGTATGAACAAATTATTTAGGATTGCATCAGGAGACAGAAATAACAGGCAAATTCCAGCCCTATATAAGAAAACAGGCCATTCATTATCATTATCCATGTTATTTTAAACCACATAAAATCTGTCACATTCAAAGCAATGATCATCACAGTGCAATCCTGCTAAGCTTAGCACTTTCAGGAACAGACAGCAGCCATAAAACCCAAACGTATTGTTTATGGTGCACTAAAGGGTAATAACCAAATCTGGGAAAATAGGAGTAAAATACATTGAGTTCCCCTAAGTATAGTTTCAAGCAGAGCAATATTTCCATAACCAGATAAGAAACAAAAATCCCATACATACCAATTAAAGATGTAACTAAATGAAATGGAGTTCTTTCTTTCTTGATCATCAGTATTTTATACATATACATATATATACACACATATATATATACACACACACACAGTACACATATGTGTATACATATATATTCACACACATATATATGCATATATACTAAAATTACATATATCTTAGATGTTATATTATATATAAATTACATTAAACATATATTCTGGAAATATATACATATATTCTTGGAACTGTGATTCCAATAACACAGCAACACCATTCCAAAAATTTTTATGTATTTATAGTGGGAAAGTGTAGATGGAGAGTGCAAGATACATAGTGAGCATACAGTCTTAATATTAGCTTTAAGTGGAAAACATTAAAGAAGACAATCTCATATGGAAAGACCAATGATCAAACTCATTGAAAATTATTGTTTAACAGATACACGCATCTTACAAAAAATCCAAACAAACTTTGTGGCCAACCCAATACAAATATATATTTTTATATTTACCATTATTGTTAGTATTAAAAAATATACATGTTTACTTTTCCTAGCAGATAGAAGACTAACTCAATGTGTTCATAGTCTGAAAGCCATGAGAATGGTGTAAGTGAACACTGAGCTCTTCTTGGCATTAAAATACAAAAAGAAGGCTAGTTTGCAATTTTCCTATGCTTTTCCCTACTGTGATGTAAATGCTTTTTATCACCCATAACAGATAAGCTTGCACACAGAGAGCATATTTTCTTATCTCTTTTTTAATACTATTCCGGGCACACAGGCATCTGCCTACATTAACTTCAACCACTAGCACATTAAGAGCAGTAGGATTAAGAGTAATTTTTACTTACAAGATAGAAAGAGACTCACACAGAAAATGAACTTATAGTTGCCTGGACACAATGCTATATTTAAAATGGATAACCAACAAGGACCTACTGTAGAGCACATGGAACTCTGCTCAATGTTTTTTGGCAGCTGGATGGGAGGGGAGTTTGGGGGAGAATGGATACATGTATATATGTAGCTGTGTCCCTTCGCTATTCACTGAAACTATCACACACATTGTTAATCAGCTGTGCTCCAATACAAAATAAAAAGTTAAAATGATAAATAAAATAAAGCATCTATGGGCTGTTGGAGCTCCATACCCATTTTTAGATGATAGTTTCTGATGGACTGACAGTGTATCCACTGCCACAGCTGTCTTCCAGTTTAGAGCTAGAAGACTGACTACTGTCTATCCTAACTACAAACATTCCTTTATTCCCTTCTGGGGATTTACTTATGGAAAAAGTATGCAGAGTTTTCAATAAATGCCTCATTATATTGGAAAGAAACATACCAACAAATTAATGTGGTCCTGTGACTAAATGAATCTGGGTCTGGCCAGAGGCTCAGAGCACTCCCTCTGCAGGGAGGAGGGGTCTCACCGGAATGGCTCTCCTGAGATCGCTGAGGTTGACCACTTACATACTTTCAGTGTTTAATTCCCAAAGGTGGGCAAGTTCCTTCCTGCAGGACCTCACTCTTCTACAAGGACAGTGCCATTTCCCAATAATTCCCTTTACATCAGAGCCTCTTCCATCCATTTTCAAGATCGGAGACCAACAAAAGTGCCCATTCCATTCTCAGCCTTCTGAATGCACTCAGCATCAACCATCTCATAGAATCCTTTTAACCACTTGTATATTACATTATGGGTTTCTTGGGTGGCATTAGTGGTAAAGAACCCACTTGCCAATACAGGAGACAAAGAGATGTGGGTTTGATCCCTGGGTCAGGAAGATCCCCTGAAGGAGGACATGGCAACCTACTCCAGTATCATATTATGATTTCTAATTGAATGAGAAGGCTTCAAGTGTTCAGTCGGCTCCTCTCACACCATTAAGTTGCACGTATATGACAAGGGATCTAGATTTGGACTGAAATTCCACAGGTTTGCAAGCTTTCAGGTGATGCCTATGCTGCTGGTTCAGAAGCAACCATTGGGTAGCAAGAGGTGAATGATTGATTTCACAGGGCTTACACTTAGCAGGGAAAAACATCTGTGCCCATGATGCTGCTGCTGCTGCTCAGTCGCTTCAGTCATGCCTGACTCTGTGCGACCCCATAGACGGCAGCCCACCAGCCTCCACCATCTCTGGGATTCTCCAGGCAAGAACCCTGGAGTGGGTTGTCTGTGCCCATAACAGTAGTAAAAAGGATATTACAAGCTGTGTTGTTAGGTAGAAAGTGAAAGTCACTCAGTCGTGTCCAACTCTTTGCGACCCCACAGACTAAACTGTCCATGGAATTCTACAGGCCAGAATACTGCAGTGGGTAGCCTTTCCCTTCTCCAGGGGATCTTCCCAACTGAGGGATCAAATCCAGGTCTCCTGCATTGCAGGCAGATTCTTTACCAGCTGAACCAACAGGGAAACCCAAGAATAGTGGAGTGGTAGCCTATCCCTTCTCCAGCAGATCTTCCTGACCCAGGAATCAAACCCAGGTCTCCTGCATTGCAGGAGGATTCTTTACCAACTGAGCTATCAGGGAAGCCCCAAGTTAGGTAGAGGAACTGCAATCAATATTGGATGCTTCACAAACATTCCCAATGAGGTTGGTTTGCACGTTTTCACCGACATAAGGATCGCCCTCCTCAGCACAGAAACACCTTAAGGCTACATTGCTGAATAATGACTTCTCTTCATTGCTCTGTGTAGGTGGGAGATGAGTCTCCTATTGTTGTCCCCATGATTAAGTGTGTTTGGACACTGACTAGATTCATGACAACACAGTTAGCAAACATGCATTTGATGGGAAGCTTTCTAAAGATGAGCAGGAAACAGTAAATGCTATATATACATACATACATACACACACACATAGATATGCTTCTCATGTGGTGCTAGTGGTAGAGAATCCTCCCACCAGTGCAGGAGATGTGAGGGATGAGGTTTCAATCCCTGGGTCAAGAAGATCCCCTGGAGTAGGAAATGGCAAGCTACTCCAATATTCTTGTCTGGAAAATTCCAAGGACAGAGGAGTCTCACCAGCTACAGTACACGGGGTCGCAAAGAGTTGGACATGACTCAGCACAGCACAGCGTGCGTGCACACACACACACACACACACACAAAACAAAATTAAACTAAGAAAAACTGTGAAGAGTATCCACAAATTTGTTTAAATGTTCTTAAGTCAAATTTAGTTTGGTAGTGACTCTACGCTGATGACATCTCAGGTTTGTCTTTTGGTAATGATTCTGACATTCTGAAGAGAGAGAATGGTCTTCAATATAGAAAAATGTGAGCTTCCAGCCAATTATTTTGAGGATAATAGACAATGTAAGAGAACAGACCAGGAGCAGGTGATTAATGAGAAGAGACATAGTCTAGGGAAGA
The DNA here is from genome assembly GCF_963930625.1 of Muntiacus reevesi. NCBI lineage: Eukaryota > Metazoa > Chordata > Mammalia > Artiodactyla > Cervidae > Muntiacus > Muntiacus reevesi. The sequence goes on from NC_089260.1 coordinate 46,421,547, forward strand.
CTGAAATTAAGGGGCATCCGGAACAGAAGCTTTGGTGCTGGCAACTTAATTGATGACCCAAAGTTTATTAAATTATTCAGATAGAAAGCCTCTAAGCATGGAGCCAATGTAGGTACCCTACAGAGGCAGTTTCTAAAATGCCAAAGTCAGCAGTATTTGCCCACAAGGCAAATTTAAAAGCGGAGGCAAGGGTAGCATGTTTAAACTTTAATGACATTGACTGACCTCCGAGTTCCTTGGCAGAAGATGCTCAATCTGGCTGCAGGGTTCATTGTATCCTGTCCTGCAGAGCTCCTGGTTAAGGACTCTGCAGGAATACGTGAAAAGGAAGTGAAGCAGTCGTCATGTAGAGGCTAGGAAGGTGGGGTAGACTTGGGCGAGGTGGTCTTGGGTGCAGCAGAGGGGAGCTGCAGCCACTCCCGCTTCTGCTGGACGGCTGCCTTGGGGGTCTGTGACCTCCAGGCCAGCAGCAATGCTGTGTCTGTGGGGAGTCACCTCCGTGAGTGAAGTCGGAGGCCAAGAGTGGGTGGGACCAATGTGGGCTCCAGCTGGTCCTTGTGGTTTCTGCTTTGCTTTTACCTTCTGCTACATCACATCTGTCTTCTCTGCTTCACTTCCCACTCAGCTGACTTCAGCCCAACGCCAGACACAGAAGCAACATTTTCACATAGATATGTAACCCACCCTCACCACGTGAGTGATCAGGCCCTACAGTAAATCCCTTATTCTGTATCTTAGAATTATTGCTTCTCTGAGCACACTCTAAGTGAAGCATGGTTAGTTCCAAATGATCTTTTCTTAGTAAAGGACAGCATGTGAAGACTGAAATTCTTGGCATGGACACCTCTACCTTACTTCTGTGCGTGCATGCTCAGTCACTTCAGTTGTGTCCCATTCTCTGCAACCCTATAGACTGTAGCCTGCCAGGCTCCTCTGTCCATGAGATTCTCCAGGCAAGAATACTGGAGTGGGTTGGCATACCCTTCTCCAGGGGATTTTTCCAAACCTAGGTCTCCTGCATTGCAGGCGGATTCTTGATCGCTGAGCCAGCAGGGAAGACCCCCTACCTTATTTCTGAGAGCCAATAAACCAGGTGGTTATTTTAGGGGGAAAGATAAATGGGTGAAGGGGAGGGAAAGAAAACAGGAGTTGACAGAGGAAAGTTCAAAAGCCAAATCTGAACCACTGCGTTTCTATAAATAAAGTTTTACTGGGTCACAGCCATGCCCATTTGTTCACTATGACTGATCTTGTCCTAAGATGGCAGAGATATATAGTGTGAGAGAGACTTCAAAAGACTACAGAGCCTAAAATATTTGTTATGTGGCCCTTCACAGAAAGTTTTCCAATACTTATTCTCCACCTTAAAGACAAAATCCTTTTTATCAGGTTCAATGTTAAAATATTATAAGTTTCAATTTGATGCCAGTTTATATTGTTAAAATTTTTCATATAAAGATCTTTCAACAAAGGATTATGAAAAATTTGGGCCTTTATAAAATCTACTGATCCAGTTATCATGTAAATTACCATACATTAGTCATCTACTTTGAAAACACTTTGAAATCAACTGCTCCATACAGTAATCAGAAATGTTGTTTAGTTGCAATGTTGTTAGTTGTGTCTGACTCTTATGGCCCCATGGACTGTAGCCTGGAGGACTCCTCTGTCCATGGGATTTCCCAGGCAAGAATACTAGAGTGGGTTTCCATTTCCTTCTATCAGGGATCTTCCCCACCCAGGAATTGAACCTGTGTCTCCTGCACTGCAGAATGATTCTTTACTACTGAGCCACAGGGGAAGCCCAATCAAAACCTTAAAGAACCTATTAAATGTTAGTGTCACATAACTAGAGTGACAGAACCAATATTAAAACCCAAATCCTATTTGAACCCTTGACCTCAGAGTCTCCCTAGTAATCCTTACATTAAATATTCAGTAGATTCTTACTGCTAACTAAAGTTTAGTAAACTAATACTTCACTAAAACAGAAATAAGCCATATTTTGATATAATTACACGCAAAATTTAAAAATACACTATAAATAAGTAACCACAGATACGAAATATCTTTGAAATGATTATAAATTTCTTTGAAATGATTAACAGATAAAATAAAAATATAATTCAATATAGATTTTTAATTAAATATAATTAAAAAAACAATGCCATAATGTTTAATAACAATATCTTGACTAAAACTCTTGTTAGCTACTTCTTATCTGTTTTTGTATAATATAGAACTTCTTCCTCTTTCTTACATGATTGTCCTATTTGGATAGATTAACAATTTTCAGAAAAATTCCTTCATAGCTATACAGCTATATTTCATTTAAAAAATCATCTCATAATAAACACTCTAAATCCTTTTCAACATTCTGTTTAAAGGTAATATAAAACCTGAGTAAATCTTAGTCCATGTTGCCAGATAACATAAGAGTTTAAGCAATGTTATGAGAAATTTTGTACAATCCATCACTGTTCTTCAGTGGTTAGAGAACCCCCCTTGAGTTTGTTATACAAAAGATAGACCCATTATGCTATGAGTATTATTTTAGCTTTTCAAATGTACCTTGTGTTTCTATATATTCCTTTAAATGTTCATTCCCGCTCTCCTCTCTTCCTTCATCCTCTGCTTGCTCCTCTCCTCTCTCCCTTGGAAACAGAGTTGAAAGTCCTGCTGTGAGGAGATGCTCAGGGGCTATTTGGGGAATCATACTGCTGTTCTGTTTTGGCTTCACCTGACCTCTAATCATTAGGCTAGCAGCTTTATCTTCTGGGGAATTAATTTGCTTCCTAAAACGTAGGGAGAGTAAGTTAACCAAGTTATATCTAAGAAAGATCTATATGCGCAAAAGCCATTCTTTATGAAAGCAAAGATCCAATTCTGGAAACACTGTTAAAGGTACCCCCGAAGGATAGGAGCAATGAGATCAATCTGGGAAAAACAAGAACAAGATAAAAAGGCTTAGACATTATATGAAGCAGCCATGGAATTGACTCCCACCTACACACCTGTGTTGTTTTTTTTTTTTTCTGATATCGGTTTTCTCTCATCCTCTCTGCTTTCTGTCCTGGTGTCTACAGATCACAGACCAGCAGTGTAGACCAATGACAGATACAGACTTCAGGGGGTAGGGCAAATGAGAGGGTTGGAAGGAGCTGCCACTCCGGACCTGTGCCTGTTCTTAAAAATATTCTGAAAAGCAGAAGTCTGGTCCAGATAAGGCTCCTGCATCCAGCTATACAAAGGCCAGGATCAAAGAAGGTCATGGGAGAAGGATGCACTATCTAACTCTTCATTACATCAATATTCATTACAACATTTCAGGGCTGAAGAGAGAAACAGATAGTAAGTCACTAAAATTACAATCCTAAAGGAAACCAACCCTGACTATTTGGAAGAACTGATGCTGAAGCTGAAACTCCAAGGCCACCAGAGGCAAAACACTCATTAGAAAAAACTGATGCTGGGAAAGATTGAAGGTAAAAGGAGAAAGGGGCGGCAGAGGATGAAATGGTCAGATAGCATCACCGAGTCAATTGACATGAATCTGAGTAAACTCCAGAGAGAACAGAGGACAGAGGAGCCTGGTCACAAAGGGGGTCAGACATGGAGGTCACAAAGAGTCAGACATGACCTAGCAACTGAACAACAACAACAACAACAAAATACTTGTCAATGAAGTAACTATGTATACAAATCAACCCTCTTTCACAAATCCCTCTTAGCCTTATTCTGCATTCTAACCATAATCATTCTTGCTGGAACCTGGCAATAAAGTAAAAAAAAATGCAAACTGAAAATCTTGAACAGACAGAAAGATAACATGAAGAGCTGAAATTGGCCAGAGAACACTTGGAGTCCTATGCTTAGGGATTGAGAAATGGGGATTGGGTTGAGCTTGAACCAAAGAATAACTGAAAAAGAAAAGATATAGCAATGATGAGATCACAAAGGCTTCATAAGAGCAGTATTTGCATATCAACGGCTTGAGAGACAGCCTTGGAAGCATTATTGAAGCCTTTGGATAATTTTGCAAAACTGGCTATTTCTATGAAACTGCCAAAAAATCAAATGTGGGTGAAGGCTATGATACTAGCCTGCAGTGACTACTATCATCCTACACTGACCATGCCAAAAAAGTCCACAAAACCCATTTATTATTAAGAGTTATTATTAAGAGTGAGTACATAGTAGAATAGCCACCTAAATTTTATAAGTAAAATAAAATTTAAAATTGTTTATTTTTAGGAAACATTCTAGTCATACTTTTCTCCAGTATTAACTCTAAAATTATGCACAACATTTTAAACGAATCCATTTTAAGTGATCTTTTCCTGATACCAGTTTTTCTAAGATAACAATGCCTTTATCTATGAGGTAAGAACTTTAGGAACCCTTACTCTCATTCTCTCACTTTAAGAGGAAGAAACCAGAGACCACAGAATGCAATGGCTTGTCCAAACTCAAGAGGACCCAAGACATGAACAGAGTTGTCAACCAGTCCAATGGCTCCAGCTTAGGTCTCCTTTGTCCAAATACTCTATCTTCAGTCTAGACTCATTTATACACTTGAGACTGATCTGCAAAATATGTAAAAGCAGAAATTTTTTACTTTGTAACCATGTTACACTTCCCAGGGTGAATCCTGAGTCAGCAGGTTTTACATATCCTTTTAAATATCTTCTAATTTCAAATGCAGCATTCCAAAGAGAGATGACAAAATATGTAGTCAAAATATCATCTTTTTGAGAGACAAACATTATGATGGTCAGTTACACTTTATTTCATGTTTGTTCTTTTAAAATAGCATAGTCATTTTTTAGACAGAATATAGTGTCTGCACATGTCATTTTGCAAAGTACATGAAAACCGGAGTTTCTGTTCATTTGTAAAATAAAAACTTCAGAAAGACAAATATATACATGGTATTTTTATCACAATAACAAAACATAGGGCATAAAGGTGTTTCCCTACTAAGAAGTAAACAGCAAACTCATCTAGTTAAGGATAATGCAGACTCTGAAGTTACATATCATAGCAGTTTTTATTTTGAAATTTAAATAAAGTACAGGCTTTTATTTTTCAGATAACCTTTTATCTTATCTAGTATTCACTAAGTATTATATGATAGCTCCTAGCAGTTTTCTGAAGATAAATCACTTTCAGTAATTTCTTTTCCTCTATATATCTGTTAGATTTTTTTTTTTTTAGACAATGTAATTTGTTCCATTCTTAATTCTCCCTAGAAATTTGCACATGCTTCTGTTACATCACTCACCAGGCAATGTAAAGTATTCAATTACATGTCCAAATCCTCACTAGTCTGAAAAAGTTTTAGGGATAGAAACTTTATTTATTTAAGCATCAATGCAATATAACATGACACACACACACTGAGTATTGATTGGAGTCAAAATACCTACCCTACTTTCTAAAAAAAATTTAGCTCTCACAAGCAGATAATACCAGACCTGAATAATACCTGATAATAACCTGAGTATTCCAAACACTATCCCTCCAAAATCTCCTAGCTGGCTTTCCTTTGAGATCTCCTTCTCCCTTTGCGACACTGGGATCTGCAGGTCACCCAATTTGACAAAAAAAGAAAACATTTTACTAGAACCCTTGAAAAGTTGTGTTTTTATTTTAAACTTCCACAGACTTTTGCTAAAGTCACTGATATGACTGTTTCTTTTTGTGGCTCCAAAACACGTAGCATTTTTAAAATACTTTTATTTTCCTGACTCATTTTCAATCACTCGTCCCTTAACAGAACTGGGAATATTAAGAGATGCTGGCTGCAAGTGTAAAAGCTGAGAGAAGAGCTTCCAAAATATAGGAAACTATGGCCCTAGGACTTTATTTATATGTTTACATACCTCTTCACCTTGAATAGAAAATCAATATTGTAATTAAATTTCTTGTCTTATAACCATTTTCCTGGCTATCTAACTAGCTTAGCTCATTTCTCAGAAGCCTTGTTAATTAGTGGCAGTATTGAGGATGAGGCAATATTAGCAGTATTGGAAATTAATGGTGTTACAATAGGTCAAACAATCCTGGTTGACATCTAGAGATGAATACTAGACATGTTGTATAAACTAACAGCTCCCCCAACAATAGTTTCACACATCTCTGAAAGGCATACTTCATTAATCCAGCAACATAAAACCAACATGAACTGTGCCATTTAGGAAAGTTTTTTTAAATTTACAGTGATATGCTAAATACATAGTTTTGGAATACAAATCCAGCAATTATGGACTCTTAACTATCAAGGTTAAGACATAAATAGAAAATTTAATTTCTTAAGGAAATATTAATGTGTCAACTTTTGACAGGCATTGGAAATACCAAGAATTGTTTCAGATGATATGCTAAATTACTGGACATAAAAATAGCAAAGATCAAGTCTTCAAACAATTAAATTCTCCATATTATTAGAGTCTTTGAGGAGGAGAAAAGAAACTCTATGATCAGGAACTTTCTTTTCTGTTTGTTGAAAACAGTTTAATTTATTGTAAGAGAGGTATATTTTATTAAAGAAAAATGATATTAGCAACAAATATTTGTTTTCTAAATTTTTTTAATGGCAAAGTAAAAAAAAAAAATCTTGTATTTCAGGTTAGCTATCAAAATTAGGCTCAAAGCCCAAAACAAAGTGACAGATATGTAGCTTTTAGCTTTCCTATGAAGTTAGGTGTCTGCACAAACTATATTTGTTGAACAATGGACAGCTTGTTTTGTTTGTGCTGATTCAGAATGAAAATGCTTAGTGGTATCATGTATAATTTTCATCTACTCTAACTTCCACCAGTAAAAATTTCAGAACTTAGAAATGAATACCACAAGATGAAAACCAGATTCATAAAGAATGACCTTCTGAACCACAGGTTTTTTAGCATCTGTTCATAGTTTAAGTGGAAAATGTCCACTTATTCTTCCTCCAGTTACAAGGGCATATCATTCAAGTGACCAAAAATCAAGGCAGAGAACATTCTAAAACATTTCATCACTAACTCACATCTGTCGCTAATTCTTAGCCTCTCATCTTTGAGCACCAGCGTCCATGCTACCCATTATTCTGATGGTTATGTTACGAGCACCTTGTCTGGAAAGGTTCCATCACTCACATTTATTATAATAAAACTGCACATAGGAAAATATCTCTGTTACTACAAATTGAATATTAAGTAGAAACCATAATGAAAGCCACAATATTCCCTGAATAACAATACCTCTCCATCACTGTTTGGAAGTATATTATTCCCTATTGATATACAAAGCTGATTTAATAAAGACATATTTTTTGTTACATGATATTCTATGGCAAGGTAGTTTGTGAGGAAACCAAATCACACTCTGATAGGCCACAAGCAAGGTGTGGGGTTTTCTATTTACTTGCAAGATCTAGGTAGATATATCGCAAATAAATACAAGCTAAATATAATCACAGTTTTGTCTGGATGAGTTACTTAACTCCTAGGATAAGTGGCTTCATTGTTGGTCTAAGAGTTATATAAAACTGATATTCTTATGAAATAATGTGGAAGTAGCTTATTTTAAAAGGAAAAACACTTTGGTTAATCTTTTGAGGACCAAGTTCAAAATCAGTTTCCAAAGGATCAGCTAATTGAGCACTTTAATTTATGAGAAAATGATTCTCCCATAGAGAAGGTTAACGGATTTCTCAGGGTAGAATTATTTGCCTAGAACCAACTGGAGAGTAAGATGCCAAATGTAAATGTGTAATGAGTTAATTACAAAACACAGAAGTTAACAAACTTTATTTTACCCTGCAGGGGCATAATATAGTCTGAAATACTATTCAATTGGTATGTAGAGACAGCAATGATTTTTTTTTCCTAGTTCTATTAGTGTCCTGAAATTCAATAAAACACACATTTTGTCTTTGTTTGTATGAATAGCAGGTTGTATTTATGGTAAAAAGGATCTATAAGATCGATCAAAAACAAATTAAGAAAACTTGGGTTTTAATTTCTTGGGAAAATTTATAATAAGCATTCTTATTTCTTATGATGAATCAAATGTGGCTTGTGGAAGACTGAAGAAGAATGAAAAATTTTGAAAGGTGGTATATGAAGAATTGAAGTCAGTGGGAACTATGACAGGGAAATTCAATTGACCTTTAAATGCCATTTGTGGATAGTATCTATCATGCCTACAACCTACAATACTATAACTGCTTTAAAATCCACAAGAACTTTGTGACCTTCTATAACAAACTCAAAACACCACCAGGCTGACACAACAGGAAGGACCCAGGCTGATGACTGACCTCCCACGCACGGCTGCGGTCATGGTGTGATTCGTATGATGCTCCACTTCAGAAGGTGGCCAAGACTGGATCCGCTCTTGCTCTCTTGGTCATTTCCCACCACCTGCACCGGTACACACATCCTGGGGTCTGCTGTGAGGTGCAGGGTACTTCAGACTTACCCATTACACCTCGGTCTGTGAAACAAGTTCCCAGCCTGCCTTTTAGGTGTATAGCATTTTCACTGTTAGTAACTATTCAAATACTAATTGGGGAAATTACAGAACACTTCATTTTAAAATAATTAGTGGTTTTAGCATCTATTTTTTTGTTTGTTTAAAATGCTTTTGTACAAAATTAAACAAGAAGGAAATATATAAAGAAAAAAATGAAAGATCCCTCCCACCTTAATTCTGCTCCCCTAAGCTAATCATGGATAGTAGCTTGGTTTAACACATAGAGATAAAAATAGATATGCAAATATTTACAGCTCATAAAATTCATAGTTTTGACCACATTTTTTCAATAACTAGAAGACATACATATGTTATTTGCTTTTAAAAGCTAATATTTTAATATATTTCCCTATATATTTCTGCCGAACCACCAATATGACCAACTGAAAGTCACAAAAGACTCTCTGCCATTCCAAATACAGAAATGCCAGGTAAAGTATGACAAAATAAGATAAAGACTCAGGTACAGCTAGAATGTTGGAACTATCACACTAGAAAATTAAAGCAACCATGATTAATGTGCTAAGGGCCCTAATGGATTAAAAAAAACAGCAAACAAGAATAGAGGGGCAATTTAAGCAGAGATGAAATTCTAAGAAAGAATCAAAAAGAAATGCTAGAGATAAAAAAACTTAACAAAACAAAGAGCTGATGGGCTCATTAGTAGACTAGACATGGCTGAGGAAACAATCTCTGAGCTTGAGAATACGCCAATAGAAACTTCCAAAACAGAGAAGCAAAGAGGAAAAAAAACCCAGAACAGACTCTCCAAGAACTGTGAAGCAACCACTAAAGCATAACATATACATACTGGAAAGAGAAAAGAGAAAGAAACAAAAGAAACATTTGAAGAAACAGTTACAGAGAATTTCTCCCAAATGAATGTCAGCCACCAAACCACAGACAGAGAAAGTTCAGAGAACACCAAGTAGGATAAATGACAAAGAAAACCTACACTTAAGCACATTATATGCAAACTGCACAAAATCAAAAAAATTTTTAAGTCTTGAATGAAGTCAGAGGGAAAAAGTCCTTACCTCCATAGAAGAGCAAAGATATAAATTACTTCCAACTTCTCAGAAACCAAACAAGCAAGAACAACACAAAGTAAAATTAAATATTTTAGTGTCGAGAGAAAAAAATCTCACCAACCTAGAAGGCTGAAATCTGTGAAGTTATCCTTCAAAGATGAGGTAGAAATAAAGGCTTTCTTGAACAAACAAAAATTGGAATTGATGATCAGTAGGTCTGTCTTGTAAGAAAGATTAAAAGAAGTTTTTCAGAGAAAAAGACAATCATGGAGGCAAAAAACTCATATCTGCATAAATAAAGGAAGAGCATAGAGAAGGAATAAGGGAAAGTAAATAAAACTTTCAATTTTCTTTTTTCTTACTTTATGTAATAGACAAATAGTTTGTTCAAAAATAATAGCAACAGTGCACTTGACTATGCAGATACATAAATGTAGTATTCTACATAAGGTTATGTATGCCTATAATAAAAGTGAAATGAATGACAGCAATGATATAAGGGATGAGACAGAGGAAATAAGATTTTTCATTATTATAATGTACTTGTATTACCTATGAAAAGGTACACTGTTATTTGAAAGGGACTTGGATGGGTCATAAATGTATTTTGCAAATTCTATGGCAACCACCAAGGAAATTTTTTTTAAATATAATTGCCATGCTAAAAAAGGAGAGAGTATTGAATAATATGAAATGCTCAACTAAAACCAAAAAGCCAGAAAAAGAGTGGAAGACAAATACAGGAACAAAGAACAAGACAATGAATAGAAAATAAAAACAAATAGGGTAGATATTAATTTGATTATATCAACTACACTTCAAACATCAATGGTCTAAGTGCACTAATTAGATGACAGATACTGTCACAGTGAATGAAAAAAACAAGATTTATCTATATTTATTTATAAGAAACACACTTTAAATATAAATATACATGTAGATCAACAATAAATGGATGAAGAAATATACCAGGATAACAATAATCAAAAAAAGTGGGAGTAGTTATTTTACTTTCTGGCAGAGTAGACTTCAAGGTGAGGAAAGTTATCAGGGGTAAAAAAGGAGCATTATAGTATGATAAAAGGGCCAATTCTCTTATAATAATTCCTAGTATGTAAATGCCCAATGAACACATACATGGTGAGGCATATACATGTATGCCTCAAAAACACATGAGGCCAAATAAGAAAGAACTGCAAGAAGAAAGAGAGGATTCATTGTTAGAGCTGGAGACTTTACTAGCACTCTTTCAGAAATGGAGAGGTTCAGCAAGCAAAAAATCAGTAAGGATATAGTTGAACTCGACAGCATCAACCATCAACACAAATAATTGATATCTACTAGCTATACCGTCCAACAACAGCAGAATACACATTCTTATTAAACTCATGGAACATTTTTCAAGATACGTAATATTAAAAAAAGATATATAACATTTAGAGTTATAAATACAACTTAATAAATTTAAACAAATAAAAATGATAAAACATCTATTTTCAGACAATAAAACTGAACTGAGTTAGAAATCAGTAATGGAAAGAAAAGGGAAAAACACAAATTGGGCATTAAACAACACATTTCTAAGTAATATGAGTCAAAGAAAAAGTTTCAAGAAAAAATTTAAAAATATGTTGAGCTAACTGAAAATGAAAACAAATCAAATCTTACCAAATTTGTAGCTACAGCAAAAGCAGTGCTTAGAGGAAAATGTTATAGTATTGAATACAAATATTATAATAGAAAAGAAGAAAGCTCTAAAATAAATCATCTAAGCTTCCACATTAAGAAATTAGAAAAATAAGAGCAAATTAAACTCAAAGTAAGAAAAAAATAAAATAGACTAGAAAACAATGAAATTGATATAGGAAATTAGTAGAGAAAATAAGCAAAAATAAAAGTTGGGTATTTCTACCTCAAAGCAACGGACACATACAGACTGAAAGCGAAGGGCTGGAAAAAAATATTCCACGCAAACGGAGACCAAAAGAAAGCAGGAGTTACAATACTTATATCAGATAAAATAGACTTCAAAATAAAGGCTGTGAAAAGAGACAAAGAAGGACACTACATAATGATCAAAGGATCAATCCAAGAAGAAGATATAACAATTATAAATATATATGCATCCAACATAGGAGCACTGCAATATGTAAGGCAAATGGTAACAAGAATGAAGGGGGAAATTAACAATAACAATAATAGTGGGAGACTTTAATACCCCACTCACACCTATGGACAGATCAACTAAACAGAAAATTAACAAAGAAACACAAACTTTAAATGACACAATGGTCCAGCTAGACCTAATTGATATCTATAGGACATTTCACTCCAAAACAATCAATTTCACCTTTTTCTCAAGTGCACACAGAACCTTCTCCAGAATAGATCACATCCTGGGCCATAAATCTAGCCTTGGTAAATTCAAAAAAATTGAAATCATTCCAGTCATCTTTTCTGACCACAATGCAGTAAGATTAGATCTCAATTACAGGAAAAAAAACTATTAAAAATTCCAACATATGGAGGCTAAATAACACGCTTCTGAATAACCAACAAATCATAGAAGAAATCGAAAAAGAAATCAAAATATACATAGAAACGAATGAAAATGAAAACAAAACAACCCAAAACCTATGGGACACCGTAAAAGCAGTGCTAAGGGGAAGGTTCATAGCATTACAGGCTTACCTCAAGAAACAAGAAAAAAGTCAAATAAATAACCTAACTCTACACCTAAAGCAACTAGAGAGGAAGAAATGAAGAATTCCAGGGTTAGTAGAAGGAAAGAAATCTTTAAAATTAGGGCATAAATAAATGCAAAAGAAACAAAAGAGACCATAGCAAAAATCAACAAAGCTAAAAGCTGGTTTTTTGAAAAGGTAAATAAAATTGACAAGCCGTTAGCCAGACTCATCAAGAAACAAAGGGAGAAGAACCAAATCACAAAATTAGAAATGAAAATGGAGAGATCACAACAGACAACTCTGAAATACAAAGGATCATAAGAGACTACTACCAGCAGCTCTATGCCAATAAAATGGACAACTTGGAAGAAATGGACAAATTCTTAGAAAAGTATAACTTTCCAACTGAACCAGGAAGAAATAGAAGATCTTAACAGACCCATCACAAGCACAGAAATCGAAACTGTAATCAGAAATCTTCCAGCAAACAAAAGCCCAGGACCAGATGGCTTCACAGCTGAATTCTACCAAAACTTTAGAAAAGAGCTAACACCTATCTTACTCAAACTCTTCCAGAAAATTGCAGAAGAATGCAAACTTCCAAACTAATTCTATGAGGCCACCATCACCCTAATACCAAAACCAGACAAAGATGCCACAAAAAAAGAAAACTACAGGCCAATATCACTGATGAACATAGATGCAAAAATCCTTAACAAAATTCTAGAAAACAGAATCCAACAGCATATTAAAAAGATCATACATCATGACCAAGTGGGCTTTATCCCAGGAATGCAAGGATTCTTTAATATCCGCAAGTCAATCAATGTAATACACCACATTAACAAATTGAAAGATAAAAACCATATGATTATCTCAGTAGATGCAGGGAAAGTCTTTGACAAAATTCAACATCCACTTATGATAAAAACTCTCCAGAAAGCAGGAATAGAAGGAACATAGCTCAACATAATAAAAGTTATATTTGACAAACCCACAGCAAACATTATCCTCAATGATGAAAAATTGAAAGCATTTCCCTTAACATCAGGAACAAGACAAGGGTGTCCACTCTCACCACTACTATTCAACATAGTTTTGGAAGTGTTGGCCACAGCAATCAGAGCACAAAAAGAAACAAAAGGAATCCAGATAGGAAAAGAAGAAGTAAAACTCTCACTGTTTGCAGACGACATGATCCTCTACATAGAAAACCCTAAAGACTCTTCCAGAAAATTACTACAGCTAATCAGTGAATACAATAATGTTGCAGGATATAAAATTAACACACAGAAATCCCTTGTATTCCTATACGCTAGCAATGAGAAAACAGAAAGAGAAATTAAGGAAACAATACCATTCACCATTGCAACAAAAAGAATAAAATACTTAGGAGTATACCTACCTAAAGAAACGAAAGACCTATATATAGAAAACTATAAAACACTGATGAAAGAAATCAAAGAGGACATAAACAGATGGAGAAATATACCGTGTTCATGGATGGGAAGACTCAATATTGTGCAAATGGCTATACTACCCAAAGCAATCTATAGATTCAATGCAATCCCCATCAAGCTACCAACGGCATTTTTCACAGAACTAGAACAAATAATTTCACAATTTGTATGGAAATACAAAAAACCTCAAATAGCCAAAGGTATCTTGAGAAGGAAGAATGGAACTGGAGGAATCAACCTGCCTGACTTCATGCTCTACTATAAAGCCACAGTCATCAAGACAGTATGGTACTGGCACAAAGACAGAAATATAGATCAATGGAACAGAATTGAAAGCCCAGAGATAAATCTATGTACCTATGGACACCTTATCTTCGACAAAGGAGGCAAAGATATACAATGGAAAAAAGACAACCTCTTTAACAAGTGGTGCTGGGAAAACTGGTCAACTACTTGTAAAAGAATGAAACTAGAACACTTTCTGACACCATACACAAAAATAAACTCAAAATGGATTAAAGATCTAAATGTAAGACCAGAAACTATAAAACTCCTAGAGGAGAACATAGGCAAAACCCTCTCCAACATAAATCACAGCAGGATCCTCTATGACCCACCTCCCAGAATATTGTACATAAAAGCAAAAATAAATAAATGGGACCTAATGAAACTTAAAAGCTTTTGCACAACAAAGGAAACTATAAGTAAGGTGAAAAGACAGCCCTCAGAATGGGAGAAAATAGTAGCAAATGAAGCAACAGACAAAGGATTAATCTCAAAAATATACAAGCAACTCCTGCAACTCAATTCCAGAAAAATAAATGACCCAATCAAAAAATGGGTCAAAGAACTAAACAGACATTTCTCCAAAGAAGACATACAGATGGCTAACAAATACATGAAAAGATGCTTAACATCACTCATTATCAGAGAAATGCAAATCAAAACCACAATGAGGTACCATTACACGCCAGTCAGGATGACTGCTATCCAAAAGTCTACAAGCAATAAATCCTGGAGAGGGTGTGGAGAAAAGGGAACCCTCTTACACTGTTAGTGGGAATGCAAACTAGTACAGCCACTATGGAGAACAGTGTGGAGATTCCTTAAAAAACTGGAAATAGAACTGCCATATGACCCAGCAATCCCACTGCTGGGCATACACACTGAGAAAACCAGAGTTGAAAGAGACACATGCACCCCAATGTTCATCTCAGCACTGTTTATAATAGCCAGGACATGGAAGCAACCTAGATGCCCATCAGCAAACGAATGAATAAGGAAGCTATGGTGGATATACACAATGGAATATTACTCAGTCATTAAAAAGAATTCATTTGAAATAGTTCTAATGAGATGGATGAAACTGGAGCCCATTATACAGAGTGAACTAAGCTGGACATATAAAGACCAATACAGTATACTAACACATATATATGGAATTTAAAAAGATGGTAATGATAACCCTATATGCAAAACAGAAAAAGAGACACAGATGTACAGAACAGACTTCGGGACTCTGAGGGAGAAGGTGATGGTGGGATGTTCTGAGAGAATAACATTGAAACAAGTATACCATCAAGGGTGAAACAGATCACCAGCCCAAGTTGGATGCATGAGACAAGTGCTCAGGGCTGGTGCACTGGGAAGACCCAGAGGGATGGGATGGGGAGGGAGGCGGGAGGGGGGATCAGGATGGGGAACACATATAAATCCATGGCTGATTCATGTCAATGTATGGCAAAAACCACTATAATATTGTAAAGTAATTAGCCTCCAATTAATAAAAATAAATGAAAAATAAAAAGCCGGTATTTCAAAAGCTGAATAAAATTGATCAGACTCAAGTCAATCTAAATAAATAAAAAACAAAGAGGACATAAACTGCTAAAATCATAAATGAAGAGAAGATATCTATACACATTAAAAGCATAATAAAGCAACTCTATGCACATAAATTTGATAATCTAGATAAAATGGACCAATTATTTGAAAGAGAATTGCCAAAAGTTACATAAGAAAAAATAAGAAATAGACAATGATCTGAATAAGCCTGTATCTATTAGAGAAATTGAACCAGTAACTAATAACCTTTCTCCAAAAAAGCCTCAGACCCAAATGAGTTAACTCATGAATTCTACCAACATTTAAGGCAGAAATTACACCAATTCTCTACAATACTTGACAGAAGACAGAAGCAGAGGGAATATTTCCTAATTTATGTTTAGAGACCAGTATTACCCTAATACCAAAAACAGACTAAGACAATACAAGAAAAGAACACTACAGGAATTCCCTGGGGTCCCAGTGGTTAGGACCCCACAGTTTCACTGCTGAGGGCATGGGTTCAATCCCTGATCAGGGGTCTAAGATTCTGCAAGCCACACAGTGCTATGGGGAAAAAAGAAAAAGAAACCTACAGACTAATAGCTCTCATGACCACAGATGCAAAAATCCTCAGCATAACATTAGTGTATCAAATCCAACAATGTATAAAAAATTATAAACCATGACTAGGTGAGATTTACTCCAAGTATATAAGGCTAATTCAACATTTAAAAATCAATAAATGTAATTCATCACACCAGCAGACTAAAAAAAGAAAATCACATGATCATACCAATGGATGAAGAAAATATATGACATAAAACTCTCATGATAAATTAGGAATAGAGGGAAACACACTCAAATGAGAAAGAATAGCTACAAAAACATTACCTGAAATCATATTTAAAAGTGAGAAACTGAAAGCTTTCCCACTAAGATCAGTGCAAGACAAGGAGTTTTCTGTTATCAGTCCCTTCAACACTGTACTTCAACATCTTATTTTCTTGTAATAAGAAAAGAAAAAGAATTAAAAGGTACATAAATTAAAAAAGAAGAAATTGTGTTCACAGACGAATGACTGCCATGTTCAATATTCAAAACAATTGGAAAAAAAAAAAAAAAAGCAAAAACTCCTGGAACTAATAAGCAATTATAGCAAGGTTGCAGGTTAGAGGTCATTATACAAATGCCAGTTGCTTTCCTAAACATCAAAAATGAACAAGTGGAATTTGAAATTTAAAACAGAGTACCACTGGTACCTCCCAAAATGAAATGTGCTGTGCTTAGTCACTCAGTCGTGTATGACTCTGTGACCACATGGACTGTAGCCCGCCAGGCTCCTCTGTCCATGGGATTCTCCAAGCAAGAATACTGGAGTGGGTTGTCATGCCCTCCTCCAGGGAATCTTCCCAACCCAGGGATCAAACCCAGGTTTCCCAATTAGCAGGCAGATTCTTTACCATCTGAGATACCAGGAAAACCAGAATGAAATACTTAGGTATAAAATTTAACAAAATGTGTACAAGATCCATGAGACAAAAACTACAAAACATGGATAAATGAAATTAAAAAAGAAAAAGAACTAGGACTTCCCTGGTAGTCCAGTGGCAAAGAATCCACCTGCTAATGCAGAGGACATGGGTCTGATCTCTGATCTGGGAAGATTTCACATGCCGTGGGACAACTAAGCCAATGTACCACAACTACTGAGCCTGAGCTCTAGAGCCTGCGAGCTGCAATCAGTGAGTGTATAGGCCACAACTACTGAAGCCCATGTGCCTAGAGCCCACGTGCCTAGAGCCCACGCTCTGCAACAGGAGAAGCCACTGCAATGAGAAGCCCATGCACTGTAACTAGAGAGTAGCCCCGACTCACTGCAACTAGAGAAAGCTCATGTACAGCAACAAAGATGCCGCAAAGCCATAAATAAATGAATAAATATTTTTTAAAGAACTAAATAAATAGATATTCCATTTCATGAATAGACTCGGAATTATCAAGATGTAGTCTTTCCCATCTTGAGCTATAGATTGAGTACAGTCCCAATCAAAATCCCAATAACTTTTTTGGTGGCTATCAACAAACTGATTTTAAAGTGTTTTGAAGAGGCAAAAATCTCAGAGCAGCCCACACAATATTGAAGCAGAAGAATCAAGATGGAGACTAAGAAACCTGACTTCAAGATGTACCATAAATCTAAAGTAACCAAGACAGTATCACAGGTAAAATAGACAACAGATAAATGAACAGAATAGAAGGCCTAGAAATAGACCCATATAAATATAGTTAATAGAATCTGCCTGCAATGCTGGAGACCTGGGTTCGATCCCTGAGTTGGGAAGATCCCCTGGAGAAGGAAAGACGATCCACTCCAGTATTCTGGCCTGGAGAATTCCATGGACTGTATCATCCATGGGGTTGCAAAGAGTCGGACAAGATTGAGCGACTTTCATTTTCAAATACAATTAACTGATCTTTGACAAGTGATCAAAGGCAATAAAATGAAGATAAGATAGTTCAGTACTGGAACAATTAGATATCCATATGCAGAAAAAAATGAATCTAGACGTACACCTTATACCTTTCACAAAAATTAATTCAAAATGCGTAACAGACTTAAGTATAAATTGCGAAAGTATAAAAGTCCAAGAAGATAACAAAGAAGAAAACCTAGATGACCTTAGGTAAGGTGGTGCCCTTTTGAATAAGATACAAAGTGACTATCCATGAAGAAATAATTGACAAGCTGGAATATACTAAAATTAAAAACTTGCTCTGGGGACTTCCCTAGCAGTCCATGTGCTAAGACTCTGCTCCCAATGCAGGGAGCTCGGTTTTGATCCCTGGTCAGGGAACTAGATCCCACATGTTGCAACTAAGACCTGGCACAGACAAATAAATAAAAATAAATATTAAAAAACCCCAAAGACTTGCTGTGAAACAATGTCAAGAGAATGAGAAGACGACCACAGGTGAGGAGAAAATATCTGCAAAACACACACCTGATAAGTCTCTTCTCCAAAATACATAGAGCATATACAAAATGGGTGAAATGGCCAAAAGAAAAAAAAGTAGCTCTTAAAATTTAACGAAGAGAAAACAAATAAGCCAATTTTTTAAAATGGGCTAAAGATACGAGCAGACACCTCACCAAAGAAGATATATAGATGGTAAATAAGCACATAAAAATGTGCTCAACATCACCTGTTATTAGGGAACTGCAAATAACAATGAGACACCACTGGATACCTATTGCAACTGCTAAAATCCAAAAACCTTGCTATACCAAATGCTGGAAAGGATGTGGAGCAAGAGAAACTCTCATTCTTTGGTGGGAATGCAAAATAGTACAGCCACTTTGAAAGAGAGTTTCAGTTTCTTACAAAACTAAACACATTCTCACAAAACAACCCAGCAATCATTTTCTGTGGTATTCACCCCAATGAACTGAAAACATTTAAGTCCACAGAAAAACCTGCACACAAATGTTTTTTAGCAGCATTATTCATGACCGCCAAAAACTTGGAAGCAACCAACATGTAGAAGAATGGAAAAAAACTGTGGTACATTGAGAAATGAAATACTATTTGGTGTTAAAAAGAAATGAGCTATCAACCCATAAAAAGACCTGGAGGAAGCTTCAATGCATATTACTAAGTGAAAGACACCAAATTCAAAAGGCCACACACAGTATGACCCCAACTTTACAATACCCTGGAAAAGAAAAACTATGGAGTCAGTTCAAAAGGATCAGAGATAGTTAGGGATTGCCAGATGCATGAATAGACAGAGCACTGAGGACTTATGGGAAGTGAAACTACTCTGTATGATACTATAGTGGGGTATCCATACTATTATCCAAAAGAATGAACTACACTAAAAATGAGCACTGACATCAAATACGAACTTTGGGTGATAATAATGTGTCAATGTATGTTCATTTATTATAACATTTCACTCTGCTGTGGGATGCTAATAGCAGGCAAGGTTGTGCAAACCAAACAGGATGGTATGTGGGAAATCTCTGAGCTTCAGCTTAATTGTCTTGTGAATCTAAAAGTGTTGTCAAACCTAAAATTTTTAAAAGAAAGAAAAAGGAATAAAGAACAAATGCATACTACAGCATTGATAAATCTTGTAAACATTATGCTATGCAAAAGAAGTCCCTCATAAAAGACCACATATATTAAAACGCTCAAAATGGGCAAACCCATAAGACAGAATAACAAATTATTGATTGCTTAGAGGTGTGGGAGTGGGTAATGTCAGGGACAAGAAGTGACTGCTAATTTAGTTTCCTTAGGGCATTGAAAATGTTCTGAATTGGATTGTGGGATGGTTGCACAACTCTGTGAATGTAGTAAAAGCCACTGAATTATATAAAGGGCTGTATTTTATGTCATGTGTATGTATCAAGAAAGATGTTTAAAAAAAGAATATGAGCAGATCCGTGTTTTAATACTACACATTTGCAGTTGATAATAAGAACATCTGCAGGTCAAATTTCCACATCTTAAACTCCTTATAGCATAGACAAATTGATAAGAAAGGAAATTTCAGTATATCAAATGAAAGATAATATGACCATATCAGAAGGGTATTCAAACTAGCATATCAAAGATCAAATTCTACTTTTCCAAGTGCCATTATGAAATTAAAATAACAAGTCCTGTTTCTGCTCAGAATTGCTCAAACATCACGCTACAATAGGCACAGACTTCTGGAAAATTTATCAGAGGTCACGGTTATGAGACATTTTTCCACAGCAAGTGCCCATATGATTGTTTTGAATTACTTTCATACCTCAGTCTTTTACATAAAATTTAATCATTTCATTTCAGAAACATTTACAAATGTCAAGTTTCATTTTGACTCCTCAAATATTTTATGATGCAATATTACATAGCCATGATTTTTATATATTTGAAGGGGCAGCCATGATTTATATATATTAAAATTGCTAGTTTATTTTTAGTTCAAATTTAACAGTGAAATGCAAATATGAGTTTTGACAAACGAAATGAGTTCTGATCAATGTATACACTTATGTAATGAACATCCCAGTAAAGATATAAAATATTTCAATTACCCTAGAAAGTTTTCTCAAGCCAATCCCTGCTATGTTCTGATTTCTATCACCATAAATTAGTTTTGTCTATTCTTGAATTTCATATAATTAAATTAGTACGGTATGTAATCATTTCTGTCTGGTTTCTTTCATTCAACATGTTTACGAGTGTCTTACTCAGCTAAGGCTGCCATAACAAAATATCTTAGACTGGGTAACGTAAACAACAGAAATTTATTTTCTCACAGTTAATGGAGGCTGGAAAGTCCAAGATCAAGATGCTAGCAGGTCTTACAAGTCAGAGCTCTCGCCTTGGGTTGCAGACGGCCACCTTCTCCCTCTGTCCTCACACCACCTTTCCTTGCTTCATGCACATGGAGAGAGGAGGGGAGAGAAAGAACTCTTCCTATTTTTACAAGGCCACCAATTCTACTGAATTAGGAACCCAGCCTTATGACATGTAGCCTTCAGTACTTCATTAAAAGCCTTATTTCAAATATAACCTATCACATTAGGAGTTATGGTATTAACATATGAATTTGGTGGGGGAGGGGGAATTATTCAGTCCATAGCAATGAGATTCATATTATTAAATATATCAGTATTTACTTCATTTTTATTGAATAGTGTTCCACTATGTGAATATACAGATTGTTTGCAGTGACAGTAATTTTGATAGTTTTCTGAGTTATTTTGAATAAAATTACTTCAACATACAAATATTTGTGAATATATTTCAGTTTCATTTCCCTTGGGAAAATATCCAAGAACTACTAGACCACAGGATAGGTACATATTAAACTTTACAAGAAACTGCTATTTTCTCCAGAGTGACTATAAAATTTTATTCCCATGAGCAATGTTTGAGAATTCCAGCTGCTCTCCAACCCTGACAACATTCATTTTAGCCATTCTAACTGGTGGGAAGAGGTATCTCAGTGTTGTTTTCATTTGCATTTCTTTGATGGCTAATGCTGTTAAACAGCTTTTCACGTGCTTGACTGTGTACCTCCTTTTATGAATTGTACATTGAAATTTTTTGTTTATCTTAATTAGGCTATTTGAAAAACTGATTTGCTGGAGCTCTGTATATATTCTATGACCTTCCCAGGTGGTTCAGTGGTAAACAACCAGTCCAAGGAGTCGCAGAAGAGTAGGACAGGACTTAGTGACTAAACAACAACTGTATACATTCTAGTCCCAAGTCCATTGTCAGATATACTGCATATACCAGTCAGTGGAGTGCCTTTATGTTTTGTTTATTTTCCTCTTACTTTATTTTCATTTGCTATGGAGAAATTTGTAATTTTAATGAGGTCCAATTTATCAAATTTTTCTTTTATCCTTAGTGATTTTTTTTATCTTTAGGAAGGAAATCTCTGCCTGCCCCAAGGTTGTGAATATACTCTACATGTCCTTCTACAAGTTTCAGAATCTTTGCTTTTATGTCTGCGCTTGTAATTCATTTCAAAATAAATTTTGTTATGGTATGAAGTAGATGGCCAAAGTTCATTCTTTTTCTATATTTTTATCCAATTGTTTCAGCACTAATCCTTGAAAATACTCTGCTTCCTATATCAAAGTGCCTTGAAGTTTTGTTGCAAACTAATTGACCAGATATATTTCTGGACTTTAATCCATTCCATTGATTTGTTGGTCTAGTCTTCTGTCAATACCACAGTCTTATTATAGCCTTATGGTAATTTTTTGAAATGAGGGACTGTAATTCCACAGACACTGTCCTTTTCTCAGATGATTTTGGTCATTCAAGGTCATGATTTCCATATAAATTTTAGAATCAGCTCATCATTTATTTTTCTAAATTCCATTAGGATTTTGATTCAATTGTACTGAATCATACAGATCTAATTTAATAATATTTTGTTAAGAACATATATCTATGTTCATGAGGACTATTCATCTGTGATTGTTTTCTTTTAATGTCTTTGTCAGGTTTTGATATCAGAACCATGCTGGTCTCAAAGCAATCTGAGAAAATTTCCCTTTTCCCTATTTTCTGAAACGGTGTGTTATATTGTTGACAGAGTTCACCACTGAAACCTTGAATCTGAAATTTTCTTCTGGGGAAGAATTTTGTTTATGAATTCAGTTTCTTTAACATATATATATGAAATTATTCAGAGGCACTATCTCTTCTTGCTTTATCTCTGGTATGATGTGTTTTGCCAGGATTTTTTCACATTATATCTGAGTTAAATTTCCTTGCAATATTCTTCTGATATCCTTTGTGCCTGTAAGATCTGTAGTGAAGTTTGGTCCTGTCTTTCCTTTGTATTAATAATATTGGTAAACTGCATTTATCTACCATTTTGGGGTCAGTTTTACTAAGAATTTAGCAGGTTCAGCACTGCTAATATTCTGCTAGCCTTTTTTTTCTCTTTCATTTCATCAATGGTATTTCATTACCATCCTTATCTGTATTATTTCCTTCTTTCAACCTGTGCTGCTGTGCTAAGTCACTTCAATCAAGTCTGACTCTGTGGACCCCATGGACTGTAGCCCACCAGATTCCTCTGTCCATGGGATTTCCCCGGCAAAAATACTGGAGTGGGCTGCCATGCCCTCCTCTAGGGGATTTTCTTGACCCAGCGATCAAAGCTGGGTCTCCTGCTTTGGCAGGTGGATTCTTTACCGCTAAGCCACCAGGGAAGCCCTCTTCCAATCTATTTGAATTCAGTTTGTATTTATTTTCTAGCTTTTTGAGTTAGAAACTTACATCAATAAGTTTTAAAATTCTTTTGTTTAAAACTTGAGTTTCCTTTAAGCAGTGTTTTGGTTACATTACCCTAAATTTTATATGTTGTATCTTCGTTCTTTTAGTTTGAATTATTTTCTAAGTTCCATCTTGAGTTTTCTTTCATCTGTGTGTTAAGAACTAATTTCGAAATTTTGGAATTTTCCTACTTGTCTTATTGCTGATATATAATTTAATCCTGTTGTGTTCCGAGTACAGAAAGTTGACTCAGCATACAGGTTATTTTGATGAACATTCCATCAGCCTGTGAAAATGTCGTCTTTGCATTGTTGGGTACACTGAAAATTTCAAACTACAATAAATGTTGATAGTATTGTTCAAGTCTTCCATATCCCTATTGATTTTCATCTACTTTTTCTATCAGTTATTGAGAGAAATGTATTAAATATCCCACTATGATCAGCCAGCTGTCTAATTTTTTTAAAATTTTGTCAGTTTTTACTTCAAATATTTTAAAAGGCATACATATTTACAACTGTTATGTCTTCCTAATGAATGTACTTTTCATCATTATGCTATAACAACATTCTTGTGCCTACTTTTGGCATGTAATGTGTTTCCCATCCTCTTAATTTCACCTGAAAAATGAAAGAAAGTGTTAGTCGCTCAGTCGTGTCCGACTCTTTGTGACCTCATGGTAGCCCACCAGACTCCTCTACCCGTGGTATTCTTCATGCAAGAATACTGGAGTGCCATTTCCTTCTCTAGGGAATCTTCTCAACCCAAATATCGAACCCAGGTCTTCTGCACTGCAGGTAGATTCTTTACCATCTGAGCTGCCAGGAAAGCCCATTTGTAGGTAGACTGTAATAAGCTAGGGAGACACTGCTTTACTCCTAAAGGCAATCATTAAAAACAAATAAATAAGAGCTTTGGCTTAAAAATTAATAGAAAACATTACAAAATACTAAAATATATTCAACTAAGGAGGAACAAATGAATACAAGGCAGTTGGGACAAATATTAATAGAATACAAACAGTGTGACATTCAATTTAAAACTAAGCATATTTATCACATTAAGTATAAATGTAATTTATACTTACTCATTAAAAGGCAGGCATCATCAGCCTGGATAAATAAGCAAGATTCATAAGCTGACTGTAAAATTTATAGTTTAAAGATCAGGTATGTGAAATTCCTTTTAATTTCACCTACCTGATCTTTAAACCTTAAACTCTGTTATGAATAGAAGCAGAACATTCTGATGTTAAACTTTAAAACTTTGTTGACTATGTGAAAACTGTATGTAAAAGCAAGTAAGCCTATATAATATCAACATAAGTGGATATTTTAATTTGTATGTATTCCACAATTAGCGTTAATTCTTAAGGCTTAGGAATTTGACTCTTGGGTTCCAACCATGTAATCTAAGTAAATTTTGCTTTGCAAGGATCTGTGTTCTTTTCTATTGAGCAAGAATGATTATATTGTCTACTCCATGATATTTTTGTGATTAAGTAATGCACACAAAGCACCTAGTGCAGTGCACTGAATATTGTAATGCACTCAAGTGTTAATATTATTATGTTTCATATGTGTGTGTGTGTGTGTGTGTGTGTGTATATATATAAATACCTAGAAAGTACATCACTGAACATCAAAAGTAAGTATTTCTGGGTAACATTTATTTACTTATTTTGACCTCTGTAATGCCATGTACTTTAAATGAATATCTATCTTTTAATAATCAAAGAATATTTTTTTAAAGACAATTTGATATTAAAAGTCCCTAAAATTTTCCTCATTTACTTATAAGTGCCAATAATTTTCCCCCAAAGAATCATTCTTTGCTCAAATTTTTAAAATTCTCCACTTATCAGGAAGATAATAAATAATATAATTATCTTGATAGTACACATATTTGAACATTCAATGACACAGAAATGCTAAGATCCTGAAGCTATTATAAGGCCAGTAATGAGCACATATGACTTTTCTTGCTCTTTTTTAAACTGAGAATTATTTAAACTCCTGATTATTAGGGAAAGCAATGATATAATTTAATAAATAAATTTATAAATGTGTATGTTATGAATGGCATTGCATTTTATGGTTGTAAAGTGTGTTTTAAACAAAGGCAGGATTTCTAAGGAAACAACCATGATTGTCCCTTGGTGGAAAAGGGAATAGCTTTATGAGTGAATAAATTGAAATTTATTGTAAAAAGAATGTTGCTTCTGTGATTTTTTTTCATGCATCATCTTAGGATTTTCTTTCTATTGGTTAAAAGCTTTCATATTGGGGAATAACTTCTCTCACATTTGTAATTTTCTTTAATAAACAGGGCTACTTGGAGTTTGTCCTTTTTGTGTTTATATATGAACAGAGATACATTTCCATCTTAAACTATTTTCTACAAAAGATGTCCCTAACTCAGAAGCCAAGATGTTAGAAATCAAATGAGATTAGATATTAACAATGCTATTTGAGAGTCTGGGCTTTCCTGGTGCTGAGTGGTAAAGAATCTGCCTGCCTGTGTGGGAGACACGGGTTCATTTCCTGGGTCAGGAAGATTCCATGGAGAAGGAAATGGCGACCCACTCCAGTATTCTTGTCTGGGAAATCCCATGGACAGAGGAGCCCAGTGCACTACAGTTCATAGGGTCGCAAGAGAGTCAGACATAACTTAGTGATGAAACAACAACAACGATTTGAAAGTTTTAGATCATAAATGTCCAAAGTCCATATAAAGAAGATAAGAACATCAGATTGTAGCCTGGGAAAAAATAGGAAAGAACCCTGCCCCTCTTCTCTCTTGATATTTTCGCTTTTATTATTGGATATGAATTCTCTAAACTGTCAGAAGATAAAGTGACATATTATAATATGAAAGTGCATATAGCCTGCATAAGTTTTGAAAAATGTTTACTTCTTTGACCTAGCCTTGGAATCATATTCCCATTATATCATATCATATTCCCATTATAAACTGGATTCATGGGGGCTGATAAAGTCTTTGTTTATACAAGCCAGATATCATCTTGTCTATGCTACAGAAGGGGCTGAGAATGGCCATGATTTTAATCAGGGAGGCAGTAACCTGGTAACAAAAATAAATACAGGAGAAAATCAGATATAAGTTTTCAGCTTTTCATACTTTTTCTTTTAAAAGTTGTCATATTTCAAATTGCCTAAAATAATTTCTTTAGTCATGTTATTAGAAGAATTCGAACATTATAATGTTCTCTTATACTGAGGGTCCTGTCTTAAAAAGAAAAAAAGGGCCAAGATTCTTTCTAAGACATTATGTAAAAATTCACGTTCATGAAACATAATCTTTTGAAAAAGCTGCTTGTGATTTTTAAAATTTTATTTTATTTTTAATTGAAGGATAATTACTTTACAATGTTTTGATAGTTTCTGCCATACATCAACATGAATCAACCATAGGTACATATATGTCCCCTCCTTCTTAAGCCTCCCCCCAACCTCCCTCCCTATCCCACCCCTCTAGATTGTCACAGAGCACTGGCTTTGGGTTTCCTAGTTGCTTGTGAATTTTAAAAGAAAGGAAAAAATTAGGACTTGAATATCAAGTAGAGAATACTTGTTGAAATTATATCTAAATATGTGGAGTGTATCTAGATGAAATATTTATGACAAAAGGTAATAAATCCTCAAGGCCAAGATCCTATGGTCTCATTATCTTTTTAAATTTACTCAACCTCATGTGCTCCTTGAAGACAGGAAAGGAACTGATATAAAAATGATATGAATTACAGCAACAAAACTTTTTTTCCCTAGGTCTAATCCTTTATCAGATACACTGAGCAATTTACATAAACTATTTTACTTAATATTCATAAAATCCTATGATATAAGTATTGTTATAATTCCCATTTTTCTGATGATGAATCTGATATTTAGAAGAAGGAAGATACTGTTATCAAATCACAGAATTAGTAAAAGGCAACAGTGAAGCCTACTAATAGGACTACCTGAAAACAAAGCTAGTACATGCTATTGTTATTTCTAACATTATGTTCAATTATCTTCCATAAAATTAATTTCAGAAGGCTAATTTCAACCTTGTTTTATGGTATTAATAACGCTCTATGTTAAAGTCTTGAAATACAGAGTCTCCAAACAAATGTCAGTGATTAATGAGTAAATATGACAGCACTTGAGATGAAAAATAGTTGGCCTAACGAACTCCCTTATGATAATTCTTGAAAAACTAAGTGTTAAAGAAATTATAATTTTATACGGAATTTTAAGTTTCTATTCCAACATAAGCAAATTCATTCTATACCAACATAAGGCATTCAATCATCTTTTACAAAAAGCAACTAACCGAAAAATTGAAAAGTAAAATATAAGTCACCAAATCTAATTTACCTCCATTACAACACTGTCATATTTTTTCCCATTGTGAACTTTAGCACTTTTAATTTAAAAGCTTTAGAACAATTTTCAAACAAAAATACAGTCATTACTATTAAGAATATTTCATCTCTGAAATTACTGAAGATAAGACTATTGAAAAAGAAAATTATATTTTCACTCCAAAAGAAAGTCATATACAGGACCAGTTTAAACATTTTGAATTTTGAAAAATGTGCTTATAAAAGTTTAAAACATTTGGATAAAATTTCATTTCAAAACAATGACTGTTTTCAGATATTGAAAATTGGTAAATTTTAACAGCACTCTTCTGTTAATGCATATTCAGTGTTCAACTTCAATAATTTTAAGGTTTCTATTTAAAGATAATTTTAAAAAGATATCAGTGGTATTATAACATGAAAATCTAAATGGATCACTATAGTTATACAAGAACTTTCAAGCAATTCAGAGAAAAGTTTTAATGCCTCTGTAATATCTATTGTTTTTTACATTAAAATGCAAATAATTGCTGAATTAATCACACTTATTTGCACATTTTCAACCAAGAAAAAAAATACAATAAAGTCATGAATTCTGTACCAGTTTCAAATGGCTCTTACACAGAGTCCAAATTTTATTCAAATTCAGTCAAATTATATAAAAACCATTACCACGGCTAAATAGATCATCTTGAAGTATAACATCACCATTTTATTAAGTATCTGAAGTAGGCAAGTTTATTTCAAAAGCAACAAAACCCTAAAATTATTTAATACTGATTTTCAATTTGGTTGTGATTTGTTTATATAATGAATTAATGTAAAACCATTGGAATTGTGGTGTTTCAAATATGTTCATGCTTCTCAATATAATTAAAAGAGTTTTTGAAGGTCATAGATTTTCAACACATTTATGACTTAACTTACACATAAGTATGTAAACACAGAACATAAATTTCTAGTTCTTCTATATCTCCTCCTTGCCTCTTCCTACTCCTGTTCCTTCTTTCAGCCCAGCATTTACTGGTGGACATTTATGTGTAAGTACAAAACATTTTTCTTTTCCTCCTAAAAAACATTTACTTGGAAGAAAAGAGTGGAATAATTTACTCTATAGCCTTAACCAAATCAGATAATGTTTGTCCTTGCTTAAATATCCATGTTAAAAATTGATGCAACATTTTGTAGTGATCCAGCAAATACTCTGACTTGCAAATACATTTGTGGTTTTACATTCTTTCTCTTCAAGCCTTAGATTTTACTGTCTTGTGGGAAATTTTTACTGTCAATAGGCAGTTTCCCAATGGTAAAGAAAGTTCTTTTTCCTTTGCTTATAACTAGACAACATGTATGTCAAAAGCTATGAATTTATTTGAAAGGAAAGTTTTACATATAAATTCCAGTGTCTTCTTCCAAATATTTTTGTTAAGCATGACAAAAAGAAACAAAATAACAGCACCTTTCAGAGAATACTTCATTTTTATTCCCAAAGCAGGCCTATGTGATAGAAATATTGTTAGCTGCATTTTACAATGAATTACTTGTAGTTCAGAGGGAGCATTGAGAGCTGGAGCCAGTCTTAAGAGTTCTAGCCCAGTGCTCTGATCGCAGACTCTATGCACCACCTCACAATATGGCTCATGCTTTTGCAAAACAGTCAGTGAAAAGCTATGACCTAAACATGGAAAAGCACATTAACTTATAATGTTTATGTCAAAAATTTATAACATTTCGAAGCAAGAAAGATGTATTAAAAGAAGCTCTTGAAGAAGGCAAAAGAGGAAAGTGAAAAAGCTGTCTTAAAGCTCAACATTCAAAAAACTAACATCACGGCATCCAGTCCCATCCCTTCATGGAAAATAGATGGGAAAAAAAAGGAAAAAGTGACAGAGTTTACTCACTTGGACTCCAAAATCATGGCAGATGGTTACTGCAGCCATAATATTGACACATTTGCTCCTTGGAAGAAAAGCTATTACAAATCTAGATAGGGTATTAAATAGCAGAGATACCACTTTTGTTGACAAAAGTCCATAGAGTAAAAATTATGGTTTTACCAGTAGTCATGTATGGATGTGAGAGTTGGACCGTAAAGAAGGCTGAGCACTAAGGAATTGATGCTTTTGAACTGTGGTGCTAGAGAAGACTCTTGAGAGTCCCTTGGATAACAAGGAGCTCAAACCAACCAATCCTAAAGGAAATCAATCCTAAATATTCATTGGAAGGATTGATGCTGAAGCTGAAGCTCCAATACTTTGGCTACCTGATTTAAAGAGCAGACTCATTAGAAAAGATCCTGATGCTGGAAAAGATTGAAGGCAGGAAGAGAAGGGGACAACAGAGG
This sequence comes from Muntiacus reevesi, assembly GCF_963930625.1. Classification (NCBI taxonomy): domain Eukaryota; kingdom Metazoa; phylum Chordata; class Mammalia; order Artiodactyla; family Cervidae; genus Muntiacus; species Muntiacus reevesi. The sequence continues at coordinate 46,451,587 of NC_089260.1, forward strand.
ATGAGATGGTTGGATGGCATCACCGACTCGATGGACATGAGTTTGAGCAAGCTTCAGGAATTGGTGATGGACAGGGAAGCCTGGCATGCTGCAGTCCATGGGGTTGCAAAGAGTTGGACAGGACTGAGCAACTGAATCTAACTGAACTGAATTTTTCCACCTTTAGCAGTTCAGTTTTTAAGTGCTCCTCTAAGTAAGATATCAGGAAGAAAGACAGAGATAATAAGGTAATAGAAACTGCATCACCGGGAGCTTTTTAGCAAGAGTTTTCCTTATCTCTTGCAAACAGTTCAAAAGAATTTGGTTAACTCAGAGATCTCTATTCCATGTACTTTCTGTTGTAAAAGTTAGACTTTCTAATATTTTATTCCTCTTGCTTCAGGATATATCACATCAAACAAAAGAGTGCATTGAACATATGGGCTTCCCTGGTCACTCAGACAGTAAAGAATCTGCCTACAATGCAGAAGACTGGGGTTCAATCCCTGGGTCTGGAAGATCCCCTGGACAAGGAAATGGCAACTCATTCCAGTATTTTTGCCGGGGAAATTTCATGGACAGAGAAGCTTGGCGGGCTACAGTCCATGGTGTCGCAAAACGTCAAGACATGACTGAGTGACTAACACTTTCACTTCACACACCAAGATCAGAGTTCCTCCCTATACGTTCTAAACAACACCTGCAACAGAATCTCTTGCAAGATGGGAGGAAGGGCAATTATGTTGAAAAATGTTGATTCATGGGCTGTATCCAAATCTAATGAAACAAAAATTGGGGATAAAGGCCACAGGAATTGGCATTTAATAAGTTTCTCAAATGATTTTTAAGCAAAACAAATCTTAAGAATCATCCCCGAAGAGTCGACAGTTTATGAAACATATCTGCATTTGTGCAAACTTGAACTCCCAGGAAGGTGCAGAGTCACTGTCAGTGGAAACATTAACAAACCTATGAATGAATTAACGGACTAATTGAGAGCTAAAGCGAAGATCCACAGGCTATTTGATTCTATGTAGATGCCAGTGCTCACTGGATTCACTCTTCCTTCACAGCCTAAAGAGGTCAGTCCTAGTTGCTCAGTCGTGTCCGACTCCCTGCAACCCCACGGACCGCAGCCTCAGGTTCCTCTCTCCATGGAATTTTCCAGGCAAGAATACTGGAATGGGCTGCCATTTCCACAGAAGGCACAATATTCTGAGTGCTGTTTATTAATACGTACCAGCACTGTTCACATAGCAGATGTGTGGTAGTTGCTGAATGGAAGAATGTTTCAGCGTATTTTCTCAAATGTTTTCACTATAGAAAGACAAGCACTGTGCTATTAACCCCACTCAGGTTACACTTTAACCCAGGCTCACTTGGCATTTGTGCAGGCAATGATGGCACAAAAGCAAAATGAAATCAGAATTCAGAAATACAGGATAAGCCCTATAGCAGAAGTATTTCATAGAATTTCTTTTACAATATATTCCGTGGCTTAGCAGGAGGAAATCTTTATTATTCAGCATGTGAAAAAGATTTTCACACACCTGTGTACAGGCATCCTAGCTCTTCAGTTGTACTAATTAATTTAGTGAACATTTAAAAATATGTGTGCCAATTTTCTATAATGTTTGGTTAATACTGCCAGTATAATTACTGGAATTTTTGAGACTGATATTTTTAAATGAGAGCTACTTAAATTGAGAGATTCAAAAGGTATTTTATTCAGTATGTTCTAGATTTAGAGTACTAACTTCAGAGGTACTCAAAATTGCTATGTCTTAACATCCACTAATTTGGATATTTTAATTTCAAATATGTACTAATTCTGTATTAAGTTACTTTTGTATATGCTGAATGAATTTCTAAACCATATTTAAACAATCTTGTACACAGTATTAAAGTATTCATAAATATAATTTTTAAAGTCCTAAGACTTATTAAAAGAAAAATTTCTACAAAGAATATAATTTTAAAACTATAAGTTTTCTGACATCTTGATGCTACCAATAATCAATACGCAAAAGAAATGAAGTTTTTAAGAATGCCCCTTTGTGATTTAGACCATATCATATGCTTTAGATTATTAAAATATAGGTATAGCAATAGGTAGACAGATTTTTTTTTTTTAATTTAGAGGCCCTCTCCATTTTTTTCTTTAACATCATTGAGTGACAGTATCCATTTCTCATTAGGTGAAATGCATGTTCTTATTTTGAAAATATGAATGGTCTGTTTTAAGAAGCATCCATAAAAAAAAAATTGTCAAACCTTTGACAAATAAGTCCTTCCAGAAAATTAAGTTTATATTTTACATAATTTGGGAAGATACTGCCAACTGGGTTTTAGAAATTCAATTACTGTATTCTGCAAAGAATACCAGAATAATTACACTTGGTTTTAATTATTAAATTGCAAATAAATAAAATATATCTGCAATCACCTTGTTTTCGGTAAAACAGTTTTAATTTTTATATGATTATATATAAGCTAAGACCAGGAACTATAAAGCATGACTAAAGTTATTTCTCCTTTTTAGTCTCTCTGGAAAGTGATTTTTAGATATTTGTCTCATCAATTCAGAGAAAAATCTAAGAGAAAGCTTTTTAAAGTAATACCATACTAAAATGCGCAAAAAAGTGGCTTTCAAAAAGTTCTGGTGACATTTAAAATGAGGATAAATTATATACAGAATAATCAAACACAAAACTGCAATGAACGTCCCATCAAAAATAAAATGAAAATTCCATGTAATATAATGAAAATAGACTCACATTTACAAACTGAAATATCTTTTAAACTAATGAGGTTCCTCAAATTTTCTGTGCAACTGAATGCAGTACGATATGCAGGTATTTGTTTCTCCACTTTTGAAAAGTTATTGACTTTAATAACTCTAAAATTAATGTGAATATTCTTCCTCGTTCTATTCATTGTGATCAATTCTAGCATAATTATTGAAATATTGAAAATATCTTATATTTGAAGTTGAAAACTACTTAATTTGAGATGAATTGGCAGATATCTTATTCAGCCTTTTCTGTAATTACAGCGCCAATTTCAGAGGTGCTTAAAATTGTATCTTAAAATTTCACAAGTTTGGATATTTTATTCTCTGCTATATATTAATTCCAGGCTTTCCAGGTGGCATAGTGGTAAAGAATCCACCTGCCAATGCAGGAGACACAAGAGACATGGGTTCGATCCCTGGGCCAGAAAGATCCCCTGAAGAAGGTAATGGCAACCCACTCCAGTATTCTTGCCTGAGAAACCCCATGGACAGAGGAGTCTAGCAGGCTACAGAGCATGGGGTGGCAAAGAGTCAGACACAGTTGAGCACACACACACATGTATATCTTAATTTCATACTAAAAGCTACTTTTATACCATGAGTTTTTAAGTAGCATTTTAAGTAATCATAGAAAATAATCTACTTAAAATTATAGATATTGTATTATAATATTTTCACTTGTGTAGTACACTTAGAAAAGAAATTCACAAATATACAACTGTGAAGAATTAAATATTAGCATATATTAATAATACTAGATTTCTTAACAAGCAAAACAAAGGCCAATAATTTTACTCTTAATAAGTTCTACTAATTCAATGAAAAGTTTTTTCCCCTTCAAATCAATAAGTTTTACTTAGGAATAATCTTCTCTTATATTGTTAACTAATAATTATGTTTTTTACTTTTTATCAGCACACCAAGTGCACTGCTTCCCATGCATAATAAATAAAACTTTCAGCCAGTTACAGCATAGTTAACAATCACAAGTTAAACCCTTAAAACACATAAGCTATAGTAAATTCATTCTAAACAATGTTGCAGATTCAAAAAGATATTTTAAATACCAGATGTCACTGTTGCAGATTACAATGATTTCACATGTTAAAATTCGATTTCAAATAAGTTCAAGAACTTGGTATTTATATTTTCCTCAAATATGTACAATCACTTCACTTATGTTTTTCTAGAATCAGAGTTTCAAAATGATTATCTCAAAATTCTTTAATAATAAACAACAAGATGCAAATCTAATATTAAAAGGACTAGGAAGATAGATACTATAAGGTCTCTAAATTGATTTAGGAATGTTTCATCAATTGATTGGTGTAGGATTTAAAATCCAATAGAATGAACAAGCCTACTGAAGATGCAATTTTTAAAACTGAGTAACTTAATAACCATTTTATTTCATACCTGTACTTCACATATTCATCTACTACAATATCATGGCTGAAAAATTCTTAGCTCCTGCACTAACTGAAATTATTCATGGACATCTGTTTGATTTCATGTAAGAGACGAGCCATTCACTACATTAGTTAAAGGCATAACTAACATTATAAGTCATGAACTTACATATACTACTTTGGAAAAAAAACTCTGAGTCTACATTTTAAATGAATATTTCTAAATAATAGAATAATATTAATGAGTAGGAATATTAGGGCCTTAGAGACAAATATATTTCATATTCAAAGAACATTTTACTTAATTGATGAAGTCTCTGGGCACAATAATTTGCTGATACAGTTTTCTGTTTTGTGACCTTTGTTCACTGAGACAGCTAGGCAACAGGGTTGTATATGGCATTATTTTAGGGGACAGCCAAGAGTGCTTGGAATATTCTATATTACCGCTGGGAAATCTTATAACCTAGAGATCAGCACTAGTAAACCACCATCTGCCTGTGCTGACATATGCAGACTTCACAAGGAGAAAAGTTCAAACCTCCAACTACCTCTCACTCTTAAATTTGTTCAGACCACACGCTAAAATGTCTAAATGAAAAAAAAAATTGAGACCCAGATATTAATTGCTCACATTAGGAAGTCTCCAAAACCCAATCCTTCGGTCTTCATCTTGGGAGACTAGAAACCTGATAACAGCAGAGCTGAGATATAGGGATGCTAATACTGAGTGGACGCCTGAGTCTCCTTTAAGAATCCCTTGGTGTTACTGAAACAAGATGAGTTCCTAAGCCACTGCAGTATTCTTGCCTGGGAAATCCCCCATACAGAGGAGCCTGGTGGGCTACATCCCAAGGGGTTGCAAACAGCCAGACACGACTGAGCAACTGAACAACAACCAACCATTCTGATAAGACATTCCTGATGTTCTCAGGAATCTCAAAGCAATTCAGAGAATGCCTGGATTTCTTCAAAAGATACTCTCTGCAAGATAGAGTAAAACTAACTTCATATGGGTATCAACTGACTGTGAGCTGTCATTTAAAGGAAAGGGATGAGACAGAAGGATATCTGTACAACCAATTATCCACGTACCGATTCATCAACACTGATGTCACACAGGCCGCATCCATGAACAGTCACTATTCCAGACTTGCCCCCTTCACTGCTACTGATGAGGGCAGAGGAACAACATACAGCCAGTGTCATGGAGCACAACAAGAACCCATTCCTGCATCAGCTAACCAGCAAGGGTCAGGACCACACTCTGCCTGCCAAACTCCATCCGCTTCTCCTCCGGGACTTAGCAGAGGAATAAGTCTCTCTAGAAAGCATTCCTTGATCACTGGCCCCTACTTCCACACTGGATGCTATTCCTATGTACGACTCTGTGCTTAACTAAATTTAAGCATCTGTAGTGAAAACTGAGTGATGTATTTGTATTCTCATTTTGAACACTTGAACATACACTGAAACCACAATTATTTTTACATCCCCAGGACTAAGCCCAGTGCCTAGCATTCAGTAGAGGTTTGCTGAATGGAAGCTGGATGAAGGTACAACCACTGCATCTGGCACATCTGGTGGGAAATGAGATCCCTTAAAAAATACAACAAAGCTTAACAGTTCTTTTTAAAAAAAGATGGACCGCATGAAGCGAAAATGCCATGACACAGTCTTCTAAATTTTCGAATGAATGCAGTTATTATAACATCAGACAACATCAGTGAATCTGCCATCACTAACTAAATAACACTTTGTAAGTCTATCCTTGGAAACCTATATCATTTATTACAATAACAGTATTTTACTGCCATAAATACTTAAAACCCAGGAAGCTAGTTTAGAAAAAAAAATCTTTAAAAAAATCTGTTTATTTCTGGGGGTCCTTTTTCTATATGTAAAACTTGCTTGAAAAATTCAAATGATTTTTATCATTTTTTCATTTCCTAAGATAATGCTACAAAATATTTGAAAACTGTCCTAATTATTTAGAATAGAATAGATAATATCACTGAACTAAAAACTCTGTTTTATATGTGGATCATTTGCTCTGAAATAAAATTTCATTTCCTTCTTTGAAAAAATGGTTTTACAAAAGGAAGTTCAATTAAAAAAAAAACTACTATGCAGAGATTCTGATGAAACAAAAAAAGACATCTACTTCATTAAAAGATACAAAAGGACTTCCTATATATACAACATCAATAAGGTTTCCATAAAAGTAATAAGACTATAAAAACACTGAAATCTCTGCAAACTTTCCTATCATTTATGGAAGACATACTAACATTAATTTACTATCTGCCCCTTTAAGCTTAATTTGCTTTTTCTAAAACATCTTTGAAACAACAGGGAGACAGTTTGGAATGAACTCTGAAATAGGTACTCTGGATATATTGTGTAGACAGAAGATGTGATCAAGGCAGTAATAATCAGAGAATAAAGCAGACAGACCTGAATTTGTATCACAATTGCACAGAGAATAAAGACTGATTAAGCAGGAAGAAGGTAAATTCTGCCTATACAAAGCACAAAATACAGTCCGATAAATATTTTACATGCTGAGTTGATTTCAACTTAATTCTCACATGCAACTCCATGAAAGTCTAATGAAAAGTGTATGTTAAATGGTTTCTTTACCCTATGACAAAACCACTCAAAACCTTTAAAATCTCTAAACCACTACACACTTTTACAATGCCAGAGAATAAAAAGAGAAATTATTAATTTTTAAAATTACCCAGCAATTCCATTGCATCATCTTCATTATCAATATCTTCTTCTGTTACAGATGGGGTGGGACTATGGACAGACTCAAAAGAATCTTGAGAAAGCATGGCTGCCAGAAGTTTCTTATGTTGCTGTTGCTGCTGTTTTAATCCTTTAGTCTTGAGCTCCACCTTTAAGCTGAAGAAATAGTTCAATGTGAATTTTCAATGAGGATGACAGCTGTGATAACTAAAGAAAATCTACAAATTTTCAAATATTTTGCTTTGCAAATCTATGTATATATTAGTAAAATTAATAACTCCAGTAAAATAAAAACTCTAAATGTGCAATGACTATATATATTGTTGTTTGTTGTTGAGTCAGTAAGTCATGTCCATTTTTTTGCAACCTCATGAACTATAGCCCACCAGGCTACCCAGTCCATGGAATTTTCCAGGCAAGAATACTGGAGTGGGTTGCCATTTCCTCCTCCAGGGCATCTTCCTGACCCAGGAATCAAACCGGCATCTCTTGTGTCTCCTGCATTGGCAGGCAGATTCTTTACCACTGCGCCATGTGGGAAAGCCCATCAATACACTCCAGGACTCCACTTGGCTTTGGTCTAACACTTAAGTTCTGAACAAGGATCACCTGGACAAGAACAATTGAAAGTGGCCATCCCCTCTACCTCCTCCCACTGGATGGTCTGCCTTCTGATATCTGCTCTCTTCCTCCTGGCCCCACTCTTTCAGGGGGTCTGACCTTGCTCCATCTTTTTCCACATTCTGATTATGAACACAGGTTGGTAAGTGTTAGACTTTTCTTGCACTGTGTGGTCTCTTTTGTAGGAAAACTGGATGATTCCTCTCTTGAGCTATCTGCTAAGCTTGTTTAGTTCACTACTGAAGCTTAGTAGGTAAATCTGTGTGCCCTTTGTCTTGACTCTTAATCAGAAATTAACAGGTTCTCTTTGTATTAAAGCCCAAGTTGTTGAAGAGATCACAAAAAGTTTCACCCTTAATTGCTGCCTTTTGATTTATGCAAAAGAGCTCTTTTTCTTCTTTATATGTCTAAATGTGATGTTTTTATAATTTATTTAGCAAGACATTTATTAACTGCTTGCTATGTATCAGATGTTGTGTGCACTGAGCTATAGAAATAAGACATATGTCCTTGCCATTCTCCTCACTTTAAAGCAAGTATTGCTTTTCCATAACATCTTGTGGGAAAACCTGTACAAACTTTCTGGTCAACCCAATACTTTGAGTCTACAATTTTTGTTTCCATATTGGTCTTGCCAGTACCTAGCACATTACCTTGTGTTAGTGCTCAATAAATATTTAACAAATTCACACTTTCTTTATGAATCTCATATTTTCTAATAAAATAAGAATTCATTTCAGTAGATGTAATAAGAGTTCTCCAACTTGAGAGATATGAGAATCCAGGGAAATGGAAATATAGGTAGTGAAACAAAAGAAAGAAGGACAAATAGATTGGAATGTGAATAACGAGGAACAAGTGACAGATAACAAATGTGTAACTCCCTGACAAGGACCAAGACCATTTCATGAATGGTGAAGCAAGTGTTTTTTTTAGTCTCATTAAAATACATGATTTGGTCATGAAGATGGTGGTGTGCTACCAGAACTAGACACAGATTGAATCCAAAAAGTTGTCTAATAACGAGTTCATCTGAGTCTATGAGTCCAAAGATGACTAGCAATGTGTTTCATAAAATGACTATTTGAATTAGGGTAAGTATTTCCTAACTAAATAAATGAATAAATTCTTAAAACAATGAGAGCAAATTTTTAATATATTAAAATGACCTCATCAACATTTTGAAATATATGATTTAGTTATATACTTTTTTGGTTTTAAAGAGAAATTTGTGAGTTACAAGGGGCAATTTTTGTATGTTTTAGATTTCTGTATGTTTAAGGTTTCTGTTTTTTAATTACTTTGGCAAAATCATTTTTGATTGATCAATATTCTTTATGGTAAAAATCTGCATGTGAGAATATTCAAGAATAGCAAATAAATTACTAAGTTTGATATGGTCTCTGCCACATGTATTATATATTTTCTAACATGCCCACAACAGCCAAAAATTAGACAATTTTATGATTATTTCTTTATTCTTGACTTCTTTCATTTTTTTTTAAAGTGCCCTCCATCCATTTTCTTCCTTCTTGTTCTGGTTTATTTTCCATCATACCTCTTATCACTACTTGAATTTATGGCATAAATTAATATATTTGCTTATTTGTTGTTTCTTTCTAGTTGCCAACAGAGGAGCTCTAAGAGGAGGGGAACATTTCTAGGGTTTGTTAACAGATATATCAGAAGCAATTATGAGGTTTAATGAAAAGGAGCACTGCTTATGGGAAGTGAATTTAACTTTCAATATTTAATATATATTTCTAGTTTATAAAATTTTCTATTCATTTTATGGCATATTTATATCTGATAATGATGCTCTCAATGAATAAGCTCAACTTACAAGATCTATAATATTTATTGATATTATTCTTACTTTAATAAAGTGGTTCATCTTAGAGGAGCTTCATTAGGCTTTCAAGGCTTGATAAGCCTATTTAAGAATTCAATTATAATTTAGCAAGTAATTTTAGAAAGTCTATTATCAGCTATTGCAAATTCTAATTGAGATGTCTCAAAATATAAATATATAGGTTTATTAACTCAATTTTTATTTACATTTATATTATCAATGTGTGATTATTTTTAACAACTCTAAATGTGCAATGAATATGTATGCTTCCCACTAAATGCCTAGACCAGCCACAGCAACCAATGTCAAATGGTAGCACGTGACAATCATAGAACACATGCAATCATTCCCTAACACATTCACCTCTCCCTTACAACCCTTCCGTTTGCTTGTTCAGATGCTTTACTTTCTTAAACTCTCTTAACAATTAACAATTACATCGTCTTGTCTTATTTTATTAGTTTCTCTATACTGCCCTCATAATTGCCTCCATTTTAACCAGCGCTTAACCTTTCAGATGACAGCTATGTATACTAAAGTTGCTGACCCTCTTCACACAATGCTGTATTTGTAGGACCTAAAGAAAAAGTTCAGGTAAAGTGTATCATTTTTTTAAAGTTCCAGGAAAATATGGTGGGTAAGAGTCTATTCATAAGATTCTCAATGGTTTACTGCACCATTATTTAATTCTCTCTAGGCTAATGATGAAAGTCCAGCCTATGATGTCTTTATGTTCTGAATGAGAGGGAAAATTAGCGATGTACTAAAGATTGGGTGCTGTAATAACAGCCATTCAAATAAGACCTGAGCAATTAACAGGAGGGGAATCCACAATAGGAAAAGAGATAAAATGTTAAGATAGACTATATACAGCCCTTGGTACGCTGCTGCTGCTGCTAAGTCACTTCAGTCATGTCTGACTCTGTGCGACCCCACAGATGGCAGCCCACCAGGCTCCCCCGTCCCTGGGATTCTCCAGGCAGGAACACTGGAGTGGGGTGCCATTTCCTTCTCCAACCCTTCGTATAAATAACTTTATTTATTAGATGTCTACTCACAGTCTTCTGTGCCTGCTTCACTCACATAGCAGATGCCTACTGACAATGGCAATGTAGGAGGTCCAGTAGGGGAGAGAAAAACAGAAGTCATCCTTAAAAATTGTCTTCTCTTTCAGGACTCTAGAATGTAATTAGTCTGCTAATTTTTAAGACTTAAGTTATAAGATAAAGTCATTACTATTCAAGGGCAAAAGCTAATACCCTAGCAACAGACTCTTGATTCACTAGGAAATTGCTCCCCAATCTGTTTTTATTCATTCCAGTCAAATTTAGTGCTGTGTGAGCTCCCGGCCTAAATTCAGAAATCCTGGTTTTGTATTAGATGATGGAATATAGTTTCTAACCCATAACTTTACTGCTACTCTTTAAATTTAGTTCAGAAAGCATGCCTTCTTTTTTCTCTAATGGGGCATCTGAGCAGGATTTTCACCTCTTTCTTCGTTTCATAGGTAATATATCAATTCATTATTTAAAGATAGAGAAAAATAAAAGTGAAAACAACCTTTCAAAACAAATATTTGAGTGAGAGCTCCACGGACTGAGTTTTCTGGTAATGGATATTACTAGGATTGCAAGAGAAAGTCTCATTTATTGGATATTCAAGAGGAAATAAGAGCTCACTGAAGCTAGAAAGAAAATAGAAGGACTAACATTTGCAATAAATAGCTCTTATTTATTATTATGGCTAAATGAAAGCACAATGAAAATCGACATTTCTCTATTTTATATTTAAGAATTAAAGATCTAGCAATGAATAAAGATAAAGGTGTAGTGTGTTTCATACGTCTAGTATTAAAAATAAAATTACCCTCATTGACAGGTGAAATTGATCTGACATTTCACGAAAGAAGGTAAATGGATTTTTAGAAATGGTTTTCTTCTCCTTATACAGTACACTTCAACTATTTAAATAATTTAAAAGTTATTTCTCATGGAAATAGAATCAATTTTCTATATGCCTGAAGCACATTAAATGAGTATTCCGAATTTTCTTCCCTCTAGCCAAGTGATAAGTCAAAGTAAAAAAAACCCTGAAAGCTATTACATTGTAGAAAATACAATTTTCTCCTTGAGAAAGAATGGTTATTGGCTGCTGCTAAATTTAATGTAGGGAACACAAAGTTACCGTGGCTATGCTATGCACAGGAAAAACTCTTCTGTGGTGCTCAGCTAGCAACATTCACAGAAAGTTTAAGTTCCTGTCACATTTCAGTCCATGAGTATTTTTTCTCAATCTTGTGTAAGCCATGCCTTGATAATAATGCCTTTTCACTCCAACTTCCTCATAGAAGTTTTCAGTTTCATTTCAAATTTTACTCACTGCAGTTAGTATTACAAGAAATAGTTATACTGAATACACTTTTTCTAGAAAATATTATCTAGACTTTTCAAAATTATCTCACTTCTACTAGCATATAGAGCGGGCTTCTCAGTAGTAAAGAACTGCTTTCCAATGCAGGAGACATAAAGAGACGCAACTTTGATGGCTGGGTCAGAAAGATCCCCTGGAGAAAGAAATGGCAAGCCACTCCAGTATTCCTGCCTGGAGAATCCCATGGACAGAGGAGCCTGGTGGGCTATAGTCCATAGTGTCGCAGAGTCAGACACATTGAAGCAACTTAGCATGCATGCACACCAGTACATGGAAACTTAGGGCGAATCTTCTGAAACCATTTTGAGCATCATAGAATTGAATAAAATAAACCAGGGACTTTCAAATTCACAAATTATAATAGCTTCAAAATCATTTCAAAAGTTAAACCATAGAGAATGTAAATAATTATATTCAATCATAGTTATCAACTCTAAACTCAAATGGTTCTAAACCAAGGTTTCTCTCTATATATTCCATCTAATTCCACCTTGTATCGTCTTTCATACTTGGGTTCGATCCCAGGGTCAGGAAGATCCCCTGGAGAAGGAAATGGCAACCCACTCCAGTATTCTTACCTGGAAAATCCCATGGACAGAAGAGCCTGGTGGGCTACGGTCCATGGGGTAGCAAGAGTTGGACATGACTTAGCGACTAAACCACAATAGTCTAACATACATTTAATAGTTTTCTTCTTGCTGAATAACTAGATCTCTCTGGTAAGTCAGAAGTCTTCCCTCTCCAATCTTAACCCTCACCGTAATAACAAGCCAGTCTTATCCAGTATTACAGTAGGTCTTGACTGACAGTTTATGTCCTTGTAATTATTTTTCTATTTGGTTTTGGTAGCAAAGAAATGATAAGCTTGCTAGATGTAAAGCAAAAAATCAAAACCAAATCTAAAAGCAAATCTGAGAAAACTCTAATTTTAAAAGATAGAAATTAATTTTTATCTTATATGTGACATAATATTCTATATAAAATTGCTAAGAGTTATCTCATCAAAATCATGCATGTGATTTCCCTTTTGTCTGAAATGATGAAAGTGTTCAGAATCTTAGAAGACATCTCATCTCACCTTCCCGCAGGGCTAGAGCTACTGTCTTCATTTTCCCATTGTTCATTTTTACTTCTGGGAATTGGGGGCTGTAGCATTTCAGCAGCCAGTGGGTCAGCATCATTCTCTTCTCGACCAATCCACTCGCCAATCACACGAGGTCTCAGAAGAGAAGAACTAAATGCCATGGTTTCCTGAAGAGAAGAAAAGAATTTCTGGGCCTTAGATAATATATTACAATGAAAAGGGCGATAGGGAAATATTCTTGCCTAGATTTTAAACTGCTTCCTCAAATTAAAATGTTTCTTTTTTTCCCCCTTTCTTTCTGAATTGACATAAAATTTCAGTTCTTTCCATCTCTACAGATGACTTCCTCTATAGGATTGGTGCCCACTCATGAAGGCCATTATGGTAAAGGATCCAGGAATGAAATCTTTGATTTGGATTTCTTAGGCTGTGTGTTTGTCCTCAAGATGGAAGAGGGGGAGGATTAGCATTTGCAGCACAAGGAGGAGTGTATGGGAAGACCCACATAGTGAATGAGCTTGGTCGGTTAGAAAATGATACAGAATTTCTCAAATGGGGAAGAAATTGAAGTGGACTCAGAGAACAAAGTCCAGGAGAGATAGGGTTAGAAGGATACATTGCCTCCAACTGCAAAGCATTTTGGACTTTTAGAAATCGAGGGGCTTCCCTGGTGGCTCAGACTGTAAAGAATCCACCTGCAATGCAGGACACCCGGGTTCAATCCCTGGGTTGGGAAGATTCCTTGGAAAAGGAAATGGCAACTCACTCCAGTATTCTTGCCTGGAGAATCTCATGAACAGAGGAGCCTGGTGGGCTACAGTTCATAGGGTCGCAGAGTCAGCCACTGCTGAGCAACTAACACTTAGATAAATCCAGTAGAGGTTGGAAGCAGAGCAGTATCAATGACAGGCATGCTATGCTAATTTTAAAAAATGCTAATGTGATCTTTTTTCACAAACTAGGATATGATGTGACTCCTAAAATGATATTTTAAATATTTACATCGTTTAATACTTTAAAATGAATACCAAAGACATGCAACTGCTAGGGATACCTCAGTGTGGAAACAAGGTAGATTACAAAGCAATACCTATTGTAAGATCTACTTTTTGTTTAAAAAATTCATATGGGTATATCTTCATGTGCCAGTTTCAGCCTACCAATAACCAACGCTGTTATTGAACCAGCCCTTGTGGTTCTTTATAAGTGCAAGACACTCTTCAGCAATAATCACGAGGCAACTTGAAAAAATAAAGGCTTATGACTCACAGAAGCATTTTTGTGTGGCTTTAGGAAGCATCACTATGAACAAAGCTAGTTGAGGTGATGGAATTCCAGCTGAGCTATTTCAAATCCTAAAAAAAAAATGACGCTGTGAAAGTGCTGCACTCAAAATGCCAGCAAATCCGGAAAACCCAGCAGTGGCCACAGGACTGAAAAAGGTCAGTTTTCATTCCAATCCCAAGGAAGGGCAATGCCAAAGAACATTCAAACTACCACACGATTGCACTCATCTCACACGCTAGCAAAGTAATGCTCAAAATTCTCCAAGCCAGGCTTCAACAGTATGTGAACCGTGAACTTCCAGGTGTTCAAGCTGGATTTATTAAAGGCAGAGGGACCAGAGATCAAATTGCCAACATCCACTGCATCACAGAAAAAGCAAGAGAGTTCCAGAAAAACATCTACTTGTGTTTTATTTACTACGCCAAAGCCTTTGACTATGTAGAACACAACAAACTAGGAAATTCTTCAAGAGATGGAATATCAGATCATCTTACCTGCCTCCTGAGAAATCTGTATGCAGGTCAAGAAGCAACAGTTAGAACTGGACATGGAACAACAGACTGGTTCCAATTGCAAAAGCAGTACAAGTAGGCTGTACATTGTCACCCTGCTCATTAAACTTATATGCAGAGTACATTATGTGAAATGCTGGGCTGGATGAAGCACAAGCTGGAATCAATATTGCTGGGAGAAATATCAATAACCTCAGATACGCAGAGGACACCACCCTTATGGCAGAAAGTGAAGAAGAACTAAAGAGCCTCTTGATGAAAGTGAAAGAGGAGTGTGAAAAAGCTGGCTTAAACTCAACATTCAAAAAACTGAGATCATGCCATCTGGTCCCATCACTTCATGACAAATAGAATGGAAACAGTGACAGACTTTATTTCTGGGGGCTCCAAAATCCCTGCAGATGGTGACTGCAGCCATGAAATTAAAAGACGCTTACTCCTTGGAAGAAAAGCTATGACCAACCTAGAGAGCATATTAAAAAGCACGGCAATTACTTTGCCGACAGAGGTCTTTAGTCAAAGCTATGGTTTTCCCAGTAGTCATGTATGGATGTGAGAGTTGGACTACAAAGAAAGCTGAGCACCGAAGAATTGATGCTTTTGAACTGTGGTGTTAGAGAAGACTCTTGAGAATCCCCTGGACTGCAAGGGGATCAAACCAGTCCATCCTAAAGGAAATCAGTCCTGAATATTCATTGGAAGGACTAATGCTGAAACTGAAACTCCAATACTTTGGCCACCTGATGCAAAGAACTGACTCATTGGAAAAGACTCCAATGCTGGGAAAGACTGAAGGCAGGAGGAGAAGGGGACGACAGAGGATGAGATGATTGGATGGCATCACTGACTTGATAGACATGAGTTTGAGCAAGTTCCGGGAGTTGGTGATGGACAGGGAAGCCTGGCGTGCTGCAGCCCATGGGGTCACAAAGAGTGGGACACGACTGAGCGGCTGAACTGAACTGATGACCTATAGAATCTCGAATTACACCGTACACCTGGTAGCACGCAGAGGGAGCGCGGAAGACAGCAGGCATGGACCTGGGTTTCTGCTTTTACTGGGGTTAATGTTGGGGGCTATGGGTTTCTATGGGCTCATTCTTCACTGGTAAATTTATAAGAGAGAGTAGACACGTAAAGTGGGAAGAGAAAAACTAAGTGGCCAGTTGAAAAAAATGAATCATCAGGTTATTAAAATCCACTAACACCTCTAAGACAAAGGAGCTACAGGGTAGGGGTGGGACCTGGATCTCTGAAATACGTTTATTAGTGATAGCCACCCTTGAAGTGGCACCCTTGGCAGCTCAGTCAGTAAAGAATCTGCCTGCAATTCAGGAGACCTAGGTTTAATCCCTAGGTTGGGAAGATCCCCTGGAGAAAGAAATGGCAACCAACCCCAGTATTCTTGCCTGGGAAACTCCATGGCCACCACCTTTGAGGTAGCTGCGTCAGCAATCAAAGCTTAAAGTCAGGCACTTTCAATAACTAAACAACAAACAAAACCTCTCAGGGTTTCTACTATAAACCATCAATGCATCATTCACAGACTAACTCCTTCATTTATTCATTCTTTTATATTTATTATGATTCACTATGTGCCAGGCACTGCTTGATTTACTGGAAAACACAATGGTAAGACCAAAATTTACTGGTTTCAACTGAATGGAGGGACTACAGGTAATTCTTAAATTCTTCTTTTGGCATTTGCATGTCTTTTTAATATTCTATGATAAATATGTACTTCTAATAAGAAAAAATATATTTTAAAATATCTTAATCTGAGAAACAGGTTTATAATTTGCAACATTACAAGAGTCTCGAACAATTCCTTAAAATTTAGATCTGATCAACTGAATCTTTACAATTCCCCCAAATATTATACAAATAAAATATTAAAATATATACAAAGTAGTATTAATTAATATACCAATACACACCAAAAGCAACATGTGAAATATGATTTAGACATATTTAGTGAACATTTATCCAAGTGATAAGTGACAGAAAATAGATATCTCGATATTTAGTCCCAGCCTTCATGAAACTGTAGCAAATAATGTTTAGTGTTTGCATAACATAGCAACTGATCTGATATCCTTCTGTATTTATATTCCCAAAGCTAGGAAATCAAAGCTTCCAGCTGTGAAATCATGCAATCAAATTAATGACTTGCAAGTACTGAAAATGCATATTTATCTGCCACAATTTAATATCATTTGAAGTGTAAGAATGAAAATTAACAGTAGTACTATTAAATGTTAAGCCTATATTTGCATTAAGAGCAAATTAAGGAAAGACATGTTTTAGGGAAAAAAAAATCCATAAACATATTTACAGCTTCAGAGTAAGTTTTGGCCTGTGCAGCTTTGAAATGCTAACTTACTCTTTGAATCAAATACCCAGAAAAACAAAAATTATTTGAGGTAGTTGAATTGGCAAAGGCATTAGCCTGAAGTAAAAAGGATTGAGACTATTCAAGAAATAATAAATAGCCCTTAGGGACTCCATTTTTTCTACACAAAGTCAGAAAGTTGAAGAAGTTACTCAAAGGAATCCTTTCCAGTGCTTTCTTCAGAAGTAGCCAAAAGGTTAAAAGAAAGAAAGAAAGAAACGTTCAGACAGTGAAGCCACAAGATACGGAAAACAATGGATGGGGACTCCCAGGGAATAGGACTGGGGCTTTACTGGTGGCCCAGACAGTAAAACATCTGTCTGCAATGCAGGAGACCCAGGTTCGATCTTGGGTTGCGTAGCTCCCCTGGAGAAGGAAGTGGCAGCCCACTCCAGTATTCTTGCCTGGAAAATCCCATGGACAGCGGAGCCTGGTAGGCTACAGTCCATGAGTTGGACACGACTGAGCGACTTCACTTTCACTTTCACTTTCTAATTAAGGAACACCTCCCAACACCTTGGACAGGAAGACCTGATGACATCTGTCCAGCAAGGTTAGAGAGCTGCTATGAACCAGTCACTTGTACAAACCGCTCCTTACTTCCATTTTCTAACAGAAAGTATTCAGTGTGGTTATCCCAAATTAGTCTCATCACTTAATAGAAAAGAAGAAGCAAAACTACTATCATTTACATGTATTTCTTATATAGGAAAATCAAGAGAAATCAGAAACAAGTTACAAATTAATGAGTTTAGCAAGCTTACTGAATTTAAGATAAAACTAGAAAAATAATTTTCATTCCTATATGCCAACAAGTTTTAAAAGGTAACTTGTAAAATAGATACCATTTACAATAGTAGTCAAAAACACAAGGTACTAAGGAATAAATTTTAAAAAACTCTGCATGCTCTTTTTGAATATACTATATGACTTTTTCATAAAATACTACAATATTTAATTAAATGGAAACATGCCATGTTCATGAGTAGAAAAACTCAGAAATGTAAAGATGTCAATTCTCTCATACTAATCTAAAATACAAAGCAACTCCAAACCCAATGTAACAGATACAAGCAAATGGACCAGAAGAGGAAAACTGAATGTCCAGAAACAAGGTAAGTGACAGAAGCATGCACATTTATGGACAAATGATGAACTTTTCAATAAACGGTTACAAGAAATCTATTATGCATATAGGGGAAAATATGTTCCAACTTCTTACAATATTAAAAAACATTTTTCAAGTAGATTAAAGATAAAAAACAGAATTCTTAGCAGAAAATAAAAAGTAATACTTTTATGATGTCAAGTAGAAAAGATTTCTTAAACAAAACTTGATGTTAAAAATGTCTGTTAATAGAAGGCACTATTTAAAAAGTGATGACAAGCCTAAAAATTTAAGAAGGTATTTGAGACAGACAAGACCAACAAGAGTTGACGTCCAAAATATATAATAAACTCACACAAATCTAAAGAAAAAAATAAGTGGGCAATAAAAATGAGCAAAAGAGAAAAGCAGGCATTCAATCTTACTGAAAATTAAGTATTACAAGCAATAATTTAATCCATGAGGAAAAAGTTTCATTAAAATACTTGATGATAGCCAGTGTTGGCAAGGATCAGGGGCAAAATATATTATTACAAACTGTTGTTGGGAGTACACATTAACAAATCTCTTTTGAGAGAAATTTTGTATTACTAATAAAGTTAAAAATGCATGTGCTGATACAACCACTATAGAGAACAATATGGAGATTCCTTAAAAAACTAGGAATAAAACCACCATACGACCCAGAAATCCCACTACTAGGCATATACCCTGAGGAAACCAAAACTAAAAGACACATGTACTTCAGTGTTCACTTCAGCACAGCTAGGACATGGAAGCAACCTAGATGTCCACAGACAGATGAATGGATAAAGAAGCTGTGGTACATATATACAAAGGAATATTACTCAGCCATAAAAAGGAATGCATTTGAGTCACTTCTACTGAGGTGGATGAACCTGGAGCCTATTTCACAGAATGAAGTAAGTCAGAAAGAGAAAGATAAAAATCATATACTAATGCATACATTTGTATTAGGACTCTAGAAAGATGGTACTGATGAAATTATTTGCAGGGCAGCAAGGGAGAGAGACATAGAGAACAGACTTATAGACACAGGGTGGGGGCAGGAAGGATAGGGTGAGATGTATGGAGAGTGACATGGAAACTCACATCACCATATGCAAAACAGAGAGCCAATGGGAATTTGCTATATGACTCAGGGAACTCAAACATGGGCTCTGTGAAAATCTACAGGTATGCGATGGAGAGGGAGATGGGAGGGAGGAGACATATGGATACCTATGGCTGATTCACGCTGTTGTTTGGCAAAAGCCAATACAACTCTGTAAAGCAATTATCCTTCAACAACACATTTAAAAAATGCATGTACAATACTGCAAGATTAACTGAAGTTCAATTAGTTGTGTTTTTTCCTTTTAGTTCAGATACATTTTTATTCCTTAATTGCAACATCTCCTATCTCTCTCCTGATTCTCAACTGATCATGTTGCTTATCTCAATGAGAAAATGAAAGCAACCAGCAGAGGATTTGTCCATTTTCTCATCACCAAACCCATCAGCTACTAACATTCTTGTCTTCACCTACAAAAGGTGAACTGTCATTTCTTCTCCAAGGTCTGGCATATATTAATAGAAAGTATTTGATATACATTTGCAGAGTGGATAAAAGAATGACAAAATTAAGGTAATGTATGATTCAATGTTTCAATAATGCATTACCAACATTATTAGTCATCAGGACAATGTAACTCAAAACCACAGTAAAATAATATTGATACTTTACACCAGGAGGACAGCTATAATTTAAGATAAACGACAAGTGTCAGCAAGAATATGGAGAAATTTGAACCTTAATACTTGCTGGCTGGAATGTAAAATGGTGCTGCCACTATGCGAAACAGTTTGATAATTCCTCAAAAAGTTAAACACAGAAGGAGATATGTTTTAGCATTTTCATTCCCTACACATACAAGAGAAATTTTAAAAACATCCACACAAAACTTGTGCATGGACGTTCCTACAAACATCCTTCTTAATGGCTGACAAGTAGAAACAACTCAAATGTCCACAAATTGATGAATGAATAAACAAATTGTGGTATATCTATTGGGCTTCTCCCATGGCTCAGAGGTAAAGAATCCATCTGTAACAGAAGAGACCCAAGAGATTCAGGTTCAATCCCTGAGTCAGGAAGATCCCCTTGGGGAGGACATGGCAACCCACTCCAGTGTTCTTTCCTGAAAAATCCCATGGACAGAGGAGCCTGGCAGGCTACAATCCAAAGGGTCGCAAAGAGTTGGACAGGACTGAGTGACTGAGCACCCACAGTATATTTATACCACAAAATATTTTTCAGCAATAAAAAGAAGTGAAGTACTTATATATGCCATGCCATTAATGAAGCTTGAAAACACTATGCTAAGTGAAAGAAGATAGTGAAAAAAGACCACATATTTCATGACTGCATTTGTATGAAACTTCTAGTATGGCAAATCTAAAGAGACAAAGTAAATTAGCAGTTGTCTTAGGATAAGGGGTTAGGAGGGATGGGGAGCAGACATGGAATTTCTTGGGATGATGAAAATGTTCTAAACTTAAGTTGTAGTAGGGGTCCGTCTGCCAATGCAGGAGATACAAGAGGCATAGGTCAGCAAGATCCCCTGGAGTAGGAAAAGGCAACCCACTCCAGTATTCTTTCCTGATAAATCACGTGGAGAGAGAAGCCTGGAGAGCTACAGTCCCTGGGGTTACAAAAGAGTTGGACATGACTTACTGACTAAACACTAACAACAAAATGGTTACACAACTTTTTGAACATACTAAAACCCACTAAACTACACATTTTAAAGGGGGAGATTTTATGTGAATTTTCTCTCAATAAAGTTGTTCAAACAATGAATTAAACTCATTTTCAGATTCTCCTCTTAAAGCAGAGTACATGGTGCATACTGCAAGGGACAAGCATGGATTTGGAATCAGATAGATGAAGAATCAGTACTAATTCTGAGACTTTCAGCAAATCACTTAATCATACTAGCTTCAGGTTCCTTATCTGTAAGCCAAGAAAAGCATAACCACTTCGTCAGACTGATACAAGAACTAAATTTAATAACATATCAAAAACACCGAGCATACCTGCTAATGCTAACAGGTGCTCAATATCATCTCTCCTTTCCTTTGCTATCTTTGCACCCGCCTACTGGAGAAGGCAATGGCACCCCACTCCAGTACTCTTGCCTGGAAAATCCCATGGATGGAGGAGCCTGGTAGGCTGCGGTCCATGGGGTCGCTAAGAGTCGGACACGACTGAGTGACTTCACTTTCACTTTTCATTTTCATACACTGGAGAAGGAAGTAGCAACCCACTCCAGTGTTCTTTCGTGGAGAATCCCAGGGACGGGGGAGCCTGGTGGGCTGCCGTCTATGGGGTCGCACAGAGTCAGACACGATTGAAGTGACTTAGCAGCAGCAGCAGCAGCACCCTCCTACCCATGATCTAAAGTTTTTACTCTTTATTATGGAATTTTTCACACTAATACAAAAGTAGAAGGAAAAGTAAAACAAACTCCTTTGTATCCATACACATTTTCCTCAATTATTAACTCATGAGGAAACTCACTTTACCCTGATCTCTACCCACATCCCTTCCACATCACCCGTTTTTTGCTCAAATCACTTTGAAGAAAATCCCATTCACCAGACATCACATCATTTGCAAAGAGTTCAGTATGTAATCTCTAAAAAGTAAGAGTGCTTTACTGTAAACAAATACCATTATCATACCCAAATACAAAATGAGAATGTTTTAATATCAAATATCTATTTAGCGATCAAATGTCCCTGATTATCTCAGTTTGTTTGCGCAAGTCAGACTCTAAGCAAGACTCGGTATGCTGTGATTGATCAACAGTCTTCTGTGTCTCTTTTAATCTCCCTATTCTCTTCCTCTGTCTCATTTTCTCTCTTGTAATCGTATCATTGCTGTTACTGTTCAGAAACCTGAGCTGTTTGTCCTCTGAGTTTTCCACAGTCTGGATTTTCCCCTTCGCCTCCCTGTGATGTGGTTTAAAACGTTCCCATGCCCTTTGTAATTTCTGTAAATTAGTAGTTAGTTCAGGATAAAGTTGTTTAGCTGTGGTTTTTGTTTTTGCCAATACTTCTTCAGAGAGAATGGTTAGTTTTATCTGGAGGCACATAAGACTGTCTTCTCTAACGCTTTGGGCAGCATTGGTAATTACTGCTTAGATTCATTAATTCAATAGGCATTGCCAAATGGTGATTGTCTAATTTTACAATTCCATAATCACTTATTGGCTGGAATACTTCTGTAGACAGAAACTTCCTGTCATCAAATATTAGGTTATTCTGAAGTACGATTTATATAAAAAGGAGGATGAAAAATCTGATTCTTTTCCTTGACTTCTACCAGTTTTTAAAAACAATAACTTTGGTCCCCTGTGCATATGCCTGAGTGCTTAGTCATAACCAACTCTTTACGACCCTTTGAACTGTAGCCCACCAGGCTCCTCTGTCCATGGGGATTCTCCAGGCAAGAACACTGGAGTGGGTTGCCATGCCCTCCTCCAGGGGATCTACCCAACCCAGGGATCAAACCATGTCTCCTGCAGGTTTAACCTACTAAAGCCTGCTGGTTTAACTTACTAAACATTAATAATTTTTTGGATAAACATATGTATCTTAAAGTATTAGGTATAATTCATAACACTGCAATTATTATTCTTATTCATGTTCAAATTTTCTCAACTCTTTCCAGTAGAAGACTATTGAAGCTAGCTCCTGAGCTCTTTTGACACAACCCTAGTGATCATTCATAGTTCTTGCCTTCTGGCATGAAAAGGCATTTTAGGCTCATTTTGTAAATACCATCTGCTCTTAACCTAGAATCAACCATTATTCCAAGAGACTCTGTTTCTTTTTAGTTGAAAATGTGTTTTAATACTAGAATCTGCATACTTGGGGTACTCGCTGTTTTAGTGTTGGTAATAGTGGACAGCTCTAAGAAATGTCCATGTTTTAAACTTAATAATTCAGCCTTACAGAAAAGTTGAGAAAAAAGGCTGAATTCCTGGGCTCTAGCAATGTTTACTGCCTGTAGAGATTCTACTTTTGTTTTAAAAAAAAATTATGAATTCATAATGATATTTTTCATTCAAAGCATGATATAGGACTTTCACTTAAACTTATTGATCTTATATTTGTATTTCCTTTCCCCTACCTATGCCAAATATTCTGGCTCTTAAGGATATCAGCATAATTAACTCTTTCCTATATCACACAAAGCACACACAACAGCCTGTCTATAATAATACCAAAACTGTCATTAACAACACAGTCACTAAAAACAGGTTAAGAGCTGATGCTGTTCCCTCTGTCCTTTGGGTATATTCCACCAGAGAAAAATCAAATCACTAGTTTACAAAGACTTGGAGTAATTCACCTGAGTGTGTTTTGCCATACTATTTGGGCTCATCGGTTATAAGTCACTGTTTTAAGAGTAAACCATGTTTCCCAAAAATAATATATATAATATATTTAAATGGTTCCAAAGTCTCATACACACAAAGTTTGAAGAAGTCAAGATTCTATCCCTACCCTCTACTCTCTACCCACTTCACTCTCATTTTCTATTCCTTCCTTTCTCCCATTGGTAACGTTTAAAAAGTAATTGTGTGTGTGTTTTACAATATGGCATATTCTGCCATTGTTATTTTGGCTTTAAAATAAGCAAATACATATCCACAGTTGAATTACACTTACTTTGATATATGCTAGCACACTATCAACACATTTCTCCTTGCCTTTTTTATTCAACAGTACATCCTGGGGGTGTTCTGTGTATCTATCGAGATATTCCTTCATTTTTATAGCTATACAGTACTCTGTAGTAGATGTACTGTAATTTATCCCTTACTCTTCTTTTAATGAACATTTAGTATTTCAACTCTTTTTCTATTACAGTAGCACAACAACGACTAGTCACCCACATTGGTCTCTCTATAGCTTTGCCAGTGTGTCCTTGGAATAGACTTCTAGAAGTAGGATCATTTGATCAAATGTGCATACATAGATTTTTATACACTGAAAACCTGAGCTTGAAGGATAGAAAACAGCTGGAGAAAGGGGTGGGGATGACAATCAGCAAGAAATGTAGAAATATATAAAATACATGATTTCAAAATACTAGAGCCTAGCCGCCACACAGTATTCCTTTTTCAGCACAGCTCAGACTCTGAGTAGAGAAAAAAACAAAAATAAAGCAGAAGATACAGAGTTGAATGACAAAATAGTCTGTTCATTCTAGTCTTAGGAAGTTGGACTTAACCTGTTAAATAGCAGGGAGTCACTGAAACTTCTTTTAGCAGGCCTCCCTAGGTAGGGTTCCCTAAAACCAGATAAGCAAGGTGACTTACTGATGCGGGTCTCCTAAGTGAAGCTTGTAAGACAGTGAAAGAAGCAGAAGATGGGACGAAGCTAAGCAAAGATAAGCATTCAGCGCACTCAGCTAAAGTTTATTCTCAGGCTGATCCCACAGAAAACTCTGTAATGTAAATGAAAACTCAGAGCCTCATTTTGGTTAGACATTGGTGACGCCAATCCAAGCATGTCTGGGCAGGATGGCCCCCAATGAGTTGAAACAATTCTCTGGAGACAGGTGAGTCCACAAACACCCAACTTTCACAGGAGTTGAAGGATGGGTCTTATGGCCCTGCTGCTGCTGAGTCACTTCAGTCGTGTCCGACACTGAGCGACCCCACAGACGGCAGCCCACCAGGCTCCCCCATCCCTGGGATTCTCCAGGCAAGAACACTGGAGTGGGTTGCCATTTCCTTCTCCAATGCGAGAAAGTAAAAAGTGAAAGTGAAGTCGCTCAGTCGTTCGTGTCTGACTCTTAGCGACCCCATGGACCGCAGCCCACCAGGCTCCTCCGTCCATGGGATTTTCCAGGCAAGAGCACTGGAGTGGGTTCATACTGCCCTACTAAAGGGTAACTGAGAAGGCATCAGCCAAGTGCACTCTACGGCATTTTGAAGGGTGAATTAGAATGGTAGGAGCCTAAAGAATTAGATAAAGATATGAAAGGTATCTTTCATATAGATAAACAAGGCTGAGCACTGAAGAAATGATGATTTCAAACTGTGGTGCTGGAGAAGACTGTTTAAAGTGCCTTGGACAGCAAGGAGATCAAATCAGTCCATCCTAAAGGAAATCAAGCCTGAATATTCACTGGACAGACTGATGCTGAAGCTGAAGCTCCAATACTTTGGCCACCTGATGCAAAGAACTGACTCACTGGAAAAGACCCTGATGCTGGGAAAGACTGAAGGCAGGAGAAGGGGGCAACAGAGAATGAGATGGTTGGATGGCAACACCACCTCAATGGACATGAGTTTAAGCAAACTCCAGACGACAGTGAAGGACAGGGAAGCCTGGCATGCTGCAGTCCATGGAGGCACAAAGAGTCAGACACGATTGAGTGACTGAACAGCAACATAAAATCTGAACTTGGATGGTGGCCAGGTAAGCAAAATAATGGTTTCCCAAAGATGCCCACATGCTAATCCTCAAAACTGTGAATATGGTACATTAGATGGCAAAAGGGGCTTTGCATGATTAAGGTTAAAAGTGAGATAAAGGTGAAATTATTCAGATTAGCTGGATGGCCCCAGACTAATCACAGGATTCCAGAAAAGCGAATAGCTTTTCCTGGATGCAGTTAGAGAGAGATGAGACGTTGCTAGTTTTAAAGATGTAGAAAAGGGATCATGTAGCAGGAATGTTGCAGCCTTTAGAAGTTGGAAAAGACAAGGTAACAGATTTTCCCTAGAACTTCAGGAAAGAATAAAGCCCTGTTACACCTAATTTTAGCCCAGGAAGACTCATGTTTACCCTTTAAACTAAAGAATTGTAGGATAATAAATTTGTGTTATTTCAATTTGTTACAACAGCAGTAGAAAATCAATACTGTGACTACGAAAAGAGAAGGGAAAGACGAATAAATAAGACCTTTATTTTTTTAAAGGTCTTAAAAATATTAGCTTCTGTTTTATTTTTTCATTTTAAGTAAAATTAATAACTCTTATAACCTTCATCAGAATTCATGAACTAAATTTAAAAGTCACAGAAAAAATAATTTCATGAAATTATAATTGAGTTAGAACATGATAGTAAAAGATCAGTATTTTATAAAAGTTAAGAAAAATAGACCTTTAGTGAACCCCCCAAAATTTTAATGGTAGATTGCAAGGAAGAATATGTATTGATTTCTATTACTATATTAAAGAAATAGGTGCTAGCTCAACACATGGTGAGCCTTTTTTTGACTACTGTTTTATACCTGCCTGAGATTCACATTTTCTTATAGAGAAAAATGCAGGACTGTGAGCTTTATGGCCAGCAGAGGGCGCCATAAGGCAGGCTCTCTCTCTCTCTCTCTCTCTCTCTCTCTCTCTCTCATCCAGAGGTTTTTTCCTAGGCAAACAAAGCATCCTGGCTTTGGTCCTGTAAGCCTGTGCGTCCTCTGTATGACCTCGTACTCCTAAATATCAGGTTTGAAAGTAAGAGCAATATTTTTGCATTGACATAATTTTTTTCAATAAAAGCTTATTTATGATAATTGTTGGCATCTTCCTCAATAAAAATGAAAAATAATAAAATTTCCATGAAGTCCTCAACAACAGGAACATTAGTAAGTAGTAAAAATGTGCAGTGTTATGCAACTTATTTAAATGGAAACTCTCCCAAGCTAGTGCTTTGAAGAGAGGTGAGAGGAGGTGGGGGATGCATCCTGAGGAGGATATTTAAATAAGTGTCAAGACTTCCACAATTTTATCCGGTGAGGTAGAAATCCATTTTCAGTTCAAAGAATAATCAGTATGTTCTTTAGCTCACCCAAGATAGGTTAACATAGAAAGCAACCAGGCTGCAAGTCAGAGAGCCCAGGGAAAAAAGGGAAGGAGAAAGTCCAAGCAATCACTCAAGCTAATTCAGGGTTCAGGCAGCCACGGCTTTGTAGAACATACTGGAGGGAGCAAATGAACCCAGAAATAGTGATAATTATGTCTTTGTACTTAGAATGAACACAAAAATTAATACAAGATAGAGATTATTAAGTTTCTACAAATTATAAGCTAAGTCACCGTTTAAGATGGAGGAGACCCACTGGGGCAAATAACAGTGATGGACAGAGAAGGACTAGAAAAGCAGGACAAAGCCAGGAGACCTCATCTGTTACTTATTCTATTTGCTATGGTGACCAAACCAGTCAATCCTCAAGGAAATCAGCCCTGAATATTCATTGGAAGGACTGACTGGGAAGTTGAAGCTTCAATACTTTGGCCACCTGATGCAAAAAGCCAACTCACTGAAAAAGCCCCTGATGTTACAGAAGATTGAAGGCAGGAGGAGAAGGGGTTGACAGACGATAAAAATGGTTAGATGACATCATCAACTCAATGGACATGAGTATGAGAATCTCTGGGAGATAGTGAAGGGCAGGGAAGCCTGGTGTGCGCAGTCCGTGGGGTCGCAAGGAGTCAGACGTGACTTGGCCACTTGAACGACAACAAGGGCACACAGTCAAGACCAAGTTTTGCACAGAGTTAGTACAGACTAAAATTTTAATGATTTAAAAATATTATGATGGTTTATCATATGTGAAATAGATCACCAGTCCGGGTTCAATCCATGAGACAGGGCACTCAGGGCTGGTGCACTGACCTGACCCTGAGTGGTGGGATGGGGAGAGAGGTGGGAGGGGGCTTCAGGATCCAGGACACATGTACACCCATGGCTGATTCATGTCAATGTATTGCAAAAACCACTACAACACTGTAAAGTAATTAGCGTCCAATTAAAATAAATTTGTTAATTAAAAAAATATTACGATTATTTATCAAAGTAAATCCATATTTAAAAGTACATTCACAAATTCATTTATTTAGAGAATCAGAAATATGCTTTGGGTACCAAACTCAAAAGGTATAGTCTTACTTGAAATAGAAGGATACTAACTTCATTGCTTTTGTAAATTATAATTATTAACTTATAGTTTATTATTGTAAGATGTCATGATTTATATGATCCCATTTTTTGTACTGTACTTTCTATCACTTTCTTTCCTCCTATACATTTAGCTACCAAGCCAAATTTCAATATGTTTTCTGATTAGAGAGATTTCTGGACCAATGTTCACCAAATATTTTTGACTATTTTGAGGTACTTCTCTTTTTATAATCTGATGTCAGATTTTTTGGAAGCCAAAATAACATACTATAAGACAGTGCAGAAGCAGATATAAAAATCCAGACATTAAAGAGATTTTCAAAAATGTAAACAATATCACTTTCTCACAGATATCTTGTTTTGGAGAACAAAGCATTTTTCATAAAAAGGTTATTTTTGTTAATGTATGTTTTATCACTGCTATTTTTAATGAATATATGTAAAGTTTTTATCAATTTTAACTTTTAACATGACAAATATTGGTAAATAAATCCTATACAAATTAAAGCTTTTAAAGTCCTCTACATAATTTTGGGGAGTGTAAAGGGGTTCTAAGATTTAAAAAATGAGAACTTCTATTTCAATGATGCCTAAATGCATAACTTCAAATCAAACCTCCGTCACGAGCAACAATTCATATAAATATGTTACATAGACAAACTAAACAATCCAAAAGAGAAATCTTGATGCTATCTCAACCTGCAAAATTTGCTGTTTCCCCAGGTTTTCCAATTTTGCTAAATGGCACCAAAATGTACCTACTTGCTCATCTCCCAAACCTAGGACTCACCATTGACTGATTTCTTCTACAACTGAACTACTAGCAACTGACACTACCATTAAAATATATTCCTAGTCACATCACTTTTCACCACCTTCACAACTATCACCCAGTGCAAGGGGAATATTCCCTTGGCATTTTGGAATTAAAAAAAAAAAATCTTAGTAAGGTTTCCAAAGGATAGTTCTATCTCATCATATAGACACAGGCAGAACCCAAACAGTTTATAGAATATTAGTTTTCATTATTAGTATAGTGATTCAGTGACTACAGTGATTCAGTTTTCTCTAACTAAATTCTAAAACTCTCAACTCAGAAGAATAGGTGATATATATTTCATACAATAACTTTCATAAAAGAATATAACTTTGAAAGTTTTAAAATGTTAGCACCCAAATAAATTAAATTTAAACACTTTATGTTTCCGAAACTCTCATTTAGACATTAGATTAAAATGTAAGTTCTATATTTTATTCTCACTAGATGGATAGTTCAACATACCTTATCGAGTTCATCTGAAATTGCAATACCTGGGAATCAAGAGAGACAAAAAAGTTTTAGAAGTAATCCTAAATAACCCAGTCTTAAAAAACAAAAGTTCTATTTGTAGAACTAGTATATTTTCCATGCTATTTTTTTCTTGTTAAGGGTACTTCAAAATAACGTGGTACTTTCTTTCTACTGATGAAAACAAATTAGGAATTTAAGACAACTATAATAGCTGCTGAAACAATGGAAATGATGCAACAAAAAATAAGTAACGGACTGCTTGTTAAATGCAGAACAAACTTGCAAAGACGACTGTAGAGAAATTGTCTTTATGTGGTAATGACAATCAAGTGCAGCTTAGCTTGTTACAACAGTGTTCTTTTCTAAGAACTGATTCAGATTCCTAGAGTGGTTAAAAAATTAAGGCAGAAAGATGGTTGAAGATCATGTATTTTAATTCCCTTATTTTCCAGATGAGGACACAGACAGGAGAACTTAAAATACTGTGTTACGTGTTCCCTGAGATCAACCGCTTTTTGGGGCCAATGGATCAAGATTCCTCCTCACAAGCTCCCCTTCTATCCACACACTCGTTAGTCCAATTTTTGTCTCTATCATTCTTCCAAAATTGTTCTAAGTTAGTAACATAAAACTTTTAGTCCTTAATTTATTTCCCTGTGATGACAGACTCTGTTAACTCCAGTCTCTTCTTGAAATGCATCCCTACGTTTTCTATTCTCCTTTGTCTCCTTCACAAAGATCTTCTTCTTTGGCGGGTGGTAGTGAGTCCTTTCCTGAAAGGCCAAGGGTACTCTTCCCCTTGCCTTGGCCCTGCAAAAAGAGTCTCTTCACTCATTTTTTTAGAAAGTTACCAGTTGATCTTAAAATTTTTTTTTCACACCTCAGACTTATGAATCCATTATTCATATAGACAGCAGTAATACTTCACCTACCTAGAATGTAGCCGAGAACTAGCAAGTAAGTCGAAAGGCCTTAATGGCCTTGTATTATCAAAATGCATGTCACACAGAACTTAAGCCTCACTCAAGAGCTAGTCCCTGCATCCTCTGACCACCGTCCATTTTAGCAGGTATCAGGAGCTTTTGCAGGGCCAAGAAATTTTACCAGTGGAAAACGAAGATGAAGAAAAAGGTTGCTATGAAGGAAGACACGTTAAAGACAAAGAATGATAAAAGTTTCTTGTGAATTCTTTCAAATAATTTTATCAACATATATAAGTACACATACAAATGCTTTATGCTGCTCTATGCATGTATAAAACAAAATTGGAGGCACACACACTATTTTGTTATCTGTTTTGTGTACAAAACATATTTTTATATTAGTAAATATTTTCTATAGCATCATTTTTAAAGAGTATAAAGTAGACCATTAAAATAAATTCCTTTAAAAAGTTTTAAAAAATAAAGTATACCATTGTATGAATGTGTCATGATTTATCCATTTTTCTTTCTCTAATAAAAGATACTTAATTTCCAACTTTTCCTATTAACACTCCCATGGCAGTAAACAATGAAAACTCAACTTGGACATGGCTATGAATATGTTTCCTATCCATTTTTTTTTTTCAACCAATTTATCCGCCACTTCAGACAGTTAGATTTTCTGAAGTACTTTCCATCCTTGATTTTTCTAAAACATTCTCTCTCGATTTTCATCTTATCTCTCTGAAAACTCTTTTTCAGTGTTCTCAGCTAGATCACTTTTCTACCTGTATCTTAAAGGTTGATGATGTATGTGCCGGGTGGGTGGGCTCTTTGTCCCTGTATACTAAAGATTCCCATATCTGTATCATGCAAAGGCTGTTTACCTCACACTCCCACAGAAATGTCTGAAGACTAGATAAATAAATGAACAAACAACTGCCACAATATCTGCTTCTGTTTTCACTCAGAGGCTGTTATCCTCTAACTCCTCAGGCTGTCTGTCGGAAGAGACTTTTGTAGGATGTTCATGATTGATGCACTCAAAAAGTTCTTTGTTGTTGTTGTTGTTTTTCTCAATTGATTCCGGACAGCTATTATCAGTCACAGAGCATAAAATATCAGCCCTTTGTTCTCCCAACAGCTGGACGTTTTCCCTGGAAAAGCTCCAGCCAGTGTTTCACCTGAACTGCAAACTGCAGATTGATGTCTAAATGGACTAAAGATACCCGTCCTATCACTGCCTCCCTTCAGACAGATTAGACTCAGAAAAGCTTTGGGCTCACTCGTTGTTGGCTAATCCTTTAATAGATTTCTGTCTTGTTCAGTCGCTAAGTCATGTCTGACTCTTTGTGACCCCATGAACTGCAGCATGCCAGGCTTCCCTGCCCTTCACTATCTCCCAGAGTTTGCTCAAACTTATATCCACTCAGTAAGTGATGCCATCCAACCATCTCATCCTCTGCCATCCTGCCTTCTCCTCCCGCCCTCAATCTTTCCCAGCATCAGGGTCTTTTCCAATGAGTCAGCTCTTCGCATCGGGTGGCCAAAGTGTTGGAGCTTCAGCTTCAGCATCAGTCCTTCCAGTGAATATTCAGGGTTGATTTCCTTTAGGATTGACTGGTTTGATCTCCTTGCAGTCCAAGGGACACTCAAGCGTCTTTTCCAGAACCATAATTTGAAAGCATCAATTCTTACGACTGAGTTATGTACTAATCACTGTACTATATGCTGGGGAGTCCAAGTCCTGGGTTCCCCTGCCTCCCCACAGTGCAGAGTCCAGCGATCTCTGAAAGTAGATCACAGCATGTAAGTGTGCACAGAGAAAAGCATGGAATCACAGAAAGAGGGGGACAAAACCCAGTCCCAAGAAAGACAGCAGCAATAAATCATCAAGGGCATTTGAGCTGAGACTGAAGAGAGGAGTAGAAATTAGCCTGGGGCAAGTAGGAGAGAGATGTCAGGGCACAGGAGCAGCATAAGCAAATATGAGAAATGGAAGAACATCAGTGAGTGTGAAAAATTCCCCTGTTACTGGTGCATAAGTGGCCTGATGATAAGTCATGAGAGATGATACCGGACATATGACTAAGGGTCAGAGCATGGAGAACCTTCTATGAGTTTTTGTGTTTTTTTTTTTTTTTTCATAAAGATTTTTTTGATGTGGACCATATTTAAAGGTTTTATTGAATTTGTTACAACATTGCTTCTGTTTCACGTTTTGGTTTTATGGCCACAAGGCAAGTAAGATCTTAACTCCCTGATCAGGGATTGAATTCGCATCCTCTGCATTAGAAGGTGAAGTCTTAACCACTGGACCACCAGAGAAGTTTCTATGAGGTTTTAAGGAGCCACTGAATGTCTGTAACAAGTGGTGTCAGGTTTTCACTGTAAATCCAGCCCATTACAGTAAGGGCTGTTTGGAGGAACAGAGAAACAAGAGTGTGGACAGGACTGGTTATTCATGCCTCAGACTATTTCCAATTCTCCTGGCCTCACAAGTTGGACTACACTCCCCAGCCTCCTTTGCAGTCAGTTGTAGAATGTAGGTGATGTCATTTGTGCACTTCCACTTCGAAATATTAGAAATCACCCTGTAATCCTCTTTTGTCTCTGTCTGCGTGCAGGCCCCTTGGATCAGGTGCTAAAGATGGGAGAATAACAGGGTAGAAGAGTCTGTATTCCTGTCACACTCTGTTGTTGTTGTTCAGTTGCAAGTTGTGGCCAACTCTTTGCAACCCCATGGACTGCAGCATGCCAGGCTTCCCTGTCCCTCACCATCTCAATGAGTTTGCTCAAGTTCATGTCCATTGAATCTGTGATGGCATCCAATCATCTTATCCTGTCAACCCCTTCACCTCCTGCCTTCAATCCTTCCCAGTATCAGGGTTTTTTCCAATAAGTCAGCTGTTTGCATGAGGAGGCCAAAGTATTGAAGTTTCAGCTTCTGCTTCAGCGTCAGTCCTTCCAAAGAGTATTTAGGGTTGATTTCCTTTAGGATTGACTGGTTTGATCTCCTTGCTTTCCAAGGGACTCTCAAGAGTCTTCTCCAGCACCAGGCACACTCTATGCAATGACTAAAGACTTATATGGCATTAAGCCACAGAGATGCTGGCCATGAGACTCCCCTAACATAAAGTTATGGCAAGCCCTTCAGCCACAGGCTCAACTCAGATAAGGACTACACTTGTTCTTTTCCTGTCATGGAGCAGGAATGAAATGAAATAAAAATGGAACATGTAAATGGATAAACCAATGGTCTGGTCAGTGATGTTGAGTGTGAATTACACGGTACTAATGGGGGCAGAGAAGAGAATCACACCCAAGAGAAAGTGTGTGCGTGCTAAGTCGATTCAGTTGTGTCCAACTATGTGTGACCCCGTGGACTGTAGCCTGCCAGGCTCCTCTGTCCATTGGATTTTCCAGGCAAGAATACTGGAATGGGTTGCCATTTCCTTCTCCAGGGGATCTTCCCAACCCAGGGATCGAACCCACGTCTCTTATGTCTCCCGCACTTATGAACATGCACAGCAGGCGGGTTCTTTACCACTAGCGCCACCTGGGATGCCCCCCAAGAGAGCGGGGAAATCTCAAGACTTGGGAATTAATTATGAAACAGTTAGGGAGAGGGATTTCCCTCGTGGCCCAGTGGTTAAGAATCTGCCCAAGAATGCAGGGGACATGAATTCAATCCCTGGTCCAGGAAGATCCCACATGCCGCAGAGCAATAAGCCCCTAAGCAGGAAATACTGAGCCCATGTGCCTATAGCCTGCAACATTGAGAAATCCACTCACAGCAATGAACAGTGGCCCCCGCTCCCCAAAACTCAAAAAAGCCTGTGCATAGCAACAAAGACCCAGTGCAGCCAAAAATAAATAGATAATAAACATTTTAAAAACACTCTGCCTTCTAATGCATGGGGTGCAGGTTAGATCCCTGGTTGAAGAATTAAAATCCTAGGTGCCTCATGGCCAAAAAAACAAAACATAAACTAGAAGCAATACTGTAACCAACTCAAAGACTTTAAAAATGGCTCACATCAAAAAATCTTAAAAAAAAAAAAGTTATAAAGATGAGTCCAGTTTGGCTGAACCAGTAGGTAGATGTCACCAGCTAACACAAAGAAAGTGAAAAAAAGCAATGGTAAAAAAGGAAGTATGATCTACTTAGATAAATTGAGTTTAAGACGGCAGTAGGATAGCCACCACATTGTATAAAATCATAAACAATCTGGATAGGAAATACACTCATTTGAATTAGCTGTGTAAGGGTGATAATTAAGTCTGTCAGGGAGGATAAGCCCAGACACAGAGCAGCAGGAAAGAAAGAGGTATATTAGAATGAAACCTACAAGAAATGATGTGTAGGGCACCCAAAGATCATCAAATGAAGGCCAGGTTCCAGAAACTAAAACATCAAGGGTTTGAAGACAGACAGAGTCATCAATGGTGTTAAAACGAGCAAAGCAATCTTTGCAAATGAGAAAGAGTGTTCACTGAGTTTGACAATTTGTATTCAACTGGTGGTGACCAGAGTGAGAAAAGTCTGAGCAGAATGACAGGTCCAATAATATAACTATACTGAGGAGAGAGAGGAACCCGAGCAGGCAGAGAAGATGTGCGTTAGCTATTCTTTTTGAAAACTTGGATGAAAGAGGAAGAAGGAATTCTGATGCTGTCTGAGGGAACTCAACCTCAAGAGAAGGTTGTGTGTGTTTGTTTTAATGGCAGTTAGAACGGTGGTGTTCATCAGGGGAGCTACTCATCAGATGGCTAACAAACATTTGAAATGTGGCTTGTCCATGCTGAGGAGTGCTGTAGAATAAAATTCACAAGACTTTTGAAGACTCAGTATGAAAGAAAAGCAATATAAAACACCTCAATAATAATTTTTAGATGGAATATAAATTAAATGATAACAATTTAGATATAGTAGGTTAATACATTTCTGTTTTGCAGGGCTCAGCTGAAGTATGTTATTGACTGTCAGGGATAAATAGTAATAACAATAATAATATCTGTGGCAGGCAGAAATCAGGACGGCTCCCAAGATACACTCCTGTGCAGTCTTTTCTTTTTGAGTCTGCATGGTGGAACCACTGAAGATGAAAGGGTATCTCTCTCTTGATTTGGTTACTAAACAGCAGACTGAGGAAATCCGAAGTAAATCCTGGTGGTCCTGACCTAATCAGATGAGCCTTTTTAAAGAAGGCAAAGTTTCAGAGAGATACTCCCCAGTGGCCTCAAGGAAGAAACAGCTCATTGTTGTTGTGAGAGGAGGAGAGCTCAAGGCAAGACCTGGGAATGAGCTAAGAACACTCCCGGCCAACAGCCAATGAGAAAGAAAGGGGACTCAGTGTTGCAAGAGCAAGCACTGAATTTGACCAACAATGTGTATGAGCTTAGAAGACCCAGGAGACCCCAGCCCCCACCAGCACCTAAATTTCAGCTTGCCCAGACCCTGAGCAGAGGACCCAACTAACCTTCACTCAAACTCCCGAAACACAAAAATAGTAAGATAATAAATTTGTACTTTTTAAAGCTACTAAGTTTCTGGCAATTTGTTATACAGTAATAGAAATGGAATGCTATATCTAACGTTCGTGCTGTGTGTGATGTGCTTAATCAGTCAGTCATGTCTGACTCTTTGCGACCCCATGGACCGTAGCCCACCAGGCTCCTCTGTCCATGGAATTCTCCAGGCAAGAGGACTGGAGTGGGCTGTCGTGCTCTCCTCCAGGGGATCTTCCTGACCCAGGGATCGAACCCAGGTCTCCCACATTGCAGGCAGATTCTTTACTGGCTGGGCCACCAGCGAAGCCCAAGAATACTGGAGTGGGTAGCTTATCCCTTCTCCAAGGGAATCTTCCTGACCCAGGAATCAAACCAGGGTCTCCTGCACTGTAGGCGAATTCTTTACCAGCTTAGCTATCAGGAACGCCCCCTATATAATGTTTAATTGGCAGTTATATCTGAAGTTTAATTGGCAGTTATTTCATATCAGGCATGATATTAAACACTTTAGACACAACATCTCATGTGATTGTCATAAAACCTTCAGAAATAGTACCATGATTATTCCAACTTTACAGTGAAGGTGACATAAACACAGAAAGGTTTATTCCCAAGGTCATGAAACTAATATTTGGTAATATTCCAGGCCACTCAAACTATTCTAACATATCTACCTTGAGGTAAGGAACACAGCATGAAGAAGGTCACAGGTCATGTTTGACTTTAAGATAAAGCATTACGCTGAGAGGTTTGCAAAAAGCCAGAAAAAGAGCATGATACAGATGCTACTGATACACAATTCCTATCTGCAAACTGGAAAGAATTTCAAATCTTTCCTGTTTTTATTTGAAAGAGTGAGAGAGGGAGAAGGAAGGAGGGGGTTGCATTTAAGTCTGTATAAGCTGACAGCTGTAGAGATGAGATAATTCTACCATTTTGAGGGATATAAATGATTTTTTGCTGTCAATCTCTACTAATAACAAATACTTTAAATAATGTATTATCTTTTAGGAAGTAAAACTAGGATAAAGCAAAGACCAGCCTTACCAGAGAGAATTCTATCAGAGACTGTATGAAAATTAGGCACTCACTAAAAACCTCCAACCTTTCCATGGTACAGGAAAACAGTCCACAATAATAAGACAAGGAACATTCCTTTTGACCGTAATTGGAGGAAAGATTCCATTCCCTGTCTTCCTATTAAATAAAACAATGGTTAATAAAGTCACCACTATTTTAGAGAAAGAGTTACCAAGTGAAAGTCTATTATAAAAGTCAAACAAGATCAAACAGGAATGAATTGACATCTAGCTTCAGGAAGATGGATGAACAGTTTGAGATTTTAGTTCAATTCTGGGCAGCGAGATCACTAAATAAACATTGTGCTCAGGCGTGTTCCCTCATGTCCAACTCTGCAGCCCCTCAAACTGTAACCCACCAGGCTCCTCAGGCCATGGACTTTCCCAGGCAAGAACACTGGAGTGAGTTGTCATTTCCTTCCCCAAGGGATCTTCCTGACCTGGGGATCAAACCCACAACTCCTCATCATCTCCACTCAGGCATACTCTTTACTGCTGAGCCACCGGGGATATTCCTACGAAATTACAATGATCATCTCAGGTGAACTGGTAACCAAGTAGTTAGACACATGTTGGACACAAGACAAGAAGTCAATATTAAATCTCAGACAGCAAAAATCACAGAAACTCAAGACATCCAAGAAAGTAGCCTTTTGTTCCAAAAGAGACTCAGAAACTTACCGAGAGAAATAAGCAACCTCTCCCTGTGTGACCAACTGCTCCCTTACCCCACATAAACATCACCATTACTGCCACAAAAAACAGAGCCCCTTTAAAATGATCAAGTGACACCAAAGCATATACACACACACATATACACATAGAGACCCACACTAAAGCCTCTGACATATTAATAGGTAAGGTTCTTTTCATGAACATAATAATTAGCTGAAAACTCATTTTATCATTATTCGGTCCAAAAGTAAACCTAGCCAAAAGCAGGATTTTCTTGAATCTCAACCAAAGAGTTCCTACTAATGGCAAAATTATGAGAATCTATCAGAAGCCAAGTTAACATTGAGACAGGCTAACTACACAAAGGTTAAATAAAAAATCTAGTGGCTCTGGTGAATTATAAATTAAAAAGTAT
Organism: Muntiacus reevesi; assembly: GCF_963930625.1. NCBI lineage: Eukaryota > Metazoa > Chordata > Mammalia > Artiodactyla > Cervidae > Muntiacus > Muntiacus reevesi. Next base: position 46,489,693 of record NC_089260.1, read on the forward strand.
GAAAAAGCTAAATCTCTCTATAAAAAAACATAAAACAATAAAATATAGTATATAAATATATAATTATAGTATAGCATAATATATAAACACATAGATATTTATATAAACAATTTTTACAAAATATAATAAGGGAAATTTTTAACTTGGAAAAACTATCAAGAAACTAGTAACACTGCTATTTTAAAAAATAGACTGGTCCTAAAACATAATCTACTAGAATTTACTAGTATTCTATTTTAATATGAGTCTTCAATATGCTATCAGACCAAAAGAAAATTTTAGTGAGACTATAGCATTAATATGTTTCCAGAGATGCCTAATTTTTAAAACTGAAAGATATTTAAGAACCAGAGAAAGACAGAAATACTTTGAACTCACTACAAAAACTGCAAAGTATATACATATATATATTTACATATAAATATATATTTTATGTATATACTATACTATATATATAGAATGCATTGATCAAATCAAATATTTGTCTACCTGAAATATATCATTTTAAACATTCCCACCCATCAGAAGAAGGAGATAGAACCATGTCTTCCTGATCTGAAGATGAGAGGACCAAGGCTCATACAGGTTTAATGATAGGTTTAATGATTTATCTAAGGTTATTAACCTCATAGGTGGCAAAACTGCTAACTCAGGCCCTTGGATTACAGATCACTGCTTTTACAAAAAGGTATATAGCTAGGTTCTGAGAGGATTCTAAGAAGAACCTGGCCCAGTCACTATTAAGAAGTTTAGAGACATCAGAAACTCAAGGAAGCAACGGGTTTGTGCATGAACTGGGATGACACACACAGGGTTCAGAAGAGAAGAATGAATAAGACACCATTAGTGTACAGGTGGCCTGGGTAATGAACAGAGGCCTTGGAGGGAGACGGGAGTCAAACAGCCATTGTGGGGAGGGGTCTACAGCTCTTTCTACTCTATATAATCAGTCTTCCCATGAATCCATGTAACACACATGATCGGTCCTCATATCCAATCTCATGCTCGAGAACTCTGCAGCCTCTCATGGAATTATAATGAGGATGTTGGAAGTAGGTTATTGGTAATGGTAATGAATGTTTCTACTTTAATATTGGTTAGGAATTCCAATTACAATCAAGTAAATGAACTTACTTCGAGAGAGATTCTCAAGGGCTTTTCCCAGTTTCTTGCTCTCTTGAAGGATGTGGTTCAATTCATCAAAATCACGGCTTTCTGGTTTAGTCCGCCAGTTCCACTTAGGATGATCTACTGACCTTGGCACTATGTTTAAAAAAAACGATTACTTCATAAGCATGCTACAGAATGATAAAAACTTACTATTCATCATTATGTGAAAGATTGTCTCAAGATCAGTGTACAGAATAAAAATGGTTTTTGGAAATAGTTCTCTTGTAAGCAAACAGAAGGGAAGTTATGAAGCTGGATTTTAAGAAATGATTTAACTAAACAAGTAAAGGAAGTGTGACAATGTTTATAGAAAAAAGAAATTTCAAGCACTGATTTAACACTAGTAATTCATATAAATTAAGGAAAAAACACAAGCAAAGTGTATGTTATATTATGTTTCAGCAGCTTAAAAATAACTGCTACCTTTTTCATGAGCAATTTGTTAAATATTTTTAAGACATTCTTTCTGTCTTCTGATAAAACAAGACTGAATACTTATATTTACCTTCACTTTCCCTCAAGTTCTCACTAAAATTATATTATGGTGCTTTTCTTTTGTCAAAGAATTGGCTAAACAAAGAGAGAAGACAATACATTTTTAAAGGAAGATGCAAAATGAACTGATAAGTGATAAGTGGATTTAACAAGGTAGAGAAAACTGAAATCTAGACCTTGAAGATAGAGATACCAAAAAAGTAAACATTTCATACCATTTAAACATTAACGTATCAATCAAGGAGGACCAAGGCCAAAATGATAAGAATAGAAAAACATAATTGCCTTCCAGATTAGAAGGATCCATTAAATGTCCAGTATAATGCAAGGCTGTGCTGTGTTTAGTCACTCGGTTGTGTCCGACTCTTTGTGACCCCATGGACTGTGACCCTCCAGGCCATGAAATTCTCTAGGCAAGAATACTAAAGTGGGTAACCTTTACCTTCTCCCAGGGATCGTCCCAACCCAGCGATCCAACAGAGGTCTCCCACATTGCAGGCAGATTCTTTACCAGCTGAGCCACAAGGGAAGCCCAAGAATACTGGAGTGGGTAGCCTATCTCTTTTCCAGGGGATCTTCCCGACCCAGGAATTGAACCATTGTCTCCTGAATTGCAGGTGGACTCTTTACCAGCTGAGCTACCAGGGAAGCCCATAATTCAAGGCACATTATCACAAAATTTTACAACTGTGGTAATAAAGAAAACACCTTTAAAAGCTTTCAGAGACAAAAATAGCAAATCAAACTATCATCTGATTTCTCAGCAGCAATGCTTGGCCCCAGAAGACACAGGAGAAGTTCCTTCAAAATTTTAACTGAAGATTACTTCTAACTTAGAATTTTATTTATTTATTTTTTTAATTTAGAATTTTACACCCAACTAAAATGGGCTTCCCTAGTGGCTCAGAGGGTAAAGCATCTGCCCGCAATGTGGGAAACCTGGATTCGATCCCTGAGTCAGAAAGATCCCCTGGAGAAGGAAATAGCAACCCACTCCAGTATTCTTGCCTGGAGAATTCCATGGACGGAGGAGCCTGGTAGGATACAGTCCACAGGGTCACAAAGAGTTGGACACAACTGAGCGATTTCACTTCACACTTTACTTTAAGGGTCAGTCGGGTTTCCCAGGTGGTGCCAGGGGTAAAGAACCCAGCTGGCAATGCAGGAGACATAGAAGATGAGAGTTCGATCCCTGGGTCAGGAAATCCCCTGGAGGAGGGCATGGCAACCCACTCTGGTATTCTTGCCTGGAGAATCCCATGGACAGAGGAGCCTGGTGGGCTACAGTCCATAAGACCGCAAAGAGTCAGACACGACTGAAGCGACTTAGCACACAGCACAAGGAGTCAGTCAAGATACTTGAGAGGACTCAAAAAATGTACCTGGCAAGCACTCTTTTTCAGAAAGCTCCTAGTGGAAGTCCTCCACCAAAATAAGTAAGTAAACCCCAAATTGGAGAGAGTTGAGATTCAGGAAACAGATAATCCCCCATAAGAAGAAAGAAAACATAAGCCTCGGGATGACAGGTAAAGGATGGTCTCAGCAGACAGCTGAGGAAAAGAATGGAAACCAAGGAGTTAAGACTGGAGCAAGAGGACAAATGACTATTGGAGAGAAGTTTCTAAGACTTTTTAAATGGAATAAAGTATAAAATATAAATTAAAGTAAGATAGAAGAATGCAATATGTTTTAGTTATTGACAGTTTTAATATTTTAAGGCACGTTTTGGTGAAGCATTAGTGATGGGTACAGAGAAAGCAAAGCAAGCAGAAAACAAGCCAATTGTTGATTCTAGAAACAAAATAAAAGTTGGCTTTCTTATGATTCTACTATGAAAAAGACTAACACAATCATAAAAATATCAGTGCAGAGTATACATCAACCAACATTTGAAATATCTGCCTGCCTGTACTGTGAGAATGTGATGGGCCTTGGGAATAAAGCACAATGTCTTAAAGAGAGGTCAAGAGATGATGCTTCAAATTTAAAAGCTAAAAGAGAACTATGCAAGTATCTTCTATGTTTAGATATATAGATCTGCATACCAAAAGAAACATCTAAGAGTTAAAAGTGGGTCCACAATAGAAGCAGAACAAGAAGAGAAGAAGGACACTTGCCTTATGGTATTAATTTGCTCTTTATACCATATATGTCTATGTTTGATAAAATAAAATAATTTAAAAATATTTACATGGTAAGGTTATAGGAAAAATACTCTCAACCTACTGAAAAATTTCTTCAGCCACTTTTTAAGAAGTAATTCAGAAATATTTATTTAACAGAACATATACTGACCCTCTGACTCAGCAATATTATTTCTGATAAATTATAATACATAAATGAAAACACTCATAGTTATGTATATATGTAAAAAGAGGTTTATTTTATCAGAAAGTGCATGATGATTGTTTATTTCACCAAAGAGTTTGTGGTTGTAAAACTCTGTAAATAATCTATAAAACTAAATGCACTTCACAGGGGAATAAATAAATTATGGCATATTCACACATATGGTACAGGTATGTATTTATGAAAATATATAACATAGATCTAAGTTCATTTGCATGGAGATATATCCATAACACATTTTAAAACAATAAAAACAAGTTGCTTAGGAATGTGTACAGTTTAAAGCCAGTTTCATAAAGCAAATCAACTCCCACGTATTTTATGTTAGTTTATACAAAGAAAGGGATGCAAAAGAATGTAAATCATTTCAAAGGATGTGAAAAGATAACAAACTATTTCCGGGGGAGTAGCATATGAAATGACTGACGGGAGAGAATCTATCTTTCTACATGTTTGTATTTTTTTTTCATTGTCATTATAAGCAATATTTAAAGATTTATTTAAATTAAAGAAGTAATTACTTCTATAACTTAAATACACCTAAACTAAAAACATGCATCTGTCTCCTCTGTGTTTCTTTGTTTAAGGGACTCTGGGATGGAGATGTCAGCTAACATCAGTACCCCAGTTTTCAAGCAGTGGAGCGGGGAAGCAGCGATCGTGATCAATGGTTCTAGAAAAGACCTTAAAGCATACACCTATTACCCCACAGGTAATAGCCCAGGAGTTCCCAGGGGACAAGCTCAGGCACAGGGAAGAGAAACTCAGAAGAGGAGGCAGAGAAAACTGTACTTGTACCAGATCCTTCACAACACTTACTGGTACTTTTGTTAGCCCTTTTAAAAGTAATTTCTCTAATCTGCATCATTATATTATCTAACTTTTTTTAAAATTACCATATCGTATCAAGATATCTTCAAATAAAAAAATAAGAACATAGTCTTTTTTTAAAAAAATCAGTCCCAATCAACCTCCCCAGATAATCATGAGCCATGCCCCGCTGCCCACCCCAGCAGACTTTACAGAACACCACTTGAATGCCTTCATGGGTAAACTCAGATGAGACCAGCAGAACTACGCAGCCAATTTGCAGAACCCTGAGAAACTATAATTTGTTGTTTACAGCCATGGAATTTGGGGGAGGTTATATGTAGGAATATAGAGAAATGATATGACATCCAAGTTCTTTCCCTCAGGAACTTTCAAGAGAAACTAAGACAAATTTCTTTCTATATTTCTGTAGCTTGTGACAATGTGCTACATATGTGATATTCAATTTATCATGGAATCCAAATCTAGGACAAGGAAGGCCACAGGATAATCATGGTCTAATCAACTACACTGGATGATTTCGGAAGACGTTTTGATAACTAACAGAAGGTGATTTGGGAGTCATCAGCCCAGTTTACAGACTCCAGGTGAGACTCTCTAAAGGTTTCTAATAAATTAAAAACCTTGCTTAGGTAATACTTAGTATTAAAACTCAGGGCTACAGTTTATATGGTCTAAAAAATGTCCTCAGGAGAAATGGATAACAATAGAATGGTATAAACAACAGAACATTAATATGATCCATACAAGGTGAAACAATCTGAGATTAGGGACAGCCTGTAATATCGAGATAAAACACATTCCCAGATCACAGCACGAACCCATCCACAGCACCATATAAATGGTCATGCTCCATTCATTCATAAAGAGGTCACTACTTCACAAACAGCCTACTGTATACTGAGCAGAGCCTATTTTGAACAACATTAATCAAATCAGAATTAATTTAATCCTGATATCTCCACCAATAGTTTCCATCTGTGGGTCAAATAATAAACTTACTATTCCCTCCAAATGACTTTTAATATATTATTTATCCATTTCTTTTGAACCAAAATAATTTCAATTATTTAGATCTTTTAACTCTGTTTTCTAAAAATTTAATAAATGCTAGTATTCTTTCCTGAAACTTCCTCCCAAGTACTTTACCTTCATTTATAATATGTCAGATTTCCCAGTAGTATAGTTATGATATACCTAAAGTTGATTATAGTGAATTTATTATTTCATGTCTCTTGCTTCTGCATTTCCACACTATGATATTTCAGACATTGCATTGCCACATATATTCTCGTATATCTATGCAATTTATGTTTTCCATACACATGTACAGTCTTTTCATTTTTTTCTTAAAATTTTAACAAATATACAGCTATTCCTCTTTTCATCAGCTCAGTTCAGTTCAGTTGCTCAGTCATGTCCGACTCTTTGTGACTCCATGAATAGCAGCACACCAGGCCTCCCTGTCCATCACCAACTCCCAGAGTCTACTCAAACTCATGTCCATCGAGTCGGTGATGCCATCCAGCCATCTCATCCTCTGTCATCCCCTTCTCCTCCTGCCCCCAATCCCTCCCAGCATCACAGTCTTTTCCAATGAGTCAACTCTTCGCACAAGGTGGCCAAAGTACTGGAATTTCAGCTTCAGCATCAGTTCTTCCAATGAACACCCAGGACTGATCTCCTTTAGGATGGACTAGTTGGATCTCCTTGCAGCACCATAGCTCAAAAGTTGGCGCTCAGCTTTCTTCACAGTCCAACTATCACATCCATACATGACCACTGGAAAAACCATAGCCTTGACTAGACGGATCTTTGTTGGCAAGGTAATGTCTCTGCTTTTTAATATGCTGTCTAGGTTGGTCATAACTTTCCTTCCAAGGAGTAAGCGTCTTTTAATTTCATGGCTGAAATCACCATCTGCAGTGATCTTGGAGTCCAAAAAAATAAAGTCTGACACAGTTTCCTCTGTTTCCCCATCTATTTCCCATGAAGTGATGGAACCAGATGCCATGATCTTCGTTTTCTGAGTCTTGAGCTTTAAGCCAACTTTTTCACTCTCCTCTTTCACTTTCATCAGGAGGCTCTTTAGTTCATCTCCACTTTCTGCCATAAGGGTGGTGTCATCTGCATATCTGAGGTTATTGATATTTCTCCTGGCAATTTTGATTCTAGCTTGTGCTTTTTCCAACCCAGCGTTTCTCATGATGCACTCTGCATATAAGTTAAATAAGCAGGGTGACAATATACAGCCTTGACGTACTCCTTTTCCTATTTGGAACCAGTCTGTTGTTCCATGTCCAGTTCTAACTTTTGCTTCCTGACCTGCATATAGGTTTCTCAAGAGGCAGGTCAAGTGGTCTGGTATTCCCATCTTTTCCAGAATTTTCTACAGTTCATTGTGATCCACACAGTCAAACGCTTTGGCATAGTCAATAAAGCAGAAATAGATGTTTTTCTGGAACTCTCTTGCTTTTTCGATGATCCAGCGGATGTTGGCAATTTGATCTCTGGTTCCTCTGCCTTTTCTAAAACCAGCTTGAACATCTGGAAGTTCATGGTTCAGTATTGTTGAAGACTGGCTTGTAGAATTTTGAGCATTACTTTACTAGCGTGTGAGATGAGTGCAATCGTTCGATAGTTTGAGCATTCTTTGGCATTGCCTTTCTTTGGGACTGGAATGAAAACTGACCTTTTCCAGCCCTGTGGCCACTGCTGAGTTTTCCAAATTTGCTGGCATATTGAATGCAGTACTTTCACAGCATCATCTTTTAGGATTTGAAATAGCTCAACTGGAATTCCATCACCTCCAGTAGCTTTGTTCGTAGTGATGCTTTCTAAGGCCGACTTGACTTCATATTCCAGGCTGTCTGGCTCTAGATGAGTGGTCACACCATCGTGATTATCTGGGTCATGAAGATCTTTTTTGTACAGTTCTTCTGTGTATTCTTGCCACCTCTTCTTAATATCTGTTAGGTCCATAGCATTTCTGTCCTTTATCAAACCCATCTTTGAGTGAAATGTTCCCTTGGTATCTCTAATTTTCTTGAAGAGATCTCTAGTCTTTCCCATTCTGTTGATTTCCTCTATTTCTTTGCATTGATCGCTGAGGAAGGCTTTCTTATATCTCCTTGCTATTCTTTGGAACTCTGCATTCAAATGGGAATATGTTTCTTTTTCTCCTTTGCTTTTCACTTCTCTTCTTTTCACAGCTATTTGTAAGGCCTCTTTGCATATGCTGTGCTAAATGAAACATTGAAAAAATGAGAAATCTCTGCCAAATACAAAAGCATAAATAAAAATACTGAGAACTGGTTCTAGTTTTTGTTTTTAACTGAAGTTAATGTACTTACCTCAATTTTCTCATCTGGATCACAAATTTGAAATGGCTATAAAAGAATCAGTATACACTATCATGTATAGGGAACTGATAGACAAATGTTTTTCTGGACCCTTCTGCCAGGACTCTACTGACCATCCTCAACCATTCTATTAGAACCACCACTACACCTGGTAAATAGTAAAAATGCTTCAACCACATAGGAAAAACTTCAGTGAACTCTCTTTGTCATATTTTCCTTTAGTTGTGACAATTCGCAATTGAAAATTACAATCATAATATTACCTTGCAGGTCTTTGTAGCTATACTAGCTTGCATTGTGTAATGTGCTCTTTTTTTGTTATCTGAAAATCCACAGCTTCTAAACTGTTATCTCATGAGACCAGGACATATTTTGTACTAATCTATCCTTAAATTCTCTTCATTTACTCATTTATACTCTCATTTGTATAGCACCAAATGCCATCCTAGGTTCTAGGAGTAAACCAGTGTGAATAAATGTAACAAAATTCCCTGTACTCATGGAGATGACATTCTATTCGAGTTCAGTCTATCACATAGGGTAACTGGTTATTTTGTTCCTTACAAAACTGGCCTAATTAATATACAGTATATATTTTTAAAGAAGTTTTAGCAATAAATATCTTTTGTAATGAATGTTAATGATATTTATTTCATATGAAAGTTAATAACTGTTAATATGGTCTTTTTTCCTTTTATTATTGTCTTTGTTCTTTTAACAACAGTTACTTAGAAAACTTTTTATACTTATTACACAAATATTTCTGTCAAATAATACTTCAGCTAAAAAAAATCCTTTTATTTTGAAAGTCTCTTTATTAGTTTTGTTTTAAAGTAAGAATTGTTGTAAAATTTTATCAAATACATTCAAGGATTATTTGAGATGTCAAATAACTTTTGTTACTTTATCAATTTGTATATTGTACCAACATACACATAACGGTAGTCGCAAAAGGAGAAGAAAGAACATTTGAAGAAATAATGCTTGAAAGATATTCCATGAAAACATTAATGAAAAAGAGTAGGGGTGGCTATGCTAATATCAGACAAAATAGACTTTACGACAAAACTTGTTAAAGAAGAGGACAAAGAATATTACATATTGGTAAAATGGTCAACCAACCAAGAGAGATTTAACAATTATTTAACATATACAAATCTAACAGCAGAGCCCCCAAATACAAGAATCAAACACTGATATAACTGAGGGTATAGAATTCTACAATAATAGCTGGAAACTCTAATACTTCTGTGTCAATAGTGGATAGAAAAAATCTAAACAAATCAATAAGAAAACAGAGCACTTGAACAACACTATAAATCAATTAGGCCTAATAGACATATAAGCAAGTAAGTAAGTAAGTTAGCCGCTCATTCGTGCCCGACTCTTTGCGACCCCATGTACTGCAGTCCACCAGGCTCCTCTGTCCATGAGATTTTCCAGGCAAGGATACATATAGAGAACAATATAAAGACTAATAGTCATATGTATTTTTCTTCCAAGTGCATATGGAACAATCTCTAGTATAAACCATATATATGTCAGGTCACAAAATAAGTCAAAATGTATAGACTACAGTAAAGGTGGTTTCTCAGACGGGAATTTGCAATTGTAAAGCCCACATTAAAAAGCAAGAAACATCTTATATCAATAACTGACTTTTATACTTTAAAGAAGTAGAAAAGAATAGAGAACTAAACTAAACCTAGCAGAATGACATAAAAAATAAATATTAAAACAGAGATACGTGAAATAGAGGATTCAAATGTAACAGAAATAAATCAACAAAACCAAAAGTTGACTCTTAAGAAAGAGCTTAAAAATTAATAAACCTTTAGCTAGATTCACTAAGAAAAAAGGGAGAAGACTCAAATTACTAAAATCACAAATGTAACCAAGACATTACTATAGACTTTTCAGAACTATTTTTAAAAAGAATTAGAATGCTATGAATATTGAATGCCAATAAGCTACACAACCTAGATGAAATGGAAAAATTCCTAGAAACAAACTGCCAAAAGCTACTCAAGAATAAACAAAAAATTTATAATAAAACATGGAATGAATAATCAAAAACCTCACAACAAAATCAAGCAGAAGACAAGGTGGCTTTATTGGTGAATTCTACCAAACATTTAAAGAACTGACATAAATTCTTCTCAAACACTTCCAAAAAAATGTAAAAGGAGGGAAAGCATCTAAACTCATTCTGTAAAGCCAGCATTTCCCTGACACAGAAGACAAAGATATAATAATAAAACAATACAGCAGCATCTCTTCTGAAAATAGAGGCAAAAATGCTCAACAAAACAGAAACATATCAAATTCAGCAGCATAATAAAAGGATTATGGAAACACAAAATAGTCAAAGCAATCTTGACAAGGGAAAATGGAGCTGGAGGAATCACGCCCCTGGACTTCAGATTATACACTGAAGCTGTAGTAATCAATAGTAAGGTACCGGCACAAAAATGGAAATATACATCAATGGAACAAGATAGAAAGCCCAGAAGTAAACCTATGATCAATTAATTTACAACAAAGTAGGTAAGAGTACATTATACAATGAGGAAAAGATAGTCTCTTCAATTAGTGGTGCTGGAAAAACCAGAGAGCTCCGTGTAAAAGAATGAAATTAGAACATTCTCTAACACAAAAACAAATTCAAAATGGATTAAATACCTAAATATAAGGCCAGATACTATAAAACTCTTAGAGGAAAACAGACAGAACACTCTTTTACATAAATTGCAGCAGTATCTTTTTGGATGCATCTCCTATTCTAATGAAAATAAAAACAAAAATTTCTAAATGGGACCTAATTCAACTTAAAAGGTTTTGCACAGCAAAAGAAACCATAAAAAATGAAACAAGAACCCACAGAATGGGAGAAAATATTTGCAAATGAAGCAACTGACAAGGGATTAATCTCCAAACTACACAAACACATAACACAAACTACACAAACACATAACAATATCAAACAAACAAACAACTCAATCAAAAAATGGGCAGAAGGTCTAAGGAAGACATACAGATGGCCAAAAAAGCATATGAAAAGATGTTCAACATTGCTAATTATTAAAGATATGCAAATTAAAACTACAATGAGGTATCACCTTACAGTGGTCACAATGGCCATCATCAAAAAGTCTACAAACAATAATGTGGGAGATGGTTTTGAGAAAAGGGAAGTCTTTTACACGTTGGTGGGAATGTAAATTGGTAAACCACTATGGAGAAGAGTATGGATATTCCTTAAAAAACTCAAAATAGAGCTGCCACACAATGTAGCATTCCCACTCCTGGACATGTGTCCAGAGAAAATCATTATTTGAAAAGATACATGCACTCCAATGTTCACTGCAGCACTACAGTAGCCAAGACAAGGAATTAACCTAAATATCCATCCACAGAGGAATGGATAAAGAAGGTGTAGTATGTATATACAATGGAATATTTCTCAGTCATAAAAAAGAATGAAATAATGCCATTTGCAGCCAACATGGATGGATCTAGACACTATTGCAATAAATGCTGTAAGTCAGACAAAGACATATGCAGTATGATATCACATATGTAGAATCTAAAAAGATGATATGAATGAACTTATTTATAAAACAGAAACAGCCTCACAGACTTGGAAAAAAAACTTATGGCTACCAAAGGGGAAAGGTTGGGGAGAGGAATAATTAGGAGTTTGGGATTAACACATACACACTATTACAAATAAAATAGATAATCAACAGGGACCTAATGTATAGTACAGCAAACTCTACTCAATATTCTGTAGTAACCTACACGGGAAAAGAATCTGAAAAAGAATGGATATATGTAGGTGTATAACTGAATCACTTTGCCATACACCTAAAACTAATACAACATTGCAAATACACTATACTCCAATGTCAAATAAAAATCATATTTAAAAAGTATTTATAAGCTGTTCCCAAGCAATAAAAACTAAACTTAATAAATGCACTCATTAAAAAAGGTTAAATATCATGACAAAGTGGGATTTATCTCAGGAATATAAAAGTTATTTAACATAAAATTAATCAATGCAATAATTGTGTTAACAGAATTAATTTAAAATGCATCATCATTTTGATTGATGGAGAAAAGGCTTTTGACAAAATTCAATATTCTGTCATAATAAAAATTCCCAGTAAACGAATAGAAAGGAACTTCTTCTATATGATAAAAGAAACTCACAGCTAACGTCATGTAGATTAGTAAAATAATGAAAGTTTTCCCCTTAAGATGAGGAATAAGAAAGGATGCTGGCTTTCATCACTTACCTTCAACACTATAAAATTTCTAGCCCAAGCAAGTAGGTAAGAAAACAAAATAAACAGTATCAATATTGGAAAATGAAAAATAAAACTAACTCTACTTGCAGATAAAAAGAATAGCAACTTACTTTAAAAAATGAACAAAGGACTTCAATAGACATTTCTCCAAGGAAGATATACATATGGCCAAGAAGAACATGAAAGGATGCTCAATATCATTAGTTGTTATAGAAATGTAAGTCAAAACAACGAGATAACACTTCACACCCACTTGTATGGTATAATATTTTTGTTATTAAAAAAAAGTAACAAATGTTGGTGAGAATGTGGAGAAACCAAAAACATTTATATTGCTGATGGGAATGTAAAATAGTACAGCTTCTATAAAATACAACTGCAATTCTCTCCAGTTAAAACATACAATGTGACCCAGCATTTCCACTTCAAGGTATATACTCAAAATCATGGATCATGAGTATTCAAACAACTACCTCTATGTCAATGTTTATAACAGAACTATTCATGATAGCAAAATGTAGAAATAACCAAAGTATCCTAAAATAAATGGATGAATAAACAGAATGTAGTCTATCTATACAATGGAATATGATTCAACCACAAAAAAGAATGAAGTTCTATTACCTACTGCAATGGGAATGAACCTGAAAATATTACGCGAGGTAAAATAAGTCAATCACAGGAAGCTCACACATCATGTGATTCTATTAAGATGAACATGTTAGTCACTCAGTTCAGTTCAGTCGCTCAGTTGTATCTGACTCCGCAACTCCATGGATTGCAACACGCCAGGCTTCCCTGTCCACCACCACCTCCCGGAGTTTACTCAAACTCAGGTGCGTTGAGTCAGTGATGCCATCCAACCATCTCATCCTGTCGTCCCCTTCTCGCTCAGCCATGTCCAATTCTTTGTGCCAGGTTCCTCTGTCCATGGGATTTACCAAGCAAAAATACTGGAGTGGGTTGCCATTCCCTTCTCCAGGGGATCTTCCTGACCCAGGGGTCAAACTCAGGTGTCCCCACATAGCAGGCAGATTCTTTACAGCCTGAGCCAATCAAAACAGGCAAATTCATAGAGACAGAAAGCAAGTTTCCAGGGGCTGGTGGGAGGTAGAAATGTTGAGTGACTGTACAGTTTCCTTTTCTGAGGTGAAATGTTTTGGTAAGAAAGAGGTTATGGTAGCACACTATTTTGAATGTATTAAATGCCATTTGAATTGTACAATTCAAAATGCTTAATTTTTGTTACATTATTTTAACCTAAAAAAATGTATTTTTGAGTCATTTGTTATGAAGCCATGGTAACTAGAACATCTCTAAAACATTTTTGGCTCTCCAAGGTCACAGTGTTACACTTGTACATTTTATTTTAGACATTTCATTGTTCTTGTTTCTATCTGTAGGTCTATGACCCATATCAGATTGATTTTCAGCATGAATTAAGGCACGAATCAATGTGTATATTTTTCCATATGAATCAATGTGTGTATTTTTCCATATGAATATCCGATGTTGAAGGGACTGTTTCTTTTCTTACTGTATTGCTTAGATGTCCTTGTGAAAAACCATTTGACTGCATATGCAGGTTCTTTTTTTACTTTTTATTAAGGTCAATTGATCTATTTTTCCATCCTTTCTCCAAAATCACACTGTCTTGATAACTACAAGTTTTATAAAAAGACTTGAAGCCAGGCAGGGTAAATTCTCCAAGCTAGTTCATGTTTTTCAAGATTGCTTTAGAAAATCATGGTCCTTTGCCTTTCCAAATCAATTTAAAATAATACAGTCAATTTCAAGGACCTGTAGAGTTTGGATAGCAATTGCACTTATTTCAATAAGAGGCTGCTATTTGTTTCTCTGTTTCCTCTTTTCTTGTCTTTATTTTGGTAGACTAAATCAAAAAAATTGGGGCATCCTATTTTAATAAACTTATTAACATTTTATTTATTCTTTTTCATGCTTCTTTCTAGTGGTGCTTTATATGTTACAACATACAACTGTGACTTACCAGTCTATGTTCAAAAGATATTCTATTATTTCAGGAACAATTTATGTTTAAACAATATATTTCTAATTAATAACTCTGAATCCTATAATCTTAATGTCATGTTTATTATCTCTATACATAATATTAAAAATGCATGAGACTGTGTTAATAATTTTCCTTTAAAAAGCTAATAGTCCAGTGGAGCCAGAGGTTAAGAGTAGGTCACCTGAAGAGAAAAGATATTAGATGCCAGTTCACCAGTAACATTTTGTGCCTACAGAACATCCCATAAACAGCAAAGTCTCTGCAAAATGATGGACCTTACAGCATTCTGTCCTCTAAGTGCTGAGATCCAGGACTTGGCTCTTTAAAATTGGCAAACTCTAGGGTTATGTATTCGGAGAAGGCAATGGCACCCCTCTCTAGTACTCTTGTCTGGAAAATTCCATGGATGGAGGAGCCTGGTGGGCTGCAGTCCATGGGGTCGCTACGAGTCGGACACAACTGAGCGTCTTCACTTTCACTTTTCACTTTCATGCATTGGAGAAGGAAATGGCAACCTGCTCCAGTGTTCTTGCCTGGAGAATCCCAGGGATGGGGGAGCCTGGTGGGCTGCCATCTATGGGGTCGCACAGAGTTGGACACAACTGACACGACTTAGCAGCAGCAGCAGGGTTATGTATTAATATTTATCGTTGGGAGAGAATGAAGACAGACAGACAGACAGACATTTCCAAGGATAGAAAGAGAAATGTGAGACTGAGAACTGATTGATTTCATTTATTCCTTTATTCTTTTTTTTCATTTAACACTATTCATTGAGCCAGGAACTGTACTAGATATTACTGGGAATATGGTTGTGAACAACACATTTAAAATTTAAACTTCTATGCCTTTTTTAAATGTTGGGACCAAACATTATATTCCAACCTGGTGGAGCAGTATAATTTAGCTAAAATAATAATTTTAAAAGAATATTTGCAGTTTATAATACTTAACATAATTCTCACTAGAATTTTGTGGCTGATACAATTCTTTTTATGAGTGTCATTGTATAAACATACAAACAAAAAAACTCAAGGAGTTAATTTCAGTTATTTTCACAAATATTCCAAATTCAGAATCCATTTAGCACATAATGATTTTTCAAAATTTTCAAACAAAGATAAGTATTTTCTATCTATTCCTTTCTCTGTTTAAATTAAAATCACATATCTCAGTCTGCAACAAACACAAGAAACTGATGTTTAAGAACAGCTTTCAGGCTCTTTTGTCTTCCAAGAATAACTGACTTGCAACAAGATCCTAAGCTATATGACATGTTTATGCATATGTGGTGGTAACAGAGCAATGGAAGAACTTAGTGGCTAGAAAGGCAGAGAGAAAGGAGGAGAGGCACTGAGAGAAGGGATAATTATTGCGGGAGAGAACAAATATACAACCTTTGGTAACAAAGGAGTAGGACTTCAGAGAGACCCTGGATGAAGGATTTTTTTTTTTAATTTTGTTAAATGTTTTGAAAAGAAACCTTCTTTGCCTTCCCTCTAAAAGATTTAATTTGTTTTTATATCCTTTATTAAATGTAGGTTTGGTATTGCTCTGAATATAATAAAATACTGCAACTGTTCCTGAGAGGCAAGGGACCTGCACCATGAAGTTTACATTCTTAAAAGAATATTATACTCAAAGGTCTAAACCAATCACATATGCTTGAGAATATATGTTAATGCTCAAACAAATGTGAAATTAATTACAATTAATAGGCAGAAATATCAGAAACAAATTTGGTTTCAATTCTTACCTTTTCTTCACTTTACTAACACATACTTAATACACATTAAGTTAATATTTAAATGACAAATTTCCTTACATGATTTTGATTCTGGAGATGGTGGATAAATATTAGACACAGCAAGGTCACTTTTTGACTTTTTAGGCTTCTTTGCACTTAATTGCCAGGGTTTATCATAGTTTCTGAAATCTCTTCTTGTTCCTTTATGTTCTGTCGAACAAAAAAAAAAACACAATAAAAACAATAAGTGATTTCATGATTGATCAAAAATTAAATCCATGAATTAATTAGATATACCTAGTAAAAGCTATGCTGCCTTGTATCAAATTAATGCTAATATCCCAGATTATTACTTGCTTTATTTGTCCTGTAAACGTGAGTTTTGCATTTGATATGAATTAGTTTATATATTAATGTGATTAAAATGATGTTAAGCTGTGAAATTATTTGAAAGTCTTTTTAAGGCACAGATTACTTAAAATAACATTCTATAAATGGGTGTCATGGAATAAAGCATTGTATTTTGCTGTAAATAAAAACAACTAAATGTTTAAGTAAATTTTACTCATCTGATGTTACCTTATCTGTTATTCACTATGACACATAAAACCACTGGTGCACACATACATTTCCACCACAGTATTTTTTAGGGAAATTAAATAAATAGACTTGTTTACTCTTCAGAGACAAAACAGAGCAGGCCTCTGACCTTCCTTCTAACCTTGCTGGACACAGCCCTGACTGGGAGTGACTGCGAATGACTGAATGACTGCCAGCTGTGAGTGCAGGACCTGCAGCATCACAGATAAGATGCAGGGGTGGGGGGAAATCTTGAGATTGTGTAGCCCCTGAAGAGGGCCTGAACAATCAAGTCCCAGGCTTAAACAGCATTCCAAATTCTACAAGACAAAACATTGTACAGGAGGCAGTGATCAAGGCCCTCCCCAAGAAAAAGAAACACAAAAAGGCAAAATGGTTGTCTGAGGATGCCTTACAAATAGCCGAGAAAAGAAGAGACATTAAAGACAAAGGAGAAAAGGAAAGATACATCCATTTGAATGCAGAGTTCCAAAGAATAGCAAGGAGAAATAAGAAAGCCTTCCTCAGTGATCAATGCAACGAAATAGAGGAAAACAATAGAATGGGAAAGACTAGAGATCTCTTCAAGAAAATCAGAGATGCCAAGGGAACATTTCATGCAAAAATGGGCTCAATAAAGGACAGAAATGGTATGGACCTAACAGAAGCAGAAGATATTAAGAAGAGGTGGCAAAAATACACAGAAGAACTATACAAAAAAGATCTTCATGACCCAAATAACCATGATGGTGTGATCACTCACCTAGAGCCAGACATTCAGGAATGCAAAGTCAAGGGGGCCTTAGGAAGTATCACTTATGAACAAAGCTAGTGGAGGTGATGGAATTCCAGTTGAGCTATTTCAAATCCTAAAAGATGATGCTGTATAATGATGATTGCTGCACTCAATATGCCAGCAAATTTGGAAAACTCAGAAGTGGACACAGAACTGGAAAAGGTCAGATTTCATTCCAATCCCAAAGAGGTAATGCCAAAGAAAGCTCGAACTACCACACAATTGCACTCATCTCAAACGCTAGCAAAGTAATGCTCAAAATTCTCCAAGCCAGGCTTCAACAGTACATGAATTATGAACTTCCAGATGTTCAAGCTGAATTTAGAAAAGGCACAGGAACCAGAGATCAAATTGCCAACATCCACTGGATCACAGAAAAAGCAACAAAGTTCCAGAAAAACATCTAATTCTCTTTTATTGACTATGCCAAAGCCTTTGACTATGTGGATCACAACAAACTGTGGAAAACTCTTCAAGAGGTGGGAATACCAGACCATCTTACTTGCTTCCTGAGAAATGTGTTGGCAGGTCAAGAAGCAACAGTTAGAACTGGACATGGACAACGGACTAGATCCAAATTGGGAAAGGAGTACATCAAGGCTGTATATTGTCACCCTGCTAATTTAGCTTACATGCAGAATACATGTAATGTATTGTGAATTCACATGTAATGTGAAATGCCAGACTAGATGACGTACAAGCTAGAATCAAGATTGTGGGGAAAAATATCAATAACCTCAGATATGCAGATAACACCATGCTTAAGGCAGAAGGTGAATAGGAACTAAAGAGTCTCTTAATGAATGTGAAAGAGGAGAGTGAAAAACTGGCTTAAAACTCAACATTCAGAAAACAAAGATCATGGCATCTGGTCCCATCACTTCATAGCAAATAGAAGGGGAAACAATGGAAACAGTGAGAGATGCTGTTACTTTCTTGGGCTCCAAAATCACTGCAGATGGTGACTGCAGCCATGAACTTAAAAGATTCTTGCTCCTTGGAAGACACTTACAACCAACCTAGATAGCATATTAAAAAGCAGAGACATTCAGTTCAGTTCAGTTCAGTCACACAGTCGTATCCGACTCTTTTCGACCCCATGAACAGCAGCATGCCAGGCCTCCCTGTCCATCACCAACTCCCAGAGTCCACCCAAACCCATGTCCATTGAGTCAATTCTTTGGCGCTCAGTTTTCTTTATAGTCCAGCTCTCACATCCATACATGACCACTGGAGAAACCATAGCCTTGACTAGACGGACCTTTGTTGACAAAGTAATGTCTCTGCTTTGCCAACAAAGGTCCACCTAGTCAAGGCTATGGTTTTTCCAGTGGTCAAGTATGAATGTGAGAGCTGGACTATAAAGAAAGTTGAGTGCCGAAGAACTGATGCTTTTGAACTGTGGTGTTGGAGAAGACTCTTGAGAGTCCCTGGACTGCAAGGAGATCAGGCCAATCAATCCTGAATGAAATCAGTCCTAAATATTCATTGGAAGGACTGATGCTGAAGCTGAAAGTACAATACTTTGGCCACCTGATGCGAAGAACTGACATTGGAAAAGACCCTGATGCTGGGAAAGATTGAAAGTAGGAGGAGTAGGGGACAACAGAGGATGAGATGGTTGGATGTTATCACCGACTCAATGGACATGAGTTTGAGTAAGCTGCGGGAGTTGGTGTTGGACAGGGAAGCCTGGCATGCTGCACTTCATGGGGTCGCAAAGAGTTGGACATGACTGAGTGACTGTACTGAACTAACCTGAGACTTACAATTTGCTTACAGATTGATGATGATATCAGTTTGCGTCCGTCCTGGGTTTATAAGAGAGAACCCTGAACTGTAATCTTTGAAGTCTCACACACAGAGCTGATGCGCTGCCCAGGACCTTTCCCCAGTTGGTACCCCAGACTGCTGTCACATGGGATTTCTCTACATTATTTAAGTCTTAGTGTCAGCAAGTCCAATTTGGTGATGTATCTTCTGCTCTATTTCTCTTCTTCTAATGTTAGTATATTGAAAGTAAGCTAGATAATTCTCTGACAAATATTTTTATTATTTATTCATATATAACAAGTGGCTTATTTTGTTCACAAATCCTTTGACCCTGAGACAAAACTGAAAACATTCGGCAAAACAGTATTACTCATTTTTTCCACTGTTCTGTTCAAGAAAGAGTAATTCAGTCACCTTTACTAAAAGCTACAGCTCCCCTTCAAAGGTGGTCAGTATCATATCAACTTTCAAATGAAATGACCTTTCCAGGAGTTCATCCCTCTTGACATCTTTTCATCCCATATTTTTAGACAGACTCTATTGTGGAGCTTCTTCTTCTTTTATTCTCAGGGCATTATATCCTCCTTATCCCCATATCACCTACCTAACTGCACCTTGTCTGTCTTATTCATTGCTTGCTTATCTTTTATCTAAATGACATTCCTTAGCTTCCTTCCTTCTACCTTCTTGTCTAAATTTCAATATTTTCAAATCACCCTAGCTCTATGCATGATTCATAAATATTTCTCTGGCTACCCACTTATAAACACCAAGTAGACATCATGAAATATTACAGAGATTCCTCAAATTCTCATGTTAAGTTTGTACTTAATGAGTTGTTATCCAGTTTTTCTACTGCAAACATCACATTAAATACCAAAAAAGGTATAAATATTCTAAAATATTAGTAACAGAAATATTGGTCTATGAACAGAAACACTGTTCTGCATTCTGCCATAGACAGTATTAAGATAAAAGATAAACATATCAGAAATAGATTGAAAAATATCTAGACATTTACAATGCTTGCCCCTACCTCAGATTCAGCTCCTTATATTGTTTCACAGTCTATCAGAATTTGTCTTTCTATATTCAGTCTAGGACCATAGTCTCTTCTAATGCAACACAGCTAAAGGAATTAAGAATCATCACCAGTCAAGGAAAAAAAAAAAGAATCATGGACACAAAACACAGTATTTCATGATACAAAGAAAAACCAAAAGCAGTCATAGAAGAATAATACACTGGATTTTGCAGCTTTTAAAATTCTCCACTATGAAAGAAAAAGAAATCCACATTAATTTGAATATCTTAGCAGTGATACTGTTCTTATTTAATGTGTTGAAAAGAGATGTGAGACAGAAAGTCACTTGTCAGTATCTCAAAGACCTATAGGATCTGACTGACACTACAAGCAGTAGCAGCCGTGATTTCACCTGTCTCCCCCAGATTCTTTAAAACTTACCTAAATAGTTCTAAGCTATATGGTAAGGGAACAAAAAAGAAGAGAATAGTAAATATCTACACTATTTACTGACAAACCTAAAACTAGATGGACTTCTCCCATGGCTCAGCAGTAAAGATCCTCCTGCCTGCCAATGCAGGAGACAAAGGCTCGATCCCTGGTTTGGGAAGATCCCCTGGAAGAGGAAATGGCAATCCACTCCAGCATTCTTGCCTGAGAAATCCCATGGACAGAGGAGCCTGGAGGGCTGAAATCCATGGGGTCACAAAAGAACAGGATGTCACTTAGCTACTAAACAAACAAAACTAATTAGAACATTCTTCATTTAAATTCAAATAAACAAAATGAATATTTTAACAAAGAAGATTCCATATAAAAAGCAAGAATACATCACTCAAGATATAGAAGAAATTCCTAGTTTGAGGGAAGATTTACTATGAAAAAAACCTTTAAATTTTAGAATATGGCTATTTTATCATCTTAATACAAATAAAATAGACTCTGTGAAGCAAAAAGAAATGAGAAAAGAGATAAAACTGTAAAACTATAATTGCTAAGGTAAATGAAAGAAGATAAAGAATACTGACAGGAAATTAAAATGCAGTGTGTACCAACATTTAAATCTGTATAGAAAGCCAGAAAGAGAAAAGCAATACTGCAGAAAATTGAATCAGTGACAGGGAGACACACTTGACAAACATCCCTAGAAGTTATTAATAAAGTAAAGAAAACAATTTACACATAGCTGATTTTTCTGAAGAAATCAAAACAAATACAATAGAAGCATTAAGTACACAAGAAGACAAGCGTTCTAGGATAAAGATGCAGGTGTGCTAATTGAAAGGATTCACTGGATAAAATGAAAAATAAGAAAAGAGGCAAACATCCAGATGTGTTCCCAGTAAAACTCTTGAATATCAGAAATAAAGGAAAAACAAACCCCAAAAGTGTTTAATAATAGAGCATCTAGGAATAAGTAAAAGCAAGGTTGCTTTCAACTTTCTCTTAGACATTAAAAGACAAACTTCTGAAAACATGTTAAGCCCCCAAGATGCTAGATAAATTTAAAAGCAAAAAGCGGGCACCTTCAGATATTTTCAAAAAGTATTAACCTAAATAGTTTGAATATTGAGACCTTTTCTAACTAATTAAAACAAACACCAAAGGAAATAATTCAAAATAACAGTTAAAGTTTAAACTGGCACTATTTACTGTCACCTGAATTACCACCTTTTCTGCTAACAGTCGTATCCAAGAATTAGTCTCTGCTTTCCTTCTCCCTCCTGCCATATCCTTCTCTCTAAAATCTTTCCTCTTCACCTTCTGGGGCATACATTCCATGGTAAACAACAGTCTTCCATCTTCAAATCCTCTCCTTCAAGAGAAGAGCCACCTCATTCTTTCCACAAGAGTGCTCCCTCCTCTGCAGTTTCTTGGAATGAAAGGTGTTCATCCCCTCATGTGTCACCTGCCACAGCCTGGGTTTTTCTGGTCCATCCACGGTGGGTTTTTTTGTTTTGTTTGTTTGTTTTGGAGTGTAATTGCTTTACAATGCTGTGTTACTTTCTGCTGTTCAATGAAGTGAATCAGCTATGTGTGTATATGTATCCCCTCTCTCTTGGACCTACCTCCCACCTACATCCCCCATCCCACTCTCAAGTCATCACAGACCACGGCAGCTTTCCACCAGCTCTCTATTTTATACATGGTAGTGTATATCTGTCAATCCTAATCTCCCAATTCATCCCACCCTCCCCTTCCCTACTGTGTCCACAAGTCCATTATCTATAC
Source organism: Muntiacus reevesi (assembly GCF_963930625.1). NCBI lineage: Eukaryota > Metazoa > Chordata > Mammalia > Artiodactyla > Cervidae > Muntiacus > Muntiacus reevesi. The sequence goes on from NC_089260.1 coordinate 46,512,396, forward strand.
CTGCATCTCTATTCCTGCCCTGAAAATATATTCATCTGTACCATTTTTCTAGATTCCACATTTACAGCAGCTAGGACAAGGAAACAAGCTAAATATCCAATGACAGATGAATGGATAAAGAAGATGTGGTACATATACATGATGGAATATTACTCAGCCATAAAAAAGAATGAAACTGGGTCATTTGTAGAGATCTGGGTAGACCTACAGTCTGTCATACAGAGTGAAGTAAGTCAGAAAAAGAAAAACAAATACGATTCGGCCATGTTGAGCTGAAAGTTTCTCCTCTTCTGTGGTAAGTGCAGGATGTCTATACTGCTCACCACTCTTCATCACTGCATCTTTCTGCTCCTGATTACTCTTGCAGCCCTACTCAAGACACTGGCACAGTTACCCTTGACCTTTCAACAACCAGAATGAAACCCTGGTGACCTCTTAATTTCTTAAACAAACCATGTATTGAGTCTCACACTTCACTGTCCTCTCAAACCCTAAAGAACTTCACTTCCCTGAACTTCAGAGCCCACAAACTCGGGCCACCCACAGGACTTTCTCATCATCTGGAATCATTTCCCCTCAAAAGTCTTGGTCCCAAACACCACAATTTCCCTGGCCTTCTCAATCTTTCATATTTTCACCATACCTTCCTTTACACTGACCTCTTAAAGACTCTTAGTTCTCTGATCTGCTTTTTATGTCTAGACTGTTTCCTTGTTCCCTCCCTCCCATACCGGGCCACATGCTTTGATCGCTTGTACAGTTTACCCACAGACACCCTCAACGCCTTCATAAAACTGTCTGTCCACCCTTCATCCTCACTGCGGTACATCCACAGTTCTCATCAGTCTCTTAAACTGCGTTTCTCCCCTTCCTCCTAGCACTTCTGGGCACTGTGGGGGAAAAAACCACAATCCTGCCCTTAATTTCCATGATTATTACTTCACGTCTTGAATTTTAGATAAGCCCCTGGACTGCTTCAGTCTTTTTTATTTTCCTTTGCCAAGTCTCTTTTTATTCCTCACAATCATTATCATTCACTTCAATTTCTCCGATTTATTCCCCCAAACTCTTGTCCTCAGCCAACAACTTCACTTCTTAAAAAACTGGCAAAACATAGGCGAAAGATACCATCTCACACTTGCCTTGTCCCAGTCCAGCTCCTACTCTAAATTTAAGCACAACTTCTTCCATTCTCGTAATTTTAATGTCCACAATCCTGAATATGCTATTCCTGAAACTTCTGCCTTAACCCATCCAAAAAGTTTTAGACTCATATCCAATAGCCTGCTAGAGTTACCGACTAAGATGCCCCCAAGAAATTCAAGTTCATCCAAAGAAGCTGGATGAATTTTAGTCCTGTGTTCCCCTCTTGCTTTATTTTGTTGTTGTTCAGTCACTCAGTTGTGTCCAACTCTTTGTGACCCCATGAACAGCAGCTCACCAGGCTTCCCTGTCCTTCATTATCTCTCAGAGTTTTCTCAAACTCATACCCATTAAGTCAGTGATGCTATCTAACCATCTCATCCTCTGTCGCCCCCTTCTCCTCCTGCCTGCAATCTTTCCCAGCATCAAGGTCTTTTCCAGTGAGTCAGCTCTTGTGCATCAGGTGGCAAAGTATTGGAGCTTCAGCTTCAGCATCAGTCCTTCCAGTGAATATTCAGGGTTGATTTCCTTTAGGATGGACTGGTTTGATCTCCTTACTCCCAAGGGAGTCTCTTGCTTTATGAACAATCACTTCTACCATTACCCAAATCAGACAACTATGAGTTGTAAAAATCTTCTTCCCTCTCCAAGAAATGAGTTATTAAGTACTTGTGCTAGTCAAAATTCTAAAATGATCCATCCCTCAATCTCTGTCCCCTCATGTATGCCCTAAATAATTCCTTCCTCTTGAACATATTCAAGACTTTGACTTTCATCAAACCAACAGAATATAGCAAAGATGATAGGATATCAATGCTACTATATATTGTATTATAAGATTCCATCTTAGTAAACCTTACTGAAAGAAATTCTCTTTCTTGTTACAGAAATAAGCCTGCTATATTTTAAATGGATAACCAACAAGGACCTACAGTATAGCATACAGAACTCTGCTGAATGTTATGTAGCAGCCTAATGAGGGAGGGCAGGGAGGCTTGGGGGAGAATGGATCCATGTATACGTATGGCTAAGCCCCTTCACTGTTCACCTGAAATCATCACAACATTGCTAACTGGCTACACTCCAATACAAAGTTAAAAGTTCAAAAATAAATAAATAAATGTAAGAAGGCTGAGTGCTGAAGAACTGATGCTTTTGAATCATGGTGCTGGAAAAGACTCTTGAGAGTCCCTTGGACAGCAAAGAGATCAAACCAGTCAATCCTAAAAGAAAGTCAACCCTGAAGTCATCGGAAGGACTGATGCCAAAGCTGAAGTGCCAATACTTTGGCCACCTGATGTGAACAGCCAACTCACTGGAAAAGATCCAGTTGCTGGGAAAGATTAAAGGCAAAAGGAAGAGCGACCGACAGAGAATGAGATGGTTAGACAGCATCACCAACTCAATGAACATGAATCTGAGCAAACTCTGGAAGATAGTGAAGGACAGGGAAGCCTGGCATGCTGCAGTCCATGGGGTCCCAAAGACTTGCATACAACTTAGCAAATTAGCAAACTAAATTTGTTTAGCAACTGAACAACAACAGCAACAAATTCTCTCTCACGAAACAAAAAGAAATAAGCTGTCATGATGCAAGAGTTGTGTGGCAAAGAACTGTGGGTTGTACCTATTTGTTGAGAGCAGCTGCTGGTTGAGACGCAGCAAGAAAACAGGGACTTGTCATGTAGTCAAAAGGAAATTAATTCTGCCAACAACCTGAATGAACTTGGAAGCAGATTCTTTCTCATTCCAGCCTCCAGATGAAGATAGAACCTGGCCAACATCTTGATCTGTAGCTTTGTGTGATGAAACAGAAGATCTGCTTAAGCCCACCAGACTTTTGACTTGTGGTAAATGGGAGCTATTAAATGTGTGTTGATTAATGCTATATAATTTAATACACTATTGTCTCTCCAGACATGATAACTTACAAATATGGGTTCCTGTGAGTTTTAATGGGCTCATGGATGTTTATCTGGTCCACCTTCACAAGAATGGATTCCTCTTTGCAACTAGAAACCAGAGCCTATGCCTAATACTCACCTTGCTAAGAATCTAACCCTAAGAAAGTGACCAAGAAAAACCAAGAGTTCCCTCTTATTATACCAAAAGCTCATATTCTGGTTTCCTGTATGCAGCAGAGAACTTCTGTATAGATAACTAACACCAGAGTAGTCTACATTCTGCAGAGAATACCCTATCCCCTACCCACTTTAAGCACCAGTGTGAGAATACAGCCAAAGAGAACCAAAATCCTTTCATGGGATCCCAGAGGGCATGAAGAGAAGAGAAGCAACGGTGCTATCCCCAGAAAGCATTTAGAATCCAGTCAGTCAGATATCGTGGGAGTCAAGTGAGGATTTAGCTACTCAAGTCACAGGTTTGGGGGTGGGATTTGGGTTCCGAAGTAAATACCAAACTAACAGACTAGTGTGTAGAAGAACTAAGCTATTAGACACACAGTTTATAAATAAAAATCAAGGACAAGTCTACCCAATTATCTCACTGGTGCTTACTAGAGAGATAAGGCTGGTCCCCCAATGTTTACAGGAAATAAATATTCCTCGGGTTGAACTTACAACATACGGTAAAATTAGAACTGAGGGAAACAGAGAATAACTATTCATTTGGGCTACAAAAAAGTAACTCTAGAAATGTACTGTTTACCTTTTTACCCAGAGGAGCTATAAGGACTTAATTCAAATTCTTCATAAAAAGAGAATAAATAACTAAAGTTTAAAATAATTAGTTTGAATTCATACGAAATGAAAGCTTTCCATGCAAATCTGAATCTTAAGCTTCTATTCAAATTGAATACAAAGATTCTCATGTTTGGAAGCCTAATAAATAACAATATATTCTAATTCAAGAATACTTTTTGAAAAGTTCAAAGACTTTCATAAATTTTACATTAAATGTATTAACATTAACTGTAAAATATATCTTTTCATTTACCTAATGCTTCACTTTCTGCCCATAGAGCTGCAGATCCAGATAAGGTTCTTTGAAGTTGCCCACGGTTTCCTTGTTTTGACTGAAGATGGTCAATGAGAAATGGGATTGGCTGGTCAGGTGTCTCAGTTATTAACTTGGTCATTAATTCCTGAAGGCAGAGTAGAGCATACATTTACATCTAATAATAACAGCAAACACATACACATCACTTACTGTTACTAGGCGCTGCTTTACCTGCTCTATACACAGCAACTAATTTAATTCTCTTAATGATCTTTTCAGGCAGGTACAATTTATTGGTCTCATTTTGAGGAAAGCAAATTGTCTACATTACATGGTTAATATATACCAAAGCCAAGACATATTTGAAGTTTTAATATTTTATTTGTCCAAAACATACTGGAAGTTTAAGTTCTTTTGAAAAATTACAGTCAAATAAGTTTCAGATTACTATTTTGAGAGATGCCATTATATATATCAAATTTTCAATATACCTCATCATATGATTTATATACCAATGTCATTTTTCTTTCTTAACTATACATAAATATCCCCAAATGAAGAAAATGTTGGAATGAAAGAAACCAGTAACAAGTCACAGCTTCAAAGAAAAAAAAAAAATTTTAAACTGGTTCTTTAACAGAAGTTTCTTTTTTTCAAAAGGCCTGAAAGTTATTCATTCTTTCCTGCTCTTTTCTTTCTTTTTTTTATTTTTAATGAGTGAAGCAATGGAGAGTTCCATTTTTGGACCGCTTTAGTGATGCTTTAAACTGGGGAGAAGTCTGCCTAAGGGTAATATCTACACATTGCTTTTGCCGGTCAGAAATGGCAAGAGCAAGCTCCAATTTGTGGTCAATTAGAATTCCCAGACTGTTCTTTTATCAACAGCTGCCAAGCCAACTGAACATCATTTCGAGCTGTGTAACTGAGTTTACGAACCTGCATGCACCACTTTAGATTCCTATTAGTCACATTTCATCTTGTTGGGTTTAGTTCAGAATTCTAGTCTGTCAATTGTCATTTTTTAAGTTCAGATTCTGTGAGACACAGTGGCTCTAGTGATACAGTGTGTATCAAGTATTAGCGATGCTGATGGAAGGGATACTGGAAATTTCCCATCCCATTGTCTTCTTTTGTTGGTGGCCTATTTCCTCTGCCTTGAATGTTCTTTTCTGGGATGTTCAGATGGCTGGCTTGTCATCATTCAGTCTCTAATGATATCTTCTTAAAAAGTTTACCCTAACAAATCTTCATAATCTTTTATCACAGCATTTAGCACTCTCCAGAATCATCTCATTTCATATTTGCTCTTCAGTTTGTGCCTGTCTCTCTTCCTCCCCTACTACAGCACCAAGACCCAAGGACCAACTGATTTGATCGCTACTCTCTCCTTAGGCCCTAGATCCTACCTAACTCATAGCTGGTGTTAAATGAATGAATGAATATTTGGTGTACCAAACCCAGGGGATGACAGAGGATGAGATGGTTAACTCGATGGACATGAGTTTGAGTAAACTCCAGGAGTTGGTGATGGACAGGGAAGCCTGGCGAGATGCAGTCAGTCCATGGGGTCACAAAGAGTTGGACATGAAACTGACTGACTGAACTACTAGAACTAAAGTCCCTTATTGTCCTAACAAACAATGATTAAAGCATTCATAGATTTCTTAGCCCAGTAAAATATATTCTTCTGAACTGCTACACCAGAAACTGCTGTCATATCCCAGAGATATTTGTTAACATTTATAACAGTCTAGGAACACATGGATTTGTATGATGAGAGGCTAAATGGATTCTGTAGATGAGAAGATTACAATTTGATCTCAGAGACATGGATAAAATAATTCAAGGTATCTCAAAACTGTGCAGACTGAACATAAAGTTGGAACTAAAAAGAGCAAAGGATTTCTACCACAAACACATTGTGAAGCAACATATTTGTCAGACAAATGAATATAATGTTTTTATATTCTAAAAAGTAGGTAAGCAAACAATCAGCTGGCACAGGTCTTCTTTACTTCTGTTATTTAAAATTGCAATTATTACAGGTATAATTTAAAAGGTCATTCCTCTATGTGGTAAAGCAATGTAGGGTTCAATTAAAACCCAATTACACATCAGTGGAACATAACTTAAGACATTTTAGGTTTTGCTTCTGTAGAAAAAAATATATTATGTATTCCATTTAAATCAGTTATACATTATAAAAGCAATGAGAAAATAAAGAGAAAAATAAATAGGAAGACCAACTAGACTACTCTTGTCACAGAAGGCCTTTCCTTTACTCTGATAGAGCAAAACTAGGTCAGATAACAGGACTTTAACTTAAATTCAGAAACTTTCCATATAACTTGGAAGTTAAAAAAAGAAAAAAGCACAAGATCTTACGAGCTTTTTTTTTCTTTAACTTTCATGTTAGATGGAAAGTTTCTGGGTTTTTTTTCCCTAAGTAAATTAAAGTGTTCCTATACTGTCTTTATTTTTTTACATATTTTTTATTGGAATATAGGGCTTCCATGGTGGTTCAGCAGTAAAGAACCCACCTGCCAATGCAGTAAACACAAGTTTGATCCCTGGCTGGGAAGATCTCCTGGACAAGGAAATGGCAACCCACTCCAGTAATATTCTTGCCTGGGAAATCCCATGGGCAAAAGACCCTGGCCGGCTACAGTCCACGGGGTCACAAAGAGCTGGACATGACTCAGTGACTGAGCACACTGCATGCTTCGGAATATAACCGCTTTACAATGTTGTGTTGTTTCTGCTGTAGAACGGCGTTAATCAGCCATATGTATCCATGCAGCCCCTCTCTTGAGCCTCCCCTCATCCTCCTCCATCCCACCCTCCAGGTCACCATGGAGCACCGAGTTGAGCTCCATGTGCTATACGGCAGCTTCCCACGAGCTGTCTGTCTTACACTTGGCAGTGTGTACGTCTGTATACAGCGGCAGTGTGTACGTCAACGCCACTCTCAGTTCATCCCACACTCTTCTCCGCCTCTCTATGTCCACAAGTCCATTCTCTGCGTTTGGGCCTCTACTCCTGCCCTGCAAAGAGGTTCATCAGGACCATTTTTCTAGATTCCATATATACACATTAATATATGACATTTGTTTTTCTCCTTCTGATTTACTTCACTCTGTATGACAGGCTCTCGGTTCATCACAAAATGACAACTGACTGAATTTCATTCCTTCTGATGACTGAGTAATATTCCATTGTATATATGTGCCACACCTTCTTTACCCATTCACCTGTATTAAAACCTATATGACCCAGATACAGACTGGCTTCTATTTTCCTGACCAAAACTCCTTTAATGATATGTCCAAAAATGGTGTTAGCTAATATTTTCAAGTTTACTATCATTTTTATGTATGTATATGTTATTTTATATATGTATACATTTATTATTAAACTGTTATTGCCATTTTATTATGTTTTTATAGCATATGTTTTAATACAATATGCACATTGCATTGTTTTATTGGACTTATTTTTCAGATTATTAAGACTGATAAATGTTCTCAATACAGTTTATTATGAGCTGCAGTCTTTAATCATGAATATACTATATTGAGACAGACTCTAAATTAATATGTTTCCTTTTTTTCTAATTATAACTCTGTTACCTATTCAAATATATCATTTTTAAAATATAAATATATAGGAAGATAATGTTATTTTTAAATGTTTAAAAATAATCTAGAGAACATAAATCATTAAGTAATTACTGAGCATAAATTTGTATTATATATTATGTAAATACATGGAAGTTAGGGCTTGTACTATATAGAACCTTGTACTATATAGAACATGGTCATAATTAATAAACTGGAGAATGAATGCTAACTATCAATTAATAGCAGTAATGACTGTCTCAAAATGCATTTTAGTTTGAATGTCCACCAGATAAAAGCAAAACCATGAGTGAGTTGGTAAGTCATCGCAGTCATTTATTATTAAACAGTAAGTGAACAGTTAAGGGAACGAGTAATCATGATCCAGTAGAAATACTTTTAATAACAGTCATTTCATTTGATGAAAACTATGGAGTTTCGTCGTTAAAAACCAAAAGCACATGTATACACACAAACAGCAAATTTTACATAATGTTCCTGGTTGTTTACCCACCTAAGAGCTGACGCTCTACCCGATCGGGTAGAGAGGGAGGTAGGAGGGGAGATTGGGATGGGGAGTACATGTAAGTCCATGGCTGATTCATGTCAATGTATGACAAAAACCACTACAATATTGTAAAGTAATTAGCCTCCAACTAATAAAAATAAATGGAAAAAAATTAAAAAAAAAAAAAAAAAGAGTTGACGCTCTAAGGTTTCAATGATTCCAGGATAAGAATCTTTGCTCCAGGTCCCACAGCAACACAGAGCATGCCATTATGCCTAAAAAATTACTTATTCACTTAAATACTTACCTAGGAATTAGTTACTTCTGACTTCATTTCCTGAGAGAGAAGTCCTAGCCTCAGTAGAAAGTTATCAGGAATCAAAATTAAAACCATTTCCAAAATCTCAGGACTGTCTCATTATGCAGTCTTTTTGTTATTACACTCTAGTAATAATGGAAATGTGCATGCAAGCATGCTCAGTCATGTCCATGGACTATAACCTGCCAGGTTCCTCTGTCCATGGAATTTTCCAGGCAAGCATACTGGAGCGGGTTGCCATTTCCCCCTCCAGGGGATCTTCCAACCCAGGCATCAAACCTGCATTTCTTATGTCTCCTGCATTGGCAGGTGGATTCTTTACCACCAGTGCCACACACGAAGCCTAATAGTGGAGATGATGTCAATCAAATGTATTTTTTACTCAACACCCATAATTATCTTAAATATTAATTGGCATGTGGCACGTTACCATCTGCAGGATATTTTAGTTCAAAACTGGCACTAAGATCTGATGACTGAATTAATTTATTCTAAATCTGCATATGTTTCAATTTTCTCTTTTTAATTAGGTCTTATTAAAAATTAGCATGAGATCACAACCTTCAGACACTCACCCTCTCCACCACCACCCGTTTTTCATAAATAGGCAGTTAATGGGCACTGAATAGTCAACAAATGAATGACAGAATACTTGAAAATCAGCTGTCTCCAAAATACTTTATGAAACACCCTTATTTTAAATTGATGTCAGGATTCCCAATTGATAGAATCCCAAATGGTTACTACCTCCATCAGAACCCTTGCCTTGTTTCTCATTCCATTTTTCTAAACAGAAGTAGAATGGAGGAAATTTTTTTTCTGCTTCATTACATCTCTAAACTCTGTCATAGTTTTGCCTTTGGCAAGAAATAAGTTCCAATGCAGCCCCAGGTTTCCATGTACAAGTGAGACCGACAGATATCTATCTGATGTTTTCTAGTCGGACTCTTCTGCTCACAGAACTCAGACTGTCCTCTGGTTAGTCAACTTTCCTCCATCTCAGGACCATGCCCAGGCCTGCCCTAAACCTTCTCATTCACAATGAGAACTGAGATTTCCCTGGAAGACTGAGCTCAACAGGAAAGGAAGAATGTGAAAATAAATGCTTAAAAGTATCAGTTACTTACTGTCTGATATGCACAGATGTCAAATATTTTCACAGATTTAATCATTCACTATACATGAACAGGGGTTTCTCTGGTGGCTCAGCAGTAAAGAATCCTCCTGCCAATGCAGGAGACTCATGTTCGATCCTTGGGTGGGGAAGATCCCCTGGAGGAGGAAATGGCAACCACTCCACTATTCTTGCCTGGGAAATCCCATGGACAGAGGAGCCTGTAGCCCACCAGGCTCCTCTGTCCATGGGGTTGCAAAAGAGTCAGTCATGACTTAGTAACTAAACAACAGCAATACATTAACGGACTTCATACTAGATGCACAACCAAACTAGGCTACATGCACTGTTACTAAGGTGTGTGTTAACTCTCTACTCACTTCAGGTCACCTGCCCCTCACCAACAACCCACCAGTGCAAACAATCTTAGCCACACATCCAAACACAACCATACAGACCTAAGAAACTTTCATCCCTATTTCAAAAGGTTCTCTAGGATGGGGAACACATGTAAATACATGGCTGATTCATGTCAATGTATGGCAAAAAACACTATAATATTGTAAAGTAATTAGCCTCCAACTAATAAAAATAAATGAAAAAATTTAAAAAAATAGGTTCTTAGCCCTTCTGAAATATAATTTAATATAAAATTAGATTCATAATACTCATTTGTAATACAAAATAAAAGGCAACTAAATAGACTGGGAATCTGTGGAAACAGTGGCTGACTTTATTTTTGGGGGCTCCCAAATCACTGCAGATGGTGATTGCAGTCATGAAACTAAAAGACTCTTGCTCCTTTGAAGGAAAGTTATGACCAACCTAGACAGCATATTGAAAAGTAGAGACATTACTTTGTCAACAAAGGACCATCTAGTCAAGGTTATGGTTTTTCCAGTGGTCATGTATGGATGTGAGAGCTGGACTATAAAAAAAGCTGAGCACCAAAGAATTGATGCTTTTGAACTGTGGTGTTGGAAAAGACTCTTGAGAGTCCCTTGGACTTCAAGGAGATCCAACCAGTCCATCCTAAAGGTGGGATTAATAGATATTAGATAAAATACTCTATTACTTGTCATCTGCTGGTTATTGGGAGGACTGATGCTGAAGCTGAAAGTCCAATACTTTGGCCACCTAATGCGAAGAACTGACTCATTTGAAAAGACCCTGATGCTGGGAAGGATTGGGGGCAGGAGGAGAAGAGGACGACAGAGGATGAGATGGTTGGATGGCATCACCGACTCAATGCACATGGGTTTGGGTGGACTCTGAGAGCTGGTGATGGACAGGGAGGCCTGGCGTGCCGTAGTTCATAGGGTCGCAGAGAGTTGGACACGACTGAGCAACTGAACTGAACTGAATTCGCCTTGTATATTATAAAACATAATCCAGGTATGGAAAGTTAAAAAAAAAAAAGAGAGAGGGTGGTTTTGTAATGGAGATTAAGAATAATGAAAGTAATACAATTAAAAAATAATTATTCTAAACTCTAGAGCTGAATTTTAGACACTAAATTCTCTCTGCTTTTAATAATATAGGCAAATAATAAACCTAACCAGTAGATGACAAGTAATGGAGTATTTTATCTAATATCTATTAATCCCACCTAGAAGACATCTCTGTATTAGAGATACTAAAGTAGATTTCATATTTAATTTAATTTTTGAATATTTAGTATCTACTTTGAAAAGTTTTCACATAAACGTACAAGCTTGTAGTTAAATTTTCATGCCAACATCAAGGTCTCCAGTGAGAAATATTAGCATACAATATGGATCTACTTTTAGTTAAGGAAATTATATTATTCAATATAGTAGTCTATCAATGAAACTATTATGATGTTAGGCAGGACCTTCCACAGTCTTGAAAATATCTCCATAGGAATACAATACAGGTGACACTCAGTAAAAATAATTAAGCACTTCCTGACTTAAAAAAAATAATTAAATCAATCCATGGTGGAAGTAGCAGATGTATGTAGAAGTCACCATAAGAAGGAGAACGTCCCTCGGTTGAGTAAGAATTATTTTATTTTAGCCTTTTATCATTTATAAATAATGTGTAACTAAGACAGGATGCGCAGTATAACAGAGTCATGAGGAAATTTCATAGTGTACACCTGGCACTTCCTTTAGGAGCTGATGATCTAAGGAAAGGATGTTTGTCTTCATGGCAAGGATATTTTCAAATTAGGTATGGATTCACTGGACATTCCTTACTTAGTAAGGCCTTTCTCTGATTCAATCCTAAAAATCATAAATCAAAGGAGCCATATAAATATGGGCCTACTTTTAGAAGTACATTTTATTTCATTAATCGATTTGTCAATCTTATACCATCACTGCAATGTCTTAAAGACAACAGCTATACAGTAATTGTGAAAAAAATTCATCCTATATTATTTCTATCACCTTTCTAGTTATTCTGTCAAGATTATGTTCATTTTTTCTCTTATTTTCTTTGGGTTGATTGAAAACTTTCCTACTTTTCCCTCTGTTAGTCTGAAAGTTATACATGTTTAAGATTCTTTTAGTGGTTACCTAGAGATTATAAAATTAATACTTGACTTAGCTACAGTTCAGTTTAGTCGCTCAGTCGTGTCCGACTCTTTGTGACCCCATGAATTGCAGCACGCCAGGCCTCCCTGTCCATCACCAACTCCCAGGTTTTACTCAAACTCATGTCCATTTAGTCAGTGATGCCATCCAGCCATCTCATCCTCTGTCGTCCCCTTCTCCTCCCGCCCCCAATCCCTCCCAGCATCACGGTCTTTTCCAATGAGTCACCTCTTCCCATGAGGTAGCCAAAGTACTGGAGTTACAGCTTCAGCATCAGTCTTTCCAACTGAATATTCAGGAGTGATCTCCTTTAGGATGGACTGGTTGGATCTCCTTGCAGTCCGAGGGACTTTCAAGAGTCTTCTCCAGCATCACAGTTCAAAAGCACCAGTTCTTTGGTGCTCAGCTTTCTTCACAGTCCAACTCTCACATCCATACATGACCACTGGAAAAACCACAGCCTTGACTAGACAGACCTTTGTTGGCAAAGTAGTGTCTCTGCTTTTTAATATGCTGTCTAGGTTGGTCATAACTTTCCTTCCAAGGAGTAAGAGTCTTTTAATTTCATGGCTGCAATCACCATCTGTAGTGATTTTGGGGCCCAAAAAAATAAAGTCTGACACTGTTTCCCCATCTATTTCCCATGAAGTGATGGGACCAGATGCCATGATCTTAGTTTTCTGAATGTTGAGCTTTAAGCTAACTCTTTCACTCTCCTCTTTCACTTTCATCAAGAGGCTATTTAGTTCCTCTTCACTTTCTGCAATGACTTAGCTACATTAAGTATTTATTGGCATTTTTCCCTTGTCTCAGCTTTTGCAAAGAAGCTAGAATACTTTGACACTACTTATCAACCCTGGTTTATACATTTATTGTTATGTATTATAACTATATATATATATATATATATATAATATGCAAGATATATGTAATATATACATATATGTGACCCCACAGGTATTTTTAATTTTTATTTTACACCATTACCATACATTTATATGTACCTATATATTTACCATTTTTATTGCTCTTATCTATTCATTCATATCCAACCATCCATCTGGGATTATTCTCAGCAACAATAAGGAATACCTTTACTTTAGTGCTGACAAGTTATGTTTTGCTTTGCATAGAAATGTCTTTTTTTGTTGTTTTTAAACTTGAAGATAATTTTACTGTATCTATATATTGGGATTATTTACCACTTTTCCCCATGGTTCCTTTAAAGAATTCAACCATATTTCTTCTTCTTTTCAAATCTAACTTTTTCAAGGGATTTTTAAGAGATTTTCTATTTTTTTGCAACTATATGAGATGATGGATGCGAACTAAACTTACTGTGGTAGTCATTTTGCAATACATGTATGTTAAGGCATTACACCATACACCTTAAACTTATAAAGTGCTGTATGTCAACTACATCATGATTAAAGTGAAAAAAATAATATTCCAAAAGAAGTATGGTTTGGCCAAATCTCTAGTTTGGACAAAAACATGCATTTATTGGCTCATGGATTAAGAGTGCATGGATAATCAATCTACAAGAAGTATAAAGATGATGCTAGACAGGTTTATGTCCATCTCTTATCTCCACCACATGTTTTATCATTTGCATATGGTTTTCTCTACCTCCTGGGAAACCTGATTCTTGGTCATGCAGGACTTGGGTGTTACACAAGCATACATACACAGCCAACCTACTTATCTCCTACATTTTAGATCAACAGACAGCAGCAAAATTTGAGTTTGAGAGTCCTAAGTATAAATATTTCCAGAAGATATACAGCAGACATAGTGATCAGGTGTCCAGCTGGAGCTATCTGACTGTGACCAGAGTGGTAAGAACATAAAGAAAATTATAGTCTTGTTAATAGTCATATGAATGTTTGAATTAGTACTTATTAAATGAAGGAGTTGTGGTCAAATGATATCACTGATGCTGACTAAATACAGCTTCAAAGAAGTGACCATCATAATAGGAACCACATGGAATTTTTTTAATGACTCTGAAAAAAAAAAAAAAAGGAACAGACCCAGTTAGTTAGGCATAGTCAGTGTTTGAATAATATTATGAATATAATTCTACACAACACTCACGCCACTGTATTAAATCATGTGTTTACCAGTTCAGCTCTCTGCAGGGTTCTTTAGGTCAGGAAACATGTCTTAGACATCTTTGTTTCCCAAGATCAAAGAACAGTTCCTTACACATGTGCTAAGAGAAAGAATGAATAAATGAATAAATTAAGTCAATAACTTTATAAAAAAAAAAAAAACCTTCTTTAGCTGCATTATTACCTGCAAAATATCTGCCCCCAAAACAAACAAACTCCACATGCTTCCCTTCATAGCATACAAAGCTACCTAAAACTGGTCCCCAATTGGCAGTTTCATCTCCTATGATAATATGCTCTAGATTCTACAGACAGCAAAAGTTCCCTTGATACATCCTTCACTCCCATATTACATATTTATAGTAGACTCTTTTTTCAGAATAAACAAGACTGGCATGGTCCAGGAATTAGGGAGCTTATTTTTTGGAAGAGTTAGTCAATAAACAAATAACAAAACCAATAAGTAAAATATGGACTTCCCAGAAGGCTCAGATGGCAAAAGAACCCACCTGCAATGCAGGAGAGCCAGGTTCAATCCCCGGGTCAGGAAGAAGCCCTGGAGAAGGGACTGGCTACCCACTCCAGTATTCTTGCCTGGAGAATTCCATGGACAGACAAGCCTGGCGAGCTATAGTCCATAGGGATGCAAAGAGTCAGACATGACTGAGTAACTAACTCTTTCACTTTCCTAAGTAAAATATAGATTCTGGAAAGTTCTATGGGGAAAAAAGCTGAAAATACATCAGAGAAATGGGGATGAAGTATATTACAGGGAGTGATCAATAAAGTCTCTCTGAGGAAATGCTACTTGATTTGAGACCTGAGGGTAAAACTAGAACCAGACATTCAAAAAGTTAGTATTTCAGGCGAAGAGAAGAATAAATGCAAAGACTCCTCGGCATTGTGGGAATTGGTGCATTCTAAAGATCTGTCAACTCTGTGGTGACCTAGATGGGAGGGAAATCCACAAAAAGGGGGATATATTATACACACACACACACACACACACACACATATATGTCTATATACACATAAAATAGGCTCAGACAATAAAGAATCTGCCTGCAATGTGGAAGACCTGGGTTCGATCCCTGGGTTGGGAGGATCACCTGGAGAAGGGAATGGCAACCCACTCCAGTATCTTTGCCTGTAAAAATTCATGGACAGAGGAGCTTGGCAGGCTACAGTCCATGGGATCGCAAAGAGTCAGACATGACTGAGCAACTAAGACTTTATATATACATAAAACTGATGCACTTTGCTGTATAGTAGAAACTAACAAAACACTGAAAAGCAACAATACTCTAATGCGCTGTATCAGAGTACACCCTGGTGGCTCAGATGGCAAAAGCACTTGTCTACAATGCGTGAGACCCGGTTTCAATCCCTCAGTCGGGAAGATCCCCTGGAGAAGGAAATGGCAACCCACTCCAGTACTCTCGCTTGGAAAATCCCATGGACAGAGGAGCCTGGTAGGCTACAGTCCATGGGGTCGCAAAGAGTCGGATGTGATTGAGCGACTTCACTTTTACTTTTCATACTCTAATATAAGTTAATTTAAAAAAGAGCTGTCAAATGTCAGCAAGGATGGAATAGTATGCTAGTTGAGGAGGTAGGCAGATGACAGAACTCGCAGAGTTTTGTCAGTTAAGACATGTAGACTGAATATTACTTTAAATGGAGTGCAAAGCCAAAGATTATTTTCATTAAGGAAATGAAATTGATTTGCCCTGTTAAAAGATGTGCTTAAACTGTTCCAAGACTACTGAACTATTAGTTCAGTTCAGTTCAGTCGCTCAGTTATGTCCGACTCTTTGCAACCCCATGAATCGCAGCACGCCAGGTCTCCCTGTCCATCACCAACTCCCGGAGTTTACTTAAACCCATGTCCATCGAGTTGGTGATGCCACCCAACCAGTCATCCTCTGTCGTCCTCTTCTCCTCCTGCCCCCAATCCCTCCCAGCATCAGGGTTTTTTCCAATGAGTCAGCTCTTCACATCAGGTGGCCAAAGTATTGGAGTTTCAGCTTCAGCATCAGTTCTTCCAATGAATATTCAGGACTGATCTCCTTTAGGATGGACTGGTTGGATCTCCTTGCAGTCCAAGGGACTCTCAAGAGTCTTCTCCAACACCACAGTTCAAAAGCATCCATTTTTCGGTGCTCAGCTTTCTTCACCGTCCAACTTTCACATCCATACATGACTATTGGAAAAACCATAGCCTTAACTAGACAGACCTTTGTTGGCAAAGTAATGTCTCTGCTTTTTAATATGCTATCTAGGTTGGTCATCACTTTCCTTCTAAGGCGTAAGCGTCTTTTAATTTCACGGCTGCAGTCACCATCTGCAGTGATTTTGGAGCCCCAAAAAACAAAGTCTGACACTGTTTTCACTGTAAGTGAGGGTGCAAAGCAATAGCCTGACTTTACACATCAGTTCCTACAGCAGATCTGATCTGGGGAGGAGAGGGACAAATCAACCTGAAGAACGAGTCACTCAGGTATTGAGTTTGAATGAATGGTAATGAGCTGATGTCACTGCCATTCACTATAAAACAGAGCAATGAACAGGGATGGTTCAGTGGTGGAAGGCCAGGAATTCCAACATGGGTGTGGGAAAGGAGCTGTCAACTAGCCAAACAGAAGAGAGAGTGCTCATAGCAACTCTTCAATTAATGTTTTTCAATGCTTCCTTTAGAATGACAATAATTCACTTTATTTGCACAACAGATGTTTATTGAGCACTCACGGGGCTTCCCTGGTGGCTCAGTGTAAAGAACCCGCCTGCCATTGCAGGAGACATAAGAGACATGGGTTCGATCCTTGAGTCGGGAAGATCCCCTGGAGGAGGGCATGGTAACCCACTCCAGTGTTCTTGCCTGGAGAATCCCATGGCAAAGGAGCCTGGTGGGCTACAGTCCACGGGGTCACAAAGAGTCGGGCACGAAGTGACTTAGCACACACACGCGCACTAGAAACTAGGCACCGTGTGTTGCCGATGGTTAGTGAACAAAACAGAAACATGTCCTTGCCCTGCACTTGTTGGTTTTGGTCTGGGCTTCCTCTAATAATTGTCTGTAATATCCCAGTAAAGCCGGAAACAAGGTTAATGGCAGAAATAGAGGATGGGAGATGAACACTGGGAGTTTTGAGAAAAGGGAAACAAATGAAAAACAGTGACTCAGAGCTGTAGGATTATTTTGCCACTTGAGATTTGATGTTGCAAATTTACAGTAAGACAATTTTGTGTGGCAGCAGGTTTTTCTCACAGTCATATTCAGCCGCACACGTGGAGGCACAAAAGAGGCAAAAGTTTGTAATTAGGCAGGTTTATGGTTTAGTGAATTGAGTAGGAGGAGCTGGGAGAGAGGCAAGGTATCAACATTTGAGAGTACGTGGAAGGAGCAATTATAATGACTGGCCACTGGCCCCAGAATTTTAGCTGAGTGAGGACATGAAAGAGGTAAGGGAAGATGAAAATGTGGTAGGATCAGTGAGTTGGACATCCAGGGGAGGTCAAAGAAAAGCTGGAGTTGGGATATTAGAGGCAGTGAGCTAGAAGGAGAGGAGAAGATGGTCGGAGAGAAGGATGCTTGAAAGTGAGACTCCAGAAAACCACAGTCATTAGTAACAACACTAGGAGTGGCTAAGATAAGAAGTAAGAAATAAATCCCTGGGTGAGAGGAGTTCAACAAAGAGGCTAATGGAAAGGTCATCCACACGTACATGAAAATTGCAAGAATGAATCTTTCTAATGTACCATTAGAAAGAATGGCAATATTTAGGAATTAAAGCTATTAAGAGAGACAGGGAAATCACCCAGAGTTCTAGAGAGTTAAAACTATTGAGGAATATAGGGGAGCCACCCATGGGTCTGTAAAAGTAACAACTGGGGTGGTAGGCAATGTAATCTGACGAAACAGAGTGGAAGGAATGAGTCTATTTTAAATTTTTCTTAAATCTACAACTTTTAGGTAATTTTTCCTCTTTATTAGAAATATTTCATCAGCAAAAAAATGTTTCATCTAGGAAAAAAACACCATACTATTATTAAAATCCAAAACTATAAACATTAAATAAACATACAAATTTAATATGTTCATTTTCAAAGGAAAATTATAGCTAATATGCAGAACACCAAGTTAATGTACAAAAAATGAAGTCAACTGATAAGGTATTTAATTCTAAACCAACATTAAAGTCATGGCATTAGCATAGACAGAAATTCTCTTTTATTCTTTTTTTTGGACATGCTGAGTGGCATGTGAGATCTTAGTTTCCTGAACAGGGATCAAACCCACACCCCTCTGCATTGGAAGGAGAATTCCTAATCACTAGACCACCAGGAAAGTCCCTAAACAGGAATTTGTATATAAATTAATTTAGCAGCATGCTGACATCAATATTATCTATGGTTTATGCAAAGTAAAAGAGTATATTGACATCATTAGTAATTGCTGGTAATAAATTTCTATCCTACAGATACCTAATACCCCCATTCATAGAAGGTATGTGCTAAAATAAATACACTCTATGTAGGTTCTGTAGAGTTATATATGTTTTGATAAAAACAGACATCATGTGCTTAAGACTAAATTCCTTAATGAATAATAAATAGCAATCATTTCAACAAACCCTCACTGAGTTTGACTAGGCTCACTGAAGCTGATAAGCAACATGGTGATTTAGAAAGATTTACAATCACTCAATAAAATCTATTTTCTGCTATAGCAATGAATAATCTTTCCAGCTATTGTCAAGATTGTTTTACACAAGAAACATGCTATGTATGCATATATATTTTTATCTGACCACAAACATTTCCCCTCTACACTGAATCCAGACCACAAACACTATCAAAAGCCGTGTGGTCCTATAACGTTTAACAGGTTAAATGCAAGTTGGTTTCTTGTATAATACAGTGGAATGACCTTACAAGTTTACACAATCACTAGCCCTTCCCTCATTCCCCAAAGTTATATTAAAATAAGAGAAATGATGCTGTGTGCACAATAGCACAGGAAAATAAGAAAGAGTGCTATTGATGGACTGGAGATGTTGAGAAACTCTAAAGCCTGAACTAAGCAGATGGGGTAAGATGAGTGGTTACATTAGAACAGGTGAGACACCACAGCCCAAGACACCAGAGGGAAGTTCTCTTCTTTCCAAGAGAGCCAGGGAGAACATTCAAGCTAAGCACCAAACACAAGCCAAAGAGAAGCCATCAGGGGACTGGGCCGGCCAAAACGTTCGTTTGGGTTTTTCCATAACATCTTATAGGATGTTATGGAAAACGTATTTAAGATGTTATGGAAAAACCTGAGTGAACATTTTGGCCAAACCAATAATTCGGTAAAGAAGTACATTCTGATCAGCTAGGCTTGCTGGGACTCATCTCCCTCTTCTAAGGGATGCTGTTCGCAGCTGGGGCTTTAACACACAGAGTGAGATCAGAGAAGTCTTTTCCAATGCCATCTAAGAAAGTCCCCAGTAACAGCACTAGACTACAAGAAGCAGCAGAGGAGAACCTGAAGTAACCCTGGGCTTCACCTCTCATGGAAGGTGAGGACAGAGGCTGGTGAGCTAACTTTGGGAAAGCATTTTACCCCAAGGCGAGGGCCCTCCTTTCTTGGGGATATTAGCTTTCCACCTGCACAATGAACGAAGACATCTGACTGCTAAGCTCTCTTCACCCAGCCCACTCACTCAAGGCAGAGGAACCCATACAAGCTACCTATAAGAACCGATCTTATCTCTCATTCATATACATGAATTGACAATCAGAAATCAACAGAAGTTTTAGGAAGAATTGTGCAAGCATAAAAGTAAGACAACTGAGACAAGAATAGAGCTATCACAGGAAACTACTAGAAAGAGTGCTGCATTTATAAAACAGGACCTTGAGGCTGTGAAAAATAAGAAATCTAAGGAAAATAGTGTCAATGAGGATTAAAACAGTATTCCTAAATCAAAACATAAATGAAAGGACTAAATAAATTCAAGGCAATGTTAGTGACATATATAAATTTTAAAAATAAAGTTGAATAAATTTAATGATAAATGAAATAAAAATATAAAAATGGGAAAATATAAATTAAGAGAATCAAACTGAGATATGGAAGGCCCATCATCCTTTAAAAAACATTTCAGAAGAATACACTGACAATGCAGATGAGAAAATGAAGAAAAGTATAATAAAAATTATCTAAGCTAAAGAAATACACCCAAAGCAACAGACTGAAAGAGCTCAGAATTAATGAAAAGACGCATAACTAAAAACACACTGATGAAATGTTATGAGTTCACAGACAAAAGTAAAACAATAAAAGATATCAGTGGGGTAAAATGTTGCCTATAAAATAAAAATCTCAGTGATATCAAACTTCTTATCAGTAAAACTCGCATGTTGAAAAGCAAAAGGGCAGTACCTTTAAGATGCTCAACTAAGGTGAGTAGGGGATACAAACTTAGAATTCTATGAATGAGAGAGGATATAAATGAAATGTGGGGGAAAAAAATAAGGCTGTTTTTGACATGAAATTCAGAGAGTTTATTTCCCCTACTTTATGAGGAAAATGCTCTATAATGATAAAAAAAAGGATCTAAGAAAAAGTATAATAGGAATATAAAAGTTAAAGGTAGTCAGGTATTCAGAAGTATGGTGAAATGCAAAAAAAAAAAAAAAAACATTTTATTATAGAATTTGACATTTAGGAAGCTCTTCAGGTAATAATGGTGGCTCAGAGGTTAAAGTGTCTGCCTGCAATGAGGGAGACCTGGGTTCGATCCCTGGGTTGGGAAGATCCCCTGGAGAAGGAAATGGCAACCCACTCCAGTATTCTTGCCTGGAGAATCCCATGGACGGAGGAGCCTGGTGGGCTACAGTCCACGGGGTCGCAAAGAGTCGGACATGACTGAGAGACTTCACTTTCCTTTTTTCCTTTTTCAGGTAATAATACTTTAGTCAAAGGTGACTACTTTCCAATTTTTGTGGGCACGCTCACCCCACATGGCCGGCAGCCACACGGCAGAGGCAGCAGGCCCCACTTCATGCTCACCATCTACAGTGCTGTATGTCTGGGGCAGGCTGGCCTTCTTCTCCCAGAGCCGCCCATTCCACAGCTCCACCTGGAAGAAGATTCTCCCACAGCCCCCTGCACTAGTCCACCCAAGGAAGCAATCTTCCAAGACATCTTCACTGGGATCCGCAGGGAGAAGAGTCCTGTCCAGGAAGCTCCTGGTTCCAGTGAAGTGGGTGACCTGCCTTCACCCTCAGGGTGCCCAGGAGGACCCATCACATCTCACCTTTCCCACTGAGTCATCAACAGAAACACAAGCCTCCCAGTTGATCACCCAGCCTGTCACACCCATGCGTGTGAGTGCTGTGTGCTCAGTCCCTCAGTCCTGTCTGCCTCTTTGCAACCCCCAAGACTGTAGCCTGTCAGGCTCCTCTGTCCAAGGGACTTTCCAGGCAAGAATACTAGAGCAGGTTGCCATTTCCTATTTCAACAGATCATCCCAACTCAGGGTCATACCCACAGTCTTCTGTATGTTGTTGTTTGTTGTTCAGAGGCTAAGTCATGTCCGATTCTGTGCGACACCATGGGCTGCAGCATGCCAGGCCTCCCTGCCCCTCACTACCTCCCATAGTTTGTCCAAGTTCAGTCCATTGAGTTGGTGATACTACCCAACCATCTCACCCTCTGCTGCCCTATTCTCCTTTTGCCTTCAATCTTTCTTCTATATATTCACAAATAAAACCTATCTTTACTCCTCTCCATGATTCCGCACCCTTCCTCCAAGTTCTATGATTATATACAGCAAAAAGGGCGGAAACCACGTTTAAATTTACTGAAGCCAAAGCAACCAGCAGACTAGCAGATTGAATCGATCATGTTACTCCTCCCATTCATTTCCTCTTTGTGTCTACCTATGCAGGTGTTTAGCCCATGGTTGGGTCTTCAGGACCAACTCTTGCTTTATGTTTCAGGACCACACTCCCTCCCTCTTACATTCAATTCTCCACTGTGCAATGCCCATCTTATTCTCTACCTTTTACTTGGAAACATGGGTTTTATGCTCCCATACCTCTGATTCCTTCCTCTAATAGCAAACATTTTTGTACCCTTTTTGGTATTTTTCATGGCCAAATAAGTCAAAAAAATTCAGGAAATCTGAAAGTTGAGACCCAACAGTACACCAGTTCTCTGAGAGTTTTATTGTAGCAGGAAGACAAGAGAGTTATTTTATCTGCTTTGTGAATTTTAAAAGTAGTTGATTTGCCTTTACTTTAGTTTCTCATGGGATTATGGGAAGAACTGAAATCATAAACAAAAATCAAATGCTTATTTTCTTCTGAGTTAGTTTTTAGTAGTGGTAAATAACCAGATTTTGTCTTATATGCTTGTTTTGCCAGTCCTTTATGTATCTGACACAGGTGGTTATAGACTGAAATACTGTCAGAGGTAAATGACCCTCTTTGGAAAAAACCTTACATGATGTATGAACTGCAATCTATCACACAACCTATCAGCCCCCTATATGTTCTCTGCCAGCCCAGAATTGAATCCACCATCAAGTTCTCATGGCAAATCTATGAGAGCCATCCTAATAGTAAGTCATGACTCAGACTGACTCACACTTTTGAATTTACACTATCTTAGGGAGATCAGGTTAGGTAACAGATTTACAATATTTTATTTTTGGACCTGAGTGAACTCACTGATCCTAGAATAAACCATATTCTTAGGCTGAAACAAGTCCCAAGCTCTCCAGATTCAACTATCCTAAGAGGTCCAGTATTTCTTTGTTCTTTGTGAATATCCCACATAGGATCCCTATGCCAAGATAAGTCCAATCTACGTGGCTCAGGCTTCCCCGATAGTTCAGTTGGTAAAGAATCCACCTGCAATGCAGGAGACTCCAGTTCGATTCCTGGGTCGTGAAGATCCACTGAAGAAGGGATAGGCTACCTACTCCAGTATTCTTGGGCTTCCCTGGTGGTTCAGCTAGTAAAGAATCTGCCTGAAATGCAGGAGACCTGGGTTCGATCCCTGGGTTGGGAAGATCCCCTGGAGAAGGGAACAGCTATCCACTCCACTATTCTGGCCTAGAGAATTCCATGGACTTGGGGTTGCAAAGAGTTGGACACTACTGAGCAACTTTCACTTCCATTTTCACGTGGGTCAGATGGTAAAGAATCTGCCTGTAATACAGGAGATCCGGGTTCAATCCCTGGGTTGGGAAGGTCCCCTGGAGAAGGGAATGGGAATCCACTCTAGTATTCTTGCCTGGAGAATTCCATGAACAGAGGAGCCTAGTGGGCTATAGTCTATGGGGTAGGAAAGAGTTGGACACAACTGAGCGACTAAGACACTAACTTTTGGAGAAGGAAATGGAAACCCACTCTAGTTTTCTTGCCTGAAAAATCCCATGGATGGAGGAGCCAGGGGGGTTACAGTCCCTGGGATCACAGAAGAGTCAGACATGATTTAGTGACTAAACAACAACAAGCTAACTTTGATGTCAGACTCTAACTGACAAATGATCCTTGAATCACCTTAAGAACACAGAGTCAAAAGACAAACTGATTCACTCAGATGTAGTAACTCTGAGGCTTCCAAAAGATAGGGAAGTGAATGTGAAAGTCACTCAGTCATGTCTGACTCTCTGTGACCCCATGGACTATCCAGTCCATGGGATTCTCCAGGCCAGAATAGTGGAGTGGGTAGCCATTCCCTTCTCCAGGGGATCTTCCCAACCCAGGGATCGAACCCAGGTCTCCCACATTGCAGGCGGATTCTTTACCAGCTGAGCCACCAGGGAAGCCCAAGAATACTGGAGTGGGTAAAGACAGGGGAAAGAAAAGCAAATTAAGAGAAAGAGCAGGCACTGGTGAGAAGGAACAAGTCAGCAAGGGATGGAACAAGAACTGATGGGCATGGCAATCCGTCCCTGAGATTTTCCTGCCTTCCAGGGGCATAAAAGTACCTCATGGAGGAGGTGTCCTCTCCACTACTACAAAGACAACATCACAAAGCTCCTTACTGATGTCTGTTCCTGGTTGGGTAAGGGTCTTCAAAAAGTAATCTGAAACTAATGCAACACTGTTAATCACCTATACTCTAATACAAACTAAAACTTTAAGAAAAAAGAAGTAATCTGGCACTTGGAAACAGTGAACTGCATAGATTTGAAACTCTGGAATAGCAGGAAATCTCATCAAGTAGTTTTCAATGCCTGATGCTTCTCAGCGACCAGGAAAGGGAGACAGATAGGATTAGGACGGCAGGGGTTAGTTCCATAGCCCCTGCAGGGATAAGGATTTCAACTGCAGTCAGCATTCATTGGCCCCTGGTTTCCAATAGAATAGATATATTCACACAGATCTCATTCTAAAGTTTTTCTCTGTAATTAGGATTAACACTGACTCAAGGGTACATGCTAAGAAACACAGTTTCATTCTGAAAAATATATTTAAGGGTAGGCCTGGCTGTAACATTTTGTAGGGTCTAGTGCAAAATAAAAATGTGGAGCCCTTTGTTCAAAAATCATTTGCAATTTTAAGATATTGAAAGCAGATCATTAAACCAAGAGTGAGGACCTCCAAACGTAGGGCTCTGCGTGACGTCACACATCACATGCCCATGAAGCTAGCCCTGGCTTCAGGAGTGTGAAGAGTTGCTGAGTCAGGCACTGCTGTGCTATAAACTGCTTTTTCAGAAAATTTCTCCAATGCTAAAACTGCATATTTAGCAAAACAATTCAAATATAGCATGAACATCTCAAGAGTACTTGAAACTTTTTCAAACTGCTATAAAGTCCTTTCTTTCATAGGGATGTTAGATTACATAAGTAAATTCTTCTGGGTGAAAATGAGAATTCTGTTTTGTGATAACACCACTGTATTTTCAAAATATTATCTCAGAATACTATGTTTTGCTCCTGTTAGCTGTTTGATTACATATTCCTTTCAGGCTTATGCGAACCAGCCTATGAGTATATATTTAAGGTAAATAGGATTCTGTTCACAGATACTAATCACTGGTTCATTTGCAAGGGAATTTTTAATTAGCTGTGTTTAAACATACTTATTAGGCTTTTAAATTAACTAAGAGGCCCTGCAGCCTTCTAATAGTTAAAGTGGCTACAGAAAAATAACAGGCTATATTTTAGTACCTTCATTTCTATAACCTATGTTTCAGGGTTGTAAATTGCTTTACTTTGCTTTTTTCTTTAGAAGAAAAGCCAAGAATAAAAGAAACAATAGACTAAATCCAATTAAAAATATACAGAGACAATTCACAGGACAAAACGAATGGCTCTTAAATAGTGCAGCATGATTTAGCAATGCATTTCAGAAGTAAAAATGTGCATCTTGATTTAGCAATTCAAAACTAACAAATATGCATGAATATTTATTGAGCACTATTTAAAACAACAAAGACAATAAACAACCTAAAAGTTTTGGATAAGACTTTGACCAAAGAAATTACTGTACATCATACTTTGGAATATATTACAATTATGAAATAGAAACAAAGCAGTTTATATGTACTCATATGGATCTTTCTACAAGTTAAATTACTAAAGGGAAAAACCCACTTAAAGAGTTAGTTTATGGCTTTTAAAATAATCCAATAAACTGGAAGTTGGGAGTCTAATATATGGTAACATTTAGGAAAATAGGGTAATCGATAGGAGAATGGAGAAATATTGGGGGTGGGGGCTGGAGAAAAGAGACTGCCTCGCTGTGAAAGCAACGAGGGGGCACAGGTGAGAGGAACAGTCTAAGAAGGAGCTGGATCTCGAGAATGATGGCAGAACTTGCTAACTTTACGAGAGACAGAGCAGAAGACCACAGAGATGAGCTCCTTACTGACTAGGGTTCTTGGCCTCCTTAATCAATAGGAATTGATCAAAGGCTTTGGTCTGTTTGTATCTTTTCCAGAATTTGTCCCACGTGCCCCATGTGTGCAGTCAACTTTAATCCCATAGAGTGTCTTTGCATTTTGTTGCTTGAAGAGCGGTGTGTCCAGGTACAAGCACCGTAGCACAGAGCCCCAGGTCCCAGTCTGTCTCAAGATGACCTAAGTTTACAAAGTCACTCAGAGTTGCACTGTATACTGTACAAGAGGGAATCTGTCATTAATTTATTGCAATGACTAATTATTAATGATAATTAATTCATCATTAAAATGGTAGGAAATAACATATTTTTAGAAACATGCTGACATGTTCAGTAAACAGACATTGAAACTCTCTTTTGATAAATCACATCCAAATTCCATGTTAGAGCCTGAGAGATACTAGGATGAACAGGACATGTTTCCTACTGTTTGGTGGGGGGCAGGGGGAGCAAAGGTTGAAACAAAACTATGGCCCCAAAGTGGCCATTTAGTATAAAAGTTGCTACACTTTGGTATGTACTGCCTTCTTAGGAACAGATATAGGAAAAAAGTGTGTGATTTTATATCATGCACCATGAAAAGTACCCAGAACACTAGTTCTCTGCCTTCAGAATCTATAGGTTTCCATAGCACTGAACACTTTGGACAAAATATGGATGCTAGTTTTCTATCCCACAGCATCAAACTCCAGCATAGATACTAAAAGCTGACTGGTTTCCTACTTGGCCCTACTAACACCACTCTATTATATGATTGTTTGAAAAACATAATTCCAATATAATAGGTGCCCAGTCTCTCACTTAATAGACCATAAATTCCTAAACCCTAAGGATCTGGGCTCATATCAGTTTCTCAATTTCTCATAGTACATAGCAGAGATTTGTACCAATTGAGTAGGATGGTTAATGTGTGTGTGTGTGTGTGTGTGTGTGTGTGTGTGTGTGTGTGTGTGTGTGTGTTTTGTTTTGCTTGCTGTACTGCATGGCATGTGGGATCTTAGTTCCCCAACAAGGGATTGGATCCATGCCCCCTGCAGCAGAATCTTGAAGTCTTAACCACTGGACCACCATGGAAGTCCCAGGATTGTTCATTTTTATTTTAATTTTTTGTTCGTTTGTTTGACATAGTGAGGCATAAAGCATAAAAGAGAACACATCGTTTGACATCAAGGAGTTCACAATTAGTAGTCGACCAACCAATTTTAGTAGGAACAGGAAGTACCTTCCAGATGTTCAGAAGCTTGAATTACTGGCTGGAGAGAGAGAGAAAGCAGTAGCAGTAGTTGGATTCAGAGAGGAGTGAAACAAACACAGTGTATTTTACTATACCTTCCCCCAGTAAAGTTATATGTCCAGGGAAAACCCCCATGTTCTATTCTTTGCTTGCGTCCGCCTGAGTATTACAGTGTTAACCCTGGGCACACTAAAGCTGTTCATTAGGTATCTGCATGTTGATTGTTATAAAAATTCCTTTGTACCTTTGCCATGTATTTGCCATTGAGGTGCATCCTCTTACTTAACTTGATATGGAAGAATTCAAACTCTTGCTTTATATTTTGCTAAATTCTCTCTAAAGCTGCTAAAATAAGTTGTTTCAAGTCCTACTTTAGAAAAACTGTAGAACTTAAACTAAAAATTTAACAGTGTCTTCCCTGGTGGTGCAGTTGGTAAAGAATCTGACTGCCAAAGCAGAAGACCCAGGTTCAATCCCCGGGTCAGGAAGATCCCCTGGAAAAGGAAATGGCAACCCACTCCAGTATTCTTGCCTGGAGAATTCCATGGACAGAGGAGCCTGGCAGGCTACAGCCCATGGGGTTGCAAAGAGTCAGACACAACCAAGCTACTAACAGTTTTACTTTCACTCATATCACTAACACTCTACATAGCATAATTCATTCAAATATAAGGATCTCTACTGCATTTTCAAAGACACTGGTTCTCTAATATTTACTTCTTGCCCAGAGCAGTAACATTCAAGAATTGAAATCTTGAGCACAAAATAAAGGGACCATAACTAATAGTGGCCACTAGATGGCAACAGCAGGAATGTCATTATTCTTAGAATTAAATAATTAAGATAACTGCCTTTACTTAAAATGAGAAATTATGAGTTTACTGTAAAGTACATGAGTCCAAAACAAGATGGAATCCATCATTACAGTTGTAGGAAATGCTATAAATTTAGAAACAAAATTACATTGTACAACGTTGCGGTGCTTAGTCGCTCAGTCGTGTCTGACTCTTTGGGACCCCAGGGACTGTAATATCTGGCACTTAAAATTCATGCATAATTGCCACGGATGTATGTTTCTTGTCTCAGAGACAGCATGCCTACCCACTTGATTTTATCACTACAGCATCATTCCTGAATCCTCCTTCACCTGCACCCCCACAGCTAAGTCAAACACCAAGTCTGACTGACAGCATCTCCTAAACAGACCTCGAATCTCATCAGTCCTCTCCAGTCCAGATGCCATCCCCTCGCCGTGGCCACCGTCTGCTCTCCCCAAGGTCACTGTAATGGTCTCCTAACAGGTATCGCCACCTTCAGCCTTGTTCTCCAATCCATTTTTTCAAACTGAAGCAAGACCTCATTTGCAATGCTCTCATCTCATAATGTCACTCACCTATTCAAAACCCTTTGATGACTTGCTATCACCTTCAGAATCAAGTTCAAACTCCCAGAGACGGTTATAAGAACCTGCATGAAGTGATTCTGCCTGAATTCTCTAATTTCCTCTCCTGCCACTTCTTTTTCCTCAAACTCTACACTGAAATTCTTTCCTTTGGTAAATCTTCTAAAGGTGTCTTTTCTCTATTTTTTTGCCACGATGTTCATTTTCTTTCCCTATGCCATCTTTAGGAAGCCAAAGGAGGGGAAAGTCATGCTGAAACATGACATTTAAAAAAATCTTTGACTGCACTGAGCCTTCGTCATGGCGTTTGGGCTTAAGGGCCCACAGGCTCAGTACTTGAGGCACATGGTTTACCTGCCCCACAGCAGGCAGGATCTCAGTTCCCCCATCAGGGATAAACTTGTGTCCTCTGCATTGGGTGGTGGATTCTTAACCACTGGACCACCAGGGAAGTCTGCGAAACTTGACTTTCAGACTGTGATATAACTTCTGACTTGTCACTGCAAGCAAGTACTGTTGAATCATGGTAGGAAAGAAGGTTCATTGCAAAATTCACTGGTCTGCTCACATTTTCATGCCTTGTTCTATCAAAAATGTGAGATTATTACTATATTTTATTTTGTATTCAGGATATCCTCCACTTAGTTCATGCAACAATGAACAAGTCTGCCTAGAGGAATGTGCCCACTCTCCACATTTTTATATTTGATCAAATCACATTAATATAGCCAACATTCCTTGTCATGTACAGAATGAGTCTGAGCTATCCTGAGTTTCAGATGGACTAGACTTGACCAGTCATCATTAATATCTGAATTCAACTCATGTTACTCACGAAAAGGCTATTCAGTTGTAGGGAATTCACTAAAAACATAAATATATATCACTTTTGTCTTCAGCATTCCTTCTTTCACCAGCCCCAAATAGTTTAAAGCATGAGAGAGATCTACAGCATTTTTTTACAAATGAAATTAAATTTGGCTAATGGATTAAACAAAATTTAAAAAGTAGTATGTTTCTCTAATATATTCACTTAGGAAACATTTCCAAGGTCAAGACTCAATTCTTGGGCTTCTTCCAAAGCTGTCTTTATTTCCTAAAGCCAAGAAGATGATGTTATCACTTTTCAAAATCATAACAGCCTATGAAAGAAAATATGACTTCAGACCTTAACACAGGCATATTCTTCAAACAAAGAGTAAATGGAGGATGAGCTAGGGTCATCCTCAATGGATTTAAAATGGATTTTCAGAAGCCTCTGAGAAGAAACCCACTGTTTATATTTTAATTGCAATACATGTACTACTTTTTAAAGTAATACATAATTTTTTATGCAAAGTTATTTGTAACAAAATTTTACCTGCAATATTTTCAACTTTAAAAAGCAAAATAATAGTTTTGGCAGAATATGACATTTTATATTTGGGAAAAACATACAAAAGCTTACAAAGATTAATCCAGCATATCTGTCTCAAATGTATCTATCCTCAAAACTTGAAAGTAACATGTGTCATTTTTGTTTCCAGGTGTTTTTTTTTTTTTTTTTTTTGCTATAAAATAACTAGAACATTGCAGAAAAAGTCAAAATCCCCTATGCACCGAAGTAAAGGTGGGAATTTAATATATTTTAGTGATGGCTTTATATAATAGAGGAGGGAAATGGAACAATTTTAAAATGGGTATTGGGATAATTCTCTCTCTCTCTCTCTCTCTCTCTCTCTCTCTATATATATATATATATATATATATATATATAAACTGGATTCCTAACTCAAACCCCAGGCAGAAACAAACTCTAGATTTATTTAAAACTTAAATGGAGAGAAGCAAAACTGTAGAAGAAAATATAAGAAAAAAATCTTTATAACCTCAGAGAAAAAAAGCATTTTATTTACAGATAAGAAATAAAAAGCATGGCAAAAACTTAAAAACCAATTTTGAAATCAGAATGTATATTCTCTTCAAATTAGTTACCCTTTACCAATAAAACCAATGTGTTTTACATGAGTGACAAGTTATATGAACTATTTAATATTTATTAGTGATCACTTCAGTTCAGTCGCTCAGTCATGTCTGACTCTTTGTGACCCCATGAATCACAACACGCCAGGCCTCCCTGTCCATCACCAACTCCCAGAGTTTACTCAAACTCATGTCCATCGAGTCGGTGATGCCATCCAGCCATCTCATCCTCTGTCATCCCCTTCTCCTCCTGCCCCCAATCCCTCCCAGCATCAGGGTCTTTTCCAGTGAGTCAACTCTTCGCATGAGGTGGCCAAAGTATTGGAGTTTCAGATTCAGCATCAGTCCTTCCAATGAACACCCAGGACTGATCTCCTTTAGGATGGACTGGTTGGATCTCCTTGCAGTCCAAGGGACTCTCAAGAGTCTTCTCCAACACCACAGTTCAAAAGCATCAATTTTTCGGCACTCAGCTTTCCTCACAGTCCAACTCTCACATCCATACATGACCACTGGAAAAATCATAGCCTTGACCAGACAGACCTTTGTTGGCTAAGTAATGTCTCTGCTTTTAAATATGCTATTCAGGTTGGTCAGAACTTTCCTTCCAAGGAGTAAGCGTCTTTTAATTTCATGGCTGCAGTTACCATCTGCAGTGATTTTGGAGCTCAAAAAAATAAAGTCTGACACTGTTTCCACTGTCTCCCAATCTATTTCCCATGAAGTGATGGAACCAGATGCCATGATCTTAGTTTTCTGAATGTTGAGCTTTAAGCCAACTTTTTCACACTCCTTCACTTTTATCAAGAGGCTTTTTAGTTCCTCTTCACTTTCTGCCATAAGGGTGGTGTCGTCTGCATATCTGAGGTTATTGATATTTCTCCCGGCAATCTTGATTCCAGCTTGTGCTTCCTCCAGTCCAGCGTTTCTCATTATGTACTCTGCATATAAGTTAAATAAGCAGGGTGACAATATACAGCCTTGACGTACTCCTTTTCCTATTTGGAACCAGTCTGTTGTTCCATTATTAGTGATAGTCACCATTTTTTCTGGTTTTTCCTTTGCAGGCATGTGGTAGGGTTACACTTTCCCAGTTCCTGGTGGGCTGTGTGGTCTGCTGTGGACACTAAAATGTGAGAAGTGATATATATCACAGTGGGCAGAAGCCTTAACAGCTGGTGCATGATCTTCCATATTCCTGGCCCTGTCATGGCGGCCAGTCATGGCAAGTGGAGGTTCTCAAGCAAAGATGGTAGAGACCAGAACTTAGCACTGACTAAAGATAGACAGGGAGTGTGAGTGAGAATTCAACACTTGTGATTTCAGCTCCTGAGATCTTATGGCTCTTTGTTACCCATCACATGGAGAGCAATGAGACAGGATCATTGTCCAGGCTCCTCTGCCCATGGGATTTTTCAGGCAAGAGTACTGGAGGGGGTTGCCATTTCCTTCTCCAGGGGATCTTCCCGACCCAAGGATGGAACTTGCATCTCCTGCATTGGCAGGCTGATTCTTTACCGCTGAGCCACCAGGGAAGCCTGGTGGCTGGACTCTAACAACAAGTAACAGAAACCCAACTCAAAGTTGCTTCAAGAAAGAAAAGCAGTAATTAGTTAACAAGCTCAAGTTGGAGAAGCGGAATGAAACATTCATGGTTACTTTTCTCTGATCCTCATCATCTTCTCTAAGCATGCTGACCTCATGCTTTTAAACATGCCTCTTTCATGGCCATGAGCACATCAGTTCAGCCTTCAGCTTTGAGAGAGTAAAGAAAAACATTCTCTTTTCCGATTTAAATTTGGGGGACAGGACTTTGGTGGACTCACACGTGGTCTGGCTCCCATGTTTATACAAGTTGCTGTGAAACACTGGCACATTTTATCCTAAGATTATAATAATAGGTCCTCCTGTGGGTTTTATCAGAACTAAATGAAATAATCCATGTGAACATTTAGTTCAAACAGTAACCACATACTAGCTATCATTAATATGACAATTGTGTGATGGTTAGTTTTATGTGTCACAAAACTCATCTAATCAGTTGAAAGTCTTAAGAGCAAAACCTGAGCTTTCCTAAAGAATAAATTTGTCTCCAGACTGCAATGTTAACTCCTGCCTGAGTTTCCAGCTTGCCAGCCTGCCCTTTCAGATTTCAGACTTGCCAGCCTCTACAATTGTATGACTCAATTTCTTAAAATAAATCTCTGTTGGATCTGTTTTCTCTGGAACACCCCGACTGATAGGAACTATAACCACACTCCTGAGTAACCTGCATCTCTATCTTAAAGATAAAAAACTGAGCTGATAAGTGGTGGAGTTTAATTCAGATTCAGATGTACTGATTCCAAAGCCCATGGCCTGAGGAAGATACTCAAGCTGGATTTTTAAAACTTGGTAAAATTTCCATAGCCAAAGAGGGAAAAGAAAAAAAAAAAAAAAGACAGAGATGAAAAGAGTTTGTCCTACTTTTAAAGAACTGTACATGATATAGCCTCCGTTCATAATCTTTTCTTATTTGTACTAACTTATACCAAGCATTTGCTTTGTACACATTATCTTATTGCTACCTATTCCTTCTTGACTCATTGTGGTTTATGTAGAAAGTAACAAACAGCCTATATCTTTTAGTTCAAAAAACTTCATAGGTGTAATCAGTGAAATTGAGCTACTCCTCACACTTATCTTTTCCAAAGAGAAGAAACTCAGTTCACAATCCTCAACAGACAGACACAGAACCCAAGATGTTAATACTTTAGGACACTAAAGTCCAGGAGTCAGAACCCGCCACCCTCATCTCCAATCAAGTGTATTCTCCTTGAATCCTTACTCCTTCTCTTTCCTTCCATGGCAAAAGATGTTACACCAAAAGGAAAGATACAACCGTAAGGGAAAAGGGAAAACACACTCAAAGTTGAAATGATGCTCAAATCAGGGGTAATGGAGAAGTCACCTTTTCACTAATAGTGATGGGGATAAGTTCAAGAGTAACTAGCTCACCAAAATGCTTACTCAGATGCTCAAATACATAAACACCTTAGAACAGAGATTCAAAGAAAAGTGGTCATCATTAGGGTTATGTAAGCCAAAAATAATTTCCATCTAAAGAAACTGTCCTTGAACCAGATAGTCTTCTTATGGGAAAAGTAAATATATCTCTAGCCACATTAAGTTCTCTATGACTTTAAATTAAAAAAGGAAAGAAATTGTTAAATCATCTCTTCTATGTATCAAAGATCACTGTATTTCCTTAATTCAGTCTCACTTTCAGATTTTTAATATATAACCCCTTGGATAAATAAGTTTCCAAGTACCTGATAAATTCTGATTCCTAAGTTCAACTTGTATTCTTGACTGAATTGGTTTATATACCTTCTACTAATATTTGCATTTTGAAAAGACTTTTAATGCCTTTCCCTCCATCAGTGGTTACCAATCAGTGGTGATTTTGCCCCGTGGGGCATATTTGGTAATCTCAAGAGATATTTTTGGTTGTCACGACTGGGGTAAGTATTACTACCATCTAGTGGGTAGAGTTGCTAAACTTCCTACAACACATTCCCCCACAACAAAGAATTATCTGATTCAAAATGTCAACACTGCTGAGGCTGAGAAACCTTGCGCTAATGCTATAAATAAGATGGAAGCTTAAAGGTCTATGGAAATTCTAGTGGTAGGTGTTTTGGAAGGTGAAGGGAATCCCTTGTGCGTGCCTGCTTGCTCAGTTGCTCAGTCATGTCTGACTCTTTGCAACCCCATGGACTGTCGCCCGCCAGTCTCCTCTGTCCATGGAATTCTCCAGGCAAGAAGACAGGAGTGAGTAGCCACTCCCTTCTGCAGGGAGTCTTCCTGACCCAGGAATTGAACCCAGGTCTCCAGCATTGCAGGCAGATTCTTAACTATTTGAGCCACCAGGGAAGTCCAGGCCTTATCACTTCTCAATTCATAACAGAAATCCAAGTAGAGCTGATACTTACTTAAGACCAACCTCTTTTGTCATAAACATCAAGGAGCTTATACAAGGAAAAATAAACCAAACAGTTAGGGTCATCAGGAAGTTGTCATGTTGTTCTTACCTACAGATTTCAGTTTTGTCTCCTGAACATATACAGAAAAATATTATGTTCCATACAACAATCTTTCCTGTATTTGAAGACATGTGTGATGTTCCTAAGTTTTCTCTCTTAAATTTAACATTTCTAAATATTTCAAATATATCTCATTACCCTAGCCATTGTTGTAGTGACCACTGCATTTAGAATGCATATGCATGGATGCTCAGTTATGTTTGACCCTTTGCACACATAGAATGCAGCCTGCCAGGCTCCTCTCTCCATGGGAAGGCCTAGGCAAGGATATTGGAGTGGATGCCATTTCCTCCTCCAGGGGATCTTCTCAACCCAGGGATTGAATCCACATCCCTTGTGTCTCCTGCAATGGCATAAGGATTCTTTACCACTGAGCCATTTGGGAAGCCCTGTGTTTAGAATTTCCAACTAAATGTTTAACTTCATCTTTATTCCTACCAAGGGTCATATTGTTCATTTTAAGGTACAGGATCTGTTTTTCAAATTTCTGACTGTATCATCTATGAATTTTTAAAATATAACTTGCCCTTCATGATCTAAGTCATTGGTAAAAATATTGACCAGGACATATTCCGACAGCAGCAAGTCACCGAGGACCACCCTCCAGGCTCACATCAGTCATCAGTACATCCTCCTGGATAGGGTAGTCCAACAAGCTCTCAGTGACTGTACCGTCACTCAGTCCATATTTCTCCACCTTATATTTAACCATCTTAGGCATATGGAAGACATTTCTAATTGCCTGGGGAAAAAAAAACCTCACATAAACTATGTCTCCTAAATGTAAATGGATCTTGTCAATGAGTCTAGTTATTCTATATCAGAAAGGAAGACTGAGCTGGTGTGAAAGGATTTCTTTTCAATTAACTCATAATGCTTCAGTGGTACATATTTGCCACTCTTTAAGTACACCCATTTTCATTATTCAACATTTAATCATAAATTCTATAATTTCACTATATAGATCAATTAATTTTGTCTTCCTCTGAACATTTACTATCTTGAAAATTAAAAGTCTTCCTCTCTCCCATATTTTGGCACTTTTGTGTGCCAGCTTGGTAGGTCTGGTATAGGGATTTAGAGCATGGATGGACACTGATATAAAAATACCTGGGTG
This sequence comes from Muntiacus reevesi, assembly GCF_963930625.1. Taxonomy (NCBI): domain Eukaryota; kingdom Metazoa; phylum Chordata; class Mammalia; order Artiodactyla; family Cervidae; genus Muntiacus; species Muntiacus reevesi. Next base: position 46,548,437 of record NC_089260.1, read on the forward strand.
TGCATCCTAGCTCCTCTACTTGATAAATTATGATGTTAAGCAAGTCAACTTCTGTTTCAATATCCTTATCTTTAAAACGGAGCTGATAAAATCACCACACAGAATTGTTGAAAGAATCAAATAAGATACGCGGGCATACTCAGTCGCTAAGTCGAGTCCGATCCTTTGCAACCCCATGGACCGTAGCCCACTAGGCTCCTCTGTCCATGAGATTTCTCAGGCAAGAACACTGAAGTGGGCTGCCATTTCCTTCTCCAGGGGATCTTCCTGACCCAGAAATCAAGCCCACATCTCCTGTGTCTCCTGCATTGGCAGGCGGATTCTTTACCACTAAGCAACATCCCGGTGCTTAGAATAGTGGCTGTCACTTAGTAATTGTGGTTAGATGTGAGCTTATTAATTAAAGAAGGTACACCATGATTCTATGACCTCAATCCAAGTTGTTTAAATTCACAAGGATGTTAAGTGCTCCAGACCAAGAGACCTTTAACTGATGAATGGTATAGTGCATTATGTTTTCTCATTTCTAGGTCTTCAGCTTCCTCTCAATCAAGAACATCCTATTTTGTAGTGTATAAGGACAACTATTTTTGAAAGAAAATATAGCAACAAAATAAAGGTTGAATTATTCCACTTTTTCCATGTCATCCGCTAAAATCTCACCATCTGCTCCCACCATGAGCTTTGTTCCATCATTATATTATTAGAACCTACATTTCCAGCCTTCCAAAATGTATGCAGAGAAAACAATACTTTTGGCTGAGTGGAAATAAGTTATATCTACACATAATGACTGAGTCAATTTCCTTGTCAACATATTTTTCTGTATTTCAACAACCAGTTTTAGCCTATTAATCTTACAGTGACCAACAACAGTAGAGGGTAATAGTAAGCTCATACTGGCTTCTATTAAGCATCATTTTTCTTCCTAAGTACTCGATGATTTTATTAGGCAACACTTAATCATAAATCCTGGAAGTTTAATATTAACCAATTAATATTGTCTTCCTCCATTTAACAAATAAAGTGATATATCGACAACAAAAGCCTGGAGCTAGAAGAAGAAATCAGTTCCATATACTATATAATCATTCCAAACATGATTTGGGGGCCACTCATCAAATCTCCTAGAATTAATGCAAACAGCAATGCATTCGTATATAGAATATTAAACTGGCAAAAGTCACTGAATACATGTTATTCTGATCCACTGCTTTTGCTGATGATATCTGCTCCCTCTATAATTAAGGAACCTATTAAAACTTCAAAGAAAAGGGTTAAGTCTAAATTGATAACAACTTGAGATGCAAACAAAATTTTAAATCGATAGTTTCAAAAAACAACTTGAACAGGCTGAATTTCTATCTATAAAGATTAAGTTTTACTTCAAATTATAGAAGAGGGTAACACTTCCTATTTTATCTGCTGAGAGAGGGCAGTGTGGTTTAAGTATCCCCTTATAAACAGTGTTTCCCTGGTGGCTCAGATGGTAAAGAATGTGCCTGCAATGCAGGAGACCCAGGTTCAACCCCTGGGTTTGGAAGATCCCCTGAAGAAGTAAATGGCAGCCCACTCCACCCGCTGGGAGAATCCCATGGACACAGCAGCCTGGCGGGCTACAGTCCATACGGGGTCACAAAGAGTCGGACAGGACTGAAGGACTAATATTTTCACTTTCACTATAAATAGGACACATCTATCTGAATGACAAGCTACTTGAAATACACCCATATGTATCCCAAAGTGTTGTATGTTGCTTTTAGTTAAATAGAATTAGTCCTCCCACCCTACCGGAAAAAGGTAGCTTCACTGAGACTGCCTAATGATACAAACCTGGATGCCTTCACTCAATATCCTTTCAGCACCTAGTAATTGCCAGAATGGGCTTTCCAGGTGGCGCTAGTGGTAAGTAACTCACCTGGCCAATGCAGGAGACCCAGGTTCTATCCCTGGGACAGGAAGATCCCCTGGAGGAGGGCATGGCAACCCACTCCAGTGCTCTATTCTGGAATAATCCCCACAGACAGAGGAGCCTCGCGGGTTACAGTCAATAAGGTCGCAAACGATCGGACATGACTGAAGTGACTAAGCACGCATGCACACAAGTGCCAGAATATTCCTGGGCACACTGCTGCCAAATATTTACGGAGATACTAGTAGCCACAGAAAGGATATGATCCTGGAAAGAATCAGGATAGGCTCAGGGAGTGGGGGAGAGGGCAGGAGAGGCAAGGAAGCTCCTTCCTAATTTTTTTCCCCAGAAAGATCCTCCATTGCCCATTCTATACCCCAAAGCACAAAATTAAATGTGATGACACAGAAGCCTCTTTATCAACCTCACATTGCAGGTGTAGATATATATATTAGATCTAAAACCTGAAAGAAATCCACCAGACCCAAACATATTTCCTCTCAGTAGGCAGCTTGAATGTACATTTTTAGTAACATAAAACTATAAACTTTAATCTTAACCCTGGAAGGAAAGTTTCATGATGGGGAAAGGTCTGGACCACAAAAGTACGGCACAGACCTTTGGAGTAGCTCATGAATCATCATGGTCACTATCACATAGGTCTGAAGTGGGCGGTGAAAGTATAGGGGGATGGAGGACATAATTTCATGGTTAACTCTTATCCAGATTTAGTCAAAAGGTTCTCTCCTTAACGGGCTCCATACAGTGCTATTAATATAGGGTCAGCATCTTCAGTAACATTTTTACTAAAGACTATGAAGTAAGAACATAAATTCATGGTAATAATCTCAGATCATTTTACTTTCAAGTGTGCACTAGATCAAGGATGACAGTTACATCTTGCCTGTCTTGCATTTTTTTTTTCTGATTCTTGGCCCGATGCCATCTTTAACCTCTGCTGCACTGAACAGTCTCATAGATATCCAGATCCAATGTCTAGTCCAAAGGGGAAGATAATACTCTTCTTCTAGTTACAAGAGTCACCCTCTTAGTTTTTAATTCTTGCCTAATGAGCCCCCTCTTTCCCAGGAAGGTGGAACTGGAAATAAATACAAGTGGCAAGGATGTAGACATATCAGAAGACATGATATGAAATGAAAATAGAAAATTCAAAAATTGTTAACGAACAGAGATTTGAATTCATAGAAGTGGGTGATCTCTAGGACTGAGCCCTGAGAATACTTAACATTTAAACAAGAGTTGGAAGTGGAGGAGTTCCCAAAGGAGGCAGAGAAGAAATGGCCTAAAGAGGCAGAAGGAAAACTAGGAGAGGATGGTGTTATAGGAGCCCAGAGAAAATAGTATCTCCCTGTGTGGAATGGATGGAAGGCCAGGGGGACTGGGAAGAGAAGAGTCTCTAAAGTTGAGGAAAAGTTGTCCAATTACATGCTCTGCAATGATGGCAATAACCCATGTCTGTGTGTTCAGTACGGCAGCCACATGTTACTACTGAGCTCTTAAAATGTGGCCAGTGAGAATGGGGACTGGATTTTTAATTTAATTTAGTTTAATCTAAACAGCCACAAGCTGGATTGGACAGTGTGGAAAATCGAAGCATACAGAAAGCAAACTAGACTAGCAGATAAAAGTATGAGCTTTGATCATCAAAGAGACAAGAGATAACAAGTGATGGTGAAGATGTGAAGAGAACCCTTGTAAACTGTTGGTGGGAATGTAAATTGGTAGAGCCAGTACAGAAAATAGTATGGATATTTCTCAAAAAATTAAATATAGAACTACCAAATGATCTAGTGACCCTACTTCTTGGTATCTATGTTTAAAAAGAAAATGGGATCTTGAAGAATTATCTGTACTCCATGTTCACTGCAACATCATTAACAATAGCTAAAATATGGAAACAACCTAAATATCTGTCAACGAATGAATGAAGAGGATGCATTAAACATGCACACACACACACACACACACACACACACACACACACACACACACACACACACCAGAACAGAACATTACTCAGCCATGAGGAAAGAAATCGTGCCACTTGCAACAACATGAATGCACTGTGGAAGCATTATGCTAAGTGAAATAAGTCAAAGAAAGACAAATACTGTATGATATCACTTATAGGTGGAATCTGAAAAAGCCAAACTCATAGAAACAGAGAATAGAATGGTGGTTACCAGAAGAAGAGAGGTAGGGGACTGGGGAAATGTTGTTCAGAGTTATAAACTTCCAGTTATAAGATGAAGCAAGATCTGGGTCTAATGTACGGTGAACAAGATCTGGATCTAATGTACAGGATGATGATCATAGTCAATAACATTGTATCATATACTTGAAAGTTGTTCTCGTCCAACTTGTGTGTGTGTGTGTGTGTGTGTGTGTTCATATACAACTTTTATTAAACCAACACTTTTATACCTTAAGCTGACACAATGTTATAATGTTATATGTCAATTATACCTCAATAAAGTTGAAAATAATTTTAAATTAGCAAAACTTTAAAAGTATAAGTTTTGTGGATGAAAGAGAGGTGGAAGGGAGGTTCAAGTGGGAGGGGACATATGTACACCTATGGCAGATTCATGTTGATGTTTGGCAGAAACCAACACAGTATTGTGAAGCAACTATCATTCAATTAAAAATAAATAATTTTTTACAAGTATAAGCTTTGGCCTCAGACATACACCAGGTCCCAGTCATCTCCCCAATAGGCTTTGCATATTTTGGGAAAGTTATGTCAATTCTATAGCACTAAGATTCTTCACATGCAAAACAGGCATGATAAAACAAGAGCATATTAAAAGCATAAAGCAACATAATACATACTGACTGCATATGACTGATTTGGTAGATTAATCAGAGCCTGGTCAGTTAAACTACAAAGGCTCTCTGAAAGATTTAAACTTACAGCAGGGCTTTTGAATACAGATTCACAAAGTTTATCATTTTCCCTTCAGAGGAATCAATAGCCTAATCTTCCTCCTTTGGATAAGAGACAATTAAACTAGCCATAGTAGTCAAGCTTTTTTGTTGCATTTCTTATTATTCTGAAAAAAAAATGCATAAGTATTCTTTCATTGGTCTTCCCAGGATGCTCAGTGGTAAAGAATCTGCTTGACAAGGAGACACGGGTTCGATCCCTGGGTCAGGAAGATCCCCTGGAGTAGGAAATGGCAACCCACTCCAGTATTCTTGCCTGGAGAATCCCCATGGACAGAGGAGCCTGGCAGGCTACAGTCCGTGGGATCACAAAGAGTTAGACATGACTTAGTGACTAAACAACAATGGATACAATTCTTTCATTGACCTATTCTTGTACTGAGTAACTGAAACCCTTCAAGCTTTAGTTTATGATAACTTCTTTTAGAACTCTTTATTGTAATTCCCTCACGTCAAAGCCTTCTTTTCCCTGGAACAACTAATCTCACTAGCTTTCATCTTTCTGCTTACACTTTATTACCTAATTTATTAACAGGGGCTCTCAGTTGGAATTTACCCTCAAGGCATCACTTGACACTTAAAAAGGAGTCAAAGTTTTTCCCCTAAAATCTTCAGAAGCAAGTACATGTGTTGTAAACCTTGATTGCTTTGATCTCTTTCAATCCTGAGTTTCTTTCCAAATTGTCTGCACACACACAATATTTGCTGAGCTCATCAATGTCTTAAATATATCTCTCCATCAAATTATACAACTGAATTCAGTTTGTGTAGCAGAAACTGGTTTTTTTTTTTTTAATGTCGATGAAATAGCAATGGATACAACCAGCCCGGGTTAGAAGCAAGACATCCGGGATCTCATTCATCCGATCTAAAAAAATCTATCAACAGTTTTGCTGGCTTGACAGCCACAGAGCCAAACAAAGAAAAAAACACACTAGCTTGGAAGCAGAAAATTATCCCAATCAAAATGTCACTTTCGGAAATATCTTTTTCTAAGTGACAATACTGTAAACAGAAATTTCCACAGTGACAATTAAACATAATTAAACACTAGATTTCTCTTCAAGCTTCTTTCATTCTCTAAAACTTGTTTTTCTGAGCTGAACTCAATTTCTCTTTCAAGTACATCTTGTTCCCACTAGAGAAAAATGCAGCTCCCACTTTTAAAAAATTTTCAAGTGAATTTAAAGACATATTGGACCATACTATAAATCTCAGACTCTGAAGGTATTTTATGTAACCATAAAGCCTCCAATTAATATACAACATACAAAGGGTGGAGGTGTAGACATATGCACCCATGAGGGTCAGAAGGTGCCTGACACGTCATATCTAAGACAGTAATTTGACTTTTCCTTGTTTCTAGAAAGTGGCCTATGCTGGAAAGGCTTCATCTCATCTGGATTTTTAGTATATATTTGCTTAAACAGGAATAAGTGATGTGTAGAAGGAAACAGATAATGCTTCAGAAAGAAATGAAGGGAAGGTGCAAGCCATGGAAGTGATGGAAGGAAAGAGAAGAGGTGAATTTGTAGTAATAGAAAGAGAGGAGCAAAGGCAGAAAATAAAAAGCTAGAGTTGCCACAATGGTTTAAATGATACACCAATAAATGTTAAATCTGTTCTGCCATGAATGGGGGCAGGCAGAGATAAATGGAGATAAACTTCATGATTGGTTAATTTGCCTATAGGATTGTGAAAATACATTAGACATTCTTCCTTTGTAGGGAAGGAAACAGTTCCTTCCTGGGTTTTGTTCAGAAGCTAGTTGAGAAACCAGAACTGAAAGAGACACGTGCACCCCAATGTTCATCACAGCACCGTTTATAATAGCCAGGACATGGAAGCAACCTAGATGTCCATCAGCAGATGAATGAATAAGCAAGCTGTGGTATATATACACAATGGAATATTACTCAGTCCTTAAAAAGAATACATTTGAATCAGTTCTAATGAGGTGAATGAAACTGGAATCTATTATTCAGAGTGAAGTAAGCTAGAAAGAAAAACACCAATACAGTATACTAACGCATATATATGGAATTCAGAAAGATGGTAATGATAACCCTATATGCGAGACAGCAGAAGAGACACAGATGTATAGAACAGTCTTTTGGACTCTGTGGGAGACGGCGAGGGTGGGATGATTTGAGAGAATAGTACTGAAACGTGTATATTATCATATGTGAAACAGATCGCCAGTCCAGGTTGGATGCATGAGACAGGGTGCTCAGGGCTGGTGCACTGGGATGACCTAGAGGGAAAGGATGGGGAGGGAGGTGGGAGGGGGGCTCAGGATGGGGAACACATGTACACCCATGGCTGATTCATGTCAAGTATGGCAAAAACCACCAAAATATTGTAAAGTAATTTGCCTCCAATTAAAATAAATAAATTTAAAAAAAGAAAGAAGAAGCTAGTTGAATTCCTGCCCCTAGGAATGGACTGGGTTTGGGACTGACAAAGTAACATTGAAGTTTTTGAGAGATAGAGTCTTTGATTCTCTAATATCCATGAACAGCTGGATTAAGCCATCAGCTTCTTCCTCTGTGGATGATGATTAGTTGTAGGTTGTTTCCAAATTAGTACAATATTCCATTTAATTAACTGATTCATATAAAAGTTTTGTTTTATTAATATAAATAACATAAATGTATCTAAGATTATTTTGTTCACACAGCAAGTCTTTTTTCTTGGAAAATCCTAAGGGACAGTTTTAAAAAGGCATTTCATAATATACAAGGAATTCATAGAAATGTTTGTGGTCTCATTTTCTCTCTTCATTTCAAAGGTAATTCTTCACTTTTTCAAATGTATAGTATTAGGTTTCTATTTTAACTGGATGTTCTTAAGGTCAGCCTTGATATGCTGATTGAGACTTTAAACTTTCAATGTTCCTCAAAACACAGACATCCCAACCTCTCTATTATCTATCCTCCAACTTATTGATCGTATATGCATATTGTTTAAGACGTCTGGAGTTGCAAGTGACAGAAAACCCAATTCTAACTGGTTTAAAGAATAAAGGGGAGTCACTGGCTTACTCAACCTGGAAGTTCTCAGCTTGACAGACTTCAGACTGGTTGACTGAAGGCTCAACAACATCACCGAGGACCATGCAAGGACTTGGTCATTTTTACATTTCTGCTCTGCTATGCATACCATGGACTCCATCTTCGAAGGATCTCTCTCCATGGTTACAGAGGAAATTTAAATATCATCTTGGCCAACAAATCAATGCATGGGGGAGTTAGAGAGCAAGGAATTTATTCTGAAGATTACTGCCACTCGGTACAGAAAACAGGGTTTTCAACAAATATTTGTTAAACAAATAACTGAATTAACCAGGAAATAAATTAGTATGATTCCAATTTGTCAGGTCTCTGATTACACCACCACAAAAGATCCTGTACCGCAACCAAGACCTGGTGCAGCCAAATAAATAAACTTTAAAAAATTTGATTCAAACTAGACATGTCTGACTCTTAAAGCCCATTCTCTTCACTATTTGGCAATCTAGCCAAACACACCCACGTATTATCTAAAATATGAAGTGTCTTCAAGTACAATCACACTTGTACCAGTTAAGATCTAGCCCAATGATGGGCACTAATAGATGCTAATTCCTAGACTGTTGTTATTGTTTATTCACTAAGTTGTGTCCAACTCTTTTGAGATCTCATGGACTGTAGAACCCCACCAGGCTCCTCTGTCCATGGAATCCTCCAGACAAGAATCCTGGAGCAGGTTGCCATTTCCTCCCTTAGGATCTGCCTGACCCATGGATTGAATCCACATCTCCTGCTTGGCAGGCAGATTCTTTACCACTGAGCCATCAGGGAAGCCCAATTCCTAGATTACAATACAGCAAAACATGTATTTTAAGTAGTCTGTGCTTTTTTCCCAAAGAAAATAATATTCCCAGGGAACCACTCTATAGCAAACGCTTCATAAATCATTTTTCATGATTGAAAGATCAACTCGTCTTGGGTCATCCCATTTCTTTTCTGGGGTTTGACCAAATTGTGAAAGGCATCAGAAAACTAATAGAAGCAGAAATAAATACATGAACATAATATAGAATGAGTTTGCATCACAATAATGCTGTATATGCCCACTTATTGGTTGGAGCAGTAGTTTCCTAAAAGGGCGGACATGACCATCTCTTAGGAAATAGAAAGAAGAGTATGAGAGTTTCTACTTTGACTTATTACTTTAGAAAATGTCCTAGTTTACATGAGTTTTATTATGTATAAGATGTACTGATACAATTGTACATGCCTACAGTTTATGCATGAACATAAATATCATGGATGCATAAAGAAACCATTTTATGAATAGGGTTGCACAATCAAAACATTCTGAAACCACTGAGTTAGAACATGATGGAGACAAGGTCTATGCCAAAAATTCAATTTCCTACTTCACCTTACTTCACATAAATAAAATCTCACTCCTAGGGGACATAAAATTAAGTCCAATTAAGAAGACACAGATGAGTCATCACAGAACAATTTCTGCTAAAGAGTCAGAAAAACATCTCAAAGAATCTTACTGATGTTGATTCTATAACATGCTTTTCTAAATGAAGACAGAAAAGAAAACTACTGTCTATTTATGTCTTATTTTGCACTAGTCACTAGGTCAAAATATATATCCTTTTTTAATCCCTATAACAACCCACTAAGATAGGGAATATTTCCCCTGACTGAACTGAAAGTCCCTTAGCCATGTCCAACTCTTTGTGACCCCCTGGATTATATAGCCCAAGGAATTCTGCAGACCGGAATACTGGAGTGGGTAGCTGTTCCTTTCTCCAAAGGATCTTCCCAATCCAGGGATCGAACCCACGTCTCCCATGTTACAGCCAGACTCCTTGCCAGGTTAATACAATAGCTGTTAAGAGAGTTAAGTAATTCCCAATGTCACACTCCTAGTGAAAGGAGAATTGGTATTTGAACAGTTTTTAATGAAAGTCCAAGTACTTTTCCCCTAAGGAAGAACTCCAACTTTAGCGCTTAGATGTGATCTTCAGAAAATTATTTAAATTTTTTAAGCCTAGATCATTTATTTTTTTAAGTGAATGATAAAGATAACTACCTTTACTTAATTAGTGTGTTTCACATATGGGATCTTTGAAGAACTGAGAGAGATATGCTAATATTTTAGGAGTTATGTGGTGTCCTTGAGGCTTCACTCTCAACCTCAAAGCTCATGTCGAATAATTACGAGGAAGTTCAAATATTTTTATCTGTGTTTGGTGGATAGCTGGACGCTCAGAGAATATCTATATCTGGTCAGTTTTGAACTACAATAAATCCTGTCTAATATGAATAATAAAATAGATTCACAGCTGCTGTGCCAGAGTCAGAAATGAGGAAAAACTTTTATTTTTAATTAGATTTCATGAGAAGAGAAGCTAAGTATTATGGTATAGGAGTTCCCATTCAGTATTTGCTATAAATTTATATACAACATACCAGAAGAGACATATATTTCTAATATAAGCATCACATTGAAAAGTATAATTATGTCTAAAGTATAATCATTATTTAAGAAAGAATTACATAATTTTGGTTTTGCTAATAATAACAACGTCTTTGTTAATAATAAGAATGCCATATTTATTTTAACTATATGACATACCAAGATTACTGATTGGATAATAAACTCAAAGATATATATTTACTGCAAAATAAATATAGAGAGAAAATACACTGTAAATTTTGCCCATGTGCTGCTATAAATAAAATATTCTGTGACTTAAGAAAAGGAAATAAAGTCCATTATTAAATTAACCAAAGTAATAGGATGTAGAACAGGCAGTCCCATCTGTCTGAGAAATTTTGGCTAAACCATTAAAGCTGAGAACAGAGGATGCGGAGGAAACCTTATAATATTGTGCTCTGCTGTGCTGGCCTAAGTCGCTTCAGTTGTGTCTTTGACTTTTGTGACCCCGTGGACTTTAGCCTGCCAGGATCCTTTGCCCACGGGACTCTCCAGGCAAGAATACTTGAGTGGGTTGCCATGCCCTCCTCCAGGGGATCTTCTCAACCCAGGAATCAAACCCAAGTCTTTTACATCTACTGCATTGGCAGGCTGGTTCTCTACCACTAGCACAACCTGGGAAGCCGTGCTGAAAACTGTGATGGCTACGTTTATGTGTCTGCTTGACTGGGCTAAGGGATGCGCAGAGAGCTGGTATATAACATTGTTTCAGAGTGTGTCTGTGAGGGTGGCTCCATAGAAGATTAGTATTTGAATTAGTAGATTGAGTAAAAAAGACTGTCCTCACCAAGGTGGATGGACATCATCCAATCCCTTGAAGGTCTGAACAGAAAACAAAGGCAGAATGAGGGAAAAGTTTCTCTGCTAGAGCTGGGACATCCAACTTCACCAAACTTTGAATACTGGCGTTCCTCTGGTTCTCAAGCCTTTGGACTCAGAATGAATCACACCCTTGATTTCCCTGCATCTCCAGCATCCACACAGCACAGTAGACCATGGGACTTCTTGGCCTCCATAATCATGTGAGTCCATTCCTATAATAAATATCCTACTTATGTATGCATGTATGTACACAGCCTTCCCGGGTGGCATTAGTGATAAAGAATTCACCTGCCAATGCAGGAGTCATAAGAGACATGAGTTCAATCCCTGGGCCAGGAAAATCCTCTGGAGGAGGAAATGGCAACCCACTCTGGTATTCCCACCTGGAGAATCCGGTGGACAGAGGAGCCTGGCAGGCTACAGTCCATGGGGTCACAAAGAGTCAGACACCACTGAAGCATCTCAGCACTCACATATGTACATGTGTGTATTGTTTCTTTGGAGAACACTAATACAATATGAAGCTATGCCTAGCTCTGTGTAGGACTTGTTAAGGGTCAAACTGATTCGACCTCCATTAGTACAATAGCCAATGTAAGATCAAGCTAGGGAGAAAAACTCTTTGAAGAGAATTCCTATGAATCGAGAGTGCTGGGTTGTTTCACCTCCTCTCTTTTCCTCCTTCCACAGTATCACACCCCCCTCACACACCAAGCCAAGAGACAATATCTTTATGCCAATTATGAAATTATTATTTCTTAACAAATCCATATGTCTATATTCTGTTCAATAACAAAGAAGCTAGGACTCTGAAAATTTCACTTCCTTTGTCAGCTGGCTTCCTGTTAAAGTTACACCAATAGAGGAAGTCTCTGAGGAACCCTTCATCCTTCAGGACATTCTCTCCAAAAATGCTGCACCCACACCAGCTAACAGGACAGACGGCCATGCCCTTTTTGGACTTTGGTATGTGCGTGTGAGCTCAGTAGTGTCCAATTCTTTGTGACCCCATGGACTATAGCCCACCAAACTCCTCTGTTCATAGGATTTCTCAGGCAAGTATACTAGAGTAGGTTGCCGTTTCCCTCTCCAGGGGATCTTCTCAGCCCTGGGGTCAAACCTGCGTCCCCTGCGTTGGCAGGGAAATTCTTTACCACTGAGCCACCTGGGAAGGAGGCACTGTCCACCACAGTATACTGAGCAATCCATTAGATGCCCCTCCATTTTTTAAATATATGTTTGATGTGGACCCTTTTTAAAGTCTTTATTGAATTTGTTACAGTATTGCTTCTGCTTTATGTTTTTGTTTTTTGGCCGCCAGGCATGTGCAATTTTAGCTCCCTGACTAGGAACTGAACCTGCATCCCTTGCATTGGAAAGCAAAGTTTTTTTTTTAACTACTGGACCACCAAGGAACTCCCAAGATGCCCTTTGTGACTGGAGTCCAGAGCAAGATCATACCCAGCAGCAAGTCCAGCTTCAGTGCAAACGGCTCCAGCACTCAGTCCTCAGACTCTGGTAGACCCAACAAAACTTGCCTGTGCCTGGTGAGAGATGCTGCTTTGAGTGGCTGGCAAGCCTGCACAGGAGAATCACAGCACAGATTCCTACGCATTCTTAGTAAAGCCCTGTCTGCTTCTCCAGGTGACCAGTTTCCTTTTGAGATATACCTCCTGGTTTTTTACTGGATCCTGGAAGAACACCTGACTCTGGGACATGAACTGGCCATAAGACTTAAGCTGCCCATCATAAACTGGGTATTCTCTGACTCATCAAACCATAGGATTTCCTTTTAAGTCTTTATTGAATTTGTTACAGCACTGCTTCTGTTGTTTATGTTCTGAGTTTTTTGGACACAAGGTACGTGGAATTCTTAGCTTCCTGACCAGGGATTCAAATCTGCATTCCCTGCATTGAAAAGTGAAGTCTTAACCACTGGACCTCCCTCAACGGAAGTCCCCAGACAAAAAGACTGAATGTGCACAACAGCAATCCAGAAGGCACAAGCAAGTTACATGTGCAGGTAGCCCAGATTCCTCCAGCACACACTCAGGCTACATTCCTGCTTTCCCTCGATTTATACATATGTCTTCATGGAGAGCCCTTCACGAAACAAAACAAAAGCCCCCGAGACTGATTTAGACCTAGTCCTGCATGATATAGTGGCATAAAATCAGTAGGTATTATATGTCCACTCAGAAGTATCCTAGAAAGTCAGGCAGAAGGACCTCCAAACTTTGAGAATATTTACTTGTCCACTGAACTGATCCATTGCCAGAAGTCAGGCACCACTGATTTACGGAGAGTGGATAACAGCATGGCTCAGAACAGAACTGAAATGTTGGTTTCAAAGATGTCAAGGGAGAGGTATGTGAAAGAACATCTTTAAATGTGTACAAAGACTTAAGGAATTTGTTACCTATATCTTTTGTGAATCTGAAGCAAATTAAAAAAAAGAAGAAGAATTGAAATAATGAGCAACAGTATACAAGCTGAGGAAAGTGGTGGCTAGAGGCAAAGCATTATCCAGGAAGTTCTTGTATTATTCAAGAAGAAGTTAACAATACTGCTCAATTTCAAATTTTAAGATAAACATGCATCCTATTATCTCTGAGATAACAGCAAAGGAAAGAAATTGAGCTCAAAACTTCTAAAAGTGAAAGGAAAAAATGTTAAGCAACATATTAGTAACTGAAATTCAGCAATACAAAAAACAGATTATGTCTTTTGATCAGAATCATTTTCTCCCAGAAATCCAAAGTTGGTTTAACATTATAAAATCTAGTAATACAATTTTCCCCATTAATAGAATAAAGGAGAAAAATCATATGCTAATTTCAATATAAACAAAGAGAGACTTTTAAATATAACTGAACTCAACTTTGAATTTAAAAATCCTAGCAATCTATTAAAAAAAGTAAACTTCCCTAAGTTCATTAAAGGTTTTTAAAAAAACCAAACTTCTAACATTGCAATGATCATTCTTCTTAAATCAGTTCAGTTCAGTCGTGTCCAACTCTTTGTGACACCGTGGAATACAGCATGTCAGGCTTCCTTGTCCATCATCAACTCCCAGAGCTTGCTCAAACTTACGTCCATCAAGACGGTGATGCCAACCAACCATCTCTTCCTCTGTCGTCCCCTTCTCCTCCTGGCTTCAGTCTTTCCCAGCATCAGGGTCTTTTGCAATGAGTCAGTTCTTCACATCAGGTAGCCAAAGTACTGGGCTTTCAGTTTCAGCATCAGTCCTTCCAATGAATATTCCAGACTGATTTCCTTTAGGATTGACAGGTTTGATCTCCTTCCTGTCTAAGGGATTCTCAAGAGTCTCCTCCAAAACCACAGTTCAAAAGCATCACTTCTTCAGCACTCAGCTTTCTTTATAGCCCAACTCTCACATCCATACAGGACTACTAGAAAAACCATAGCTTTGACTAGACAGACCTCTGTTGGGAAAGTGAAGTCTCTGCTTTTTAATATGCTGTCCAGGTTGGTCATAGTGTTTCTTCCAAGGAGCAAGTATCCTTTAATTTCATGGCTGCAGTCACCATCTGCAGTGATTTTGGAACCTAAGAAAATAAAGCCTGTCACTGTTTCCACTTTTTCCCCACTGTTTTCCACTTTTTTCCCCATCTATTTGCCATGAAGTGATGGGACTGGATGCCATGATCTTGTTTTTTGAATGTTGAGTCTTAAAACAACTTTTTCACTCTCCTCTTTCACTTTCATCATGAGGCTCTTCAGTTCTTCTTTGCTTTCTGCCATAGGGTGGTGTAAATTCTTCTTTGCTTTCTGCCATAGGGTGGTATCATCTGTGTCTCTGAGGTTATTGACATTTCTCCTGGCAATCTTGATTCCAGCTTGTGGTTCGTCCAGCCCAGCATTTCGCATGGTATACTCTGCATATAAGTTAAATAAGCAGGGTGACAATATACAGCCTTGACGTACTCCTTTCCCAATCTGGAACCAGTCCTTTGTTCCATGTCTCGTTCTAACTTGCTTCTTGATCTGCATACAGATTTCTCAGGAGGCAGGTAAGGTGGTCTGGTATTCCCATCTCTTTAAGAATTTTCCACAGTTTGTTGTGATCCACAGAGTCAAAGGCTTTGGCGTAATCAATAAAGCAGAAGTTGGTGTTTTTCTGGAACTCTCTTGGCTTTTTCAAAGATCCAATGGATGTTGGCAATTTGATCTCTGGTTCCTCGGCCTTTTCTAAAGCCAGCTTGCACATCTGGAAATTCATGGTTCATGTACTGTTAAAGTGTGGCTTGGAGAATTTTGAGAATTCCTTTGCTAGTGTGTGTGATGAGTGCAATTGTGTGGTAGTCTCAACATTCTTTGGCACTGTCTTTCTTTGGGACTGGAATGAAAACTGGTCTTTTCCAGTCCTGTGGCCACTGCTGAGTTTTACAAATTTGCTGACATATTGAGTGCAGCACTTTAACAGCATCATCCTTTAGGAAGTGAAATAGCTCAACTGGAATTCCATCACCTCCACTAGCTTTGTTATTGGTGATGCTTCCTAAGGCCCACTTGACTTCACATTCCAGGATGTCTGGCTCTAGGTGAGTGATCACACCATGGTGATTATCTGGGTCATGAAAATCTTTTTTGTATAGTCCTTCTGTGTATTCTTGCCACCTCTTCTTAATACCTTCTGCTTCTGTTGGGTCCATACCATTACTGTGCCCATCTTTGCCTGAAATGTTCCCTTGGTATCTCTAATTTTCTTGAAGAGATCTCTAGTCTTCCCCAGAGCTTTTTTCTTCTTAAATGAGGACACAGTAAAAAAAAAAAATAAAGTATTACCACTTCTATTCAACACTGTATTAGAGATCTTAGTCAAGAGAATAAGACACAGGAAAAAAAAAGACAAAAACTATTGAGATTGAAAAGAAAAAATGGCCATTTTTCTTTTTTTCACTAATAACAGGCATCATATGAAGACTGGAAAAAAGAGAAAACTTAAAATGACTAGAAAGAAACAAATGACACTATCATTTTCACAAACAATATGGCTGTCTACAAAGGAAAATTCAAAATAATTTCTGGCTAAATAAATATAAATAAGGGAATGTGGCATGTTCCTAGAAGCACATTTAAAATAAAAATTAAAACCTTCCTTCATCATAATGAAATCCACTTTCTAGTCCAATCTCAGAAAATGAGCAGTGGTAACACCTCCTCATGCTTCTTTCACAGAACAGGTCAGACCTGAAACCCTCTGTGTCAGGACTTCACCAAGCTCAACAGTCTTCCCAAATTGCACTTTCAAATATATACCAAAATACAGAAGAAAGCAAAATAATCAATATAGATTTGCTAGCATCTTCACTAGTCCAGCATAGAGTAAGAATGATTAATTTATCTATCTATAGTTCACTGATACATTTGTTCTACATTAATGAAAAGCAAGTGTGGACTCCACTGGATGTTCAATGATAAAATCTTGGGGTTAATGAAGAAAACTTCAAGTTGAGAATTAATCTGTACATATGCTATGGTTTTAATGAATAATCTTCATTATTTAGTCAATATGAGACATTATGAGAAAAAAAAGAAAAAAACACCCTGCATTTAAGAAACTCAGATGTAAACCCTTTGAGAGTATACTAAGTCACTCAGTCATGCCCGACTCTTTCTGACCCCATGGACTGTAGCCTGCCAGGCTTCTCTGCCCATGGGGTTCTCCAGGCAAGAATACTGGGGTGTGTAGCCATTCCCTTCTCTAGGGGACCGTCCCAACCCAGCGATAGAACTTCGGTCTCCTGCACTGGCAGGCGGATTCTTTACCATTTGAGCCACCAGAGAAGCCCCAAGACAGAGAGAGAAGGCAATCAATTCAACAAACAAAAAACGATGCCCTTTATTTCTGTCTCATCTTCCTCATGCTCGCATAGATTGAATGGAGTCATATAAACAGACATGTTTTAACTTTATACCAATTACAATATTTGTACCTACAAGGATAACCTAGGACTCTTCTGTTATAAAAAAAAGAAAATCCAAATCAGTCTGTCACACACACAAATAAGGGGATCAGTTGACTCACACAGCTGATTACACAGATTTTAATTCCTTTTATTTCTACAGATATTCTTTTAACCTTCTTTGAGGTCTTTGCATATTTCTTATTGTGAAGCTTAGAAAGAGTCAAAAGGTTTTGCCTGCTTTGTGTATAAAGCAAAGACTACTTTCTGTTTCTGTAGACCATGCTCTGTTTATGCATTTATTCATTTAACAAGCATTCAATTAACTTCTTATGATGCCTATACTATAAGTTAGATACTCTGGGGAAAAAAATTAGAGGAAAAAGCCAATAATATGTTTAGAAAGACAAATCATAAACCAGAAAGCAGTGATGTAACAACATGGTTAACCACAAAAATGAGTGGCTTGGCCCCTAAATGCAAAAGGAGTATACAGAAATGGAAAATCTAGGGAAATTAGGAGAGTACAAACACATTTAATGAAAGAGGCTTAGCTTAACTATACTTTAAGGTGAATGGCTCATGTTGAAAAGGGAAGGTACAATAAATTCCCTACACTCAGACCTTCAAGACGCAAACTTTCAAAGATGCAAACATGTGTTCCATCAAAGGCAGGTGTGAGTGGAGTTGCAGCCAGCCCTCTGTCTCCTACTGCTGGATCCCTCAGCTCTGCCATGTCCTACCTCCTCTCCCTTCTCCAGGCAGTAACTCTTCTTGCCTGGTCACTTGATGCCAGCCCTTGTGTGCCAGCTGCTATATTGTACTACTGTACTTTTCAAGGTGCTGTACTGTAAGATTGGAGCTTCCCAGGTGGTACTAGGGATAAAGAACCCACCTGCCAATGGAGGAGACTTAAGAGACATGGGTTTGACCCCTGGGTCAGGAAGATCCCCTGGAGTCTGGCATGGCAATCCACTCCAGTAATCTTGTCTGGAGAATCCCCATGGACAGAGGAGCCTGGCGGGCTACAGTCCACAGGGTCTCAAAGAGTCAGACACAAATGAAGCACTTGACACCTACTGTAAGATTAAAAATGCTTTATTTTTGTTTTTTATGTATCATTTGTGTTAAAAATATTATAAACCTATTACAGTAAAGTACCATATAGTCAATTGCATTAGTTGGGTACCTAGGCCAATTTTGCTGGACTTAAAGCAAAACAGAACTTATTCGTATGTAAGGGACTTGCTGCAGTAGACATTGGGGTATGTGTCCAGATCCTTCCTTCAAAAACAAAAGCTCATTCTGCCAGCTGCCAGGAGTGTTGACTCTGAAAGGCTCTCACCTGAGGCCTTGCCTAGAACTGTCCTTACACAGAAGGCAGCTGCCTCATCCAAGGTCACAGTCTCTCTCTGTTGGAAGCCTGCTTCTAATGACTGGAACACAAAGGGCTGACCCTTAGGCTTTTATTGTAACAACCCTGAAGGGTCTCCCAGTTCCAGGACTCCTGAGGTAATCCTCCCTATGTGCTCAGCTAAGGATTCTGTTGTCACTGCCTTGGAATATATTCTTCCTGTGTGTGTGTTAGTCACTCAGTTGTGTCTGACCCTTTGCAACAATTTTCCAGGCATGAATACTGGAGTGGGTTGCCATGCCCTTCTCCAGGGGATCTTCCCCACCCAGGAATTGAACCCAGGTCTCCCACATTGCAGGCAGATTCTTCGCCATTTGAACTACCCGGAAAGCCCGATTTTTCTCTTACTTCCTCCTCTACTCAAACTCACTTCCCTCACTCCCTTCAAGCTGCTGCTCCCATGAGCATCCCACAATTAAACCTCTGCTTACAAATCTCCACTTCAGACTATGCTCCCCAAGGAACCTAGTCTATGACATTATAGAAGAAAGGGAAAATATTCCATGTAGAAAGAATGTCAAGCAAAGACTTAGCATTACATGTACTGGGGCAACTGGACAAACTAGCCTGGCTACCACTGAAGGGACGATGAAAACCAAGATTAAGTAGATGCTGGAGGATTCCTAATGCAACTCTGGTTTGGGATTTATCCCATAATTCAGTGTATCAAAATCTTTGTATCTTCAAGAGGCCCAGCCCTGTGATTTTATCACCTGGATGCAGTGCCAAACATGACACAATGCAAGCTTGAAAATTCTCTAAAGTTTGAATACTTTGAAAATTTTCATGAACCTTACATTTTGTTCATGGTTATAGACATCTGTCACAATGAATGCATGCTCTTGTTTTAAGAAGCAGGACCACAGTGAGTGGAGAACAGTGTATTTTGTTGTTGCTGTTTAGTCACGAAGTTGCATCTGACTTTTTGCAACCCCCATGGACTGCAGCCCACCAGACTTCTCTGTCCATGGGACCCTCCAGGCAAGAATACTGGAGTGGGTTGTGATTTCCTTTTCCAAGGTAGCTTCCTGACTCACGGATCAAACCTGCAACTCCTCCATTGTAGACTCTTTACTGCTGAACCATCAGAGAGCCCATATATTTATTTTTTAGTACAGAAATACATGGTAAATATCACTGTTTGGATGGGCAGTGTGTTAGTCACATGGAGAATGGATCAGGACAGGACAATATGATGGACTTGTGCAAGTGCCAGGATTATGCTGGCAATGATTCAAAGAGAAAGGGAAATCTTTTACACAAGTCTTTTCACAAGACCTAACTGAAAGGATTTGATAATTCACTGGATATATTTGCTGAAGGAAAGGGAGGAGAAAAAGATATCTGGGTCTTGGGAATAATTCTTAAACCACCACTGAAACAAAGAGTCAAGGAGAGTAGGACTTCTTGAGATGTTCTGGCTCCTTTTTTATCACTTTGAGTTTAAGGCACCTAAAAGATGTTCTACATAGAAAAGTCTTTCAGATAGTACCCACTCAAAAATATCTGTAGAGTGGGCCATGCATCAACCCATTGATGTTACAGCAGATTTCAGTCTGGCCTTATAAGTAAGTAAGTTAGTTTCAGACACTCAGTCATGTCCAACTGTTTGCGACCCTGTGGACTGTAGCACACCAGGCTCTTCTGTCCACGGGATTTCCCAGGCAAGAATACTGGAGTGCGTTGCCATTGCCTTCTCCAGGGGGTCTTCCTGATCCAGGAACTGACCGGGGTCTCCTGCATTGCAGGCAAATTCTTTACCATCTGAGCTACCAGGGAAGACCAGACTGGCCTTTCATGTCCAAATGAAATGCAGTGTATTTCCTCTACAAAGTTTTTGGTCACGTTCTTGAGGTTAGCTCAGTTTTAAAGCCTCTTCATGCTTAGGGCAATTGATTCCTGAGTATTCTGACAAGGATCTGGTGAACAGGATGAAATATAGAGTTCTGTGAAGCCAGTTAGCAGGTAAAACCCACAGTTCTGTGTTAATAAAGTGCTTAAAAGAGAAACTGAGGAAGTGGGTACAGCATGATTCAAGGGTTGTTTCTGAAAATGTTTGACTCACTCCTTTCCACTTCCCCACCTGGTACCATTTCCACTCACCAGGTCCTCACTTTCACTCTACCTGCTCCCGTCCTCTCAACATCATCATTTCTGACTTTATCAACTCTATTAGTGTTTTCCTCCCAACCTCTGCCAAAACTCTCCATAAAGGTTCTAATTGGCAAGAAAAGTACCATTAACATGCAAATATGATACTTGCATGGGCCTCAGTAAGGGCCTCTAGAAGACAAAATGATATTAAATAAAGAACTTAATACTAAAAGAAATAAGAAACAGTGCAGTAATACAGAGAGAGCTTGAAAAACTGGATGGTTTGTGGGAGCAAAAACTGCCTATCGACTTATATAAAAACTACAAACCATTATTATTTCCATTCTTTTTATATGTTGAATACAGTTATAAAGATATTGCAAATGTAATCTTGAACTCATTTCTTCTACATTTTTAATGGCTCTGAAATATCCTACCTGGGGAGAGGTTTATTTAACTCTTTTTTTAATGTTTGGTTAGAGGAATAAGAATGAAAGCCAGCTGCAAGAAATGGGCTACTGTGCATCACTGGGGTAAGTCAGAACAAGGGAAACCAAGTCCCTTTCCTCATGGAGGATTTATTTATAGGGGAGAGTCAAATATTGAACAAATGCATAAGAAAAAATGCCAGAGATTGATGAGTATGGAAATAAAATAGTGCTGCATGATGGAGACTAACTGGGAAGCTGTTAGGCTGAGTTGTCTGTGGGAAATCCTGAGTTGTCTGTGGGAAATCCCTAGTAGTCTAGTGGCTAGGACTCTGCACTTTCAGTGCCAAGAGACCAAGATCCCACCAGCCAAGTGGTATGGCAAAAAAAAACAAAACAAAACAAAACAAAAGTTATCTGTGAGAGCCTCTTTGATGAGATATTTAAACTTCTGGATGGAAGAGAAGCCAGCACAGGAGATGTTGAGGGGAAAACTTTCAAGCAGAGAAAACAGATCAAGCAAAGACCCTGAGTCTCAGATCTTCTCTTTCAGGAAGCTTCATTTCTGCTCCTCAATAGACTCATCCCAGGAGACATCATCCTGCAAATAAATTCTCCCTCAACAATCCGGAAGAAGCCAAAGAAATATTTCCAAAAAGAAAGTCAGTGAGAGTGTGTATCAATAGGGAACATCATTCAAATGTATCCTGTAAAGCACCTAATTTATTCAGATTATGGATGGGTCACTTTATGATTTATATCAAACTTGTATTCAGTCTTATTTCAGAAAGAATTGAAAGCACTATTCAAAGAAGTAGAAATTATGATCAAATGGCATTAACAAAAAGTGGGAGGGAAAAGATAAAGTAAAACAAATGAAGACAGTATGGGAAAAAAGAATGAGTGTTATGAGTCGTATTGATAATGGCCTACATTCTGACTATCATTAGGCTATGAGTTTTCCAGAAACCTATGCCAAAAAAAAAGAAAAAGAAAAGGAAGGAGGAAATACTTTTAGGTACACAATTCAGAATACTTACATACTATTTTTGACATTATTAAAATGTGCAGTAGTTCTTACAAAAGATGCTGCCTAATGTGATGAGCATGCCACTCCACACATCCCATATTAGACAAAACTATGCATTTGCATGGTCTAATTTGAAAAATAACTCTCAGTAGCAGTTTCTGAAATCACTTCACAGTTCAGCTCAGCAAAAGTAATTCTTCCATGGGGCAATTTTATGCAGACCGGGTATCCAAATCATTGCTCAACTAACTGTATCCTAAAATACACTTTTAATAACTTGAGAACATAATGCACTTCAGGAATTCTTCTCTAAATATTATTTCTCAAAACTGAACTATTCACAAACCAAGTGACTCTGATCTCTGTCTTGGTCAGAGTGACTCTGACCAATCTCTAGATCATAGCAATGAGACATAGCCAAGTGTACACAGATCTCAATGTCTTAATGTTAAGCAAGGGTTAGACTGAAAATAATTCTGCAAAAGCTAAGACTTTCTGTGAGCTTCCAAAAAGCAGAGTATTTGTCACCTGTGCAGCAGATGATAAGATGGTTAGACAGCATCACTTACTCAATGGACATGAATTTGAGCAAACTTTGGGAGACAGTGAAGGACAGGCAGGCCTGCCATGCTGCAGTCCATGGGATCACAAAGCAGCAAACATGACTTTTCAACTGAACATATATATATACACATATATTTATACACACACACATATATATATATGTATATATTTTTAGTATTTATTTATTCACTTGGCTGTCCAGGGTCTTAGTTGTGGCATATGGACTTTTCAGTTGCAGCATGTAAACTCCCAACTGTGGCACATGGGACTCAGTTCCCTGCCCAGGGATAGAACCCGGGCCTTCTGCATTGGAAGTGCGGAGTCTTAGCCACTGAACCACCTAGGAAATCTCCATCTGCATATTTTAACAGTGTTGTTTTTCATATCACTGTTATATCACTAAGAAGAAAGATACTAGGGAAAGTTTCCAGAAATATTTCCGGTTAGAATAGAATAATACTCTGTTTAATTAAATGTAGCTATTTAAATTATAATTTTATATAATGTTAAGATGGTTATTATATTTGGAAAGTAAAAAAATGTATTGGGAAAAGGTGAAGTAACCAAAACAACACTAGGTTCTATGGAGAGAATTCTTAGGAGTACAAGAGTAGTGAATTAATGTCTCAAAAACATGCAGCTACAATGTCTTATACAATGGAGTTCACTCTATACAAATAGAAACGTTATTTTAATGTATGAAAGTGAAAGTGAAAGAAAGTGAAGTGGCTCAGTCTGTCTGACTCTTTGCAACCCTGTGGACTGTGGCCCACCAGGCTCCTCCGTCCATGGGATTTCCCAGGCAAGAATACTGGAATGGGCTGCCATTTCCTTCTCCAGAGGATCTTCCCAACCCAGGGATCGAACCCAGGTCTCCCACATTGCAGGCAGACAAAGGCAGATGCAGGCAGACGCTTTAACCTCTGAGCCACCAGGGAAGCCCCTTCTATAGGCATATCAAATGCATTCTCAATTCAATACAGCTTGATCACTATGAATTGAGATCAATATGTTCAGTGAAGGAATACACTCCTGTATGCTCCAGGTTACACTTCAAAAAGAAATTGGTCTTTTTATGTTAAAGGAACAACTTACAACCTATAACTATTCATGTATTTCACTAGAGCACTATCCAACTATCAGATGATTTAGATACTGTTACTAATTCATGTTTAAATGTCTTCCTGTTGCTAAGAACTTTCAGGAACAAAAATAATAACAGAAGCTACTCTATTAACAAACCTGCCCTTTAACTTATTTGATTTACATACTTGATTTCAAGGCTAAGTTTCTTGAAAACTAATCTCTAAATGTGAATTTCAAATATGAATTTTTTACTTCTTATTGTATAATGATGGAATATATTGACGAGCATGAAGTGGACCGAGCACCAAGAAAATCAAGGTGTGCTTCTGCAAAATTATCAGAATAGAATGGTTCAGAGTGTCCCAAGTGTATCAGTCTTTTCTATTAATAAATATACAGGAGTTTTTGAGGATAGGAAACCTTTTATATAAATTTATACTTCTCAGTATGTAGTACAGCATCCAATAAATAAATACCAAAGGAGTAGAAATGAAGTTCCAAACATGATGCACTGAAGAATTTAATAGCTGTTGAAAAGACAAACTTGTGATGAATTTTCAAGACAGTGAAATCTCCCACAAACTGCTGAGAACATTTCCAGATTCCTACTACAAAATATAACTAATACACAAACCATAATTTTGAGATGTGACAGGTTGGTCCTGATTGTCTTCATTCATACATGTACTGACAACTATTTAGTCTGCTACGCACCCCCTTCATGGATCACAGCCTTGTCGTGGTGAAGGGGCTTGCATAACCCAATGAAGCTATGAGACATGTCTTGCAGGGCCATTCAAGACAGACGGGTGATAGTGCAGAGTTCTGACAAAACATGTCCCACTGGAGTACGCGATGGCAAACCACTCCAGTATTCTTGGTGTATATTGTCACCCTGTTTATTTAACTTATATGCAGAGTACATCATGCAAAATGCCAGGCTGGAAGAATCAGAAGCTAGAAACAAGATTGCCATGAAAATTATCAACAACCTCAGGAATGCAGTTGGTACCACTCTAATGGCAGAAAGCAAAGAGGAACTCTTGATGAAGGTGGGAGAGGAGAGTGAAAAAGCTGGCTTAAAACTCAGCATTCAAAAAACCAAGATCATGGATCCAGTCCCATAACTCCATGACAAATATATGGGGGAAAAGTGGAAAAAGTGACAGACTTTATTTTCTTGGACTCTAAAATCACTGCAGACAGTGACTCCAGCCACAAAATTAAAGGACACTTGCTCCCTTGAAGAAAAGCTATGACAAACCCATACAGCATATTAAAAACAGAGATATCACTTTGCCGACAAAGGTCCATATAGTCAAAGCTATGGTTGTTCTGGTATTCATGTAATGGTGTGAAAGCTGGGCCAAAAAGAAGGCTGAGTGCCAAAGAATTGATACTTTTGAATTGTACTGGAGAAGGCTCTTGAGAGTCCCTTGGACTGCAAGGAGATCAAACCAGTCAATCCTAAAGGAAACCAACCCTGAAAATTCATTGGAAGGACTGATGCTGAAGCAGAAGCTCCAATACTTTGGCCACCTGATGCGAAGAGCTGACTCATTGGAAAAGACCCTGACGCTAGGAAAGACTGAAGGCAAGAGGAGAAGGGGGCGACGCAGGATGAGATGGTTAGGCAGCATCACTGACTCAATGGACATGAGTTTGCGCAAACTCCAGGAGATAGTGAAAGACAGGGAAACCTTGGCGTGCTACAATTCATGGGCTCGCAAAGAGTCAGATACAGCTGAGAGACTGAACAACAACATGACAGTGTCATGGATCTTCCTCCACGTTAAATGCAAATGCACTTGAGAGAGGGAGGACTCATGCACTAAGCTGTGTAGAGTGGTGTGAATTAATTTATCAGGCCCTCTCTAGGAAGCAGATATTAAAAAGCGGAAAATACGGCTGAAAGTGAATGAGGTAATACATAGTTATAAGTTATTAGTTATTTACTGTACATAAAGTATTTACTGTACATTAATTAATGGGATGTGGGATATTTTGCTCTAGGTCTTAAAGGAATATACATCAAGATGGTATTTGCTAGCTGGTTCTATCTTGAATGTTTTTTCTCCATAGAAAGGAAAAATATACACAACTTAATGTTTTGTTTAATTCAATTAAACAAACTGAATAAAATTTTGTTTAACATCAGCTGAACACCTGATTTATAGTCTGGGCCCCACCAGACACTTGAATAGATACACGATAAAGCAGGAGGCACTTGTTTCCCACCTTCAGGAACTTAAGATCTACTTCTAGATACAAGACATGATATATGAACAAATCCTTACTGTTATCACCTTACTGATGGTCACATATCCTTAACTGCAGAAGAAGGGCCCTCTCTCTCATTGGCTAGACTGTCCTCTACTATTAGAAGCAGACGGAGGAATGGTATAGAAAGAGCAGTCCTACTGAGGTCAGTCACATCATCCACTTTTTTATCATATGCATTTTAGTGTTATAAAATTCCCTCTCCACCCTGCTTGAGCTGTGTCTCACAAATTTTAACATATCTTCCATTTCATGGTTTGATGTATTTTTATTTCCTTGTGATTTCTTCCTTGACCAGTAGATTATGGAGAAGTGTGATGTACAGCTTCCCAGTGTTGGGGGAATTTTCCTCTTTTCTTTCTATTACTGACTTCTAGTTTTATCCCACTGTGATGGAGAAAACATGTGTATGATTTCAACTGAGGGCTATTTTGTGGCTCAGGGAACAGCCTGTCTCTATGTGCATTCCATGCAACTTGAAAAGAATGTTTTCTGCCACTGTTGCATAGAGCAGTCTACAAACGTCAACTAGATCCTGTTATCTGATGTGCTGTGGCTTTCTCCTGTAGCGTTTCTGACTTCCTGTCAAATTGTTCTTTCCGTTGTCAAGAGAGGGGTTTTGAAATCTTGAACTATGATTACAGATTTGTCTATTTTCCTTTTTTGTTCTATCAGTTTCTGCTTCATTCATTTTGTAATCCTGCTGCTCAGTACATACACACTCAGGATTGCTCTTTCTCTTAGCGGGTTAACCCTTCTATTATTATGCAATGACAATTCCTGTCTCTGGTAGTTTTCTATCCTCTAAAGTCTACTTTATCTGACATTAACATAGCCATTCCTGCTTTCTCTTGATGTCTGCATATTTTTTCCATCTTTTTACTTGTATCCTGCTTATATATTTATATTTGAAGTGAGTTTCTTAGAGATAGCATTTAGTTGGAATGTGTTTTTAATGCATTTTGACAATCTGTCTTTTCACTGGTATATTTAGACCATTTGCATTCAATTATTAACATATTAGGACAAAAGCCTGCCCTGTTTTTTTATTTTTCTGTTTGTTTTCTCTTTTTCTCTCCTTTTTCCTGTTCCAGTGGGTTATTTTCACATTTTTAAAAATTCCATTTTTATTTACCTATATTTTTTGAGGGCATCTTGTTGTATAGATTTTTCACTTGCTCTAGTATTTCAAATCTTAAAAGATGATGCTGTGAAAGTGCTGCACTCAATACGCCAGCAAATTTGGAAAACTCAGCAGTGGCCATAGGACTGGAAAAGGTCAGTTTGATTCCAATCCCAAAGAAAGGAAATGCCAAAGAATGCTCGGACTACCGCACAGTTGCCCTCATCTCACATACTAGTAAAGTAATGCTCAAAATTCTCCGAGCCAGGCTTCAGCAATATGTGAACTGTGAAGTTCCAGATGTGCAAACTGGTTTTAGAAAAGGCAGAGGAACCAGAGAGCAAATTGCCAACATCCGCTGGATCATCGAAAAAGCAAGAGAGTTCCAGAAAAACATCTATTTCTGCTTTATTGACTATGCCAAAGCCTTTGACTGTGTGGATCACAATAAACTGTGGAAATTTCTGAAAGAGATGGGCATACCAGACCACCTGACCTGTCTCTTGAGAAACCTGTATGCAGGTCAGGAAGCGACAGTTACAACTGGACATGGAGCAACAGACTGGTTCCAAATAGGAAAAGGAGTACGTCAAGGCTGTATATTGTCACCCTGCTTATTTAACTTATATGCAGAGTACATCATGAGAAACGCTGGGCTGGAAGAAGCACAAGCTGGAATCAAGGCTGCTAGGAGATATATCAATAACCTCAGATATGCAGATGACACCACCCTTATGGCAGAAAGTGAAGAGGCACTAAAAAGCCTCTTAACGAAAGTGAAGGAGGAGAGTGAAAGAGTTGGCTTAAAGCTCAACATTCAGAAAACTAAGATCATGGCATCTAGTCCCATCACCTCATGAGAAATAGATGGGGAGACAGTGGAAACAGTGTCAGACTTAATTTTTGGGGGCTCCAAAATCACTGCAGATGGTGACTGCAGCCATGAAATTAAAAGACGCGTACTCCTTGGAAGGAAAGTTATGACCAACCTGGATAGCATATTTAAAAGCAGAGGCATTATTACTTTGCCAACAAAGGTCCGTTTGGTCAAGGCTATGGTTTTTCCAGTGGTCATGTATGGATGTGAGAGTTGGACTGTGAAGAAAGCTGAGCGCCGAAAAATTGATGCATTTGAACTGTGGTGTTGGAGAAGACTCTTGAGAGTCCCTTGAACTGCAAGGAGATCCAACCAGTCAATCCTAAAGGAGATCAGTCCTGAGTGTTCATTGGAAGGACTGATGTTGAAGGTGGAACTCCAATACTTTGGCCACCTGATGTGAAGAGCTGACTCATTTGAAAAGACCCTGATGCTGGTAAGGCAGGAGGAGAAGGGGACGACAGAGGATGAGATGGTTGGATGGCATCACCAACTCAATGGAATTTGGGTAGGCTCCAGGAGTTGGTGATGGACAGGGAGGCCTGGCATCCTGCAGTTCATGGGGTTACAAAGAGTCGGACATGACTGAGCGACTGAACTGAACTGAGGCTTCCCAGGTGGCACAATGTTACAGAAAGAATCTGCCTGTCAATATGCAAGAGACTCAAGTTCAATCACTGGGTCGAGAAGACCCCCTGGAGGAGGAACTGGCAACCCACTCCCGTGTTCTTACATGGAGAATCTCCATGGACAGTGGAGTCTGGTGGGCTACAGTCCATGGGGTCACAAAGAGTCAGACACAACTGAGAAACTGAGCAAGCATGTACAAAGTACATATTATATTATACATGCAGCGTTAATCAACAGGTGTTATCATTTTACCAGCTCAAGTGAAGAACAGAAACCTTACCTCCTTTGTACCCCCTTTCTCTTCCCTATATTAATAATACAGTTTTCTTAAGTATTTCTTCTATATACATTTAGAACCACATCTGGCATTGTCATAATTAGAACTTCAATCAGACATAATTTAGTAAATTCAAGAGGAGAAGGAAAATGTATTACCTTACTCATTTTTGTATTATCTGTACTCATTTGCATTTTTGCTCTCTCCATGTTCTTTCTCTTTCCTGATGTTCTAAACTTCCTTCTTCTTTTATCACTGCCTTTCTGTTTAGAGAAATTCCTTTAGCCATACTTTTCAGGAAGGACTGCTGGTGACAAATTCTCTTGGCTTCCCTTTCATTTCGGAAGGATATTTTCTCTATAGAATTCTAGATTCTTTTTATATTTTTTCAGCACTTGAAAAATGCTATTCCATTGCTTCCTGACCTCTGGGGGTATGATGAGAAATCTGACGCCATTCTAATTGTTTTTTCCTCTATAGGGATAACGTTGCATTTCTCTGGCTGCTTTTAAGATTTTAATCTCTTCTTTCCTCCCTAGAAATTTCATTATAATGTCTCTTGGCATGGATTTTATTACAGGGGTGGCCTTGTTACCACTGCTTTCTTAAACTGAAGTACAGTCGATTACAATGTACACAGGTACACAGCAAAGTGATTCATATATATATGACAATGTGCATATATATATATATATATATGAATATATAATCTTTTTCAAATTATTTTCCATTATGTTACAAGATATTAAGTAGAGTTCTCTATGCTATAGCTTGCTATTTCTTTTATATACAGTGGTGTGTATCTGTTGATTGCAAACTCCTAATCAATCCCTCCCTCCCCCTCTTCCCCTTTGGTAACCATGCATTTGTTTTCTCCTTCTGTGGATCTGTTTCTGTTTTGTAAATAAGTTCATTTGTATCATTTTTCTTTTTTAGATTCCACATACAAGTGACTTTATATGGTGTAGGATTTCCCACACTTGAGTGTGTCAGTGTGAGGATAACCCACACACGCGAGTGTGACCTTGTGGGTGTGACCACACTTGAACCAAGATATATGACTGTTCCGAGCACCATCCCAACCAATAATTTTCAGTGACAAAATGTTAGAAATAAGTAAACTAAGTAAGAAATTAACTAAGTAAATAACCTGTACAGGTTAAAAAAAGATACAAGTGATCTCGCTACCAGTATATCTTACCCTTGCTATTTAGTCACATTCATGTGCTGTCTTTAAAGTGTCTCACTCCAATGTGTTTTCTTAAAACAGTCCTAACAAGGTCTGTAAAGGGAAGGTACAGACTGATTCTGTATATTTTCACAACTAAAGTAAGCCCATGTCAACAACTCCAGCATCTCAACACACACACACACACGTCACAACAAAGCACAAATAATAAAACCTGGCATCACCTAATGATTTCAATCTGTGATCGGTAAATGGAGATTTTAGCTTATATCATTGTTTCTTACAATGTGGCCCAAGAATTAAATATGTGACAGTCCATTGTGCTACTTCCTCCTAAATTCAGATGCTTCAACTCCTGTTCTGATTTCCTGAAGCAGTTTTTATGAGAACCATTAACTAAAGTCCTGAGAGCTTTGAGGAGAATGATAGATCAATATGTCTATTTTACACTAGTTTCACTAATTTTCTAGTATGAGATTTTCCAATTTTGTAAAGTGTATGTAATTCTACTTTCAAAAACTAAGCTCTCTCATGATTAAAAAACTGTTGCATAAGGAACTCTTCTTCAAATAGAAGAGAACTTATCCATTTTCTCCTATTAATCATTTAAAGTGCACATCATAGCCAGGACATGGAAGCAACCTAGATGCCCATCAGCAGATGAATGGATAAGGAAGCTGTGGTACATATAAACCATGGAATATTACTCAGCCATTAAAAAGAATTCATTTGAATCAGTTCTAATGAGATGGATGAAACTGGAGCCCATCATACAGAGTGAAGTAAGCCAGAAAGATAAAGACCAATACAGTATACTAATGCATATATATGGAATTTTAAAAGATAGTAACGATAACCCTATATGCAAAACAGAAAAAGACACACAGATGTACAGAACAGAATTTTGGACTCTGTGGGAGAAGGCGAGGGTGGGATGTTTCAAGAGAACAGCATCGAAACATGTCTATTATCAAGGGTGAAACAGATCACCAGCCCAGGCTGGATACATGAGACAAGTGCTCGGGCCTGGTGCACTGGGAAGATCCAGAGGAATCGCGTGGAGAGGGAGGTGGGAGGGGGGATCGGGATGGGGAATAAATGTAAATCCATGACTGATTCATGTCAATGTATGACAAAAACCACTACAATATTGTAAAGTAATTAGCCTCCAACTAATAAAAATAAATGGAAAAATTAATAAATAAAGTGCACATCTACCTTAAAAAATTAACTACTCAAACTGTAATCCAAGCTAATAGAGGAGTCTATGTAATATGTTACTCCCCCAAATCAGTAAAATACAAAGTGTATAATTCTGTCCTTGTTTGTTTTTTAGTGAGGAGGTCTAAGACTTCATGATACAATTTTACCATCACTTACAATTCATCAGTGGAACTAGCTAGTCAGCACCTGAAAATGTGAACATTTAATAAAAACCAAGTTGGATCTATTTCCTAATTATGTAGAAAGTTTACATATATTCCAAACTCTATTATTATCACTTGGAGAGAATCTGGGGAATTTTAAAAGTTACAAACACCAACAGCATCTATTAAAAACAATTCATCTATTCTTCTTGGTAAACTATAAATTGTAGAGGAGAAACACTCCAAATGTATTTATGTTTCTTTTGATGTAATCAACTGTGCCACAGAGGGTTATTATGTTTCTCCTTTAAATATTCGTAGGTATATTTAGTATATGTATATACATAATTTAATATATATATACATAATTGTATATAGTCTCTAATCTTTAGACTAAAGGCAAAGAAAGGAATTCAAGTAGCTCCAGCAATTCTGTTAATACTCTTTTAATACTCTGCTTTTATGGACTTCCTTTGCTCACACTTTAGGCAAAAACAAGAATCAAGAAATATACTATAGAACTTTATGAATACAACAATGAGTTTGGGTTGAAATAACGGTGGCATATCTCAAGACAGTACATCCTTAACTTAAAAATTGATCAGAAAAATAAGAGATCTAGAAAATCTCGGTAATGTGAACCCCGTTATGATCACACCCTTGTCTGCTCCCTTTTTGTGATGGGACATTAATTTCCATCCTTGTTTTTCCTGCAGTTGTCATTCTCCTTTCATCAATCCTGGCGAAGGAGCTCCATGCTCCGCTTAGCTCTTCCTCTTGCCGCGTTTCAGACTTTAAACACCGTGGTCATGTAAAATTCAAAAATGACCACAATGTTTTGGGGTTTATTGTGGGGGGTGGGGAATCTCGACCTCCTCCCCACATCCTCTCACGGCAGATCGGCGCCCAACTGGACGGCTGGACCGGAGAGGACGGGGGCCGTGGGGCCCCCCTCCCCGCCGGTCTCTGCAGCTGCCCAGAGCCCTGGCCGCCGGCGGGACGCTCTGTCCATGTGCGTTTCAGTCCTCGTTCTCTCCTGTTCTCCCGCTCTTCCTTTCTCCTACAGTATTTTGTCATCAGTTCTCTGATGGCGAGAAAAAAACAGCTCAGAGCCCCACGTCTCCTTCCCATAAATATGCGTGAGCTTCTCCGGAACCTTTCTCCGCCCCTTCTCTTCCCCCCGCCCCCTCCCCAGCACAGGTATGGGCTGCAATGCAAAGGGCTTTTTTTTTTTTTTCATCCAGAGACCAATGTCAGCGCCTCAGCTGGGCAATTTCATTCAACACGCCCGCACCTGCTGAAATCTACTCCTTACCAATTCAGTTTTCTCCCGGTTAACCTTATTCCATCCCACTGCTAAGCACCTCCTCCACCTTTTTCGGGTTCTACTACTGCCCACATTTGGAAGAGGAAAAAAAAGAAAGCAACGCGCAAGACAGTGTGAATTCCAGGGAAAAAGTGAGCGTGTGTAAGACTGAGTGTGTGCATCCATCCGTCTCAGCCTTTCCGGGCCCCTGTGCATGTGTGAGCGGAACAGGACAGCCGGACACCTCAAACTATCCCTGCCTGGGTCAGGCTGGCCCCTCCAGAGTTCACCTGTCGGCGCCCAGGTAACCGAAGAGGTGACCGCGCGGCCGCGTTCCAGGACACCTGGCCCGGGCAGAGCGAATGCCACAGAGCCGGGGCCACGGGGGCGCCCCTCCGGCGTCTCCCTTCTCTCCCCGTCCTTCCCTCCGGGGTGTTCTGCACCCCTTCTTCCTAAGACAAACGGGACCGCCCGCACGCCAGCGCCTCACCTCAAACAGCGGACCGATCCTGTTCTTCTCCAGGTAAGCCTGGATCCGGGATTGCTGATGCGAGGCCATGGAGAGACCGAAGGGCCACGGAGCAGGCGGGAGAGCGCGCGGCCGTGCGCCTCTGCCAGGGGACACTCCTGCTTTCCGCTGGACCCGGGCCGAGCCGGGAGCTCGGGAGCCTCGGCTCCCCCGGAGCGGTGAGCTGGGGCTGCTGGCGCGGGCGTGGGCTGCAGCCGCGGGAGCCGCGAGCGCGTGGGGCGCCGAGAGCCGGAAGCCGGGGCGCGGCGCCGCCAACTCACACAACTCGGAGGCGAGGCGGGCACTCATTCACCGCGTTCTCCTCCTCCTCCCCAAGCCCGCAGCTCTCCGCAGCGCCCGCGCCGGGGGACCAAGAGCCGAGGCTCCCGCTTCCTTTCTCCTCCGGGCGGCGGCGGCGGGAATCAGGGGGCGGGAGACAAGCCGGGAGGTGCGACTCTGCTCAGAGCACGCGCCCGGGGGCGCCCTCGGGCGGACCGGGGCGGCGGGGCTCGAACCTGCGGGGAGCGCGCGTGTGCGTGCGTGTCCGCGCCTGCCCGCGGCGGCGCTCTCGCCAAAGTGACGGGAACACCCGCCCGGGCTGATCCCGGGTCTCGGCTCGCCCTGCCCGCCGCTCCCTAGCGACAGCGCCGCTCGGAAAGCCAATGGTGGAGATGCTTCTTTCAAAGTGCACATAAATCTGGCGCTTGTTGGCTACTCCTTGGCAGCTGCAAAGGCATTCGGAGATGGGGTCGTCCCCACCGCTCCTTCTGAGCCTCTCCTCGCACCTCCACCAGCTCACGGTCCGAGGTGGATAGAGTTGTGAGAAGGAGCGTGGGTCTGAGGGTGTACCACGAACATGAAGGAGCCGTCCATCAGGCCGTCTGGCTTGGCTAAGAGCAGGTCGGTGGGCTGAGCATCCCGCTGAAAACTCCCAAAGTACAGACACCCAAAGGTTGGGAGTAAACCTTCGGGTTTTGACAGGAGGAAAGCCATGAAAGCAAGCTAGCCCTTCCTTCCAGTCTGCCTTCCTAATCCTCATGTGGATTACCACCCACGTGTAATTATGGCTGTAGATCTGTAGCTGCATCTCCAGTGCTACAGGACTGCACTCAACGAGGTTTCCTTTGGATGCTTCCTGTGAGTGTGTCTGTGTGCTCAGTTGCTCAGTGGTGTCTGACTCTTTGCGACCGTTTGGACTGGACTCGGCCAGGGTCCTCTGTCCATGGGACTTTTCAGGCAAGAATGCTGAACTCCTTTGCTGAGCTCCTCGGACTTAGCCAATAACTTTATTATGCAGGGGTTTCTAAGGGAGGATCTCCAGGCTGCAGAGGTTCCTTCATAAGTTCTCTTTCTTGTGGAAAAAAGAAAACTCAACGAAGCCTCCAAAGCCGACTTCTCTTTCTCCTAACCATAAAAAGATTTATTTTGGTAAACGTGGTTTCAAATGAAGGGAATAGTTATCCTAAACTAGACTGCAAGGGTATAGCTTTCCTTGTCTTTTGCCAGCTGCTATGTTCTGGGATTCTGTTATTCATAATATCTTTATTGGTGTCAGTGGTTTTTCATCTGTATAGTTTTAAATTTTTGTATTCATTTTTAAAGATTGTTTCTATATGGACCATTTTTAGAGTCTTTATTGAACCTGTTACAATATTGCTTCTGTTTTATGTTTTTGCTTTTTGGATTCCAGGCATGTGTGGTCTCAGTTCCCCAACCAGGGATCAAACCCACACCCTCTGCATTGGAAGGGGAAGTCTTAATCACGGGACCACCGGGAAAGTCCCTTATCTGTATTTTAAAGGAACTACTTAAGTAGAAACATGCACTAGTAAGGAATGGAATATCCCAGGAAGTATTGTTAATTCTATTTCAAAATTCAGATAAGAAACCTGCCAGAATACCTAAGAGCATAACCATCATTGATAACTTGAAATAGACATGATTTGCATTTGAAAGATGCCCAAGTTAATTCTTTTACAATCAGACTCAGGTGAACTGCTCAGGGAGAGCTAAACTGAATAGCAGTGAGGTGCCCAGGGTTATCACATATTTTCCACTGACAATCAAAGGCCTACTTACTTGCATATTTTTTAGCATGTTCAGGAGAAAATAAATATATAGAGTGAATATCAGCATTTTATTTGCTATTAGGTATAGTATACAGACATCTATGACTCAGCTAAAAAGTCAGGCATTTTCAATACCACATAGTACCAGAGAATCAGAATGGTACCTTTTTTAAAGAGACATGAGGAAAATGCTTCTTTAAATCAGACTATTAACCTATTTAATAAATCTTCACCTTGCTCAGAGTACTGCATCCAGGGCCTTGAATGGAAAAGACAGTTTTGCTGGCAAAATACTTATGCAGTAAAGGGAAGATCATGAAGATATATATAGTATTTATGTGTATATGTATATTAAAACACAAGACATCCCCAAATCATATTTTTTAAAATTCACGAAATATTTTAGAAGTTTTTCAAGGCCTTAAATACCATCTCTTCCACAAGGCACTTGTTCTTTCCACTTATCCCCAAACTTCATTACTAAAATAAATATTCACTGCACAGCCTCTCCTTGACAGACATTACATTAGAAGTGAGAATTTAAAGGTGAAGGGCCTTGTCTTTTTCTCAGTTGTTCAGTCTTTTTGAGACAGTTGGTATATACAAGGATAGTGACATTATAATGTATTGTGCCAACATATGTATTATACATAAAATATGTATTTATATACATAAAACACATAAAACATAGATATATAAAATATGCTGTGTGAGTACTAAAAACTGAAAAAATTACCTGTGCCCACATCATCAAGGAACGCTCTGTAAAAAAGATTGCGTTTGAGTAAAGTGTCAAAGGAACAATAAAATTTTAAAGTTTTCTAGATAGAATTGGTGAAGTGAGAATGAGGATGAAGTTTCAAACTTCGGCATTAAAAAAAAAAAAATTGCTGTGGTTGAGACTCCACACTCCCAATGCAGGGGACAAGGTACCAGTTCAATTCCTGGGGAACTAAGATCCCACGTGGGGTGCAGCCAAGAAAACAAAACAAAACAAAAAAAATAGCGTGAGCAAAGGCACACAGTTATAAAGCACGATGGTTGTTAGAGAAACATGGGGGGGTATGGAGGAAGATTGGCATGTGTGGTTAAAAATGTAAGCAGAGTTCAGCTCACTAAAGGTCTTACTTCCTAAGAAATACAGACTTGCATTTCCTGGGTGATGAGACATGACTGAAAAGTTTTGAGGAGAGGACTGTTATACTCAGGGAAAAGTTTTAAAAAGATTGCTTTGGTTACAACCTGCGTGATAGATTGAAGAAGAATGATGTGGGAAGAGCAAAACTAATTTAGAATCTGTAAACAAAACTAATCCAAAACTAATTTAAGGTATGAAATCCATAAACAAATCATGACGGCCAGCCTTTGGACTGGGGATAAAAGCATGGGGAGGATGGAAAACATTCAAGGAACACTGAAAGACTGACTTGTTGATTACCTTTATTTAGGATGAAGTTAGAAGAGGGAATCAGAGATGACCCTCTAATTTCTGCAATAAAGCTAAAAGGATTATAAATTATTTGCTTAAGTCACCCAATGAATAACTGATAGGGCCAGGTTTTGATTCAGTATTTTCAAACTCCAAAGCTAAAGCTACTCCCATTTTTCACCCTGTATCCTGAAAATTAGCCAAGAATTTCATTTCCAAAGATCAGCATCCTTTGGTAGCAAGGGCTATATCTCCAGACCTGACACATAGTAGGCACTCAATAAATAGCAATTAAATGAATGAATTAAATTATAGTAGATAAATTCAATCCAGCTATGTTCTTTTGGGCTAAACTCTGCCTCTGACAAAGGGCATTTATATTCTGTCTTCTATTTAATTAATTGCATGCGTATCTTTAGTCTCTCTTTTAAATTACAAACTCTTTAAAATCATGAACTGTATCTTAATATTTCTCTGTGCTTTATAGCATGTAACATTGTATATTTTCATACAATGTTTTTCATAAATATATATTTAATTAAATTCTGTACATTTTGATAATTTATTTCATTTAGTTTCTTTAAGATTGGCTTAAAGTAACCACTGTCAAAAAGTAACCACTGTCCTGCAGTGAATTTCTTTTGCAAACATAACTTAGTACCTTTATGATCTTTTCCCTTTTTTTTGGCTTGAGTACAGCACAAAAAGACCATTTTCGATGAGAATGTCTTGACCTCATTGTGCTACAAAAGTGCTTATCAGCATAATTTACAAATATACAGAATCCAATTTGTAGAATGTTCTAAAAGCCCTCATCTAACTCCACTCTGCATAGCTCCCGAAACAAATGATTTCTGATTAGAGACAAGAGAACAATGGTGAAGGCCAGGAGGCCTAATTAGGAAGTATAAACAATGTAATCCCCTGAAATTAATTAAATATTTAAATAAGAAGACAGAGAAGTTCTATGCCAATACCAGTACA
Organism: Muntiacus reevesi; assembly: GCF_963930625.1. Taxonomy (NCBI): domain Eukaryota; kingdom Metazoa; phylum Chordata; class Mammalia; order Artiodactyla; family Cervidae; genus Muntiacus; species Muntiacus reevesi. Next base: position 46,586,231 of record NC_089260.1, read on the forward strand.
TTGAATTTAGGCTGCCAGCCTGAAGCATACTTGTCCCGTTCCTGTATCTTGCTCACCTTGCCACTTTAAAACAAACTCAGACAACTGTTTTTCCAAAGAACTCAGTGTATCATGCAGGATTTTAATTTTTGAGTTATTAAGTGAAGAGGCAGCATCGGAGACTGAAATGAAAGAGGTTCTGGAAGAGATAAAGCAGAGACCTGGAGACATGAATATAGTCCTGAATGAGGAACTTTCCAAATGTCCTTTGATTTCAAAGTCAGAATTGTTCAAAAATGAATGATGATTATGGCTTAAACCACATGAAACTATTACATAATGGGATATTCCATAGATGGAAACTTTCAAAATACAGATTTCGGGAAACAATTCCAAAGATCCCTGGGTATATTTTGATGCTTATACAAGAATATTTACTATCATTTCACATAGTCCCATATATTTTCAGTTATAAAGACTGATTTCAACATATTGTTAGGTTTTTAATTAGCCTAAGGACCCATATCTGTGTTAGTATGTGTGAAGGATCATTTAGGTCTCCCTTGAATTTGATTCTCTCTTTAATATCACCCTAGGAAAATGTAGAGAGTGTTTTCTTATTTGCTCTTAGTTGGTGGTTCAAATGCAGCTGAAAGCAGGGGTGAGGGGGAGGCATTGTTTGGGAATCTATCAGCCTCATCACTGAGAATGCTGACCTTGGAGTTCTAGCCCAGGATAGAATCAAGGCTTTGCCATTTATTACCTGTGTGATGTTGAGCAAGTTACTTAACCTCTCTATTCACAGTATCCTCATGTATAAACCGAAGATAAACAGTACCTAGTTCATCAGTTTATTATTAGTATTTCATGAACTCATATAGGAAGCATTAATATGGAGCTAGGTACACAGCAAAGATTCAATGAAAGATAGTGCTAATATTTTTATTAATTGTCATCATGTCATCATCATTACCACCACTAGCATTATAAAATCCCTAAGACTTGGACTTGCAAAATTCACATAAGCTATATTAAACAAGTTATCTGAAGAAGTCCTAAGTAGAAAGAATGTCTTGCAAATCAAAGCTGTAAGGCAGGATATGAAAGTCTCTTAACTAAAGAAAATAAGAAAAGTCCTTCTAAATTCAAAAAGAGAGCTATAATAATAATAATAATAAAGAGATCTATAAGGTGAAATGGCAACCTACTCCAGTATTCATGCCTGGGAAATCCCATGGACAGAGAAGCCTGGCGGGCTACCATCCAAAGAGTCAGACAAAATTTAGCAATTAAAAACAACAACAAAGGTGAGTATAAAGTGTAATATAAAATTATCTACTCAATTGGATTACTCTCCATAAGAAATTATTTATAAGGGATGAAAGGTTTCCACATGAAGCCTGGTAAAAGGAGAACCAAGAGAAACATTTTGGTGATTATCCACACCTATTGAGCAGGACAAAAACTACAGGACCCAGCACAAATGAATCATTAAGAGAGGGTCATTAAGAGAGGGTGGTCACAGAGAGCTAGTTTTCTTCATTTCTGCCTGAGTGCTTCTCAGAATGAATTCAAATGATGAGCACATATACAGTATCGCTTATGTACCAGGTACTGTTACAAGCACTTTCTACACTGCACTAGGTCATCTCATCCTCAAAACAACATCCTAAAGTAGTTACTACTATTATCCCCTTTTATTCAGATGAGGCAACTGAGACACACAGAGGATAAGCAACTTGCCCAGGGTCCCAGCTAGTTAGTAGCAAAGCCCATATTTGAACCGAGGTAGTATCTTAAACATCACTATATTGTCTCCCAAAGCTCTGACCACATGTGTCATTTCCGTTGTATTGAATTTGTTTGGACCAAGAGGTATTTTGATGGCTGCTTTGACCTCACTGCTATGTTTATATGAGGAAGGAGGTAACCAGGGTAGCAGATACCCATGTAATTTCTGGTCCCATACTCAATGAAAACTTTGGCAAACTGGCTTATATGTGTCTCTTGAGAGTTCCAATAATGCTAATCAGTCATCTTGACACTGATTGAACTGATAATATTGACTCACTGGACCTCCTAAACTGAGAACTCAAATGATGCTGGCAGCTTGTGAAATCCTGCCATCCAGCCTTCTCAGGGAACATTTGTATCACTTTAATTTCCCCATTTAGCTTTTAATATATTTACAAGCAATCATCATCTAAAATGCTTTATATCAATAACTTTTTATAATATATATTTGCATTACATCATGAATCATGGAATGGAAATCTACAGATATCAAATCACAGATATCTTTGATACTCATTTTCAATAAACTTTAACCCTAACATGCTTTCTGCTTATAATTTCCAAAATGATTTCCCAATGATTTTTCAGTGCAGCAAGTGAGAGCCTTTGTTAAGAAACATAGCTTAAACAATGAAAATTGCTACAGAATACTGTAACATGATACTGAATTTATTGAAAAGGAGGAGGAAATAAAAGCAGACTAAGCAAATAAAAGATGACTTAGAAAGGAAAACAGTTCTACTTGGTGTACACCCTGGGGAGCCAGGCACTCTGCCTAGGACTGGATGTGCTATTGCTCCAATCTAGCTATCAAGGAATAAGTAACACAGGACCTATTTCTCAAACACACATCCCTGTAAATGCCAACTAATGCTCAGCCATAATGCAGCACACCGCAACTACCCCAGCACTGAAGGCTAAAGGTACATTTTAGCAGAATTAGTGGACCCACCATTGCCTAGGGGGAATTTAAAAGAAAAGAGTATGGCAGCTCTCTGCAAAAACACTCTGCAGGCCATGGTACCCAAAGTATCAGCAACTTTCTCCTTTCAAAGCAAATATTGGTCCATTTCCTATGGAAAATACCCACCTCACCTCCAACCCTCTGATGGTTTTAGTCCTGAGAGTCAGAGATGTCTCTTTTGTAAGGTCTAAGTTTTTTTGCTAAGTTCCATATATGTGAGAGAGTCACACTAAGTTATTGTATATCTACCATGAAATATTTCTGATGCGGTCATAAAGAATAGCAGCTAAACTTACTTTGGGAGGATTAAAAAACCAAAAGTTAAATGAACAAATGAATGAATGCATGGATGGGTGGACAGATGGAAGAACAGAGGAAGGAAAGAATGAACTAATTAATTGGTGATACTTTATAAGGTAATCATGTGTGTGTGTCTGTGTTAGTCGCTCAGTCATGCTCAACTCTTTGCAGCCCCATGGAGTGTAGCCTGCCAGGCTCCTCTGTCCATGCGATTCTCCAGGCAGGAATACTGGAGTGGGTAGCCATTTTCTTCTCCAGGGCATATTCTCGATCCAGGTGTGGAACTCAGGTCTCCTGCATGGCAGGCAAATTCTTTACCATCTGAGTCACAAAGGAAGCCCAGGTACCATGTTGCATATCTAGTAATCAGGTCCTCAATCATTTATGTCTAAATCCTCCTTTTCATGTATTATAAAGTTCATTGATTTTGTTCAATACACAATTCTTCTAAATATTTATGAAGTATTTAAACACAGCATTCCAATAAGATGACAGCATTGACTTGCCTTTTTGTGTTTTACTTGCGTCTCTACTCTTCAATTTGCCATTTCTTAACTTTTCTTCTTTTCATTTCTAAAGGAGTTTTTCATCTTGAAGCGTGAGCCTGAAACAGAAGTACAGAATTGTTGATCAGTAAAAACCAATTGACTAGAATTGATGACAAATGTTTTCTGCAACATCTGTTTTCCAACATGTATTTTAAGATCCTTTTGTCTGTAAATGCTTGCCCCGACAGTCATATTCCTAGGCGTATTTTAGTATCAAATTTCTGACACTGAACCCAAGATTTCATTCATTTTAGGATGGTCATTCTTTACTCTCAGCATATACTGACTCATATGATCTGTTTTGCCAAAAATATTATCCAAAAAACTCATTTATTTCTCCCTTTTCCCTTCATTATCTTTAATAAAGTGGCATTATGTAAAAACTTGCCTTAAAAAAGCAATGACACTAAGGCTATTTCGGAATTTAAGCTAGGAACAAAGAAATATGGTTAACCTTTTACATTTCCTAATATTTAATTTCAAAATAGTCTCCCTCCAGTGAAAAATTAAAATTAGGCACTCACAGGCTAGCACCTTTAGGAAATAAAAAATGCGAGACTGAATTTTTCAAATATGTGTCTTGTCTGCTTCTAAGCAAAAATAAGTGGTCTCTGTATTTCTTCAGTATTTGAGCTGCTTGCCACAGCTTAAGTGTCCATTGACATTTCTATCTCCCTCACAGTGTAACTTTCTCAAAGGTAGTTAACCTGGCTTTTGTGTCAAACTTGAGACTGAATTATTGGTCAGCTGTACACACAGCTACACTTTAGTGACCACGATTACTCTTTTCTTTTTGCCTTGCCATGCACAGCATGCTGGATCTTAGTTCCTGACCAGGAATCCAACCCATGCCCCTGGAAGTGGAAGAGTGACATCCTAACCGCTGGACTGCCAGAAAATCCCTCACCCACTATTATCACTGCATTTTACCGAGGACAGAACCACAGCCCCAGAGAAGGCAATGGCAACCCATTCCAGTCCTCTTGCCTGGAAAATCCCATGGACGGAGGAGGGGCCTGGTAGGCTGCAGTCCATGGGGTCGCTAAGAGTCGGACACGACTGAGCGACTTCACTTTCGCTTTTCACTTTCATGCATTGGAGAAGGAGATGGCAACCCATTCCAGTGTTCTTGCCTGGAGAATCCCAGGGACAGGGGAGCCTGGTGGGCTGCCGTCTATGGGGTCGCACAGAGTCTTAGCAGCAGCAGCAGCAGCAGAACCACAGCCCAGAGTAGTTTAGTAACATACCCAACTAGTTGGTGGGAAAAACAAAATCTGAATTCAAGTCTGTCTTATTTGGAAGTATGTGTTCTTTCATTCCGTTACATAAGAACAATTTCTGTTTTAATTGCTTTGATTACCCATCAACATTTCTATTGCTTCTTTTCTTTTTTTTTTTTTTGGTAATGTTCTGACTTTCATAGCTACTTCTATTTGGAACAATATTCAATTATGCCATTGAATGCACTTGTAATGCAACTGATCAATCTCATACTTTTCAAGTAGGAAGAGGTATATGTTTGTAATACCTCTTGTAATATAATTTTTTGGTAATTTCTCACTAATTGTAGAATAAAAGAGGTAATATTGGAGAATGTTTAGAAGTATGGGCTCTAAAGTTAGACTTCACATTGTTTACATTTTAAAATTTTCTGTATATTATGATGTTTGACATCCTTTCATTATTTTTTATTGGAAGTATAGATGATTTACAATATTATGTTTGTTTTAGGTGTACAACATAGTGATTCAGTATTTTTGCAGATTATACGGGATTATAAATTATTACAAGATAATGGTAAAATTCTCTGTGCTATACAGTATATTGCTAATTTATTTATATATAGAAGTTTATATCTATTAATCCCAGAGCCCTAATTTGTTCCTCTCTACTTCCTTCTCCCCTTTGGTAATCACAAGTTTGTTCTCTAGACATGTGACTTTGTTTCTGTTTTGCATATACATTCATTTGTATTATTTTTTACCTTCCACATATAACTGACATCAGTTTTTGTCTTTGATGTTTAACACCTTCAGAACATTTCTGACTGGGGAGAGATGGTACCTCCTCAGGCTCGCCAGTACTTAGAAGTACATTGCTGAAACAAGTAAAAGAAAATCTAAATAAAATGAACAATACCCTGTATTCATAGATTGTTAAAATGGCAGTACTCACCATCTGATCTACAGATTCAACACAATTCCCATCAGAACTCCAACTGACTTCTTTACAAAAATTGGCAAGCTCATCCTAAAATAATATGGAAATGTGAGAGACCCAGAATAACCAAAACGGTTTTGAAAAAGAGTGAAGTTTGGAAGACTCACACTTCCTTATTTCAAAACTTATTAAAAAGCTATGCAGTAATCAAAACAGTGTGGTACTGGCATAAGAACAGACGTGAATGAAACCAAATCTAGAGTCCAGAAATAAAGCCTCACATTTATGTTGACTTGATTTTAGACAGAAGTGTCAAAGTAATTCAAAATTTTCATCAAATTGTGTTGATCAATATTTCTATCAAATGGTGTTGAGATAACTGAATATCTACATGCAAAGGAATGAAGCTGGACTTCTACCATACTACATTCAAAAACTAACTCAAAGTGGATCTCAAAGTTAAGATCTAACACTATAAAATTTGATGAGAAAACAAAGGTGTATGTTTTCAGGATACTGGATTAATGCTTCCTTAGATATGTTGTCAAAAGCACACACACACAAAAATAAGTTGTATATCATCAAAAACAAACACTTTTTTGATGCAAAGGTTACCATCAAGAAAGTTAAGACAACCCAAAAATTGGGAGAAAATATTTTTAAATCATACATCTGATGACACAAACCTAGAATATATGATTAACTCTTACAATTCAGTAATAAAAATACCAAATATTCCAATTAAAAATGAACAAAGGAGCTGCACAGACATTTCTCCCAAAAATATATACAGATGGTCAATAAGTACATGAAGACATGCCTAATGCCGTTCTTCATTAGGAAAATATAGATCAAAACCACAATGAGATACCACTTAAAAGATAAGGATGGCCATGATACAGTTACAAAGATAAACAATAAGTGTTGGCAAGCTGTGTAAAACTTGGAACCCTCACACATTACTGCTATGTATGTAAAATGGTGCAGCCAATTTGAAAAACAGCCTGGCAGGCCCTTAAAGGGTTAAATATCAAGTTATATTACCCAGCAATTCCACTCCTAGGTATAAACTTGGGTATGAATACACATGACACCAAAGGAACTTATACAGGAATGCTACAGCGGCAATATTCATAAAAGCCAGAAAAGTGAAAATAATCCAAATACCCAGTGTTCATTACCAGATGAAAGATTAAATGAAATGTGATATGTGCATACAGTGGGCTTCCCTGGTGGCTGAGTGGTAAAGAAACTGCCTGCCACTGCAGGAGATGCAGGAGATTTGGGCTCATCCCCTGGGTCGGGAAGATCCCCTGAAGGAGGAAGTGGCAACCCACTCCAGTATTTTTGCCTGGGAGAGCCCATGGACAGAGGAGCCTGGCGGGCTACAGACCATGGAGTTGCAAAGAGTCAGACACAACTGAGTGGCTGAGCACATACATGCTCATATAATATTTTATATGTCCACATATTATCTTATGATTTGGTAATACAAAGGAATGCAATACTAATCCATGCTACAGCATGGATGAACCTTGTCAAAGAAATCAGTCACAAAGCACCACATATTGTGTGCTTCCACTGATATGAAATGTCCAGAATAGGCAAATCTACAGGGACAGAGAGTAGATTAGTGGTCTCCTAGGGCTGGTGGGAAAGCAGGTGGCAGGTAATTGGAGGAAAGATCTTGGACAGGGGAAGGCGCAGGCAGAAACAGGGTGGATGAATGACGAGTGACTGCTGATGGGATTTCTCTTAGGGGTGATAAAAATGTTCTAAAATTCATTGTGCTGATGGTTGCACACTCTGTTGAATGTTCTAAAAAGCATTCAATCGTACACTTTAAATTAGTGAATTGTTTTATGTGAATGTTGAATTTCTTTCAATAAAGATGTTTTTAAGGAATTAGCAATAATTGTTATATTACGTCCTGGGGTCTTCTTGGATTCTTGTTTTCGTTCATTTGTGTGTGATGGGGGAAAAAAAGGTGATTATAAAGCACACACTCACAGTTATAAACAGATCCTTAAAACCATCTTTTATTTGATGAGCAGCATGATGGGCTAAAACTGCAGGTTTAAAAACCAAAGGGAATTAAATCACTTTGTATTAAGTTTGAGACTTCAAGCATCTGTGTGGATTCAGGAAAGAGGAGACACTTGACCAGGCCAGAGAGAGGCAAAGATGCAGCGTGGGGAAAAAGAAGAATTACAGCTATATTGAGCTGCTTTGCTTTTTGATACAATAGACGAGAATATGCATATGTTCATTTAAGTAGAAAATATCCAGCACAACCATTTCTTTCTCACTGGGCTCTGGGACCTGTTTTGAGAGTCTGTCTGGAGGGTAGCTGCCACCTCATCTGAAGTACTGATGGAGCTTTCCTGTTGGAGAAGGATAACTAGAAGTCCTTTTGGGTTTCTTTCCTTCTGGAGGTTAAGAATCACAATTTTTAGGGAGTTCCTTGGTGGTTGAGTGACTAAGACTCCATGCTCCCAGTTCAGGTGGCCTGGGTTCTATCTCTGGTCAGGGAAGTAGATTGCACAAGCCACAGATAAGAGTTTTCATGCCACAACTAAAGATCTCATACACTGCAACAAAGACCAACACAGCCAAATAAATAAAATATTAAAAAAAAGAATTACTATTTTTAAAATTCTGATTTTCTACCTTTCAGCATTAAAGTCTTAATGCTGCAAATATTCTGCAACTTGTCTTTCTTTTTCACCAAAGTGAAGCTATTGAGAATTATCCCTGATGATACATGTTTACAGGACATTGATTTTCACTGCTCTGTGTATTCCGTGGTATGAATATAGCATAATTCATTTATCCACTCCCCCATTCTAAGTTTTTACTGATGCAAACAATGTTACAATAAAATTCTTGTCCATGTCTGATTTTTTCCATAGCCTAGAATTTCTCCAGGGCATAAACCTAGGAAAGAAATTGCTTGGTCATAAGGATACACATATTTGAATTCATGGGACATGGTTACATTACTCTCCAAAGTGGCTGTATAAATTTATAGTCCTTCCCACAACTTTTGAGAGTCCCTTTCCCTGAATTCTCTCTCATACCCCAGGGGTAATCCTATAAAAGGTGTGGGTCTCCGTTCCAACTCTCCCTACATTGGTATTAAATTCAAGCCCCTATATTAAAAGTGATAAATACCTCCAGCCAGTCAGTGTCAGCTCGCCAGTTCACTGTCCTGATTTTCAGTTCCTTCTTCATTTCTGGCCCAAGGCAATTTCCCTTTCTTAGCAGTTCAGCCATGCATTTATAAGGATGTTAGTTATAATTTATTGAGCAATCCTTGGTGTTTGTAGCTGGAGGGTTTTCAAGCTATCTGTACTGCCAGACCTTTAAATGCCTGACAGTGTTTTCAGCACCTGAGCAATCTTTAAACACACCCCAGATGTTGGATACCATAAAGGAAGTAAGTGCAATCAAATTAGCCACTACAATGAGCTATTAAACTCTCTCCACTTGTATTCATTAGTTACTATGCTGCCACACACGGGAATCTGCAGCTTATCTGAGGTTGAATCTCAACTAGTTTCTTACTAGCTGTGTGACCTTGGGCAATGTACTTCACCTTTCTGAATCGCAATTTCTTCATCTATAGGACAAGGATGTAAATCATAGAATCTGACTTGTATGACTGGGATAAAAAGTCAATCAGTTACTACTTATAAAAATACTTAGAACTGTATCTGATGTACAGTGTGTGCTATGTAATCATGTGATATATAGAGGAATAAATATTAGACATTTATTTTTGTACCTCTGAATATTTTTTAAAAAATGATCTCCCCTAAAATTGCCAGCATGGACAATCTAATGTTGGCAGCATGATAGCACTACTTCTCAACTTTAATGATACTAATGATAAATGGATTTTACCTAGAAGCCTCTCTGTGCTCCATAATACAAGCAAAATAATTGTTGCCCATTGTGGGCCAGCCAAGTGGTTATACAGGTTGGGAGTAAGGATGTTAAATAGGCCCCTCAGCTGTTTTTAGGATTAAAGAGGTATTCTGAGAAAAAAAAAAAAAAACAATTTCCAAAAGCTTTTTCTTTGTCTAGAGTAGTCACTTTTAGTGTATGAAGATGTTCAGGGTATGAGAAACAATCTCAGGATTTGACTCTGCAGAGGAATGGAAAATTAGAACCAAGTCTGGATGACACACCTTTTATCCTGCTCTCATGTCATGTGTGGTCTTTATCCTCTGACCACCCTTTTCAGGCCATACACAAGTCACAACATGTTTATTACACTTAGTAGTCACACCATACTCTCCTGTGTCCAGTCGTGTCCAACTCTTTGCGATCCCATGAACTGTAGCCAACTAAGTTCCTCTGTCCATGAGAGTTCTCAGGCAAGAAAACTGAGTGGGTTGCTATTTCCTTCTCCAGAGGATCTTCCCAACCCAGGGACTCAACCTGCATCTCCTGCAATGTCAGGAAGATTCTTTACCAGTGAGGCACCAGCGAAGCCTACTATCATAATTTACATTAGATCAGACTTTATCTTTCACCAACTTCTATTTGCCCCACACCCCTGACTCTGGCAACCACCTTTATACTTCTGTTTCTATGAGTCTGACTTTTTTTACATCCCACATGTAGGTGAAATCAAGCAGTATTTATCTTTAAGCAGTATTTATCTTTCTGTGTCTGGCTTACTTCACTTAGCATAATGCCATTAAGGTCCATTCATGTTGTTGCAAACAGCAGAATTTCCTTCTTTTTCATAATATATTAGTATATTAGGGAGTACATATAAATTCAAAAAATTGTTTGCTAACAAGTAGCCTACAAAGATCTCCATTTGCTTCCTCTGATTTTTTACTTACCTCCATGAGGTAAGTGATCTTTGTAATTTCCTGGGACTCCACTGACATTGCTTTGGTGGGCTTCCCCATTTGCTCAGTGGTGAAAGAATCTGCCTGCAGTCCAGGAGACATTCAGGAGACCCAGGTTTGATCCCTGAGTCAGAAAGATCCCTTGGAGAAGGAAATGGCAATCACTTTCAGTATTCTTGCCTAGAAAATCCCACGGACAGAGGAGGCCGGCGGGCTACAGTCCAGAGGGTCGCAAAGAGTCAGACACGACCAAGCGATTAAACAACAGCAACGAAGTAGTCAAAGACCTAATTAAACCTAAAATACATCTTTAAGTCCTTTGAAGAAACGTAACCAGAAAAGACAATGCAGATCAGATAATGGCTAGAAAAAAAAAGATGTAAGGTTAACGAAGACTTCATTTTTCAGGTAGAAGAATTTATTTTTAATTCTGAAGAAAAGAATGTTTAAGATAAATAATTGCAGACATATATTTACACTAAATTAAACCATGCAAATTTAAATATATAAAGAATTTTAAGGTAAAATAGTAATTTTTAAATTCAAATTTTATTTATTTTTTATTTTTCTTTTTTTTCATTTATTTTTATTAGTAGGAGGCTAATTACTTTACAATATTGTAGTCATTTTTGCCATACACTGACATGAATCAGCCATGGATTTACATGTGTTCCCCATCCCGATCCCTCCTCCCAGCTCCCTGTCCATCCCATCCCTCTGGATCTTCCCAGTGCACCAGGCCTGAGCACTTGTCTCATGCATCCAACCTGGGCTTCTGATCTGTTTCACCCTTGATAGTATACTTGTTTCAATGCTGTTCTCTCAGAATATCCCACCCTCGCCTTCTTCCACAGAGTCCAAAAGTCTGTTCTGTACTTCTGTGTCTCTTTTTCTGTTTTGCATATAGGGTTATCATTACCATCTTTTTAAATTCCATATATATGCATTAATATACTGCATTGGTCTTTATCTTTCTGGCTTACTTCACTCTGTATAATGGGCTCCAGTTTCATCCATCTCATTAGAACTGATTCAAATGTATTCTTTTTAATGGCTGAGTAATATTCCATGGTGTGTATGTACCACAGCTTCCTTATCCATTCATCTGCTGATGGGCATCTAGGTTGCTTCCATGTCCTGGCTATTATAAACAGTGCTGCGATGAACATTGGGGTGCACGTGTCTCTTTCAGATCTGGTTTCCTCAGTGTGTATGCCCAGAAGTGGTATTGCTGGGTCATATGGCAGTTCTATTTCCAGTTTTTTAAGAAATCTCCACACTGTTCTCCATAGTGGCTGTACTAGTTTGCATTCCCACCAACAGTGTAAGAGGGTTCCCTTTTCTCCACACCCTCTCCAGCATTTATTGCTTGTAGACTTTTGGATAGCAGCCATCCTGACTGGCGTGTAATGGTACCTCACTGTGGTTTTGATTTGCATTTCTCTGATAATGAGTGATGTTGAGCATCTTTTCATGTGTTTGTTAGCCATCTGTATGTCTTTTTTGGAGAAATGTTTGTTTAGTTCTTTGGCCCATTTTCTGATCGGGTCATTTATTTTTCTGGAATTGAGCTGTAGGAGTTGCTTGTATATTTTTGAGATTAATCCTTTGTCTGTTGCTTCATTTGCTATTATTTTCTCCCATTCTGAAGGCTGTCTTTTCACCTGCTTGTAGTTTCCTTTGTTGTGCAAAAGCTTTTAAGTTTCATTAGGTCCCATTTGTTTATTTTTGCTTTTATTTCCATATTCTGGGAGGTGGGTCATAGAGGATCCTGCTGTGATTTATGTCAGAGAGTGTTTTGCCTACATCCTCCTCTAGGAGTTTTATAGTTTCTGGCCTTACATTTAGATCTTTAATCCATTTTGAGTTTATTTTAATGTACGGGGTTAGAAAGTGTTCTAGTTTCATTCTTTTACAAGTGGTTGACCAGTTTTCCCAGCACCACTTGTTAAAGAGGTTGTCTTTTTCCCATTGTATATCCTTGCCTCCTTTGTCGAAGATAAAGTATCCATAGGTACATGGATTTCTCTCTGGGCTTTCAATTCTGTTCCATTGATCTATATTTCTGTCTTTGTGCCAGTACCATACTGTCTTGATGACTGTGGCTCTGTAGTAGAGCCTGAAGTCAGGCAGGTTGATTCCTCCAGTTCCATTCTTCTTTCTCAAGATGGCTTTGGCTATTCGAGGTTTTTTGTATTTCCATGCAAATTGTGAAATTTAAATTCAAATTTTAGAAATGAGTGAAGAGGTTGCTAAGCAGTCAACAGCAAACAAAAAACAAAAAAAAGTCATGGAGACAATAAATAAATATGAAGAACTATTGGAATCTCATTTTGACTCTACTGAAGGGTACACAAAGGAGAACAGCAATAAATTACCTAGGAAATATGTTTTATGGGTAGAGCACAGAAAACATTAAATGTCAAGGTAAGAAATTCAGGCTTTATTTTGTAGGTGATAAGGCAGAAGTGATGTTTTTGAGCTTGGGGTGACCTGCTCAAAGCTGTGTTTGATGGAAATCAATCCAGTAATGGCTTATGTCCATAACATATTTTGTTAGCTCTATACAGAACACAATAAAGGAAGTTTTACAATCATGTCTTCTATGTAAATTCAATATTCCCCAAAACTTTCTCTTATTTTTGTATTATTCATGTTTCCAGTACTCTTGGTAAATTTCTTGCATGCAGAGAGCTCTAGAAAACATCACTGAGTTTTCTTATACACCAAAAAATAAATACATAAATTCATTGGAAAATGTGCATTGCCTCACTAAAGTTTATACTCATAAATTTCTGGTTAATAAGTTTAATGCTTCCATAGCCAGTTTCCATGGACAGAAACATTAAGATTCTTATATTTTATAATAAGAATTTGAGCTACAGGGATGAATTTTCTCAGCACAGAGTTATTGGAGTGATAGCATTCTATAATATCACTACAAAATAAATTTTATTTTCCCATCTGTTTATCAGAAAGTCAAATAACTTTATATGACTTATAATAAATAGTTCAAAAAGCTGTCTTCTGATCTCTTCTTCACCTCTGACTTGTGTTTCCAAGAGAGAAGATGTTCAAGTCACTTTCTTCTTATATTTACTATTATATTCCTAAATTATAATGCATATTATTGCTTTTTGACTTGAGGACTTCATTTTCTTCTGTACCCATTCCTCCATTCATCTAGTCATTTTTGGTTAATAATAATTCAATTTGATATTAATACTGTCATGTAATAATCACAGCTGAACCATGTAGTCATTGATGAAGGAAACATTTCCTTGTATAACTTTTTGCTTCCCTAGCTTCAATCAATGCCTTATATATATTTATTTCTGATGTACCTTCCACTCATTTGTGTAGTGTAGACAAGCTGAATAAAGGTTCTGAATGGAGCCCATCCTTTTTCAAAATGACATATTTTTACAATGTATTAACAGAGTTGTCAATGGAAGGTTGCAAATATCCCATTGAACAGTATCTTTGGGCAAGCCCCAGGGTAGTTTGCATTCTTTGTTTTATTTTTGTTTCTTCAGTCTGCCTTATTTAATTTGGCTCTTGATCCCCAAAATGAGATGTATGGAGACCTGGGTTCCATCCCTGGGTTGGGAAGATCCCTTGGAGAAGGGAAAGGCTATCGACTCCAGTATTCTGGCCTGGAGAATTCCATGGATCATACAGTCCATAGGGTCGCAAAGAGTTGGACACAACTGAGCGACTTTCACTCACTCACTCACATGCTGCTCTCATCACAGCCATTGAACTACTCTTTATTATTATGAACAGTATAGTAACAGTGAGATCATTCAGTAGCCCTGTCTCTTGTTTCTGCCCCTCTTCCACACATTGGATCAACTATTATATCAGGACGGTGTGGGGAACACAGCCTGAGCATCCACTGGCAAGAGAAAAGCTGAGAGCTGTAGATTCAAAATGTGTGATATTTCTTTGGTGGAGATGCCTCTCAACGCAAAACCCATGGTGATTTCATTATCATGAATATTCAAAAGAACCTCCACAGCAAAATCGATTGTCAGGCTTCCACTTAAAATAATCTTTTTTTCTTTTTTTTTTTTAATTTACTTTTAAACACCAAAAACATTTTGTATTGGGGTATAGACAATTAACAATGTTGTCATAGTTTCACGTGAACAGTAAAGGGAACCAGCCATACATATAGATGTATCCATTCTACCCTAGTCAATCCTAAAGGAAATCAACCCTGAATATTCACTGGAAGGACTAAAGCTGAACCTGAAGCTTCAATTATTTTGGCCACCTGATGCAAAGACCTGACTCATTTGAAAAGACTCTGAGGCTGGGAAAGATTGAGGGATGACAGAGGAATAGATACTTGAGTGGTGTCACTGGCTCAATGGAAATGAGTTTCAGCAAATTCCAGGAAATGGTGAAGTAGAGGGAAGCCTGACGTGCTGCAGTCCACGGGGTCACAAAGAGTTGGACACAACTGAGTGACTGAACAAAAACAACATTCTCCCCCCAAACCTCCCTCCCATCCAGGCTGGCACATATCACTGAGCAGAGTTCCATGTGCTATACAATAGGATTTTGTTGGTTATCTACTTTAAATATAGCAGTGTGCCCATGACCTTCCCAAACTTAAAATAATCTTGAACAAAATCTTTTGTGGTTGCATTTAGGTAAAGCTATGTTTCCTTCCTCCCGTGTTGGATGGGACTCTAAACTTCAGTCATTGAGAATCAATTTCTTCTTTTGAACTTCCATCAGTCTCATATTTGCAAGGTGCCAAATCATCACCTACTATTGTTGGCATCTCCTCTTTGATGGCTGGGTTTTCATACTAGTCTAAAATATGAATCTACAGCATTGTTAGTGAATTGCTTTTAACATCTTTCTCAACTATAACTATCTTGTCTCCTCGTCGATTATTGATCTTCCTTTTACTTGAATTCTGATTTATCTTTTTGCACTTTTATCCTTGAAACAGGTGGCAACTTTCCCTACTTTCAAAAGGTCTGAGTGCAGGCATTTCCCAGTCAATTCTTCAAAATGCTTTAGAATTTCCTTTTTTAAAAACCTTTGAACTGGATCTTTAAACTCCTGAACCACCACAAGTAAGTTATCAACTGATCTCAGACAATGAACCTGAACCAGACTTTCCACTGAAATATCAAAATGCATCTTGTCTGGTCTTGGCTGATTTTGCATCATGACCTGAATTTCTCTCTCACTTTATCTGCCCCTGTTTGTTCAAATCCAGTCAGTACATTTCAGTTCAGTTCAGTTCAGATGCTCAGTCATGTCCGACTCTTTGCAACCTGATGAACCTGCCTCCCTGTCCATCACCAACTCCCAGAGTCTACCCAAACTCGTGTCCATTGAATCGGTGATGCCATCCAACCATCTCATCCTCTGGAGTCCCCTTCTCCTCCTGCTCTCAATCTTTCCCAGCATCAGGGTCTTTTCAAATAATGCAGCTCTTTGCATCAGGTGGCCAAAGTATTGGAGTTTCAGCTTCAACATCAGTCCTTCCGATGAACACTCAGGACTGATGTCCTTTAGGATGGACTGGTTGGATCTCCTTGCAGTACAGGGGACTTTCAAGAGTCTTCTCCAACACCACAGTTCAAAAGCATCATTCTTCGGCGCTCAGCTTTCTTTATAGTCCAACTCTCACATCCATACATGACTACTGGAAAACCCATAGCTTTGACTAGATGGAGCTTTGTTGGCAAAGTAATGTCTCTGCTTTTTAATATGCTCTCTAGGTTGGTCATAACTTTCCTTCCAAGGAGTCAGTGCCTTTTAATTCCATGCTGCAATCACCATCTGCAGTGATTTCGGAGCCCCCAGAAAACTAAAGTCAGCCACTGTTTCGCCGTCTATTTCCCATGAAGTGATGGAACCAGATGCCATGATCTTAGTTTTCTGAATATTAAGCTTTAAGCCAGCTTTTTCACTTCCCTCTTTCCCTTTCATCAAGAGGCTCTTTAGTTCTTCTTCACTTTCTGTCATAAGGGTGGTATCATCTGCATATCTGAGGTTATTGATATTTCTCCTGGCAATCTTGATTCCAGCTGTGCTTCATCTAGCCCAGCGTTTCTCATGATGTACTCTGCTGTTGTTCCATGTCCAGTTGTAACTGTTTCTTCCTGACCTGCGTACAGATTTCTCAAGAGGCAGATCAGGTGGTCTGGTATTCCCATCTCTTTCAGAAATTTCCACAGTTTATTGTGATCCACACAGTCAAACGCTTTGGCATAGTCAATAAAGCAGAAATAGATGTTTTTCTGGAACTCTCTTGCTTTTTCGATGATCCAATGGATGTTGGCAACTTAATCTCTGGTTCCTCTGCCTTTTCTAAAGCCAGCTTGAACATCTGGAAGTTCACAGTCCACGTATTGCTGAAGCCTGGCTTGGAGAATTTTGAGCATTACTTTACTAGCATGTGAGATGAGTGCAATTGTGCAGTAGTTTGAGCATTCTTTGGCATTTCCTTTCTTTGGGATTGGAATGAAAACTGACCTTTTCCAGTCCTGTGGCCACTGCTAAGTTTTCCAAATTTGCTGGCATATGGAGTGCAGCATTTTCACAGCATCATCTTTCAGAATTTGAAATAGCTCAACTGGAATTTCATCACCTCCACTAGCTTTGTTTGTAGTGATGCTTCCTAAGGCCCACTTGACTTCACATTCCAGGATGTCTGGCTCTAGGTGAGTGATCACACTATTGTGATTATCTGGGCCGTGAAGATTTTTCTTGTACAGTTCTTCTGTGTATTCTTGCTACCTCTTCTTAATATCTTCTGCTTCTGTTAGGTCCATATTGTCCTTTATTGAGCCCATCGTTGCATGAAATGTTCCCTTGGTATCTCTAAGTTTCTTGAAGAGATCTCTAGTCTTTCCCATTCTATTGTTTTCCTCTATTTCTTTGCACTGATCACTGAGGAAGGCTTTCTTATCTCTCCTTGCTATTGGCTCTAATAGTGACTTGTAGAGACTCAGACTCATTTCTGAAACCATTTTCTGTTGCTTGAATAGGTCTCTGACTTTCATGAAAGTTCACATCCAGGAGTTGGTTAGTGGCTTTTTGAATGTCATACATGTTGGCCATGCTTCTAAGATCCCTCATATGGTCTTAGCCACCAGCACAGACCCTTCCGGCCCTGTCATTCCTGCAGGCCCAGTGTACCCAAATGCTATGCTTTCTCTTTTCTCTAAAGATGTTGACTATAGCACTTGAGATTTTGAAAAAAAATTTTAATCAAACTTTTGAAATATATAGCAAAACTGAATTTTAGAGTAAAATGCCAATATATCCACCACAGAGATTTTGGATTAACATTAACCCTTGCTTTTTCACTGTGTATTCTTACTTTGATAAATCACGTGTTTTTACGCATTTTACAGTAAGTTGCAAACAAGTGTATACAATGCAAGTACCCCAGCACTTGAAATCAGCATTCTTGCCCTGTTGTTATTGTTCAGTTGCTGAGTCATGTCTGACTCTGAGACCCCATGGACTGCAGCACGGCAGGCTTCCCTGTCCTTTACCATCTCCCAGAGCTTCCTCAAACTCATGTCCATCAAGTCGGTGATGCCATCCAACCATCTTGTCCTCTGTTGTCCCCTTCTCCTCCTGCCCTCAATCTCTCCCAGCATCAGGGTCTTTTCAAATGAGTCAGGTCTTTGCATCATGTGGCCAAAGTATTGGAGTTTCAGCTTTAGCCATGAGTCCTTCCAATGAATATTCAGGACTGATTTCCTTTAGGATGGACTAGTTGGATATCCTTGCAGTCCAAGGAACTCTCAAGAGTCTTCTCCAACACCTCAGTTCAAAAGCATCAATTCTTTGGTTCTCAGCTTTATGGCCCAACTCTCACATCCATACATGACTACTGAAAAAACCGTAGCTTTAAGTATATGGACTTTTGTTGGTAAGGTAATATCTCTGCTTTTTAATACCCTAAGTTTGTCATGGCTTTTCTTCCAAGGAGCAAGCATCTTTTAGTTTCATGGCTGCAGTCACCATGTGCAGGGATTCTGGAGCCCAAAAAATAAAGTCTGTCATTGTTTCCCCATCTATTTGCCATGAAGTGATAGGACAGGATGCCATGATTTTAGTTTTTTGAATGTTGAGTTTTAAGCCAGCTTTTTCACTCTCCTCTTTCACTTTCATCAAGAGGCTCTTTAGTTCCTCTTTGCTTTCTGCCATAAGGGAGGTGTCCTTGACATATCTGAGGTTATTGATATTTCTGCCGCCAACCTTGATTCCAGCTGTGCTTCCTCCAGCCTGGCATTTCACATGATGTACTAAGCAGGGTGACAACATACAGCCTTGTCATGCTCCTTTCCCGATTTGGAACCAGTCTCTTGTTCCATGTCTGGTTCTAACCTTTGCTTCTTGACCCACATACTGATTTCTCAGGAGGCATGTAAGGTGGACTGGTATTCCCATCTCTTGAAGAATATCGCACAGTTTATTGTGATCCACACAGTCAACTGCTTTAGTGTAGTCAATGAAGCAGAAGTAGGTCTTTTTCTGTAATTCTCTTCCTTTTTCGATGATCCAGTGGATGTTGGCAATTTGATCTCTGGTTCCTCTGCCTTTTCAACATCCAGCTTGAACATCTAGAAGTTCTTGGTTCATCTACTGCTCTTGCCCTAGAATATTCTTGACCTAGAGTTCAATATTTGTTTTTTTTTTTCTTTTGATGTAAAATTTACATACAATCAAATGCACAAGTGTTGCTGAGTTCTAAAATATGCAAATATTTGTATAATCCAAAGCCCTTTATGACAACATAACTATAATCCCAGAAAGATCCTTTATGTGCCTCCCTCATCACAAATCATAAACCCATTTCAGGAAGACCATTGTTCAATTTTTTTCCATCACTGATTGATTTATTATTTTAGAACCTCATAAAAATAAAATAGCATAGTATACACATTTTTTGGTCTGGATCATAGGTTAGTATATGTGTAGTTTTACCAAAAAATGCTAGATCTTTTGCCAAAAGTTGCCGTATTTTACATTCCCACCAACAATACATGTTTTCCAGCTGTGCACATACTCACCTAAATTTGGTATTGACAATCTAGTTTTATTCCTTCTGATGTGTGTTGTGGTATGTCCACATAGTTGTAATTTAACAGCTAATGATGTTGAACACTTTTATGTGCTCATTTCACATGTGTGTTAATAAGTTTGTTCAATTCTTTGCTCAACTTTGTTGAGCTGCTCTTTTATCGTTGAGTTGTAGGAGTTTTTAATACACCCTGAATCCCAGTCCTTTGTCAGGTATGTGTTTGCAATATGTATTTTTGTCAGATCTGTGGTAGTCCTGTTCAGTTTATTAATGCTGCCTTCTGTTAATTAGTTTTTGATTCTGACAAGTCTAACTTATCAGTTTTTTTCTATTATGGTGATTGCTTCCGAGTTTAGAACTTTGGTTCCACACAAATCACAAAGATACTACACTGCGTTTCTCTTCAAAAGCTTTACGATTTTTGCTGCAGCATTGTTCAGTTTCAAAATATTTTCTGTTTTCTTTGGTGATTTCTTTGCTAAAGACAATAGAGGAGCTTTCTATTTTTTCAGTGATTTTTTTCCCCAGATGTATTGCTCTTGATTTCTAGTTTAATCATTAGAAAACATATCTTGTATGTTTTTATTCTTTTCAATTTATTGACTTGTTGCAGATTCTGGTGTATGATCTATCGCAGTGAACATATCACGTGCTCTTGAAAAGAATGTGTATTCTATAGTTGTTGAGAATAATGTTCTAAAAATATCATTTATGTCAAGGTGGTGGTAGCTTGTTCATATCCATCTATGTCTTCACTGATTTTCTTTAGTTCTATCAGCTGCTGAAAAATAGTGTTAAAATTCTTCAATTATGATTATAGAATCATTTTATTGCTCCTTTTG
The DNA here is from genome assembly GCF_963930625.1 of Muntiacus reevesi. Classification (NCBI taxonomy): domain Eukaryota; kingdom Metazoa; phylum Chordata; class Mammalia; order Artiodactyla; family Cervidae; genus Muntiacus; species Muntiacus reevesi. The sequence continues at coordinate 46,606,759 of NC_089260.1, forward strand.
ATTCCATCACTATTATTTTATGAATTTTGAAGCTGTTCTGAGGGAAAAACATTTATAAATATTGTCTTTCCAATGAACTGATCCATCTAGTCTTATGAAAAGGCTTTCTTTTCAGTGCACTTAATTCCTTCCTGAAGTTTGAATTTTGATGCAGTATCATTTCTTTTCAGTCTGAAGAATTCCCATTAACATTTCTGCAAGGGCATATCTGTTGACAATGAATTCTCTTTTCCTTATCTAAAGTTGCCTTTATTTAAGCCTTTGTCATTTTTGCTGAATATAGAAATTTGAGTTATCAGGATTTTTTTCTATTCTATCAGAACTCTAAATACATTGTTCCATGGCCTTGTTCACCTATTAGAATGTGTTACTTTTCTCTAGATGTTTTCAAGATTTTCCTCTTCATTTTCAGGACTCAGTAATTTTACTATGATGAACCAAAGTTTGGTTTTATTTTACTTTTTCACATTTGGAGTTCCCTTATTATTTTCAAGCAGCCTAGTGAAGTATAACTGGCATACCCTTATCAGCATTATTTATTATAATAAGTGTACACTTTACATATACACTTTAATATATATATGCTCAGGAAAACACCACATAATCTATATAATGAACATATTTATTACACTAGAAAGTTTTCTTCTGTCTCCTTGTAATTTTCCATCTTTCATCTCATTCAGAAATTCTTTGATCTCCTTTCCAACACTATATGTTACTTTGCATTTCCTAAAATTTCATGTAAATGAATTTCTACAATGTATCCACCTTTTTGTCTAGCCACTTTCAGTCAAGGTAATTATTTTGAAATTCATGTTATTGTGTATGTTAATAGCCTAATCTTTTACAGTGCTGAATGGTGTTCTATTTTATGGATGTATACATTATGTTTATATAGTCACCTGTTGATGAACATTTAGATTGTTTCCTCTTTGGGACCCTTACAAACAAAGGTGTAACATTCATGTTCAGGATGGGGGGGGTACATTTGTATACCTGTGACTGATTCATGTTGATGTATGACAAAAACCATCACAATATTGTAATTATTCTCCAATTAACATAAATTAATTTTAAAAAATTCATATAAAATCTTTTCATCTTTCTTGGGTAAATACCTAGGAGTAGAAAGGCTGGGTCATTTGTATGAGCCAGAAGCAGAAGTCACAGTCATTTTTCACACTTTCTTCTCTCAGTCTGTCTTCCTGGGACTCACATGCCTGTTAGACATTTCATTCATGTCTCACAGATCCCTAAAGTGCCCATCCTTTTTCTCCTCTCTTTTCCTCCCACTTCTTCATATCAGACAAATCCTACTGCTTTATCTTCAAGATTACTTATCTTTTCTTCTGCTATGTTATTTGGCTAAATCTATTCAGTAACTTTTAACTTCAAACATTGCATTTCAAATTCTAAAATTTTCATTGAATTTTATCTTTTCATTCATTATGAGTACACTTTTCTTTACTTATTCAGCACACTTATAAAAATCCATTTAAAAATCCTGTATACTATTACCAACATTTGGGTTACTTATGGGTTGAATCTCTATTTGCTTTTGAGACTGGGTCATATTTTCCCATTCCTCTTTGCTGATTAATTTCATATTGTATCATATTATGAACTCGATGATTCTGAAAATCTAGGTTCTGTCTTATTCCTTCAAATAGTGTCAAATTTTGATTTGTAGGTAGTCACTTGGTTGATCTCATATTGGATTCTGTACTTCTTGGATCGAGTTTCACATGTATGCATAAGGGTCAACCAGGTATCTTTTGCAAAGCGTGAACACAGCTTTTGGAGATCGCACTCTCTTGCTCTCACCATTTTAGGATTTTCCCCTCACTCTCCAATATCTCTGATAGCTCTGCACCCTGTCCTTTCTTTCTTCTGGCCAGAAGGACTACATGTTTCCTTGCTTGGTACTAGTCCTTCTGTGCGGTATCAGCCTCAGGCTGCTGTTAACCTAAAAGCCATTTTAAAAGAGGGAACAGGGGAGTCTTCTTCCAAATGTCAATTCCCTTCTAGAACCTACTTTTCTTCATTCGTTAGTGTCTTGAGGTAGTTGTTTGTCATATTTCACCCAGGGTTTATGGTTTTAATTTACTGGAAATTCAGTCAATTAGGAAATTACTTGGACACCACACAAGAAGTGGTATCCTTAGTAATTCACTTTTGAAGTTTTCTACTACTCTCTGAATTCTGTTTCCTCTGAAGATTTTCTCCTACCTATTTGTTTGGATCCCTTTCATGTTAAAACCTTCCTTGAATGTCTGGTGATCCTTGGGTGTGCTTTCATTTTTAACAGTGATGCACTATCAGGCAGATTAAAAGATCCACCCTGGTGGCTGTAGCTTACTGAGCAGCAGATTTTTTTTTTTTCCCGCTTTTCTAAATGTTTTGAATTTTTTTAAATAATTAAATATTGAAAATTTTACAAAAATGTTAAATGATTGAGGTTCTTCTCATTTTTTTCCCCCTCAAAGGGTCTAAACATAAATGGATCTTTTCTTAAGGGCATCCTTGTTGATATTTCCTCATTATTTTGATGCAGCTCCCTCAGATGTGCAGGTCTTCTCTTTGAGGTTGCTCTGTTACAGACAGATAACCTCTGAAATCAATTTTATACTGAAAATATACTAGTTAAGATGGTTGTCAATCATATAGATAAAAATCATTAATGAAATTCCTTTTTCAGGTATGTTGCATATACTTTATTTATACTCCCTTTGGTTTTTCTCAGTGAACATTTCCCTATTGACTAAACTAGCTATTTCTGTTCAAATAGTAAAACCCAAAACAAGCAGAAACCCCTCAAAATCTTAAATATTTTAAGTTGCTGGATGGTATGATATCCTCATTACCTTTATTTTCATTGAAATTTTATTTTATCCTCTGTAAGAGAGGCTTCTTTCTCACATGAATTCTATGTTATGACTATACCGAACTCCTTGCATGCATGCATGCTAGGTTGCTTCTGTCGTGTTGGACTCTTTACGACCCCATGGACTATAGCTCACCAGGCTCCTCTGTCCAGGGGATTCTCCAGGCAAGAATACTGGAGAGGGTTGCCATGTCCTCCTCCAGGAGATCTTCCTGACCCAGGGATAGAACCCACATCTCTTATGTCTCCCGCATTGGCAGATGGGTTCTTTATCTAACGCCAAATGGGAAGCCCCTACCAAACTCCTTACCTTCTGTCAAACACAGCTTAAAGACTTTTGCAGTTTTGTGACTTTCCACAGAATATACTTTCTTCCTAAAATTCCCTCTTTCTTTCTACATTTAGCTACAGATTTTCTACTTTCATTATTCAGCATAGTGATTTCTTCTGTGAGTGCCTCTGACTTTTCCAGACAGACTTGTTCTGACTCATTCTTTCTATATTTAACTGAAACAGTGCACTTAAATCTATTGATAGACTTACTTTTTCTCTTCTAATAACTTTGTTCATATGTCTCTCTCACTGGTTTGTGAATTCCATAAAGGCCAGGACTCACATTACTTTCTGAAACCAACCTTACCAACTGACAGCAGCTCCATTAATGACCACAGAGGCTCACACCAGTCACATTCCATACTCTCTTTGTAGTAGGAGTCAGATTACCCCAGTTCAGTTCAGTTCACTTCAGTCCAGTCACTCAGTCATGTCGGACTCTTTGCAACCCCAAGGACTGCAACACGCCAAGCTTCCCTTTCCATCACCAGCTCCTGGAGTTTGCTCAAACTTGTGTCCATCAAGTTAGTGATGCCATCCAACCATCTCATCCTCTATCATCCCCTTCTCTTTCTGCCTTCAATCTTTCCCAGCATCAGGGTCTTTACCAAAGAGTCAGTTCTTTACATCAGGTGGCCAAAGTATTGGAGTTTCAGCTTCAGCATCAGTCCTTCCAATGAATATTCAAGACTGATTTTCTTTAGGATTGACTGGTTTGTGGCTCAGCTGGTAAAGAACCTGCCTGCAATGCGGGAGACCTGGGTTCGATCCCAGGTTTGGGAAGATTCCCTAGAGAGGGGAACGGCTAACCATTCCATTATTCTGGCCTAGAGAATTCAGTCCATGGGGTCGCAAAGAATCTGATGCAGCTGAACAACTTTCACTTTCAGGTTACCCAAAGGAGACCTTATACTTTTATTATGGAATTATCATTTAGCTAAAAAAATGAATATATATATGTGTACATTGTGTATGTATATATGTGCCATAAACATTTTAAGTATTAGCTTAAGCTATTTTATATTCAAGTATTTAAAATTCCAAGTTATGATAATTTGGAGTCACATTCAATAAGCTTGAATGCATGCATTATAGGTAGTATAGAGTCTGTTACCCTTTCACCCACTATGATTTCTGTTGTGGAATTTAATATGAGAAAGGAGATTGTTTCTGTAATGAATTTGCAAATGTGTTTCCATTTTGAAATACTGGGTATTCATGTGCGCAGGTGTCAGCTGTATAAAAATATATAATAGCTTTTTAAGTGGTAGATTTTACACAGTGTTCGAGATGGAATTAGTACTTATGAAGTAATCTGTGGAGGCTTGTTTCAGTTATAAGTGACCAACTACAGACCTGGTATATAGAAGGAGCCCTGAGTAATACTTTTCCCAGATCTTCATGGTACTAAACTGTTTGAAGGAGAATCAACAGCTGTTGTGTGAATTTATTGAAGCATTAGGAAAAAAATATTCTCCAAGTAAATTTGGCTTAAAACTCTATAGACTCTTTTGAGGATTTCAAACAGATGCAATCCTTCATATCTACAAGGAACTAGACATGAAATCCTAAAAATAAATAAAAGTGAAATTATAATGGAGTCTGTCTATACCTTAAGCAAATCTAGTGTGATTTTTATTACACTCAAATGAAATGTGTCTCTGAAAATAAGTGTGCCACCAATTTCCTGAGAATTCTTATAAATTTCCTCACACCAAGGTGAAGAAAACGAAAATTTAAAATCATGAGAATGTTTCCTTTACCAGATGGAATCTAGAGACTTGAAGAAATAAGAAGAAAGGATGAAATGTGATCAAAGCAACTATAACATGTTAAAACGTTGCTTTGCTGAATAAATGCGCCTATGGGGAGTGCCTGGGCCACCAGAGGCAGAAGGGGGGTGTGGAGTTGAACGGAGGTGGGGTCCTTAATGGAAACTCCCTTTGGTGTGCCCCAGCTTCCCTGGCAGCTCAGATGGTAAAGAGTGTGTCTGCAATGCAGGAGACCTGGGTTCAATTCCTGGGTTGAGAAGATCCCCTGGAGGAGGAAATGGCAACCCACTCCAGAATTCTTGCCTAAAGAATTCCATGGACAGAGGAGCCTGGTAGGACCATGGGGTCACAAAGAGTGGGACATGACTGAGCAACTAACATTTTACTTGGTGTGCACTGGCTTTGCACCCAGTCTGGTGTAGGGAGCACAGCTTTCCTCCATGGGGTCTCTCAGCTAGGTAAATGCTTATGGCTGGACCTGAAAACACATGCAAAACTTTGACCTGGAGCCAGGGTCCCCAAATACCAAATTAAATAACTGTTATTTTCCTTAAATTGAAGCATTCTCTTCAAAGAATAAATTTTTCTGAACTTAAGAGCTGACTCATTTGAAAAGACCCTGATGCTGGGAAAGATTGAGGGCAGGAGGAGAAGGGGATGACAGAGGATGAGATGGCTGGATGGTATCACTGACTCAATGGACATGAGTCTGGGTAAACCCAGGGAGTTGGTGAGGGACAGGGAGGCCTGGTGTGGTGCAGTTCATGGCGTCGCAAAGAGTCAGACATGACTGAGTGACTGAACTGAACTGAACTGAACATCTATGAAAAAAAATTAAGATGGAGATAAATAATTCAATAAGCTATACAGATCAGTTCATAGTCTTAGAGTTAATATTGTGCTAGGTGGATCATTACCATGTTTGCAGATAATATTTAGGTTTAAATTTTAATTCACATTTGCTTATTTAAATATTAAAATAATAGTGCATGTGTGCATGCTAAGTAGCTTCAGTTGTGTCCAACTCTTTGCAATCCAATGGACCACAGCCTGCCAAGCTCCTCTGTCAATGGGATTCTCCTCCAGGCAAGAATACTGGAGTGGGTTGTCAGGTCCTCCTCCAGGGTATTCTACCCACCCAGGGATCCAACGCATTTTACCACTACCGCCACCTGGAAAGCCCAAAATACCCATACAAAAAATAGTCAATTGATCTTTGACAATGGTGCAAGGGCAATTCAATAGAAAAAAGGATAGTTTTTTCAACAATTGGTGTGGGTACAATTGCACATTCATATTTTTTTGTTTGTTAGTTTTCCTTGCTTGTGCATGCACATGTCATGTGCATCTCTTTGCAAACTCATGAACTGCAGTCTGCCAGACTCCCCTGTCCATGGAATTCTATAGGCAAGAATTCTGGAATGGGTTGCCATTCCCTTCTTCAGAGGATATTCCTGACCCAGGGCTCTAACTCTTGTCTCTTGCATCTCCTTCATTGAGAGGCGGTTCTTTACCAGCTGAGCCACCAGCTCCCCTTTTTTTCTTATCTAGGATTAACTTAACTTTAAAAACAAATACAAGTTATCAATTCACTCTTCTCAATTTAACTGGACTGTCTACCTGTGGTATAACTGCCAAGTAAAACAAATGCTTTTACAACTTGATGGGCCCTAGCTTTTTTTTTTTAATTTCACAGAAAGGAAACAAATAATATGAAAACAGCTCAAGGTATGCACTGACAAAAATATATGAGGAAAGAGGATCACAAGGTTTGACTTAACTGAAGAAACAGAGGAGATTGGTCCATGTTAAAAATAATGCCAATCCTGAAAAGTTAAGTGTGAAGATTTCAGAGCAGGAATTATATGACTTGATTCTCCCCAAGTTCCTGAATAAAAGTGACACCTTTTAGTGTTTATACTTCATGGCTCAGACATGGACCTTACACCTGTCACAGAAATTTCCTCGAAACGGATCACAGTCCTAAATATCAAATTAAAAGTTATGAAACTTCTAGAAGAAAACCTATGAAACAAGTGTGCTAATTTGTGAGAGCTACCAGAATAAAACACCACAGACTGGGTAGCTTACATGACAGAAACTCATTTTCTCATAGTTCTGGAGCCAGAAGCCTGAGAAGAGGTGTTGGTAGGTTTGGATTCTTCTGAAGCCCCCCTCTTCGGCTGACAGACGGCTGCCTTCTCGCCGGGACCTCACATGGTCACTGTGTGCTTGCATCCTGAGAGGCACTCCCGCCTCTCATAGGGACAGCAGTCATGCTGGATTAAGACTTTATCCTTAAACCCAAAAAACTGGCAATACCAACTGTCAGTGACAGTGCAGAGCAATAGGAACTCTCATTAATTTCTGCTGGAAATGCAAAATGATGCTTTTGAAGATCATTTGGCAATTTCTTTCATAACTACACATAGGCCTGCCATATAATCCAGCAATTGTACCCCTGATTTACCCAACTGATTTGAAAACTTATGCCAACAGAAAAACAGTCAGCAAAATATTGACAGTATTTTTATTCATAGTTGCTCAAAACTAGAAGTGACCAAGATGTTCTTCAACAGATAAATGGAAAAACAAAGTATAGTGCATCCACACAGTGAAGTCCCATTTGATAAAAAGCAGTGTCCTGTCAAGCCGCAAAAAGACTTGGGAGAATCTTAAATACATATTGCTAAGTAATGAAGCCAGCTGAAATGGTTACATACTTTATGATCTCAATTATATGATATTCTGGACAAGGCAAAATTATAGAGATAATAAACAGTTCAGTATTTGGGTTTGGACTGGGGAGGTAGGGTTGTATAGGTGAAGTATAGAGGATATATTTAAGACAGTGAAACTATTTCTTATGATACTATAATGGTGGGCATATGATGCTATGCATTTATCAAAACCCTTGGAACTTTACAGACCATAGAAAGGACACTAATATGTATGAATTTTTAGAAAGTAGTTTAAAAGGTCAAGAGATCTTGCAATGAAATGCAGGTGTTAATTTAAAGAAAATCTAACTGAATTGTTAAATTAATTATAAACAAAAAGGTCATTAGATTGAGGTGGATTATTTAATGTCTTAGTAGCCTAGTAATTAAACTAAAACATAAGCCTGAAATGCCTCATGGTTAAGAAATCAAAATTCCCACTCTTAGATATTTCCCCTAGAAGAATGAAATATTATGTTCACACAAAAACCTGTATGCAAATATTATAGCAGACCTATTACAATAAAAAGAAAGGAATTTTTAAATTTAATTTACCATAGTGTATATTTAACTTTAAAAACTGATTATTTGATTCAATAATTGGAAATTTTTAAAATATATTTGAAACAATTTGGGTATGTGAATCTCTTTTTCAACTGTAATCTTATAACATCAGACCAATTTTATCAGATCAAATGACCTGATAAAATTTAATTTCCAAATCAAGATGTGTCATAAGTATAAATTATACACTGGATTGTGAACACTAGTACATATCAACATAAAATATATTATTCATTTGTATGTGAATTACATTTTGAAATGACAATATTTTGGATTTATTTTATTATATAAAAATGCTTTTAAAATTTAAAAATAATGACATGAAGATCTGCATAAGTTATCATGTAACAGACATAAGGATGAATGAAATCAAAGTAAAGAAATGAAAAGAAAGAAAAGAAATGAAAGACTGAAATGATAGTAAAAAAAATCATAGAATGCTGAAGAGCTTTGAAAAATATAGGAGATAAAAGGATTTAAAAGGGAAAATGATTGAAACCAGTCAAATACCACAATGATGTTGGTGCTGAACTGGTTAAATTCCACTTCCCAGGTATTAAAACAATTTTCCTTTTAACAAATTGGCCTATGAAGGTTACCATTGAGATCAGCATCTTTTAAAACTTAAGAAAGTGGGGACGTCAAATGCTTCTGTGTCCTGCTCCTCCAATAACTGCAAAGGCCCTTCAGAGGGAAAAGTTGGGAGAGTTAGGAGATGATCAATTAACATTTTAAAAGTATAAGACCAATCGTCAAATGCTTCTGTGTCCCGCTCCTCCAATAACTGCAAAGGCCCTTCAGAGGGAAAAGTTGGGAGAGTTAGGAGATGATCAATTAACATTTTAAAAGTATAAGACCAATTCCTAAGATGAATGCTTTATATTACATGGGTGGGTCAAATCTTTCCAATTTAAAAGAACTTAGACTGCAATAATATAACACTGAATGCCATATTTGCATTTTCAAGATTTAGAGATAACCCTTAATCTTGTTTTCCTAGAAAGAAACATTTCTCCTATTTGGTAAAAGAAAACACAATAGTGCAGTCTTGAGATCTCCTTCTGCGTATGACTTAAGCCAGAGAACATTCTGGTATCTCACTTATCACAGGCATTCTTTGTCAGTATATATAAAGTATACAATGAGATTCCGGGTTCAAATTGAATAAGAAAATGTAAGTTTCTTTCTGTTTCTATAGTAATTTCTCCTTCAGATTTTTAAACTTTCATTCATTGTGTTAATTCAGCTTTTTAAAATTTGGATGTAGCTGCTTTTAGATTTCTGCTGTACAATGAAGTGAATCAGTCACATGTATACATATATCCCTTCTCATGGACCTCCCCTCCAGGTCATCACAGAGCATGGAGTTGAGTTCCCTGCTGCTATACAGCAGGTTACCACTAGCAATTAATATCTATTTTACACATGCTTCCTGATGGCTCAGACGGTAAAGAATCTGCCTGCAATGCAGGAGACTTGGGTTCAATCCCTGGGTTGGGAAGATCCCCTGGAGAAGGGAATGGCAACCCACTCCAGTACTCTTGCCTAGAGAATCCCATGGACGGAGGAACCTGGTGGGCTACAGGCCAAAGAGTCGCAAAGAGTTGGATACAACTAGGTGACTAACACTTTCTGCTTTCTTTCTTTTTTACACATGGTAGTGTATATATATCAATCTTAATCTCCCAATTCATCTCACCCTCCACTGTTACACATCTATTCTCTATGTCTGTGTCTCTATTACTATTGCAAATATGTTCATCTGTACCCTTTTTCTAGATTCCACATATATGTATTAATATAGAACATTTGTTTTTCTCTTTCTGATTAAAATCAGTGATTAACTCTCAGTTTTTCAGATCTGATATATTTCAGATATAAGACAGTCTGTGTCCCAGTTAATAGTAGAGGGAAAATATAAAAAACGAAGAGAGGCCAAACAGTGGATTTAATACTTATTAGCCCTTTCTTCTACATAACAAAATTAATGGCTCCCACTTGCATTTCTCTTCAGTGCCTTCTAGATCAAAGCAGGATCGAGAAGGACTGTAAAACATGTGAAGGAATCTTAACATGATTTACTTATAAACACAAAAATGACCCTCCCACTCTCTTTATTACTCATACTATATAAAAAATCTACTAGTTGTTTTCATTTCCTCCTATAGAAAGGAGTTAACCAAAGATACAGGTTCTAAGAATAACATCAAGACATGCCAATGTTTTGTTTAGTTTTTTAGTTTTAGTTTTTTAAGTTTTATAAGATTGGTAATAGGCTTCATTTGATTATATAAGAACATTTAAGTATTATTATAATACATAATTTCTATGTTTTGAACCACTGTGTGTTGTTGTTTAGTCATTAAGTTATGTCCAACTTTTCTGTGACCCCATAGAATGCAGCCCCGCCAAGTTCCTCTGTCCATGGGATTTCCCAGGCAAGAATACTGAAGTGGGTAGCCATTTCCTCCTCCAGGGGATCTTCCCAGCCAGGGATGAAACCCTCATCTCCTGCACTGTCAGGTGGGTTCTTTACCACTAAGTCACCTGGGAAGCCCTCCTTGACCCATTATTCCACTTTAAATTTTTTAATGAAATATTAATGATTTATTTGGTTTTAAAAACTGAGCTTTTAAAAAAAAAAGGTTAAATTAATTAGCCTAATAATGATGAAAAGGAAGACGATTAAAAAATACATTCAGAAGTTTTTGTTGTATTATCATTACTGTTTTGAAGTAGGAAAAGTACACTGTATATTTAGATAAAAGAGAAAAAAAAAGAATTTAAGCATCAGACCCTCCAATTCCTAGACTCCAAGCTACTTTCAAAAAGTCTTCTTCCTATTTCGCCAATAAAACCAGACTGTTATACTTTCTTCACAATTTCTCACCTTGGCACTTTTACTCAAACAGTTTCCCACAGTTAAATACCCTGCCCCTTCTCTCTCACTTGAAATCTACAAATCTTGGAAGTCCAGCTCCAGTGGAGCTCTTTTTAGCCACCCAACAATTTCTCCCTCTCCTGGGTCTACACCCAAGGATCATATCAAGTGTATATTGGTACAGCATACCAGCCAACATCCATCTTGCTTAGTTAGCTATACTTTTTTGTTCACTGGAAATTGCACCATATCAATTATAACTTGTATAATTCTACTTCTGCTGAAAGTGAAAGTCGCTCAGTTGTGTCCAACTCTTTGCAACCCCATGGACTATACAGTCCATGGAATTCTCCAGGTTAGAGTACTGGAGTGGGTAGTCTTTTCCTTCTCCAGGGGATCCTCCCAACACAGGGATCAAACCCAGGTCTCCTACATTGCAGGCAGATTCTTTAGCAGCTGAGTCACAAGGGAAGCCCAAGAATACTGGAGTGGGTAGCACTATCCCTTCTCCAGCAGATCTTCCCGATCCAGGAATCAAATTGGGGTCTCCTGCACTGCAGACGGATTCTTTACCAACTGAGCTATCAGGGAAGCCCCCATTATTAATTCAGCAAATATTCACTGATAAATGGTGCATTAACTCAATTTTTACTTTCATGGAGCTAGCAAGCTTTCATTCATATACTTGACCACAATTTGATTTTAATGATATATCTTAGTTATATTTCTACATGTATAGATGTTATGCCTGTGACTATATTTCAAACATGTATAGAACAGTCTCAGTCTTTGTATCTGACACAATGGTCAGAGTACAGCTCACAAAACACAGAATTAAAGAAAACTGGAAGAATATTTGGAGATCCATTCAAAAAGATTGAATTATAGAATAAGAAATTGACAGGAAGAAGACTGAACTGTCTAAAGCCTAAAGTTACATGGTAAGGTCTTCTAAGTAGGTATTTACTGATTTGGTGAGCTTGAAGAAATCCTTGTTCAAAATCTCATGAGAGTCTTTGCCAAACTAACTCCCTCATTTGCTAGTTTACATTTCTCACATCATCAGTAGTTTATTTGGTAACAGATTTCAGAGACATATTTTCTATGATTCTCCCTATTTTTACAGATGGGAAAATGAGTCAGGAGACAATTTGATAATTTGATTTCTTCAAGAACATGTCAGCTGAATATACCCATTAGATTTACTGGTGAAAATGGACTGATTTCCCCCTAAGATCAGGAGTAAGACAAAGATGTTTCCTCCCCCACTGCTATTCAACATAGTGCAAAAAGTTCTAGTCAGTGCAGTAAGGGAAGAAAAAGAAATAAAAAGCATAACCAATTAGAAGTGAAGAAATGAAAATATCTCTATTTGAAGATAATATGACTGTTTACAAAGAAAATCCCAAGGAATTTACACAGAAACTCTTAAACTAATAAGTGCATTCAGTAATGTCACAGAATACAAGATCAATACACAACAGTAAAAACAAACATGCAGAAACTAAAATCAAAAGCATAATGCCACTTCTAATCATTCTAACAGAAACAAAATACCTAGGGATTATAGTTAAGAAGACATGTGTAGGATGTGTATAATGAAAATTACAAAATCCTGATAAACTAAATAAAAGAAGATGTAAATAAACAGAATTGCCATGTTCAAATTATATTCATGAATTAGAAGGCTAAATGAGTAAAAATGGCCATTCTCCTCAGTATCGCCTGTAGATTTAATATAATCCCCATCAACATCCCAGCAGGATAATTGTAGACATGGTCAAGTTATTCTAAAATTTATATGGCAATTCACAGACTCTACCAGAGCTAAGATAATCTTGAAAAAGAAGAATGAAGTGATTAAAATTACTCTCACCAATATAAAGTCTTACTTATAGCTGCAGTATTCATGACAGTGCAGTATTGGAGAAATGGACATATAAATCAGTGAAATAAAAATATGCAAATATGTGTAACTTAATTTTGATAAAAATGCAGAAGCATCTCAGTGGAGTAAGAACTGTTTTCTCAACAAACAGTGCTGCAGCAATTGGACATCCACAAGAAAAAAAAAAAAATGAAGCCTGATTTACTCCTTACATTTGATACAAAAATTAACTCAAATTTGGTTAACTGGGTGAATTTAAAAGTAAGATATAAAATTATAAAATTTTTAGGAAAAATATAGGATAAAATCTTAAGGATCCAGAGCAAGAGAAGTGTTAGGCATGATGCCAATAGCACAATTGATAAAAGGGAAACAATAAATTAGACTTTTTTCTAAATTTAAAACATCTCAGCAAAAGACACTGTTAAGTAGATGAAATTATTAACTACAGACTGGAAAAAGTTATTTGTAAGCCAGATATACAACACAAAACTAATGTGAAGAGTTTAGAAAGTATTCCCAAAACTCAACAATAAAAAATGCACAATTCAAATAGGGAAAGAGGCAAAAGAGATGAAGAGACAAATTCCCCCAGAAAGATATGTATATGGTACATGACCACATTAAAAGATGTTGAACATCTTTAGCCATCAAGGAAACACAACCTAAAACTACAATAAGATATCATTACATAGACATCAGAATGGATAAAATTTTAAAATAATGATAATATAAATGCTGGTAATAATGTGGAAGAACTGAATCACTCACACACTCCAAGTTAGAATGTAAAGTAGTACAGTCACTCCAGAAAAAGTTTAGCAATTACCATGTGGTGTGGCAACTGCACTCCTGAGCATTTATCCCAGAGGAATGAAAACATGTTTGCATAAAAATATGGAAACATTCATAGCAGCTCTATTCATAACAATGCAAAACTGAAATGAATCCAGATGTTCTTCAACAGATGAATGGTTTAGCAAATGCTATTCTGTCCATTCCATGGAATACTACTCAGAAATAAAAGAGAATGAACTACTGATGCAAGAAGTCACTGGAGTGAATCTCTAGGGAATTATGCTAAGAGAAAAAAGCCATACCTAAAATGTTGCAAGTTGTATGACTCCATTTTGTATAACATTTAAGAAATGACAAAGTTTGAGCTTGAAGAACAGCTTAGTGATGGGGGAGGGGTTGAGGAAGGTAGGTTTGTTAATAAAAGAGCAACAAACAGTTCCTAATGACAGTAGAAATGTTCTTTATCTTGACTGCGGTAATCAATACATGAACCTACACATGTGGTAAAATTGTATACAACTAAATGAAGTGAAGTGAAAGTTGCTCAGTCGTGTCTGACTCTTAGCGACCCCTTGAAATTCTCCAGGCCAGAATACTAGAGTGGGTAGCCTTTCTCTTCTCCAGGGGACCTTCCCAACCCAGGGTTCAAACCCAGGTCTCCCGCATGGCAGGCAGATTCTTTACCAGCTGAGCCAGAAGGGAAGCACACCAAAAGTGAGAACAAGTAAAACTGGGTAGGTGAATAAATTCTATGTCAATATTCTGGTGATGAAAATGTGCCATTTTGGGGGTTAAATTTTAATATAGGTGGAGACTGGTGAAAGTGCACACAGGATTTGTGGTTCAGTCAGTAGTCTTAAACAGCTCTTCTGATTTCATATTATATCCTCTGTGTCTCAATAATTTAATCATTTCTTGATGATTCGAAAGACTTTCAGATATTATACTGTGCCTGGCTCATCAATAATCATATTAGTCATCACGAATAACATTACAGATATGAGACTTCATTTGGATTTGTGGTGACCCTTTTTTGATGTCAATGTTCCTTTAAAAAAAATTTTTTCAATGCTGCTTTTCTCAATAAAGCAAAAACATTTTTAAAAAAGATTTGTTTGAGGGTCCTGCCAGTTTGAATAAATAGAATTTTATTAATCAGAAACCTTTAAATATTAATGCATGTGAACAATCTTCAAATTTTTTTTGAAAAAGTTTTGTAATGAAAAGGAAACAATGTTATACATGACCAAGTATGCATGAAGGGATGTAGATTGATCTGGTATGGATGTCATGGACTTTTCAGTTTGATGCAAAAATGTTTTTATTCTTGTTAATTCTTGTACTGGAACCTTTGAGTCAAAGGTGCTAATTTAATGAAAATGCATGATAGTTAGTGGATCTTCTTTGGGTGCTATGCATTCTAATAGATGGCAGTGCAATTTTCACAGTATTATTAGCTATTTGAATGTACTTTTGTATTAATTTCAGGTAAATAGTTACTAAGAAATATCTAAATTTCATCCTGAGCCAGACGTTTGGGTTTGATTTTACCCCTGGTTGCTTTAGCCAGTTGAGATCTCATATTTGGGGAGAAATAAAATTTGAATTATCTCACTAAAAAGAATATGATTACTAGCAGTAACAATCTGAGTTATTTCATATTTGAATAGACTTCATGTCTATTCAAATATAGACCTGACGGTCTGAAGACCAGTAACAATTTTTAAAACCTTGAAATACTTTCAGTTCAGTTGCTCAGTTGTGTCTGACTCTTTGCTACCCCATGGACTACAGCATGCCAGGTTTCCCTGCCTATCACAAACTCCTGGAGATGTTAAGTGTTAAAAATACATTTTGTAAATGAAATTCCTTTAATAGATTAAGAGTATCATATTATAGTAACTGCTTTTATTTTCTGTATTCTAGTGTTTTGAAATCTGCAGTCTTCCCAATCCTGTTAGGACTGCCCTCCTCTTACTGTTGTTGATAATGTTTTGAATTCCCATTATATTTGCATGGCTACAGTCTGCTCTGTTCAGTGGCAGATATTTGAAGTGGAATTTTACTTTCTTTAGACTTAGATAAACATTAATGTCGACAGAGCGATAGGCACAATGAAGGTGCTGAATGAAAAATTTATATAAAGCTATAAGGTTATCAATCATTAAATTTTTTCATTGTTGGGGAAGCAGAATAAAGTACTGAATATGAACTTGAACTCCAAGCTTAGTTGGTTCTGAGATCAAGACCCCTGCTTTGCTGCTTGTAGGCTATATGTTCTTGATGGTGTTCTTTAATCCTTAGTTCAATTCAGTTCAGTTCAGTCACTCAGTCGTGTCCGACTCCTTGCGACCCTATGGACTGTAGCACTCCCGGCCTCCCAGTCCATCACCAACTCCCTGAGTTTACTCAAACTCATATCCATTGAGTTGGTGATGCCATCCAACCATCTCATCCTCTGTCGTCCCCTTCTCCTCTCACCTTCAATTTAATTAATTAAGGATTAAATACAAATCTGTATTAGTAAACTGAGAATAAACATAGTACTTACATTAGAAGATGCATAATTATTTATGCATATTAAGTATTTAATGAAAGGCATGGTTCCCTAAGCCTTTGGTAAATTTAATGTCCATTACAATTATTATTTCTGTTTTGATTATTGTTTTTAATCTTTTTATTCCCATCTAATAAGCTGAGTTAGAATTAAACAACTGGATTGCTTGTGCCTGTCATGAAAGTTGTTTGATTCCCTTAATTTTGGTGTATGTATAATGCAAAAAGTAAAACTCTAATCTATAAATCTTGAATTTAGCATGTCAGACATTCAAGAATAATTCCAGACATTTTTACCTCTACCGGACTCTCTCTGTTCCCATCTTTGGGAAAAAAATGGCTTCCCTCCACATGAGAATGCTTTAATGGAAGAAATTTTGTCTATATCATCTCGATAGTTTTGAATGAAACGGTTAACCATATGGATGATGAAGGACAATATCATGTTATGACTTTATATTATCCTAAATTGAAAAACATCAAGTATGACTTTCAAAGAAAAATTAATGAATGGAAGAGTCAAATGGTTCTTGCAAAGGTAAATCATGTAGCTAACATTACTTATAAGTGCTTTCCTCCAGATTCTAGCCCTTTGTTTACTTCACTTATTTTCTCCTTTTGGTTCTGAAGTCTTAAAAACAAACCACAGGAACAAATAAACTCCATAAATTTCCAATGATAGGATTACTTATAATTTAGAGAATAGTGTAATAAGCAGGACAAAGCCTTACTAAAATTAACAAAATTTTACCTACCAAGAACGTGACTTTGGAAATTATAGTTTCATGTATTCACTGAAAGAACACCTGTTAAACTCGCTAATTTTGATTTCTGTTACTGTCCTCAATTCCAGTGCCAACTTGCCTCTATTATGTGCATTAAAGTTGAATGTAGGCTCCACAAAAAGTTTATAGAGTTTAATGCTAACATTTCATGGTGCTGATACGAATCAATTCAAAAAAATAATGTTGGAAACACAATAGTCAGCACAAGCACAATCCAGTAATTTGCAAGGAGTGTTGGCTACTTTCCAGAGGGGAGCACCAAGAGAGGGCAGGGGGAAACGTCACAAATAAGTAATCATTGGTCTTTTCAGTTATTGATTTTCAAATACTGCAATATATTGCAGAGGTATCCCCAGGTAAAGCAGAGGTGAAAAGGGCCTCAAAACAAGGAGAAAGGTAGAAGAGTCGCCTCTATAACATTCAATAAAATATTTGTTATATGCAATGAGAAGAATCATAGCCATGTGACTTTGAAAAAACCCACCATATTGTTAGGGCTTTTGGTGATTTTCTCATATTTGGGACATTTGTGATTAAACCACCTAATCTAGTTATATGTTTCTTCTTCAATGGTCTTTTATTGCTTGGTTTTTTTTTTTCATTTATTTTTATTAGTTGGAGACTAATTACTTTACAATATTGCAGTGGTTTTTGTCATACATTGACATGAATCAGCCATGGATTTACATGCATTCCCCATTCCGATCCCCCCTCCCACCTCCCTCTCTACCCGATCCCTCTGGGTCCTCCCAGTGCACCAGGCCTGAGCACTTCTCTCATGCATCCAACCTGGGCTGGTGATCTGATTCACCACAGATAATATACATGTTTCGATTCTGTTCTCTTGAAACATCCCATCCTTGCCTTCTCCCACAGAGTCCAAAATTCTGTTCTGTACATCTGTGTCTCTTTTTCTGTTGTGCATATAGGGTTATCATTACCATCTTTTAAAATTCCATATATATAAATTTATAAATACCATCTATATAAATTCCATATATATGTGTTAGTATGCTGTAATGTTCTTTATCTTTCTGGGTTACTTCACTCTGTATAATGGGCTCCAGTTTCATCCATCTCATTAGAACTGATTCAAATGAATTCTTTTTAATGGCTGAGTAATATTCCATGGTGTGTATGTACCACAGCTTCCTTATCCATTTGTCTGCTGATGGGCATCTAGGTTGCTTCCATGTCCTGGCTATTATAAACAGTGCTGCGATGAACATTGGGGTGCACGTGTCTCTTTCAGATCTGGATTCCTCAGTGTGTATGCCCAGGAGTGGGATTGCTGGGTCATATGGCAGTTCTATTTCCAGATTTTTAAGGAATCTCCACACTGGCTGTGGAGATTTTTAAGGAATCTCCATAGTGGCTGTACTAGTTTGCATTCCCACTAACAGTGTAAGAGGGTTCCCTTTTCTCCACACCCTCTCCAGCATTTATTGCTTGTAGACTTTTGGATAGCAGCCATCCTGACTGGCGTGTAATGGTACCTCACTGTGGTTTTGATTTGCATTTCTCTGATAATGAGTGATGTTGAGCATCTTTTCTTGTGTTTGTTAGCCATCTGTATGTCTTTTTTGGAGAAATGTCTGTTTAGTTCTTTGGCCCATGTTTTGATTGGGTCATTTATTTTTCTGGAATTGAGCTGTAGGAGTTGCTTGTATATTTTTGAGATTAATCCTTTGTCTTTTGCTTTGTTTGCTATTATTTTCTCCCATTCTGAGGGCTGTCTTTTCACCTTACTTATAGTTTCCTTTGTTGTGCAAAAGCTTTTAATTTTCATTAGGTCCCATTTGTTTATTTTTGTTTTTATTTCCAATATTCTGGGAGGTGGGTCATAGAAGATCCTGCTGTGATTTATGTCGGAGAGTGTTTTGCCTATGTTCTCCTTTAGGAGTTTTATAGTTTCTGGTCTTACATTTAGATCTTTAGTCCATTTTGAGTTTATTTTTATGTATGGTGTTAGAAAATGTTCTAGTTTCATTCTTTTACAAGTGGTTGACCAGTTTTCCCAGCACCACTTGTTAAAGAGGTTGTCTTTTTTCCATTGTATATCCTTGCCTCCTTTGTCGAAGATAAGGTGTCCATAGATTTGTGGATTTATCTCTGGGATTTCTATTCTCTTCCATTGGTCTATATTTCTGTTGCTTGTTTGTTTTTATTCTTAAGCAACCGTGTGTGTATGATCTATTCTTTAATAAGAGGTAATAGGTTAAATGGAACAATTTATGATGATTGCTTCTTTGACAAATGTAATTTAACCTTTCTTGTTCTTTGAGATTCCATGGCATTCAGTTACTTTAAATATATTTTAATGTGTAACTATATGTGACTTTATGATGCATTTCACTTGAGAAATGAGGCATTACTTAAAATAAAATATCTTCTTTTAAAGTTTTCCAGAATTGTACATGATATGTGATAAAGCATGCATTCATTTCCACTCAGTTCCAGAACCTTGCTACATGCTCAGCCCTATACTAGGTGCTACAGGGAATACAAAAGAATTCCATTTTAGATGGTGTATGTTTACTATGCAATCAGAGCATGAACAGTTATGTTAGTTGCTGGTGAACAAAAGCATGCACCGTGGGACTAGATGTTAATTTTTAAAAATCGAACTTGGGATATTAATAAATGATAGATCAGATATTCTTGCTTAAGGAATAAGAATGAACAGAATAAGTAAGTATATTTTAAAAGACAAATGCATGAATGGATAAGGAAGCTGTGGTACATATACACCATGGAATATTACTCAGCCGTTAAAAAGAATTCATTTGAATCAGTTCTAATGAGATGGATGAAACTGGAGCCCATTATACAGAGTGAAGTAAGCCAGAAAGATAAAGAACATTACAGTATACTAATGCATATATATGGAATTTAGAAAGATGGTAACAATAACCCTATATGCAAAACAGAAAAAGAGACACAGAAGTACAGAACAGACTTTTGAACTCTGGGGGAGAACGTGAGGGTGGGATGTTTTGAAAGAACAGCATGTATATTATCTATGGTGAAACAGACCACCAGCCCAGGTGGGATGCATGAGTCAAGTGCTCGGGCCTGGTGCACTGGGAGGACCCTGAGGAGTCGGGTGGAGAGGGAGGTGGGAGGGGGGATCGGGATGGGGAATACGTGTAACTCTATGGCTGATTCATGTCAATGTATGACAAAACCCACTGAAATATTGTGAAGTGATTGGCCTCCAACTAATAAAATAATATTAAAAAAAAAAAAAAGACAAGTGCACTGGGATACTATGAGGAAACTACATGAAACAAGAAACAATCAAGAACACAATCTTCAACCTGGGTCTTCAGAAGAGGACTTGTTAATGCTTCAGTAACAATTTATAAGATAGCTTTTAAAAAATAGTGTAACAAATACTAGTGTCAAGAAAGTTGCTGAAAAGCAATGGCATCTGAAAATATTTGCTTAGCCAATATTTATTAAAAAAAAAAAAAAACTCAAAGGATTGAATTTGTAAACTTAAGAAAAATGGGGATATTTAATCTTTATGCTAACCCCTAAAGATGAGTCCTGATTCATTTACAAGGAGCTAGTACAGAACTAGGAGAGACAATGGCACCCCACTCCAGTACTCTTGCCTGGAAAATCCCATGGACGGAGGAGCCTGGTGGGCTGCAGTCCATGGGGTTGCTAGGAGTCAGACACGACTGAATGACTTCACTTTCATTTTTCACTTTCGTGCATTGGAGAAGGAAATGGCAGCCCACTCCAGTGTTCTTGCCTGGAGAATCCCAGGGATGGGGGAGCCTGGCAGGCTGCCGTCTATGGGGTCGCACAGAGTCGGACACGACTGAAGCGACTTAGCAGCGGTAGCAGTACAGAACTGGTCTGTCAGCGAGGTCCATGAGACCCTGGGTTTCTACAGATGTGCATGAAGTGGTGGTCTTGACAGGGAGGGTGGGAGGGGGGTAAGGGGAGTCAGTCATCTTCTGGGGTACCTGGCAGCAGACAGCAGGGTTAATTTCTGGAAAGATCTAAGTAGAAAGAGTAGAAAGACCTTACTTCCCAGAAGACTAGAGTACCTCCTGAGCACCACAATATAGATTCATGTGCTCAGAAAACAGAAAGTTAAGGGGGAAAGTTGGGAATCAAATAGACATGTGTTCCAATCCAGACATGTGATTTGGAGATGTTACTATACCTCTTTATAGTTATCTAGGCAGTCAAATATAGAAAACTACAATTCGTATTTTGTGTGTAACTTTTGAGAATTTGATACGGTGCTCTGCATGCTGTGTGCTCAGTTGCTCAGTCGTGTCTGACTCTTTGTGGCCCCCTTGGATTTAGCCCACCAGACTCCTCTGTCCCTGGGATTTCCCAGGCAAGATTAATGGAGTGGGTTGCCATTTCCTCCTCCAGGGGATTTTCTGACCCAAGGATTGAACCCGAGTCTCCTGCACCTGCTGCATTGACAGGCGGATTCTTTACCACTGAGCCACCTGGGAAGCCCATAATACAGTGCTTGGCATATGATAAATGTTGCCCCCCATACCAAATGCAGTTTGTGTACTAAAGTTGGCCTGCTATTGCACTGATAGAGCTAAGCAAAACATCAAAGAAAACTGTTAGGGTAAAGCTAAATGTGGCAGGGGAGTGTTAAGGGCTCTAAAGAGAAAAAGAAGAAAGGGGACGAGCTGGTGAGCATAGCAGGTGACTAGGAGCCACTAGGTCCTGGGTGGAGGAGATGTCAGGATTTCATGACTGCCTTCAAATCATTAAGAATTGTATTTGGATGTTTGCCTTTATTCCTCTCCTGGGTATTTGTCCATAGCTTTCATTGGCTTCTCAAAGGAATATGCAGCTTAAATATAGAGGAAATACTGGGAGAGCATTTTCCTCTCTTCTTCATGGTCGAGCACTGTGGTGGAAGGCCACCTCACAGTTTTATTTTATTTTTTTTTTCACAGTTTTATTTTTATGGGGCTTCTTTCCTGAAACAGCCAGCTCATTTTTGTAAAATGAACAGGGCCATGTTTATGGCTACTGAGTGTGAACTTGGGCTTCTTTCCACAAGAAATGCAATCTGCTAAAGATGATGTGACTGAAATGAAGAGAAACTTTGGCATGTGCATGAAGTGGTGAAAGAAGAAAGATCATCTGAGATTCAAATTCTGTGGCTCCATTTCATGGAGATGGTACTACTGAATCTTCTTTTTTTTTTAATCAAATTTTAAATTGTTTGCTTTCATAAGTACATGCATTCTTGCCAGGCAAAACGACTTTAATTTGGTGAACTCAGGCCTGGAATGTATTTTGCTTCTAAATTTATTACTCTTCTCAGATTTATTGAGTTTAAGAGGTTGTAAAGTGGATGCCTCTTAGAAGGTGAAGATGTTATTTACTTGGACCAATTTCAAATGCTCTTGGAAGGAGCTGGGTGTCAATAAATAAAAGTATAGTTACACTGACTTCAGTTTGATAGAAATTTGGTTCTGATACTTCAACCTGCATTTTCCAACTCATTATCTCACTCTTCAAATTTAATTCTACAGAAATTTTCCAATAACGGCAGAGCATGTTAATTTTATCTTTGGACTCATATATAAACTTTACTAAAGTATTTCAACATTCAAAAAACTAAGACCATAGCATGTGAATCCATCACTTCATGGAAAATAGATGGAGAAACAATGGAATCAGTGACTTTCTTTTCTTGGGCTCTAAAGTCATTACAGATGGTGACTACAGTCATGAAATTAAAAGACACTTGCCCCTTGGAAGAAAAGCTATGACAAACCTAGATAGCATATTAAAAAGCAGAGACATTACTTTGCCAACAGAGGTCCATCTAGTCAAAGCTAAGGTTTTTCCAGTAGTCATGTATGGATGTGAGAGTTGGACTGTAAAGAAAGCTGAGTGCCAAAGAATTTTCATAGAATGACTACACTAGAAGGTATAATGAAGTAGTAAGGTCTTTGCAGAAGTAGGTGAAATCACTATAAAAATGACACTTACAGGAACAGACATGATAGTGGGGATTATTGTTGATCACATTTGTGTGTATGTTCTCTTTTGGCAACTAAACAATCCTAAATGGCATTGCCACCAAGAGACCACCATCCCCAGATGATGAAAAATTCTTGGGGGAAAAAATTCCCTCTTAATTTATGTGGTAATGCCATTTCTTGAAAATTCAGTACATATTTAATAATAACCTACTCAAAAACCTTTTGGAGAAGGAATGGGCAACCCACTCCAGTATTCTTGCCTGGAGAATCCCATGGATGGAGGAGACTGGGCTACAGTCCATGGGGTCACAAAGAGTCAGACACAACTAAAGCCATTTAGCACAAAAACCTTTTCAGTCTATCTGTGAAACTGAACTGGGCTCTCAACTCCAATAATTATATATAGCTTTTTAAATGCATGCTTATGCCACTAGGGATATAGGAACTAATATCCAACACAAGGAAATTTGGGGGTTTTCCCACACGGGGCATCATCTACCCTTCCTAGGATCCACACACCAGGTTATCAATGGTACAGTCAGGTCTGCTATAACGTGACATACACACTCCTTTAAAAATATGAATTAAGAGCCACAGAGCTTAAGATGGGGAAAATGGACTAAATTTTGTCATCAACATGTTTAAAACAAGATAGAAACATAATAAAAAGCATAGTACAATTTTCTATATGTGAGTGAAAGTTGCTCAGTCATGTCCAACTCTTTGTGACCCCATGGACTATACAGTCCATGGAATTCTCCAGACCAGAATACTGGAGTGGGTAGCCTTTCCCTTCTCCAGGGGATCTTCCCAACCCAGGGCTCAAACCCAGGTCTCCCACATTGCAGGTGGATCATTTACCAGCTGAGTCACAAGGGAAGCCACATTTTCTATGTATCCAGTGATAATAAGTGTATAAAATCTAGAATAAATATGGCACTTCATCTTGCAAAAGACCTGGAGTTTATTTGGGGAAGTGGGCATGGGAAGGGATGCAACTTGAAAGTGATTCTGAGGTACTAGGAGGCAGGTTTTCTGATCTGTAGTGTCAAATGCAGAGAGATATGGCTCATTAACCTTCTGGAGATCTCACTCAGCTTTTAATCCCAGGGCATGTTTTTACATTTGGGATTCAGGCCCTTCAGGGCACATGTTTACAACAGATGTCTATTTCATCAAAATTGAAATTTTGATCCAATGTGTAACCTTCTTCTTCAATTAAGTTAGGAATTATTGGTTAAAATTATTTTCCAACTTTCTCATCTGCATCCATAGCTTCTCCTGGCAACTGAAGACACTGGAAATCATAGTTATTGGAAACCACTAAACCTGACACTATCAGCATAAAGAGGATAGTTGACAATTTCCATGAGGACCTTCAAGTGTTTCCTTTTTTGTAAGCACTACTTGGAGTTTTGAAAAGAAAGTGAAAGTGTTAGTCGCTCAGTCATGTCCGACTCTGTGCGACGCTCTGGACTCTAGCCCGCCAGGGTCCTCTGTCCATGGGTTTCTCCAGGTGAGAATATTGGAATGGGTTGTCATTCTTTTCCTGGAGAATCAAACCCAGATGTCTTGCCTTTCAGGCAAATTCTTTACCACCTGAGCCACTTTGGAGTTTTGAGCCAGGATGCTTAAATAGATTTGTTTTGTTGAAAAAGTGTTTGGTTTGTGTCATATCAGTTCAGTTCAGTTGCTCAGTTGTGTCCAACTGTTTGCAACCCCATGGACTGCAGCACACCAGGCCTCCCTGTCCATCACCAACTCCCAGAGTTTATTCAAACTCATGTCCATGGAGTCGGTGATGCCATCCAACCATCTCATCCTCTGTCATCCCCTTCTTCTTCTGCCTTCAATCTTGCCCAGCATCAGGGTCTTTTCCAGTGAGTCACTTCTTTGCATCAGGTGGCCAAAGTATTGGCATTTCAGCTTCAACATCAGTCCTTCTGTGAGTATTCACAAATGCATTTGTGAGTATTCACAAATGCAAAAGGACAATAAGACATAACTTATGTAGCATAACATACATGGTAAATTGAGGTACTAGTAGATGTTTGAGTGAGTGTGTGTGTTGTATATTGCCATGCATCTGGTTCATCTTGGTGCAGTTATTTGCATTATCATAATTTTCCCTCTGATGAAATTTTGTGAAAAAAGCAAATGTTAAATTCACCTTATGCTAAAATTGTTTCCTAATATACTGATTTTCTTGAAATAAATTTATGGTTTCAAAAGAAGCATTATAGCAGAAGTGACTGTACAGTTCAATCACTGTTATGACAAAAAACATCCAACAAATTCTTTTATATGCTCCTCTGGGGATGAGAACCACTGCTGTCGTTCTTCATGACTCTGGTTGGTGAAACGTTAACTCTAAAGTGTCTTTGGCATGTTGATCTCAGTTATTAGGTTAACTCTCAAACACTCATTTTTCTTGTTTTCAGAGCCACCTACATATACAAGGTTATACTGGAGTAGAGAAATGGGAAAACTTAACTTAGTTGTGAAAGGCAGGGCAAACTTACACAATAAAGATGAGCTGGGTCATAAAGAATAAATGCTCTCCAAGCAGCCTGAGCAAAGGCCCAAAAAAGTGATTTACTGAACAGAGAGAAGCAAGAGTTGAGTTTGGTAGCGTGTGGGCTGTATAGAGGAAGTGGCAGGGAAGGACTCAGGGAAATTCTTTGCCATGCTAAGTTTGGTCTTCAGTCTCAGGTAGTGGCCAAGCTATAAAGCTTTGTCAGCAGAAGGGTAACAGGTCTGAAGTGCATTAAGAAAGATCAGCAGCAGCAACAGACTGAAGGTCAGTCTTCCATGCTGATGGGACTGTATCTTCTAGTCTTGAACATCTGAAGATTCTCAGAAATACAAAACATGAATGTCAGCTAAGGCAAGAATGTGTTTATGAAAAAATTACGGGGAATAATAGTGCTACCTTTTGTTAAGTAAGTACTATATGCCAGGCAGTGTCTTGTGTCTTAAGCATTTTTAAAAACCCTCATAACATCTATATGAGTTTGACTGCATTGAATCACATTTTATTCTCTGTTTTACAGATGATGAGAATAAGGCAGCACCATTTATTTAATCTGCCATTTAGAAATAATCAGCAGGGGTTTCAAAGAGTTGACTGACAGTCTAACACTTCAACTTTTACTGTTTCAGGACAAAATCACTTTCTTAACAAAGTGTGCCTTCCATTCCTTAAACCATTTAATAAAATTTCTTTGTATATGAAATTGTTTCCTTATTAATTTTAGTAGATTTAAGTATATACAGTCAACTACAAATTGGCACTTGCCACCTACAAAGATCAAATCATGTGCTGTTGCAGCTGCTGACCTTCAACACACCTTGAAAGGGCTTCAGGGTGGAAAGCAGAAATGAGGTACTCTGTGCTGGTGGGGGCAGGAACTGGCAAGAGAGGTCTTCAAATAGCTAGATATTTTCAGGAGCTAATTTTTATCAGCCCAATTCTTGAATCTCCTCATATATGGAAAAGCACTAAAATCCTTCACGGCGACATTTGTTTCTCATGACTAGCAAAAGCTTCACAAGACTAGCAGAAACCTGGAAAAATATATGCTGGATTGCATGTGTCCCCTCTTTACCAAAATCTCATGTATACTGACCATCCCCCTGCTTCTTTGGAGCAGTTTCTCAGAGCTCTCTGAGGATCTGTCTCCCAGTCTGCACTCTTGATTTTGCCCCAAATAAAACTTAACTCGCAGTTTCGGCACGTGCCCTAACTGCATGGTCCAAACAGGCCCTTGACATTTGTAACGTGGTCTGAGCACAGGGTGGAGGTCACTGGATGCAACATCCGATGAGCAAGTGAAACTAGATGAAGTGCAAAGGAAAAGAAAAAAAAGAAAATATCTAAAGAAACTAGAGGCTGGAGATGTTGAGTATTGGTCCAACCTCTCAAGGTGATAGAGTGAGAACCACAACAGAAGCCCTGGTAATCCCCACTTCATGCTCTTTTAGTCATTGTCAGAGTCTAAGAGCTGGAGTTAGAAGAGACAGCAATCCAAATCCTGGGACACCACATCCAAGCTGGGAAACTATTGAAGAGAGACTTCTGGGATGCTGACAGGGGCAATAGATGCTTAATTTTGGATTGTGATCCTCCCAAGGACTGTTGTCCAGTCCTCAGCTCTATGAGGCCTTTGTTCATCCCAGGGCCTCACACATAGCACTGCTCTTAGAACCTGAATAAAAACTCGCTGCTCAGCCACAGTCTCCCAGCTCCATCCCTCCCAGATCCCCTCTTCCCAGAAGATCAAGCCCTGAGCCTTTGGAGTGGGAGCATTGACTCCAAGACCCTAGATTGCCAGAGAACTAACCCGAGGGAGTATCAAATAGTGAGAACTCCCCCAAAGGAAACCACTTGAATATAAGCCCTGGCATTACCCAACCACCAGTAGCACCCTGTGCAGGACACCTCATCTAAACAACAAACAAAGCAAAAATACAAACCAAATCATCAGCAGACAGGATTACCACCTCACTCAGTCTTGCCCATCAGAGAAAAATCAAACAAACAAACAAAAACTCAGCACAAATCTCACGCTATATGAAACTTATACAAACCACTGGATCAATCTTAGGAGGGCAGAAACCAAAAGGAAGAAAGAATTCAACCTTGAAGTCTGGGAAAAGGAGACCTCAAACATAATAAGTTAAAAAATAATAATGAAAAGGCAGAGAAATACTACACAAATGAAGGAACAAACTAGAAACACAGAAGTCCAAATAAATGAAGAGGAAATAGGCAAACTACCTGAAAAAGAATTCAGAATAATGATAGTAAAGATGATCAAAAA
Organism: Muntiacus reevesi; assembly: GCF_963930625.1. Classification (NCBI taxonomy): domain Eukaryota; kingdom Metazoa; phylum Chordata; class Mammalia; order Artiodactyla; family Cervidae; genus Muntiacus; species Muntiacus reevesi. The sequence continues at coordinate 46,634,753 of NC_089260.1, forward strand.
CCTTGAAAACAAAATGGAGAAAATGTAAGAATCAATTAACAAAGACCTAGAAGAATTAAAGAATAAACATACAGAGACAAACAACACAATTACTGAAATTAAAATACTCTAGAAGGAATCAATAGCAAAATACCTGAAGCAGAAGAACGAATCAGTGAGTTGGAAGATAAAGTGGTGGAAATAACTTCTGAAGAGCAGAATAAAGTAAAAAGAATGAAAAGAGCTGAGGACAATCTCAGAGACCTCTGGGACAATATCAAATACACCAACATCCGAATTATAGGGGTCTCAGAAGAAGAAGAGAAAAGGAAAGGGTATGAGAAATTTTTTGAAGTGATTATAGTTGAAAATTTCCCCAATATGGAAAAGGAAATAGTCAATCAAGTCCAAGAGGCACAAAGAGTCCCATACAGGATAAAGACAAAGAGAAACATGCCAAGACACATATTACTCAAGCTAACAAAGACTAACACAAAGAAAGAATATTAAAAGCAGCAAGGGAGAAGCAACAAATAACATACAAGGGAAACTCCATATGCTTAACAACTGAACTTTCAGCAGAAACTCTGCAGGCCAGAAGGAAATGCAGGATATATTTAAAGTACTGAAAAATAAAAATCTACAACCAAGATTACTATACCTGGCAAGGATCTCATTCAAAATTGATGGAGAAATAAAAACCTTTTCAGACAAGCAGAAGTTAAGCAAATTCAGTACCACCAAATCAGTTTACAATAAATGTTAAACAGACTTATATAGTCAAGAAATGCAACAGAAGAAAAAAGATTTACAAAATCAACCCCAAACAATTAAGAAAATGGCAACAGGAACATATATATCGATAATTCCTTTAAATGTAAATGGATTAAATGCTCCAACCAAAACACACAGACTGGCTGAATGGATACAAAAACAAGATCCATATATATGCTGTCTACAAGAAAGCCACTTTAGACCTCAAGACACTTGTAGACTAAAAGTGAGAGGATGGAAAAATATATTCCATGAAAATGGGAAGCAAAATAAAGCTGGAATAGCAATCCTCATATCAGACAAAATAGACCTTAAAATAAAGAAGATTACAAGAGATAAGGAAGGACACTACATAATGATCAAGGGATCAATCTAAGAGGAAGACATAACAATTGTAAACATCTATGCACCCAACATAGGAACACCTCAATACATAAGACAAACACTAACAGCCATAAAAGGAGAAATTGACAGTAACACAATAATAGTAGGAGACTTTAACATTCCAATCACACCAATGGACAGATAATCAAAACAGAATATTAATAAGGAAACACAAGTCTTAAATGATACATTAGATGAGATGGATCTCACTGATATCTTCAGGACATTCCATCCAAATGCAGAAGAATACCTTCTTCTCAAGTGCACATGGAACATTCTCCAGGATAGTCCACATCTTGGGTCACAAATAAAACCTCAGTAAATTTAAGAAAATTGAAATTGTATCAAGCATCTTCTCCAACAACAATGCTATGAGACTAGATATCAATTACAAGATAAAAACTGTAAGAAACAAAAACACATAGAGATTAAACAACACATTTTTAAATAACCAACAGGTTACTGAAGAAATCAAAAGAGAAATCAAAAAATTTCTAGAAACAAATGACAATGAAAACATGACAACTCAAAACCTATGGGATGCAGCAAAAGCAGTTGTAAGAGGGAAGTTTATAGCAATAGCATCCTACCTCAAGAAACAAGAAAAAAATCAAAAAGACAACCTAACTTTACACCTAAAACAACTGGAAAAAGAAGAACAAAAAAAACCCCAAAATTAGTAGAAGGAAAGAAATCATAAAAATCTGAGCAGAAATAAATGAAATAGAAATGAAAGAAAGAATGGTAAAGATTAATAAAACTAAAAGCTGGTTCTTTGAGAAGATAAACAAAATTGACAAACTTTAGTCAGATTCATCAAGAAAAAAAAGAGAGAAGAATCAAATCAACAAAATTGAAAAGAAAAGCAGAGGTTACAGCAGACAATGCAGAAATACAAAGGATGATAAGAGACTATTATGAATAACTATATGGCAATAAAATGGATAACCTGGAAGAAATGGACAGATTCCTAGAAAAGCTCAATCTTCCAAGACTGAACCAGGAAGAAATAGAAATTATGAACAAATCAATTACAAGCACTGAAACTGAAGCATGATCAAAAATCTCTCCAAAAAACAAAAACCCAGGACCAGATGGCTTCACAGGAGAATTCTATAAAACATTTACAGAAGAGCTAATGTCTATCCTTCTAAAACTCTTTCAAAAAATTGCAGAGGAAGGAACCCTTCCAAACTCATTCTATGAGGCCACCACCACCCTGACACCAAAACCAAACTACACAAAAAAGAAAACTACAGGCAACATCACTGATGAACATAGATGCAAAAATTCTCAACAAAATTTTAGCAAACAGAATTCAGCAACACATCCAAAAACTCATACACCATGACCAAGTTGGGTTTATTCCTGGAATGGAAGGATTCTTCAATAGATGTAAATCAATCAATGTGATACACCGTTATAACAAATTGAAAGATAAAAACCATACGATAATCTCAATAAACACAAAAAAAAGCCTTTGACAAAATTTAGCACACGTTTATGATTAAAACTCTTCAAAAAATGGGCATAGATGGGACCTACCTCAACATAGTAAAAGACCATATATGATAAGCCAACAGTAAACATTATTCTCAATGGTGAAAAACTGAAAGCATTCCCCCTAAGATAAGGAACAAGACAATGGTGTCCACTTGCACTACTATTATTCAGCATAGTTCTGGAAGTCCTAGCTACAGCAATCAGAGAAGAAAAAAAATAAAAGGAATCCAGATTGGAAAAGAAGAAGTAAGCTCTCCCTGTTTGCAGAAGACAGGATACTGTACATAGAAAACCCTAAAGATAGTATAAAAAAATTACTAGAGCTAATCAATGAATTTAGCAAAGTTGCAGGATACAAAATCAATACACAGAAATCACTTGCATTTCTATATACTAACAATGACAAATCAGAAAGAGAAATTAAGGAATCAATTCCATTCACCACTGCAACAAAAAGAATTAAATATCTAGGAATAAACCTACCTAAGGAGACAAAAGAACTGTACACAGAAAATTATAAGACACTAAGAGAAGGGAAAAGCAAAGGAGATAAGGAAAGATATTCTCATTTGAATGCAGAGTTCCAAAGAATAGCAAGGAGAGATAAGAAAGCCTTTCTCAGCGATCAATGCAAAGAAATAGAGGAAAACAACAGAATGGGAAAGACTAGAGATCTCTTCAAGAAAATTAGAGATACCAAAGGAACATTTCATGAAAAGACGGGTTCAATAAAGGACAGAAATGGTATGGACCTAACAGAAGCAGATGATATTAAGAAGAGGTGGCAAGAATACACAAAAGAACTGTACAAGAAAGATCTTCATGACTCAGATAATCACGATGGTGTGATCACTCACTTAGAGCCAGACATCCTGGAATATGAAGTCAAGTGGGCCTTAGAAAGCATCACTACGAACAAAGCTAGTGGAGGTGATGGAATTCCAGTTGAGCTATTTCAAATCCTGAAAGATGATGCTCTTAAAGTGCTGCACTCAATATGCCAGCAAATTTGGAAAACTCGGCAGTGGCTACAGGGCTTGAAAAGGTCAGTTTTCACTCCAGTACCTAAGAAAGGAAATGCCAAAGAATGCACAAACTACCACACAGTTGCACTCATCTCACACCCTAGTAAAGTAATGCTCAAAATTCTCTAAGCCAGCTTTCAACAATACATGAACCATGAACTCCCAGATGTTTAAGCTGGTTTTAGAAAAGGCAGAGGAACCAGAGATCAAATTGTCAACATCTGCTGGATCATCAAAAAAACAAGAGAGTTCCAGAAAACATCTATTTCTGCTTTATTGACTATGCCAAAGGCTTTGACTGTGTGAATCACAATAAACTGTGGAAAATTCTGAAAGAGATGGGGATACCAGACCACCTGACCTGTCTCTTGAGAAACTTATATGCACGTCAGGAAGTAAGAGTTAGAACTGGCATGGAACAACAGACTGGTTCCAAATAGGAAAAGGAGTATGTCAAGGCTGTATATTGTCACCCTGCTTATTTAAATTATATGCAAAGTACATCATGAGAAACGCTGGGCTGGAAGAAGCACAAGCTGGAATCAAGATAGCCGGGAGAAATATCAATAACTTCAGATATGCAGATGACACCACTCTTATGGCAGAAAGTGAAGAGGAACTAAAAAGCCTCTTGATGAAAGTGAAAGAGGAAAGTGGAAGAGTTGGCTTAAAGCTCAACATTCAGAAAACTAAGATCATGGCATCTGGTCCCATCACCTCATGGGAAATAGATGGGGAGACCGTGGAAACAGTGTCAGAGTTTATTTTGGGGGGCTCCAAAATCACTGCAGATTATTACTGCAGCCATGAAATTAAAAGACACTTATTCCTTGGAAGGAAAGTTATGACCAACCTAGACAGCATATTAAAAAGCAGAGACATTACCTTGCCAACAAAGGTCCATCTAGTCAAGGCTATGGTCTTTCCAGTGGTCATGTATGGATGTGAGAGTTGGACTGTGAAGAAAGCTGAGCACTGAAGAATTGATGCTTTTGAACTATGGTGTTGGAGAAGACTCTTGAGAGTCTCTTGGACTGCAAGGAGATCCAACCAGTCCATCCTAAAGCAAGTCAGTCCTGGGTGTTCATTGGAAGGACTGATGCTGAAGCTGATACTACAGTACTTTGGCCACATCATGTGAAGATTTGACTCATTGGAAAAGACCCTGATGCTGGGAAGGATTGGGGGCAGGAGGAGAAGGGGATGACAGAGGATGAGATGGCTGGATAACATCACCGAATCGATGGGCATAAGTTTGAGTCAACTCCGGGAGTTGGTGATGGACAGGGAGGCCTGGTGTGCTGCAATTCATGGGATGGCAGAGTCAGACACAACTGAGCAACTGAATTGAACTGAACTGAATGAAAGAAATCAAAGACAACATAAGCAGATGGAGAGACTTTCCATGTTCCTGGGTAGGAAGAATCAATATTGTGAAAATGACTATACTACCAAAAGCAGTGTACAGATTCAGTGTGATTCCTATCAAATTACCAATGGCATTTTTCATAGAATGAGAACAAAAAATTTCACAATACATATGGAAACACAAAAGACTTTGAATAGCCAAAGCAGTCTTGAGAAAGAAGAATGGAACTGGAGGAATCAACCTTCCTGATTTCAGTTACACTACAAAGATACAATCATCAAGACAGTATGGTAGTGGCACAAAAACAGAAATAAAGACCAATGGAACAAGATAGAAAGCCCAAAAGTAAAACCATGCACCTATGGGTACCTTATGTTTGACAAAGGAGGCAAGAATATACAATGGGGCAAAGACAGCCTCTTCAATAAATGGTGCTGGGAAAACTGGACAGCTACATGGAAAAGAATGAAATTAGAACACTTCCTAACATCATTCACAAAGATAAACTCAAAATGGATTAAAGACCTAAATGTAAGACCAGAAACTATAAAACTCTTACAGGAAAACAGGCAGAACACTCAATGATATAAATTAAAGCACCCACCTCCTACAGTAACAGAAGTAAAAACAAAATTAAACAATTGGGACCTGATTAAACTAGGAAACTATAAGCAAGGTGAAAAAATAACCCTCAGAATGGGAGAAAATAATAGGAAATGAAACAATTGACAAAGGATTAATTTCCAAAATATACAAGCAGCTCATACAACTCAATGTCAGAAAAACAAACAACCCAATAAAAAAGCGGGAAAAACACCTAAAGAGACATTTCTCCATACAGATGGCTAATAAACACATGAAAAGATGCTCAACATCACTCATTGTTCAATACAGTTCAGTCGCTCAGTCATGTCCAACTCTTTGTGACCCCATGAATCACAGCACATCAGGCCTCCCTGTCTGTCTAGTCAAGACTATGATTGACTACTTTATTGGCAAAGTAATGTCTCTGCTTTTAAATATGCTATCTAGGTTGGCCATAACTTTCCTTCCAAGGAGTAAGCATCTCTTAATTTCATGGCTGAAATCACCATCTGAAATGATTTTGGAGCCCAGAAAAATAAAGTCTGACACTGCGTCCACTGTTTCCCCATCTTTTTGCCATAAAGTGATGGGACCAGATGCCATGATCTTAGTTTTCTGAATGTTGAGCTTTAAGCCAACTCTTCCACTCTCCTTCTTCACTTTCATCAAGAGGCTTTTTAGTTCTTCTTCACTTTCTGCCACAAGGGTGGTGTCATCTGCATATCTGAGGTTACTGATATATCTCCCGGCAATCTTGATTCCAGCTTGTGCTTCATCCAGCCCAGCGTTCCTCATGATGTACTCTGCACATAAGTTAAATAAGCAGGGTGACAATATACAGCCTTGACGTCCTCTTTTTCCTGTTTGGAACCAAGTAGGTATTCCCATCTCTTTCAGAATTTTCCACAGTTTATTGTGATTCACACAGTCAAAGCCTTTGGCATCATCAATAAAGAAGAAATAGATGTTTTTCTGGAACTCTCTTGTTTTTTTGATGATCCAGCAGATGTTGACAATTTGATCTCTGGTTCCTCTGCCTTTTCTAAAACCAGCTTGAACATCTGAAAGTTCACACTTCACGTATTGTTGAAGCCTGGCTTGTAGAATTTTGAGCATTACTTTACTAGCGTGTGAGATGAGTGCAATTGTGCAGTAGTTTGAGCAATCTTTGGCATTTCCTTTCTTTGGGACTGGAATGAAAACTGACCTTTTCAAGCCCTGTAGCCACTGCTGAGTTTTCCAAATTTGCTGGCATATTGAGTGCAGCACTTTAAGAGCATCATCTTTCAGGATTTGAAATAGCTCAACTGGAATTCCATCACCTCCACTAGCTTTGTTCGTAGTGATGCTTTCTAAGGCTCACTTGACTTCATATTCCAGGATGTCTGGCTCTAGGTGAGTGATCACACCATCGTGATTATCTGGGTCGTGAAGATCTTTCTAGTACAGTTCTTCTGTGTATTCTTGCCACCTCTTCTTAATATCGTCTGCTTCTGTTAGGTCCATACCATTTCTATCCTTTATCGAGCCCATCTTTCATGAAATGTTCCCTTGGTATCTCTAATTTTCTTGAAGAGATCTCTAGTCTTTCCCATTCTGTTGTTTTCCTCCATTTCTTTGCACTGATCGCTGAGGAAGCCTTTCTTATCTCTCCTTGCTATTCTTTGAAACTCTGCATTCAAATGGGAATATCTTTCCTTTTCTCCTTTGCTTTGTGCTTCTCTTCTTTTCTCATCTATTTGTAACGCCTCCTCAGACAGCCATTTTGTGTTTTTGCATTTCTTTTCCATGGGGATGGTCTTAATCCCTGTCTCCAGTACAATGTCAGGAACCTCCGTCCATAGGTCATCAGGCACTGTGTCTATGAGATCTAGTCCCTTAAATCTATTTCTCACCTCCACTGTATAATCATAAGGGATTTGATTTAGGTCATACCTGAATGGTCTAGTGGTTTTCCCTACTTTCCTCAATTTAAGTCTTAATTTGGCAATAAGGAGTTCATTATCTGAGCCACAGTCAGCTCCCAGTCTTGTTTTTGCTGACTGTATAGAGCTTCTTCATCTTTGGCTGCAAGGAATATAATCAATCTGATTTCGGTGTTGACCATCTGGTGATGTCCATGTGTAGAGTCTTCTCTTGTGTTGTTGGAAGAGGGTGTTTGCTATGACCAGTGCGTTCTCTTGGCAAAACTCTATTAGCCTTTGCCCTGCTTCATTCTGTACTCCAAGGCCAAATTTGCCTATTACTCCAGGTGTTTCCTGACTAGCTACTTTTGCATTCCAGTCCCCTATAATGAAAAGGATATCTTTTTTGGATGTTAGTTCTAAAAGGTCTTGTAGGTCTTCATAGAACCGTTCAACTTCAGCTTCTTCAGTGTTACTGGTTGGCGCATAGGCTTGGATTACCGTGATTTTGAATGGTTTGCCTTGGAAATGAACAGAGATCATTCTGTCATTTTTGAGATTGCATCCAAATACTGCTTTTTGGACTCTTTTTTTGACCATGATGGCTACTCCATTTCTTCTAAGGGTTTCCTGCCCACAGTAGTAGAGAAATTGAAATTAAAGCTACAATGAGATATTACCTCACACCGTTCAGAACGGCCATCATCAAAAAGTCTACAAACAATAAATGCTGGAGAGGGTGTGGAGAAAAGGGAACGCTTCTGCACTGTTGGTGGGAATGTAAATTGATACAGCCACTATGGAAGACAGTATGGAGATTCCTTAAAAAACTAGGAATAAAACCACTATATAACCCAGCAATCCCACTCCTAGGCATATATCCTGAGGAAATCAAAATTGAAAAAGACACATGTATCCCATTGTTCACTGCAGCACAATTTACAATAGCTAGACCTTGGAAGCAACCTAGATATCCATCGACAGATGAATGGATAAAGAAGTTTTGGTACATATACACAATGGAATATTACTCAGTCATAAAAAGGAATGCATCTGAGTCAGTTCTGATGAGGTGGATGAACCTAGAACCTATTATACAGAGTGAAGTGAGCCAGAAAGAGAAAGATAAATATCATATTCTAACATGTATATACAGAATCTAGAAGAATGGTACTGAAGACCTTATTTACAAGGCAGCAGTGGAGAGAAACAGACATAGATAATAGACTTATGGACATGGGGAGAAGGGAGGAGAGGGTGAGATGTATGGAAAGAGTAACATGGAAACTTACATTACCATATGTAAAATAGATAGCCAACAGGAATCTGCTGTATGGCTCAGGAAACCCAAACAAGGGCTCTGTATCAACCTAGAGGAGGGAATGGGGAGGGAGGTGGGAGGGAAGTTCAAGAGGCAGGGGCTATATGTATACCTATGGCTGATTCATGTTCAGGTTTGACAGAAAACAACAAAATTCTGTAAAGTGATTAATCTTCAAAAAAATAAAATTAAAAAGAAAAGAAAACCTCACAACTTTCATGCTGTGCATTTTTGTAGTCAACAACTTAAGTAGAATTCTGAACCCTTAGAAATGTTAGTTCTTACTGAAAACTAAGAAGTAAGCAATTGTGAAATGTTTGTTATATCAGTGTTGTTTTCTCAAAGTTTCTAAGAGACCCAAACATCTTTAGTTTTTCTGTAATAAGACAAAAGCAGGTGAATTTAGACTTGTTTAATAACGAATGGTTCAGTATTCTATCTTATTTGGAAATAATCTAGACATTCGATGAACTCCCATCATTTAACTTAACCTAGCAAAACTCTGAAGTCTCAAGTTACCAGAAAGATAAGGGGAAACTATTTTTAAGTCGACCTAATAGAAAGCATAATTATTCTTAAAAGTTCACCTAAAAATTCTTCTCATTTACATTTAACTGACTTATGAAAATTCCAACTTACAAAGTTATTTTTCTTGATGAAAAACTCTGTAATTATCTTTGGTTCAGTGAAAGTATTATAACGTTAATAATTCTAAACACTTGCCCATATTAATTAAACCAAACTTAAACTAGCTTTCATTTACTAAGGATTAATCCTGATCTTGGGAACTTGAAAAATATTTGGGATACTTTGCATTTGTGAGAATTTTATATAAGTGATATTATTTAAGTCAATTAAATAAACTTCCTTTAAAATTAATTTTGATAATACCATTGGAAGGTAGAAAAACACCACATTTATAATGAACATATATAGACATTCATACATATACACAGACACCAACAGAAATATTTTCACTTTAAAATTTTAGTCATGAATCAAGTACAATGCTCAAGTTACTACTTTATATATAAAAAAAAAACTGTTAGTATAAGTCTACTCACTCAGATGTGGAGAAGGCTTTTAAGAAGTTTATTTGCCCTTGACAAGCAATTTTAAAGAGACTGTTTGGGAAAGAGCTCTTTTTGCAGTTTGTGTTTAAAATGGTCTCTTTTCCTTATTTTTCAGTCTTAGGAATTGGAGATAGCCTGCATAAGAGCTCCCCAAGAGGTCACATGCCTTTTGAAATAAATGGGGGATGTTTGGGGATCAATGAAAAGAAATGGCTGGGATTTGAATGGTCTCAAAAGCTGCATTTCCAGTTTTGCAAAGATCTGTTAAGAGATAACATAGTTGGATCCACCGGTTCAATTACCTTTTACACCTGGTTTTCAAAGGGGGCTGGCATTACAGCAGGAGGCATGATGGTTGGTCTTTTGAGAGGGAGGGATCTCAGCACTATATAAAGGAAACTGATATAAAAAAGAACTATGTAGAGTGGGGGAGGGGCTGAGAGAAGCACAGCAGGTGAACACCATTAGAAGAAGAAAGAGAGAGGAACATTAGGGGAACATTTAGTAGTTTCTTTGAGTTTATTCAGTCCCTGAGACAACTCAGAATTAGCCTTAGATAATTTGGAGTTAGTATCCTGGAGGGAAGCAATTTGGGAATTGCTAACTCGCGTTGAGGCCTCAAAATGCCAATTGAAGTAAGTTTCCCATTTGGACTGCCTTGTCTTACATCCTTTTCCTAATTGACTGCCCAGGTAGACTAATTTAGGAATTGCCTGTCCAGGGTAGACTAATTTCGGTCAATTTAACTGTAAATCATCCCAGGGAATCATAGTCCAGTGAGATAAATCCTTGCAGGGTGAAGGACCATAGTTGTGGTAGATAAAACCAGCCAGAGTACTAGAAGGAGGCTGCTGTAGCCTTACCGTAACACGAACTTCCCACTATGCCAAGAGTAATTACTCACCAAGACAAAACAGGAAATAATTCCCAAGAACAGAGGCCAGGAACTAGAAAATAAACTAGAACTTCAGTCAAGGCGGGAGACTCAGGTAGATGCTGGGCCAAACGTGGCAGCCATCTTTGCTCTCAGGGAGAGAGGGAGCTGACTGTTAGAAACGGAAGTGACATCAAGTTGCCTCATCAGTTACCAGGGAAACTAGTAGACAGACCCTACCCCTCACTGGAGTTTTGATAAGCTCTTCTGGTGGCAATGTTCTGATCTAAAGATTAGAATAATCAGTAGTCTGGTTCTGGGGGCAAGTATGTGGGAAGGTCAGTCATGTGAGTAGGATGCAAATGAAGCAGGTACTGGTTGAGTAGGGGATAGACAGAGGGCAAGAGTAGAGCCATCCATCTTGGGTGGCCTTATCACAGAGCTGTAAATATGAAAAGGGTTTATCTGGGGCCTCAGGAACTGCAATTCAGGAAGCACAGATTCGAGTAGCAACCAACTCAAACATGCTCCAAGGGAAGTAAAAATGGCAGAGGCTTGTAAAGACAACAGACAAAGACATTCCAGAGAGTTTACAAAGGCTGTTTTGCAGAATTACCATGAGTACTGGCAGGTAGTTAGCTGTGGGCAGCTGATTCGTTGCTAAGCTGCAGTTGCCAGAGAGTGAAGAAAATGAGTTCCAGGTGGGCTTATTGGTTGGCCTAGTCAGATGTTTATGTTGCCTCCAGGTATGATGTAAGTTGTACTTCCTTAAGAACCTCCGGCTCCACTTGAGATCCTTTCACATGAGCAACTCCATTTTATTGTTCAGGGTCCATGGGGCCTCCCCATGTCCTGAACTGCCCCAACATATTCCTAGTTCATGCAAATTAGGGCACCATAATTGTTAATAGCATAACTTCTTCACACTCAAAGGTGTTCCAATTTGGTGGGAAGAAGTCAAATGGAGATAAACTCGCGTAAGTTTCTTGTATCATTCAGAAACTAGTGCAGGTATTTCAGTTCAGTTCAGTTGCTCAGTCGTGTCCAACTCTTTGCGACCCCGTGAATTGCAGCACACCAGGCCTCCCTGTCCATCACCAACTCCTGGAGTTTACTCAAACTCATGTCCATTGAGTCAGTGATAGCATCCAGCCATCTAATCCTCTGTTGTCCCCTTCTCCTCCTGCCCCCAATCCCTCCCAGCATCAGGGTCTTTTCTAATGAGTCAACTCTTTGCATGAAGTGGCCAAAGTTTTGGAGTTTCAGCTTCAGCATCAGTCCTTCCAATGAACACCCAGGACTGATCTCCTTTAGGATGGACTGGTTGGATCTCCTTGCAGGTATTTACTTACATGTAATATGTTACGGATGCATTTGGAAATGTATACTGCATGTGTGCTCAGTCCTGTCTGACTCTTTGTGATCCCATGGACTGCAGCCTGCCAGACTTCTCTGCCCATGAAATTTTCCAGGTAAGAATACTAAAGTGGGTTACCATTTCCTACTTCAGGCGTTCTTCTCAATCCAGGAATTAAATCCGTGTCTCCCACATTGCAGGTGGATTCATTACTCCTGAGTCATTGGGGAAACCCTTGGAAATGTATATTCAACTACTAAAAGCACAAAAAGTTAGAACTAGAAATTAACAAAGAAGGAAAAAACATTTGATGGTAAAAAATATTTGATTAATCCAAAATAAGTTAGGAAAGAAGAAATGACATCAAATAAAGAATAGATGGGACTTGTAGAAAACAAATAGCAAGAAGATAGAATGGTATCAGTTATCAATTGTATCAGTTATCAATTTAAGTGTAAACAGATTAAACACTCAAAACCAAAAATTGCTATATTGGTTAAAAAACAAACAAGATCCAACTATGTACATATACACTTTAAATATAAAGACCTGTATATCTACCTAAAGAAACAAAAGACCTATACATAGAAAACTATAAAACACTGATGAGAGAAATCAAAGAGGACATAAACAGATGGAGAAAAATACCGTGTTCATGGATTGGAAGAATCAATATTGTCAAAATGGCTATTCTACCCAAAGCAATCTATAGATTCAATGCAATCCCTATCAAGCTACCAACGGCATTTTTCACAGAACTAGAACAAATAATTTCACAATTTGTATGGAAATACAAAAAACCTCGAATAGCCAAAGTAATCTTGAGAAAGAAGAATGGAACTGGAGGAATCAACCTGCCTGACTTCAGACTCTACTACAAAGCCACAGTCATCAAGACAGTATGGTACTGGCACAAAGACAGAAATATAGACCAATGGAACAGAATAGAAAGCCCAGAGATAAATCCACAAACCTATGGACACCTTATCTTTGACAAAGGAGGCAAGGATATACAATGGAAAAAAGACAACCTCTTTAACAAGTGGTGCTGGGAAAACTGGTCAACCACTTGTAAAAGAATGAAACTAGAACACTTTCTAACCCCATACATAAAAATAAACTCAAAATGGATTAAAGATCTAAATGTAAGACCAGAAACTATAAAACTCCTAGAGGAGAACATAGGCAAAACACTCTCCGACATAAATCACAGCAAGATCTTCTATGACCCACCTCCCAGAATATTGGTAAATAAAAGCAAAAATAAACAAATGGGACCTAATGAAAATTAAAAGTTTTTGCACAACAAAGGAAACTATAAGTAAGGTGAAAAGACAGCCCTCAGATTGGGAGAAAATAATAGCAAATGAGGAAACAAAGGATTAATCTCAAAAATATACAAGCAACTCCTACAGCTCAATTCCAGAAAAATAAATGACCCAATCAGAAAATGGGCCAAAGAACTAAACAGACATTTCTCCAAAGAAGACATACAGATGGCTAACAAACACATGAAAAGATGCTCAACATCACTCATTATTAGAGAAATGCAAATCAAAACCACAATGAGGTACCATTACACGCCAGTCAGGATGGCTGCTATCCAAAAGTCTACAAGCAATAAATGCTGGAGAGGGTGTGGAGAAAAGGGAACCCTCTTACACTGTTGGTGGGAATGCAAACTAGTACAGCCACTATGGAGAACAGTGTGGAGATTCCTTAAAAAACTGGAAATAGAACTGCCATATGACCCAGCAGTCCCACTCCTGGGCATACACACTGAGGAAGCCAGATCTGAAAGAGACACGTGCACCCCAATGTTCATCGCAGCACTGTTTATAATAGCCAGAACATGGAAGCAACCTAGATGCCCATCAGCAGATGAATGGATAAGGAAGCTGTGGTACATATACACCATGGAATATTACTCAGCTGTTAAAAAGAATTCATTTGAATCAGTTCTAATGATATGGATGAAACTGGAGCCCATTATACAGAGTGAAGTTAAGCCAGAAAGATAAAGAACATTACAGTATACTAACACATATATATGGAATTTAGAAAGATGGTAACGATAACCCTATATGCAAAACAGAAAAAGAGACACAGAAGTACAGAACAGACTTTTGAACTCTGTGGGAGAAGGTGAGGGTGGGATGTTTCAAAAGAACAGCATGTATATTATCTATGGTGAAACAGATCACCAGCCCAGGTGGGATGCATGAGTCAAGTGCTCGGGCCTGGTGGGCTGGGAAGACCCAGAGGAATCGGGTGGAGAGGGAGGTGGGAGGGGGGATTGGAATGGGGAATACGTGTAACTCTATGGCTGATTCATATCAATGTATGACAAAACCCACTGAAAAAAAATAAATAAATAATAAAAAAAGAACACTAAATAAATACATATAAAGACCCAGATGGGTTAAAAGTACACACCACAGTACTGGCACAAGCAATGGGTAAGAAAGAGAACTTGAGAAAATGGTAATGTTCTAGAAAGAGAGTTAAGAGGAATGAGAGACAGAGTTTGCTAGAAAAAAAAGAGATTTCCACTTAACCTTGAAGGTCAGTTTTGCTGCTCATAAATTTTCAGAACCCAAGTCTAATAGTAAGCCCATGTCGGGGCCCAGAGCAGGCCGCCCCAAATATGCATCAGTGGCATATTTGAATTAAAGCTAGTTAAGAAACAGCCAATGTAAGAGGGATATTTTGACCTTCCTCTCTATGTCCCTGAAAGCAGGAAATAAATCTCCCACGTGAAAGGTACCCTCTCAGAACCAGAAGGTAGAAAGACATCCTTATCACCAGATAGGGGAATAGGGCCCAGACGCCTGTACAAAAAAACCAAAAAACAAAAAACCTTCTTACTTCTTTCTTAATTTACTACCCATGCCCAAAGTTTACTTAAATTCCTTAGTAATTAATGATGTCAACCCACCTTTCTTTGTCCTGTCAATTCCTCTGAAATTTACTGTTTGTCTAAAAAGTATAAAAGCTGCCTGCTCTGGCTACTGCTTAGGATCCATTTCTATGAGACCTCCTTACATATGAATTGGTGGCTCCATGGTAAATAATGTGCCTGTAATGCAGGAGACCTGGGTTCAGTCCTTGGGTTTGGAAGATCCCCTGGTGAAGGGAATGGCTACCTCCTGCAGTATTCTTGCCTGGAGAATACCATGAACAGAGGAGCCTGGCAGGGTACAGTCCATGAGGCTGCAAAGTTAGAAACGACTTAGTTACATCTGAATTAAATTTCTTTTTCTCCTATTAGTCTGTCTTGTATCAATTTTATTATTGATTGAAAGCCATAAAAACTTGAAAGGGAAATTTCTCCCTGATGTAGTGAAAATAATTTTCCTAAAAATCCAAGGGTGGAAACTCAGGTTTCTAAGTAATATAGAAAAAAATTCTCCCAAACACTATGCTGTTCAGACATTTTACAATTTCAGTGAGAAATATTTCTGATCACAGCTTCATACACTGCAACTGTCCTTGGTGAAATTGACTCACAAAAAAACACAAAAGAATGAGCAGCTTATTCAACCTAGTTTTATAACAGTCACATCATTAAAATCATAAAAAGATTGTGTGGTTGCTTAAAAATAAAGAATTTATGCTTTCATAGAGATAGAAACATTTTCTGGGTTTACATTTAGTTTCCCATCATTTGTTTTATAAACAATAAAAGATAATTGAATTGTATGTCAGAAAATATTTCAGTCCCAACTGCATCTTAAAACCTTTCAGTTAAAGACATTAAAAATTTCATAGCTTGTACATAAAAGCTGCTAGAATTTACCCACATTGTACTTATTAGTTAAATTATCACAGTCACATGGATTTTTGTATTGGTTGGAGGGAATAATATTATGTTTTCTAAAAGCTTTCCATTATTCTATTCAAGTAGAAAATCTCCTTCTTTGAGTTTCACATGTGTTTTACATGAAGGAATAACTAAGAGGGCTTCCCTGGTGGTTCAGCTGGTAAAGAATCTGCCTGCAATGTGGGAGACCTGGGTTCAATCCCTGGGTTGGGAAGATCCCTTGGAGAAGGGAACTGGCTACCCACTCCAGTATTCTGGCCTGGAGAATTTGATGGACTGGAATATAGTCCCTGGGGGTTGCAAAGAGTCAGACACAACTGAGTGACTTTCACAAGAGAACATATTTCATAGTATCTGTATCAGATATTTTCTGTGTGTGACTGACTGAATACCTTGACCCACCATCAGTTTAACTTGGATTGAATAACAAAAGTTGATCTTGACCTAAGCTCTTAGACATAAAAAATATAAACACTCCTTCACTCCAGTGCATTTAAGATTGTTGCTTCTTTTGTGTTTGAAAATGGTTATTGACATCAAAGTCAAATGGACAGATGAAGCACTATTTGTACACAAGACTGTCTTCTGATTGTGGCCATTTTAACCCAGTGACTATCTTTTTGATTTGTGCCTATCTATAGAGCACCAAAGAACTGATGCTTTTGAACTGTGGTGTTGAAGACTCTTGAGAGTCCCTTCGACTACAAGGAGATCCAACCAGTCCATCCTAAAGGAGATCAGTCCTGGGTGTTCATTGGAAGGACTGATGCTGAAGCTGAAACTCCAAAACTTTGGCCACCTCATGCAAAGAGTTGACTCATTGGAAAAGACCCTGATACTGGGAGGGATTGGGGGAAGAGGAGAAGGGGACGACAGAGGATTAGATGGCTGGATGGTATCACTGACTTGATGTACATGAGTTTGAGTAAACTCCAGGAGTTGGTGATGGACAGGGAGGCCTAGCATGCTGCGATTCATGGGGTCGCAGAGTCGGACATGACTGAGAGACTCAACTGAACTGAACTGACTGATAGAGCTCTTTCCTTTAGGATTCCTAAAGGACGTTGACCCTGAATATTCATTGGAAGGACTGATGCTGAAGCTGAAGCTCCAATACTTCAGCCACCTGATGCAAAGAGACGACTCATTGGAAAAGACCCTGATATCTGGGAAAGATTGAAGGCAGGAAGAGAAGCGGATGACAAAGGATGAGATGGTTGGATGGCATCACCGACTCAATGGACAAGTTTGAGCAAACTCCGAGAGATACTGAAGGACAGGGAAGCCTGGTCTGCTGCAGTCTGTGGAGTTGCTGTTTCCTTTCATACTGTGTCCACTTCTCAGTCCTGAACTAAGAATACTTGTTTCTGATTCTGTCTGTATTGTATCTCCCTGAAGTTGTTTTTTAGGACATTGTAGATTGATTTGGAAGTTTTCTCTTAGGCACAAGGTGAAGGCATATACATGGCAAGATTACTGAGAATGTAATTTCCAAAAAAGAGGATGCTTCATAGTGTCCTATCTAGAGAGGTTGTGAATAATGGAGACAGGCTGTGGATGGGAGGGATCAAGATGATAGGGGTAATCTTGGGAAGAGGGGAGCCACTCTGACATGATAGAATGGGACCCTCCTCTTAGGGATCACAGGTTGGGGCTTCATTTTGTTTCAGTGCTAACCTTTCTCTAGGTCATGGTGCTCTTTGTAATTTAATTCTCAACTCAGAGCATTTTATAAACTCAATGACAGCAGTCTGTAGTTGCTCTTCACCCTCTCACTGAAGACAGAAAGACAGCAAGTTACCATAATCAACCAGGCTGAAGGTGCGTAATGGGCTGAACCAACAAAGCAAACTCCCTCTATACCAATTTCATGATAAAACACAATGTCAAAACATTTTAGTTCCATTGGATAATATTTTTATATGAAAAATCAAATTGCATTTCTTTTTTTTTAATTTTTATTAGTTGGAGGCTAATTACCTTACAATATTGAAGTGGGTTTTGTCATACATTGACATGAATCAGCCATGGAGTTACATGTATTCCCCATTCTTTTGGTGACAACTTTAGGATAAAAGATACTGTGTGAGTGTAACAATGATACTTAAATTCAAATTAACATGTGCATATATATATATATATATATATATCAAAGATGGTTTTCAGCAAAGAATGCCTAAAGAATAATTCTTAGTTATGATTTCTTCTGATTTTAAATTTGGTAATAGTATTATCAGTTATTTAAAACTGGAATTCAGTGTTTGAACTCTATGTTTAATATAATTAGTACAGTTATTTTTAAAGAAAATCATTTTGTGAACCAATTAATCAGATTTTCAACAATTTAAAAGAGCAAAACACCTCTAACACATTCAAAAACAGACAAACAAACAAGGTTTCCAGTTTTCTAAATGTCTAACTGGATGTGAAACTTAAAAGGGAATTACAGGTGCAATACACAAACCATAGAATTACAGCATTACCAACTATTTTAAATAAAATTTGACATTCCCTTCCGAAGTATCTCTGAATCCTTTATTTTTTCCAAGAAAAAATCTTGGGAGGTGGGGAATGTAGTCTCCCAAAAGATCAATTTTTGTTTGCATATCACAGAAAATGGAAGAACCAGATGCTTTTTGTGAAGCCTGATGTTAAAGACCCATGCCTGTTCAACCACTCTAACAAGTATTTATGTAAAACTTTGTTTTCAAACACTTCATATAAATCTCCATTTGATCCCTTTATTAATCTTTTGTTTTTTATTTATTTTCCCCCCTTTATTAATCTTATGTGCTAGTTGCTATTGCTGGCTCCTTTTAAAAGGCAGGAGAGTAAAACTCAAAAACTCACCGACATTTACAAAGCTACAAAATATAAGCATTGATATTTGGATTCAGGTACCTAGTCTTCATCGGGTAAAATTACCATTATTTATAGTAGAGATCCTTTGATAAGTCTCAATTCTGTACTGTGGGTCAGACATCAATTCCTATTGTGTGCTGTTCTTTACAAAATGGACAGGGGATTTTCCTGGTGGTTCAGTGGCCAAGACACCGTGCTCCCAATGCAGGGATCTTGTGTTAGATCCCTGGTAGGGAACTAGATCCCACAAGCAGCAACTAAGACTAGGTGCAGCCAAATATATAAATAATAAATATGAAAAAATGGACAGAAATGCTCTTGAAGTTGTAGGGGAGCAAAATTTGCCACCCCAAAATGTGTTTCTTGAATGAAGACTAATGAAAGCTAATTATTTTTAAGAAACAGAAGACTCAGAAGATTTTCTTGTTTCCTCCCCTTTAACTGCCTAAAGGGCTTCCCAGGTGGCAGCACAGCTACACCTGCCAGTGTAGGACACATAAGAGAGATGGGTTTGATCCCACGATTGGGAAGATCACCTGGAGAAGGAAATGGCAACGCACTCCAGTATTCTTGCCTGGGAAATCCCATGGACAGAGGAGCTACAATCCACAGGGTCACAAAGAGTCAGACATGACTGAAGCGACTTAGCATGCATGCAACTACATAAAAGAATTTAGATAAAAGGCCTGTTCCAGAGATAGCTACAAAGAATACGGGCCAGGTGTGGTGGAGGAACCTCAGCAGGACCTAGAAATCAGAAGTCCTCTTGTGTCCTACTGACCCTGCATGGTCCCCAAACATTCATTTACCAAACGCTTGCTTTTTTCATCTCCAAGTCAGTTGCCTCCCTCCCGTTTGAAGTCCCAAACCACTACCCTCAAAATCCTTTTTTGTCATTAGGGAAGATGGTATTTCAGGTGACAGCTTAGATCATTTTGGCAAGTTAGTTTTCCTGTTTGTTTTTTTCCCTCATGTATCTATGTTATTAAACTTTTGCTTGATTTTCTCCTGCTAATGTATCTCTTGTCAATTTAATTCTTAGAGCAGCCAGAAGAACCTAAAAGGATAGAAGGAAATTTTTTAATTCCCATGTATATCTTGATAATGAATTACACAACATCTTTCTAGAGTCAAATTTGAATGGAGAGTCCGTAATTACTGTTAGTCTTGAAACATGAAAAATATTTCTTTTTGCTAACATTATTTTACATACTGTAGTTAAGGATGGAGAATTTCTTCATTTATAAATTCCACACTGTATGAGTCAGCAGTTCAGCTTTTCTATATAAACAGATAACTAGAACATGATGTACAATTTACATAGGTGACTCAATAACAGAATACAGGTTCAGGTACAGAATATTGTACATGAGGACGAAAGGGAAGACAGTTCAGGGAAATTATGGAAAGCTTGGCCCTCACATCCCCAAATAACAAACAATAAAACTATCCCAGTTGCAGACAATGGGGCCGAACCATGTCTGCTAGTCCTCTTATCCCTCTGCTCTGAGGCTTCTGAAAGCTACAAACCAACAATGCCCAGCTGCGCTGCTGCCAAAAATGTTTCTAAGAATCCTCAAAAACAAAAAGTTTATGTAAAATAATATCCAGAAAGTTGCTTGTTTTTTTTAAATGAAAATGACAAGCTCTGTCACTCAACCCCCCTTCTTCAAACCACTGTCCTTGGGGAGGAACAAGGGAAATCACATGAAGCCTATTTTTAAGCTGTTGCTTGCCTGTTTAGTCTTCCCCAGCTAGTTTCTGCTAGAGCAGAATTTGATGCAACTTGTTTGAGAAGCTTTGGTGGTGTCCAAGATAAATCACAGTTCAATCCAAACCAATGACCACTGAGGAAGTCTTTTTTTGTGTGTATTTATTTATTGGTTCTAGTTTTTTCCATTTAGCCAGGAAACATAAAATGTTTCAAAAGTTCTAACGAAAATAGGACTAGGAATGGCTTCCCCAAACAAATAAGTGGAGAAAAATTATATCAATAGATGATAGATAGAAGGATAAAGTGGTCTCTTGAATCATGTAGTTATACGTGGTAAGAGTGGGAATCTAAACTGGCCAGAATTGCACTCTCAAACTCATCTCAAGGAAACTGTAGCATTGTTCTGAGAAACAGAAAATATTTTCTTGTCGCTTCAGAAACAAGCGGAATGGAAACTTGCCCGTGGTTCAGTGCCCAGAGCATTTTCAACACCACAGTGAACATCTATCAAGGCACCATCTGCCAGCAACATAACCATCCGTGGAAGTGTTAACGGGACTGCAGGCAGCTGCCTCTGGTCTCCCACATCTCTGCCTTTCTGGGGACAGCCAGCTCCCCGGACTTCTCCTGTGGAACTTGGAGCTTAGATCCCACCTTCTTATGAAGCAGGAAATGTTTTTCATTGATTTCAGTCAGCACTCCAAGTCCAAAGGCAAATGGGGTTTCAGAAACTATTATAAATGAAGTGGGGAAATGGTTCCATCTAAGTGTGAGAAAAGATTATATCAGTTAGAAAGAGAAATAATGGAGCTTATGGGCAGAGAAATCTTGAAAGGTTTAAATAGGGCAGAATCTATAAAAAGGGAATGGAAATGACTCTGTCCCTCAACACAAAAGCCATGGAGAAAGGGGAGGGAAAGACAGTAATGATGAGAAAGAACAGCTGAGATTCTCTTCTGCTCACCACCTCAGAAATCCACAAAGGCTTCACTTGGTATCTTAAAGTCCCCTACAAATGAACCTTTAAGTTATAAACTTGCAAAGATGCAAATGCATGTCCAATCATGTAAGTTCATGTGTCTGGAGTACACGGTCACCTTTGTGCATCCTCTGCAAGTGATTCTGCCTTTGTGCATTTACTGTACAGTGCTTATAGAGTACAGTAGTGCAAAGGCTTTATCTCAAGCCCAGGATGTCAGGAAGCAAGCATAAAAGTAGCCTTGATGTAGCTGATACTACTGTACTTTTACTGTAAGATTAAAAATGTTTTTTCTCCATTTTTTGTTTGTGTTTTATGTATTATTCACGTGAAAAGTATTATAAACCTATTACAGTACAGTACCATATAACTTACTATATAAGTTGGGTACTTAAGCTAACTTTGTTAGATTTATGAATGTGCTCTTGGAACAGAACTTTGTACGCAGGGGACTTACTGTATTGAAGTCCTCCTGCTGAAATCAGTTAGGAACTGCATAGCTGAGGGTCTCCATTGTGGGGATCAAAGTTCATCATCATATGAACAGTAAATAGGCATGTAGAAAAAACTGAACAGAAAACTATTTCTAATCTGCAGACACCCCAAATAATATTACAGCAAATCACTAAACCAAAAATGTGGTGGCAAGGGAAGGAAAAACAAAGGAAATACTATATACATTTTGCTAAGCAAATATTAAATTGTGTATTTTGTTGATTATTCTTTCCAGAATTCTACAGTCATGTCATTTAATAGGTGTGCCTGGGGCAGTACTCACTACACCCTCTCGTGCATCATAAAATTTAGAATCTTGGCTCTAGACTCAAAAGAGGAAGGGAGAGCATTTGTTAAAACATGTAAAAGACAAAAGATTTCCTGTGATGCTTGTGCATGCATGCTAAGTCACGTCTGACTCTTTGTAACCCCATGGACTGTAGCCCGCCAGGCTCCTCTGTCCATGGGATTCTCCAGGCAAGAATACTGGAGTGGGTAGCCATGCCCTCCTCCAGAGGATCTTCTCAACCCAGGGATCAAACCTGTGCCTCTTGTCTCCTACACTGGCAGGCAGGCTCTTTACTACTAGCGCCACCTGGGAAGTCCTTTCTTGTAGTATATCCCACAATTATTGACTATGTCTTTAAAAATTAAGGGGAAAAAATTAAGTAGAGATCACTTATATCTAACCAGTCGCCAGTCTATGCCAATTCTACTTCTGAGATAAACTTCCTTATTTTCTCTTTTTTTCCATTTCTGTGTTTATTTCCCCAAGATATATTTTGCCTGTTTTTTCCTAGAAATTAATGGTTTTAGCTGTTAAAGCTTGACTTTAAATTAAGCTGATGCCTTACTGCCAGATGAGTGTTTCTGAAATTCTCATTCAAAATTTTCCTGCTCAGAACTTAATTTGTGTGTGGATTCCAACTGTCACAGAATAAAGTTCATACTCTGTAGTGTCTGTATGTAAAGCAGACCAGAGAGCCTACAAAACATGCAATTAATGTCCAGTAAAGTGTTTCATAAAGAAGAAAATGAAAAATAAAAAAGCAAGATGCTTTTCAGTCTACTTGTCATTAAGTAGAACGTGCCGGATTCAAACTGACCTTGCTCGTTGCCACATTCCTGGTGCTGAGGTTCTAACTCTCACAAGACCTTATCTCTCTTTTTGGCTTGCACGTCACCGTTTGAATTTGCTTACAGGTTCTTCTCTCCCCAGTTTCACTCCTAGCATTCCCTAGTAGAGCTTCCACATATCTCAGCAAGAAAGAATGGTATGGGTTGTGGGGAAACATCCGAGGAGCTACACAGGTGTTCTGCCTTTATAAGAGCTGAAGTCTGTGGCCTGACCTCTTGAATCCACATGGTTACCATAAGTATAAACATCCTGTAAATTCAAATAATTTCAATTGTTCTACAAAACTTCATTAATGGTATTGAACATCCATCTGCAGTTTGTATCAGCTTCATCACAGGTAATTATCACTTCATTTTAATCATTTTGTGTCCAAAAAAATCTTAAATGTAACATGTATTATGCATTGGAGGAAGTTTTAACTAACTGATGTCATTTGACTTATGAGAAATCACTTGGAAAGTAATTAAACACTAGTACTTTGCTGTAATTAAATAATTTACATATGTAAATATATAATAAAATATATAATTTTATTAATTTGATACTATTTTATGTATGTGTGTATAATATATAATCATTTATAGTTCATATAATTTATAATAAAATAATTTTCTAAATATTCATTCCTTTGAATTTTCCTATCCTACTTTATTGCTAAACTTAGTTTTAAGAATGAAACTAAAGAAAAAAGGAAAGGTTGCAACTGCAAACTAATATAACTCAATTGATATAAAAGAGCTCAATTTTCTAATATAATTGCAAACTAAAATAGCTCAATTGATATAAACAGTTACCATCTGTTGAATGGTTGCTCTGATGTTAGACTGGGTGTTTTATACACTATGACATTTATTTCCCACTAGCACTGTTACTGGCTCAATATTCCTCTATTTCTCAGTGAGGGAAGGTAGGAGTTAATTTTCCCAAGATTAGACAGTTAAGTAAATAAGAGCAAAGATTCAAACCTTCTGAATGCAAAACCCATGTTCTTATCCAATGTCAAATCTTTGTCTGCATAATTATTTTGAAGCCCAAACTTGGAGAGATGTTTTATAATAGCTAAACTCACCTCTTCATAAAGAAGGTTAAATGGGGATAGTGCTTTATTGGATTTAAATGACCTCTTTCTGTAGTAATAAACTGTTGCAAAAGCTCCTAATATATTACTAAAGGATTTTTATTGGAAAAAGTATTTCATGATTATAGCTTCACGGAGGAAATAACTCTTGGATAAAAACCATACTTTAGAAAAGAACTGTCTCCAAAAAGCACATCAATCCTAGTACATCTCCTAGCTTTGGGGGACTGAAAAACACAGCCTGAGATCCCCCAAAACTTCAAAATATACTACTGTAAAAGGTAGTACGAAAAAGGATAATATATAACATTTTATGTCTGGTATCAAAATGGTAGTTAAGAATCAACAGCATTTGAGTTTGTGTAATCCAAATGCTAGCTTCCATGAACCTTATCCCATCAACCTTGCTGAACGCTGATACAAAGTGGAGGTGATTTTCATTATTAAGTTCCTCAGTTAACTGAATTATAAAAACAGAGACTGAATAACCCATCAGAGATGAACTGAGGTTTACACCCCATGGAATAATTCCATGGAATAGATGTCAATAAAATTCCATGTTTGCTAAGTTTCCTATTTAGGTTTTCATTCATGTTATTAAAAAATAGATAACTACAAGATGCACAGCCTGGGAAGACAACATTGGTGAATTGAAAAAACTTTTTTTTTCATTAATTCTTCTTTTCATTAATTACTAAAGCAGAGGAAATGGGATTTGATTGTAGCAGGAAGGATTAGTTTACAATGATTAAGAGGAAAAAAAAGAATATGAGCTAAATATACAACCAGTTTCCATATGAGCTAAAGTATATTCCTGTGTATGTGTATATATATATATATATAATTTCTATGAAAATGTTTTAAATAGGTCCAATGTTTGACTACCTTGTTTTTTTTCCTTTGGATAAAATTGAAATTTTGAAGGTAGATATCCATTCTATTTGGTGGCTGAGGACCCTTCTTGAGCCAGATCCTCATTCCATTCACTAAATGTCATTTCACCGAAATCTTCCAGCTTGTTTTTGTGAGACCCACATGAAAGGTGGTGAGCGGCTGGGAGCTGGGACACTGGGTGTCAGCTAAGTTACAAGACAGAGGAGCACAGGGAGATGACGCCACCTGCCTTGAGTGGCTCTCCTTGAGCTCTTTCTCTTTCAAGTTTCACTTTAAAAACGAGAACATAAAGTACTCCACATACTTTAATTCTTGTTTGAAAAAAAAAAATATGCTTCACACAGCTCTAATCTGAATTTGAATTGACATAAAAAGCTACAGATGTACCCTCAAAAGGGAAAGCAACTTTATTCTGAATCAAATATTGGAGCTTTACAATCACATTTTTTTCATCTACCTTTTACTTAAAATATGGGTGAGTAATACTGGTACCTGAATAGATTGCCTTAAATAACTGAGTCAGAAAAAGAAGCTACCATTGAGAAATAGCATTACAAACCCGTCTTCTTGCATTATGAAAGCCAAAAAAAATAATCACTTCCCACAAAGAAAACCTGACCTATGTTCCCAGTCTGATATGTGTATTATTAATGTCACGACACCATTGTAACATGTGGTTCCTATTTGCATCTTTGTTATTTAGCCTTTATATAACACAGTCACCTTTTAAGAGGTCTTAAAGGTCAATTTTGATTTAGGTTATTTGAGGTTTCCCCATCTTTTCTCTTCCTGAATTCAGTTGGAACGCGTTTTGGTTTGCAGTGTTCTGAGCAATTTTGTGCTGAGTGGAAATCTACCCTAAGGTCCTAAGGATGCTTCCAGGAGACAAATTTTGACTACCTAGTTGACTCACGTGTTGAAAACCTAACATGCATGT
This sequence comes from Muntiacus reevesi, assembly GCF_963930625.1. Classification (NCBI taxonomy): domain Eukaryota; kingdom Metazoa; phylum Chordata; class Mammalia; order Artiodactyla; family Cervidae; genus Muntiacus; species Muntiacus reevesi. Next base: position 46,660,821 of record NC_089260.1, read on the forward strand.
CTTCATGCAGTTCAGGACACTGCTCACATCTTTGGCTGTTTACCCCCAACCTCTTCAGGTTGCTGTTCAAAGCAGATAGGGGGTAAAATGTGTCCACCTTGGGCTTCATTTTCCAGAGGAGGAAATTAATTTATTCCCTTTTAGTGAGTACTGTAACCTATCGCTGACCTTCATATACTGTCTAGTAGTTCATCTTTAAAGAAGATGCGGTACATTTATACAGTGGAGTATTATGCAGCCATTAAAAAGGAACCAAACTGGGTCATTTGTAGAGACGTGGATGGACCTAGAGACTGTCATATAGAGTAAAGTAAGTCAGAAAGAGAAAAACAAATATCGTATGTTAACACATATATGTGGAATCTAGAAAAATGGTATAGGTGATCTTATTTGCAAAACAGAAATAGAGACACAGATGTGGAGAACAAGCACATGGACACCCAGAGGGGAAGGGAGGGTGGTGGGATGAACTGAGATTGGGTTTGACATCTACACATTATTGATACTATGTATAAAATAGATATCTAATGTGAACCTGCTGTGTAGCACAGAGAACTGTACTCAGTGCTCTGTGGTGACCAAATTGGAAGGAAATCCAAAAAAGAGGGGATATGTATAGCTGACTCATTTTGCTGTCTGGCAGATTCTAACTAGCAACACTGTAAAGCAGCTATACTCCAAAAAATTAATTTAAAAAAAATAAAAAATAAAGGAGTTGCACCTAGGTTGCTTTAGTTCTCAATGTGCTCACACTCATGATTGTGTGGCCCATGCCCTCCTTGTCCTGATGACTTAATTATATCCAGCTATGGAATCACAGGGAGCTAGATTTGGAAATGTTTGAGGAATTCTTGCAAAAGTGACAGGGTCTAGCTCCAGTGTACACGGCTTTCCATGACCAGAAGGAGTTCTAGTGGCCTGCGTGAGCATGAAGCTGATGTAGATTTACCTTCTCTTTCATACTCCCCAATCCCCTTTCCCTGATAGCTCAGTTGGTAAAGAATCCACCTGCAATGCAGGAGACCCCGGTTCGATTCCTAGGTCAGGAAGATCCCCTGGAGAAGGGAAAGGCTACCCACTCCAGTATTCTTGCCTGGAGAATTCCATGGTCTGTATAGTCTATGGAGGCACAAAAGTCGGACAAGACTGAGCAACTTTTGCTTTCGCTTCAAACCACCCTTTCATCCCTGACTGTCTATCACCTTTTGCTCCACCTCCAACACTGAGAATAGAGGCCAACCCTGAATTCCAACCAGGCAAACCTATTAATGCCAACCAATCAAGTTAATGCCAAGACTGACCTTACCTGCATGACCTTACCTGCTAAGTCGCTTCAGTCGTGTCTGACTCTCCAAACTCATGGGACTGTAGCCTTCCAAGCTCCTCTGTCCATGGGATTCTCCAGGCAAGAATACCAGAGTGGGTTGCCATGCCCTCTTCCAGGGGATCTTCCCAACCAAGAGATCGAACCCGTGTCTCTTAAGTCTCCTACATTGGCAGTTTCTATTTACCAACAGAACCACCTGGGAAGCCCCTGACCTTGCGTAGTAACATTTAAGTAAGATGCTGCTCCCTTTTCTACAAATCTGTTTGTGTCCATAGAAAAACTCTGGGCAGATCACCACAGCTCCTGTCTGGCTATGCTTGCTGCTGCTGCTGCTAAGTCGCTTCAGTCCTTTCCACAAAAGGCAGCTCATCTTTTAGGACAATTAAATCAGCCACAGGGCAGAGACAGTCATCTGGCCTCTAACCCATGTCCCATACTCACAACCAGATCTTAAATGTATTAAGCTCATTTTCAAAGTCTCTGCCTCATCACATCTCTCCTCCCCCAACAACATTGTCTAGGAAGCAGATGGCTGTATCCCTCCTGCTCTCCACCGTTCCTTCCAAACAGTTCCTTCTTCCTCCTCCCCTGCGGCTTTTAGGTTGACACTGCATCTCTCACTTACAAATGCCCAGCTACTGGAATTGACTTATTCCCTTTTTTATCCCCAATTGCATTACAATGACCCACATTCCTTGAACATTTTGTCGTAGGGCTTGAATCTCTCACTCTACTCCTACTCGGTGATGGTCCTGGATGACTTGACTGCCCAAGTGTGCACTCGACACAAACCACGGTGTTGTAGGGACCTGCTCTTTTCGGTTTCTTTTGGGCACCACTGCCATGGCCACACCCTAAATACTGCCATCCCCCAGAACTGCCCTCTTTCTCATATTTCAAATGTCAATATCTTTTTTTTTTTTTTTTTTGATGTGGACCATTTTAAAAGTCTTAACTGAATTTGTTAAATTTTTTGGTTTTATGGCCACAAGGCATGGGGGAGCTTATCTCCCCAGCTAGGGATTGAACCAGTGCTCCCTGCATCGGAAGGCAAAGTCTTAACCTCTGGACCAGCAAGAGTCCCAGTATCTAACTTGTTGGTATGTTTAATCTTCATTCTCTCTCTCCCAATACATTCCTCAGCTTTATTGAAACTGTCTGTTGATTTCTCTCCCATTCTACCCACCACTCTCTAGCTTTCTGTCTTTTTCCATCTTGCCTAGAGCCCTTCTTGCAATTACCATCAGTTCTATTATTCCTGTTAAACTTTAACCTTAGATGAATTGAACCATTAGACTTTTCTCACCATATACTCCAACTGGTAAATCTTGTTAAAAGAAACTCATAGCTTAAAATTTGCAACCTGCTACCTCTGACTCTCATTCAGAGAGCCTTAAATAACTAAACAGAAGCTCTTTTACCACACACAAGGTTGCAATATTTTTTATAATTATTTATACCTAATTTTTATTAAAATTTGGGTAAGCTTGAATGAATAATTTGCTTTGACATTCTATTTCTTGACTTTCAAAAATACTATTTGTGAGTCTTTTTAGACTCTACGTATGTTTTTTTGCTTTAAAAAGTGAGGAAAGAGTTCACATGCCACAACAAAGATCAAAGATCATGTGTGCTGCAACTAAGACTCAGTGCATTCATATAAATAAATAAATTATATATAAATATATATATATATATATATATTTTTTTTTTAATGAGGAGATGCTATGCTATATCTGGCATAGTATCTCTTAGACCAGGGAAGGTAAGTATACTTCTTTTGCCTGCCAACATCAATTGCTTGGAGTGCCAGTGACTCTTTTTTATTGGCTATTGGACACATGTATCCTGTGAATAATCCTGTAATTTGGTTAACAGGATTTGGTCATAAAGGGTCAGGAAAGGCAGGTATTTCACTGCTTGGGACACTCTTCCAAAGAGTGCATGGCTAATATCAATTCAACCTCTAGTGAAAAAGTGAAAGTGTGTGTCACTCAGTTGTGTCTGATTCTTTGGGAACCCATGGACTGTTGCCCACCAGGTTCCTCTGTCCATGAGATTCTCTAGGCAAGAAAACTGGAGTGGGTTAGGTTTTGGCTTAAGTGTAACACCTTCAAAGACTGTCCAGTTCCAGGCTTGAAGATGTTCTTGCTGTAAGCTTCCCTGTTACAGCAAGTAAGTCTCTCTCTCTCCCAGACCATTAATTTCCCTATAGAAACCCTGCCCATCTTGCTCACCATTGAATCTTATGCTTGGGATATTGTCTGGCTCATTTGTTGTTGTTGTTGCTGTTCTGTCTCTAAGATGTGTCCAACTCTTTGTGACACCATGGACTGTAGCCAGCCAGGCTTCCCTGTCTTTCACTAGCTCCCAAGATTTGCTCAAATTCATGTTCATTGAGTCAGTGATGCTATCTAACCATCTCATCCTCTGTCACCCTTTTCTCCTTTTGCCTTCAATCATATCTTACTATGTCTGGCACACAGTAAGTTCTTAATAAATATTGCTGAATAAATAAACCGTGTGGTCCTGATCTGCATATCCAAATGTGTTCGCTACAATTTCTTCCTGTCCTAGACAGACAAGAGCCCTTGCTATTGCCTCTAAGGCTCCCCATTCCCTAACTTTCATACCTATAGACACAGTAGATTGGATTGCACCCCAGGAATGCAAACCTAACATGCCTGATTTCCATTCTGAATCCTTCAACATCCATTTTCCAACGTCACCTTCTCTAGGAAGCATTTCTTCATCTTATCTTCCCATTTTATACTTTTAGAACTGGAAGGGATCTTAAGTTTGATTTGACCCAACACTCCAAATCAACATACAAGAAAACAGGCTGCCAAGGCATGTAGGGCCTTCCCCAAGGTGACTCCTCAGTGGAGGAAAGGAGCCTAGAAGTCAGTCTCCTGTGTTTATGCCCCTGCACACACCTCCTTCTTCTTTTTTTTTTTTTTTATTTTTTATTTTTCAGTGGGTTTTGTCATACATTGATATGAATCAGCCATAGAGTTACACGTATTCCCCATCCCGGTCCCCCCTCCCACCTCCCTCTCCACCCGATTCCTCTGGGTCTTCCCAGCCCACCAGGCCCGAGCACTTGACTCATGCATCCCACATGGGCTGGTGGTCTGTTTCACCACAGATAATATACATGCTGTTCTTTCGAAACATCCCACCCTCACCTTCTCCCACAGAGTTCAAAAGTCTGTTCTGTACTTATGTGTCTCTTCTTCTGCCCTGCATATAGGGCCATCGTTACCATCTTTCTAAATTCCGTATATATGACACACCTCCTTCTTAAGGTCAAAGACCAACTTCACCGTTATCAACTGAGAGGTCTAACTCATCTGATGGATGGATGGACATATTATTAAATGCAAATGATCACAGTAGGGATATTTGCAATTAAAAAAAAGCTGTCCAACTTTCTGGGAAGAATTACTTAAGCTCAGTGTATATTTTTCCAATAAATTAGGGTATTCATGTATCAGAAATGCTCACTGTGATATGCATTTGTATGAATGATTACACTGTTTGCAAAGCATTTCTCCCTTTCATACAATTTGAATATATTCACTCCGATTCCAGATATTTTTTTAAAAAAGCACTTTCAAGCTGATGACATCACAGTGATATTAATCTCCAAAGAGAAGCTTTTATGAGTTGTAAACTACACTCTAGAACTGAAATCATTTTCTAAACTGAACTATAACTTTTATGGTAGAAGCATTTAGCAAAGGTTGAAAAGGCATTTCTGCTGCAGTATATTTTCTCCATAACCCTCACAGCGCTTTTCTAGTTTCCATTTCCCACCCCACTCACTGCTCAGCATTTTTCTAGTTTCCATTTCCCACCCCACTCACTGCTGGCTCTTTTTTTGTTTAACATGTTAACGTGTTTTGTTGTCAATGTGCCATTATTAGCAAAGATTGATTCGGAGCCCTTTGCAAAAAAGCATAGTAACAATAGTTAATGATGCATGGCCTTATCAAAGCCTTGCTATTTATACTTTCCAAACATTTTAGCATAAACCTGGTATGTTCTTCCTTATTAACTCCATCTCACAAAATCATATTCACCTTTCAAGTCCCAGCCAAGTTCATGAACAACTCAGCAGACTTTCTCCTCAAATCAGTCAGCAGTGATTGCTCCATCTGCTGCATCCAGAGAGATGAATGGCCCTTTGGATCAGGAACAGCATGAACAGCCATAAATATTTTTAGTTTGGTGGAAACCTCCTTTTGCTGCTATCTGTTCTGCTAATATACAGTGGAGAGAATAGAGAAAAAATCTATTAATGATGAATCACCAAAGTTCTAAGATGGGAATGGTTGACAGTCTGGACATTTCTCATAATCAGAAAGCTAGTAACTAGCTGATTTTAGATGAAAGTTTTTATTATGAAGACTTAAAATCTGGATTTCCTAGAAACCACTCCTGATATACAAATAAGTAGGGAGAAGGGTTACTTTCCCAGAGTTGATGGGGAAATGAAATTGCCTTGGAAAAATGAAAAGGGATCTATCAGAGGAAAGTAGCAATGCTAAATACTACTACGTGCTAGGAGTTATTTTAAGCATTTTACATCATTTTATTTAATTTATACATCCATACTGAAATAAAGAGGTTGAGTTGGCCAAGGTAACTGATTAGCTAGTGTTTGTACACAGTTTTTGTCCTAAGTATGTAAATATATATGTGGGCTTCCCAGGTGGCGCTAGTAGTAAAGGATCGCCTGCCAATGCAGGATACGTAGGAGATGTGGGTTTGATCCCTGAGTCAGGAATATCCTCTGGAGGAGGGCATGGCAACTCACTCTAGTATTCTTGCCTGGAGAATCTCATGGACAGAAGAGCCCGGTAGGCTACAGTCCATAGGGTCGCACAGAGTCAGACTGGGCTAAAGGGACTTAGCATGCACGCACACATGTATTTACCTTTTTTTTCCTCACTAGTCCACACTGCCTGCATGAAGATTATTTCCTAGAGTAACTTGGAGAAAATAGACTATTTTCTGAGAGAACCAACAAATAGGGACAACATGGCACCTGTTGTAGTGACGGACAAGGCTTTTGCTCTGTGTCTTTCTAACCAAGCAAACTTGTGTCTTGGTCCATTCTGGTTGGTATAACAAAATACCACAAAATGTTTACAAGACTGGGTAGCGTGTAAATAACAGAAACTTATTTCTCACAGTTCTAGAGTCTGAGAAGTCCAAGATAAAGGAATCAACAGATTCGATGTCTGGTGAAAGCCCAGGTCCTGGTTCTTCGATGACCAGCCTCTTGCTGTGTTCTCACAAGAGAGGTAAGGGAGCTCTCTGGGGCCTCTTTAAATAAGGGCAATAATCCCATTCATGAAGGCTCCATCCTTATGATCTAATTAGCCCCCAAAGACCCCACCTTCAAATACCATCACATTGAGGATTGTTTCAACCTATGAATTTGCCTGCTTAGTCACTCAGTCATGTCTGACTCTTTGTGACCCCATGAACTGAAGCCCACCAGGTTCCTCTGTTCACGGGATTCTCCAGGCAAGAATACTGGAGTGGATTACCATTTTCTACCTCAGGGGATGTTTCTGACCCAGGGACTGAACCCGCACCTCTAATGTTTCCTGCACTGGCAGGGTGGGTTCTTTACCACTAACTAACTCCACCTGGGAACATTCAGTCATGCTGAAAGGGAAGGGGGGGATGGGCTATGGGTCCAAGATGAAGCTGACAAAAGGGAGTCATCATGGTTCAGCCACATATACATACAGTAGAATATGATTCAGCCTTAAAAACAAATGAAATTCCATCACGTGCTGCACCTTGAGGACATTGTGCTAAGTGAAATAAGCCAGTTACACAAAGACAAATACTGTATGATTCCGCTTGTATGAAGTACCTGGAGTAGTAAATTGATAGAGACAGACCACAGAATGATGGTGGCCAGGGACTAGCGGAGGGGGCACAGGGGAGTTAGCATTGAAGGGGCGCAGAATTCCGGTTTTACAAGGTGAAAAAGAATTACAAAGACGGGTCACACAACAATGTGTGTGAACTCTACACTTAAAAACAGTTGAGATGTGTACATATAGCTGATTCATGTTGTACACCAGAAACTAACACAACATTGTAAGGTAATTATACTCTAATTAAAAACAAATAAGTAAATAAACAACCATGGAGAGCAACAACCCCAACAACAACAGAGTAATACATTTTAAGAAAACCTTTAAAAAGTAGTTGAGGTGGTAAATTTAATATTATGGATATTTTATCACAAAAATAAAAATTCGAAAGATCAGTTAGTGAATATCTGTAAGCCTCAGTTGCGCCAGGTGTTAAATGAAGATAATAGTCGATCTGTCCCACGTTGGATACAGGAAGAAAACAGAATCACATATAGAAAATGTGTTCGCGCTGCTTGACTTGTATTATCTGCTTCCCAGACGCTAACTGTCCTTGTCATCACAGTCACTGTTACTTTTGCTGTTCTCTTGCCCATCAGCAATTCTCTAGGATGCTGTCTCCTTACCATAGTGCTTCATAATGTCCAAAGCACTTACCACTCTGTGTAATTACTGTAGCTACTGGGAAGTTTGCTCTTTCATTTGCCATCCCCCACATGGGAAGCAAGAATTCCTGTTTTAATTGATCATGCTAGCCTCAAAGCCTGCAACAGAGCTGGCACACAGAAGGGCTAACACATACCATTAAAAATAAATTCTGTCTATTATGGCTGTCATCTCTATTACATGACACTCAGATATTTTTTGTTCAGCAGGTATATCCTAAATGATACAATAATCTGATGATAAAATTATTGGAGATGATTCCTAGGTGCAGCCCACACTCCTGAATCAGAATCTCCAGACAACTTCCCAGGAATCTTTGTATTTCCTTTTTTTGGGGTGGGGGGGCGGGGCACACTGCATGACATACGGGATCTTAGTTCCATGACCAAGGATTGAATCCACACCCCTTGTATCATAAGCATGGAGTCTTAACCTCTCGACCTCCAGGGAAGTTCTAGGAATCTTTATTTTTAAACAAGATCCCTGGGTAAAATGAGCACTGGTCCTTGCTACTCAAAATGTGTGCTCACTAGAAACGCAATCTCAGTCCCGACTCAGACCCACTGAATCAGAAGCTGTGTTTTAACAAGATCTCCAGGGGATGTAGATGCACATAAAAGTTTAAAAAGCACTGGATTAAGCTATATTCTCTTAGAGTTTTCAAATCTGATGGGTGTCACAAGATTATTTAGTGAAGCTGGATGGGGAGCCTGGGAAAAGGTACATTTTTGTCTTACGGTTTTGTGAATATATTCTGATGGTGAGGTAGACTTAGGAACCACCACTGGACTCCTATTTCCCACATGTAGATTAACCCACTACTTGATTTTCAAAAAGAATGGCCCCTGGTTCTCCTAGAAAAAAAAGTCATCCAGTTCTATGCCCAAAGCTGTGAGCACGTCATTAACAAAGTAACCAACAAATTAACTGAAAGTAACTGCCTACCATCACAAAAGCACAGCACAGGATGCTGGTGAGTTTTGGGGTCCCCCCGAGGAGGTGCCTTCAAGCCATTAAAAGTGAGAGATTCCCCCAGGATTGTCACAGATGGTCCTGGGGACAGTGGAATCATCCGAGAGAGCTCTACTCTCTGTTCGCCACATATTCTAAGAAATTAACTCCTGTCGCCTCCCATACCCCCATCCTTGTTTAAAGATGTGTGCTCCGTCGCTCAGTCATGTCCAGCTCTTATGGGACCCGGACTGTAGCCCACCAGGCTCTTCTGTTGGTGGGGTTTTTCAGGCAAGAATACTGGAGTTGGCTGCTATTTCCTCCTCCAGGGGATCTTCCCGACCCAAGGATTGAGCCTGAATTTCCTGCATCTCCTGCATTGGCAGGCGGTTTCTTTACCACTGAGCCACCTGGGGAGCCTGTTTAAAAATAGGTTTTATTATTATTCAGGGATGATGAGGCCAACAGATCAGGAGAGGACTGCCTTTGAAAAGATAGTTTGTTATAGTTCTCAAGAGGAGGGACATTCATGCCATAGTGGGAGGTACCAGGGTTGGTCAGGAAGCAAAAGAAGAAAGAGGAGGGAACATGGGAATAAGAGCCTTTACTGTGGTTTCTCTGAGAAGAAACATGTGAGGCAGAGAAAGTAGGCTTGGGCTAACCTCAGCAGGCTCTGGAGTAAGGGGTGTCCCTAGGGTCTGGTTCCTGACCCTGCAGTGCTTAGAGCAGGGGAGAGTGGCTCAAGTTTGGGAGTCTGATAAGCAAGATGGTGGGAATATAGGCTCTGCCTGGGTTGGTTTGCATTTGTAAAGCACTAGAGCGGGTAAGTTGTTTACTGTCTCAAAGAGTTGAGTCACCCTGGGAGGAGCAGACCCTCCAGGGTCAGTAAAGCTCCAGCTGTCAAAACATCAGAATGGGGACTTCCCTGGTGGTCCAGTGGTTAGGCGTCCAATGAAGAGGACACAGGTTCAATACCTGATTGGGGCACTAGGATCTCTCAGGCCATGGGGCAACTAAGCCTACTTACTCCAACTAAAGAAAGCCCTGATGCCACAATGAAGACCCAGCCTGGCCAAAAACTAAAAACAAACAAACAAAAAAAATGACAACAAAAAAGTCAAAATGCAGAAAATAAAAGACATGGTCAATACAATCCCCTAATCCCCATCACTCTGCTAAGATCAGAAACATTTCTTTTTTTTTTAATGGGAGGATAATTGCTTTAAAATGTTGTGCTGGTTTCTGCTGAACAATATCTAGAATCAGTCATAACTATATACACATATCTCCTTCTTGTGCCTCACTACCCACCCCCACTTCCTGCCAATCATAGAATTAGCACTGCCTTGGTTGTAGAAAATACATCACCTTACGGATATCATACCCTTCTTTTCTGGAATGTCATTTTCTACTATCTCTGTAGTTAACATGATAATAATTCTGATATTGGAAATGGAAATGTGATTCAATTTTAACTTTTCAAATGAGATTACTCCCATCAGCACTGGCAGAAGTTGCAATCAATCTTCCACTTTTGAAGTTTTCTCTGATTTTTCTCAGCCATTCCCTTAACTAATGTCAATATAAATATTAATATAAGATATTTCAGATAACTTTTCACTCTGCCTACTCTCTAAAGATGAATTTGGCATCACTTGTAGTCTGTCGCCCAGGGCTCAGGCATCTGAGAACTTTGTTTAGCTAATGTCATAGACTTTGATGAAACAGTTCTAGGAAAAATGAAACTTAATCACAGTCCTTTTCCTTTTCTCTTCTGGTTGAGGAATAAAGTGACAGTGGACTTCACTATTGGACATCATTCCAAAAGATGCTTGAAATGTACCCCCAGAAACTTGATAAAAGCTAAAGGCAATGCCTCTTACATGTCTTCATGATTTATAATGTCAGATGTGAAAACATTGTATGATGGCGCTTCATCATCTTCTTTTACTCAGAGTGCCACAAGACGTATTTCTTTCTGGATTTCAGTTTTAAAGTTCTAGTTTAAGACCAGTGATATTTATCATTAACTTACCCGGTGAACACTCTCCTGGCTACAATCATCTAGCTTTTTTACCTCTGACAACTTTATCCCCAAAGTAAGGAAAGAATGGTCAGGGTATAAGTTCAGAATCACATTCCATCCATTGTTTAGATCTGAATTTAAAAATGTGTGCCAAAGACCATCATTTGTTTTGTTTTTTTAAGAATACTTTCATTCTATGGACAATAATGTGTGCAATTTAAATATTAGTGTTTCAGAATGCAACTAAATTCTTTAGATAGCCATACTGATAACTTTTCAATTCTTGGATGACATCTGATATAAAATATGAAGCTCTGTTTAGATAACTAACTTACAAAATATGCACTGAGACTCCTAAACCCATTTTTCCACAAAACATGGCCTCTTCCAAGGTTAACATCTCATTAGAGACTTACAGTTAAACAACAGAACCCAGAGAACAAAGCCAAATAAAACAAATCCAATACATGGATAGTTATATTCCCTTATCATGAAAAGCTATATGAAAAAAATCTAGCATTTTCATTCTTAATAGAAAAATAAATCTTCACTGATACTCTGCCTACAATCTAAAACAAAAACAAAACCCAAAATCTTTATACTCCTTCCTTTTCAAACTATAGCTCCTTTCCTTTCTACCAACTTGATAAGAAAAATGATTTATTGCTGCTTTGTTCTCCTTTTCTGTTCAATATATAACCTATCGTAATCTGACTTCTAGACCAAGTATCTCTTGTAAAGATAACTACTTTCCTGTCCTAGTTTTAAAAGATCAGGAAATTCACAGAAGAGGAAATACACTGATAGATTTGTCACTGCAAGATAAAGCACATAATCAAGATTGGCACAGTCATTCTTAAAGGAAATCACCCTGAATATTCATTGGAAGGACTAATGCTGAAGCTGAAGTTCTAATACTTTGGCCACCTGATGCAAAGAGCTGACTCACTGGAAAAGACTGTAATGCTGGGAAAGATTGAGGGCAAAAGAAGAAGGGGTCTGCAGAGGATGAGATGGTTAGAGAGCATCACTGACACAATGAAAAGAGTTTGAGCAAATTTGGGGAGATAATGGAGGACAGAGGAGACTTGTGTGCTATAGTCTGTGGTGTTGCAAAAGTCAGACACAACTTAGTGTTTGAACAACAGCAAGACTAGCACATGACCACTCTAGTATTATTCTCATAGCCATTTGTTGTTAATGCTTGCCCAGAATCCATTTCTGCTTGTGGTAACATCACTCTAATATTCTTTAGGGAATCTCCTGACAGCCTTCATTATTATTTGAGATAGACAGTATAATTAATTCTGGTCTTGCCAATGAGAGTACAGCAATCTGCTTGGCTCTAGTGACTGGTTTAAGGGAAGTCATATGACTCAGCCTACACTATCAAAAACAGTGCAGGTATTTTGCAGCGACTTTAGGGGAGTTCTCTTCAACAGCAGGTGATAAGTTGTGTGAAATATAAACTTAGTGTTGCTGGTGGCCAATTCGTTATCACTAAAGGAGAGCTGGGGCTTCCCTGGTGGCTCAGACAATAAAGAATCTCCCTGCAATGTGGGAGACCTGGGTTCCATCCATGGGTTGGGAAGATTCCCCTGGATAAAGGAATACCCACTCCAGTATTCTTGCCTGGAGAATTACGTGGATAGAGGAGCCTGGTGGGGCTTCATTCTATGGGGTCACAAAGAGTCAGACACAACTGAGTAACGAAGTGTAGCACAAGGGAAAGCTGACCCCAGAAAGGAGCAGAAGCAAAGGAAAGCAAAGTCAAGAGACAAAGAGAAATTTCTGACGACATCATTTTAATCCCAGGGCTGGTCCTCCCCTAGAGACTAGCCTACAACATTCAACAACTTCATTGTTCCTTCTGATGTTTTGTTTTTGTTGTTAAAGTCACTCAAAATTTGGTTTCTATTACTTAAAGGAGGAAGTCAAGAGATACCTGGTGTAACAGGCAAATTTGGCCTTGGAGTACAAAAAAGCAGGTCAAAGGCTAACAGAGTTTTGCCAGGAGAACGCACTGGTCATAGCAAACACTGTTTTCCAACAACACAAGAGAAGACTCTACACATGGGCATCACCAGATGGTCAATACCGAAGTCAGATTGATTATATACTTTGCAGCCAAAGATGGAGAAGCTCTACACAGTCAGCAAAACAAGTCAGCAAAACAGTCAGCAAAACACAGTCAGCAAAAGCAAGACCAGGAACTGACTGGCTCAGATCATGAACTCCTTACTGCCAAATTCAGTCTTAAATTGAAGAAAGTAGGGAAAACCACTAGACAATTCAGGTATGACCTAAATCAAAATGAGAAACAGATTCAAGGAATTAGATCTGATAGAGTTCCTAAAGAACTACGGATGGAGGTTCATGACATTGTACATGAGGCACTGACCAAGACCATTCCCAAGGAAAAGAAATGCAAAAAGGAAAAATGGTTGTCTGAGGAGGCCTTAAAAATAGCTGAGTAAAGAAGAGAAGCAAAAGGCAAAGGAAAAAAGGAAAGATACTCCCATCTGAATGTAGAGTTCCAAAGAATAGCAAGGAGAGATAAGAAAGCCTTCCTCAGTGATCAATGTAAAGAAAGAGGAAAACAATAGAATGGGAAAGACTAGAGATCTCTTCAAGAAAATTAGAGATACCAAGGGAACATTTCATGCAAAGATGGGCACAAAAAAAGGACAGAAATGGTATGGACCTAACAGAAGCAGAAGATCTTAAGAAGAGGTGGCAAGAATACACAGAAAAACCATGCAAAAAAGATCTTCATGACCCAGATAATCACAATGGTGTGTTCACTCACCTAGAGCCAGACATCCTGAAATGTGAAATCAAGTGGGCCTTAGGAAGCATCACTATGAACAAAGCTAGTGGACGTGATGGAATTCTAGTTGAGCTATTTCAAATTCTAAAAGATGATGCTGTGAAAGTGCTGCACTCAATATGCCAGCAAATTTGGAAAACTCAGCAGTGGCCACAGGACTGGAAAAGGTCAGTTTTCTTTCCAATCCCAAAGAAAGGCAATGCCAAACAATGTTCAAACTACCACACAACTGCACTCATCTCACATGCTAGCAAAGTAATGCTCAAAATTCTCCAAGCCAGGCTTCAACAGTACATGAACTGTGAACTTTCAGATGTTCAAGCTGGTTTTAGAAAAGGCAGAGAAACCAGAGATCAAATTGCTAACATCCATTGGATCATCGAAAAAGCAAGAGAATTTCAGAAAAACATCTAATTCTCTTTTATTGACTATGCCAAAGCCTTTAACTGTGTGGATGACAGCAAACTGTGAAAAATTCTTAAAGAGATGGGAATAGCACACTACCTTACTTGCCTCCTGAAAAATCTGTATGCAGGTCAAGGAGCAACAGTTAGAACTGGACATGGAACAACAGACTGTTTCCACATTGGGAAAGGAGTACGTCAGGGCTGTATATTGTCACCCTGCTTATTTAACTTATATGCAGAGTACATCATGAGAAATGCTGGGCTGGATGAAGCACAAATTGGAATCAAGATTGCCAGGAGAAATATCAGTAACCTCAAATATGCAGATGACACCACCCTTATGGCAGAAAGTGAAGAACTAAAGAGCCACTTGATGAACATGAAAGAGGAGAGTGAAAAAGTTGGCTTAAAACTCAACATTCAGAAAACAAAGATCATGGCATCTGGTCCCATCACTTCATGGCAAATTTATGGGAGAACATTGAAAATACTGAGAGACTTTATTTTCTTGGGCTCCAAAATCACTGCAGATGGTGACTGCAGCCATGAAATTAAAAGACACTTACTCCTTGGAAGAAAAGCTACGACCAACCTAGACAACATATTAAAAAGCAGAGACATTACTTTGCTGACAAAGGTCCATCTAATCAAAGCTATCGTTTTTCCAGTAGTCATGTATGAATGTGAGAGTTGGACTATAAAGAAAGCTGAGTACCGAAATATTGATGCTTTTGAACTGTGGTGTTGGAGGAGACTCTTGAGAGTCCCTTGGACTGCAAGGAGATCCAATCAGTTCATCCTAAAGGAAATCAGTCCTGAATATTCATTGGAAGGACTGATGTTGAAGCTGAAAGTGCAATACTTTGGCCACCTGATGTGAAGAACTGCCTCATTGGTAAAGACCCTGATGCTGGGAAAGACTGAAGGCGAGAGGAGAAGGGGACAACAGAGCATGAGAAGGTTCGATGGCATCACTGACTCAATGGACATGAGTTTGAGTAAGCTCCAGGAGTTGATGATGGACAGGGAAGACTGGTGTACTGTGTTCCATGGGGTCAAAAAGAGTTGAATGTGACTGAGCAACTGAACTGAATTGACTCATACTGAGAGAATTGGGCTAATACAGATACTGGTATTGTATAATCTATATAATATATTTACAAAGGTGCTGGTAATAGGTACTTTGGTGAGATTAACTGCCACAATTCTTTTTGAAAAAATGTTTTTTGGTATTACAAAAAGCATACAGAAACAAAGAAAATTTTAAAAAATTAAGGATTTTAAATGTTCTTTTTCACTTCCTAATCTACTTACAATTATGAATTTGTTAATTCCCTCTACCTTTCTGACCTCTATGACCACTCTATTTCTTTTTTAGTTAAACTTTTTATTTTATATTTGAGTATAGCCAATTAAGAATATTGTGATTGTTTCATATGCACAGCAGAACACCTCAGTCATACTAATATACATGTATCCATTCTTCCCCAAACTCCACTCTTATCCAGGCTGCCACATAACATCAGAGTTTGAGATCAACATGTATACACTGCTATATTTAAAATGGATAACCAGGGAGGGCCTACTGTATAGCACAGGGAACTCTGATCAAAGTTATGTGGAAACCAGTCTATTTCTTGAATGTTCTCAGTCACTTAAAATATTTCCTCAAGATTGCACTCAAGCATCTTTTCTTTTGCTTAAATTTTAGTGTCCCAGAATTTTATCCTCACCTTCTAACTCCATAGGTTCTTATGGGTGGCCTTATTATTCCCATATATTTCCTAGATTTCTCAGTCCCCATCTCTTACTTAAAATCTAGACAGATTGCTTTATTTGGACAATTGGCTGTCTCCATCTGGAAGTTCTCAAATTCAACATGCTGCAAAATGCATATACCATTGTCTCTCAGTATTGATGGGAGATTGGTTCCAAGACTTACACATACTAAAATCCAGGATGCTCAAGTCTCTCAAATAAAATAGCATGGTATTTGCATATAACTTATACACATCCTTCTGTATATTTTAAATCATCTCTAGGCTACTTATCATACCTAATAAAATGCAAATGTTATGTAAATAGTTGTAAATGCAATGTAAATGTGTTCAAAGGAGGTGCTGACATGCAGCAAATTCAAGTTTCACTTTTCGAAACTTCTTGGAATTTTTAAAGAATAATGTGGATCCTTAGTTGATTGAATCTGTGAATGTGGAACTTGTGGATATATAGTTGAAGGGCCAACTATATTTTATTTTCTTTCACATCTGCAACTCATCCTGCCTTCCTTTATTATGGGGACCAACTGTCCAAGTTAAAACCTTTAGAGGTGTCCTTGACTCCTTTTTTTAATTTACTTTCCCATATGCTATGAATTAGCACATGTTGCTAATATACCTCCTACATATTTCTCAAAACACCTTTTCATCTCTATTCTGTGATACTCTTTTGTTATGAATTCCATCACTTTCCTTTAAACCAGTGATTCTCAAACCCCAATGTGCAAAGAAAATTGCCTGAAAAGCTTACTAAAATGAAATCCCTAAGCTTTGTTCTTGTTCCGTCACTAAGCAATGTCCAAATCTTTGTGACCCCATAAACTGCAGCATGCCAGGCTTTCCTGTCCTTCACTGTCTCCTGGAGTTTGCTCAAGCTCATGTCCATTGAGTTGGTGATGCCACTAAAACATCTCATCCTCTGCCACTCCATTCTCCTCCTGCCCTCAATCTTTCCCAGCATCAGGGTCTTATCCAATGAGTCAGCTCTTCAAATCAGGTGGCCAAAGTATTGGAGCTTCAGCTTCAACATCAGTCCTTCTGATGAATATTCAGGATTGATTTTCTTTAGGACTGACTAGTTAAATCTTGCTGTCAGGGGACTCTCGAGTCTTCTCTAGCATCACAATTTGAAAGCATAATCCTTCAGGAAATTCTGACAAACTTGGTCTGAGAATTCCACTCTGAGAAACCCGATTTTGTTTATTATAACAGCCTTCTAACTGCACTGCTATGAATGTAGCAATTTTGATCATTTGCTGTCCTGCTTCAACACTTCCAAAGGTTCACCACCGCCCACAAGATAAACTGCGAACTTCTTTACATGGCATACCATCTTTCAAATGACAGTTATCCCCTCCAATTCTATCTTCCTATTTCCCAAATAAGCCATCTGTCTGAATATTTGGAGAGTAGATCTTCTCCCTAACTTTGCTCTACTTCACAGTAACATTTAATATTCTGTTATCTAATGAACACTATAGAGTGTTTCTAGGTACCAGGTTTAGTGCTAGATATTTACCTACAGTATCTCATTCAATACAGGCTACAGTTCTGTGAACTAAGGGGCACTATTATTATAGTTTTACAGCTCAAAGAATTTTGAGAGTCAAATAAGTAACTTGCCCAGGGTCACACAGCTATTAACTGCCGGAGCGGCTCTTGAATCAAGAGTACTGTACTGTACACAGTACCCAGGCTTGCCATACCTCTAAAATACCAGCTCCTCAAGGGGCCCTGAAGGCAGCACGGTACTCAATTCCGATACCAGGTTTTCAGATAGTGGGTGCTCAATTTGTGCAGCTGACTTTCTCAATGAATGAATAAACAAATGAAAAACTGAATGAATGAATTCTAGGAGGAGGAAGGATAAAGAAGGAAAGCATAATGCTTCTTAGCCACATCTCAAAATGTGATTTCATTTTCAGGAATATATGTTCCTTACCAATACAACTACCTTTAAAACTACTATTGTGAGCAGTGTTTAAAACTTCTTGCATATTTTTAATTGAAATTTTTATGGATATTGTTGTAGATTCACATGCAGTTGTAAGAAATAATTCAGAAAGAGCTAGTATGCCCTTTACCCAGTTTCCCTGAAAAGTCATGGTATTGCATAAGTATAGTAGAGCTTCATAACCAGAATGTCAACATTAATACTGTCAAAATAATCATTCTTGTCACCCTTGTATAGCCACACAACATACTTCCTTCATTCTAATCTGTTTTCTATTTCTTTAAATTTGCCATTTCAAGAAAGCTATATAAATGGAATCATACAGTATTAAATCTTTTGCAACTGGCTTTTTTCAGAGTTCTTTACATATCCTTAGACACTAGCAATTTGTCAAATATGTAGTTTGCAACTATTTCCTCCCAGTCTGCAACTTGTCTTTTTACCATCCTCACATAGGCTTTAAAATAGAAGAAGTTTTCAATTTTGATAAGGTCTAATTTATCAATTTTTCTTTTTATATGTCATGCTTTCTTGTGTCAAATCTAAGAACTCTATCTAGCTCTAGATCACAAAGATTTTATAGTTTTTCATAAAGGTTTTGTCATTGCCTGTTTTACACTTAGGTCTATGATTCACTTTGAGTTAATTTTCATATTAGGCATAACATTGAGTTCAAAGATCATTTTTATACCTATTGGTGTCCAAATGCTTTAGGACCATTTGATGAAAAAGCTATTCTTTCTCCATTGGATTGCTTTTGAAACTTTGTCAAAAATATAAATAGACAATTATCTCAAAAGTTTGTGTGCATGCTAAGTTGCTTCAGTCCTGTCTGACTCTTTGTGATCTTATCAGCTACAGCTGGCCAGGCTCATCGGTCCATGGGATTCTCTAGGCAAGAATACTGGAGTGGGTTGTCATGCCCTTCTCCAGGGGATCTTCCTGACCTAGGGATCAAACTCACATCTCCTGTGCATTGGCAGGTGGGTTCTTTACCACTAGTGCCACCTGGGAAGCTCCATCTCAAAAGTTTAACTTAATAAAAGCCTGTTTGGATGGTTGGATGCTTTGAAACTAGATAGGTGATGTTTGCACACACAACATGGCTGATGGACTAAGTGCCAGTGAATTTTACACTTTATAATGGTTGAGTTCATGTTATGTAAATTTCACCTCAATTAGAAAAAAGTGGGATGACTTCCCTAGCGGTCCGGTGGTTAAGACTTTGCCTTTCAGTGCAGGAGGTGTGGGTTCAATCCCTGGTTGGGGAGCTGAGATCCCACAGGCCTAGCAGCCAAAATACCAAAGCATAAAAAAGAAGCAATATTGTAATAAAGTCAATAAAAGACTCTTTTACAAAAAGAAAAAAAGTAGGAAAGAAAGCTTATCCTTCCAACCAATAGTTTAGAAAACTGAAATATGTTTTTTCTAAGACTGTAAATAAAAGACTTTTCATACCATCATTGAGTCTATTTCCTCTGGTTGTAACTTCCAGATCCCTCATTGCTAAAATTAGGTAACGTCCTAACCTCTAACCTCTGAGATAAACAATTTTAACTGTGAGTCAACATGAGGGCAGTTTGAGTGGCAGAGGTTTCTAACAGACCTAATATTTCCTGGCAATCTGTCCCTGTATGTCCTTAGTCATTCTTGCACCATCATTTATATCCTCACTTGTCTTCATCCTTCGGCACTAAAGTGCCCTAAAAGGAACACTCTACTATATCATGTGGTGATCACTGCCTTTTTCTCTCAGCACATAGCCCTGGAATAATATATCTCATCACTTTTCTGACAAGGAGTTCACAGATCTCTCCTATGTAAAAGCAAGATAGTGTGTCAAGGGTAGAGAGTCAAGGAACTCTGTGACTTGTTGAATTTCTAGACAGTCTTATACTGAAATTTTACTTGTGTGTGCACTTTAACTAAATGAAAAATTCCTGATCCCAAGGAATATCGGAGATGACCTGAGGGTTCATATTTTCAAGACACGGCTTCAAAAATCTGTGAGATATTTGTATATCTCAGGAAGGAAATCAACACTGAATATTCATTGGAAGGATTGATGCTGATGCTGAAGCTCCGTTACTTTGGCCACCTGATCTGAAAAGGTGACTCACTGGAAAAGACCCTGATGCTGGGAAAGAGTGAGGGCAGGAGGAAAAGGGGATGACAGAGGATGAGATGGGTGGATGGCATCATCAACTCAGTGGGCATGAATTTGAGCAAACTCTGGGAGATAGTGAAGGACAAGGAAGCCTAGCATGCTGTAGTTCATGGGGTCACAAAGAGTCAGACACGACTTAGCAACTGAACACCAACACTTCAGATCATGTTCAAATGGCAGACCAATGTCAGTCTAGAAAACCCCACACGTAACATTTTAAAATCAGTCAGTTCAATTGCTCAGTCAAGACTGAATGAAAACTGACCTTTTCCAGTTCTGTGGCCACTGCAGAATTTTCCAAATTTGCTGGCATATTGAGTGCAGCACTTTCACAACATCATCTTTTAGGATTTGAAATAGCTCAACTGGAATTCCATCACTTCCACTAGCTTTGTTCATAGTGATGCTTCCTAAGGCACACTTGACTTCACATTCCAGGATGTCTGGCTCTAGGTGAGTGATCACACCATCGTGGTTATCTGGGTCATGAAGCTATTTTTGGTATAGTCTTCTGTGTATTCTTAATATCTTCTGCTTCTTTTAGGTCCATACCATTTCCCCTTGGTATCTCTAATTTTCTTGAAGAGATCTTTAGTCTTTCCCATTCTATAGTTTTGCTCTATTTCTTTGCATTGATCACTGAGGAAGGCTTTCTTATCTCTCCTTACTAGTCTTTGGAACTCTGCATTAAAATGGGAATATCTTTCCTTTTCTCCTTTGCCTTTCGCTTCTTTTCTTTTCTCAGCTATTTGTAAGGCCTCCTCAGACAACCACTTTTCCTTTTTGCATTTCTTTTCCTTGGGGATGGTCTTGATCACTGCCTCCTGTACAATATCATGAAGCTCCATCCATAGTTCTTCAGGCACTCTGTCTATCAGATCTAATCCCTTGAATCTGTTTGTCACTTCCACTGTATAATCATAAAGGATTTGATTTAGGTCATACCTGAATGGTCTAATGGTTTTCCCTACTTTCTTCAATTTAACACTGAATTTGGCAATAAGGAGTTCATGATCTGAGCCACAGTCAGCTCCTGGTCTTGTTTTTGCTGACTGTATAGAGCCACTCCATCTCTGGCTGCAAAGAATGTAATCAATCTGATTTTGGTGTTGACCATCTGGTTATGCCCATGTGTAGAGTCTTCTCTTGTGTTGTTGGAAGAGGGTGTTTGCTATAAGCAGTGTGTCCTCTTGGCAAAACTCTGTTAGCCTTTGACCTGCTTCGTTTTGTACTCCAAGGCCAAATTTGCCTGATACTCTGGGTATTTCTTGAGTTCCTACTTTTGCATTCCAGTCCCCTATGATGAAAAGGATATCTTTTTTGGATTTTAGTTCTAGAAGGTTTAGTTCTCATAGGTCTTCATAGAACCATTCAACTTCAGCTTCTTCAGCATTAGTATTTGGGGCATAGACTTGGATTACTCTGATATTGAATGGTTTGCCTTGGAATCGAACTGAAATCATTCTGTCATTTTTGAGATTGCATCCAAGTATTGCATTTCAGACTCCTTTGTTGACTATGAGGGCTACTCCATTTCTTCAAAGGGATTCTTGTCCACAGTAGTAGATACAATGGTCATCTGAATTAAATTCGCCCATCCCAGTCCATTTTAGTTCACTGATTCCTAAAATGTCGATGTTCACTCTTGCCATCTCCTGTTTGACCACTTCCAATTTACCTTGATTCATGTACCTAAATTTTAAAATAGTTTTTGTGAAAAGAAAATTAGTCTTTAACCTTCATGTCATCTAACTTAAGCACCCTGGACATGGCCATGGAGAATTACAAATTTAGTCCAGAAAACATGGCAAACTGGTGCCATCAATATTTGAGTCACTAAAATATCCTCTATTCTAACGTCTCATCACATTATAAGCTGAAATGATCAGAAAGGATATATCTGCATTTGAATGGAATATGCTTTTCCAAACCCCTAATGTTCTGAACATGGTGACAATATTACAGCCTGATTTTTATTCTAATCCACTGTTATTGTTCATTTATGTCAATGTCCTTTGCTATACACCAGAAATTGACACAACATTGCAAGTTAACTATATTAGTAAAAAATAAAACAAAAATAGATAACAAAAAAAATTTTGTCAGTAGTTCTTCCTTTAAGCCTTAAAGCTTTCCTCCCCCCACCACCAAACCAGTAATAAATGGCTGCCCCATCTCTTGTTTACCTTTTTTCCCCTTTATGTTATCATGAAGTTTTTAGAACAGTTTTCCCACTTTGTGCTCCACTGAATTCCAAGAAAATATTAGCAAATTTTCTATGAAACATGTCCTCTCTTCTAGTAAGTTGTGAAACACATCACCTCTCTCTTCCAAACTTGTGATTTTTATAAGTATATTAAAAGGTCAGAGAAGTCCTATGATAAAGAAAATCTGTTTGAGTCTGTGTTTCTTAAAATCAATTTTGACCACAAAATACATTTTGTATGTGTGTCTAATAGCGACCTAATAGCGACTCTGGAACACGAGTGTCTGGACTGCTGCTCTAAAACAAATAACCTCTATTTGTTCATTCCAGTTTTTCTTATTACTGTATTAAACTTGCAATCTCAATATAACAGCAGTCTCCAAAAGGTAAAATGTAGTTATTGATTTTTGTTTCCTCCAATGATTGTTTCCTTCCACTTTTCTGAGGTGGTCTATATAGTCAACAGCATACAAGTTTTTCAAACTCCTCACTGGGATTTCATAATTTTTTATTATTGTTATTAACTAGATGTCTCAATTTTCTTCCCCGTAAAATGTCCAGACTTCTTAGCCTGGCACTGAGACACCTATACCATCCAGATTCAACCTTCTTTTCAATCCATATCTCTCTCTAATCACATCCATAAATTTTTTTTTTGGTATATAAAGAAATTCATAATTTAATAATAAAAAACAACAAGCTCAATAAAAATGTGCAAGCATCTGAACAGACAATTCATTCAAATCATTATTTGTGAAAGTTGCTCTGTCATGTCTGACTCTTTGTGATGCAGAATTCTCCAGGCCAAAATACTGGAGTGGGTAGCCCTTTTCTTCTCCAGGGGATCTTCCCAACCCAGGTATCAAACCCAGGTCTCCCGCATTGCAGGCAGATTCTTTACCATCTGTGCTACCAGGGAAGCCCCCAAATCATTATATTAACAGCCAAAAGCTCAGGTAAAATGTTCAGCATTATTAATTATCATATTCACAAATCTTGATCCTCTATACAAACTAATTTACTCACCATCTTACCAAAATATCTGGCACATTTGCATCTCAGTTCAAGCTATTCTTGTTACACGGCTCGTCCACTTTTGTTGCTTAATCTTACACATTCTGGACACTGACCTAGCCAGCTTTCATTGTTTTTGTGTTTTCTGGTTAGCCTTCCCCTTCTAGAATTGCAAACTCCACATGAGCAATAGCCATATATGTTTCTAAGGACTAATTATCCAGCTTAGCTCAGAACCTGTTAAGAAATTTCTAGATGCCCAATAAAGAGATGTTGGGTTGAATCTAAATTCCTTGTATTTCTATAGTACATATTTCTCATTGTCCTACCCCTCATTTTGTATTAATGTGTATTGCCTTTTTTGGTAATTACCATTTTAGTTTGTGCACTATGATAATCATTTATATTACCAAGTGCTTTAACTGTAGAGTCTGGGAATTATATGCATTTATAACACCCTCAGCAACCATGATAAGGGCTTATCCATAACAGGTACTGAATAAACCTTGATAGACTGGCTCATTAATTCAAGGAACACACAGTCTCTTTCCATGAAGCTTTCCTGCCCCTATTTAGCTTCTTTTCCTAGCAGCTACTGTCTCTGCAACTCACCTCAGTTCATATTTGTAGATTTGTTTCACATGTTTATCAAAGTTTCTTCTATTGAGCTTGTGAATTCTTAAATGATGAAAAGCTCTGTTTCATGCATATTTTTTTTCTCTTAAGCAGGTGAAAACATAACAAGAATTGATTAAATTTAAATGGATAGAAACTGAAATGGTCATACTACATTTCACTTTATTATTTTTTTGACACATGATACAATGTTACTACTCTAGTCTTTTATGCAGACAAAAATAAATGATATAAAATACATGATACACTTGATTATTTTATCCATGCACAAAATACTGAGAGATTCAAACTATGTTACATGTATATTTTACAAAGGGAAAAACACACTACTATAAAAACATTCATATGACATTTGTCATTACAATTTGGGTGTTATATGTTAAATATGGATATATTCAAAAGAATCACTATTTATAGAACCCACTTGATATTTTAACGTTTAAAATAATGAATACTGTGTAGATGCATACTTATAAAAATATTTTTAAACAAAAAAGCTATGTTCTACTCATTTACCTGGCAGTTACAAAAATATATATTCGTCTGAAACTCTAGTAAATTTGTTTGAGGGATTAGATACTTAAGTTTAAATGTATACTTTCTAGAGCATTTTATCAACTTAGTATTCTTGAAATCATACAATATAGGTATCTATATGGTATTAGAGTAAGTTTGCATTACAAATAACGTCAATACAGGAAAAAGACACAAGGAGATTAACGCGGAGACACTGAGAAGATTTTTGAACCAAATACATGCAACGCATAAAGGCAGCCCACCAACTGTGCCTTTGACAAAGTGAATTCTCAAACACGTTTGTTGAATGACACGAGTGGATAATATTTATTCTGTAATTTGACCCCAAATGAGCTGTCCAAAGCTTTCTATTTCTACTAGAACTATCATTTAAGAATTCAATAATTTTGTTCTTAATCAACTACCTCTGACGGCAAAGTCAGATCAATAGACTCCAGACTAAGAAGCAGACTAGTGCCAGAGATCAAAAGATGGCCTACCAGGGACACTTATGGCATATTCAGACACATATTCAATATACTGAACCACTTCATATTTCATACCTTCACACTAAATAAGACAGAAGAATCTAAGTCATTCTTATAATGTATTATCATAAAAACAAAACATTATAAATATTAATATATGTATATAAAATATATATTTATCTCTTAGTAAACCTAGTAGACTTCAGAAATGTCTTCTCAGTGAGAAGCAAACTATCCTGAGTGAAGGAGGTCAAGCACAACTTGGCAATATGAACGCTGAGATTACTGTTAAAAGCAAAACTTCTGAGTAGCAAAATTTTTCGAAAACAAAAGACTAACCATAATAACAACTATGGAATCACAGCACCTTCAAAGGTTGTGGCCACTGTATGTCAAAGGGATCAGCCTGAGCCCATCCTTGGTCCAGGCACCTGCCGGAAGCTTATCCCAACTTGTCTGCTTCATAAAGAATGAAACTTTTCTGAGGCTCATCTCTAATGTGGAAAGCTTTATAAAATACAGAATATTTTTCTTAATCAAGGTTCAGATTGTCCTAAACCGTTTCCAAAATTTTTGTCTTCATACTTACATAGGACAACTGACAATTCATTCAGCAAATCGATTAATATATACACCTGTTAATGAAATAACTGCTACTAATTTTGGGATCATAATTGAACCATCATTTTGTATGATAATTCACTTAAAAAAGCCTTTAAAAATTAAACATAAATTTTAAAATTCAGAAGCAATTTAATCACATGCTAAAGGTTAGTTTTACTATTTGTAAATTCAGCTAGTGAAGAAAATCTAAAAATTACCTTTAAAGTAAAAGGTAAATGAAAATGACTTAAGATTAGTCATTTTAAATTTCAATTTTATGTTTTACTGAATACATAGGTGAATAAAAATATGCCTTCTATTCTACACTGAACCATGCTACATAGGAACTATATGAACTAATGAAAAAGTAGTGTTCTAATTACAAATTTATTATTTTCAAATACATACAGTAACTCAAAGGAATGCTTCCAAATCAGTAAAATTAGTTTTGCTGGTAAAATGTGTCCAAAGAGTAGAAAATAGTTTGTTTTCCTAAATGACTTAATATGCCACTCAGTATTTTTTTACCCATTCATTTTCTTGGCTTTTACAGTTAGTGCCAAGGTCAGTATCATGCTGTTCTGAATTCATCACAAAATTTAAATTAATAGAGTCAGAACCAATATCATTACAATGTCATATGTTATAATATCATGAGAAATTAATTTAACTTCAATAAATTGAACATTGTTGCTGCAAGAAGAGTGGCCGTTGAACGCACAGGGAATCTAAATCACTAGAAGAATGTGATTTGAAAAGACAGAAAATAGCATGAGACTCCTAAGATGGGGATACTGGTTCATAAAATAAAGCTTAGATTCTAAATTCAACATTATATATCCAGTATAAGTAAAACCAGTACAAAAGTTCTTTCTTTCCTCCCTCCCTCCCTTCCCCATCCCTCTTCATTTCCTTCCTTCTTTCTTTCTTCCATTCTTTTTCATTAAATGTAATGGAAATAGGTGTAAAATTCTAGTCTCCTCAAATTACTCATACCTTTAATATTAATTTTTAATATTTAGTAAGAAAACTTTGTAAGGTACAATGGAAGGTTTCAGATTTCTTGACCATGATTTACTAGTTAACAAGTATTTATGAAAAAAAAAAAGTATTAATGAATCAGTCCCATATTAAGAACCAAAATTTCTAGGCGTGACCTCCCATTTTAGGTGGAGACAGCCAGAGGTCCACACTTATCTACAAAGTTGGGAAAACCTGGAAGAAGTGTTAGCAGGCTTTTGTAATGTTTAAAGGTACACTGGCTACAGAAGAGTATGTGAGCATTTAGATAAACCCATTCTAAAAACTCAAGGCCAGTCTATGGTCATATCAAGGTCAATCTATGGTCATACCACCCTGAACATGCCTGAGCTTGCATAAAAGCTGAAGGTCAGTCGAATGTCCACTGTCATGCAGGGGTACATCGTGGAGTTGAAGAGTTGTCCTTATTCATTCACTCACATGATTTTTCGCTGTCACCACTGTTTTGGAATCAGTAAGATTTTATATAATGTACTATTCAACACTTTTAAAACATATCTAAAACTATTTTCTTCAATTATGAAGAATAGATCATGTCTTTTCAGATTACAATAGCATTAGGTTACTTCATAATGTCTATCCAGAATGGCAAAATGTCTAGCATATCCTGTGATTTTCATATATTTAGAGGCACTTTATATGTTTTCATTCACTTTTTTCTCAATATAACACATATAATGTAATGGCCCCCACCACACAGAACTCCAACTTTACCAACAAATAACTGGCAGTATTATAACATTTCCTATATTAATAAGGAAGAGTAACACAATATATTAAGAAGGCAGACTTCCTAGGCTCAGATCCTGGTTCTACCACTTACTGGCCATGTGATCTTGGGCAAGTCACTGAACCATTCTTTGCTTTAGCTCCTCAGCCATAAAACAGGGGTGATGCTAAGACTATCACCTCAAAGCATAATTATGAGGATTAATGAAGCAATAACAAGAAACTACGGCAAAGCACCTGGCGGTATTGCTTGGCACAGAGAAATTACTTAGGTTTTAGCTACAGTTTTCATTACAATAAAAAATCACAGTGATTGATGGTAACATGTCATCACTAACTTTTGAGCTTTTATTAAGTGCCAAGCATTGATAGATGGTACACTTACACCATGTTTAACCCTTAAAATAGTATTAAGTACATTCTATTATATAGAGGTTCAATCTTAAAGTATGCTAATTTATAAACACTACAATAGCAGATAATTTCTCCTATGAAATACAAAGTATGACTGAAATGTTTAAGTGGCCACTTCATACCTTTAATAAGGAATACGGCTTTCAGGGTGGTGATCAGAGAACAGTAATGACAACATGAAAAGTACTTGCTAGTTAATCAGTTTTGCTCACTCATTATTCCCATGTTAAATGTAATCAAATTGTCAGTAACAGGAACATCACAGTTTACTAATTTCATGGACCTTCAGAATTACTGGCAATAGTATCAAAAGTGTTAAAGCCCTGAAAATTAAGAACGTATTTAATGTAAATATTTATATTAAGGTTATATCTTCATTAAATTAAAAGTGTTCAACTTTTTTGTCTGAAAACTCTGATGTTGGTTTATTTTTTGTTATAAATATGTACTTATCATGAAAGTCTTCAGTACTTCTATGTGAAATAACATTTATTACCTTGACCAGGACATGAAGACCTCAAACACACATAACAGTGTTTCTGTTATTGAACACACAACTGCTAGTGATGAAGGCTTTTTAATGAGTTTGAAAACGATTATCAAATTTCATAAATTAAAATTTAGTAATGGTCTGTAACTACTTTAGTTATGGAAAGCATTTCATATAGGAAGTTAATCTAAATCCACATAAGTATCACAATCACAGCAGAGGCATTTAACTGTTTTGAAAATTACAGATTTAAAATCAACATTACCGTTTTCACTATGCTAAGGAAATGTTATTAATATTTTATCAATGGAGACAGATAAACATTATGTAAACTTTAGAACGAAAATAGAATATACTTTGTACTTTCATAAATTATCAAGGTCTCTAACAGGTCTTTTAAAGTTCAACAAATAAAGCTTTATTTTCTCATCTTATACATATACTACCTTGATAGAAACACACTCAGTATGGTGTATTCTCTAAGAGTCTGACATCTCATACGAAAGCCTGAATAAGAGATTTGGGTATCTTTCAAATTTAAAGGTTGAGTTTTTTAATAGGTTTATTATCCCCTGCTTCACCCTAGTCGTCCTCCCAATCCTTCCCAATCCCTGCTTCTCCCCACCCCTGGACACCTACGTCCCAGCTTTAGGACTCATTATCCAAGGAAGCCATGCTCATTTCGGAGATCAAGGACAGCACTGGATCACTGGAACACTCCACAAGCAGAAAGCGTCCCTGAAAGCAGCTGGAGGAAGATGCTGCTGGAGGCCTCAGTCAGCTCTCTTCTCCTCTACTGAGAAATACTCTTTCTCCTACTGAAAAAGAGCAAAGGATGCTCCTCACCTTTCACCCACAAATGACTTTCTCAGATGCAAGCAGGAGACGGAAAACCTATGACGTCCAGTCACTGCCGTCTGTCACATTTCTGTGTGATCACCTGGAAAGTGTGGCCAGGTTTCTCCAAGGACAGACTTCTTCAAATGGAAATATCCATAATTACATGCTCCATTTGGAGAAGATGCAAAGCAAATGCAACATAGTAATTTCAAAAGATGGGAAAGGAGGCACAATGGTTAATGTTTCATCTCGGATCTTTTTTCATATAATCTGCAGGATGAATAATTCATGTTAACACAGAGAGAGATCAGTTTGTGAAGCCGAGTTGTTTGAATGGACATCTATCCATTTCCAGCACAAACATCTAAGTACAAGCTGAACATTAGTTATTTACAACATGATGAAAGAGTCAGAGAAAAAAGTCCATTTCTTTATGTTGAGTGGAGGATGTTTAGCCAGCACGTTCTTTGTCTCATCCAGTGTTCAGTAGCTTCTGCTTGTCTGGTTCCTTGAAGATGCTCCTCATTCTTCTCCAACTGGGGGAGGCGGCTCACATAGCTTGTACAGCCTAGAAAAGGCATAGGAAAGTGTGACAGTGACCCAGCACATTGACATCACTTGAGATGTTTTCATTGGTATGACAAATACATTGACAAGAACTTCTTGGTTTGGGAGTCAGTCAAGATCCTATCACGTATTTCACTAAAAATTGTATGCGCGTTAGCAAACTCCAAAATTTTGGTTCTGTTATCACAAAACACCCACGTCTCTTTGCACATCTACATGCCCACTGACTAGGCAATGCTGCCATTTTTACACCAGCTGCTTCTGCTCCAGCGTGTCAATCTGGGTTGCTCACCTTGCTGGTAGCAAAAGTGATGCTCTGAAATCTAGAAGGCATTTAGCATCTTATCTATTATGATTATCTTGCAGCAACATAGCATCTCTGTCTTAAGTCATTCCTGACTTTCCAAGTTCTAGAACTCTGCCTCACTTGTACCATCCTGCTGGTGCCGGCAGTTGCTCAAGGCTAGCCTGATGAGACACAGTCCTGAGGCCTGACTCTCAAGGCACAAGGAGCTGGTGTTTCCTACGGAACACCTGCCCAGCTCTGTCCACACTGTCATTCCCTTGTCAACAGAATCAGGTGGAGATTCAAGGGGGCCAAGGAATCCGTCTGAACTGGTGGAGATGCCCCAAGATGCTCTCTTTGCCTCCCAGGTCTAGTTTTCTGAAACCAGACAGCATGCAGACAAAGCTCGGGGCACGGAACCTGGAAGATGATACAAGGTCTACTGCTTCATGTTCTTCTGCATGGTTGACTGTTAACTCCAGAACCAAATGAAGGTGGATATAACTGCTTCAGTAGTGATGTGTGAAGCACGCCCATTAATAAGGCCAAAGCTGAGAGAACAGGTGGGCCTCCCCGGGGGTGCAAATAGTAAAGAACCTGCCTGCAATGAAGACCCAGGTTCAATCCCTGGGTTGGGAAGATCCCCTGGAGAAGGACATGGCAAGCCACTTCAGTATTCTTGCCAGGAGAATTCCATGGACAGAGGAGCCTGGTGGGCTACAGTCCATTGGATCCCAAAGAGTTGGACATGACTGAGTGACTAACCTTTACACTTTGAGTCAACACCAGCGGATGTAATGAAGCTGGTTGTAAGCATGGAGTCCTCGATAAGAATGTGGCCATGCTGGTCCTACTTCAGAGCTTAGTCTGTTGCTCTAGAAATATAAGGTGCAGATTTCAACTTTGCTCCATTTTACGTTCTCTCTCTTTTTTTTTTTTTTTTTTTCCAGCTACATCACACAGCACGTGAGATCCTAGTTCCCTGACCAGGGCTCAAACCAACACCCCTTACTGGAAGCATGGAGTCTTAACCACTGAACTGCCAGAGAAGTCCAACTTTGCTCTGTGTTAAAAGCACTCCAAACCCAGGGGGTTCTGTGCTGAGTCACTCTCTTTTACAGATGAAATTGAACACAGTTTAAATGATCTGCTGACAAATTCAGCAAATTATAAACTTCCTCCCCCTTCAACATTTAATCCCACAGTCATTCAAAATCAAAGGGTGAGGGAGAACAAAAAAGATTTAATATCAAGTTAGAAATCTAGTTAAACAAAATAACTTTCCCATTCTGGAAACCCAGACAAGAAGTAATTGCCTTTGGAGTCTGCAAGGTGTTTAATACTGTACGTGTCATCTCCATGGAAGAAAATGAATGCTGAAATAAGGACATCTCACACTAGAAAAGCTTATTTCATCCTTCCTGGAGCTGATAGACTTCAAAGCTGCTTGTGCAGCTGAAGGATATGGTGTTGCTTCAAACTGCATTCCCAGAGCTGGAATAATAAAATGAAGGGAGCATTCTTCTCTTTCATTTCCTTTCCTGACAGTGCTGCCTAATGAGTGAAAAGGCCTCATGTAGAACAGGAACAGTCGGCTGGGTGGCAAATGTCCGCCCCCATGAGGTCTGGGCTGAGAAGTCACCTGCCATTACCTTGGACTGCACGTTTCCACATAATGCGGCTAATGCCACTGTGTAGAGCAGTCTTTGAAAAGACTGCCTCACAATTTGGAGAAAAGGCTACTCCCTGCATTCACCTAATGAAGTAATAGCTCTGGGTACCGCAGCAGAGCTGGGCACATTCCACTTGGCGGAGGCTTCTTGGAAGGGACTCAGGGTTATTTGAGTCCAGACACATTTGTAATGGAACTTGCAGGCTCTGGGAATTGAGAACAAGCAAATCAGGCGTGGTAGTAAAATGTAATAGGTAAGAACTGGACTTTCACTCTGTGCTGATCTGTTTGCTTTTTGGCATCTAAAGAGTGAGGGAATGGAGGCTTTTGTTTGCCTGACATTAGGGCTTTTGCCACATCCTCATGCCACTTGTGTACACCACGGGCCCTACAAGATAAAGATTGGTTTCTGGCTCCACTTTCTTCTTTTCTTGTTGGGCTCAGGCAGTCATCCTGGAGCTGGTATTTCCAGCTCAAATCCAAGGCTGCAGAGAGTAGGATTCTCAAACTTCAGTCTATACAGATCACAGCCTTGATTTTTCAACAAGGCACAAAGAAGAGCTGTGCTAAAGGAGACCACAAAACAGATGAAATTATCAACAATACTCTGTCCCGAAGAACCCGCCTGCCAATCAGGAGATGCAAGAGACACAAGTTTGATCCCTGGGTCGGGAAGATCCCCTAGAGAAGGAAATGGCAACCCACTCCAGTATTCTTGCATGAAGAATCCCATGGATACAAGAGCCTGGTGGGCTACAGTCCATGGGGTCACAAAGAGTCAGGCATGACTCAGCACGCATGAGCACTATCTGGGCACTCTGTCCTGAGGCAGCTGCCTCCATTTTATAGACGGAAAAGCTGTCTAAGAAAGGTAAATAACCTAAGTAAGGTCACATGTTAGCAGCTTGAACCCAAAATCATTTTGTGTCTACAAATATGATACAAATACACACAAACTACAATTATGCAAATGGAGAAAAACAAATTTTCATTATACAACACTTGCCAAAGTGTGTAGTGTAACAGAAAAATAAGAGCAGTGTGCCATTAGCTGGAATGTAATCTCTGGTTCTTAGTGAAGATATATTTATTGCTCTGACCAGTCAAGGTGTGCTAGTTACAAGGAGGAGGAACCTCATTTGCACCGTCCATCACAGCATCTCCATGTCCCACTGGGCCTCAGTGTAATATCACCAACTAAGGCTCATCGTCTGTTCCTACACATGCTCTTTTTTTCCTGTATCTACTATCTCAGTGACTAGAACCTTTCACCATCGTCATCCAAACCAGAGATCTGGTGGTCATCCTAGAATCTTCCTCTTCACTAACCTCCTACAATGATTAGTAGTGTCCAAAGCATCTGCTGCTTTCAGTCTCCTTTGTCCTCAAATGACTCCTCCTAACGTTGCCAGACATAAACTCTAAAATCCAAATCTTCCAGAAAGAAAGATGGTTTATTCATGGCTCTTTGTTGGCTTCGTGTTACCATGAAAATTCTTCAGTATCTGGTACAAGTCTTTTCTTGATCCAGCCCCTGCCTATGTCTCCAGCCTCGCTCTGTATCATTCTTAAATCACATTGAATCATCAGTCACAGAAGTCTAGGTGTAGCTGCCAGAATGCGATGTGTTCTCTCAGCACTGGGGTCACTGCATCAGCTCAGGAAGATGTCTATTAATTACCATGCTGATGGGGTCAGGAATTCTTTGTGACCTCTCCCCTCCATCCTTGGGCTCAGTTATAGGCCTCTTCTATGTTCCCACGGCAATCTATGCTATTCCTATCATGGTTCTTTATTCAAAAATTGAAATATATATGCTTTATAACTGTGTGATTTCAGGGGTACAGCACCATGATTTAGTATATTTGTAGATTTATTCTATTACAGGTTATTACAGTATAAAGGGTATACAATAAATTCCTTGCTATACAATAAATTCTTGTTGCTTATCTATTAGATGTATAGTCTTTGTATCTATTATCTCACACCTTTAATGTGCCCCTTCCCCTTCCCTCTACACTTTGGTAGCCACTGTTTGTTTTCTATGTCTGTGAGTCTGTTTCTGTTTTAGATGCAGTGTTATTTGTATTATATTTTAGATTCCACATGTAAGTAACATTACATAGTATTTGATTTATTTCACTTGGCATAATATTCTCTAGGTCCATCTACACGGCTGTAAATGGCAGAATTTTATTCTTTTTTATGTACTAAATTGCTTCAGTCATGTCCGGCTGTTTGTGATCCCATGGACTGTAGCCGACCAGGCTCCTCTGTCCATGGGATTCACCAGGCAAGAGTACTAGATTGAGTTGACATTTTCTATCCAGGGATTGAACCCACGTCTCTTGGGTCTCTTGCACTGACAGGCAGATTCCTTACCACTAGCACCGCCTGGGAAGCCAATTCTTTTTAAAAGTTAAGTAGTATTTCATTGTGTGTATGTATACATACATTTACACATTTATATACATATATAATATAGGTACCACATCTTCTGAATTCAGTTAGTTGATTCCATGTCTTACTACTGTAAACAGAGCTTCTATGAACATTGGGGGTACATGCATCTTTTTGAGTTAGTTTTTTCCTTTTTTCCAGATACCTGCCTGGGGTGAAATTGCTGGATCATACAGTAGTTCAATTTGTGGTTATTTAAGGAACCTCCATACTATTTTTCATAGTGGCTGCACTGTCATGGTTCTTATCACACACACACTATATACTATTTTCATTTTATTCAGTTGTTGCTCTTTGACACCTCACTGACTGGCAGAGGGGATTATGTCTTTATCCCTAGCTTTTATCAAAGTGCCTGACATCTACAGTCGCACAGCAGAAATTCAATATATGTTTGCTGAGTGAATTTTAAAAAATGAAAGGCAGTGGATGGAGAAAGGAAAGCTGTAATAGAGATTGTTTGGGGATTTGAATCAAATACTATGTCAGTATCAGAGACAGCAAAATATCTCCCTGAAGGTGTTTCTAGAAATGTTACCCTTGCCTATGGAGGGCCTGGTCTTGGGAGACAAACGTGTTCTTCAAATCGCTGTCTTTAGGGCAGAAATCCTCGTTCCCAGATGGGGGGGATCTCAGGTGCTCTGCGGTCCTTAGCACCTTCCCTGTGCCCTCACAGAGCACTTCTCACTTTCTCCCTAGCCTTGTGGTGTTTGCTCTGACTTCCCTGGTGTCCCAAACAGGAAAGAATCCACCTGCAAAGCAGGAGATGCAGGAGACCAGGCATGCATGGCATGGCAATCCACTCCAGTATTCTTGCCTGGGAAATCCCATGGACAGAGGAGCCTGGCCTCTTTAACTGAAAGCTCTTTGAGGGCCGGAACCATTTTTATCTCATGCTTACATTCTCCACTGGGCATAGCAGAGTGCTTTCCATTTCTTAAGTCCTCAATCAGTATTTGTAGAATGAATGAAACCCTCAATAAATATTTGTAAAATGAATGAAAGCATAACTAAAATTGAAAAATTACTCTAGATTTCTCTCTCAGAGCAATTAACCCCTTGTAAAACATGTCCACTTGACAGCTAGCACTTTTTTTTTTTTTGCTTCAAGTTTTTTAAATGTAACCCAATAAACAAAACAGTGAGCTCATCAGTTTCTTTTCTCATGTTGAGGTTGCACACTGGTTTATTGATCAGGATGCTTAAGTTTCATCCCCTCTGTTCATTAATGTTTATAAGTCCCAGCTAAGAAGACCTCACTGTGCCATTATCTTGTTTTCTTCTTGGAATTTTAAAGCTTCACTGGGTTTATTATCCAAATATACTATGTCTGCTAAGGTCCAGGAGAGAGAATGCCTATGTAAAGTGATTCTTCAGCAAGAGAAAGACTTAGACTCTCATTTAATCAACTATGAACAACAACATAAACAAGACTTGAGGATTAAATAGAGTTAGGAGTCAGCACTGAAAATAAATGCAATTAGAACTTGAGGACTACATTCACTTTAAGGGGGAAATATTTTTCCCTTTTGAAAATACTTCCACTGCACACAGATTTTCAGAATGAAATATAACTTCACAAATGCTGCAGTCATCATTCGCATTCTGGTAAGTGCTTCGTAAATAGTAACAAAAAGCGTCTTGTTTGTGACAGCACTTGAAATGCTTGCATTTTGTTAAAATGCAAATATATACAATCAAATGTAAAATAAGTTATTTAACTCTGCCCTACTTCAAGGTAGATGGCTGTCTACCCTAATGTCACCAGGAAAATCAAAGGAACATTTCTTTGATGGTTGTTTCCATGTTTCATTTAAAAGTGGATTAATCTTTTGTCCATAAGTCCTTTCTCATGATGATATGTGTGCTGTGAACATTTGGTAGGATAATGAACAAAAAGCTCATTAATTGATTTATCCATTCACACATTCTCAAAGTCTGTTCACATATTCTATGTAGGCACTATGATGAGCAGCGAATAAAATCCGAAAAGAATCTTCCCTACTTCTAAAGAATTCATATCCAACTTGGGTAGAAAGATAGGTAACAATACACTGCAGCAAAATCAGGGTTATAACAGATCAATACCCAAGATGCTGTGGGAACACAGAGAGAAAGAAAACCACAACTTCAAGGAGAAAATGATACCTAACATGAGTTTTGTGGTTATGGAGCAGTTTTTCATAAAACACAATGAGAAAACCCATCACACCAGAGAGAATAGCACACGTGATTGTAGAAGTCTAAGTGGAAATGGCATTTTGGTGGCTTGGCACAGTTGCAACATCTATTTTAGTAGTACCTGGGTGGACTTTTGTTTTTGAATTCAGGATAGAACTTGCAAAACAGTATAATGTTGGTAATGCTACCTCTTAAGTTTGCTTCACCTAAAATTTCATTTAATCGGAGAATATTTACACCTAATCACATTGAGCCACGGAATGCTTACAAGGCTGATTTCCATGAGTACATTCACTAGTAGACTGGGTGTATCTTGCGGCGGCTGCACAAGCTATGAGGGACGTGGGAGCAGGACCTCTGGGAAGAGCAGACCTGGGGAATCACTCACCTTGGAGCAGACTGTGGAGTCCGGTCTCTGACTCCCAAATTCTTTGCTGTGTTCTGAACTCTTGCTCCCTGAAAGAAATAAGGACAATCACTTTTAATTCTGCATCGTATTAGTAATTATTTAACATACCATGGGCTTCCCTGGTGGCTTAGCTGGTAAAGAATCCACCTGCAATGTGGGAGACCTGGATTCGATTCCTGGGTTGGGTAGATTTCCTGGAGAAGAGAACGACTACCCACTCCAGTATTCTGGCCTGGAGAATTCCATCGACTGTATAGTCCATGGGGTTGCAAAGAGTCGGACATGACTGAGTGACTATCACTTTCACTTCACTTTCAACATACCCTTAACATTTGAGTGGAGAGTGTTATTGCAATGATATATTTAACATCAAGAGACACTCAAGAAGGAGAAAGACACCATAGTCTGAGTATTTTCAAAATTAATGCTTTTAAGAAGCAAAATAGGGCTTCCCTGGTGGCTCAGTGATAAAGAATCTGCCTGCTAGAGTAGGAGACAAGGGTTCGATCCCTGATCTGGGAAGATCCCACATGCAGTGGAGCAACTAAGCTTGTGCGTCACAACTATTGAGCTTGTGCTCTAGAGCCCAAGAGCCACGACTACTGGGCCCACAGGCCGCAACTACTGAAACCCCAGCACCCTAGGGCTCATACTCTGCAACAAGAGAAGCCACTGCAATGAGAAGCCCGCACACTACAACTAGAGATCAGCTCCCGCTTGCCAAAACCTGGGAAAAGCCTGTGCAACAACAAAGACCCAGTATAGCCAAAAATAAATAAATACATAAAGTTTTAAAAAAGAGGAAAAATAACACTGATACACTGTTTAAAAGGATTGATATTTACTTCAAAAGCCATCTAAAGCATTTCAAAATAAGGTTGAATGACAGCTTCCTGTTCACTATCTCATCTATGTCATTATTCAATATTTAAGCAACTAATAGTTAAGACACTGAAAACAGGAAGTGAGAAAGCTAGAAATACTGCTCTGCGCTCCCCTCCCCCCGCCGCGTTTTCCTGGGACAGAAATCACAGTTCTATCACCTGCATGCAGCTTGTTCTGTGCTTAGCTGAATAGCTGGCTGTTTAAAGATTCATAGTATTTATCAAGAAAATCTTTCCTTAAATAATTTAAAGCAGTTTCTAGACAAGGCAGGTGCATGCGGATATCTAAAATGTATGAATTCTGCCTCAAAGATTATAGTACAAAGATAGTGTGCTTTAGCAATGAAAAAAGTCTTTACAAATCTGTTGAGTTCAAGAATATTCATTGTTCAGTTCCTAATAGGAATGAGTTACTACAAAGAAGCAAACACCAGAGTTTGGAACTGAGTATAAATGGAGGAGAGTGATTTTAAAAACCCTGAAACTTTCTCTGCTGCTCCCAGATTCTGACAGATGGGAAAGGAAGAAAGAATAGGAGAAAAGAAAAGAAAGAAATAAAAATAAAAGAATATATTCTCTCAAAATGGACCAAGCCAAAGAAAGAAAACAGGGAAAAGAGGATGTGTATGGCAAAAAAAAAAACACATAGGAAGAAATTTAGGAATTGCAACTATGCATTAAAAAAGATCTCTTCATTTTGAAGGAATTATAGACTTAGAAAAAAGTTTACAAGCAGAACAGAGAGGTAACAAACCTTACGCACGAGGTAAACTCCCTCTAATGTTAACTCTCATTTAGTCCTAGTGTGATGATCAAAACCAGGAAATGTTATTAGCTAAGCTGTACGTCTTATTCACCTTTCCCCATTTCCTCTCACTAATGCCCCTTTTTCATCCCAGAATCTAATCCAGAACCCCATTCTGTCATTACACCTCCGTGGTCTCCCCCAGTCTGGGGCAATTCCTCAGATTTCCTTGGTCTTTCCTGACCTTAATATTTGGAATGAGTACTGGTCATTGTTTTGCAGAATGTCCCTCAATCTGGGTATGTCAGATGATTAGACAGAAGGCATGTATTTTGGACAAGAAAATCACAGAAGTGATGTTACATATTCGTAGTCCATCACATCACTGATGCTGACTGTCATCATACATTACGTCACCATAGTATATCTACCAACAAAGCTAGTGGAGGTGATGGCATTCCAGTTGAGCTACTTCAAATACTAAAAGATGATGCTGTGAAACTGCTGCACTGAATATGTCAGCAAATTTGGAAAACTCAGCAGTGGCCACAGGACTGGAAAAGGTCAGTTTGCATTCCAATCCCAAAGAAAGGCAATGCCAAAGAATGCTCAAAATACTACACAATTGCACTCATCTCACACACTAGTAAAGTAATGCTCAAAATCCTTCAAGCCAGACTTCAGCAGTACGTGAACCGTGAACTTCCAGATGTTCAAGCTGGTTTTAGAAAAGGCAGAGGAACCAAAGATCAAATTGCCAACATCCGCTGGATCATCGAAAAAGCAAGAGAGTTCCAGAAAAACATCTATTTCTGCTTTATTGACTATGCCAAAGCCTTTGACTGTGTGGATCACAATAAACTGTGGAAAATTCTGAAAGAGATGGGAATACCAGACCACCTAGCCTGCCTCTGAGAAACCTGTATGCAGGTCAGGAAGCAACAGTTGGAACTGGACATGAAACAAAAGACTGGTTACAAATAGGAAAAGGAGTACGTCAAGGCTGTATATTGTCACCCTGCTTATTTAACTTATATACAGAGTACATCATGAGAAACACGATGGCTGGAGGAATCACAAGCTGGAATCAAGATTGTCAGGAGAAATATCAATAACCTCAGATATGCAGATGACACCACCCTTATGGCAGAAAGTGAAGAAGAAATAAAGAACCTCTTGATAAAAGTGAAAGAGGAGAGTGAAAAAGTTGGCTTAAAGCTCAACATTCAGAAAACAAAGATCACGGCAACCAGTCCCATCACTTCATGGCAAATAGATGGGGAAACATTGGAACAGTGGCTGACTTTATTTTTTGGGGCTCCAAAATCACTGCAGATGGTGACTGCAGCTATGAAATTAAAAGACACTTACACACTACCCTTATGGCAGAAAGTGAAGAGGAACTAAAAAGTCTCTTGATGAAAGTGAAAGAGGAGAGTGAAAAATTTGGCTTAAAGCTTAACATTCAGAAAACTAAGATCATGGCATCTGGTCCCATCACCTCATGGGAAATAGATACGGAGACAGTGGAAACAGTGTCAGACTTTATGATTGCAGCCATAAATTAAAAGACGCATACTCCTTGGAAGGAAAGTTATGACCAACCTAGATAGCATATTAAAAAGCAGAGATATTACTTTGCCAACAAAGGTTCGTCTGGTCAAGGCTATGGTTTTTCCAGTGGTCAT
The DNA here is from genome assembly GCF_963930625.1 of Muntiacus reevesi. Classification (NCBI taxonomy): domain Eukaryota; kingdom Metazoa; phylum Chordata; class Mammalia; order Artiodactyla; family Cervidae; genus Muntiacus; species Muntiacus reevesi. Next base: position 46,700,699 of record NC_089260.1, read on the forward strand.
GTATGGATGTGAGAGTTGGACTGTGAAGAAAACTGAGCACCGAAAAACTGATGCTTTGAACTGTGGTGTTGGAGAAGACTTGAGAGTCCCTTGGACTGCAAGGAGATCCAACCAGTCCATCCTAAAGGAGATCAGTCCTGGGTGTTCATTGGAAGGACTGATGCTGAAGCTGAAACTTTGGCCACCTCATGCGAAGAGTTGACTCATTTGAAAAGACCGTGATGGTGGGAGGGATTGGGGGCAGGAGGAGAAGGGGACGACAGAGGATGAGATGGCTGGATGGCATCACTGACTCGATGGGCATGGGTTTGGGTAGACTCCGGGAGTTGGTGATGGACAGGGAGGCCTGGTGTGCTGCAATTCATGGGGTCGCAAAGAGTTGGACACGACTGAGCTACTGAACTGAACTGAACTCCTTGGGAAGGAAAGTTATGACCAACCTAGACAGCATATTCAAAAGCAGAGACATTACTTTGCCAACAAAGGTCCATCTAGTCAAGGTTATGGTTTTTCCAGTAGTCATGTATGGATGTGAGAGTTGGAATACAAAGAAAGCTGAGTGCTAAAATATTGATGTTTTTGAACTGTGGTGTTGGAGAAGACTTGAGAGTCCCTTAGACTGCAAAGAAATCCAACCAGTCCATCGTAAAGGAGTTCAGTCCTGGGTGTTCACTGGAAGGACTGATGTTGAAGCTGAAACTCCAATATGTTGGCCACCTGATGCGAAGAGATAACTCATTTGAAAAGACCCTGATGTTGGGAAAGATTGAAGGCAGGAGGAGAAGGGGACAACAGAGGATGAGATGGTTAGATGGCATCACCGACTCAATGGACATGAGTTTGAGTAAACTCCGGGAGTTAGTGATGGACAGGGAGGCCTGGTGTGCTGCAGTTCATGGGGTCGCAAAGAGTCAGACAAAACTGAGCAACTGCACTGAAGTTCTATCTTTTATTTTTCTTCTAACTCAACCAGTTAATGAAAATAATTCTATTAAACATATATACATAAAATTTATATGTGAAAACTGTACAATTTTCCCTCCATATCTTTGGGTTTTGCACCTGTAGGTTTAATCTGCTGTGTCACTGATCCACAGTTGGTTAAATCCATGGATGCAGAACCCATGGGTGTGGAAACCCCTGAAAACAGAAGGCCTTCTGTATTCATTGTGCTCTTGCCATTTTATGTAAGGGATTTGCACATCAGTGGATTTGTCATCTGTGGGGGCTTCTGGAACCAAACTGCAGGGGGACGTCTGCACTGCAGTTAGAAATATGGACAAAAAAATCATGCTGAAAAGTTTCCTGTTCCTCGAAAGGAATCTAAAGATCTTAGAAAATATTATTCAATGGAATATTACTCAGCCATTAAAAAGAATACATTTGAATCAGTTCTAATGAGATGAATGAAACTGGAGTCCATTATACAGAGTGAAGTAAGCCAGAAAGATAAACACCAATACAGTATACTAACGCATATATATGGAATTTAGAAAGATGGTAACAATAACCCTATATGCAAGACAGAAAAAGAGACACAGATGTAGAGAACAGACTTTTGGACTCTGTGGGAGAAGGTGAGGGTGGGATGATCCGAGAGAATAGCATTGAAACATGTATAATATCAAGTGTGAAACAGATCACCAGTCCAGGTTGGATGCATGAGACAAGTGCTCAGGGCTGGTACACTGGGATGACCCAGAGGGATGGGGTGGGGAGGGAGGTGGGAGGGGGGTTCAGGATGGGGAACGCATGTAAATCCATGGCTGATTAATGTCAATGTATGACAAAAACCACTACAATATTGTAAAGTAATTAGCCTCCAACTAATAAAAATAAAGGAAAAAAATAAAAAGAAAAAAAGAAAATATTATTCATTAATCAGGTGAACTTTCTAACCATTCAGTTTCTTGGAAAGCTGAATCTAAATGGTTGAAAGATAAGGTAATCAGAAATGTTAGAGAGCTGATTCACACCTGTGTTCTAACTAATCAGATTCCACGCTGGTAAGAGTTGGTTTGTGGATTGGATCCCAGACATTAACCCCACTGCCTGGAACTGCAGACACTAGGAAGAGGATCGGCCACAGAAGGCATCTCGCAAAAGTCTCCTCTGGGACCTGGGCACCCCAATTTCTATAAAGAGAGGGCCCAAGGCTCCATGATCTTTCACAAAGAAGGTACAAATCAGGTTTTTGTCTCAGAACCAGATGTAGCAGAGAAACAAGTTAAGAAAAGAAGGAAGCTACCCATCCTCAATGGATTTATTAACAAACCATAGGAGGAAGGAGTGATAAATATTGAAAAATAGCACGCTTGAGAAATAAACTTACAAAGTTCACAATTTTTCAGTCTTTTATATTTTATATATAGTAATCCATATTAATAACATACATGTGCGTGTTCAGTCGCTAAGTTGTGTCCGACTCTTTGTGACCCCCTGGACTGCAGCATGCCACTCTTTCCTGTCCTTCACTATCTCCTGGAGTTTGCTCAAATTCATGTCCATTGAGCCAGTAATGCTATCTAACCATCTTATCCTCTGCCACATAAATACATTTAAAAGAGGTTTAAGCGGGTTAAACAACTCATCAAGACCCAGGTAATACTGCTTTTACTTTTCCCATCTGTATTTTATCTATCTTAGTTTCCAGTTGTAAGCGGCTAATGGTTTTGATTATTCAAATCCATATAGTAAGAATGTACATGTAGCCAACTCGTAATGACCTCCTGATTGGACTATTCTAAAAAAGGTCAATTATCAGTCTCCCAGTCTTGTCATAAACCATAATTTTGAGAGGGCTCCTCCAAGAATTATTGCAAAGCTACTGTAACAGCAACACAGTGAAACAGCAAAGTTAATCTCTTTCTGTATGTTTTAGTGCCCAAATCCCAGCCCCGATGTGAATAATCACAAGTTTACTTTGGATCTACTTTTTAAAACCAAATTTGAATATCTATCTGAAAAATCCTTCCAAAACCTGCAGGCTGTTCCATCTGTACTTGCCCTTTTCCAGCTGACCCACACTGAGTCATGTGCTTCTCAGAGATCTGACCTTTACTTAGCAAACCCCTTGGACCTTGTGAGATCTTAGTTTTCAATCTTCAGCACTGGGGTTCCCAATCCAAACCACCAGTGTATTGATATATAGTGTGTACTCTCTGTCCCTCATCTCTAAAGATCCCAGACAGGCACCAGCCTCACTTAGGACAGTCTCCACGGATTTTTCTTTTGGTTCAGTTGACATTCTGTGGTGTAATCTTGGGAGCAAACCCATAGGGATTTATATGTTTACCTAAGAGGTATACACTAAGTCTTTAGTAAATAAAGACTTATGTAATTTTTGCATAATTACAAAAGCATAGCTTAAAAATTAAGTCATTCACTACTAATGGATAATTCAAACCAAATCAGCAAGTAGAGAAATTTGTTAAATAAATTTTCTGAAGTAGCCCTAAGAAAAGGTAATGGAATAAAATATAAAATTGATGTCTTTTGACTTCTTTTGTTGCCTACAGATTTGTGACTTTATTCTACTAGATTAAGCACATTTTCCTAATAATTGGTACACTGGAGATTAGTGCATTTTTGTTAGCTTTTTAAAGAATCTTAAGGATTCGAAACTAAACGAGCATACTTAAAATACTATTGAGCCATTGTATAGAAAGTTCAAGTAATTCCCTGGTGGTCCAGTGGTGAGGACTTGGCACTTTAACAGCAGGGACCTGGGATTGTTCCCTGTTTGCGGAACAAAGATGGAGCAAGCCACTTGGCCGAGCCAAAAACAATAAAGGAAGAAAGCTCATTCACTTTCTAAGAGCGTATTCTTTTTCACATGTGGGTACATCATTGACGTAAAGACAGTCCAAAGGCTGCTCTTCATCCTCTGAAGGAAAACCTGAGGTATGTTCTTTATCTTCAGAATAAAGCACACACTTCTTAGCATGGTGTAGAAGACCCTTCAAGATCTCCCGAAGCAAGCAGAGCTCTCAACTCTGATTCCTCCTCACCCCTCCCCATTCCTCAGACTATTACACAGCCTCACTAAATGACCTGTCATTCCCAGAAAATGCCTCAGTTCTCTTATCTGGTACTTTCAGTTCAGTTCAGTTGGTCAGTTGTGTCTGACTCTTTGCGACCCCATGAACCGCAGCACACCAGGCCTCCCTGTCCATCACCAACTCCCGGAGTCCACCCAAACCCACGTCCACTGAGTCGGTGATGCCATCCAACCATCTCATCCTCTGTTGTTCCCTTCTCCTCTAGCCCTCAATCCTTCCCAGCATCAGGGTCTTTTCAAATGAGTCATCTCTTTGCATCAGGTGGCCAAAATATTGGAGTTTTAGCTTCAACATCAGTCCTTCCAATGAACACCCAGGACTGATTTCCCTTAGGATGGACTAGTTGGATCTCCTTGCAGTCCAAGGGACTCTCAAGTCTTCTCCAACACCACAGTTCAAAGGCATCAATACTTCAGCACTCAGCTTTCTTTATAGTCCAACTCTCACATCCATACATGACCACTGGAAAACACAGCCTCAAATCCACTCTTCTCTATTAGCTGGCCACTTCCCTTGCCTCCAAACTGTTACCTCTCCGACATCCCTTTTCTCAGGTTGTCTGAGTTTCCTGGAGAACCCTCATAGAGATGTCTGGGCTTCTTCTCTGGGAATCAGTATTTCTTGCTCACACTTCCTGAGCCTGGAAAAGGGCCTGTCACTTCCAGGCACCTGCCAGATTATGACAAATGAACCAAGGAATCTTCAACTTCAGGTCCTGAGAAATAACTTCCTGAAACGTGTAAGGCTCACCTGCTTTCGCATCACATCTGTAGCCTGCATGATGTAGCGAGGAGGCAGTCCGTGGCTTCTGGCCAGAATGATGGCCTGCTCCAGGGTCACACTCAGGGTGCACCTGTGGACAAAATCAAGGGCAAGTCAGACCTCACCAGTAATTGTTAATGCTCTTCAAGACAGCTGGGATTGCCAATGAAAGGTAGAACAATATGCTTCCTGGGAGAAGTACTCATTTTTCCCTGGGTATCTGTCTCCCATGTACTCATGAGGTATGCATGCTAATAAACTTCTGTTTGTTTTTCTCTTGTTAATCTGTCTTTATTATAGGAGCCTCAGCTAAGAAGTCAGAGGAGTAGAGGGAAAGTTATTTTTCCTCCTCTTTTCCATGAATTTCAAAATCAAATTCAAAGCAGCCAAATTCAAAGCAACTAGACAATGAACCATTTATTTTTCTATGTAGAACACCTGTTTAAAAATAGCTTTTAGAGGTACACTGCTGGGGTCCTAAATTAAGTATTTGCATTTAAAACAAACCCATAATGAATTCTCTTTAGGAGGGAGCTTATACATAGAAAATTTAAGTAAGTAGAATTAATAAGCTTTCTTATCAGATATTATTCTTTACTGATGTTTCATGTACTTTAAAGGAAATGACTCGCTAATACTCTTCACTCATGTCCACATTTTCATGATTAATAGACTTATGCTGATTTATATATAATATTTTAGAAAAAAGTGAAATTAATATTCACTGAGGTCATAATTTTTTTAAAGATGTGTTTCTGGAACGCAATCTAACAAGACTGTAAACTTTTGAAAAGGAACTCCTAATGAGTTATTCAGCAATGTGGCGCCCAGAACAGACTGAGAAAATTCACAATTTAGTCTTGAATTCAGTGATTGGTGAGCCTTGGTCGTCTTCCTTTCCTTTAAGGCCTTTCTTTCACTTCTTCCACATTTTTCTTTATACGAGCTCTAAGGGAGTTAAGAACCCTCTATGCTTGTTCATATTTTCAAGTCTCTGAATTGTTTTTTAGGGGTACCTTCTGCACACATTTCATAAAAATGCTACTTTTAGATGTTTGTCCTAACATCTATATTAGTGGATTTTGTTTCATTTTTACATTGATATTTATTGTTTTTCTCCCCACTTTTACATTTACCTCCCTGTGGTTTGGTACTTTACATGTGCATTTTTCTAGATCTGTTTAGAATTTCCCACAAATTAAAGTTCTACAGTGTAATTGCTTATATGTGACGAATATCTAGGTCATTTATCCATGTTTGTGAGGCTATACCACAGGAGCCCCATACACCTGGTAGGTTCAGATACCGATGAATTACGAAAAAGGAGAAAGGGACTTGAAACATTACTGCTGAAATTTTAGAAAGAATCTGACAAAACACAGTCATATTATTAGACATAGTTGTACTCTAGGGAGAAATATGATCAGTTCTATTGGCTGTTAAATGACGTGAAAAGCAGTTTTCTTATTAACATTACAAAGAACTCTTTAGCACTAAGAACACATATTCAGATGGGCTGAAGTTTTATAATTAGCCTCTATATTACAGTATGAGTTTCTTTGATGGTGCAGATAGTGAAGAATCTGCCGGCAATGCAGGAGACTCATGTTTGATCCTTGGGTTGGGAAGATGCCCTGGAGAAGGGGAGAAGGGATTGGCTACACAGTCCAGTATATGGTGTTTATAAATATTCAGTGTACAAGTTTGATAATAATATATAATTGTTGTTTTACATGTACCTCCATACACATGCCAATGAAACCCAAGAGCTATAATCGAGAGTTCATGTTTAAAAAGAATCAATTTTTACAAAGCATTTAATTGTCAGCTTACTCAACACACAACATAACCTTTTTCTCCTTCTTAAGGTCTCCTGTACTCCAATTTTAAGTCCTTATTGATCCTAACATTTTAATCAATAATGTTCATTACACCAGCTGAATGAAGCTAAGAAAAAAATCTTTATCTTTTTCTAATCACACTGAAATATGTCTTTGCTTCTCGATAAAGGCTGACTTGCCCTCCTCAACCTATAACAAACACTCACTTATTGTGGAGGACTTTCAACAGGCAGCTTGTATTATCCACTTTCTTAATCTTTTTAAACTGATTTATTTCTCTCTACATCAAGCTGTCATAAACAACAGTACAGCAGCAAATTATCTGCCAGAGACTTTAAAAGGCTTTACTGTAATTTCCCGATCAATCAACATGGGCAGTAACACGCTCTTGGGCAGGGTCCCTCAAAGAGTCACATCTTTAAAACCAATCATGTGCATGCATGACTGTGTGCTAAGTCATTTCAAGCATGTCTGACTCTGTGTGATCCTATGGACTGTAGCTGGCCAAGCGCCTCTGTCCAGAGGATTCTCTAGGCAAGAGTACTGGAATGGGTTGCTATGCCTTTCTCCCAGAACCAATCACACACATCATCTAATAGAAAAATCTACCTTAAAAGTAATACATATGTTTTCTTTCACCAGCATGTCAAAACAGGATGCCTTTTCATACTAACCAGTGAGTACGTTCCAGTGAGTTTCCAAGATTAATTTGAAATTTTTAAAAAGTGAAAACTTTTAAAAGAGCCAGGTCAACATGGGAAATATTGCCTATTTCATTCACAGTTTATTTATCCAATGGAAGTCTAGTTTTTCCCTCACAGCATCACAGTTCCATTCTCATAATTAAGCATGTGTAAGAGCACCCAGCACTAAGCTCACAGCCCTGTGGTCAATATACCATTATTCGCCTCATAGCTTTTTACCTTCTCTCGACTATCTCAATCTGAATGTCAAGTGGAAAAATTCAGCATTTGCAAGAAGCATTTTGATTCTGGCATTCTCTGAAATATTTCCAATCTAGAGTGGCACTTAGTTTTTCAATGATGCATAAATGTATACTCAGAGATGGGCTTTACAAGAAAACATTGGATTTTATAGATACTTCTCTGATTACCAGAGAGTCTGTCCTGCTCACTGGGCAAGAGAAAGAAGGAAGTAGACGAGAGGCGGGGAATCCTGAGCAAAACTCATTCCATATGAGATTCCTTGTCTGAATCTCCAATTTCCTTTCTTGAATTATCTCTGTTCGCACATTAGGGAGTTAAATTAAAATATAAAAACGTGCTAAGTCACTTTAGCCATGTTTGACTCTTTGTGACCCTATGGACTGTAGCTCTGCAGGCTCCTCTGTCCGTGGGATTCTCCAGGCAGGAATGCTGGAGGGGTTGCCATGCCCTCCCCCTGGGGATCTTCCCGACCCAGAGATCAATGAATTCTTTACCATAGTGCCACCTGGGAAGCCCAAAATGTAAATAAATCTAAATAAATCTAAATTTTTACTCCATCCTGGAAAACATGGGTTCTGAACTGTTCAACTTCTTCTAGTTGCAATATCATTTTTAAAATGTAAACAAATCTTTCCCTGAGAATCACAAAATTAAAAAAATAAAGGCCACAGTGTAGGCCCTGTCCTTCATAAAAAGGCAAATACAACATATACACTGAGGAAAGCTGTTCCATAATTTTTGTAATAAGACATCCAAGTAATAGCTCTGCTTAGGGCATACTCCTGAGAATGTGCACTTGACAGGGCTGTGAAATTATGCAGAAATTGTGCATTCCCCATAGAAAGAAAAAGGAGAGGGTCAATACACCTGTGCATATAATGAATAAATCTTCTTGACATATTTCATATTAAAAATAGATCCACATCACTCAGAGATTTAGCATAGTTTTAATATGAAAAATGCAAGCTATGGCCAATGGGTTCAATTTGATTTGAAAGGCATTTTGATTTAGTGATCTATGGAAGAGTCATAAAGAGGTTCCTTTCTATTCATTCATTCATTCAACAAATATTTTTGAGTGTCTACTTTCTACCTACAAGTACCATTAAGTGCTGGCAGAAGCAGACTTACTATCAAGCTAAAAAAAGGTTGAATTTAATCTTTTACTATTAAAAACTCAAAAACTTTATTAATGCTATTTAAGACACTTAAACATATATTAACTTTATTATTCTTAGTTAAGACACTTAAGTATTTCAAAAATTTACTCATGATATTTAAAATATGGAGAAGCATGGGCAAAGATATAAAATATATGCTAATACATATTATACCAAAGTGGTGGAGCTATATGCATTTAAGAATAAATCTTGATTTACATGAAACTGAAAAAAAAAGGTTGAATTTCAGAATCCCTTATTTATAGGATCCCTAGCAAACTGTTTACTTAGTCATATGCTCTTGCAAATTTGCAAAAGTGAAATGTTTTGACTGCAAACGTTTATGACTACTGACTTTTTATGCCCCAACTCTCCTCTGTCATATTCTGGAATGATCAAATGGCCATAGTTCTTTCTGGAACTGAGCTAAAGGAAGCAGAGTTAGGGATGTGTTTAGCCTAGGTTTACTGGGATCTATGTACATGATTCAGGCTTCCCAGGTGGCACCAGTAGTAAAGAACCTGCCTGCAATGCAGGAGATATTAAGAGATGCAGGTTCAATTCCTGGGTGGAGAAGATTCCCTGAAGGAGGACATGGCAACCCACTCCAGTATTCTTGCCTGGAGAATCCCATGGATGGAGGAGCCTGGTGGACAACAGTCTATAGGGTAGCAAAGAGTCAGAGAGGACTGAAGCGACTTAGCACGCATACATGCGTGAATATGATTCACAGTCACTTACAGATAGGTTATTACAACATCCTGGTGTAGTAATGGTCTCCAGAGTATTTTTATTGCCCACTGTACAGATTAGGGCTTCCTTTGTGGCTCAGCTGGTATAGAATCCGCCTGCAGTGCAGGAGACCTGGATTCAATCCCTGGGTTGGGAAGATCCCCTGGAGAAGGGAATGGCTACCAACTTCAGTAATCTGGTCTAGAGAATTCCATGGACTGTATGGTCCATGGGGTCACAAAGAGTTGGACATGACTGAGCCACTTTCACTTTCACTGTACAGATTCACCCAAGATTGAAAAGAAGGTGCAGGGCCCAAGGTTGTAATGCAATGTGTTCATATCCTGGGGTACCCAGGACTGTGTATGGTGGAGAGGAAGCAGGTTAGAATGTTACAGAACCCAGAAGCTACTCTCTGGAATATTCTTCCATACATATGGTTCACACACTAAAGAACTTTCTCTAGATTTTCATATTTGATGACAACTTTTAAATTTAAAATAATGCTGATGTTGAAATGTGTGGTCAATTCTTCCGTAAGATTATGATGCTATTAATTATGACATTAATAATTACATGAAGTTCATGACAAACTTCCAGCAATATCTCCTTTATAAATTGGGGTTTGGTTGAGGTAGAGTTTACCTGACTATAATTTGAAACATGTTTCACATGAGTCTGTTATTTTTATTCAAATGCTTTTCCCAACTGATCCTAGAACACGAGATATCAAATTTGTATGTCAAACTATAGAGTTTAGGGTCAGGAAAAGCATGTGAAATGGTCTCCCGTTTGGTAGTCCTATTTCTTGATGCCAGGGCTCCACAATGATCAACATCAAAACCTCCCCCTCAACTGGCGAGACAAAGCTCTGTTTCCTAAATTGGTTTAAATGCAACATTTTACATTTCAACCATTTATTAACTCATATCTGTTTACACTCTAGTTGGTTCACTTTTGAGACTTCAGTTCTTATCTGAAGCAAGTTATGGGTTAATCTTTGTTTTTTAATATGTTAATCTTTTAAGATGACTCATGACATTTTTAATAAATTAGATAAAAGATTCTCCAAACTCAAGGACCTTCTATGTATTTGGTCATTTAGCAAGATCATAGATAAGAAACCAGTTTTACTCAAATTGCATTTTAAACCTCCAGAGCTCTAAAGCCATATTTAATGTTGACTCAATTTATACTGAACAAGGAAGCCCATCTCTGAAGGGTTGAAGTGCATCAAATTGAACACCTGGGGAGATGCGTCATCCCTTTTGGACCACAAGGGTGATGCAGTAACTCACGGTGAAACTGACATAGCAAACCAAAACAACGTGACATTTATGGCTTTGAGCTGTGGATTTATTTGCTGGCTTTCAGAATGTTCACAGTCAGGACCTCTAATGCTTTGTTTGGCAGCTAATCATTATATTGTTCTCTCTTGGGGTGGTTCAAAAGAGACCTCTGGGTCTCTTTGTCATTACTAGTGGAGGAGGATCTTTCAGATAGTTATAAACTGACACGTTAAATAAAAACTATGAAAAACTAGTGCAACGAAGATCTCTGAATTTGCAGCCACAAAAACTTGCCTTAAATTCACATTATGTAGATGTTGAAGTTAAAAAAAAAAACTTAAAATGTAATTAAAAAGAGAAAAATGCAATCTTTAGCAAGGTATATTTTGCTTTTGTTTCTCCATATTTTAAACATTGAAGCTGAGTATAAATATTGGTGCTAGTGCCAATGCAGGAGATGTAAGAGACTCAGGTTTGATCCAGGGGATGGGAAGATCCCCTGGAGGAGGAAATGGCACCCCACTCCAGGATTCTTGCAATGAGAATGCCATGGACAGAGGAGCCTGACAGGCTACAGTCCATGGGGTCACAGAGAGTCAGACACGACTGACCGTCTGAGGACTTCAATTGGACCCCTCAGAAATATTACATACTCAATTATGACTGAAAACTGTGTCCCAAAACAAACCCCACTGAAGTCACTGCATTCAGGAATACATGTTTCTTTCTTGAGCAGTGATATTTAACTCTTTTGTGCAATAATAACATAATTGAAGTACCTGGATAAATATGTTCACTTTTTTGTGTGTGCTAGTGCAGTATAGTTAGCAGAAAAATTTCCTAGAAAAATATGATAAATGGAAGACACACACCCACAATTAAAAGGCATGTGTTGGGGTTTCTGAGTTTGAGGAACCATATGCCAAACAATGATTTTGACTGAGGCTGGAAAAGGCAACATTAGACATGTCCTCTAACAAACTTTATAGAAAGCTAATTTTAATAAATTAGCTAAATATTTCAATACTTACTCAATATTTATTTCAAAATTTCATTTGGAATCATTTGCATTAATATAAAGGTTAATTTGATTTTGTGCTATATAAATGTATGTGTGTGTTTGCTTAGTCATGTCTGACTCTTTGCAGCCCCATGGACTGTAGCCCTCCAGGCTCCTCTGTCCATGGAATTTTCCAGGCAAGAATACTGGAGTGGGTTGCCATTTCCTCCTCCAGAGGAACTTCCTGACCCAGGGGTGGAGCCCATGCCTCCTCCATTGGTCAGCGGATTCTTTACCACTAGCACCAACTGAGAAGCCCTGGGAAGTTAGATAAATACAAAGTGAAATAAATATTTAACCACTCTGAAATCAGCAAGTTTAGCCTCAATGTAGAATTGCACCCAGTGATAAGAGTCTTGACTTTGTTTTTTAGTTCTGGACTTTCATGTGTATTGCCTCATTTCCACCATCTTTTCTGTGATGCTGCCTTTAGTCATGAGAGTAAGAGGGAAAAAATTCCCTTAGGTCAAATACATGGCTCAGAGTCTATGTATAAGAACAGCCTAAAGAATCTATTATTTGATTATATTCTTCATGTGAATTATATGTCTTTATATAGTTATAGCCATTCATATTTAGAATCACACAGATTTAGATCTTAAAACATAAAATAATTTCCTTTATTCTATTAAAGGCTTCTTTTCCCCTCCTTTAATTAAAAACCAGGTCCATTATCCTTGTTCAAGTGACTGTCACTAATAAGTTATTAGAAATCTAATCAGCTGTGACTCTCTAGGATCCTTTACTAAGCTGAAGTTACCCGGGCAGCATTCAAGTTTTGGAGAGGATAATAATGACTATGTCAGTCCCAAGAGAAAGTGAAATAGGTGAAATAAGCTGAAATAGTAGCTCCGACTGCTACTTGTCCACCACTCTTTCATACCCAGAAGTTTTTTATGACAGGTGGAAGATCCTGCGACCCCTTGGTTTTACACACTATGCAGCAGCTTCTGAACCCAGGAAGCCTAAGGCAAACTAGTTTCAACAATCTTTGACTAAAGGCACATTTCTCCCTGGTGAAGAAAATGTAAGTGATTCTGCTCAATTTCCAAATATTTTTATACTTCTTGCTTGTGCTTTTCTCACGATCCCATCTTATTCAGCCATTAAAAACTAAAAACAGGGACTTCCCTGGTGCTCCAGTGGTTAAGAATCTGCCTTCCAATGCAGGACACGCGGGTTCAATCCCTGGTCAAGGAACTAAGATCCCACATGCCTTGGGGCAACTAAGCCCGCATGAAACTACTGAGCCTACATGCCAAAACTAGAGAGAAGCCTGTGAGCCACATGGAAAGATCCTGCAAGCCACAACTAAGACTCAACAGAGTCAATAACAGTAATAATAACAATAAATAAAAAAGCAGTTGGAGAATACAGATGAGTTAGAGATTCTTAATTAACATTCTCTTACTTAATTTCAATCTAAAATTCTTGAAATGTGCTACAAAGTTACTGCAATTTAAGGTGTGTGATGAGTTAGTTCTTAGACACACTGTTTAAAAGACACAGTATAGTAATGGGTATATTAAGTATGGTACAATCCAAGATTCTCATATTTATTGATTTCTAAATATTAATGTAAGTGACAGCATTTAAAGAAATAAGAAAGTTGTTAGAAGAAATAAGATGCAGAAATTATTTAATTCCTTAAAGGTGTATGTGGAATATTTGTAGTGTCTTCAAGTTTCCCATTTTTGTAAAGCCTTCCCAGAGTGGGTGTGGTCAAGATTAAAATTATTGTTTTCCTATAATCTTTCTCTAATTATTTAAGATGACCCATTGTTTCACCTCCAGATTGAGATGTTATAAGCTCACAAGCCATTGAAACCAAATTCATCAATTGTAAGAGATAAATGTATGTGTGCCAGACCCATGTACTAAGGTATCTACTCTAGTATCTTTCATGCTTATTAATTTCATATTTCTTTTTAAAAATATGCTTTGTTTATTGCATTTATTGACATATTGACCTGTTTTAAATTGACTTATTTATCTTTGGCTGCACTGGGTCTTCACTGCTGTGCATGTGCTTTCTCTAGTTCTGGCAAGTGGGCTTCTCACTGTGGCAGCTTCTCTTGTTGCAGAGCACGGACTCTAGGTGCACTAGCTTCAGCAGTTGTGGCTCACGGGCTTGGCTGCCCCGTCCGGCATGTGGGATCTTCCCGGACCAGGGCTCGAACCCTTGTCCTCTGAACTGGCAGGCAGATTCTTACCCACTGGACCACCAGAGAAGTCCACTTCGTATTTCTTACTATCTCTCAAATCTCTCCACTTGAGCTGCACTGCTAGTATCATCTCTTGCCTAGACTGATGCAATCTCTCACTCTGACTCCTTTTATCTTGTCTCTTCCCACTATTCTTTGGAGGTGATCTTTTAAAAATGCTGATGAAAAGGCAAACATTTCAGTGGCTTTCCATTTGGTAACCTGAAACACAAAGTCGTCACAATATGGTCTCTGGTTTTCCTTGCTTCTACTCCACACTTAACCATTCACAGTACCCTGAAGTCACCTCCTTCCGTGGTTCTCATATGCTGCTCCTCACTGATGCCCTGGTTTGGGTCACATATCATACCTCTGGTCATGCTCTATTATACTTGTCTGAAAGGTGTAGGGATGAAGAATATGGGCATTAGAGGTAAACTCCCAGGGTTGGAGCTTGAATTTGCTGATAATTCTGTGACTGGGCACATTACATAAGTTTCTAAAACTCTGTTTTCTCACCTGTAAATTGACTTCAAGGATAGCATGCACTTCAGAGTGTTGTTTTGAGAATTACATAAAATAATTCATGTCTCATACTTAGGACAATATATATATATATATATATATATATACATACACATATATATGTATATATATATATATAGCATGTAGTATATTCTCAACAAATGTTAGCAAATATCATTAATACTACTGTCACCTCCACCACAAACAGGCCAGAGTAGTGCCTGTATTGATTGAAACCTTCCTAGAACTAGTATACTTCCTGGGATTAAGTAAGCATTCAATAAACAATTATTGAAAAAAATTACATGAATTCCTAATGTGTTCCAACAGTACTATAGGTAACTCCTAAAAGATGCAATTAATTTCTTTATACTCTACATTGACCATCTATTTGTTCAAGAAATGTTCCCTTATTAAATTAACTTGGTACAGTAATAATTGAATTGTAGAGACAATAAATTTTAGTAAAAAACCAATCACAGATTCCCTTAGAATTTCTAAACATGATATAGCTTTTCTTTCATCAACAGTGATTTGCATTTCCCTTTCTCTGAATTGAACCACTGCTCCTATCATGGTTTCTGAGGAGCAACTCTGGATGGGTTTTGGTAATGTGAGAAAATCACATATTATACTATATTGTTGATTCATTAGCCTTACATCAATTCATTAATTATCACTATTCTCTCATCAAAATGGTCCATTTACAATTTACCAATATTTTCTAGGTTCAGAAGACTATGGTTGGAACCCTAGCAGAATCAGTTCTTTTACACTGTCAAAATGACATGTGATGTATACTTCATCTCTCCTGGAGTTTCAAAAGCATGTGTCTATTTCTTTGAGTCACTTCACTGAAAAAAAAAATTTTTTAAAAAACCAATCTTTTCACTCTCATTCTCCTATTGTCCATATGAAAACTGGTGCCACACAATACGGCTGACTGGCTTCCCAACGTGGTCCCCTTGTCAAGACCTCAGACTGTTAAGTGCCAGGAGAGCAAGGACCTCTAACATCCCTAGTTTGGGGCGGCACAGAGCATGCCCCATAGCAATGCTCCATAAACAGCTACTCTCTCCCTCAATGAAAGACTGTGCAAACAAATGCTAGCGCCTGATTCTTTCCAAGTCCTAAATACTTGTCTCTGTTTTAACAGATACTCAAGGGAATCCAGTTCTGCTGTTCTTGAAGGACTTTCTATAAGCTATCAACGGAGGATTCTAAAAATAAGCTGTAATAGGAACCACTGTTGTGTGTATTCCACTTTTAAAAGATCAGAGGAGTGAACTCATATTTTTCAGACACCTCTGTCATGCTATTGTGACTCATCACTGTGATTTTTCCAGCTTTATTGAGAATTGACATATAACACTGTGCTGGTTAAAGGTGTAAATGTTGATTTGATACACTGACATGATGTAAAATGATTACCACTGTAGAGTTAACTAACACCTCCATTGTATCACATTAATAACTTGGGTTTTTTTGTGGTGAGAATATTTAATACCTACTCCCTTAGCAACCACTGATTTTGTTTTAGATACAAGGTTTCCCCTACTTTAGTAGGTATGATCTAGTCTGCTTTCTAACTATGGTGCTGGAGAAAACTCTTGAGAGTCCCTTGGAGAGCAAAGATATCAAACCAGTCAACCCTAAAGGAAATCAACCCTGAATATTCATTGGAAAGACTGATGCTGAAGCTGAAACTCCAATACTTTGTCCACCTTATGTGAAGAGCTGACTCACTGAAAAAGATCCTAATGCTGGGAAAGACTGAAGGCAAAAGGGGAATGGGTCAGCAGAGGAGAGATGGTTAGATAGCATCACCAACTCAATGGACATGAATTTGAGTAAACTCCGGGAGATAGTGAAGGACAGGAAAGTCTGGTGTGCTGCGGCCCATGAGGTCGCAAAGAGTCAGACACGACTTAGCAACTGAATAATAACAACAAAATGATCTAGTCAATTGCATTTCATATTTCTATCTCTGCAATGAGAAGATGGACTTGCTATAAGAAACAGATTAAGGCAGAAACAATTGAGTGTACACTATTGCCAGGTCCTTCACTAGATGCTTTCACATATATTGCTCACTTAATTCTCATGCCATCTTTTTCAAAAAGAAATTATTATTTCCATTACACCACTAAGTCTCTAAGAGACCAGGTGATATAATCATGGTCACACAGCAAGTAACAGGATTCAAAACCAGTTTTCTGATTCAAAATCTAGGACTGGGTCCATTATACAAAAATCACATCACAAAGATCACTGCATTTAGAGACTCTCGACTCCCCAAATGCATAATTCAACAGTCCCAATCTTGGTCTCAGCATTTATATGCTCAGTGCATCGTTCAGGCAGAGACTAATGCAGCCAGCCCAAACCACTTCACCATGAATGTGAACCTCCTCTTACTGAAATGTGTTCATGATTAAGAAGGAACTAGATTCACAGATTGCTCAACAATTATATTGACTATAAATCAATCAAGTAGTAAAAATAAACTGAAAGAAGATCACATTCCTTCTTTACTACAGATTTGTATTTTTCTATATGAAATGTACTGTTCTGTGTAAGGCATGTTCTTTCCTGCAGGAATCTCATTTATTCTGGTTTCTAATTACTTTTAACTACTGAGCACAGGGCACCATTGTGAAAAGTCTATTGACAACCAGAAGGAAGCACCCGATTGCAGAAACTAATTGTTTAATGTTTCAGGGTGTTATTTTCCCTGCTTCTTTTTATTATACTTCACACTGAGGGAGAACTATATATCAGAGGGTTAAGGCAGTATGTTACACAGGAATCAATCCTGAAGTGACTGGTATGGTTCAGGAAACACACAGGGTCTGCAAAATTAATATGGAAAGCCCACTGCAGATCTATTGATCCTTCCCACCTTGGTCATCCTGAGCAATGTGTTTGTGACAAATGAAAAGCTTAAGAAAACTGCCACCAGTCAGCAGGGATTTAAAAAACCCAACACCTCTGTCCTTTTCCCCTTATAACAGAGGAGGCACTTTTCTTAATGAAACAAGTAAATATTTTAAAATGTGAAAAACAGGCAAACAGCTATTTGTTTTAAAAAATAAATAATACACTTACAGACACATGTGTGTGCATGTGCTCAGTAGTGTGTGACTCACAGGCGATCCCATGGACTGTAGCCTGCCAGACTTCCCTGTCCATGGGATACTCCAGGCAAGAATACTGGAGTGGGTTATCATGCCCTCCTCCAGGGAATCCTTCCCACCCAGGAATCCAACCTGCATCTCTTACGTCTACTGCATTGGCAGGCAGTTTCTTTACCACTGGCACCACCTGGGAAGCCCATTCAACATTATTATTTGACTCTTGTCAAATAGACAGTGCTGATGAAATCTTCTGTACCAACTCCTATGGTTCACAGTCTGAGAGCTGAAAGACAAGGGGTTAATAAATATTTGAAAAGAAAGCAGAAAGATGGCAGGCGGAGAGTGGCACCATAGAAAACCACTGAACAGAATGGAGAAGCAGCGGGAAACAGCTGGAAAGAGATCCTGGTAGCAGAAGCAGAGCCAAACTGAATACTCTGGCTCACTCCATATATCTTAAGGCAAAAAAGCAATCGTGTTTAAGGGGCACATTTTCAGCAATGCACAGAGAATTAGCCATGAAATTCCCATTAAAGATAATAGGACTTTTCTATTGCAACTTTCAGTACATTCTCAGAAAGTTCTCAGTGTCTATCCTTAAGCCTAGGCTTCAAAATCAACTGCTAGGCAAACACATTCCACAGCCCTCACTCCCTTCTCATCAAGCACATTCAGGCGTGTTCTTCTCTGACATGGTTTGTTGCTGTGGTGAGTGCAGAGGCAATTATGGACCTTTGGGAGACAGGTAATTGAGCACTTGGCCACGGGAGGAGGTGTCTGCTAGGCTGAAAATGTACATGAATATGAAACATCTGTGGGTAAGGTAGGACCTTCATGACCACAGCTACCAGGTTTGAACCTGCTTCTCAGCATTTAAAATGATCCAGCCTGGGACCCTTTCTCCAGTCGATTTCACTTCTGTTTTGGTTTTATTTTTGGAATTTAACTGAATAGGTGAGGAACTTAATCCTGGCTACCCAAAGGTCCTCAACACTCCCTCTCTAGTCCATCTGTTTTGGCTACTGGACTTTTGTCCTCAATTCTTGCAGGTTTTTTGATGACACCAACACTTCAGGGGTGTCTAGTATGTGATTTTCATCTGTCGCATCCTTTGGCAGGATAGTTGTTTTCTCTTTGACCTGTTTATGCAAGATACTAAGCAGAACTTTGTTTGAGTATTTTTCATTTCTTTCTCCTAGATCCTACAGTGCTTTATTCTGAGGCTCTTGGGTGTACAGGGGACTGGTGGTAGAGAATCAAGGAATATTAATACTTTTTACACACTCCCTGGTGATCTCTTCTCACCTTCCATAGTTGGCAGCTGAGTGTTCTGTTATTACACTTTTGTGCCTTTTCCTGGAATACCACTTCCCTGCTCCTAACGCCTGAAGCATGTTCCCAGAAAACTCTTAGTAGTGTTTTTCCATTACCCTTTGAGATTATATATATATATACTTGATTATTTATTGTTATTATACCCACTTGTACCCACATACAACTTCAGTCCTAGCTGAGTATGAATCTATCAAAGGACATCCCTATATAGATACGGCTTTCCAGGTAGCACAGTGGTAAAGAATCTGCCGGCCAATGTAGGAGACTCAAGAGACACGGGTTTAATCCCTGGGTTGGGAAGATCCCCTGAAGGAGGAAATGGCAACCCATTCCAGTATTCTTGCCTGGAAAATCCCATGGACAGAATGGAGCCCGGCAGGCTACAGTCCATGGGGTCACAGTCAGACATGACTGAGAGCACACACACATAGGTACACCATGGACATTTAAAACTCAACATGTTACAGATTAATGCAACATCTGTCTCCACAATCCCCTCAATGACAAATGCATATCCTCCCCACCCCCACACGGCAGCCTCCCTCCCCTCCGTCTTTCCACGCTGATGTTAACCGCAAATTGGCACTTGCCATCTACCTCTACAGGGATTAAATCATGTGCTAATGTGACCCTGCAGCAGCAGCAGCAATGCAGCTGCTGACTTTCAACATCCCCTTGAAAGGAGTTCAGGGTGGAGAGCAGAAATGAGATACTCTGTGCTTGGGAGGAAAAACTGGCAGGACAGGTCTTCAGAGAGTTAGATAATTTCAGAAGCTGATTTTACGAGCCCAATTCGTGTATCTCCTTATATCTAGAAAAGCACTGAAATCCTTCATGGTGATGACTGTTCTTCATGACTAGCAGAAACCTTCTGGAAAAATATGTGCTTGGTTGCATGTATTCCCCCTTCACCAAAACCTTATATATACCAGCCTCCCCCGCAGCTTCTGTAGAGCAGTTTCTCAGAGCTATCTGAGGTACTGTCTCCCAGGCTGCAGTCCTCATTTTGCCCCAGATAAAACTTAATTTGCAACTGCCATGTTGAGCATTTTTTTAAGTCTACACTGCAAGAGACAGCATCTCTCTCCCCTGTTCGCTACTCACCAGTTATCCAGTTCTGTGTACTGCCGCTCCATACTTTTCACATGTCTTTTCCCTTCTAACTCTGTGCCCAGGCCTTAGTTTTGGACCTCATCATGTGACTGAAGTCCTGTAAAGTCCTAGCTGTCTCCCTGCCTCCCTTCTTGTCCCACTGTAGACCATGGTATTGATCTTTATTTTAAAAATATTTTTCAAGTATCTAATCATGTTATTCTTTTGCTAAGTCCTTCACTGGCTTCGTAGAGCCTCTGGGAGGGAGTCCCCAACTTTTAACTCAGTAGGCAGGGCGTTCCATGCTCCAATTCCTGTCTTTCTTGCTCCTTTCATCTCCCAGGATGACTTCCTCCTCATTTCACTGTCCAGAAATAGCAAACTCTTTACTGTGACCTTCAGCCCCTTCCCATGCTATTTCACACCCTCAGTATTATATTTTCATACCATTCCTTTACAGGGAAATGTCCTCCTCCATTTCTGTCACCTGGCAAACACTATTTATGCTTTAAAACCTGCAACAGGTGTTACATTACATCCCTCCTGCTTAAAAGGATTGAAATCTCACTTCTCGGTATTCCTCCAGAGGATTAGATGAGCTAGTGCCCACTTGAAATTAACATCATAGAGGCAGAAATTGCTGCTTCCTCCCATCAGCCGCCTCCACATCACCTGCTCTTCTGCTCCGGGTCACACAGAAAAAGAGGCAATTCTGAAAGTGCTGGCCAATGAAACATTTATATTGGTGAGACAGCCATACTTCTTCCCTCCTCTGGAGGATAGAAAATTTGGCTTATGACAGTTATTAAAGCACTTATAAAAACCACTAGTCATGAAATCCTCAGGAAAACATCTTAGAGAATGACTGGAACTTTGCTTTTTATGTAATTTTGCAGGTTTAGGGAAAACAATAGCTTCAGTTTCTTTCAAATAAAATCTGCAGAATCATGTCCTGTTTAACACTGTAATTTAAAGTTGATTGTCACTTTCAAGTAGCTCAGTTTCATAAATGTAAATACTTAAATTTTACTAGTTAAATAGAAAAATTGGGTTTGGCAAAATCCGATGAACTATCACTTATAATTATGTATTTAGATTATTTTTCTCAAGATATGTTGAATGTACTTAGAATTTTCCAATTTTAATGATAGATGGTAATAAGGTATAAGCTTTGACTTTTTAAGTATTGACATTAAAGCTTGCCTGGCCAACAACACATGACTACTGGCAGTCTGAGCTAGAAACCATTACAATAAGAAGTGACTCATAATTACTGTTTTATTCTTCTTTCACAGTAATCTAATGAAAGCGATGAACATTTTTAAATAGAATAATTTAATGTACTAATTTATTAAGATTTCTATCAACTGCAAAGAAAAATTCAGGAAAAAAAACATATATGCAAGTCTGGTCACCTCTTGGGGGTAAAGAACTTTAGTAAGAGATAATGGAAAAAGGTAAAAGAATAAAACTTCTATCTTATTTGAGACATTTGATTTCCTCCTATAATTCTAAAAGAATAAATTTATTCATCTGGTTGCTTAAATTAGCATAAACTGTGGGGTTTTTATTTGCCTACTTTATAACTTAGTATAATTTGAAGATCTGGGTTTACTTTTCTTTCTTCGCCCCTAGCTTTCAACGAAGTATAATTAACAAATCTCGTATAAATTTAAAGTACACAACTTGGTGATTTGATATACATCGCAAGATATTCTTCACAATTAAGCTAATTAACGTATTGATTGGAGAAGGCAATGGCACCCCACTCCAGTTCTCTTGCCTGGAAAATTCCATGGACGGAGGAGCCTGGTAGGCTGCAGTACCTGGGGTCACTACGAGTCGGACACGACTGAGTGACTTCACTTTCACTTTTCACTTTCTTGCACTGGAGAAGGAAATGGCAACCCACTCCAGTATTCCTGCCTGGAGAATCCCAGGGACGGGGGAACCTGGTGGGCTGCCATCTATGGGGTTGCACAGAGTCGGACATGACTAAAATGACTTAGCAGCAGCAGCAGCAGGCATTGTTCACCTCACATGGTTACCATAGTCTTTGCTGTTGTTTTTTATTTTTCCTTTCCTCTTTTGGTGGTGAAAGCACTTGAGATCCTAGCAAATGTCAAGAATATAATACAATATTAAGTATATTCACATTGTTATGTCAGATCTCCAGAATTATTCATCTTGTGTAGCTGAAACTTTGTACCCCTTGACCAATGTCTCCCCATTTTTCCCTCCTCCTCATAATTCTATTTTCTGCTCCTTTAAGTTTGCCAGAGTAACTAAGATGTGTACTTATAGCATAAGTAAGATATATTTTGTCTTTCTCCCAGAGCCCTATTATTATAGCATTTTATTTTTTTCCCTTCTAAAGATTGGTACACAATTTTATATTTTCACTTTTTTTTGTTTCATTAATGATTTTACTAGATATTAACAAATGGGGAAAGTTGCATTGACCAAAATCAAATTATAACTGTTAAAGAACAATCAAAACTGCAGCCATATCAAATGACAATTTTAAATATCACTACTCACTGCTACTATAACTTATTGCTACTACTATCCTTATACAAAATAAGTGCTTTATACTAACATATTTTACATTCCTGACTATAAGAGCATAATTTTAGGACTTCTTATTGGGAATGTACAGGATCCTGGCATCATGAGTTACCAGCTTCTTCTGTTCTAGTTAGCCATCTTTCTGGAGATTTAAAATTCAAGTATTTCCACTAATCTCATTACTGAAACTTCCAAGTCATTTTTGGACAAAAAATAAGTGGATACAATTTTAAAACTACATTTGCTTATAGCAGTCACTTACTGTTTCCCTCCCATATCTAGAATCTAACCTACATACAGAAATTCCCAGAGTAAATCTACTCCCTGTGTTTGATGCTTTTTGTTGCAGCTTCATCATCTCTCTGTTAGGACTCTGATCACCTATGCCAGGTTACCTTGAGTGCTCCACTTTTATAAGAGTCTGCACTCCCTACCCTGGGCCTATTTGTCAATTTGTCCTTTGGTGTCATGGTGATGACAGAATAAAATATTGCTAAGAAAGAGTTCTTTAAAGTCAAACAAAAGTGGTTTTTAAAATTGTTAATTGATAATTCCCTTAAAAAAGATTTTTAAAAAATTGCTTATATGAATTAAGAATCACTACACTGTTTATTTTCATTTTAAATAACTGTTTCATTAACCAAACTAGTAATACACATTTCTCTTTAGTTGTTTTTAATTCCTGGATTTAATTTTCCTGAAAAATCCTGAGAGTCATATTTTGGGTTTTATTTTATGGTCACATGATGGGTTTTGTACATTTCTGCTGGAAGACGGATGACTGAGAATTCAACCACCCTCAGCAATACTATCCAACGTGAAAATATGTCTCAGTTTCTAAATAACCAACTAAGAAATGCATCTTGGAAATATACTCCTTTTAAGTTAGAAACTTCATATATATATATTTTTTAGCTCCTAAAGTTTAATATATGTTAAAATGAGTTTCCAGAATGTATAAAAGCAAAAGCAGTCCAACACTGGAATATATAAATGGCAGCCAGCTGGCTCATTACCATCATGCTTTTTAATAAAGAGAACAGGCCTTGCCATAGACTGTTTCCTCCTCACACCTGCGTGGGATTCAAAACAAGTTGGCGATGGCGCCACTGCTGCAGGTGTTGGTGAACCCCTGACACAGTGAGCCAGCCCTTCTGATGCTGCTGTTCACATCCCCCACTGGTGACTGGACACCAAGTAAATCAGCTAATGATGGGCCTTGTTTCCTGGAAGAGATTCATCTTCACAACAAAGCTTGAAGATAAAAGGTAATTTACGTGTACGGATCTCCAAGGCTTTGGTGCTCAGACATCACAGGTGGGTCAGACATGAGGCCAGGGCTCAAATGACCCATCTTCCTGCAGGATCATCCCAGAATTCCTACACCACTGAAAATCCATCATGAATAATTAAAAGAGGACGTGGACAAAATCTCCCTGGAAGGAGTCCTCAGAGGGAAACGCTGTGACTCCAGAGGCCCTGCCCTCACTAGAAATTTCCTAGCCTCTGGAAATGTCCACCTACTTGTTTCCACTGGGGAAGGAAGCAGAAACAAACATCATAGGAGGGACGTGGAATCTTTGTTTTTGGAGGTGGTAAGGCTCAGGCTTGGGTTTTATAACCTTTGCAATATGCTGATTTGTCAATATAATGATTAAAGGAAAACAGTTGGCTATTAAGCAGTGATGGGGAGAAAGAAGCAAAACAAAATGAACTACCACAATGAATGGAAGGATTGAGCAGAAGGAAATAATAGGGAAATTTAGAAACCCTTTGGCACGCTTTTGGAAGGGCTGCAGCAATCAACTGCAGGGTACAAAAGAGAGCTTTGAAGCAGACTCACAGACAGAGAAAACAAACTGTTGGTTACCAGTGGGGAGAGAGAAGCAGGGAGGGGCAACATAGCAATGGGGGAGTAAAGCGTTAGTCGCTCAGTCATGGTCCGTCTCTTTGCAAACCCATGGCCTGTAGCCCGCCAGGCTCCCCTGTCCATGGAATTTCTCAAGCAATAACACTTGAATGGGTTGTCATTTCCTCTTCCAGGGGATCTTCCTGACCCAGGGACTGAACCTACATCTCCTGCACTAGCAGGTGGATTCTTTACCACTGAGCCACCAGGGAAGCTCTTATAAAACTATAGGAACTAATAAAACTATGTTCAGATGTATATTGTTTGATAGAAGGTGTAAGAGATGAAAACGAAATGGAAACTTTGGAAAATTTCCATATATCAAACTAGCTTTTAATATCACAGACACAGTTTAAAAGGCAAAAAAAAAAAGCCTGATCTTAATTAAAGACAATCTTCTTTCAATATTCAATAACAATGGCGGTATTTAACACAAGTGAATGATGGAGGAGTGTAGGCAGGAAAGGTCATCGGTAGAATTGTAATGCACACAAAGGACTGCCCTGGGAAAGAGAATTTGATAAAAACAAAGATGGGCCAAACACTATGAAAAGATTTTAATAATTCATCCTGAATTCTATTCCTCCTAATCTTGCATTAGGGCTTCCCTGGTGGGTCAGTGGTAAAAAATCCACCTGCCAAGGAGGAGACCCAGTTTAATTTCTGGGTTGGGAAGATCCCCTGGAGAAGAAAATGAAAACCCACTCCAGTATTCTTGCCTGGGAAATCCCAAGACAGCGGAGCCTGGCGGGCTACAGTCCATGGGTTTGAAGAGACTTGGACACAACTTAGTGACTAGACAACAACAAAAACAAGTTTTCATTCTCTGTACTATGCCATCCTGCCATCTAATTCAGGTTGGCGTTAAAACATCTAGATATGAATGCTAGTTAAAACTGCCCTTTCATTCTGAAAAATCACATTCTTCTCTTTAATATCAAATACAGGCTTATAACTCAATACTTTAAAATATTTTAGATTCCTTTCTCTTGGTGAACAAAATCAGAAAAGGCAGGAAACAGATTATCTAATGTGGATGCCATACTGTTAACCACTTCCCATCTTAATTTTAAAAGTAAATGCTAAAAATAGTCTGTAATATTTATTCTAATTCATATTTTGAATTTCTCCCCTTTGGCAGAACCTCAAGGTAAACCTCCATGTTCAACAATTAGGGTAGGTATGGGTCTACTTGGGTTCTTTCCTAGCTTTCTGAATTAAAATTACTGAAGAAGTATTTTAGTAACAGTGTTATGCAAGATTTCTGATTCTAATATAAATCAGCACACATCTTATCACCATGAAAAACCTAAGCATAGCCTTACCTGAAAGAGTAAAGATATTACTAAATGCCTATATTACTTTGCATAATAGAAAAATAAAACAGTACTATTTTCAAATAGTTTTAACTTAATTTCAGCATCTGTGATGGGGCATTTTTGCCTACATCTCAGTAAATCTCTCTGAAATGAATTAACTAAAGCTATATTTATTTTGAACTGCAGAAATGGAGAAAGCCAAAATACTTTGAAATTTCAATGTTACTTGTGATTCCAACACATCCATAAATGAATACAGCAATTAAAAAATGGTTGTGGAGAACCAATCTATTTTTCCTACTCATCAACTGTCAAACTCTAAAACTGCTCATGGGACGTATGAGAGAGTAACTTGGACAACCTGGTCATGATTCTAGGATTAAAAAATTCTAGAGTTTAAAAAACTTTAGTAGTTTAGAAACCCTTGTGGCCATACCACAAGACTTGAACGATCTTAGTTCCCCAACCAGGAATTGAACCCAGGTCCCCTGCAATGGATGCACAGAGTCCTAACCACTGAACCACCAGGGAACTGCATTAAATGGCAAATTTAAAGGCATTAACTTTCAGTAAATTCATGTGAAGACCGGAGAATATGCTTGTAGTTTGAAGCCTGGCATGTTCCTTAGTTGTCACAGTCCTCAGATAACTATGATCTTAACACCAGTGCAGAGTAAGAACATTAATCATGGTGACGACATACCGAATGTCAAAGTTACAGTGGCCTCTATGTTCCTTGAACACATGCTGGCTTCCACTTGGACTCCCACATCTGCACTCTGCTCCCTAAAACCGAATGCACTTTCTCTGAGATATCTGCATGACTCACTCTTGCACTTCACACAGGTCTCTAACCCAACAGAACTTCCTCCTTGGAAGACGAAATCCCTTCATCCCATCTTGTACCGTCACCTCTCTGACTTCTGTTCTTTTCTGTATTTATATCACCTACCGTGTTACCATTTATTTACTTTATCATCTGTCTCACCCCCACATGATTTACATTATATAACAGTAGGGAGGTTTTTACTTTTTGTTTTTTTTTCCATGCTTGAAACCAGCAACTAGAACAGTGCTGGCACATAATTAGTGCTCAATGTATATTAACTGAGTGAATGAAAAGTAAATAAATGGATGAATGAATGAGAACAGAATGATTGAACATGACGGATCAGAGAGAGCATTTCTCTGCTGAACTCATTTAGTTGCAGATGATATTTCACTTAAGCTCTTAGTAAGCTTGCAATGCTTCCCAGGTGGTTTAGTAGTAAAGAATCTGCCGGCAGATGCAGAAGAGGTGGGTTCGATCCCTGGGTCAGGAAGATCCCCAGGAGGAGGAAATGGCAACCCACTCCAGTAGTGTTGCCTGGAGAATCCCATGGACAGAGAAGCCTGGCAGGCTACAGTTCAAAGTGTTTTAAAGAGTCGAACACGACTGAGTGACTGAGCGTGAGCATGAGTAAGCTTGTAATAGAGCACAAAGTGCTCAGCAATTAAAATAAAGGGGGCAATTCTATATATTGTGTCACTCACACAAGTGTAATTGCTCCTTTTAGAGAAACAAAGTCTTGCCACACTTCATGAGCAAGGACATGCTGTGTAGGACTTGAAATCCTACTTCAGGCACATCAAGTCAAATGGAATTTCACAGATGAAAACCTACTGACTTGAATCATCTTTTTCTTTCTACCTTTTCAAAACCTCTACCCATCAAAATCCAGTTCAAACACTACCTTCTCCAGGGAAAGTTCCAACCATCTCCAATATACATGTTGCTTCTGATTCTTATTTTTTTAGCTGTAACTCTCCTAGGTCATTTATTTTTTTCTTGTAGTCTAAGTAATTTGTTATTTTTATTATGTTTTTGTTATCTTCTTTTGTCATATTATTATTTACTATTATTTTATGTTGTTTGATGTTCATGCCAAATGTCTCTAACATGAGCATCATCAATTTATGATGCTATCCAGTCAATAGCACCAACTGCAGTCCTTTGCATAGATGAAGTACCAAGTAAGTTTGAATAAACAACAAGTACTGTTCTCTCAAAATCTAACTAGCCTCATACTAAGAGCAGACTGGTTGGTGACATAAGACTCTCTACCTACCAGATTACAATGAGGACTAAATTCTGTTCTACTGTTTTCATTTATATGGTTTCATTTCTCTGTGAAAATTGAGATGTGACAGAAGAGGAGTAAGTGATTATGAAGAAGGACCTGACTTGGGGTTCTCCACTCATATTTGCATCTGATACAGCTGTAGGAATTTAGGTACTTATTGGCTTTCCCAAACAGAGCATTGATGCATAAGAAACCACCTGAATAGAATCCATCTAAAACTCCTCCTTACAATTTCAGGAAGAGCATATCGTGTCGACTTTTGGACTGTGATTTTGCCAGAAGTAGGAAGACAGTGGTAACCCCAAGAGAACATCTAACTCACAACAATTGAGTAACAAGGATCCAAACCACAGAAGAAAAGGTAAAAAACCTTTTTTCTAGAAAGTATTCTAGTCACCAGTTCCTACCAAGCAAGTTCCTAGAGTGCATAAAACAGATGCACAATTTTGTACCCAAAGTATAAATCTTAAGATATACAAAGGATGTTAAGCTTCTAGGCCACAGTGATATAAATGTGGGATTGCATTCATTGTGTATGAATAAACAGTCACTGAAAATAGAACTAAAGCCAGAAATTACTCTGCAAGAATTAACGAATCTCTGAAGTCTTATTCCAAATATATCCGAGCCCTTCAAATGTTTCCAGCTATAATTTCACAGAGCTAATGTAATAAACAAGAAAGTCCAAATATAACGAGGTGCAGTGAAGATGCGGGCAAAGATACAGGTAAAGATGCAGGCCAAGATGCAGCAAGGTGGGAGTCACGTACCGATGCACGCCACTGTTGCACATGATGACGTGGCAAGCCCCCAGCCTACTGCAAAGCTCCGAGGACACTGACAGCAGCCCGACTCCGGAGGCGCTGCAAGCTGTGTTCACACAGGCAGCCGTGCGCTTGGATCTGATAAATGAGGCCACCAGTCGATAAAGCTCATCCAAAACATTGAGAGGCCTCATGAGCTTCAGGAAAAAAAAGCAAAAACGATAAACATAAGTTCAACATGTTTAATAGAAAGAAATCTTTTTAGATGGGCTGTAATTCACAGTCATTATAACCTATAGTCTAAAAATTTTATTATGGAGGTAACAGAGTTGGAGATCACAAATTTTATACTGACACTGTGCTCAAGAACACCACCACCAACATTAAATAAGAGGTAAATGGTAAAATATAGGGTCAATGCAGTCTTCTATTTTTACCTTATCTACATAGGCAGCTTTAGA
Source organism: Muntiacus reevesi (assembly GCF_963930625.1). Classification (NCBI taxonomy): domain Eukaryota; kingdom Metazoa; phylum Chordata; class Mammalia; order Artiodactyla; family Cervidae; genus Muntiacus; species Muntiacus reevesi. The sequence continues at coordinate 46,729,988 of NC_089260.1, forward strand.
TGTAGAGTTCGGTGGTGAATTTGACTTGTCCAAGTAGAATGCCCTGTAAGAAACCAAAGAATAAATGATCATTTATTGTTAGAAAAATTAAAAAGCATGAAGATGTGCAAGTTTTACTGATTTCCTTTTAAAGACAAATGAATTGACAAAGTGCTGAATGTTAGCATGAGTGGAACTGCAAAAAAAGAAAGTTTTCCATTCAGAAAAAAACAATTAAAGCTACCATCACCTCCATTATTTATTGTATGGCCTTAAAGAGATATTTAATTTGTATATACCTCAATTTCCTCGTTTGTAATTTGGGGATTTTAGTAGTTTATATTAATAATACTTCATGAGGCAGCCAAGAAAATGAAGTGAGTTAATGCAAATAAAATACTTAGGAGGGCACATAGCACAGAATAAGTGCTCATTGATGCAGTAATTAATATTATTATAAAAGTTGAAGAAAGATATTTTCTCCTGACTGTTGAAAAACATGATCCAGTTTTCATTTATTTATGCAAGTGACAGATCATGAAAATAATTCTCCAAACACTAATTTTAAACAGATTATTTAGCTGGATTCTTTCAGCCACTAAGTTATGTTCAGATGAGAAGTAAAATTCTCTTCAAAGATATACTGGTTCTTTTTTGTCACCAGGATGCAATATGGTCACAACTATTTTAATACACTAAGTGGAAAACTCACTCTAGAAAAGTGATACACAGGTGGCCACACTGAGCACTCTCCCTACTTTCTAAAAGAGACAGTCCTTAGGGGAAAAAAAAAAAAGAAAAGTTGTCACTGACTCAGCCAGTTAAGAGCAGGATCACATAGATCTAATCCTGCTATAGTCACTTGAACTGACGTGGCAGAAATCTACAAATTTTCACTGGGACAAAATGCTTAAAGAAAAAACCCCACATATTTGATGAAGCAAGCCAATAGAAAAACAGAATAAAACATTTTATAGATTTAAAATGTATAAATGCCCACATCAAGTAAAACTTTATTCTGAGAGAATGTCACTTTTTCTATATGCTATAATGCTGTGCTAATCACTCAGTCCTATTCAATTCTTTGGGACCCGATGGACTGTAGCCTTCCAGGCTCCTTTGTCCATGGGATTTCCCAGGCAAGAACACTGGAGTGGGTTGCCATGCCCTCCTCCAGGGGATCTTCCCAATCCAGGGATCGAACCCAGGTCTCCTGCAGTGCAGGTGGATTCTTTACCGTCTGAGCCATCAGGGAAGCCAAATGCTATAGAGCAAAATGAAAATAGATAAAGCAGCTATATAACCATACCCTTTTAGAAGATAAAAGCTTATGACAAATTCAGAGCTAAATATATTTACTGATCCAGACCTGTGTGAGTAGTTAATATTTATCAATCCACAGTTACAGAAAGTGACAAATTATTATAAAATCTATCTATGGGCTGACGACACTGAGAGAAGGTAACCATGAAATACAGCTTCTTCCTGACTCCTATGAAATTTACACAGCCAAGAAATATTTTAATTCAATCAATTATTTCTTAAAATAAAAATTTAGACTTGAACCTGTAACAAATTTTGCGTACTCTCTGTTCAGAAAAATGGTTGTTCAGACATGAATTTTACCATCCCTAAGGTTTACAGGTATTCACAGAACTTCAGTATTTTTCAGAACATGACAAATAAATTCCCACATGAAATACATTTCTAATGCACTTCCCTTAATTACAAAAGTCTGGCAATACCCCTTAATCAAAATTTATGAGAGAGTTAATGGTAAAACTGGATTAATGCCAAAACTGACTGTAGTTTAATATGCTTTTGAGGTTAGTAAGAATGAAGTCATGGCTCTTTGTCTCAATAAGCAAATCTTATTAAGATGGTTTTGAAAACACTCCTGCTACTTTACATAGGAGGAACAGTAAGTTTCCTTTCATGCAGGCATGCATCAGGTTTCCTTGTTGCAACTTTGTAAATGAACCCTGCCACACAAAATAAATGTAGTATGATAATATTTTCTATTTAGTCCCTAGAGAATAAAATACCAAGGAAAGAGGTGATGTCATGTTACAATAAATGCAGTATAAATATATCCAAATTAAATAACTAAAATGAAACGAGTCTTGGGAAAGTATCTCATACAATCTAACAGCAAGGACAAATACAGAGGTATCTAGAATGTAGTGCAGAAAATGACAGGTAAGTTAAAAACTTACAGAAAGATACTGAAATACACACACATGAGGAAGAAGGCTCCATAAGAATATGGTACATGAGTTGGACTTGGATGGATGGATGGGATTCAGGACAGGCCAAAATGGAAAAATAGAATTTCAAGTGGAGGCAACACCATGAACAATAGAAGAGAAAGATAAATGGATGGAGTCAGGTTTGCCAGACAGCAGGTTCATGTAAGGCAGAGTGAGTGAGTATTGGGCAAGTGGGCTGGATTCCTATTGTGAGGAAAAGAAATACTAAACTAAGATAATAAAATTAATTTGTTAAGCAGTGGAGAAGCACTACACAGGGAAAACTTTGCTACCAGTGAAAAAGTAAGAATAAGTGGAAAATCCTCCAATTAAAAAAATAATAAAATTGCTGAAGCTGGAGCTCCAATACTTTGGCTACCCGATGTGAAGAGCTGACTCAATGGAAATGACCCTGACACTGGGAAAGACTGAGGGCAGGAGAAGCGGAGGACAGAGGATGAGACGGTTGGATGGCATCACCGACTTGATGGACATGAGCATGAGCAAGCTCTGAGAGATGGTGAAGGACAGGGAAGCCTGGCTTGCTGCAGTCCATGGGGTTGCGAAAAGTTGGACATGACTTAGCAACTGAACAACAGCAACAATAAAATTATTTTTTAAAAAAGAATAAATAGAAAGAAGTACACGACCCATCAGATATGACAATTTAGGGAAATTTGAGATGCTAGAGACCCTAGAAGTGAAAAGACTAGGTTAGTATTTATTTTTTTATTTTACTTTTTATGTATTTATTTTTTGTTCACACTGTGCAGCATGTGGGATTTTGGTTCCCTGACCAGGGGTCAGTCCCATGCTTCCCTGCATTGGAAGTGGGAGTCTTAACCACTGGACCACCAGGGAAGTCTGGGACACAGGGAATTGACATCTGCCATGAAAGAAAGAAAATGAGTGTGGGGAACATCAAGATTAATTCAGACTCATGCAAGTTAATATACCAACAAGTTAGAAAAATGATTTCTCAATCATGTGATATTAAGATCACAGCTCTATAGGCTCAAGTTGATGCTCCAGGAATGGTCAGGCTTTTTTACATAAAGAGAGACCCATGCAAAAGTCTGATAGGAGAGACACAGAGGTTAAATCAATGACAAAAGTGACTGGTATTTGGCAATATCTCTGGCCCTTTTTCTCCCTTTTCTGGGCATGCTGGAAAATATCCAATTTCGAAGAGAGGTAATTAAGGTGCAAGTGCCACTGGTGTTTCATAAGTAAGGAGGAACAACTACAGTATTCCACTCAGGTCTCTGCTAGATTCTTGTTTGTTCTTTACATCAGTGCTTATGACATCACCTCTATATTTATAATAATTTATGGAAATTTCTCACTTGGCCAGACTCATATATAGTTCTCCTAATATCATGTCCTATCTCTAAATATTCTAACCTTGATCATGTAGCTTTTGGATTTTAGCATTTACTCTGCATTTCAAAAAGGAGTTATAACAATGTTTGGTCAATTACAGATATCAGTCATAGACATGCCATTATTATAATGGTACAGCAGTTGACTATAGGTGTGACTGTTTCATAAGCACTATTGTTAAACTGCCTTTGACTATCATAGCACTTAAAAGGGGAAAATCCACAGAAAATGACATCAAAAGATACTGATCTCTTGTATAAATGACAATCAGCAGACCAGAAAAATAAATGACCCAATCAAAAAATGGGCCGAAGAACTAAACAGACATTTCTCCAAAGAAGACATACAGATGGCTAACAAACACATGAAAAGATGCTCAACATCACTCATTATCAGAGAAATGCAAATCAAAACCACAATGAGGTACCATTACACGCCAGTCAGGATGGCTGCTATCCAAAAGTCTACAAGCAATAAATGCTGGAGAGGGTGTGGAGAAAAGGGAACCCTCTTACACTGTTGGTGGGAATGCAAACTAGTACAGCCACTATGGAGAACAGTGTGGAGATTTCTTAAAAAACTGGAAATAGAACTGCCATATGACCCAGCAATCCCACTTCTGGGCATACACACCAAGGAAACCAGATCTGAAAGAGACACGTGCACCCCAATGTTCATCACAGCACTGTTTATAATAGCCAGGACATGGAAGCAACCTAGATGCCCATCAGCAGATGAATGGATAAGGAAGCTGTGGTACATATACACCATGGAATATTACTCAGCCATTAAAAAGAATTCATTTGAATCAGTTCTAATGAGATGGACGAAACTGGAGCCCAATTATACAGAGTGAAGTAAGCCAGAAAAATAAAGAACATTACAGCATACTAACACATATATATGGAATTTAGAAAGATGGTAACGATAACCCTATATGCAAAACAGAAAAAGAGACACAGAAGTACAGAACAGACTTTTGAACTCTGTGGGAGAAGGTGAGGGTGGGATGTTTCGAAAGAACAGCATGTATATTATCTATGGTGAAAAAGATCACCAGCCCAGGTGGGATGCATGAGACGAGTGCTTGGGCCTGGTGCACTGGGAGGACCCAGAGGAATCGGGTGGAGAGGGAGGTGGGAGGGGGGGTTGGGATGGGGAATACGTGTAACTCAATGGCTGATTCATGTCAATGTATGACAAAACCCACTGAAATGTTGTGAAGTAATTAGCCTCCAACTAATAAAATTAAAAAAAAAAAAAAAAGAAAATCACCAGACAGGTTCAACCTGTGTCTACACATGGGCAAAGAATACATGCTAAATCAGTAGGTAGGAGAATGGTGATTTGCACCTTCATCTCACCCAACTTGAGTGACCAAAAGCATTAGCTTTGACTTCTCTGAAATAGGTTTTACCTAAAGCTATATGAAGAGAAATCCTCAATAATGAGATAAACTTGGATTTGCTTAGATAAATTTGTCTCTTGGCTTGTCAAAAACAGAGCACCTAAAATTATAGTTTGCTGTCCCATAATCAAAGACAGTGCCTGATTCATAACCTGTAATAATACTTGATGTAGTGTTGAATTGAGTTCTATTTCATGAGAGCTCTAAAACACAGAGTCGAACAACTAAACATATATGTGACCTGATAGAGAAAAGGAAATATATTAAATATCTTAATTTTAAAATAGATAAAATAATTACTATGCACTTTTGAAAAAGAACTCTTTGTAGGAAGGATTCTTTTTAAGTTTATAACTATTAGGCTACATCTCAATTAGCACTGAAGCATAATACTTATACGATTTAACAATCATCAGAACTTAAAAATAGAGAGGAAGGGTATTTAATATTTCCTCCTCGATGAGAGAAAATGATGATTAAGAGACAAATATTCATAAGATCTCTTTCAAGACACATAGGAGTGTTGTTTTACCTATAAATGACTAGCATAAATGATACAGCAAATTCCTGTTCAGTGTTCTAAAGAAGAATAGATGAAAATAACTATGATTAAGTACTATCACCTTTAGATGTTAAAAGCCTAACTTTTCGCTTCTATACTTATACACTAGACTCTATAATAAGTGGTGATTTTGTTTAATTGGGCTTCCCTGGTGGCTCAGACAGTAAAGAATTCACCCACAATTCGGGAGGACCCAGGTTCGACCACTGGGTTGGGAAGATACCCTGGAGAAGGGCATAGCAACTCACTCCAGTATTCTTGCCTGAAGAATCCCCATGGACAGAAGAGCCTGGTGGGCTACCCATGGGGTCGCAAAGAGTCAGACACGACTGAGCAACTAAGCACATACACGCAAACCTTTAGTGTACAACGTCTGACACACAGCAAATCACCCAATGTTAATAACGATCATTATCATTTTTATTCATTACTTAACATTTTAAAAATTTTTAGTAAAAATTGTACATATTTAAGGTAAGTACTATGGTGATCTCATATAAGTATACACAGTGAAATGAGTACCAGAGTCAAGCTAATTAATATATCATTACCTTACCTAGTTAAGATTTTTTGTGTATGTAAAATCTCCTGGATTCCATGCTAAGCATAATTTCCGGGTTCAGTACAGTATTATTAAGTATAGACAACATGCCTGTACATAAGCTCTCTAGATGCCTTCATCCTCCATAACCACAAATTTGTACCCTCTGACCAACGTCGTCCTATTTTCCCTACCTCCCTATTCTTTTCTGCTTCTATGAGTTCAACATCTTCATCCCCGCCCCCCCCCCCTCCCCAGATTCCACACAGAAGTGAGACCACACAGTATCCTCTGTCTGGCTTATTTCAGTGAGCACAATTGCCTCCAGGTTTATCCCACTCCATCCTGGTCTGCAGGGTTTCTGCTAAGAAATCTGCTGACAGCCTCGTGGAGGGTTTGTTCTCTAGTACTGTACGTGAGCAATTTTTTTTTTCTTTGCAGTTTTAAAAATTCTGCCTTTGATTTTACACAATTTTATTATAATGTGTCTTAGAGAAGAACTTTCAGGGTTGAAACTCTTTGGAGACCTATAAACTCAGGAACTTGAATGTCCACATTTCCACCCAGATTTGGGAACTTCTTAGATATTATTTCTTTAAAGAGGCGTCTGTCCCTTTCTCCCTCTCTTCTCTTTCTGGGACTCCAGTAATGAGTAGGTTGTTTCTCTTGATGGTAACCCATAATTCACATAAGCTTTTTTTAGTTTTTCTTTTTCTTTTTATTCCTCTGACTGGATAATTTAAAACACTCTGTCTTCAAGTTCACTGATTTTTTTTTCTTTTGCTTAGTTGAATCTGTTGTTGAAGTTCTCTATTAAATTTGGCAGTTCTTTTCTGTTTGAGTTTTTAAAATGGTTTCTATCGCTTTGCTGGACATCTCATTTTGTTCATTCACTGTTTTCCTAATTTGGTTGAGCCATTGTGCTCACTGAAATAAGCCAGACAGAGGATACTGTGTGGTCTCACTTCTGTGTGGAATCTGGGGGGGGGGATGAAGATGTTGAACTTTTCTTACATTTCACTATCCTTCTTTGAGGATCGTTCTAAATTCTTTGTCAGGATGTTTACAGATCTCCATTATTTTAGAGTCAGTTATTGAAGCTTTTTTCTTTCCTTTTTTCCTTTTGGTGATGACATGCTTGCTAGACTATTCACGATCCTTGTGGTCTTGTGTTGGCATCTGTGCATTTGAAGTAAAAGGCAACTCTTCCTATCTTCACTGACTGGCTTCAGCTAGGAAAACTTTTCACTAGTTAGTCCACACAGAAATTCTGCAAGGGCCATCGAATGGAATCTTCAGGCATGCAGATCAGCAGGAGCCCACCTGAAGCTCTCACTATTTCTGAATTCTGCTAATGAAAGTACATTAAGAAACTGAAGGTCCCTCAGGACTCCTTTTTTTTTGTAATTTCATTCCACAGATGAATGAACAGACCACAGGTTAAGTTTTAAAGAACTCTTTGAAATTGAACATGATCTACATTGTTACCTCTGTAAGCCCAGCACCTAGAATATTGCCTTAGCCAAAGCAGCTGCTCAATAAATATTTGTTAAGTGAATCACTAAGTACATACTTAACGAAGTGAAAATTAGCATGGATAGACAAGAAATCATCTAATCCACTACTGAGTCCTTTCTCCAAAGAACTGTAAATTTGGGCAAATGCATTCCAATGAAAAAATAAATATGCCCTCATTGATTCCATGTATCTTTTAGACACTGTCCAATAACATCCTTCCTCTTCCAGTCAAAATTTTCTGCCAAGAAGCCTAACCTGGTAATTCTCCTTCCAAACCTCTGAATAACTCCCCTCAGCTGACTCCATCCACCACACTACTCACACCATTCTCCCTAGTAATGCCCGTGAATTTATTTGTACTGACCAAAGTTGATGGTTTAATATAATTAAATCAATTAGAGAAAGCAAATGGGTAGAACTGTCCTTAATTTATGAATGGCAACATAATTTTATTGAATTTTGTTAAGAAACTGCTTTAAAATCTTCCCTCCCTGGCAACAGAGCTCCATGAGACTGGTTTTCTTCTATGAGAAGCCTTGTGCTTATGCCGTTGCTCAGTCATGTCCAACTCTCTGTGACCCCACAAACTGTAGCATGCCAGGCTCCTCGGTCCATGGGATTGTTCAGGCAACAAGTGGGTTGCCATTTTCTCTACCAGGGGATCCTCCCAACCTAAGGATCAAACCTGCATCGAATGCATTAGTAGGTGGATTCTTTACCACTGAGCTACCAGGGAAGTCGATTGGAAGGGTTGTGAGTTATTAAAACAAGCACAGGAGAGTTTAAAGATGCATTTTCCCCTGTAAGCTATGCTATCACCCCAACCGAGATTAGTTACCAAACAAGAAACCATTCATCTCCCACATCAAATACTTTAAATATTGGTATATGCAGTGTTTGTTCAGTTCTTTAGATGTTGAATACGGGAAATCACTACTTCACTCATAACTTTAATTTTGATTGCACAATAACAAAAATGACCTCAATGGAAATTCTTTATTAAAGTGCCCAAAAAACCTTGTGGCATTCAAGCCATAGTAGAGCAGAGCTCCATGTGGCACCTTCCATTTAGCTTTTAATCACAAACTCTATAAAAAGCTACCACTTCTAATACTGTCTTTGGAGGCACCTGGAAGCCAACTTCTACTTTGTTCGTAGCACAGTAGGGCAATCATCGTTTCTGTCTTGGGACTAAATTCAGGCCTGGTCACAAAGCTGGGACTGTGCATCCTTCTAGATAGTTTTCCACCACTGTCTCTATCTTTAACAGTTTTTCTGGTGTGAAATCAAAGGCAGTATCTAGGTTATTCTCAGAAGTATCTCTGTGCACAAATAGTTAAAGTGAAAGTCACTCAGTCGTGTACAACTCTTTGTGACACCATGGACTACAGCACGCCAGCCTCCCTGTCCATCACCAACTTCTGGAGTTTACCCAAACTCATGTCCATTGAGCTGGTGATGCCATTCAACCATCTCATCCTCTGTCATCCCCTTCTCCTCCCGACTTCAATCTTTCCCAGCATCAGAGTCTTTTCAAATGAGTTAGTTTTTCACATCAAGTGGCCAAAGTATTGGCGTTTCAGCTTCAACATCAGTCCTTCCAATGAACACTCAGGACTGATCTCCTTTAGGATGGACTGGTTGGATCTCCTTGCAGTCCAAGGGACTCTCAAGAATCTTCTCCAACACCACAGTTCAAAAGCATCAATTCTTTGGTACTCAGTTTTTTTTATAGTCCAACTATCACATCCATATGTGACCACTGGAAAAACCATAGCCTTGACTAGATGGACCCTTGTTGGCAAAGTAATCTCTCTGTTTTTTAATATGCTGTCTAGGTTGGTCATAGCTTTTCTTCCAATAAGCAAGCATATTTTAATTTCATGGCTGCAGTCACCATCTGCAGTGATTTTGGAGCCCCCCAAAATAAAATCTCTCACTGTTTCCCCTTCTATTTTTCATGAAGTGATGGGACCAGATGCCATGATCTTCGTTTTCTGAATGTTGAGCTTTAAGCCAACTTTTTCATTCTCCTCTTCCACTTTCATCAAGAGGCTCTTTAGTTATTCTTCACTTTCTGCCATAAGGGTGGTGTCATCTGCATATCTGAGGTTATTGATATTTCTCCCGGCAATCTTGATTCCAGCTTGTGCTTCTTCCAGCCCAGCGTTTCTCATGATGTACTCTGCATATAAGTTAAATAAGCAGGGTGACAATATACAGCCTTGACGTACTCCTTTTCCTATTTGGAACCAGTCTGTTGTTCCATGTCCAGTTCTAACTGTTGCTTCCTGCATACAGGTTTCTCAAGAGGCAGGTCAGGTGGTGGGGTATCCCATCTCTTTCTGAAAAAAAATTTTCCCATGAACTAAATGTCACTTGGTCTATTAAGCATATTACTGTTTTTTCTTACTTAGCTCAGAAGAACTGCAATGAGCATCATATTAGATCTATTAAAAATGCTTCTCCTTCAGACTAGGAAGATATTTGTTCATCTATGAGCTCTCACTGTGTTTTCTGAGTGTATCTGGTGTTATATCAGACTTCACTGATTTCTCAAATATCAAGATGAAGTTCAAAGTTTATATCAACGGAAGCACTTCTAAGAAACTTATTACATAATATGCTATGAATGGAACAGAACTATAGCTTTTTAATTCTGCATAATGAACATGTCTTAATATTGAACAGACTTGAAAGAAAATATCCTATTAAGTTCAGTTTTGTTCTTTAAATCTTTTGTATTTAATTCTAGTATTATTATCATTGTATAATTAAATTATATCTAAAATTAAATTATATCTAATAATATAATTATATTACTATATCTAATATGATATTGCATAATATCATATAATATTATATCTAATGTAATATAAATTTATATTATTATATCTATTAATTCAATATTTTGGAATTTGATGCAAAGATCATGACATAATGCATGCTGATGATATTTAAAATGTATGCAGATGAATTCCCCATTCTTGGCAATGTGTAATATTCTATGAGGTGCATTCATTTTGAAGACAAAAACATGTTAGTGAGTTTAATCATCCAGAGATCATTTCTTTCATGTACAAGTAACAATAAGACTGCAACTATTTCAGCTCCTTTTGCCTTTGTCTTCTGCTCTGGTCTTTATCATAGCTTCTTTTCTCCTTCTATAGTTATGAAGCTACCCCTTTTCAGAGAAAAAAATCCAAATGCTACCTTGCCCTTCAAAATTCCCAAGTTTTCAAGATGATTTTCCATATTTGTGTTGTCCTTAACTCTTTCATTGTTAGTGATTAAAGTTGCACTAAAGCACTTCCCCAAGCCAAACACATTAATACTGGGATCACTCCCTACTTGAGAGAAGCAGTGGAGTGCTGTGACTAAGTGTGTGCTGTGGAGCTGGAAACGCCTAGCTTGAGTCTTGGCTGCAACATTGCCAGGTGCCTGCATTTGAGGGATTCACTGACCCTCTCTGGGGGTGAGGTGCTACCACCTTGGAAATTTCATGCGTTATTTTGGCTTTAACTATGCATGACCTCTATGCTTTCTCTCTGTATCAGAGAACAATGCAGGCACCCAATCCAACATGTCTCTGTTTCTCTCTCAACAAACCATGCTTCTGGTGGAAAAAATTTTTTTCTCTCCATTTCTCAAATATTTCTAAAATCTATACCTTCTTATCCATCTCCATTTTTATCATTTGTGTAGGGTTCTTATTTCCACTTGTCTGAACTATTTTAATAGATTCTGAATCAGTCTTTCCGACTCTAGTCTCATTCTCACCCCTGCTCTGTCCTCACTAGTCCCCCCAGGCTGCTCAGTTATGTTCTCTATCATGGTGTGGTTGCCCTAAATTTTGGACATTGATACATACACAAGCATTCATTAATTGTCCGTGAATAAGTACCTTATCAGCAATGGGTAAACTAAAAAGAGAAAGACAAGGTGAAAAGCAGAAACAGAGACGCGAAAAAAGAATTTAAAATTTGATGTGATTCGTGTAGCTCTATGGCTGATTCATATCAATGTATGACAAAACCCACTGAAAAATAAAAAAATAAATTAAAAAAATAAATAAATAAATAAATAAAATTTGATGTGAAAAATGTCAAAACAGAAGCTTATAAAGGGAAAATAAGGAAAAAGACTAACCTCAGGAAGGTGGGAAGACATCTCAGGAAGGACAGATTTTGAAATATTCCAAGGGCTTCCCAGGTGGCGCTAGTGGTAAAGAACCCACCTCAATGCAGGATAGTAAGAGATGTGGGTTCAGTCTCTGGTTCGGGACGATCCCCTGGAGGAGGGCATGGCAATCTACTCCAGTATTCTTGCCTGGAGAGTCCCATGGACAAAGGAGCCTGGTGGGCTACAGTCCATGGGGTCGCAAAGAGTCAGACACAACTGAAGCAACTTAGCATGCAAGAAAGATGGGAAGAAATTGGCCAAAGCAACTGAAATTAGAGTCCTTCTGACTGAAGTTACCAGCAGCCAAGCAAAGATGTGTTTGATTTTATTCCTGAATGACTGACAGAACTTCACACACTTGACTCTATAGAAGATGGAACTTTGTCCTCAGTTGAAGTTGGGTGGTCTATGTAACTAGACAGCCAATTTACAAACAGAACACCCTGACTCTTCACATAAATTATGACTTTCAATACATCTATATTAATTTTTCTGAGTTACAATTATGTCTTTTCTATCAAAAGCTCTGGGTCCAAGCTAAATTTCCTGATTGGTGAAGGCATAAGGTGATTTTCTTATCCCTTCTTTTGAAAGAAGGGATATGATTCTTTTGAAAGAATCATTTAGAATGATTCACTCCCCTTCCATGGTCCATCCACCAAAGAAAAGAACTCTGAAATGTCAGCAAAAAGGAACTGAACAAAAGCAATAGGAAAAAAAAATTCAGAGAGCTTGACTAGGCTGCTTTGAATGTATTTTTTAAAGACTGATTGTCCTTGTGCTCTGATAAAAAAGTCAGCAGAGTTAAAAATAAGAATCAATCTTGCTTCCATAAGCAGGGACAATTTTTCTTCACAAAGTATATTTCCCTAACTGATTCTTCAGGGTGTGTTTATTTTTTCTTGGACACTTCCAGCTCTTTTTTATTCCAAAGGAAATTCTGAACACAAGGTACTTTGATCTTCCCTTTGCTTTGGTGAAAACAATAGCTTTCTTAGCTTGCAGACAGAAAATTTTCTTCAAATGTTGCTTTTTGAAGATGATTTTATCTGCTGCTATTTGTCAGCCAGAACATCTATTCATCCTGGATAAACTATCACAAAGGACTTTTCACAAAAATGTGAAAAATCATAGTCAAATCATTCTAATCCCATTTGTTACTCTCACCTAAAAATTGAATTAAAATTCCTTTCATGTAATAATAAAATAAATATTAGACATAATTACAACTTCCCAAGGGTAAATGAATTAGTCTTAATTCACAGAAATAAGTATAGTCCAGATAATTAAGTGAAATTATATGCATAAATATATTGGCAGCTCTGTCATATTTTTGGAAAATAACAGTGTCAAAGTTTAATAGAATTATGGCAATTTTCAAATAAAGAACAGGTATGTTGCTCCCAAAACTGTCACTATAATTTCAACTTTGTCTGATCTTGTCTCATGTGAAATTTATGAACCTTGGCTACACTGATGAATTTTCTTTAGAGAAATCTCCAACAGAGTCAGCATCTGTACCCTTCAAGTGGCCCAGAATTTTCTGAATATAAAATGAAGTAGACTGGATACTGGAATAAATTCAATAGAATGCTAATACCCCACCCAAAGACCAATACATTGCAATTAACTGGATTTCCAATTCAAGAATTTTCACAGTACTTGTGTGTGCGTGCTAAGTTGCTTCAGGTGTGTCCGACTCTTTGTGACCCTATGGGCCGCAGCCCACCAGGTTCCTCTGTCCATGAGGTTCTCCAGGCAAGAATACTGGAGTAGGTTGCCACACCCTCTTCCAGGGGATCTTCCAGACTCTGGGACCGAATGGTATCTCTTGTATCTCCTGCACTGGCAGGTAGGTTCTTTACCACTAGCTCCACCTGGAAAGCCCCTTCACAGTACTTGTTATGTCCCAAGCACAGTGGTGAACTAAGACATGGTTGCCCTCACGTATACATCAACAGGTAAATAACTTGCAGTTAAAATAAAATAAAGGAAAACACAGAGAGTCTCAAAGAGTCTCAAAGAAGACACCAAGCAATTCAGCTGAGGCTATCCCTGAAAGCTTCCTGCAGGAAGACAGATGTGAGATGGGATGGGTCCTAATTACAGTAATTCCCCTACATATGAACATCCTCCATTCCAAGAGCTCCTTTTTAAGTTCAATTTGTTGACATGTTCAACAAAGTTAACCTGGGTACCCAATTCACATAATCGGCTATATAATACTGCACTGTAATAGGTTTATAATATGTTTCACACAAATAATACATAAAAAACAAAAACAAAAAATAAAGAAAACATTTTTAATCTTCTTGAAAAGCACAGTAGTACCAACTACAAGAGTGCAGCTTTTACACTTGCTCCCAGACATCTTGGGCTTGAAACAAAGGCATTGTACTACAGTACGGTACATTAAGGACACAGGAGCAAAACTTGCAGAGGACGCACTCACGTGCCCGTGTACGCCGGACACATGGACCGACTTACGTGACTGGGCATGCAAACCCGCACTCACATCTTTGAAAGTTCACAACCCGAAGGTTCCTATGTAGGGGATTTACTGTCTACTCTTTCAGCACACAGAAATAGGGCTGGAGTGTGTCCTGAGTGACAGCTGGGCTGAAAGAAGTGAGGAAGAGTTGATGGTGCAGGAGGTAAAGGAGGGCATATTGATTCCGTTCACCCATTTGTTTCATGCCTATCTTCCCCCTGAATTCCAGCCTCCAGACACTTTGTCATTTCTCCTCAACCCGTCAGGACTTCTACTCATTCTTTTTTCTCTGTTAATCCTCAAGGAAATCAATCCTGAATATTCATTGGAAGGACGGTTGCTGAAGCTGACGCTCCAAAACTTTGGCCACCTGATGTAAGGAGCTGACTCGTTAGAAAAGACCCTGATGCTGGAAAAGATTGAAGGCAGGAGGAAAAGGGGACAACAGAGGATAAGATGGTTAGTTGGCCTCACTTACTCAATGGACATGGGTCTGAGCAAACTCCTGGAGATGGCGAAGGACAGGGAAGCCAGGTGTGCTGCAGTCCATGGGGTCACAAAGAGTCAGACACGACTGAGCTACTGAATGACAACAATTCTCTATGTTGGAAAATACTCCCTTTCCCACAACTTTAGCTCCCATCTCCTCCCCCTTAAACACTGTAAACCCAGCTTCTCTTCCAGAGAAAAAGTCACTTGCTGAATTCATTTCTGTCCCTGATACTTGGTGGGGGTGAAGGGTATGTCAGACCAAGTATCCTGCAGCTCCTTTAGTTTTATACTGTGTAAGAATATGACACCTAGAGTATAACTTTAGTTTTGTAAACATAGCTCCTTTACCTATACCAGATATAGGAAAGAAATCTAGTATACTTTTAAGCATGATAAACAAATTCAAATTCTTTGTAGAGTTAGTTGTTTTCTCCTGCTACTGAAGAATCACTTCTCATATAAAACAAAATATACAGCTCTGAAATCTCCATAACCTACTGAAAACAGAAATAAACTGGATATACACATTTAGTTTACAGCTAGTCTTAGAAAAACAGAAATGTGGATGTATCTCAAGGTATAAAAAATGGATTTCAGCTGAAGATTGGATGGAAAGCAAATATAAAACTGCTTTGGAAGAGTTTGCTATGCATCTGGAATGTTTCCAGTTAATTAAAACAGAATAACTCTAAAATCTGCAGCTTTATAAAATGAAACAATTGAAGGACAAAGGCATTATCTGTATTTTAATTGATATTCTCTCTCTTTGTTTCTCTTGCTTGCTTTCAGATTTTATGAAGTTCATACTCTTGTTGATTTAAGGTAGCTTGCACAGCTTCTCATCAACAGAACCAAAATTTTCCATTTCAAACTGGGGTATACCATTTGCTGTCTAAACAAGGAATGGGAAATAGTGTGTTATGAGTCAAAGGCTCTACAAGAAGAAAAAGATGGGGATGGAAGACAAGTGCCTATAACTGAGTAGGACCTTATGTCACCTTGTGAGGACAAACACCTACCCTCACACCCTCCACCTGCCTCTTGCTTGTAAAAAAGGCCCCCAAGGCCTCCCCTGAGTTCCAAAGAATAAATTTAATCAGAGAAGTGAGAAAATGCAGGAAAAAGGCAAACAGTCAGGATATTACTTTAGCCATTAAATAAAGTCAAGGGTCTTTAGTTCCTCCTTGAGGATTATAGATAATTTGTTGTTATTCAGTTGCTAAGCCATTCCTGACTCTTTGTGACCCCACGGACTGCAGCATGCCAGGCTCCTCTGTCCTCCACTATCTCCTGAAGTTTGCTCAAATTCATGTCCATAGATAATACCTCAAGCCATATCCCTGAGCTGTTTTGTAGATACTTACCAGGTGTTTTGTAGATGCTTACCAGGTGGAAGAAGTAAACTGTAGACTGACCACAAACACATAACCCCAGACAGGTTGGAACCAGAAGGTTGATGATGTCAGCTTTTAATCTCCTCACCACCAACCAATCAGAAGACTGTACACAAGCTGATCACACATCCTGTAACCCACCTTCCTCACTCTACCTTTAAAAACCTGTCCCTGAAAGCCATTGGAGAGTCTGGGCCTTTTGAGCATTAGCTGCCTGGACTCCTTGTTTGGTGCTCTGCAATAAATGCTGAACTGTCCTTCAGTACAACCTGGTGTCAGTGGACTGGCATTACTGTGCATTAGGCGAGGAGACCCATGTCTGGTTTGGTAATGAGCCTATGACTGCAGATGGGGTCAAAGCCTGAAGTCCTGCTATTCTTTATTTTCTCATGCTGTTTGATAGCCGTAAAGATGTGAAATGGTAGTAAGGCTATGCCATTCTTCATATCTGTCTCATGTCAGGAGAACATACTCACTTTTTTTTCCTTAAAGGTAGAGAGAAATGACCCATTTTATGGAGATGCTATCATGGGAACAGCCAAACACATGCATCCTTCTAGCCAGACATTTGTCAGTTGAAAAACTGTTCAAAATATAAGACTCTGAGATTGATATTCGTGTAGCATTTCTTGCTAACCTAAACAAAACATCTATCATCCTTATGCTTGCTATATAAAATATATTTTGGTTTTTTAAAAAATTCTCTTTAAAGAAAATGTGTCATTCTATATCCAAAAAATGACATACTTAAAGGGAATATATGCTCTCAATAATTTCCTTGTCTGCTTTCTATAAAGATGATGAGTTTACATTGAGATATCCCAAATTATAAGCCCTAAAATATTCAGTACAAAGTTGTCATTTCACCACACTAATAAACAACCTTAGAAACTAATATACAACTTGTTTCCTTTTGATTTTTCTCTTTTGCTTTAATGCTCACTTTATACTGAAAAGGGTATTTGAAAAAAGCTAATCTAGACCCCTCAACCTAAAAGGAGCACTTTATAGAAGAATACTGTTCACATTCACATTTATCTCATTAGTCACCATGCAGTGCTGCTTTCTGCCAATAAACAGGATACATTAAAATGAAAGGATTTGGCAATGAAAAATTACATTTAGGTAAGGTGGGGGAAATAAACGAGGCTAATGGGAATGATGGCTTATGGCCAGAGTAAATACAAAGGGGAGTCGGAGTTAGAAACAGAGAATAAAATAGTGAAGGTAAGGAATGAGAATGCCCCTCTCTCTGGAATTTTGTGGTTAGAATTTCTGAGTTAGACACTTCACATGCCGTACTTCTTAAGAATCGGAAGGAAATCAATCAAGAACATCATCTGACTTGGCACCGCAGGGTATATTTTAGAAGCAGCTGTTAGAAATTTCCGCTGGCTCAATCCTGTTCACCAGGAGAAACAACTAACCCAGGGTGTGTGCAGGCACCCAGTGCCAGGGCTCTGATGCACGAGGCAAAGACTCCCGAGGTACACGGCCTCATCTGTATTCCCCAGGAGACTGGAGGAGAAACAGTCAGCACAGCCAGCTGGCCACTGCATGCTTCACTACTGCTTCCAGCAAACTTCAACCATTTGAATCTATTTGCAAGAGATGCATGAGATATAACTGGACAGCAGGAATTCAATAAAACATTTGCAATGGTCTCCTTCCTTACAAAAACATCCAAACTCCTACAATAGACTACAGCCCTTACATAACAGGCCTCTGCATAGCTCTCTCAACACTAATGATCCTTTTCAACTTGTCAGCACTGCCCTGGCCACCTTTGTCTTCCTCAGACAAGATAAGCTATTGCCATGACCCATTTGCATCAATTTGCTGCTCTGGGAACAATCTTCCCCCATACTCTGGCAATCATCTCCTTGTGATTCAGGTTCCTTTCGAATCTTCTTGTGTGCTTAGTCACGTCCGACTATGTGACTCCACGGACTGCAGCATGCCAGGTCCCTCTGACCATGGATTTGCCAGGCAAGAATACTGGAGTGGGTTGCCATTTCCTTCCCCAGGGGATCTTCCCAACCCAGGGACTGAATCTGAGTGTTCAGCATTGGCAGATGGAATCTTTACCACTGTACCACCTGGGAAGTCCTTCTTTCAGATAATATCTAATATATTTAAGTTCTTCCTAACTACCTGCTCTAACTGACCAATCTTTCAGTATAGCAACTAGTTTCAGATTTTCTTCATTGCACTTTTCACTATCTGTAATACATTGTTTATGTATTAGCTTATTTGTTCATTTTCCATCTTGGCCATTCTTACAAGAATGGAAATCTCATGAACATTCAATGAATAAACGATACAGAATCAGAGCAACTGGAGGCACTTGATAATATCTGATACCAAAACTTCATAACAGAAAATTTGTTTATCGTGTAAACCATTTGCTCCTCTCACTGAGCTGGCCTAATATAGTAAAAAAAAAAAAATTACAGACTTTAAAGAGAAAAAAGTCTTTAAATCCTGTTTTCACCAGTTATTATCTGGATTAACTTGTACAACTTCCCTTTAAAATAGAAATGATAATATGGAACTCATTGACTTATTAAATAATGTACATAACTCACTTAGCATTGTGACAGACTTCTAATGTGTTCTTAAAAATTGGTAGGTATCATGGCTACATTATCTTTTCTTTTAAGGAGCAAATTTCCACCTATTCTTTGCTGTTCTGGAGAGATCTCTATAACTGATGTGAAATCCATTGTTTGTGCTTGTCCAGAATCCTTACCCCATGCCTTCTGTAACAGCTCACTGGACTTCTGTGATGCTCAGCCCACCCAGGAACAGGCACATGACTCAGGTCTTGTTAAAGAGACCAGGTACTTTGCTGGAAATCTTAGTTGGCACAAGAGGTACAGTGGGGACACCTTCTCTTCTCTGAATGCAATACTGGTCTGTGGTGACCACTTCTACCCAAAAGTGAAACAACTCTGCCTGAAAATGAAGCCCACAAAGAGGACAGGAATACCAAAGAGGGAGAGAAAGAAACAGTATCTTGAAGACCTATATACCTGGATCCAGCTGTACCTGAAGCACCCATAGTTACTGGATATACTGATTATATAAGCCATATTATTTTGTTTATGCCTGTTTAAGTTTGGTTTCTGAAACCTGTAATCTGAAGAATTTTAGAATCTAAAGCTTTCCAATAAAGCTTTCCAATAAGATAACAGTTTATTAATTTACCTACTTATGCTTATTTGTTATAAGGCCTTTTCTGATGTCTAATTAGTAATTAATTCGGAATGAAACAGTTTTCAGTGAAAGTGTTAAAAAGGCTCTAGGGTCTATGAGGAATTAGTGACCCCTGAAGGTTTTTTTTAACATTGACAATAACAACCTTTAAAGAAATGGTCAAGGTCAGCCTCTGGGTCTGAAAACCAAGAACAGATTGTACAAGAGCAACATCTGAGTATCTGAGGTTACAAATAACAGGAAAAATTAAGGAAGAAATTAACACCCTTACTCAAGAAATCAGCAGGAAAAAATGGCATTATCGGGAGTAAAGAGGAAGGTAATTGTCTTCCTGTGCAAAGGAAATTTAATATTCAGCAAGAAAGATATATAGCAGGTAACTGCTGACAAGGGCATGTAATTTGTAGCAAGTCTGTACTTTTAAAATGCTCTCTTCAGCAAAAATACATTAAAACATTTTCTTATGTTAAGAGGACAGCATGCAATTGATACAAATGCTGTTTTTCTTAACAAAGAATCTTGAATATCTTGTCACATATCTATTCTTGTTATTGTACCAGTCGCTCAGTTGCATCCGACTCTTTTCGTCCCCATGGACTGCAGCACGCCAGGTTTCCCTATCCTTCACTATCTCCCAGAGTTTGCTCAAATATATGTCCTCTTTTTTTAAAAAAATATCAATATACACTCATGTATAGTGAGTGTATATGTGTATTTTTTAAAAAAGATCCATAGGTGTGTAAAGGCTATGCCCCATCCCCACTTTTCTTTGCCAGTTCCAGCTAAATAATTTAATGCAACTAAACATATATTTATGAGAGCTTTCTATGCAAGATACTTTGATAAATGCAATGGGAAACAGCAAGATAAACTTACCATGTATCTCAAAGAGCTTATAATAGAATAAAGAAGATAAAGAACCTATACACATAACTGTATCATCTGGGATAATAACTGAATTCTGTAACAGCCATAAAGTAAAATAAAGTAAAATAGTAGAGGGGAAGGATGAGCTGTCACTCATTTAGCCTCGGGCAGGGGCTCTGAAATTTGAGTGTGATTTGATGAGAATCACCTGGAAGGCTTGTTCCAACACAAAAGTGCGGGGTCTACCCAAGAGATGTTTTTAACAAACTTGCAGATGACACGGATGCTGTTGTTCTGGAGATCATACTGAGACAATTTCCCAATCTATGGAACTGGTTTTCAATTCTAGTAACACATTGGACTTCCCTGGTGGCTGAGACGGTAAAAGCGTCTGCCTACAATGAGGGTAGACCTGGGTTCAATCCCTGGGTCAGGAAGATCCCCTGGAGAAGGAAATGGCAACCCACTCCAGTATTCTCGCCAGGAGAATCCCATCGACAGAGGAGCCTGGTGGACTACATTCCATAGAGTTGCAAAGAATCGGACACAACTGAAGCGACTTAGTATGTAAGGGACTTCTGAAAAACCGAATGCCCAGGGCTTCATCCTAGCCCAAAACCAAATGAAAAATGTTTTATGAAGGAGACGATCCTAGAGCTGGACATTGAATCATATGAGTAGTAGCTTTATAGACAGGGGAGACAGGAAGCAGAAGCTAAGTGAAGTGTGAAAACTCAGGGCAGAAGGAAAATAAAGGGTATGGTTAGAAATGAGGAAAACTCAGCCAGGCTGGCACACAGGCAGAGAAAGAAAGTCTTGGGTCAAGTCATGAAAGATGTTGACTGCCTGGCAAGGGAGTTTGTGACTCTTTTTGGTGGGGGGAGAGCAATAAGAAATCAACAAATGCTTCGAGTAGAAGAGTGACATGGTCAGACACGTGGGTTAAAATTATTATCTGGGAGCAAAATTCTGAGCAGATTAGAACAACACTGCTCCTTAGAGCGGAGAAGGCAATGGCACCCCACTCCAGTCCTCTTGCCTGGAAAATCCCATGGACGGAGAAGCCTGGTAGGCTGCAGTCCATGGGGTTGCTAAGAGTCGGACACGACTGAGTGACTTCCCTTTCACTTTTCACTTTCATGCATTGGAGAAGGAAATGGCAACCCACTCCAGTGTTCTAGCCTGGATAATCCCAGGGACGGGGCAACCTGGTGGGCTGCTGTCTATGGGGTCGCACAGAGTCGGACATGACTGAAGCGACTTAGCAGCAGCAGCAGCTCCTTAGAGACCAGAAATGAGTGAGGATGCTACAGCAATGGTCTAGTGGAATACTGGTCTGGCAGTCATACTTTGACAACTTCCTGATCTATAGAATTGGTTTACAATTCGACCAACATATTAGAATCTCCCAAGGGACTTCGAAGGCTTCTGAGGTGGTGCCAGTAGTAAAGCATTCACCTGCCAATGCAGGAGACAGAAGAGACGTGAGTTCAATCCCTGGGTCGGGAAGATCCAGTTTGTCTGCTCAAACTGGACTCAGGGGATGTATTCTCAGGGCGCACAGGTTCCATAGAAATGCTTTAATTTTGTATTCTTATTTGAAAGATACCCTATATTTTATCAGATATGAAAGCAAAAATTCTCTTTTGTGCTGCTGCTGCTAAGTCACTTCAATCGTGTCCGACTCTGTGCGACCCCATAGGCGGCAGCCCACCAGGCTTTGCCGTCCCTGGGATTCTCCAGGCAAGAACACTGGAGTGGGTTGCCATTTCCTTCTCCAATGCACCAAAAGTGAAAAGTGAAAGTGAAGTCGCTCAGTCGTGTCTGACTCCTAGCGACCCCATGGACCACAGCCTACCAGGCTCCTCCGTCCATGGGATTTTCCAGGCAAGAGTACTGGAGTGGGGTGCCATTGCCTTCTCTGTCTTTTATGCTAATGGTACTCAAATGAGAGGTCTTTACAAGATGTGACTTAGCTTCTTAAGTCAGTATTGCTTAGTTAATGCGGGTGAAAGTCGCTCAGTCATGTCCGACTCTTGCGACCCTGTGGACTATACAGTCCATGGAATTCTCTAGGCCAGAATACTGGGGTGGGTAGCCTTTCACTTCTCCAGGGGATCTTCCCAACCCAGAGATCGAACCCAGGTCTTCCGTATTGCAGGTGGATTCTTTACAAGCTGAGCCACAAGGGAAGCCCAAGAATACTGGAGTGGGTAGCCTATCCCTTCTCCAGCAGATCTTTCTGACCCAGGAATCTAGACACAGTATTTGAGCTTCCCTGATGGCTGAGATGGTAAAGAATCACCAGCAATTCAGGAGACGCGGGTTCAATCCCTGGGTTGGGAAAGATCCCCTGGAAAAGGGCATGGCAACCTCCTATTCTTATATCCAGTATTTCTGCCTGGAGAATCCCATGGACAGAGGAGCCAGGCAGGCTACAGTCCATGGGGTCGCAAAGAGTCAGACATGACTAAGCACAAATACACAGTATTTAAGAACTCAAGAATAACTTTTTTTTTCCCCTGTGAAAGTCTATTAGATGTCTTTGAGAAATAATGATCTAGACAAGGTAATAAAATTAGGACAGTCTAAGAGAATCATCAGGATCTTCAACTAGATTTTAGGAGGAAAAGAAAATGAGAATTGAAAAAATACTGGGGGCTTTGAGGCTAAAGATGATAAAATGATGGTAGAGAGTAAAGAACATGGAAAAGGGACAGGTTTGTGTGAGGCAGGGTTAGCGTGAGGATGCACTCACAGCGAAACAAAGCCAGCCCACTGGTGGTAACCACAAGAACCAACCCCTTCCTGCACCAGGAATTTTAGGAATTAATTTATCTTCATGATTTGGCCATATTATGGACAAAACCAAAAAAAAAAAAAAAAAAAAGAAAAGAAAAACAACAGTATTTTTGATTTACTAAGGCCTAAGGCAGAACAAAATCTTCTTTCTTTTAATAATAAAAGCCATAATCTGTCAACAATTTTAAAAGATGGCCTATTACCAGAGTAATTTATAAAAGGAAGATGGAGGCTAATAATTAATTGAAGATTAAAGCTTCTGAATTATAACACATTTCCCTTTCACTTATTGTGGTTCATTTTTTCCTGCCATTGATCGTGGTACCAGTAGGATAATTTTTAGAGGAAAAACAATAAAATGCAATGCTACTTGAAAATATTTGAAAGTAGATACTTTTTCCAATATCAAGCAGTACCTGTTTTATTTTATCTTCTATGTTAAACATATTCACCTCTTGGTATAAGGTACTGGCTGTTTGTTGTTTAATGGTACATAAAGGAAACGATTTTACCTTTAATCCACTGAATCTCCTAGGAGACACTGCTATAAAAGATCAATGGTTTTATTCTCCTGATAATGGTCTGCTAAATATTTAATCTCTTGATCTTCCTAAGAAATTAAGACAATAGCATGAAAGTTTTAAAACTTTTTCTAACTTATTTGCAAAAAAAAAACCCATCAGAATATCAGAAATATTAAACCCTAAACAAGAGGACTTTATATCAAAAGAAATACCATGATTAACCATCTAACGAATAATGGCAAAAGTTCTATTCATCTGCTCTTGTTACAATATGAAAACTTAAAAAAAAAAACTGAACAATGACATACCTGAGCTTCTGGTTGTACTGTTTGACCTTTTCCAAGGAGGCTGCATTTATCTGAGCTTGAAATTCCTCCACCGAAACATTGTCTCTATAATAATATCCTTCCATGCTTTCCAGTGCTGTGAAAACAAGTAAATGTACTCTTCATGTGATTGTATAACTCAGTTTCTCCACATTTAGTGTCATCTTATTATTAGTAAATGCATTGAATAGCACCAAATATGACCACATACACAAGAAATAAGGTTAAACCAGTCCAAAAATAGGTAAAAATCATTCTTGGGCTCAAACATTTGGCAATTATCTTTAGTAAGCAGGCAAAGGTAATTTCTAATTTAAACTGTCAGGACTTCCCTGGTGGTCCAGCGGTTAGGAAGGCTCTATGCTCCCAATGCAGGGGGCCCAGGTTCAATCCCTGGTTGGGGAACTAAGATCCCACATGCTACAACTAAGCCTCAGTGCTACAGCTAGAGAAGTCCACTCAATGAAGATCCAGCACAGCCAAGACAGATGAAAAGAAAAGAACTTAAAAAAAAATTTGTCTTCTATTTTTAAAAAAGTTTTGTACACGTTTTTGTGAAGCTGAACTCAAACTTCATGTATATTATTTACACATATATACTATTTATACTCAAGCTTCATATATATATATATGCATTGCTTCCCTCATGGCTCAGTGGCAAAGAATTTGCCTGCCAATGCAGGAGATACAGGTTTGATCCCAGGGTGGGAAAGATTCCCTGGAGGAGAAAATGGCAACCCGCTCCAGTATTCTTGCCTGGGATAGCCCACAGATGGAGGAGCTTGGTAGATTACAACCATGGGGTCACCAAAGAGTTGGACATGACTAAACGACTAAACAATACAAAAACACATACATGTATATATAGATATAAACATGTACCATATATACACATACATATAGCTAGGTATGAGAATCAGAAATGTGTATTAACATGATAAGAGTGAAAAATTTGAATTTGTTTGTCTCCATGTATATTAATATTCTCCTGCAGTTGCAACTAAATTATGAAACAAGAAGTATAGATAAAGAGAACTCTTAGAATACTACCTCTACTTCAATGGTCAGTTAATTCAGTTAAAAATAAATAAGCTCTGTCATGACCTTGAGGGGTAGAATGTAGGGTGGGAAGAAGGCTCAAGAGTGAGGGAACGTATGTATACACATAGCCAATTCACTTCACCTTACAGCAGAGGCTAACACAACATTGTAAAGCAATTATACACTAATAAAAAGGGACCATTTGTGGAGAAACATTTAAGGAAATAAATAAATAAGCTAAAACATATTTATATATATGTAAAACTTACCATTAATTTAAAATGCCTTTGATTAATATAGATTTCTTTCATAACTAATATTTTTAGTTAAGTGTTTCTTCTTCCTTTAGATTTACACAGTGATATTTTTAATCTTTTGGAGAGGAAATGAATCACAGGAAAGTGCCTAGAAATACAAGATTTCCTTTCAAGAGGCTGCCAGCAACAGGAATGGCGATGGATCCAATTTGGAAATGCAAATTATTTCCCCTTGAACTTGTTACCACTAATGAGCCTCAATTTTCAGCAGATTAATTCAAAACGGATAAAAGAAATAATCTTTCAAAACTGCTAAATGCCATAGTCTCTAAACTAAATAATAATGCTTCCTCAAATTGACAAAAACATTACCACTTTGGGGCAAAGACGGAGAAGGCACTGCTCATTTTAGCTGTGCTGTTTTCTAAACTAATCAGATTTTTAGGGCATTGAAGAAATGACAAAATTTTTACAGTATTGCTAAATTTAATTTTTTTTTTAAATGGCACTGTTAGTCTATAATTGAGCAAATCATTTGTGGAAAATTAGAGAGAAAGCTTTCTAACATTTACTTCAGTACAGAAAACTGAATTTGTGGGCTTCTTTCAAGAATTATTTATTTGTTTATTCCTTATGAATTCTGCATTCATTAGAATATATGCAACTGGTTCAGTAAGCTTCTGGGCCTGCATACACACAAGAAGCACAAGGGGGTCTCCCTGATAAAACAGTCCTCAAACACATGAGACATTCCCTTTCATTAAGAGTGTTATTTGTGAAAGCCCACTATTCCAGGAAGATTCAGCTTATCCATAGCCATACTTCATTGTGAATTCCTCTTCTGAGTTATAAAGCTAATAGTGAAAACCCTTGCATTGGAGTAAAATCATAACTTCCATTGCTTAGGAGCTGTGTGACCTTGGACATGTTAATTACTATCTAAGAGCCTCAGGTTTCTTATTTGTGAAATGGAAAATACGACCACCTACTAATAATGGTACTTGGGAAACAATTACATTAAGTAATAGTAATTAAGAGTGCCCATGACTAGTCTCATCACTTGCTGAATGTATTTTATGTACTAGGTGCCCAGTGTCCCACAAGCATGATCTCCTTCTATTTCCACAACAGGTAGTGATGATGGATGAGTTAGCCGAGCCAAACAGGAAGTTTGGTTCCAACCAAGAGGAGGATCCACGCAAGGATGTTTCAGTTTGTGATTTAAGGCCAAGAAGATTGGAAGATGACTTTACAAAGGGGTAATGGGGCAGGAGGCAGGGGGTTGACAGTGCAAGGGAACAAGAAAACCTCTGGGACCTAGTTTCTATAAAGTCTTCATGACTCAGCTTTGTCCAGAATGTCCAGTCCTGCTCTAAAAGCTTCTCACAAACAGAGAAACAAATGTGCCTTATATTTCTTAAGAAATTTTCAAATTCACAACAGTTAAAATTCACAATTATGTAAATTTTAAAACAATAAGAAAAGAGTTTAACAATGTTGCCAGGAGTCTCAGCAATATAGGGAAATAACAACAAAAAAATGAGTTTTCTGTTTAAAAAGTAAACTTTGCATGGCAAAGCAGAGGAAGGAGAACAACATTCCCTATTTTAGGTGAACAACTTGGTCATCTTTTTTAAAAAAGAAAATAAAATGACATATACCAAACTAAATTTGTATTCTCAGCAGAAAAAAAGGTTAAATATATAATAAAATCCAAACTTCAAAGTCTGACCCTTCCTTAGCATTTCCTTGTCTAATTTCTTAATTAGACAATTAACTCTAATTAGTACAGACATAGTTGGTTGAATAGTTCTGACATACTTGGTGGAATAAAGATTTTAAAATAGTACCGACATACTTGGTTGAATGAACATTAACTTACTTAAGAGTACTTAACTGAAAGCAATATTTAAAACACTACTTGAGTTTGTTAGCTTGTTTTAGTTCTACTACTTTTGAATTTAGAAGCAAAACATTATTTTAAAAGCAGGTATAGTCAGTAAAAAAAAATGTTAGAGAAAATTATAGATTAAATTATCTAACACTGAAAATGAGCCTCTCTTCCACTCACTCAAAATACATTTCACGGCTTTTCCAAGAAAGGGATTGATCAGAAAAAAATATAGAGCCTCTGAGTAACAATTTTAAGAATAGTTTCAGCTAACACCCTCTTCTGATAGCACAAAAGAACTGCATTGGTTAAAAAAGACACTACATATGGACTGTTACAAATCGCCAGAAATGGTTAGAATTCTTCAGAACTGGTCACAGTTCGTAAAGAAGGCAAGTTTTGTCTGTTACTGTGACCAGCACTGGGAAAGGCTGTGCTGCCCTGTAAAGAGATGTGGGTGCTCACGCTCATAAAGACCCACTCTGAACTTTCAGGAAATTTCAGTTCTGGGAACTGTTCCTTCCTTTCTAAAAAGCTATTACATGTTTTGATTATACAATCTCTGCAAAACCCCAATGGAAAACTAAAGGATGCACCTTTTAAAGAACCTTAAGAAGAGTTTTCCAGGAAAAAAAAAAAAAAAAGTGTAACTTAGACACTGACAGTGTTTATAACAGACTGCTCCCTTTTATTTAAAAAAGAGAGAGCACTCAAGTTTCTGGGTGATTTTAATTATGGTCAGAGAGGTAATATCTTTTATTTTTTTTTTTTTTAGGTAATACCTTTTCAAGAAGTAAAAGTTAGGAGCAACAGTTTTGGGTGCTAGCTTTTTGTACAGGAAGTGAAGAAACCAAATACCCCCAAGAATGTGCTTGTGGAGAAAGAACTAGTATCGAATATTCCATTTAGTTTAAGGAAAATCACTATCAAAGACCCAGGCAGTAGGTACTTAACACTTTACAAGAAAGGGATGCTATATTGCTGGGCACAATATATACCTTAAAAAAATAAAATAAAAAAACCCTTTCATCTGATGTCATGTCCCAAAGAGGTAGAATACACAGATCCAAGAACCTGCCTCCAAAGGTTCTTCCCGAGCTAGGGATTGAACCCATGTCTCCTGCATTGGCAGGATACTTTACTACTGAGCCACTGGGAAGCCTCCCGGCTTGTCCTATTAACATGCTGCTAAATTGTCCTCCCAGGAACAGAGGCCCATCACAGTCATGAAGGACACCCTCCCTGGACAAAGGAATGGATCTGAAGATGCAAGATGTGAACTAAGGCAGATGTTCTAGAGCTACCCACTCGCATCCCCTTTCCAAAATGAAGGGCTTACTCTCCAGCTGCT
The DNA here is from genome assembly GCF_963930625.1 of Muntiacus reevesi. NCBI lineage: Eukaryota > Metazoa > Chordata > Mammalia > Artiodactyla > Cervidae > Muntiacus > Muntiacus reevesi. The sequence goes on from NC_089260.1 coordinate 46,758,465, forward strand.
GTGACTGTCAGAAGGCATCCCTCAGTGGTCAGCTCTCCAGGGCATCTTCAGCCTGCGCTGATAACAACTGTCCCACTCAAATTACATCTTCTCTGTGTGGCCCGAGTCCTAATGATCTAACAGTGCAGAAGCAAAAAGGCTCAGTTCTCATTGCCCCAGCTCGCCAGAATCTAGAAGTGTCAACACCGGGAAATGGAATCAGCTAATTAAGCAAAGATGAACTGGATACCCGCATGTGTGTGCGTGCTGTCATGTCTGACTCTTTGCAACCCCATGGACTGTAGCCCACTAGGCTTCTCTGTCCGTGGAAGTTTCCAGGCAAGAATACTGGAGTGGGTTGCCATTTTCTCCTCCAGGGGATCTTCCAGACCCAGGGATTGAACCCTCAGCTCTTGCGTCTTTGGATTGGCAGGGGGACTTTTTTTTTTTAATTGGAGGATAATTATTTTACAATATTGTGATGATTTTTGCCATACATCAACATGAATTGGCCATAAGTAAACATATGTCCTCTCCACCCTCCCACCTTCCTCCTCACCCCATCTCTCCAGGATGTCACAGAGCCATGGCTTTGGGTGTTCTATGTCATAAATCAAACTTCCACTGGGTATCTATTTTACATATGGTGAAAAGATGGGCAATGTCGCTCACCATTAGAGAAGTGCCAATCAAAACCACAAGGAGGCAGGCAGTTTCTTTACCACTGCACCACCAGAAAGTCTGTATAATTGCACAGTGATTTATAATCCACATTGCACTGTGCTTTCTCACTCCTGAGGGACATTAGAATCACCTGGAGAGCTTCTAAAATATACTGACATGTGAGCCCCACCTACCAGAGATTCTGACTTTATTGGTTTGGTGTGCGACCAAGCACGGGTGTTTTCTAAAATGTTCCCAAGATGACTGAAGGGCAGCCAGCATTGAGAAGCACTGCAAGACTGCATGATAGTAAGCCAGGCACCCTGGGTGTCTATCCCCCTTGAACTCCCATTTTCACTCAGTTTATAGTCACTTGCTTTATCCAAGGGCTCATGAATCCCAACAGGATTCATTGTCTGGCTTGTAGGAAGTAATTCTAGAAGATTGCTTCACTGTGACCTCCATCTTTCTAGTGTTCTGGTGATGCTTTGTGTTGATTTTTCTGTCTGGCAGTTTCTGTGTTCCTAACCTTGGAAATCTGTCTTTTTGTCATTTTGGCTGCCTAGATTCTTGTTCTCCAGCAGCTCTGGTTTTCAGCAATGGATGTTCCTTAAAGCATACCTTACTTGCCTCCAACTCTGGAATTCCTGATTTACTAGTTGGTCTGATCTCTGCAGGGCGCCCCATACATCAGAGTGCCCTCCTCTGCCCAAGGATCCATGCAGACAAGAAAAATAACAAGTCAGGACATTTGCTTCTTCTTCTAGGTATGTTGTCCTTGGTACCATGTACTTGTCTGCTTCCCAGGCAGCTTAGTGGTAAAGAATCCAGCTGCCAATGCAGGGGACACAGGTTCTTTCCCTGGGTTGGGAAGAAAGAAATGGCAACCTGCTCCAGTATTCTTGCCTGGGAAATCCCATAGACAGAGGAGCCTGGTGGGCTACAGTCCACGGGGTCACAAAAGAGCCAGACACAACTTAGCGACTAAACAACAAGAAGCCATTTACTTAGCACCATCTACTATGGGCCATGCAGTTAGGAAGGCTTCCCAGGTGGCGCTAGTGGTAAGGAAACTTGCCTGCCAATGCGGGAGACACAAGAGACGTGGGTTCGACCCCTGGGTTGGGAAGTTCCCGTGGAGGTGGGCACGGGAACCCACTCCTGCATTCTTCCCTGGAGAATCCCACGGACAGAGGAACCTGGTGAGCTGCAGTCCATCGGGTTGCAAAGAGTTGGACACAACTGAAGCAACTTAGCATGCATGCACAAACAGTTAGGAGGGCTGATTCTAATACATTTCCCAGGAAATTTTCAAATTCATCCACTTTATTCTTTTTTATTTGCTAGCAAAGACTCATGTACCCACAAAATGAAAACCCTTCAAATAAACTTTCATCCCAGGAAAAGGCTCTATTTGGAATCCCTTCCATTTACCACCACTTTCAATTACCAGATGGTAATCTCTGCTCAAGCTGGGGCTGAATTTCCTGCGCTGCTCTCTGAGCTGATGAAAACTCAGAACAACTAATGATTCCTCATGGGAGTTCCATGAGTGCAGAGGAACCTCTGCATCTCCTTTAAATAAACAACCTTATCACTGACAGACTGTTAATGAGACAGACTCCCTTCCAGTCTTCTTTACCTAGCTGTGACCTCCACGGCAGAAGAATTTCTGCTATCGCCTCTTCAAATAATTTTTCATATTTTACTGCTGTGTGAATACTAAAACCTAATGTTTGTGAAAGCTTTTCTTTAAATTACATTGTAAAAGCAATATTGTACTCACTGAAATCATATATATTTAGGGATTCTTTTTAAATTAGCTTTAGCCACAATTATAAAATAGAGACTACTTGCAAAATAATTCTTTCCCTGTGCATATTGGCTGCTAGGTATAAATATTCAGCTATTTATGGTTGTGTGTCTCAAATGTAATCACTTTTTTAGAAGAGATGATTAATGCCATCTGTCATCTCAAGAATGACTTCAAAGACAAAATTTTTAAAAAGAGAGAAAGAAAGGAAATGAAAGGAAGGTCCTTTACCAAGTGCATGGTCTGCTTAAATGCTACATTCCAGACCAGTAGCTTTTCTGTGTTCTAAATCTACTGATCTCTGTAATGCCTTTTTACGTATTTTAGGCTAACCTATTCTTCTAAGCTAGTTCCAAAGGTATAATTTTGCTCAATTTCTTTTTTTTTTTTTCAATTTCTTTTTTTTAATTTCTTTTCATTGTACATTCTGTTCACCTATATGGACTCTACCACATAAATGAAAACACTTCTAGTAACTCCTAAGATCTCTTCGCTGAAATTTTTCTCGGCTTAAATGCATTCTTGCCAAGTATCTGTTTGGGATAGCCATTGTTCTTTGTGAACTGAGAACTTACAGATGTACAAGCTGGATTTAGAAAAGGCACAGGAACCAGAGATTAAATTGACAGCATTCAGTAGATCATAGAGAAAGCAAGGGAATTTCAGAAAAAACATCTACTTCTGCTTCATTGACTGTGTTAAAGCCTTTGACTCTGTGGATCACAACAAACTGTGGAAAATTCTTAAAGGGATGGGAAAATGAGACCACCTTACCTGCCTCCTGAAAAAGGCAGGTCAAGAAGCACCAGTTAGAACAGGACATGAAACAAGACTGGTTGTTTCCCAAATTGGGAAAGGAATACGTCAAAGCTGTATGTTGTCACCCTGCTTATTTAACTTATATGCAGAGTACATCCTGAGAAACGCTGGGCTGGAGGATTCACAGGCTGGAATCAAGATTGCCCGGAGAAATGTCAACAAGCTCAGATATGCAAGTGATACCACTCCAGCGACAAAAAGTGAAGAGGAACTAAAGAGCCTCTTGAGAGTGAGAGAGGAGAGTAAAAGAGCTGGCTTAAGCCTCAACATTAAAAAAACTAAGATCATGGCAGCTAGTCCCATCACTTCATGGAAATTACAAGGGGAAAAAGTGAAAACAGTGACAGATTTTATATTCTGGGACTCCAAAATCACTGTGAATGGTAACTGCAGCCACGAAATTCAAACACACTTGCCCCTTGGAAGAAGAGCTATGACAAATCTAGACAGTATATTAAAAAGCAGAGACATCACTTTGCTGACAAAGATGTGTATACTCCAAGCTATGATTTTTCCAGTAGTCATGTATGAATGTGAGAGTTGGACCATAAAGAAGGCTGAGCACCAAAGAATTGATGTTTTCAAACTGGTGCTGAGAGTCCCTTGGACTGCAAGGAGATCAAATCAGTCAGTCCTAAAGGAAATCAACCCTGAATATCCATTGGAAGCACTGATGCTGAAGCTGAAACTCCAGTACTCTGGCCACCTGATACGAAGAGCTGACTCACTGGAATAGACCCTGATGCTGGGAAAGATTGAGGGCAGGAGAAGAGGGTGGACAGAGGATGAGATGGTTGGACGGCATTATCAATGCAATGGACATGAGTCTGAGCAAACTCTGGGAGATAGTGAAGGACAGGGAGGTCTGGAGGGCTGAAGTCCATGGGGTCAGAGTTCAGACATGACTTAGCGACTCAACAACAACAATAGCATTGTTTTTAAACTGTGGCAATTGAAGGAAGGGTAATCTATCTTTTAGAATTATAACATGCAGGAGGCACAAAGCAGAATTTTCACTTGGTCGTGAATTTAGATTTCACATGCCAGTCAGTTTTTCAGTTACCAAAATTGATTTTATTCCTCTATTCTATTTTTATAAAAAAAAAAAAAAAAACTCCACAGCAAAACCAAAGCAGTCTTAAAAACTCAAAAGAAGAAAAAATCCAGTATTCTGTGGTACCATTTAGAGAAATCTTGTGATCACAACATGAATCTTTTTTTAAAAAATCATAGACAAAAAGAAACTATACAATAATCTGGATACCTGACCTTTCTGGCTTTTATGACTCCAAAGATTAAAAAGATTCAGGACCTTCCTTGGGAAATCAATTCACTGCAAGAATCTTCTTATTCATGTCAATCTTAATTTCTTCTACTGCGGTTAACACTCATTGTTCATTTGCCAAAACAACTTTTTTTAACTTATAAAAGGGATACATTTTTACTGACAAAATTAACATAATGCAAAAAACTCAAAGAATAAAAAATCAACAATTTAATCACCCAGTGATATTGAAAACATTATATATATGTGTAAGTATATACATACATGTATGACATAATTGAGTCCATAAATTTTTTGTAATATGATTGTGTATACTATCAAACTTTTTCTATCTCATAAAATATTTTAACCATATGTTAATGGCTTTGCAATAATTTATTTAAGGCAAATCAGTTTATCTTTATTTAAGCCACTCATGTCTTATTTCTCTATTATAAATAATGCTGCAATTCTGCTTGATAAATATTTATACCATACATGATTTTTCCTTAATAGACAGTCAGACAAGGAAACATACTAAGTATTCAGAATAAACTTTTGAATTCGTGAAAAAGAATGATGGTTATTATTACATTTCTTTTAAACAACTGATAATGAAAATAATCTAAGTACATGAAAGTATAAAAAAGAAAGCAATTACCTTGTGAAAAAAGAACAGGATGAATTTTAAACCCTCCTCCATTTTTCAACCGTTGAGGCAGTTGTTCAAAATGATAACTATCAATGTAGAAGTAAACTTTCAGAGCTTGCCGGCTTCCTTCTGCTTGATAAGTAAGAGGAACATCTAAAATGACATTTAATGTTATATTACTTCCTATCATCAGGGTATGTTATATAGTATGTTTGTTAAAAACTAGTATTCATCAATTACTTTACATTAAAAGTACCCACGTATAGTAAGTTCAGGTTCGGCATATTTAACAGCACTGTTTGGTGAAAGAGTATTAAATCAGGTTCTCATTAGCTACTGCAACAGGTTTATTACTGTACTGTATATAAAATTCTGTAACAGAAAACTTCGTTACATTTTGACACACCAGACGTCTCAGTTAACTAAATGAGAAGTTTAGATACGCATGGTTTGGAATCAGAATCTCCCAAGGCAGCTGCCTCATTCATATTTTAGTCAAGATGACTCCTTGGGGTACACTTGTGAAGTAGCGTGCAAGAAACTGAGTGCATAGCAACCATTATCAAAATTAGCATTGGTTTTGCAAAGTCCACTCTCTGAGCACCAGATCCAAAAGGTATTACCTCTGTCCCTGCCTTACACTCATTAGACATTATCTGTTTAAATTCTTTTAGAGATCCTAAATTTAATTACTCACAACGAAACTCCAACCAACTTGAAAAGCTGGAATGCTGCAGTAGTATTTCACAGTGCTATCATAAATCCTTCTTATTTTACGATACTTGTCTGTGACAAATAACTTCCACTTCATTAAAAAAGAATGCAAACTCTTCCTAAAAGGCTACAATAGTCACATTAACCAGTTTAAAGTTAAGGCCAAAATAGAGTAAGTATTTAATATATGTTCTTGACTCAATATTATTTTTACCCTGCTTCTTGAAATAAAACTGTATAAAAGTAGAGCTCAAGATTAAATACCATAAGTGATCACAAATTCCAGGTTTCTTACTAAATGTATCTAATTCTGCATATCAATAGAGGACTTATTGTATAAACATCTACAATTCCTCTTTATACCATATAATTATGCTTATTTTTTGTTTCTTTTTTTTAAGGGAGACATGAAGAAATTGAGGTTAGGAAAGAGAATAAACAAATTTCACAGTTGAAGATTTGGAAGTTAAGTGCATTTTAATGAGTGGGAAAATTCTTTTTTTTTTTTCTAGTACTAAAAGAAAAAAGATCCATGAATACTAAATAAATTAGAGATTAAAATATACAAAATATCTGTATCCTCTAGTTCCCCTTTCCATACAATGCCTCTCATATATATTATAATTTTGTTAAATTCTATCCCTTAGTTCCAACGTTGTCAATCTCTGTATTTGGATATTTGTATTTGTAATCTCTGTATTTGTAAAAGGACAACGTTATTGGAAGGAAAATGATAATGCAGCAGTATCATATTACTGGGTTAACAACGCACAAATAAAGATGCTACACCAGGAATTAGGAAACTGAAAAATGATTGAAAATGATCAAGTATACTAAATCTAAAAAGTGGTTAAAACTAAGAGTGCTATGTGAAAGACTTTTCCTCAAGGTATTTGCTACATATGTAAAAGTACAGGAGATGCTAGTGGTAAAGGATCCGCCTGCCAATGCAGGAGACCTAAGAGACATAGGTTCTATCCCTGGGTTGGGAAGATCCCCTGGAGGAGGACACAACAACCCACTCCAATAAGCTTGCCTGGAGAATTTCATGAACAGAGAAGTCTGGCAGGCTACAGTCCATGGAATTGCTAAGAGTTGGATATGACTGAGCAATTAACACCTTCATTTTCACTAATTACATCATATGACATGGGAAATATTTTGTACTTCCTCTATACCAAAGTGGGTCAGACTGCCCTTTTATTCCTTTGTATCTCTCACTAGTAGCTAAGGTCCATGCCAACCTTAGGGATTTTATTTTACTTAATCAATATTATATCCCTAGAACTTAGTTCAGTACCAAGCATATTATATACACCTTATAATTATTTGTTCAAAGAAAATGAAATATCTTTAATCCAGATATTTAAGTTCTACTTGCTTGACTTGCATTTTTCTTTAGAATCTCATTGTTCCTTAATGCAAAAATAAGACTGTGAATAATGCTAAATGTAGCTTTTTTAAAAGAACACAGATTAATAAAGCAGAGACAGTGGCCTCAAATATTTACTGAATACTATCATAAGCCTTACATAGTGCTAGAGACTTTCAAATACATTATTTTCTTTAAGCCTCACAATCCCATGAGTCAGGGAAAGCTAACATTCTCCTGCTTGCAGATGAGAATAGAGCCTGGATTTGAACTTGGATTTCTTGATGTCAAGGCCCAGTGTTCTCTATATGCTTCATGCTTCCAATCCTCTGGACTCAGTCCTTCCCTTATAGACACTCAGCCAACTAGTCTTCATCACAGTGATGCAAGTTAGTCAATCTGACCCCTCTGCTTCTAGGCTTACAGAAAGATCAAGTCACATGCAGTTAATAAAAAAGCTTTAGTTTTCTAACACTATTTCAATATGATGTGATGACACTTGGGTATAAATAATTCTCTTCTTTCTTAAAACAACTCAAAATAATAACTATACTATCATAACAGTTTAAATTTGCTTAGAATACCTAGTATCATAGCAGTGGAACTGACTTGTCACTGGAGAACTAACTTCAAAAGTTGAGATTATGCTTCAGGGAAATACATAAAAATGTACTGCCACATAATATAGCAAAAGCTTTGTGCTTATTGTGTCTACATTTATAATGTTATTTATATAATGTCAAAATATTATGTACATGGTCTCAATTACCTTTATTATTTAGTATATATTTCAATATGCCAAAGTTAAATCTCTCATAATGGATGTGCAGCAAATATTTTATCAAACTTAAAATACTGGTTCATCTCCAGCTCACTCAACAGACCATTCACCAGTAATGTCATATTTGAATCATGGACAACATGTTCCTTTAAGGTTACGGTTCCTCAGGCAAAATTTAAAAGAAAAAGTATCAGGTTACATTGTGAAAATAGAGTTTCTCTGTCTTGTAGTGAAATTATTCCTATATTATTCAAGTAAATGAAAATATATTCTATTTTATATCTGCCCACAGAAGACCGTACAATTTGCCCAAATAATATTATCCTTAGCAAATAATCCCCGTTACCAAATACTCCCTAGAATACAGCCTAAATCCCTAACATTGTAATTCATGTTTTTGTGCTCTCTCATTTATCAGTGGAGATGACACTTTAATAAGATTCTATTCTCTCTGCCCACATAATTTAATACAGACAGGATGAACCACTTCCCATCTCCACAGCTACCCTCAAGGTCAAGCCGCCGTCATCCCTCACCTGGCTCACTGCGAGGCCTTCCTAAGTGGCCTCTCTGCTTCTGCCCTGCCTGGTAAGGTTCACTCAACACAGCGGCACACGCTGCCTTTATTTTAGTATGTGCCATTCCCCTGCTCGGTGGCTCAATGAGAAAGGCAAAGCTCTTTCAAAGATCAGCCTCCTCTTTGCTCTCAGCCCCTTCTCCTTACCGCTCTCGCTCCAGGCACCCAGCCCTCCCTGCTCTCCCCAGAATGTGTCACACATGCTCCCACCTTGGGATCTTTGTTCTCACTGTTTCAGTGAACCTGGAACACCCTTCTTCAAAATAGAGTAGGTCCTTTACTGAATTTCTACACTCTCAGATGCAAAAATACATTCACAGGATCTGCATTCACAGATTATACCAACTGCATGTCCAAAAAAAAAAAAAAAAAATCAAGAAAGTTCCAAAAAGCAAATTTGAATTTGCTTCCAACCAGCAACATTTTGACCATTTACATTGGTATTTACATCAGAGCACTTATTAATATATTGGTATTCTAAGTGATCCAGAGATAATTTAACGTATACGGGAGGATGTGTGTAGGTTACATGCAAATACCACATCATTTTATATGCTACTTGAGCATCCGTGGATTTTGGTATCTGAGAGGTTCCTGGAACCAATTCCTGAGAGATAACTCTGTCTGTATGACTTGTTTCTGGTCTTCACCCTCCTCCTTAGAATGCTTCCCTTCCTAGCATTACACACAGGCAACCTTTCACCTGCCCCTTCATTTTCCCTCTTTGTTCTTTTCTATGTCCCTTCATGCAGTCATATTATTATCTTCTAATTTATCATCAAATTAACTCATTTATTTCCCATATTATTTATCTCTGTCTGCTTAGTCCTCTACTCCATCCAGCACCTGGAAATGTGCTTTGCCATAGTAGGCATTTTAGAAATTTTTGATAAATGATTATCATTCCTAGATAACAAATTAAATGAATATTTATTGAGTCCCTATTTATTGTACTAGATATCAGAAATGTGAAAATAAATAAAAACCTTTCCAAGTCCTGAAGATACAGATCTTCTACCATAATTCATAGGACCCTTACACTTATTGATAAACAAGAACCAGAAAAATAACAAACTGCTAAAAGATTTCTTGGCCCAATAGATATATTTTAAACCTACATGTGACAATATAGGTTGAAGTGGTATATAAATGATGATAACTTGCAGAAACTAAAAGATACAGAGATTAAACCTTAAGAACTATTTCTCTGAATGTAGATTTCTAAAACAATGCCCTTGTCAGGCTTAACAATGGCAAATTGCTAAATGAAAGGGATACTTTTCAATCTTTCAATTGAATTTCATAACTTCTTTGCAACATTAGATACAACCAAGTTCTGTCAAAATTTTTTTCTTCATTCTGCACAAGTTTGTTTTTCCTTCTACTTTTATAACCATAAAACCTTTCTGCCTGCTGCACTGTATAAACTGAATTGATATTTGTTCATTCATCTCCTTGAAAAAAACACATTGTGCTTTTTGTTTCAGGCATTCTCTTGGGTGCTGGAGGTACAACAATGAACAAGACAGGAAAAAGTTTTGCCATCTTGAAAACTATACAGGATGAATAAATGAATCAAAATAGTTAATATGATTATATTTGTACACATTAAAATTTTGACATGGATGAAATAATCTTTGATTTCCACTTTTAAGCTAGCAAAAATGTAAAATATGTGTCTACTCCTTCAGAATTAAATTATAAATTTTAACAACTATTGTCAGATCAAACAATTATAATGTCTTTCTCAATTGATTTGATCTAAATATTACACAATGTGAGCATAACTTAGGTCTCTGGCTCTAAATGCTCGTGTATATTGCCTGCTAACACATTCTCTACAGGATCATTTGAGGATGAGCAGTGGAAACCCAATACAGTCATTTTTGCTATATAACTGTTATATGTTACAGCAAAAGTTTTGGACGCCTCAGAGATTGTCTACATAGCTGGAAATATTAGGGCAGTTCTTTTACTAAAAAATAGTGACATGAAAAAAACAGCAGAAAGGACAAATGTTCTATCAACCCATTTATAAAATTCAGAGAGAGAAAGCAGAATCAAGGTTAGCAGGGACTGGAGAAAGGGAGGAAGATAATGACTATTTAATGCATATGGAGTTTCTGTTTGGGAGGATGAAAAAGCTCTGCAGATGGATGGTGGAAATGGTTGCACAACATTTTGAATAAACTGAAATGTACACCGAAACTGATTAAATGGCAAATTTAATGGTATGTATATTTTATCACAATAACAAAAAAGAAAGAAAAGACAATCTTGAGTAGCACAAAATTTGCTGCACACACTCCAAAAAAGTTTCAGAGGTCAGATTAAGAGATAAAAATATCAGTATAAGATTATAAGATTAGGTGTAGATTTAACTTATATATACTTTCTATCACTTCCCCAGTTGGTTTTATTAATTTACACTAAAAATAATTTTATATATATAACTTAATCTTCATATCAAATATATTCATATCCAGGTTTTGTCATATATTGTTTGATAACAAAATAAATCTTATAAAACACATATGAAATATTTAACTACTTACTTGCAACCAATGGTTCCTCTTCTGATGGTTTAAAGTAAAAAGAAACCTTTTCCAAATCAAACAGTGCAACCAGTGTGTCTTCTAGCATGGCTTGTTCATCTGTCTAGAGAGAAAGAAAATCAATACATGATATGATTGGATTGTTTGAGATAGAGCATAACATAACATTACAAAACATCTCCAGACCAAAACTAGCTTCACTTGTGTTTTATTTACATACAAACCACATTATCAACATACCTAAGAATTTATTGCCTAAAATGAAATGAACTAATCTTCGGATTTACAAGTTTCTTTTGTAGCTTCATGTTTTTCTTTTCCTCTACTGTCTAAACAATTCTGAACAATTTTTCAGTCTATTTTGTAGCTAGATTCTAGTTATACTGATTTTATTTCTTAGTTACAGACAAATGTGTACACATAAACATCTTATTTGCCTCTAAATCTCTATAATCTTATAAATGTAACAGCTGAAAAGAAAAAATACTGTTTTCTTAAAAAGCCACAGTACATAATGGTCATTGTATTTTAAAATAAGATAACCTATGCATTATTCAATTTGCAATTTATGAAAACTGTGATAAAATCAATTTGCATGTATGTGATGATTTTTCTTCCAAAGAGTTTGGGGACGAGAATCATTTTCACTTGCTTTTATAGGGACTTACTTCCCTGGTGGCTCAGAAGGTAAGGAATCTACCTGCAACCCAGGAGACTGAGGTTCAATCCCTGGGTCAGGAAGATTCCCCTGGAGAAGGGAATGGCAACCCACTCCAGTATTCTTACCTGGAGAATTCCATGGACAGAGGAGCCTGGTGGGCTATAGTTCATGGGGTCACAAAGAGTCGGACATGACTGAGCAAATAACACTTCAACACTTTTCAATCTAGAATCTTGTGAATATGAGATCTGATTTGTTTTAATCTTTCATTTCATTCCTATATTTTACAGTTGAGGTAGGTAAGATCCAGACTTACTAGCAAGCAATTGCATATCTCAGTATCATCATCTTTTAGTACTGGGTTCTGGGCATCCTATTAGCAGATTAGTGTAGTATCAAAATCTTTTACTAATTTGGTCATGAAAGTATAATTAACTTTATCATACATATCTTTTCTTTGAAAAGTAACATTTATTTCCTTAAGAAAATCAATGGTCCTTTTAAACAATAATTTTAACATGCTATGTCCTCATTTTTAAAAGTTGCTGTAGCTTATAATCATATTTTGGGGGCAGCATAAGTAGAGGGTGGAGATGGTAAAGAATTTCTATTGTGTGGGAAAAAAAATACAAAGGCAGCCCCAGACCCCAAAGAAGGACAGCATGGGTAACAAAAGGTTAACAGCATCATCACTTTGTACCTCAGTTTGGTACTTAATATAATGGATGGTATACAGTCAATGCTGGATAAATGTTTATGAGATTCTTACTTTTTAAAGTCCGTTGGAGGGTAGAAAAATGCTATAAATCTGAAATTGTAGGGACGGGACTAAAGAATGAGCATTTTTCCAGTTAAGAGGAATATATATACACAGGAAGAAATGTCCCAAACAGGCATTATAATACGTAGATGTGGTTAAAGTCATACCCAAGGACCTAGGACTGTGCTCAGCACCCAGAGACACACAGACTGCCAGTGACTGCAGCTCCCAGCGAGCCCTCACACTCCCAGGAGACTTTTATGCTCTTATTACAGAGACAGAAAGATTATGGGTTTCCTAAACTTTTTAAAACTTTTGGATTTTTAAAATTAATTTTTAAAAATTAACTTAAGGACTGTTGTTGTTTAGTTACTAAGTCATGTCTGACTCTTTTGTGTCCCCATGGACTGAAGCCTGTCAGGCTCTTCTGTCCATGATATTTCCCAGGCAAGAATAGTGGAGTGGGTTGCCATTTCCTCCTCCAGGAGATCTTCCCAACTCGAGGATCGAACTTGCGTCTCCTGCGCTGGTAGGCGGATTCATCATCACTGCACCAACAGGGAAGCCCAACTTAAGGGTATCAGACACCAATTTAAAATAAAAAACAGCTTTCTTGAGATACAATTCACATATCATAAATTTCACCCATTTTAAGTGTACAGCTCAAGGGCTTATAGTATATATACAGAGCTGTGTAACTGTCACTATCATCTGATTTTAGAATATTTTCCCCACTAGCATTGAACCTCCATATACCTTCCCCCAATCCTTAGCTCAAGGAAATGAATAGCCTACTATTAGTCTCTAAAATTTGTCTTTTGTATGATTACACAATAATGTAATCAAATAATACAGTCTTTTGTAACTAGTTTATTTCTCTTACAATATTTTCAAGGTTTATCCAAGTGGTAGCATGAATCAGTAGCTCACTCCTCTTTATTGCTTAATAATATTCTATTGTGTAGATATACCCCAACTTGATTGTCACTCATCATTCAGTTTTTGGACAATCGGATTGTTTTCACATTTTAGCTATTATGAATAATTTTTCTAGGAACATTTGTGTACATGTTTTTGTTAGAACATGTTTTCATTTCTCTTGGATATTACCTATAAGTAGAATTTCTGGGTCATATGGAAATTCCATGCTTAATATTTGGAGGAACTGCCAAAAATGTCTTCCAAAATGACTGCTCTCTTTTACATTCCCTTCAACAGTGTATGAGGGTTGTAATTTCTCCACATCCTCGCCAACGCCTGTGCCTATCTTTGTCTTTTGGATTACATTCATCCACATCTCTGTGACACAGCATCTTATGCAGTTTTGATTTGCATGTCCCCAGTGGCTAAAGGCGTTGATCATCTTTTCACGCGCCATTTATACTGTCTTTGGAAAAATGTCCATTCAAATCCTCTCTGCCTGCTTGTTAATTGAGTTGCCTTCTTATTCTTTAGTTTTAAAAGATTCATTATATAATTTGGATGTAAGCCAGTTACTAGATGCATGGACTACAAGTTTTTTCTCCCATTCCTTTGTAGGTTTACTTTCAAATAAAAGTACCAGCACATGACCGGCCAATGGCAGGTATTAAGTAAGAAGAGAATACAAATGAAGCCTCATTAATTAATTCATTCATTCAACAAACACTTAATGCCTACATGTATTAAGAAGTGGGCATTGGATCTTATGTAATTTTTATTTGATAGGCAAGGAGTAATTAATATTTATTTTGTCTTTAAACACTTTTCACAAGAGGGGAAAATATGCTGTAGGAATGAAATAATGATTAAAGGCCCTTAGAAGAAATGGAGTAGCCTTCATAGCCAACAAAATAATCTGAAATGCAGTACTTGGGTGGAAACTCAAAAAAGAGAAAATGATCTCTGTTCATTTCTAAGGCAAATCATTCAATATCACAGTAATCCAAGTCTATGCCCCAACCACTAATGCTGAAGAAGCTGAAGGGTTCTATGAAGACCTACAAGACCTTCTAAAACTAACACCAAAAAAAGATGTCCTTTTCATCATAGGGGACTGGAATGAAAAAGTAGGAAGTCAAGAGATACCTGGAGTAACAGATAAGTTTGGCCTTGAGTGAAAAATTAAGCAAGGCAAAGACTAACAAAGTTTTGCCAGGAGAATGCACTGATCATAGCAAACACTCTCTTCCAACAACACAAGAGGTGACTCTACACATGGACAAAATCAGAAGATTAATACTGAAATCAGACTGATTATATTCTTTGCAGTCAAAAATGGAGAAGCTCTATATGTCAGCAAAAAAAAGACCAGGAGTTGACTGTGGCTCAGATCATGAACTCCTTACTGCCACATTCAGACTTAAATTGAATAAAGTAGAGAAAACCACTAGGCCACTCAGGTATGACCGAAATCAAATTGGTTATGATTATATATTGGAGGTGATGAATAGATTGAAGGGATTTGATCAGGTAGAGTGCCTGAAGCACTGTGGACGGAGGCTCATGACATTGTATAGGAGGCGGCAATCAAGACCATCCCTAAGAAAAAGAAATGCAACAAGGCAAAATGATTATCCAAGGAGGACTTACAAATAGCTGAGAAAAGAGAAGTGAAAGGCAAAGGCGAAAAAGAAAGATATACCCATCTGAATGCAGAGTTCCAAATAATATCAAGGAGAGATAGGAAAGTCATCCAAAGTAATCAGTGCAAAGAAATGAAGAAAACAATAGAATGGGAAAGACTAGTGATCTCTTCAAGAAAATTAGAGATACCAAGGGAACTGTTCATGAAAAGATGGGCACAATAAAAGATAAAAAGGGTATGGACCTAATAGAGGCAGAAGATATCAAGAAGAGGTGGCAAGAATACACAGAAAAACCATAAAAAAAAAGATCTTAATCACCCAGGTAACCATGATGGTCTGATCACTCAACTAGAGCCAGATATCCTGGAATGTAAAGTCAAGTGGACCTTCAGAAGCATCACTACAAACAAAGCTAGTGGAGGTGATGGAATTTCAGCTGAGCTATTTCAAGTCCTAAAAGATGATGCTGTTAAAGTGTCACAATCAATATGTCAGCAAATTTGGAAAACTCAGCAGTGGCTACAGGACTGGAAAGGGTCAGGTTTCATCTCAATCCCAAAGAAAGGCAATGCCACAGAATGTTCAAACTACCACACAATTGCAGTTATCTCACACATTAGCAAAGCAATGCTCAAAATTCTCCAAGCCAGGCTTCAACCGTACATGAACCAAGAACTTCCAGATGTTCAAGCTGGATTTAGAA
Organism: Muntiacus reevesi; assembly: GCF_963930625.1. Taxonomy (NCBI): domain Eukaryota; kingdom Metazoa; phylum Chordata; class Mammalia; order Artiodactyla; family Cervidae; genus Muntiacus; species Muntiacus reevesi. Next base: position 46,774,345 of record NC_089260.1, read on the forward strand.
AAAGCAGAGGAATCAGATTGCCAACATCCATTTGATCATAGAAAAAGCAAGAGAATTCCAGAAAAACATTTACTTCTGCTTCTTTGACTACGCTAAAGCCTTTGTGTGGATCACAACAAACTGGAAAACTGAAAGAAATGGGAATACCAGACCACCCTACCTGCCTCCTGAGAAATCTGTATGCAGGTCAAGAAGCAACAGTTAGAACCAGACGTGGAACAATGGACTGGTTTCAAATTGGGAAAGGAGTACATCAAGGCTGTATATTGTCACCCTGATTATTTAATTTATATGCAGAGCACATCATGCGAAATGCCAGGCTGGATGAAGCACAAGCTGGATTGCAGGGAGAAATATCAATAATCTCAGATATGCAGAAGACACCATGCTTATGGCAGAAAGTGAGGAGGGAATGAAGAGCCTCTTGATGAAAGTAAAGAGGAGAGTGAAAAAGTTGGCTTAAAGCTCAACATTAAGAAAACTAAGATTATGGCTTTTGGTCCCATCACTTCTTAGCAAATAGAAGGGGAAACAGTGGAAACAGGGACAGACTTCACATTTCCTTGCACTCCAGAATCACTACAAATGGTGACTGCAGCCATGAAATTAGAAGACACTTGCTCTTTGGAAGAAAAGCTATGACCAAACTAGAGAGCATATTAAAATGCAGAGACATTACTTTGCCAACAGAGATATGTCTAGTCAAAGCTATGGTTTTTCCAGTAGTCATGTATGGATGTGAGGGTTGAACTATAAAGAAACCTGAGGGCTGAAGAACTGATGCTTTTGAACTGTGATGCTGAAGAAGATTCTTGAGAGTCCCTTGGACTGCAAGGAGATCCAACCAGTCCACCCTAAAGGAAATCAGTCCTGAATACTCATTGGAAGGACTGATGCTGAAGTTGAAGCTCCAATACTTTGGCCACCTGATGTGAAGAGCTGACTCATTTGAGAAGACCTTGATGCTGGGGAAGATTGAAGGCAGGAGGAGAAAGGGATGACAGAGGATGAGATGGTTGGATAGTAACACGGACTCAATGGACATGAGTTTGAACAAGCTCCGAAAGCCTTTCATGCTGCAGTCCACAGGGTCTCAGAGTTGGACACAACTGAGCAACTGAACAAAAACATTTCAAAATTTTCTTTAATTAAATCTTTTCTATTTGATTATATTAGCATCCTAATAAAAAGTTAATCACACACGTGGAGTGTATAAATTCTTTACAAAACAATGTAACTCTGTTTCACTGAATTTTATTCAATGAACTTCCTTATCTTATCATTCCAGAACTTTTTGTGACCATGTAGTACAGCTATTACCCTATCCTCAATACCACTGAAGAAATACATTATTTTGATGTGCAAACTCATATCTATTCATTTAAAAACTCAACCATGTTACTTGGAAGCTACATTTACAATGTGTACTTTAAAAGACAAATAGAACCTCATGCTTAAATCACAATTATATATAACATGCGCCTCTGGTTTAAATAACATGAACATATTTGCTTTCACACATCATGACAACTATCAGAGCCACAGGAAGTATGTGTGAAAAAGCTCTAAGTTCACTGCAGTCTCCTCAAATATTTTTGAGATGCTTTCTTCATCTCTGCTGTGGACCACTGATGCATAAACACAGAATATTTTACAGTAATTAAGACAATGTTCTCAGATTTAACAAGACAAACACGCACACAAAGGAAGGAAATAAAACCATTCGACACATGCAAATTTTAACCAGATTGCCAGACAGTATGGCATGCAAGTCATTAGAGCTCTTCTAAGAGCATCTTCCAGAACATGGACCTCAGGGGGAGCTCGGGGTATCATGGCAGACTCTTTCTTCTGTACTGGAAATAAGCAACCAACACAGACAAACCCTCTTTCCTCTGCTGACCTTTCTCAGCCGGTGCTTAGGGATACAGGAATTAGTAACAGATGGAGACTTTCTCAGCTTTTAGCAGCCACAGAGAATAAATAAAAATTAGGAAAGAAGAAATACCTTTGACCTACTTATTAAAAGTATATTTGCCCATGGAAAAATATACCTTTTTTTAAGGAGCTGGATGGCTGCAGATATAATAACGAATTGCTAGTCACTCAGTCCTGTCTGACTCTTTGTGACCCCATGGACTGTGGCCCACCAGGCTTCTTCATCCATGGAATTCTCTAGGCAAAATTACTGGAATTGATTGCTATTCCCTACTTTGGCGGGGTTTCCTGACCCAGGAATGGAACTAGGGTCTCCTGCTTCGCAGGTAGATTCTTTACCATCTGAGCCACCAGGGAAGGATAATAATGAACAACCACTTTTTACTGGGAATAGGTCCCAATGTATGTTACATTTGGCACAGCCAGTGGGAGGCACTGTGATTCCTTACCAAGTTCGGTGATAGAAGGGACTGAAAGTGAAAAAGAACTCCTGCATTTGCTATCTGGTCCAGCCACCTTCTGCTGGCCTCCCACGTTTCCATCTCGCTTTCCTTGCTGTTGTCAAACATCTGGTTTAAGGCCGCCATGAGCTGCTCGGAGAAGGCACAGACAGTGGCTACCAGGCTCTGGCAGAAAACCATGTCTCTTCGGAGCTGTGTCTCACTATCTGTGATGCAGGAGAACATAAAGATGGTTTTGTAAAATGTCATAATTGAATAAAACCAGTTCATTAGGCATCTGCATTCACTGTTATTTCATTCTCTCTCTAAACTCACACCATGGGAAAAATGTCAATTCAAGCTCTATTCGTGAGCACATACTTTTCAGTAAGTATGCTTTTTACAAAACATGGAGTACCAAAAAATGTTAGAAACATTAAGATCTTTTTCTTACTTGATATTGTGACTTGATTTTCCAATCACTAAATTGTTTTATAAAATCCAAGGAAATAAGGTTTATTTACTTTTTTTTTAGTGATGGAACATAATATGCATTGTTGTGTGACACTTTCCCTAAAGGAAATTCAAAGCCCAATTTTTCAGTTTGCACTGGCAAATGCAATACAATATTATTAATACTAAATTTTTAAAAATTATCTACTAGGCCTATTCAAATACTAAAAAATGCACATGGGGAAAGAGTACTGATGTCTGACTACTTGTAACAATAAACGAATCTGAATCTCCTGAAGTCACCTATTCAATTTCACAAGCTATCAATAGGTCCAGTTCAGGAAGCCCTATATTTTGTGACATAATTATATATTTACAGTTTTAATATAAATCGACTTTTTCTAGCATACTCATTCTGCAATTAACTGGACTCTCGACTGATCTCCTTTGAAGTTATGTTGACCCTGTGAACTGCCAGTTCTGGACCTCAGGTTTCTCAAATGGAAAGCAGCCATGTCCCTGAGAACTCAATCACAAAGGGTTTACTTCTCTGAGACACAGGGTATATACAAACTACATAGCAACATAAACACCAAGCCACATAATCTGTACACTGAAAAATTACTCATACTAGAAAAGCAACACAGGTGAAAAATCAACATATTCCCAAATGTATACTGAACATGTTGAGGGCTTGCAAACTTCTGAAATGAAGAAGCATTGTCAATAATTAGTGTATAATATAAATAAACATGCTGTCTTTATTCAGCTGTGAGTTCCTCTTGCTTTATTGATGAAAAGGCTTATTTTTTTAAGTTGTTTAACCAAGGACATGAAACACCTGCTTTTAATGACTATCAAAGCATAGGTACACATAATTACTGCTTGTTACTCAGTTTCACTGTTAGTAAAAGCTAGTCTTGAAAATTTTTATTAGAAATAAGATTAAATATGAAAAATAGCTAATTACATAATAAAAATATTTATTGATTAGGTTGAACTCTATGAACTTGCTGTTTTGGTAGGTCAACATGATTGAATATGGCAATTCCATATGATTCAATCTGTTAATTTAACAACAACATATGTTAGACATTTCCCTTAAGTATTAAATATCATGTGCCCCATTAGATTGAAAAGAGTGTTTTACATGTCATTATAAAATGGCTAAACTGGGAAACAGCTTTGCCCAATTTCAACTAAGAAAAAAGCAAAACACCTGTTCTGTTGTACATAATTTCTAACAGTGTGTAAAGATATTCAACAAATACTTAGTGAATTAAAATAATGAATCAGTAGAGTGACTGACTAACAACTCAATTAAGTGAATTGAAAATGTATGCATTCATTCTCTGGCTTCCTGAAATGACTGGATTCAGTCTGACTTAAAAGGGTGATTCTTGGTTCATGGGCCCTCTGACTGTGGGACATCCTACTGCCCTCTCCACTCAGCAAACGTGAAATCGTTCTTCAAGAGTCAATTCACTGAAATACTGAAATATTACCTCCCTTTGTGAAATGTCCCCTCTCCTTCAGGAAGTTGGTATACTTCTTTCTGCCCCACCTCGGGGCTGGGGGTGTCTCCCCCTGTGGGAGGGCTAAGGACCTAGCACTTTGAGAGTTTGCTTACATGCTTGTTTCCCAAGGGACAGTCAACATTGGGGCCGGGGGAGTTGGCATATCGTGTGATTTATGCTCAGGTACTTCAAAGGCAGATAATCTGCTTTCAACCAGCCATCCCACCATCTTTAAAGTATATGATTCTAGGTATTAGATGCCTATTTTTAAAATAGGAGCTATTCCTACTTCTTAGATCTGTGATAAAGATAAGTGGAATATGTTTGTTCTCTACGTATTTCTGCTTTGCCAATAGGTTCATCTGTACCATTTTTCAGGTGTAGAGAGCAAACATATGAACACCAAGGCGGGAGAGGGGGCTGGAGATTGGGCTTGACATATATACACTATTATGCGTAGAACAGATAACTAATGAGAACCTAATGTACAGCACAGGGAACTCGACGCAGTGCTCTGTGGTGGCCTAAATGGGAAGGAAATCTAAAAAAGAAGGAATATATGTATACGTGTAAGTGATTCACTTCGCTGTAAGGTAGAATCTAACAACATTGTAAAGCAGCTATGCTGTTGTTGGTGGTGTTCAGTTGCCCAGTTGTGTCTGACTCTTTGCGACCCCATGGACTGCAGCATTCCAGTCCTCCCAGTCCCTCACCATCTCCTGGAGTTTGCCCAAGTTCATGTCCATTGCATCGGTGATGCCTTCCAGCCATCTCATCCTCTGACACCCTCTTCTCCCTCTGCCCTCAATCTTTCCCAGCATCAGGGAAAGCAACCATACTCCAATAAAAATTAAAATAAATTAAAAAAGAAAATAAAGCTGAATGGAGGCTCTGTGTTCTTAAAGTAATAGACTTCAAAAAAAAAAGATAAATGAAATAAAAAACCATATAAAGCACTTAGCAAGGTGAAATTGGACATTATCAAGATTCTTTCTTTCCCCTAAGCATCTAACATGGTGCCTGGCACACGGGTGCTCAGTTTATTACTGACTAGAGAAGGAACGCCACAATAAAGAAAGAAATCCAATAAGAGAACTGAAAAACATATAGGTCTTTTCCTTTTAATTATGCAGCTGCTCAAAATTCAAGTGTCCATCCTTTACCAAAGCTATTCTCATTTATCATTTTCATCAATAACAACTACAGCAGGAATCACAAGAGCTGCTCCCAGCTTTTAGTAAAAGAAGAAAAGCAAAGAATTCTGTTTTGTTCGTGTGTGTGTGTGTCAGCTTATTTATTATCTTTTGCCAACTAAGAATTCCCATATAGTGAGAACACACTCAAAACAAACGGATTATTACCTATCCATTTGTTTCATTTCAGTATTTGAGAACCTACTTAAATTCACCTTCTACAAACATGTGTAAAAACATTAACACTTCATTTAGTCTAGGCTGTTTAAAAAGCTCAAGTTTCATCTTAAGCTTCCTGATCTAAAAAGAATGAGAAGGTTTCTAGACACACAAGCAATCTGTCATTACTCTGAAGTTGTAGGGAAAAGAAAGCAAAATAAACAAAAAGAAGAGAAAGAAAAAGACAGAAATAAAAGGCAATTAAGAATAATGTTTAGCAGATACAGTCTGCCCTTTTAAAGTGAAAAGCATAATTTTGTGGCCAACAACATGGAGTAATTTGTCTATGTTTGGTACCATTCAAATGTAATAGGGAAAAAAAGAGTCAGGAAATTAAGTAAACAAAAAAGAATTATGATAGGAAAAGATAAAATTTAAATCAAAACAAGAACACCCATCTGAATATTAATAAATAAAGCAACACATTCCAGAACTACTTCTGGAACTGGCAGATCTAAGTCTCAATTTCAAAACTGCCACTATTTATTAATTCACCCAATAAGACATCTTTATGCCTAATCTTCTGGATGCCTCAAAATATGTGGTGACTGTCTACATGTGCTAGTTATGATTCATCTGCTTGAATGAAGATTTCTTCACCTTTAAAACTGTGGAAACAATAATAATGTTCTCACAGAGTAGTTGTGAGAACACAGTGAAATCCATAAAAATGAGGTACATCAACTATGCTATTATTATTAAAGTTAAAAAATGTGACATACTTTTGTTATTATTATTACTCAGTCAAAAAGCAAGGCAAAAACCAATCATTAGAAGGAAAAAAAAGAAAAGGCTCTCTTGTTTAAGTTGGCTCATCCATTCATTATAATTTAAATTTTCCAAGTGTGGTAGATTGTAAAGTAATCACAAATTCTTCCCCTCTCTGTGTCCATGCCTTCCAAACCAATTTCTGATTGTGATTCCTCCCATCAAAAGTACAATTTGTTTCTCCTTGAATCAGAACCACCTACATCCTTGTTATAAACAAAAAATTAGACACAGGTTCACAATAAAACTTATTTGTACAAGGAACTTTACCAAAACCTGGTTCCTTTCTCCTTTTAAATCACATTTCGTATAAATATATGTTCATATATGCTTTCATGCTTTTTACTTGTAATTGAAAATGAGCATGTTTTATATCTTTATCATAAAATACTACAGAAGTATTTTTTTAATCTCTGGAAGGCTTTAGAGAAAGTAGGGATCATATTTCCATCTACTTAGTAAACAGGTGAAGCCACTGCCCTTTGTATCATAACACATCTAAGGTAGTGGGCTATAATAATTTCAAACTCTTACCTGAATATTCAAGAAGAGCCAGGAGTATCCTACACTTTACCTCTGCAGAGAAAGAAAACATACCAGTCAGTTGTTCGGTCTTTTTCTGCAACTAACATATTTTAGTTGTGTAGTAAAAAATAAGCACAAACTTATTATATTAGATAATAAAAATCCCATTCATTTGACAAGCCATTTTTGCCTATCTACCTACATGAATTCTACCCATTGCCCAAGACCCTAAAATCATTTCCAGATCTGAATTATATGAGCCTTGAAACATCATTCAAATCTTGCTATCTTTGTAGATCATCATTAGCTTGCATGATGTTCTATAAATGCCTACAGCTATTATGTATGGTCTTGACCAGTAAATGTCCAATAGCATTTTTTTAAATTTTTAAACTTTTAGAGATTATATATACAATATTTGGGGCTTCCCTGGTGACTCAATGGTAAAGAATCTGCCTGCAATGCAGGAGCCCCAGGTTCAATCCCTGGGTTGGGAAGATTCCCTGGAGAAGGGAATGACAATCCGCTCTAATATTCTTGCATGGAGAATTCCATGGACAGAAGAGCCTAGAATGCTACAGTCCATGGGGTCACAAAGAGTCGGACATGACTGAGCGACCAACACTTCCACTTCCATACAGTATATAAAGAATATATATAATATAGTATAGCTGAGCACTGAAGAATTGATGCTTTTGAACTGTGGTGTTGAAGACTTTTGAGAGTCCCTTGGACTGCCAGGAGATCAAACCTGTCAATCCTAAAGGAAATCAGTCCTGAATACTCAATGGAAGGACTGTTGCTGAAGCTGAAGCTCCAATACTTTGGCCACCTGATGTGAAGAACTGACTCATTGGAAAAGACCCTGATGCTGGGAAAAATTGAAGGCAGCAGGAGGAGGGGACAAGAGAGGATGAGATGGTTGGATGGCATCACCGCATTGATGAACATGAGTTTGAGCAAGCTCTGGGAGTTGGTGATGGACAGGGAAGCCTAGTGTGCTGCAGTCCATGGGCTTACAAAGAGTCAGACATGACTGAGCGACTGAACTGAACTGAACTGATACATTGCTAATAAAGTTAACAGATTAGTGAGAGAGTGTTGACTCAAAGACATAAGGCTCTAACTAGTCAATTTGCTTCCAGTTGGTAGACAGTTTGCTTGCAGTAGGAAAATATTAAACATAAGGAGTTCCTTTATGTGCCCAAGATTATGGAAAATAAAAAAGGTTAGGTGGCATCCTATTCTAAATAAATTCACAGAATAATCAGAGCAACAAAATTAACAGATAAGAAATGCAGTAAATACCAGAGAGGGCATTAAGTTTTACAAGTGAGATACAAGGACAAACGGATTTCAGAAGCAGAAAAGTACCCTGGACTGAGTCAGAAGATCCATCTATTATACACTAACTTTACCATCTTTAGTAAAGTGTTAATCTACTTTGAGTCTCATCTTGCTCATTCATAAGATAACATCTATGGTACCTATTTTATAGTACTGTGTATAAAAAACACATGGTGCTGTGCTTAGTCGCTCAGTTGTGTCCAACTCTTTGAGACCCCAGGGACTGTAGCCCACCAGGCTCCTCCATCCATGGGAATTCTCCAGGCAAGAATACGGGAATGGGTTGCCATGCCCTCCTCCAGGGGATCCTTCCAACCCGGGGATGGGACCCAGGTCTCCCTCACTGCAGGTGAACTCTTTACCATCTGAGCCACAAGAGAAACGAAACACATGGGAATATATATCAAAAGGCTTGGAAAATTATTTAAAGTGCTCTGTACTGATGAAGCACTTTTATTATTGTGACTTGAAACTGGCTAAAGGTGGTATAGAATTTTTTTGAAAGTCTCAAAATTGTAAACGTTCAAAGTTAATTGTCAGGGGGAAAGGGTGGGAAAAAGTACTAGCAAGGGAACAGAGTCGGAAAAAAAAGCCAAACATCAATCTAACAAAGAAAAGATTTTATTACATCATTAAGAGATTGCAATTGGGATCCAACTGGAAAACCCCAGTGAAAAATGCCTTCCAAATCAGATTGATGAGTTTAGATTGATCTAACAGAAAATCACTCTAAGGCTGAGGCAGGGGACTGAATATGATATTTTAGGAGAATGAATCTGGCAAGGACTTATATGGACCAGAAAAGATGAATTATATCAGATGAATTAAAAGGGAAATTAGCCAGAATATGTCTCATTAACTGAAATATGAAGAAAAATGGAAAAACTGAACGAAATTTTAGTTAAAAAAAAAAAAAGCAGCTCTTTAGGATATTAGGACAAAGGTAGAGAAAAAAATGAAAAAAGTACTGCTGGAAAAATGAGAGCTTTCAAAGAGTATAATTTTGGTAGGTAGGCAGCAAAGAGATGGTATGTCGCTAATAGATATTTGAATTTAAGGTGACAGTGGATGCGATTTAGATGGGTATTCTTCCCCACACCACCAAGCAATTCTCCAATCCCAGCTGGGTGCCCTACAATTCAATTTAATTCTGACACCATCTACCTGGATATAGTGACAGATATCACAGGATAAGGTCTCACCCCCCACAGGACTGCACCCCACTCCCACTTCAGACACCACTCACAAGTCCAGGCTGTCTTCTGTGCTTCTTCTGATCAAATGGCTACAGATTAGAGGTTCCAGTGATCCCCTCCTTGGGTTCCATTAATTAGCTAGAACACCTCACAGAAGTCAGAGAAACATTTTCTGACTAGATTAGCAGTCTATTATAAAAGGACAAGATTCAGGAACAGCCAGACGTTAAGAGATGCACAGGCAAGGCGTGGATGGGTAAGAGCGCAGAGGTTCCAGACACCAACACAAATCCACACAAGTTTACTCACAAAAGTGCTCGGTCTCTCAGTCATGACTGACTCTTTGCGACTCCATGAACTGTAGCCCACCAGGCAACCCTGTCCATGGACCTTCACAGGCAAGAAAGCTGGACTGGTGTTGCCATTTCCTTCTCCACGGGCTGTTCTGCACCCAGGGATCAAACCCAAGTCTCCTATGTCTTGTCTCCGGCACTGGCAGGAGGGTTCTTTACCACTGAGCCACCTGAAAAGCCAAATTTCACCAACCCAGAAATGCTCCAACTCTCTCCTTCTGGGTTTTTCTGGCAGCTTTGTAACACAACCATGGTCAATGAAATAATTGGCCATTAGCCACTGAACTCAATTTCCAACCCCTCTCCCCTCCCTGGAGTTCAGGGATGGATGGGGCTGAAAATGTCAACCTTCTACTCACAAGGCTGGCTCCCCTGGCAACCAGCCACCATCTTTAGGTGGCTTCCCAAAGTCGCCTCATTCACAGAACAAAGGACCGCTTTGCCCTCTCAGCACAGAAAATTCCGAAGCTTTTATATCTCTCGGTCCAGGGAAAGAGGATGAAGACCAAAGATATATACATGTTTTTATTCTAAATCACAATACCACAGTGGGCTAACCATACAAATTACCCTCAGTTAGCCAACACTATGATTCCATAACTTAGCTGAGGGATAGGAGACAGACATGATCTTAGTGAAACCACCCTATGACTCTGTTCCCGTCTCGTCTGCTATTTCATCTGCTCTCCTCTGCCCTCAGTTTACAGGCTATGAGTGAATGGTATGCATATTAATGGCACTGGAACAGTCCTTCCTTCATAAAGACCATAGACTTAGATTCTGGCATCATATTTGGTATATATTTGCTAGGATATTTCTAAATCAGAGACGAAGGCATGATGGGGTTCAGAACATGTTACCCCCAAATATGGCACTTTGGAATACTGAGTTATTCATATTTTAAGTTGAAGGACTCTGAGAAACAGTGGGGACAGGAAGGACTCCTTGACCCCACTTTGCCCTGGAAGCAGATCATAAGATGCTCAGGAGAGTTATATCCAGAAGAGAGAGATATCTTTATCTCCAAAGAGGGAGGGATGCCAAAGGAACAGGTCTTGCTACCAGTTTTACTACCCCCTTAGCACATACCCTTTGGTCCTGTAACAATTTTCTAGGACTTTCTGAAAGTGAAAGTTGCTTAGTTGTGTCCGACTCCTTGAGACCCCATGGACTATACAGTCCATGGAATTCTCTGGGCCAGAATACTGGAATGGGTAGCCTTTCCCTTCTCCAGGGGATCTTCCCAACCCAGAGATTGAACCCAGGTATCCTGCATTGCAGACGGATTCTGTACCAGCTGAGACACCAGGGAAGCCTTCAAAGCATAATGCAAACATGCAAGTTTAATCTTTTTTTCTGGTCTTCATTTCCTTATAAAGGCTCTCGTGTCTGTGTGAAACTTATATTAAATGAAGTTATATGCTTTCCTCCTGTTAATTTGGTTTTTGTCAGTCTAATTTACAGGGCTCCAGGCAGAGAACCTGGGAGGGTAAATGGAAAAAGGTTGTTTTTCCTCCTCTACAGGAACGTCAGCTACACATATACACCAGAGCATTCTGGCAAGGTAGCACTAAGTTAATTTCCAGCCCAGCCCTGACCTTCTATTAAATCATTCTTTACAGAAGGACAATTTGGGAAATAGAATGAAAATGACTTTAAATTGAACAGGATGAATCCATGGTGAACCGGTGAGGTTGGTTCTGAGTCCACCCACAGAACAAGCAGCTGATTACAAGGAACCCAGTGCAGCTGCTTCCACCCCACAGAACAGGACTGGACCTACACAGACCACCAGGAAATGGCAGCTTGCCCTCTCCCTTGATGGTCCACTGAGCTGAACTACTGATTAACTGCTTTTAAAGACTCACTTAATATGGTGACAATCACAGCTCTTACCCCCCAAAAGTAATTGATACTGCATTTACTCGAAAAGCAAATATAATGTATACAGGAAAACTCAAAGCTGATGAGAACAACTGCATTTAGATTCATAAATGATCGCTTTTAGGAGTGTTGTGATACTGGTATCTAGTCAGCGGAAATCTACTTTTTACTCAGCAAAGTATGGATTTCCCAGGTGGCTCAGTGGTAAAGAATCTGCCTGCCAATGCAGGTGATGTAGTTCGATCCCTAGGTCGCAAAGATTCCCTGGAGGAGGAAAGTGGCAACCCACTCCAGTATTCTTGCCCAGAGAATCCCATGGACAGAGGAGCCTGGTGGGCTACAGTCCATGGGGTCACAAACAGCTGGACAAAACGGAACGACTGAGTACACAACAGTAAAGTATATGCTTAAATTCCTTGAAGCTTTTAAAAATATATTTGTCATTTTGGCTATTCATTATTTTGGAGGGGAGTTTAAATTCAGACTTCTGATTGAATGTGATGTTATAATGGGTATGTAGCTATAAAATAAAACTATAGCCAAGAAATCCAGCTGTAAAGGATAAAAGATTTAATCATATGATAGAATTGCTGTGATTTATTTGGAGTTTTCCATAATGTGTAAAAATTTCTTATCTACTGATCTCTAAAGAATATCTAAGCTGTTATACTTGAGCTTATTTCTAGGCAGAAGACTTGGTAATCACAGAACATCTACACCATTCATATCATTTAGTAAATGAAGAAACTGAGGCAAGAATGAATGACACCATAGGCTTAGACCCTATAGCATTTAAAAACTTTCTTGTGTCAGCAAAGTGTGTAACTGTGTGTGTCTGCGTGCTCAGTCACTTCAGTCGTGTCCGACTCTTTGTGATGCTTTGGACTATAACCTGCCAGGCTCCTCTGTCCACAGGATTCTCCAGGCAAGAATACTGGAGTGGGTTGCCAGGTCCTTCTCCAGGGATCTTCCGAACCCAGGGATTGAATCCACATCTCCTGCATTATAGGTGGATTTTTTACCACTAAGGAAGCTCCCTTAATTTTAGGATAAATTTAGAACAATTTATCCTAAAAAAATGGTAGTGAGGGACTTCCCTGGTGGTCCAGTGGTTAGGACTCCATGCTTCCAACACAGGGGGCCTGAGTTCAGTCCCTGGTCAGGGAACTAAGATCCCACATGCTGTGCAAAGTGGCCAAAAGAGTAAAAAATATTTAAAATGGCAGTGGTGGGTTAAACAGTGGGTTACGATTTATTGTTACTTCAGCTGAATATTAACACATTCAAATGACACACGAATGACTGAGAAGACTTCTCCTGGTGGCTCAGACTGTAAAGCGTCTGCCTCCAGTCTGCCTCCAGTGTGGGGCACCGGGGTTCGATCCCTGGGGCGGGAAGATTGCCTGGAGTTAGGTGAATGAATGACTGAGGAATATAAATTTACATACAAGCATAATATTTATTATCCAGGTTTCTCCACCTTAGCCCTAAGGACATTTTAGACCAAATCATTCTTTGATGGGAGAGACTATCTGGCACCTTGTAAGATGTTTAGCAGCATCCCTAGCCTCTACTTACTAGATGCCAGGGGCACCCATGATTGTGACAATGGGAAAATGTCTCTGGACATTGCCAAGCACTGATCTAATACTGGGAAGAAAACCACTGAATTGGACATTCCAAAAATTAAACAAATGCCTCATTTCATCTTCTTCACCATCATCACTTTGGAAACTCTCAGAATATTTTCGTTAACAACTCTGACCCTAAATAATATGCAACCAAACTCACTGGCATTGTCTGGAAGTTTTTACATCTCTAATTAGAGGTGGTACCAGTTATGGGATGCTGAGTAGACCATCTCATGTCAGTATTAAAAATAACAAGCAACTTAGACAAACACCTCTGGAAGACAAACTGAAAAATTAATGATGCAACCTTATTTTGATTCTCACAGACTCACAATCGATTTTTTAGACTTTCCATGGAATGGAGTTTCAAGCATTTTGTGAATCCTTTAGAAATTTTTGATATGGTTTCATATTATAAGATATGAAACTCCCTCATTTTCTACACGTCTTCATAAGAATGAGCTTTGCTTTATTTTCTACGAATATTCTTTGAGATACACTCCACATTGTTTAGATCCTTGGAACACAGGTTTTGTCATCTCATTCCTTCTCTCCCTCCTCTGCTTTCTCTCACCCTCTTCACTTCTTTTATTTTCCTCCAACACTCCAAAGAGTAATCAGGGCATGTCTGAATTTGAGGGTTTAATGGATTTTTAAATGAGTGTTGCTCATGTCATGGGATGTTTTTTGCTTTTCATCCTGACCTTCAACAAATTTTCTGATGTTCTGAGCAAGATTCCGGACGCTGCTGGGAAGATTCCAAGGATCTTGCTTGATGTGAAGTCTTAACCTTTTCGGACAACTCAGCTTTGGTTCCATTTCCTGATGAAACTCTAAATAAACACAGAAAAGCTCTCTTAAGTCTCAACCATTTACTGATTCACAAGCCCATAAACAACAGAATCCTCTTCCTTTCATTCCTGTGGTCTTAGGCTATTATCATGGTAGCATTTTATGTAGATTTATTACGGGAGAAAATCTGTTAAATCTAAAACAAAGTCAGATCCTTATTATCTTTGCACAAAGGTTTAAACAAAGGAAGAAATTTAGATGAAAATCTCTCTTTCAACATCCTAAACTGGACTTCAGAAAGTGGCAGCTCTAGACCTTGTTCTGTTGGCCAACTCCCCCACCCCCCACCCCATTCTCAAATCCCCTTCCATCAGCACTGGGCTATAACCAAGTAAGCAATGAGCCTGATTTCAGCAAAAGCAACTCAACACTTACATTTCTTGAATTAATATATTCAGTCTGCCCTCTATAGGCTTGAAAGATTTTAAATTTTCAAAGAACTCTAAAACAGGTCCTATATTGGTTTATTAAGTATATTCAATGACTATCAGATAGAAGTAGTATTAAATGAACGATAGAACTAGCACCCACAACCTGTTTTTTCTCATGCTATGCTTTTGCCTCATGACTGTGATGTCCCCCACTTTTGTTTCCTAACTGCCTTAAACAGGTAGATTGTAAAGCTCACCTTGTAATCCTCGACCTGGTGTCAAGTATTTAGTTTGCTCAAAGGCCCTCACAACAGCTTGGCCTCTCAGGAGATTGGTTATGGAATCCACCTATCACAACAGCAGAGATTTGGGGGTGTTACATAACTTCTCATAACATGTAACAGACATTTCCAATGGTAAATCTCATAACATTTTTTATGAAACTAATGATTATTTTGGGGATCCTATGCTGCCTACAAAATCTATCTTTGAATAAGATATTGGGATAAACTCACCTGATAACATTTTAAATGGCATCTCTTACTATCCTACCATATATCCACCTGCTATATACATGTGCTCAGTCGTATCCAACTCTGTGTGACACCATGGACTGAAGCCGCTAGGCGCCTCTGTCCATGGGATTCTCCAGATAGGAATACTGGAGTGGGTTGCTGTGCCCTCCTCCAGGGGATCTTCCCGACCCAAGGATTGCCTCTCCTTTACTGGCAGGCAGATTCTTTACCACTGTGCCACCTGGGACACCCACCACATATTCACACAAAATATAAATTTATTTTATAAAAGAAGTAAGAGGTCCAGAATTATTTTTAAAAAACCACCTAAAAGTTTTCATAATCCTTTACAAAGTGGTCAAAATTTCTACATTATGAATTTTGGTTGTGGGTATACATTTTTTAAAAAATGTAAAACACCAACATAAGCACCAAGACAATCTTGTGCTTCTTGAGATTAGAACGAGAAATCATGAGGGAATATCTGAATATCCACAAAGAAACAAATAACAAATAGAACAACTCCTCTTTGTAAAATGCTTTAGCTCCTCTGTCCATGGGATTCTCCAGGCAAGAACACTGGAGTGGGTTGTCATTTCCTCCTCCAACGGGTCTTCCTGACCCAGGGATTGAACCGGTCTTACATCTCGTACAGTGGCAAGTGGGTTCTTTACCACTAGCGCCACCTGAGAAGCCCTTATAATTTTTAAGGACTATAAAATACTTGACATTCATAACAATTTTTTGGGTCAGCCAGCTGAAGGAATCCCATGTCAAGCTGTGGAAACTGAAATACACAGGGTAGAAAAACAGATGAGTTCTTTCCATTCCAATTCCAAACTCCTTTACGTCTGGAAAATGGATTTTTGACAGTTTAGTCTGTGGAAAAAATTCCTACAATTGTCCCAATCATACCTGGCTGAAAAGATGCTCAAGGCAGCTGTGTATCTTGTCCTGTTTATCACGAGAAATGCGAACATTTAGGGGAAGTTCATCACCTAGATATTAAAAAAAAAAATCATTCTTCTTATGTTTAACATTCCAAACCATTTTCGAGTAAATAAAGGAAAAAATAATTAAACACTAGCTCATATTCCATATGTTAGTTCTCATGTTCAGAAAAAGAATTTCAAAGCTTTTTGATAGACATTAGGATGTTAGATTATGGTTCCTTTGAAGCTGCAGTAAAAGCAGAGGGACTCACAGAAAGAGCTCTGTAGCACCCATGTCAAAGATTCTTCCAAATGGTGCCTTTTTCTAATGGTCGAATAGTTGGGATAAGTTGCATATTTCAAATTTAAGACATTTCCCAACTGGATGAAAAGTCTTTTGCTCTTCATACACACAAAATAAAAACTGCATAAGACATTTATTTCAAGCAGTATTTTTCTCATTACCTCCTTCCCTATCGCCCACCTGAGAGTTCAGATGCACCTGCTGTCTTCAAAGCCCGTCCTTCCTCTGCACACAGTCAGCAATGTCTAATGTCCTGGTAAAATTTGTTTCCTGTGTAGTAATGCTATCTACCATTTATACCCTTCTTCCTATATTCTAAGTACTGTATGAGGCACTATGGTATTCAATTATTTTTTTTAATTTATTTGTTTAAACCCTTCATAGTACCACAGAAACATCATAAGACAGCATTTATTAACATAAAAATCAGTTTGTTATTTCCATCTTTCAAAATATTCATTGTTTATAATGAGATTGGGAAATTGACTTTCTCAGGCATGTAAAACAAAGGCCATTGTGTGGCCAACAAGAATGGCTGTTCAAAGATAAAAATGTGTATGGATTAAACAAATTAATCCCAGAGGGCTGGCATCAAAGAGTTCACGTGGCTTCACCAAACGCACCTGAGTCCATTTCATCGCTGTGAAAATATGAGCTGCACTGGCTGCTGCAGATGCTGGTGAAGGAGGCAACGGAATTCCTATTACTGTTGCAGTCACTGAAAATAACGAGGTACATGTCATTTTCACAAAATGACAAAGTTTGGCAAAGTTTCCCTGTCACTTCTTATTGGATAAACATAGTATGTGACTGTGATATTTGTTAATATGCTTTATAGAAATTGATGAGAAAAGCAAGTTTGCTCAAATCACATTTTAGCTTAGTTTGAAAGTAAAAATTTCAAATTCAATCATATTTCAAATTTTCTTCTTCTATAATCTAATCATGAATTAATTTTAAAATGCACAGTTATTGGGACTTCCCTGGTGGTCCAGTGGCTAAGACTGCACTCTTAATGTGGGGGGCCTGGGTTTGATCCCTGGTCAGAGAATTAGATTCCACATGCTGGAAGTAAGAGCCAATCCAGCCAAATAAATAAGTACTTTTTTAAAAAATAAAAAAGTAAAATAAAATGCATAGTTAACTTACAGGAGTCAAACCAAACAAAATTTATCATGATCCATTTGATAGTATATGCCTGTAGCTGATTTATTAACAGAGACAAATCCTGTTTCATGATCTCTGCCTATGAATCCTTTCGATTAACTTCGATTATAATTCATTAATTGCATTCTGAGCCCTTTCCCATCCCCTTAAGGAAGATGATGCCTTGTCTCCACTCCAGAGCCCAGCAAGGATGTCTTACCAAGTAAGTACTGGATAATGATGAATGCCAAGGGAAAGAAAGTTGGAGATGTTTTTGTGTGAATAAGGATACAAGACAGATTTCGGATTTCAGAAATAGTGCAGCAGACAAAATTCTTTTTGCCTTTCAGAATAAACAAAAAAGACTTATTTAACTTTAAATATACATTTAAAATTTCTCTTTTACTCTAGCGAGAACTTGAGAGTAATTTTAATTATCTGATAACTAGAAGTTGAGGTAAGAAAGTATTTTTAGATCTGTAATTTCCCACTGGAGAGAAACCACAGGTTCTTATTAAAGGGCATACCGGTCTCCTTAGAAGCTAAAAAGTAAATGAAACGGTAAAAGTGGTTAATCTGTTTTTTATATTATTAAATTTCTAGAAATAATTAACTCACATACTCATTAAAATCCTTTTCATATAGAAACTGGAATTGTAGAGTGGTTAATAAATTGCAAGCCAGGCCACCTGATTTCCTGGGTAAATTATATAACTCCTGTGAGTCTCAGCTTTCTTAGATGTAAAAAACAGTTAATATCAGAACTTGCTACAGAGGACTGTGGTAGGAATTACCTGAAATCATCCTGTTTTTCCCATGTGCCTGGTAAAAATAAGCTTTTTTTTCAATTTTTTTATTTTGTATTAGGGTATTGTTCACTGGCTAAATCGTGTCTGACTCTTTGCAAACCCATGGACACCACACTTCCCTGTCCTTCACTATCTCCCAGAGCTTGCTCAAACTCATGCCCATTGAGTCGATGATGCCATCCAACCATCTCACCCTCTGTTGCCCCCTTCTCCTCCTGCCTTTAATCTTGCCTAGCATCAGGTTCTTTTCTGATGAGTTGGCACGTCGATTCAGGTGGCCAAAGTACTGGAGCTTCAGCTTCAGCATCAGTCCTTCTACAGAATAGTCAGGGTTGATTTCCTTTAGGATTTACTGGTTTGATCTTCCTGCAGTCCAAAAAACTCTCAAGAGCACCCACATTTCAAAAGCATCAATTCTTCAGTGCTCATCCTTCTTTATGGTTATAGTTTCAGGCGGACAGCAAAGGGACGCAACCATACAGAAAAATATGTTTTAATGGAACCTATGAGTTTGTGCTAAATATCTCTGATGAAACAACTTTGATTTAATAATAATTACTAAATAACTTTTAATTGTAAAACACTGCATAATAAATGAGTGAGTGAGACAGTAATCATCTTCAGTTGATGTGAATAAAAGGGAAGGTTCTGAAGCCGCACACCCAGCACACGTGACAGGTTACCACGGCCTCCCTGCGGTTCCAGGAGACACAAGGGCTCAAAGGAGAGAAAGCACTTTCAGCTAATGAAGTTCACAGGAGGAGCCATCATGGGAAAGTCTGCTAAGAAGATGGCAACAGAGTCTGGAGGGAAGGTGCTATGGGGTGAATTGTATCCCCCTCCTCAAATCCAAATGCTGAAGTCTAACACTCAGGGTACCAGACCATGACCTTATTTGGAGGGAGGGTCGTTACAGAGGTAATCAAGTTAACATGAGGTCATCAGTGGGGACCCTAGTCCAATATGGGCTTCTCAGTGGCGCTAGTCACAAAGAACCTGCCAGCAAATGTAGGACACATAAGAGACATAGGCTTGATCCCTGGGTTGGGAATCCCCTGGAGGAGGGCATGGCAACCCACTCCAGTATTTTTGCCTGGAGAATCCCATGGACAGAGGAGCCTGGCGGGCTACACTCCAGAGGGTCGCACAGAGTCGGACACGACTGAAGCAACTTAGCAGGCATGCATGGATACTAGTCCAATATGACTAGTGTCCTTGTAAGAAGAGGAAATGTGGACACAGAGAGGCACTTGGAAGGAAAAGGAGAAGAGACAGAAGAAGACAGCCAGCTGCAAGCCAAGAAGAGAGACCTGGTACAGAGCCTGCCTTCACAGCCCTCGAAGGCAACACCACTGCTGACACCTGCATTGAGACTTCCAGCTCCAGAACTCTAGGATAATAAACATAAAGTTCTGTTGTTCAAACCACCTGGTTCTTGGTACTTTGTTCCCGAAGTCCTACCAAAACTGTACAGAATGCATGGCAGGGAAGAAAAAAATGCACAAAGCTGGTCACAGAGTTGAGGGAGTGAAATCTGTCCAACTAGCTGGAAGCACAACATAAGAGGAGAAACAAGAGAAAAGGAGCCCCTTTCACTCAGTAGCCCAATAATCAGAAACAGCTGCTGCTGTTCAGTCATGAACTGGTGTCTGACTCTGTGTGATCCCATGGATGACAGCCCGCCAGGCTCCTTTGTCCACAGGGCTCTCCAGGCAAGAATACTGGAATGAGTTGCCATTTCCTCCCCCAGGGGATCTTGCCAACCTAGGTATTGAACCGGTGCCTCCCGACTGGCAGGCAGATTCTTTACCACTGAGCCACCAGAAACAGATATCAGAAACAGATATTCCCCCAAAACTGTTAACACATGCACAATTTGCTTATTTGCCATACATGTTACACAATCCGTAAGAGAATAATGAATCTCCTAAATTAGGCCCACTCAGCTGGAGAAAAAAATGGTTTTTCAAAATTTACACAGATTATAAAAGGGAAGAATTTGAAACACTGTGATATCTCACTGTGCTCTGTCTAAGGTTGGTTAAGAGCTGCAGTTGTTTTATGGGAAGTCCCCTGGAAGGCAAGGAGACAAAACCAGTCATTCTTAAAGGAAGTCAACCCTGAATATTCACTGGAAGGACTGATGCTAAAGCCGGAAGCTCCAATACTTTGGCCACCTGATGCAAAGAACTGACTCACTGGTAAAGATCCTGATGCTGGGAAAGACTGAGGACAGGAAGAGAAGGGGGTGACAGAGAATGAGATGGTTGAATGGTATCACTGAGTCAATGGACATGAAGTTGGGCAAACGCCAGTGTACAGCCATACCATCCTGAACACACCTCATCTTGTCTGAAGTTGGGCAAATGAAGATGATGAGGGACAGGGAAGCCTGGCATGCTTCAGACCCTGGGGTTGTGAAGAGTCAGACATGACTTGGCAACTGAACCACAATAAATAAAAACAACAGTTGAAAATGTTTTTCAAGACCTTTGTGGAAAACGCAGAATCACCTTCAACTTGGTCGATGAGAGGAGTTTCAGGAATGAATGCATTACCTGTAAGAGTCCCTGTTGCTGATGGTGTCGTGACCCGAGTCTTCTTGCTCGTCTCCGGCCATGTTAAAACAGACGCGCTTGCTGTTTCTCTCTCCCTTCTCGTTGTCACTGTCTGTTGGGACTATGGACTCGGATGCCTTACGTTCTAATTTAGGAGAATATGTTATCGAAGACAGAAGGCTGCAATGGGATTTAAAAAGAAAGGATAAGTGTACATTTTCACACAGGGGGTTACAAGTAACCACCTTGCTCATTAAATACGATAGGTTTACAGATATTTCTAGAATGCTTCTTCTAGATTTCCCTTGAAATTAATATCCTATTGCATATAATAGGGCTTCCCTGGTGGCTCAGTTGGTAAGAATCCACCCACAAGGCAGGAGACCTGGGGTTCAATCCCTGGGTAAGGAAAATCCCCTGGAGAAGGGCCCAGCTACCCACTCCAGTATTCTTGCCTGGGAAATCCCACGGACAGAGGACCCTGGGGGGCTGCAGTCCATGGGGACACAAGAGTCGGATATGACTTAGCAGCTAAACCGCCATTGCATATAAAGCCTGTCATGCCAAGTTCCTCTCAGAGTAAGAGAAAGAGCACACTACTTGGACAAGAAAGTTGTATTCAAATCTAGGTTCTGCCATGGATTAGCTGTGATATCCCAGAAAAACCAAGATAGTTCTCCTTGACCTCTATGAAACATGGATAATAAGAAGAGTGTCCCACAGGGTTGCTGTGAGAATGAAATGCATATAATATAGTGCTGGGTCACCACGGGCACACCTCGCTCCCCAGCCACTGTCATCACCATGTAAAGATACCTGGGAAGCTTTAAAGTGCTAGCCAAATAATAAAACAAACACTAGGAGGAGCCAAGATGGCGGAGGAGTAGGACGGAGAGACCACTTTCTCTCCTAGAAATTCATCAAAAAAATAACTGAACGCAGAGCAAACTTCACAAAACAACTTCTGATCGCTAGCTGAGGTCATCAGGCACCCAGAAAAGCAGCCCATTGTCTTCGAAAGGAGGTAGGACAAAATATAAAAGATAAAAAGTGAGACCAAAGAGCTAAGGACGGAGATCCGTCCCGGGAAGGGACTTAATAGAGGACGTTCCCAGACACCGGGAAACCCTCGCACTGGCGGGCCTGGGGGAAGTGTTGGAATCTCAAGAGTTTGAATCTGACTGGGAGGGATAGAATAAATAAAACCCACAGATTACGAGCCTAAAAGCAACTCCCAGCAGAAAAGTACCCCAGACGCCCGCATCCGCCACCAGCAAGTGGGGGCGGAACGGAGAGGGGCGGGCGGCATTACTTGGGGCAGGGTCCGGGTCTGAGCGCCCTGAGGACAATCAGAGGGAGCTTTTGTGAGTTGCCAGCTTGAACTGTGGGAGAGCAAAGAGAGAGAAAATTAACCGGCCCGAACACACTGCCGGCCGTTCGCAGAACAAAGGGACCGAGATTCTGGGCGGCCGAAGTCCGCCGGGAGGGTCGCGGCGAGACGGAGGGCGCGGGCGCCCGACCGGCGCGGGCGGTAACTGGGGCTGGGGACGCGGAGGGCAGAGGGCGCGCACGCCCGACTGGCGCCGGCGGGGACTGAGACTGGGACCGCGCAGGGCAGAAGACGCGCCGCACCCGGGGAGAGAGCGCCCGTCAGGCGCCTGGCTGCCTGGGCCACTCGGCGGCGTGGGGCCGGAGCGCGGGCCCAGCTTTGTGTGCCGCGCTTTTGTGAATCGCCCGAGGGCTGGAGCCGCGCGCAGCATGGCGCGCGCTTCAGACAGAACAGCCCGGAGCATGAGCAGCGCAGACCGAGAAAAGAGCGCAAGCCTCTCCCTGGAGCGCCGGCCCCTCCCGGCACAGCCCCTCCCGGCACAGCCCCTCCCCGCACAGCCCCTTGCAGCGGCGCGACGGAACTAGCTACCTGAATAAGAATCCACCTCCGCCCCCTGTGTCAGAGCGGAAATTAAGCGCGGAAGAGAGACCGGCAACAGAACCCAAATAAACAAAGGGAACCGCTTCAGAAGGGACCGGTGCAACAGATTAAAATCCCTGAAGAAACCACCGACTGACTACACCGGAAGGGCCTGTAGATATCGAGAAGTGTAAGCTGGAACGAGGAGCTATCTGAAGCTGAGCCGAACCCACACTGACCGCAACAGCTCCAGAGAAATTCCTAGATATATTTTTTCTTTTTCTTTTCTTTTTTTTTCTTTTTTTTTTTTTAAGTAAGGAAAAAAAAATTTTTTTTTCTTTTTTCTTGGTTCTCTTTTATTTTCCTTTAAAAATTCCTTATTACTCCCCCATTACTCCTTAACTTTCATAGATTTTTACGATTTTTTTTAATTAGGCAAAACAATTTTTTTTCTCTTTTTTTCTTTTTTTTCTTTTTCTTCTTTTTTTTCTGTTCTTTTTTCTTCTTCTCTTCTATTTTCTTTTTCTTTTTCTCTTATTTCTTTTAAAGCCCTCTAGCACTCCTTTTACTACACCTTAATTTTCATTTTCAATCCACTATAACCTTACAGAAGAAAGGGAAAAAAAAAAAAAGAAGAAGAAGAGAAGCCCTATTTTTATACCAAACTTCATATATATTTCTAAAATTTCTTTTGTGTGTTTTGGTTTTTGTTTTTAATATAGTATTTTTAAGAGTCTAACCTCTACTCTAGATTTTTAATTTTTGTTTTTCAGTATATGATATAAATTGTGAACATTTAAGAATCCAATATTCAGCTCCCATTTTTATTCACGAGTGTGTTGATTATTCTCTCCCAATCTTGACTCTGTTTTCTACCTCAGAACACCTCTATTTCCTCCTTTCCCCTTCTCTTCCCAATCCAATTCTGTGAATCTTTGTGGGTGTCTGGGCTACGGAGAACACTCTGGGATCAGACAACTTCGTAGATCTGTCTCTCTCCTCTTGAGTCCCCCTCTTTCTCCTCCTGTCCATCTCTATCTCCCTCCTCCCTCTCCTCTTCTCCATGTAACTCGGTGAACCTCTCTGGGTATCGCTAACGGGGGAGAAACTTTCCACCATTAACATAGAAGTTTTATTATCAGTGCTGTATAGTTGGAGAAGTCCTGAGACTACAGGAAGAATAAAACTGAAATCCAGAAGCAGGAGACTTAAGCCCAAAACCTGAGAACACCAGAAAACTCCTGACTACATGGATCTTTAAGTAATAAGTGACCGTACAAAAGCCTCCATACCTGCACCGAAACCAACCACCATCCAAGAGCCAATAAGTTTTAGAGCACGACATACCACGCAAATTCTCCAGCAACGCAGGAACATTGCCCTGAACGTCAACATACAGACAGCCCAAGGTCACACCTAACACATAGACCCATCTCAAAACTCATTACTGGGCACTCCATTGCTATCCAAAGAGAAGAAATCAAGATCTGCACACCAGAACACTGACGCAAGCTTCGCTAATCAGGAAACCTTGACAAGCCAATCGTCTAACCCCACCCACTGGGTAAAACCTCCACAATAAAAAGGAACCACAGACCTGCAGAATACAGACAGCCCACTCCAGACACAGCAATTGAAACAAGATGAAAAGGCAGAGAAATACCCAACAGGTAAAGGAACATGAAAAAAGCCCACCAAGTCAAACAAAAGAGGAGGAGATAGGGAATCTACCTGAAAAAGAATTTAGAATAATGATAATAAAAATGATCCAAAATCTTGAAAGCAAAATGGAGGTACAGATAAATAGCCTGGAGACAAAGATTGAAAAGATGCAAGAAATGTTAAATAAAGATCTAGAAGAAATAAAAAAGAGTCAATTAAAAATGAATAATGCAATGAATGAGATCAAAAACACTCTGGAGGGAACCAAGAGTAGAATAACGGAGACAGAAGATAGGATAAGTGAGGTAGAAGATAAAATGGTGGAAATAAATGAAGCAGAGAGGAAAAAAGAAAAAAGGATCAAAAGAAATGAGGACAACCTCAGGGACCTCTGGGACAATGTGAAACGCCCCAACATTCGAATCATAGGAGTCCCAGAAGAAGAAGACAAAAAGAAAGGCCATGAGAAAATACTCGAGGAGATAATAGCTGAGAACTTCCCTAAAATGGGGAAGGAAATAGCCACCCAAGTCCAAGAAACCCAGAGAGTCCCAAACAGGATAAACCCAAGGCGAAACACCCCAAGACACATATTAATCAAATTAACAAAGATCAAACACAAAGAACAAATACTAAAAGCAGCAAGGGAGAAACAACAAATAACACACAAAGGGATTCCTATAAGGATAACAGCTGATCTATCAGTAGAAACCTTCCAGGCCAGAAGGGAATGGCAGGACATACTGAAAGTAATGAAAGAGAATAACCTACAACCTAGATTACTGTACCCAGCAAGGATCTCATTCAGATATGAAGGAGAATTCAAAAGCTTTACAGACAAGCAAAAGCTGAGAGAATTCAGCACCACCAAACCAGCTCTTCAACAAATGCTAAAGGATCTTCTCTAGACAGGAAATGCAGAAAGGTTGTATAAACGTGAACCCAAAACAACAAAGTAAATGACAATGGGACCACACCTATCAATAATTACCTTAAATGTAAATGGGTTGAATGCCCCAACCAAAAGACAAAGATTGGCTGAATGGATACAAAAACAAGACCCCTATATATGCTGTCTACAAGAGACCCACCTCAAAACAAGGGACACATACAGACTGAAAGTGAAGGGCTGGAAAAAAATATTTCACGCAAACGGAGACCAAAAGAAAGCAGGAGTCGCAATACTCATATCAGATAAAATAGACTTCCAAATAAAGGATGCGAAAAGAGACAAAGAAGGACACTACATAATGATCAAAGGATCAATCCAAGAAGAAGATATAACAATTATAAATATATATGCACCCAACATAGGAGCACCGCAATATGTACGGCAAACACTAACGAGTATGAAAGAGGAAATTAATAGTAACACAATAATAGTGGGAGACTTTAATACCCCACTCACAACCATGGATAGATCAACTAAACAGAAAATCAACAAGGAAACACAAACCTTAAATGATACAATGGACCAGCTAGACCTAATTGATATCTATAGGACATTTCACCCCAAAACAATCAACTTCACCTTTTTCTCAAGTGCACACGGAACCTTCTCCAGAATAGATCACATCCTGGGCCATAAATCTGGTCTTGGAAAATTCAAAAAAATTGAAATCATTCCAGTCATCTTTTCTGACCACAGTGCAGTAAGATTAGATCTCAATTACAGGAAAAAAATTGTTAAAAATTCAAACATATGGAGGCTAAATAACACGCTTCTGAATAACCAACAAATCATAGAAGAAATCAAAAAAGAAATCAAAGTATGTATAGAAATAAATGAAAATGAAAACACAACAACCCAAAACCTATGGGACACTGTAAAAGCAGTGCTAAGGGGAAGGTTCATAGCATTACAGGCACACATCAAGAAACAAGAAAAAAGCCAAATAAATAACCTAACTCTACACCTAAAGCAATTAGAGAAGGAAGAAATGAAGAACCCCAGGGTTAGCAGAAGGAAAGAAATCTTAAAAATTAGGGCAGAAATAAATGCGAAAGAAACTAAAGAGACCATAGCAAAAATCAACAAAGCTAAAAGCTGGTTTTTTGAAAAAATAAACAAAATTGACAAGCCATTAGCAAGACTCATTAAGAAACAAAGAGAGAAGAACCAAATTAACAAAATAAGAAATGAAAAGGGTGAGATCACAACAGACAACACTGAAATCCAAAGGATCATAAGAGACTACTACCAGCAGCTCTATGCCAATAAAATGGACAACTTGGATGAAATGGACAAATTCTTAGAAAAGTATAACTTTCCAAAACTGAACCAGGAAGAAATAGAAGATCTTAACAGAGTCATCACAAGCAAGGAAATCGAAACTGTAATCAGAAATCTTCCAGCAAACAAAAGCCCAGGACCAGATGGCTTCACAGCTGAATTCTACCAAAAATTTAGAGAAGAGCTAACACCTGTCTTACTCAAACTCTTCCAGAAAATTGCAGAAGAAGGTAAACTTCCAAACTCATTCTATGAGGCCACCATCACCCTAATTCCAAAACCAGACAAAGATGCCACAAAAAAAGAAAACTACAGGCCAATATCACTGATGAACATAGATGCAAAAATCCTTAACAAAATTCTAGCAAACAGAATCCAACAACATATTAAAAAAATCATACACCATGACCAAGTGGGCTTTATCCCAGGAATGCAAGGATTCTTTAATATCCGCAAATCAATCAACGTAATACACCACATTAACAAATTGAAAGATAAAAACCATATGATTATCTCAATAGATGCAGAGAAAGCCTTTGACAAAATTCAACACTCATTTATGATTAAAACTCTCCAGAAAGCAGGAATAGAAGGAACATACCTCAACATAATAAAAGCTATATATGACAAACCCACAGCAAGCATCACCCTCAATGGTGAAAAATTGAAAGCATTTCCTCTGAAATCAGGAACAAGACAAGGATGCCCACTCTCATCACTACTATTCAACATAGTGTTGGAAGTTTTGGCCACAGCAATCAGAGCAGAAAAAGACATAAAAGGAATCCAGATAGAAAAAGAAGAAGTGAAACTCTCGCTGTTTGCAGATGACATGATCCTCTACATAGAAAACCCTAAAGACTCTTCCAGAAAATTACTAGAGCTAATCAATGAATATAGTAAAGTTGCAGGATATAAAATTAACACACAGAAATCCCTTGCATTCCTATACACTAACAATGAAAAAACAGAAAGAGAAATTAAGGAAACAATACCATTCACCATTGCAACAAAAAGAATAAAATACTTAGGAGTATATCTACCTAAAGAAACAAAAGACCTATACATAGAAAACTATAAAACACTGATGAAAGAAATCAAAGAGGACACAAACAGATGGAGAAACATACCGTGCTCATGGATTGGAAGAATCAATATTATCAAAATGGCTATTCTACCCAAAGCAATCTATAGATTCAATGCAATCCCTATCAAGTTACCAACGGTATTTTTCACAGAACTAGAACAAATAATTTCACAATTTGTATGGAAATACAAAAAACCTCAAATAGCCAAAGTAATCTTGAGAAAGAAGAATGGAACTGGAGGAATCACCCTGCCTGACTTCAGACTCTACTACAAAGCCACAGTCATCAAGACAGTATGGTACTGGCACAAAGACAGAAATATAGATCAATGGAATAGAATAGAAAGCCCAGAGATAAATCCACGAACCTATGGACACCTCATCTTTGACAAAGGAGGCAAGGATATACAATGGAAAAAAGACAATCTCTTTAACAAGTGGTGCTGGGAAAACTGGTCAACCACTTGTAAAAGAATGAAACTAGAACACTTTCTAACACCATACACAAAAATAAACTCAAAATGGATTAAAGATCTAAATGTAAGACCAGAAACTATAAAACTCCTAGAGGAGAACATAGGCAAAACACTCTCCGACATAAATCACAGCAAGATCTTCTATGACCCACCTCCCAGAATATTGGAAATAAAAGCAAAAATAAACAAATGGGACCTAATGAAAATTAAAAGCTTTTGCACAACAAAGGAAACTATAAGTAAGGTGAAAAGACAGCCCTCAGATTGGGAGAAAATAATAACAAATGAGGAAACAGACAAAGGATTAATCTCAAAAATATACAAGCAACTCCTGAAGCTCAATTCCAGAAAAATAAACGACCCAATCAAAAAATGGGCCAAAGAACTAAACAGACATTTCTCCAAAGAAGACATACAGATGGCTAACAAACACATGAAAAGATGCTCAACATCACTCATCATCAGAGAAATGCAAATCAAAACCACAATGAGGTACCATTACACGCCAGTCAGGATGGCTGCTATCCAAAAGTCTACAAGCAATAAATGCTGGAGAGGGTGTGGAGAAAAGGGAACCCTCTTACACTGTTGGTGGGAATGCAAACTAGTACAGCCACTATGGAAAACAGTGTGGAGATTTCTTAAAAAACTGGAAATAGAACTGCCATATGACCCAGCAATACCACTTCTAGGCATACACACTGAGGAATCCAGATCTGAAAGAGACACGTGCACCCCAATGTTCATTGCAGCACTGTTTATAATAGCCAGGACATGGAAGCAACCCAGATGCCCATCAGCAGATGAATGGATAAGGAAGCTGTGGTACATATACACCATGGAATATTACTCAGCCGTTAAAAAGAATTCATTTGAATCAGTTCTAATGAGATGGATGAAACTGGAGCCCATTATACAGAGTGAAGTAAGCCAGAAAGATAAAGAACATTACAGTATACTAACACATATATACGGAATTTAGATAGATGGTGGCGATAACCCTATATGCAAAACAGAAAAAGAGACACAGAAGTACAGAACAGACTTTTGAACTCTGGGGGAGAACGTGAGGGTGGGATGTTTTGAAAGAACAGCATGTATATTATCTATGGTGAAACGGACCACCAGCCCAGGTGGGATACATGAGTCAGGTGCTCGGGCCTGGTGCACTGGGAGGACCCTGAGGAGTCGGGTGGGGAGGGAGGTGGGAGGGGGGATCGGGATGGGGAATACGTGTAACTATATGGCTGATTCATGTCAATGTATGACAAAACCCACTGAAATGTTGTAAAGTGATTGGCCTCCAACTAATAAAATAATATTAAAAAAATAAATAAATAAATAAAAATAAAGTATCCACCTGCCAATGCAGGAGATAATGGAAAAAAAAAAAAAAAAACAAACACTAAATGGGCAAAATCTCCTCACTGACTTACCTTTAGACAATAAAAACCCATCTACCCATCTCCCTCTGCTTTGGGTTTCCTCCAGGCTTTCTCTATTCCTCAGAGAGAATGTCTTGTGGGCAAACCCTTCTCATGCTCATGTAAATAGAGTCCTGCCATTGTGACCCAAAGATGCTAAATACAGTCACACACAAGATGAGGACAGGAGGCAGCAGGGGCTGCTACCTCAAGGGCATCCACAATCCACTCATTACGAAACAGTCGTGAATTTGCCCAAAGGAAAAGCTCTTCCACTGGAATTTCAAAGCTAAAACACACTGTGAGACTCTGAACTGGAATTAAACTAGATTTGGACTCTGAGTTGTGGCTTGGCACTAAAGAATCTACCTGGCAATGAAGGAGATTCAGGTTTGATCCCTGGGTTGGGAAGATCACCTGGAGAAGGAAATGGCAACCCACTCCAGTATTCTTGCCTGGAGAATCCTTTGGATAAAGAAGCTTGGTGGGCTACAGTTTAAGGGGTTGCAAAGAGTTGGACACGACTCAGCAAAGAAATAACAACAACATAACTGATTCCGCCAGGCTAAACTTGAATGTTCAGCTGTAAATCACTTCTTAAACTGTCTAACTCAAAATGACACAATGATGGAATTAGTCCTTACTATCAAACGATGTGCTATGAAAATTGCAAAACAAATTAAACCGTAATTGAACAAAGGACCTGGACACGGTTTCTGCAGCCAGTAATCATCTTTTCTTTTACCAAATACCAATGACATGCTGTTCTAACCAACAGTACATTTGCACGTTATCTTGACACCCATTTTTCCATAGCAACGTCATATTTATTTTAGTTCAAGATGATGAAAAGATCTTACACTTCTTATTTATGCCCCATAATGTCAAGCCTAACGTTGTGCACTGAGCAAATATTTATTAAGTGATTTCACTAATGAATTAATTACATTTATTGTACCATGCACTGTCCTTGGGGCTGTGAATACAGCATTTTACAAAACAAAACTCCCTGCCTTCCTGAAGCTTAAGTTTTACTGGGAAGGAACAAACAATAACCAAATAAACTATATAGTATATAGTGTGAGGACAATGATGCTGAATCACTAGTCGTGTCCGACTCTTTGCGACCCCGTGGACTGTAGCCTACCAGGCACCTCTGTCCATGGAATTTTCCAGGCAAGAATACTGGAGCAGGTTGCCATTTCTTCCACCAGGGGATCTTCCTGACACAGGGATTGAACCCACATCTCCTGCATTGGCGAGCAGATTCTTGACCACCGTACCACCTGGGAAGCCCATATAGTATATCACACGGCTACAAACAGGAAGGAGAAAATTAAAAAAAAAAAAAAAAAAAAAAGGATGGAAGCTGGGGCTGCAACTTCAAATAGTCTCACTGTGAGATGGTATCTAAATAATATTTTGGCATTTTATAGTTTTTAGACACTTGGGAGAATCAGGAAGTTGTATTAGATTGCTCAGGGCTCTGTGAAGCTATGAATTATTTTAAAGACAATTTTTCTATTTGGAAAGATACTTTCATGTCTCGTAAGATAGATTGTACACTTCTTCACTCCCTCCACCCGAAAGGTTAAAGCATTAGATTAACTCCAATTACCCAAACTGCACACTGCCAGACAGATGAACCTTGAATACCAAAGAGGGAAGAGTTGACAGAGTTCTCATTCTGCGAGGAGTCCTCTGTGCTTTAAACATCTTTTAAATGAGAAGTCATGGGTCTCAGTATAAACACTTTTTTCAAAGCTCTGCAAATTATGTTCACATATTTGCTTTCCATTTTAAACAGTTGTAGTCTTGATTGTACTGATCCTGTGGGAACACTTGTTAGGCTACCAAACACAGTGATAGAAAAACAGTGTTTTTGACACTGGGTTTTGTTTTGTTTTTTTCTTACAAAATTTCTAGATTCTTAAAAGCAATAATAGAGGCTAAAGTTCAATATTTATGCTCACAGATACATTTTCCTTTACTTTGCTCCTATACAGTGTTAAGCTCTCTCTGACAGCTGATGGGTCCATTGATTCTGAATGAACATCCTGAGCTGAGCATCATTTCTGGTCAATCTGCACCTAATGCTCCTGATGCATAAAGATTTTTGTATGTGGTAGATTGCACCTAGGGCTTCCCAGGTAGTGTGAGCGGTAAAAATCCTTCTACCAAGGCAGGGGACGTAAGAGACACAGGTTTGATCTCTGGGCTGGGAAGATTCCCCTGGAGGAGGGCATGGCAACCCACTCCAGTTTTCTGGCCTGGAAAATTCCATGGACAGAGGAACCTGGCAGGCTACAATGCATGGGGTCAAAGACAGATATGACTGAAGCGCCTTAGCACCATGCACATGCGCACACGCACACACACACACACACACACACACACACACACACACACACACACACACACACACACGCAAGAAGGCACCATCTCTCCACAGATTGGCCACCAGCCTAACACTTGAGTGCCTGGAAGGTGAGGCACACTGGCTTTAGAAGCAGGGCTGCCCAGGCAGAAGTGCATCATGTTCTGGGACCAGAAAGAGGCTAATGCAACAGGAGCTCAGGGAAATAAGCTTGGTTTTTTTTGCGGGGCAGGGCGGGGGGAGGTCGGGGACAAGTCACATTGGGATGTGCAGGCCACAGTAACGCATCTCCGATTCTTCTACTTGCCCTTCAGTGTCATTAAGTGGTTTTAGGCAAACAGCAAAATCACCTATACAGATTCCTCTGGCATCTGCCTAATGTGGAATGTACCAGATGGAGAGACACAGCTGGAAAGTTCTATACCAAGTACTAGGGGGGGGACGATGGTTACCCAGTGTAAGGTGACGGGGTGGACAGGTTCTCAGGTACAACTGACAGAACCTGATAAGGTGCTGGAGGTGAAGCGAAAGGAAAGAAACGAACCACAGATGATACCTAGACTCTGGCTTCACAAATGGAAGGGATGCAGAATACTTTCCTGAGAAGGGGGATGATCTTGATGAGGGAGGGGTCAAAGTAGATTTAAGTAGGTCAAAGGAGATATGAGGTTCAGAAACAAATTTAAGTTTGAGGAGTCTGTGATACAGCCCAGTGTTTCATAATCCAACTCACAGACAGACTGTGAGAAGAAATCATTACCTGTAGTCATAGTTTTTGTTTAAGTCGCTCGGTTGTGTCCAACTCTTTGCGAACCCATGGACCTACCAGGCTCCTCAGTCCATTGGATTTTCCAGGCAAGAACACTGCAGTGGGTTGCTATTTCATATAACTTCCCTATATATCAGGCTTCCCTGATAGTTCCGTTGGTAAAGAATCCGCCTGCAATGCAGGAGGCCTAGGTTCGATCCTTGGGTTGAGAAGATCCCCTGAAGAAGGGAAAGGCTACCCACTTGAGTATTCTGGCCTGGATAATTCCATGGACTATACTGTACATGGGATCGCAAAGAGTCAGACACGACTGAGCGACTTTCACTTCACTTAATCATATAACTGTGACCAGTGAGCTAACACACATTAGCTTTTATGAAACTGTGTCTACTACTTTTTTACATTAACCAGCAAAATGCTTGGGAAAACCTAAAAGATAATTCAGTCACTAGCCTTGACATTCCTATCTGTAATCTCTAGGTCGCTAACTGTCCTAAATAATGTGTTTTGTTCATCACTCAACTATGGGGCCTCAGACACTTGGAAAATGAAGTCTGTTCTCAAATTTTGTATCTTCACCAGTGCTCAATACTCTTTATACATTTTCTTCCTGTAAGAATACACAAAGTTTGAAATTTAAAACCCCGTCAAATATTTGGACTCGCCACGAAATATTTTTCCCTTTACTTATGTCCATAGTACCTAAGTGTCATTAACTGGAAAATAGCCCATTAAAGGGCAAAAGTACTTAGTGAGAGAGTCAATTCCTAGGCAGATTGATAAGACCAGGGTCCCCAAGGAGGAGAAAGGGGTCTGGGGTTCTCCAAGTGGAGATATGGGTCTGGAATTCTCAAGGAGGAGAAAAGGACAAATGTTTTTTTTCCTCTACATTCTTTCTGAGCCACCAGGGAATCTCCCCTACATCCCTTAGTCTTAGTCAAGTACACAACTCAGTTTAAACTCTGTACTAGGGATTATACAACAACAATGTATCTGGCCGGAGGACAGTTTCTCCTTCCTGAAAACCTTCTGACTAATCCTGATATCTTAGAATGTATTATGGGAGTGGGTCTGGAGGATCTTTCTATTGTTAAATTCTAAACTTGTTATCCTAAAATGTAAATTGTGGGAGTGGGTCTGGTAAAATTTTCACTAACTTGAGACAGTTTGATTCATTGTAATAACTAATTAAAAGGTATACACCTCCATTGCTAACACTAGCAAGGGGGGCACTCTTTCTGCCCCCTTCTGATGTATGTGTCAGAAGCTTTCTCTATCTCTTTTAAACTTTAATAAAACTTTACTACACAAATGCTCTGAGCAAGCAAGCCTCGTCTCTGGCCCCAGATTGAATTCTTCTCTTCCGGAGGCCAAGAATCCCGGCATCTTTCGTGGTTCAGCAACAACCTTTCATTAGCTTCCCAAAATGGAACAGGAATCACCAAGTCTTGATGAAATTCATACCATCACCTTACTTCCTGTTACTAGACAGCAAATCTGTCTCTAGTTCTATCTTTGGATCTGAACAAGGCAGGAGGATTTAGAGGAATGTCTACACGTCATGCCAAAAGACATGTTCCCAAGAGACAGGAAAACCAGATTTCATGATTAGACAGGCTCAGCACCAGGCCCTTTCACAGGAATGAATGACTTCTAGAAAGGCAAGCAGTGAGATGCTTTGAGGTTTTAATTCTCTTAAAAACTTGGCAGAGCATCTGAGATCTGCTTCCTCACTATGCAGAGAATAATTTCTACATGGTGAGAAAATTGTCTGGTAGCTAGCTTTTTAAATGATTTGTCAAGCTCCACTGCGGCATCTCTAAATGAGGCAATGGGGGACCCCATGCACTTGGATAACTGAACTATTTTAAAGCAATTAGGTTACACACTGAATTATGGTGAACATATTTATATTTAGAATTAAATTATATGGTGCACACAAACAAGACCAAGGAAGTTTCTCATATCACTGGCTCATTTCACTTCACTTTCCTAGTAAACATGCACAGTTGGTGAAGGTTTTTAGAATAACAAGTAAAAATAGGTAAGCATTTTTGGTAGTTTAGTTAATAAAAATAGCTTAACCCTCTTTCAGAAATTAGTGCTTCAAATATATAAGCATTTTAAACCAAGTACAGGAAGCCCCCTTGGCTCTAACCATTTTCTTGAAAGTGTATCTACTTTAGCTGAACTTGTAAAAAAAGTCAATAAATTAACAAAGATGACAAAGTCTGGACAACTGTCAGGGAGTGCTGGGTAGTCAGTGCATTAGAAATCCAGTCTACAAGGCAGCATTCACTCAGGAAAATCAATAATCCTGCCATTGACAAAGGACTCCTCTGAAAAGGAGGAGTAATAACTCTTGGTTTAACTGGAAGTGTGGGATTGGTCCAGATGCTCTCCTAAAATCCCTTTGAGATCTCAGATACATGATTCAATGCTACTATCTATTGCCTTATTAATAAAAAGTGTTCCTCCTGAACTTTAATACTGGCTTCTAAAATAGAGTATAACATATATATTAATAATAAAATCAATTTATTAGGAAAAATATAATGTCCTAAAATATTAACTTCTCTGTCACACTGTCATTCTAAAATAATTCCAAATATCATATAATTGCTTAAAAATAACCACCTGTTCTCTCAGTAATCTCAAAACTGTTTAACTTGTCTATAAATGCCATGGTCACAATATACCAAGTGATAAAAGTAATTTTAAAAATTAGTGTGTTAGACAAAGGAAAACAGAATTTCATTTCTAAATTAACTCATAAAAATGTCACAAAGCAATAGCACAGTAAATAGTAACTATTAAAATACAATTTTAGGACCTCCCTGGTGGACCAGTGGTTAAGAATCCACCTGCCAATGCAGAGGACACAGGTTTGATCCCTGGTCTGGGAAGATTCCACTTGGGGCAGAGCAGCTGAGCCTGTGCTCCACAATAAGAGACTAATGCCTGCTCACCTTGCCACAACTAGAGAAAGCCTGCACACACAGCAATGAAGACAGAGCACAGCCAAAAATACATAATTTAAAAAAAATTTTTAATAAATAAAGAGATAATCTTAGAATTATGATGCATCTAATATGGTGATTTTCATCTCTAAATTTCAAAGATGTGTAGGGCAAGAGAAAGTGTCAGTTAAAATTTCATTAGTCTAATTATAACAGAGCCTTAGAGTAAGTTCTAAATATTTTAACTCAAATGTGAATTATCCATGGAAGTAGGGAAGATGTGTGTGAACGAAGTAATACACATTTGATACCAATCTAAATCTGCAACTCCATAGAGAGTACAATAAAAAGAGGAAAAGGATCCTGATGGAGTTTTCAGATTCTACCCATTAGGATATATTCAACAATTTCAGGCTCCTAAATGATAAGCAAGCATGTCAAGCACTAAGCTGATTGCTCTTTGATTTTTATAATTTTCACCATAAATCAACAACTTGTTATTAATCACCCCATTCTATACACGAGGAGGCGAACTCATAAAATCCTGTATTTCCTAGACTAGATGTGCTCATAATCACACCCATGACATAGCCAACCTTCCTACAGAATTCAGGCAGTTCTCCAACCATCAAATTCTGGAATGGGAATCAGGGTTGACCTCTTTGGAAGAATATTATTCAACTCTTTCCTCTTCTTTGTTGTTAATTTAAAAAAAAAAATTCGAAATTACTGGCACAGAGATTTGGATAATTCCTCAGTAAACCAATAATTCAATCAGAAGAGAAAAACAGGTGTAGGTCATTCCTAGGGTTACAGACTTTTGTTTTTACTCATTTAACATGTTAAGGATTCAGTATATTTTACATTTTTTCATAATATCTATCGAGTGCCTATCCACCAAATACTGTGTTCCTCTCTGTAACAGATACAAGTGATTCCTTATACACAGTTCACACTCTTCCAATCATATTGTTCAATCGAACATTTGCACACAGAAACTCAGCGTTTTCTGTGTGAATTTTATTGTTCTCTTCTCTGGTACTAAGTGCAGTTCAGTCGCTCAGTTGTGCTGACTCTGCGATCCCATGGACTGCAGCACACCAGGCCTCCCTGTCCACCACCAACTCCCAGAGCTTACTAAAACTCATGTCCATCGAGTCAGTGATGCCATCCAACCATCTCATCCTCTATTGTCCCCTTCTCCTCTTGCCTTCAATTGTTCCCAGTATCAGAGTCTTTTCTAGTGAGTCAGTTCTTCATATCAGGTGGCCAAAGTATTGGAGTGTCAGCTTCGGCATCAGTTCTTCCAATGAATATTCAGGACTGATTTCTTTAGGATAGACTGGTTGGATCTCCTTGCAGTCCAAGGGACTCTCAAGAGTCTTCTCCAACACCACAGTTCAAAAACATCAATTCTTCGGCCCTCAGCTTTCTTTATAGTCCAGCTCTCACATCCATACATGCCTACTGGAAAAACCATAGCTTTGACGAGACGGACCTCTGTTTGCAAAGTAATATCTCTGGCTTTTTAATATGCTACCTAGGTTGATCATAGCTTTTCTTCCAAACAGCAAGCATCTTTTAATTTCATGGCTGCAGTCACCATATGCAATGATTTTGGAGCCCCCAAAATAAAATCTCTCACTGTTCCTATTGTTTCCCCGTCTATTTGCCATGAAGTGATTGGACTAGGTGCCATGATCTAAGTTTTCTGAAGGTTGAGTTTTTTTTTTTAATTTATTTATTTTATTTGGAGGCTAATTACAACACTGTAGTGGTTTTTGCCATATGTAGACATGAATCAGCCATGGGTAAACATGTGTCCCCCATCCTAAGCCCCCCTCCCACCTCCCTCCCCATCCCATCCCTCTGGGTTGTCCCAGTGCACTGGCTTTGAGTGCCCTATTTCATGCATCGAACTTGGACCGGTCATCTATTTCACATATGGTAATACACGTGTTTCAATGCTATTCCCTCAGATCATCCCACCCTCACCTTCTCCCACAGAGTCCAAAAGTCGACTCTTTACATCTGTGTCTCATTTGCTGTCTCGCATATAGGGTCATTGTTACCATCTTTCTAAATTCCATACGTAAGCGTTAATATACTGTATCAGTGTTTTTCTTTCTGACTTACTTCACTCTGTATAATAGGCTTCAGTTTCAACTACCTCTTTAGAACTGATTCAAATGTGTTTATTTTATAATAGCTGAGCAATATTCCATTGTGTATATGCACCACAGCTTTCTTATCCATTTGTCTGCCAATGGACATCTAGGTTGCTTCCATGTCCTGGCTATTGTAAACAGTGCTGCGATGAACATTGGGGTACACGTGTCTCTTTCAATTCTGGTTTCCTTGGTGTGTATGCCCAGGAGTGGGATTGCTGGGTCATATGGCGGTTCTATTTCCAGTATTTTAAGGAATCTCCACACTCTTCTCCATAGTGGCTGTACTAGTTTGCATTCCTACCAACAGTGTAAGAGGGTTCCCTTTTCTCCACACCCTCTCCAGCATTTATTGCTTGTAGACTTTTGGATCGCAGCCATTCTGACTGGCATGAAATGGTACCTCATTGTGGTTTTGATTTGCATTTCTCTGATAATGAGTGATGATGAGCATCTTTTCATGTGTCTATTAGCCATCTGTATGTCTTCTTCGGAGAAATGTCTGTTTAGTTCTTCGGCCCAATTTTTGATTGGGTCATTTATTTTTCTGGTATTGAGCTGCATGAGCTGCCTGTATATTTTTGAGATTAATTCTTTGTCAGTTGCTTTGTTTGCCATTAAGTCAAATTTTTCACTCTCCTCTTTCACTTTCATCAAGAGGCTCTTTAGTTCTTCCTTGCTTTCTGCCATAAGGGTGGTGTCATCTGCATATCTGAGGCTATTGATGTTTCTCCCAGCAATCTCGATTCAAGCTTGTGCTTCATCCAGCCCGGCATTTCGCATGATGTTCTCTGCATGTAAGTTAAATAAGCAGGGTGACAATATGCAGCCTTGATGTACTCCTTTCTGATTTGGAACCAGTCTATTGTTCCATGTCCAGTTCTAACTGTTGCTTCTTGACCTGCATACAGACTTCTCAAGAGACAGGTAAGGTGGTCCGTTATTCTCTGGTACTAAATGCTTCCTTAAAACTTGGGTCAACAGAATTAACATGCTTTGATTCAATGGACATGAACTTGGGCAAACTCTGTGAGATAGTGAGGGACAGGGGGCCTGGCATGCTGCAGTTGATGGGGTCACAAAGAGTCAGACACCACTTAGCGACTGATATTGTTTGAACAACAATTACATCGTTTTTAAGGTGATGGAATAAAGAGGACCTAAATGGTCAGCAAAAATTCCTATATTTTCAAACACTACAAAGAATAATGGATGTTCAAGAGTCCCATTTCCTACAGCTATTTTATCAGGAACATTTAAAAGTTCAGTAAATAAAATACTTACTCATCTATTTGACAAACACACATCTCCACCTCTTTCAGTGCAGTCTGAAGTTTGCCCAGAAGTTTCTGATAGATATCCTGGGTTTCTAAGTCTTCTTCTTTCAACAAATACCGGAGACCATGTCCATCTTGCTGTCCCAGAGACAGACCTGAAGGGGCCGCCATGGTTGTGATCGTATGTTGAATGTACACCATAGGGCTTAGCTTTCCTGAGGAGTTAAAATCATTCTAGAGTAACAACTATTACCTTTAGCTTACAGTAGCAATCCAGTG
Source organism: Muntiacus reevesi (assembly GCF_963930625.1). Lineage (NCBI taxonomy): Eukaryota > Metazoa > Chordata > Mammalia > Artiodactyla > Cervidae > Muntiacus > Muntiacus reevesi. The sequence continues at coordinate 46,813,917 of NC_089260.1, forward strand.
CAACCCATTTTAGATGCCCAACCTTACAAAAAATAAAATGCCAATTCAATGCTAAATTTAATTCAAGAATTAAAGCTTACAGGGAGTTGAGATTCAAAATTAGGATACAATTCAATACCATGGCCCACTCTGATGGCATGGGATGGTACTCTGCTTTTCTTGCAGCTGTTCCTCTTTTATTTTTCTCACAGTTACAGGGCCATTTCAGATGAGAGATTTCACAGCAAGATGAGCTGTGCTTATCAGACATATAAGGAAGTCAAAAACAATCATTCTTTTTGAAGGAAAAGTAATACAAAATGCGTAAGTCCACTTTCATCCTACAAACACTTATGCATAATTATCCAAATGACTAGAGTGAGGAATCCTTTAGTTTAGACTTGCTGACATGCCAGGAATCTATCCAATTCCAGGGATGTGGGAATAGCTATGACTGCCTAAGTTACTTGTCATAATTTGATAAAGTTTAAAAAGCTAACCTACCTTGTTCAGATTTATTTTCTTTATCTTGAGAATTATGCTTCCTACTATCCAACTGAACGCCAAACGCACTCCCCAGGGATGTTGATGTTTTGGGATAAGAAACTTCCATCACATTGACATGGCAGTTGGTGGGGCAGAAGTCACTACTGTGCAGAGGGGAGATTCTAGACTTGGCCTGTTTAAAGGTGGGCCAGGCTCTATTCTTTAGTACACGAGAAAACTGTAAATGAAAGAAGAAAGAGAAAGCAGTTAAACGTGCTGTGATAACCAAACATTTCACTCCTGTCATCCACAGCAAAGTCATAAGAAAATTAAGTCATGTCAACTGGAATGGGTGAAATAAATTATAAGCTGTTAGAAATTAAGTCATTACTTTAAAACCCACACATTCTTAGAAAAGCCAAGCCACAGAGGCAGCAAATGCAATGGATGCCTTTGAAACTCTGACTGCAAGCTAAGCGGTAAAAGAAATGAATTTAAGTGATCAATACCACTTACTAGGACTCAAATCCACAGGCTCCTAGCAGCTGAGAGTCAGAGAAATCGAATCGGTGTCCTAGGACACCAAGATAGGGACACAATATTTAAAGTGAGGCAAGCTGTCAGAATAGAGTAGCTGTCAGGTCAAGGGTAGAAGAAGAAGGATTATTCCAAACACTGTGAGAAAGCTGACCCAGACCTGAGCCTGTGAACAGGCTAGAGAGCAAAGATCTGTGGTGGTACCCTTGAGGCAGAACAGGCTGTACCGTCCATGGTTTCTACCAATCCCTGCAGAGCCTTGGGTCAGCATCAGCCTGAAGACTGGTGTGGACTCTGCTTCTACGCCACTGAGAATAAAGTGATGCTCAAGGAATTCACACAGCTTCCTCAGATAGCCACTCAACGACTTAAAACTCTGCAATCCATCCATGGTCTAGACACGCCATGGTTTATGTGTGTGCTAAGTCATTCAGTCCACTCCGACTATTTGCGACTCTATGAACTATAGCCCACCAGGCTTTTCTGTCTATAGGATTCTCCAGGCAAGAATACTGGAATGGGTTGCCATGCCTTCCTCCAGGGCATGTTCCCAACCCAGGAACAGAACTCACATTGGCAGGTTCAATTGGCTTATGTCTCCTACATTGACAGGCAGGTTCTTTACCACTAGCACCACCTGGGAAGCCCGCCATGGTCTACATGCCACCTAAAGTCTGATCCATACCCAGGTTATCTATCTCAAGCTCTCTTCCCTTTGCTCCTCTGGCTTGCACTTAGCTCTTCTCCCACGCCGTCTACTCTCTGGAGATCCTGGTACAAACCGTTTAATGTCACTAGAATATTCTTCCTTCATTTCCAAACTTATTGCTATGCACTTTCAAGTTCTGTGAAATTGTCAAGAGATGTTCCTTGAGTGCCAGTCTAAGTTCAATTTTCCTGGTGTTAGGTGTTAGGTTACAGCACTCTGTAACTCCCCCCTACAATTATGAATAGCTTTCTTCTTTCCCTCTCCCTGAGCAGATGTGAACTCCACGAGGGTGATGCTGACATCTGTCTTGTGTCCCACAATCAAGCATCACATAGAGATGAAGGAGATTATAGTTTCAGAAGCAGGACCGAGAACCACCAGCTCCCTACGTTTCAGTTGCGTGTGTGCTTCATCACTCAGTCGTGTCCGACTCTATGACCCCACGGACAGTAGCCCATCAGGCTCCTCTGTCCATGGGGATTCTCCAGGCAAGAACGCTGAAATGGGTTGCTATTTCCTCCTCCAGGGGATCTTCCCAACCCAGGGATCGAATCCAGGTTGGACCCATTGCAGGCAGATTCTTTACCATCTGGGCCACCAGGCTACAGCATCCCAAAACTGAAGGGCTTCTCAGGTGGTGCTAGTGGTAAAGAACCCACCTGCCAATGCAGGAGACGTAAGAGACAAGAGTTCAATCCCTGGGTCAGGAAGACCCTCTGGAGGAGGAAATGGACTTAGCAACTTTTCTAGGTTAAATTCAAGAATAAAGATGTGACATCAAAAATCACCTCTTATAAGCTCACTATTAGAATATGATCTATCTTATGTATATACTAAACTATGCTTTCAAATCATACGTCAGAAGCTATGAAGCTCAGCAAAGTGCCAGCACAGAGTAGGAGTCTGAATGAAACTGAACTAAAATGCAGGAATCTATTAACAAATTATTAACATACCTGCTAATGATATACAGTAAAAAAAAAAAAAAAATGGGACTTCCCTGGTATCTCAGCTGGTAAAGAATACCCCCGCAATGCAGGAGACCCTGGTTCAATTCCTGGGTCGGGAAGGTTCCCTAGAGACGGGATAGGCTACCCACTCCAGTATTCTTGGGCTTCCCTGGGGGCTCGGATGGTAAAGAATCCATCTGCAATGCAGGAGACCTGGGTTCAATCCCTTGGTTGGGAAGAACCCCTGGAAGAGGGCAAGGCAACCCACTCCAGTCTTCTTGACTGGAGAATTCCATGGACAGAGGAGCCTGGCTATAGTCCATGGGGTCACAAAGAGCTGGACATGACTGAGCGACTAAGGACAGCACAGTATAGTGAAAATAGCCTAAACACAAAGACAGAAAGGCATTTAGAGAATTCTTAATCTATTTTTAAAATATTTATTTATTTATTTGGCTGTGCCAGGTCTGTTAGTTGCAGCATGTGGAATCTTTTGTTGAGGCATGCAGATCTTTTTTTTTTTAAGTTGTGGCACACGAACTCTTAGTTGCAGCATGTGGGATCTAGTTCTCTGACCAGAGATCAAACCTGGGCCCCCTGTATTGGGAACCTGGAGTTTCAGCTACTGGACAACCAGGGAAGTCCTGAGAATTAATCAATCTATTAATCTCTAGTGAACCTGTAGTAGGGCTTCTCAGGTGGCATTAGCAGTAAAGAACCTGCCTGCCAATGTAGGTAGATGTAAGACACATGTCTTTGATCCCTGGGTTGGGAAGATCCCCTGGAGGGGGCAAGGCAACCCACTCCAGTCTTCTTACCTGGAGAAGCCTATAGACAGAAGAGACTCGCCAACTATGGTTCATAGGGTTTCGAAGAGTTGGACACAGCTGAAGTGACTTCATGCATGCAAATCTCTAGTGAAGAGAGATCTATTACTCTCTCTTTATTAACTAAAGAAACTGATTTATCTCTGAAAGATCCAGAATTTAAGGCCAGATGCAAACTTTCACTCAGAAGTTCTTTCCCATTGTAGTCGCAGGATAAACACCTTAGATCAGGCTCCCAAGGCACACACAAAAGCACGGAGATCAATTTCATTATGTCACAGCATCCACTGTGATAGGCAGTTAGCCTTCTCGCTCCTTCTTTCATTTTAATCAACTATTCACTCATATAAAAACACAAACAGAAGCATCTATGCATGATTCTGGGTTGTCCTAGAAGATACAACTCCTGCCCCTACAGATAGTATTTTTGTGTAAACAGGAACTATCTGTTGAAAGCTCATTAAATATATGGAAGAAGTAGTCCCATTGCCAAAAATAAGCCCAATTATGGAATTATTTGGAAACAGGAGAGGGAATACAGAATTTTTAAAAGTTCTCAGGCCAATAGAGAGTGAGCGCGTTCCTCCACACAGCGAACAGTTTTGCATCTGTATCCATCACCCACACTTCCTGCCCCATTGGGATTAAAGGCCAGCTTAGGGTTCATTCGGGTCCCCAGCAAGGTCTGAACATCTGTGACCTGTACCACTGGCCAAAAACTCAAATTTGATGCCAGCAGCATGGCAATGGAAACTGTAAAAATATCAACCTGTTTCTATTTTTAAAACCTAAAACTTTGAGTCAAAGCAATAAGGGAAAGTCAGCCTCTTTGAGATTTTAATTTCTAAGGATACATTTTATTTTATTGAAAGAAGGCTGTTTGAAGCTTTTATTCTGGAGAAAAATGGGTTGCTAATAAGAGTTTGGGCTTCCCTGGTGGATCAGTGATAAAGAATCTGCCTGCCAATGTAGGAGATGAGGGTTTGATCCCTGGGTTGGGAAGATCCCCTGGAGAAGGAAATGGCAACCAGCGCACTCCAGTATTCTTCCCTAGGAAATGCCATTGACAGAGGAGCCTGGCAGACTGCAGTCCATGTGGTCACAAAGAGTCAGACAACATAGCAACTAAACAACAAATAACAACAGTTTAAAAGTACATATGTGAAAATTAAAAATATATACTCCCAAATGCTACAGTTTCTGTTGACACACATTTGATACAAAGATGGAGCTTACTTTCCATGACAGATTATTACCTTAGGTATGAACATTTTATTCAAAGTAAAAAGATTTTTGAAATATTTTATAGTTAACCTTGTTTCTCTACTTCATTACAAAGACACCAACCTAGAGCCAGACATCCTGGAATGCAAAGTCAAGTGGGCCTTAGGAAGCATCACTACAAACAAAGCTAGTGGAGGTGATGGAATTCCAGTTAAGCTATTTCAAATCCTAAAAGATGATGCTTGAAAGTGCTGCACTCAATATGTCAGCAAATTTGGAAAACTCAGCAGTGGCCACAGGACTGGAAAAGGTCAGTTTGCATTCTAATCCCAAAGAAAGGCAACGCCAAAGAATGCTCAAAATACTGCACAATTGCACTCATCTCACACGCTAGTAAAGTAATGCTCAAAATCCTCCAAGCCAGGCTTCAGCAATACATGAATGGTGAAGTTCCAGATGTTCAAGCTGGTTTTAGAAAAGGCAGAGGAACCAGAGATCAAATTGCCAACATTCGCTGGATCATCGAAAAAGCAAGAAAGTTCCAGAAAAACATCTATTTCAGCTTTATTGACTATGCCAAAGCCTTTGACTGTGTGGATCACAATAAACTGTGGAAAATTCTGAAAGAGATGGGAATACCAGAACACCTGACCTGCCTCTTGAGAAACCTGTATGCAGGTCAGGAAGCAACAGTTAGAACTGGACATGGAACAATAGACTGGTTCCAAATAGGAAAAGGAGTACATCAAGGCTGTATATTGTCGCCTTGCTTATTTAACTTATATGCAGAGTACATCCTGAAAAAATGCTGGGCTGGAACAAGCACAAGCTGGAATCAAGATTGCCAGAAGAAATATCAACAACCTCAGATATGCAGATGACACCAGCCTTATGGCAGAAAGTGAAGAAGAACTAAAGAGCCTCTTGATGAAAGTGAAAGAGGAGAGTGAAAAAGTTGGCTTAAAGTTCAACATTAAGCAAACTAAGATCATGGCATCCGGTCCATCACCTCATGGCAATTAGATGCAGAAACAGTGGAAACAGTGGCTGACTTTATTTTGGGGGTTTCCAAAATCACTGCAGATGGTGATTTCAGCCATGAAATTAAAAGACGCTTATTCCTTGGAAGGAAAGTGATGGCCAAACTAGACAGCATATTAAAAACCAGAGACATTACTTTGCCAGCAAAGGTCCATCTAGTCATGGCTATGGTTTTTCCAGTAGTCATGTATAGATGTGAGAGTTGGACTATAAGGAAAGCTGAGAGTCAAAGAATTGATGCTTTTGAACTGTGGTGTTGGAGAAGACTCTTGCGAGTCCCTTGGACTGCAAGGAGATCTAACAAGTCCATCCTAAAGGAGATCAGTCCTAGACGTTCACTGGAAGGACTGACATTGAAGCTGAAACTCCAATACTTCTGCCACCTGCCGCAAAAAGCTGACTCATTGGAAAAGACCCTGATGCTGGGAAAGATTGAGGGCAGGAGGAGAAGGCGATGACAGAGGATGAGATGGTTGGATGACATCGCCGACTCAATGGACATGAGTCCGGATAAACTCCAGGAGCTGGTGATGGACAGGGAGGCCTGGCATGCTGCAGTTCATGGGGTCGCAAAGAGCCGGACACAACTGATCGACTGATTGAACTGAATGATTCTAAGTAGATTTAGGGTCAAGAAGTGATGATGATTTGCTTTTAATTTAAGAAGGAATTGCTTTTAAAGCACTGAAGTCCTAGTTCCTAAATTAAAAATAAAAGTAAGTGAGACAGTACTCCATCGGACTGATATCTGGTTGGCTGCCTGCCAAATAGGTGACGAAAACTCAATTCTTAATCTCTCTGAGGAAAAAAGCAGGATGATAAGAGTATTCAGCACACATGGCTACTTCGAGGCTCAAACAGCAGTAATGTACATTCAGAAGCTTTCACACTTCAGTGACATTCTTTTTATCACTTGAATTCACCGCCCAGTATCCTGTCCATTTCTGCTTTAAAAGGCTCCCAAGCACCCACTTACTCCTGAGGAAATGGAAGATGCTTCTCACATGCCAGGATGTTTCTGAGAATCAACCACTTTGGGGGGAAACTCCTATACTTTCTGCTTCTCATCCCCTACAACACACACCCCTCATCAGTTCAGTTAACTCGTTAAGTCGCGTCTGACTCTTTGTGACCCATAGATTGTAGCCCACCAGGCTCCTCTGTTCATGGAATTCTCCAGGCAAGAATACTGGAGTGGGTTGTCATTTCCTTCTCCAGGGGATCTTCCCAACTCAGGGACTGAACCCAGGTCTCCTGCACTGCAGGCAGATTCGTTACCAACAGAGCCACCAGGGGTGCCCGTCTTTACTGTCTGCGTCAGCAGGAAAGCCCATATACACCTCTCATTTTATCTCAAACCAGGCTCTTAGAAACCAAAAATAACACCTTCTTTATTGTCATAAACAACTCAGCACATAGCCTGAACGGATCTTTTTTGTCCGTCCTACACATAGCTTGAACTAATCTTTTCTCTCCATCCCCAAGGCTTCTACAAGCCCAAATCACCATCAATATGGACATCTTACAAACAAATCTCATCATTATGTCACTTTGAAACATCACTGGAAAAATCAGATTTTTGTCAGGTTCCTTTTTAATTGCATCCAACTCAAATCCTCCTTTCTGGCCCAGGCAGTCTGTCAACTCTTCCTCAATAAGATCAGTCTCATTTCTAAGTCTTTGCCTTTGCTTATATCATCTCTCTTTACTTGAAAGCGAAGCAGAGAGAGATATCAAATCAATCTGACACATCTTTCCAACTGACAGCAGCTAGCATCAATCTGAAAGGATTTCTCCTTTACTGAAATGCTATTGCCCTTGCAGTTCCCCGGTGGCTCTGCAATAAAGCATCTGCCTGCAATGCCGGAGAGGTAAGAGACAGAGGTTCTATCCCTGGGTCAGGAAGATGCCCTGGAGGACAAATGGCAATCCACTCCAGTATTCTTGCTAGGAAAATTCCATGGACAAAAAAAAAAAAAAATTCCATGGACAGAGGAGCCTCCTGGGCTACAGTCTGTGGGGTTGCAAAGAGCGGGACACAGCTAAGCAACTGAGCACGCACTCATTTGCAGGCAGAACCGATAGCAGCTGTATAGCACAGTAACAACTCCAGGTAAACAAGCAGTTTTAGAATAAAAGAGAACAAGGTTCAAATTCCACTGCTGTTCCCAGCTGTGTGCCTTTGGGCAAGTTAGCTGACCACTCTGACCTTCAGTCACTTCATCAAGGAAATGTGTCTCATACCACTGTGTTGGTAAGATTACACAACACAGGCAAACTGCAAAATATGTTTTGTTGTTGTTGTTTAGTTGCTAAGTCGTGTCTGACTTGCAACTCCATGGACTATAGCCCGCCAGGCTCCTCTGTCCATGGGCTTTTTCCAGGCAAGAATACTGGAGTGGATTGCCATTTCCTTCTCCAGGGGAATCTTCCCAACCCAGGGATCAAACCTGTGTCTCCTGCGTCTTCTGCATTGGTAGGAGGATTCTTTAACACTGACCCACCAGGAAGCCCAAACTATGGTACACATTGCCTGATATCAACTGTTATAAACTGTTGTGCGCTCCTATAAACTGTTGTGGGCTCCTATAAACTGTTGTGGGCTCCATAACTGCAGGAAGGATTATCATGTAGAGCACGGTGCTGAATGCCAGCATATTCAACCATTATGGCAACACCTCTGAGGAGGCTAATGAGTATTATTATTGCTTCATGTATTTTGACCTCTCTTCTCAAGTAGACAGTATGTGGGGGAGGGCAGTCTTCTTCAAATAATTGACTTAAGGCCCCATTGCCTACACAAAAGATACACATTTAGTAAGTAATTTCCTAGTCTGCCTGTCTCATACTGCAACAAATTTGCTTTTGTGGACTTCAGTTTTTTGACCTCTGATATTCCATTAAGGAATGCATTAAACATATCTGCCACATAAAATGGGTGTCTGCTTCTTTTGCAGGGCTGTGTTTATGCGCACTGCCCTGACATTCCTGGTGTTGCCTCTGTGAAACTCAGGGTGAGAGATTTCATTCAGAACTCAATCCAAGAAAAGTTCTGCTTAAGAAATTATGTATATACCACAGAGATGCTGATAAATTTGTAATAGACAGTGTTCCCTTTTCATTTTAGACATTAGGAAGCTGAAGGCCAATTAGAATATGCCACTTGAGTAAGTAGAGTCTTAGGACCTACTTACCCTTTATTCTCTGATGATCTAGACCATCTCTTTCTCTCCTTTTTTTTTTTACAATGCATATCATCTTTTTTTAAAAAATTTTTTTTAATAAAAAATTTTTATACCATGTCTTCTAATAGTTGTTTTTTTTTTAAGATTATCTTTTTTGATGTGATCATTTTTAAAGCCTTTATTGAATTTGCTACAGCATTGCATCTGTTTTATGGGGAGATTTTTGTTGTTTGTCTTTTTGTTCCTGAGACATGTGGAACCTTAGATCCTCAGTCAAGGATCAAACTCGCACCTCCTGCATTGGACAATGAAGTTTTAACCACTGCACCACCAAGGAAGACCCTCTAATACAGCTTTATCTCTAAATTTACCTGCTCATTTTCCTTCAATATTCATTCTCTCCTTCTTTCTCTGAGTAATAAAGTTCCTTAAGCTTTAGTTTGGCACATGCGTGCTAAGTCACTTTAGTCATGTCTGACTCTTTGTGATCCTACGGACTGTAGCCTGTCAGGCTCCTCTGTCCATGGGATTCTGCAGAGAGGAATGCTGGAAGTGGGTTGCCATGAACTCCTCCAGGGGATCCTCCTGATCCAGGGATTGAACCCGAGTCTTCTGCATTGCAGGAGGACTCTACCACTGAGCCACCAGTGAAGGCCTTAATTTGGCACACGGATGCCCCGTTTGAGACTACATGTCCCAGCCTCCTTTGCACTAAAAGTCTAACAGGATGTAAACAGGGATGGTGTGTACCACTTCTGGGTCCTGCCCTCAAAAGGAAGCAATTCACTCTCTACTTCCTCTTTCCCCGTTTAAGGGGAATTCATTTAGATATGGTGGTGGTGAGCCAACTTTGGCTTTGTGGAAGAGGGCAATATCCTAGAGTAGAAAACAAAAATATAGGAGGATCCCTAGAAGATCATCAAGTCCCACCAACACTGGACTCCTATTGGTTGGGCTTTCACAAGAGTGAGAAATAAACTTTCTGCTTTAAGCCTACGTTGTCTTGGCCCATCTTAAAGCAGCTGAATCAATACCCTATGTAATATACCCTCATCCTAATGTTTTGCTTTTACCTAGATATTTTAACCTTCCCTTATGTATATTTCTTTAAGCTACTTCTACTGCTTTTGTTGTTTGAATGAATGGAGAGAAAATAGGAAGAAATTGAAAAAAAGGTAGAAAAACAAGACACACAACCGTGACAAGTTTGATAACCAGAATCTGCCTGAACCCTACCATACTTTATACAGATCCATCTCTGAAGTAGAATGACTCTCTTTTCAAAATGTGTTCAAAAGGGAACTACTAATTTGCATTTGTTTAGAGCTTTTAAATTTAACTTCAAAGTACTGTCACATCTCAAAGAGACAGGAGAAGTAAAAAGAAAATCTTCTGTTCTTCGGCTTCCACAAGGCATATTCAAGGAATCGTTCTCAAACTCAAAGGGGTCAACAGCAGTCATGGAAAGAGGGTGAACAGATATGCCAGTTATACTTGAATATCATTTTTTCTTCATAAAATTATGACATCAATATATATTCAACTTAACAAGCCAAACAGTATAGCAAGGCCTTAAAGAAAAACACAGTGAGTCCTCTTTTCTTTCTCCTACCTGAGGTAACCAAGATTGAAATTCCTTGGGTATTCTTTCACACATTTGCCTATTTTATAATAAAATAAGTGGATGTATCTGGACACAAAAGGGCTTATCTCTTATTTACCATATCAAACATAGTCAGTTAAGTCATATTCATATACACTGGGATAAATAATATTTCCTAGTATGACCATCAAATTTTAAGCAACTAGTCTCTCTCTCGCTCTTTTTTTTTAGCTTAAAGAACAGAGATGTATTCAGTCACACTTCTGCAGACAAGAAGTTCAAGATCAACGTTTTGGCTAATTCACTTTCTGGTGAGGAGTCTTCCTTTTAGGTCATTCATTGGCTGTTAAACTCTCACACACACATGCGCACACAAAATATCCATGCGACCAGCCTTACTTTGAGGAAAATAATTTAATTAGCTATCTTCCCATTGATACAAATAGAAAAAAAAATTAAAATATATTAAAAGATAGGTTTTGGAGATCCATTTTTATTTACTCTGTCTCTAAAGTATATTGTCAAATTCACTAAGTGTTCTCTGTCTCCTCTGTCTTCACCACAGTCCATGGCATCACCATCACTCACCTGGACACACCTCTCTAGACACCTGCACCTTGCAATCTATTCCTACAGGGGAGCCAGCACCATCTCTTTTTTTTTTTTGGATGTGATGTATACCATCTTTATTAAGTATGTTACAATATTGTTTCTCTTTTATGTTTTGGTTTTTGGGTGACGAGGCATGTGGGGTCTCAGCTCCCTGACCAAGGATTGGACCCACACCCCCACACTGGCAGGCAAAGGGTTGACTACTGCACCACCAGCGAAATTCCCAGCATGACCTTTTAAAAACCTGCATTAAATGAAGCCACCTTTAGATCTAAAAACGTCCAACTTCTCGTTGATGTAAGAAGAAAATCCAAAGTCCCGAAAGGTATAGAACTTCACAGCACCTCATGCTGGTCCCTGCTGAAGCCTCCACCCTTAGGACTAATCTCTTTCCACCTGACACCGTGGCCTTCTTTCTGCTTTGAGGCCTAAAGGACTGATGCTGAAGCTGAAGCTCCAATACTTTGGCCACCTGAGGTGAACAGCAGACTCATTGGAAAAAACTTTAATGCTGGGAAAGATTGAAGGCAGAATGAGATGAGGGCAACAGAGGATGAAATGGTTGGGTGGCATCACCGATTCAAAAGACATGAACATAGGTGAATCTTAGGAGATGGTGAGGGACAGGGAGGCCTGATTATGCTGCAGTCCATGGGGTCATGAAGAGCTGGACACAACTTGGCAACTGAACACCAGCTATTCTGTATAGCTGGAGGCTTGTTCCTCTCATTTGGAGAAAGAGCTCTACTTGTCATTTAAATACAAGCTTTCCTAAGGATGCTTCCTCTAGCTACCTAGTTCAGAGTTCCCACACTGGTACTTCCCACCATGGCTGTCCTCATAATTCTCTTCAATAGTTTATTTTCCCCCTTTGTAGACATGTATTTACTTCATTGCTGTCTCCCTCACTCAAATGGAAACATCATGAGGGAAGAATCTTTGCTGCCATATTCCTGGAACCAAGAACAGGTTCACACATAAAAGGTGTTCAATTAATATGCTCAATTAATGAAGGAAACAGCCTGTGTTCCAAGTACTTTCTGATTGAGGATGCTTTTCCCTCTGTTGAGAGAACAGGGAAAGAACAACTACTATATCATTTTAAAATCTGACTTCAGAATTAGGTGGTTTGGATTAACATCCCAACTCTATACTTGCCAGTAAGGAATTTAATTCTTTGCATGAATGCAGGCATGCACGCTCAGTTGTGTCTGACTCTTCAAGACACCATGGCCCGCAGCCCGCCAGGCTCCTCTGTCCATGGAATTTTCAGGCAAGAATACTGGAGTGGGTCGCCATTTCCTCCTCCAGGGGATCTTTCCAACCCGGGGATTGAACCCACATCTCCTGCTTCTCCTGTACTGGCCATTGGATTCTTTACCACTGTACCACCTGAGAATCCCAATTTAATTCTCTAGGTCTCGGTTATTACATTGGAAAATATGAGATAATGACTTAGCTTACAAAGATCAAATGAAATAAAGGATATAAAGGCATTTGAAAAACTCTAAAATGCTATATAAATCTTATCATTATTTCAATAAACTGGTACATAAATAAAGAATAAAAAATCAGACACTGAATTAAATTTGACATTACAATAATAATTTAAATAATAATCATGCGTAAAATACATAGCACCTTTACTTTACCTTTTTATAACTGGATATTCTCTGACATATACGCTCAATTTTTTCACTACAAATGGCACTGAATTTACTTTGAAGGTCAGTAGGAACCACTTCATTCAAAGAGCTAAGGCTGGTGCAGTTTTGTACAAAATGATCATCACTTTTAGCCAGGGCTTCAAGAATCTGTAGACACATACACACAAAACAGAACAAGAAAATAAAAGCTTCAAAATCAGCCAAATAAAATGTGCACAATTCCACAACATAGGGTGTTTTTCCCCATTCTGCTTCTTTTAGCTGCCTGGGATTTCTGTGTTCAATAAACCCTGGCAGTGAAGTGATGGACTTGTGTGTCTGGCATCTCCTGTTTTCCCTTCTGCTGGCTATAAAAGGCTGCCTGAGGGAGGTGAGGGGACTTCAAAGACGCCCTGCTGAATAAATCAGTACACTCTGATGTGGGAACACACTGCCCATATTTTAGTCAGAGTTATTCAGAACATTTTTTTTTTCTCAACTTGGTAGTAGAACAACAAAAACTAAGGAAAACCATATCCTTTCTTGCTACTGACAGCCTGGTACAGAGAGTGCATTTATAACAACAAATGTTTGAAGAAGGATGGAATAAATGAGACTTTCTCTTGCCAAAGTTAAAAAACAATGTTGCTTCCAGTGTCTGAACTCTATCTGATAAAAGCAGCAGACAAAACCATTCATATGATATGCTTAATTAGTAAATCTTTTGGCTATCTGAATTGATTATAAGGCAGCATGCGTGTGTGTACATCATGAATCACTGAGAATTTCCAATGAACAGAGAATTAATTATGTGTATTATTTATATGTGGGCTTCCCAGGTGGTGCTAGTGGTAAAGAACCTGCCTACCAATGCAGGAGACATAACAGATGCAGGTTCAATCCCTGGGTTGGAAAGATCCCCTGGAGAAGGGAATGGCAACTCACTCCAGTATCCTTGCCTAGAGAATTCCATGGACAGAGGAGCCTGGTGGGCTATGATCCACAGGGCCACAAAGAGTTGGACACGACTGAAGCAACTTAGCACGTACGTATGTATATGTAGCATTTATGATTTTTCAAAGATCACAATGACTGATTACAGCTTTGCATGAGATTTTTATAATATAGTGTGAGATAGACAATGTATAGATGCTATGTTTATTTGAGTTCCCTCACCACCTCCATTTCCCTGTCTTGCAGAATATGGAGTGTAAGTTTTTGGTTTAATCACTAGTCTAGAAATCAGAGTTCACTTTATCATTAGCAGTGTGATCTTGGTTAAATTTCTTAATTTCTTTGACTTTCTTCATGTGTAAAATAGAAATACATACAGTATTAAGTTGTACAGTTGTCATATATAAAATAATCCATGTAATTTTGTAAATTTCAAAAAAAAAATTAGAAAATGAAGTAAAATAATTACAATAAACTGGTCCCAAACTCTCTATAGATCTTCTTAGTAGTATAATATATTAATAGTTGGGAATGGGTTGAATTTTGAAACTATAGATTCTCTACCAATAGATATATATAGTGGTACAATGTCATAATAATGATGGGATATTTTTAAGAAGTTGACTTTCATATTGTAAAGCAATTACCCTCCAATTAAATTTAAAAAAACAAAAGAAAAAAGAAATTGACTTTCAGAACATAAAACAAAAACATAAAATAATTATTTTTGAAATAGTGAATTTTGATTTTTCTATTATTTTCTTCCACAAAATTATAAAAAATACCTGTTATTATTACTAGATCTATCTCAACTATACACATTTGAAGCATGAACTGAAATGAAGAAATAAAGGTGGTGAAGACACATATTTCTTGTTGTACCTGAATCCTCCCAGGGTGATGTAAAAGTGGATGGAACACCAAAGTTCTGACTTGCAGAGGGCGCAATAGGAGTCTGACCAATTTACCTTGTGAAAGGATCGCAAAAAGCAAACACAGGGTGACCTCTTACTTAGCATGTGTTTTATCCATCTCAATGAAGATCCTCTTCCTCCCTCCCTGTCTTGCTTTAAGGACTAAGGATAAGACCCTTCATAACTAAGAATTATATACATATCTGAAGATCTATTCATAAACTAGTCTAAGCTTCGAGAAACTGTATGAAATAAACATGAGCCTTACAGAATTTGAATGCATTTTACGATTTCAAATATTCTTCAGAGGACTATGTACATTTAGGAAAACACCATCTGTCATGAAAACCATCTGAAACATTTTCACGATACTGAATTCACAGACGTAGCAAACTTACTAAATCCAGAGAACCTTTGCCAAATCAACTAATGCTTGCCTGGGCAAGCAGCCCATCTAACATAACACTGTGCTCCAAAAGAGGTCAATTAAAAAAAAAAAAAAACGACTATACACAGTTGAGTAATGAGGGAAAAAAGAACAAGAAAGAGAACCTGAGTGAGCAGACAGCTGAAGCATCACAGCTATTTCATTTTTTAGAGTGGGGGTGGGTGAGGACTTCAGCTGTCTCGCTGAGAACACAGTGTCTTCCTCTGACAGGACCGCGCGTACCTTGGCAGTGAGGCTGAAGAAGCCCTTGGGCTCGATCATCTTCTCCACCACGTTGCACTTGATCCCAGCAGTGCTGTCATATTCATATACGACACCATACTCCAGGTGGACGTTGTCCACCGTCAGACTCACGTGCTCCTTCTTCCCGTCCATGATCGCCATGGTGCTGAACTTGTCAATTACCTCTGGAAGAAAGACGACTTTAATTCAGCAAATTCAGGAAGGGTTTCTTAGTCTCTTCAAATAATCTGAGTCTCTCTGAATAATTTTTAGAATTTTTAAAAAGTGACTAAATCTGATGTGCTAAATGAAGTACCTAGCTAACATTTTTAAAAAGAACATTGAAAAAAAATACAAGATTGACCGATCCAAACCTTACCATTCTAATATGACTATTTTTATCTTTGCACACCCAGTTTTGATCTGTGGATCATACGCATGCCTACTTATATTTGTATCAACATGAAATATATAATTTTTTCATTAAAATCATGCATAACTTCAAGTAAGGGTTCCTAAAACTGCCTCAAACACTGGATGAATATTTTCTCAAAGCAGAAAAAATACAGAAAATCATAGTGAAGCAGAAAGGAGATGCAATAATTATTTTTTCAGCATAGAGTGCCTGAATTTTCCCAAACAGCATCTTCTGAGGCTAACTCATTGAGAAAATGTATCACTGTTGACTGTAATAAGATTTCCATCCTGAATATATTCCTACAGGTTTTTGGCCAACAATCAGTCAGCTAGTGAAAGAAACAAAATGTAGTCTCAAGTAAGAAACTGCTGAGGAATCTAACAGAAAATACTAAGTAAAAATACAGTACTAGTTTATTTAAAACAATTAATCCCTAGAATAAAAACAGGACCAGTAAAGATAAAATAGGCAAGAGCAGAAAAAAACGCAATTTCAAAGGAACTGTGAACTTTCCAAACTAGGGCTTCTCAAATTTTATTGTACATGCAGATATTATCTTGCTAAAACTGAGATTCTCACCCAGTAGATCGAGGGCGGCGCTGAGCCTCTGTATCTCCATCTTACTTACGTGATGCAGGTGCTCATGGTTTGTGAACCACATTGGAGTGGGAAGGTTGACACAACATTTAAACTCAAAACAAGGAAACACATTATAGCCAGGGTTTGAATCCTCATTCTACCACTTACTAGCTTGGGCACATTCATTAACCTCCAGGGACCTCAATTTCTTTTCCATAAAGTTAGATGATAATTTTGATGCTTTTGAACTGTGGTTTTGGAGAAGACTTCTGAGAGTCCCTTGGACTGCAAGGAGATCAAACCAGTCAATCCTAAAAGAAATCAACCCTGAATATTCATTGGAAGGACTGATGCTAAAGCTGAAGCTCCAATACTTTGACCAGATGATGCAAAGAGCCGACTCACTGGAAAGACTCTGATGCTGGGAAAGACTGAGGGCAGGAGGAGAAGCGGGTAACAGATAATGAGGTGGTTGGATGGCATCACTGACTCAATGGACATGAGTTTGAGCAAACTCCGGGAGATGATGAAGGACAGGGGAGTCTGGTGTGCTGCAGTCCCATGGGGTAGAAAAGAGTCGGACATGATTGAGTGACTGAACAACAAAATAGAGCTTCATTTCTGATGAGCTGATGAGGTAATCCATGTAAAATATCTAACAAAGTGCCTAAGAAAGTGTTGTAGCTATTCCATGTTAGCCACAAGCAGTTATGACTTAGGGATTTGATGTGATGCCTATTTGAGACGATGACTAAAGTAGTAACCTGAACACATAAAGTTTTTAATAATTGGGACTCGGCAATGGCACATTGACAAAGAATCCTATAAGCCCAAGAGGAGAAGAAACCCACCTTCCACTTTACAGTCAAAGGAATCCCCTGCTTCATCTCCTGGCGGTTTGGAGTTGGACTTCTGAAGGTCTTCCTGAGCGCTCTCAACACTATTATAAACCCATTGTATGGAATCTTGCTGGAAATGAAGGAAAGAAATCTCAGAGGTATTTAATATCAGTGTTTCCTAAAATGCATATCCATTTCATAAATGTGCTTCAGAAGAAGAGGTGACAATCTTATTCACCCTTCTAGTTTAAGTACAATAAAATTTGAAAGAGAAGGAAAGTCAATGTCCAAAACTGATAGGAAGTCAATAGCAATTAATATTTTTTTTAAACAAACTAACCTTTTTAAGCTTGAGAATTTTTTCTTCCAAAGACAGGTTTTTAAATAAGTTGTATTTCCCCAAATGTCTTACTCAAAGGACTCAAGCGTATCTTATAATGACTATAAATCACATTTGTAAACAAAATAAATGGTAGATGGACACTTTTCTGAAGAAGCAGTCATCTGTAATTGTACAGATGATTTAAATGTCCTTCTTTAAAAAAAGGTTTTTTTATGTAGACCAATTTTAAAGTCTTCATTGAATTTGTTACAGAATCTGTAACAAATTCTGTTTTATGTTTTAGTTTTTGTTTTATGTTTTAGTTTTGTTTTATGTTTTAGTTTTTGGCTATGAGGCATGTGGGATCTTAGTTCCCTCACCAGGGATCGAACCTGCACCCCCTGCAATGGAAGACGAAGTTGCAACCACTGGACTACCAGGGAAGTCCCTAGAAAGCTCTCTTAACAGTCACACATGTTTCAAATACACTTAATGTTTTTTGTGAATCAAACCAATAAGAAAACTGGAAGAATATCTTTCAACTCATGGGGTTCCCAACTGATATAACTACCTTTTAATCCTTCTATGTCATAAAAGATCCTATATTTTAATTTAAGTAGCAGTTCCCCATCTTATTTAGATAAATGAGAAAGAGGAAATGGCTACCAAGTAAATGTTTTCAGGGTTGCATTACTTTAATGTTTGTAGTTTTCCTAGGTTAGGATGATAAGATGAGTTGCACGACTGAAGTGTGATATAATTTGTATTATTCATCTTCACAATTGTGTTTAATTATTGTAGTGTTATACATTATTAAAGGCTTCCTTGATAGCTCAGTTGGTAAAGAATCTGCCTGCAACGCAGGGACCTTGGTTCAATTCCTGGGTCAGGAAAATCCACTAGAGAAGGAATAGGCTACCCAATCCAGTATTCTTGGGCTTCCCTTGGGGCTCAGCTGGTAAAGAATCTACCTGCAACACAGGGACCTCGGTTCGATCCCTGGGTTGGGAAGATCACCTGGAGAAGGGAAAGGCTACCCACTCCAGTATTCAGGCCTGGAGAATTTCAGGGACTATATAGTCCCTGGGGCTGCAAAGAATCAGACATGACTGAGAGACTTTCATTTCACTTACACATAATTAAGGGCTTCCCTGGTGGGTCAGATGGTAAAGCCTGCAATGTGGAAGACCCGGGTTCGATCCCTGGGTTGGGAAGATCCCCTGGAGAAGGGAATGGCAACCTGCTCCAGTACTCTAGCCTATAAAATCCCATGGATGGAAGAGCTGGTAGGCTACAGTCCATGGGGCTTCGAAAAGTCGGACACGACTGAGAGACTTCACTTTCACACATCATTAAAAGGCTTCCCAGGTGGCGCAGTGGTAAAGAATCCACCTGCCAATGCAGGCGATGCAAGAGATGAGGGCTCAATCCCTGGATCAGGAAGATCCCTTGGAGAAGGAAAGCGCAAGCCACTCCAGTATTCTTGCCTGGAAAATTCCATAGATAGAGAAACCTGGTGGGCTACAGTCCATGGCATTGCCAAGAGTCAGACGCAACTGAGCAACTGAGCACCAATACCACATCATTAAAATGCTAGCTAACGCTTAATCATGCAAATAAACTTCAGTAACTGGTTGTGGCCTTCAAGGAACCAATCCCCCAGAATCCAAACCTTTGTGTAGCTCCTTCTGACCCTGGGCTTGGTCATGTGATCTGACTTTTCAAAGGGCTAGTACCAAGCATGATATAGAGATCATCACTTGGAATATTCCCTCTTGAAACCTAGACACTATGCAGAAAGGAGAATTCTGCTCAGAACTGGAAAGGAGGGCCAGGTGGAGTGGCTCTGGAGTGAGAAATCTTCAGGAGGGGACCCCAGCACCAGTCAGTCCCCAGCAGAATGAAGCCCTCAAGGAACCAACACCCAGTCAACCCGGAGAAGCAAGAGAAATAATTAATCACTGTTGTTCCAAGTCACAAAGTTTGGAACAGTCTGTTTTGCAGCAGTGGATACCTGCTAGAGTGTGCTATTTGCCTGGTGTATTTCTTTGTTTGTTCCTTTTCTTAATTATTTCACTGGTCAACACCTCTCCAACAAGGAAGATAAAGGAAATGAAAAGAAACGGAACTCAATTTAACTACTTCTTCAAATTCTGGCATAAGGGGAAAGATCTGATCATTTCAGTATCTTTTTAAAACTTCATTCACTAATATAGTTCAATAAATATTTATTAAACTACTGTTAATCCAAGTAACCTATGCATCTGCATGTGGATTCCAATTTGCTATGCTCGTTTGACCTTATTAGTAAGCAAAATTGATCAGCTATTTTCTTGAAGGCTCCGTATTTTGCAGGATGTCAGTCCTGGCCCAAGAGAAAGTAGTCATTCAGCTTTCCATTTTGGATACAAAATCATATTCCCAAATCAAAAAAAAGGAGTATTTTAGGTGCATGACAGAAAAAAACAGAATGCCTCTCCTCCAGAATTCCTTTGCACTCAATTAACTTGAGAGAATTTTCTTTTTATAACCCAATACTCATTTGTATCTCATGAGATACTAAGTTTTGCTTACCAAATAGGATTCTACCTTTATTTTTGTATGGCATGTAAAGTTTGAATCAGAGGACAATGCTTAAAATTTTAAGTAATGGCAAGCACATTGTGGTATTTTCTTTTACAAGCTAAATTCAGTTACCTAAATAAAACATATCCAACAGTCAATCATGGACTCTATAAATTATAACCTATAATTCTTTCTCATAGAGGTTTTTTTAATAAACAGTGTAAGCATTTATAATTCATATATACCAACAAAGATACATGCTGACCATTACAGATTCTAAAGCAACTGTCAAGAAAACAGTTCAGGTCTTTAGATTTCAGTTGGATAAACACTTAACTATTTGAAAACTCATCACAAGGAAAATGAAAATAGCCCAGGGCACTGCTTAAACTGGTGATAATACTACAGCAGCAAAATGTGGCCACTTAAGCAGAATCGATAACTAATTACGTGCATCAAAGAAGCATTAAGAGACTGACAATGCTGCGCTTAAAAGTGAACCCGGCGGTGGAAACTATGGACAGTTCTGGCATCATCCCATGCCATCCCCAGGGCCTTCTGAGCGAGTCCGCCATTACATGCACCAGCCGAGGGTACTTACCTTCGTTGGTCTCCGGTACTTCCTGCAGGCCGTGACATGGGCGATAACGCTGGCGTGTGTCTCTTTGCTGACGTTGATTCCATTGACTTTGATGATACACTGTCCAGGGTGAAGACCAGCAGCTGCAGCCACAGTTCCTTTAAATACAAATGAGAAAATTGCCAAAAACTAATTGTAGGAATGTGATTCATTGCCATCTCATGTAACTTAGGGAAGCAATTTTATTTTTTTTAAGTTCCATATAGCCAAGTTTTAAAATTAGAGTATAACTGTTTTATAATTTTGTGTTAGTTTTTGCTGTGCAGCAAAACGAATCAGCTATATGGATGTGTGTGTGTATTTATATATATATATATATATATATATCTCCCCTCCCTCTTGAACCTCCCTCCCATCCCATCCCTTTTTCTACCCCCCTAGGTCATCACAGACTACTGAGCTGAGCTCCCTATGCTATCCAGCAGCTTCCTACTACCTATCTATGCACATGGTATATATGCCAATGCTACTCTCCCACTGTGTCCTACCCTCCACTTCCCACCCACCCCGTGTCCACAGGTCCATCATAGTTTTAAAATATAATAAAGATAAGTTATGACCAACCTGGATAGCATATTAAAAAGCAGAGACATTACTTTGCCAACAAAGGTCCATCTAGTCAAGGCTATGGTTTTTCCAGTGGTCATGTATGGATGTGAGAGTTGGACTATGAAGAAAGCTGAGCACCGAAGAACTGATGCTTTTGAACTGTGGTGTTGGAGAAGACTCTTGAGAGTCCCTTGGACTGCAAGGAGATCCAACCAGTCCATCCTAAAGGAGATCAGTCCTGGGTGTTCATTGGAAGGACTGATGCTGAAGCTGAAACTCCAGTACTTTGGCCACCTCATGCAAAGAGTTGACTCACTGGAAAAAACGCTGATGTTGGGAGGGATTGGGGGCAGGAGGAGAAGGGACAGAGGATGAGATGGCTGGATGGCATCACTGACTCAATGGGCATGAGTTTGAGTAAACTCCGGGAGTTGGTGATGGACAGGGAGGCCTGGCGTATTGCAATTCATGGGGTCGCAAAGAGTTGGACACGACTGAGCAAATGAACTGAACTGAACTGAGCTAGTATGTTCATGGGCTTCCCTGGTGGTTCAGATGGTAAAGAATCTGCATGCAATATGGGAGGGCTGGGTTCAGTCCCTGGGTTGGGAAGATTCCCTGGAGAAGGGAACAGTTACCCACTCCAGTATTCTTGCCTGGAGAATTCCATGGACAGAAGAGTTCTTGATGAATTTGGCTCTGATGACAATGCCTTCTCAAACATTCTCTATTTATTTGGCCATTCAAACTGTGTTGAAGAGAATATCTTCCCATCCCATCTAAGAATTCGTTTAAAGGTATATTATAAAGAGATCTTTATCATGCTAATCAGTTACTTCCCTTTTCAGATGCTTAATCAATCTAATGCTCTATACATGCAAATATAAAGGCAAAATGAGAAAACCAGAAGCACTGGCCTTTTTACCTTCATTTAGTCTACAAAATCTCTAAATATTAAAATAGTCTTCACTTTCAACTTTTTAAAATGACAATTAAAAGAAATTCTTTAAAAAAAAATCAAGTCAATAGCAACCAGGAGTGAACTGGATTTGCTAAGAAAATGAGTTTAGGATATATACAGAGAGTCAGGAACCAGAGAATTTGTGGAGAAAAAAATTAACCAGAAAACATCAACTGTCCACCATTTATTTGCACAGATACAGTGGCATATTCTAACCGCTGAGTTAAGATTTTCAGGACCTGCCAATCAATACTATTTGATATTCTGAACAAATCAACATTTACAAAGCACCATTGCTAAATGCAATATATGTAATTAATATCAGTGACTGTAAAAACTATCATAAGCATGTTAGAAGAACCTTCCTTTGCAAGCAAGTTCTCCCATGAAGGAATTATTAAACGTGTTAAATATTAAACATGTTGTACAAATGAACTTATCTACAAAACAGAAATAGAGTGACAGACGTAGAAAACAAACTTATGGTTAGCAGGAGGTGAGAAAAGGGGAAGGATAAATTGGGAAAATGGGACTGACATATACTCATTATTATATATAGAATAGATAACTAAAAGGACTTACTAATGCATAGCACAGGGAACTCTACTCAATACTTTGTAATGGATTATATGGGAAAAGAATCAAAAAAAGAGTAAATATATGTATATGCATATCTGACTCACTTTGCTATACACCTGAAGTTAACACAACATTTTAAATCAACTATACTCCAATATTTAAAAAAAAAAAAAAAAAACTAGAAGAAAAGAAAGAACAGCCCAAAAAGAGGTACTGAATCAAGAAATAACCTGGACATTTGGGACCAAAGGAGCAATTGGTGTCAGTCTTGAATGAAAGTGAGTGAAAAATACAGGAGGACAAAGCAGAGGCAGGTTTTGAAACTTGTGAAGTGAACATTATTATACACACAAGAGGAAAAACATTTAAGAATTTTAAGCAGAGAAGTGACATGATCCCTCCCCACCCACTGAAACAGGTTGGATCATTGGAGTTCAAGTCAAAAATCATAATCACAGTAAGCATCTACTTACTGCAAATCCCCAGGTTGAAATTAAGGTAGCATTAGTTATGAAGGGGAGAATGAGATCAAGTATTTGATGTTTGATGATGGAATTGATGGAGATGTGAGAGTAGCCAGGATCATTCCTGTGCCACTGGACTCAGTGACTGAGTAGATGGAGTTAATTAAATAAAGAGAGAACACCCGGAGGTAAAGCAACTTCAGAGAAGAGATGAAAAGTTCAACTGGGGAAAATACTGGATTTTAAGGTGCCAAAGGGGAATTGATGTATAATAAACATTTAGATCTTGGCTATAGAATTCAAGGGATCTGTGCAAAGAGATTCAGAAATCCCCAACAAAGAGGATCAATACAATTGTTTATGTAGAAAGCATGGAAGGCAGAGAAGAGGGTGCCAACAGTTAAGGGGTCAATAGATGAAGAGTTGGCAGAGAAGGGATAGGAGAAAAATCTGAAAAGCACCATCTCAGAAATCAAAATATGAATGTTTCACCCCAACAACACTAGTCAGTTTAAACAAACGCAACAGAAAATTCAGTTAAGACAGGAACTCTCAATATCCATTGCATTTCTCAGTTAAGTCCATGATTATTCTTATAAGACATGGGCTACTCTTGAAGACATGGGTAGGAAGTGGGAGGAGCTATAGCACTGAGCTGAAATTCAAGTAGGATGTGAGGAAGATCCAGCCAAAATACAGACCAGCATTTCAGAAAGTTTGGTCATGAAAAAAATTAAAATCCTGAGAGCAGTATTCTGGAGCTGAGGGTCTCAATCTTTGAATGCATGCCAATCACCTGGGAGGGGGGTCTTGTTGAAATGCAGATTCTGATTCAGTAAGTATTGGATGAGGCTTGAGATTCTGCATTTCTAACCATCTCCCAAGTGATGCCAATGCTATCGGTCTGTGGACCAAATTTTGGGTGTCAAGGATCTAGAGGGGAAAACAAGGAAGAAGGAAAGTTTTGAGTTTGCTGTTGAATTCAAGATAGCTTTGTTTCTTTGTTTATTTCAATGAGGAAAAAACTGACCACTTTTATGTGTGCTGTATATGCTAAGTTGCTTCAGTTGTGTCCGACTCTTTGCGATCCCATGGACTATCACCCTCCAGGCTCCTCTGTCCATGGGATTCTCCAGGCAAGAATACTGGAGTGGGTTGCTCTTTTCTTCTCCAGAGGATCTTCCCCACCGATGGATCGAACTGGCATCTCTTAAGTCTCCTGCATTGGCAGGCGGGTTCTTTACCACACGCACCACCTGGGAAGTCCAAGGCTATTTTTATAGTCTCTACTATAGTAATTCAGTGAAGAGAGAGGCTATAAATTTTGGAAAGGGACTATCTGACAGTGTAATACTGCAGAGGCAGTATCTGAAGGGACAGGCTCCAGAATCTTTATAGAGATATTAACATTGAACTCCAGAGAAGAAAATGGAAGACCTGTTCCTCTAGAGTAGGAGAAAAACAGATGATGGTCAAATAGCCAAGATATTGGACTTGGAAGACTTCCTACCTGGGAGACAGGAGGCAATGATGAGGAGAAAACTGATCAGACATGAAAACAGACTGCTGAGTAGTAACAGGGGCTCAGTAAAAGACTAGACAGTGCTTTGGGATGACACTAATTCCATATCCATGACAATTCTTTCTCAGCTGCTCAAAAGAAAGCACAAAGGCTGTAATTAGGTTTATCTGAGGCCAAAACGAGGTGGTCTGGATGCACCTGAGGGATAAGGCCAAGAGGACCCTGGATGCACCTGAGAGACAGGGATGAGAAGACGCTAATGATGCAGACAAGTGATGGCCATGACCCACCATGGGGATAAAGCTGGCTCAGGAAGGAAGTGGTTCTCTGAGGGATGTAATTCACCAGCGGAAAAGGAGAAGTATCCAAAGCTTGGACGACCCTATCAAATTTTGCTTACCGTCTTTTATTGAACTACAGTTAACTTACAAACCAACTTAATTTTAAAACAACCTGAGAATATCAAAGTGATGAGAGACCAAAAAAAAAAAAAAAGAGAGAGAGAAGACTGTAGCGCCAGAAACTGGCATACTGGAATTGTAGATTCCACAGGTAGAAGTTCAGTCATTGATATGCTCTAGTGTGCGACCATGGGAAAGGGCTGAAGAAGAAAAATGGGAAAGAAGTTTATTTTTTCATGGCAAGATTACAGTGCAAAAGGAAACCACAGGCTATTATCTTATTTCATATTCACTCGAAAGGAAAAGCACATGAGCAATTCTTTGTTTTCTTCTTTAGAAGCAAAAGGCATAGTAACCAGAATTGGTCTTAACCCTATGACTAAGTTCCCAAAATACAACCTTGCTCCTTAAAAGACAAGGAAAGAAAAAACTTGATTCACTCCGGTTTTCAGTTATTTCATAGTACTAATAAAGTGACTGGCTCCTTTTTGGTCTAGTGAAAACGAAGGAAATACTTGTCACATCAAACATCCCTTTCGCTATGCAATGAATCTTAACATCTGTTTTATAATTTTAATGAGTAACTGGAAATATCTGAAATATCTATTAATCTATGTGTTTTAAAACTCTGAGTGAAAAGAAGTTTTTGAAGTAAGGTTAATTTTTATCACAGATACACAAATGAAAGCAATTTTACAGACTCTAATAGAGGTCTAACTAGTATGTTCTTGATAAATTTGACTCTGATAGCAATGTCCTCTCAAAATTTCCCAGTCTATTGTTGGGATGATCATGTTGAGATGCTTTACAATTCACATATCTTAGTAATGAAAAGCATGTATATCTCTTGTTAAGATAAACACATCACTTATTGCAATCTTTCTTGCTACAGCAGCAATTTATTTACTGTGGTTAGTAATGTGGGATCTAACAGTTATTTCTTTAACAGTGTTAGTATAAAATTTAAAAGTGCATATGTTAACAAGAGATATCAAAGGCTGATTTGCCTGTCAAACAGAAAGAGAATAAAATATAAACATTAAGTTCTGGGTCCCCTAAATTATTTAATTTAAAATGCATTGGATGGTTTATAAAACACATGGTTTTATGAGAACACTTGAACTAATCATATAGCAGCAGACACTACATAAACCACACAGATAATTCTTAAACCCAAACTCACATCTTAGAATTGCTGACAGAAATACTGTCAGAGAAATTTGCTGTCAGAGAAAAACAGACCACCTTAAAATCATTACATCCTTTGATTACACTGAAACATGGAGAAAAGTGAGATTGACAGGAATCATTCTCTTATGACTTTTTAACAATGATAAATTTGTCTTACAATTTGGAGTTTTTTATTTTTTTAATAAGAGTATATGGGTGGAGGTGGTTTAGTCACTAAATTGTGCCTGACTCTTGCGACCCCATCTATTGTAGCCTGTCAGGGTTCTCTGTCCCTGGGATTTCTCAGGCAAGAACACTGGAGTGGGTTGCCACTTCCTTCTCCAGGGGATCTTCCTGACCCAGGGATTGAACCAGAGTCTCCTGCATTGCAGGCAGATTCCTGACCAACTGAGCCACTACCATTGAGCTAATTCAGCAAACATTGAGAATATGCATAGCAACATGATTAGACACATTTTTGTTCAGTAAGGACCATTCAAACCTGCTGGCCAGTTGGATACCACACAGGACGGCTTTCTCACCTCTTCCTACTGCATGCACCACCGACGGGCCATATCCTCGGATCTGGAAGCCAAGTCCTTCCGCTGAATCTGGGATCTTCACTGTCCTAAAGTCAATCAAAAGTAAGGTAAGACGACTTTAAAATGCCACAACTGGTTAAAACGATAGCTGTCCACACAGATATTATGGACTGAATAAAATTCAATCCTTCAATAAATACATATCTGGGGTCTAATGTGTGAAAGAGACTGGGCAGGACAAGCATGGTGGGTGTACCTCCAAGGGACCCAGAGCAGGCACCCAAGTTCTTCCACCGAACACAGTCATTGCGTAGAATATCCTGACCAAGAACAGGCTCTGGTCACACCAACCTTCCTCTGAATCTTGATTTAGTCCCTTAATACTTGGTTAACTTGGATGAACTGCTTAACTGAGCCAGTTTCCGCAGAAAGATGATGATGTTAAAATTACTTTGCAGGGTGTCAGTGAAGGTGAAAAGAGAAACCTTTGGTCAACTGCCCTGTCTCATGGTCTGAACTGCGCGAGTACTTAGTACAATGGAAGCATCTCTCCATAGTGTACTCTGACAAAGCCTTTGGTGCACTCTGCGAAATCTCACTTTTAAAATTAACATAAAAGAAACACAAGGTTCATCCATTTCTACCTGTTGGGAACGTCAGCAAAGAGCAACAACAAAGAGCTGGTTTTAAAGAACAGACCTGTCAAACATGGTATCAAAATCATTTATTTAAGAATATGATTAACTTTAGTGTTCATTCAGTGGAATTTTAAAAGGATAACACATCAAAAGGTAAATCTGAACAAGAAAAGCCATATTTTTTTAATGAACCCACATGGAAATGAAGAAGGGATGGAGATCTTGAGTAAGCCGTCATGGCAAACCAAGGAGGGAGTAATAAACTGGCAGTAATAAACAAGCTACTCCAAAGAAGAAAGGTAGAAATCGGAGAGCAACAATGAAAAGCAGAGAACTCGAGATAAGACACAACATCATAACAACAAAAATGAGTCTAAATAAATTGCCAGAGAGAGAGCAAAGACAAATGAATACCATGTAATAAATGTTGATGGATGGCACTTGATGCCCAAGAAACAAAAGTGTTTTCCAAAAGATGATGAATTAATCATGAAATAAAAGCTGGCAGCATTTCAAGGGGAATATGAGACAGAGCCTGAAGTTAGGTAGAGCAGCACTTACTTGCTGTTTATGAAAAAGCTGGGGGAGCTGTATGAGCAATGCTGCATCTAGAAAACTTAAGTAAGCTACACACTGCACTTAGACTTGAAGGCAGAGGCTGGCCCTGTAATTTCAAATATAACCCTGGCAGGCATTCTGGCAATCCGTGATAGAAATGCAAACTATCTGTTTTAGGGAAGCCTGAAAGTGTTATTATAGAATTTAAAGACTCCTTTGTCCATGGAATTCTCCAGGCAAGAATATTGGAGTGGGTAGCCATTCCCTTCTCCAGGGGATTTCCTGACCCAGGAATCAAATCCAGGTCTCCCGAGTTGCAGGCAGATTCTTTATCATCTGAGCCACCAGGGAAGCCCTGAAAATGTTATTATAAATTAGGTTACACACTATGAAGTGATCTGTATATTGGTGGCACTGAGCTTACGGAACGAATTTATCCTTTATCCTTAATTAAACACTTTGATATATAAGGCCATATCTGCTTCCTTTACAACAACTTGCTACTAGGGTCTGTCAAAGGTACACTGGAAGATGGAAGATTGACTAAGGAAAAGAAAAGGGAATAAACACATCTTCTGAGCATGAAATAAAAAGTAGAGGGAGCTCATGCTTCTCTATGAATGAGAGAATGACAGTTCTTGAATGAGAGTTCACTTTTGCTGAAATGGGCTTTCCAGGTGGCACTCGCGGTAAAGAACCCACCTGGCACTGCAACAGACATAAGGAATGCGGGTTTGATCCCTGGGTCAGGAAGATCCCCTGGAGAAGGAAATGGCAACCCACTCCAGTATTCTTGCCTGGAGAGTCCCATGGACAGAGGAGACTCTCGGGCTACAGTTCATAGGGTCACAAAGAGTTAGACATGACTGAAATGACTTAGGACTCACACTGAAATATAACATTGAAATAACTCACACTGAAATAACTTTCTGGCCATGGTGAATTATTGCTGCTTTTGGACTGTAAAAAATTCATAATGGACTCTCAAAACTCTTACTGAATAAAGTCTATCCTTATGTTGCTATTCGAGATTGACTTTGCTCTAATCTTCAAGATTATTACATTTTTAACAAAATTTGTACGGAACACTGTGAGATGCATTTTGTTCATAACACTGTAACTCTCTTCATAAAATGACCTTTGGAAAATATGTTTCCCTGCTGGGACCACTATACTATTAAATGAAGAATTACATTTATACAAGAGGAATGCTCATTTCCTGTAGAAAATGAGTGCACTAAATTATCTGCCACAAAGCCTTTTGAAAAATTCCTTGATATAATCAATGTGTAAAATACAGATGGGGTCAAAAGAAAAATTCTACTGTATTTGCCTCTCATTTTTTGCCCTTTTACTACATAAATTATAAGTGGAAATATAAGTGAGTATATGTATACACTATACATATATATTTTCTTACTATAAGTAAGAAAATATGAGAATGATTGACAGGAATCATATGTTAGAATAAGGGCATAAAGGAAAGGTTACAATATTTCAGACAAATTAAAAATAAAAAGGAAAAACTTGAGTATTCCATATAGTATCACTGACTCAACAGACATGAGTTTGAGCCAAGTCCAGGATATAGTGAAGGACAGGGAAGCCTGGTGTGCTGAAGTCCATGGGGTCGCAAAGAGTTGGACATAACTTAGCGACTGAACAACAACAATTCTCAAAACAGTCTTGAAATACAATGTGAAACTTACTTTTCACGTAATAAAGAAGTAGTGGGAAAAAATGAAATAAAAGAACAGATAAGCATCACACATAACATCACTGGAGGACACACTATGTGCTGAACACATGACTAGGTTCTTTACAAACCTAGATTTATTTAAGTTCTTAGCAACTCTGTAACACTCTTACCATCCCCATTTTTTTATGGATAAGGATACTGAAACAACACAATTAACAAGCAAGTGGTGAAAGAGAGTCTTAAATGTGGACCAGAAATCCAGGATTTCAGATACGGTGCAGCAAACATGGAAGGAAGAGTCAGAAGATCCAGGTTCAACCCTGCTCATCTAGCAACTAATTCTAAGACTGAGGATTTGACTCTTTCTATTCAGTATTAAAGTGGATGACTTCCCAGTTCTCTGAATTGAAATGTCTATGATCAGTGAAAAGTATTTACAAGGTTAAATCAGAGAGCGAGGAACCATGGTGAGGGCCTTTAGTTTACTAATAATTGCTCCGGAATCTTACTGCCTCATCCTTTTCTCTTTGAAAAAGACCCTGATGCTGGGAAAGACTGAAGGCAGAAGGAGATGACAGAGGATGAGATGGTTGGATGGCATCACTGACTCCATGAACTTAAGTTTAAGCAAGCTCTGGGGGTGGTGATGAACACGGAAGCCTGGCGTGCTACAGTCCATGGGGTTGCAAAGAGTCGGACACAACTGAGGGACAGAACTGAAATCCAGAGATAGGCAACTAGGTAAGCTTCATCTTAGGACTGAATAAAAGGGAAGATCATAATTGGGCTTCCGTGGTGGCTCAGTGGTAAAGAATTTGCATGCCAACGCAGGAGACCTGGGTTTGACACCTGGTTCAGGAAGACCCCTGGAGAAGGAAATGGCAATCTACTCCAATATTCTTGTCTGGGAAATCCCATGGACAGAGGAGCTTGGTGGGCTAAAAGAGCCGGTCACAGTCACAAAGACAACAAAAGATCTTACTTAGGCTTAGAGAAAAGACATTATTATGGATATCTGCTGCCCTCAGTCTCAAAGTCTTCCTAAATTACTAACTTTGATGAGTCATGCAGTGCTCACTCCTTCAGACCTCCTGGTAAGCCATGGGTAGAAGCCAGAGCCTCTGCCTGGATGACACTGCAGAATTGAGCCCATTACACTGCACTTCAACTCCTAAGATAAATTATGGACTCAGCTATTGCTTAAAATACATATCAAGGTAGGGAAGACACTATACCATATATACTTAGAATATCTTCATAAGTAGTTAAAATAAACCTTTTTGCTGCTGAGGTGGTAACCTTCATTTATCTTAAAATCAATGAAGTTGCTTATTACTATAGAAAAATAATATAATTCAATTTTAAAGAGTAATACAGATATAATCATAGTACATTAAGACATTATGCTAAGTACTTTATATGCATTCTCTTGATAAATTAATTGGTTCAACAAGTCATGGAAATCTGATTCAGGGACACTAGATCATCGATGATTTACAGACCAAAAGCCAATGTTTCCCAAGTATATCCATAATTTTATTAATTTTTTTTTCAAAAAGCCCCCAGATCATTAATCATGCTCCCATTTTATAAAGATGTAATTATGTGTATCCCCTTGTGGACCTGACATGAAGAGCTGACTCATTGGAAAAGATTCTGCACCAGGAGTTTTTGAAGGACAGGGGAGCCTGGTGGGCTACAGTCCATACGGTAGACAGGAGTCAGACACGAACAACTGACTACATGAGCAACTGACAAACAACAAGTTGTGTGTATCAACACAGGGTGTCTCATCAGTTGGCAGTCCCTGAAATCCTTGGAGCGGAGCATGAGGGAATGAAGTTTCCATTACCAAGTGTCCTACTAGTTTTCCTTACTCATAATCAAGCCCAACCCAACCCAAACAAGAAAAATTGGGGTAACAAAAGGAAAATATTATTTCTGCTGAAATTAACCTGCTTTAAGTAGCGACATAAAGTAGCTTAACCATCATAAGCAACATAACTTTTCCATCATCTAAGACCAGTATCAGTGATGTTGGTGAGGTTCAAATATGCAAGCAGTGAGATGCTTAATTTCAGACACCAATTTTGCTAACTTTTCTATTTTACTCACAAATGTCTAATGTTTTTAAACACTGTACAAACTATACAACTTACTCCCTTGGCTTTGTGCTCACAAGAACTCTTAGAGGTTTTCTGCTATTTAAGCATGATTTCAGGAAGCAATCCACTTCATTGAAAGGTCTCATAAAAACTAGGTCACCGTTAATCGCAAAAATCTTTTTCCCAACTTCCATGCCAGCCATCTAGGAGAGAAATAGCAAAATAAAAAAAAAACATTTATTTTAATAAGAAATCTACTTTTTCACAGACTTAGAATCTGAAAAGGTCTAGAACTTAGTGATTTCTGATATTTTAACACATCTGCAATGTTTTTATACAATGTCACAATACAGAACTGTGGAAGAGAGAACGCAGTTACTCTCTTTGACTTAGTTTTTCATTGGATCACCCGTCTCTACTGAAATTCTCCCTCCTTCTAGGACTTAACACTGTACTTCACTCGTGACCCTTTTTTTCTGTTATCTTTCATAGTACTTCTTATTTCATCCTTTTAACTATAGTCAAACCCCAGGTTAATTGTTTTGCCTGTGTTTTCCATCTATATCCAATTAACTCAGAAAGTTACAACCTCTGTACAGACATGCATGACAACCAAATATGCATCTCTAGCCTGATAAAGCATGGGTGTCTGCAGAGCAGGAGAGAGAAATGCCTGGAATCCAAGGAAGAAATCCAAGGCATGGATCACAAGAGGCTGGAAGGATGACAAGGAAGACATTATCTCTCCATGCCAACCAGGTCAATCTTCTTTATTAACCCTACTGCCTAAAAGGGAAAAAATGGGGTGGCTCAGAGGTAAAGAATCCGCCTGCCAATGCAAGGGACTCAGGAGACTCAGGCTGGATACCCGGGTCAGGAAGATACCCTGGAGGAAGAAATGGCAACCCACTCCAGTATTTTTGCCTGGGAAATCCCAAGGACAGAGGAGCGTGACAGGCTACAGTCCCTGGGTTCACAAAGAGTCAGAACGACTGAGCACTCACACACACATGCACACTGCCTATAACCTATAACACATGCTGGTTACTAGCTAAAGGGTGAAAACCTGGCAGAGGGCATTTTATTGGTGGCAGATTCAGGTGAACCTGGGCTCCAAGAACATCATCTAAAAATGGGGAAAACATTTCCTCATTATAGAAAATTAACAAAAATAGTTATCTGTTGGCCAGGCCCACTAACAGGGTATGACCTGAGCAGATTTATTTTCTCTGACATTAATACGTTATACATAAAGCTTTCAGTGGGCTGCCCAGGTGGCTTGGCAGAAAGAACTCATCTACCAATGCAGGAGACCCAAAAGACTCAGGTTTGACCCCTGGGTCAGGAAGATCCCCTGGAGAAGGAATTGGCACCCTGCTTCAGTATTCTTGCCTGGAAAATCCCATGAACGGAGGAGCCTGGGTGGGCTACAGTCAGTGGGGTTGCAAAGAGTAGGACAGGACTGAGTGACTATACAACAACATAAAGCTTTGCCTTTCAGGAGGCTGACAAAAGCAGAGACCTTGGGCATCAGCGGCTAGAATGAGTGACCGCTTGCTACTGACTTTAAATAGGTTCACAGTTAAGAGCCATGCTTTACTCATTCTCACATTCCTTATTCAAAATTTATATATTGAGAGACATTTGCTTGAGGATTAAGCATTATACAAGGTAGACAGAGGTAGGAACACTTTAAACTCAATATACTTGGGACAGAACAATACAACACATGTTCCATGAGGGTAAAGAATTTTGTCTATTTCCTTCACTGCTGTATTCCCAGAGCCTAGAATGCTGCCAATCACATAACAGGTACTAAATACATATTCCTGAACGAGTGAATGGATGAATGATTGGGAGATTCCTCTGTTTAAAAGTCTGGTGAGGGTACATTAATCAGCATTAACCCAATGAGAAAATCAACCAAAGCATGTGCTTTACTGATGGAAATTATATTTAAATAAGATAACCAAAAATGATAGGATTATGATTCACACACACACACATATACGGGAGGGGGGGAATTCCTTGGTGGCTCAGATGGTAAAGTGTCTGGCTGCAATGTGGAAGACCCAGGTTTAGTTCCTGGGTCAGGAAGATCCCCTGGAGAGGGAAATGGCAACCCACTCCAGTACTCTTGCCTGGAGAATCCCACGGACAGAGGAACCTGGTAGGCTATAGCCTACAGTCCATGGGGTCACAAAGAGTCAGACACAACCGAGTGACTTCGCTTTCTTTTTCCTTCATACACACACACACACTGTTGACGTTGTTGTTCAGTCACCCAGTTGTGTCCAATTCTTTGTGGCCCCATGGACTGCAGCACACCAGGCTTCCGTGTCCCTCACCATCTCCCAGAGTTTGCTCAAGTTCACGTTCTTTGCATTTGTGATACCGTCCAGTCATCTCATCCACTGATGCCCTCTTCTCCTGCTCTCAACCTTTCCCAGCTTTCCAATGAGTAATCTGTTCACATCAGATGACCAAACTACTGGAGCTTCAGCTTCAGCATCAGTCCTTCCAGTGAATATTCAGGGTTTATCTCCATTAAGATTGGCTGGCTTGATCTCCTTGCTGTTCAATGAACTTTCAGGAGTCTTCTCCAGCACCACATTTCGAAGGTATAAAATCTCTGGCGTGCTGCCTTCTTCACGGTCCAGCTCTCACAACCATACATGACCACTGGGAAGACCATAACCTTGACTATACAGACCTTTGTCAGCAGAGTAACGTCTCTGCTTTTCAAAACACTGTCTAGGTTTTTCATTGCTTTCTTGCTGAGAAGCAATGGTCTTCTGATTTCATGCATGGCTGCAGTCATCGTCTACAGTGATTCTGGAGCCCAAGAAGAGGAAATCTGTCACTACTTCTACCTTTCCCTCTTCTATTTGCCATGCAGTAATGGGGATGGACAGAGGAGCCTGGTGGGCTACAGTCCATGGGGTCACAAAGAGTCGGGCACGACTGAGTGACTAACACACACACACATAATGGGGCTGGATGCCATGATCTTAGTGGATACACACACTACTATATATAAAATAGATAGCTAATGAGATCCTACTGTATAGTACAGGGGGTAAAAAGAAGGTACCATCTCTTTGTAGGACATATATTAGTGAAGTGAAGTCACTCAGTCGTGTCCGACTCTTCGCGACCCCGTGGACTGTAGCCTACCAGGCTCCTCCATCCATGGGATTCTCCAGGCAAGAATACTGGAGTGGGTTACCATTTCCTTCTCCAGGGGATCTTCCCGACCCAGGGATTGAACCCAGGTCTCCCACAATGGAGGCAGACACTTTAACCTCTGAGTCACCAGGAGGACATATATTAAGCTAAGCTTAAAAATGCATTCCAATATACACTGGGTGCAGATAAATACTGTTGATCCCAATTATACGAGGTACCTAGAATAGTCAAATTCATAGAGTCAGAAAGTCCATTGGCAGATCCCAGGGGCCAGGGGCTGGGATGGGAGAGGAGGAACAATGGGGAGCTATGGTTTAATGGGGACAGAGTTTCAGTTTAGGAAGGTGAAAAATTTGAGAGACGGATGATGGTGAAAGTTGCACAACAATGTGAATGTACTTAGTGCCAATGAACTGCACAGTTAAATATGTTTAAAATAGTATGTCTTATATTAATGTGCCTTTTACCACAATAAGAACAAATTTTTTTTAAGTGATAGGAAAATAGAAGACACAGCTCTTGATTCAATGGAAGAATCACATAACATACATAATACAGTCCCACCCTAATCAGTCTCCACCAGGTTGCAGACTAGAATCAGACACTTGGACTCCTACAAGGTCAAGTTGAAGCTGTACATCTTTACAATACCTCCCCCACTATCCTTAGGTTCCCAGACACCCTCTTTCACAAATCCCAATAGTATTACAAAGAACCTCAGAATAAGATGATTCAGAATCATTATTTTCAATAAAGATACTTGAAGGCTGATTTCAGTTTGTTTAAAACTTTTAAATGTGTATGTCACAGACAAGAAATTTAAATAAAAACACTAATTTACACTACCTCAGCGTTAGACCCCTTTTCCACCAACTTTATTATTGGAACTTTATTTTTGTCTTCTAATCCAAAACCATAGCTGCCTTCATTGGATTTAATCTGAAATGTAAAATATTAACATTATTAATAAGACAACTATGAAAAAAGTTACAAATCAAAAAGACTGAAATGATACGCTGTATCACCAAACATGTTTACGGAGTCTATCAATGGCTAATGAAGAAGAAAATTTGCACAGCAAAGTAATAAACTTACCAATAAGGATTTAGCTATAACATTTTCCACAACTTTTAAATCATGTTTCATCAGTCGATGTTTCATATTTGACCCTTCCATTTCCTCATCCGCAAAAAAACGGAAAAGTAGAGGTTCGTCTTTGAATTCACTTTTTTCAAGCACTATGGAAAGAGAGAGCGAGTAGCCCAAATCAACCTCATTTTCCATAATGAGAGCTGATCAGCCTGGAACAAGTTACATTCACAAATATCCCAACAATACCTTTTTATTTCTTTCTATAATTTCAAGCTGATGTTTTCTCCAATTACTGTTATCTAAAAGACTTTGTGTTTTTAAAGATAAGTAATACTTTTTTCATGATAAAGTTTTTTGACTTAAACAAATCTGCCACCTTCCAGATTAAAATCCAACTTTAACTTTCAAAAGATTATATTGAGTTTTAAAAATACATGCAATTCAAAACATAGAATTTTTAGATTTTAGATTTGTAGTAAACATTTTAAGTAAAAGAGAAAAACATTTCTGTTTTTAATATCCTGCACAATTATGGGAAAATTCAATTGGGGTAGCCTTTATGTGTGTGAGCAAGTCTCACCGTAGTCACTTTTGTTCCAACACTTCAAACCAGAAATACGTCTTCTGGGTGAAATGTAACTTTAGTTTCCACTAATTCCTAGTCATCTGCATAAAAACACTGTTCTCAAATAACCTTATTTCTGCAAAGGTCAGTTTTTCCCTTTTATCTGCATACGAACATTTTCCCCCAAAGTCCCAAAGCTGCCTGGAATGTTCTAATGATATAAGGTATATGTTTTGTTAGCCTTTTTAAAAAATAAGGCTACACACTGATAGAAAGAATTTGTACTCAGTGAGATCCTGACAGCTGTCAAAGTGTCTTAAAAGAGAAATCTGCTTTCTACTTATCTATCCTTATATTCTTATTCTGAAAGCAACACTAGGGAAGTTACTTAAAATCCTTGAACTTCAGTTTTCTCACTGATAATATATGGGCAATAAAATCTTCTGAATAATGTTGGACAAAACTAAAATGTAACAAATGTAAATAATTTGGCATATAGTAGGCAAAAAAAAAATGATAGCTCTTTTGTTTCATTATTCTAATGGAGTTCCAAATCATAACTGTTGATCAGTTATATATATGGATTGACCTTTAAATGGAAGACTGCTGGCAACATAAATTTAATAAATGAAACTACCAATCACAAATTAAAAGGCAACATAAGTTGTAGCTCACAATAGGAAGGAGAATATAATTGAGATCAAGTTAAGCCTTGCCTAGGGCTTCCTAGATAGCATATTAAAAAGCAGAGGCATTACTTTGCCAACAAAGGTCCGTCTAGTCAAGGTTATGGTTTTTCCAGTGGTCATGTATGGATGTGAGAGTTGGACTGTGAAAAAAGCTGAGTGCTGAAGAATTGATGCTTTGAACTGTGGTGTTGGGAGATGACTCTTGAGAGTCCCTTGGACTGCAAGGAGATCCAACCAGTCCATCCTAAAGGAGATCAGTCCTGGGTGTTCATTGGAAGGACTGATGCTGAAGCTGAAACTCCAATACTTTGACCACCTTATGCGAAGAGTTGACTCATTGAAAAAGACCCTGATGCTGCGAGGGATTGGGGGCAGGAGGAAAAGGGGACGACAGAGGATGAGATGGTTGGATGGCATCACCGACTTGATGGACACGAGTTTGAGTAAACTCTGGGGATCGGTGATGGACAGGGAAGCCTGGCATGCTGCGATTCATGGGGTCGCAAAGAGTCAGACATGACTGAACGACTGAACTGAACTGACCTGAGGGCTTCCCGGGGGGCACTAGTGGTAAAGAATCCACCTGCCAATGCAGGAGACATAAGGGATGCAGGTTTGATCCCTGGGTCAGGAAGATCACATGGAGGAGGGCGTGGCAACCCACTCCAGTATTCTTGCCTGGACAGAGGAGCCTGGCAGGCTACAGCCCATAGGGTTGCAAAAGTCAGACATGACTGAAGCAACTTAGCACTCACACAGGTAGGCCTTGCACACATGACCTAAGTGATTCCCCAGACTCACATGGTGTTTCTCCTACTGCTGTTTTCCTCCACCAGTCAGTCAGTCTAAAGGCAGGGAGAGAAAACATCCATAAGGCCAGGCATGAGCCCAAATGGCTATGCCTTTACTGACAGAGACTTCCACAGGGAAAACCTGTACTGCAACCCAATATTTTAAAATAAATATTTGGATAAAATTGCTGCTTGCTGATGCTTTAAAGAGAAAAATTATCAAAATCTTTGAAGGTTTTTAGCTTGATATTATAGTTTTAATTCCATATAATGATGTCATTTCTCCCATTCAATAATTGACTCTTCAAAGACCAGTGTTTCCTGTTGTCCAGATACTAGGATATAATGGAAGTCCTAAAGGAACAAATGATAATCAAAGATGCTTTCAAAATCACTGCTACTTTTCTGTTCTTGTTTCTTCAAAAAAAATAATTTCTGAATATAATAAGCCAATAGGCACAAGAGCTATCAAATAAGTAGATAAGCAAATATTATTAACAATGAAAAGAGATGGTTTGGGTTTATGGAAACTATAAGATTGTATGAATAGAGAGGGAAAACTAAGTCTCATTACTTTTATAAATTTAAGAGAAATGAAGTCAACAAACAAGAAAGAAATTCAATCTTTAATTAGTTGTGAAAAAGAAACTTTTCTCCAGAAATTTATAATTTTGTTCTCTAATTTTGAAAGTATTTTCTTTAAAAAAATTCACTATAAATATTCAATTATATAGGGTCTCATTCAATCATTTTAATATATACTGGCATTTGAAAAAAAAAGAAAGAAACCCACGGGTCTGACCTAGAGGAGTTTCAAAGAGATACATGAGCTGTTTTTTTTTAACTTCTAGTTCAAGCTCTTGCTTTTTCAGAACCAGTCTAGAAAAACAGAAAAAAAAGTCATGGCAACTTGTAGATAATACTTGTGGAGACACTGATTACAGACATGGTAACCCAACAGGGACACGTGGCAAGATCCAGACAGTCTTGCAGGTTCATCTTTAGAGACCCTCCCTCGCCACTGAGACACTCCCAATGTCTTGACAAAACAAAACAGTGAAATCGATCTGGAAGCTTCCAGAATAAAAATGCCTACCATGGTGCATAAATCCATTGTCACAGAGCCCAATGCCAAATATCATCGCCTCTTCTCTGGTGCGGCAATCCCCCTGTCAACCACAAAAGCCCTGTACAGTTAATAGGTGACCAAAGATTTTGCTGCATTGTAACCACATTTAACATCTGACATTCTCAGCACTGTCCTGACAAAGCCATTCATACATTAGAGCTGACGTTGCTTTCATAAGCCCACTAACAATGCATCTAATTGTTATCAAACATCCCCTTGATTATGAAAATATCTTCTTTTGACATTAAAACAAAGATTTACTATTTATTGAGAAAAATTATACTTGGTTAAAAATGAAAATACATGAGTAACTACAATTTATTGCTACCACAAATGATCCCTTATTTCTTTGATCATATATCCCAATTATGCATCAAAGAAATATCCTATAGTTGAAAACTCACTAAATAAAGCTTTCTAAGTAAAAATCATTATGCATCATCTCTGCTATCACCTCCCATCAAATGGCCTTGCTCTTTAAGTGCCTCCAAAGAAACCTATTAATCTAATGCGACTTGTAAGACCCGGAGAGTATGCGTTCAGTGGAGTCAGCAAATGTAAGCTTCTCTTTCATTCTCTTGCCAGAAAAAATAAAAATCAGTTCACATAACTGATCCCCAAAAGAAAACCTAATGTGACCTTTTGTTATGATTTTTATCTAGAAAACATCTATTTTATTCATTCAAGTATGAATTCACATACACTCTGCCCTCTGTAATACAGCTTCAGCATCTGAGAATTCAACCAACCACGGATCAAAACTATTCAGAGAAAAAAAAACAATCAGAAAGTTCCAAAATGTAATACTTGAATTTGCAGAATCAATGACTATTTATATAGCATTTACATTTCATCCGGTATTAAAAATAATCTTAGGTTAATTAAAAGATATGGGAGATTATATGCAAATGCATGCCACTTTATACAAGGGGCTTGAGCATCTGTGGATTTTGGTACCTACAGGGGTCCTGGGACCAATATCTCCCAGATACCAAGAGGACTGACTATGTATATGAATATGTATGTATATATGTATGTACCTAATGTATCTGTGTCTTTATAACCTTGGAGTTGTATGTTTTACAGTTTAAGATGTACTTTCTTACATATTATCTCATTTTTTTCTAGCCCTGTCTTTTAGCTCTTAGGTACAATACTCTTCTGGGAAAGACCAAGGGCAGGAGGAGAAGGGGGAGACAGAGGATAAGATGGGTGGATGGCATCACTGACTCAACAAACATGAGTTTGAGCAAACTCTGGGAGATAGTGAAGGACAGGAAAGCCTGGCATGCTGCAGTCCATGCGGTCACAAAGAGTCAGGCATGACTGAGCTACCGAGCGGCCGAACAACAACGATACTCTACCAAATCCATCCTTTCTTCTCTCTGGCTTCTGTTTCATTCCTATGTCAGCACCCTAATCCAGTGTTTCTTCACCTCACTTCTAAATTGCCATAATTCTTTTCCCGTACTTTCTCTAATATTGTACTCCTGTACTTTCCCTAATATTGTCATTATAGAATTAAACTTTCTTTGTTTTTTTTAAAGACTTTTTTCTGGTGTGGCCCTTTTTTAAAGTTAATATTGTTACAATATTGTTTCTGTTCTATGTTTTGGGTTTTTGGCCACAAGCA
Source organism: Muntiacus reevesi (assembly GCF_963930625.1). Lineage (NCBI taxonomy): Eukaryota > Metazoa > Chordata > Mammalia > Artiodactyla > Cervidae > Muntiacus > Muntiacus reevesi. The sequence continues at coordinate 46,854,893 of NC_089260.1, forward strand.
TGTGGGATATTAGCTCCCCGATCAGGGATCAACCCCGTACCCAATGCATTGGAAGTCAAAGTCCAGGAAAGTCCTAAAAATTAAACTCTCTTACACAGGATTACTGGGCTTCCCAGGTGGCGCTAGTGGTAAAGCACCTGCCTGCCAATGCAGGAGACATAAGGGATGCAGGAAAGATCCCCTGGAGCAGGGCAGGGTAACCCACTCTAGTATGCTTGCCTGGGGAATCCCGTGGACAGAGGAGCCTTGAGGGCTATTGTCTATAGGATCACACAGAGTCAGACAGGACTGAAGGGACTTAGCCTGCACACGCATAGGAATACCATGTACCAAAACTTTTAACTAACTCTCTTTTTTTATAATTATAAAGTATCAGCATTTGTGTTGGGCTTTGCAGGCCTCCCATAATCCTGACTTCATTATACCCCTCCAGACCCATTTTCCAAAGGTGAGGTCACCTCTGCTCTCATCAATTTGACTTCCAGACTGTTGCCAGGACTCCTTTTATTTCCATCCTCGTTCTCATTCATGGAATCATTCACTCCACTCAATGTCTTAAATTCTACCTGTCAGTCTCTCAAGGACCACCTAATGCTGTAACAACTCTACCCCTTCCTAATCCTCCTGTTAATGAACACGATATTTACAATCTGTATCTTTAGACAATGCATCTGTACCTTTTTCAAAATCTAACTGTTACTAATGTTCATACATTCACGCAAAAGATTTTTTTTGCTACAGTGTGCTAAGTGCTAGAAGTAACAGAGTAAAACCCTCAAACACAAAACACTTCCCTGCCCTCAAATAATTCAAATCTGAAAAACTGAGTCACTTAAAATATATAAATTGTTGTTTTGTTGTTCAGTCACTAAGATATGTCCAACTCTTTGTGACCCCAAGGACTGCAGCACACCAGGCTTTCCTGTCCTTCAATCTCTCCCAGAGTTTGCTCAAACTCATGTCCATTGAATCAGTGATGCCACCGTCATCCAATTTAGTCAATACTCCCCAACAGGTGTTATACTAGGTGCTGGCACATAGGTTAACCAGCCCCCACCCTAAGAATCATGAGGACAATTTCAATATAAAGTGGGATTATCTAAAACAGACACATCCAGGGAACTGGGACCACAGAGATAGATGCTAAGCCAAGTCTAGAGGATCCAGCAAAGTTTACTGGGGGAGATGATATTGAAGTAGAGCCTTAAAGAAGTGTAAAAGTCAGCCCAACTGACTAACAGTCCCTTGAAGGCAGGAACCATGTCTGCTTTCTGTTTGGTTGGTTTCTTTTATTTTAATAACTAAAGCATCTGCTTAAATGTTAAATTCATAGTAAGAGCTTGTTTTAATAATCACCAACAGTATACACTGATTATTCAACTGATGGCCTTGGTGGAAAGAGACCCTTCCTTTAAAATAAAATCTCTTCTTCATCTTAGCTTAAGAACTTTAACTTACCATTCTCTTATCATTCCATTACCATACCTTTCTCCTCAAAGCCAGCCCATGTTGTCCTAGAGTTAATTATGCCTGATACTTACATATTTGCAAGTTTTACACTATCAGAATCATAAAGCTTAAGTGATGGAGAAGAGCTGATATATATAGTTATTCCAATAAGCAGGAAACAGTTGTGAAAATAAAATCTAGAGAGGCTAAGTGACTCATGCAAGTTTGCATAACTGCTTAATAGCATAGCTGTTATCAGACCAGATTACCTGTATCCTAGTCCATTTCAATCTCTACTATGCACAAGCATTTCTACAGGCACTGTCATAACAGATCAGTAAGAAAACCTGAAGTAAAAAAGAATTGCAACTTGGTCTGGATTTTGAGCAACTTATTTTAGTCTTCTGATGTTCACACTTAGAAAGTAAAAGTGCCAAAAAGAAAAAAAAAGTTGATGACTGACTTCCTTTGTCAGAACTCTAAATATTTATTCAGTATTAGCTTTTGCTTCAAAAAAAAAAAAAAAAAAAACTTTCTTCAGTTTTCCCACATAATCAACATAGAAGAATTCATGTGAATTCTATAACAGTATAATTTCTATGGGAAATTTCAACTCTGTTACCAAACATAGAACCAATCCCAATGACACGCACTGATCAACATGTTACAAAAGGTTTTCACATAGTAAACCCATTGAACACTGGAATTCTGGTTTTATCTAAAAAGAACTGTTTGCTTAAAGATCTTAATTTATCAATAAAATAAATATAAATACTATAAATGCAAAGCCAGGTATTCCTGGATAGTCTAGAAGTTAATATTAAATAATAAAAATTTCAAAAAGTATGTGCACAGATAAATCAAATATGAATTAAATATTTATATTTAAGACAGAAATAAACATTTCTATAACTGAGCATCAAATACTATTATTCACTTGTAACAAAAGATGTAGGTGATTTTCTTCGATAACAAAAAACTAACTTGACTCAAATATCCAAATGTAATGACAACATTTCAACCAAGCCATATTCCCTTCTCTAAAATAGTAAGTTCTGTCAAAGCAGATACCAGTTTTCTTAGCCTTTCCTTAAACCTGTAGGAAAATTTTGATTATTTATTAGTTAATCTACTATGATAAAACATAAAACATCTAAATAAATTTATATTTGAATATATATTATAATGGGCTTGATGCCTTGAGTTGCAAATAACATTTTCTCAGCACCAGCTGTCAGCTCCCACATTCTGAGAAGCAGAGTGACAGTCACAACAAATTCTGCACTTTCTTATTTACAATGTGTGCAGATGGATACCAAAGCTCATAATATCAAAATACAATTATCATCTAACAGAGAAGAAAGCACAGGGTGGCTAGAATAACTTGCTAGGACTAAACATTAGATACTTTAAAAAAAAATCTGTAAACAAAACATATGAGAAACTTTAGTACAGACGCACACCTTTTCATTAGTGATATTCAAATTACACTTAAGTCTTTTGAATGGATCTCAGCTGATATTTTTGAATCACAAAACATCTTCCTCTTGAAAGACAATACAGCATAAAAATAAAGCCTGAAAACTCTGAAGTCAGATGATCCAGGTTCAAATCCTAACTCTGCCTCACTCTAGCTGTATGAACTTGGTCAAGTCATTTCACTGTGTCTCACTGGCAAGTAGGGAGTTTTTATTTTTTATTTTTTTTTTTCATTTCGTTCTAGGAGTTTTTAAAATACCTAAATCACTTCAAAGTTTAAAGCAGCTATGAAGGTAACTCGGCAATTTCTTTTTGTCTATTTACCTGTGCAATCAACCAGTCTATTAGCTTGTTGGCCATAACGACAGATTTGTAGGTTCTTAAGTGATAATCTTTGTCTCTACAAAAGAAAGAGAAATCAAAAACACTAAGCAAGAGGGAAAGTAAGGGGCAAAAATGAGAGAGAATAAATAAGCACCAGGAACACTTCATTTAGCATCAGTGTGCAACAGAAAAGTTTGCTTGATGGAATCGGAATTGATTGCCCCACTTACATGTAAATAAGGGAGCTTTACAAGGTTTACACAACACCTGACAACTCCCTTCATCAGTTCACACCAGGAGATGAAACCCACAAGGATACCAAAACAGGACAATTTTTTCTTCCACATTTTCTTATATCCAAATTGATTATTACTGCTATGTTGTCTGGTAATAACTTGGCTAGAAATACAATTGCTCATTAACAAAAGAATAATAAAACAAAATCCCTTCCCTTTAAATCAAGATAGGGTTCACGAAAGAACTCCTCAAAATGTGGAGAATAAAGCCACCCTTTGCATTTCTGCTCTTGAATTCTCCAGGTAGGCAGGATTTGCCCTGGAGAATGATTCAGTTGGCTCAGCTGTAATGGCAGACCTCAGGCCTCCCCAGAGGGAAACACACGAAGAACCTTGTCATTTTGTCTGATCAGAGCATGGCCTTAGTCACACCGCATCCCCAGGCAGCCAAGGGAACCCAGAGCAGACTCTCCTATCTGCAGAAGTTCCCAGATCTGAGAAATCTTTCAAAGTCTAGTTAGATAACTACAAAGTGCTCATGATCAGAACAAGACCCCAAGGGCAGAAATCTATCATTCATTTATTTTGCTGGCCTGAATCAAAATGGAATGAGAAAAGGAGAGTTTTTCAAAGTCACACACACACACAAAAATCCAAACTGCAACCAACTTGACGTGACAAATAATTATTGGCTATATTCATGGTTCTTTTAACTTCTGTCAGCAATTTACAATTAATATTGACATCATTTCATCCACTCTCATAAAAAGTTCTCCAAAATATGACTGAAATTTCTGAGATTTCAATAGTGAATGTACTAGGTTAGCCAGTAATCAACAGCAGATTTTTTTTTAATCTTTTAAAATCTATCTCCGTTTCTGACACCTAATCACCCATTTCATCTTGGCTTCCATATGTGTCAAAAAGAAGGACAGGGTAGTTTTTATAGAATACATGTGGGTCTATGGATTTTTTCACCAAAGTCATATTTCTTTTCATAAGCTGAGTTCATACATATTAAAAGCATGACTATCATACATTCCATCTGCTTTATGGGTTTTTTCCCCCATAAATTTACCCTTGACAACTCATAAAACATTGTCATTTCTAGCCAAAAAAACAATTCCTTCTTATCAGCTCTTTTAGAATGTAACTTTCTTGATAAAAAAATCTCACGTGGCTAAAATATATTTTCAGAACACATTTTCTCATTTATAAAACCAACACACACAGAGACACATACGTGGCACGAAAAAATTATCCAGTTATCGGTTTCTATTAGTTTAAGACATGGGTTCAGTCTCTGGGTTGGGAAGATCCCCTGGAGGAGGGCACGGCAACCCACTCCAGTATTCTTGCCTGGAGAATCCCATATACAGAGGAGCCTGACGGGCTACAGTCCATGGGATTTCAAAGAGTCGGACACAGCTGAGCAACTGAACACACATGCAAGTACAAAAAAATACATGTGCTATTATTAAGTAACCATTTTTTAGCATTATGTTATCCAAAATATTTACAGAATGTCTGTGCCAGGGATATAGCAGAGAATCAACAATATTGGTTTCTCTCACATTTTTTTACTTTGTGAAGCCTGCTTGTGAAATTGGACAGGGCATTTTCAGGGGTAATAGGAAAGATTCTATTTTCTCTTTCAGGATCTGAAGTGTGGGCATTCCAACATTTAATCAGCAACTTTTGGGATTTTTTTTTTTTTTTAAGCTCTGCATTTCCTTGGAATTGGAAATGAGAGAGAAAAATAAAAACACTGTCCATCAAACGCCTGGATTCTATATCCATGACTGAAAAGCCTCTATATTCATTTTAGAAATCATACATTCATTTTTTTGTTCTAAAAAATATGTTTCAGTCAACAAACTCCAAATGAAATCTGGCCATCTGAAATTAATATTATGTTACATTATATCAGTTCTATCAGTTTGTGCGTACTACAAATACAATTCTCCTCTTGATTATCTCTATTAGTAATCATAACATAAAACTCAAAGTTTTCTGCTATCTTTCTAAAAGGATAAACTGAAAATGAATCCTAATTTCTCTTTAGAAACCAGAAAGGCATATCTCTTAAGAAGTAAAAACATGTATAGAAAAACTGATAAAATTATCAAATCCAAATTAATTCTTAAGTTTCAAGTGCAAAACTTTTTCTTTCAATCAATAAAAGATGATTAAAAGAAAATACTGTGACATAAAATACAAGTCAAAGATTTGATTACAAATCTAACTGAAAAAATTAATATATAAGTAATCATATGGTAAATATTTATTAGTAAATAGTATCTTGAAATTCTCTTTGGTTAGTCAACTATTATTTATTAAATACTAATGACTGTGGGTAATTTCATTATCAAGTCTGTAATTTACTATGCTGCCAAGTGCTTCAGTCATGTCCGACTCTGTGTGACCCCACAGACAGCAGCCCACCAGGTTCCTCTGTCCCTGGGATTCTCCAGGCAAAAACCCGGAGTGGGTTGCCATTTCCTTCTTCTTACTATGAATTAACAGCAAATAATTTTAGAAATCAGAATAAAATGAGTAGAAGAAACTCTATAATTAGAGCTCCAGAAAATTTTGAAATATTTTAAGATAAATTGTTACTTAAAATAATCTTTAAAAGCAAAATGTTCACCTTTGGAAGAAAAACAAAATAAGCTAAGCTCAGCTTAATAATATTTACCTAATATGCAATATAAGTATTTCCATTTAAACTGCCCAGAATTTATAAACTAGACTCACCTTATGACTGGAGTGAACAGACTATGAAGACGACAATATAATCGCACACCCTGTTGTAAAATAAAGATACGTCAAACACAAGTAAAATCAGTCAATGGACGTACCGGTGAAATTTAGAAATAAATAGATTATTCCGAAATTACTACACACTCTTAACCTATTTGAAAGTTATTCAAATGTTACATTATGTCATAAAAATAATATGACCTGAATAATTAAAAATACGATTAAATTGTGTTATTAATTTTTTCACCTACAAGTGACATACATACATATGCATGTACAAACATGCAGATGATGTACATATATACATATATGCACACATAAAAGAAAGCCTTCCTCAGGTATCAATGCCAAGAAATAGAGGAAAGTAATAGAATGAGAAAGACTAGAGATCTTTTCAAGAAAACTAGAGATACCAAGGGAATAGTTCATGCAATGATGCAATCAATAGAGGACAGAAATGGTAGGGACCTAACAGAAGCAGAAGATATTAAAGAAGAGGTGGCAAGAATACACAGAAGAACTGTACAAAAAAGATCTTCATGACCCAGATAATCACGATGGTGTGATCACTCACCTAGAGTCAGACATCCTGGAATGTGAAGTCAAGTGGGCCTTAGAAAGCATCACTACGAACAAAGCTAGTGGATGTGATGGAATTCCAGTTGAGCTATTTCAAATCCTGAAAGATGATGCTGTGAAAGTGCTGCACTCAATAAGCCAGCAAATTTGGAAAACTCAGCAGTGGCCACAGGACTGGAAAAGGTCAGTTTTCATTCTAATCCCAAAGAAAGGCAATGCCAAAGAACACTCAAACTACCACACAACTGCACTCATGTCACACGCTAGTTAAAGTAATGCTCAAAATTCTCCAAACCAGGTTTCAGCAATACGTGAACCATGAACTTCCAGATGTTCAAGCTGGTTTCAGAAAAAGCAGAGGAACCAGAGATCAAATTGCCAACATCTGCTGGATCATCAAAAAAGCAATAGAGTTCTAGAAAAACATCTATTTCTGCTTTATTGACTATGCCAAATGCTTTGACTGTGTGCCTCACAATAAACTGGAAAATTCTCAAAGAGGTGGGAATATCAGACCACCTGACCTGCCTCTTGAGAAACGTGTATGTAGGTCAGGAAGCAACAGTTAGAACTGGATATGGAACAACAGACTGGTTCCAAATAGGAAAAGGAATACGTCAAAGGCTGTATATTGTCACCCTGCTTATTTAACTTACATGCAGAGTACATCATGAGAAACGCTGGGCTGGAAGAAGCAGAAGCTGGAATCAAGACCGCTGGGAGATATATCAATAACCTGAGATATGCAGATGACACCACCCTTATGGCAGAAAGTGAAGAACTAAACAGCCTCTTGATGAAAGTGAAAAAGTGAAAGAGAGTGAAAACATTGGCGTAAAGCCCAACATTCAGAAAACTAAGATCATGTCATCTGGTCCCATCACTTCACAGCAATTAGATGAGGAAACAGTGGAAACAGTAGCTGACATTATTTTTTTGGACTCCAAAATCACTGCAGATGGTGATTGCAGTCATGAAATTCAAAGACGCTTACTCCTTGGAAGGAAAGTTATGACCAACCTAGACAGCATATTAAAAAGGAGAGACATTACTTTGTCAACAAAGGTACATCTAGTCAAGGCTATGGCTTTTCTAGTAGTCATGTATGGATGCGAGTTGAACTATAAAGAAAGGTGAGCGTCCAAGAATTGATGCTTTTGAACTGTGGTGTTGGAGAAGACTCTTGAGAGTTCCTTAGACTGCAAGGAGATCCAACCAGTCCATCCTAAAGGAGATCAGTCCTGGGTGTTCTTTGGAAGGACTGATGTTGAAGCTGAAACTCCAATACTTTGGTCATCTGATGTGAAGAGCTGACTCATTTGAAAAGACCCTGATGCTGGGAAAGACTGCGGGCAGAAGGAGAAGGGGATGACAGAGGATGAGATGGTTGAATGGCATCACCAACTCAATGGACATGGGTTGGGTATACTCAGGGAGTTGGTGAGGGACAGGGAGGCCTGGAGTGCTGTAGTTCATGGGGTCACAAAGTGTCAGACATGACTGAGTGACTGAACTGAACTTAATACATATATACATGTATATACATACTGGCATTTGTATATAAATACACATATACATATATATAAGTATACATATATATATTCATGTGTATGTACATATACATACATATGACATTTATACATACATATAACAAATATCTTAAAAATTATTTTTCTTAAAATATAAAATTTCAACATATAATGTAAACAGATTATTTATGAATGTATGCAATGACCCATCATACTACTTGATCATTATATGTCAATAGAGTTTACCAAGTGTACAAAGAAATAATATTTCATAAATGTTATCATTTGTATTTTTGTTAAATGTATTCAATTATCATGACCACTTGTTGCTACATGTAAAATAGTTTTCAAAGGATATAATCTTCTGAGTGATGCAACTGCATTAGAACGAGATAAGAGAGAAAAAACTATAGGATCTAACATTACAATTCTTATAATGGCAATAAAACACCGAGAGGCTTATTTCCACATGTCACGTAAAAACTTTCTATACCAGAAGAATTTTGGTCTCCCTACAAAATTTTATCTTGCTTCAGTAGGACAACACGAATTCTTCCATTGATAAAAGGTTGTGGGAGAGGGTTTACCTTTGAAATCACATCCTGCATCTCATTTCTTGGATAAAAGGTTCCATCATCATAACGAAATCTATATAGCATCTGTTCTGGTTTGAATTGATGTTTATCTGTAACTAAGAATATAAGAACAGCATATTAAAATCCTGACAATCTAAAAAGTAGAAGATAAAAACATATTTGTAAAACACATATTCCCAAATGCTGAAACTTCTTAGTTTACCAAAAGCTTTTGCTTCCTTAACATAGTAATGCTAATCCAATATTTCAACAGTAAGATTAATGATAAGATTTTGTGATACAGTTATGATTTTCACAGAAGGACTGAAGAACTAAACTGAGGTTAGAAATATTCAGCTAGCATAGTATATGTATCTGTGTGTGCACAGTGTGTGTGTGTATATATATATATTTTAATAAATGAGCATGTGTTTTCTATTTCTTCACAATGTTACAAAATAAAGCAAAAAGTGCCCTTCAAATTACAGATACTCCAGCTAGTGAGTCATAATTTGATTCTCAGCCCCAGAAGGGAGTTTTAGCATTCATCTGTCTTATCGCACAGCAATCAAGCCAAGACCACACATATACCGATCTTAACCATTTATCCTGTGTTTAAATCTCCAGAGTACATTAGATAAATTCAATATGTAACTGATAACAAACTTTTAACAGTTTTCTTACATTGACAAATGCTTTTCTTTTACATTGTTTAATTTTTTTTTCTTCAATGGAAAATGAGAGTGGTCACCCTTCCCTTTCATTCTTAGGATAAGATTTTCATATTTACAAGACTCCTGCTAAACTTTCAGGTTTTCTTTTTTCCAGAAGTATTTTATAGGTAGTTTAATAAAAAGATAACTTTTGTAGAAAGGAAAAACCTCAAATTAAATCTCAAAGAGTTTACATTTAAATGTTTCTTTACAGGGAATGCTTCATTTGCAGAAATGACAATTTATTGCAATGGGTTCTATTTTCACGATTAGATAGAAGACTTTGACCTTTAATTTTTGCTAAAAAAGTTGAAGGGAGAGAAAAATCTGTAGGGATTAATTCTAATAAACCACATTAGGTGAATCCAAAAGAAAAACAAGAGACTTGTAACACACACATACACACACATATACAAAGTTTCAGCTATCTCACCCTAACCTATCCAAACCAAATGAATGACTTAACAGCTATAAAAGTGAGACATGACTGCTGCCAAAAAGATAACATCACCTTTTGGCATCTCTCTTTCTAGGTTAAGTCAAAAAGAAAAACATATGTGAAAGAAAAATAAAATCGAAAGAAATATTTTGAAATCCTACAACATGTTTCAGAACTAGTTATTTATTTCTTCTATGGAATCTATTAATAACTCTCATTTTTATCCCTTAAGAGTCATTGAAATAAATGATTATATTGATATTCCAAAATTCGAGGAAACTTGAGTCCAAAGGTCTCCTGCCACAATAAAGGAAGTGATGGGTCAACCTATTAAAAAATGGAATCCTTCACTGTAAGGCAAACTCTTGTGATTCTGATCATAATTCTTGGGTTAATCTGTAACTCGTAGCTGTTCCCTTAGAAAAATAGTGAATAGTTCTGCATTGAAATTTATCCCCCCCAACTTCCTGAGGAGGGAATGGCTTTATTAGCTGATGAGAAAGGTTGCTTAATACCATCTTTTAAACAACTATGCAATGCTGGGCATTACCAGGAATGTACTGGCAAATGTTTATCAGCTGTCTCTCTGGTGATGAGGCAGAAGAACAATGATGTGTATAATTCACTGATATCCATGGTACCAAAAATTCCCACACTGGCCAATTTCAAGCTCCCCAAATAAAGTCACTAAACACAGAATTAGAGGTGAAATGACACATGATTGTTTAGTATTCCCACCATAAAAAAATAGTAGATACAAATAATAGCAAGCCCATAAACAATAAAATGTAGTAAAAGAATTAGGAAGTACTGAGATTTAAGAATATACTAACTTTATAATTTATGTACTCACATATTTATATAATTTCATTTTAATAATAGCTGTGCTTAACAATAAGCTTGCAATTTTTGAAAAACATTTAATCACCAGCTCTCTAGAGCTTGTACCAGCCAACTTCAGCATACCACTGGCTATAATGAATGAGCCCTCAGAATTCTCACATAAGCATTTTTAATGCAAATAATAGAGCCAGACAAGAAGAACATTATCAACCTACCACAGAGAAAGCGTATGCTGTCCCTACCCAAGAATTCCCAGTATAGCAAGGCTCAGCCTCTGATGAAGTTCCCAGCAATATTTGCAACGTGAATAATAGCAATAACAGTCGACATTTTTTTCTTTTTTGCTGGTTCCTTTTAAAACAGATGACTCATTCAACTTTATTTTAAGAATTCTATTTTCACTAAAATGCAGCTGAAATCACATACTAATGAAACTAGCCTGTCTGGCTCCTATTTCTTCATCCTAATAAAATTATTAATGTGAAATTGCATAATATGTTCTCTAACCATATTTTGAGAGAACCTCTATTAGTTAATTGTGAATACTTAAAAAAAAAACATTACTTCCAGTGACAAAAGTTCTAACATGTGAAATCTGACACTGCAGCTGATCAGATACTAGTAACAGTAATAACACAGGTCATCAAAATCAAACTGTAACCAAAAGAACAATATTCATGGAGTGTACTCAGTGCTAGATTTCTCAGGAAAAAAAAAGAGTTAATCATATTATAAATATTTCAATTCTTTTAAGCTAAATAATCAAAGGGTTCTTGTATTTGAAATTTCAAAATAAATTTTAATTCAGAATTTATCTACTACTTTATTTTCAAAATTGTATTCCTGTTGGAGACAATACTGAGCCTGGGGTAGTTGATTAGGACTGAAATTACAATATCCATTCAAAAAAAAAGCTTACGTTGTTGATTTTTTTCTCTTTCTAGACGGAGGTAGTTAAAAATATTTTGATACTTATATTACTAAAATAAATAAGGGTGATTCCCCCTGTGATTCCTTCCAGATATTTTAGCAGTCCTGAACTGGTCAGACTCTACATGACTATGTTCATGAAGATACTGAATAAGTATCATTCCACATCAACTTTGTACCAACTTAAAAGTGACTTTAATATGTCTGCCTAGCTATTCATATATTCAGGGAAAGTAATAACAGTTTTGTTAATTGTAAAGCCCACCCATAACCAGTCATGTCTGGTGGCTCAGATGATAAAGAATCTGCCTGCAAGGCAAGAGACCAAGGTTCGATCTCTGGATCAGGAAGATCCCCTGGAGAAGGGAATGGATACCCCCTAGAGTATTCTTGCCTAGAGAATCCCATGGTCAGAGGAGACTGGCAGGCTACAGTTCATGGGGTCTCAGAGAGTTGGACATGACTGAGTGACTAACACTTTCACTTTCTTCAGTTTTTAGACAAACAAGTAACTCTTCCTCACACAATTTCTGGATCAACTATGTTGAAATAAAGCAAGAGAGGATAGTTAGCTTGAAAATAACCTCACAGCTCCTTTGAAAGGATAACCTCTTTCCACGCCCTGACCTTTCCAGCATTGGGAGTCAAGTTTCTCCAATATTCTGTGATCTGTCACAAGGTATCTCATAGTCAAAAAAGAAAATACTGTAGCAAACAGTGCAACTCTTTCTAAAATACAGTTCACTCATCACACAGAAGTACAAAAAGTTGCATATCCATAATTTTTTAAACAATTTAAATAGCAGCATCCATTGTTGACAGCTTTAAGACTATTTTTTTCCTGTTATTTCTAATTCATAAAGGATTAAAGTGACTCAGATTAACAGCTGGAGTCACAATAACCTCAACTGAAAATAAAAGTGTTAAAAGTGATTTTTTTTACTATTGTTTGCAGATATCATTGTAAAACATTAATACATGTATTATGATTATTCTAGCTTTCATATAATTTCACTGATTTTATATTGACCTAGGAGCTAAGTCTGAGGGGCAGAAATTAAGTAACTGACTACCAAATTGCGTTAACGTCTGTTTTTCCTGCGTATGCAACTACAGGACGTTTTTAGGAGTCTCTTACGGTCAAGTGAGTGAGTGAGTGAAAGTCGCTCATTCATGTCTGACTCTTTGCGACCCCATGGACTATACAGTCCATGGGATTCTCCAGGCTGGAATACTGGAATGGGTATCATTCCCTTCTCCAGGGGATCTTCCCAACCCAGAGATTGAACCCAGGTCTTCTACACTGCAGGTAGACTCTTTACCAGCTGAGGCACCAGGGAAGCAATCACATACCTGAGCGGTGTCCACAGGTATGTGCACAAAAATGATGTACAATGGGAAATGTACAAACCTACTTAAAACAAAGAAAAGACTCCACCCTTCCTTCAAGGTGACCTTTAGGAGCACTGTATTGAAGATGGTTGAGGCTCTATCAGGCATCAAAACCTTATACAGAGCCAAATGCCACAACCTCATCCTTCACTACTAACTAAATTTTATGTGAGTAAAAAATTAGCTTCTATAATGTGAGCCTTCTATAATGTATTGGGGAGGTTTACTTGTTACAGCAGCTAATGCTAACCAATACAGTTTTCTTCCTCAATAGTCCCTGAAAAAAATTAGTTCTCCTAACCCTGTAGGTTTCTGTCTTGTCTAAAAGGAGATATGCCAGAAGCTGGATTTCATAATGAACAAGGTAAAAAGATAGGCTTAAAACCATCAGACCACAGAAAAAATATCCCTGATTCATGTACACATACCTTCAAGCACCTAGCATAATATTTCCCATATAGAAAGAAGAATCAGTAAGGAAAGGAATAAACAAGTGTCCATAAACAGATTTTCCCTTCCTTGCTCTATGGGTAATGAATAGTCCCTAGGATTATACAGTCTAGAATGGGAAAAGAATAATCACTTTATGTACCACTTTATGTACCACCTCCTTTATCGTCAATAGACTATAGGATAAAACAAATGCATTCAATCCTTTTCCCAAATATATACTTGAACATGGCCTTAGAAGAGAAAGACGAACACAAACAGGAAAGCCATGTAGCTCAATATCTTTTCACTTTTAACTTTTAAGATATTGGATGATGCTTTTAGCATACTGAATGCTAAATGGAGTTCTAATGGGATTAATGGACCAGGTACAAAATCATATACAACTTCCCAGTATTATCCATTTGTTCAAAATATAGCCATTCATTTATTCACTCAGGAAATTATAATGAGGCATCTATTATGTGCAAGGCATTGTAGGCATTCAGTATATATTAACACACAAGACTCCTGTTCTCATGGTGCTTCTATTTTGACTGAGGTCTAGAGTACGGATGGGAGATAAAGAGAGAAATATTAAACAAAGAAATAAATGAAACAACATGACAATTTCAGAGAGTGATAAGGAGTCCATGAAGAAAATGTCAAAAATTCAAAAGTAGTTTTATTGAAATAATGGGGACTGGGTAGGACTCTAAAAGGCAGATCATGGAAGATAAGACACAATACAGTGGCATCTGACAATTCATTCACTGTTGCTTCTCCAGGACCTAGAAAGGTCCCTGACATTTCTTAGGCATTACCAAGCAATTGTTAACTGAGAATAGCAAGAGCAAAGATCCTACATGAAAAGTCGTCTTAGAGTGTTCAAAGAAGAGACAGAAGGTCAGGGTGGCCACCACGTAATCAGTTAGGTACAGACTACTCAGAGAGGAAGTCAGGGGCTCTATCATGTAGGGTTATGTACAAGAGCCTTGGCAGGAAATTTAGGTTAAAAGTCTGGACTTTTCTTTAAGTTTAACAGGAAGCCAGTAGATGACTGTAAGCAAGAGAGCACCTAGATCTTATAAATGTCTTAAAAGGTCTCTTCAGCTGTTTCCTGCAAAGCGTTCCACAGGGGTGAAGGACAAACACCCAAACAAGGACAAAGAAGGTGGTGACTGGAAAGAAGGTAGGGATCCTGGGACCGCAGCAGTCTGATCAGTGGCCTGTCTGTTGGCAGGGCTCACAGGACTTCATGGTATGAGGAAGAAAAAGGAATGCTAGGTGACTCCTGTCTGGGTAGATGGGGACATTACACTGGCAGCATCTACTGTGGTGGGGAAATTGGGAGGATCCAGTTTGTTTTCATCTCACTCTAATTTAGGGACAAAAACAAATATCGAAACTTCATAGCCAAATATCCGTATTTAGTCCCAGTCCCTTGTCTTTTTCTCTTCTTGCACATTTTGCATGAGAAATTCCTCAAGCTTTTATTCTTAGTTCGATGATCATCGCTTTGTTGCTTTTTTATGTGCTTCTTATTGATGTGCTGAGAACCTGATGCTCTCTTGAAATGATTCACAAACATGACCTCACTCTCCCTCTACCTCAAGTGTTACATCCACACGTTTTCAGCCTCCTGCTGGACCCTCCCCCTTCATCTTCTTTTTCATCTGGCCCTCCTCTTTAATTAACTATCTCTGTCATCCAGAGAGAAAGCACAGAAAATCTGATCTCACCCCTCACTCTTCATGGACTCCCCTGGCGGCTCAGATGGTAAAGAATCTGCCTGCAATGCAGGAGACCCAGGTTTGATACCTGGGTCGGGAAGATCCCCTGGAGAAGGAAATGCTAACCCACTCCAGTCTTCTTGCCTGGAGGAGCCCAATGGACAGAGGAGCCTGGCGGGCTACACTCCATGGAGTTGCAAAGAGGAGAACACAGCTGAGTGATTAATACTACCTCCCTCTGCATCTCCCAAGTCTAAAGAGGCATCACATACGCTCTCAGCTTCTAATGGACCCCTCTCATCATGCCCATGCACTGGGGCCTGGTCTTTTTTTCTCCTGAGGAAGGGAGGACCCCCACAGGCAGGATCCCCTTTAATCTCTAACTCTCCACTCCTCACTTAGCTCTGAAACCAAGTTCTGGTCTCTCCTCTGTTTCCAGGTGCCCATCAGCTGCTCACTTCCTTCAGAAGCAGTCCCACACACACAGTCAGCAAGTTAAGAGCTGCTAAGTTAGGGTTGTGCCTTCCTTTCTCATCACAGCCCTCTCCCCAGTATATTCATCTGTGAAAGGTATGGGCCTGCACTGTGACACTGTGCTGGTTCTGAAGAGGCCACCATGAACTTCCCGCTCCCCTGTCTGGGAGTTACTGCTTCTTCAGGGTGGAATGTCCTTCTGTCCTTGTCAGAGTTCCACTCACTCTACAATGCCCAGTGCTAAGGCCACCTCACTCACGAAGCATCACAGATAGTCTAGTTAGAACTCACCATTAAGGAACTTGTCTCAATCCTACATCATTTTTAACCGGAATTTAAGTCTTGCCTGTGTTGGACTTGTTCCTTTCAAGTTAACAAATATATCAGCATAAGCCTACGTTCCCTCATTCTATACAGATGAGACACTCCAGGATGTTGGAAAAAAACATAAGCATCCTATAAGGTGGAGAAGTATTATAAACTAAACCAATCAATGCAACAAAGGCAAATGTAATTTGTGGAAAAATAAATTAAATAGGTGATTAATAAAATAATTACCATGATGGATGATTCCATTTTCCAATAATGCTTGTCCCAAGTGAACACCTTCCTCAGGCCTGTGAATCTCTCCAATTTCCAACAGCCATGACACAAATTCACTGCAACAGAAATCCAATGAAAAAGTTAAATCATTATGTTTTCCCCCAGGAAGTCTATCTGCACCAAGCATTTATCAAGCAGCTATGAAAGGAGTCTCAAAATACAAAGGAATGCTTGCAGTGAATCTTACATACATTTTTTTCCTATATGTAAGGTCGATATATATTTACATTGGACTCTATTCTAGAAAACTCATGTCCATACATTCAGACTTACCTAAACTCTACTTAATAACTATTCAACTTATCTAGACCTTTAGTAAACACAAAGGGAGAATTCTAGAGTATCTTTAACTATAGGTTATTACACATATAAAAGCAAATTTGGGACTAGAGAGATACAACAGATTTTAAAGATAACTAAACAGCAGAATTAGATAGAATAACATTGATTTAAAATAAAGAGATAAATTGTCTTAAATGTAGCTTTTCAGGCACAGAGAACCAATAAGTTTGAAACTCCAAGACGGCATACAAAATAATTTTATTATGCATGCCCTATATGACAGAATTCTAAAAAGCTTTTTCCACCCACCTCCCTCCCCCATCAAGAATTCCATCCCTTGGTTTGTCAGTTAAGTTCTAATCTAGGTAGTTCTGTGAATGGACTGGTATATGTAATTAAAATCCCAAGTCATTTGACCTTAAAATATGGAAACTATCCCAGTGGGCCTGACTTGAGCAGCTGACCCCTTTGAAGCACAGTTTTCTCAGGCTGGTGGCACAAGAAGAAGTGAGAACAAGTAAAAGCACAGGAAAGATTCAACGTGCCACTGCTAGAAGGGGTCACATATCAAAGAATACAGACAACTTGCAATGGCCAGCATGGAAACGGGAGCCTCATTCTTATAACCACAAAGGATGAAATTTTGCCCACAACCTGAATGTGCTGGAAAGATGAAGTCTTCCTCAAAGATTCAAGATAAGAGTCCAGCCCTGCCCTGCCAACACCTTGATTTTGCCTTTGTGAGACCCTAAGCACAGGACCTGCTCTAACTCACCTGGACTTCTGACCTACAGAAATACAAGTGAATACCTACCCGTGCATCATTTTAAGTGACTAAGTATATGACAATTTGTTTTGCAGCAGTAGACAATCGTGTGTCTATTGTGTGTGTTAGTCGCTCAGTTGTGTCCAACTCTATGCAACCCCATCCACAGACAGAAGCCTGCCAGGCTCCTCTGTCCATCAGATTCTCTAAGCGAGAATACTGGAGTCGGTTGTCATTCCAGGGGATCTTCCCAACGCAGGGATCGAACTTAGGTCTCCTGCATCGCAGGCAGATTCTTTTACCATTTGAGCCACCAAGGAAGCCCCCAATAGACAAATGTTACACACCAAAAGACACAGAAAAGTCTGACTACCTTGTTTTCAAATTTTAAAATGACTTGGAAAATTCATTGCTATATCTAAACTGCCACCCATAAGGAATCCTCCAACACAAACCCATCCATCAGACTGTCTACCATGCACATCTGCTGTGGTTGGGAAAGGCCACTGAGAATTAACAGCTCACATCACTCACTATTTCGGGAGAGTGTTTTGTAACACTTAGGAGACCCTCATCTAAATACTGATATTTTTTTAAAGGCCTGTGATATCATTAAGAGAACACAATACAGAGACATTTTACAATAAAATATTTTATCATGCTCATGTTTAAAAAGCTAATGCTTAAACGCTTATGCTAACTAATGAATATATTTCATAGCAATTTTATTTTTGCACAGAGGCCAAAGAAGCAAAGTGATGGAAAGTGTCAGGAAATTACTTTTCCATTTATTTCAAAACTAAAAGTGACACATATGGTAAAGTCAAATAACCAAGGGATATGGAAATTTAAACATAAATGTCTAGTCCACAATGCACTTTTTAAGGCAGAAGAAGTTATTAAAGGTCTTTGTATGCTTCTATTAAAGAAGTAACATCATGCACTTTGCAATAAGACAACCTGGATTCAAACACTGTTTCTGCCTCTACTAGCTGTGTGATGTTGTGTGAGTACATTTAATTCTCTAAGTCTCAGTTTCTTTTTTTTTCTCAATGACATGGAATTAATAAGAATATCAACCCCATAGAGCTGCCTGGGATTAAAGGAGCTGACAAAGGTCAGGAAGTTAACACTGTGCCTAGCACATGGTAAGTGATTATCCAATGTCAGCCATCTGTAAGTGGGCTGAGATGGCTGGCACATGTCAAACTCCCTGATCCCCTAGTTTCCTAAGATCATTTTGATCTTAGCAGATTCCTGAATGTTTCCAAATAAAGTGAGGGGGGAAAAGCATATTTTAAGCAGTCCTATAAATTAGGAGTATGGGGGGAAAAAGAAAGGGTAGGGAAGAAAGTTAATGAGTGACTTTATTAAGGAACCTAATCAAGTAATAGAAAGATCCCATCAACACATGGCAAAGGGATCATGATCCGGTCAGAAACATCTCACATTCAGGTCATGGTATGTTGTTATGGAAAAGGCTACAATTAACACAGCAAATGTTTACTGAGCCTCCACTATGTCACCAGGGTTCTGGGCAATGCTTTGCAGATTACTGCAACTAATGGGCACCACAGCCATAGGAGATGGTGTGGGTAAAGGCTTAATAGAACTCTCTATCCTTCAGTAAGGACAAATTTGAGCCTGGGTGAGTCTCCCTAGAAACCTGATGAGGGTTGAGTGTCAGTTGTATTACTAGGTGGCATTCTTACCTGGAAAACCTCACGTTCACAGGAGCCTGGAGGGCTACAGTCCATGGGGTCACAAAGAACCCAACACGGTTGAGCCACTAACACGTTGTTTGTGGTCAAAATGGTTTCTGATGGTTAAACTGCACGCTTATAAACACCTGGTGAGAAGCCACAACTTGAAGTGACTCGTCAAGTATGACTCTTGAAGAAAGGGGGTACGTATTATGGGAACGTTGGAGGTTATGCCGAAGAGGTTGTTCTGAGAAAGGGTGTCTTCTTTGCAACACGGGACTCTTTAGCCAAGGGGGACTCACATCTGCTCTCTCCCTTCACCTGGGGGCAGAGCCAATACCAGCAACTACAGCTTGCTGCTGTTGTGTGGCCTGTTGCAAGGACCACCCCATTGAAGAGGGGACCCCCCTGCTTCCCGGCAAGCACAGGGTCTCCTGGCCTATATTGTTCTAATGAGCTTGGTGTTGGCATAGTCTATGGTGATTTTGTATGTTGGACTTTCCTGATGGCTCAAATGGTAAAGAATCTGCCTGGAATGCAGGAGACCCAAGTTTAATCCCCAGGTCAGGAAGATCCCCTGGAGAAGGGAATGGCAGCCCACACCAGTCTGTATAGCTAAGAAGACATTCTGAAACATAATTAACACTGTTGTCCTTGCACATAAAAATTAACAGTAAATTCTAAGCATTCTCATCACAAGGGAAAATTTTTTCTCTTTCTTGAATGTGTATCTAAATGAGATAACTAATGTTCACTAAACTAATTATGGTAAACCTTTTACAATGTATGTAAGTCAAATTATTATGCTGTGTATCTTAAACTGACACAATTATAGCTCAATAAAACTGGAAGAAAAGAAAAAAAAAGAAGACATTTTGGTAAGTATCACAGGTAAATAATACAATCATTTCTATTGTTATAGAGGAAAGAGAAATTTAACTCTTCCCCAGTCGCTCAACTGGGCTTTCCTAGTGGGGAAGAAACCACCTCCTAATACAGGAGATTCAGGTTCAGTTCCTGGGTCAGAAGGTTGCCCTGGAGAAGGAAATAGCAACCCACTCCAGTATTCTTGCCTGGAGAATTCCATGGACAGAGGAGCCTGTCAGGCTACCTTCCATGGAGTCACAAAAGAGCTGGACACTACTTAGTGACTAAACAAAACAAATCTCTCAACTAGCCCGTGGCAGGATCAGATCTGAGTGGGGACTGGGTTTTGAACTACCTCTCCAGTCTACTTTTATAGCATTGATATTGTAAATTACTAGTTGTATGAACTTGGACATGTCAAACTCCCTGATCTTAATCTTTAAAAAAAATAATAAAGGTTTTTAACTCTTAAGTATGTGTTTGAAGATTGGAAATAATGTACAGGAAGAAGTTGGCACAGAGCGTTTCCTAAGCAGAGCCACCTGAAGGCAGTTACCCTGCCCTCTGGCTTAACCCAGCAGGGATTCCCACCTACAGCCGAGTAGCATCTGCAGAACCAAAGGCACAAGCTTGATCTTCTCTGAGCTGAACAACCAAGTGACCTCCCTGCCTGCTCCTCTGTGCCTGGCCCCTCGCGTGACCCACTTTTTCAGACTCTTCATCAATACCCTTTCATCCTGAGCCCAGCTGTCTAAATTCTGAATTAATTGGGAGTTTAGACTGTGTGCCTTTCAGTCTAAGTGACTCTCAGGCCCTGCACTCATGTCTTTGCCAGACTCTGTGCCCTACAGGCAAACCCGCCTGCCTGCCTGCCTGCTGCTGCCTGATCCCAGCCTCTGCCATGCCCCTGAAACACAGTTTATCAGAAATTACTAAAGTCATGGATGAATGGATGGATGGATGCCTTCAGTTTTCTGGTCAGGGTTCCTGGCTCTATATCCACTCCCTCATCCCATTATGGCCTAGGAAATGTGGATGGTAAAGAAATATTCAAAATCATTTAGGAGTATATTTTTTTACGAAAAAATGAATAATCAAAGGAAAGTTAACACATGAGATCATGAAAATATGAAAGAAACATACCCAGACAACAACCCTACCTTCCCAGAAAGCATTTAGGGAACGTAGTCAGTTTTCTTTTTCTGTCTTTGATCAGATTTCCTTGTTTGCACATCATTTTATAAAGTTTCTCACCCTGTTCGGAGATCATTACCCAAGTGTCTTGCTCCATTCCTAATTTTAAACCTGTCAAAAATGAAAACACAGGACAGGTCACTGAAAAAGTCCCTTCATTTGTTCATACATTCATAAAACAAAACATTCTTTGCATGTCTACCACGTGGTGGGATTTGTGGATATAAAGCTCGTGTGATAGGACTCTGGATGACAAGAAGCTCACATGGTACTAGGAAGACAGTCAAGGTGAGATGCCTGCAGCCAAAGGGCACCTCTGTGCAGACTGTGCCCTAGACGCACACGGTTTGGCTGCTGGAGGAAGAGGAGCTGTATCTCAGACTCCGTGGACCCCTTTAGTAGGAATCAAGGTTATACCCAGTTGCTCAGTCATGTCTGACTCTCTGCAACCCCATGGACTGTAGCCCACCAGCTCCTCTGTCCATGGGATTCTCCAGACAAGAATACTGGAGTGTGTTGCCATTTCCGTCTCCAGGGGATCTTTCCAACCCACAGATCCAACCCAGGTCTCTGATATATCTTGCACTGGCAGGCAGGTTCTTTACCACTAGCACCACCTATGAAGCCCTTTGTAGGATGAGATCAGCACAGCTAGACAGTGGCACTGGAGACACCCTTAGAGGAAAACCTGTGCTATGGGAGAGAAATGGTCACAGTACCTAACCACTATCTTAGGGAAGTTTCACGGATGGACCATATTTGAATGCACTGATACGGACAGGATTTCCAGAGAAAGAACGTCTTCACAAAGGTCATCTGAAGGAAGAGGCACACAGCCCTGGGTTTCAGGTGACAGGACAGGAGGTGGATGGAGGGGTGGGCGGGGTCCTTGCTCATCAGCAGTCTCAGTGTATTTCGTGCCTTCGGAACTGGGGGAACATCTATGAATTTTAACCAGAGGGAGGGGGAAGGCAGGAAAGTGCAGGAAAGTTTTGATGCTTTGGAAACAAAGCTCAGAGGACAGTATAGGGAATAAACTGAAAGAAAGAGGGTTTAAGAAGAGAGAGACAATTAGGAGGGATCCACTAAAGTTTAGGCAAGTTCAAATGTCTGTAAACAATAGCAGGATATCGGGAGAAGAGGATAAAGTTGAGAAATACCTGGGAGGTGGTATTGTTAAGACATAGCAATGGGTTAAATGTGGATGCAGAGAGAAGAAATCAGGATGGCTTCCAGACAGTTGATGGGAGAACTGAAGGGTGATGGGAAGGCATCTTGGGCAAAGGGTTTCAGGCACAGAGAAAACCAGCACTGAGTAGCTTGAGCTTGGATGTTCACATGCAGCCCAGGGGGGTAACTGAGAAAGTGAGCATGGAGCTCCAGAGAGACAAGAAGACTGGACACAAAGACAGAACCTGGCAATAAAGAGCGGAAGTTAGTCTGACAGGGACAGACAATGCAGGCCAGGAAATTTAGAGGCGACCACTGCCAAAGGTACAATTCTGGCCACACGGACAATCAGTGGATGGGACTGGTGAAGAAATGTGGCAGAAGAATTTCTTGAATTCTTTTTTTAGTCTTCTAACTACTAAACTTCTTACTAAAATGTTATTTACAATGGAGAAGTCACTAACATTTGCCAATAACAGTGAATAATCCATTAAGAATAGAATAAGCTGAGTTATAGAAGTTAAAAGGCAGAGTTAAGAATAATATAGGTAGAGTTATAGACTGCTTTGTTTTTTGTTTTCTTCCCTTTTTTAGGTCTTGGATGTATTTATATGCATAATCAGTTCAAAAAAAAAGCTAAGGTTCAACTTGATGAAAAACTGACTCTATCTTTTAAATGATTTGCTATGTTCCTTGAATGGACTGCTAAATTCAACAAAACCCAAAGTGTCAGTTATACATTCATGATCTTTGTTTTAAAGTTTTTCTGTCTGGTTCTTCATCTAAGATCAATCAAAAGAGTATTTTTAAATGTTTTAGAAATTCTTATTAAAATGTATACTGTGACTAATCTAATCAAGGTAGTAGAAATTTTTACATTCTTCAAGGGGAAATATCTAAAGATGGAAGGAAAAGCTCTTTATGTTCTAGAATTTTATCATTAATCAGATATTTTTTACCTAAATCTCTGGGAAAAGGAATAAACACTGTCACATTTCTCATCAATTATTTGATAAAGAAAATAGTTAATTATGAAAACATTTCTAATTCTATTTCCTGGCTGAATTACAGAAATAGGAATACTTGCAGGTAAACGTCACACACTGAATATCACCAGACCAAATGCTGTTTGCAAATCTTGACAAAAATATGAAGCAAATCTGAGCTAGACCTCCCCATGTGAACAATTTCCTTCAGAGTTACATGACATTGATTCAATGACACTGTAACAACACTTAAAAAAGTTAATATGCATGCAAAATGCCTTATTTTATAATTAGGATACTAAAATATTTGACCAAGGAACTTTAAGTGTACTGGTAAAGACAGGGGGACAATTGGTGTAGGGCTCCAAATACTGAATTATATTATTAAAGCGTGCTTCTTAAAGCAAAACTCTATAATGATTCTTTAGAAATGAGCAAGAATAAAGTGTGACCATATATTAATCCATATATGTGAAATCTAGAAAAACAGTATAGATGATCTTGTTTGCAAAGCAGAAACAGGGACACAGATGTAGAGAACAGACATACGGATACCAAAGTGGAAAGGTGGAGGAGGGCTGGACTGGAGATTGGGACTGACATATATCCACTATTGATATGATGTGTAAAATAGATAACTAATGAGAACCTACTGACTAGCTCAGGGAACTCAACTCAGAGCTCTGGTGACCTACAGGAAAAGGAAATCCAAAACTGAGCGGATATCCATATAGTAGGGCTGATTCACTTTGTTGTACAGAAGAAACGAGCACATTCTAAAGCTACTCCAGTAAAAATTTTAAAAAAGTAATAAAGTGCAAAGAAAACTGAACACATTTTAAAGCAAGTAAAACTATTTGCTGTAAAGTGAATGTCTGTATGCCCCCAAATGTTGTCCCCAGTAACTCAGCAGGTAAAGAATCCTCCTGCAATGCAGGAGACAGAGGAGACACAGGTTCAATCCCTGGGATCCCCTAAAGGAGGAAATGGCAACTCATTCCACTATTCTTGCCTGAACAAGAGAGAGGAGCCTGGTGGGCTACAGTCCAAAGGGTCACAAAGAGTCAGACACGACTGAACAACTAAGCATGCATGTCCCCAAAATTCATATGTTGAAACCTAGTTCCCAATGTAATGGCTTTAGGAGGTTGACCTTTGGGGTAATTAGTTCATGAGGGTGGAGTCCTCATGAATGAGATTAGTGCCCTTATTAAGGAGATCTAAGAGAACTCTTTCATGCCTTCTGCTAGGTGAGGACACAGAAAAAATAGTCATCTACGAACCAGGAAACAGCCCTCATCATATACTGAGTCTTGGTCTTCCCAGCCTTCAGAACTGTGAGAAATAAACTTCTGTTGTTCATAAGCCACCTAGTGTAGGGTTTCTGTTACAGCAGTCTCAACAGAATGAAGACACTGTTTAAAACACACTGCTAGCCACAATCTAATTATTTGCTAACTATATAAGATTTTCTTTTACTTGATTTCAGTAACAACATTGGAAATATTCAAAAAGTATTTTAGCATGGGCTAACATCACCTAGTTAAAGTAAGTGAATGTCAAACACCATCTACTTCCTCATAACTTTTCCTCATAACTCCCATTTTCTGCTTTCTTGTTAAATTTGAAACTTCACAAAGTATTATAATGCTCAATCCATATACGCACCTTTCCGCCGTTCTCGTTCTTTCAAAATAGCTTCAAACCATTCATGTTTCTCTTCAGGTGTTTTTGCCATACACACAAACCATTTATTTTTGGCTGTGTTATGTATCTTCCATCCATTAACAACAATGTGTCCACTGCTATGGAAGTCAGCTGAAAATTAATAGGTAAAGTGAAAGAACAAATGTAATATATATTAGAGCAACACAACTATTCATATCAAAAAAGCTCCAAAACCACTGAATTCTTCAAAATATCTTTATACATGTGTATTGAAGAACATAAAATTTTTAAAAATAAAGAAACTTTTATATATTAAATGCTGTCAGACCTAAAAAACGGAACATCCCTAACTCACAACACTAACAGTCGAACTTTTAAAAAAATCTATTCAGTTGTAGGGGACTCCTGGTACCTCAGACAGTAAAGAATCTGCCTGCAATGTGGGAGACCCAGGTTCAATCCCTGGGTCAGCAAGGGATTGACAATATATGGGGTTGCAAAGAGGTGGACACAATTGAGTGACTAACATTTCATGTCATTTTTCTTTTCATTCACTTTTAATGAACAGTTTAAGAATTTCCATCTTATTCAATTCAAATCTGACTACTGTACTGCAACCTATGGTTTCCCCAACACTGCACTACAGACCACATTTTTTTTTTTTTAATTTTTATTTTTCAGTGGGTTTTGTCATACGTTGATATGAATCAGCCATAGAGTTACACAAATTCCCCATCCCGGTCTCCCATCCCACCTCCCTCTCCACCCGATTCCTCTGGATCTTCCCAGCCCAACAGGCCTGAGCACTTGACTCATGCCTCCCACCTGGGCTGGTGGTCTGTTTCACCACAGATAATATACATGCTGTTCTTTCGAAACATCCCACCCTCCCCTTCTCCCACAGAGTTCAAAAGTCTGTTCTGTACTTCTGCGTCTCTTCTTCTGCCCTGCATATAGGGCCATCGTTACCATCTTTCTAAATTCCGTATATATCTGTTAGTATATTGTAATGTTCTTTATCTTTCTGGCTCACCTCACTCTGTATAATGGGCTCCAGTTTCATCCATCTCATTAGAACTGATTCAAATGAATTCTTTTTAACGGCTGAGTAATATTCCATGGTGTATATGTACCACAGCTTCCTTATCCATTCATCTGCGGATGGGCATCTAGGCTGCTTCCATGTCCTGGCTATTGTAAACAGTGCTGCGATGAACATTGGGGTGCACGTGTCTCTTTCAGATCTGGATTCCTCAGTGTGTATGCCCAGAAGTGGTATTGCTGGGTCATATGGCAGTTCTATTTCCAGTTTTTTAAGAAATCTCCACACTGTTTTCCATAATGGCTGTACTAGTTTGCATTCCCACCAACAGTGTAAGAGGGTTCCCTTTTCTCCACACCCTCTCCAGCATTTATTGCTTGTAGACTTTTGGATAGCAGCCATCCTGACTGGCGTGTAATGGTACCTCATTGTGGTTTTGATTTGCATTTCTCTGATAATGAGTGATGTTAAGCATCTTTTCATGTATTTGTTAGCCATCTGTATGTCTTCTTTGGAGAAATGTCTGTTTAGTTCTTTGGCCCATTTTTTGATTGGGTCATTTATTTTTCTGGAATTGAACTGCAGGAGTTGCTTGTATATTTTTGAGATTAATCCTTTGTCTGTTTCTTCATTTGCTATTATTTTCTCCCAATCTGAGGGCTGTCTTTTCACCTTACTTATAGTTTCCTTTGTTGTGCAAAAGCTTTTAAGTTTCATTAGGTCCCATTTGTTTAGTTTTGCTTTTATTTCCAATATTCTGGGAGGTGGGTCATAGAAGATCTTGCTGTGATTTATGTCAGAGAGTGTTTTGCCTATGTTCTCCTCTAGGAGTTTTACAGTTTCTGGTCTTACATTTAGATCTTTAATCCATTTGGAGTTTATTTTTGTGTATGGTGTTAGAAAGTGTTCTAGTTTCATTCTTTTACAAGTGGTTGACCAGTTTTCCCAACATCACTTGTTAAAGAGATTGTCTTTTTTCCATTGTATATCCTTGCCTCCTTTGTCAAAGATAAGGTGTCCATAGGTTCGTGGATTTATCTCTGGGCTTTCTATTCTGTTCCATTGATCTATATTTCTGTCTTTGTGCCAGTACCATACTGTCTTGATGACTGTGGCTTTGTAGTAGAGTCTGAAGTCAGGCAGGTTGATTCCTCCAGTTCCATTCTTCTTTCTCAAGATTACTTTGGCTATTCGAGGTTTTTTGTATTCCCATACAAATTGTGAAATTATTTGTTCTAGTTCTGTGAAAAATACCGTTGGTAGTTTGATAGGGATTGCATTGAATCTATAGATTGCTTTGGGTAGAATAGCCATTTTGACAATATTGATTCTTCCAATCCATGGACACGGTATGTTTCTCCATCTGTTTGTGTCCTCTTTGATTTCTTTCATCAGTGTTTTATAGTTTTCTGTGTATAGGTCTTTTGTTTCTTTAGGTAGATATACTCCTAAGTATTTTATTCTTTTTGTTGCAATGGTGAATGGTATTGTTTCCTCACATTTTTTAGAAGTCAAACATTCTTGGCCTCAGGCCAACTACACAAATAAACTAGTTGTCAGGAAAGAATACAAAGGATCTGGCACTACTTTTTGAATGGCTTTCCAAGCCTGTACCAATGAAAATTAATTCCAGGAGGTTCAACGCTTTCCTATGACAGCTCCTAAGCTGGATGTTTTAATAGCATCATGATCAAACTACAATATACATTATGGACACAACTACTAGTTTATGACACTCCCAGCTACTTTTGTATCTCTGTGTTTAATGTTAGTGTTTAACATGGTTTGGGTTTCCCTCATGGCTGAGCGGTAAAGAATTCACCTGCCAATGCAGGAGACACGGTTCAATCTCTGGGTCTCAGTATTCTTGCCTGGGAAATCTCACGGACAGAGCCTGTCAGGCTACAGTCCATGGGGTCACACGAGTCAGACATCACTTAGCAAAAGATGGAAGGCAAAAGGAGAAAGGGGCAGCAGAGGATGATGTGGTTAGATAGCATCACTGACTCAACAGACATGAATTTGCGCTAACTCCAGGAGATAGTGGAAGACAGAGGAGCCTGGCATGCTTGCAGTCCATGGGATCGCAAAGAGTCAGACACAACTTAGCAACTGAACAACAACAAACTAACACGGTTCAGGTGAAGATAATTTTCCGTTTTAAAAGAGTCCTCCTCTCTCTTATCTTCCCTCCCTCCTCCAACTATTCTGGCCTAACAAAGTATTTCTAAGCTCAAATTCACTGCAGACGAATTATTTGAGTGAAAAGTCCATCTTATAAGGGAGTTTATTATTGCCATTCCATTTTAAATTTACCAATCAGTTACCTGTGCCATCATCCACATTCTCCACTTCCATCACCTCTGTATTGATCCGGCCACGAAAAAGGTACCGATGTCCATCAGTAGATGCTTTGCTATTTTTCAACCGTCTTACAACAACAGAAGAAAATCACACACACAAAAAACGTGGTTACTAAACTTAAGGCAAAACCTTGTTAAAGCAAGATAATTTAAGCCATTCTTTGAAAAGGAGATGCTAGTTCTGTCAACAATATCAAACGTTAAGCTCTTGGTGTTTTTTAACTTGTATTCTGGCATTCATAGCAGCTCAGGCTGCTCTATAAGGTGGTGCTAGACACTGAAGCCCTGAGCCAAGAACAACACACAGGTGAGAGGGTGAATACATGCTTTTGCTCAGTACATGACATCAAAGATCCCCAATCACACTCTGACAGACACTCTAAACCGGTTATTCACCATTTCACTTCATTTCTCAATTTTCAGTAACTAGCTGGTAATTTTTTCTCAATCTCTGATAAAATTCAGTTAATACTTAGGATCCTCTTCAAAGAGACTTGGACTGTGCTGGAGGTTATTAAGCATTAACTAGCTCTAAAATATTTTCCCCATATTGTTGTAATATGATAACTGTACACTTGAAGCATAAGTCTCTCAAATACAGCTATAATCCTTCATAAGGATTCTATTTATTTATAAAATAGCCCAAAACATTTCAAAATTTTGTGTATAGTACACTAGTACCAGCCTTTGATCTCAAAAACTGAGCAACACAAAGTAAAAAAAAATTCAGGTTCAGATGAGCATTTGAAATCATGAATTAGGCAGTTATGGATATATTTATACTTGAATCACTGGACACTCAGGGGAGATTGCTTTTAAAATATATTAAAGAGGAAAGATTTTAAGAAATAATTCAAGAAGATTAAGCAACATTTAATCATCCAAGAAACTTCAATTGATCTGAACTATTTAATTTGACTTGCTGACAAAAGTCTGCTAACAACTGAATATACTAAAATTATTAATATATATTTCATAATATATACTTAAATTATTAATGTATGGTGTTACATATACACACTAAGCAAAAGTTAAGTTGTCAAGTGCATTAATGCAGAGCTTTCTCCCCTCTCCTCCTCTGAATTTACATGTATTTGGTCCATTTTATATATACATTAAGGCTATTTGCCAAGCAGCAGTATTTTGATTTTATAAAACTTTCCCTATCATTTAATTTAACAGTTACAGCCATGAGACCATGAATGGTAACATCATTTGTAGAGTAAATTTTGCAAAAGCTTTGACCTTGAGGGCAGTAATATATATAAGGATGAGAACACCTCTAATAAAAAAAGATCTCGTTCTCAAACAGATGTCTTTAATAATCAAACCTAGATGGATGTGTTAATTTAGTGGGAGAATCCTTCCACAATGTGTATTATATTAAATCATCACATTGTACACTTTAAATATCTTATAACTTTGTCAATAATACCTGACTAAAATTGGAGAAAAAATAATTGCACCTAAACAACCTGAATCACCTTATGATTTTTTTATTCATCCCTTTATCTTAAAGTGTTCTTCTTTTATTTTTTGTCATCTTTCATGAGGCACACACATTTTATCACAATCTGCAATAAAGGTGGGCTTTGAATTAGAACTAAATGGGTCCAAAATTCATTTCTGTAACTATTATGTATGGGAAAGTTACTTAACCTCTCTGTGACTCAATATCCTTCTCCACAAAATGATGATAATGAAAATACTTATTTTATAAATTTATCAGGAATATTATATAATTAATTCATGTGATTCTTTAAGATTATGCCTGGCAGAGAATAAGCATTTTTTAAAAATTTTTCTTGGAGTACAGCGGTTTTACAATGTTGTGTTAGTTTCTACTATACAACAAAGTGTGTCAATTAAATGTACACATATATCCCCTCATCTTGGATTTCCTTCCCATTTAGGTCACCACAGAGCACTGAGTAAAGTTCCCCATGCTAAACAGTCAGTTTCATTAGTTATCTCTTTTATACATAGTATCAATAGTGTATATATGTCAATTCCAATTTCCCAATTCATCCCACCACCCCTTTCCCTTCTTGGTGTCCATATGACCTTACAATTTTTAAAGAGCTTCATACAGGTAGAATTAACAGCCTCTTCTAGATTTTCCTGAAACCCATGTCTACTAATCCCAATCTTGCTGCTAAACACAAAAAATTGAGAAGAGCATACTACAAGAAATAAATAGGTTCATTTTCACAGGTGGTAAAAAGGAATTTTTTGAAAAGCTCGTTAAGATAGAGAGACAATAATTTAATTATTTCCTGACTCTAATCCTAACATGTTCTCTTTCTTAAAGTAGCAAGGAGAAGGGGCTGAGAATACATGGAAGTTTACTGATGAGGTCATGGAAGCACAGAGAAAAAGCTGAATCTGTGAAGTGGATAAACAGTTTTTAAAGTATTCCCTGTCTATGTTCTTACCTGTGTTTTCTTTTGCAATACACCAAAAGATTATCAAAAAGAAAAAACACCCGCTCTTGAATATTTCCAGAAGAAATTTTCAGTAAGACTCCACACATCAGCATTTCTGTACAGGTATCAGTAATGTTGGACCCCTAAATCAGGAAAAATGGAGAAAACAATGTCTGATTACTTAACAGAAACTTTCACGTACTAAGTCTTTTTCCTCCTGTTTTTATTTCAAGATGCAATATACAAACAGGATAAAAGTTCAAATAGTTTAAGCTTAGGTATCCTTCCCTCCCAGTCTCCTCCAGGTGACTATAAGTAAGTACAGCTCCTCTTAAGAGATTCCATGTCTTCTTTAGTTATTTTACACATGTGTGCATACACAGCATATATAACGAATTTTATCTTTGTTCTCTAAAAAGGAGATGATTTCAAACTAACTCATGACATGAATGTTCCTAATATTCAGTTTTCCTCTTCCTCCTCTTTCCTTGGTCTGGGAAAAAAGCTCCATGAACGTGTACGTGTAATTGGCAAAGTACATGTAATTGCCAATTTTTAGCAGGTCTCAATTTATATAAAATTGTTCCTCCATACCCAGGGGGAATGGTTCCAAGACCCCCAAAGATATCAAAATCTGAGGGTGCTCAAGAGACATAAATAAAATGGCGTAGTATTTGCATATAATCTACACACAATCCCTGTACATTTTAATGTCAAGATTACATCTAAGATCTAATACAATGTAAAGTGGAAGTGTTGGTCACTCAGTCAGGTCAGACTCTGCAACCCTGCGAACTGTAGCCCACCAGGTTCCTTTGTCCATGGATTCTCCAGACAAGAATACTGGAGTGGATAGCCTTCCCTTCTAGGGGATCTTCCCCATCCAGGGGTTGAATCCAAGTCTCCTGCATTGCAGGCAGATCCTTTACCATCTGAGCTACTAGGGGAGCCAATACAATGTAAATGTTACATCAGTTCAGTTCAGTTCAGTCGCTCAGTCGCTCGTGTCTGACTCTGCGACCCCATGGACCGCAGCAGCCAGCAGCCAGGCCTCCCTGTCCATCACCAACTCCCAGAGTTTACTCCAGCTCATGTCTATTGAGTCGATGATGCCATCCAACCATCTCATCCTCTGTTGTCCCCTTCTCCTCCGGCCTTCAATCTTTCCCAGCATCAGGGTCTTTACAAATGAGTCAGCTCTTTTCATCAGGTGGCCAAAATGTCACGTAAATAGTCATAAATACAATGTAAATACTATCTAATAGTTGCTGGTGCAAGTTTTGTTTTATGAAACTTTGTGGAATTTTTTTTTTTCCCAAATAGTTTCAACCTGAAGTTGGCTGAAACTCTGGATGCAGAACCCGGAATAGAAGAGGCCAACTGTCTCCACTTCTAGGATGGAGAGGAAGATAAAAGAAGAAATAAAAGGGAAAAAAATCTATTTAAAGAGAGCAACCTTCCATAAAACCTTTCACCACAGTTATTAAAAGATGCACTGGCACGCTCATTCATTGAATAAACCCTTACTGAGTGCCCGTGAAGGTCATATGATCAGCAACAAAACTGATTCTTAACACAAGTGCTAATCATGGGAGGTTGAGAGGAGGAAGAACAACAGAGCAGAAGCCTAGGCCTCTGAACCATCAACAAAGGGAAACTGCCCACTGGGAGAACCCACACACGAGTTGTCATGTGAACTGATCAGAAATGTCTATTTTGAGCCACTGGGCTTCCCCAGTGTCACAGTAATAAAGAATCTGCCTGTGATGTAGGAGCCACAGCAGACACTGGTCCAATCCCTGGGTCAGGAAGATCCCCTGGTGCAGGACATGGCAACTCACTCCAGTATTACTGCCTGGAGAATGCCATGGACAGAGGAACCCAGTGGGCTATAGTCCAAGAGGTCACAAAGAGTTGGACATGACTGAAGCGACTTAGCAGGTCATAAGTGTTGTTTCTACAAACTAAACTAGCATGACTAACTTGTTGAGTTGGAACAAAAAAAATGGGCAACTTTTCAGTAGAGCTCTGTTAAGTGTGCTCTGTAAGAATACTTCTGTTTTAAATATGTCTGATCTTTTCTGATATTTAAAACCGAGAACATCAATACTAATTTCATATTTGCATACTAACAATGAATATTTTTCTGATTAATATTAAAAATTTAAATTAAAATAACTCCTATAACTATAATAAGAAACTTCCCAAAGGAGAAGTTAATTAAGACAGTGTCACTGTGCTAATCTGGGTATCTATATTACAAACACATTTTACATTTGAAATACTTCCCTCTCTCCCTTCATCATAAGGGTAGAAATGGATAGAAATGGAGATCTGTCAAACATTCACACAATTTCATATATTTTGCCATGCGATAATTAAGCAAAAACTGTCATCAAATGTAAACATCAATCTCAAGTGCAGTAGCAATGACTTCTAATTTATAGTGAATACATTTCTCCCTTAGAAAAAAAATTAGAATGGCATTTAAAATGTAAAAAAGGAAACATCACATTGATTCTTACTCAAGGGACCTAAATAACATTATGAAAATTGGCTTGATCAATATTAATTTTATAAAAGGTACAAAACACTTCACTTTAGATTATTCCATACAATAGTCCATAAGTGCCAAGGCAGGAAGATAATTTGTTACATTATTAAAGGGTTACTGTAAGTATTATGCTAATTTGCAC
This sequence comes from Muntiacus reevesi, assembly GCF_963930625.1. Lineage (NCBI taxonomy): Eukaryota > Metazoa > Chordata > Mammalia > Artiodactyla > Cervidae > Muntiacus > Muntiacus reevesi. The sequence goes on from NC_089260.1 coordinate 46,888,546, forward strand.
ATTAACCAGTCTTCCAAATAGTTTCCCAGGTTAAATATGTATGTATTTATTTATAGATGTATTCCTAAATGAATGAAATACTAACAATACATTTTCTGACTTGTTTGTGGTGATTATCTTCATTAATAAATATAAGGAAAATTTAATGTGAATTTGAGCTAACTATAATGGCTAGAGGCCATTTATTCCATCCTCTTACACAGCCTCAGGGGAGATATCATCCAAGCACTGAAGAATTCATGGGACCAATGCGCAAAATAGAAAATGGATCTATTACTTGTGATGGTAACTGACATACACGCTGAATAGTCCCATGAGTAAGGCCAACACAATCTCTCTTTGTAAACATAACTTCTTTGGAAAGCCAAACATAATCAGAAAGGATCTCAGTGAGCTGAATTTCAGGGGAGTTTGTAAGCACTGGGCTGAAATGTGTTGAAAGTGAAAGGGTTAGTTGTTCAAACGAGTCTGACTCTCTGCGACCCCATGGACTCTAGCCCGCCAGGCTCCTCCTTCCATGGGATTCTCCAGGCAAGAATACTGGAATAGGTTGTCACTTCCTACTCCAGGGGATCTTCCTGATCCAGGGACTGAACCCATGAATCTTGTGTCTCCTGCATTGGTAGGTGGATTCTTTACCACTGGCGCCATCTGGGAATCTCCCTTCATCATGAAAGGTCCACCAAAATCTGAACATATCTAAGATGTTCCTTCTGCCTTCTGGGTTCTGTTATACCATTGCTTTTTGATGATATGAATTGGCTTCAGAAACCTGGAAGCTCCTATTTCTCCTCTGGACCTTCTCCAGCTTGTCAGGATTTCCCATAACATGAATACCTCCAAAACCGAATATAACTATTTGGACTGAGCTGGCAAATGAAGAATATAGGAGTGATATTATTATTTCTCCAGTCTCCTACAACACATTCCCTGGTGGCTTAGACGGTAAAGAATCCTCCTGCATCGCAGGAGAGCTGAGTACGATCCCTGGGTTGGGAAGATCTCCTGAAGGAAGGCATGGCAACCCATTCCAGTATTCTTGCCTGGAGAATCCCCATGGACAAAGGAGCCTAGCAGGCTACAGTCCTTAGGGTAGCAGAGTTGGACACGACTGAGCAACTAAACACAAGATTTTATTAGCACATTTATGGTAACCCCATGTTACATCTGATTCAAAATTCCCCTAGGTCTTTCTCCTCTACCCTATACTTGAATATTTTGACTTCTCAATTCAGTTAATCCAGACTGACATCATAACAAACTCTCAAACCTCTCACTAATATGCATTATATTGAAGGCATCACCATAAATTCCCATCAGCTCCCGATCAAAAATCAGAATAAGATGAATTGACCTCTTCGAAGTCAACACTTCTTTCCACAAGTGACTCAAAGCATCTGCTTAATTATCAATTAATGAAATTGTATGGGGTAAGGACATCAAACCCAACCACTCACAGTTTCTAGAATTCCTGTTATGCTTCATAGACTATCTTACAATATACACATATCACCAAAAGAGACAAAGTTTATCTCACAATATATACATAATACACATTTTACTAAATCCTATTGAGACAGTTTTATTACTCAGGTGGTATGTTTTTAATATTTAACAACAGAATTTAGGAATTAGTTTTGGTATTACCTTTCCTACCTTCTATCATGGTAACCTCCTATCATCACATGAAAGATTTTCATGAATAATTTAAAGAATTCCTAGGAAAACCTTTATGCACTTAAAGGAATCTGTGTCAAAACATACAGATTTGTCTAAAAATCTCATTCTAAAAGAATGTCTTCTCTTTATACCAGATTCATCTTTTAGATGGGAAAAAAAGGCCACTGTGCCTTTGACTTACTATGATTTAATCTGTGTATTATCTCCATGACAATGGTGGATAAAAATCATTAAAGATTCTTGAAACACAGATATAGAGAGTATTATAAATACTGAAGAAAATTTGGCCAAGTGTAGATATACTCTTGTGTAATCACAATATTCCTCTCACTTCAAATTCATCTGATCTGTAAGCAGACACTTAATAAATGTCTGTTTTTGACTAATGTTGTGTCATATTTTCCTCTCACTTAAATAATATACTCTACCTTTCTCTGTAGCAGAAAAAACAAAAACTCACAGCTTTATCTTTGAAATGAATGAGGTTTATGATATTTTGAAAATGATGTGCAATTTCTTTTTCATTATCTAGAAATGGCAAGAGAGATGCTAGGGTTAGGGATAAAGAAGCCAAGCTACAAAAATGAAATAGGATATGGTTAAAAGCATCAGCTTGCCAGGAAACACTCAACAGCCCTAGAGTTCATCAAAATGAGAATGTCAAACAAATGAGCTAGAAAACAAAAAGTGTGGAAGCAATAAAACAAGCGAGGCAGATCGTCGGAAAAGAGCAAAGCGTCTAGGACAATGGTGCTCAAGTTTCAGAGTTAAGAAGACACACCTGATGGGACTGTTAACATTTCTAGGTTCCCTGGCACTATCCCCAGAGATGGAAACTGAGTACATCTTGGGTAAGTCCTGGACCATTCAGTAGATTCTGATGCACTGTGGTGTTCCATCAACACTTGAAGTAACACTGCTTTGGAAGCCTGAGCTCAGGCACTCAAGTGTATAGAACAGCAACTCTGTTGACATGGGAATGAAGGTGTGCATGGGGCCTGCTCTATGAGACCTCTAGGTGAGCAGTAGTCCCAACTGCTTCCCAGAGCCCAGGACAGAAAAGGAGTTTATCATATGTTCCATGGTCACAGTTAACACCTATGCTACGGTCCATCATCGCTGAATATTTATTTAAATTTGCATAATGTTATTTTGGGGCTTCCCTCATAGCTCACTTGGTAAAGAAGCTACCTGTATTGCAGGAGACCCCGGTTTGATCCCTGGGTTGGGAAGATCCCCTGGATAAGGAACTAGAAACCCACTCCAGTATTCTTTCCTGGAGAATCCCATGGACAGAGAAGCCTGGCAGACCACCGTCTATGGGGTCGCAAGAGTCGGACATGACAGCGACTAAACCACCACCAATGTTATTTTGGGCTTCCCGTGTGGTGCTAGTAGTAAAGAACCTGCTGGCAAATACAGGAGACATAAGAGATGTGGGTTTGATCCCTGGATAGGGACTATCCCCCTGGAGGGGGTCATGGCAAGCCACTCCAGTATTCTTGCCTGAAAATCCCATGGACAGAGGAGTCTGATGGACTACAGCCCATGGGGTCCAAAGAGTCAGACACGACTCAGTGACTAACATTTAAGCTATATAGTCCTCATTTTTAAAAATCTGTGTAATGGGGGTTATAGTACTTCAGTAAACTGTTAAAACAGACCAAGATTGCCTACAATGGAGTATCAACTTTTCCCCAAAAGGAAATTGGCTGAGGGACAATTAAGGGCCCCTACCCTCCCTTGAGAAAATTTACCCAAGTAAGATTATTGGAATCTTGGATTTTGATCTTGAATCTTGAATGGAGCAACATAAGAATGGAAAAATTATTAGAACTTCTCCCTGATACTGGGAAAGACTGAGGGCAAAAGGAGGAGGCAACACAGGATGAAGAGGTTGGATGGCATCACTGCTCAATGGACTTGAGTTTGAGCAAACTCTGGGAGATGGTGAAGGACAGAGAAGTCTGGCGTCCTGCAGTCCATGGGGTCACAAAGAGTCAGACAGGACTGAGCGACTGAACAACGAACAATCCCTTCTAGCTAGGGCACTGATGAGACTGCCAAAGAGCTTCTACTGACTACACAACCTTTCAAGTCTGAGAGGGAAGCTCCTCTATTGATTTCACGAACTGTTCAATATCTTTTAAATTAAATTTCCTTTCATTTCTGTTGCTTGGGACCATATAACTTAAGTAAGACACATCTTTCAATAGTTAGGTGCATAGATTAGACAAATGAAGGGGATTTCTTAAGGGTAATGTCTAACGACTGAACCAAAGCTTTAAAATACTACCTTTCCCATTTGTAGAGTATTTTATAGTGTTCAAAGTACTTTTCACTTATTTCACTGACCCCTGTAATAACCCAAACTGTATGTTGAAGACATCTGGTGCTTTATCCACAAACTAAAGGTTTGAGTCCAGACTGGAAACCAAATCTGCTCAAAAGCCAGGCTTTTTTATTATGTCATATGACTTGAGAACAATAAATCTCCATTGTTTGTTTACTTAAATTCAACATAAAAGGATGTAATGACAATTTAATGGTACAAAACACTGGAGAGACAAGTTACACCTGTGATTTCAGTGCCCTTCATTTGATGAATGGGGAAATTAAGACCCTGAATATTTAAGGGATCTACCTGAAATAGAACATAATCCACCAAAAGTAGAAATAATGCACACTGTGGTATACCAGCTTAAGAGTCCATTGAAGAGAATTTTAGTTACTGGAGCAAGAGTGTCATCGCTAAGAGAGTCTGCATGTTCTGCAGGAGCTCCTGGAAGGAGTCAGATTGCTGCTGCTGTTGCCATTCAGTCATTCAGTCATACCCGACTCTTTGCGACCCCATGGACTGCAGCATGCCAGGCTTCCCTGTCCTTCACTCTCCTGGAGTTTGCTCAAACTCCTGACCATTAAGTCAGTGATGCCCTCCAACTATTTCATCCTCTGTCGTCCCCTTCTCCTCCTGCCCTCAATCTCTCCCAGCATCGGGCTCTTTCCCAATGAGTCAGCTCTTCGCATCAGGTGGCCAAAGTATTGGTGCTTCACCTTCAGCATCAGTCCTTCCAATGAATAGTCAGGGCTGATTTCCTTCAGGATTGATTGTTTTGATGTCCTTGCTGTTCAAGGGACCCTCAAGAGTCTTCTCCAGCACCGCAGTTGAAAAGTATCAATTCTTCGGTGCTCAGCCTTCTTTCTAGTCCAACACTAGCTGTTACCCAGCATTAGCTCAAGGCTCCTAATGTCCAAAATTCTTGAAGGAACTCTGTTTTGTCACTGTCATTCCATCAGTCATCTGTTCTTGGTCTTGTCTTAACCCCATGAGAGTCACTCTGAACACACATAGAGCTGTCTGTAAGCTGAGCAAAAACTCCTGTTAGCAACTCAAAGAAAGCTCTAAGCATTCCCACTCCCTTACCAGCGCCTGAACGCATCCTCCATGACTGTGTCCTTTTGTTTTCTGCGCCTCTGGAGTCTCACCAGATCACAGTTTCTCTTTAACTTCTCAGAAGGGACAAGGCCTGAACACTGTAAAGCTTCCCCCTGCTCTCAATGTGGTGAACTGAGGTGTGCAATCAGGTACTTGTTACAAGTTTCCAACCAATTGGCTGGACCCTGCTCCAGACAGCATTGCCTCTAAAGTCCTAAAACTCTCAAATCACTGTATGGCTGTGTCTTAGGCAACCATTTTCAAATCTGACTCAAGGGGACTTCATCTTGCCGCTCTTTTTGGAACTTGACACTCATCTTCTCTGCCCTGTCCCTGGAACCGTGGTCACATCAGATTTGCTCCCACCAGCCTCCTCTGTCCCCCGGTTCCATTTGTCTCTTCCACTCCAAGTTCTATAAGGCCACCAAAGCGGGTGAGGCTGGGACAGCCACTGTTAAGGCTACAAAGGACATAGTATGGACCACACAGCCTTATTCCTTTGAGTAGTTAACTGACCCTGGACAGTGCAAGAAATAGCAACACTTTTAAAGGAATCTCTCATTTATGAAGGAGCCTCAATTTTTAGGATACACAGGAAGAAGAAACAAAATTATGACAGATTCCACTTCCCAAGAGAACCGAAAAGAGTCTTATGAAGGTTTTATTTTGGTCAAAGTCCTGGCAGAAGTCACTGACAAATCCTGCAGTTTAAAGCAAGTTTGGTGTTTCTTCCAATGTTTGAGTGACAACAGAATGGCAAAGCAAACTTTCCTCCATTTTTCTCAACCCAGCAGGACAATTGTTTTTCAAGAAAGGAATTATCATCATGAATCAGCTGTAAAATACACAACCATTTAAACTGACTGAAATAAGTAGCATTCATGCTGAAATAAGAGTGACCCTGAATACTTGAAATGAAAGAATATAGACAAGGAGGAAGAGAAGTCAGATCCCCGTTAGCATTTTAAAAGATTCATGGTGAAGAATAGACAAATAGGAGCATTCCCTGGGGTCAGTGTTTGAGGTTTCTTTGCAAATCTGAAAGGATATAGGTTAGGTCTAAATGGAAACCAACAAATTGAAGATAAAAAACAAATTAGTTAATTGTAAAGCCCTAAAGATAAAAATAACCCCCTTGGATTTGTGTGATAATATTGGGTTGCAAACATTTTAAATCTTCTTACACTTTAAAAATATTATCTTGACTGCTTACTTTATAACAATAAGAAATTATCCTAGTTGAAAGCTCTTGATCATCAGAATTAAGTCAATTTAAAGAAAAAAAATTTAGTTTATTCTTTTTCTGTTGCTGTTGTTGAGTTGCTAAGTTGTGTGCAACTCTTTTGCAACCCCAGGGACTGTAGCCCACCAGGCTCCTCTGTCCATGGAATTCACCAGGCAAGAATACTGGAGTGGGTAGCCATTCCCTTCTCCAGGGGATTTTCCCAAACCAGGGATCAAACCTGCATCTCCTGTGTCTCTTGCATTGGCAGGCAGATTCTTAGCACTGAACCACCAGGAAAACCCAATTTATTATAGTTTATTATAGTGCTAAAGTAATATATGGGCTCTCCTTGGTGGCTCAGATGGTAAAGAATCCACCTGCAATGCAGAAGACCCACATTTGATCCCTGGGTAGTAAAGATCCCCTGGAGAAAGGAACGGTTATCCACTTCAGTATTCTTCCATGGAAAATCCCATGAACAGAGGAGCCTGGTGGGCTATAGTGTATGAGGTCGCAAAGAGTCAAGACACAACTGAGCGACTTAGCACGTAAAGTAATACAGAGCTCCAAGTGCATGAACTAACTGACAAGCAAAATTACTACAGCTGCAAACATATGACAGATTCTGAATATCACTCTCCATTGGCCTTTTTGTCATTTCAAAAAAATCTTTCTTTAGTAAATCATGAAACCATAAAATTTTTCATCTTGAGTGGACCTTAAAAATCATGTCACAGCCAGTTCCTTCATCTTCGAAATGAAGAAATTCAAATTTAGAGAGATGAAATAGACTTAGAATAACATTCACCATGAAATACCTAGTTTAGAGTCTGAAAATAATAATATCAGAACACAGGTTTAGAATCTTTCTCTCTCCAGGACTCAGGCTACGGTTATGGACAACTAACCGAAATTAAGACTAGAGAAAGGAAAACTTCACAAACACTGAGCTATCGAAGGTTATGATATACACCACTGTGATCGGCTCTATTGCAAAACTTTCAGGTTGAAGTTAAGTCAATTAACCACCCCTTTAAAGATATTTAAAAAGAATAATGACAGCACTTTTTGGAAATAGTTAGAGCCCTCTACCATTGTCTAGAAAAAGGACCATTTATGGTTCCATCCAATGCCAGTAATACTATGCACAGCATAAGACATAACAAAACTATTTTAAGATCAATTGTTGAGTCCGATGACTGTACCTCCCAGCCTTCAATATGAGACTGCCACTCCTCTAAAACTTCCAACTTTTCCATCTGTCTCTTGGCCTCGTTGATGTTGGAACAGACGGCTTTCATGGCTTGGAGAGCTTCCATGACTGCTGCATAGTCACTGTGTTTCCTTGGAGTCCGCTTAAGCAACTCCTGTTTATACACAAAAAACAAATCGCCCTTTGATCTTCAGCTTTCTGGGACAGCAGGTTCAGACTGACCAGGAAATGAAAACTGCAAGGATCGTGAGAACCACTTTCAGAAGTGACATCACAAACTCCTCCAAGATCAAGACCCAAAATAAAACACTGAATGAATAAGTGTCACCACCTGCATACACCATAGTCACTTTAACTTTTCCCTTAAAATGATGTTGTTTTTAAAAACTAAATTAGATATCCCCTTTCAAACTATCAAATATCTCACCTACAACATGTAATTTTTTAATATGATTTATAAGTTTTTATAATTTTTATGTTTGACTTGCACTCCAAAATGAGGACTTCTTTATATGTTGATTTCATTTCTCTAGTGTTTAAAAGAATGGTAAACCATCAAACAAATATGTCCTATAATTTAAAAAATAATTTAAGTCCCTTACTTTGTTAACACTTTTTGAGAGACTATAAAAAGTGTCATAAATAAAGCAAATTTTTAAACTGTCTCATATTCTAGTAAAACAAGTAATTTATAAATTCTGCAATACCCCATCATTAAAGGAGCAATTTATGCTGTTTTTGCCAACAACTTGGCTGTTTCTCTCTTAGTTAATTCTCTACAATGAATTCTACACACCCTTCAATAGCTTTTTCCTTTTCTTTTCTTTTTATTTTTTTTTTTTCCATTCAGGATATCAGAACTAGACTAATCTTTAATCTTATTTAAAAGGTCTTATTTAGAAGCACAAAATTAAACATCTTCACCCACTGTCTAGACAGCCGTGACCACATTGCTTTTTAATTAGTCATTTGTTTCCTTACGACAGTTGCCATCATCATGTAACTAACACAATTAGAGAAATCCGGAGGCAAATCTTGAAGAGAATTTTCTAAATTCTTAACACAGTGGGAAAATATGCAGTTGTTATGCTCTCTTGATGTTCTTTATTGCTGAAAATTCTGTCATCAACTTTGACCCTGCATTCAAAATATTCACACTCTGTTTGACAGAACCAGCACCAAAACGATCCACATTACATCACTGCCAAGGTCAGGTTTAAAAAGTTGTGCTGGATCACAAATCCATAAAAGAGAGATGCAGGTTTCTCCAAGTCTTAGTGTTACTTGTAAATTATGTGAAGTGGTGAAGGCAGTCTACGGGCTATGATCGGGGGCTCCATGGGCCTGTGCCAAGTGGGTATCTCTGGAGTTGAGACATGAATTTAGATTCTGTGAGACAGCAAAAGAAATGACCAGTAATAATCTGTCAGTTACTGGCTATGAACCCTGTGGTGGTTGGCCAACCCAGTATTTCAAGTTCTACAAGTAAGACCAAGGTATCTTTTCTTTAAAACACTGCCTAATCCCCTAATGTTTTCCAATGAATAAATAAAAACCAACCCAAATTAAACAGAATACCAGCTCAGTTTTTCAGTTGATGGTAAAATGGAGAAAAATATCAATACCAATATATCTACTGCACAAGTAGTTTTTTCCTGTTTATCTGCGATGATAATTTTTCAAAAAGCAAAAAGATGTCATTTCTCCATGACTTGAAAATGCTCTGAATTGACCTTTCTGCCTAAAGCAAGGATATGTCCATGTTCCTATCTCTGAGGTCACCTGAGGTCATCCTTGATCAGAAATGAGTTGATTTAGAACAACCACTCAACTTGATATATTTCTTTTAATATCACCATCCCTTCTGATTCTTAAATCCTCGGGATTCCAAAACCAGGAACAGGAATAAGAGGAGTGATGAGAATGCATGCAAATTTGTCACCAAATCAGAGGTCAGAAGGGACTACCAGAAAGATGGGAGTCACATGTGCATCAACCCTGTCTACCCCCTGAGGACTCTGCCACAGTTCTACAGACCTGGACATCCCTGTGCTAGTTTCTCTCTACATGAGCTAACCAAGCGATTTAAACTTGTTTTCTTTTAATAAAAAAAACCTTTTCAAAGAAAATTTTCATTGAAATCTAATGTATGCAACTGACAAAAACTAAAATGAAAAAATTCAAATTCACAACATCTATTTCTCAAAAAGTAAATCAATTAAGAATGCCAGTTTGTATGACAATAGCATTTCTGAGTTTGTCTTTTAATTTAGATACTAAGAAGTAGTTAATATATTAAAATAAATCAGAATCAAATACACATGAGTAATAATGGCTAACATTTATGGAGTGCATACTATGCTAAATGATTTGTATAAAATAGCTTAATCAATTATTAGGTACTCCTATATGAATACATATGCATGTATGTCTATGTATACAGAGATATACATATATACATATATGTATACATAGATATACATACATTTACACATTCTTTTAGGTATTTATTATAATCATATCATCATCATTATGATGATCATCTGTTTCATACATGAAACCCATGCCTTTAAGAGGTTAGATTACAATCTCACTCATGCAGCTAGTAAGCAGAAGGCATAGGACTTGAATTCAGAACTCAAATGTTCAACCACTACTCCCAACTGACTACTCAAATGTCACATTTCCAAAAAAATTCCTTTCCAGAACTGCTATTCTAATCTATTCATATATCCTTATATTTTGAGCAATATTTAGTACATTACAATGTGTTTTCCATAATAAAACTTTTGATCATTTGTAACAAGGCCATGGACCTATGACCATAGGCATTTCCTGTCTTCCAGAGGCAGAGTTTTCTTATAACTGTCTTTCCACGTTCTATTATTTATTATCCCATGTGACCCACTCCATTACCTGTAATAATGACTGAAAAACCAGGCTCTGAGATTACGTAACTTAGCCTTAACTTCATTAGCATCAAGAAGTCACCAATGGTTGGGGAAAGGAAAAAAATACACCAACAGCAGGTTTACTGAAGATAAAATAAAGTGCTATATAAACTGGTCATAATGTACTTAAGAGGGATTTATCTTGAAACTAATGTGTTTATACTACAGATAACTCAAACAAGTATTTTTTATTTTTTTTATGAAGATCACAAAAAGTCTCTATTCCCAGGACATTTGTTCCCTACTCTCTATATAAATTAGTGACAAAATAGCTATTTTTTTTCCCAATAACTGTATTTGTCTTTTCTTTAGAATGTCAGACTATTTTTTTTTAATTGAAATACTCTATTTATTTTTTTTTTATTTTATTTTATTAGTTGGAGGCTAATTACTTCACAACATTTCAGTGGGCTTTGTCATACATTGACATGAATCAGCCATAGAGTTACACGTATTCCCCATCCCGATCCCCCCTCCCACCTCCCTCTCCACCCGACTCCTCTGGGTCCTCCCAGTGCACCAGGCCCGAGCACTCGTCTCATGCATCTCACCTGAGCTAGTGATCTGTTTCACCATAGATAATATACATGCTGTTCTTTCGAAACATCCCACCCTCACCTTCTCCCACAGAGTTCAAAAGTCTGTTCTGTACTTCTGTGTCTCTTTTTCTGTTTTGCATATAGGGTTATCGTTACCATCTTTCTAAATTCCATATATATGTGTTAGTATGCTGTAATGTTCTTTATCTTTCTGGCTTACTTCACTCTGTATAATGGGCTCCAGTTTCATCCATCTCATTAGAACTGATTCAAATGAATTCTTTTTAACGGCTGGGTAATATTCCATGGTGTATATGTACCACAGCTTCCTTGGGGGCTGTGGTACAGAATGTCAGACTATTTAAAAGAACATTTTTATTTTTTAAAAGATCACCAGCAAAAATACACAGGTACAAGGGAAATGCAACAATGAAGAAAATACATAAAGTACCTTCAAAAGTAGAGGGTATTTGCATATTCTTTGTATTGGCGTTACCAAGTATCCTTCCAGAGGGACATCTGTGTTCTTCCGTCCTCCAAGCAGCATGCAGTTCTGGGGTAGAAATACAGACAATGAATTACATTTTTAAGCCTGATTCTCTCATAAACTTTTCTGTTGAAAACTTGTGAAAGCATGTCTCTATATAACTTCTGTCTCTGAGAAATGCATGTGTGTGTACATGCTCAGTCGTGTCTAACTCTTTGAGACCCCATGGACTGTAGTACACCAGGCTCTTCTGTCCATGGGATTCTCTAGGCAAGAATACTGGAGTGGGTTGTCATAACCTCCTCCAGAGGATCTTCCCTACCCAGGGAATGAACTCACATCTCCTGCCTTGCAGTCAGATTCTTTACCACTGAGCCACTGGGGAAGCCTAAGAAAAGCACATTTAGTTACAAATAAAATTTACAGGATAGAAAGGAAATAATTTTGCATTTCAGATTAGAGACCAAAATGTGTTTTGAGTCTTTATCTTGAAAATAAATTCACATATATCCACCTGAGTATGAAGTCTGAGGAAGAAGACAGAAAGTGAAAGATGGAGGAATGAATTAATGGAGAGATGTTGAGTGGATGGATGGATGTGCTGAGAAAAAGAAAGAAACAGAGATGGAGGGATGAACTAATCGAGAGATGGATGGATGGATGGATGGATGGATGGATGGATGTACTGATCGATGGATGTGCTGACAGATGAACAAACAGATGCACACGTACATATGCACATCATGCTTAGGGAGAGGCTGTGTGGTGATGCAGGAGATCAGGCCTGAAGATAACTGGGTTCTCCCCATGCCCTGCCACTGGCAAGTGATGCAACTTGGACCAATTTCAAGGTTCTAATTTTCCTCTCTGTTAAACAGGCCGGTTTTAATCCAGTGATCTGTAAGCCACTTTGAGCTGTAACACCTCACCAATGACACTGGCCAGCCAGTCTCAGAGAAGGAGATCAGATATGATCTCCACAGAGGCAAGATGAAAGGAGAAAACTCAAAAAGAGCAATCACACTGAAATAAATGGAAGCAGTTTCCATTTACTGAAAGTGACGGTCAAGAGAATCGATGCTGATAAAGACTTGATCCTCTTAAGCTTTTCATCTTTATTCTGTGTTTAAGGAGCAGTGACAAGAAAAAATTAAAAAAAAAAACAATTTAGAAACAGCTGCTTTAATTTAAAAATTTTTTATAAACTGTTTTTTGGCTGTGCCACAAGACTCATGAGATCTTAGTTCCCTGACCAGGGATTAAACCTGGGCCCTGGCAATGAAAATGCCAATTCCTAACCACTGGACAGCCAGAGCATTCCCTAAAAAATAGTTTTGAAACTGGTGTAAAAACCTGCTTCTGTAGCACCTATCACGGTGACTGGCACAGAGAAAGCAGATAATAAATATTCAACAAAGGAAGAAAAGGGTCCCTCAAGCATCATACTGATAATTTAATAATCTGTATACCACTATCTTTTAAAGTACAGTCTTACTTCAGCAAGAGGAGAGATTGAGTGCTGAGCAGGAAAGGAGAAAAAAGGAACAGTCATGGAAGCAGAACAACGCCAGCCCCCTCACCGCCCCCACTGCCCAGAGCAAGCAATTTCAGCTCCAATCTGTGCAACCAACTGGGCAAAACCAGCTCCATGACTTTCACTTCACCAGCAACCTTAGACAGAGCAGCAAATAAGGGTCTCATTCAAACCTGTTCTTTGGGGGTTTCAACCCGTATTGCAATCAGGTCATCAAAATAACTCTTTCCACCTGTTATGGTACTATCCCCAGAGGAATCCTATGTATTAATAACATATCTACATACCATTCTACTTCCAGTGATGCTTTGGCGTTCCCGTATTGAGTGAACACTCCTTATACATGCAGCCACCCCCTGTACCTAGCCCTGGGCTGAAGCACCCAAAGGAACCCATGACTGTCTAACTTGCTATTGGGGCTTCCCAGGTGGCTCAGTGGTAAAGAACCCACTTGCCAATGAAGGAGACGCAAGAGACATGTGTTTGATCTCTGGGTCAGGAAGACACCATGGAGTAGGAAATGGCAACCTGCTCCAGTCTTCTTTTCTGGAGAAGTCCATGGACGGGGAGCCTGGTGGGCTACAGTCCATAATGGGACTCTCTGGTGGGCCACAGAGGGTCAGACACAACCGAGTGATTAAGTAGCAGCAACCTGCTTTTATTTTCTTATCCACTAGTACTACATAGACTACAAACTCCCTTCATAACAACTGAGGTTGGTTGTCATTTTCTTTCTTTTTTAAATTTTTATTGGAGTCTAGCTGATTTACATTGCTGTATAGCAAAGTGAATCCATTATACACATACACATATACACTTTTTCAGATTCTCTTCCCATATAGGTCATTACAGAGAATTGAGTAGAGTTTCCTGAGTCCTTATTAGACTGGCTTGTGAGAGTCACCTCTCTACTTATGTAGACAGAAAATATATTTCCTAAATAAGCTCCCAGATAGTCTGTCAATCCTAAAACCTTACTCAGGTGATGGCATATGCAAGTACCCAAAATTATAACATCATCATCCCATATCTGTAACCCCTTAATGTTTTCCAAAGGGTGATTGCTATTATCCCTATTTAATGAGTAAGGAAAATGACACCAGAGATGTAATGAATTTCCTAAAGTCATTCAGATAATTAGTGTCCACTTAGTGCCAAGGCAAGAACTATCAAAGCCAGGGTCTTCCTACCAGCAGCATCTGGGACTTGGGATAGGTAGCGGACACCCAGTGCTGCTGAGAGCATAGTGCCCTGAGGGGCAGAGTTCTGAGACCTCACAGGGAGCCCCATCAGTCCAAAGGTGCAGGAACCTCCTCTGGCCATGCCAGAGAGAAGAGATCAGTAAATCTCTTCCCCCAAACAACTGATGTGTGTGTGCATGCTAAGTCGCTTCAGCCAAGTCCTACTCTTTGCAACCCTATAGACTGTAGTCCTCCAGGCCCCTCTGTCCGTGGGATTCTCCAGGCAAGAATACTGGAGTGCGTTGCCATGCTCTCCTCCAGGGGATCTTCCCGACCCAGGGATCAAACCATCTCCTGTGTCTCCTGCCTTGCAGGATTCTTTTACCAATGAGCAACCAGGGAAGTCCAAAACAACTATTATACTAAACTAAATTGTGGGGGAAAAAACCAACAATTTCAGGACTCTGGAAATCAACTAGAGTCAACAAATTGAGAAGTGTTTATTCACGAAAACCTGCTGAACTTCAGGTGAGAACAGAGGACTTGGTGGCATTCTTGCCCGGGCTCTTCCCTCTCCTCCCCCTCTTACCCCACCCCCCGCCAGGGGCATCCTCAGCTCATCCTGCATGGTGGCCCTGTCACAGCAGCACTGGCCCTGCAAACCAGCTATCAGAGGGGACTGCAGAGGGCAAAAATCCCACACCCAGGAGTGTTGGCAACGCAGCACACCGCCTAAGAAAAATGGGAACGCTCACAATTATGCCAGCCTGAGACTTCGGTCCTGCTTGGGGCAAATGTCAGACTAAGAAATGAGATGATGGCCCCTTAAGAAGAAAAACCCAGGTCTGAGTTGGAAACTGCCTGCTCTGTGAATGTGTCCCCCCACACTCCCACACAGATCCAGAAATCAGATGGATCATGATGTTCAATTTACCTCTGACAAATTCCCAACTGACCACTAAGTTAAGAAGTCAGAGGAGTGACCCCTAAAAGGAAAGACTAAATTATAAAACAAAAATTGAGTAAAGATGGAGGCAGCAGCTGCATATACAAAAGACACAGATTCTCAAATTAAATCCAGGAAAGTTACTAAAAACAGAATAAACAAAAAATAATAACAAGCCTCAGGGAAATAAGACTTCCTAAGTTAAGACCCATATCGTATTCCCTAGAGATACTATAAAAAAAAAAAAAGAAAAGAAAAGACCTGAACATAAACTCACTGTTTCAGCAATTCTACTCTAAGTATTTACACAAGAGAATGAAAATGTATATCCACACACAGATTTGTACATGAATATTCATAATAGTATTCTTTAGATCTGCCCAAACTGGACATATCCTGACCTTACTAAGAAATCTTTCTCTCCGAAATGACTTCAAGGATCTTCAAGGACCACCATTACCACAGTCAATTGTTGACCCACTATTCATAAACTGGCAAATGGATAAACAAAACACAATGGAATATTATTCAGCAATAACAATGAATGGAGTATGAATACATGCTGTAACAAAGATGAACCTCAAAATCATTTTAGTGAGCCAAAGAAGTCAGACATTAAAAGATCGTATTGTATTGTATTCCATTTATATGAAATCTCCAGAAAAGGCAAACCTAGAGAGATAGAGAGCAAACCGGTGATTGCCTGGAGCTAATAGTGGGAGTGGAAATGAGCTGTAAACAGGCATTTTATTTTTCATTTTAAATGAGCTGATCCAGACTCTAAAACCGGATGGTGGAGATGGCCGGTCCACTCCACAGCTTGCTAAATATCGCTGAATTCTATTTACAGTGAGGTTTTCACTGGCAATTATGATGTTTAAGTAACCACCAAAATATGCATTTATTTGTACTATTCTAAAGAAATTAAACACAGATTTTTCTCTTATTATGAACAGTGAATAAAGAATATATATAGGAGAAAGGTCAGTCTTGAAAATTCTTTTCTACCATCCCCACAAAGTGTTTCCTTCCTGTCACTGCCCTACTTAGAGGTCTCTGAGCAGCAGTAAATGAAACTCTAGAGACTGGAGGGATATAAAAGCAATGTAAACTCTGCATAAATGTCTTCTCTCACTAAGAACCTGTGGTCTCGTAACGCATCAACCAGGAGAGAGCATGGCAGTGTTTCTCCACGAACAAGCTTCTCCCAACTCACTTCTTTTCATTTCATTCATTCATTTCATTTGTGTGTGTGTGTGTGTGTGTGTGTGTGTGTGTGTGTGTGTGTGTGTGATTTTAAGGGTGTATATCAGATTGGCCAAAAAGTTCATTCAGGTTTTTCCATATGATATAACAGAAAACACTGAATAAACTTTTCAGCCAACTCATTACTATATACATTTACTGAAGTACCATTGATTTACAGTCTCACTTCTTACATTTCTCAAAGGACTCTCTAGCTTCCTAGCAGGGATATGTCAAAAACAGATGTCACACAAGCAGTTCTAACACTACCTTGATGCTATTCCTTGGCTCTCAGTGGACCTATCAACAAATAACAGCATATGGTGACACATAAATATATACTTACCAAAAGAAATGTCCGGATTGTTCTTATTTTGTTAAGTTCAAAGAGCAATTTCTGGGCCTTCTCATGATTACTACAATATTCATCATAGATGCGAAACTTGTCTTTCTGTAAATTCAAGAATACATTGGTCATTTTATTAGCCAATTTGAAACATGAAGGGTGATATTTATGAACAAACTTTATTAAGTGTTTACTACATTTCAAGAGCCATACTGTGTGTATATAGGAATATGTTTATTTTTTCTGATCCATGAAGGGGATGGATCTAGGAAGGGAATAGACATATTCATTATAATCCAGTATGATGTACACAATAAAAGGTAAATGAACCAAGTGGTGGCAGATTACAGACAAGAGAGCATTTAGCTTTACTGGCAGGGTTCAGTTACAGCTTTAGAAAAGATATCACATCCAGGCAAGATCAGGGAGAGGGAAGAATGTATTTTGGTGGGAGGAAAACCATGTGTCAGATCAAAGAGGAACAGGACATAGTGCCTTGCGGGTCACATGCACCAATCTGGACAGTTTAATAGGGGCACTGACCAAGTAGACAATATTCAGCAACAAGCAACTAAGATAATGACAGACTTTGAAGATGTTACGCCTGAAAGGTCATCTCAGAGAGAGATACTTGTTTGTCTACAAAAGTAAGGAAGTGTAGCTGCTTTCAAATATCTGTCATATTTATTACAAAGGATTTATAAATCTCTGTAGCTCCGAAACACAAAACTAGGACCACTGGTGCAAACTGCAAAGGCCATGATGGGCAGTGATAGGCAGATTCTGGATTAATATAGCGATTTTTCCAACAATTAGAGTTATCACTAAAAGTGATAAAGTAAAAGCAAGATGAACAATCTTCAGGGGCTACAGAAAGGATACTTTCCTAAAAGGAGAACTGTCACACCACCCTGATCTCTAAGCTCTCTTCCATCTGCAAGGTTTTCTACAAGTGACGATGATTAATATCTATCAAAGCAGTCCAAATAAAAGAGGAAGACACAGAAAATGTAGTGATCAAAGACTAGAAGAGAAGTGTGTCCTCTGAAATTTCTAAGATATGCATTTTATACAGTCAGTAGAAAATTGATTGAATGCCTTTATTTCAAGAGATGGTATGAACCAGAAGAAAACAAACTTCAGAAATAGTTTAGCTAAATTTGTGGCTGACAGATTCATAGTGTGTTACTGAGGAAATGGATGTCAGGGAGCAAGATTCCCATGTGCAACCCATGACTCAGTAAGCCAGCAACCACTCCAGCTGGCAGAAGATCTGCATTCTTTCATGAAGGGGAACAGTCTGGATTAAGTGGACACAAACACACGTGACTTAAGAGCTGTACCCAAGGAAAGTTTCATCTCCCTATACTCAAGGAGTCTCTCTCTCTCATAGAATTATTTTTACGGAATATTTTCTGATACTTTAAAATAACATGTACAGAGTCTGCTCACTACATATATAGATCTAGAAACTATACATCATTACTTTATAAAAGACTAACTAGAAATCAAAAATAAAGGAAAATGGATTTCAATGATAAAATACTCATACACAATTTTTAAACAAAACACTAGTCATATAGCATGTTGATAAATAAATGGATTCCAACGGGTATTCTGAAAATTAGCAACAGCAGAATGATAGCAATAGAAGCACTATTTTCTTTTGTCAGTATGAATGCCCTTTAATTCTGAAAACAATTTTCACTATACAGGTGGCTTCCTTCTTACCTTGCAAATTGACGGCATAAATAATTTCAGCTATCACGTGTAAAGTGAAAACAATCATACAAGCATGACATATAATTTGAAATAACTGAATACTGGCTTGTTCTTCTGCACTGCTCCGTACAAGCCTCAGAAAAATTCAGAGGCAAGCATGTGTGTACCTTGAGCAACAGGTCTGTTCACCTCCAGGTTTGTCAGAAGTCAATGAACAAGGGAACGTTTTGACTAATACAAGGCTCACTGCACCATTATAAGAGTGAGGATTTTCTGCCTCAAAAGAGAAATGCTCCATGTTTGAGAGAAACATAAAAATCCATTCATTATGAACAGCCTGAATATTCATTAGAATTCAAAGCTACAGCGGATGCGAAAAACTAACTCGTTGGGAAAAAAGAAAAGCCTGTTTATTCTTCACTGAATAAAATGGATGATGTGAGGCCCCCTCCCCTTTTCTGGCTCTAAGTGGAAGATTTCACTGGCCTTAAAAGACCCCAAACTTTTTTTTGGTGTCAGATTTTACTTCTAACACTGAATTCCCACATACTACTCTGCCAAAAGGGAAACCTTCAATGCTAGGGGGTAAAGCTTTAAAAATAAACAGAAATTGATCCTACAAAGTGAAGAAAGCAGGTTCCCACTTCTTGCTGAGCATTAGGTTCTGGATGCAAGCACTCTTCCACGACCTTTAAGAATTCTTTGTGTACTGCAAGGATATCCTCAATGTTTGAGAACAGCATCTGTAAATAAATGTGTAAATGCAATATTGAGAAAAGTTGGGAAAAAAATCCTATGGGGATATAGTATTTTCTCTCCACGTTGAGAACACTGGTGGAGAGCTGCCCTTTCCCACCCACCCGGCTGGCAGAACACCCATTCTGTCTGGACGTCCACTCTCCTCCCACACAATTCTGGGAACCACCAAAAACCTGATCCAGGTTCTCAGGACAATCCCAAGTGACTGAATCCAAGCATGACAGTCCCATCCCACAAACGACAGTGGGCGGCAGGCAGAAAATCAGACTTGCTGGCTGGCTTTCGAGGAAGGGCTTCTCTGCCCGTAGAAGTTCTTGCTATGAGAGTCAAAGTATCGTCATGTTCCTGTGAGTAACAGGAATCTTTTGCTTGCAACCAAAAGCACCCAAACTATTAATAAAATACTCCATGGTAAGGAGAACAGATAAGTTAGTACTCAATCCAATGGGAAACAGAAATGCCTATAAAATTCGTGGGGATTTTTTACTTTTAGTAAAATAACAGAGCAAGGTTAGGATCCAAAATAAGTATCAATGATTACTTGTATAGTTTAAATGAGTAGTAACAACAGTAGCACGATTCTCATTTACTATCTTCCCCCCTCTTTTTTCCCCAAACTCTTCACAATTTTCCTTCCTTATGGTTTAAAAGGAAATGCTCATACATTTGTGAGCTGAAGGTATTGTGCAGACATTTTCTGCACCAATGGACCATCCAAATCATTTGCTCTTCAGGAGTCAGAGCCTGGAAGTCACAATGGCCCACATCCTGCCTTCCAGGCCCCTCCAGTAATCCTCTCACACAAGGTTCAGCTCCCTCCCCCTCAGAGACTGGAAAGTTTTTGGACTTGAGGTTATTTTTCTTCTTCCTTTCAACCGTTTCCAAGGTCTTGGCAAAAAAAAAAAAAAATTCCCCATCTTCTACACCATCCTCATAACCCTCCATTTCTTTTCCCAAATCCTATTTTCCCAGTTTCTTCACTGTCATCCACACAGGTGCCTGGCACAGAACTTATTCTGTGGCATTATACTTATACTTCCCTGGCATTCCGGTCCTTGCTATTCTTTGGAACTCTGCATTCAAATGCATGTATCTTTCCTTTTCTCCTTTGCCTTTAGCTTCTCTTCTTTTCTCAGCTTTTTGTAAGCCCTCCTCAGACAACCACTTTGTCTTTTTGCATTTCTTCTTCTTGGGGATGGCCTTGATCACTGCCTTCTGTACAATGTCACAAACCTCCGTCCATAGTTCTTCAGACACTCTGTCTGTCAGATCTAATCCCTTGAATCTGTTTGTCACTTCCACTGTATAATCATTAGGGATTTGATTTAGGTCATACCTGAAAGGTCTAGTGGTTATCCCTATTTTCTTCAATTTAAGCCTGAATTTGGCAATAAGGAGTTCATGATCTGAGCCACAGTCAGCTTCTGGTCTTGTTTTTGCTGAATATATAGAGCTTCTCCATCTTTGGCTGCAAAGAATGTAATCAATTTGATTTTGGTATTGACCATCTGGTGATGTCCATGTGCAGAGTCTTCTCTTATGTTGTTGGAGGAAGGTGTTTCCTATGAGCAGTGAGTCCTCTTGGCAAATCTCTATTAGCCTTTGCCCTGCTTCAGTTGTACTCCAAGGCCAAATTTGCCTTTTACTCTAGGTATCTTGACTTTCTGCTTTTGTATTCCAGTCCCCTATAGTGAGGACGACATCTTTTTTGGGTGTTAGTGCTAGAAGGTCTTGTGGGTCCTCACAGAACCATTCAACTTCAGCCTCTTCAGCATTATTGGTCAGGGCATAGACTTGGATTACTGTGATACTGAATGGTTTGCCTTGGAAACAAACAGAAATCATTCTGTCACATTTTTGAGACTGCATCCAAGTTCTGTATTTTGGACTCTTTTGTTGACTATGAGGGCTACTCCATTTCTTCTAAGGGGTTTCTGCCCACTGTAGTAGATATAACCATCATTTGAGTTAAATTCACCTATTCCTGTCCATTTTAGTTCGCTTATTCCTAAAATGTTGATGTTCACTCTTGCCGTCTCCTGTTTGACCACTTCTAATTTACCTTGATTCATGGACCTAACATTCCAGGTTCCTAAGCAATATTGTTCTTTACAGCATCGGATTTTATTTCCATCACCAGTCACTTACACAACTGAGTGTTGTTTTTGCTTTGGCTCCATCTCTTCATTCTTTCCGGAGTTATTTCTCCACTGTTCCCAATATGTAGCATATTGGGCACCTAACAACCTGGGGAGTTCATCTTTCATTTTCCTATTTTTTGCCTTTCCATACTGTTCATGGGGTTCTCAAGGTAAGAATACTGAAGTGGTTTGCCATTCCCTTCTTCAGTGGACCACGTTTTGTCAGAACTCTCTACCATGACCTGTCTGTCTTGGGTGGCCCTACACAACATGGCTCATAGTTTCATTGAGATGTTACTTTGCCAGCAAAGTCCATCTAGTCAAAGCTATGGTTTTTCCAGTAGTCATGTACGGATGTGACAGTTGAACCATAAAGAAAGTTGAGTACTGAAGAATTGATGCTTTTGAACTGTGGTGTTGGAAAAGACTCTTGAGAGTCCCTTGGACTGCAGGGAGATCCAACCAGTCCATCCTAAAGGAGATCAGTCCTGGGTGTTCACTGGAAGGACTGATGCTCAAGCTGAAACTTCAATACTGGCCACCTCATGTGAAGAACTGACTCATTAGAAAAGACTCTGATGCTGGGAAAGATTGAAGGCAGGAGGAGAAGGGGACATCAGAGGATGAGATGGTTGGATGGCAACACCAACTCAACGAACATGAGTTTGAGTAAGCTCCGGGAATTGGTGATAGACAGGGAAACCTGGCGTGCTGCAGTCCATGGGGTCGCAAAGAGTCAGACACGACTGAGTGACTGAACTGAACTTCCTGGCAATCCACTGGTTAACTCCTTGCCTTTCAATGTAGGGGGTGAGGGTTCCATTCCTGGTCAGGGAGCTAAGATCGCACATGTTTAGTGGCCAAAAAAACAAAACATAAACCAGAAACGATATTGTAACAAATTCAATAAAGACTTAAAAAAACAACTTGTACTGGAACTGGAGAGAAGTGGACAAGCCCTGAGGTAACATCCCACGGGTGACACTTTATCTGAGGCGACTATGTGCTGGGGTCAAGGGCCAGCTGCACCTTCTCACCTTCACGGTTTCTTCTGTTACATTTTTGTCAAGTTTCGATGCTGCGCACTGGTTCATCCGGTGCAAGAACGCCTGCAGGAAACAAGAAAAGATATTATGAAGACAACATGGGGTTAATCAAGTAACTGAGTGCTAATCCGAATCAATTATTTTTTTATAAGAATCCAGTAACTATCAAGTGTAATAGTTTTGTTGTATCAATAAAAGACAGAAACCTTTGCATTGTTTCTGCATTGTTTCTCCTACCTGGGGATTAGATTTCCTTTAGAGTTTGGGACAGGGCCAAAAGTGATCACATGGATATGAATTAAACGTATTTACCAAGATCTCAAAGTTCTACAGTAAAATACTTAAGAGTCAAATGCTGCCTAAACATCTAAGTCTTATGAAGCACAAAAGACCAAAATTTAGCCAAAAGGGGACTTCTAATAAGAACAAAAGGGCCAGAAATTCTAAAGGGATCCCTTTAGAAGTGAGAGAGACTGAGGGAGTGAGGAAGGAAGGGAGAAAGAAAAACCGACTTTCAAGAAGGAATGGAAGAATTTCCCATCCTCTCCTGCCTGCCTCAAGTTTTTGTATTTCTGGGATCAGGTTCAGAGCTCTCTAAAGCTCTATGGTAGGCAACTAAGTTCATTAGTATTTCAATGATCTAGACTCTTCCTGGTGGTCATTAAGCCCGTGATGAAATAAGCTATTATTTTTACAAAGGAAAAAAAAAGAGTTATTTATACTGGGCCTTAGAAAAGTTTAGAAGGAAGAAAATGACTATCCATCCAGCAAATCTGGTCTGGGTCCTCAAAACAAGGTCCATTAACTACCTAGAGACCAGGCGAGATCATTCCTTCCTTTATCTGTCCTAAGAGCTCCAGCTCCTGCCAAGTCTGGGCACACAGAAGCTGGAAGGAATCTGAAGATACTCCATCACACAAATGAAAATTAATGTAAGAATGTCTGTAGTGTGCAAGGCTCCTCTGTCTATGGAATTTTCCAGGCAAAAATACCAAAGTGGGTTACCATTCCCTTCTCCAGGGGATCTTTCCCACCCAGGGATCAACCCCAAGTCTCCCGCATTGAAGGCAGACTCTTTACTATCTGAGCCACCAGGGAAGCCCACATTTACAAAGATTTAAAAGATTAACAAAACACAGGATTGTTCATAATATTCCAAAATCATCACCTTCAAGACATTGCTAATAACAATACAAAATGACACAACACTTCTGAGGACAACTTAGTATAAATCTCAGATTTTTAAGTGGGCATTTCCTTTAACCCAGCAATTCTATTTCTTGGAATTTATCCTAAGAAAATTTTCAGACAAGGGGTTTCAATGTATTGATTACAGAAGCAAAAACAGGGGAAACAACTTAAAAGCTCATCATTAAGGGGATCATTTAATATATTATGGTACATGCAAACTACAGAATACTGGGAAAAAGTATAATCATAAATGGAATGAGATGAAAAGTATATATACATACATCTGTCTACAACAGATGTCTGTAAAATATTGTTTGGTGAAAATATGACTAAGCATACTGGATGTACACATACACACACATTTTCACATATATATGTATGTGAGTATATATATACATGTATATATGTACACATGTATAATGTCAGTGTGCATTCATACTAAGAAAAATATGTAGCACACACTAAAATGCAAACAGTGATTACTTCCAGGTGGTAGGAAAGTGACCTTTGTACACTTTCTTATTTTCAGAATATCTGGCTGTGTGCATGTTAGAACTTTTGTAGAACTTTTGTAAAGAGAAAAACAAAACTATCTAAAAGAAACAAAACAATTGAACTGCAGGATCTCACTCCTAGCTTTAGCTTCAGTACCATCTTGATTCCTGATTCAGTGAGTTCACGTTTCAGGTTCCATAATTTCAAAGCCATATCAGTACTAACAGCCTCATCTGAATGTAAGAATTCAGCTGAATTAAATAAAATGAATAAGAAAGTATTGAATGTCACCTTAACTTTCTTATTAGAAATATGTAATGCAACCTTTTGAAATACAATCTAAAGTTAGGTATAATTGGCAATGGAGAGAGACTTTCAAATTTTCTGGCTTTAATACCCATTTTAATTCGTTTTAATCTAATTTTCAATTTTAGTTTTGTTTTTTTTGAACAATACCTTTACCAAAAATGCTCCTTAGCTCTTCCCATTTAGTCTGAAAACAGCATGCTGCTCTGACCGCCGAGTTTACATTTCATATTGACCACATAGGAAACAGAACCTCTCGTGCATGCAAAACTTAAACTGCACCCCTGCATTCATAAACCTCATCGTCATAAACTAAGCCTGGTCACATTCTGAAACCAACAAACTAAAGAAAGGACGTAGTGAAAATGAATCAACTATGAGGCAAAAGGAAACATACAACCTAATAAAGTAAACTCTACCTTTATCTGACTTTTTATCTTCTTATCCTCCGTGACAATACGGAACTTTTTGTTTAACTGCATGTGAAAGAAAACCTGGAACTTCTTAGCATTTCTAACCAAGCATTTATGTTTCCCAAGAGCCTCATCTTATACAGCAGTGAAGGCAGAATTTAGATGCTTGCTTGAGAGGGCAAAATCATGAAAACTGACATTTTCTACAAAATGTGTAAGTCTTCCTTTCTGAAGAGAAATGATGTGTTTTCAGAATCAAACTTTAATAACCAGAATCTACAGAGTCCTTTCAAACTTTGGTAACTGGGGTATTTCAGCATTCTCCTGTCAATCAAGGCAGTATTAATATTCTAGTCAAAAAATACATTAGATTTAGTATGTTGTTTTACCTCTGTATTCATTCATTCTCAGCAATTCAGAATTTCATTGGAATTAGATCATCTTCAATCTGATACAAATATAAGGAAAATAAGGACCAGAAAATGGCTTTAATGCCAGTGGTCCTCAAACCTTTCATTGTGTGTAAGACTTGAAGAGTCTCAGAATGCCTCATCTTCTCTTCAGTTTGCTTCACATTGTTTTCCCCTCAACAAGAGTTTGGTAAGATATATTAAATGCCATACATTAGTTAAAGAAAGCTAAAGATGTCACAAATTTGCTACCCCATCATCAAAAGAAGGAAGAAAATTCATTCAGATGCCAACCTCATCCCTGTCTGTCCATCTGGGCCACTACCAGCTCAAAAGTAAAGTCCACGATGAGTTTTATCTCAGAATGTATTTGCTTATCTTATCATTTCAGTGTACTAAATTATTCTTTCTCTTTTTTTGTCTTTCTCCCTCTTCATCAGTAAGGCAGACACAAATCACCTTCCAAAGTCACACAGATTTTTAATAGTTCACACTTTTAATTCCAGATACCTGATGCCAATTTGAGTTTCATATCATATAAGCATTAAACCTTATTACTCCTATAAATATTCTGCATTCAGAATGATCTTAGCATTAACCTGTCACCTTGAAAATGTGGCTATTCAATATGAATAGAGATGTATAAATTTTACATATGCAGGTGAAAAGGGAAAATTTTTAGAGCAGCTGCACTACTGCAGGGAAAATGTATTCTCATTTCATAAAAATAGGTGGAGAAAATACGACCAAACATTGTTCTTTTACCTCTTTAACTTAAGATGACAACATCAAAAGTCTTTGGAAGATACTGTTTTGTTTTGTCTTCCTGAGAGAAAAACAGAGTTCTAAACAAATGAAAAGGGCTTGGGACTTCCCTGGTGGTCCAGTGACAGACTCCACACTCCCAATGCAGGGGCCCAGGTTCGATCACTGATCGGGAAACTAGATTCCACACTCTGCATCCGACACAGCCAAGTAAACTTTTTCCTTTTAAAGAAAAGAAAAAGGCTTGCCATTGGAATTTGCTTTGAACTCCTGGTTGACCATGGCACCATTTAATTGGAACAGAGAAGTCAGAAGGGGGAGTAGTTGCTGGAGTGGGAGAATCAGTTTGTTCTAGCCATGTTGAGTTTGAGATGCCTACTGGACACTGATGTAGAGATGTCAAGTAGGAAGTCAGCTGTACTGCTCTTTTTTCTAAAGGGAGATTGAAGCTGAAGTTAAAGAGTTGAGAGCTACTGGCAGAAAGATGTAACTCAAGGACAGTCTTCATCACTCAAGGAAGACAGAAGAGACAGCTGGCTCCTGTTCATTGGAGAAAATATGTAGGCAGCGAAGGAAAAAGGCCCCAGGACAGAACCTTGAGAGCATTCTAACATTTAGAAGTCAAGAAAAAGAAGAGAAACCAAAGAAGCCAAGAAAGCAAGAGCAAAATCAGAAGAGTGTGGTGCCACAAAAGCCAACAGAGAGAGGGTTTCAGGAAAGAAGGAGTGGTCAGTTGCTTTAACAGTGCAGAGAATTCTGGTAAGTACAAACAGGTATGTGACTTGACAACACAGGTGGGTCACTGGTGATCTTGACCATGGCGCAACCAAAGGAATGGGCACAGGAGAAATGGAGAATAAGAAAATGGACTTGGTAGCCACAGAGGTTTAAAAGTTTTAAAGTTTTGCTGAGAAAAGGAGGTGGATTTGAACCAAAGAAGCATATATATTTTTTTAAGCTAGAAAATACTAGCTCAATTCATCCAAGTTACATTTTATGTTCCCTTAATATACTTTGGTGAACCCTTCATAAATTTTCCACTCCACTGGATCTCATTTTTGCCTGAAGACGCACTGATTCAAAATTGGAATTTTGAAGTAGGACTCCTTCCTTTAAAAGTAACAGATATGCATATTGTGGTGTTAATATCTGTAAATTTAAATACATTTTATGCATGCATTATAACTATTAACTACTAGATAAAATGCTACAATATTATATTTAATTTGCATGCCAGGCATTGCTCTCGGCAGTGATTCTTAAACGGTTTAGCCTCTGGATTCCTATACATTCTTAAAAATAATGGAGAACTGCAAAGAGCTTTTATTTGTATAACATATCTATCAATATTTAATATGTTAGAAACTAAAACTAATAAAAATTTTAATATTTTTTATCTGGAAAATCATTTATAAATTTATTTTAAATTAACAATTATAAACCAATTATATGTTAATATATCTAACATACTTTAAAAAAAAACAGCTATCTTTTCCTAAAAAATTTCAGTGAGAAGTATGGTACTGTTTCATAGGAATGCAAATTTCTTTCATGTCTGGCTTAATAGAAGACAGCTGGATTCTCATATGCTTCAATGTGTTGTGATACGTTGTTTGGAAACATTTTACTTTTTAAATTTATTTATTTATTTTTATTTTTGGCTGGGCTGCGTCTTTGTTGCTGTGCAGGTTTTTCTCTAGTTTCCATGAGCAGGGGCTACTCTCTAGTTGCAGTGTAGGCAACCCACTCCAGTAGGCTTGCCTGGAAAATCCCATGGATGGAGAAGCCTGGTAGGCTACAGTCCATGGGGTCACGAAGAGTTGGACACGGCCGAGCGGCTTCACTTTCTCTTGTTGCACAACACGGGCTCTAGGGAACTCAGGCTCCAGTAGTTGCGGCATGTGGGCTTAGAAGTTTCAGTCCCTAGGCTCTAGGAAGCAGGCTCAATACTTGTGGCACACGGGCTTGGGAGCGCCACAACATGTGGGATCCTCCCAGACCAGGGAAGGAACCCGTGTCTCCTTGGTAGGTGGATTCTCTACCAGGGAATCCCTGGAAACATTTTCAATGAGAGTTGGAAAAGGAAAAAAATATGTTCATTTCTATAACATTTTCAGTGCATTGTGAATATTCTTCTTTAAAACAACATCAAAATTCAGTAAATGATAGTTTCTTAAAGGTAGTCATGATGTGGAATATGACATCACATCAGTGTACTTCTTGTACTCTGCTATGTTAAAACCCATTGATCTATCATGAAATATGAAGGAACCTTTTATCCATGCTTGATGTTGTAGATTTTTTAATAGCGAATTCACTGAGAGTTATGTATATCTTCCAATTAACACATTTTATTGTGTGGATCAAAAAACAAGATCCAACTATATGTTATCTAAAAGAAATCCATGATAAATATAAAAACACACATAGATTGAGAGTCAAGGGATGGTAAAAGATATACCATGCTAACATTAATCAAAATAAAGTGGGAGAAGCTATGTTATTTTCTAACAGAGCAGACCTCAAAAGTAAGAGTTCTCCAAGATAATTATAAAGATGTCAATTTTCCAAGAAGACATAACAATGCTTAACCTGTATGTATCTAACAAAAGCATCTAAATACATGAGACAAAAACTGACAGAACTGCCATGAGAAATAAATGAGTCCATAGTCATTGTTGGAGACTTAACTTTTAATCAGAAGTGGAAACATCTAGTAGGTAGAAAATCAGTAAGTATATAACTGAACTCAACAACATTATCAATTGGCTGGATATAAAATAATTATATCCAACAACAGCTATGATCAACCTAGACAGCATATTAAAAAGCAGAGACATTACTTTGCCAACAAAGGTCCATCTAGTCAAAGCTGTGGTTTTTTCCAGTAGTGATGTACGGATGTGAGAGTTGGACTATAAAGAAAGCTGAGCACCGAAGACCTGATGCTTTCAAACTGTGGTGCTGGAGAAGACTCTTGAGAGTCCCTTGGACTGCAAGAAGATCCAACCATTCAATTCTAAAGGAAATCAGTCCTGAATGTTCATTGGAAGGACTGATGCTGTTGCTGAAACTCCAATACTTTGGCCACCTGTTGCGAAGAGCGGACCCACTGGAAAAGATCCTGATGCTGGGAAAGATTGAAGGCAGGAGGAGAAGGGAAAACAGAGGAGAAGATGGTTGGATGGCATCACCGATTCAATGGATATGAGTTTGAGCGAGCTCTTGGAGTTGGTGATGAACAGGGAAGCCTGGTGTGCTGCAGTCTATGGGGTTGCAAAGAGTTGGACATGACTGAGCAACTGAACTGAATTGAACAATGGCAGAAAGTACATTCTTCTCAAGCTCACATGGAAAACTAGCCAAAATAGATCATATTCTGGGCAATAAAAC
Organism: Muntiacus reevesi; assembly: GCF_963930625.1. NCBI lineage: Eukaryota > Metazoa > Chordata > Mammalia > Artiodactyla > Cervidae > Muntiacus > Muntiacus reevesi. The sequence goes on from NC_089260.1 coordinate 46,917,970, forward strand.
ACATCATAACACATCTAAAAACAGAGATATCATACAATATCTGACCACAATGGAACTAGTTAAACTAAAAATCAATAATAGATAGTTAGAAAACTCCAAAATGCATGAATATTAAACAATGCATTTCTAGATAACACATGGGTCAATTAAGAAATCTCAAGAGATATAAAATATTTTGAAGAAAATGAAAATACCACTCACCAAAATTTCTAAGAGAGAGTAAAAGAACTTAGAGATAAGTTTATAGCATTGAAAGCATACATTAGAAAAGAGTTAAATCAATAATCTAAGCTTTCACTTAGGAAAGAAGAGCAAACAATCCAAAGTCAGCAAAAGGGGGAAAAAATATAGTAAAAATTAGAGAAGAAATCAGTAAAATTTAAAACATAAAATCAACAACAAAACTCAACAAAACTAAAAGCTGGTTCTTTGCAAAAATAAATAAAGCTAATTACAAACAAAAACAGGACATCATCAGAGATTACATGGACATTAAAATGATGATAAAGGAATACTATGAAAAATGTTATGACTGCAAAAGATAAATTAAATGGATCAATTCCTTGACAGACATGGGCTGCCAAAATTCACACAAAAAGAAATACAATTTGAATAGGACTTTATCTATAAAAGGAACTGCATCAATATTTATAAACCTTCTAAAATACAAAGCACCAGACAAAACAAGTTCACTGGTGAATTCTATCAAACAGTTAAAGGAGGAATTACATCAATTCTCCAGAGTCTCTCCCAGAAGACGGAAGTAGAGGAAATACCTCCTAACTTGTGCTGTGAGATCAGCATTCCTAATATCAAGATAAGACAAAGATCTCACAGGAAAACAACAGACCAATATCACTCATAAACTAGATGCAACAATCCTAAACAAAATTTTAACAAATAAAATCCTAAGTGTATGAGAAAAAACTATAAACCACTGGAAAATGGGAGTATTCCAGGTATGCAAAGTTGGTTCAACATTTGAAAATGAATTAATGGAAGCCATCACATCAATAGTATAAAAAGAAAAACCATATGATCCTATCAATAGATGCATAAGATGCAGCTGACAAAATCTAACAGCCATTCACAAAAAATGCTCTCCGCAAACTAAGAATAAAAGAGAATGTTCTCAACATTATAAAAAGTCTTTTAAAACATTCAGTTCAGTTCAGTCACTCAGTCATGTTCAACTCTCTGCAACCCCATGGATTGCAGCATGCCAGGCCTCCCCATCCATCACCAACTCCCAGAGCTTACTCAAACTCGTGTCCATAGAATTGATGATGCCATCCAACCATCTCATCCTCTGTCATCCCCTTCTCCTTCCACCTTCAATCTCTCCGAGCATCAGGGTCTTTTCCAATCAATCAGCTCTTCGGATCAGGCGGCCAAAGTACTGGAGTTTCAGCTTCAGCATCAGTCCTTCCAATGAATATTCAGGACTGATCTCCTTTAGGATGGACTGGTTGAATCTCCTTGCAGTCCAACGGGCTCTCAAGAGTCTTCTCCAACACCACAGTTCAAAAGGATCAATTCTTCGGTGCTCAGCTTTCCTTATAGTCCAACTCTCACATCCATACATGACTACTGGCAAAACCATAGCTTTGACTAGACGGACCTTTGTTGGCAAAGTAATGTCTCTACTTTTTAATATGCTGTCTAGGTTGGTCATAGCTTTTCTTCCAAGGAGTACATGTCTTTTAATTTCATGACTGCAATCACCATCTGCAGTGATTTGGGAGCCCAGAAAAATAAAATCTCTCACTGTTTCCATTGTTTCCCCATCTATTTGCCATGAAGTGACAGGACTGGATGCCATGATCTTAGTTTTCTGAATGTTAAGTTTTAAGCCAACTTTTTCACTCTCTTCTTTCCCTTTCATCAAGATGCTCTTTAGTTACTCTTCGTTTTCTGCCATAAGGGTGGTGTTATCTGCATATCTGAGGTTATTGATATTTCTCCCGGCAATCTTGATTCCAGTTTGTACTTCTTCCAGACCAGCGTTTCTCATGATGTACTCTGCATATAAGTTAAATAAGCAGGGTGACAATATACAGCCTTGACATACTCCTTTACCAATTTGGAACCAGTCAGCTGTTCCATATCCAGTTCTAACTGTTGCTTCCTGACCTGCATACAGATTTCTCAGGAGGCAGATAAGGTGGTCTGGTATTCCCACCTCTTGAAGTATTTTCCACAGTTTGTATCTAAAACCTGACATCCAGTATTATACATAATGGTGAGAAATAGAAGCTTTCTCTAAAAGCAAGCAAATAAAACAGAAAAGGACTGACAGATACAGAGGGGAGTGGAGTGGGGAAGAGGCAAGACAGGTGAAGAGGATTAAAGGGAACTAAATAATAAATAAGTCACAGGGACATAATGTACAGCATGGGGATAGTCAATTTATGGTAACTTTGGATGGTGTGTAATATATAAAAATTCTGAATCATTATGTTGTACACCTGAAACTAATATAATATTTTAAGTCAACTATACCATAATAAAGAGGCTTCCCAGGTGGCTCAGTGGTAAAGAATCCTCCTACCAATTCAGGAGACAAAAGAGACACGGGTTTAATCCCTGGGTTGGGAAGATCTCCTGGAGAAGGAAATTCAGTATTCTTGCCTGGAAAACTCCACGGACAGAGCCGCCAGGTGGGCTACAGTCCACGGGGTCTCAAAGAGTTAGACACGACTGGGCAGGCAGGTGCTAAAATAGATAGAGATGATTAAGTTTTTACAAGAAGGAACAAGAAGCATTCCCACTGAGATCAGAAACAACAAAGGATGTCTTCTCTTACCATTTTATGATAAAAGACTGTTACTCAACATATACAAAGAACTCCTAAAACTTGACAAAAAATGAAATAGCCTGATATTTAAAATGAGCAAAAGTACTGAACAGACACCTCACTGAAGCATATATGTAGGTGACAAATAAGGATATGAATTTATCAAATCTTATGTAATTTGGCAACTGAAAATCAAAACAACGAGATACCTCCACACACTTATTAGGAAGGGCAAAATCCAAAATATTGACAATACCAAAGGCTGGTGAGAATGTGGAGCAATCAGGAATTCTCATTCAGTACTGGTGGGAATGCAAAATGGTATAGCCACTGTGTATGGTAAGTCGCTCAATCATGTCCGACTCTTTGCAATCTCATGGACTGTAGCCCAGCAGACTTCCCTGTCCATGGCATTCTCCAGGCAAGAATACTGGAGTGGGTTGCCTTGCCCTCCTCCAGGGAATCTTCCTGATCCAAGGATCGAACCAGCATCTCTTGAGTCTCCTGCACTGGCAGGCAGACTCTTTACCACTAGCACCACCTGGGAAGCCCACCTAGCACTCTACAAACCATCAAATATATATATGTTTTTTATGTCACACCTGGATTACTCAAGTGCCTAAAGAAATCACAGTGGTACCTAAATAGCGTATCATGATTCCTAGTGAAAGCCTTTTGAATGTTGCTTTCTTATGATTCAGACACAAGAGGATTTGTTGTGTCATAGATATTAAGGACCTTTTAAAACCTGCTCAATTTCCCTATCAAGCGATGTTTTACTCTCTTTCAGAACAACTATGAATTCAAAGTGAACATCACCATTATCTGAGAGCCGAAGGAAAGACAATTTTTCATCATACTATCTAGATCTTTTAAACTGCTTTGGCTGAAACTTTCCCATGATTTAAGTATAATGAAAACATTATTTGGTGTCTTCTATTTGTCTTCAGCACCCCAAAAGGCAGCATGATGAACTGTGACCCTCGGGAGTTTTCAGAGGAAGAATTTATCTTTGTCAGCAGGTGATCAGTGCACTAACTACACACGACAGATCATTTTTAAAGATGTTTAATAGCTAAGTGGCTAGAAAGTCAAATGGACAGCAGATGAAAAAGAAATGAGAACTAATCTCAACACAACTACAGTCATATATAAAATTATTTAAAAGTGAAAATTTTGGAAATGTGTTGAGGTAGTTATAGTAAAAACTAAAATAAATGCAATCTTTTCTCAAGTGTGTTTTAAATTACTGTTTAACTTTTTCTGGATTTTGATTCCAACCATCTCATGTCACAGCTCAGCCTGTAAAAGTAGGTATACTGAAGGTATCTTTCTTGAATATTTAACTTCCACTGACCTAAGACAAGGAGTTGGTCTACAGCAAAGGCTGAGACCAACAGAAGTATTTTCTTATAGTAGGGGTATTTTATTTTATTTTTTCCCTTTATTCTTATTAGTTGGAGGCTAATTACTTAACAATATTGTAGTGGTTTTTGCCATACATTGACATGAATCAGCCATGGATTTACATGTGTTCCCCATCCCGATCCCCCCTCCCACCTCCTTCTCCATCCCATCCCTCTGGGTCTTCCCAGTGCACCAGCCCCGAGCACTTGTCTCATGCATCCAACCTGGACTGGCAACCTGATTCACAGCGCAGAGTGATTAAAATGTTGATTGAACTGATAATAACATTTTTTTTAAAAAATGAGCATTCACATAAAAGTCACTACAGTCTCTCCTCAAACACAAAGGAAAAATCAACAGAGGGTTCACATTCCTGAATGGTTACAACAGGCTGGAACAAAGGCAGCCACAGGTTTTCATTTGCTTCAGTCACCACTACTTTCTATCCCTGCTGTGTGTGCTAAGTCCCTTTAGTCCTGTCCGACTCTTTGTGACCCCATGGACTGGAGTCCACCAGGTCCCTCTGAAAATGGGATTCTCCAGGCAAGAATACTGTAGTGAGTCACCACGCCCTCCTCCAGGGGATCTTCCTGACCCAGGGATTGAACCCATGTCTCCTCCATCTCCCGCATTGATGGACGGGTTCTTTACCACTAGTGCCCCTGGGAAGCCCAATGTTGTTACCATTTTTACACAAAAATCCATTTCACTCATGTTTGTGACTTAAAAATCTCCATAGCCATTTCAGTTTCCAGTCCATGATCCTGAGGCTTTGCCACAGTCCTTTTGGATCTGATATATTTTTTTGTTTTTTAGCAGAATAAATGTCTGCACATTTACTTCAGAAAATATCACACAATATTAGTATCTTTGCCATAAGATCCACATAAATAATACATGACTTTTTAGTAGCTCGTATTAAAGTTTGTTGTTGTTGTATGTTTCCAGAAAATCTATAATTAGATATTCATAATATGCTTACTCATGCACTTGAATTTTTAATTTTTAAATTAAGGAAATTCAATAAATATTTTTGGTTGGTTACATTTAACTTCTTTTTAAATTTTTATTTTTTAATTAATTTATTTATTTTAATTGGAGAATAATTACTTTAAAATATTGTGGTGATTTTTGCCATACACCATCATGAATTCGACTCAGCTATACCTGTGTTCCTCCCCCATCCTGAACCCCCTTCCCTCCTCCCTCCCCACCCCGTTCCTCTGCATTGTCACAGAGCATCGGCTTTGGTGCCCTGCCTCATGCATGGAACTTGCAATGGTCATCTATTCTACATACGGCAATGTACATGTTTCAATGCTATTCTCTCAAACCATCCCACCCTCACCTTCTCCCGCTGATAAATTTTTTAATACTCATCATTTCAGAGTTCAAAGTTTTAAAATAGCATTTGATCTTAAAGTATTTGACTGAAAATGAACTCCCAAGATAAGAGAGCTCTAAAAACCTTAAATAAAAAAACTGAGAAAACTGGTGCCTATTTACTTAACACCTAGTTTTCCAAACAATTCACGATCAAGTTAGATGCTGATTCTCTGAAGTGATATTTTCTACGACTCTGCAAACCATGCCTATAGCTGGTTTTCTCAAAGACTAAAAAAACTCTAATTGCTTTATTTTAAACTATTAAATTTTTTTTAATACAGTGACCTTTTTTGGCAATAAACGCTTCTTGGCTTAGACATTCTCAGTACCACTTATTCATCATGATCTTGTGTTCCTTGTATTGTTTGAGGTGATTGACCTCTCCGGAGTAGTCAGGGATATACCACATTTTAAGGAGAAATCAGCTAAATAAAGTAAATAAGATTAAGAAATACTCAATGCTTTCCAGGTGGTTCAGTGGTAAAGATCCCTGGGTGGGGAAGATCCCCAGGAGAAGGAAATGGCAACCCACTCCAGTATTCTTTTTTTTTTTTTTTCACTCCAGTATTCTTATCTGGGAAATCCATGGACAAAGGAGGTTGGTACGCTCTAGTAAACAGGGTTACAAAAGAGGGGGACATGACTTAGCAAATAAACAACAGTAACATTTATAGTCAGCTGCTTTGAAACCCTGCAAAATTCACCCTCATGTCCCACTCCCACACACCTACAAACAGCTACCAATACACCTATACAGATGTCTCCCAGGGGGAGAATTCAGCCCTAAGGTTGGCATTTATGAAGCCAAAGACTCTAAGTCTCGGTTTCTAAGTCTCACTCAATAAATCAGGTTAATAATAATAATATCTAACTTCCAGGGAGATGAGAATTCACAGGTCACTTTTGCAGGCACTTGACACTGTGCTGGTGCATAATTAGGACCAAATAATTGTTAGCCAGCATTTCTGCTGTGAACGCTACAACAACCGCAGTTCTCTTACTTTTACCATGTTTTTGTTTTCAGTTTGTTTTTTATTGAAGTATAATTGATTTGGGCTTCCCTGATGGCGCCAGTGGTAAAGAACCTGCCTGCCAACGCAGGAGACATAAGACACGTGGGTTTGATCCCTGGGTCGGGAAGATCCCCTAGAGGAGGGCATGGCAACCCACTCCAGTATCCTTGCCTAGAGAATCCCATGGACAGAGTAGCCTGGCAGGGTATTGTCTATGGGGTCACAAAGAGTCAGACAGGACTCAAGCAACTGAGCGTGCATGCATAATTGATTTACAATTATTCAGGTATATAGCAAAGTGATTCAGTTATATATACACATATATTATGTTTATATTTCAGATTCTTTTCCACTAGAGGTTATTACAAGATACTGAATACGGTTCCTTGTGCTATGCAGTAGGTCATTGTTGTTTATCTATTTTATATGTAGCAATACATGCCTGTTAATCCCAAATTCCTAATTTATCCCTTCTACCCCTTCCCCTTTCGGTAACCATAAGCTTATTTTCTATGTCTATTTCTGTTTTGTGGAATAATTTCATTTGTATTGTTCTTCTACTAGTGTTTTAAGTAATACCAGGGAAAATAGAACTAAAGGATAAAGCCTCTACCAGCCCTCTCTGCTCCTCTACTAATAGTGAACCAATCCAACTAACGTTAACTTGGGAAGAATTCCTTGACTCTAAAATAAATAACTTAGGGAACTTGTCAGGGGGAATTATATATATATATGTATATATATACACATGGGAATTATATATATATATATATATATATATATATGTATATGTATATATATATACACACACACACACATATATTGCATACTGTCAAATTATATTGGACCTTTTCGACTCAGGTTGGCCCTCAAATGTGGTTCATGTCAATCTCTCTATTCACATTTTCTAAACATTCCAGAAAGTTTAAGATTAACAAACAGTAGAAGGTAGAAAAAAATCAATTCAAGATTAAACTATAAGGTATTAATATAGACTAAAGCTGATCCCCATAATCCTTGAGAGGACTTAGAACACAGTGTTCATAAAAATTGAACAATGTATGAGATGCATGGCTAGACCACAGCTTTGACTTCCAGGAGCTGCTACTCGATCTGGGTGCGGACAAGAATCACAAAGACTGAAGAAGCAAGCTGTCAGACAAATCTGAAAATACCTTCAGAAAAATCAGGTATACAACAAGGTCCTATTGTATAGCACAGGGAACTCTACTCAATGGTATATGGCAGCCTGAACAGGAGAGAAGTTTGAGGGAGAATGGATACATGTATATGTATGGCTGAGTACCTCTTCTGTCCACCTGAAATTACATTGTTAATTGGCTATACTCTGATATAAAATTTATTTTATTTTATTTTATTTTTTGATATAAAATTTAAAAGAAAGAAAAGTCAGATATAGAAAAGACTAATATTCTTTTTTTTTTTTTTTTGGCATTCATTTTTGCCCTGTTTTTTATTTTTTTTGTCTTTTTTATTTTTTTTTTAATTTTATTTTATTAGTTGGAGGCCAATTACTTCACAACATTTCAGTGGGTTTTGTCATACATTGACACGAATCAGCCATTGAGTTACACGTATTCCCCATCCCGATCCCCCCTCCCACCTCCCTCTCCACCCGACTCCTCTGGGTCCTCCCAGTGCACCAGGCCCGAGCACTCGTCTCATGCATCCCACCTGGGCTAGTGATCTGATTCACCATAGATAATATACATGCTGTTCTTTTGAAACATCCCACCCTCACCTTCTCCCACGGAGTTCAAAAGTCTGTTCTGTACTTCTGTGTTTCTTTTTCTGTTTTGCATATAGGGTTATCGTTACCATCTTTCTAAATTCCGTATATATGTGTTAGTATGCTGTAATGTTCTTTATCTTTCTGGCTTACTTCACTCTGTATAATGGGCTCCAGTTTCGTCCATCTCATTAGAACTGATTCAAATGAATTCTTTTTAACGGCTGAGTAATATTCCATGGTGTATATGTACCACAGCTTCCTTATCCATTCATCTGAGGATGGGCATCTAGGCTGCTTCCATGTCCTGGCTATTATAAACAGTGCTGCGATGAACATTGGGGTGCACGTGTCTCTTTCAGATCTGGTTTCCTCGGTGTGTATGCCCAGAAGTGGTATTGCTGGGTCATATGGCAGTTCTATTTCCAGTTTTTTAAGAAATCTCCACACTGTTTTCCATAGTGGCTGTACTAGTTTGCATTCCCACCAACAGTGTAAGAGGGTTCCCTTTTCTCCGCACCCTCTCCAGCATTTATTGCTTGTAGACTTTTGGATAGCAGCCATCCTGACTGGCGTGTAATGGTATCTCATTGTGGTTTTGATTTGCATTTCTCTAATAATGAGTGATGTTGAGCATCTTTTCATGTGTTTGTCAGCCATCTGTATGTCTTCTTTGGAGAAATGTCTGTTTAGTTCTTTGGCCCATTTTTTGATTGGGTCATTTATTTTTCTGGAATTGAGCTTCAGGAGTTGCTTGTATATTTTTGAGATTAATCCTTTGTCTGTTTCTTCATTTGCTATTATTTTCTCCCAATCTGAGGGCTGTCTTTTCACCTTACTTATAGTTTCCTTTGTAGTGCAAAAGCTTTTAAGTTTCATTAGGTCCCATTTGTTTAGTTTTGCTTTTATTTCCAATATTCTGGGAGGTGGGTCATAGAGGATCCTGCTGAGATTTATGTCAGAGAGTGTTTTGCCTATGTTCTCCTCTAGGAGTTTTATAGTTTCTGGTCTTACATTTAGATCTTTAATCCATTTTGAGTTTATTTTTGTGTATGGTGTTAGAAAGTGTTCTAGTTTCATTCTTTTACAAGTGGTTGACCAGTTTTCCCAGCACCACTTGTTAAAGAGGTTGTCTTTTTTCCATTGTATATCCTTGCCTCCTTTGTCAAAGATAAGGTGTCCATAGGTTCGTGGATTTATCTCTGGGCTTTCGATTCTGTTCCATTGATCTATATTTCTGTCTTTGTGCCAGTACCATACTGTCTTGATGACTGTGGCTTTGTAGTAGAGTCTGAAGTCAGGGAGGGTGATTCCTCCAGTTCCATTCTTCTTTCTCAAGATTACTTTGGCTATTCGTGGTTTTCTGTATTTCCATACAAATTGTGAAATTATTTGTTCTAGTTCTGTGAAAAATACCGTTGGTAGCTTGATAGGGATTGCATTGAATCTATAGATTGCTTTGGGTAGAATAGCCATTTTGACAATATTGATTCTTCCAATCCATGAACACGGTATGTTTCTCCATCTGTTTGTGTCCTCTTTGATTTCTTTCATCAGTGTTTTATAGTTTTCTATGTACAGGTCTTTTGTTTCGTGAGGTAGATATACTCCTAAGTATTTTATTCTTTTTGTTGCAATGGTGAATGGTATTGTTTCCTTAATTTCTCTTTCTGTTTTCTCATTGTTAGTGTATAGAAATGCAAGGGATTTCTGTGTATTAATTTTATATCCTGCAACTTTACTATATTCGTTGATTAGCTCTAGTAATTTTCTGGTAGAGTCTTTAGGGTTTGCTATGTAGAGGATCATGTCATCTGCAAACAGCGAGAGTTTCACTTCTTCTTTTCCTATCTGGATTCCTTTTACTTCTTTTTCTGCTCTGATTGCTGTGGCCAAAACTTCCAAGACTATGTTGAATAGTAGTGGTGAGAGTGGGCACCCCTGTCTTGTTCCTGATTTCAGGGGAAATGCTTTCAATTTTTCACCATTGAGGGTGATGCTTGCTGTGGGTTTGTCATATATAGCTTTTATTATGTTGAGGTATGTTCCCTCTATTCCTGCTTTCTGGAGAGTTTTAATCATAAATGGGTGTTGAATTTTGTCAAAGGCTTTCTCTGCATCTATTGAGATAATCATATGGTTTTTATCTTTCAATTTGTTAATGTGGTGTATTACATTGATTGACTTGCAGATATTAAAGAATCCTTGCATTCCTGGGATAAAGCCCACTTGGTCATGGTGTATGATTTTTTTAATATGTTGTTGGATTCTGTTTGCTAGAATTTTGTTAAGGATTTTTGCATCTATGTTCATCAGTGATATTGGCCTGTAGTTTTCTTTTTTTGTGGCATCTTTGTCTGGTTTTGGAATTAGGGTGATGGTGGCCTCATAGAATGAGTTTGGAAGCTTACCTTCTTCTGCAATTTTCTGGAAGAGTTTGAGTAAGATAGGTGTTAGCTCTTCTCTAAATTTTTGGTAGAATTCAGCTGTGAAGCCATCTGGTCCTGGGCTTTTGTTTCCTGGAAGATTTTTGATTACAGTTTCGATTTCCTTGCTTGTGATGGTTCTGTTAAGATCTTCTATTTCTTCCTGGTTCAGTTTTGGGAAGTTATACTTTTCTAAGAATTTGTCCATTTCATCCAAGTTGTCCATTTTATTGGCATAGAGCTGCTGGTAGTAGTCTCTTATGATCCTTTGTATTTCAGTGTTGTCTGTTGTGATCTCACCCTTTTCATTTCTTATTTTGTTAATTTGGTTCTTCTCTCTTTGTTTCTTAATGAGTCTTGCTAATGGTTTGTCAATTTTGTTTATTTTTTCAAAAAACCAGCTTTTAGCTTTGTTGATTTTTGCTATGGTCTCTTTAGTTTCTTTTGCATTTATTTCTGCCCTAATTTTTAAGATTTCTTTCCTTCTGCTGACCCTGGGGTTCTTCATTTCTTCCTTCTCTAACTGCTTTAGGTGTAGAGTTAGGTTATTTATTTGGCTTTTTTCTTGTTTCCTGATGTAAGCCTGTAATGCTATGAACCTTCCCCTTAGCACTGCTTTTACAGTGTCCCATAGGTTTTGGGTTGTTGTGTTTTCATTTTCATTCATTTCTATACATATTTTGATTTCTTTTTTGATTTCTTCTATGATTTGTTGGTTATTCAGAAGCGTGTTATTTAGCCTCCATATGTTTGAATTTTTAACAATTTTTTTCCTGGAATTGAGATCTAATCTTACTGCACTGTGATCAGAAAAGATGACTGGAATGATTTCAATTTTTCTGAATTTTCCAAGACCAGATTTATGGCCCAGGATGTGATCTATTCTGGAGAAGGTTCCGTGTGCACTTGAGAAAAAGGTGAAATTGATTGTTTTGGGGTGAAATGTCCTATAGATATCAATTAGGTCTAGCTGGTCCATTGTATCATTTAAGGTTTGTGTTTCCTTGTTGATTTTCTGTTTAGTTGATCTATCCATAGTTGTGAGTGGGGTATTAAAGTCTCCCACTATTATTGTGTTGCTATTAATTTCCTCTTTCATACTCATTAGCGTTTGCCGTACATATTGCGGTGCTCCTATGTTGGGTGCATATATGTTTATAATTGTTATATCTTCTTCTTGGATTGATCCTTTGATCATTATGTAGTGTCCTTCTTTGTCTCTCTTCACATCCTTTATTTGAAAGTCTATTTTATCTGATATGAGTATTGCAACTCCTGCTTTCTTTTGGTCTCCATTTGCATGAAATATTTTTTTCCAGCCCTTCACTTTTAGTCTGTATGTGTCTCTGGTTTTGAGGTGGGTCTCTTGTAGGCAGCATATATAGGGGTCTTGTTTTTGTATCCATTCAGCCAATCTTTGTCTTTTGGTTGGGGCATTCAACCCATTTATATTTAAGGTAATTATTGATAGGTGTGGTCCCGTTGCCATTTACTTTGTTGTTTTGGGTTCACGTTTATACAACCTTTCTGCATTTCCTGTCTAGAGAAGATCCTTTAGCATTTGTTGAAGAGCTGGTTTGGTGGTGCTGAATTCTCTCAGCTTTTGCTTGTCTGTAAAGCTTTTGAATTCTCCTTCATATCTGAATGAGATCCTTGCTGGGTACAGTAATCTAGGTTGTAGATTATTCTCTTTCATTACTTTCATTAAGTCCTGCCATTCCCTTCTGGCCTGGAGGGTTTCTATTGATAGATCAGCTGTTATCCTTATGGGAATCCCTTTGTGTGTTATTTGTTGTTTCTCCCTTGCTGCTTTTAGTATTTGTTCTTTGTGTTTGATCTTTGTTAATTTGATTACTATGTGTCTTGGAGTGTTTCGCCTTGGGTTTATCCTGTTTGGGACTCTCTGGGTTTCTTGGACTTGGGTGGCTATTTCCTTCCCCATTTTAGGGAAGTTTTCAGCTATTATCTCCTCGAGTATTTTCTCGTGGCCTTTCTTTTTGTCTTCTTCTTCTGGGACTCCTATGATTCGAATGTTGGGGCGTTTCACATTGTCCCAGAGGTCCCTGAGGTTGTCCTCATTTCTTTTGATCCTTTTTTCTTTTTTCCTCTCTGCTTCATTTATTTCCACCATTCTATCTTCTACCTCACTTATCCTATCTTCTGTCTCCGTTATTCTACTCTTGGTTCCCTCCAAAGTGTTTTTGATCTCATTCATTGCATTATTCATTTTTAATTGACTCTCTTTTATTTCTTCTAGGTCTTTATTAAACATTTCTTGCATCTTTTCAATCTTTGTCTCCAGGCTATTTATCTGTAACTCCATTTTGTTTTCAAGATTTTGGATCATTTTTATTATCATTATTCTAAATTCTTTTTCAGATAGATTCCCTATCTCCTCCTCTTTTGTTTGACTTGGTGGGCACTTGTCATGTTCCTTTACCTGTTGGGTATTTCTCTGCCTTTTCATCTTGTTTAGATTGCTGTGTCTGGAGTGGGTTTTCTGTATTCTGGAGGTCTGTGATTTCTTTTTATTGTGGAGTTTTTACCCGGTGGGTGGGGTTGGACGGTTGACTTGTCAAGGTTTCCTGGTTAGGGAAGCTTGTTTCAGTATTCTGGAGCGTGGAACTTGATTTCTTCTCTTTGAAGAGCAATGGTGTGCCCAGTAATGAGTTTTGAGATGGGTCTATGTGTTAGGTGTGACTTTGGGCAGTCTGTATGTTGACTTTCAGGGCTATGTTCCTGTGTTGCTGGGGAATTTGTGTGATATGTCTTGCTCTAAAACTTGTTGGCTCCTGGGTGTTGGTTGGTTTCAGTGTAGGTATGAAGGCTTTTGGACGGTCTCTTATTACTTAAAGTTCCATGTAGTCAGGAGTTTTCTGGTGTTCTCAGGTTTTGGGCTTAAATCTCCTGCCTCTGGATTTCAGTTTTATTCTTCCTGTAGTCTCAGGACTTCTCCAACTATACAGCACTGATAATAAAACTTCTAGGTTAATGGCAAAAAGATTCTCCCCTTTTAGGGGCTCCCAGAGAGGTTCACAGAGTTACATGAAGAAGAGGACAGGGAAGAGGGAAATAGAGATGAGCAGGAGGAGAAAAAGGGGGACTCAAGAGGAGAGAGACAGATCTATGCAGTCGTCTGTTCCTAGAGTGTTCTCCGTAGCCCAGACACCAGCAAAGATTCACAGAATTGAATTGGGAAGAGAAGGGGAAAGGAGGAAATAGAGGTGTTCTGAGGTAGAAAACAGAGAGTCAAGATTGGGAGAGAATAATCACCACACTCCTGAATAAAAATGGAAACTGAATATTGGATTCTTAAATGTTTACAGTTTATATCATATACTGAAGAACAAAAATTAAAAATCTAGAGTATAGGTTAGACTCATAAAAATACTATATTAAAAACAAAAACAAAAACACCCCCCAAAAAATTTTAGAAATATATATGAGGTTTGGTTTAAAAATAAGGCTTCTCTTCTTTTTTTTTCCTTTTTTCCTCTCCTCTTTGTTAGGTTATAGTGTATTGAAAATGAATAATTAAGGAGTAGTAGAGGAGTACTAGAGGACTTTAAAAGAAATAAGAGAAGAAGAAAAATAAAAAATAGAGGAGGAGAAGGGGAAAAAAAAAAAAAGAAGAAGAAGAAGAGAAAAAAAGAGGAAAAAAATTTTCCCTAACTACAAAAATCGTAAGAATTTATGAAAATGAATGTTAAGGAGTAATGGGGGAGTAATAGGGAATTCTAAAGGAAAATAAAAGAGAAAAAATTAAAAAGAAAAAATAAAACTAAAAAAAAACTTTTTTTTTTCCCTGCTTAAAAAAAAAAAAAAAAAAAAAGAAAGAAAGAAAGAAAAAAAAAAGTAAAAATATATGTAGGAAGTTCTCTGGAGCTGTTGCGGTCAGTGTGGGTTCAGCTCAGTTTCAGATAGCTCCTCGTTCCAGCTTACTTCTTGATATCTACAGGACCCTTGTGGTGTGGTCAGTGTTTCCTACAGGGATTTTAATCTGTTGCACCAGTTCCTTCTGAAGCGGTTTGGCTTCTGTTTGCCAGGCTCTTTAGGGCCTCATTTCCGCCCTGACCCAAGCGGGCGGAGGTGGACTCTTATTCAGGTAGCTAGTTCCGTCGCGCTGCAGGGAGGGGCTAGAGTTGCTCGGGCTCCGGAGATGCTCAGGCTCCCAGCTGTTCTATATGGAGCGGCGCTGCGCGCAGTTCCAGCCCTCGGGTGTTCCGCCAAGGGTCGGAACTGAGATCTGCGCCTGCTCCCTGTGCCCTCCCCGTCAGAGCGGTCCAGGCAGCCAGGGGCTTGACGCTTGACGGTCGCA
Organism: Muntiacus reevesi; assembly: GCF_963930625.1. NCBI lineage: Eukaryota > Metazoa > Chordata > Mammalia > Artiodactyla > Cervidae > Muntiacus > Muntiacus reevesi. The sequence goes on from NC_089260.1 coordinate 46,933,067, forward strand.
CTCTCCCCGGGTGCGCGCGCCCACTCCCTTCCGCGGTCCCAGTCTCAGATTCCGCCGGCGCCAGTCCGGTGCGTGCGCCTTCTGCCCGCCGCGTCCCTAGCCCCAGTCCCCGCCTGCGCCGGTCGGGTGCCTGTGCCCTTTGTCTCGCCGCGACCCTCCCGGCGGATGTCGACCATCCAGAATCTCGGTCCCTTTGCTCTGCGAACCGCAGGCGGCGTGTTCTGGCCGGTTAATTTTCTCTCTCTTGCTCTCCCACAGTTCAAGCTGGGAACTCACAAAAGCTCCCTCCGATTGTCCACAGGGCTCTCAGGCCCGGACCCTGCCCCAAATAATGCCGCTCGCTCCTCTCCGTTCCGCTCCCACTTGCTGGTGGCGGATGCGGGTGTCTGGGGTACTTTCCTGCTGGGAGTTGCTTTTAGGCTCGTAATCTGTGGGTTTTATTATTGCTTCTCTCCCAGTCAGGTTGCCCTCCGAGATTCAAACACTTCCCCCAGGCCCGCCAGGTCGAGGGTTCCCCGGTGTCTGGGAACGTCCTCTATTAAGACCCTTCCCGGGACGGATCTCCGTCCTTAGCTCTTTTGTCTCACTTTTTATCTTTTATATTTTGTCCTACCTCCTTTCGAAGACAATGGGCTGCTTTTCTGGGTGCCTGGTGACCTCTGCTAGCGATCAGAAGTTGTTTTGTGAAGTTTGCTCTGCGTACAGTTATTCTTTTGATGAATTTCTAGGAGAGAAAGTGGTCTCCCCGTCCTACTCCTCCGCCATCTTGGCTCCTCTAGAAAAGACTAATATTCTTGACATTGCCTAAGCAATGTGATTAACCCTTTATAGCACCAACAGAAGTATTAAACAAAGATAAAAATAATATATTAGGCTAGGTGGCAAAATTTAAATTAAAATCTATTCCTTCATAATTCATAAGTCATAAATGGGCTTCCCTGGTAGCTCAGCTGGTAAAGAATCTGCCTGCAATGCAAGAAACCCCAGTTCGATTCCTGGGTCGGGAAGTTCCCCTGGAGAAGGGATAGGCTACCCACTCCAGTATTCCTGGGCTTCCCTAGTGGCTCAGTTGGTAAAGAATTCACCTGCAATGACCTGGGTTCAATCCCTGGGTTGGGAAGATCCCCTGGAAAAGGGAAAGACTACCCACTCCAGTATTCTGGCCTGAAGAATTCAATGGACTGTATAATCCATGGGATCGCAAAGAGGCGGACACGACTGAGCAACTTTCACTTCACTTCAATATTTGTAAGAGAGCTTCAAGTCAGATGAAAATAATGAGCCTTTCAGTACATACAGATTTATAACAAAAAAATAAAGATGTTTCAAGTATCCAATAATTTGGGGTGGCATTTCAGGTAAAAGCACGCTTCATGGGGTCAGCTGGTGATCAACATGGGACAAAACCAATTTCTAAAAGGTACCTGATGAGCTTACATGAACATACTTGTGACATTTTTCCTTAATAAGATGTCTGCTAAAATGCCTTACTTTTATTATTAAACAAATATTTATTCCAAGATGCCAGTAGACCATTGTGGCTCCAATACAATACTTCACAATGTGCTGCTCAGGAATTTACATCGGCATCAGATAACTCAAAAACACAACACAATGAAACCAAAGGCTAAGCGGGAAGTACAAAGCACATTATATAGATAATATTCTCAACCACACATTTTTCTCTGGCACAGGAAACTGGTCATTTCCCGAATTTAAAGTGCAGAACGCTATTCCTGTTTAAGTCGTTAATAGAGAATTCAATTCCCATGAAAAGGAAATGTAAGCAGTGGGGGGAGGAAATGTAGTTAATGCTGGAAAACAACCCAGAGAAATGAATGAGAATCCCAACCTGAATCTCCGTCTCGGCCTGGTGCCCATCCCCCCTTTTTTCTCACACTTGGATCCAGTTCACTGTGCAACCCCAGGAGGCATAAAAAAAATTTTTTTTTAATTGTCTTCATGATAAATATTTGCTTCAAAGAATATTTTTATTGAGAAATTTGTATATCTACTTTATCTTTTCTTTAAGACTGACTCCTAAAATTGCCTGCTGCTGTTATCCTGAAAACACATCTGACTTTTCTTCCAATGTCTTATTACACTTCTCAGGTATCATTTCCCCCTCTCTCCTTTTCTTATGCCCCAAGATTCACAGAAAATTCACTACTCTGTGATTTTGTTTCCTTTCCTTTTTACCCTTTACTTCAACTCTATTCCTAAGAGGAATTAATGTATAGCAATGAAAATGGTTAGTGCTTGGCTAATATAAATAAATAGATCAATAGAACAGAATAGAATCAACAAAACACCACAAGAAGGAGGAAATTCCATGTTTAAAGTACAGATGGTACTTTAAATCAATGGAGAAAGAACGCACACGTGTGGGGACAATGCACAGTCCAGTTAGCAGACTTTCCCAAAATATAAGAGAAAATAAGAGCTTGAATTCTGGAGCCAGTCTGCCTGGATTCAAATCCCAACTCTGTTAATGACTAGATGCGTGACATCTCACAAGTACCTTTACCCTCCTGAGGTTGCCTTCATATTTGTAAAAAGAGGGTAATACGGCATCTACTCTTCCAGACTTCTTGTGAAGATCAAATAAATTAATATATGTAAAGCAACTGGCACATCAATGACCAATATATAACTGTTTGCCATTATTACGATTTTTCTATTTTGTTTTCTATCACCAAACACACTTGTTAGATGCTATTAATATTTTTTCTTTTTGTTTGTTTTAAATTTATTTTTAATTGCAGGATAAATGTTTTATAGTATTGTGCTGGTTTCTGTCAAACATCAACATGAGTCACCCATAGTATTAATATTTTCTTAATAGCAGCTTATTTAATCTCTGAAGTAAGATCATTAGGAAGAAGCATTCTTAATCAATGCGTTAATAAGAGAAACAGGTATTGCATATATATAAATCTGTAAAATATTTTAAAGTAATTTTTAAGCCATTCATAATTTTTATTCATAATTTTCTTTATAAAAATTATATTAATCTACAAGAAGGCAAACTTCTGAAAGTATTTACTTAAAACATTCAAGAAACAGGAGCAAAATAAACTCAACTGTAAAACCTGGTTAACATTTATTATAAATAATCCCATTATATTTCAAAAACTAAGAAGAAAACAAAATGTGAAATATAATACTCCTACACACTTAATGAGGAAAATGGGAACAGAAAAATATTATCATAAGCTCATTTCCATAGTTATTGGTTTACAGCTCTGGCAACAACTGAATATTCATGAGGCAAGTTGGGGGGAGGTAAAGAAAACTTTACTTCCAAGAAAAAAAGAAGACTATGATAACTAAAAAAAAAACATTTTAGGCATCTTTCTCTGACCTGGGACATATAAAACAACAAAGAAAAAGATAATTCTGTTCAAACTTTATCTTTGAGTTTTGTTGCTGCTGTTGCCACTTAGTTGCTAAGTCCTGTCCAACTCTTTGCCACCCCATGGACTGTAGCCTGACAGGTGCCTCTGTCCATGGAATCTTCCAGGCAAGAACACTGGAGTGGATTGCCATTTCCTTCTCCAGAGAATCTTCCCGACTGAGGGATCGAATGGACATCTCTTGTGTCTCCTGCTTGGCAGGTGGATTCTTTACCACTGAGAGTTTTGTTACATACCCACAAAGATGCAGAAAATTAGCTCAACTATTGCAAAATGATAAATATCTGCTAATATTAATAATTTTTCTGTTTCAGATGACTTAAATCATCTTAGGTCCTCAAGAAGTAGCCTTTTGACAATGGAAATGAAACTATTCCAAAGCAGGGTGTGGATAACTAACATGGTTTTAGAGTAATTATTTGTAGGGCTTGGAGCCTGAAAGTTCAAATAACATGTAAAGGATAAACTCAATGATAATCTGACACCTAATCTGAAAGAAGCCCAATGTCGGGAGTGTTTGTGGAAGAGGTAAGCACCTCAGCAAATAGACTTCAGGCATTAGTGAAGCCTCCAAGGACACAGGAGTATATGGCGCACAGTCACTGGTCCAAAAGTGACCCTGAGAGATGCTGGTTGAAATGGAGTGAGGAAGGGTATAAAGGAAGGAGACTGGCATTTAACAGGGAATAACTATTGTTGTCATGACCTCTTCCAAATGCAGTGGACTTTTAGTGTCAGGCTCCAGACCTGAAACAAAACTGGGATAAAAACCAGAAAACGAGGTCAAATTTAATTTTATAGTCTAGATGTCCACTGCTGAGACGGATTATTGACCTGGGGAAACTGCATTCTGGCTCATCCTAGGATACTCGATTTGGAACATAAAAACTAATTGGAGACTGCCTCCGGGGATGGGCAGGCATCCTCTTCGGTCAGAACTACTTTGGGGGCACTAGGGAGGAAAAGAACACAAGGCTTAAAGGACAAGCAAGCCTCAAATGAAATGCTTCCTCCCCGTGAACTACCTACCTACCTACAAACCTTCAAGGTGTGAACTTTCAAAGATGCAAATGTGGGTTTCATCAGCGTCAGGCATGAGTGAAATTGCAGCTTGCCTTCCATCTCCTGTGGCTGAAGATCCTTCAGCTCTACCATCTCTCACCTTCTCTCCCTACTCCAGTCAGTAACTCTCCTTTCCTGTTCACTCGATGTCAGGCTCTCTGGGTCAGCTGTTGTACTGGACTACTTTTAATACTAAAAATGTTTTCCTTATTTTTGACTTTATTATGTATTATTTGTGTAAAACATATTATAAACCTATGACAGTACAATACTACGGTTGATTGTGTTACTTAGGTACCGAGGCTAACTTTGTTGGACTTACGAACAAACTGTACTTAAGAATGCGCTCTCCGAACAGAACTCGTTTATATGTAGGGGACTTACTGTATAAAGTTAGTATTCTTTGATACTTTGATCAAAGAATAATGGCAGGAACTGCATTTCAAATTTTCATTTTCAGCAATGTATCCTAAAAACCCACTGGGAGTGGACAGTCCATTGGGATGCATATGTTCTGAAGGATCTGGACAATTTTACCTCCTGTTTCTGGACAAAAAGGAACAATATGCTCATTAGGATGTGATAAGCATAGTATACCCACCCAGCATCAGGCTGTGCCCTACCTACTAGGTAGATAATGAGAACAAGGCCAATTCCCTTCCCTTGAGGAGCATGCATCCCAGGGACTAGATGTCAAGATAAACCACCAAATACACAACTTAATTTCAGGTGGTGGTGAGTACAATGAAGAAAAGTAAAATTGTCTAATGGGAAGAATGAGGACCTAAGACCAGGAAAGAATCCTCTGGAGAGGTGTCATTTGAGGAGAGACCATAAGGAGCTGAAAAAAGGAGGCATGGAAATATCTGGGAAGAAGGTAGGCCAAAGCAACAGCTGATGAAGATGAAACTGGGGTGTGTGGACTCAAAGAACAGAGTGGTTGAAGTGGACCATGAAGAATGTGGGGGTCACAGTGAGGACTTGACATTTTATTTTCAGTGTGAGGTGAAGTTCTATGGAAGAAGAAATGGCAACCCAATCCAATATTCTTACCTGAATAATTCCATGGACAGAGGAGTCTTATGGGCTACAGTCCACAGAGTCACAAGGAGTCCAATATGACTGAGCACGCACATGCTAGATATGAAGCCCTACGCAAATTATCTCATTAATGCTTCACTAATCCTGCAGAGTTGGGTGTAATCTTGGCTTCATTTCAGCATTGGAGAAACTGAGTCCCAAAGTTTGAGCAACTTCTCCAAGGTTGAACAGCCATGAAATCAAGGATTCAGTCCCTACTGCACTCGACTCACTGGATGGCCAGACTTACACTTCCCAGTAGGTAAGTGACAACAGTCAGGTCAGGAGACCACATGTGGAGTCTTGAAAGAAAATCAAACTACACTCAGTTTCTAAATTTTATTTCCAAAATTTCTATGCCTGCCTTGGAAACGATGTCACTGTTTTCATATCTTTTAGCAAAGAAATTGAGTAAGTCTCTTCTGTTCAAAGCTACTTGACTTCGATTGTACTGGATTATTCCCTAACTGAATAAAAGTCACAGAATTTGAGCAATCTGATATTTCTGTAACAGAATATTGCTTAAAGGAGAAAATTCTCCAGAAATTCTTTCCTCTTATCCTAATTACAGCAAGTAAGTAAAGAAGACCACATTAAAGAACACAATGCAATGAGTACCTATTTTCAGTTAACAAGTTCCAGCTGTTTCAAGGGGCAGGCTAAGATCTTCCTGGTGACATACTCCTCACTGGTTTCCCCTAGAAAAAGTGTCCCATCTGAATGATCTTGTGCCATCTGGGGAATTTAGATACTTAAAGGGTCACCTTGCTTTAATCAGAAACTACTGTATTAAGAAACTACTACTTAGAGAAATACAGGGGCTTATAAGGGTTTAGGATATAGTTAGGATAAATCCCAATCTCCTTGAAAGAGTCTTTAGGAATCTTTTAAGACTAATGTACTAATGAATTAAAAGTGGCATAAAAATCTCCTTTGAAGCTGACTGATGTAGTTGATAATGATAATAATTAACCACCCACTCTCCAGAGAGCTAGCTGTTCTTCAGTTCAGTTCAGTCGCTCAGTCATGTCTGACTCTTTGTGACCCCCTGGGCTGCAGCACTCTAGGCCTACCCATCCATCACCAACTCCCAGAGTTTACTCAAACACATGTCCACTGAGTCAGTGATGCCATTCAACCATCTCATTCTCTGTCGTCCCCTTCTCCTCTTGCCTTCAATCTTTCCAGCATCAGGGTCTTTTCAAATGAGTCAGTTCTTCACATCAGGTGACCAAAGTATTGGAGTTTTAACTTCAGCATTAGTCCTTCCAATGAATATTCAGGACTGATTTCCTTTAGGGTGGACTGGCTGGATCTCCTTGCAATCCAAGGTGCTCTCAAGAGTCTTCTCCAACACCACAGTTCAAAAGCATGAATTCTTTGGTGCTCAGCTTTCTTTATAGTTCAACTCTCACATACACACATGACTACTGGAAAAACCAAGCTTTGATTAGACACACCTTTATTGGGAAAGTAATGTCTCTGCTTTTTAATATGCTGTCTAGGTTGGTCATAACTTTTCTTCTAAGGAGTAAGCATCTTTTAATTTCCTGGGTGCAGTCACCATCTGCAGTGATTTTGGAGCCCAAAAAAATAAAGTCTGTCACTGTTTCCACTGTTTCCCCATCTGTTTGCCATGAAGTGATGGGACCAGATGCCATAATCTTAATTTTCTGGATATTGAGTTTTAAGCCAAGTTTTTCACTCTCCTCTTTCACTTTCATCAAGAGACTTTAGTTCTTCTTCACTTTCTGCCATAAGGGTGGTGTCATCTGCATATCTGAGGTTACTGATATTTCTCCTGGCAATCTTGATTCCAGCTTGTGCTTCCTCCAACCCAGTGTTTCTCATGATGTACTCTGCACACAAGTTAAATAAGCAGGGTGACAATATACAGCCTTGACATACTCCTTTTTCTATTTGGAACCAGTCTGTTGTTCCACGTCCAGTTCTAACTGTTACTTCCTGACCTGCATACAGATTTCTCAAGAGGCAGGTCAAGTGGTCTGGTATTCCCATCTCTTTAAGAATTTTCCAGTTTGTTGTGGTCCACACAGTCAATGGCTTTGGCATAGTCAATAAAACAGAAGTAGATGTTTTTCTGGAACTCTCGATTTTTCAATGATCCAAGGGATGTGGCAATTTGATCTCTGGTTCCTCTGTCTTTTCTAAATCCAGCTTGAACATCTGGAAATTCACTGTTCATGTACTCTCGAAGCCTGGCTTTGAGAATTTTGAGCATTATTTTACTAGTGTGTGAGATGAGTGCAGTTGTGTGGTAGCTTGCGCGTTCTTTGGCACTGCCTTTCTTTGGGACTGGAATAAAAACTGACCTTTGCTCTTCTTGGTACAATGTGAGCTCCTCAACTAGTCCGTTTTCAGAGATCTAAAATTCCTAACTTGAAACAGTCAGATACTGGTTGATAACAGTACGTAACCAGTTATCAAACTATAACATTTACCACTTTCTCAAAATAGTGCTTCAACAAACTGTGTTCCACCATGAAATAAGTATCATAATTTTAAATGCATTCATGACATTTTGTTATTGTTATTCAGTTGCTAACCCATATTTGACTCTTTGCGACCCCATGGATTGTAATATGCCAGGCTTCCCTGTCCTTCACTATCTCCCAGAGTTTGTGCAAACTCAAATCCCTTGAGTTAGTGATCCTATTCAACCATTTTCCAAATCCTTTAAAATTTTCCAAATTCCTTAAAATTCAAAAGTACCACACACATTTTGCAGTACATTTTTAGGAAATGTTGCTCCCAAAAATATCCATTAAGACATAAATAGAATGGATATAGACAATGTACAGATCTAAGAATATTGTCTGAATTCCCTATGTTCATGCATTATGAACATACTACCAATAAGATGACTATTATCAATAAGTTCACATATTATAAAATGCATTTGAACACTTCTACTAGGACGAAGAGCCACTGAGTCAATCATATTAAGATAATGAGTGTCTTCCCCATGCATCTTAAGTGACTATTTTAAAAACTTTGTGCAGAACCGTTTTTCAGTTGGGATATAGAAAGTTGCAAGAGACCACTGCTACCACCCAAACAAGAAGAACAAGGTAGATAAGCTATAAGATCATAATTTTTCAGAGAACTGATGATGCAAAAAAAATTGAAATGAAATGACTTCCAGATAGTGAGAAATTCCATAAGCATGAAAAGAAATCTACTGGAGGAGCATTAGAAGGAACAGGAATCTGCTATAGATCAGAGTACAAAGAAATCAGCTAAACTTTTAAAGAAGTCCCAGACACCAACCAAATTCACATTCACAAGCCAACTCTTTCCCGTAAGCCTTCACCAAAAGATGAAGTGTGTGGAAGGCTAGTGTGCTAAAGCTTGGAAGCCAGAGCAAGAAATCTGAGAAAGATCCCCAATGGGGCACACAGTGCAAGTCAGGGACCCACCAAAAGCTGACTGGAGAGAACTGAGAAGAATCACTCCATGGCCCTGATGCATACTTAATAGCAGCTCTCTGAATGCTGGGCTCAGGGCAGCAAGAGGAAAAGGGAACTCCCGAGATGCAGAAAGCCAGGTGTGGCACTGAGGTATTTTCTTAACTCCCCAGGAACACAAGGTGTTGTTTGGAGAGCGGGCAGCTAGGTTGTAAAATGTGAAGAGATCTCTGATCCTCATCAGTGCTTCAATCCCAAGCCCCAGAGGAGACTACATCCTGCTTCCATATTCAGAACATTCGGAGCCAGTAGTAAACAAACACAGAGAAGGCAAAACTTTAAAAAAATACCATCAACAAAAAGCTCAAGATAATAATGTCATTTACAATAGCATCACACAATCAGAAAATTAGTTATCATCTAAAGAAAGAAGTAAAAGATCTATACTATGTTCATGGACTGGAAGTTTCAATACTTTTCAAGATATCAGTTCTTCTAAAATTGATGATGGATTTATCATAGGCTCAATCAAAATATCACTAGGTTCTTTTGAAGAAATTGACAAGCTATTTCTGAATTTTCATATGGAAATGCAAACGATTTGGAGTGGCCAAAATACTCTTGAAAAAAAAGAAACAGATAAAAAATGTATATTCCCTGATTTCAAGATGGACTCTAAAGTTAATGCAATTAAGATAAGGCACCATGGGCATAGGAGAGATAAATAAATCTATGGAACAGAATAGAGAGTAGAAACATAACCTCAAATACAAAGTTTAATTGATTTTTCACTAATACAACAACTGGATTAAATGGAGAAAGAAATGTCATTTAACAGATGTTTCCAGAAGAACTGTATATCCACTTGGAAAAAATTTTAAAAATCTCAATTCATTGTTTACATAAAAATTAATCATAGTTTTATCACAGACCTAAACATATAAGAAACATAGAGCTTGCAGGAAAAAAACAGAAAAACACATCATCATCTTAGAATCACCAAATGTCCTAGGATAAAAAAAAAGTAGTACTAATTATTTTAAGCTTCGCTGATAGCTCTTCCTGATAGTTGGTAAAGAATAATATAATTCTGATAATTTCCCTGATAGTTGGTAAAGAATCCGCCAGCAGTGCAGGAGACCCCCCAGTTTGATTCCTGGGTCAGGAAGATCTGCTGGAGAAGGGATAGGCTACCCACTCCAATTTATCATGATTAAACGGTCTTGTGCCCATCAAAACACTATTAATTAACGAAATTAATAGTCAAGCTACTGAGTAGGAAAAAAATTCTGTAATACATATACCTGACATGAGACACTCAAGTAGAATATATGAAAAATACCATCAAACCAATAATAAAAACAGAAACCCTACCCTACCTTCTTAATGGGTAAAAACATGAACACAAAAAAAGATATGAAAATGTCAACAGCACATGAAAAGGTACTTCAGATCATTTAATATCAGGAAAATGAAACTTAAAATGAGAATAAGATACCACTACCTAAATATACTATGAACTAAAAGTAAAAAAACGGCCAATCTGATAATCCCAAGTGCTGCAAGGACGTGAAGCTGGAAGGTTCATGCCTTCTTCCTCACGAGTATGCAAACTAGTAAGCACGGCCACTCTGAAAAAGGTTTTTAGAGAGTTAAAAATATATTTTTTGGATGACCCTACAATCCCACTACATGGAATTTAATTCTCCAAAAAGGAAACGTTATGTCAGCCCAATGATTCATATTCAAATATTCATGGCTGCTTTATTCATATTCGTTAAAAACTGGAAACAACGTAACTGTCTAAGAAGTGAATATACAAACAAATTGTGTTCTCACTATGTGCTCTAAACACAAATGACCACAACAATATTTTCATAAATATTATCCATTAAGATGCACTTTCAGTTATAACTGATGAAGTAAATACCTACCTGTCACCTAATAAAAGTTTTTCACTCATGCTGGCAATTTGGAAGTTTTCTATATTAATAGTTTTCTCAAGGAAAAAAATTGATTCAACATGATGTGGTATCTTGGATAATGAAACAGTAGAAACAAACAAATTTTTTCTGTTATGTAAAGACAACTGTTTTCAAGTTGCAATATTACTTAAGTACATATACCTAGTTTTATTTAGGACTACAAATGATACTCTAAAAATAAGCTAAACTGCCAATCATCAGTTATCTTCAAACCAAGAGTTTATATCATATTCTGTTTTTGACATATATCAGTGAAGATAAAAAATTAAAATCAATAATCAAAAAGACTTTTAAGAAATACTATACATTACAGTAATCATAAAGAATTTAACCATGAAAAGTCATGTAAATTCTATTCTGTGGCTTTAAAATACCTCTAAAATTTATACTTGCATTATCCATAAAACATGTATTATGCAACATTGTGTATAGAGTGCAGTGGATGTAAACAATACACCAATAATTAGTTTAAAAGAAAAGAAAAGGTGGGAAGAGAAAACTGTGGAAGGGAGAGAATGGGAGAAGAAAGGATAACGACTAAGAGAATTCTTCCCACTCAAAATGTTTAAAAATTAACTTTAGGGTAAAAATATACACATAGCAAACTATGTTTAAATGTTACAGAACTTTTTAGCATAAAATGTCTTCCAGATCTAACTCCAGGCATAGTTCTTGCTTTTAATATCTGGATGTTACACTGACTGGCACATACTCAAGATCACAACGAAGGGCATCATTCCCTGGACCCCACGGTTTAGTCAGCAAAGCTACTTACTGAGAAAATTCTTGAAGACTAGGATGAAATCTGTTTCTGATTCTCCCATAGAATTTAATGCGGGATCTTACACATAATACAAGCTTAACAAAGGCGTACTAAATCTGTCCGGTGTAACTTTTTCTTTTCATCAGTGTTCTTTTTTGAATTCAAATTTTCCAACAACTGCTTAATATATGATTATGTGAAAATAATTCATAATCATCTTTATTATCATCTTCAATGACAGGAAGCTATTTCATACAAGGTTTTTAACAACCAGTTAGTTGACATCAAAAGGCTGTAAAGTAAAAAATTTTCCTCTCTTCTCCACCACAAAACTTACAACAATACACTAACAACATTAACACAACTCCAGTAATTGAATTTTTGTTATAGAGTCTATCCCAACGAGATGATTCCTGGGTTGGGCTAATTCAGGCTTTTTCTAGCCTCAGGTCAGCCAGCCCACCCAGTGATGACCAGTGCAACACCTTTCTGAGACAGCAAGAGTGTCCATGCCTTGGAACAGAAGAAAACATGGTTGGTCTGGCTTGCTTTAGATATATGCTTTAACCAATGAAATCACCCATGACTGGCTGACAGCAAAGAAGCAATAATCAGTTTAAAGTTACATATAACTATTATGCATCATTTCTATAGAACTTAATCATTCCATTTTAATTTATCTCTCAGCCAATTATCTTCCTAAAGTCATCCTGTGACTTCAATCACTCCTTTCTTTAGTCATCAGTATTATTAATGATGAGAACTGTGTCTGCATCCTGTATAAACTCAATCCATCCTTCAGGACATAGATTAAAGCCCATTTTGTCCGTAAAGATTTCCTCCAATCCAATGACCTATATTTTTCTTAATTAAATGGCCAATCTAGTTTATTGGACAAAGTATTTATTGGGCATTTAATCTTATATATGGGCATCTCCATGGTGATTAGCACTATAGAAAATGCTCAATAAATAGCTATTGAAATGTAATAATATTCCAAAATTTCAGAAAGTAGTTGTAAGATATACTATTCTAAGAAACTGGAATTATAACTACAAACTAGACATCTCATCCTCAATCATCTGATTAAATGGATGGTATTATATTGAGAAGTGATGCAGTCTAATAAAATGTGCTATACAGTCAGAAAATATACCCAAAGCAAAGCGTTAATTTGAGAAATTGTTTTTAAAACAAACAGAACTCTTAGATGATCAAACATACATCCATAAATACTTAGAAATAAAAAATAATTATTTAGAAATCTAGAAATAATTAAAATCTAAAAATAATTCAAAAATTATGTTTAATAATTATTTTCTCACCATTAAAAATACAAAACATTTTGACATCTGTTTACAAATGTAAGCCAAGGATAGCTTCAAGTTCTTCAATTTCTGAAATAAACAGTTCACAATCTTCAGATATTATTTTTTAAGGTAAACACTGCTATTTTTCAAAACCTCAGAACTTCCAATTGAAATGTGTTCAATGCAAGCTTTTCCTTAAAAATAACTAATTACATTGCCCCTCTTTTTCTAAGGCACCAGTCATGACTCCCTATATTCTCTGAAAGAACTCAGTTTGGTTCCTCTAACTAGAAGCAGTTCCTGTTATATGCAGATGAATAACCCAAACTAACACAATCTGAACTGTGGCTATGGAAGTGTAGTGGCTCAGCCATGCCTGACTCTCTGCCACCCCATGCACTGTAGCCTTCTAGGTGTCAGTGGGATTCTCCAGGCAAGAGTACTGAGTGGGTTGCCATTTCCTGCACTAGGGGATCTTCCCAACCCAGGGATCAAACCCGGGTCTCCTGCATTGCAAGGCCGACTCTACCACCTGAGCCACCAGAGGCTATAGAAAATAAGCTTTGCTTCTAAACCAAAGTGCTAACATTCAGGTCCTATGGTTATAATGACATAAACAATGATGTTTCTTGCAAAATACTGCTCTGTTTTTAAGAATGCCTAAACCACTGTACACTGTGTTAGAACATTAAAGGACAAATCTGTCTTTAAAAACTGGTTATCATTAACCAGTCTCAAATGTTTTTTTTAAAAGCTCAATATCTGATCAAATCAGAGTTTAAGCAATGTTCCATAAAATTATGAAACCCTCCATTTCTCCAAGCTTTTAAATATTTCTCAGCCTACATGCCTTCTGAATAAATAAATACTACGGAAATGTTAATCACATTTCTCAGCTCAGACTAATAAACATATAAGCACAGAAATTTGAAATTCAGCCATAAAAAGAGAGCAAAACCAGGATGTTAAGTTGGTTAGGGGGGTATATCTTAACACCTGTGTCTTTGACATCACCATATGCTGATCCTTACTGAACCCAGCAAAGAAACTAGTAGATGTCTTTGATTTAACCTTCAGACCACAGTGACATTCCTGCACACAGAGCTCAGCTTTGGCCTCACAGAAGATGAGTCTATACCAGTTCTGGAGAAAGTAAGACAAGGAGCTAGCGCAGGTTAATATGGGCCCTGTCTATTTGAAAGATCAGTCTCTCATCAAAAGCATCTACATGCTCCCATTTCAAAGAGCTTGATGAATTGTTTGTATTCTCTTTTCAATACTTCTATCCTTTACCAGAGCTTTCCTTAAGCAAAAATAAAAAACAGTGTAGATAGTATAATTTGTAATCGAGGCTTGCTATGTTTAAAAGTTGAGAAAGATTCATGTCAAAAATTAAAGACTTTTAGATTACCTCTTAAAAAACCAGATGTCTGACTCATCTGGGGGCCACAGAACTGCCTGGCAGCAATTGTAGAGATGAGTGTCGGTGCCCCTGTGTGCCCCAATCCTCACCACTCCCTAACATTCACCCTCCAGCAGCTTTGCTCATTTTTTGGTCCCTGTTCGCCCCATGACTGCTTCACTTGAACACTCTGGTATGAAGGGTAAGCATATGAACTCAAGTCAGACTTTGCTGCTGTTGTTCAGTTGCTAAGTTGTGTCTGACTCTGCAACCCCATGGACCACAGCATGTCAGGCTCCTCTGTCCTCCACTATCTTTCAGTTTGCTCACCATATCTGTTACACATTTTGTTCCTAAACATTCCCCAGATGGGGGACAGTTCACATCCCTGGCTACACATTACAACCATCTGAGGGGACTTTAAAAAAAAAAAAAAAATCGCCGAGGCCTTACCCCAAGCTAAGTAAATCAGATCTGTTGGGGGTGGATCTGGATCTACTAGAAAAGCTTCCCAGGTGATTGTAATGCACAGACAGGCTTGAGAACCACTGATGCACAGTATGTGCATGCGTGCTAAGTCACTTCAGTTGTGTCTGACTCTTTGTGACCCCATAGACTGTAGCGCACCAGGTTCCTCTGTCCACGGGATTCCCCAGACAAGAATACTGGAGTGGTTTGCCATGCCATTCCCTAGGGGATCTACTGGGTCCAGGGATCAAACCTGCATCTCCTGTGGCTCCTGCATTGTGGGAGGACTCTTTACCGCAGAGCCACCAGCGAGTGCAGATGCCCAGCACAGGCAGCGCCCGCCCCACCCAGCACCTCTACCACGCGCAGATTCAGGGCAGAGGTGCACACTTCTACAGATGAGCAACCCAGGAAGCTCTCAAACCCGGAAATTACTGCTTCATCTGGCAGAAAATACTCATTTTGCAAACATGTCTGCATTTTGGGTATGTGAGTTACATATTTAGAAAAATATGAAGATAATTGTTTATGGAATGTGGTATTTCTTAAAGTGTGTCCATACCTCCAGAGCCTTGTGTGTGTGTGTGTGCATGTGTGTGTGTGTGTGTTAGACACTCAGTCGTGTCCAACTCTTTGCTAATCCATTGACTGTAGCCCACCAGGCTCCTCAGCCCATGGAATACTCCAGGCAAGAACAGAGGAGTGGGTATTCTCCAGCGGATCTTCCCACCCCAGGGATCAAAGCCTCGTCTCCTGCATTGCAAGTAGATTCTTTACTGTCTGCACCACCAGAGAAGCCCCATCCATAGCCTTAGGGGTAATATTTTGAATCTTCAGAAGATGATTTAATTGAGTAATATCAATGCCACATTAAGTAATTTTTAAAAGGACAAATTAGCTATTTTTACCTGATACTAAGACAATTTCAAATTGCTATGGTAAAGTCAAAAGTTTGCTACTTTAAAATGGCAAAATCATTAATGGACTTGCATGAAATATACAGCAATATTATTAAGACATTGCTATTAAAGTCTAAGCTCTGTGCTAATTTGGTTAAACAGTTCAAACACTTATCAAACTATAAGAATGTATCCAGAATGGCAAAGTAATAAAAACACTATTCGTTCAAGTAATTTCATGTTGAGAAAAAAATTTTTTTTTAATTTCAGTAGTCTAATATTTAACTAGATATGGAAATTTTTAATTCTTAGAATATTCAACATTTAAAAGTTTTAAAAACACATTTAAAAATCATTCTTAAATAAAACTTAGTAGACAGATAGCTATTTAATTTGGGGAGAAAATATTTTAAGATTCTCTAATGTTCTTCCAAGTCACTAAATTAAAATGCCACTTATATTTAAATGTAAACTAAGATTCACTCCACTTATTTCAACATCAATCTGTTTAATTAAATATTAACTTTCTTATCTTTTTTCCCATATTTATGTTTCATTTATTAATTTTGCTCTACTTTCCCCAAACCAAGGGTCACAAATCCAGATGCCTACAGGGCAGGCAGACCACATAATGAAGCAGCAGGCAGTCAGGTCCCCAGGCAGAGGTCATAACATGGCTGCCTGGAAGTCTGGTCCACACCCAGTTGATTTGCTGGCTCCATGATTTAAAAATTTGGAAAAACTCAGATAAAAATCCAGAATTCCAGCTTATTCTGGAAAGGCAGGCATTCTGGGAACATGGGAGCCACACCCACTCTTAGCAACACTGAAGTTGGCTTCTCTGCCCTCTGGACAGGACACAGGCTCTCCAATGCACCAGTTATCATCACCTACTTGACACAGTCATGTATAGATGTGACAGCTGGATCATAAAAAGGCTGAGTATTGAAGAAATGATGTATTAGAACTGTGGTGTTGGAGAAGACTCGAGAGTCCCTTGGCCTGCAAGGAGATCAAACTAATCAATCCCAAAGGAAATCGATCCTGAATATTCATTGGAAGGGCTGATGCTGAAGCTGAAGCTCCAATACTTCGGCCACATGATTCAAAGAGCTGACTCATTGGAAAAGACCCTGATGCTGGGAAGGACTGAAGGCAGGAGGAGAAGGTGACAACAGAGGATGAGATGGATGGATGGCATCACCAACTCAATGGACATGCGTTTGGGCAAGCTCCAGGAGATGGTGAAGGACAGGGAAGCCTGGTGTGCTGCAGTCCCTGGGGTTGCAAATAGTCAGACACGACTGAGCAACTGAACAACAACAACTTGTCATGTATACAATCCCAGGTAGCTTCCAGAAGCTTCTGAGTTTCCAACTTCCTCACAAAAGGATAAGCTAGTCAAGTAAGAGACCCCCTACAGCTAGGCTGGGGGCCTAGAAGATGACAGGTGGGCAGTCACCTTGGGGACACAGAAGCCAGGAAAGGCATCCCATCTCTCCAGGGCAGTCAGGAGACAGTGTGATGGAGGGAAAAGCTGGGCAGTGCATGCTTGAATAGTGGGCTCCTCCACCATCCACGGTGGGACCTCAGTGGGTGGCTGACTCTTTGCACAGTGGGGCTCCCCAAGCCTCTTGGAGAGTACAGAGGCGAGGACCCAGTAGAGTGAGGAGTCTTTGGCTCCAGGCACAGGACAGGGCTCATAACTGGCAGAGACAACATGGGCTTCGGGTGGAGAAAGCGGCTTCACATCCCAGCTGCACTCCATCATCACCACGAGCTTCAGTTCCTCCATCAGCAAAACTGAAATAATGATAGAAGGGCCACCACAGTGCTGTGACCACAGCCTGCCTCCCCTCTCATCCACTTCCCACCACCATCAATCCCCCTGCTCTAAATTTAGTCCTGGGCTCACAGCAGGGGGCGGGGGAAGGAAGAGGAGACCCGAGGAATAGGACGGAGGCAGATGCTAGGCAGCTGTGGGCTTTGCAGCATCTTGAAAATTAAAAGAATCGTAAGAGAAATGATCCAAAACTCTGACTAGAAGGCAGAAGTGTTCAGATCTTTTTCGCAGCATTAGGAGGAGGCTTCCATTACCAGAAGAGGCAAAAAGTGAAAGGGGAGGGCCAGGGGTGGTCATTCAAATGGAAAACAGCATCTTCTGGTGGCTGCTATTCTACCTTATGGGGATCGCAGAGACACTGTGCACGCCCATGTGAGTTCACAGATGTACACACACACACACACACACACACACACACGCACACGCAATTTCCAGTTCTCCAGAATCACTAATGACGAAGACAGACTCCTTCCGTCATGTCTGACTCTTTGCGACGCCATGAACTATACAGACATTACCTTAACAAAGGTCTGTCTAGTCAAAGCTATGGTTTTTCCAGTAGTCATGTATGGATGTGAGAGTTGAACTATAAAGAAAGCTGAGCGCCAAAGAATTGATGCTTTTGAACTGTGGTGTTGGAGAAGACTCTTGAGAGTCCCTTGGACTACAACAAGATCCAACCAGTCCATCCTAAAGGAGATCAGTCCTGAATATTCTTCGGAAGGACTGATACTGAAGCTGAAACTCCAATACTTTGGCCATCTGATGTGAAAAACCGACTCATTTGAAAAGATGCTGATGCTGGGAAAGATTGAAGGCGGGAGGAGAAGGGGATGACAAAGGATGAGATGGTTGGATGACATCACCGACTCGATGGACCTGAGTTTGAGTAAGCTCTGGGAGTTGGTGATGGACAGGGAAGCCTGGTGTGTTGCAGTCTGTGGGGTTACAAAGAATTGGACACTACTGAGCAACTGAACTGAACTAAACTACAGTCCACCAGGCTCCTCTGTCCATGGAAGTCTCCAGGCAAGCATACTAGAGCGGGTTTCCAGTTCCTTATCCAGGGGATCTTCCTGACCCAGGGATTGAACCCAGGTCTCTTGCACTGCAGGCAGATTCTTTACTTTCTGAGCCATCAGGGAAGCCCTAGAGTGAAGGGAAGAGACAAGCTACATGCAGAGGATTGTGGACAGGTGCTTAGAAAAGATGGAGTTGGAACATCCTAGACCAAGAAGGGCTTCCATGGGCAAGAGGTCGGCTAAAAGGCAAAGGAAACCATGTGAGGCCAGGCCCAGAGGCAGAAGCTAACAAATCTGTTTGAAGACAGGCCTTTAGTCCAGCACATACACCAGAGAATAGGGGAGCAAGGCAGGAGGTGAACTTGAACCTCTCCCTGGAACCGCAGAGGCCTTTCAGTGCCAGTCTGTGACTTCATCCTGGACACATCAGAGAACGGAAACTCCCCAATGCACATAGCTCTACCCACAGAGATAACCCCAGAATCCCAGCAGGAGCACAAAGCGTTGCAGGGGAATGATAAATACGCCAAAGGAGCTCCAACAGTACAGGAAAAAAAAAAAAAAAAGAAAGAAAGAAAGAAACAAGCTAAAATGCCAATCAGTCAGTCATTCAGTGTTAGACACTCAGTCGTGTCAACTCTTTGCGACCACATGGACTGTAGCCTACCAGGCTTCTCTGTCCGTGGGATTCTCCAGGCCAGAATACTGGAGTGGGTAGCCATCCGCTTCTCCAGGATATCTTCCCAACCCAGGGATCAAACCCACATCTCCTGCATTGCAGGCATATTTTTTACCATCTGAGCCACCAGGGAAGCCCTAAAATACCAACAGTGGCTCTGAATTGATTTAGTTAGCACTGCCAGACCAACAACAAGCTAGCTTAACCTTTATGGAGAGTGACCACTTTTACACCATCCTGGAAAGATGGAAATATTGATGTTAAAACAAAAGAGATCTAAACACATCAGAAATGATTTGGAGATTTTTTTAACTGTGGTTTCACTGAACTCTAAACTGTGGCATGAAAGAGTATCTCTATTCCCCTGACAAGAGCTGAAAAGGGTCACAGGGATCTGTGAAGGTCCCCATCTCCCTGTTTCTCTTAGCCCCAGGTTACTGGCGCTGTATCCAACAACTTCATAAGGTCCCTGGCACCAGTGCAGTAGGAAATCAAACCTCTGCAGAATGACAGAAGTCACACAACTGGAAATCAGTGACTTAAATCCAGTGAGAACAATGCTCGTGGAAGTGTTACAGAGAGCTTGGACACCAATCCAGATATAACAGATAAGATCTATAACCCCTGCACGCCCAGGCAGTAGACCATACTGGCTAAGAACGGGGACTCCATCACAAGACATGGTTCAAAACCCAGAGCTGGGTGATTCTGGGCGATTGCCTAACCTCTCTGTGCATCCATGTCCCACCTGTAAGCAAAGGAGAATAAAATGCCTACCTCACTGGATTATTATAAGAATTAAAAGTTTATTCACACAATGCACTCAGTGCTCTGCCTTGCACATTAAATCATTTTCATTAGTATAATCTGATTAGCCCCAAGAGATCCTAGAAAAAAATACATTAATCTTTTCCCCATTTCTCTCGTCTCCAGTCAAAGGAAGTATTATGAAAATGAACTTTCCTCTCAATGCTCTTTTACCAACCAAGTGAGATTAACTTTGAACTTCCATCTCCCAAGTGACAGCTGGCCTGAGATCTTTCCACCACTACATGTGCCTTCCTAGCCACAAGGCTTCCTGAAAGTCTCCAGGAGGCTGTGTTCCTCTAGTTGCGTTCCCTGCTAGAACCCCCGTGGTCCTGAGCACAGAATTAAAGAGACATCACTCTGGGTATTTCTGATGGATACCAGCGTCACACCCAAGGACTGACCCCAGGACCGGCCAAGCCCGGATCTCCCTCTTAGACCACCATCTGCCACTCCCTTGCTCCTGTCCCTTCTAAATGTGTCTGTCCATCCAGGGAAGAGATTCCTTCCTGCTTTCTTTGAAGCCTGCTATACTCAACAGGCTTCCCAGGGGTTTTCTGCCTCCAGTTTCAGGACTCACAGGCTGTCCTGCTTGGCAGTGAGAGGTCTGGAATCCAGAGCAAATAGCTGTTTCCCCATCCTTGACAATAAGGAAAAGTAAGTTTCATCAGCACACAAGTCAATCATTACATGCTTTAATCATGATGTTTAGATCCAAACTGAAGTACTTCTCAATAATTCATCAGATTTTTCAAAAGATAATGTGGCAATATCCTTTGCAACATATTAACATCAAGGTTAAGTATAATCTAAAAACTGTGTGAGTGTTAGGCACTCAGTCATGTCTGACTCTTTGAGACCCCATGGACTGTAGCCTGCCAGGCTCCTCTGTCCATGGGATTCTTCAGGCAAGAATACTGGCATGGGTTGCCATTCCCTTCTCCAGGGGATCTTCCTGACCCAAGGATCGAACCTGGGAACTCTTGCATTGTAGGCAGATTCTTTACCCTTTGAGCCTTTAGATTCTTTACCTTTTACCCTTTGGTTTTTAGATTGGAGAAATCTAAAAACTACCTGTGTTGAAACTAAAATAAACATAGCCAGAAGAATTAACATCAATCACATTGTGTCAAAAAGTTAGAAAGAACTCTTCAATAGAGAAAAAATCAAATCTCCCACGAAGCTACTTCTTTACCAAAAGCATCCCCTTTATCCTCATTTCTCTAAAACAAAATCTGTTAATGAGTTTGGCAGCAAAATCTACCAAACACTGATGAGTGTTCAGGATGCTATTGTGTTTGGCTTGGAAAACAAGTTCATGATTAGGAAATCAACATGGGAAGCATACTGCAAATATCCAACGGCATTTTCTCTGCCTAGCAACTGGCAAGAACTTGGGGTGTTTTTTTTCTGCTTCTATGTCATGTTGCTCTGGTCACTGGGAACGATGTGGTTGCCACAAAAGGAAAAAGAAAAAGACCTTCTGCGTTTAAGCAGCGGCACGAATTGAGCCTGAAAGCGGCTGGATGGGGACCTGTGGGACTGGGTGACTAGTCAAGGAAAGGACAGGGAGTGGGCCCCTCCCCCAGCTGGTCCTTGGCTTCCTCCTGGACCTGCACTGCAGCTTAGGGACCTTCAGCATTTCCTCTTCTGGGAAGGCTGGGAATTGACTGTTTTTTTATGAAATGAACATGACCCAGAAAAGCATTCAGCATGATCTGCCCATGCACTTGAAAGAGTACTCAGCTGTACTTCACATCACAGAGTTTTTAAGCCCCTGTTTATTAAAACACAGCTTGAACCTGCAGACATGTACGTCTTCCAGGCAACAGCAACGGACCCTTGGCTCTGAATTGCCACAGCTCATGGCTGGCGTGCCTACGTGAGAAGTGAGAGAAATTCATGTCCACCAAAAGGAGTTCAGTAAATGAAAAACCCATAGTAATAATTTGATTTAATCGAGCATATATTAATCAAGCTACACTATGTCTCTATGTGTGCTTAGCAGCAAGACCTGTTGGCAGAGTGCCCTGGATTTGAGTTCAAAATCTTGATCCCTGCTTTATGTCAAAAGGTGCTTTGCTGTTCAATTCAAGAAACACTTTGTTGTTCAATTCAAGAATTATTTATTGAATACTGTGTGCCCTGCACCCTCCTAGTTTCTAAGGAATCAATGACAAATAAATCTATCTTTGTCCCCTTGAGCTTATAACCCAGAAGGAGACACATATATGTATAAAAATACCTGAGCTAAAAGTATATTGCATACAAACTTATTTTCATGGAACATAAGATGGAATGATCAGATCGCTCTGAGAATAGAAGAGGTGACGTGGAAAGGCTTTACTAAGGAGCTGAAGAATACACAGTATTTACTGAAGATTCTGAAGAATACATAGAAATTCTTCAAGGTGCAATGATACAGTTTCCCAGAGCAGACTGACCACAGGGTGAGTTAGATGTATTACTACAGAGGTGCCCAACATGGCGTTAGGCTCCTGACATGGATTAACTCAATCTTCACAACAATCTAGACTTGGACACTAAAAGTCATAATAAAAATTTCAATACGATAGCAAACTCTTATTGAGCATCTACTTTGTACCAGGCATATTTAGCCCTCACAACACACCTATGCGGCAGGCATAATTATTATCCACACTTTCAGATGGTGGAACAGAAGCACAGAGACAGTAAATAACTCTCTCAACATGACCCACCTAAAAACGCCATGTGTGTGCATGCATGCCAACTCACTTCAGTCGCATCTGACTCTATGCAGCCCTATGGACTATAGCCTGCCAGGTTCCTCTGTCCAGGGGATTCTCCAGGCAAGAATACTGGAGTGGGTGGCCATCTCCTCCTCCAGGGGATCTTCTCATCGCAGGGATCAAACCAATGTCTCTTACGTCTCCTGCATTGGCAAGCAGATTCTTTACCACAGTAGTGCCACCTGGAAAGGCCCTATAAATGTCACAGTTGAACTCAAGTTAATTAACTTCTATAACTCTACTCGAAGGAGGGGTGGCTAAAAATACCCACCATTCAAGTTTGCTGTTATGATTAAGTCAGACAGTGAGTATAAAGTACCCAGCTGAGCACCAGGCTCTACCACTCACTCATTTCCTAGTGTCTGCAATTATTACTGACTCCATCTCAATTTAGCAACAAAGTCATTTCCTACCAGTCAGCCTCCAAAAAACCTATCAGCACACAGCCTGACCTCATGCCCCGGGCTCACTGGCGTGGGGGCTCAGAAATGCACCCAGCTGAGACCACCTGGTTCGTGCACATGTTGAGGACATTAAGAGTGTTGTCTTTTATGTTCCTCAGTCATCTTCCAGTGACACTGAAGATCATTAGGTGAAATTCCCACAACACATACCAGCACTGACAAGTTGGCACCCATTCACAACTCAAACGTTCCCCATCCACAAGAAGCTCATTATCTTAGAAGCATTTATTTCAATATTGTTGACTTCTTTACTCATAATGAAAATTATTAGAAAAATCATCTTACCATAGAATTTAAACTTCCCAATTTCATTCAGTGGTTGTTGAATTCCCTCTGGACAGTTCTTGCTTTCAACAACTGTCTTGTCTTTTATTCAGTTTGAGGGTTCACAGCCTCTGTTTCATTACCTGATTTGCCTACAGTATCTTTCCCAGATGTTTCAGGGCCCTAGCTGCCATCCTCCGGCCATTCTCTTCTCTGTAATGATCTCTTAAAATACGATGTCCAGAATGTAATGAAATGCTCTGATGCAGGGCAGAGAGACACTTCCACCCCCAAATGTATCCAGGTCTTCCTGCTCAGATGATATTTACTACCGTAACAGTCTCTCTCCCCTTTTTTCAGGCATTAATTTAAAACACCTAATATCTTTTTCCCAGTTGCCCTGTTACTTCATCCAGGTCAGTGAGTAGAGATGAAGATATAATGCAGGCCATGCTCAGCACTCCATGCAGGCATCTCTCCGAAGGGTGTTCCCATTTCATCTGGAGCATCTCCACTTCAGGGTTGGCCAACTTATTGTTCTGAGAACAGACTGGGGTTTTCTTCCCCATGCTTCATATTCTTTTTTGTTTGCTATTATGAAACACTTCTATTCTCTTTGATGGTCAAATGCCTACCTTTTCTCCAACTCCTGCCAATTTCACAAAGGACTACCAGGTCCCAGATTACTGCCATATTTCAAGTTCAATGGTAAGCTACCTCATCCCCATGCCTCCCCTCTCCTCTTCACTCCAACCTGCATTAAACTCTAAGCAAATGGAACTGACCACTGTTTTCTGAACGTGCAAGCCTTTCTCGGCTCTGATCTATGTGTTATGCTACTCCCTTTGCACAGATCTCTCCTTCTACTCCTTTGTTCGAATACTTCCTTGAAGTCTCAGTTAAAGCTTCCTTCCCTATCCCTAACCCTGACCTTAACCCCTAGGCAGGATGAGTTGCTATGATCCTTCTTTGCTCTATTCAATCATATCTAACATCTCTATGACATTTTATTGTCGTTCAGTCGCCCAGTCGCAACCGACTCTTTGCAACCCTATGGACTGTAGCCAGGCTCCTCTGTCCATGGGATTCTCCAGGCAAGAATACTAGAGTGAATTGCCATTTCCTCTTCCAGGGGATCTTCCCAACCCAAGGCTCAAACCTACATCTCCTGCACTGCAGGTGAATTCTTTACCACTGAGCTACTGGGGAAGTCCCTAAGACACCTACTAGATGTTACACAGTGCATACCTGTCTCCAGACCCGGAATTCCCAGCAGACTGTGATCTCCCTCAGGAAAGAGCCATGTCTATGAAAATGAAAGCACCCAAAGAAACATCTATTTGCCCCACAGAAAACATTCAATAAATGTTTGCTGAATAAATACAGGAGAAGATGCAAGAGATATCACTATTCAAAAAGAACATACTTAGCAATTAAAGGAACAAGACTAAACTAAGTTAGAAAATGCATGGCATTTGCTTGCAAACATATATATTTTAAGCTGAATAGTTGGAAAGATCCTTTAATCTTTTTATATATCCCGATTCTTCAAAGGTAAAGACCACAAACAAAAACCACAGGCTACAAAACCATCTGACATTAATTTGCATCTCCATGTCACTCATTTTTTGTCCAAGAGGGAAAAAAAAGTCTGGCATATTGGAGTCAAACTTTTCCATATGGTATTGGCATTTAGGTAAATGTACTGGGATTGAAAATAACCAGATCTGGCTTATTTTGAATGGCTTTTATCCTTGCAATTTTTAAAGTAAATAGTACACATGTTATAGCAAATAAGCAATGAATGAGGAAATTCAGGTTGATATGAATTAAAAAATTATAATTTTAGTTCCCACTAATTTATTTACAGTAAATGATGTGACGAAACTCTAAACACATAACTCATAAAAATAGAGGATATGTACTCTAAGACTATTTTCAAGTTACACCCACCAATATAATTTATCAGTTCTATCCTTACAAATAATTCACTGAAGCTTAAAACCCTTAGGTATAATACTACACAGAAACTTATTATTAACTTCTTATTAGTGTCCTTTCTTTTATCATTTTAAGAAAAAAACTAATTTTCGTTCTCACGCTATTTGCAAAACAACAAACAATAGCTCTGGGCAGATGAAAAAATTTCAAAATAAGCTGTTATTAATTCAACAGGAATGTCTAATTAAAAGGATATTTCCTATCTTTTGTACTTAAAGACCAGCGTGGAAACTATGATTAATTTAGAACTTTCTAGAGAAGCCAAGCATATGTGTTTTAGAACTTCTAAGTGACTAATAAACATATATTTCCTGAATAACCACTCTAAACTTGAACTCTGTTTGTGAGGCACTATGATGAGAAAGAAGAAAAATAAATCCTAGTTCACTATACTGTAAAATGACACTTAGGCTACTTATAGAGATAGAACTATCAAGCACCAACAGTCATAAAGCAATCTGAAAACCACCCAACAGAAAGGTGGACATAGGCTTACCAAAGACATTCATAAGAATGTTAATAGCAGGACTGTCCATAATAGTCAACAACGAGAAACACCCACAATGTCCATGAAGAACAGAAAGAATAAATTATGATCTATTCAAAGAATGGGATACTATAAAGCAGTAAGAATGTTTGAACTACAACTACATTCAATAATGTGGAAACACGGCACAAACATCAAGTGAAAGATCCAAGACACAGAAGAGTATATACTGAATAAATCCTTTGACATAAAATTTAAAGTCAGACAAAACTAATCTAGAGAGCCGGATGTCAGAGCAGTTGCTGCATGCTTGCGTGGCTCAGTTATTAAGCCATGTTTGATTCTTGCGACCCTGTGGACTGTAGTCTGTCAGGCTCCTCTGTCCATGGGATTCTCCAGGCAAAAATACTGCAGCTAGGTGCCATTTACTACTCCAGGGATCTTCCCAACCCAGGGTTCAAACCTGCATCTCTTACGTCTCCTGCATTAGCAGACAGATTCTTTACCATTGAGTCACCTAGGAAGCCTGAGCAGTTATTACCCTTGGGAAAGGCTGTTACTGAGTTCCCAACAAATACTAAGTATACCAAAGGAGTAAGATACAGTTGAAAAGATATAATTACATGTAAAATATAATACTTTAATACTCAGGACTGCCTCACTGCCACACTATTTATAATATCCATCAACTCTTGGTTCAATCCCATTGTTCTCATCTTTTCCTACATTCAGTTTATTAAAATACTACTATGCACACGGAAATATAAGAGATAAAAAGGTACACACTAACAACGATCTGCTTCACTTGAAATGCATTTGTCCCCTCATTAATTCTTCAGGTTCACTACAGGGCTGGCACTGCATTAGGAATTGATTATCAGGAATCAAAATGACCCAAAGTCACAATTCCTACTTACAGATCCTTGGAGAAAAACATAATGAGTGACACAGAAACAGAAAAACACAAGCTGTGGGCAGGCAACATCAACCAGAACCACTGGTTCATTTCTTCATAGGACTTCAAAAGACTGGGAGGTCCTGGGTAGAGAAGTCCAGGAGTTTGTACAGGTTTTCAGTAGGTCCTGGTGTCAATACATATTTTTGAGAGAGATAAAGATAAAGTAAAAGCCATACATTCACTAGAAAAATCTAATTTCTTTCAGAAAAATCTAATTTGTTTTGGGGCAAGAAGGAATGAGAAAGAAGGAAGTTAGAAACCAGTTCAGAGACCTTCAGGAGGAGCCACAAAGGCCCAGACCAAGAAGTGCAGGAGAAATACGGATCACAGATACGATTAGGAGCTAGTTCTAAACTATACCAGTCAGGGTGCAATAGATGGCATGTGAACACAAAAACTGTCCATTCCTGTATCTATTTTCATAACTAATTTAATATCCAACTGTTGACCTCCTTACAAAGAAGATAGTCAAACTGAAAGAAACTTAAGCGGATAAAACACAGCTTTTGTAATGGCATCATTACAGAGTTTCTAGATTAGGAGAACCAACTGTCATAACCATTCACAGCAGTAAAAGCAGCTCCTTCTTTGTATGAGTTTCGTACAATCAGTCTGAAATAAATTCTCAGAATCTGCATGATTAATAGTAGGAACATTTTCTCACCCTCATACTTGGCCAACCATACTATTTTAATCTACAAAGAAAAAAAATTTTTTTAAGTCAACTCCCTTTCATTCACTGTTTTGTTATTTCTTACATGGGAAAATTAACTCCAAAACTCAATAAGAGAATATTTCTAGTAAGATTTTAGCTAACTCATCTCACATGTTATAAAATAATACTATTAAAATATAAATGCTATAGTTTACATATAGAAAGAGATAATATGTATCTATTAAAATACATTTTTATAAAATGACATGAAAAATGCTTATAAATTTGTTAGATACTTTTAAAATCAAATTTATTAGAATGTTTTAAAAACTCTAGATTTTCTTTCTTTTTTATGTTTTACTTTTTTCAATCTAGCCATCATGCTGTTTCTTCTTAACCAAGATACTAGAAAAATTATATTTTCTCAGTTTAAGTCCTGAGCAATATTACAAAAGCAACACTGAGAGAGGAGCCTCCAAACATGAGTTTCTATAATTTATTTTTAAGAGCACATTAATTTTAGAGCACATCAACTCAGTGTTTGGTAATAATTCACTTTTTCTCCAATTTCCAATCTTTTCTAAGTGCAGAAAGCTAAACATAAGTACAATTTCATAATTGAGAGGACATTTTCTTGACTACTTACAGCATATACTACAATCAGCCAACAAGACATGTGACACCTACTCTATAACAGACATATGCTGACATATATGATCAATGCAAAATGTAAAGAAAAAATGTGTTAAGTTTTACAATAACTGAAAGCACCCTGAAAGTTAGAACAACTGAAAAAGCACTGCACTTGGTGTTAATACTTAGGTTCTACTTCTATTTCACATTGAACTCTGTGTGTTTCCAGACTCTTACTGGTATTACTGTTCCCAACTGCAAAATGTCTGACCTGCTTTAATTATCGGGCACAAATACAATGCCATCAGCTGTGATGTCCACACAAATAATTATTTTTTTCAAAAAATGCATTAATGGCAATGCAAGACAGGTAACACAGAAGTGTTGGAAATCTGCATTACGAACATTAAAAAATACAGGAGTTTCAGAAGGTAAGAGTGGTATGGGACAGATTAGGAAGGATGTCATGACAGAAAAATGATGTGAATTGGGTCTTGAAAGGCAAGCGGAATATGAATATTCAACAGGAAGAAGGTTATCCCAGTAGAAAGAATACCTTAAGCAGAGACAGAAATGCAGGTCAAGATGTTTAACTATAGCACCTGAAAACC
Organism: Muntiacus reevesi; assembly: GCF_963930625.1. Classification (NCBI taxonomy): domain Eukaryota; kingdom Metazoa; phylum Chordata; class Mammalia; order Artiodactyla; family Cervidae; genus Muntiacus; species Muntiacus reevesi. The sequence goes on from NC_089260.1 coordinate 46,962,075, forward strand.
AAACTATCCTATAGGAGAGATCCCTAAGGGGGAGCTCCACAAAGTAAGCTTGGATAGATATGGTAAAGACCTTGTCATAAAGGCTCCAGAAAATCAAGCTGAGAAATCAGGAGGTGTGAGCACCAAGGAGATGAGGTCAATGACAAAAGAAAAAAAAAAAGATGAAAAGACCATTTGGGGAAGATTAATTTGGGCATGTTGTTTGGATGGTATCACTCTGCCTCCTAAGAAGTCACTGTTACATTTCCCCTGGAGAAAGGGAGATTAACTCATAGAATAAGCAGCAGAGGCATGAGGACATTTATAAATGTCTAAATACATTTATAAGCGTGAGTCAATCAGGCATTCAGACTGGTTAGAAGGGAGATGAAAGATAAAGAGTCAAAAATGACAACAAGCCTTCCAGTCCAGGAGACTGGAGAATGCCAGTTACAGAAAGGAGCTGGGACAAAAGAGAGAAAATGCTAAGTCCAATTTTATACATGGAGTTGGAGGCAGACATGAGGCTTACAGTGCAATGTTCTGTATGTAGAAGACATAACTTTGGGAATCAAAGTTAAGGCTGGAGCAAAATATTCGACTTTAATTTTATTTACATAAAAGTCATTGTAGAGCCCATAAGGAGTTGATAAGGTTAGTGAAAAGAAAGTCATGTAAAAAAGGGAATGAGAAGCTAAGAATGAGAGTCAGAAGGAAAGGTAATAACTATAGAGAATTTCATCATGAACCCAAGGGATAACTCACAAAACAGAATTTCAAAAAAGTTAATACTAGTGTGCTCAGTCGTGCCTGACTCTTTATGGCCCCATGGAGTGCGGCCTGCCAGGCTCCCCTGTCCATGGAATTTTCCAGGCAAGAATACTGGAGTGGGTTGCAATCCCCTCCTCCAAGGGATATGCCCAAACCAGGGATCAAACCCGCATCTCTTGCATCTCCTGCATTGGCAGGAGGATTCTTTACCACTGAGCCACCTTGGAAACCCAGTAACATTGATGAGCAATGTCAAATGCCACAGGGAAGCTAAAGGAGGGAGATCAACATTAGGACAGAGTTAAGAGATACAGTAAAACAAAACGAAACAAAAAAAGGTCATTGGAAAACTTCAGGAGTCTTTCTTCTAAAGATAGGGGTCAGGAAACCAGGCTAGAAAAGGACTGAAAGAGGTCGAGAAAGCACCAGGTGTTACAGCAAATACAGCGGTGGGGTCAAAGGAGTCCGAAAGCCTTGGAAGGGAATTTCTACAGCAGCCACAGGCAGCAGGGAGCTTCAGACAGGCTTTTTCAAACCAAATAACCTGTCTACTCTAATAGCATAAAGTAATCCTATAAAGAGAAAGAAAGCAAACTGCCATTTTTTTTTCCCCTTCTTCATATATGATAGCAGTAGCCAAAATTCTGTGGATATAGCCAGTGGATTTCATTACAGGAATTACTGCAACTGGAAATCAAACCATTACCATTACAGCCAAAAGAAAAAACATCTGAGACTCTCACAACAGTGAACTTGAATTATACCTTTAGACAAGAGGGATGAGACAGAAACAGAACCATTGAAAACTTCCCTAGTGGCCCAGTGGTTAACATTTCATGCTCCCAATGCAGGGGACACGAGTTTCATCCCTGGTGAGGGAACTAATAAGATCCCACATGCCACCTGGCTCAGCCAAAACAATAAAAGCAAAAAAAAAAAAAAAAAAAAAGGAAGAAAAAAAAGATTAAGGACATCTACTGCATCCAACCACTGGCTTCGCACAAATCAACTTCTTGCATTTCAAATCTCCCTAGGCATACATACACTTATGTTCACAAATTGGCACGTGGAAAATAACCTTCCATATCTCATCACAACATAGAACTTTGGAAAGTGTATCAGTCCCCTGTGGGATCCTCTGAAGATTTTGAAATATTAATTTAATTTCTACAACACCTTCATTTCCCAAACTGGTATACCTCCTTTCCCACATCAAGAAAACTTCCTGCTTATCACTGTTGCCCTAGTGCTTTGCTCAGACACATGGAACATAGATGACTACTCTCACTCGGGGTAAATCAAAACTTTAACAATATCACTACCACTACTTCTCATTAGCACTCAAAGTATTATTGGGTAACCACGGAGGACATCTTATACATGCAACCTCTAGCTAATTTCATTTCCTTTTGACATTCTTCCAATGTTTAGTTACTTCTCAGTTTTATAATTTTTCCAGTGTTCCCTTTTCATCATTCATTTCCTAATTGACATGTACAGATTAACATGTACAGATCTGACTCAAGTTTGTAGCCCTTTACTAAACTTCAATACCCTTCCAATATATGGTGAATGTTTCAAGAAATTTTCTCAACAAAGGGATTTTACAAATATTTCTAAAAGAAAATTCTGTATCTTAGAATTTGATGATATTGAGTGTGAAAGTAAAATGAAAGTCACTCAGTCGTGTCTGACTCTTTATGACCCCATGGACTATACAGTCCATGGAATTCTCCAGGCCAGAATACTGGAGTGGGTAGCTGTTCCCTTTTCCGGCAGACCTTCCCAACCCAGGGATCAAGCCCAGGTCTCCCACATTGCAGGTGGATTCTTTACCAGCTGAGCCACCAGGGAAGCCCAATATTGAGTGTGACCCACATCAAATCATTCAACAAATATTTGTGAACACCTGCTAAGAGCCAGGTGTGGCTACAAGGGTTAAACAGAAAAATAAATGGTCATGAATGCCTTCCCTTCCCTAATGAGCTCACTTTCTACTGAGAGAAGCAGCCACAAACCAACACAATCATTAAGGCAATATCATGTCAGCAAGGGCTATAGGGAAATTCAAGCAGTAGAGGTGAATGGAGGGTGTTGGGCTGAAAATGGCAAGTATGTAACTCGGAATATGGTGGTCTGGGAAGAACTCCCTGAGAGATACATCTGGACAAACATCTAAAGGAGGCGAAGGAGCTGGTATCCGAGATGAGAACAAGCTGAGCAAAGGGAATAATAGTTCAGAGGCCTGAGGCAGGAGTACACCTGGGGTGTTTGAGGATCACCCAAAAGGAGGCTACGATTAGAAGAAGGTGAGAGAAAGAATAGCAGGAAATGAGATCAGAGAGGTAACGGGGAGAGAGTTGATCACAGGGTCTCCCAGGTCACTACAAAGACTTGGACTTTTCCTTTGAAGGAGATGAGGGTATTTAGAAAATTTAGATCAAAAAGTAAAAATGACTTGGCATGTTCTTAAAGAATCACTCCAACTACTGGATAATCCTTGACTGTAGGGATGCAGAGAAACCAAAGAGGAAGTTGCTGGATCAGGTGTAGTGGACAGAGGTGGTGAAAAGTGGTTCAGTCTGGGTGTTCTTTCAAGATAGAGCTAAAAGGACTTGCCCCATTAGATGTGGGCTATGAGAAAAAAAGATTAAATCGTGGTTTACTGACACGAGTAAGATCTCATGAGAATGAGGATTGGCGGGGAGGAAGTGGGATGTGAGGTGGAAGAAGGTAGGTGATCAAGAGTCTGGTTTTGGCCATGACAGTGAGACACCTATGAGACATGCAGGAGGAGAGGCAGAAATTCAAGGATGAAGTTCAGGTGTAAAAATGTAGGTAGAAAAAAGGTCAGAGAAATGAATTTGGGGGCTCCAGGAAATATATCATTTCCTGGAAGCTCCAACAGCTAAGTATCATGAAAAAGAAGGCAACCAGCAAAGGACCCGAGAGGGTGGAGCAGAGAGTGAGGAAGAAAGTCAGCAGGGTGGAGCATCCTGGAAGGAAGTGTGTCAGTGAGGGAAAGTAGGTCAAGTAAAATGAGGACCGAGACACTGACCATTGGTTTTAGCACCACAGATATCACCCGTGAGTTGGACAAAGGCATTCTGGGTGCAGGGGCAGAGTAAAAACCAGTAGGGTGAGTTCAGAAGAAAATGTAAGCAGAGTAACATGAACTGATTTATGTCTTCAGCCTAATTCTACTTTCTGTTCCTGGGGTATGGTCATTGGACTCTGTTTTCTTCTGCACATCTTTTCTTTGTCCCTTACCTTCATGTAACCTAGAAAGAGCCATCCAGCAAGGTTATCTCTACAATAACTAATCATGACAATAATAATACTAGTTTTGGTGTCCTCCTTTATCACAAAGTACTCAAAGTTCACCTCCACTGTTTATCACCTATGCGGAGACAGAAGAAATGAAATAGCGCAGGCTTGGGAGCCAGAGCAGATGAGCACTCTCTGGCAAGCTAGTGATCATCTTTGAGTCTCCCTGTGTTTCCTATAAAATGGGAGGCTAATCCCTACATCACAGGACTCCTGTACAGGTTAATTATAATGGATGTAAAAGCCCATCATATGGGAGTTGCTTGGCACATATAGGGTACTAACTATCCACTCTCTTTCCCCCTGCTCTGAGATTTTAACTAAGTTGACCATCATATTCCCCAGTGATTTAGTTTTTCCAATATTCGTTTTGTTGATCTCTTCCAGGCCATCTTCCAATCCCCAGTGGAGCCATTCCTGCAATCCACTGCTAAAACCCAATCAGCCAGATGACTCTGAATCCAGGCTCTATTCTGTGACTCCCCAGCTCAAAAGTCTCTCTGAGTTCTTCATTGTCTACTAAATTAGTTCTAAACTACTTCTTCTTGTATACAAGGCCATCTACCATCTTGCCCCAATCCACCTTGATCACTCAAAAAACCCCTACACCAACCCTTCAGTGGGGCCATTTTAATCACTGCTCTGCAAAAGCAAAACCTTGGAATGAGAAGGCATTTCCAACAACTTTGATCAAAAGTATAATATAGTCAAAAAGGACAGGTCTTTACTGCTACTAGAGTGATAGATGAGAGGGAATCTGCTTGCATTAGATAAATTAGCATATAATTGCTAAATAGCTTTAGATAGTGCAGGCCCTGCTGTAACAGCAGGTGGAGGAGAAAGGGGCCCAAACCTCTTTGTTGTTGTTCAGACCCTGAGTTGTGTCCGACTCTTTGTGATCTCATGGACTGCAGTACGCCAGGCTTTCCTGTCCTTCACTATCTCCCAGTTTGCTAAGATTTATGTCCATTGAGTCAGTGATGTTATCTAACCACCTAGTCCTCTGCTGCCCCCTTCTCCTTTTGCCCTCAATCTTTCCCAGCATCAGGGTCTTTTCCAGTGAATAGGCTCTTCACGTTAGGTGGTCAAAGTACTGGAGCTTCAGCTTCTGCATCAGTCTTTTCAATGAATATTCAGGGTTGATTTTCTTTAGGAGTCACTGCACCCCTACACTCCTGCTCTGTCCTCATTCCCAAGGCTCTGACTAGCTGGTTGTGAGCAGACTTAGGTATGGCACAGAGTGCATTACTATTTCAGAAAAGGAGACCACTTTTCTCTTTGATTGAGTCAACACTTCTTACCCTTCAGTCAAACAAGAATTACTTCTTGATCAAGAAAACATGAGCTGCAGCTACTCGTGTGAGAACTCTTAACTTCAAGTATTTCTGGTGTCTTTTCCCAAACTGACCGCCCAACCCAATCTCTGTAGGGGATTGGTGGGGCTGAGAACTGCAAAGTAAAATGTCAGCCTTTATTTGTAAATTAGTTCCATCAGAGACATCGAAGCATGAAAATAGATTAGGGGTATTGTTATTTTTACTGGGATAATTAATCCCATGTCATTGAAAGGCTAATGATCATCACAGTATTTCTTCCTATGAATAGAAATTGCTCTCATTTGAGGTTTGGGGTTGTTTATTCATTTTTGGTTTTGATGTGGGTGGCTGTCTGAAGACTAAACTGTATCTGGACCTTATACTGTTTTATATGAAATTTAGAGACTAGGACTCAACAGAACAAATCTTAACCTTGCTCTCAACAACTGTTACTCAAATATATACCATCAAGTTGGTAAACAAAACCACTTTGTTCTGTGGTTTCCAGAAATGGAGATAACTCATTTCTTTCATTATTTTTCCACATTTCCTGAATCTCTAAACAAATTGTCCATCAAATTATAAACAACCAAGGAGAAGAAGAATTTAAGGTGCTGGGAATTAGAAAAAAATGAACTAGTGAAATTTGAATTATAGGACATTACAATGGAGTTACTTGCCAATAAAGGTTCATACAGTCTAAGCTATGGTTTTGTAGGAATGTAAGAGCTGGACCATAAAGAAGGTTGAGCACCAAAGAATTGATGCTTTCGAACTGTAGTGCTAGAGAAGACTCTCAAGGGTCCCTTGGAACGCAAGGAGATCAAACCAGTCAGTCCTAAAGGAAATCAACCCTGAATATTCACTGGAAGAACTGATGCTGAAGCTCCAATACTTTGGACACCTGATGCGAAGAGCCGACTCACTGGAAAAGACTCTGGTGCTAGGAAAGACTGAGGGCAGGGGGAGAAGAGGCCACCAGAGGATGAGATGGTTGGACGGCATCACTGACTCAATAGACGTGAGTCTGAGCAAATTCCAGGATACAGTGAAGGATGGGAAAGCCTGGCGTGCTACGGTCCATGGAGTCACAGAGAGTCAGATACGACTTAGTGACTAAACAACAACAAGATGGAGTCAGGCTTGGATGAGGGGTAAAAGATTCTCTAACTCTGTTCTGTTTATCTGAAGTGACCCATTCTACTCGGGTCCACCTGGGACCATAAGTGAACTTTTAAAAGAAGAACCTTCTAAAGTTTACACAGTGGCAGCAAAGTGAACCTGCTGACTGAAATAAAGAGTGACCTTCAAACAAGTAGTCAGGAAAGTTTTCAAGTTTTTCCTAATGGCAGAATCTCTAGATTAGACCTGATTTATTAAGAAAGAGTTTGGTGGCTAGGAAGTACTCTTCTAAATTACACAATAATGATAAAACACTAATAAAACCTCCGAGGTGGAAAATGAACCAAGGAAGTAACTAACCAATCAGCTCAATTTTTCTAATCATCAAAGGAAGCTCTTCCCTGGTAGCTCAGTAGAAAAGAATCCGCCTGCCAATGCAGGAGACACAGGCTCAATCCCTGGGTGGGGAAGATCCCCTTGAAAAGGAAATGGCAACCCACTCCAGTATTCTTGCTTGGACAATTCCATGGGCAGAGGAGCCTATCGGACTATGATCCATGGGGGTCGCAAAAGAATCAGACACAACTTAACTGACTAAACAAGGAAATAAGTTTAATAAAACCAGTTACAATCTACTTCTCGGGTTACAAAAAGTGAAAGTCGCTCAGTCTTGTCCAACTCTTTGGAACCCCATGGACTATATAGTCCCTGGAATTCTCCAGGCCAGAATACTGGAGTGGGTAACCTTTCCCTTCTCAAGCGGATCTTCCCAACCCAGGGATCGAACCCAGGTCTCCTGCATTGCAGGTGGATTCTTTACCAGCTGAGCCACAAGGGAAGTCCAAGCGTACTGGAGTGGGTAGCCTATCCCTTCTCCAGCGGATCTTCCTGACCCAGGAATCGAACAGGGGCAAATATTGGTCCTAATCTTTGTTATTATAGGGTAATACACTCCTCAGATGTCGTCATAAGCCTAAAGTCCATACTGGAAGCTACCCTGTAAACCAGTCTGTCTGTGCCAGAAGATCCTGAAAAGGCACAGGGCAGGCGATGACCAGACAGCGTGAGAAGGGGCCCAGCAGCAGGAACTACACGTCTTAAGGGTTAGAAGCAGCTGAGATCCCCCCTCCCTGAGGCTGCTTCCTTGGCTCTGTGTCACAGACTCCAGAGATCTCAGCTGTGTTAACCCTTGACCCCAGTTCCTTTCATGACCCTCTGGCTTGTCCAGATGTTCTCTTAGACCATACTCTAAATCCAGCCTCACTTCTCAGTGATCACCCCAGAGCATTTGCCGTGCTCTTGATGAATGAGCACCATCAGAGCTCAATGCCTCCTCCTGGGACTCTGGGACTCCTGGCCTGGACCAGGGCTGAGCCACTGAGCAGAAGGGCAGAAAATCTCAAAGCTCCCCCATCAGAGCTACTGAATATTTTGTTACAGAGTTAAGGGGATGTTCTTATGTGATGTTCCTCCTAGGCACTGTATCTTGCATCATTATATCATGAGACAAATTGGCTTGCCTTAAAGCCCACTGCATATACTCTGTACTCATTGAAAAAGACGCTGATGCTGGGAAAGATTGAAGGCAGAAGAAGAGGGCAACAGAGGATGAGGTAGCTGGATGGCATCACTGATTCATTGGATACGAACCTTGGGCAAATTCTGGGAGATGGTGAGAGACACAGAAGCTTGGCATGCTGCAGGCCATGGGGTCACGAAGAGTAGGACACGACTTGGCAACGGAACAACAGCAAAAATACACTCTGTACTCATTCTTGTGGTTACTTTGCCTCAATATCTGTTTACCGTTAAGGCTGGCCAAGTCCCAGTTCTGTCGGCCCCACACCACACTCTCCAAACCAGTGCCACTGATAAAGGAGAGATAAGAACCTCAGGTTTCTCCTCACTTTGAAACAATCAGGCAGACAAGTCACAAATAGCACAGAGAAGTGAATGGAAAAGGCTTCAGCTTTCAGTGGTCATTGTGTTTGCACTTCCTTTTCAACTTTTATGATGTATTAGCCATAGAATGGGCTCCAAAGAGAAACGGAAGAGGCAAGCACATAACCTTATCAAGAAAACCCAGCCAGCTCAATCCCTTCCCTTCAGTTATACTGCTTTAGACTCCAGTATAATTATCCACCAATTTCTATTCTGAAGTCGGTAACGACGATAGTAATAAATCTATTTCCCTTCCTTCAAGCTACGAAAGTCAGTGAACTGAACAATGAAGGCGCCTTCAAAAATATCATTTCCAGAAAGAACGCTGAAGAAAACTCCAGGGCCAGGCTCTGAGCTCTGGTCTCTCTTGACAACAAGACAAAAAACGAGGCTCCAGGATGCTGAGGAGAAAGGGAATAATTTCCACAGTCCTGAAGTGACCTTCCCCTCCCCCAGCCTCTGGCAGTGGCTCCCAATGACACTTCACAGGCCAGTACAGGGCTGCATCCAGCTGTCCACACTCCTCCAGGGAGCCACTTCTTAAAGCCATCAGGGAGAGGTCGCCATGGGAACAAGGAGGGGCGGGGAGACGACGCCAAGGGAATAAGGAGGGGCGGGACTTGTAAGGTGCACTCCTTACCTTCCTTGTCCCTCACAGGAAAAGACCGACCTTAAATCTGTAAAATGGATAGAAAGGATCTGCGACATTTGCTTGTAACTCATCTGAGGTTATCAAAGGTAAAGGGTTGGAAAACTGACTTTAGATCCTGCTGTGGGTTCAAGATCTCCAGCCTCCAACCCCTTGCCCAAGACTCAGTTCACCCAGGGCTAAAGGACACTTCCCTCTCTGGCAAAAGCTTCTTGGCCAGTGGAGCCCTGCACACACCACTGGATTCCCACTGACACTGAATTCTAACCTTGGCTACCTATGCGCACTCAGTCATGTTCGACCCTTTGCAACTCATGGACTGTAGCCCACCAGGCTCCTCAGTCCAGAACTTTCCAGGCAAGAATACTGGAGTGGGTCGCCATTTCCTTCTCCAGGGCATCTTCTGGATCCTGGGGTCGACTGCGAGTCTCCTATCTCTCCTGCATTGGCAGGCGGATTCTTTACCACTGAACCCCCTGAGACGGAGAAGGCAATGGCGCCCCACTCCAGTACTCTTATCTGGAAAATCCCATGGACGGAGGGGCCTGGTAGGCTGCGGTCCATGGGGTCACAAAGAGTCGGACATGACTGAGTGACTTCACTTTCACTTTTCACTTTCATGCACTGGAGAAGGAAATGGCAACCCACTCCACTGGTCTTGCCTGGAGAATCCCAGGGACGGCGGAGCCTGGTGGGCTGCCGTCTATGGGGTCGCACAGAGTCGGACACGACTGAGGCGACTTAGCAGCAGCAGCAGCAGAACCACCTGAGAAGCCCAACATTGGCTGAAGTTCTCAGCAGATGCCAAGCTGCCAAGACCTAAAACCCTACTGGCAAATACTCTAAAAACCAGCTCCTCAGTGGTATCCATACCTGGAGGGTACAGATTTTGGGTTTGCAACTCCAAAAAACAAATGCTTATTAAAGTTAGATTACTGAACAGTGACAGCTAAAGAATTGACTAGTTAAAGCCTTACGTCTTTGAGTCACCACTCTTTCACTAATCTGTTAACTTTATTAGCAATGTATCAGTTCAGTTCAGTTCAGTAGCTCAGTCCTGTCCGACTCTCTGCAACCCCATGGACTGCAGCATGCCAGGCCTCCCCATCCATCACCAACTCCCAGAGCTTACTCAAACTCATGTCCATCGAGTTGAAGATACTATCCAACCATCTCATCCTCTGTCATCCCCCTCTCCTCCCACCTTCAAACTCTCCCAGCATCAGGGTCTTTTCCAATGAGTCAATTCTTCGCATCAGGTGGTCAAAGTACTGGAGTTTCAGCTTCAACATCAGTCCTTCCAGTGAATATTCAGGACTGATTTCCTTTAGGATGGACTGGTTGGATCTCCTTGCAGTCCAAGGGGCTCTCAAGAGTCTTCTCCAACACCACAGTTCAAAAGCATCAATTCTTTACCACTGTGCTTTCTTTATAGTCCAACTCTCACATCCATACATGACTACTGGAAAAACCATAGCCTTGACTAGACAGACCTTTGTTGGCAAATGTATAACTGGGTTGAATTTCACCACTAAATTATAACTATACTGAAGAGTTAAACTAGGAAACTGATTAACACTCTGCTCTTGGATATTGCCTATCAGGGTTAACAGTAAAAAAATAAAAGTTACTTTAAAATATTTTTAGGGAATTACAGAAAGAAATAGGACAGAAAGGAGTAGATTCCTGCATTTTCATCCTATATAAAATATCAAAACACACACAGATTTTGATTCCCCATCTGTTTCATTCACTCTCCTTGCCATTTGAAGCAGCTAATATACATTTTTCTCATTTCTCTTGTAGTTCCTCGGTAGTGTCCCGTGAAACCAGGAATTTTTCATTCTTGTCAGTGATATATTCCCTGAGCCCAGACAGTGACTGCACACAGTAAGTGTGCAATAAACAGGCCCTATAATATTAACACTGAAAATATCTAGACTATTTTTTTAAATTTTTACTGGAGTATAATTGCTTTACAATGTTGTATTAGTTTCTTCTGTATAGTAAAGTGAATTAGCTATCTGTATACATATATCCCTCTTTCTCATATTATAATTATTGGAGAGGATAAATCATAAGACTTACCATATTAGAGGTATTATTTAAATTGGCCTGACATATAACTATACTACACTGAAAATAAGGATATTCACAAATTAAACAAGTTGGTTTTAGAAATGAATAAAAAATCACTGTCCCCATTCTCTCTTTTTTAGAACATTCTGAATGTCATTATTTTTACTGAAGTATGGTGCTATATAACATTATGTAAGTCACAGGTGTATAATACAGTGATTCACAATTTTTTAAGGTTATATTTCATATTATAAAATGTTGGCTATGTTCTCCTATGTTGCATAATATATCCTTGTAGCTTATATTTTACCAAATAGTTGTTGCCTCTTAATCCCCTATCCCTATACTGTCCCTCCTCCCTTCCCTCGCCCCACTGGTAACCAAAAATTCGTTTTATCTGTGAGTCTGCTTCTTTTGTGTTACATTCACTAGTTTGTGGTGTTTTTAAATTCCACATATAAGTGATATCACACAGCCTTTCCCTGATTTATTTCACTTGGCCTAATGCCCTCCAAGTCCATCCATTTTGCTACAAACAGCAAAATTTAATTATTTTTTATGACTGAGTAACATTTCATTGTGTGTGTGTCTTGGCAATTATAAGTAAGGCTGCTATGAACATTGGGGTGTATGTATTTTTTCAAATTAGTGGGGTTTTTTTTTTCATATATACACCAGGAGTGGAATTTCTGGATCATGTAGTAGTTCCATTTTCAGTTTTTTGAGAAACTTCCATACTGTTTTTGTGTCATTTTTTAATAGATTCTTTTAGTTCTGCCTCTATCTAAAAATTACTGTGAATTTCACATAACAGATATAAAATAGTAAAGAAAAAAATCTATAATATCACTGAGTTGGAACTTTGAATTCTGGCAGGCTAGAAAATAAGTTTTAGAGAGGATATATAATACAGTATAGTAAAACTATATTTTTTCTTTAAATCTATTTAGCAGACTTTTCCTTTTCAAAAATTTATTCAAATATTCTGGCTGACTATCTAGATCTCTTATAACATTTGCTTATATTTTCCTAATACCATGAAAGTTGAATCTGACCTAAATTCTCAACTATAAAAATGTGTATGTTTAAAATTAACAATTCATTCAAATATCAACTAAACTCTCAAATTTCTGACAGTCCAACTGATCATATTCCTTGTAACTAGGTCAACATTAAATAAAACTGAAAAACAAAAAGAAATCTCAGAAAACATTTGCTATTCTCAAAAAATTTCACCATACAGAGAAGGCATAATTTATATATGAGGATTATTATCTCACTGAAAAATATACAGGAGAAATGTCAACTTCTCATACTTCAACTGAAAACTATACTCATTCATCCATAGCATGATTCCCTTTTGGACTTGAAGATTATTCAATTATATGACTGTACTAACTGTCCTTGGTAGCAAATGCCCATAACTAAATAATTTCATTTATCAAACTTCATCCTTTGACTACCTGAAGGCCAGTTACCCTCCTCATCTGAAGTAGACTTGGCAAATAAAACAATCCAGGAATGATGATCATTTTAATTATGGATTCACTTCATTTGTATTTAAATGACAATAATGTGTTTTACCAATGTAATCTGTACAATATTCATTGAATGCAAAGCAGTATGTATACATTTTGGAGACTAGAAGGGGTGTGTGTAAAATTAACATTTGCCTCAAACATTTCATGATTCAATCACATATAGAATAAACATGAGCTATACGTAACATTATATTTAACAGCTTTAAATCTGCTTTGAAGTGCTAAGTAAACAAGCACAAAGAGACCCAAACTGACCCAAAAGAAATTAAATTAACCTAAAACTAGTCTTAGTGATGATAAACATTACCAATGGGAGAATTGGAGTTGTCTATTTTTTAAAGGTTCACTTGCATTTCCTCATTTCTGTGAGGGAAACTCCTAACTTCTGGATAATCTCTGGCTCCTGAGTGCTTGCCTGGCTCTGACCCATCCTGGATTGACTATGAGCTTCTGTTGCTGGCCTGCTCTTGAAGGTTTGCCTGAAATAAAGTACTATTCCCTTCTCTCTTTTAGCCTCTGTGTACTTCCGGAGTTAACAAGTTTTGTGTCCGGCTCCCAGCATCTGCCTTGGTTTTCCTAGCCCTGATTAATCACACTGTTCCCACCATCTAGAAATCCCCAGGCCAGAGAATCGCCAACACGATGGATCAGATCTACTCAGAATCCCTACTCATCAGGGTGTCCTCAGGCGTGAATTGCCACGTGCCATGTGTTCAGCTGTGTCCAACTCTTTATAACCCCATGGACCGTGGACTACCAGGCTCCTCTGTCCATGAAATTTCCCAGGCAAGAATACTGGAGTGGGTTGCCATGGCCTCCTCCAGGGGATCTTCCTGAATCAGGGATCGAACCCTTGTCTCTTGTGTCTCCTGCATTGGTAGGCAGATTCTTTACCACTGTAAGGATACAATCCTTGAAAGGAGCTGTGAGCTGCAAGTTATACAGGAATATACAGTGCCCGACACAAAACAAGCACATAATACATGATGATTTCCAGAGTACCCTGGGACTTTTTTGGGGGGGAGGGGAACCAGAAAAAATTTTAACTTACACAAAATATCCAAATCTCCCAACTCTTCCCGCAGTCAAAACCAACTGCAGGGGGGTTGCGGGGAGGACCTTAGTGGAACACTTACAAACATTTGTGAAGGGACAGATAAATAAAACATGAAATGGATTTCTATGTGGACAAGAAGATATCATTTTAGGGAAATGATCCAAGTGGTATTTTAGTACAATAAGTTCTTACAGTAAAGGAATCCAAGAATTAATATAAATGATTTTCTGAGGGACAAGCCTAAATTATTAATATCACTGGGTCCCAAAAGGTGTCAGAGATTACTCTGCCTCTCAATATTAATTCTCTACCTCTTAATTTTAGTACAGTAATTCCCCTACATAGGAACCAGTTCTGTTCCAAGAGTGTGTTTGTTAAGTCCAATTTGTTCATTAATCCAACAAAGTTAGCCTAGGGACCCAACTAACACTCTCAGCTATATAGCACTGTACTGTAATAGGTTTACAATACTTTTTCACACAAATAATATGCACATAAAAAACAAACACAAAAAATAAAGAAAATACTTTTAATCTGACAATACAGTACCTTGAAAGGCACAGTAGTACAGTACCACAGTTGGCAGAGACAGGCTGGCACACACGTTCACACCTTTGAAAGTTCATAACTTTCAAGTTTCATATGTAGAGGACTTACTGTACAAAACTCCCCACATCTCATCAGTACGCATGGCTGCCCAACTAGATACATTTCCCAGTCTCCCCTGCAGCTGATTCAGCCTTGTCACGAAGTTCTGGCCAAGGGGATGGGAGTGAAAGTGAGGTGTGGACCTTGCCCCCCACCCTCAGTCCCTCTGAGGCTAGAACTTGCAAGGGATCCTAGTAGGCCAACTTCAACCATATGGACAAAAACAAAACCCTGGTGTGTTGGTTCTCCAACATGCTCTGCACACTGGAACCACCAGAGAAACCACATTAAATACTGGTTCTCCGTCCTACAGACTGATGTAGATGGTCCTAGGGGATGCTGGAGCAGTAACACAGGACATGAGGTCTCTTAATGACCTGATGACGCTGCTCATGCCCCAGGACACTGTTGGGCAATAGTACTAAAAAATTAAATAACCACAGCGCCAAGAGAGGATACAAAAAGGCATGTTGATTACATACCGCTTTCATAGTCACAAACAATCCTTCTGTGTTGTTTAAACTACTGTTGTTTGGCCTCAGAGAAAGCAGCTGAACAAATATCCTTGTAAATATACATAATAAACACAAAAATCCTGGTCTTCTGGAAAAAGAATTATAAGTACAGGTTTTAAAAAAAAAGGACCGTTCTTATCTAGAAAAAAAACAAGTGTGGTTTTAGCATAATCTAGGGAAATCATTGGTGAACTACAGAAGTCATTCAAGAAAAGCTAAAAATGAATTCTGAACATTAAGATTACTCTACTTGACAAGACAAAGGCAAAAAAATAAAGTTTGCCAATTTGTTAATAATTTGCATAAATTAATATGAATTTGGAAGCAAAATGTGAAATCTCAAAAAAAATGACTTTAGGACAGAGCTAAATACTAATTTATCTAACAGGCCCATTTTTGATAGGCTACAGGTTAGATTTCTTTAATAAAGAAATGGACTCGTCTTTATTTGTTCCTCTGTCATCCTCAACATATGACTTCTATTTCATGGTCCAAAATGGCTGCCCTCACCTACTATCACAACCTCATACCAGCCAGGGGAAGGGGAAGTCTTGGCCAGGGGTATCATTATTAAGAGGGACAAGAAAAATTGAGAAAAAGGTATATCTAGAATATTCCAGAAAAATGTGGAGAATGTAAAATCTATAAATAAAATGCATTTCTATATATATTAAAATTATATAAAGTCAAACATGACATGGATATACTCTGTAAAAAATGGAAGTCCCCTTTACTCTCCTAATTTCACCTCTGGGAAAATAATGAGTTATTAAAATAATTTTTGAATGTGTGGTGTGGGACTAACATTTGGATGAAATAATGTCTTTTCAGAGCTCTTCCCCTAGTTCTATTGACAGAAATAAAACTTTGGAAGAGGAGATGTCATTTTTGGAATCCTATGTTTCTTTCTTTGGGGCAATAGTCTCAAATAAGAAAAAACTAGAATCCAAGGGAGCAAGAAACCACGGCCAAGTTGAGACACTACAAGGCATCAAAGGAAAACAGTGTTTCTTGCACAACCGCTGAAAACGTGTCACTGTCTATAAAGCTTCTCCTCCTGGCAAGAAGACAACTTAAATATATAATTAAAATCACAAAAGTGGCAAAGCAAAGTCAAACAGAGATATCAACCCTTATTTGACTTTCTCAGAGAAATGAAGCTTTGACATGAATTAAAATGCTTACCCATTCATATTCTACATTGCTAGATTTTTGCTACAAACCCAGAAAATAGTTTCATATCAGTACGCTAAATTTAACCAGCTGGGGTCATTTCTTAAGTATTATACCATTTAACCTTTTCAAATGAAGGGCCTGTCTTTTCATGGAAAATATGTATTTAGAACATAATGTCCTTGGCTTAGATATCCTCCAATGAAATAGGTCTTTTTTTGTACACTATACTTAGCTATATGGCAAAGCTAGAATTTAAAAAAAAATTATTCAAGGATTCAAAGTCTGAAATCATCCACAGTAACTAAAAGTGTTTAAGTATCAGAACTTTAACTTAAGATATCAATTGTCTTAAAAACTGCAATCAAAGAACTCATAGACCAAATGCAATAGTTCATGAGAATAGGGAAAAATTAGAAAACAAAGTTTTTATTAGATGTGTCAAGATTTGAATGATTATGCTCAAAATTACTGGTAAGGTGACCCAACCACACTTTCAAGAAAAGAAACATTTACTAAGTTGAGAATAATAAAAATGCATCTATTATGAAAAACAAATATTATAAATAAGATTTTAAATACTTAATAAAAACAATTATCTTTAGGTCAAATCAATTATACCTAAAACTCAAGCATAACAATTTAATTTGGTATTAAATTATATATGAAAATATAATGCCAGGTATAGAGTAAAAAGGGCTTCTCGGGTGGCACTAGTGGTAAAGAATCCACCTACCAATGCAGGAGACTTAAGAGTCTTCGGTTCAATCCCTGGATCAGGAAGATTCCCTGGAGTAAGAAATGTCAACCCACTCCAGTATTCTTGCCTCGAGAATCCCAGGGACAGAGGAGCCTGGCAGGCTAGAGTCCATGGGGTCGCAAAGAGTTGGACATGACTGAAGAGACTTAGCATGCATACATGCAGAGTTAAAAAAAACACTCAAAAGACAAGTACTGGGGAAAATATGTAATCTGACAAAAATGTTGTCAGGTAAACCAGCGTTTCTTTTTTAAAAGTGTGGGCAATGATTGCAATGTGTGTTAAATGTAATGTATAAATTGTACATCATTTATATCATGATTTTAAAAAATGATTATATCATTATTTTCAAGATTTGAACCTAATCGTAATAGATATAATAATAAATTAAGGCAAGCTACTTCCCTCTTCTGACTTCTAAATTTGTATGTTGCATTTTAAAAAGTCACACTTAACCTACAGAAGTTGATTTAAATTTTAGGCCAGCCCTGTGACACAGTATCAACTCTGTTTTCCAGATATTCAAGGAGGCATAAAGAGGCTATATAAGTTGCCAACATTACACTGTTTGTACATGTCAGGACCAAGACTTTAACCAAGGTTATTGGGCCTCTAAACCCATGGTCTGTACCACGCACTTCACCCCACTCTCCCCATGCGGGAGGCAGAGCTGCTGGCGAGTGGTCACAGAGATGCAAAAGGTGTGTCCCAGCAGTTCCGGAATTTTAAAACATGCAAGAGTTAAAAAAGTTTAGACTGTCATGACGTTTTGCTGTGGGTATATTCCATGGCAGGATGGTTCGGAAAATTTTGCCAAGTGCCTTCCTTGCCTCCCAGCTCCGTGGTGGCTCTTGATTTACCAAGCGATGCATATGACTTCCACGATGCTCTGCTGAAGCTGCTTTAGTTCCCTTTTTTATCTAATATCTCCATCTCCTCAGCTATACTCATCTCCCTCAAACATCCCTAGACATCCCTTAATGTTTATAACCTGTTTCTCTCCTTGCATTTACTACCAGCCTCCTTGAATAGCTTTTCCATCCATCTTCATCTCCTCGGCTTCCACTCAAGTCATGTCTTCCAACTCCTTCTCAAGCTTCTGCTCATGCATGTTCCTGAAGCCAAAACTTCAGTGACGTTCTAATCGCCAAATCCAGTTGTCTCTTCAGTCTTCACACGACCTACTTCTGTAAACCTCTGAGAGTTGACAGGAACCTTTCTTCTGGGAACTAGATCTTTCCTTGGCTTTCAAGAGATCACTTGACCCCAGTTCTTTGTTTCAACCCTTGACAACTCAGTCCCAGTTACCAGGGCACTCTACATCCTATTACATCCTACATCCTATTCTTGGTTAGGATGTTTTCTTCCTTGAATTGCTTCCCCTTTCATCTCATCTACCTGATGGCTTCAACATACATGATTAGTTACTTTCTCCATCTCTGATCTCCACATTCTAATCTTCAAAAATTATAGCAGACTTTGAACTCAGCAAGTTGAAAATAAAATTCACTTTTCTCCTCCCCACACTGTTCTGCCGCTTGCACTTCATTTCAAGTTAATGACCCTCCCCACCCTGTCTTCAAACTAGAAACCATTCTAATATTCTCCATTCTACTTAAGCTTCCACTTCTGAGTGAACATAAATGTTAATGGTTCTAGCCAAGAAATGTCTCTTGGTTGTTGGGTGTTTAGATGTTTTATGGTTTGATTATTCTTTTTTTTTTTAGAGTTTTGTTTGGGCTTAGTTTTTTTTTTATCTTCATCATTGTTTCTACCTTAGATCAGACATTGCACCGTTCTTACCTGGACCAGTGAAATGTTTGAAACTCCTAACAGGTAACTAGACTTCAATCTTCGTTCCTCAACTCTGCTGATAGAATTCTCTTGCTAAGAAACAAAGCTAATCTCAATAAAGTCTACTCATATCAATGTTATCAAATTATAATACAGCATAATCATGCAGATGAAGCCTTAAGACTAAAGACACATCCCTCTCCACATCCCCCTAGACAGCAAGTCAGTTCTGGTCACATGATTAACACTCCAAATATCAGAACTATGCAAGAGCCCCATTTAATTCATGGTATGTTTCCTACTGTAATTACGGTAAATAGTCAAGACATCTTAAGCGCTACTTCCTGACGCCATCCTCGAGAATACACCTTCAGGCTAACGACTCGAAAAAAAGAACCCAGTCAAGCCAGCCCAGGAGTAGGGTCCAGCCAGGAGGATCAACAGGAGCTGTCTTAAGGTTTAGGATGAAAACAGGGCAGGGTCTGCAGACCTGGAGAGCAAGATCACTTTGGTAGGAGCAGAAACCCGTGTTACACAAGCTAGACTATGTTTATGTTTTGTGTCGTTTCCGGGATTACTGATCTGTGCACTCCCTCAGTAAACAGTAACAACTTTCGGAAGTTTATAAACTGTCCCAGATTAAAAGGAGCAAGAAAACACCTTCTCTGCATTCTTGTGTGAACGGCCAAAGCAGCAGTGTAAGCCAAAGGCCAGTGTGTTAGTCGTTCAGTCATGTCCGACTCTTTACGACCCCATGGACTGTAACCTGCCAGGCTCCTTTGTCCATGGGATTCTCCAGGCAAGAATACTGGAGTGGGTTGCCATTTCCTTCTCTGGGAGATCCTCCGTACCCAGGGGTCGACCCCAGGTCTCCCAGATGGCAGGCAGATTCTTTACCATCTGAGACACCAGGGGAGCCAGAGGGCCAGGGAGGTGGCAGAAATAAAGAACAAGAGGAAGGAGTCCCAAGACCAAATAAAGAACAAGAGGAAGGAGTCCCAAGACCAAATTCAAAGACATAGATTCAGGGAACCTTGGCCTGGCAACTTCTTCCCACAAGTGACCCCTCCCCACTGCCAACCTTGGAGGCCCTGGACTTATTATCAACAAGGGAGCAAGCCCCACACAACTGACTTCTCACTGTCTTTAACTTGAGTCATAATTTTTAAGTCAGACCCTTTTAAGTCAGACCCTTCTCAAACGGGTCTGAACATACCTCATCTCTTCCCAATACTCAAAAAGCATACAGGACTTTTTATCCCCATTAGTTAAGACTCTTTCAGCACTAGAGCATGCCAAGCCATGCCAGCATAATCATAATAACCGCTGCCTGCCACACCACGGTTAGCCTCAATGTGTTTTACTAATTCAGGATGGATACATTTCTTCCAAGTCTGGCACGTTCCTCCTCATCCTTCAGGAGCCAGCTCTGTTATCACCTCTTACCCATCCTTCCCCCGACCCCAGGCTGAGGGAACCCCTTGTGCCTACCTGGCTTACTACTCAGCTTGGCATACTTGGCTTACTACTCTACCACTTCAGCTCCCAGATGGCACTGTGATTATCTGAATACTGAGGGTTCAGCCTGCAATATATAATGCTGAGGGGCACACAGGTCCACGCAAAACATAAGCCTATGCATTATTATGTATTGAATCAATTTATCTTCACCTCAAAATGCTGCATCATGACTGAGACCCATTCAAACCATTTTGTTTGCCTTTGCTTCATCTGTCTATTTGTTTTCTTGAGTACCTGCTGTTTACAAAGCACCATGATGAGCTCAAGTAAAGCATACAGAGGAAGTAAAGGTGCTATCTCTGCTCTCTCTGAGTTTCCTACCCAGATGAGGGGTTTTTCTAACTGCTTTAGCAAAAACACAAATCAGAGGACAGTGGGGCCACATGAGGAGGTGCCAGGGTGGAAAGCCTAAAGTCACACAATTCAACTCCCTGGATCCTCTCCAAGGGCTCCTGAAGCCCAACCCCAGAAGCCTGGAGGTCTCAGGAGCACCATGTGAAAGAGCCAAGGGCTTTCCAGGTGGTGCAGTGGTAAAGAATCCGCCTGCCAATGCAGGAGATGCAAGAGACGCAGGTTCGATCTTGGCTTGGAAAGATCCCCTGGAGGAGGAAATGGCAACCCACTCCTGTATTCTTGCCTGGAAAATTCCATGGACAGAGGAGCCTGGCAGGCTACAGTCCATGGGGTTGCAAGGAGTAGGACACAACTGGGCACAAGAGATTCACGTATAATAAGCCAAATCGGACAAGAAACACACAGTTGCTCAGTATAAACTGTAAAGCACCACACTAACTCTGACTGTTGTTACATAGACTGCAACCTGCCACTGTCTTAAAGTCAAGATTACCATGGGAAGGACCAAACTGACCAAAGGGAAACACAGAGAAAGAGGAAGCAGAGACTCAGAGACACAGAAAAAAGGCAGAGGAGAACATAACAGACACACAAATCAGATACTCACCTTGACCAAAATCTGAGGCTCTCTATAGCAATGAGAGACAGGACTCAGATTCTGGGGTATCTGAGGGCAAAGCCTGGACAGGTAACAAATTTCAGAATCTTTTGTTTATGAAAAGATATACAGCTGAACTCAGAGTCTGTGTCTTAACGTTCCAACAATGGGAAATAACTGTGCCTTCTGATTAGCCAGGTACAATCCCAGTATACATCTGCTTCCCTGTGTAATTATTAATAGCAGGCCCCTGCATCCTCAAAAGTGTCCCAGTTTAAATGAAAATTATATGATCACCCTGCCTCAATGCCACCTGCCACAGTGAAACGTGTTGACACGATTTTCCAGGCCCAGTGCAAAATTCAAACGTGAGGCTTTTTATTCAAAAGGAAAGAAAAAAAAAGTGCTATTAAGGATACTCAAGGATTTCCCTAGTTGCTCAATGGTAAAGAATCCACCTGCTAATGAAGGAAACTGGGGTCATGCCTGGCCCCGGAAGATCCCACATGCCGTAGAGCAACTAAGCCCCTGGGCCACAACTACTGAGCCTGTGCTCAAGGGCCCAGAAGTCACAACTACTGAAGCCTCTGTGCCCTGGAGCCCGTGCTCTGCCACCGCAGTGAGAAGCCCTCACACCACAACTAGAGAGTAGCCTCCACTCTCTGAAAATAGAGAAAAGGCCAAGCAGCAACAAACACCCATAAATAAAGAAATAAATAATTTTTTAAAGTTTTATTGAAGCCTGAAGCTGTATTTTTTTCTTTCGTGTATCTGTTCCGCTCACATCCCATCGTCCCACTGGACTTCACGTGCAAAGCACAACTTCCAAGATAAAATTAGTAAGAATTTCAAGACACTGATGGCACAGCATCAAACTAAGCATGAGGTCCTTCAGACTTGGCAGCCCTGTGCGACCGTACAAGACACACCCTTGAAATCGACCCTGGTCTGTCCTTTCTCCAGGAAACCAGTTACAACCTACTATTGTCCAGACTCTGGACATCAAACACTGGATATTAGGTCTATAAAAGCATTTTCTTCTAGAAATGTTTTAGAGTATTCCTAATGCAGCCTAGACTTTCATTTCCCAAGCAAAACAAGAACAGAAGTTCAAACAAATTGTCACTCTCTACCATTTTACCTAAGACCTAAAAATAATCAATTCCAATAATATAATCTATCCAAGGACCCAAATGAAAATTTAGACTGCAATGGATTTAAATAACAGTGCTAATTACTTCACAACATTTCAGTGGGTTTTGTCATACATTGATATGAATCAGCCATAGAGTTACAACTAATAAGAAAAAATAAATAAATAAATAAAACTGAAAAGAAAACACCAAATAAATAAATAACAGTGCTGCAATGTCCTTAATACCTTGCTACCTGATTTAAATAGTTTCACTTTTAAATCCAGACACTACATTTTTAACTTAAAGCTTCTTGTTACATAATACATATGTGCCTGAGTGAAATCTAACTTCCACCATCTATACAGACCAAATGGGAAAAAAAACTCAGGAATTTAGGGATGATTGAGGAACTGTCCTTAAAAGTGGGGCAGGAGGTTTAGAAGACAAATTCATAATTCATCTGTTCATTCGTGCAGTAAGCATTTATTGAGTACTTAGGATGTCACAAGGACCACACAAAAGTCTAGGGAAACAGAGGTGAGTAAAATGTGGCCCTGTCCTCAAGAAGTTTGCATTCTAGAAGAATGAGCCAAAGCTAGTCAGATACCTGCCCAAGCTTGTTCTGGCTCCATGGAAGAAGTAACTACAGAGAAGAGTGGGTACTGAACAGTGAGCACTCTAGCCCAGGCAAGATGTAGGGAGGGAGTCATGAAAGTTTTACTGAAGGCGATGAAGAGTCTTGAAAGCCTAGTAGGAAGCCAGCAGGTTGCTAAGGGTTAGGGAGGAGCAGAACAAGAGGACTGAAGCAACCCATGGGAAGAGGGCACCCCTCAAATGACAGCAGCAAGCTTCAAGGTCAGAGCCTTGTTCAGACAAGGAGTGTGTGCCTGGGTGGCTACTGGAGAGAAGCTGCATATAGATCATACAGACTGATAAAACCGGCAGATAAAAAAGGCAATGTTCACGGACTATCTGGGGGTGGGAAGAAGTGATGGTGGGAAAGGTGGGGGAGGGGGGAGGTGCTCTCTCCTTAAAAGGCCAAGGGTGGGAAACAAGAAGAGAAACCATCTTATTAAAAAAAGTTTCCCCTCAGGCTATATGATCACTTAATCCAGAGAAATAACACAACTTGCTTACTCCTTTATGGCTGTGTAAGTAAAAACATGTTCTCAGGAAAACTAAAAATACATTTTTCATCTCTGTAATAAAGATCAGAATTACCCTCACCCATGCTGATGGGCTGAAGTTTTGACAGAAATCAAAAACAATGACTAATTAACAAATATTTAAATTTGAATTGGAAATTCATTATCAAATGTTTGCCACAAATTTACCACTGCACTTATTTAATACTACAGCTATTTAAAGATAAAAAAAAAAAACTTCTTTTGTCTGTATTTCTGACCATTCCCTAAGGATGGATTCCTAGAACAGGAATTACCAGGCCAAAGGGTTTAAATATTTCTAAAGCTCTTGGTGTGTATCAGTTAGGATAAAATTAAAACTAGATTGGCTAACCAACTGAAGGTAACCACATAAAACAGATGACAAATTAAATGCTGCTACAAATAATACTCCCAAAAGAAAATCTAATGATCTACTATAGGTAGATCTTAAATTTTCAATGTTTATAAAACCAAAAGGAAGCCAGAGTAAACTTCTGTTTAGGCAGACTTTCGGGCCAATTAGTGTTGGTGTGTGTGTGAACATGTACATGAAAACAGCAAATAAAGAAAAGGAAAAGTGGAAGAGTTCATAATTTATAAATGAGATAAAAATAATGAATCATAAAATGATCAACTAACAGTAAAATGCAACCTATTTTATAGCTCCCATAATTTCTTACCTAACTCTACATAGAATTATATTATCATTTTAAGTAATCAGGTGTTAAGACTAGAGGAAAAACTGATATTTTAAATAAAAATCAACACATTGGTTTTTAAGGTAGGTTACGTTAGCTATTTTTGTAAACTAGGAGTGTTTTGCTCAATACTATTCCCCTATACCTCCAGAAAGACGTTCCTAAGGCAATTTGAAAAGTTACTCAGATTCTTCGAAAGTCAAAGAACTTGTTCGCCAACAAAGTTTCATGAAAGTCAAATCTGAAGCTGTGAAAAATCAAATTTGCTTTAAAAGCATTCTTTTTCGACAATGACGCATGGAAGTGTACAACAATCCTACTTATCACCAATTACCAGTATATTTGCAAATATCCACACTTTTCCAAAGAATACGGCCCCTGGGGGCTCAAGTATATCGATTTTAATTTGAGAAGTGAACCAGAAGCCAGTCAGTGCGTCTCACCCCAAGAACTGAATTTCCACTATCACGATTGTCAGCAGATAGTGTACCTCTCTCAGAACACTGCGCAGGAAGTTTGGCCTTTGCAGACCAAGGGGAATGGAATAGGGTGGTGGAAAGAGGAGGTTAGAAGATTGAGGGAGATTTTCGCAAAGGCTAAAGGTCCTCTGTGTCTGAATGATGCTCTCCTGCGCGTCTCGGTGGAGAGGAGCCTACCCTCAAATTGTGTCTCTGCAGCAGCGAACAGAAAAATATTCAGCTTCTGAGTGATGTCTAAGAAGTTTCTTGCACTGAGTTTTGCCCCTCCTGGCTCTAAAATGAATGAAACATTTTCAGAGCACACACTTCCAATGAGTCAAGCTGAAACTCCGAAACAAAGTTCCTGCCAGTTTCAAGAAATCCTCAAGTCGCCGGATGGGAGATTTATTACACCGCTTCTCTGGGCTCAGTGCGAACAGGGGACCCAAGAGCTGAACCCACGGGGGTGGGGAATTAAACCCCGGGTTGGGCGGTGGAGGGAGGAGATAGGAGGACTGGGATGGCGGTGAGCAGTTCCTGTGGCTTTAATATCCCACAGCTGCTGGAGATCATAACCCTGCCGCTCTCTGTGCGCGCCCCCGCCCCGCCCCCCGCAAAAGATTATTATAACTAAAGAGACTTCACTGTCGTGTGACCTGAGTAATGAGCTCAAGTTCCATAAGAATCAAGGATTAAAAACAAACAAACAAAAACTAAATGTACATGAACGTAGCAGCTAGACTTGAATCACCTAGCCAAGAGTCTTCAAAGAAAATCCAAACCGCCCCCAGAGAGGTAGAGAAGGGGGCGGGGGGGGATCACAACGCACTCGAGCAGACCAGGGAATGGGTAGAGGTGAGAGAGGAGAAATGGAGCCGCAGAGATTCCCCGAACAAGAACCTTCTCCCACGCGAGCTAACTTTTGGCCCCGGCGCGTCTGGAGGCATGCAGCATCCCCACGCCGGGGCCCCAGCGTGGGCGCGCACACTGGGGCGCCCGCGACGCCCGGACGGGTACCCAGGTGCCCACAGACAAAGCCGCCCGCGCGCGCCGCTCACCGACACCAGGAACTCCAGCGTGCCCACGTAGTCGCGCTCGGTCTTCTGCAGCTCGCTGAGCACGCACACGCGCAGCCGGAGCTGCTTCTCCAGGTCCCGGGCGCTCTCGGCGCGCCCGTCCCCGCGACCCTCGTCGCTCATGGTGGGCGCCCGGCCGCGCGCCCGCCGCTGCCCCGGGTCCCGCGCGCCCGCCGGGGAAAGTGGCCGCCTCCGCCGGGTCCGCTGTGGGACGGGCGACTTTACGTGCGGCGGAGAGGCGGGGGGCCCGGGAAGAAGGAGGGGGCGCCGGGCGCGGGAGGCCGGGGGAGCTCAACAGAGGCCGCTCCCGGGGGCCCGGGGACCTGCGCGCCGCGCCCCGCGCGGCTCTGGCCTCACACGGCCCGGGCTGGAGGGGAGGCGGCTCCGGCAGCCCTGGCGGTGACTTGGACATTAATCAAATGCTTTGTATCCATGTGACTCCGACCCTTTACCCTTCGCCAAATCTCAGGAAAAAGGAAGCACAACCCTGGGGAAGTGTGTTGCGTGCCAGCTAACTAAACACACACGCGCGCGCACACACACACACGCACACACACAGTCAGCACTGGAGGTGGAACTCATTGGAGATTCCCAAACCCAGGAGGACGGACTCCAAGACAGCTCGAGGGTTTGCTCCCCTGACTCGCGCCTATTGTTTAGCGTTAATGTGTTTTGTACAAATCCTGAAAGCAAAGAAACAAGTCCCCACGGTTACATAACTGGATGGGAACAAAAACAACCGTGGTATTGACCCTCCCGTCTTTGAAAAGAAACACATTGATGGGGTTTTATTCAGGCACAAAACAGGTTTGCTTTCAACCGCCCCGCCCCAACCCCCAACCGAGACTATTTCGCCAGGCGGATACCCTCTTGCCTGCACTGGGGAAGTTAATTAGCATAATAAATGAAGACGCTATGGGAAAGTGACAGCCTGGCCCATACAATAAACTCCAGATACAATAAGTATCGTCCTGGCACGGTAGTGTTTTGGAGGGAGAGCTTTTGCATGTCTATAACTCTTTTTCAACGTGAGGAGAGAATGTAAATTCAACCAGAGGCAAGAATATTTGTGCCAGTTTTGTTTCTGAGTTGCTATGGTTTATGACAGTGTCACTAATTGAAAAGACAAAGATGTTATTGACTGCTCATCAAAAGATATACAGACATAGTTACAGATCCATAAATGTAGGTACAGATGTAGACATAGGTTCTTAGGATTTGAAAATGGACAGAACCACAGAGTCTGTCCTGATTTTAATGTTTCTGTTTATTGCCTTTTCTCATTTAGAGCCAGAGCCAGGTCCTAATGAGCAATTAATTTAACAAGCAACAAACAATCCATATGTATTTTTGGTCTTGATACTATCCATGTACATCTTTTAGAGTCATTTTTTCCCACTTTGAACAACTTTAAACAGTTCACCCTAGTGATATTTAAATAAACCACAGAGCGAATGGTTTTGATGCAAGAAAGTGGCATGTTCATCTGTTCCAACAGTTGAAAGCATTAACGAAACAAAAAATTAAGATGACTTTCCCATTATTTACATTAAAATAATTATCATGTTTCCAGATGATGTCTTTTCATAGCATGGTTTGTGATAAGTCACTATACCCCTCTGTAATGAAATCTAAAGGGATTGTACTTTTCTTATACTAAGGGCACAGTTTTTGAATGATGTATGAGGAGCTGATGGATAAGATGCAATTTTCCTCTTTCTTTTGCACACGGCTGTTTAGAGCAGAGGACAAGTAAGTAAATATCTTCACACCCTATGGCAGAAGAACAAAGGACCAGGCACATTAAAGAGCAGACCCCACAGTGCCTGGTAAACAATAAACAAAAGGAACGGAGCGGAAGACTTAGGAAACACACACCCCATAATGAATGGGAAAATCAAATACGATTGAACCTTTTCACAATGTACTCCAAGCAGCAAGAATGAATGCATTTCCTCCTCCCCAGTCAGGAGCCTTCTCTAACGTAAAAAGTAAGTAAATAAATCATGCTTTCCATCAGGTGTTCATCTAGATAAAATAATATTTCGTTCTTACCAGCTGTCCCCAATTGAAGAACTGTGTATGCAATTTTCTTCCATCAGAAAAGGTCTGTACAAAACCCACAAAAGAATGTGTTGAAGAAAAGGCAATGGAATCTAGCAAGAAAATAGTTGTTTAAATGTGCAGATTCAGATTTCTCTCAGAAGTGCTCATGTAGAAATTAAGATACTAATAGTTTCTGCTCACTCCGCAACATCATTCATAATTAATGAACAGCTTCAGGACACCACGTAGTGCCTTCTGCCAGGCACCTCCGTCTTCTGTAGCCCTGGCTGGAGTTCTTAATTCCTCATCAAAGACTTAAGAGCGTAAGAAAACAGAGTTGGAGTATCTGGAAACCTTCACTTTGATGGTAAATAAGGTCTTTCACAAACTCTGAATGTGTTGTATCCTTCCCTGCTTCCTCTATTGAAACTCTGGGCACTGTTTGCCAGGAAAAGAAGAGCAACAACCAAGATGATGGACAGGGTCCAGCTTTTCCCCAAAATACTAATGAGGTTGAAGCCTCCCATAAAAAGGAGATGGTAGAAAATAAGATCTAGAAAAGAGGTTGAGTATAAACTAGCTCAGCCATAACATTCATTTCATATGCATGACTTGGTGTGGTTCAAAGAGTCAAAGCCTGGTGTACAGTAGGCTTCTTTTGGTCAGGCCCAGAGTGGGACAACTCCTGGACTGAAAGACGGAAAATCCAAGGCCATCTTTTTGCAAGAAGAGCATTTTCCTGGTCATATTTCAGGCATAGATTATTTTAGCTTCCTTGCCCTTTCAATACTGATATTGGCCCAGGTAAAGTAATAGATCAGATTTGATGCTGAAGTTCAGTAAAAGACAATAGCACTGAAAAAAAAAAAAAAAAAGATTGCTTGATTGCCTGGCAATCATGTTAAATTGAGACTTGTTAGCATCAGACTATTTTTTATTTACAAGTCCCAGGTGGCGCTAGTGGTAAAGAACCTGCCTGCCAATGCAAGAGACCTAAGAGATGCTGGCTCAATCCCTGGATTAGGAAGATCCCCTGGAGACGGAAATGACAACCCACTCCAGTGTTCTTGCCAGGAGAATCCCATGGACAGAGGAGCCTGGTGGGCATAGTCCATAGGGTCACAAAGAGTCAGACACGACTGAGCGACTTAGCACAGAAACTTGATTCTGGCATTTCCTTTACTACCATGGCTTCTAAGAGACTATACATTATGCAACTATAAAAATGTCATAGACACATTGAAGCTATAGTAATGGACAGTTGAAGAGTCTTGAACAAGAGGTCAGTCTAAAAATATTAATTTAGTTTATACTTCATACTTAATCCCTCAGTTACTTGAACTTAAATTTGGTGGCGATTTAGTCATCATAAACATAGGGTATACTGGAGCATGTAGTTAATTCTGTCACTGATACAAATATTTTAGGCAAATGTATTGCCTAAAAGGACAAAATACAGTTTTCATAAGCCATATTTTATTTTAGAAACAATGATTATGGCAAAGCAAACTAAACAAATGCTTGGATAAGATTACTTTAGCAAGACTCTAAAGTTCCTTCTTTAATTTATTTTTTCATTGGAGGGAAATTGCTTTACAGTGTTGTGTTGGCTTCTGCTGTGCAACACAAATCAGTCATAATTTTATATATATATATATATATATATATATATATATATGTATATCCTCTCCCCTTTCAGCTTCTCTTCTCTCTCCTATCTCACCTTCTACTAGCTTGATTAGCCCCAATTCTTCCTCATAGCCATAATCTATCAATAACATGTAATGTATAATCACTTTCCAATTATGGAAACTTAATGAAACAACAGACTGGTTCCAAATAGGAAAAGGAGTGCGTCAAGGCTGTATATTGTCACCCTGCTTATTTAACTTATATGCAGAGTACATCATAAGAGACGCTGGGCTGGAAGAAGCACAAGCTGGAATCAAGATTGCTGGGAGAAATATCAATAACCTCAGATATGCAGATGACACCACCCTTATGGCAGAAAGTGAAGACGAACTAAAGAGCCTCTTGATGAGAGTGAAAGAGGAGAGTGAAAAAGTTGGCTTAAAATTCAACATTCAGAAAACTAAGATCATGGCGTCTGGTCCCATCACTTCATGACAAATAGATGGGGAAACAGTGGAAACAGTGTCAGACTTGATTTTTTGGGGGTTCCAAAATCACTGTAGATGGTGATTGTAGCCATGAAATTAAAAGATGCTTACTCCTTGAAAGGAAAATTATGACCAACCTAGACAGCATATTGAAAAGCAGAGACATTACTTTGTCAACAAAGGTCCATCCAGTCAAGGCTATGGTTTTTCCCATGGTCATGTATGGATGTGAGTTGGACTATAAAGAAAACTGAGCACCAAAGAATTGATGCTTTTGAACTGTGGTGTTGGAGAAGACTCTTGAGAGTCCCTTGGACTGCAAGGAGATCCAACCAGTCTATCATAAAGGAGATCAGTCCTGGGTATTCATTGGAAGGACTGATGTTGAAGTTGAAACTCCAATACTTTGGCCACCTGATGCAAAGAGCTGACTCATTTGAAAAGACCCTGATGCTGGGAAAGATTGAGGGCAGGAGGAGAAGGGGACGACAGAGAATGAGATGGTTGAATAGCATCACCAACTCAATGGACATGGGTTTGGATGGACTCCGGGAGTTGGTGATGGACAGGGAGGCCTGGCGTGCTGTGGTTCATGGGGTCGCAAAGAGTCGGACACGACTGAGCAACTGAACTGAACTGAACCCACAGCTATCCTTGGAAAATGAGCAACTAGTTTCTATGATTGGCCTCCAAATGAGATCATTGTTAGAGTGTACCATCTGCCTGCTATCCTATGACTTCCTATCACTTCCTTTAAAAAATCCTCCCCATGGACTTCCTTGGCAGTCCAATGGTTAAGCCTTCTTTGCCTTCCAGTGCAGAGGGTGTGGGTTCCATCCCTGGTTGGGGGACTAAGATCCGGTGTGCCTCGTGGCCACAAAACCAAAACATAAAACAGAAGCAATGTTATAACAGATTTAATAAAGACTTTAAAAATGATCCACATAAAAAAAGTCTTTAAAAAAATCCTCCCAATTTCACATACCTCAGGCTACACCCCACTTTCTTCCTCCCTATAAAAATTTCTAAAGAGTTCTACTTGTTGCTGGGGGTAAGCAGACTAGTGCCCAGCCCCCGCAAATACTCAGGTTCTAATCCACAGAATTATGAATTGCTACTTTTCATATTCAAAGGTAATCACACACAGGTATGATTAAGGACCTTGTGATGGAGAGATTCTCCTGGATTATCCAGGCCACTGCAATCTAATCACTTGGATCCTTAAAAGCAGAGAAACTTTCCAGGGTTGATCACAGAGGGAGATGTGATTAAGAAAGGTTGGAAAGCTGCCGCACTACTGATTTTAGAAGATGGAGAAAGGGGACCACAAACCAAGGAACATGGGCAGTCACTGAAAGCTGAAAAAAGGCAGAGAGACTGAGTCTCCCCTGGAGCACCCACAAGGAACACAGCCCTGTTGGGAACTTGATTTAAACTCTATATGATGCATGTTGCTCACATAACCCACAGAACTATCAGACAATCATTTTGTGTCGTTTTAAGCCACTAGGTTTATGGTAATTTTTTTACCATGGCAATAAAAAATTAATGTTACCCTTATTTCTTTACCTCACCTGAAATGTCCGCATCACATAATCAAATCCATCTAATACTATTCCTAAACCAATCACAGAAAGCAGTGAAAATAGTATGTGATAAAATATACAGGAAAGAAATCACAAGTACCACAGCAAGAAAGCCAATTGATGGAAAGGGATATATAATGTAGTAGGCTCCTCTTGGTGATGCAGAAGAATTTTCATTTTTGCAGAAGTACTTCTGAACTCATGTAAACATAAAATAGAACATTGTGAAATATTTTGCATATCTTTTTAAAGTTACTGGGTTTTAGTATTTTAGGCAGTTTTAAGTTTATAGGAAAACTGAGCCGAATATAGAGTTCCCATGAATCCTCTTACATTCTTCCCCCACCACCCCCAGCCAGTTTCCCCTATTGTTAATATTTTGCATTAGTGTGATACTTTTGTTACAACTAATCAGCCAATATGTATATTTCATTCTTAATTAAAGTTCATGGTTTACTTGCACATTCTTTAATTTTCAACAAATATATAACATTACATGGTGGCTCAGTTGGTAAAGAGTCCACAATGCAGGAGATCCTAGTTCAGAAAAATGCCCTGGAGGAGGGCACGGCAACCCACTCCAGTTTTCTTGCCTGGAGAAGAACTATGGACTGAGGAGCCTGGTGGATTACAGTCCATGGGGTTGCAAAGACTTGGACGTGACTGAGTGACTAAGCATATGACATTGCACCCGCCATTACTGCATCATACAGAATAGTTTCACTGCCCTAAAAAGCCCCTATTCATCCCTTTCCCTTCCTCCCCAAAAGATACTGACAATCACTGATATTTTACCTGTCTCTGTAAATTTACCTTTTATAGAATGTCATATAGTTGAAATCATACCTTTTCAGATTGGCTTCTTTCACTTAGAATATATATTTAAGGCTCTTCTATGTCTTTTCCATGGCTTAATAGCTCATTTCTTCTAAGACTTCCATGGCTTAATAGCTCATTTATTTTTGTCACTGAATAAAACTTCATTTTTTTCGGTAGTTATGTATGGATGTGAGAGCTGGACCATAAAGAAGACTGAGCACCAAAGGATTGATGCTTTTGAATGGTGGTGCTGGAGAATACTCTTGAGACTTGCTTGGACTACAAGATCAAACCAATCAATCCTAAAAGAAATCAACCCTGAATATTCATTGGAAGGACTGACGCTGGCCAATACTTTGGCCACCTGATGCGAAAAGCCAACTATTGGAAAAGACCCTGATGCTTGGTAAGATAGAAGGCAGCAGGAGAAGGGGGCGACAGATGATGAGATGGTTGGATGGCATCACTGGCTCAAAAGACATGAGTTTGAGCAAACTCCACGAGATGGTGAAGGACAGGGAAGCCTGGGGTGCTACAGTCCATGGGGTCACAAAGAGTCAGACACGACTTAGTAACAGAACAGTAACAAAAATTTGACTGTCTGGCTGAACCAGTCTTTTTATCCATTTACCTGTGGAAGGACATCTTAGATGCTTCCAAGTTTTGACAATTATAAACAAAGCTGCTGTAAACATTCACATGAAGGGTTTTGTGTAGACATAAATTTTAAATTCCTTGGGGTAAATACCAAGGAATATGATTACTGGATCGTATGTTAAGAGTATGCATAACTTTGTAAGAAATTGCCAATCATGCTTTCAAAGTGCATTCTACCCTCCCACTAACAATGAATCATGATTTCTGTTAGCTGTAGTTTTTCCACAGATCTTCTTTATCAATACGAGAAAGATTGTACCCATTTTTGATAGTTATAATTTTAATTTTTTGATAAGTTTTGTACAAATAAATGTAGGCAATGTCTCTTGACTACCCACTATATTATGAGACTATTTCCAATTCTGTCCTTTTTTTTCTCCTTCTCACCACCTTCCACCTTCTACTTGTTGAGCAGTATCTTTAGTTTTGTATTCTTAGGGTTGATAATATTTATCTTGTATTCTATGACCACACTTAAGTCTCTTTCTAAAAGCACAATGGCACAGTACTAAAGAATCCACCTGCCAAAGCAGGAGGTACAAGAGAAGTGGGTCCGGTCCCTGGGTCAGGAAGATCCCCTGGAGGAGGAAATGGCAACCTACTCCAGTATTCTTGCCTGGGAAATCCCAGGGACAGAGGAACCTGACAGGCTACCATCCATGGGGTCACAAGGAGTCAAAGAGAACTGAGCATGCACGTAAGTAAAATCAATAAACAGAGCGTATATTATATGACTACTTTAGTAATCCTCACTGCAGAAATAAGTAGTGTGATAAAACTACATTTCATTCTCCCTATGTCCAAATTCACAATCCTCTTGATGCTTTACGGGCCACTTCTAGGTTAAATGGTTTCTGTTTCATAACAGCATCAACTGCTGAAAGACACTCAAAGGTATTTCTTGGTTTTCTTCATATTTGAACCATGATTTTGTCACACAGTCTGCTTTCCATTTTTGGTTGAGATCCTAATTGTTTTGTGAAAAGAAGAAACATATCCCTTCTTCACAAGTCACTAATATTATCTAGAATACTAGGTTCAGAATTATTGCCCATTAGAATTTTGAATGCATTGCTCATTTTTCTCCTACCATTTCTTTTTTTTAAATTGTATTGATTTATTTTTGGCTGTGCTGGGTCTTTGTTGTTGCCCTGGCTTTTCTCCAGTTGGGGCAGGCAGGGGCTACTCTCTAGTTGCAATGTGTGGGCTTTTCATTGTGGTGGCTTTTCTTGTTGCAGAGCAGAGGCTCTAGGCATGTGAGATTCAGTAGTTGCAGCTCCTGGGCCCTAGAGCACAGGCTCTATCGAGTTGTGGCACTCAGGCTTAGCTGCTCCATGGCGTGTGTGCAGCTAAGTGATTCAGTTATACAAGTATGTATATATACATTCTTTTTCACATTCGTTTCCATGATAGTTGATCATAGGCTACTGAATATAATTCCCTGTGCTATACAGTAGGGCCTTGTTGCTTATCCATTCTGTATATAACAGTTGCATCTGCTACGAAATGTTCTGTTTCTAAAGGTAAACTAGAAACCATTACAAAAGCATCCACCCACTCCTGGTCCTATTCAACAGCAGAGATGAACTTAATTTATAAATTTTAGTTATATTTTCTCTTTTTTATTATAAAAATTTTGGTAGTTCATAATTTGCTCAATATTTTTTTTATTACCAGCTTTTCCATGCAATTGTATGTATTTTGTCACACAATTATATGCAGTAATATCATGTCATATCATGTTTTATCTCCCTATCTGTGTTATGTCCTCTTTTATAATTTCTAATATTTTATATATTTGCTCTGTGTCCTGTTATTCTTAACCAGGTTTATGAAAGAGTTTTTGTTTTACTGCTTTGTGCCTGCAACTTGCTTCTGGAATTTTTAGGCTTTAAATTCTTTAGTTTTTAGAATTTAGTTTTTAGAATATTTTTCTCTTTATTTTTGCTTCTTTATTAATTCTTTTCTATTTTCTTCTCATTTTCCTTGCTGCTGTGTTTTTCTAATTTTCTAGGTACTAAAAACCTGTATAAGCAATCATTTTTCTTTAATTATGAAGCTATTTAAGGCTTTATATTTTCCTATGCACAGTTATTAAAATGCATCTTAATAATATTAACACTCCTTTACACAGCTTCCTTAATAGATTTCAATTTCAATTATTATTTCTTCTTTGATCTAACAATTATTCAGAAGTATGTTTCTTAATTTCCAAGTCCCTAATTCAGTTTTGTAGGACTGAACCCTTAGCCTGTGGAATCTGATACTAACTCCAGTAGGTAGTATCAGAATTGAGTTGAATTGTTAGCTCAGCTGGTAAAGAATCCACCTGCAATGCTGGAGGCCCCAGTTCGATTCCTGGGTCGGGAAGATTCCCCTGGAGAAAGGATAGGCCACCCACTCCAGTCTTTATAGGCTTCCCTGGTGGCTCAGACTGTAAAGACGCCTGCAATTAGGAAAACCTGGGCTCAGTCTTTAGGTTGGGAAGATCCCCTGGAGAAGGGAGTGGCAACCCACTTCCGTACTCTTGCCTGGTGAATCTTCATGGACAGAGGGGCCTGATGGGCTATAGTCCATGGAGTCACAAAGAGTCGGACACAACTGATCAGCTAAACACAATTGTAGGACACTCAGCAGGGGCCAGACTTGCTTGATGGTGTAGAAACACACACACACTGAAACTGCTGTCAGAATTATAATCTTTGTGTTCTTAACCATAGACTCTAAAGATCAAAAATTGCCCTATTTTAAAGTAAAATGTCCTTGAAGATGAAAGTGTTAGTTTCTCATCGTGTTGACTCTCTGGGGTCCCATGGACTGTAGACCTTCAGGCTCCTCTGTCCACGGGATTCTTGGGCAAGAATACTGGAGTGGGTTGCCATTCCCTTCTCCAGGGGATCTTCCCAATCCAGGGATCAATCCCAAGTCTTAGAGTGCCTTAAAATCAAAACATGCCTTAACTGTTGTCACAAACAAGATTTTATGTATTAATTTTGACATAAATTCTTAATCTTTATGAATAGAGGAATGTTTCTTCACTTTATATTCATTTTCAGAAATTCAAAATAATCTGCTAAAAAGGAAAACACTATTTTTGATACAATTGACATGGTCTTTAAATTTTTATAGGCTTTAGAGACTATATCCTATAGCTCCTTTTGAGATATCTTTGAGAAAAAGCTAATACTTAGTACAAGTTTTCCTTCCCCCCCCCCAACAAACTTTTCTTTTTAAAAAAAATTGGAAAACTACAGTCAAATTAGATGTCATGGAAAAGTTGTCCTTAATTTCAATCAGAAATTTTTGGTAAACTCACTTTCATAGGAGCTATTATTGCAAATGTGCATGAAGGAAAGTATTTTTAAATCTTCCCTTTAAAAGGAATACTCTTTTGGAGACTTCCCTGGTGGTACAATGGGTAAGACTTCGCCTTCCAATTCAGGGTGTGTGGGTTCAATACCTTGTTGGGGAGCTGAGATCCCACATGCCTCATAGCCAAAACACCAAAGCATAAAACAGAAGCAATGCTGTAACAAATTCAATAAAGACTTTCAAACTGGTCCACATAGGAAAAAAATCTTAAAAAAAAAAAAAAGAATACTATTTTTATTAGACTCTAGGAAAACTTTCATGTGGATAATGTATGGGATTTTTAAAAATATGTTTGTTTGTTTTTAACCAAAAATGAAGATGACTTATGAATGTACTTTAGGCCTTTTTGTGAACTTCTAACTAAGCCAAAGATGAGAGTATTTGGGAAGTGGAGATGATTTTTATTTTCAAAAAATCTACTAGCTGAGCACCCAGGTCTCCTAATTAAAGAAAAAATTAGGTTCTTGAAACTGTAACTTGCCATTTTATTTATACCTCTTTCCCTCTCTCTGGGGCTTCCCAAATGGCACAGTTGGTAAAGAATCCACCTACTAATACAAGAGTGGGTTCGATCCCTGGATTGGGAAGATCCCCTGGAGGAGGAAATGGCAAGCCACTCCAGGATTCTTGCCTGGAAAATTTCATGGACAGAGGAGCCTGGCGGGGTACAGTCCACAGGGTTGTAGTCAGACATGACTGAGACACTCACTCACATACCCTTTCTCTGGATCAGCTTTACTGTAACTGTAATCTCAACTATCCTACAATCACACCCTCTCAGCCCACACATCCTCTCACCACCCCCGTTCTTTGTTACATGCAGTGACTTTTCCTCAATTTCATGTGACATACTGTGTAATCCCATCTTCAAGCAGATCTCCAAGTTCCCCCACCTTAGCTGATTCTACAAGTTTTCCTAATACTGCAAGGGACAGCCACCACTGTGGTCTTGTCAAGACCCTTCACCTGATTCACACTACCTGGTGGAGTCTTCCTCCCCTCACACTTCCTCTGTGATGAGGAACTATTATTGGTTATCTAGGGGTTTTAACCCCATAGAGCAGTGTGTGTTTGTTAGTCGCTGAGTCCTGTTCAGCTCTTTGTGACCCCATGGACTGTAGCCCGCCAGGCGTCTCTGTCCATGAGATTCTCCAGCAAGAATACTGGACTGGGTAGCCTTTCCCTTCTCCAGAGGATCTTCTCAACTCAGGGATTAAACCTGGATCTCCTGCATTGCACACAGATTCTTTACCATCTGAGCCACTATGGAAGCTCTTTAACATCATATGCATATGTGAAAAAAAGATAAAACAGGTCTCCTTGAATCAAAACCAAATATATCAATGGCCATTCTGACACTATTAGAGACAAAAACTGGATAAAACAAGCAATCTAGAAACCCAAACTTGCAACCCAAATCTTAAGAGACCCTGGGGCAAAGGTATATTAATATACATATATGTGTATCATTATTATTATTAACATATTTTAAAATATGATAGCTATTTTATTCAAGTTAGGTTAATATGAACAGATCCATTTCCAGTCAGTGATTGTGTTTTACATAAAGGAACTGTACTTAAAATACTTATTCATTTTGAAATACAGTTAATTCAGAAGAGTGTGGTTTCCTAATGAATGTCATTTTATTTGGCCTTCAGTGGTCCTGTGTGTGTGTGTGTGTGTGTGTGTGTGTATGTGTGTGTTACTGTGACCAAAGACAAAATATGCTTCTGGTTGTGACATATTTACTACTTAGGAATGTGAACACAAACAAATAATCTTGCCTTCTAATTGGGAAAAACAATGTAATATTTATGGAAATATGTGTTTTGACATAAACTCTGAACAGTGTCATTCTCCTGTCTTCTGTCTCACACCAGCAATAAGCCTTTCACTCCTCTTGCTTCAGCTCCTGCTTGATAAAATCTCCGTCTTAAGATGAGTTCAGTTTATTCAAACTTCAAGCAAATGGAAATAGTTAGGAGAGTTGAATTTAAAAGGAAAGTCTCCTTGCCTCCAGATTGATGGGTTTATACCCAGAATTAGTGGGAATTCTCAGACACTTCAAGTGGAGAATAATTCCCTGCAGAGATGGCAGGAGTATAAACCTAGAAAACCTCAGTCTCAACCACTTTATATTGTTTTCTCCAGTTAAAGGCTAAAATTGTATCTCTAAAATAATGGGTGTTGGGAATAGAAACATTTATGTAGAATAGCTTAAGGCAAGTAGCCTTATTTGCAGAATGTCATAAATAAGACTGAGAAACAAACTTATTGGTTTCTGGACGCATGCAACATAGGAGATATAAATGCAAAAATAAAAATATTATTTCATAGAAATGAGCTTCCTGAACTGGTAAATGTGTTGTTCAAAGAAGACTATTTCAAAGGCATACTTCTTTACATGATTAAGATTCTTTACAATTAAAAGCCTCTGTCTTAAAAATATTCTTCAACTTCAAAGGCATTGCTAGTCAGGAAATCCCCCTGGACTTCTTGGTGACACTTCTCATTTTTTTCAGTATTAGGAAATTACAATACCAAAATACAGCCAAGCCTGCACATCTGTTGGCCACTTCTGCTGTAGGTACTCAATTGATACAAGATGTGTCTGCTGAAGCCTGGGGGAGGGGACACAAAACAAATGAATACAACCTGCAAAGTCAAGGGTCAAGCCCAGAGACAACATGATCAGAGAAAGAAAGAGAACTGAAATCGCCAATCTGTATCTGCTTTAAAGTTCATGTGTGCCTATGAGTGTGTCTGTGTTGTGTGTATTTTGTTTCAGACAAAGGTGCTCAGTAAATATTGGTTGATCAATTTCTGTGTTGCAAAACAGGGATCCCTCTTGAGATGTCACACCTGAAACAGTTGCTTCCAACTCAATAGGTAGCTTTCCTATTAATGTAATCGGGATCAAAATATTTATTCAAACTATTTACTCAGTTTGCTCAATATGTTTGCAGATACAAATTAAATAAATGTGTTAAGAAAAGCGTAACAATCTTTCAATGATGTCCTCCTCATGATCAAACATTCAAAAGAGTATCAACAGCTTTCATTTATTGAACACCTCCTCTGTTCCTGACACTGGGGCAAGCACTTTATTCCAAATTCGAACAATCCTACAGAGTAGCCACCATGACTCCATTTTACAGATTACAGTGTTAAGGCTGTGCCCAAGTTCTCAGAGTACACTGGATGCCGACACACTGGGTTTCACTCAGGGGTCAGAAGTATATTTGCTCATCCTTGCACATCTCCACTCACATCTGCTCATCTCCTTAAGGAGTTTGCAAAGGGTGGTCCCCTAACCAAAGACAATAGTATTATCTAGAAACTTGTGAGAAAGACAGACTCTCAGGCCCTGCCCCAGATCTACTGAATCAGAGATCTGAGGGAGGGCTTTAACAATCTGTTTTTTTTAATATTTTCATTTGTTTATTTATTTTTGGCTGGGCTGGGTCTTCCCTGCTCTGCGTGGCTTTCTCTAGTTGCAGGAGCAGGAGCTACTCTGTTGCGCTGCTCGGACTTGTGGTGCTGTTTCCTGGTGTGCAGCACAGGCTCCAGGGCCCAGGGGCTTCAGCAGTTGCAGCTCAGGGGCTCAGTAGTTGTGTGCATGGGTTTAGTTACTGCGAGGCATGTGGACTCTTCCCGGACCAGGTATCGAACCCATGTCTCCTGTATTGGCAGGCAGATTCTTACCCACTGTGCCACCTGGGAAGTCTTAGCATCTGTTTTTAACAAACCCTCCAGGTGATTCTGATGGCTGCTCAAAACTGAGAAAGGCTGCTTTATTCCATGCCACCTTTGATATGTACTATCATCACATGACTAACTGAATATGACAAAGATTCTTTGAATGACAGAACTTTGGTCAAGTGCCTGAGAATTTTCCTAGCCCTATCTGTGCAATTCCTTGTAAAATCCAGTTTTAGCAGGAACCCTAAGTCAGTTTAACTAGTACCATCCACCCTCAACATCTAATCACCTTGAATATCTGATCAGCTTCTCCATCTTTGACTATCCTGCAGGTGATGTCTGAGCACCCTGATCTGTCTGGAGCACGAATTCTGTTAGGTCAGTTTACACAGAATCCCTCATACTTCTGATATTTCCTCTTACTAGTTTCCCATCAACTGAGCCCCACCCTGCTCTTTGGTTATAAATTCTCATGCTATATTTGGAGCTGAGCCCCAACTCTTTCCCATGCTGTGCAATTCCATTTCAGTGGTCCCTACACCTATTACAATGGACCAGACTAAAGTCTGTCTCCCCATCTTTAACAAGCATCACTGAATATTTTTTTCTTTAACAAATTTTTCTTCAACAAATTTTTCTTCATTAACAAATACACACAAATGTATTGGTCATGACTCAAACTCTCTATCTAGAAGTTGTATCACTTAATTATAGTTTACATAATAACAAAAATAACCTTGTAAGTAGCAGTAGAATCATTTTAAGAGTATCAAATTTTAAAATGATTCCAATAATTCTTATTAGCATTTTTAAATGTTAATAAATATGTATATGACTCTATACATATTTGTCAAAATTGAGTTGAAACAACCAGGATCTTTCTTTTCTATTGTAAGATTTTTAAAAAGAAAGTTAAAAAATAAAGTAATCCTGAAAGTAAAATTATATTTGTTGACTATTGTCAATCGATTTGACTCTTGACTGACATTTATTATCAGCATACAGACATCAGTTTACATGTAGGTGTTTAAGTCTCCATAGATTTACTGTAATCAGCTGTTGCCACTGTGTGTAGCCAACCATTCTAAAACTTTCTTAAATATAGTCATCTATTTATAATTTATAATCTATTTATAATAAATAAATGAAAATTTATTTATCCTTTTGCTTATTAAATATTATTTATATCATAAACATACAATATTACCTGTTTATATAATTTATTAATTATATATGATAAATATATTAATGAATTATATTGACTATATATAATATATATTAAAATGGACTATTTTTATATTTCACATGTAAAAAATATCTATCCCCAGATTGATAAAGGGATGAACAATGTATAACCATCATTTTAAAAAGTGCAATTTTAAGAAATCATGGAAATCATGTAGAACAATATCAGCATTTTATAAATTACAAAAATAGTTCTAGTGAGATAACATGAACTTTTCCCAAATAGCATAACCTTTCCTTTGCATGCAATGTACAATTTTAACTACCTCCACCAATTTCTTCTCTCCCCATATGCACCTATGCGTGTGTGCTTGGTAGCTTCATGTGTCCAACTCTTTGCAGCTCCATGGACTGGAGCCTGCCAGGTTCCTCTGACCATGAGATTTTCCCAGCAAGAATACTGGAGTGGGTTGCTATGCTCTCCTCCAGGGCATCTTCTGAACCCAGGGATCAAACCCACATCTCTTGCAGTCTCCTAAACTGGCAGGTGGATTTTCTTTTATCGTTAGCACCACCTGATAAGCCCCCTCCCATTCTGTTTATTTGAAGAAGCCTTTATTTTTCTTTGCTTTTTGAAGGTTACTTCCACCCGATACATACTTTGCTTCAGCACTTTAAAGATATCCACCCACTGTCATCTTTCTTGCATGGTTTCTGACAAGAAGTCTACTATCTTTCTTGTTCCTCTATAGATATTTTCTCTGATGTCTCTCAAGATATTCTTTCTTTCTAGTTTTCAACATTTAAATAGGATATGCTTCAGTTTGCTTTTGCTTTTTGGGGGAATTATTTCAAAGGTTTATTCTTCTTGGTGTTCTTTAAGCTTCTTAGATGTCTGTCACCAATCTTGAAAATATTCCAGCCTTTATTTTTTCAAATGTTTTTTCTACCCCATTCTCTGTTCCCTCTCCTGGGATTCCAATCATGCATATGATATATCATATGCTGTTATCCTACAACTGTTGGATGCTGTGTTAGATTTTTCACTTTTTTTTCTCTTTCTTTTCCAATGTGAGTAATTTCTATTGACCTATCTTAAGTTCACTGATTATTTTCTAGACTATGTCAAGTCTACTGATGGCAAAGTCAGTCTTCATCTCTGTTATTGTGGTTCCGATGCCTCCAATTTCCATTTGATTTTATCTCTGCTGAAATTGCCTGGCTTCTCTTACATATTTATTTTCCATTAGAGTCTTTAACACATTAATCATAGTTATTCTAAATTCTCTGTCTCACTGTTGAAACAACTGGATCATATCTGAGTCTGGTTCTGATAACTTCTGTATCCTTTCACACTTTTATTTTCCCTTGCTTTTTTTGCATACCTTATGTGGGTTTTTGTGTTGTTATTGAAATCTGGCCATGTTGTATAAGACACTAGATATTGAAGTAAATAATTTTTAAAGTTTGGACATGAGCTTGCTTTTCCTCCCAAAAGGCTTTTGGAACAGAGTTTTGTGTTAGTGTAACCCAAAGTTGGGCTAGGTTTTAAGTCTGTTGTTGCTATGACTACTCTCAGTGTCAAAAATTCCATGGACAGAGGAGCCTGGCAGGCTACAGTCCATGGGGTCACAAGAGTGGACATGACTTAGAGACTAAAGCACCACCACCCTCAGGGTACCACCACCACCCTCAAATTCCTCTAGTGATATCTTGTGTTTATGATATTGGTTAGTTGAGATGAGTTTTCTCAACACCTGCTTTCCCTGTGGCCATGAGTCTTCACTATGTACTGGATTCCCACTGCCCATTCCACTGTTATCTGTACTTAACATTGTCAGTGTGATGGCGGGGGGGTGGGTGCTCATTTTCTGACATTGTGATTAAGCCTCAGCCTTAGGCAGGTACTGAACCGTGGGAGTATGCTCTTTACAAATGCTCCTGCATCTTCTTCACATGGAAAGCTGGCTGTAGCACATATTTATCCCCTCCACTGGGGCAAAGCTTTTCTTTTCTTGTTTCCCTATGCCAGCTACAGTGGATTTCCACCAGTACCCTCAAGCTACAGGTTTTGTTGCCCTTTCCACCATGGATTAAGACTTCTGTTCCTAAGGGAGACAGAGAAGATAGAACCGGGCAGAGCTGTGCTGTGGCTACTATTCCCGCCCAAACTAGCACTTTGGGAAAGTTTTCTCAGGCTTTTCCTTGGTCTTCCCTGTGAGCACCTGGTGGAGTTCTTAGAGGAAACCCTGCAAGAGGATTTAATCCCCCCCAAGTCTGCAGCCTCAGAGCTTCATAGTCTCCTTCAAGCCCTTACTTGGCCTTCAGAAACTCATTAAAACTTGTTCACTGAACATTCTTATCAACAAGTGGGTGTTTGGTGGTGTCTGTCCAAGGTAAGCAATGCCCAAATTTTATTTCTCCCTGTAGGTGCATATCTCTCTCCAGATTTCAAGTATTAATAACTGTTTGTCCTGTGACCTTAGTTCTTGGAAGGGCTCCAACAATGTCATAAGTCTGTCGTTTTCCTGCTTTTGTCTTGCTATAGTGGTGAAAGAGATGTTTTATCCAGTTCTCTAATCTGAGCTGAAATTTTCATTTCCCTCCCTTAAAAATCTTTTGAGGGACTTCTCTGGTGGTCCAATGGTTGAGACTTTGCCTTCCAATGCAGGCAA
The DNA here is from genome assembly GCF_963930625.1 of Muntiacus reevesi. Lineage (NCBI taxonomy): Eukaryota > Metazoa > Chordata > Mammalia > Artiodactyla > Cervidae > Muntiacus > Muntiacus reevesi. The sequence goes on from NC_089260.1 coordinate 47,005,919, forward strand.
TGCAGGTTCTATCCCTGGTTGGGGAGCTAAGATCCCATATGCCTCACAGCCAAAAATCCAGAACATAAAACAGAAGCAGTGTTGTAACAAATTCAATAAAGGCTTTTTAAATGGCCACATCATAAAAAAATTTTTTTTAATATTTTGAAAATGGTCTTATCCTGTGACTGCCTTTGACCAATAATAGCATGCACTGAAAGTGATGTCCTAGGAATCTGAGACTTGCTGAACATCTACTAACTACCTCTTAAATTCCTGAGCCACCTTGTAAGAAATCTAGGTAACACACTGGAGAGAATGGCCACATGTAGGAGCCCCTAGGTGCCCAATATGTGAGTGAAGCCACCTTGAATGATCCTGCCATCTGACTGCAATCTCAATAAAGAACCCAAGCAAGACCAGCAGAATAACCAACTGGCTGAGCCCAATACATAGAGAATCATGAGAAATAATGAGGCTATTTTGAGCTGCTGCCAAGTTTTGAGGTGGTTTGTTACTCTGTAATAGATAATGAAGCAGTGCTCAGTAAATATTTATGGAATGAATACATTGAAATTTTAGACGTATCAACTTGACCATAACTCTCTAAATACCACATGTTCCTCCTTCTAAGAGCATTAGGTAGCAGAGCATGTAAGGCAAAGGACTACAGAGAGAAAAAAATAAACTGAGAGGATCTTGAAAAAACAACAAAACACAAAAATCCTGTGTTGTTATTTTTCCCCACTGGATTTAAAGAGGAATCAAGAATCAGTTTAGAGATGAGAGAATCAATGCATTATCTGGACCAAAACATAAACTCACCAAAACAGCGTGACATTAAGCTTCCATTAGTTAGAATGGAAACTATAAGCCATTCTATTTGAATTTAAGAATTTTTCAAAGCCAATTTTGTAGATCATGATTAAAATGAGATCAAAATAAAATATTATTTCAAGGAAATTATCCCTAAAGTCTGCATAATATTCTAAATATTTTCACACACTACAATTATGAACTTGCCCTATTTACTCAAAAAAAATTTTGTTTAAAGTTTTAACTGCTCTGAAGAGAGCCAGAAAATGACTAAAAATGGCTAAAACAGAGACATTTCTACCAACTCAGACAATAAATTACACCACATACAATTAGTGCTATTTTCTAACCCCAGCCTCTCTTAAAAACTCAATTAAAGTTTAACAAAGAACAACTAATGAGATAAATGAGTCAAAGGCTGATCAGCACAAAACAAAAATAAATTCCAGGAATTTAGATAAATAGGGCAAGTTCACAATTGGGATACATTTAGAAATCTCTCTAAAGTATTATATTCGTTCCCTTATCAAGATTCCCTTAAAACAATTCCTCTTACAAAACTTGTATTGCTGATAATAGAAGAAAAATTATAGCCATAATACTATTAATTTTATAAGGTGGTGCTCCTGTCTGCCCCAGGCCTACATAAATGAAAGTTAATGAAGCATGCCTGCCAGCAGAGACTGATTTCTGAAGCTATAATTGAAGGACCTATATACACGTTTTATGGGACTTGAAACAAAAAATTTCCACTTTAACTTCCATAATTTAATCTCTGACTTCCTGGTTCCCTTAGCTTCATTCAGCAGCGCTGACTAATGCAAGTATTGCCATTACCCAGATTGGAGAGCAGTGAGAGTACTTGACTTTAAGGAAGAAAGAGAAACATGTGGGACTTCTCTGGGAGTCCAGTGGTTAGGACTCTGAGTTTCCACTGCAGGGAGCATGGGTTCCATCCCTAATTGGGAAATAAGATCCCTCACCATGCCACGTAGTGTGGCCATAAGTAAAATAAAAATAGCAGCAGGTCCCAATGCCAAAGAGAAACAAAAATTTAAAAAGCAAAACATGAAACGAATGTCTCTCTTTCAGCCATAGTTAAAACAATGGTTAAGGCAGTAACAACAAGTGAATAGAAGCCACTGTGAGAATTTGTGCTTGAAATTTCCTGGGGAAGTTATAGATTCTCCCCCACCCCGCCTTTTCTCTTTATTTGTTGGTAGTCAATTATTAAAACTTTGTTTATGTGATAGAATGCTTCCTGCACAGGTGTAGCTTGAAGTGGAGGGAGGAACTTGACAATAGGAATCTACAATTTGTTTTGTTACAGATGGTTCTGTTGTGGCTGAGATTTTAAATTCTTCTTCAAAGAGAACAACAAAAATGTAAATTGTATTGTAAGAATCGTTTCAGAGAGTGATTTTCAAAGAAAATAAAAATATAACATATGATGTTTATTAAAACTTTACTGTCTGCCAGACATTGTATATGGTTTAACTGTTCTAATTTTTAGATGCATACACTAAAAATAATATTGCTCCCATTCAAAGATGGGAAGATTGAGGCTCAGAAGTAAGGAATTTATTTAAGTTATGAAAATAAAATTGATAGCCAAATTATAATAAGAAACCAGTTGCTCAAAGCATGATGTTTTATTTCAGGACGCACTGGGACAATTAGGCAAGACTTAAATCATACATGTATACATACACGTACAAAATCACAAAACAAGTATTTAGTGCATGCCCACTATATTCCAGAACTTTGCAAAGCTCTATGGAGGCAGTAGAGAATTACCTTTTCATCTTTTCCTTAGGGAACTTAAGCTCTATGAGCTCTGAAGGTTTGTCCCAAGGAATTGATAAATCATCTCTTCTTGGTCAGACAGTCAACATTCATTTAATCATTCATTCAATAAAAATGAATTCAGAACATATCCTAGACCAGGTCCTATAAAAAATACTATATAAGTAGGGAATAAAACAAATTAGAAAATAAATAAACACCTGCATTTCTGTAACTCACAAGGTAGTGGAGGAGACAACTAATAAGATAAATAAAATGTATGGAATATTATTTAATCATAATTACTTAGGAGACATGAATAACCAAGGGAAGGCAGAAGGGCTGGGAGGACTGTAGTAACAGAAAAGGAGCTGCAATTCAAGAATGACAATGCCAGAATGTACCAAGAACATGAGGGAAAAAATTATGAAGATAGATAGATGTCCAGGCAAAGAGTCTTCTAGGCAGAGATGGAGCAAGTGTCAAGGTCCTGTGACAGGAGTTTGTCTGGGAGGTTGATGTGACTGAGGCTGAAGGGTAGGGAGAACTCTGTAGATAAGCCCAGAGGGAAAAGAGGACCAGTCACTGTACAGGGTTGTGTAGACCAGAATGAGGATTTGCATGAGACTGGATGTGGTTGGGAGGTTTTTGAGCAGTGAGATCACAGGACCTGAATTTAGTTGTACAGTTGTTTCAACTGCCAACACTTGTGTCCTGGAGCCCAAAACAAAGAAATATATTTCTTTTCACTTAAAATGCCACCAAGACCTTCAAGAGGGATTTAGATTTGGCACAGATGAGGCTGTCTGAAGAAAGGATCCATCAACTTCTCCTGAATGAGGTATTTCCTGTATTATTTTCAACATGCCCACAGCAAGTTGCAGGCTCTGAGCCAAGGCATACAAGACAAAGCACCATTTTCAGCAACTGCTTTAGGGAGCATGCATATAGGTATGGCACTGTTTTTCAAATTTTGAGAAAACGCATCCTTTTAGAGTCCAGGTTTGACTGATAATAGCAACTCCAGTTTGATTGGCTTTCCTCAAGCCACATGGGCTTCCCAAGTGGTGCTATTGATAAAGAACCTGCCTGCCAATGAAGGAGACACAAGAGGCGCCATTTCAATCCCTGAGCTGGGAAGATCCTCTGTTGTAGGAAATGTCAACCCACTCAAGTATTCTTGCCTAGAGAATCCCATGGACAGAGGAGCCTGGCGGGCTACAGTCCGTAGGGCAGCAAAAAGTCGGACACGACTGATGTGACTTAGCATGCACAATCCACACACTTAACTGTTGGCAGAGGCAGAACCATACCCACTTCCTAATGCCTCTCATGAATGAGTGTCTTCACCATACTAGCCGCCATCCCATGTACTTTAGATTCAGGAACCATGGATGAAATTGGACTGTGATGTGATGATATCAGGCATTAGTATCCTCAACTTGCAGGTATGCAGAGTGAGACTCAGAGACAGAAGAATTTTCAGGATCACAGCCAATAGATGGTTAAGTCTACTGTTTCCCGACTACAAAGCCTATTTTCCTTTTACTAGAAAAGAAACCCCCCACTTTAGAAAAGTAGCAAGGGGCCTTCCCTGGCTCAGAGGTAAAGAATCTGCCTGCCAATGCAGGAGACAGGGGTTCCATTCCTGATCTGGGAGGATCCCACATGCTGAGGAGCAACTAAGCCTGCGTGCCACAACTATCAAGCCTGTGATCTAGAGCCCGGGACCCTCAAGTACTGAGAGCCCATTGCTCTGCAACAAGAGGAGCCACTGCAATGAGAAGCCCAAATGCTGCAACTGAAGAGTAGCCCCCACTCTCCATAACTAGAGAAAAGTCTGCACGGCAACGAAAGCGTAGCACAGTCAGAAAGAAATACATGAATAAAAATGATATGTAAAAAATTTTTTGGAGATCAGCATGTGCCACACTCTCATTTTATGTACGATGGTGTCACCATCTAGATCATCATTAGAACTTGCTGCACCCGTTATAAAACTCAGAAGCAATACAGTTCTTAAAGATGAATAGCTAGTCATCTGACCCAGAGCAAAGCCTCCATTTCCAATTATTAATAGCCATGTGTCTCTCCAGAAAGTACTTCAACCAGTTGGCTTTACAGTATACCGTATGAACTACAAACACAGCCTATAGAGATGCAGATATAGAGAACAGGCATGTCCATCACAGGTGGGGAAGGGGAGGGTGGGATAAATTGGGAGACTAGGATTGGCATATATACACTACCATGTATAAAATAGAGAGCTGGTGAGAACCTGCTGTATCACAAGGAAGCCAGTTCAGTGATCTGTGATGACCTAGAGGGGTGCGATGGGTGGGAGAGGGAGGTCTTAGAGGGAGGGGATATATATACACACACAAATAGCTGATTGACTTTGCTGTACAGAAGAAATGAACACAGCATTATAAAGCAGTTTTACTGTAATAAAAAGTAGCCTATCAATATTAGCAAAGAGATGGTCCGTTTCAGAAAGGAAGACCTTTCAATCCTATTAAAAGCCCATTGTTCTCATATGTTTGTTCTCTCATCCACTGAATAATATATTCCAAGGTTGGAACTGTACCATGTAAGGGATATGTTTCAATATTTGCTTCTTATTTGGTTCATGACAAAAGTGAGGTAATTAATGACATTTGGTATTATTGGCATTACCAGCAATTCTATTTGAAATCATTTTTAGGTTATCTTCACTAACCATCTGTAAAATAAAGTCTCAGAAGCTATATAAAATGGGATCCTGACTTAGTTCATTCAGCGACTTTAATAAGCATGAACCTGGAAACTATTAAGATATACCTTAAAGATTTCTCTGTTTATTCTTCCAGTTACCCACGGGGGTGCTATTTAGGATACGTATTTGTTAGAAATCATTCAATTATTTAAAGGAATTCACTAGCTTTTAATTATTTGTCAGCATTTTTTTTTCTGGAATAAAATGCCTTTAATTATACGGAAAGACTTCAGGTTTGGCAATGGGAGAACATACTTTCAGAATCCAGATAAATAAATAAGCCGAGTCTTCCAGGCAAACTCCAGAAGACTGTGTATACTGTTTACCAGCAAATGTTAACATGCGTGAAGCAAAGTGAATAATGAAGGTTCATTCAAAATTAGTCTAGTTATAAACATCATTCTGCCCACAGCCTCATCCTCCTCCTGAAGATAATCAGTGATGCTAAGCATTTACTGGTGAGCCATTTCAAGTAATGCTTTGAAATGAAATCCCCTGTGCAGAAGATGTTGCGTTAGTATTGTTGAAAGAGGGGAGACATGCCAAAAGCATGACCCCTACCCTGGAGGATTTTTTTTCAGTCTTACAGTCAAACTAAGGAAACATCATGGGACTTCCCAGGTGACTGAGTGGTAAAGAATCCACCTGCCAATCCAGGAAACACAAGAGACATGAGTTCAATCCCTGGGTCGGGAAGATCCCCCTGGAGTAGGAAATGGCAACCCACTCCAGTATTCTTGCCTGGAGAATCCCATGGACAGAGGAGTCTGGCCGGCAGGGTACAGTCCATGGGATTTGGAGAGCTGGACATGATTTAGCAATTAAACCACGGCTACCAGGGGAGATTATGTTTATACTGAAGGACAAACAGAATGCAGCCCAATGAAGATGACATGGGTGGAATGGTGGGAACTGTTGGGGGCAGAGGGAGTGATTCTGGGAGTGAGAGAAAGAAATGGTGCTTTAGAATTTCAAGTATTTGGGATGACAACAAAGGCTCAAACTTGACCCTGCCTCAGAATCCCCCTTGAGGGCTTGTCAAAACAGATTGTTGGGCTCCAGTCCAGTGTATGCAGTTCTGCAGGTCTGGAGCAGGCCCCTGAGGAATCTGCCTGCCTAGCAGGTTCCCAGGTGATACTGATGCTGCTGGTCGAGGAAGGCCGTTCCGAAGTCCCCAGACTAGAACACAGTGTGGAGTGCAAGTCCTGGCATGAGCTATGGCTGGAGCCGTAAATTGGGCTTCTGGCCCTTCCTGAATGAACGGAGGGGAAAGATATCGCTGAAGCTTTGACAGCAGAGAATGTTGAAGTCTGGGCTTTAAGAAAGACTATACTGGATGCATTGAAAGAATGGAGAACTGCCAGACTGAAGGTAAGTTTGGGCCTGTGTAATCATTCAGGGGAAAGATGTGGGTCATTGTGGGAGGACAGAGAACCTCTGATTTGAAATTTAAGGGGAAGCCAGACTCAGAATAGTATGCAAAATTGAGTCCAGGAGCCCAGAGAGAGGATTCTAAATGCATCACCAAACTACGGTTCCAAGGATATAAAAGCCACAGAGACAGGCAAGGGTAGACGGCCAAAAGGTCCTGGCCATGACCTGAACAGGCGCTTTCTTTTCCTCCTCAGGATGGTTAGCCATGTTAAGAAGACCATGGATGAAGGGAATAAAAACTGGGGAGGTGATTTCCTTAAGGAATCAGTAGTATTGGGGCATTTCAACGTTCTGTCAATTATTGATTTGTATAGTAACTTTCTGTGAGTTCTAAATGAACTGTAAAACAACTCCAGATAGTCAATGAAGCTGAAACTAAAGCAAGATGAGACACCCCTGATAGTCAAGTGGTTAAGACTTCACTCTCCCAGTGCAGGGGGCACAGGTTCAGTTCTTGGTCAGGGAGCTAATATCTCACATGCTGCATGGCATGTCCAAAAATAAATAAATAAAACCAGGGGGCTAAACTAGTACTTTATTTTCTCTGATCTCTGTGAGGATACTAGTTTGATCAAAATCATCATTTTGGAATAAAACTATCATATGACTCAGCAATTGCACTACTGGGCATATACCCTGTTAAGTTCAGTTCAGTTGCTCAGTCATGTCCGACTCTTTGCGACTCCATGGACTGCAGCATGCCAGGCTTCCCTGTCCATCACCAACTCCCGGAACTTGTTCAAACTCATGTCCACTGAGTCGGTGATGCCATCCAACCATCTCATCCTCTTTCGTCCCCTTCTCCTCCTGCCTTCAATCTTTCCCAGCATCAGGGTCTTTTCCAATGAGTCAGTTCTTTGCATCAGGTAGCCAAAATATTGGAGTTTCAGTGTCAGCAGCAGTCCTTCCAATGAATATTCAGGACTGATTTCCTTTAGGATTGACTGATTTGATCTCCTTGCTGTCCAATGGACTCTCAAGAGTCTTCTCCAACACCACAGTTCAAAAGCATCAATTCTTCGGTGCTGAGCCTTATTTATGGTGCAACTCTCACATCCATACATGATAAGTGGAAAAACCATAGCTTTGACTAGACAAACCTTTGTTGGCAAAGTAATGTCTCTGCTTTTTAATATGCTGCCTAGGTTGGTCTTCCAAGGAGCAAACGTCTTTTAATTTCATGGCTGCAGTCACTATCTGCAGTGATTTTGAAGCCCCCAAAAATAGTCTGTCACTGTTTCCAATGTTTTCCCATCTGTTTGCCATGAAGTGATGGGACTGGATGCCATGATCTTAGTTTTTTGAATGTTGTGTTTTAAGCCAGCTTTTTCACTCTCCTCTAGGAACTCGGTCATAATGGAGTTCTGACAAAATGTGGTCCACTGGAGAAGAGCATGGCAAACCATTTTAGTATTCTTGCCTTGAGAACCCCATGAACAGTGTGAAAGGGCAAAAAGATGTACCCTGAGAAAACCATAATTCAAAAATGTACGTGTACCCCAATGTTCATTGCAGCACTGTTTACAATAGTCAGGACATGACAATAAGTTAGCTGTCCATTGACAGATGAATGGAGAAAGAAGCTGTGGTACATATATATTAATATAATGGAATATTACTTGGCCATAAAAAGGAATGAATTTGAGTCATTTGAAGTGGATGAACACAGAGACTGAAGTAAGTCAGAAAGAGAAAAACACATAGTGCATATTAACGCATATATATGGAATCGAGAAAAATGGTACTGATGAACCTTATTTGCAGGGCAGGAATAGAGACAGAGACATAGAGGACAGATCTGGGGACACAGCAGGGGAAGGAGAGAGTGGGACGAGTTGAAATATACACATTACCATGTGTAAAATAGATAGCTAGTGGGAAGTTTAGCAAGTTGCTATATAACACAGGATCAACCTGACACTCTGTGACAACCTAGAGGGGTGGGATGGGGGTGAGGAACCAGGTTCAAAAGGGAGGGAATATATATATATACTGATACATGTATATATGGCTGATTCACATTGTACAGCAGAAACCAATACAACATTGTAAAGCAATTATCCTCCAATTAAATATAAATTAAAAAGAACTACAGTTTCCAAATTCTGTCACAGTCCAGAGCAAAAACTATTTGTGTTACATCTAACCATAATTAGGTATTTAACCAAAAATTGGGCAAAGTGAGGTCTTAAACTAACAGGATATAGCTATTAAGTATGTCAAGGAACTGCCGCTCTCATTAATCATGCTAAAATAATCTGAACTTCCAAAAATGAAACAATGGCCAAAGGTACTTTCCTTTTAAAGAATTACTGTTATCTAGAGGAAATATGCCTTGTTAGTCTGTATTGATTTCCAAAAAAGGGCAATTATAACTTAGACAAAAATAATCTTGTGAATCTATAACAGATGCAGGAACACACACACACACACACACACACACACACACACACACACACTCCACACACTAAAGGAGTTCATTGCAAATATGTAGCTTTTTTCTTGAAGGATAGATTAAGCATTCCACTAAAGAAATCAGATTCCTAATTTAATACATTTTCTCATCACTTATTTACTCCGGTATGTGTTCTAAAGAACTGGTACAGAGATAAAACTTGCCAATACTTGGAACCTATAAATAGAGTAGTTGGCTTTAAAGCATATTTTAAATCCACCTAAGTTTAAGCTTTAAAGCTGGTGAAGTTTTAGGAGAGGCAGAAAGAAAATATCCACTTTCCAAAAGGAAAAAGACAGTTGGCAAATGGGGCGAAGAACAACATGAAATTGTCATTAGTGCTAACGAGAGCTGCACTCTCAGCAAGAGAAAAATATAAACTCCATCAAATGTATAAGCTAAACTATCCAAACACACTGATCATAGTACAAACAAAACAATTTTCAAAAGCCCTCAAAAAATGGACACCAACATTCTTCAAATAACATAACAGGGGTGTGCCTCAAAATAACACATCTCCGTTTCCTTTTTTCTCTCTTTTTCATATGTTTGTTTTCCCTCTGGCCCACAGCTGCAAGCAAGGGCTGCTAAGAAGGCTCTTTGACAAGCAGTGAGAGCTTCCCTGGTATTGGCATGCCTCTAGTCACCCCATTACCAGGTCTCTTCACTGACACTTGTGAAGATGGGAGCTGTGTTCCCTCACTGAGCTTCAAGAGGAGATTCTACAATGTTTACGAACAGCAGGGAGCAACATGCAAGTTAGAACAAGTTCTCAGGAGCTTACTTCCTTTCCAGTCCTGGAAAAATGCCCAGTTTAAGGAAACTCTCACTCATCTTGCAAAAGCCCTGATTCAGTAGATTGGAGCAGGGTTGGGGTGCAAAGCAATTATTTCTTTGCAAGAGATTCTGAGAACCATAGAGTCAGAGAGGCCATAAAGATCTTCCAATGGTTCAAAGTGCTTATTTAACTTTTCCATGACTTTGTTCATTATTCATTGGAAGGACTGATGCTGAAGCTGAAACTCCAATACTTTGGCCACATGATGTGAAGAACTGACTCATTTGAAAAGACCCTGATGCTGGGAAAGATTGAGGGCGGGAGGAGAAGGGGTCGACAGAGAATGAGATGGTTGGATGGCATCACTGACTCAATGGACATGAGTTTGAGTAAACTCCAGGAGTTGGCGATGGATGAGGCCTGGTGTGCTGTAGTCCATGGGGTCGCAAAGAGTTGGACACGACTGAACTGATGACTTTGTTAAAATGTGCAAGCTTAGAAATCACCCTCAGGCCCACTCTCTCATTCCCCTATGTGACCTCCTGATTTCTTTTGATGTTCAGACTTTCTCTAAGTACTAAAGAAGGGTTTCTGTCTTAAGCCACATTAAAACAAAAGCAGTGAATATTCACAGCCTGACTACAGTATTTCATTTTCTAAGTGGAGGGCAAAATGTGTGTTTCAGTAGAAAACTACACTGTGTAGAGCTTCAGAGCACAGCCTTCAGGGTTAACTGACTCTGATTTCAAGGGGTCTACGTGGCCTTCACTATCTCCGTGCTGTTCTATGACTCTATAAATTGCAGAACACTCTGAGCAAAACAATAATGCTTGTCTACAGATCTACAAATAGTCTGGGGAAGCCCCTCCTCCCTGCCCACTCCCAGAGAAGAGAGGAGATGGGGGACTGACTGTTTCACCCATTTGCACGTTCATTCACTGTTTTTGATTTTGACATCTTTGAACCAGATCTTGTAACATCTTTCTGTTTCCTTATTTAATTAATAAGATAAATTACTCAGTTTATATTTGTATAGGAGTCACAGCATCACCAATTCAATGGACATGAACTTGGGCAAACTCTGGGAGATGGTGAAGGACAGGGAGGCCTGACGTGCTGCAGTCCATGGGGTCGAAAACAGCTGGACATAGCTTAGTGACTAAACAACAACAAGAGTCATGACTTTACCTTTTGAAAATCTTGTTCTCTAACAGAACACTATATTTTTAAAATAACTCCAGACTACACTATTTGAAACTAATCAAATCCGTTTTTTTATACTGTGTCGTTTTTCTCAGATTGCAATAGTCTGGTTAAAAACAATAAACTGTCTAATTCATCAAAAAGCTTTTAATTTCAGTTATGTTCTCATATTGTCTATGTGCTGTACAAAATGTTTAAAGCTCCATCAAGTAAATGGATGAGAAAATAAACTCTGAACATGTGTATATGTGTGGGTTGTAAAAGGAAAAATAAATTGATGACACGCTAGATATTAACAATACTGACACAGGAATAGGATATCAAATTGGCATATTGCAATGATCAAAATTCTAAAACACTCCATCTGAAGTATCAAAAAAGCTAATCTATACAGAACACATACAATTATCACATGAGAGATAATACAAAATCCCCTTTGTTATCTTAAAATGTTATCTCCAACTATATTAAAAGTGATTGTATTATAAGTATCTTCTAACTTTCCTTAAGTTTGTACTACACATTTACTATTTAGTTACTTTTACTATCATAAATAAAAAAGTACAAGAAGTATTAGGTTTTTCCACACTAAGCAATATCTTAATTGAACCCATTCATTTGACAACCATGAAAAATTTATGATGTATAGAGCATCATGCTGAATATTATTATAATTGATCTAGGATTCATTTCAATCTACATAGACCTGACTTAATCAATACACTGCAAGGTAATGAAGACACTCTGATTTCACTGTCTGCTTGGACATTAAGCTAGCTGGTTGAGCCTGAAGATAACAATTTTCACAGTTTGCCTTCTCATCCAAAATAGGGATAAGTCCTGCAAAGTATATGGCTTCTTCAAGGATAAAACTACATAGTACAAGTAAAAAGAGTTACAAAACCCTGTACACATTTAAATTATTATTATATCTAACTGGTTATTGCGTGCTAAGTCATTTCAGTCATGTCCAAATATTTGTGACCCTATGGACTATATAACACACCACACTCCACTGTCCATGGGATTCTCCACGCAAGAATACTGGAGTGGGTTCTAGGGAATCTTTCCAACCCAGGGATCAAATCCACGTCTCTTACATCTCCTGCATTGGCAGGCAGCTTCTTTACCATTGTGCCCCCTGGGAAGCCATATCTAACTGAGAATATATCCATTTCAGAAACACATATCTATATATAGAGAAAGTTTTTAATCTGATTTGGGATTGCATATTTAACTTATATGCAGAGTACACCCATGAGAAACACTGGGCTGGATGAAGCACAAGCTGGAATCAAGACTGTAGGGAGAAATATCAATAACCTCAGATGTGCAGATGACATCACCCTTATGGCAAAAATTGAAGAAGAAATGAAGAGCCTCTTGATGAAAGTGAAAGAGAAGAGTGAAAAAGTTGGCTTAAAGCTCAACATTCAGAAAACAAAGATCATAGCATCCGGTTCCATCACAAATGGCAAATAGATGGGGAAACAGTGGAAACAGTGGCTGACTTTATTTTGGGGGGCTCCAAAATCACTGCAGATGGTGACTGCAGCCATGAAATTAAAAGATGCTTACTCCTTGGAAGAAAAGTTATGACCAACTTAGACAGCATATTAAAAAGCAGAGACATTACTTTGCCAACACAGGTGCGTCTAGTCAAGGCTATGGTTTTTCCAGTAGTCATGTATGGATGTGAGAGTTAGACTATAAAGAAAGCTGAATGTCGAAGAATTGATGCTTTTGAAATGTGGTGTTGGAGAAGACTCTTGAGAGTCCCTTGGACTGCAAGGAAATCCAGCCATTCAATCTTAAAGGAAATCAGTCCTGAATATTCATTGGAAGGACTGATGTTGAAGCTGAAACTCCAATTCTTTAGCCACCTGATGTGAAGAGCTGACTCTTGGAAAAGACCCTAATGCTGGAAAAGATAGAAGGCGGGAGGAAAGGGGACGACAGAGGATGAGATGGTTGGATGGCATCACCAACCCAATGAGCATGAGTTTAAGTAAACTCCAGGAGTTGGTGATGAACAGGGAAGCCTGGCGTGCTGCAGTCCATGGGGTTGCAAGGAGCTGGACATGACTGAGCAACTGAACTGAATTGGGATTGAATTATCATGATGATTATTATCATTGCTATTACTACCAATACCGATGTTTTCCATTCATTATTTCATCTTGTGATCACAATAACTCTATGACATAAGCATGAAAGTTAAAAAGTGAAAGTGAAAGTCGCTCAGTCATATCTGAAGCTTTACAACCCCATGGACTATACAGACCATGGAATTCTCTAGGCCAGAATACTGGAGTGTGTAGCTTTTTCCTTCTCAGGGGAATCTTCCCAACCCAGAGATCGAACCCAGGTCTCCCGCATTGTAGGCAGATTTTTTACCAGCTGAGCCACAAGGGAAGCCCACAAATACTGGAATGGGTAGCCTATTCTTTCTCCAGTGGATCTTCCCAATCCAGGAATCGAACCGGGGTCTCTTGCATTGCAGGCAGATTCTTCATGAGCTATGACATAAGCATAATTAAAACCAATTTATCCAAAACAGAAATTGACAGAGCCAGATGGCTTCATTTGTGGATTTTACCAAACACTTGAAGAAGAAATTGTACCAATTCTCTATAATCTCTTTCAGAAGATAGAAGCAGGGTGAATGCTTCCTAATTTATTCTATAAGCCCAGCCTTACCTAATAAAAGCCATACAAAGACACTGCAAGGAAAGAAAACTATAGAGCAATATCTTTCATGAACATAGATGAAACATCCTCAAAAATATTTAGCAAATCAAATCCAAAATCGTATAAGAAAAATTATACATCATGACTACATGGAACGTATCCCAGGTATGCAAGGCTGGTAGAACACTTGACAATCAATTAATGTAATCTATCACATCAACAGACTAAAAACAGAAAAATCATATAATCATATCAATAGATACAGGAAAAGAATATGACAAAATCCAATTACTCATGATAAAAACTCTCAGTTATGGAAAGAGCAGTAAAAATACTCTGCAATGTTAGATATGTGTCACTATACATTTGTCCAAACCCAAAGAATATGCAAAACAACATTCATACCCAGGTGATAAAGTGAAGATCAGGAAAGTTAAATCATCTCCTAATAAATATCACAGTTGGACTTCTATGGTGGTCCAGTGGTTAAGAATCCACCTGCCAATGGAGGAGACACATATTCAATCCCTGGTCTGGAAAGATTCCACACATTACAGGGCAACAAAGCCCACGTGCCACAACTACTGAGACTGCGCCCTAGAGCCTGTGCTCTGGAACAAGAGAAGCCACCCCAAGGAGAAGCCCCCTCACTACAACCAGAGAGTAACCCTTCTTCAGCATAACTAGAGAAAGTCTGCACACAGCAAGGAAGACTCAGCACAGGCAAATAAATAAATATCACAGTTAACAAGTAGCCGAGTCAGCACTTGAACCCAGGTTGGCCTCCTTCCAAAGTACATGCCTTTTTACTGTTCTACCTAATTGCTCATTATAGTGGGTGATTTCAAACTGACTAATTGAAAAAGTCAATATTCCTTAAAGAAATGTCCTCACATCAAGGAACAAATAAGAAATGTAGTTAGCATGTCATTAAACTAGGACTTGCAGCCTGATTAACTCAGCAGCAAAAAGTCCTTATTAAAGGAATTCTTCATACTTCTGGCATTTCTCAACATTCAAACACAACAGGGTCCTAAGAAACATTCTTGGGTAAAGTTTTCTGAAGTGATTGAAGTAACCATCTGTCTACTCCTTTCAACAACAGAATATTGTTGTCTGTTGTTTAGTCACTAATCTGTGTCTGACGTTTTTGTGACCCCATGGACTGTAGCCCACCAGGCTCTTCTGTCCATGGGATTTCCCGGGTAAGAATACTGGAATGAGTCACCACTTCCTTCTCAAGGATTGAGAATTCCTGAACCAGGGATTGAATTCATATCTCCTGCATTGTAGGCAAATTCTTTACCACCAAAACATCACAGAAGCCCACAAACTTACACTGCACTAAAAAGTTTTAGGGAATTTTCTAGATTAAACACTTTTTCCAACAGGGAGCTAATCTTGATTAGGTAATGCCTGAAAAAAAAAAGGAAGATGATTATCAAGTTTCCTGGTAATAAAAATAAGTCAGATTATCAAAAACCTAGAAATATGTCCTCTCCTTGAGGTGAAATAAGCAATGATCCAAAGTAAGAATTAACCTTTTTGAAGTTAAAATAAGAACTTTTAAAAACAAACCAAAATGCTGTGAGTGCTATCATGTTGATCTGAGGGAAGGACAAAATTATGAATCTATCAAAATTCCACAAAGAGCTCATGTTGTGTTCAAGAAGTTCTTATTCTGATTATATATCTGTGTGTGGATGGCAAAATGTCAACTGCAGCATATACCGTTTTCTGAGAATATTTCTCCAAGTAGAGAGAGAAAGGGTCTCCCGAAATAAGAATCTTCAGAACCCTCCTTATATTCACTGGCATTTAAATTAATCTTTGGGGGAAAATGGGAAATAAAACCTCTGCAAAAGTATGAGGGCATGAAAGAGAGAGTGGAGAATAAGGAGTGAAAGATGGACCATGCCCTGAGTACAGAGTTTTAAATCAAAAAGTAGAAGGATGATCCAGAAAAGGAGGCTAAGAAGGCCAGAGAAATAAATGTAAAACCAGAGGAGTAGGTGGTAATGGAAGCCACATGTATCATGTTTCACAGAAGGAAATATGGAAACTGTGTCGAATAAGAGTGAGAAAGCAGTGGGTTCCCTGGTGGCTCAGTGGTAAAGAATCCGCCTGCCAATGCAGGAAACACAGGTCGATCCCTGATCCCAGGAGAGCCCACATGCTGCAGAGCAACTAAGCCCGTGCACCCACAACTACTGAGACTGTGCTCCAGAGCCTGGGAGCTGCAACTATTGAAGTCCACATGCCCTAGAGTCCATGCTCCACAACAAGAGAAGCCACTACAATGAGAAGCCCATGCACCACTACTAGAGAGCAGCCCCTGTTTTTAGCAACTAGAGAAAACTCCAAATGACAATGAGGACCACCCAGCTCAGCCAAAAATAAATAAGCAAATAGATAAATAAAATTTTAGAATCTTTTAAAAAAAGAATGAGAAACCAGATGAAAAGCAAGCACCTGAGTGAGCACGTATCTTTGTAACAGAGGTCTCTGGTAATTTTAGGAGAGTCATGTTGATAGAATCATGAAATCAAAGTCAAATGACCATTTTTTGCAAATGAACTAAACCTTGAAATAGGGAGCTTATGAAACACTGTTTGACAGAACTCATTCCACTCTAGGAATAGATTCACTAACTGTTTAACTTCCAAGTCAAGAAGTCAGACAGGGATCTTCCAAATAAATGGTGTGTTAGTTCAGAAAAGAATGTGTTTGTTATCATAAGCATGTCCCAATAAATGCAGTAAGAAGCATCAGCTTATTAAGAGAACATGCCCTAATATTGGAGATAAAGAAAAGTAAAATGATGCCTTCTGGTCTTTTTTTTAATCAGCTAATGTTAATAGAGATGAATATCATTATGGAGACAGATTTGATCAGAAGCAAAGGGAAGGAATGTTATCTATAGAAAAACTACAAACCAACAGAGGAGCCTTTTAAATTAATCTATGAGAGTCAGCATAAAAGAAAACTAGCAAAATAATGACAGTGAAGAACAAGACATAGGAAAAGGAAATGGATGATGGGTTAAGCCATAATTTCACTTGTGCTATGAGGGCTTGCTGCCAAGAAATGAAATTTCTAGCCATGAAGAAGAAAAATTGGATAATGGACAGGTAACAGGAAAAATTGGTAGCTTACTAGCTAATAGATAACAGATAGATGGATAGACAGTTGATAGATAGGATGGATGGATGAATAGATAGATAATAGATGGGTAGATAGATGATGGATGGATGGATGGATAGATACGGTGGACAGAAAACAAACCTAGTACATATGTGTAACATAACAGGTTTTTTTTTTTCAAGTGAGACTAAGGATCACAAAATAAGGGAAACAATGCACCCTCTACATAATGGAATTAGATTTCTTTTTCAAAAGCCTTATTTAATAAGGAACTGGCCTCATTTTTGAAGCATGGGAAACACACAAAAAAGCATGCCATTCATTAGATGTAATTAATTTCACACAGGGTTTTCTGAAAGTAACTAAATGAAAACCAAGCCGTGGCTTGCACTGAATATGCTTTAAGTTAAAATAATAAGAGAGGTCATTTAAATCAGTCACTTAAAAGAGAAAGCACACTTAAGACCTTGTCTTGTTGGTGAAGCGTTGCTAGAAGTATAATCTACATATCAGCTGGGGTCTCCTACTCTGTTGAGATCTGTTGAGATCTCCTAATCTACCTGAGATCTACAGGTCCAGGCTTGAGCTCTCGTTCTGCACAGTGTAGAAATTTAAAGTCGTGCCAGTCTTGGAGGGCAAACCTTCTTAAGGTCAAGTCTGTTTCACACTTCTAGGCCTGCTGTCTCTAACATCAAGTTGACTGAGACAGAAAAAAACAAATACCATATATTAACGCATACATATGGAATCTAGAAAAATGGTACAGATGAGCTTATTTGCAGGGCAGGAATAGAGACACAGACCACAGATGTAGAGAATGGACTTGTGGACACTTTGGGGGAAGGAGAGGGTGAGACGAACTGAGAAAGTAGCACTGACATATATATACACTACTTTGTGTAACACAGATAGCTAGTGGGAAGTTGCTGTCTGTACTACCCAGGGCACTCAGCCTGGAACTCTGGGATGACTTAGAGGTTTGGGATGGGGGTGGGGAGGAAGACTCAAGAGGTAATGATGTATCTATACACACAGCTGATTTCACTTTGTTATACAGCAGAAACCAACACAACTTTGGAAAGCAATTACCCTCCAATTAAAAAAAGAAAATACACTTATTAAGGGGGAAAAATATTCATCTGTATCCTCAAGCCAGTTTGATCTCATGTTTATGAGCGTGGTATCCTCTAAGATTTGGTACGGGATGGGGGGCCAGCAGGAGACTGCGTATATGGTTGTAGAAAGGTGTATAGTCTCTGTTGAGGCTTCAAGAACTTGCTACATAGAAAATTCTCCAGCCACCCTGCTGCTTCCAAGGGCTGCTCCACCTACCATGAACACCATGCCAGCGTGCTCACAGCGCACAGTCAAGTCCGACTCTTTGCAACCCCATGGACTATATCCCTCGAGGCTCCTCTGTTCACGGGATTCTCCAGGCAAGAATACTGGAGTGGGTGCCATTTCCTCTTCCAGGGAATCTTCCCAACCCAGGGATCCAACCCACAACTCCTGCATCTCCTGCATCAGCAAGCTGGTTCTTTACCACTGAGCCACCTGGGAAGCCCCAACATCCAGCAAGGACCATCATTTCCTCTTCCTAATCTCTGCTCTCTTCCCTCTCAGAACAAAGGAAATTCCTCTCTGATTCTCTTATGAGGAATTTAGCCAGCCTACCCACTCCAGTATTCTGGCCTGGAGAATTCCATGGACTTTATGGGGGTCACAAAGAGTCACCAAAAAAATCCATGGGGTCACAAAGAGTCGGACACGACTGAGAGACTTTCACTTTCTTGTGCTTTGACTTGTTAAACACCACATCCCCAGGGCCCCACCTTCCACCCAGAAGCTAATCAAGGTGTTTTCTCAAAGGAATCAATAATTTCCATCCCAAAAGGCATTCTGGTTCCAGTTGCTAAGAAAATCCAAAATCTAAATGACACATGTACTTCAGATGAGTGGCTGTGTCTCAAAGGAAGACCACCAATTGCTTAAAAAAACTCCTGTCATAGAATAGCAATATTCACTGTAGCCTGCAATTATTGAGAGTAAAGTTTGTTATAGAATAGTCAGTGCCTCTAAGGGGATTTTCCCACCTTAGGAAATTCCTCAGTGAAATTGGAGGTCACATACAAGAAAGCCATCCAAAAAATAAATAAGATTTCAGAGAAGACTGTATTTTGTGAATGGGGGTAACTTCCACTGGGGAGCCCCAGGACACATTCCCAGCAGTTTAGAGCTCTCATCTGCCCACTTCAATAGAGCTGCAGGAACAAATAGCCCTGGCAAGGCCCCCACACCAAGGGCTAAGTCAGGACTAGGCGGACTGCCCACTTTCCTGATGGCAGTGAGTTCTTCATGACTTTCAATCCTGTTTACCCCTTTACTTCCTGGCACTCAAGATTCCTGACTCATTCCACATCTCTTTTCTTGCTACACAGCTGGCTCCTGGAAATTCTCTTCCTCTCCTTTCCTCCATATTGGATGCTCTCTTTCTTACATCCCAAAGCTTCAGAATGCTATTCAGAATCCCTATGAATGACATTAAGAATTTAACTTCTGTTTAAGACCTGATTTTTTCTCTCTCTTATCTTCTAGGATTTTTTTTTTTTTTTTGGTCTCTAACTCTATTTTTATGTATATGGCTGGAGATTCATTGAATCCTTTTAATCTAGAAAATCTTGCCCTTTAGTTCCAGGAACTTTTTTCAGTTTCACGAATCCTCATATCTTCCTCTCTCTTTTCTCTGGAGAACTCTTAGTATTCAGACAGTTCCTCTTACACAGGTCTTCTGAATTTAACTTTCTTCTCCTATTATCAAATTTTTTTCACTCATTTTCACAAAGGTTTTCTTGACTTAACTTTCTATTGATTCATTGTGCTGAGCTCAGTCGTTTCAGTCATGTCCGACTCTTTGCAACCCCATGGACTGTAGCCCATCAGGCTCCTCTGTCCATGGGATTTTCCAGGCAAGAATACTGGAGTGAGTTGCCATTTCCTTTTCCAGAGGTTCTTCCCAACCCAGGGATCGAACCGCATCTCTTATGTCTCCTGTATTGGCAGGTCGGTTCATTACCACTAGCTCTATCTGAGAAGCCCACTGATTCATTAAGTTCTCATATATTTTTAAAATCCAAAAGTTCATTCTTGTACTTGAATAATTCACTTTTTACAATGTTCTCATCTTGCTTTTTGAATACAATATCATTTTGTACCTCTCAAGAAATATTAAAACATTTTGAAGTTTCTTGATTCTCCTTGCATTTTCTATTTTCTCTCTCTATATTTTGGCTTGTTTGCCTTTTTTTTCCTTCTGTATTTCATGTTAGAGACTCTGTTTCCATGAGCAGAATTTATCAGTGGTGAAATAGCACTTGACATTAAGCTGGCTTTTGCCAAAGGCCAGTCAGTTTTCCATGAAGGAAATTTTCTATTCTCCTACCTAGTGTGTGTCAGTGAGTCTGGGAGAATTCTCATTATTGTTTGGGGAAACAGTAAACCTTTCTAGAGAGTGAAGTTCCAGTCTTCTGCTGGTATGAGCACAGGATATCCATTAGCTAAAGATCGAAGGAGAGGATGTGAAAACCTATTTCACAAACAAATTTTCTACAGATCTTTAAAAGGCCCCTGACACTGAGAATTTACAAGTTCTTCCAGAGCTACGAGTTATGAATCATCTTGCTCTTTGTAGACCTGCCCCTCACACTACTACATTCACTTTTACCTTTTTCTAGACTATGTTAGCTAGCCCTCATCCATCCCTTTCCCATCTTTGAAAAGCTTATTGAAATCCCTTATCTGCTATTGTTCATTAAGTTACTGTGGTTTTGGGTTCATCACATTTTTTGCTATCTTTTCAATGATGTTATAAAAGGGAGCAGAAGTAGCCACTGCGTCCAGTGTTCCTTGTTAACCAGAATTACAGTTCTCTCTTCAGTCCTTATAATCTGTCTTCCATTCTTACCATCCCAGTGAAATAACTCATATAAAGGTCACAACCAACCTCTGTATTGCTCTATATATCAGGAATTACCTTGACCTCATCCTCTTTGATTTTTTGACATTTGATACAACTGGCCACTCTGTGAAATTCTCTTTATGGGGTGGAATGACAGCACATTCTTTTGGTTTTTCTCTTTATCATTGAGTCTTCAGTCGTCTTTGCTTACTCTTCCATTTTTTGCCATCTCCTAAAGGTTTGAGTACAAGTCCCCAGAGATGTGGTGAACAAACTAGAGACCTAGGAGAGTCAACAGTGTGGTTCCAGTGTGAGTCCAAAGGCCTAAGAACCAGGAGAGCTGATGGCGTAAGTTCCAGTCTAAAAACTGGCATGCTGAAGACACAAAGAGCTGATGTTTTAGTTTGAGTCTAAAGGCAGGAGAAGACTGATATTCCAGCTCAAGTATTTAGTACTCATTAGTGAGTCAGCCTTTTTATTCTATTCAGGCCTTCCACTAATAGGCTAAGGCTCACCCACATTAGGGTGGACAAGGTGCTTTACTCAATCTACCTAGTCAAATGTTAATCTCATGTAAAAATATCCTCATAGACACACCCAGAATATTGTTTAACCAAATATCTGGGCATGCCATAGCCTAGTCAAGTTGATATATAAAATAAACCATCACAGTTGGCTAATCAAAAAATGTCAGTCAAAAAAAATTGTCAGTTGTATTAGACAGTCATAAAAGAAATAGAGAACCAGAATTTTTAATTTTACATCAAACATAAATACATATTCATTTACCTATCTTTTATAGTAGACCCACAGTATTTTCTTTGAATGAATCTGGTGATTAGAATTTCTGGTTGTGGCCTTTCTCACGAAACTATTCCCAAAATTTATCTTCTTTCAGGGTGCATTTCCTTAAGTGAAAAAGAAGAACTTCCCAGTTGGCCCTAGTGGCAAAGAATCCACCTGCCAATGCAGGAGACCTAAGAGACATGGGTTCTATCCCTGGGTTGGGAAGATCCCCTGGAGTAGGAAATGGCAACCCACTCCAGTATTCTTGCCTGGAAAATCCCACAGACAGAGATGGGGGGCGGGGAGTCACAAGAGTCAGACAGGACTGAGCACACACACACAATTTATCTTCTTCCAGTGTGTGGTTCCTTAAGTGAAAAACAGAACTTAAATCTAAGAGAAAACATTCTTGAAGAACTTTAAAGATTTTTCTCCTAGTTCTTTATAGTTATTTGATCCGATCTCATTTTTAAGGAGCAATTTGCTTTCTAAGTATTTAATTGAGTTTTCGTAGCAACAGCATTTTTATTTTAAAACTTGTCATTTTGCAAAATAGGAAGTTGCCAAGTTGTGTAACGTGCAGTTGTTAATTAATTATAATGACACAATTTGGAATCAAACACAACTGAGTCCAGGAAAGGATACAGTTCAACTGATGGGAGCACAAGTACTTGAGTAGAACTTGGAGTAGAGTAACAGCATGAAGGTCAGATTGCTGTCTCAATTAACTGGGAGAGTCAGCTCAATGGGGGTCTGTTTACTGAACTGCTCCTTATATCATCAGGCTAAGAGGACATTAAAACATTAACTATCTGTTTTTCACATTTATTGAGGAGTCCCCAAGATCACCATGAAAAACAAAACAAGAAAAGGAAGAGGAGGGACTTCCCTGATGATCCAATGGCTAATCCCCTGTTTGGGGAACGAGATCCTACATGCCACAACTAAGAGTTCAAATGCTGCAACAAAGACCTGGAACAGCCAAGTAAATAAAGAAATAATTTTTTTAAAAAAGAAGAAGAGTCACCCCCAGAATTTTCTAGAAACTTCCTCGATTCCTTTTGGTTATATGCATCAGTTCCTTTTTATGATTTCCTTAAAGTATATAATTAAAAAAAATTTTATGCTCACCCTATTCTCTCTGAGATATACCTCTTGGTATTTCAAGAATAAAATTATATATTGCTTTTTAAAGTGTGTATTTTTATTGTAACAACTTTTTTTTTATAATCTGTTTTTTTTCCATTTATTTTTATTTGTTGGAGGTAAATTACTTTACAATATTGTAGTGGTTTTTGCCATACATTGACATGAATCAGCCATGGATTTACATGTGTTCCCCATTCCGATCCCCCCTCCCACCTCCCTCTCCATCCCATCCCTCTGGGTCTTCCCAGTGCACCAGCCCTGAGCACTTGTCTCATGCATCCAGCCTGGGCTGGTGCTCTGTTTCACCCTTGATAGTATACTTGTTTCAATGCTGTTCTCTCTGAACATCCCACCCTCGCCTTCTCCCACAGAGTCTAAAAGTCTGTTCTGTACATCTGTGTCTCTTTTCCTGTTTTGCATATAGGGTTATCATTACCATCTTTTAAAATTCCATATATATGCGTTAGTATACTGTATTGGTCTTTATCTTTCTGGCTTACTTCACTCTGTATAGTGGGCTCCAGTTTCATCCATCT
Organism: Muntiacus reevesi; assembly: GCF_963930625.1. Classification (NCBI taxonomy): domain Eukaryota; kingdom Metazoa; phylum Chordata; class Mammalia; order Artiodactyla; family Cervidae; genus Muntiacus; species Muntiacus reevesi. The sequence continues at coordinate 47,029,385 of NC_089260.1, forward strand.
CATTAGAACTGATTCAAATGAATTCTTTTTAACGGCTGAGTAATATTCCACGGTGTATATATGTACCACAGCTTCCTTATCCATTCGTCTGCTGATGGGCATCTAGGTTGCTTCCATGTCCTGGCTATTATAAATAGTGCTGCAATGAACATTGGGGTGCATGTGTCTCTTTCAGATCTGGTTTTCTTGGTGTGTATGCCCAGGAGTGGGAATGCATTTTTTTAGAAAAAAGTAAAATTCTGCCTTATTCCATTTAGTTGATAAAATAGTCTGTACAAAACAGTGAAAAACTACTCAGAAATAGGTACTTTGGTTAATACACCATGTCTAGGAAAGGCCCTTTTTTCACTTTTCTATAAGGATGAAATGCATGTGAGGATGAAATTTCATGTGACAAGTTGATGCTACAAAGAAAGGCTTTCACTTTTGCTAATGCCATCCATAACGCATTTGTTAATCTAAGTCACAAAAGCCTGAAAATGTTGAGCTTTGAAAGCTGTGGGGAAAAAAGGCTATTCAGTAACTTTATTTCTGAATAGCTAAAAAAAATAGAATTGTTCTGCTAGGCAAGTCATCAGGAGCTAATGTGACCAAGTAGTAACAGTTGTGTTGGGTAAGTTGTCACATTTTCCTTTTTTTTTTTTTTTTTTTTATAGTACAGCTAACTGGAGGCAAAATAATGTGTTGCTTATGAGAGGGCTCCAGGGTCAGACTATGGGTTGGAACCTCAGGTCCACATCTTCCTATCTTGATGAACACTGACAACTATTTGTCTATAAATGTTAGTGTTTCAAAGGCTAGATCCTTGAAAATATTAATATCACCAAAACAGCCTATTTAAAAGGTAGTCTGAGTTTGTTGCTTACCTCAGTAAGGGAGAACACTACTTTGCTTTTTTTTTTTTGCTATGCCATGCTGCTTGTGGGCTTGTGGGATCTTATTTCCCCAAACAGGGATCAAACCCACGGCCTCTGCAGTGGAGAAACAGAATCTTAGCCACTGGACCACCAGGGAAGGCCTGGGAAAATACTACTGTGATTATGAATTAGTAGTGTCTTGGAGGGGATAGAGCAAAGTTGTGATATTTATGAGGTTTGGAGGTTTGGTTTAAGGCAAGTCTTTCAAGGCAGGGAGGTGGGACTTGCTTAACATTAGGTAAGATCAGAACACTTTAGGTTTGGTGAGTACAGCAAAATGAGGGCTTTGAGCAAAGGTATGAAAGAGTCTTAGAAAGCAAAGAGTTGTTTGATGCTATCTATTGAAAGACCAAACAGTCTTATGTTCTTTAAAAATGGATGTTTTCAGTAAGTTCCTGAAAGGAACACTGAAGTTATTTTTAAGTTTTATCTCTCTGGACAAAAATTTCCTGCATCAATTGTGACATTGTGATGAAGACAGTGACAGAGTAAAATCATGATAATGTGGACAGCAAAATGTATTTGGGGGGGCAGGGTTGGGAATAGATGGTTTTGATTTGCCAAATGGGAACAAAATAGTAAGTTTATAGACGATGGTGCTGAGTAAGTACTAACAAACCTAAAAAGAAAGTCTAGGGACTTCCCTGATTGTCCAGTGGTTAAGAATCCACCTTCCAATGCAGGCGATTCAGGTTTGATCTCTGGTTGGGGAACTAAGATCCCACTTGCCTTTGGGAAACTAAGCCCAAACACTGCAAGTACTTGAGCCTGCACGCTCTGGAGCTCTGGCCACAAATAAAGAGAAGCCTATGTGCCACAATGGGAAGATCTGACACAGGCAAATAAATAAATAATCTTTTTTTTTTTTTAAGTATATACAGTGGAAGGAGCAAGGGCTTCAAGTCAGTCAAATCTAGATTTAACTCTATGTTACAACGTTTTGAGCTTCCCAGGTGGGGCTACTGGTAAAGAACCTGCCTGCCAGCGCAAGAGACATAATTGATGTGGGTTTGATCCCTTGGTCAGGAGCATCCCCTGGAGAAGGGGATGACAACCCACTCCAGTGTCCTCGTCTGAAGAATCCCATGGACAGAGGAGCCTGGTGGGCTACAGTTCCTGGGGTCACAAAAGAGTCGGACATGACTGAAGAGACTTGGCACATCTGCATGCACGCAGAACATCTTAGCATACAATCCTGGGATCTTTGGAGTGATTAACTCTCTCTGAGATGCTGTGGGAATTAAATGAAATAATGGAGGAGAAAAAAATGCATGGGAAATGTACTTATTTCAGGCAGGAAACCCATGGCTCATTTAAATGGGGGAACTGAAAAAGGTTTGATGTAGAGACTGATTGCAGAGGATAAGGAACCAACAAAGGATGCTGAGGCTGCATCCTTAGGATGCAAAGAGCTGTAACCTAAAGGAGCGAGGGATGGAGCTATATAGGAGCTGTAACCCTGGGAGGGAAGCCACCTGACGACTGTTGGAGCCACAGGTAAAGGGATGGAGACGCTGCCAAACCAGACATGGAGCGGCAGGAATAAATACACAACCGCTTCCTGCTCTCTAACCTCCTGCACTGCATTTGTCAAGCCCAACTCAAAGTCAGAGGGCAGCTGAGCCTGGATAATGCCTGGAAAATGTCTTCCCAGGTCAGCTTCTTGGGGCGTGGAACAAGATGGAGAAGAGCAAACAACATGTCAGGAGAGACACACAGAGAATAACTAGCCCAGCGGGGACACAGAAAAATCTTAGTTCCCTGCCATGATTGACTTAAGACTGAGATCATCTGTTGAAATTGAGGGATGTGCCAGTACAGTGCTAAAGAAATCTCTATATATCTGTTTTGGAGGTAAAATGTTTTAAGTGCTAACCACAATTCTGGTGTAATAATACTTGATTATTACTGAGAATGTTTACTTAAAGGGCATGTTCCTTCTATAAAGAATATCTTTATCAGCAAGTTAGGATTTAAGAATATACAATGTCTATTAGCATTAGAAGTATTAATACACTGTCCATTCATAATGTCCATCCAGTTAAAAAAATGCTATAAGTTTTCTTAAAAAAAAAGAAAAGAAAAAACAACTAGGGATTCACAGTTGACACAGTGGTAAAGAATCCGCCTACTAATGCAGGAGACATGGGTTCAATCCCTGGGTGGGGAAGGAGGGAATGGCAACCCACTCCAGTATTCTTGCCTGTAGAATCCCATAGACAGAACAGCATGGTAGGTTACAGTCCATGGGGTTGTAAAAGAGTCAGATACGACTACTGAGCAACTAAGACTGCAGGCACAGGACAAAAAAATTTAGTTGAAGATAAATGAACTCATATTAAGGAATAAACGTACCAAAATATACAGGTAACATATGTGTGTGTCTATTCAGGGGACTGATGCTAACTACCAATATACCAAAACAGCATATGCAGCAGAACTTAGTTAGAGGACCAGAAGAGTGAATTTCTGGAAACATTTTGTGTCCCGGCTTAGTGTTATCCACAATCTCATTTATTTTGAACCTCAACCCAGTCCATAGAGGGGGCCATTTACTTGTACCAATGCTTCTGGTTGGTGGCAGATTCTTCTCAAACACACAAAATTGATCACTCTGACCTCTCAGAAATGGAATATTTCCTGCCATCTCAGTAAACAAGGGCTGCTGGTGGCTCAATGATGAAGAATCCACCTGCAATGCAAAAGATGTAGGAGATATGAGTTTGATCCCTGGATGGGAAGATCTCCTGGAGGATGGAATGGCAACCCACTCCAGTATTCTTTTTTTTTTTTTTTTTTTTTTTTTTTTTAATATTATTTTATTAGTTGGAGGCCAATCACTTTACAACATTTCAGTGGGTTTTGTCATACATTGACATGAATCAGCCATATAGTTACATGTATTCCCCATCCCGATCCCCCCTCCCACCTCCCTCCCCACCCGACTCCTCAGGGTCCTCCCAGTGCACCAGGCCCGAGCACCTGACTCTTGTATCCCACCTGGGCTGGTGGTCCGTTTCACCATAGATAATATACATGCTGTTCTTTCAAAACATCCCACCCTCACGTTCTCCCCCAGAGTTCAAAAGTCTGTTCTGTATTTCTGTGTCTCTTTTTCTGTTTTGCATATAGGGTTATCGCCACCATCTATCTAAATTCCGTATATATGTGTTAGTATATTGTAATGTTCTTTATCTTTCTGACTTACTTCACTCTGTATAATGGGCTCCAGTTTCATCCATCTCATTAGAACTGATTCAAGTGAATTCTTTTTAATGGCTGAGTAATATTCCATGGTGTATATGTACCACAGCTTCCTTATCCATTCATCTGCTGATGGGCATCTAGGTTGCTTCCATGTCCTGGCTATTATAAACAGTGCTGCGATGAACATTGGGGTGCACGTGTCTCTTTCAGATCTGGATTCCTCAGTGTGTATGCCCAGAAGTGGTATTGCTGGGTCATATGGCAGTTCTATTTCCAGTTTTTTAAGAAATCTCCACACTGTTTTCCATAGTGGCTGTACTAGTTTGCATTCCCACCAACAGTGTAAGAGGGTTCCCTTTTCTCCACACCCTCTCCAGCATTTATTGCTTGTAGACTTTTGGATAGCAGCCATCCTGACTGGCGTGTAATGGTACCTCATTGTGGTTTTGATTTGCATTTCTCTGATGATGCCACTCCAGTATTCTTGCCTGGAGAATCCAACAGACAGAGGAGCCTGGTGAGCTACCGTCTACAGGGTCGCAAAGAGTTGGACATGACTGAAGCAACCGAACACAACACTCATTAAACAAGGATGTCACAATCATCAGCGATTGTAGCCCTCTAAGGTGAGCTAGTGAATCCTAAGGGCGCTCAGGAAAGAAAGAATATCTGCCCTGTAGCAGCCACCTGACCTCAGCCACTCCCTTGGTGAGCCCTGAGAAACTCAGGATATGAAAACAGGAATCCAGCCCCAGATAGCTGAGCCCCGTATTAAAGGAATGATTTCAGTGAGCCCACACTCTTGCATACATAGAAAAGCACTAACTTTCTTAACTTGGGATGTCTTGTTTTCTCTCATTAACAAAAAAACATTTGATACTCAGGCTACTTGCCTTTTACAGAAAAACTTCTATATAACCTGGCTCCTCCCCTCACCTTCTCCAGGTGGTTCTTTCAGGGTTACTTGAGATGTCGTCTCCTGGATTTGAAGTCCTAAAAATTTCCCCTGAATAAAACATAACTCTCAATATTTAGGCTGCATGTATTTTTTCAGCCAACAGTTCCTTTGCCATTTAACTCCCTTTGAATGTTCTTGAATGCCCACAAATATCCTCTACAAATACTTACTTCTGCTGAATAGTAAGGCATTGAACTACCCCTCACTCTCACCACTACCTCCTCAAAACAGTTTTAAGCTGGGAAAGGAATATCTTCTAGAATGAGTCTGCTCAACTCATTATTCAAAGTCACTTCCTTTTGTGTTTGGTTGTTTCTTATCGCAAAACATGTCCACAGTGTGGGATGTGGGCTTGACCTAAGCTCCTGAACAAGGCGTTAGCAATCAAAGGCTGCTTTGCTATCAGCTCTTCTGAATCTTGTTACTGTTTAACATAGAAAATGTTGAAGGGTGGATATTCTCCTTTAAGTAGATCATGGAAAGTGCTCCTTGAGGATTGTCACTCCTTTGGAGAAACTAAATATCTGTATTCGGGGCATTTCACATCCTAGCACCTCTCTGTGATACCAATTCCCTTACTTTATCATAACAACTCACTTTTTCATCGAATAAACTTTTGAGAAATGACTGTGTATACTTTCCAAGGGAATTATTAAAGGAAACAATGCTAGTTTTGGTGGATAAGTGTGGATATGCTTTTTTTTTTTTTTTTTTAATCAGTCCTGCTTCTTCATAGTTTGCTTGAGTTTTTACATGTGGTACACTCTTAAGTACAAATCTATCCATATTCTCTAAAAGATGGCAAATTCCTTCAAGGCTGGGACTATAATTTACTCCTCTCTTTTTCCACCAAAAGTATTCTTCTACTCAATGACTTTAACTCATTTGTGAAATGCTGCCACCAAGTGCGGAGAAGGCAGTGGCATCCCACTCCAGTCCTCTCACCTGGAAAATCCCATGGATGGAGGAGCCTGGTAGGCTGCAGCCCATGGGGTCGCGAAGAGTCGGGCATGACTGAGCGACTTCACTTTCACTTTTCACTCTCACACATTGGAGAAGGAAATGGCAACCCACTCCAGTGTTCTTGCCTGGAGAATCCCAGGGACGGCGGAGCCTGGTGGGCTGCCATCTGTGGGGTCACACAGAGGCGGACACGACTGAAGTGACTTAGCAGTTGCACCTGCCACCAAGGGAAGAACCATTAAATGAAAGGAAAAAAATCAATTACATTTTTTTCCAAAAGATCAAGTTTTAATACCACATATATGTAAGAACTGCTTTAATGCCTAAATAAGAATGATTTATTATTAATATGACATTTACCAGTATATAAATAAATTCTGCTAAAGTGCTTGAAACCTATTTCCTCATAGAGCTTGTTATATTTATTTTCATTTATTTCTTTTTAAAACCTCACATCATCTGCAGGGGCAGATTTTATTAGCCTCCATTTATTATGAGGAAAGGAAGACTCAAATAAATGAGTAACATGGCTGAGGGTGAATTAAAATTCATTAAATGTAATAGGAAAAATTATTATGCTTTTATCAGAGACCAAACCCCCAAGATACCCAAACAATTTTCTTAGAAAAAATACCAGTTGAACAATAAAAACAATTTCTTGTAATTAATAATAAACAGATTAAAGTAAATAGGCTGTTAACATTTAAAATGTACTGTAATATAAGAGATAGCGGATGGTGGGTGGTAGAGGAAAGATGTGAAAAAGATACATTTTGGAAGATATATTCTTTCTGTATCATTCTCTTTGCCAATTTTTCAACCATTTCAAGGCTCATGGTTGCCCAGTACTCAAATCTACACTTGAAATTATAGCACAGAAACATACCTTTAGGGCAAAATAAAGACTAAATAACCGTGAGAACACTTCAAACACTTCAAAAGAGCCCACGTGAATCACTAGTTGAAGAAGCTGCCTTTCATCCCTTTGCTTGTCTTATGTACACAAAGGAAAACATTTGGGTACATCCTTTCCAGTGTGCAATTTAAATTTGTTCCACATGCTGTTCTCTGACTAAAAAGTTGTTTTGAGTGAACTGGCAATCATTTCTTTGCCTTAAATCATACAACTGAAATACCACTTTGTATTGCCTGTTTATTCAGTGTGTTTTATGGTGAAAATCTTGTGATTCTGCAGGAAGAAAGAGCCAGTGCCTGAAAAGCAATATAGTTTTTCAAGATATGTTGAAAAGTCTTTAACTATACACTCATTAAGTGAGATAGATCATTGCACATCACAAAGCATGTAGCTGTATTGAGTGGAGAAATCAATGATGAAACAACTATTCCTATAACAGCTTTATTAGAAGATCATTTGAAGCAGTGGTCAAATTGGTCATTTGCTTCTGATGAAGCAGTTGTTTTGACTGCAACAGTTCAAATGACTTTCATGAGAATAGACTGTATAGCACAGGGAGCTCTACTTAATGCACTCTGGTGATCTGGATGGGAAGGAAGTCCAAAAGGGAAGGGGGTCCATGTATATCTACGACTGGTTCACTTTGCTGTACAGTGGAAACTAACACAAAATTGAAAAGCAACTACGGTGGTGGTTTAGTTGCTAAGTCACGTCCAACTCTTACAACCCCATGGACTGTGGGCCTCCAGGGTCCTCTACTGGAGTGGATTGCCATTCCCTTCTTCAGGAGATCTTCCTGACCCAGGGACTGAATCTGGGTTCCTTCATATTGCAAGTGGTCTCCTGCATTGTAGGCAGATTCTTTATTGACAGCCACCAGGGAAGCCTCATAACAACTGTACTCCACTAAAAATCAATTTAAAAACAAATTCAAATGGCTCACAAAATGCTAACTTGCTACAAAAGTTATTTATCCCTATATATTGAAGTGTTTTCAACTTCTTAGAATAGAGTGGAGCCCTCATATTCATTTTCAATAATTTTGCAACAGAAACTAGAGCAACAAGAACAGGAACGCCTTTAGATTCCAGAGGGTGAGGAGGCTCCTGAACTTACAGAAGTGGCAGAGTAAACAAGCAGTCTTGAAAAGCCAAAGACCCAGGTAATCTACAACACGCTAGATACTTGAAAGCATACAACAAAGACATCAGTGCCTCCCTCCCATTTATTTTACATGGATTTGCCAAGAATCCCCATTTTGGGATACTCATCTTTCTTTCCTTCTTTTATGCTCACCCTCCTTATTTATTGATTTCTTTTTTAATTTTTTCAAATATTTTTATTTATTTACTTGGCTGGGTCAAGTCTTAGCTGTGGCATGCAGGATTTTAGTTGCAGCATGTGAACTCTTAGTTATGGCATATGGAATCTACTTCCCCAACCAGGGACCAAACCTGGGTCCCCTGCATTGGGAGCACTGGACACTGGACAACCAGAGAAGTATAGTCACCCAACTTCTGACATAATAAATAATTTTTCTTAACGTGTGTCTTCCTCCTCCGCCTCATTCCTTCAGGCACTTGTCATATCCCTATCAAAAACTACAACAGGAATGTAATGTCAAGAGACTATCTGGGACTGCGATGTGCCTGTGTTTTGTTTCTCTGCATGTATTTTTCTCTCTACTGTTAATCACATTTTATTTATAAAGTCTTTTTTATGATTATACAGACAGAAGCTTACAAATAATTTATTTCCGGCAAAAATTCATTTTAAATCACAAACAAGGCTTTCTTAGTATCAGGAGGCACAATCCTGAACATTTTTTCAGTGTCTTAGTCAGTTGTTGTATAAGTGGATAGAAATGTTAATTATGGGCTGTTTTTAACTATTTCTCCCTACTTTCATCATTATTTTTATTTTCCAAAAATTGTTAAGACTGCAAGAAAAATTGCAACTGAAATTATCCCAGGATTTCAAATTTTTCTGAAAGGAAGTATTACATGGTTATGAAACCTTAGTCCCAATCCAAGCGGTTGTGTGTGCATGCCCAGTTGTTCAGTCATGTCCAACTCTGTGCGACCCTATGGACTGTAGCCGTAGGCTCCTCAGTCCAGATGATTCTCCAGGTAAAAATACTAGAATGGGTTGCCATGTTTTCCTCCAAGGGGTCTTCCTGACCCAGGGATTGCACCTGTGTCTCCTGCAGTGCAGGTGGATTCTTTAACTGCTGAGCCACCAGTGAAACCCAAATCCAAGTGGTCATCCAAGTCCAAATAAAAGAATTCTTAAAAAGTATTAATGGGTCCTCCCAGTGCACCAGGCCCAAGCACTTGTCTCATGCATCTCACCTGGGCTGGTGATCTGTTTCACCATAGATAATATACACGCTGTTCTTTCGAAACATCCCACCCTCACCTTCTCCCACAGAGTTCAAAAGTCTGTTCTGTACTTCTGTGTCTCTTTTTCTGTTCTGTATATAGGGTTATCGTTACCATCTTTCTAAATTCCATATACATGTGTTAGTATGCTGTAATGTTCTTTATCTTTCGGGCTTACTTCACTCTGTATAATGGGCTCCAGTTTCATCCATCTCATTAGAACTGATTCAAATGGTCGGGTGGAGAGCGAGGTGGGAGGAGGGATCAGGTGGGAGGTGGGATGGGGAATACGTGTAACTCTATGGCTGATTCATGTCAATGTATGACAAAACCCACTGAAATGTTGTGAAGTGATTAGCCTCCAACTAATAAAATAAAATTTAAAAAAAAAAAGATATACTGAAACACATATAAATATACAGTTGCCCCTCAAACAACATGGGTTTGAACTCTGAAGTTCCCTTTATACACGAATTTTTAAAAATAAATATATAACCGTGAAAAAAAAAAAAAAGTATTAATGGACCTACTACCAACTTCACACAGAAAAAAAAAGGGGGGGGGGGTGGTGAAAAGTTGACCAAAGACTTTTGCTTCTTCAGAACGATTATGTTTTAATATTGACAGAGAAGATTTAATATCTAAGACAAGCATATATCAAAAAAAAATTTACAGTGAAATTTTAAAGTTCTTATAGAAAAACTCACATGAAGTTAATGGAAAACTTCCACCAACTCAAATACCCTCTGGTGTGGGTTGGCTTAATCAACCATCAATGACAACAAAGCTCAGGCGGAACTTCCATGCCTTTTTCACAGAATTTTCTTCTAAGAACAGAAACCCAGTGGACAAAGGATAAAATACTTCTTTCTTCTCATGGTTCTTACGAAACAATACTCTTTCCATTTCACTCTTTGGAATCACTCCTAACTTACCTCCCTGGGAAGAAATATCCATTTTTTCTAGACTTAAAGTAATGTTTAAACCCATGTTTCAAATGCTTCTAGTCTATTTGGTATAGGGAAAATGAATCCTATATGAAAGGCAACCTTTATTATTTAGTTGCTGCCATTTTATCTATCTCTAAGTGTACAAGTCAGTGGTATCAATTATCTTCATAATGGTGTGCAACCATCACCACTACCTATTCCAAAATTTTTTCATCATGCCAAGTAAAGATTTTGTAATCATTCAATAATAACTCTCCATTCTCCTTTCCCCCCAGCTCCTGGTAAGCTCTACTCCTCTTTCTGTCTATGAATTTTCCTATTCTAGATATTTCATATAAGTAGAGTCATATAATAGTTGTCCTTTTGTATCTGCTTTATTTCACTAAGCATAGTATTTTAAGGGTCATCCACATTGTGTCATATATCAGAACTTCATTCCTTTTTATGGCCTAATAATATTCAATCATATACATATGTACATATACATACATATCACATTTTGTTCATCCATCTCTCTGCTTCTGATAGACACTTAGATTCTTTCCATCTCTCAGCTACTGTAATTAATGTTCCAATGTACATCAGAGTACAACTAACTGTTTTAGCCCCTGTTTTCAGTGATGTGGGGTATATACATGCCTAGGACTATAATTTCTGAGTCTTATGATAATTCTATATTTGTCTTTTGGAGGAACCAGAAACACTTTCCACAGGAGCTGCACCATTTTGCATTCCCACCAGCAAAGGATGAGGGTGTAATTTCCTACATGCTCATTGACACTTATTATTTTACATTTAAAAAAAATCAGAGCCATTCTGCAAGTGTGAAGCAATATCTCATTAGAGGTTTGATTTTCACTTCCCTAATGATTGGGGATGCTGAGTATCTTTTCATGTATTTATTGCTCATTTGTACATACTCTTTGGAGAAACTTCTTGGCCCATTTTTCAATTGGGTTGTTTGTCTTTTAGTGTTGAGTTTTGGGAGTTCTTATAAACTTTGTATACTAAACCCTTATCAGAAAAAATGATTTACAAGAATTTTCTCCCATTTTGTAGGTTGCTTTTTCACTTTTTTGGATAATGCCTGCTGATGAACAGAAGTTCTTAATTTTGAGTAAGTTCAGTTTATATTTTCCTTTTATTGTTTATGCTTTTGGTGTCAGAGTTAAGAATCCATTGCCAAAATCTAAGATCATGAAGATTTACAATTATGTTTTCTTCTAAGAATTTTATGGTTTTAGCTCTCATATTTATGTTGTTTATCCATTTGTGTTAATTTTTGCATAACGTTTGAGTTACCTAGTTTTGAAGATTATATCTTGAAACAAGCAAGGCAACATGTAGATTATTATAGGAACCCCAATATACAAATTTATCTCTATTTTTGGTGCATCAGTGATTGCTCTGAACTGGGGAGAGAAATAAAGGAAACAGAGAAGAAAGTCAACAATAATTCTGGCTTTTGGATAGAAGACTAGATTCAGATGTAAAAGACAAAAAATGGAAGTTTCAATTAAATAAAACTTACCTTCCCTGTCATCCACAATACACCATTTCCCCATGTTTGATAAAATGCTTCAAGCTGAACAGAGGAAGGAAATTGGGAGATTTCAGATCAGGGAAGGTCCCAGAGAAAGGAAATATTTGCTGACTTCCAGGATGATTTCTAGCAAGAGAGAAAGATAAAGTTCTATATTTAGGGGATCTGAAAGTCAAAGGAGGAATACTATGTTTCTTATCTGACTACTCATGGAAGTTACAGGACCCAGTGAAAGTTTCATGCATCCTCATGATGAAAAACAACGCAGTAAATGCCTACATTGTTGAGTTGCTAAGTTGTGTCTGACTCTTTGCGACTCCATGGGTTGCAGTCTATCAGGCTCCTCTGTCCATGGATTTCCCAGGCAAGAATACTGGAGTGGGTTGCCATTCCCTCCTGCAGGGGTTCTTCCCAAACCAGGGACTGAACCCAAGTCTCCAGGATTGGCAGGCAAGTTCTTTAACAGGATACTGTTTATACAGATATATGGGCCAGAGAGGAACCTCAGAAATATTGACTGAGCCTCCCTCCCATAGGCCATGGGGAGATGCCTAACTTCTAACAAGAAATATCACAAATCATCCTAAGAATATAGAATTTTTATTACAATGATTTTAAAATGAGTTCAATTATGTCTTATAAAATTTTATACAACCAACAGAGAACTATTAACATTTTTTAGAAATAGATAAGATACAGGTAAAGATTATCATCACCATGCCTCACCATGTGGCCAGAAGTTCTCACCAACTTTACTACTCTTCTAATTTGGAAGATTAGACAATTTAAATTATTCTACAGCAGCTAAATACAGTTGAATGCATTTATACAGGCTTGTGTCATGATATTTTAAAAGAACAACCATATTTTCAGATGATGCTTTCACAAAGCCATAAAATGACTGTTCGAGACACTGTTGTATGCAGATAAATTCACTGATCTGCTTCTGAATCTCCAGTGCAATTTGAGGACACATAAATGCAGGCAAGAGTAAAAGAAGAACTGAAGGCTAGCAAAAAATTGGGTATGGCCAGAAATCGCTCTCTTCATATCATAGTTTTATTGTTGTCAAGATGAAAGGAGGGTCCTGTTTTTGGCTCTCACTTCAAAGCTATCCAGGCATTAAATCTCTAAAATGCTCATGCCTACAGAAGAAGGCTTCTGAAGACAGAGGAACCTCGTGTGAATCCCAGGGGAGTAAAAGGTGATTTCTCCCCATGAAAATGTAAATCATTCTGATAGATAGTAATAAGTCCAGTAAGAGGGGGATCATGTTGAGATAAGGTAGAAAATGCTGGAACTCACTGAGATGGAGAATGGAATGTGGATCTGTGTGTTCCTTTTGGAAGAAAGTTCAGAAAAAAGTCAAAAAGGTGAGATCTGGCTCTGTGCTCATAGAAAGTAGTTAACTTCTCAAATTTAAAGACTCAGCTGACTGGTCTTCAATCATTTTTCTGTTTTTCTTACAGTTTTATTGAGATGTAATTGACACAGCAAGTATGTAAGTTAAAGGTGTATAGCATAATGATTTGACTTATATACATCATAAAATAATTACCACAATAAGTTTAGTAAATGCTCATTTCACATAAGTACAAAATAAAAGATAAAATATTTTTAATATAATGAGGACTCAAGATCTACTCTCCTAACAACTTTCATATAAAATATTAATATACAGTAATGTTAATTGCATTAATCATGCAATACTTCCCTAGTATTTATCTTCTAACTGGAAGGTTGTAGCTTTTAACCACTTTCAACTAATTACCTCTCGTCCCTACCACCTACCTCTGGCAACCACAAAAATGATCTAGTTTTACATGAGTTTGTTTGCTTATTTGCTTTGAAATATAACTGATCTGCAACACTATGATGGTTCCTGGTGTATGACCATAGTGATTTGCTATTTCTATACATTAAAAAATGATCACCACAATAAGTCGGGTTGCTATCCGTCACACAAAGATATTACATTACTACTGACCACGTTCCCTACTTCACCTCATCCCTGCAATTCCTTTGTTTTTGAACTGGAAGTTTATACTGCTTACTTTCCCTTACCTATTTCGCTCCTCCTACCACTCCCCTCCCCTCTGGCAAACTACCTGCTGGTTCTCTGTATCTATGACTGTTTGCTTTGTAAGTTTTATTACTTGTTTTGTTTGTTAGATTCCCCATATAAGTGAAATCATATGGTGTTTGTCTTTCTCTAATATGACTCATTTCACTTAGGTAATACCCTCTAATTCCATATATACATGTATATGTATATCATTATTGTTGTTGTTCAGTTGCTAAGTTCTGTCTGACTCTTTGCAACACCATGGACTGAAGTATGCCAAGCTCCTCTGTCTATGGGGTTCTCCAGGCAAGAATACTAGAGTGGGTAGCCATTCCCTTCTCCAGGGGATCTTTCCAGACCAGGGATCAAACCCAAGTCTCCTCCACTGAGCCACCAGGGAAGCCCAAATATGTATACATGTATCTATCTATCTATATGTGTGCCTGTGTATATGGTCTTAAATCATATTTTACTCAGTTATAAAAAAGAATGAAATGTTGGCATTTGTGACATTGGGAGGGTATGATGCAGAGCAAAATAAATCAGAGAGGAAAAGACAAGCACTGTATGTTTCACTTACATATGGAATCTAAAAAATAAAATAAATGAACAAATATTACAAAACAGAAACAGAACCACATATACAAAGAACAAGCTACACATCAAGCTACTGCTTACCAGAGGGAAGAGGGGTAATGGAGATGCAAAATAGGTAAAGGGGATTCCGAGGTAAAAACTACTAGGTATAAAATAAATAAGTTACAAGGATGTAATATATAGCACAAGGATATAGTCAATATTTTATAGTAACTTTGCATGGAGTATAATCTATAAAGGTATCAAATTACTATGTTGTACACCTGCAACTAATATAAGTCAACATACTCTAATTAAAAAATAAAAGCAATCCACATTAAAAAAAAAATAGCAGCTCTGTTCTTTTTTTTTCCCCTGAAGTGAGCTTTTCCTCTTCATGACAAATGACTGTTCTGCCTAAAGTTTATTTGTCACTAGGATGGAGACAGAAGGGTAGAGTTATAATGTTTGCCATATTCTTAGCGTCTCCTCATTATAGTCTAATTCTTCATGTCTGTTTCTTACGGGAAGCACTCTCCATAATGTGGTTTCGTCTGCTTCACAAGCTAGAGTGAGAAAGAGGTGAGCAAGGAGTGGGGTTCTATGATGGTGTTATAAGTTATCACACTGATGTCCTCATTATCTTGATATCAACACCTCACCTTTTCATGGTATAAACTGATATCATCATGACCAGTGAACACTTACTGAATGCTCATTATGAGCTTGCCAAGAGAACTCAGAGTACTCATTCTTGATCTCTAGGAGGTTTCTATTTGGGGGGAGATACAAAGCAATCCCATTTTCAAGACTGTCAAGTCTGGATTTCATTGTATCTCACTTATAATCTACAAACAGTTTTCTGGATGCTTAGAAGATGCGAGATCCTGGGTCAGAAACAAAGGACTTCATTATTCACAGCAGAGCAAGCATCAGTAAACCTTGGGAAATCCATTGCTTTTCCAGCAAGTAGCAAACTAGTCTGTTTGTCCAAGATCATCATCTTGGACATCTCACAGGCTCCTCATCTCACAGGCTACCAGCTGCATAAACAAACATGAAAAATGGGGCCCTGCAGTCTCCACACACCCAGCAAGACATATAGGAACTCAAGAAGCCCATGTAAGACTGTCTCTCTCAACAGAAGGAGAAAGTCAAATGATCGATATGGGTGACAGCACCTCTAAAGTGTGGAGATCAGAAATAATCATGACACTCATTACTTAGACAGATTGATGACGCCATTGGCTACAAAAAAAAAAAAATGCTGATTATAGTAACGTGCTTATTACCAGCTTACCTCTATAGGCAGCAGTGGTTTGCTTACAAGGAAAAAAAGAGGAAGAGAAGGAGGAAGAGGAATGGGTCTCCCAGAGTTTTAAAAATACTTATTGAGATTGGACTAACCACATTGAGAGAGTCAATGTAAAACCATCACTGTGAACAGGAAGAAGGGTGAGATGCAGGAATCTGATTATAATCAAGTGAGTTAAAATGTTATTTTTATCCAGACATTTCTACATATTTTCTTTTAAATACCCCTCCTATGGGACAATGGAAACAATAGGAATGATGCTTGTGTATTAAGTTTCAGTGAACTGCATAGTGGTTGATGGGAGGATGGGGATTTAAAACCCCTCGTGCGCCCATTAGATAAAAATCTGTGACACGTAAGTCATCATTTTTCATCAGCATGAGGCCAAGTAAATTAGTGGCAGGCCAGTTCTTGCTCCACACCCATGTCTGCCTGGCCCTGTTCCCTCAGCAAAATCCAGAGCCACCCAAGAGTTTGTAGCCAATAGTGACCTTTTGTTCCAGAAGCTCCTCTGATTCTAGCAGGAAATGGTATTTCCTCCACTTGGTTCCAGAGGACACTGCACATGACCTTGAAGTATTCTGTGATCCTATTGTGAGGCCACGACTGAGTGACCGAACAGGACTGATCTGAACTGATTGTTAGGCCAACAGCAATGAACCAGCAAAATAGCAACATTTCCCAGAACGAAAGTAGTTGACATCAGTCCTGCACAATACTGACAGTTATGAAGTAGACCAGGACTCCTTGCTTTGGAGGGAAGATCTGTAGCTGAGATTACAGCCCCTGTCTTTCTATACTGTCTGTCAGCATTGAAAAGTGGAAAACACTGGTGAGCACCAAAATATTATTTAATATGAATAACTGGCCCAAGTAAACCTGTGAAAATCAATGCTTTTTTTCAAAAGTTCTTATTCATAGCTTACCTACTGAGTCTTTGATCAGGAGAAATACTCTGTGCCTGTGTGTATGCACGCATGTGTCTCACTAATTCCAGAATCCATCTGTGCACTCATTTTATTAAAATCCCACTTTAGGAGATTTTTATTAAAATTTTATTAAATCCCACTTTACATGAAGAAGAAAAGGCTTTGGGAGCTCTTTGTCACTTAATTTGAGGAACTCTTTTCCATTCCTAAAACATTCCTCTTCCCTCTTCCTATTTCTCTCAATTAACCCATTCCCTTGTTCACAGCCTGCTCCATCTTAACCAAACATCTAAACATCACTTCTTCAGGGATTTTCAAGTATATATGTGACAAAGTGCTTTGACCACTTCAGCTGTATTCGCATTTTAAAAGAGGAAATTTGAGGGCTTCCCTGGTGGCTCAGTGTAAGGAATCCACTTGCCAATGCAGGAGACAGAGGTTTGATCCCTGGTCCAGGAGGGACCAGGCTGCCACAACTATTGAGCCTGTGATGTAGACTCTGGGAACGGAAACTACGGAGCTCATATGCTGCAACCCCTGAGCCTGTCCTCCACACGAGAGGAGCCACCACAACTAGAGGCCTGCACACCACAACTAGAGAGTAGCTCTGCTTGCTGGAACTCGAGAAAAGCATGCTCAGCAACAAAGATCCAGCACAGCCAAAATAGGTACAAATAAATAAATGAAAGAGGAAATTCATATTTAGAAAACGTGGTCCCTTACGAACAGTGGACCTTGGAGGGGTATCTTTAATGGGGGCATGGAGGGTTCTTCTCCACTATAAAGCCTTTAACAAAGCCTCCGGTCCACTTCTGCATAAGTCCACCTCCGGTCCTCTTCAGCAAACAGAGGATTTCTGTGCCCAAACACAGACCGCATCATTGACTTTAGGCCTATTTATGGACAATGCTAACTGTCCAACAAAAAACTTTCCATTTCCAGCAGTTGATCAGCTATTTTGCCTGACAGCAAGCATCCAGATAACTATTTGCGAACACATGGACCTTTGATTGAATTTTTCATTTGTCAGCCGGGCACTTGGCACTAAAAAGACGCAGCCTTCAGAAACCACAGAAGGAACTCATTCTCCAGGCATTTGGTGGGATCCGCCTACAATGAGGTCTTTCTGTTCTAAAAGAAAGTTCCACTGTCCACCAGCAGTGAGGAGATGTGTCATGTTGAGAACTTGGATATTAGGAGGCTCTTTTGATCTTTGGAGAAGCTGGTGCTACTCAGGAGCCAAAGCTGCTCTCTCTGTCCTTTGGGACAGGCCAGCTGTGGTCACCTCAAATACTCCCAATTTCAGTGACTGAAACACCAGTTTATCTTTTACTTATGCTACATGTTCAGTGTGGGTCTGGGGTGGTAGTGGGTGCAGGGTGAGAGAGGGGTTGGAGGGTGTCCACTCAGAGGTTACTCAGGGATACAGGTTGAAGGAGTCAGCATGTATTTCTGCTTTTGCCTCAAGAGGAAGGGCAGAGCTGGTCTCCCATTGGCTTTTTTTAAACTTTTTATTTTATATTGGGGTATAGTTCATTAACAATGTTGTGATCATTTCAGGTGGACAGCAAAGGGACTCAGCCAAACACACACATGTATCCATCCTCCCCCCAACTCCACATGCCATTGAGCAGAGTTCCCTGCGCTCTACAGCAGATCCTTGTTGGTTATCCATTTTAAACGTGAAGTGAAGGGTTCATTGCTCAGTCGTGTCTGACTCTTTGCGACCGCATGGACCGTAGTCCTCCAGTTTCCTTTGTCCATGGGGTTCTCCAGGCAAGAATACTGGAGTGGGTAACCATTCCCTTCTCCAGGATATCTTCCTGACCCAGGGGTTGAACCCAGCTCTCCCACCTTGCAGGCAGATTCTTTACCACCTAAGTTATCAGGGCAGCCCCATTTTAAATATAGAAGTGTGTATATGTTGATCCCAAACTCCACAACTCTTCCCCCTATTCTTCCTACTCAGGGACCCAAGTTGAAGAAGTCACCACGTCAGCACATATTTCTGCATTTGTCTCACAAGGAAGAGCAGAGCTGGTGGGTCTCTTATTGGCATTTTGTAAAATCTCAATTGAAAAAGCTCTTCCCCATTGGCCAGAATTGGTTCCATGGACACCCCTAACTACAAGCAGTTAGGAAAGCACAGTCTCCCTGTGTGTACCCCAGAAGAGGATGGAACCACATATAGGGGAACA
Source organism: Muntiacus reevesi (assembly GCF_963930625.1). Lineage (NCBI taxonomy): Eukaryota > Metazoa > Chordata > Mammalia > Artiodactyla > Cervidae > Muntiacus > Muntiacus reevesi. The sequence continues at coordinate 47,048,303 of NC_089260.1, forward strand.
GTAGTAATACTGTCACATCCATCCAGGTTTAAAAAAAAACAAAACAAAAAAAAAAACAGTTCACCAAGACGCAATCTTCTTAAAGCTGGGTTTCTTCCAAGGGCAAAATCAAGTACTCTTTGGTTCTCTCAAACTAAGCACAAGGTAATACTCTATCAATACATTATTACATAGATAAGACCCCTAGAAAAATGTCTTATTTGAAATTCAGAAGTTTTTTCTCTCAAGGACCCTCTCCTTACTCCCCAGTGCATCAAAACTAAAAAGAAACAACCAAAAGCAAGGGAAAGAATACATGCTTAAGCCTTAGTTCCTCATGTAAAGCATGCAAAGGTGCTAATTATGAATTCAAACAATGGAAAAACAAATCTACTTGCCTACTGGCAAAAACATTGCTTTTTAATGAGAACATTCCCTGAGCTTCAAAAATCTCATCACCAGGGATAACCGCTGTCCATGTGGTGTATAGTCAATTTGCCTAGGCAAACACGTTTGTTTTTATAAAATAAGAGATTATACTCTACACTTTGATGTCCTGCTTTTTAAAATATCCAGTGTTTTGTATGAATTTTATAATTATTTGAAACAATTTCAGTGGCTACATAAGATAAACCAAAAATAATATTTATTTCACTGTTTTCCTTTTGGGCATTTAGGTTGCCTGTCATGTAAATGTATATTTACTTATAAGATTATTTGATGAACGTTTGTTTGCCTCATTAGACTATAAACTCTTGCATTTGTTTTTGGTGGCAAATATAGTCTTATTCCCAATATATGAGTGAGTGATCGAGTGAGTGAAAGTCACTCAGTTGTGTCTGACACTTTGTGACCCCTTGGACTGTAGCCTGTCAGACTCCTCTGTCCATGGGATTCTCCAGGCAAGAATACAGGAGTGAGTTGCCATTCCCTTCTCCAGGGGATCTTCCCAACCCAGGGATCGAATCCAGATGTCTCTGACATTGCAGGCAGATTCTTTACCATCTGAGCTACTGTGTGTGTGTGTGTGTGTGTGTGTCTGTGTGTCTGTATCTGTGTCTGTGTCTGTGTGTCTGTGTGTGTATCAGAGTCTTTTCCCTTCTAGATTTTCACAAAATAGTAAATATTGCTTCCTGTGCTATACAGTAGGTCATGCTGATTATTTCATATGTTAGTTCAGTCACTCAGTCGTGTCTGACTGTTTGTGACCCCATGGACTGCAGCACGCCGGGCCTCCCTGTCCATCAACCACCCACAGAGCTTACTCAAACCCATGTCCATTGAGTCGGTGATGTCATTCAACCATCTCATCCTCTGTCGTCCCATTCTCCTCCTGTCTTCAATCTTTCCCAACATCAAGATCTTTTCCAATGAGTCAGTTCTTCGCATCAGGTGGCCAAAGTATTGCACTTTCAGCTTCAGCATCAGTCCTTCCAATGACTATTCAGCACTGATTTCCTTTAAGATTGACTGGCTGGATCTCCTTGTGGTCCAAGGGACTCTCAAGAGTCTTCTCCAATACCACAGTTTAAAAGCATCAATTCTTTGGCACTCAGCTTTCTTTATAGTCCAACTGTCACATCCATACATGACTACTGGAAAAATCATAGCCTTGACTAGATGGACCTTTGTTGGCAAAGTAAAGTCTCTGCAAAGTAATGCAAGCATCTTTTAATTTCATGGCTGCAGTCACCACCTGCAGTGATTCTGGAGCCCCCCAAAATAAAGTCTGTCACTGTTTCCATTTTTTTCCCTACCTATTTGCCATGAAGTGATGGAACCTGATTCTATGATCTTAGTTTTTTGAATGTTGAATTTTAAGCCAACTTTTTCACTCTCCTCTTTCACTTTCATCAAGAGGCTCTTTAGTTCTTCTTTGCTTTCTGCCATAATGGTGGTGTCATCTGCATATCTGAGGTTATTGGTATTTCTCCTGGCAATCTTGATTCCAGCTTGTGCTTCTTCCAGCCCAGCGTTTCTCATGATGTACTCTGCATATAAGTTAAATAAGCAGGGTGACAATATACAGCCTTGACGTACTCCTTTCCTGATTTGGAACCAGTCTGTTGGTCCATGTTCAGTTGTAACTGTTGCTTCCTGACCTGCATACAGATTTCTCAGGAGGCAGGTAAGGTGGTCTGGTATTCCCATCTCTTTAAGAAATTTTCTACAGTTTGTTATGATCCACACAGTCAAAGGCTTTGTTGTAGTCAATAAAGCAGAAGTAGATGTTTTTCTGGAATGTGTATATGTTAATCTCAAACTCCTAATTCACATCCCCCCTTTCCCCTTTGGTAACCATGAGCTTGTTTTCTATATCTGTGGGTCTATTTCTGTTTTATAAAGAAGTTAATTTGTATTTTTTGTGATGTGAAAGTCACTCAGTCATGTCCAACTCTTTGTGACCCCATAGACTATACAGTCCGTGGAATTCTCCAGGCCAGATACCGGAGTGGGTAGCCTTTCCCTTCTCCAGGGGATCTTCCCAACCCAGGGATCAAACCCAGGTCTTCCTCATTGCAGGTGGATTCATTACCAGCTGAGCCACATAAGTGATATTGAGCATCTATAGAATGAACCAGTGAAACTACTTTTAAGTTCTTGGCTAAAATCAGCCTCACCCACAAAATCTCTCTGATCCTCAGCTCTGCCTAGTGGTGTCTGCCTCTTCTAAAACTTCCCTGTACTTGTTTTTTATAACACTCTCACAGGATAAAGAGAAAAAACACTATTTTTTTTTTAGCACTATTATGTGCTAGGCACTGTAAGAGGCATAAACCAGTTAATTTGGGGAAATTCTCATTGCTTCAAATATTTCTTCTTTTCCTCACATGCTTCTCCTTCTGGCAGTCCTATTAAATACATATCATAACTTATAGTTGTCCCACAGTTCTTGGATATTCTGTCCTGTTTTCTGCAATATTTGCTTTTCACTTTTTCACTTTTGGAGATTTCTATTGCTATATGCTCAAGTCCAGAGGCTCTTCAGCATGTCCATTCTACTAAGTAAGCTCACCAGAGGCAATTTTCATTTCTGTTAGAGTTTTTGTCAATGGCATTTCTTTTCAGTTCTTTTCTTAGCTTGCCACATAAGTGGCATCTCTTAACCACCTCAGTTCCATCTCTTTAGCCTGCATCATCCATCTATTCTTGCAAACTGTCTACTTCACCCACTAGTGCCCTTCACTTATTACTCAGTTCAGTTCAGTCACTCAATCGTGTCTGACTCTGTGACCCCATGAACCACAGCACACCAGGCCTCCCTGTCCATCACCAACTCCCAGAGTCCACCCAAACATGTCCTTTGAGCCAGTGATGCCATCCAACCATCTCATCCTCAGTCGTCCCCTTCTCCTCCTGCCCTCAGTATTACTCATATTTGTTGTAAATTACCTGTCTGATAATCCCAGCATCCCTGCCATGTCTAGTTCTGATATTTGTTCTTTCTCTTCAAACTGTGTTTTCCACACCATCTGTCTCTTGAATTTGGAGGGTAGGGGACAGCAGTTTGCCCTATGAAATTAATCCTCTTATGGATCTAAGAAGAGTTGTTTGTTTTTCAGTTTGTTCAGTTAATTTATTGGTAGAACAGAGGGGTGACCTGAGGCTTCAGCTTCTGCCTCTGTTCAATCAGGGAGTTGCTCCCAGGGGTGTGATTTGAGTTCATTCCGTGTCCATAGATCCTCTAAGAAGATGGACCATGCCTTCTTGTCATCCTCACCCAAGGAGAAAGTGCTTACCTGAGCTAATTTATAGGGTGGTCAGGGTCCTAGGAGATGGGCAAGTACAGTATCTCCACCCAGCAGGAAGTAGAGTGACTATCTGAAACAACCAGATCCTTTGCATTTGGGTTTGGCTTGAATTTGTGATCTGCAGAGAGCATCATCCCTTGCTGGTCCAGGCAGAAGCATAGATCTGGCAGAGAGAGTAGTGGTGGGAAGGAGTCAGGACAAGACACAAACAGCAGCAGCTGTAGGAAGACCTTAGGCCCAGGAGTGAATGCTCAGAATTGTCCAATCACAGGGCTGCTGCCAGAATCTGGATGTGTCAGTGTCCAATCACAGAGCTACTGTCAGAATCTGGATGTGTCAGTGGTCATCAGATGACCTCACATTCATCAAATGACCCTGGGTCATCAAATGACCCCTAGATGGCCTGGTGAGGGCTGTTTCTGTTCTTTCCCCTCCTATTTCCTTGTCTAATCTGGAAGAGTCTAATTCACCATCTAATGCATAAGTAAGTGAAGCTCTCCTCTGGCTCAATATCCTTGAATTATGTTGAGCACAGTAAAAACTCATTAATTCCGATCACTTGTTTCAAATTTCTAATTATTTCATTTGGACTAAGCTGAGATTTTTGCTCAGCAAAATTTTATTATGGATAGCCTGAATTAAAAAGAAAAGGGGTAGAAGAATTGTGTAAAATATTTAAGGAGACAAGCTGTTAATTTAAAACTATTTTATCTGTTTATTAAAAATGTATGACTCAAGGAATTTCAAGTAGATAGAATGAATAAATTTATTTTTTGGTCACACAGTACAGCTTGTGGGATCTTAGTTCCCCTACCAGGGACTGATCCTGGGCCATGGCAATGAAAGTACTGACTCTTAGCCATTGGGCCACCAGGGAATTCATGAATAAATATTGCTTACTGTCACCTTTTTTTCCAAAAAATATTTACTGATTCTCCCTATGGGCTAAGTTATTGTTATGGTCTGAATAATTATGTCCCCTCTAAATTCATATGTTGAAATCCTAACACACAAAATTAATGGTACTAGTAGCGGGGAGCTTTGGCGAGGTACTTAAGTCATGAGAGTAGAACGTTCTTGAAAGGGGTCAGTGTCTTATAAAAGAGGTGCCAGAGAGACCCCTGTCCTCTTCCACCACATGAGGACACAACAAGAATTCTGCAACCGAGAAGAAAGTCCTACCCCAGCTATGATGGCTCCAACTTCCAGAGCTATAAGAAATAAAATTGTATTCTTTATAAGCCACCCAGCCTATGGTATTTCATTACAGCTTTTCAAAAGGACAAAAAGAGTTAACAGAGCACTGAAACACAAAATCAATAAAATACGGTATGGTGCGTGCATGCGTGTGTGTGTGTGTGTGTGTGTGTGTGAAGTATGGTACTGTATGCTAATTTAAAAAATAAAAGTATAACATAAGAAATAGCTTGCAATATTGGGTTTCCTGCCCATATACTGTAATATTGGGTTTTTGCACACACACACACACACACACACACACACACACACACACACACATAATAGCCCTTGCTATCAAGAAGCTTAGAGGCTGACGGAGAAGACAAAAAAATACATTGGTATGTTAAGGGCCGAGATACAGGTGTTACACACAGTGGATTAACGAGCATAAAAGAGGAGCATCTAACATAACACAATAAAACCAAATAAACACAATTCTCCATTGGCATTATAGGCCCTCAAAGAACGTTTTGATGAGAATTTATATGCACCCATGTCTAGGCTTCCCAGGTAGCCCAGTGGTAAAGAAATGGCCTGCCAATGAAGGAGACGCAAGAAACACTCGTTTGATCCCTGGGTTGGGAAGATCCCCTGGAGGAGGGCATGGCAACTGACTCTAGTACTCTTGCCTGGAAGATTCCATGGACATAGGAGCCTGGCAGGTTACAGTTCGAGTCACAAAGAGTCAGACGAGAATGAGCACTTACCTTTACCTTTTATGACGTACTGATAATACTATGTGCTGTTATTTGCTACATGAAAAGAAAAAAGTAAAGTAAACCTCGTGAAATCCAAGCATATCTTAGAATCTTTTTCTCCCTTGTTTGGATAGAAGAATATTTTATACTGTGGCTTTTCTCCCCCAGAAATTACAAATTTTTAACATACTAAATCTCTATACAACATTAAAATTCCCATAAGTAATAATCAATTCTATGTATTATATGAAATACATTGAAAAGTTAATAAATAAAAAGAATAGATATTTATTTCTCTTACCATCTTTAGCTGCAAGTTATTTGAAGGATCTATTTTTTTTTGAAGGATCTATTTTTAAGTACCTTTGAAACTATAAAGTTTTTATCTACCCCATTTGCAGATGTCTAAACAGTCCTTACACATTCATTGGGAAAAGGAAAAATCAATACGAATTTGCTTCTTGTGACCAGATTCAGAATTGAAATTCATTTTCTTTTTTCTCTAATATGGTAGAAAACTCTCACTAGCACATAAAGCCATAATTGAAGTTTATTGAAATAATAATTCTTTTTTTAAGACATCAGAATAAGAAGCCAATTCAAAATTATATTCAATATCAAAATATCCTGAAATTGTGCCAAAATCTCATTCTAAACCCAAATGATATCTAGAGGGATGTTAAAAAATTCAAATGATGCATTCTGGTTTTATTTTTACATTTCTTTACCACTGTTATTTTTGTTTTGTGATAGAAATTTTTCTATACTCCCACATGGTCCAATTCTCAGTGACATTTCTAATCAAATGAAACTCAAGCTGGGAAACCTTATTCCTGGGATTCATTTTTGGGATTTCACATTACAACTTAAAACAGAAAACTGAATAAATAACAGAAAGTTAGGTCTAACTCATGCAAGTCAACTGGGCATTAAAACATTTAGACTTCCTTGAATATTTGCATTTAACTGAACTATGTCCTGAAATAATAAGTGAAAAAGTCAGTGCTATAGAGTTATTTGTGCCCACTTTACAATCAGCGGCAGAGGAGGTGTCATGCAAGTTTCCCAGTATCTCAATAACACAACAGATGTAATCCTTTCTATAAAGTGTTAATCTGAACTCATCAAAATAAGTTATTTCCCAGACTTTTTTCTCACTTCCTTTTGGAGCTCATCAAATGTATAAAAGATGAAGAGAATGCATCATAAATCAATAATTGCATATTTAAGACAATTTAGGAAAAGTTATAGTGTCTACCTCATACCAAACAAAAATGTCAATAAGTGATTTAATCACAAAATGATATCATAAAGGTAACACAAGAAAATTAATATTCTTGCATTGGGAAATGCCTAAGAAAGGAAAGTAGAAGTTATGAGCCACCACCAAACCTACAGTTAAAAAAACAGAAGAAAAACAAATAAAAATCCTGTGAAAAATCTTAAGAGGCAGAGCTTGCTTGTGACTTAGGAATATTATTCCAGCATTTTATAACTTGTCCAGTTTACATGGTGAGGGATGGAAACCCCAAAGGACTGAAAGTCAACCCACCAGCCCATGGATCTGATCATTCTTAACCCTGTGGCAAGAATGTCACTGTGGAAATGACCAAATCAGGCTATTATGCCTATGGATGTTAACACTAATAGCTGCCTTTTCCTACTCTAACTCTGTGTTCATCAAGCAATCTTCTATTTAGAATTGACTACCATCAATGTCTGCTTTCTGGTAAAGAATGTGCTGTTGAGGTGACACAAGCTTCCTGGTACATAAAATAACCACACATCATTTATCTATTCATTTAATAAGGATGGAGGAGATAATATGCTCTGGGCATGATCCTAAGGTTATTAAGTTAAATAAACATTTAAAAAAATTCTTAGTTAACAATCAAACCAAGGAATAGATGTGGCAGAAGTAACTAACATCTTATTTTGTGAATATACACGCGATCGTTAAAAATGTTTCAGCATGCACACCCATGTGTAAATCATTTATTTGTAACTTCCTAGTGGATCAGATGATAATGCACCTACAATGTGGGAGACTCAGATTCCATTCCTTGGTTGAGAAGATCCCCTGGAAGAGGTCATGGCAACCCACTCCAGTATTCTTACCTGGAGAATCCCAGGGACAGAGGAGCCGGGTGGGCTATAGTCTATGGGGTCGCAAAGAGTTGGACACGACTGGGCGACTAGCACTACTACCCTATGCTAATATAGTGGACACACAGCAAAACGAAAAAAGAAATCTAACTCCAAGGTAAGCTGATGTGACCTCCATTCTCTTCCCAGAAATAACCCAGATGTGTGCTTAGTCGCTCAGCTGTGTCCTCCCTACTCATTGCGACCCAATGGACTGTAGCCCACCAGGCTTCTCTATCCATGGGATTCTCCAGACAAAAATACTGGAGTAGGTTGCCATTTCCTACTCCAGGGGATCTTTCTGACCTAAGAATCGAACCTACATCTCTTGCATCTCCTGCGCTTGCAGGTGGATTCTTTACCACTAGCACCATCTGGGGATCCAGACGTGGTTCTGTTCATATTTTGTGTGTCCTCTTTCCATTCCACCTGTATCAAATCCCTTGGCGGAAGAGTTCAAGGAAGCAGAGGTGATAACTAAGATCCCACAGGATGGCCAACTAAGGGTTCATCAGGTCAAGTAAGGTGAAACAAAAATCTCTCTGTGTAGAGACAATGTGAAATAAGATAGTTCTAGGAATTGTAAAAGGGTAAAAATTCAGAAATGGAAATACAATGCCCTGTGTATAGGCAGAGGTCTTTTAAAACAAACAAACGAAAATTTTAACTCAGAGATTTTTACTAGCATGCACTTAATTTAGAAAAAAAAATAACAAAAATATAAACAATATCCTTTCTGGGCTAAGCTCAAAAAAAGGAAGAAGCAGGCATGATCACACTCCAATACTGAGAGTGTGACTGGTCAGGAAATTTCTAGAGATTTCTGCAGGACTCATGTTAAAAGTGTTTTAAATCCTCTTACTCAGAATTTCTACTTTACGCTCAGGAAAAGTCTCAGGATATGTGGGAAAGCTTACTTAAAATGTATTAGGTGCTAACTACATGCCAGGCACCTATGATGCACACAGCTGGTCACCAAGATCACCCTGCATGAAAGGGCTTATTGTGTCCAGCTGTCGGCCCCTGCAGGCAAGGCCTCAGCTGCAGAGACACCTCTTCACCCAGGGTGGGTGACCCCTAAAACTGATGGAGGTGGGCTGCAGAAGTCCAGCCATTCTGGCTCCACTAGGATGACATCAACAGGTCACCTGACCCCAAGAGTCAAGATAGCTGAGCCAGCATTGCAGCTAGACTACTCCCTCAGCTGGATGTTTCTTCTGCCTCCTCCCTTGCAGAAGTGTCCATCCAAAGGGCTTCTTTTAAGAAGCCATCTGCACTCTAAACTCTGCTTGTGTCTGCTCCCCCCAAACCCCACTGCAACGATCTCCTTTGGAAGTTGAAGGCACCACAATGAAAACAATAAAGACCCCTGGGGACTTCCCTGGTGGTCCAGTAGTTAAGAATCCCCCTGCCAGAGCAGGAGACAAGGGTTCAATTCCTGGTCCAGGAAGATCCCACATGACTTGGAGCAACTAAGCCCGTGTGCCATGACAAGAGAAGCCATTGAAATGAGAAGCCCGTGCACTGCAACTAGAGAAAGCCCACACTTCGTATCAATGAAGACCCAGGGCAGCCAAAAATAAATAAATTAATTAAAAAAATAAGACAAAGACCCCTGTTCTTGGCACCCACGTTTTGCTTGGAGGAAACATAGAATAAACCAATAGATGAACATGGTAACTGTAGACTGTAATTCATGCAGTGAAGAGAATAAAATAGGATAATTTGAAGGAGCAACCAGAGCTGTGTGGAGGTTACATCTTGATCAAGAGGTCTGACAAGGAAATCACATTTAAACAGAGAGAGAGCTGAAAGCCAAGAACAGACCAGCCAAGCAGAGAAGTGATGGCAAATGTTACATGAAATTTCAAGAGCAAAGGCACCATGGTATAATAAAATAAAACTTTAAAGTGATTGGGAGAGAATGTCAAAGAATGTATGATCTTGAAGTGAGAAAGGGTTTTTTTAAACAAGTCACAAAGAATGCAAGCCACACAGAAAATTTAACTGCATTTAATGTAAAGCATCTGTACTACAAAATACACTATAAACAAAGGAAAAGGGCAAAACCACAGACTGGGAAAAACTATTTGTAGTCTGTGTAACTGACAAAGAACTATTATCCAGAATATGTATAGCACCCACCCACCCACGTACCCACCCATAAGAAAAATAACTCTAGAGAAAGAAATTGGTTCAGAGATTAGTGCTTTCTATCTGTAGTGCCAATGTTTCATCTCCATTGAAAATTACATGTTGAAGCAACATACATGATGGCTGAAAATTAAGAGCCAACAAAGATGTGTATATGTATAACTGATTCACTCTGTTGTACACCTGAAACTAACAACACTGTCAATCATCCATACTCCAATAAAAATCTTAAGAAAAGATTCAAGAAGATGAATGGGGGAATTGGTATTATTTTAATTGGTCTCTGAACTTTTTTAATACCTGAACTATCTCACATTTTTCACTGGGGAATATCTTCCCTGATGGCTCAGTGGGTAAAGAATCCACCTGCAGTGCAGTAGACACAGGAGACTTGGGTTTCATCCCTGGATCAGAAATATCCCCTGGAGGAGGAAGTGGCAACCCACTCCAGTACTTTTGCCTGGAGAATCCCAGGGACAGAGGAGGCAAAGGAGGCTACAGTCTGCGGGATCACAGAGTCAGACACAATGGAAGTGACTCAGTACATATAGAGAGAGACAAAGAAAGGGGGAAATAGGAAGCTGATTTATTGAAATTGTAGACTAGTCCCTGCTATTCTAGAACATCCCTGCTTCTGTCCTTTCCAGTAGGTTCCTCAACTGAACTTTTGTTTTATGAACCATGCCAGATCCTTCCAAAGGTTAACTTTTTGCTGACACCTTCAGAGTCAGTTTTTCTTTCTTTCAACCAAGAACCCTAACTGCACAGAGGTCTCCCACGTGAGTAAGCCAGTTAGGGCCCCACAGAAAGCCAACACTCACTAACTTACTAAGGTCCTGGAGTATGGGGAGACATTTTTCATCTATGTATAATTAGTGTCTGGAACATAACATGCTACAGACTGAATGCTGGGGTCCCTCCCCAGTGTGATGGTATTTGGAGGTGGGACTTTGGGGAGGTAATTAGATCATGACGGCAGCACCCTTATAAAAGAGACTCAGCTTTCTCATCCCTTTTTGCCATGTGATGACACAACAAGTAAAAGTGAAAGCCGCTCAGTCGGGTCAGACTCTTTGCAACCCCATGAATTCCCTATACAGTCCATGGAATTCTCCAGGCCAGAATACTGGAGTGGGTAGCCTTTCCCTTCTCCAGGGGATCTTCCCAACCAGGGATTGAACCCCGGTCTCCTGAATTGCAGGCAGATTATTTAGCAGCTGAGAAGAAGACAGTCAATTAAGAACTAGGAGGCGGACCCTCACCAGACACAGGTTATGCTGGTGCCTTGATCTTGGACTTCTCAACTTCCAGAATTGTGAGAAGTAAATTCTGTAATTTAGAAGCCACTGAGTCTATGGTGGTTTGTGATAGCGGCCTGAAAGATTCAGGACAGGACGTAATTTATTTGTTCCAGATTTCCATGCAGACAATCTGGCTCCTGGTATTTAAAGATGATGTTTATCTGGTACTGATGAACCTATGTGCAGGGCGTCAGTGGCGATGCAGACACAGAGAACAGACCTGTGGGCAAAGCAGGGGAAGGAGAGGGTGGGACAAATGGAGCGCGCGACATGGAAACACATACACCACCATGTGTGAAACAGCCCGTGGGAATCTGCTGCATGACGCAAAGAGCTGAGACCCGGTGCTCTGTGACAACTGAGGGGACGGGATGGGCTGGGAGGGAGCTTCAGGAGGGAGGGGACATATGTACACCTATGGCTGACTCACGGTGACGTATGGCAGAAACCAACACAAGATTGTAAAGCAACTATCCAATTACACAATAAATAATTGTAAAGCAATTATTTACTTTAAAATTAATTTAAAACTAAAGATGACAGCTATCACTCACCTCTATCCTAGCCTCACGCTTCAACTTCCCTGAGTTCAGCAGATTTTTAAGCTAAGAAGATTAGGAGATCAGACTATTTCTCAGAAAATATTCAATGGTCAAAGTTGTTCTCTGACAACTTATGTTTAATTTAGGACCTTGTATTAATAAAATGTGTACCAATTAATTACAAAAAGATTGTCTGAAAAGAAAAACAGGCACCAAAAGTTCTGCTAGCCTGGGAAGGACATCTCTACAGAATGATAAATGTTGCCTGTAATACGTCAACATAGATAAGGAAAACTAAGGCTTTCTTAAATCCCAGTTAGCTTCAGAGAAATAAGAAGCTTATTCTAAAACCATCCTGGGTATTGTCAGTTACCAAAATAGCTTGAACAAGATTTAGGAATAATTTTTTTTTAATGAATATAATCTTTACCTGCAAAATAAAATTCAGATGCAACACTGAAAGAAGAACTAAACTTCAACACCCAAAATAAATAGAAGAATTTGTTAACACAATTTTGGAAAATTAAAAATAATTCTATAACATTTATTATGTGTGGCAGGAAGGAAGATTCTACTTAGAGTGCTTATGCCCATCATAGGAAAGTGAAAAATACAGAAAAATGCTAAGAAAAAATCATCCATAATTTTTAAGCCTTAAGAATCTTTACTGCATGTAGCAGGAAAATTCAATTCAAATTGCTTAAGCAATGAGGGGGATATGTTGGTTTTTAGAAATGAAAAAGATGGACTTGAGTAAACGTCAAAAGCCAGTTGATTTGAGGTCAAGTGATGTTAGCAGGACCAGATTTCTATCTCACCATCTCTGACTTTGCCATCCATGAGGCTGGTTCCATCCCCAGGTGGGCCACCTCTCAGGGCTACAGCATGGCCACAGGTCCAACCGCTCTAGCACAACCTTACCCTCACTTCCAAATCTCACAGGAAAAGAAAGACTTTGCAAACCTGATGGCTGAAAGCAAAGCCTTCAGAGCTGAGTTGGGTCTGAATGGGCCTCACCCAGAAATCACCACAGGTTCAGTGCGCTGACTTACTTAGGGTACCAGGGGTGAAGCTGCAAGGAGTGGAGTTTAATACTGCAATGAGAACTGCGGATGCTGCTTTAAGTAGAAAGAATGAGAATGGGAGAGAAGTCACAAGATAACCACCATTGATGCTTTGTTACGTGTGTACAATTGTACATACACATAGACACATGTGTAAGAAATTAGAGCATTTAAAAACTGATTTATAGAAACGTAAAATTTAAAGTTCTATATTATTCTATTTATTATGAAAATCATTTCTCTTTACTTCTCTTACATGACAATCTCTTTTTGTTTTACAGATTAATGTTTTTCAAAATCTCTTAAAGGATATTAATAACTTAAAAAAAAATCCCTCCTGATCCCTGAATTGTCCCTGTTTTCTCCAGGGTCAGTTTTTTTTTTTCCTTTTGTGCTTTAGTGTCCTTGAAAATGTATGATTGTCGATTGCCCATTCTCATTCATGAATAAAGGGCTGAATTGCTTGAGTATTTGGCATGGATGTCTTCTGAATATGTACAGTCTAATTTCCCTATGAAATCCCTCCCTCAACTGAACGGCAAGGTTGACTGCAGTCTCCATGTAAATGGGTGCTACCATGTCAACTAGTAAGACAGAACACCCCTCACTCCCATCCCCACCAAAACCAACTAAAAGGGCTTTACTCTGGGGTGCCCATATCCATACTCTTATCCCTAGGATTCTTCACACAGATCATCTGACACTTTTAGAAGTCACCGTTAGAGTTTTGTCCTGGAAACAATCACCATAGAGTATTGATAATGGCAGGAGATGGGGGCAACAGTTCAAGCTCAAAACTAACCTAAGCTCAAAACTAAACTAAGAGACAACACTTCTCAAACAACTCTTTAATTAGTCACCTACTAATTCATCTCGTCTCTTCTTACCATCTATCAGTCTGTAGACTTTACATGGTGACAACACTAATTTCTACCTCCACTGCACTTTTCTGCTAATCTTTTAAAATTAAGTTCCTGCTCTAGTCTATCTTCCCTTATAATCCCTTTGATTTTCCACCTTCAAAAAACTGGCTTCAATCTCTGATTTTCCTTCAATCTTCTGATCTTCTGTTCTCTCTTCTCATCTCAGGGCTATTATGAATTCATTCTCTTTTAAATTTCCTTGTAATACTGCCAATGGAATGTGTGAAGGATAAGAGGTCAATGTGAATGTTCAGTGAGATGAGCTTGTATCAGTTTCTTTATTAGAGCATGGAAAACACCATGAATTCTGCATGGCTTGTGAAACTGTACTGCTTATCGCAAGTACTAATGTGCATAAAGGTCTGCACCCTGGGTAGGACCCGGAGCTCACAGAACCATGTTGAAAGTTCTGCTGCAGTCTGGAGGCACAAGATTTTGAAGATGGAAGAACTAATGTAGTGAACGAAATGCTGGATTGCTTGTCCTGGTCAGTCCAGAGGTTCCCATGGGAAATTACTGCCTTTCAGTAAGCTTACCCCTGTGTATATCACAGTCATTCAATGCCACATCCCTTGAACATAAAGGGGCTGTATATGATGATAGAACCATAACTAGACACCAAGAATTCAGTCCCCTTGTCTTCCCATTTTCTAATACTTATACATACAAAGAACATCGGAAAACTCTGCCTATCTCTGTATGCTAATGACACCCATTCTCCATACTTGATCATTTCAGGTATGAAGTAGAATTTCCTAGGGTGACTCAGCCTCAAGGTTCAGACACTGAGAATAACTAGGCTGCTTACTGTATTTATATATTAACTTCTACACACCATCATATTATGACAGTAGCAGTAATATTGCACTTTCAAAATCTTTATTAGATTAAGGAGAAGTTGAATATTTCTTAAAAACATTTATAGTAATGGCATTCTACTTTTTGAAAATAATGTGAAGGATCTCATATGGAATGACTTCAAAGTTTTAGCATTAGCTGTGAACACTGAGGAATCTTAGAAAATGAAATCTGTTTTTCTTCACAGGCACAGAGAAAGAAGGAACTCTTTCATTTGATAATGGTCAACACTCATTTAATTGCTAGATTAACCTACATTCATTGTAAAAAAGAGGGCTTGGCGAGACAAGCCCTCCTCAGGCTCTCCTGCAGGGTTCCTATCCCTGCTTGTCGCATTGTGCCTTTTAGAGTGATTAACCCCCAACACTGGCAATTCTCTGGTTCATATCTTCTTTGTTTTTCAAAATCCCTGCATATATACAATTTCTAAATGCTTCTTTCTTTATTTTCTCCTTTCTTCCTAAAGCTGGTCTTCAATTGCTTTGCAGGTTTCTCAGTAATGATCATACATAAAAAGTTTGTTGCAGGGAATCCCAAACTCAGATTAAGAATGATTTTCCTTCTCAGGAATGAATCACATTCTCTTTATTCAGTGTCCTATTCATTTTGGTCTGTCATGTGTCATATGATAACTTGGATTCATACTCACAGAAAAAAGGCTTGTCATCATCACACTTTCAAAACTATGCTATGGAAGGGGTCTCAAACATGAGTTGCTAATGCTATTTAAAATTCTGTTTGATTTATCATCTCTCTTTTCCTTTCCTACCTATTCACCTGTCACTTAGAATGCTTTAAGGGTAAGTATCTCAAAAAGACCAAAAGAATAGATATGGGCATAAAGTTGATGGGAGCTTACCAAACTCCAGCAGAGTCTTTGATATAAGTAGAGTTTTTTTAAGTGAATTTAGACTTTGAACTTCAAAGTCTTATGACAACATCCCTCTAGTTCAAGATTAAAAGTGTAATAAGTAGTCTTCTGGTTCAAGACTAGGAAGGTTTTATAAAAACTACCTGATTGAATGTAGAGTTGTTCACCCATTTGTACTCAGCTTGATAGAATAGTGGATGAAAATATGGATTTGACCAAGGTTCAAATGTACTTTTAACTTATTAGTTACGTGATTTGGAATATGCTTTTTTCAATATTTCTGAGTTTCATTTTTTCTATGGTATAAAATGAAGAAATAATAACATCTACCTCATGGAGTTGTAACAAAGATTGAATGAGATAATATACGCAAAGTATTTAGTATTTGAGAAATACTATTCAAAAGAAACATCTTTTGCAATAGTATTTCTATAATATTTCAGTACTATTGCAAAAGATAACTTGTGAAGTTGCTGCCCTTGTTTTTTGATATTTCAACATTTTTGTTTTATGAATGGAACTTTTACGCTCTAGACATATTAAAGTTTCTAAAACTGCTTCATAAAATATATCCTGGGAGTCCCTTGGACAGTAAGGAGATCAAACCAACCAATCCTAAAGGAAATCAGCCCTGAATACTCATTGGAAGGACTGATGCTGAAGCTGAAGCTCCAATACTTTGGCCACCTGATGGAAGCGACAAATTGACTCATTGGAAAAGATGATGAGGATGCTGGGAAAGATTGAAGGCAGAAGGAGAAGAGGGTGGAAGAGATGGCTGGATGGCATCACCAATTCAATAGACATGAATGTTAGGTGAACTCTGAGAGATGGTGAGGGATAGGGAGGCCTGGTGTACTGCCATCCATGGGGTCACAAAGAGTCAGATATAACTTAGCGACTGAACAACAACAAAATTCTGATTGGCTTAGTGATGAAAAGTACTTTTAAATTTAATAT
This sequence comes from Muntiacus reevesi, assembly GCF_963930625.1. Lineage (NCBI taxonomy): Eukaryota > Metazoa > Chordata > Mammalia > Artiodactyla > Cervidae > Muntiacus > Muntiacus reevesi. The sequence goes on from NC_089260.1 coordinate 47,064,789, forward strand.
TCTAAAATTTCCAGATATTAAGGAAACTAAAGGTTTCAAATATTAAAAAAAAAAGATACCTTCTAGAAATAAACTCAGAAAGTTTTTAAGTATTTCACGTTCACATAATGTAGTTATATACGTGGCAAACCAGAGTAGTTTAATCATTTTGATTTAATTAAAAACATCCATGTATTTTTCACTAGATTAGCGTTAAGTATAATTTACATGGAGACTTTTATTCTACTTGGGTATGTTTTTACTAAACATATATAGGTTTGCTGATTGAATGAGATAGGATGCCTTCTACTAAATGTTTAAGATTATGAAAAACTGTAAATATGTTGAACCAAAATCAAATCACTGTTCTGACAAATTTTATGTTAATAGTGCAGCATGCCCAGAATGTGGTTCAGATTGGAGGCTGATGATGTCACACAAACACCAAGAAGGTAGGGAAAGGTTTGTTACTCACAGAAGATGCCTTTCAAGAGAGAGCAGGGCAGGCCTCCCAAAGAAGTCCAAAATGGTTTTAAAAAGAACATGGAAAGGAGACTGGCTTTCTGTTTTCTGGTGGTGAGGGGCGGGGCTGGAGCACAGTTTCACATGTGCAGGCAGGGGTTTTCCTGCATTGAATTCCTGTCCTACAACCCCCACCCAGGCACTAAAGAAGGAAGCACCCGGCTCAACCTTCCCAAATATGGGACAGAGGGAAAGGGGGGCCTTAAAAGCTGCCAGCAGGACTTCCGTGGTGGTCCAGTGACTAAAGCTCTGTGCTTTCACTGTGGAGGGTGTGTGTTCAATTTCTGGTCGGGGAACGTCTGCATGCCAGGTGGTGCCAGGATATAAACTTGAGGGCTTTCTTTCTGGCTCAGGAAGAATCTGCCTGCCTATGCAGGGGATGCAGGTTCAATTCCTGGGTCAGAAAGATCCCCTGGAAAAGGAAATGGCAACCCACTCCAGTATTATTCCATGGGAAATTCCATGAGCAGAAGAGCCTGGCAGACTATGGTCCATGGTGTCACAAAAGAGTTGAACATGATTTACCGACCAAAGTCAACTTGAAGACAATTTCCAAGATTTTTAGGCAACTTAAATTTTCTTCTGGTATTAACTTGAGTTAATCAATGTTCACTGGATGTCTAGATAATTTCTAAGATAGAATACTGAAACATTAGTTACTAAGTAAAAGTTTAAGTTTATATATTTTATCTCTTATTTTTAAGATATAGATAGATATGGTAAGCACCTGTGTCTCTTAAAAAATGTCTTCATTTTTGCTCTTTGGAGAAGTTGTGCTATAAGGGGTACATGTGTATCAAGGAAATGAGAGTAGTTTTGCCCTAAAGGGGAATGACTGTTCTAGAATGAGAAGAGAAAAATGCGGGACACATCCTGAATGGGTATAGAAAGCAGTGGAAGTTTTGCTGAAAGGGAATTTTTTTGCTGTTGGTTTTATGGTCAAAGTTGCTTAAAATTGTCTGGGTGTATTAGTTTCCTATCACAGCTGTAACAAATTATGACAAGTTTTGTAGCCTAAACCGACCCAAATTTATTATCTTATGGTTCAGAAGTTCAAAAACAGGTCTCACTGGGCAAAAATAAAGATATTGGCAGGGCCAAATTCTTCTGGAAGCTATAGAAGAAATCCATTTTCTTCCCTTTTCAAGATGGTAGAGTTGCCTGGAATCCTTGATTGATGGCCCCCCTGCGGCTTCAAAGTCAGCAAGAAGCAGCGTCTTCCTCATAGGGCCTCACTCGAACACTGACTCCCTTGTCTCCTTCTTCCACATTTAAATGATCATTGTGGGGCTTCTGGACTTCCTTGATGGCTCAGACAGTAAAAAATCTGCCTCCAGTGCAGGGGACCCCGGTTCAATCCCTGGGTCAGGAAGATCCTCTAGAAAACGGAATGGCAACCTACTCCAGTATTCTTGCCTGGAGAATTTCATGGACAGAGGAGCCTGGTGGGCTACAGTCCACAGGGTCGCGAAGAGGACATGGACACAACCAAGCAACTGACACACACACCATGGGACTTCCCTGGTGGTCCAGTGGTTAAGAATCCACCTCGCAATGCAGGGGACATGGGTTCAATCCCCTCTCAGGGAACAAAGATTCCACATACCGCTATGCCTCAACTACTAAGCCAGCATGCCTCAATGAAAGGTCCCTCATGACACAACTAAGACCTGACTCAGCCAAATAAATAAATAAATATTTTCTAAAAATGAAAGAAAACCACTGTATCAGAACATGCTTCACACACATTCTTTTAAAAATAAATAAATAAATGATCGTCATGATTACACTGTGACCCCCAGATAGTCCAGGATACTCTCATCATTTTAAGGTCAAATGACTGGCCTTAAATTCCAATCTTAATTCATCTACAACCATAACTGCCTCCTGCCATGTAACATAACATATTCATAGGTCGCAAGGATAGGCAGTGGATGTCTTTGAAATGGGTCATTATTCAGCCTATCATGAATTTATTTACGAGATTTTCAAAAAGAGGTTTCATATTAATTAGTATATTGGTATTAAAACAGAATTTTGTCTTCTCTCTGTTAAAATGGGATATTTTTCTTGGATTATTGGCAAGCTCTAAGAAGAGTTGTAGAAGGTTACTTTATTATCTGTGTAATCTGCCTAGAGGGCTTCCCTAATGTCTCAGTGGGTAAAGAATTCACCTGTAATGCAGGAGTCATAGGAGATGCAAGTTCAATTCCTGGGTCAGGAATATCCCCTGGAGTAGGACATGGCAACCCACTCCAGTATTCTTGCCTGGAAAATTCCATGGACAGAAGAGCCTGGTGGGCTACAGTCCATGGGGTTACAAACAGTAAGATATGACTGAGCACATGGCATACACAGTCTGCCTAGATAACTGCCCAGATCCCGAGTGGGACTCTAGGTTGTCTGGCGGCTTGTTCTTTCCTCAAGAATACGAAGAAGCCCCTTGGGCTGAAGTTCCAGGAAATACTAGGGTCATGGGTGAACATATAAGAGAGGCAACTGGAACTGTGGACAACCTCACCAAAAGCCTTGACATTCCAGCTATGGAGCCTCAATAAACTCAACAAGTGATCATGCCTGCCAATAAGATTTTTATCTACCGTTGTTTTGGAATCCACTCATCTGGTTACTCTCAGCATACAACTCATGGCTTTTTATTTTAACATAACCTTTGCTATTAATATATCTCTTCTTCATTTTAGGCATCCTTCTTGGAAGACACCTGACCCAGCACTCCAAAACAGCTGACCTTTGCCACCAGGTCCCAACAGATGGTTCAGATGATTTTGCAGGAACACTGCCAACCGGAGTCCTGCCAAGACTCTAGCCCCAACTCTGTCCCATTGGGAAGTTTATGATTGCCTCTCAGCTATTCAGCAAGGGATGCTATTCTATGTATTGAAAAAAAAGCGGGGACTGACAATACTGAGCTTTATTTGAGCCTGGTGCTCCTGGGAAGCAGCAACAAGGTCAAGATCCTTCCACCATTTTATGACTCTTTTGGGTTCCAAGAAATGGCCAACCAGGCAAAGGAGTCTTCCCTTGCAGATTGGGAGCAATGACGTACCTCCACCTTTCCTCAATGACTCCCTTGTTTTATGAAATCCCAAGCTCTCTATTCTATCTCTGAGGCATTCCTCAATGAATATTCTTTCTATTGCAAAATCCTGAATGAAAGCATTCCCTTAATTAAGTCCAGTATATCTTCTCTTTCACAAAAGCAAAAAGCCATCTTCAAATTAGCTATTTTCCAAGCTGATTTTTGTTTTATTCGGAAACCCTGCTCTTGAGAAAAAACATATCCTGGTTGGGCTTCCCAGGTGGCATCAGTGGTAAAGAACCTGTCTGCAAACGCAGGAGACATAAGAGACTCGGGTTCAATCCCCGGGTAGGGAAGATCCATTAGAGAAGAGCATGGCAACCCATGCCAATATTCTTGCCTGGAGAATCCCATGGACAGAGGAGCCTGGGGAGCTACAGTCAATGGGGTTGCAAAGAGTTGCACACCACTGAGATGACTTAGCATGCACCATGGTTAGTTGTTCGGAGCATCTGCTCTGGAGCAGATCTCACACACTGGCTCTGCCACTCATACATACCATGTAAGAATGGACAAGGGACTTGAACTTTCTGTGTCTCAGGTATCCACATATAAATGGGGGTGACAATGATGATGATGGAAACTTTCTCACAGGGTTGTTACATAAAGAGTTCATAACATGCACCTGGTTTAGACAGTTAATCACCTGTCACCATTATTTGAGGAAGCCCTAAAGTTCAGGGACTCCCCTGGTGGCTCAGATGGTAAAGAATCTGCCTGCAGTGCAGGAGACCCAGGTTCAATCCCCGGGTTGGGAAGATCCCCTGGAGAAGGGAATGGCAACCCACTCCAGTACTCCTGCCTGGAGAATTCCATGGATAGAGAAGCCTGGTGGGCTATAGTCCATGGGGTTGCAAAGAATCGGACACGACTGAGTGACTAACACTTTCAAAATACACCAAGTCCTGATATTCTGAGAAAAGTTAATTTCCTATTCAATACTTCTGAACTAAAACATCACAAGGTTATATAGCACATACAATTGTAGAGGAACAGTAAATATTGAATAAATTAATGGATGAATGGGTGAATGGATGGAGGAAGGAAGGAACTACAGATGAGGGGGCAAGTATTATTATAAGCAAAAGATGACTTTTGAATCAATTATAGTATTTCTTTACAGTTAAATGAACAGACTGAATTCCAAACTCTATCTCACAGGTGTGTCATTAATACTCAGAAATCAAATTAAATACATTTCGTCATGGAAGGAATGGGTCCTACACAGGCAGCTGATATGATCCAGAACATTGCACTCAGTGTTCGAGGGTGAAGGTTTGTGATGCAGTGTGACCTAACTTCAATTAATGACAGCTGTCTCTGGAAACCTGATTTCTTCCCGGGGGAAATAGAGTATCAGTTAAAGTCTAGCCAGATTGAAATACATCACTGTTCAATGAGTGCAGAAACTTGAATTCATGCTTCTTGATTTACCAGTAAGACAGAAACGCTTTCAACATATAATCAACCCTATCGTTCATCACATCCAATCGAAATACACAGACTTATTCAGGCACTAAATGTGAGAAATCTTTTTAAACTTTAAAACATTCAGCAGAACTGTATGTCATCATAAAAAATTGAGCTGCAATGTGATATTCAGTTTATGTTCTGAAACAAATCAATAGTCCAGGCAAGTCATAACTCTTACTACATACTGCCCTCCAGTGGATTGCTGTCAGACATAACCTCTGAAAATTTGAAAGAATCTATACAAAGGCTTTCTTTTAGAAATGATGTTCAATATTTGACATAAACTTTTAGAATGCTCTTGCAAATACTAAACGATAATTTTCCAAACTTTTAAAAAAGAGCCTTATGTTTAAACTACTCGATGTGAATGTAAAGTACGTTCATTTCCAGCCAGAGTTTAACTTTTTCTCAGTTTATTTCTATTTTGGCCCATCTCATTAGGGGTCCTGAGTCTGTTGTTGTTTAGTCGTTCAGTCGTGTCTGACTATTTTGCCACTCCATGGACTGTAGCCTGCCAGGCCCTTTTCTCCATGGATTTTCCCAGGCAAGAACACTGGAGTAGGCTGACATTTCCCTCTCCAGGGGATCTTCCCCACTCAGGGATTGAATCCGGGTCTCCTGCATTACAAGTAGACTCTTTACCACTGAGCTGCCAGGTCCTGAGCCTACTACTACATAAAAAAATATCAAACAGAGACTGTGTTAGTCGCTTCAGTCATGTCCAATTCTATGTGGCCCTGTGGATTATACCCCATTAAGCTCCTCTGTCCGTGGGTTTCTCCAGGCGAGACTATTGGAACCTCAATTAAATAGAGCCAGGACGCCAGCAGGGGGAGCTCTCACACACCAGCCAGAGCAGAGCCCAACAGGAAAGAGGAAGTCTCTTCTTTCCTGGCAAGGACTCAGCCAATGAAAAGCAATGGATGTTTTGTTCACTGCAGCCCTCCCAACTGCCTTTTCCCTCCTTTAAAGTGGTCTCCTCTTGCTCTGGAGGAAATTGCACGTGACTCTCCATGTCTGCAGACCTAGAATTACAATCCTCTGCCAACCCCAAATAAACCCGTTTTAGCTGGAGAAATATCTGGCAGCCTATTTACTGCATGTCAACAACTATTTCTATCTAAATTCATTCTGAGTAAAAGAAGAAGGACTTTGTACCTGTTGGAGTTTAGATTAACTTCTTTAGATGCTGCCTTGACTCTACTGGGTAAACAAACAATTAATTCTTCTCATTTCACAAATTTATGGTAAATTTTAAAATAAAGCTTAGATGGCCCATTTCTAATGATTCCTGGATGTGTGAAGTCTGATAAGAAGATGACTCCAAGACACTGCAGTTTGACTTGTTCCATTTAGAATTTGGTTTTGCCAAATGTCCCAGCATTTCAATGTCTACCAATTTTTCACTGCTTCTTTGGTAATGTCACAATATTTTCTGTTATTTCAAAATAATACCTCATCATCATGCTGTATGACTGAAACTAACACAATATTGTAAATCAACTGCATTTCAATTTTCAAAAAAACTAAAAAATAATACCTCAGAGTAGGGCAGCTCCTCATATGATAATTATCTTTCTTGTTTTTCTTTGGTAAATATTATACAGCAAACATTCCACAAGGAATTGTGAGTTTAACCCGTGAAATTTTTCAGGGAAGGAACTGACAATGAATACTAGCTAAACTGCAAGGCTCTCACTGGTAACTAATTACACGGAGAAGAAAATGACCAGGAGGACATTTCTGGAAGCAAGTTGTTTTCCTGCAATGTAAGCATGACTTCAGTTAAGCTCAACTTCTCTTAAATGTACATTTAAAATATTAAATCATCTAGTAGAAACTAGCCTCTATTTCTAGTTGATAAAAGATCTTTTAAGAAGCAGGTATTTAAAATATTGCTCTAGTAGTAATTTACCACCAGATTATTGGACACAGCAAATGTGCTTGCTGTCCAGTGAAATTTTGAAATAGCACATCACTTTAAGTCATGCTTATTTGAGTTTGAGTATACATTTATACTCTGTTTGCTTATCAAAATATTCCTTTGATAGCCACAAAAACGAATATAGGAAAGTGTTTAGCTTATAATAATAACCTCAATTACATTTTTAAATATGCCACAACCAAACTGTGAGATAAATCTCTTTACAGAATGCTTTAACAAAAAAGACTAAGTTGAACTTTCCTGGTGATCCCGTGGTTAAGAATCTGCCTGCCAATGCAGGGGACATGGGTTTAATCCCTGCTCTGAGAAGATCCCATGTGCAGTGGAGCAAGTAAGCCCAAGCACCACAACTACAAGTCTGTGCTCTAGAACCTGGGAGCCGAAACTACTAAGCCCATGTGCCCTAGAGCCCATGCTTGACAAACAAGAGACAGCCACTGCAAACCACTGCAATGAGAAGCTCACACACTACAAGGAAAAGCCCCCCATGGCCGCAACTAGAGAAAGCCCAAGTGCAGCCAGGAAGACCCAGTGCAGCCAAAAATAAATAATAAATAAATAAATAACTTAAAAAGACTAAGTCAGTTAAGATGAGCTCTTGAAAGTGACTGATGAAATTTGACTCTAGTATAATTTATATATATTCACTTATTTAATGTTTTGCTCTCAAAATACAAGCATCAGCTATATACCAGAAAGTGCATAATATATGGAGGATTCAAATATGAACAAAACAAGGTTCTGACAAACAGGAGTCCAAAACTCGGTGGGAAAGTCAGATGGGTAAAGAGATCATTAAAATATAATACAGTTAAGTGTTGTTGTAGAGACATGCGGAGATTAATAGGAGAACATAGAGGGCATATATGAATGGGCAGGTTCACAAAAGCAGCATTATTTGTGTTTTAAAAGATAAGTGAGTTGACTGAGCACACAAACTGCAGTGAGTTTCCTCCAAATGCAATGGAAAAGGGTGGCTAGTGAGGGAAATTACAAATAGTTCTATTTGGCCTGAGGCTGTGCAGCCTATAGGGGGAGAGGACATTTACAAGGTTGGTGGCGGTCTTGCATTTTTCCATAGGTGCTTTGGAAAATTAATGGAAAAGTTGAATTGTAAGCAGGATAATGGCATTATCAGATTTAAATTTCAGAAAGCATACTCTGATGGGGAGAAATCAGAATGTTACACAGCCATAAAAAAGAATGAAACCTTGCCATTTGCAACAACATGAACGGAACTTGACAGCATTATGCTAAGTGGAAACAGTCTCACAAAGAAAGACAAAAACCTCATGATCTCATTTATATAAGGAATCTAAAAAAAAGAAGAAGAAAAACCTAAGCTCATCAAATCAATACAGAGAACAGAGTAGTGGTTGCCAGAGGCAGGGTTAGAGAGCAGGTAAAGTGGGTTAAGGGAGCTAAAAGGTAAAAACTTTCAGTTATTATATAAACAAATTATGGACATGTAATGTACAATGTGGTGACTATAGGCGATAATACTACACTGTATATTTGAAAGTTGTTAAGAGAGTAAATTTTAAAAGTTCCTGTCCCAGTGAAAGAACTCTATAACTACATATGGTGACAAATTGTTAACTAGACTTCTTATATATGTTTCACAATAACTACAAATATTGAATTACTATGTTGCACACCTGAAACTAATATAATGTTGTGCATCAATTATACCTCAATTCTTAAAGATGGTTTCTTAGGTGAAAACTGTGGTAAAATTGAATTTCTAATCAGAGATATGACCACATAGCATTAATATAAGCAGTTGTTACCTTTATTTTCTCATTTTTTTCTTTCTTGATAAATAATTGTACATTGTACACTTGTATCCTTGTATATATTATGGTATATTGTATCATTCTGTATATCTATTTGTATCTGGCCATGTCTCTAATTTGTCAAACCTATAATCAGAACTGAATCTTGCCTTCTCAAGTACATTCAATCATTTCTAGGTTATTTTCATGATTTAAAAGATTATTTGTGAACCAAAAGATATCTCTGAAATAAAAATTAGTGAAAGGAATGAATTGACTTAAAAAAAAAGTGTTAAGAGACAGTGACAGACACTTAGGATAATACATGGGTACTTCCACAGTCACTGAAAATATTCTAGAACACAATGTACTCATCCTTAATTAGACAGAGCCAACCTGAGAACCATTTCTAAAAGCACTTCAACCTACAGCCAAAAGTAAAATTCAAATAAGCCCAATTTCAATTTTTAAATGAAATTGTATTGGGGGGGGTGGGAAACACCAAGCTCTTTATAACAGTTGAACTCAATGGTATGATAAAATTAGCAAGAGTGCTTAGTTGATAGGAAAAAGTCAAATTTGGGCCTGACATCATGACCTAAGGGCCCCTGGGCCTGCATCATAGACTGGGTACAGAAACCAATCTTTCCAGAGCCATCTGGGAGCAATGCCCTGCTTAGCCTCGGGCTGGCTGTGGGTCCTTGGACACAATGTTTAGCCCATCTAGGCCTAGTTTCTTCCTGTAACAGGGTTTCATGGCACTAGTGACTCCCTGGACCAGACCACTTTTGGTGTGGGGAACCTTCTAGAATCTAATCCCAGGTTAAGTTTAGCCAAGTAATTCTGAGTGTATTTCCTATAGAGCAGGGGTTCCCAACTTCTGGGATCTAAAGCCTGATGATCTGAGGTGGAGCCTGTGTAATAATAATAGAAATAAATTAAGTACACAATAAATTGGCTTTCCTGGTGGCTCAGACGGTAAAGAATCCGCCTGCAATTCAAGAGACACGGGTTCGATCCCTGGGTTGGGAAGATCCCCTGGAGAAGGAATGGCTACCCACTCTAACATTCTAGCCTGGAGAATCCATGGGCAGAAGAGCCTGGTGGGCTACAGTCCATGGGGTCACAAACAGCCGGACATGACTAAGTGACTAACACTTTCACATTTTTTCAGACAATAAATGTAATGTACTTTAATCATCCGGCAACTCTCTCCACTTCCTGGTCTGTGGAAAAACTGTCTTCTGTGAATCTGGTCCCTGGTGTCAAAACGGTTGGAGATCTCTGCCAGTCTGCAGAGTGAGGCAAAACTCCTGCCTACCTATGTCCAGCCTAGTTTCTCTCTGGTGACTATTCATACACATACACATTATATCTATATAATCTCCACATTATAGACACCATGCACCAGGTGATTTCTTTGCAGAGAAGAGCAGTATTTCCCAAAGAATTAAAAGTCTGCAAGAATAGCACATTGGCTAAAACAAAAGAAAACCACACTGCAAAGAAAATGTCTAGGTTTTTACTCTTAAATGTCTGCATTCAAGTCACTTTACAATTTCCTTAAGAATAGTAGAGTGGATTACTATTATTATTTAACCTAAAGAGTCCCTATGGACTGTAGCCCACCCAGACTCCTGTCTCCATGGGATTCTCTAGGCAATACTGGAGTGGGTTACCATTTCCTTCTCCAGGGGATCTTCCTGACTCAGGAATCGAACCCGTGTCTCCAGCATTGCAGGCAGACTTTTACTCACTGAGTCACCAGGGAAGCCCTTTGAAGGGAGCATGCATGCACATCAGGATGTCAATATTACAGAGAAATAAATTTCCATCTTGTTTAAGCAACTATTACTTTGGTTCTGTCATTAGCACCAAAACAATATCCGAATAAGCCATTCCACCCTCAGAATAATCCTAAAAGGAAAATACTATTATCATATTTCAAATGAGGAAAAAATTTTAAAACCTATCATGTTTTCAGAATCAGTAAGGTCACAACACCTTAGAGGTAGCCAGGAAATAAATGCTCCTATGGCTAACCCTGTTGCCACTAAGCCACTTCACATCAGAAAGCTGATGATTTGGAGGTAAAGTGTACCCAAACCTCAGCTGCAAAGGAATCTGGGAAATGAAGTTTTTAACCCTTCCAGCACCTCTCCTCCCTACAAGGGAAGATGGAAAATGAAACAGGGAAGAATGCACAAGAGAGCATTAGAAGAGATGATCTCTAAAAATCCTAGCCCCACTTGTTATTGCTGTGTGTCCTTGGGTAAGTTAGCCTATCTGTGCCTCAATATCATCTAAAAATAAGAATTATAATGGTACCTACTACACAGGGCTGTTGTGAAGATTAAAAGAGCATAAAAATATGTAAAGTATTTAGACAGTGACTGGCACATATTTATAATAATTACTATTATCATTAATCCTATTCTAATTCTAAAATCCCATAATATTTATTTCCTAGTGTGTCCAAAAGGTGAAGTACACAGGTCATCAACTTCAAACAACTTGAGCTAAAAGTGTGGAATTTTTAAGGGAAATGTATTCCCTTCAATTTAAGAACTTGTAAGAACAATCACCTAACGTCCTCTGTTGTTAGCTGCAGAGGAAATCTTCAACTATTCAAGGAAGTCTGTGATGTATCTCTTCTCACTTACTACACTTTACATGCTGACATTCCTAAGATCCTCTTAGATAAAATTCATTCGGATTTCTGGTCAGTTTTTAAATGAAATCATGGCAGAGGCTGATGGTTTTCCTGCAGTAAACATTCTCTGTCTCTATCTCCTAGGGATAGAGTCTCCTGGTTCTCTGGCTGGGTAGGTGCTGTCCAGAATACACACAGCATCCCAGTCTCCCTCACAGCTAGGATGGACATGTGACCATGTTCTGACCTATGGAGGTGAACAGAAGTGGAACCTCATTTTGCCCTGAGACAGAAGGTTGTGCCCTCTCTTTCCTCGGCCCCTTCTGTCTCTGGGTGGTATGCTGCCACCCACTAACACTGCCTTATGAGAAGTGATCATTAAATATGCAAGAATTTTGCAAGTCAGTTGTTAGACAATTCGTACGTAGTTTAACAGCAGCCTTGGAAGGAATATTTATAGGATGGAAACACACACTACAAATCAGTCCCCACTCCCCCATACACTCCCAATCAGGTTCTTTTTGTTTTTCCCGAAAGTCAGTTTACCAGTACACATTGTCCTTGCCCCACTAGAATTGGGATACTTGAGTAAGATCTATAGGGTCATTCGAAGAGGGCAGGTCCAAGATATGGCAAAGTGAGGAGCCTGGGCTCCAGTGCAGAGTCGCCAGGGTCCAGTGCAGGGTCAGCTAGGGCCCACGGTACCACACAGGGAATTCTGTTCAGTGTTCTGTAATGACCCAAATGGGAACAGAATTAGAAGAAAAAATATACATGTATTTAGGTACAACTGCATTATTTTGCTATGCACCTAAAACTAACACATTGCTAACAAATTATGGCCCAATATAAAATGAAAATTAAAAGTTACATATATATTTAATTAGAGGAGTGACATGATATAACTCACATTACAAAATAACCAAACTGGCAGTTTTCTTCACAACACACTGCAGTCGCCAAGCCAGCATGGACTTCCCATGTGAGACGTTTCTATCTAGCTCAGTGATCCTCAATAAGGGACAATCTCTGTCCTTCAGTGGCCGTTTGGCAGTGTCAGATGATAGCTTTGTTTGTCACAGCTGGAACAGTGTGGTTGCTGCTGGCATTTGCGTATAGAACCCAGTTGTCACTGTTGTTTATCAGTTGCCAAGTCGTGTCCAGCTCTTTGCGACACCATGAATTGCATCAGGCCAGGCTTCCCTGTCTTTCACCATCTCCTGGAGTTTGCTCAAACTCATGCCCATTGAGTCAGTGATGCCATCCAACCACCTCATTCTCTGTCAACCCAAGGATGTTGCTAAACATCCCGCAATACACAGGACAACACCCACTGCCAAAAATCATAGCTTCAAAATGCTGACGGTGCCAAGACTGAAGCCCTGATCTCATTGAAGCTACCTTTATGTTGCTTTCTACTATAGAAAGAAAACAGAGAGCCTAATACAAAGGCATAATTGACATCTCTAATATCCTTTTATATAATATAAATGCATACATATACTCATTATAGCTACAGATATGTGTACATACAAATATACAATAATCTGTATTTAAAACAAAATTTGAAAGAAACCACTTTCATAAATGGTTTCTAAGCATTTCTTGCCTTTAAGCATTTCTTGCCTATTCATTCCTTGAAATCCCCAAGCACTGTTGTGGGTAATGGAAGAAGTAATTTACCAAGTGACTAGAGAGGTATAAAAGAATTAATGTCCCTTCAGGATGTGAGTAACTCACTCCTACTCAGAATCTTATATTGGGAGCAAGAGGTGAAGGTGTTAATATTTTTCCCTCCAAGAAAGTGGCAGACCTCCTGTGTTCTCCGTAATTTCAGGAGGAAATTACACTGGGGATTTTCGTGACCTTGACCGATAGAGGTCCTCTGGTTGCATACAAGTAAAAATGGATTCTCAGAAATGTCCCCCAGGGAAATAAAAATGTTGATGAAGATAAAGAAACAAAAATTCATGGATGTTCTCTTGAAATAAAACTGAAAATGCATATTCTGTGAGACAAGAGTGAACCCGAGGGGGAAAAAAAACAATAAGTACTCTCCAGTTTTTATGCAAGGGAAAAAGGGACAGATTTATTATTTTTCCAAGGCAAACAGATCATTTTATCATAAAGTACTGACAAAAGTTTATTTCTCAATTACTTATATCACAAATAGTATATCTATAATATAAATTATACAGTTAATGTTTGTGTATATGGTCATATAAACTGAGTTCTAAAATCTTAAACAATATTATTATTAAAAAAAAAAATCAGCTTTCCCAGTGGCTCAGCAGTAAAGAATCTGCCTGCAGTGCAAGAGATGCCAGTTCAGTCCCTCAGTTAGGGAGATTCCCTAGAGGAGGGAATGGCAATCCACCCCAGTATTCTTACCTGGAAAATCCCATGGACAGAGGAGCCTGGCAGGCTCCAGTTCATGGGGTTGCAAAGAGTGGAACATGAGTGAGCACACATGCATAATAAAAATCAGTTCAATCTGATTTTCTCTTTTATATTTTACCTAATCTAGGAACTGCACTTTTGCAAGTGATGATAATGACTTTTCTTTTAATCATTCCAAATACATCTTATGATCTCTATCCCTTAACTCCATCTGACTTTTTTTCTTCATTTCTAAAAGTCATCCAGGTCTGTCGCTTCATCTATCCCTTACCATAATCAGAATTATTCTTCAAACTTCTCCCATTGACTCATTCTGATATTTTCTGTATCTTCCTTGTGTTCTACTTGATGCTCAAAGTTACAAAGTATGCTCCCCTCAAAAAATATCTACTATTCGTCATCATTATAATTTCTAATCAAGGACTTCTTTCCAAGCCCCTCACTTCAAATCTGATTACTCATTTATCAAGTTTTAAACATATTATTAATCTACTCACCACCAAACATACATTTATTGAAGAGTTTCTTATATGCTAATGCTTTTGAGGAATCAGACAGCTCTTCCTCTAAAGAAACTCACAACCTACTAAGGGAATTTGGATATTTTAAAGAAATTACACTTTATTTATATCAAGCTTCAAGGGGAAGGTTTTTTGGTTTACTGAATTGCCAAAATATTGAGGCAACACAAGAGTGGTTTGTGTTCATATATTCTTGAATTTTGATGCTAAATAGTTAAATATACTTGATTGTGCTCACTTTTCCAAATTTTAAAGAATCTAAAATTCTTCTTCATAGTTTTCTCTAAAGCAGTTATTACTATTGGTTTTCCCATTTGTGCCCAAATTTGACCTTATTGACTGTCATATGTATGCTCAAAGAACAAACAAAACTGCAGCCTGCATTCCACTCCTGACTCAGAGGTTGCAACCTGGCACCCAAGGAGTCACGTCTAACTCCAGATATGCATGGTTGAATATGCACTGCTGTGGGTTTAAGTATTATTATTTTAAATACTGCATGTAAACTATCATGCCTGTTATCAGTTTTGTGCCTTTTCTCCTGTTGTTCCTGGATCTGCAGGTCTAGTCAGGACCCTCTCTTTTCAGCTATGCAAATCCTACCCATCCTGCAAGACCTGGGGCCAAGAGTCTCACTATGAACTATAAAGCCTTTTTCATTTATGTCAGTTTTCACTGATCTTACTCTCTAATCTCTTTCTGTCATCCATATCATTTATTCATAGTCCTCTTTTTATACCTGAGGCCATTTGTTGAAAGTTTCGTTCATTCCTCATTGCTGGAAACGGTTTTGCCTACAGAGACAAACTGACTACCACTATCTGCTATGCTGCCCTGCCATCTTGAAGCACAACAGTACAGCTAGAAAGCCACGGCCACTCAACATCTTGCATTAAAATACAACTAGAAAGACCACTGATGGGAATGACGTCTCCACGGGCACAGTCCGGAGCTTCTCAGGGTGCGGCTCTTCAGGGCATACCCTCTCCTCACAGCTCTACCTGCACCCCCCATTCCAGCTCCAGAACTCCAAAACTTCCAAACCTAACCCTGCCTACATTTGTGTCAGCTCTTCCTGGGGCTTTTGAAGGCTGCTTTATCCCACCCTCACTCCTGAATGAAAGCCTCTATTCCTTCCTAGGCAGGCTCCCCAGGGGGCTCCGTGGTAATCTGCCTGCCAGTGCAGGAGGCATAGGAGAGGGGGTTCAATCCCTGGGTCAGGAAGATCTCCTGGAGGAATAAATGGCAACACCTTCCAGTATTCTTGCCTTGGAAATCCCATAGACAGAAGAGTCTGACTGGCTACAGTCCATGGGTTTGCAAAGAGGGGAACACAGCTGAGAGATTGAGCATGCAGGCATCCCTTCCTAGTTAGAAAATAATCATGTTTGTAAAAATTTCAAAGATGTAATGAAGTTATATAAAGTGAACATTATCATTTGACACCAACAGAATCTGTATTTTATAAGTGTTACCAAACAGGTTCACTTACCCAATGTGCAGCAAGCCAAGGGTTGAGACACTGAGGTTTGCAGCAAAGTTTATTTACACTGTAGCGAAGAGAGGAGATGGGAGAACTGATCCCAAACCCACCTCTCCGAAAGCGAGGGGCTTGGATAATTATAGGATAGAGCTGTAATGTGTGTGGAGCCTGGGGAAAGGTGAGTGGAAATAAAGAAAAGGTGTGATCACCATCGTTCTGTGCAGACATAACCAGGCTACAGGCTTCTTCTTGGCCCCCAGGCCCAGAACTTGTGGTGCCGCCATGTTTTGAGGGTGGAGCTCCTGGCCCTCTGACATCAAAGGTCACAGAGAGGAGCTGGCACATGCCCAATGGGAGGGTCCATTGTTCTAACCAGTCTCAACCAGCTCAAACTGGACACAGCTGACTCCCCAAGTTTCTGATAAAACAATTGGGGCAAACATCTTACTGCTGCTGCTAATGCTGCTAAGTCGCTTCAGTCGTGTCCAACTCTGTGCGACCCCATAGACGGCAGCCCACCAGGCTCCCCCGTCCCTGGGATTCTCCAGGCTAGAACACTGGAGTGGGTTGCCATTTCCTTCTCCAATGCATGGAAGTGAAAAGTGAACGTGAAGTCGCTTAGTCATGTCTGACTCTTCGATACCCCGTGGACTGTAGCCTACCAGGCTCCTCTGTCCCTGGGATTTTCCAGGCAAGAGTACTGGAGTGGGGTACCATTGCCTTCTCCAAACGTCTTACTATTTGTGTTTAAATAGTAAGACTACATGATGCTCAGAGGACATACAAGTTTTTGAAAAACAAAGGTAGCTTGATCAGCAAAGGCAGGTGACAGTTCATTATGTATTAATAGCTGACAGATGATGACCCTTGGTTTCACAACTGGTCACAAATTTTCGTCAGGAGGTTAACCTTTTTTAAGGCATCTTCACTTCCTGTCTTTAGAGTTTCCTCCATAATCTTCAAGAATGCGACTGACTGTGAGCCAAAGACACACCCTGGGGGTCTCAAAATTTCTGAATTAAGAGACCTACTTTAATCAGGATAGGTTTTTTCAAACAGTGAAGAATGAAATATGCACTACTTCCCTAGAATGCAAAACGTCACTGCCCCAAAAGCGGCAAAAAAATTTCCAAACCACTTTTATGTTATTGTTTTTTCCTTCTAGAATTGTTTGTATTAAATAGTTCTATTCCCATGAGGGAAAAGACTCTTGATAGTTTTTATTTTTTCTGTTTAAGATCCTAATTAAGATTTGAAAGAATACAAGTTTTAATATTGAAAATTAGAGACTATGGCCACTAAAATGTTCAGAGAAGCCAAAGAGTCCAAAGGCCAGTCAAAGGGAAATCCACCCAGAAGTGAGATGGTGAATATCTTAGAGCTTCATTTGTGTTCTAAATTCTCTCTACTTACATGGTGTTTCGATGTCACCCAGGTATTGCATTTGTTGTTACTTCAGTATTATCCATGTGTGTGTAGTTTTATGAATATAATATTTAATGATCAGAATAATTTTTAATCAATGGATAGCTCTGAAATATTTCCTGCTCTGAATTATAAACATGGCAACTATGTGGAGGTTATTAAAAATGTTGAAGTATTTGATTTATTCAACATGCCTTTCTAATTTCCCTTTTCAGTGACTGGTAGACTAACTTCCTCCTCTGATTTCAAAAGAGTGTTACTACCTAACCTATGGCAGTAGGAGTCTGGTACCAAAATGGAAAATTTTGAGTGCAAGACCATCACATTGCCAGAAAATTCTGAAACCTACTACTGAAAAATACAGGCTATATATTACTAATGTGTATATAAATGACAACAGATCAACACAGACATTGTTGAAGTGGTGTACTCAACACACAGAAAAAGGAATAATCTAATTTAGCAGGTATAATTTAAATTATCAGCATTATTCATAAGAAGTATGTTAATTCTTTACACACGGCACCTCACTATTATTACTAATTCCTTAAGTTGCATATATCTAAATGCAATATTTATGATGGATAAATACCTTGATAGATTTATATTTATTTACTATGGGTAAATAAATATAATCACCTGATGTAAAGCCAAGAATAAAGTATGAAACAAAACAACCTCACTGTCTCAAAAATAAAATGAAATCCATAGCCCTTATCATCTTTTAGATTATAATTCTTATTGAATTTAGTTTGTTTTTATTTTTTAAACTAAACTTATTTTTCCCAGGCAACATGTTCATAAATCTTCCTCAGGAGGACAATTACTCACTGACACCATGCTCTACACTGACTCTAAGACAGAAGTTACACTCTATGACAAATGCTCAACCTACTCCAGTATTCTTGCCTGGAAAATCCCATGGACAGAGGAGCCTGGCAGCCACAGTCCCCAGGGTCACTGGACATGACTGAGCAGCTAAACAACAACGGCAACAATAAAGTGTTGACCAATCCATTGGAGTCAGGCAGCAACCGAGAGACAAGGTCCTACAGGTATCCAGGCTCTCCTTCCTGAAGTGAAGAGTTAGGTGCAGGTGACTCTGCAGGTGTACGCAGAGGAGGTGTGGCTCTGTGGTAAGATCTTGTCCATGGATGTGCACCAGCATCAACTAGGCTGGGCTATGTTGAATATTTCGGACAGAAGCAGATGAGCCTTCTATGTTGCCTTTTCCTCCTTCAGCAAGGAGAGTAACACTTAAGACTATAGTGGATATTGAGACCTAAAGATTGAAGGAGACTTTATCCCCAAATTATGGGTCATGGAGAGTTAACCATGATGGACATACACACTGGACTTTTACAAGAGCAGAAGCATCTATTTTGCTCAACCACTAGTTTGGGGGGCGGATTGTTTTTATTTGTGTAGCAAATACAGTTAACTAAACTGAAGACCTTTCCTTTTTTTTTTTTTTTTTTTTTGAGAAAACAACTGGTCAAGTTCACAGCAGTAATACTGATGACATTTACACTAGTGTGTTGCATTATAAAGTAATGACTTTCAACAAAGTTTCCTTTCCATGATGCTAGTCAATTCCACCACAAGGTCCTTATTAAAACAGAAAATAATTTACACTGGCAAAAACTCAACTTCCTCTAATTATATGGTATGTAATTTGGATCTGCACAAATGAAGATTTTAGTACCTCTAAGGTGAAAGATGGGCTTCCCAGGTGGATCAGCGGTAAAGAATCCACCTGCCAATGAAAGAGACTCGGGTTCAATCCATGGGTCAGGAAGATCCCCTGGAGGTGGAAATGGCAACCCACTCCAGTATTGTTGACTGGAAAATCCCATGTACAAAGGAGCCTGGTGGGCTAAAGTCTATGGGGTCGCAAAGAGTCAGACGCGACTCGGCAACTAAACAGCAACAACAATATGAAAGATTCTGTTTTCCTGTATCCTTTCATTTGAAATAAGTTGCTCCTATAATTCAAAGAAAAAAATACTTCTAAGAGTATTTTCACAAACATGATTATGATGGTTAATTTTGTGTCTACTCTCCTGGCCATGAGGTACCGAGATCAAGCATTTCTGGGGATGTCTGAGAGGGAGTTTGGGGAGAATTGACACTCGAATCCATGGACCCTGTGAAGCAGATTCTCTCCCTGATGTGGGTACAAAATCATCCAATCCATTCATGGCTGGGATAGAAGAAAAGATGAAGGAAGGAAGAACCTGGCCTTATTCCCTGCCTCACTGCTTAGCTGGGACTTATCTTCTCCTACCCTTGATCTAGGGCTTACACCATCGGCTCCCCCAGTTCTCAGACCTCAGACTCAGCATTTCAGACTGAAGTACAGCGCTGGCTCTTCTGGGTCTCTGGCTAGCAGATAACTGTAGGTCTTCTCGGCCTCCGTGATTGTAAAAGCTAATTACTTACAGTAACTAATAAATTACAATGATTTTTCTTCTTACATTTATTCAAATGAATTTAAAACAAAATTTCTTTTTTGTGTATTTTCCTTCCATTTATTTTTCAATTTAACCATCTGGCTTTGAAAATGCTTTAACAATATGTGTGAAAGTGAAAGCATTAGTCACTCAGTCGTTTCAGACTCTTTACGACCCCCATAGACTGGGGCCCGCCGGGCTCCCCTGTCCATGGAATTCTCCAGGCAAGAATACTGGAGTGGGTTGCCATTCCCTTCTCCAGGAAATCTTTTCATCCCAGGGATTGAACCTGGGTCTCCAGCTTTGTGGGCAGATTCTTTACCATCTGAGCCACCAGGGAAGCTATAGCTTGTGTAGCTATAGCTTTTTATTTTATTTATTTTTTGTTGTTTTTATGTTTAAATGTTTTATTTTGTATTGGGGTATAGCCAGTTAACAATGTTGTAATAGTTTCAGGTGGACAGTGAAGGGCCTCATCCATACATACACATGTATCCATTCGCCCCCTACTCCCCTCCCATCCAGGCTGCCAGCTAACACTGTGCTATTCAGTAGGTCCTTAAAAACAAAACTTCTTAAAAGACTGTTAAAAGATGTCTTCGACATGATTATTAGCAGTTCCTCTTCCGAATTATGAAAAACTACTTAAGACTTACATGAAGTTTTAAAAGTAATAATATCCTTTGGAAATAAATTTATAAAACACCTAATGGTATTTCATTTTAAACTCATGAGTAGCTTTCTCAGGAGTTATGCCCTAAAAGCTTATGCTGAAGCCTGTTACCCCTTCATCCTCAAGGCCAGAAGATTTTTAAACTAGAATCTCTGCAGTTAACTTAGCTGTTTGACAGCTGGTTGAGAAAAGGTGCGCCTCACCACACATAAGTATCAAAAATAAAACATCATCTTTTTCCCATTGATTAACATAAGGCCTCTGAATTGCTTACCTCACAAGCTCAGCTTTTCGTGTTTTGGAAAGTTGGTGAGACTACATAGCAATGTAGGCCACAGGCACAACTATTTTGGGGTCTGGAGTACCCCCTCCATTCTCAAATGTCTGACAGCCTTGATTCTATAAACCCAGTATAGCAATGCAGCCTCAGTTCCCTTGGGACTGTCCCAACCTATATATAATGTCACCTTGTATTTGGGAGGTTTTCATATGACCCTTCTTATCCAAGAATGATGAGTGGAGAGCTGCTGGCCTAAAGAAAGGGGTCATCCATGACACTGGGGCCTGTCTAACCAGAGTAAACCGGCCAGTATGTCTCCAGGTACCAAATTCACAATTGAGCTTAGAGCCCAAAGCTCCCAAAAAGAAAAAAAAGCATATCCTCCCTCAGGACCCAGAAAGAGTGTCGGCATCCACTCTGGTCTCCGTGTCCTGGCCACTGCCCATGGGTGTCCTCTCTCCCCACCTCCCTTTGAATCTGCTGGCGCTCTGAATGGCTAGGAGAAAAACAGGGCGTTCAGGATGCTGGTAATCTCTGCTTCTTCTGCCCCCACCTTCACCTTGGAGTTGAGACTAACACTACTATATAGCCTTTAAGAGTTCGATTGGTGAGAAGGTGGGAAAAGGAAATATTAGCTAAAATGAGATGTGAGATGATCTTTAGTTTTCAGTGACATGTGCTTTTTCTCTCCTGTCCGTTTTGTACTGGTCTTTGTTCGCTTGAGTTACTATTGATGCAAAATAATGTCCCAGTTAGAGTGGTAAGAGAAGAAAAAAAAAAACCCTAACCATTAAAACACCTATGTTTTGCTCCCAAGGCAATGCCAAAACCTTATTCCAGTTTTTAAATAACAAGTGGATCTCTAGTCTCTGTTGTGAGTGGCAGAAGCTCACCAAATTGCTCCAGGACGATTTGACAATATTTATGGATTTCCCTGGTGGCTCAGTGGGTAAAGAATCCATTAACAAGGCAGGAGATGTAGGTAGATACAGGTTCAATCCCCTGGTTGGGAAGATTCCCTGGAAAAGGCAATGGCTACCCATTCCAGTATTCTTGCTTGGAGAATCCCATGGACAGAGGAGCCTGGTGGGCTACAGGCCATAATGTCACAGAGAGCCAGACATAACTGAAGTGACTGAGCATGCACACATGCATGCTCATCTCCAGTGACCTTCTGATCTCATGCACTTCACCAGCCCCCCAGCAATACGTGGCCAGAAGCCACTGCATTTCTGTTTTCCAACTTCCCCTCGTGGATAAAAATCCAAGCCCACTGCCCCAAGATAAAGATCTAAAACTGAGTACCATACCCTCTATCAGGCACACAACCAGGGCATTCTAGCCATCCAAAAGTTTTCATGCAATATCCATGCAAAAAAATGCATAACAACCCTTAAAGGAATCAGGGGGCCTCCTGGTAGAACACAACTTGTCCCTGTGTTATTAAGAACACCAGAGGACTCCCACACAGCCAAGTTTAACAAACCATTTTTCAGTGGATGCTTTGCATGGAGACATTTCCAGTGCGTGGCTCATGTGCTAATGGGCCACAGCTGCAGTGGTAACCCTCGATGAGTTCCATATGGAGCTGTGGTTATAATCAGCTCCTTCTGGAAACTCTCTCTTGGACTTCTTCTTTAATTAGGATTAAAATGCGCTGAGGGCCCACAGGAGATGCGAGGGCAGCCTTTTATTTCAGGCATTATCATTTCTCTCAGGCAAGATCGCCTTTCAGAAACTGTGTACATTCTCTCTCTAATCTTCACCAAAAGAGGTCCAGCCTGTTCAACTAATTCCCTCATTTTTTAATAATCTGAAAATGACTTCGAGGCACCAAGCTTCAGCAAAAAAGTAATTGTTCGTTGCTCCACTAAATGATACTTCTGGGACCAACAGCGGATTGGGGCATTTGAAGAAAAATAAGTATACCTCACTATAAAGGGCAGACACAGGAACCTCAGAAAGAAAACCAACAGGTCATTTTAATGAGATAATGTTCTCCCAAACAGCTTCTGCCCCAGGTAATTATGTAAATTAACATACACTGAAGGCTTGAAAAATATAAAAGAACCACCAGAAATCAGCTATGCATGCAAAAGCAGAATTCATGAAAGGAAATAACTTTCAAGAGGCGATCATTTGACTCTTAAAACTATAAAGCATCTATAGAAACAAAACGCTATAAATAAAATTAAAACGCAAACAACAAACTTGGAGTTGTAGGAGGAGATTGCAATATGTATGTCAAACTGAAGGTTAATATCCTCCATACATTTAGGAAAAATTCTTACAACAAGGACAAAAATATATAAAACACCCCAGTAAAAAAGTTTAGTGAAGTCAAAGAATAGGAAGTTTACACAGGAACAAACACCAGTACATACAACAAGAAAAGTCAAACCTCATAATTAGTCAAGAAATTCAAATTCAAACAACAAGGAAGATCAATTTCCACTATTAAATGGACACAGAATTAAAACAAATTTTAAAGAGGTACTCCTGAGGAATTATTTTTGAGGAACTAAGTAAAAGAGTATCAGCAAGAAAAATTGGAAGGAAAATAGAAACTATTCGAAGAAAAATTTGGCAACAAATATTAAAAATATTAAGCTGTACCTCTACCCTTGTTGGAAGAGGTCATCCAGGGGACAGGATGGTGGGCTGACCCTCCCCTCCCCCCATGAGCGGCATGCAGGCAGTGGGAGGGACCACACTCTCTCCTCTGTTGTTGGAGTGTAGCTTCTGCCCAGCGTTCTGGGTAGGAGATGGTTTCGGGGACTCGGCTTCAGAGAGTAACACGTTGAGTAGGTGGCTGAACCCCAATGAGGCCTCTCTATAAGCTTTTAAGATTTGGTGGACAGATGTGGAGATCTATTCGTTGCGCAGCCCCTTGGAGGCGAAACTTGCAAGTTTCCTGCCTTATCCCACCTGCTGCCTTTCAATGGAGCCTCTCGATGGAGCCTCGCAAATGGAGCATGGTCTGTCTCTCTTCTGTCTCTCCTTGACCTCTGTGGCCAATGACCAGTTCAGATTTCATCCAGGAAATTCCCAAGTATATGAACCAACACTTCTTCACCCAGTAATTCCACTATAGGAAAAATATAATGATTTGCCTTTATCTGGGGGGAGGGAGGGTTGATGTTGAAATTTACATTTTTAATGTTTATGTGTATTAAGTTTATTATGTTTTTGATTATTTAAATTTAATGGATTATTGTATACGTGTATGCATGCTCAGTCGTTTCTTACTCTTTGCAATTTCATGGACCGTAGTGACCCGCTAAGCTCCTCTGTCCATGGAATTTTCCAGGCAAGAAATACTGAAGTGGGTTGCCATTTCTTATTCCAGGGCATCCTCCTGACCCAGGGATCGAATCCATGTCTCCTGTGTCTCCTTCATTGACAGGAGGATTCTTTACCACTGAGTCACCTGGGAAACCCAATGGATTATTAGAATTTTAATAAATAACAATCATATGCATTTAAGTGAACTCAAAACATCTAAACCATTAATTTCTTAATATAATATCCATGTTTTCTTGAAAATACAATAAGAAAAGAAAAAAGTGCCTCATAAACTTTGTCCCCCAACCCTGTTTTCATTGCCCTGTGTTTACATTTTTTCTTGCTAGAAACTCTGGTTTATTATCTTCAAGGCAAGAAGTGACAACATGACAATGGCCCTGATGTTAGAGGGCTTGAGTTGGTTCCTGAACATGCTTCTCACTACCTGTATACCTGGGGCAAGTCTTTTGGTCGCTGTCAACTTCAGTTTCCTCATCTGGCTAACTGGGAGTACAGGTGTATCTCATTTTAGTGCACTTCAATTTGCGTTTTGCAAATACTGTATTTTTTGCAAATTGAGAGTTTGTGGCAACCCTGCATTGAGAATGTCCATCAGCACAATTTTTCTAATAGCATTTTCTCACTTTTTCTCTCTGTGTAACATCTTGGTAATTCTTTTTTTTATTATTAAATTGTTATTTGTTTGTTTATTTTGGCTGCACTGGAGCTTCATCATGGCATGGGCTTTCTCTAGTTGCAGTGAGGGGAGACTACGCTTCCTTGTAACGCATGTGCTTCTCATTGCAGTGACTTCTCTTTGCAGAGTATGGGCTCTAGGCACATGGGTTCAGTAGTTATGGCTTACAGGTTTGCTTCCTCTGCAGCATGTGGAATCTTCCAGGACTAGGGATAGAACCCACGTCCTCTGCATTGGCAGGTGGATTCTTATCCACTGGGCCGTCAGGGAAGTCACATACTTTGGTGATTCTTACAATATTTACAACTTTTTCATCATCATTATTATTTTTAAAGAGATCTGTAATCAGTGATCTTTCATGTTACCATTGCAAAAAGATTATAACTGGGTGTAGGCTCCAATGATGGTTACATTTTTTAGCAATTAAGTATTTTAATGTATGTATGTTGTGTTTTTAGACTTAATACTAATGCACATGATACACTATAGTGGAAACACAAATTTTGTATGCACTGGGAGAACAGAAATTCCTGTGACTCATTTTATTTCAACATTCACTTTCTTGCTGAGGTCTGGAGCCAAACCCACATTATCTATTAGATATCTTGTAATTATCCAACCTAAGCCCTAGGACAAGTATAAGGATTACATGAGCCGCTATGCACTGATCCCTTAGCATAGGACCTGCCTCAGACTGAACAATTAAGGAGGGTAATTCTTAAATAAAATATCTACTTAAAACATTATGCATGCTTTATGTGTTACTGACTCCTGATACCTTAAAAGTGGGGTTCTAAAATTCCATTGCTGATATATTATTGAACTTCTGGTCCATCACATATAAAAACAGCACTGTCTCAACTCTTCAGTGAATAGTAGTCTGAGGAATTGCCATAACAACAAAATTTTCAAAAAATTTTTAAGTTTCTTTAAGATATAATTCATTAGTTATTATATCTATTTAATAGGATAGGCCACTATGCAGCTATTAAAATTGTGCTCAACTCTGTGACCCCATAGACTGTAGCCCATCAGGCTCCCTTTTTGTCCATGGAATTTTCCAAGAAAGAACACTGGCGTGGGTTGCCATTTCTTACTCCAGGGGATCTTCCTGACCCAGGGATCAAACCCATGTCTCCTGCATTGGTAGGTGGATTCTTTACCATTGCCCCACCTGGGAAGCCCATAGTTAAGTTTTATAGGTATTTAATAGATGTTTGTGTGACCCTTGTTTTTTCCATCTCTGAAACTATTGACCTAGGTTATAGATAACTTTTAATTACTTTGAGTTCTTTTCTCCCACATTTTCTGTAGGTTTTCATTGTGATTTAATTTTCTTAGTTTGTTATCAGAGTGGATTTGGGTGTATTATATCCATACTGAAAGAAAACAGATGGGAGTGAATAGGAGGAGTCATTGTGACAACCAGATTTCCAGGAAATATCGAAAAACATTCCATCTCTCATACTGTAGCAAATTGAATGTTGCCTTGGAGTTGTTCAATATGGCAGCCCTGCTTCTACTAGGAGAAGCCCTTCCATAGCACATGCAGAAAATGTTGGGATTTGTTGTTGATGTTCAATCACTCAGTCATGTCCCACTCTTTGCAACCCCATGGACTGCACACGCCAGGCTTCCCAATCCTTCACCATCTCCCGGAGTTTGCTCAAACTCACATCCATTGAGTCAGTGATGCCATCCAACCATCTCATCCTCTGTCATCCCCTCTGACATCCCCAGAGGATGTCATCACCCTCTGTCATCTTCCCTCAATCTTTCCCAGCATCAGAGTCTTTTCCAATGAGTTGGCTCTTCACATCAGCTGGTCAAAGTATTGGACTTTGAGCTTCAGCATCAGTCCTTCCAAGGAACATCCAGGACTGATTTCCTTTAGGATTTGACTGATTTGATCTTGCAGTCTAAGTGACTTCCAAGAGTCTTCACCAGCACCACAGTTCAAAAGAATCAATTTATGGGCACTCAGCTTTTCTTATGGTCCAACACTCACATCCTTACATGACTACTGGAAAAACTATAGCTTTGACTCTACAGACCTTTGTTGGCAAAGTGATGTTTCTGCTTTTCAATATGCTCTCTAGGTTGTTCATAGCTTTTCTTCCAAGGAGCAAGCGTCTTTTAATTTCATGGCTGCAGCCACCACTTGCAGTGATTTTGGAGCCAAGAAAATAGTCTGTAACTGTTCCCGTTGTTTCTCCATCTATTTGCCAAGAAGTGATGGGACTGGATGCCATGATCTTAGTTTTTTGAATGTTGAGTTTTAAGTCAGCTTTTTCACTTTTCTCTTTCACCCTCATCAAGAGGCTCTTTAGTACCTCTTTGCTTTCTGCTGTTAGAGTGGTATCATCTGCACATCTGAGGTTGTTGGTATCTCTCCTGGAAATCTTGATTCCAGCTTGGGGTTCATCCAGCTTGTCATTTCACATGATGTACTTTGCATATAAGTTAAATAAGCAGGGTAACATTGTACAGCCTTGACGTACTTCTTTCCCAATTTGGAACAGTCTGTTGTTCCATGTCTAGTTCTAACTGTTGCTTCTTGACCTGCATGCAAGTTTCTCAGGAGGCAGGTAAGGTGGTGTGGTATTCCCACCTCTTGAAGAATTTTCCACAGTTTGTTGTGATCCACACACAACAAAGAGGTACATCAAAGTCGTAGTCAGAAAAGCAGAGGTAGATTCTTTTCTGGAATTCCCTTGTTTTCTCTGTGATCCAATGGATGTTGGCTATTTGATCTCTGATTCCTCTGCCTTTTCTAAATTGTGGTCCACTGGGGAAGGGAACAGTAAACCACTTTAGTATTCTTGCCTTGAGAACCTCATGAACAGTAAAACTTAGGAATGATCTTCTAATGATGAAGGATTTCAAACTGTGATTTATTTTTAAGATCCTGGTAGCCAAAAATCAGAGAGATGAATAATTCTTGGGTCTCTGTCCCAAGATTGTGGCATTTGCTAACAGGTCTCATTGTCACATCTGCATAGTATATGCCCGAGTCTTAGATATCCCAGCCATATTACCAAGTGTTTTCTTTGCTCAGGGGTAAGAAAAGCACACATATAATAATTTAATAAGACTTGAAACAGTTTTCTGAAGGAACTAATAGCAGACTGATACAATTCTGGACTGCTGAAGTCTGCCTTTATTAAATAAATGCCATACTACCTTTGCAGTTAGGTTCACAAGAGAATGAATTTATCCATGAGGGATTTGCTTCTCTTCTGATGGCATTCTATCCAGAAAGCAATATCCAGTTCAGCCCCATAGCAAGTTTCTAGGGATGATGAAATTCACACTCTCTGCCCTCAGCGAAGCACACGCTGCTACTTAGGCTCGGGAATGGTTTTCCCTTTCAATCTAGGAGCAAAACATGTGGCTCCCTGTGCTTTCCTCCCAGATCACTAAAGCCTGGAGGCACAGGGCTGCTTCCTAAACTGATTCTTGCAGCAAGAACCAAAATACTGGGCTTAAAAAAATATCTCCACAGATATACCTGCTTTACAGTACTAGAGTGCTCATCATTTTGATGGGGCAATCGAATCGCTCAACTCCATTCCATCCATATCTAAAGATGAAGGAGTTGATGCTGGGTCATGGGCCTCTGCCACCACTTAGCATCCCTCAGGGGTTAAACTGCTTAGCCCTGGTGGACTGCAGTATAGGGTTTCTGCTCTGTGCCCCCAGAGTCCCCTACTCTCCCTCACCTGGTTCTTCAATCACATTCCACTAGTATTCTACAAGTTGAAATCCAAGGGAATGCCACTCCCATCTCCATGCACCTCTTGGTGGAATCCCACAGAGCACAAACTCCATGGGGAGGGAGCCTAGACCCTGGAGGCTGGTTCTCCGCCCGGCTTAAAGACAGCTGGAAATTTCAGCATGCCCTGCCTGCACCTTTCACTCCCCACCTCTGCTGACCACCCAGTCACATGCCAGACACACCTGTGACCCCAGGACTTCAATTTCACAACTAAGACGTGGTAAGAATATTCATACCGGAATAAGATCCAAGTCAGCATCTTCTTGCACTTGAAGGAAGTGGCCTTTGGCATTCGCTGGTTTACATAGTGTCATTACAATTTGCCTTCAACCTATATATTCAAGCATCCTCCCTGACATTGTTTTCCCACCTTTTCGCACCATGACAAATGCGTAAACCTGCCAGGAGAAACAGGAGGTGGAGGAGGGCAGCCCATCCCACCTCCTCGCAGCCATCCAAAGTTGGCCATCTGTCCCGCCATCTTGCGTCCCAGCTTCAGTGTCTTTATTTGAACACATACAAGGATAGAAAGCAGGTGTCATCTATGGTTTTCCAACCAAGGGCTTCCCTGTGGCTCAGTTGGTGAAGCGTCTGTCTGCAATGCAGGAGACCTGAGTTCAATTCCTGGGTCCAGAAATTCCCCTGGAGAAGGAAATGGCAACCCACTCCAGTGTTCTTGCCTGGAGAAACCCATGGACAGAGGAGCCTGGGGGGCTACAGTCCATTGGATTGCAAGAGTCAGACACGGACTTAGCACTATCCTTCCAACCAAATTTACCCTAATATAAAATTTGATCAAAAAAAGAAAAAAAGACTTAAAGCAGAATAGGACTAAGGTTGAAAAGGTCTCCCTTGGTTGTCTTCCCACTCTGCATTTCAGAATCCTCCTTTTGTTCCGGCTGCCAGCCCACCCCAGCCACACACAATTCTCCAACAGCTGAAGACAGCCATTTCGGGTGGCTGGGTGGGCGGGTAGAAGGGTCCTGTCTGGATTTGTCCTTCCTGCATAGTATCTGGTTATCTGAATATGAAAGATTATGTTCTCCCCTCATACATGCAATTAAATGGTGTATATTCTGTTTCATTCCTCTCTTAGAACCCTGGTATCATCTTGCTTCTCTGACAAAAACTATAATGAAATGAATAGGTAGCAGTGAAACAATGTTAGTTTTCCCTGGAAAATAGTTCATCTTTTCTTATTTTTCTCAGTTAACTTAAGACATATAGTGAATTAAGCGCCATGATACAAAAATGAAAAAAAATTATGGTTTCTGCATTTTAGAAGCTTACATTCTAGCTAGGAGAAAGGGGGCACACTAAACTATATTTGAATAAAAACAAGTTATAATACAACGTCATTAAATGACCTAGTAGAAGTCTGGAAAAACTAACATGGAGACACTAGACAGGAAAAAGAATGATGAGAATGGATAAGCGATTCCCAACCTTTTTGGCACCAGGGACCGGTTTTGTGGAAGACAGTTTTTCCACGGATGGGGGAGGAGGGGGAGGTGCAAGTGATAATGTAAGTGATGGAGAGTGATGAGGGGAGGCAGATGAAGCTTTGATCGCTCACCTCTTATCATGAGAGTATATGGAAGTCAAACAAACAATCAAAAACAAACAGTTAAAAGTCAGTTATAAGTAATTGCACATTCCTAACAGGTTAGACTTCTCTCTTCCTGCAGACAGAAAATTCGCAGTCATTTTCTGAGGATGAATTGGCCAATGAAGTGAGTGTAAGAGGAAGACAAGGTGTCCTGGGTGAATTGTGTCCTGCGGGTCTCACACAGTTGCCACCACCCCACCATAGACCTTGACCCCCACTGTCCTGACTTTGCTTGGCAGGTAGTTTCCTAGGATATCATTTTAAAGACAAAAACCAGTGTGTATGACCCTATCTTCTCAGAAGAACTTAGGAAGAAGACCTTTATTCTCCCAACAGAATGAAGTGCTTGCAATGCATGTGTGCTCAGTCATGTCCAACTCTTTGCAACCCCATGGACTGCTGTAGCCCACCAGGCTCCTCTGCCCATGGAATTTCCCAGGCAAGAATTCTGGGCTGGGCTGCCATCCCCTACTCCAGATCTTCCTGACCCAGGGATCGAACCCAGGTCTCTTGCATCTCCTGCTTTGGCAAGTGAATTCTTTACCTCTGTGCCACCTTGGAAGTCACCAAGTGAAGAACAGTGTTATCTAAGTGAAAAGGTCTGGGAGGACAACATTTTTATTTGAAAAAACCAAAATCCATTAATAGACAACACTAAAGGAAGTTTTCAATTCAGTTCAGTCACTCAGTTGTGTCTGACTCTTTGCAACCCCATGAACCACAGCGTGTCAGGCCTCCCTGTCCATCACCAACTCCCAGAGTTCACCCAAACCCATGTCCATTGAGACGGTGATGCCATCAAATCATCTCATCCTCTGTTGTCCCCTTCTCCTCTTGCCCTCAATCTTTCCCAGCATTCACATCAGGTGGCCAAAGTATTGGAGTTTCAGCTTCAGCATCAGTCCTTCCAATGAGTATTCAGGATTGATTTCCTTTAGGATGGGCTGGTTGGATCTCCTTGCAGTCCAAGGGACTCTCAAGAGACCTCAAATTTTATTGACAGATTGCCAGCAGATGTCAGATGAAAAAGAATAAAAATACATAGAATATAAGGTAGATGATAAAAAGAACTATGGTTTAGAAATTAGTAATCAGTACTTTTGTTTGCATCATATTATGCTTGGAAATGCAATGTTGTAAATGGAATACAACTTAACATTTAAAATTGTATGTCTCCTTGCAAATTTTTTAAACCACTGCACATAATTTTCACAGTCAGCTATGTACTATGAGAAAGGCCAAGCCAAAACATACAGGAATGGGTGCCAGTGGGCGACGGGGGAGAAAGAGAGAGAGATTGATGTATGTTAAGCTTACGAAGAAAAAAACTGAAGTCTTTCCAAAAGTGCAGAACTAAATTCAGTCCTACAGCTACATACGGAAACTCTTAACTAAAATAGACATGCCATTCAGTATTTTGAAATTATAATTGGTCTTTCAGCTTATTTTGCCTTGAGTTAGTCTCCTTTAACTATTAATCCAGAAATACCTGCCCCAACCAGTACATCTTCCTTGTACCCTTACAATGTGATAAAGATCATTACTTTCTATAGTATATATGAATTTCAGATTTTTGCTGAATGATTTCTTAAAGCGCGTTCTCAATAGGATTACATGCATTGGCACACAGGAACGCTAATGAGGCACTTCAGGCCGTTCCCAATTTAAAACTTGATTACCTTCCAAAAAATGCATTGGAAAGTTGACTAACTGGAACTCAGAATGTATCCTCTTGTGGAAATAAATGGTGGATAATTTCCCGGACAACCCACAACAGTTAAGCCAGATCATGACATACCTGGGCCATTGTTCCAACAGCAGGATTCTAGGTCCAGTAAGAAAGAAGATACAATGAGGTTTTCTCTTCTTTGTTCTCTTGGTGTTGTTCAGTCACTCGGTTGTGCCCAATTCTCTGTGACCCCATGGACTGCAGCACACCAGGCTTCCTTATCCTTCACTATCTCCCAGAGTTTGCTCAAGTTTATGTCCGTTGAGTCGATGATGCCATCCTACCATCTCATCCTCTGGCTGAGTGGTTAAGGTGCTGGACTTAAGATCCGATGGACGTGTGTCTGCATGGGTTTGAACCCCTTTCCAGTAGAGTTGCTTTGTTTTAGTATTAATATTATTATATTGGGTTGGCAAGAAAGTTCATTCAGGTTTTTCCTTACTATCCTACAGAAAAACCCAAATGAAGTTTTTGGCCAACCCAATGTATTATTAATACAGAGGTTAAGGGCATCTTGGCCATTCTCTCACCTCTCATTTAGCATCTCTCCACCGTTTACTAGTGGTCCTGTCCTCAGAGTGACTGTGTGTCACTAGCCACTCCAGTCTGGCAAAGTGTCTAAGCTCCAAAAGTAAATGCCTTCCCTCCTTCCACCCTAACCAAACCCCATGGTCTTCATGCCTAGGAGGCAGCATTTGAGATGCATTTACAGTCCATAAGATCACCCACCTACAAGATTTCTTATTGGGAATTCTACAAGGAGGAGCAGCTTCTCTCATTGCTTCTTCTGGCTTTCAAGAGACCAAATTGTCATTAAGAAAAAAAAAATCAAGAAATTTGCAGATGTTTCATTCTTGGCAGTAAAAGCCCCAGTGAGTTCCAGATGGCAGAAGCCCCTGCTGCTCTTGTTTCTGGCTCCTGCGGCAGTGATGAAGAGGTTTAAGAACAGCAGTCTGTGGCCTCTTTCTCTCCTTTTCTCTTTCCTTGAATGTTCCCTCTAACATGCTCCAATATTCCTTTTAAGTGAGGTCTGTCTTTTTTTTTTTGAAGCAGATGCTCTTGTCACTGTTCTATTCTGGTCATGAGGTCCGTTGTTGCTTAGTTGCTCAGTCATGTCCAGCTCTTTGCAACCCTGTGGACTGTAGCCCTCCAGGCTCTTCTGTCAATGGGATTCTTCTGTCCATGGAGTGGGTTGCCATTTCCTTCTCCAGGGGATCTTCCCAACCCAGGGATTGAACCTGTGTCTCCTACTTTGGCAGATGGATTCTTTACCACTGAGCCACTGGGGAAGCCCCATGAGGTCCATTACAGGAGACCAAATTGTCCTTCAGTACAGCCTGAACCTGAGTGGAGAGGCAGCAGGTGAGGAACAGCCATGGCAGAAAGGGCTCTGCTCATTGCAAAGCTCCAAAGCTTAATAGGGGCTGCCCAAAAAGTGCCAGGAGAAGAGTCCAAGGAGAAGATCCCAGTTTCAGAGCAAGAGGGCCATGATTGATTGTTGAATCAGGCGTGAAAATTGGCCTTTGGGTGTTGAGGAAGCCCACACATTCACACATACACTTGATCTCTGGCAGAGGGAAGTCAGGTCAATCTGGGTTCAGTTCCAGGTTTTTCCATTTACTAGCTGTGTGACCTTGGGCAATTTAACTTCAGTTTCCTTACTTGAAAACTGAGATAAAAATCTACATTAAAGATTAAAAGTTAGCATTTGTAAAGATGCCAAACTATTACTTATCCTTCTCACTAACACCATCTGCCATTGTCTTTTAAGTCAGCTAAATCCATAAATATTGGTCCAGACATGGGTTCTGAGCATGGCTATAGGTATGTCCTCTCTCTCAGTTACCTGTCTGTAAGTGCGGATGCTAACACCCACCTGATGAGGCTGCCGTTAAGGAGTGGAGACAGGTCCACAGGAAACGTGCGGTGAGTGAGGGCCCAGCATCGAGTGTGCCAGTTCACAACCTATCACATTTGGGGAGGGTGTCAGCCTGCTCTTTACCATCTGAGCCACCCCCCCGAGTGGCTCAAACAGTAAAGAATCTGCTTGCATTACAGGAGACCTGGGTTCAATCCTTGGATTGAGAAGATCCCCTGGAGAAGGAAGTGGCAACCCATTCCAGTATTCTTGCCTGGAGAATCCAATCCCATGGACAGAGGGGCCTGATGGGCTACAGTCCATGGGGTCACAAAGAGTTGGACACGACTGAGCGACTAACCGTTTCACCCTTCATTCTACTCTCCCCTACTGTTCACACAGGGACTGTCGCCTGGAAAGCCAGCGGAGAGCTCACACACTTCCAAGGGGCCTCCTGGCCGTGCTTGGTAAACAGAGGCACTGGATCCCCACTGTGACTGACAATGATGAGTGGCTACAGAAATAGCTGGCCCTGGAGCTCACATTTTCAGCAAGGCCCTCCAGCCCCAACGAAACCTATTCCTGTCCTCTGTCCTATCCCTCTGTCCTATCCCTATTTCCCCCAGGTAGGGAAATAGAGCTTAGAAGATGGCCACAGATGAGAGGTGGTGACCTAGTCTGTACCATATCAGAACACAGAGTCACCCTCTGGGTTGCAGGAGCCCAGAGCTCCATCAAGGCCTGGGAGTATGGCATGTGGAAGGAGCGCCTTCTTTTAATTCGGTCACTGAGCAACTGAGACAGTCTAGCAGAGAGCAGACACTCGGTGCATTTGCTGATGATAAATTAATTGCACAAATACCACGTACATTCCTGTACCCCAGGAGCACAAAATGTTCGGACAGTGAAAGCAATAATGCAGTCTGTAATTGGAATCCCCCAAATTTTAATGTCACACTTAATCAAATCTAGTAACTCTCTCTTGGTCAGTCTTATTGTAATAGCCAGCCAGTTTGACTAATTTTTTATCTCAGGCTTTAACTCCCAGCCTGATTATTGAACTGATTATTGCCTGGACTTAAAATTCAAATAAAAACAATATTGGGAGAAATTTTTAGTTTTTGACTTTATTTTTGAAATTTATTTATTTATTTCTTTTTGGCTCTGCTGGGTCTTTGCTGCTGTACGGACTTAGTTGCAGCAAGTGGGGCTACTCTTGTTGCAGTATGTGGGTTTCTCGTTGCAGTGGCTTTTCTTGTTGTGGAGCATGGGCTCTAGGCTTCTGCAGTTGTGGCACATGGGCTTGTTAGTTGTGGTTCCCAGGCTCTAGACACAGGCTCAGTCCTTGAGACACGCTGGATTCATTGCTCCGTGGCATGTGGGATCTTCCTGATCCAGGGATCGAACCCATGTCTTCTGCATTGGCAGGCAGATTCTTATCCATTGAGCTACCAGGGAAGCCCTGGGGGAGTTTTTACGATTAGTAAATTTCCTTCAATTCTGTTATTTAAGATTAAACATTTTGAAATTGTAAATTTTCTGGTTGTTACCAAGTTTTCTTTCTTTCTTTCTTTCTTTATTTTTTATTTTTCAGTGGGTTTTGTCATACATTGATATGAATCAGCCATAGAGTTACACGTACTCCCCATCCCGGTCCCCCCTCCCACCTCCCTCTCCACCCGATTCCTCTGGGTCTTCCCAGCCCACCAGGCCGGAGCACTTGTCTCATGCATCCCACCAGTTTCCTATAGTGCAGGCGTGCATGCTAAGACGATTCCATCATGTCCAACTCTCTGCAACCCTATGGACAGTAGCCTGCCAGGCTCCTCTGCCCATGGTATACACCTTCTAATTATAAAGATATAGGCTAAAGGATAGCTAGAAACCACACATTGATTTTTGCTTCACAATTTAAAGTCATCTATTTGACTCTGAATAAAAATTTTTGCCAAACTAAAATGATTATTGCACATTAATCATGATAACCAAATTTTCTATTTTCTGTTCCCAAATCCTCTAACTCAACTTTATTTCCTGATACTAACAGAATTTGTTCCACATAAAGGCATGAATACATTATTTTTGTCACTAGAGGGCAGGAAATTAAAGTACATTGTTTGTAAAATCCCTTAAAGCTAGAAGTATTATATTTAGCGAATTGTAATGATTTCCTAAAAGAAGGAATTAATTTGTTAAATAGATATTGTCCTAGCAAATACTTCATAAGCACCAATAAATTCAACTCTTTTTGCTTTAATGATTTTTATAGGAAAGAAATACAAAATCCTATTGGATGGCAATTTTTCAAATGAACATTTCTTCTACAATAATATGTCTTTTAATAGTTCTCATTTGCTTAAAAAATTCTGTATTGCTTTCTGTTGTGATTGTTCCTCATGTAATAAGTTTCTTTTCTCTGAAGTTTATTTAACCTTGTTAAATCTTTAGGGAATGGTTTAAATTTTGAATAATAGAATTCCATCTATTGATTTGCAGTCATCTTCCATTTGCAGGAAACCGGCTTTCCTGGCATTTTTCCATAACTGGCACACCCGTGAATACCTTCCTGCACAAGACCTCCAAGTAAATGCCCTGAGAAGTTATGCATACTTAACATTTCTTTAAGTACTTACCAAATGAACCAGGGGCTTCTCTGGTGGCACAGAGGTAAAGAATCTGCCTGTCAATGCAGGAGATGCTGATTCGATCCCTGGGCCTGGAAGATCCCCTGGAGAAGGAAATAGCAACCCAGTATCCTTGCCTGGAAAATCCCATGGACAAAGGAGCTTAGCAGGCTACAGTCCATGGGGTTGCAGAGAGTCAGACACAATTTAGTGACTAAACAACAATGCAAAATGAACTAGACAGAGCTGAGTTCCTGTCTACATGCCTTAGATTCAAAATGTGAATCTAAAGCTGGAAATCTATGTAACAAAATAATACAAAGGAAAATGATCAAGCATGAATTTCTGTGAACATAGAATTCAAATAAAATGATCTCAGGCTTTTACTGTCTGTCCCAACCTCAGTATGGTAGGCAGAATAACTGCCTCCTAGAGCCTGCGAATATGTTACTTTCTGTAACAAAGGGACTTACAGAGATAATTGAGGTTAATGACCTTAAGAGGGAGAGATTTTCCTAGACTATGAGGTTGCTGTTGTTTAGTTGCTACCAGCTCTTTTACAACCCCATGGACTGTAGGCCACCGGGCTCCTCTGTCCATGGGATTTCCCAGGTAACAATACTGGAGTAGGTTGATATTTCCCTCTCCAGGAGATCCTCCCAACCCAGGGATCAAACCTGCATCTCCTGCATTGACAGGCGGACTCTTTACCACTGAGCCACCCAAGAAGCCCCAGACTATCTAGGTGGGCTGGTCTAACTACATGAGCTCTTAAAATCAGAAGAAAGCAGAGAAGGCCAGGCCAGAAAGATTAACTGGAAGAAGCAGAGGAGAGATTACAAGTGTGAGAGGGAAGGTCCCCACAGTTGCTGGCTTTGATGGTGTAGGAGCAGGGTCACAAGCCAGGGAAGGGCTTCTGGAACCTCTGAACAGCCCTCAGCTGACAGCTGAAGAAATATTTTTCTTCTGACCTACAGACCTGTAAGATAATACCCCTGTGTGGTTTAAGCTGCTAAGTTAGTGGGAATTTGTCTGGCCGTCCTAGGAAACAGATGCACCTGGCCGCTGCTGATAGGATGAAAGAGGTCCCCTTTCCAGGGTCCATCCAGCGCCTTAGCTTTGCATCTTCCTTCCAGCTCACCCACAAGTCCACCAAGCTTTCCTGTAGGAGGTGGTGCCTGGACAGTCTTGCAGGAGGAGTGAGCCAAAAGAAATGTTTCAGACAGGAGGGACGGTGCAAGTAAAGGCAGAGAGACGGGAAATTGTATGCCATGTGAAAAGAAGATGAAAGCTACTGCCTGTTGTGAAGCATGAAGTGTAGCAGGGTGTACAGAGAATGCAGCTAGAGAGATAGACCAGGACCAAAGCAAGGAATCAAATGCCATGTTAAATACCACCTTCACCTGTAGACAATGGGGAGCTGCTCATGTACCACCAGGCCGAGTTTTAAAGTTTAAGCATGTGCTTCACAGGTGATCATTCTTACAGCTGTAAGGAAAAAGGATTCAAGGGAGATGAAATGTTAGGATAGTCATGCAGATAGCTAGGTAAGATGTGATACCTAACCTAAGACAATGATATCTGTTTGAGGATGAATCGAACAGGTATTCAGCTCATGAAATCAGCAGAACTTAGTAGCTGATATGATATGGGATTTGAATGGGAGGTAGGGTCACCAGGTGGCTCACCGGTAAAGAATCCACCTGCCAATGCAGGAGACGTAAGAGACTAGGGTCAATCCCTGGATCGGGAGGATCTCCTGGAGAAGGAAATGGCTACCCATCCCAGTATTCTTGCCTGAGAAATCCCATAGAGAGAGGAGCCCGGTGGGCTATAGCCCATAGCATTGCAAAGAGTTGGATACAGCTGAGGGGCTGAGCATGCACACGCACAGACACACACACACACATGGTCATGATTTACTCCCAGTGTCAGAGTAAATGGTGGTTCCTCCAACAGAGATGTAAATACACAGAAGGAAGAGCTGTGTAGTGGGGAAGAGGCTCATGTGCTATTTTTGGCATATGCTATGGAATTTGAGATATCTATAAAGAATCAAGGATGAGCTGTCTAGTGCTCAGCTGGATTTTTGAGTCTGAAATGGAGGGGAGATGTTTATATTGTAT
The DNA here is from genome assembly GCF_963930625.1 of Muntiacus reevesi. Classification (NCBI taxonomy): domain Eukaryota; kingdom Metazoa; phylum Chordata; class Mammalia; order Artiodactyla; family Cervidae; genus Muntiacus; species Muntiacus reevesi. Next base: position 47,103,177 of record NC_089260.1, read on the forward strand.
AAATATGGACATCCTTGGCGTATGGCATATACAGAGTAGTGAAAATCGTGAGGGTAGTAACGATTCCCAGAAATAATATGTTGAATAAAAAGAAATAGGAATCTCACATTAAACCCTTGAGTATGCAATGTGAGAGTCATGGAGAGAAAGAAAACCCACAAAAGGACCAGAAGAGGAAAAGTCGGTGAGATTAATTGAAGAAGCCATAGGGTGTGGTGCAGGCAACGTAAAAAGAGAAGAGAGATTCCAGAGAAATGAAGCAGCCAGCAGTGAGGTGGGACCTAGGGAAGTGCTTGGACCCAGCGGGTAAGATGTCTCTAGTGACCTGATTGCAATCCCAGTGGCATAGGTGATGCTGAAGCAGGTTACAGTGAAATGAGGGGAATACAGCACATGAAGAAGTGAAGAGAGTACTGTTTCAGCCTTGATATTCATTGCATTTTGGCCTGATGTCTATTCTCGGTTTTACCAGGACATAGGATCTTGCCTGCTTCATTAAAGTCTACTGAGCACCTACTCAGTACCATGCACTGCACTATAGAGAAGATAAGGATACATACATGTAGGGTCTTCCCAGTAAGGAAACTATGGCTAAAAGGTAAGATAATGCATAATAAAAAATGATAGCTGGCCTTTATTGAACATTTTCAATGTGCAGGCACTGATGTCATGCATACTTTCCATCTTTATAAGTACCATGTTAGTCACGATTATTATGCTTGACTTTTTTTTCAGATGAGGAAACTGAGGCACAGAAAAATTATGTAACTTGCACAAGGTAATTTATCTAGTAAATAGTCACATAAGAATTTAACTTCAGGAGATGGCATTAGTGTGTAGATTTAACTATTAACCCTATAACTATAAGGAAACCTCGAACATAATGGGGGTCAGAAGAGAGGAATCATGAAGCACTTTGGGGGTTCAGAAGAGAGAGAAAAAAATCTTCTATTGAGAGAATCAGGAATGAGTTCATGAGGAGGTTGTATTTGATTAAGCTGAATGATGACGTGGAGCGTAAGAGAAAGAGCAGTGAGGAAGGGCCAGTGCCAGGGCATGAATCAGCTTCAAGGACCAGATGCAGAGCTCCTAGGTGCCACTGAGGCATGTGGGGAGGACAGGAATTCTGGGAGGAAGGAAGTCCTGAAAACCTGGACACTGTGAAGAGTGGATTTGCAAAGAAGAGTTCAGCCCCTGACATGATAACCAGAAATTCATACTATAAAATAACCGATTCATGAAAGTTTACAATATAATTGGCTTATCTTTTGCTCTGTTCTTCCACTAGTCCCCTTTTCCACAAAATCTGAATTTTTGAGCTTCTTTTTATGTGGCTGAATGCAATATAAAATGCTAAATGCACATGTCTAACAATTGTGAGTTAAACAGGCTACTCAATTGTGTAAGGAAATATTTATTAGTGAAAAAATATTGCTAAAGGAAATCAGGCCTTAAGAGTTTGAACTATAATGATCTTCCTTAAGACATTCATTTCATTTGGGCCAGGATCAAAACTAGAAGCAAAATTGCGGCTGTCTATAAATATACTATTAAAAAATATAAAGACCATATTTTTAAGCTGATAAGTGTAAGATGCTGTCACATTAAAAAAAATCTCAGAAATGAAAATGGGACTCATCTACTTTGGAAGCCCAACTATCTTACAGTAAAGATGTTTGCATATTAGATGTTTCAGTCAAGGTCCTGAACTTAGATGTGTCAGAGCCCGGGATTTTTGAGGAAGACTTTCTAGTGAAGGAATTGTTTGCAGTGATATAGACAAGGATTCCTAGTGGCTCAGTGGTAAAGAATTTGCCTGCCAGTGCAGGAGACGTGAGTTCAATCCCTGGTTTGGAAAGATACCCTGGAGAAGGAGGTGGCAACCCATTCCAGTATTCTTGCCTGGGAAATCCCACAGACAAGGAGGAGCCTGGCAGGCTACAGTCCCTGGGGTTGCAAAGGGTAGGACATGACTGACAGCACATGCAGACAGACAGGGTTAAGAGACCCTGTAGTCAGGGATGCTGAAGCATGCTCAAAGACTAGCAGCAGCTAGAAACCATCACCACTCGCAGGCCTGAGGTGTAACAGGAGGGAGGCTTTCCTAGAACCAGGCACGGCCAAGGCCTTAGGAGACAGAATAACCATCACGCTCACCAGTAACATATGTATGTAAGGCTAGGAGACTTCAAAACTCAAATCTAAGCAACCTCACCCCATCTCCCACCAGTCATATGCAGCATATAGTATCCTGCCCTGAGCTGTAAGAAGTTGGCCACAACCCAAAACAAAGATAATCTTTTTTGGAGATCGCCTTTGAAATACTATGTGCACCCCCGTTTTCAACCAAACACAGAAACTAAGGTGGTGTTAGCATGCTTCCAGTTACAGAGCTCTGACTTCTCTGACCCAGACTGGGTAAGATCAGAGCAACCTGAAGCTGGCAGTTCCATCCTCTGATCAACCCTGTGTACACAGCCTCACTTAGGCTTTGAATGATGGTTTTAACTCCATCTACTAGAAGAAGAGAATGTATTGGGATTGGCCAAAAAGTTCATCCAGGTTTTTCCCTAAGAGGTTATGGAAAAACATGAATGAACTTTTTGGCCAACCCAGTACTGGCTCAGTGGTAAAAATCTGCCTGTCAATGCAGAAGACTTAAGTTCGATTCCTGAGTCAGGATGACCCCCTCGAGAAGGAGATGGCAACCCACTCCAGTATTCTTGCCTGGAAAATCCCAAGGACAGAAGAGACTGGCAGGTTACAGTCCATGCGGTCTCAAAAGAGTCAGACATGACTTAATAACTAAACAACACCTTTTCTGTCACTTATATAACCCCAGGCAGTGAGATTTGGTCTAGTGTGTCCCTAAAGTTGAATCTTGAACGCTTAAGTTGGGAGGAGTCTGATCACCTTTCAGGATGGCCAACAATTCCTGCAGGATTTGTGCCCCAAAGAGACATCCCTAAAAGGTGATGGAAAAGTTTTCAACAGGAAGCATTTCTGCTAAAGGATCCCATACATTCCAAATGGGAAATGTCAAGACCGAAATATTATTTTTATTATTATTATCATCACTTTTGCTGGAACAAGCAAATCATCACATATGGACTTTATAGCCAAAACATTTTTTTTTTCTCCTGCTTCTCAGTTCCTCCATCAAGCCCAAATTAGGTAATTACAGAAGCCAATGAAACCCTTTATACGATCCAAAGATTTTGCGGGAGCCATCACTGCCTACACACAGGGCAACAGGTCCTCTGGGAAACATTCAGTGTGAGCCACATGAAAGTAGAAACCGACAGCTTTAGTTCTGCCTTTGGAACATATGATGCAGTAAATGATCAGCATGCAGTCTATAATTAAGGACACGGCTTCTCAATAACAACACGTCAATGTGCATGTACTCCACTGTACGTTTATCTCTGGAACAGACTCAGATATGGTCAGGCTCTGGTCTGAGGCAATATGGATGCTTTGGTGACTGTCATGAACAGCGTCAAAATGATAAATGCCTTCCTCATCCACTCCCGTCTGCCTCCAAGCAGCTGACAGTCCTCTCTGACCACACGTTTCTTACCTGATATTATGTGACCCCCATCATCTTGGCCATGAGCAAACGGGATCAGCAGCTGGGGTCTGAGTCAGTGACTGTGATCAAAAGCCCACAGAGTGGTTTAGCCTGAGAACCTCATAGTGCTCATCACTAAAGAGTGTCAACTCAATTCAAGTACTCATTCTCTCTGGAGAAGTCTAATGGAAACTGAAGCCAGAGGGTAAGAGCCTCCAGGAGCGGACACAAACCACTCCGACACGGAGGGCAGGGCAACGGGAAGAAGGCGCTGGGGTGTGGCAGAGAGGCTGTAGGCTGGCGCTGAAAACAGCAATAGACATGGAAGCTCCACAGTAGTGTTGTACTGAGATTAGAATGGAAGGCGGGCAGTGACAGATGCCTGACTCTGATATGGCTCCTGCAGCAGCCTGAACAGCCAGGAATGGCATCTCACTTCCAGAATGCCTGACTATGAGGTTGTGGCTGGAGAAGAGAATGGCAACCCACTCCAGTATTCCTGCCTGGAGAATTCCATGGACAGAGGAGCTATAGTCAATGGGGTCTCAAAGAGTCGGACACCACTGAGGGATTATCACTTTCATGAGGTTGTGTGTATTATTTCCTGATGTATCCTTATAGAAATTCCTATGACTGAAGATGGCTCTGTGATATCTCTGAGCACATGATGTCTCTGAGCACATCTCAGGAATGTTCTTTTTGCACATATAGAACAACAAAGGATGAGGGTGGGGCTTGGGGGAACTTCAGTTCTAACACCTAAGCAGCACTGAATTTCAGCTCTGCCAAACCAACATACTAACCAGTGCCAGAAACTGCTAGGATGAAACTGGTCACATTCTGGGGAAACTGTGGCAAATAACTTGGAAGAAATATGAAATGTTAGAGGTTTTCGTTCCTGTTGGGCACAACACTATAATATTTATATAAACACAACTATATCATGGCCTCCTTGAGCACCAGAAATGTGTCTTATCACTCTCAGTTCCTAGGCAGGATCTTGCATAGACTGTGTGATGCTGGTCATCGCTTCTTATGCCTGGGTTGTCAAGGTACCCAGTCAAGTATTTAGGAAGATGCAGCCATGGAACCATAGATTACCTTAGATTTTGGTGGTCAGCATCTACCTCATTATGAAAAGCAAGCGAAAAATAACTTCCTCCAGTTTCTCAGTAAAAACAGTGCTGTGATTTGCAATGGAAACAATTCTCATTTCTGAGAAGGCTGGCTGGTTGACCAGCCCCTCACAAAAATTGCAATGAGAGGTGAATTCCCCAGCAGCACAAGATTTCATCCTCAGTTCTGCAGACTCAGACCAAAGGATGTAGAGGAAGTAGAATGCCAAGTTAATAACAGACATGAACAATGTAACCACCAGGTGGCAGGGAATTCACATCTGCTTAAGCAAGCACCCAAGGGGTGCTCAGAGTGATTCCAGGGGGTTCTTTTGTTGATCAAAGGAAGGAGGGGTAAAGTTTCATGGCAGTAAGCTCTGTTCTCTTGCTGCTTCCATGTCTAAAATGGGCAGATTTCCGCCAGGTGTATGGTCCTCACACTGGCCTGGCAGGACACCTCTCTTCTAAGCAGGGTTGGATGGCACCATCATCCAGTTCTGGCCCCTCATGTCCCTTTTTTATGTTATGAAGCCTGGAATCATTAACTTTGTTGGCCCACTCCCTTGGCAGTTTGACAAAGCCCAGGAATCCCTTCTCAGGATAATATTTTCAATGCATACTATAATACATAGGATTACAATTGAAGCCAATTATCATGAAACACGGTCCAACCCACTGAGGCTAAGATCCCCTGCAACCTGACTCATTCATACAGCATTTCTCTGAATCAGGAATAATAAAATCAATTAGGTTTCCCCTTACCAAATTAAATTCACATTCTGCCTTACTGTATCATTTCTAGGTTGCCTTGGTTGGAGTTTGACAAATTTCCAACTCTTCTGTTGCATTTTTTAAAGTTTTTATTTTTAATTGGGGGATAATTTTTTGCCACGTTGTGCTGGTTTCTTCTGTACAACAGCATGTATCAGCTAGAAGGAAACATACGTCCCCCCCTCCTGAGTCTCCCTCCCACCCTTCTACTGCATAATCACAAAGCGTTTCTTGGTCATACCAGCACATGGCTCCCAACAACACATGGCTGACAAAGTCCATCATTTCTTCCATCTCCAACTCCTAGAGAAGTTCTTCATTATCACTCCCTAGTAATGACGCACAGAAGGGAACTAGTAAGAAGCTGTGCAGTAAGTGAAATAGACTGGTTGGAATCCCCTAAACACAGCTCACCTAGTATTTTCTAAGCACCTTGCATGAGTCCTCAGTCATGTCTGACTCTTTGTGACCCTATGGACTGCCACCCGCCAGGTTTGTCTGTCCGTGGGATTCTCCTGGCAAGAACACAAGAGTGGATTGCCAGTGCCCTCCTCCAGGGGATCTTCCTGATCCAGGGATCGAACCTCAGTCTCTTGCATCTCCTGCATTGCAGGCAGATTCTTTACCCACTGCACCACCTGGGAAGCCCATTCTACCCAGAGACCCACTCCTTGCTCTCTGGAGTGTCTGGAGTTCAGAGAGCTATTTTGCAATTCAATCTCATCTCCCAAGCAACTCTGGGCAAACTACCTAACTCTCTGGGCTTCAGTTTCCTCATGTAAAATATGTAAATAACAGCCATGGCTCTAAATATAGTTGTGAGTGAAGTAAGTGAAAGAATGCATGTGAAGGTGCTGTGTGTTAACAAAGTTGGCATTGGAAACCACGAGCACCTGGCTGTTCTGTAGAACCTTCATCACATCTAAATTCAGCTCTCGTTAATTACTGATGAGAGGGTCCATCCTCTCCCAGCTTTTCTCAAGTTTGGAAGCATCAAGCTCGTCTCCACTCAGTGTATCCTACAAGTCTTTCTATTATAATTTCTTAAAATATAATTCATTCTTAAAATAATAGCACTTTAAAATATCCTTGGTCCTCCTAGGATATTTTTGCCCTGAAAACAGTTGTGGGTGTTTAAGCACCAGGGTTTTAACCCCCTGCTGCTGGCTTCTCAAACACTGAGCTCCCCATCATTAGGGCTATATGAGCAGGAGCTTGGTAAGTGTCTGTAGTATCTCCTGTGAGGGTTTGTTTGATCTTTGTGACCTGCATTCCTGGTAGCCAACAACCCATACTTGTTTTGTTTTACAGAGTTCCTAATCAGGACTTTTGGAATCATCTGTCTGCCCTCGCTCCACAGGGCTGGTATTAGAGTTTTCCCTCAGTCATCCTTTCAGACTGCCTCCTTAACCAGGGATGGATTAAAAGCTACAATCAAATGAAAAGCAGAGGCAAAATGGCCTAGGAGACTTTTTCCTATAAAACTGCCAATACCTGTCCAGGTCCACTCAGTCGTGTCCATCTTTTTGCGACCCCATGGACTGTAGCCCCGTAGGCTCCCCTGTCCATGGGATTTTCCAGGCAAGAATACTAGCGTGGGTTGCTGTGCCTTCCTCCAGGAGATCTTCCCAGCCCAGGGATCGAACTCGAGTGTCTTGTGTCTCCTGCATTGGCAGGTGGGTTCTTTACCACTGGCACCACAAAACTGCCAAGCACATAGCAACTCTGTGGAAATTCATCGCTGATGTATAAACCCTGCCAATCTGAGAGAGGACCTCTAACTCCTTTTCCCATGTACACCATTTTAGACTTTGAGCCGTGGGGCAGAGGAACAGGAAAAACAATTTTTCTTTCTCTCCTCTAAAATAGGAGAAAACCTATTATTATCCTTCATAGGCATGTGACAACCTTAATACTGTTCTCACCACTGTGTTACAGTGAGGAAAATTCTCTCCCATCTGAAATTAATTCACAGGAAATAGCTTCTGCTAGCTACAATATGAGACTCCCAGAAATTACACTAGAAATGTTGTTTAAAAAAAATCAGAAAACTTTTTCCCTGAAAGTTTCCAAGACACCAGAGCACCTTTTATTCTGGTTCCCTGATAGCATCTCATCCCAATTGTTAGCCCTGGGCTCCTACCCTCCATTCCATAAGTATTTACCTCCACAGCAGGTATGCATCGTGTTGGCTATACAAGGAGGCATGAGACACAGTCCTCGTGTTCAAGGAATTACTCTCTTGGTCCAGTTTTTGATACTAACGTCACAACACACCAGTTACGATGTAAATTGTTACAATCAGTGATACCACTACTGATATACTGATGATAATGAATGATTTACTTTCCTTTGCTGACAAAAGTCTATCTAGTCAAAGCTATGGTTTTTCAAGTATTCATGTACAGATGTGAGAGTTGGACCACAAATAAGGCTGAGTGCTAAAGAATTGATGCTTTTGATTTGTGGTGCTGGAGAAGATTCTTGAGAGTCCCTGGGACAGCAAGGAGATCAAACCAGTCAATCCTAAAGGAATCAACCTTGAATATTCATTGAAAAGACTGACACTGAAGTTAAAACTCCAATACTTTGGCCACCTGATGCGAAGAGAAAACTTATTGGAAAAGATCCTGATTCTGGGAAGGAGTGAGGGCAGGAGGAGATGGAGTTGACAGAGGATGAGATGGTTAGACAGCATCACCAACTCAATGAGTCTGAGCAAATGAACATGAGTCTGAGCAAACTCCTAGAGATAGTGAAGGACAGGGAAGCCTAGTGTGCTGCAGTCTGTGGGGTCACAGTCAGACACGACTTAGCAATTGAAAGACAACAACTTTCTTAGTAAATTGCTGTTGCTGTTTAGTCACTAAATTGTGTCCAACTCTTGGCGACTCCATGGACTATAGTCCGCTAGGCTCCTCTGTCCATAGAATTTTCCAGGCAAGAATACTGGAGTGGGTAGCCATGCCTTCCTCCAGGAGATCTTCCTGACCCAGGGATTGAACTCTCGTGTCTCCTGCATCAGCAGGCAGATTCTTTACCATTGCATCACCTGGGCAGCCCCTTAGTAAATTAGATCCCATTTAAAGTCATCCCCCAAGCACTTGTGATCATTCTGATTTGCTTCCCTGAGTGGGATGGTAGTGAGTGGAGTTACAGTGACATCTAGGTTCTGCATTTGAGATTTGTGACTATCACCATTCATGAGTGTCACAGAGAGAAAAAAGGGCTGAGAAGAGCTCCCCTGGCACATTCAGTGAGGTGCTGGACTCCTGGCCGTAAGGAGCTTCTAATACAACTGGCTTGATATATCTGATAACCATACAGATAATGTATAATTCACAGCTAAACTGAAAGAGATTAGACCATGTAAGTGAGAGAAAGGGGGTGGGGGAATGACTTCATATTAGTCTTGAGACATTTTGTAAGGGTGGGGAGGCTCCAAGATCAGGGAGGTGTTAACAGGTGAAAGTCATGGAGACAAGCATATTGGAGAGGGGTAGATTCCTTTCAAGGGGCTTCCCTGGTGGCTCAGTGGTAAAGAATCTTCCTGCAATGCAGGAGACACGGGTTCGATCCCTGGGTCAGGAAGTTTCCCTTGGAGGAGGAAATGGCAACCCATTCCAGTATTCTAGCCTGGAAAATCCCACGGACAGAGCAACCTGGTGGAACAAATCAAGGGATCGTAAGAGTTGGACATGACTTGGCCACTAAACCACCACAGGCTCCCCTCAAAGTGAGACTGACTGAGGCTGCTCCCTCGTGTCTCCACGCATCTTTCCACATCTCCCACTCAGAGCTGCAGCTCTCATCAGATTAAATCTCAAATCCATCCACATCCCTGTACCCCTCAAGTCTCCCCCTTAACTCAGGACCTCATCAGGTTTTACCTCTATTCCTGCTACAGCCACTAAATGGCCCTTCCTGCCTCCGCTACTGCCTTCTTAAAATCCCTCCTCCACAGAATGGCCCCCCTGATGTAAATGACCGTGGAACTAACTCTTGTGCTAAAACTAATCAGTGACTCACCTAGTACCTCCAGGAGGAAGCCCCAACCTTGGACACAAGACCTTTCATATTGTAGTTGTCACTTTCCCTCAGCCTAGCCTTGCCCCTTCTTATCCCCTGTCCCCCTCCCCAGATCCCGAATTTCCCTCTGTCCTAGTCAGGTCAGGTTATCCTAACAAAATGCTACAGACTGGATGCCTAAACAATAGAAATGTATTTTCTTACAGTTCTGGTGACTGGAAGTCCAAGGTGCCAGGAGGACTGATGTCCAGTAAGGACTCTCTCTTTGGATTGCAGACAGCCAGCTTCTTGCTGTGTCTTCACATGGCCATTCCTTGGTGCGTACCTGTGGAGAGAAAAGGCTGGTGAGTGAACCAGTTCTTTGGTGTGTCTTATAAGGACACTAATCCTGTAGGATCATGGCCTCATCCCCATGTCCCAGTCTAACCCTCATTACCACCCACAAGCTCCATCTCCAAATGCCATCACACTGAGGGGTTAGGGTTTCAAAATGTTTATCTCGGGGGGGGGGGGGGGGGACAAAAATTTTCAGTCCATACTACTTGCTAGTCTTTGAGTTGTTCCCTCTAGCTGGTATGTCTTTCTCTGAACCACTCCCTGAAACCCCCTTTCTGACACCCCCTCTACTTGTTGTCTTTGTTTGGCTAATTCCTTTATACACCTTAAGACTGAGTCCAAACTCGACTATATATTCTCCTATAGGCTCCTATGGGCGTCTTACATGCCTTCATCAAGGCTGTCCTATAGCTGAAAGGACCATATATATTAATATATGGGTTTCCCAGGTGATGCAGTGGTAAAGAATCTGCCTGCCAATGCAGGAGACGCAAAAGACGAGGGTTTAATCCCTGGGTTGGGAATGGAAAATGGCAGCCTGCTCCAGCATTCTTGCCTAGATAATCCCATAGACAGACGAGCCTGGCGGGCTACTGTCCATGGGGTTGCAAACAGTAGGACTTGACTGAGCAACTGAGCGTGCACACACACACACACACACACACACACACACACTATATATATATATATATATAGTCAGGATGGTGAAACTATATATATAATGTGTATATATATATATATATATAATATTCAGCACCATAATTTCCCTCAGGGCAGAAGTAATGTCTTATTTTTATCTGTCATCCTATCCCTAAACCTTAGCACAGTGCCTGTCACTTATTTATTGAATGGATGAATAAATGAATAATAAGGAAGGGGAGGTCATGTTATGGGAAAAACAAGGCAGAAAATGTATGCTTTTTAAAATAAGTAGCTTGAAGCCCTTATATATTCTCGGCATAAAATATGATACAAATGGTTTTATAAGGATGGTTGGAAAGTTTTGCTCACGAATGATAGGGGATGGGTAAGGACACCTGCTTTGAGACGATCATAATAATCCCATATTGATGTAATGATGTTGAAAATAATAATAGTAACAAGCATATCTATCATTTGTTCAGCACTTGCTATGTGTCAGATATCGAGCAGTTTTGTTTATAATTTTTTTACTGTGGTTTTATTGATTTGTTTTTGGCTATGCTGGGTCTTCGTTGTTGCATGAGCTTTTTCTCTAGTTGCAGCGCACGAGTGCATTGTCGTGGCTTCTCTTATCGAAAGGCACCAGTTTTAGGCATGTGGGCTCAGTAGTGGCAGCTCCCAGGGTCTAGCGCATAGGCTCAGTAGTTGTGATGCATGGGCTTAGTCACTCCATGGCATGTGGGGTCTTCCTGGATCAGAAACCGAACCTCTGTCTCCTACATCGGCAGTCAGATTCTTTACTACTGAGCCACCACAGAAGTCCTCAAGTGTTTCAAATGTGTAACTTAGATTCTAACAACCACAGCTTAGAAGATTTAAAAAAAAATTTCCTATTTTATGTAAGGGGACGCTGAGGTACAGACAGGTTAAGGTCACAGAGCTAGGAAGTAGCAGAGATTAAAGGTAAACTATAAAAGAAATTTCAAAGGCTGAAGAATCACAGCTTGAAGCTAGTTTAGGTGTTAGAATTGGAGAAGCAAGGATGATGTTCAGGATTCTAACACAGGAAAAGAGAAAACTGAAAAAGTTACGATGAGAAGTCACCTTGTTGAGAGACACTGTGATCATCTGGGATGAACTGGCCTTGATGTAGTGACTTGACATCCCAGTGGAGGTGACCTGTAGGCAGTTATAAATACACACAGCAAAGCCACGTGGACTCTGACACACGTGTTCAGGTCCAGGGAGATGCAAACATGGATTTTATGTGACATTTCTTTCTTTTTTCTTTGTTGAAAGTATAGCTGATTTACAGTATTATATGAGTTTCAGGTGTACCACATATTCAAAGTTTTTAAATTTAAAAATACCATAAAATATTGGCTGTATCCTTCATTCTGTACAATATATCCTTGTAGTTTATTTTATCCATAGTGGTTATCTTGCCCCACCCCACTTCCTTCTCCCCATTGGTTAGCACTAGTTTTTACTCTGTATCTGTGGGTCTTTTGCTGTTTTATTATGTACATGCATTTTTAAATTTTTTCAGATTCCACATTTAAGTAATAACAACATAATACTCTCTAGGTCCATCCACATTGTTGCAAATGAGAATTTCATTCTTTTTTTATGGCTGAGTCATATCCCATTGTATATATGTATCATATCTTCTTTATCCATTCATCTGTTAATAGACATTTAAGTTGCTTCCATATCTTGGCTATTGTGAAAGTTGCTGCTAGGAACATAGGGGTGCATGTATTTTTTTGAATTAGTGTTTTCATTTTCTTCTGATATATACCCAGGAGTGGAATTGCTGAATCATGACAGTTCTATTTATAGTTCATTTGGGCAACTAAGAGAAGGGTGGTATTAAGGAGGATTTACTGAAGTCAGGGACACAGGTTAAGAGTGGAGAGGCTTTATATACTTTAAGATAAATGAAACAATAAATTTAATATTATATATATTTTACCACTATAAAAAGAGGTGAGAGACTGCTTCAGGGATCCAGGGAAGAGATGATTAGACATGAACGTGGGAAAGGTCAAGGGAAACTTAATAAGGAAGATTTATTGAGCCATCCATCCTCTAATTCTAGCTATATTCTAGCTAGACTTATTCTAGCTATAAACATAAGAGTGATTTATTTTTTAACATTTATTGACCTGATACTACGTGCCAGATCCTGAGCTGGGACACAAAGATGGATAATAATCCCTACTCTTTAACTGTATCCTGCACACAATTGCCTGGTGAGATTAAAAGATTCATATGCAATATTCATAATACAACATATCAGGGGGCTTTTGACACAAGTAAAGGATACTATGGAAGCACAGTGGAGGGCAACTAACAAGTTGTAGGGAATAGTCAGGGAAGGGTTCTGAGACCTGGTAGCCCATGAATTGGGTCTTAAACAATGAAGAAGACTTTGTCAAGTAAAGGGGAGTTGGAGGGAGGAGGGGGTCTTCCAAGTAGAAAGAGCACAGGCAGTGTTGCTGAGATATTTGCTGGGAGGCACAGAGGGACAAAGAAGAGACAGAAGTGTCTTGGCATCTGAAGATCTCCTGTCGCTTCAGCACATCTGCTGCTTCCATGATGGACCCATTCCCTTGGTCCACATGGGTGGTGATGGAGCCCCAAACCCTCAACCCACCCAGCTGGAGAAAGCAGCTTCATCAGGCAGGGTGGATGTCTATCACCTTTGGCATGTTTGGAAAACAGTTCTCATGAAGTGCCTGGGGCCCCCTCCAGAAGGAGGAGCAGGGGAGAGGGCCCTTCAGAAAATTCTGAGGCTGGTGTAGACTTCAGCAGTGGCATAATTATTACTGAGAGAAGATTTATTATTTAGTCACTCAGTCATGTCCTACTCTTTTGCAACTCCATGGACTGTAGGCTGCCAGGCCCCTCTGTCCATGGGATTGTTTTTTTTTTTTAATTGAGGGGTAATTGCTTTACAGAATTTTGTGGTTTTCTGCCATACATCAACAAGAGTCAGCCATAGGTATACCTGGGCTTCTTCCTTCCCAGACCTTCCTCCCATCTCCCTCCCCATCCAAACCTTCAGCCTCTCACAGAGCCCCTGTTTGATTTCCCTGAGTCATATAGCAATTTCCCATTGGCTATTTTACATATGGATTTGTGAATTTCCATGTTACTTTCTCAATATATCTCACCCTCTCCCTCCTTCCCTCCCCCTGTGTCCATTGGTCTGTTCTTCATGCCTGTTTCTTCACTGCTGCCCTGAAAATAAATTCATCAGTACCATCTTTCTAGATTCCGTATATATGCGTCAGTATACGATATTTATATTTCTCTTTCTGACTTACTTTACTCTGTATAATAGGCTCTAGGTTCATCCACCTCATTAGAACTGATTTAAATGCATTTCTTTTTATGACTGAGTAGTATTCCGCTGTATATATGTACCACAGCTTCTATATCCAGTGATCTGTCAATGTCCATGGGATTCTCCAGGCAAGAATACTGGAGTGGGTTGCCATTTCCTTCTCCAGGGGATCTGCCCAACCCAGGGATCGAATCTGTGTCTCCTGCATTGGCAGGCAGATTCTTTACCACTAAGCCACTGGAGAAGCCTGAGAGAAGACTAAAAGTGGATAAATGAAAGATTCCCTGAGCTAACTCTAGAGTGTTATTGACGAGTACCCTGGGACACATCCCAGAATGAATGCAGGAGTCACTTGGGAACTGAACTTTCAGGGTGTCTCTAATGGTGGCAAAGTTCAGAAAAACATATTGCCTTGTGAATGGAAGCAGACCTGTAAGTCAAACGCACTTAGATTCTGCCAGTTAATATCCGTCTGGCCTGGATAATTTTGTTAACCTCTCTCAACCTCTGTGCTTTTTTCTATGAATGATGATAGCAGCAGCACCTGTGTCACTGTCTGCCATGAGGACTGAGTGTAACCACATTCCTGTTGTTCTTGCAGTCCCTGACAGAGTGAGGCACTCATTGTAGTTATTATAACCATCACCATTAAAATGACACCATTGATGCTCCCCACTCAGGAAGACAAGACAGCCCGAAATGGAGATCCCAGGGGTAACATTTTCACATTTATTGTGCTAATCAGCATTTTTTAAAGAGTTGTGTTTCTAAATATTTCCTTTCCACAGAGTGGAAGACAGCCATGTAATTAGTCTTTTTCTAACTGAATATCTCTTTACAAAGCAAAAAAGAGGGCAGTTATGGGTAACTGAGACATTGCTTTCCATTTAATGGTAAGGCAAAATAAAATGTGCCAAAATGACTGTCAGAACATTAATTTTGGAGTGAACCAATTAAAGAGAAATCTCCTCTTTCTGTCCTTATTTTCATAGTTTTCTTGTTTAGTTAAAAAAAAAAAAAAAAAAAACAAGCAGTCCAGGTAATGAAATTAGTTCACTAGACAGAATTTATATCCTAAGAGACCATTGCAGAGGGAGGGCGGGTGTTTCACACACACAGAGTAAAGGAACACATGGCAGCTATTTTGAGAGCTGAAAAAGGGGAAATATCAACACATTTCCCTGAGTTTTTCCCCTGAGAAATTGTGCCAGGTACACATTTTACATTTTCACTTATTAAGAAGCTGAATATATTAAAATATGGGAACTAATTCAACCTCAGGGGTGTATACTAAAATCCTAAATAATGCAACATACGAAGAACCCAAAAGTTAAGCAAAATGAAGCCTTTTTATATAAAAATAAAATTAAAGCCAAGTGAGGAAAATGAAATCTAATGAGTAAAAATATAATTTGTAGGGAAAAATATAAAATTTGTCTCATGAAATTAAATCTGGTCAGGTGGCACTAGTGGTAAGGAACTCACCTGCCAGTGCAGGAGACATAAGAGATGTGGGTTTGATGCCTGGGTCGGGAAGATCCCCTGGAGGAGGGCATGGCAACCCACTCCAGTATTCTTGCTTGGAGAATCCCATGGACAGAGTAGCCTGGTGAACTACAGTCCATAGGGTTGTAAAGAGTCAGACACAACTGGAGTGACTTAGCAGAGCACACACAGCACAGTCATGTTGGAAAATAGAGAACTCCTAGTTCTCTATTAAAACTGATGCCTTAAAACAACTGACAGTACAGAATTATCTGGCAATGTTCGTAACTTCTACCATGTCTATTACAGAGAATGATCGTCAGCCTGTGCAGACAGGACAAACATTGCTAAGAGGGAACTGAATCCCAAGAGAAGGAGAGGAGTAAGAGTACTTGGCCACAGTAAGTGATAACACCCTTTCAGACCAAGATATATTCAGGCTATAAAAGGAATGTGCAGGTGCAGTCAAGGACCCAAATAGATTACTAGTGAGAAATCACAGAGAAATAGACAGCAGTCTTAAGGCTCGAGGGGGAAAAATGCCCCTCTCTTCCAAAACATAAGCCCAAGAAACTGCCAAGAGCAGGTCAGGATGATCCATAGAATTCAAGTGGGTTCACTAAGGGAAAAAAAATTACCCAACTGACCATCAGTTAAGATGTCACAGACACTGTATACCAAGATTTTAGCAATGCAGTTTAAAAGCTCAAAAAATGCCTCATGAACCAAGGGTATACTTGCATACTCAAGGTAGGTGAATTCCTGAATGGTTGAATAATGTTAAATATGGATAGGAATTCACTTAGGGTATAAGGAGTTTCATACCTGGTCTAGTTCTTTTCTGTAATGTTGTCCGTGACCTGAATGAACACCCGAAAACACATAAATCACAATTGCTTGATTAACTCCTCAAATTGCTAAATAAAGTACATAAAGAATACATACTTAAAAGGTTTTTGCCTTTTTCCCACAGACTGGTGGAAAATTGGGTCCAAAATAAATATGATGAAACTTATGAAATGTAAAATAGAAAATTTTACATAGCATTTCAAATGGCAAGTATACAAAACTTAAAAAATTTTTTTTTACTTTATCTTCACAGTGACTCGGTGAGATGGGTATTTTTACCATGTTACAGATGATGATATTGATGTTTGCCAGATTAGTGACTTTCCCAAGTCAACTTACAACCTCTTGCTTCCATGATCATATCTTCCTGTCTCCCTCATGTAAGGAAACTTGTGATCCCATTGGGTATACCCAGTTAATCCAAGATGATCCCCTCATCTTGAGATCTTAACTTAATCCCATCTGCAAAGTCTCTTGCTACATTGAGTAGCATTCACTGGCTCCAGAGATGGACATGGACATCTTTGGGGGCCATTATTCAGCCCAACCATGCTGTTGCATGATGAGCAAGGTGGGAAGTTGTTAGAGATGAGGTCAGAGAGACAATCAGGAACTAAACCACATGGGCCAGAGAGACAATCGGGAACTAAATCACATGGACCTTGAAGGCCATCCTAAGAATCTTGGGTTCCACCATAGTGGGACACTATGACAAATCTAGATAGCACATTAAAAAGCAGAGAAAGCTATGGTTTTTCCAGTAGTTATGTACAGGTATTAGAGTTGGGCCATAAAGAAGGCTGAGCACCAAAGAATTGATGCTTTCGAATTGTGGAGCTGGAGAAGACTCTTGCAAGTCCCTTGGACTTCAAGGAGATCAAACCAGTCAATCCTAAAAGAAATTAACCCTGAATATTCATTGGGAGGACTGAATGGAGCTGAAGCTCCAATACTTTGGCCACCTGATGTGAAGAACCAACTCATTGGAAAAGACTCTGATACTAGGAAAGATTAAGGGCAGGAGGAGAAGAGGATGACAGAGGAAGAGATCGTTGGATAGCATCACCAACTCCATGGACATGAGTTTGAGCAAACTCCGGGAGATAGAGAAGGACAGGGAAGCCTGGCATGCTGCAGTCCATGGGATCACAAAGAGTCAGACACAACTTAGTGACTGAACAACAAGTGGAAATCCACGCAGAGGAGTGACACTGTTGAACTGTGTCTTTAAGGATGACTCTGGGGGCTGTACTGACAGGAGACTGCAGGGAGGTCTGATAGACAAGGGGAGGGGAGAAGAGTGAGGAGGTACTTACAGTGATGTAGCTGAGAGATGATGGCAGCTCAGACCAGGGTGGTATCCGCAGAAGTGGTCAGAAGTGTTTGGATTCTGGAGGTACTCTGAAGAATAGAGCCAACAGGATTATCTGACAGATTCAATGTGCTCTGAGAAAGAAGGGTCGAGGGTGATTTCTTTTTCATCTGAGCAACTCAAAAAATGAAATTATCTGTTCAAATGGAAACTTCTGTACAAGGACTAGGTTTGGAGGGATAATTAGAAAATAGCCATATATTCTGTCTTGAATATGTCGATCATCATGACTATTAGACATCCAAGCAGAGAGATGGTATTCCAGAGAGCTGGCCTTAGGGATCTGGAATTTAGGAAAAAATTTGGAACAAGAACTACAAATGTGAGAATATGAGAATTGTCAGCCTATAGGGGTATTTTCAACCACAAGCTTAAATGAGATCATCAAGAGAGTAAGTGTTAGATAAGTAAGAGATGATCAAGGCCTGAATTCTGGAACATAATGATATTAGCAAGACAGAAAGGAGAAGGGAAGCTATAAACAAGGGTAAGAGAAAATCAGGGTACAAGTGCAGTTTCCTGGAGGCTAAGTAAGAAGAGTGAGGATATTAAGGATGATGAATCATTGTCAATGACTCGACATGAGCCAGATTGGCCAATCCATGTGATCTGGGATAGTCTGATAGCTCTGAGTAGTAATAGCCAAGATGATGAGTAGCTATAGATAAATCACTTAGAACTATGGTTTCCAAGCTTCATTTCTTTTTTGGAATCATCTGAAAACCTAAACTAAACATAGTGATACTTGGCCCACTCCCCCAGATATCCTAAGGAGGATTTTTTAACATTTTCCAGCTGAATCTAAGGGGCTTCGCTGGTGGCTCAGATGGTTAAAAATCTGCCTACAGTGCAAGAGACCTGGGTTCAATCCCTGGGTAAGGAAGATCCCCTGGAGAAGGGAATGGCAACCCACTCCAGTATTCTTGCCTGGGAAATGCCATGGACAGAGGAGCCTGGCAGGCTACAGTCCATAGCATCACACAGAGTCACACACGACTGAGCAACCAACAGTTTTCAACTGATTCTTTGTGAAGCAGAGTTTGGGACACGCTAGTTTAGAAAAGTGCCCAGTGTATCAGAAGCTTTCTCAGGGTAAATGAAGTTGAGGAAGCTTGTGGGAAGAGAGAGGGTTTAAGGGGAAGGAAGGGATGGAAATCAATTTGCAACTAGCAAATTATGTGGACAGCATAACTGTAAACTGAGTGCTTGTTATTCAAGCATCGTGCTGGCAAGGGTAATTATATTTGAAAAAATTTATGTTACAAATTACATTTGGTGTGCCAAAATTTTGGGACCTTATACCAAAATTAAGTAGATGTTTGTTTCTGCTAGCAACTGTTTTTGTCAGTTGCATCATAACAAGGATGATGCAACTGAGAAAAAAGCAAAGAAAATATCTCTAAGAGTGAGACTTAAGCCTCCAAATGGTGGGCCAGACCCCAAAGGCACAGACTGAACGAAGCCAGTAAAGAGTGACCCTCGGTCCCAGTAGATGCCTCCCAAGCAATACGAAAAGCGATTCCTACCACTACTTCAGACTGCCTGAAGAATAAGACCACAGATAGGTTGTCTTTCTTTCCCAGCTGATGTAACCATGTCCAAACTGTTTTTTTTTTCCTACCTCCCAGAAATCTTGCAGCTGTGAATTTAATGCCAAGTTGCATGTTTCAAATGAAGTTCAATAAAGAATGTCTAACTCAGATAACAAGAGGCTCTCAGAGATTCTTTATCCACCAGCTGTTAACTTTTATGTTAAAATTCTGCTTGGATATTTGATTCTTTCCTTTAATTCAGAAAAGCACTTAAAGCACTTAGGAAAGCACCAGATTGATTTTCAACTTGGGAACCCCTGTCCGCAAAGCAACTCAGAAACAGTTTCAGTAACATTATGTGAGTCTTTTCTGCTCTAGCAAGCAGGTAAAGTGGTGTTAGAAATGCATTCTGGATAAAGAGTTTGCTTAAGATGCAATAAGGAGCTTTTTTTTTCTTTTAGAGGGGGTTGGTTTTTTGTTGTTTTTAATTTTTATTGGAGTGTATTTGCTTTACAATGTTGTTAGTTTCTGCTGTTCAGCAAAGTGAATCAGCTATATGTACACACATATTCCCTCTTTTTTAAATTTCTTTCCCATTTAGATCACACAGAACTTTGAGTAGAGTTCCCTGTAAATAAAGAGTTTATCCTGAAGAAAATGTGGACAAAATCAGGAGGGAAGGTGGATGGAGTTGGATGGGAGTGACCTGATTTGACAGGAGGATTCAAAGGTTAGTAGGGGGTTGCTGACAGGAATTGGGATGGCAATAGGAAAGACCTGGGAAGGGAAGGAGAGAGAGCCCTGATCAGAGAGAAGGGGATCCATAAAATAATAAACTAATCATTAGGAACAGGAGAGATAAGAAACAAAAGAAAGAGAAAAGGAGGACAGTCCCCAAACAAGGGAGAAAATGAATAAGAAACCAGTTACATGAAAAACTTTGGTCAGGAAAAGGAAAGGAGCCAGCACAGAACCAGAGATGAAGGGTTGGGGCTTAAGCTGGGAGAAGACTGCCCGGGTTCTGACATGGAGGAAATACGATCAAACTCGCTGTTTTCTGCCATCATTGGTGACTTTTCAAAGTGTCCTACCTACAGCAGAAAAACATCAAAATAATACAAAAACTGCTGTAGATGACAGAGATTCGAATAGCTGTGGTTAATTTATTACTGATACATGGCCAATGTGAAAGGTCTCATGAGTGTCCATAACAAGGATGATGCAATTGACAAGCAAATCCAGCTGTACATATGGCATGAAAAACAAGATAATAAAGCCATTTTGAAACACTTTGGTGAAGTGTCTGCTAAGGACCACAGTTAAGCCTATTTTCAAAGAAGTTAGTGAAATATTACATCTGATTTATAAAACTAGATGAATATACTTTTTACAGAGGATATAATTTTGATGTATAAAATAATCCTGAGACAAAAGACACATAATAAATCAACAATATGCAAAGCATATGCTAAAACTATCCCAAGATTATCAAGTAAAGAGATTTAGTAAGTAGAGTCTAGATGTCTGTATTATTTATAAAACCTAGGAAATCAACCCTGAGTATTCATTGGAAGGACTGATGCTGAAGCTGAAGCTCTAATACTCTGGCCAACTGATGCGAAGAACTAACTCATTGGAAAAGACCCTGCTGTTGGGAAAGATTGAAGGCAAAAGAAGGGACAACAGAAGATGAGATGGTTGGATGGCATCACTGAATCAGTGGTCATGAGTTTGAGCAAACTCTAGGAGATAGTGAAGGACAGGGAAGCCTGGCATGGTGTAGTCCATGGGGTCTCAGAGTCAGACACAACTCAAAGACTAAATGACATGCATGCATGTATCTGATGGACATCCCCAGAACCACTGGCCTAGAAGATGTCAGATTCAAATGAAGAATAAGCTTGTGGCAAATAAACACTTTAAATAATAACAAATTTATGACTAACAACACTTGACCGCTGATGCCTAAAGCCCTCAATCAAAACCACACCAAGATATTGATAAATAGAAACATGACATGGACCACAAGGACACTGACAAATTCCCAGGAACTTCTCATAGAGGATGCAGTTTCTGAAATATTTATATTAATATATTTTACTTATAAAATATTTACTTAGAGGAGGATATGCATCACTTTCAATTTGACATCTCTTCTCATGCAGTCTGTCAGTAGGAATATAGAATTTTTTTTAAAAACCTAATTATTTCTAGTGCTTTACACATTGAGAGAACACATCTTTGTGCAGGGCCTCTATGGGAAATCATAAGTACAGTTTTAGATACAAAAGATATCCTGAAAGCTTTACTTTATTTATTTTTTGTTCTATACTCAGTGTCTGATTTGGGGAAGACAAAATAAAAAAATATTATCAGAGGAGATAAAGGCACTTGATTAAGTGGGTGCCTAAGAAGCCATACTTGTTACCTATTTAGTTGAAGTGACAGGAAAATTAACAATAAACATTGAAGGTAGCATAGTGGTAAAAATGTTAGACCTTTCAGAAGTGAGGATTCTTCTTTTTTGTTGTTGTTGTTTTCTTAAATAATGCAGGATGTGACAAAGTCAGCATAAAGCACAGAAGGTTACTCTTAAGACAATCTTTGCTATGTAGGTAGATGACACTGAAAGATTAACCCTTCACATTGTAAGCGAAAGCAATAAACAGTGAACCAAGGAAGCAATTCCATCAACATGAGCAAACTTTGCTAAGCCATTAACACATTCCATAGCTTTTCAGGTTCAGGTATTATAAACCAAGGCAAATAAAATTTACATTCCAAGCTTTGACTTTCCTTGTGCTCTTTATTCTCTGGAACATACTGGCACTTTAGGATAAATCCTACAAGACCATGAGAACTAATTTCAGAAGATGTTATTAGCATACAGTGCTTTCATCATTACTAACCTCAGCAAACAATAAATAAGCCTTTTTAGAAGTTCTCAGTTTCAATTTCCAATACAGCCATTATCAGTACCTATTCATCAGTACCCATCCATAAATGAATTCTTTGGAGCCCTCAGTAAGTTTCAAGAGTGTAAATTGGTCTGAAGAACAAAAAAATGGAAAACAACAGAGTATTTTAGAGGAAAACCATTCTTTTCCTTGAAACATAGAAGTACATTTGTAGTTAGATTTTCTCTGTCACTGTTACTCCTAGAATGGTCTCAAACACCAGTATTAACTGTAACTTTAAACCGAACCAAAGTGACTAACATCTAGTTCATAGAGAAAATTTCTAAGAGGATAATGGAGAATTGTCTGTCAAAAACCAGCATTTTAACTAGCAAGAACTCATAAAGACATCTAACACAACTTTCTAAGACACACTTGCTACAATTTTATATCCCTCTGAAAGTGGCAAAAATTAATGAAAGATATAGCCTATCAGTAGCATATTAAAGGAAAACATATAAAAATAAAATTATGCTCAAAGATCAATGTTTCAGGAGTTTATCTTCCTCTGAAATAATTTAGGTATCCAGTGATGATCCATTAATTAGTTCTATTTAATCATTCTAAGGTTTTAAATTCCCTAGAGTTCTTTTTTAAATTGAGATATAATTCACATAGCATAAAGTCGGCCATTTTAAAGTGTAGAATTCAGTGGGTTTTAGTATATTTACAAAATTGTACAACCATCACCATTATCCAATTCCAGAATATTTTCTTCACCCCCTCAAAGAAAACTCATACCCATTAGTGGTTGTTCTCTTTAACTCCCTTCCCTTCTGTTTCAGCAACTGCTAATACACCTTGTGTCTCTTTGCTCTACCTGTTTTGGACATTTCATGTAAATAGAATATCCTTGTGGCTTTTTGTGTCTGGCTCCTGTCATTTAGCATAATGTTTTCAAGGTTCATCCTTGCTATAGCAAGTATCAGCATTTTATGCCTTTTAGGGCCAAATAATATCCCATTGTATGGATATACCAAATTTAGTGTTTGTCTGTTCATTAGTTAGTGGACATGGAGGGTGTCTGCCCCTTTTGGTTCTCATGAATAATGCTGCTTTGACTATTTATGTATACGTTTTGGCATGAACATATGCTTTGATCTTTCCTGAGTGGAACCTAGGAGTGTAATTCTAGATCACAGGGTAACTATATTTAATTTTTGAAGAACTACAAAACTGTTTCTTCAGTAACTGCATTACTTTACATTCAGACCCACAGTAGCTAAGGGTTCCAAATTCTCTACATTCTCGCCAACATTCATTATTGTGTCTTTGATTCTAGCCATCTTGGGGCACAGGAGTTTTGATCTGCCAATTCCTTAATAACCAATGATGTTGAGCATCTTTTTCATGTGCTTATTGGCCATTTGTATATCTTCTTTGGAGAAATGTCTACTCAGATTTTTCCCGTTTTTCAATAGGTTATCATTTTATTATTAAATTCCCTGAAGATCTTGGAAATTATCTTCAAGCTGACATACTTCAAAACATGATTCTTATTAAAATAAAGCATCTGCCAAAATAATTCAATGTAATTGTAGACAAATTGACATTTTTCATAACCAATCAGTGCACCTGTATAAGTTTAGAGAAAATATATTCAAATAGAATAAAAAATGTGCTTTTACATTGTACTTGACATTTATAAATCAGAGAAAAACATTGCTGTTTTTTATTATACAAATATTATTCAACTAATCTTATTTGCCAAAGGCTTACCTTAATTGAATGAACTTGGAGTCTTAAAATGTTTCTGAGTTAGTTTCTGCAAGAGTACATTTTGTTTTAATTGTAGCATATTGAAAGTATTATTAGTTCAAGTTCCCTATTTTCTTGGAATTTAGGGACATTGAAAGCATACTTATTTATCTCTACAAGTCAATTTGATCAGAACTCCTTTATTTTTCTATTTACTCTTTCCTTGTCCTTCAACACTAAGACAATATTCTCATCCCTCCACCTTTGAACATCTACTATGTCTGAATGTAGAGCATTGCTGCCTGTCTGATCACTTTCATTCCTCATGACAGCTATTTTTCTTAAACAAATTTCATCACCTATTCTTCATTCGTTATTATAGCTCAAATTTCTACAACCCCCACCCTTAGTCTTTTTCATAAAAGTTTTGCTTAAAATCTAATCTCTTCCACTGTTACATAGTTTCCATTCTTCTTTTTTTTTTGTTTTTTTCATCATCTTTCACTGTCCTAGGCAAATGGATTGGAGAGTGGTTTTTCA
Source organism: Muntiacus reevesi (assembly GCF_963930625.1). NCBI lineage: Eukaryota > Metazoa > Chordata > Mammalia > Artiodactyla > Cervidae > Muntiacus > Muntiacus reevesi. Next base: position 47,127,426 of record NC_089260.1, read on the forward strand.
ATCCTTTGTTTATTTTTGCTTTTGACTTCATCTTCATCAAACCTTGTTAATGTCTCATGCTCCATCCAGCTCAAATTTCTCTTAATTTTCATTAGAACACTTAATGTCACAAATGGTGTAGCAAACATCCTTTCTCTGTTGTTTGCATTGGCAGTCTCTAAAGTATTCTTATCTATGTTTTCTCTACTTGATTCCTTTATAATCACCTTGGGGACAGGCTTCAGAAGGAGGGGAAAGCAGGAGGGAGAATGGGAGAGTGTGGAGGGGAGGGGAGAGGGAGGGTGAAGGGAGGACGAGAAGGAGGAAAAAGAGGAATCAGAAGGAATCAGAAGGAGGAATCAGAATCACAAGGAGAAGTAGCTTGTGTCTGAGGGAGAGATAAGGCTGGTTGACAAGAGAAAGATTAAAAATGTGGGGGCAAGATGGTGCGGGAGAAGAGGGTTGGGAGGGAATTGATAGTGAAATGTTGTGAAAGGAAGTTCCAGAACATTCCTCACAGACTTGCTGAGACCACATACGGCAGCTAACCTCACATCAGCTCTTTCCTCAGGAGTTGGAACAATGGCAGAAAGCCATAGAAGAGACCCGGTGAGAAGTAACATCTCTGTCAGTGAGAGGCAGAGACGTGAGCACAAAACCACCTGTGAGGAGAGGATTGTTTGTACTGTGAGCCCAGCTCCAGCCATCCCCCTTCTCCTCATGAGGTCTTTACCAAAATCTGTCTACATGGTTCTCACTCATATCCTAAGAAAGGGACTCACAAAGTCTTCCCTCGCAGCATCGTAGAATCCCAGATCTGGAAGAAACATTAAAATTTATCTAATCATCCACCAGAATGAACCCACATCAGGGATGATGTCTTCCTTCCCCTACTGTAGTTTCCTCTTTGTTTTCTCTCTGCAGGATAATATTTATTTTAATAAAACTCACCCTTCCACTGAAATATGACAAAGGCATAGCTAATAAACAGAATTTCTCTTCTATCTCCAAATCTCTAACTGGTTTAACAATTCACTCCCTCTCAGTGCCTTAAAAATGGGACTTTTATCTTTAAATCCATCTATAAAACCATCCTCTTCTCCTCCCACTTGTTAAATGGACTCTATTTATCACTCATTTTATGGGCGCTTATCTACTCCAAGGGAAGTCTGATCAGATAACCTGGTCTTTAGAAAAGCAGAGGAAGATTGTTAGGAAGGGCTTCTATTGTTTGAGAACCCCTCTTTGATCTGAAATTTTTAGGAAGGCTATAGAATGTCTCCAGGGTGTTTAGCATTTCTGTTGGCCCAGGAAATGATTACCTTGGGCTCAGAGTCTGGAGAGCATTTGCTAAACAGGCTCTCTGGGTCCAGCCCTTCAGGATGATTTGAGGATGAGCTTAATCCCCAGTCAGAGACTGAACATTCCTAGTTTAATGTTGTGATATAATATGACAGATTTATACATTGTTCTGACATAACGAAATGCAAAGAGATGAAGTGTTTTATTTACACAGTAACCTCTTATTTCAACAACTCACTGGCAGTTGTATAGGCTTTCATGGCCTTGTCGAAAAGGCCCCAGGAAATATCACTGTGAGCCTTGCTTGCAGAGCAGCCTTGCCAGTTCACAAAGACCAAAGCACCAGGCCAGGAAGTCAGGACAGAAGAGAACAACATAAACCAACAGGAAGCAAATCCAGGAGGCTGGGTACAGCCCCTTCCCCAAAGCACCCATGCAAGTCTCCGCTGCTCCGGTGGGCTTTCCTCTATCTGGGTAAAGAGGCCACAGAGTAAATGTTTGTTGAATGAATCCCTTCTCAGCTTAACACTCACTCAACAAACACTGTTGATCATTCCTTTGGTGAACGTTGTTCTCTCCAGGAGAGAAAAGGCAGTCATACAGAGACAGAGGGACACAGCTCTGCATTCAGGGAGAAGACAGCCTTTTAAGAAAAGCAGACCAACACTTAAAATTGAAGTGCTGTGACCTACAGTAGCAGAGATACTGGGTGTTAGGAAGGGGGACATGGAGAAGAGAGTTACCAAAATAATCCTGGGGTAGTTGAAGAAAGGGGCTTCTCAGGTGGCACAGTGGTTTAAAAAAAAAAAAAAATCCGCCTGCTGACATAGGAGATGTGGGCTTGATCCCTGGGTCAGGAAGATTCCCCTGGGAGGGGAAATGGCAACCCACTCCAGTGTTCTTGCTGGGGAAGCCCCATGGATAGAGGAGCCTGGCGGGCTATAATCCATGGGGTTGCAAAAGAGTCGGACACGACTTAGTGAGAGTAAAGAAACAAAGAAGTTGGAGAAAACTTTAGAAAATCATCTCAGATGAAAATCATTTTTCAGCTATCATGCTCCAAATGCCTATGTGTTTGGTTAAAGTCCCCAGGAGGAAGATTTGGTGACTTCTTTTCTACCAGGGGTTCTGGCTGTCATGTTAGAAGATGCAGGAGCTCTTGATGGCAACTGGTCGTGGGGGACAGCAGGAGACACCCTAGATAGCCGTATTCTTATTTACTAAAGCAAAGCACATCCTGAAAACCCAAAGATGGGTTTTCTGGTGTATGAGGGTAGAAGTGTGCGTTCTGTGCTAAGTCACTTCAGTCGTGTCCAACTGTTTAAGACCGCCTGAATTGTAGCCCAGCAGGCTCTTCTGTCCATGGGATTCTCCAGGCAAGAACACTGGAGTGGGTTGCCATTTCCTTCTCCAGGGGATCTTCCTGATCCAGTGATTGAACCCAAGTTTCTTATATCTCCTGCATTGACAGGTGGGTTCTTTACCACTAGCACCACCTGGGAGCCCTGGGGGTAGAAGCAAGTAAATGCAAAAAAAAAAAAAAAAAAAAAAGCCTTCTTTATCACCAATATGGGAAAAACAGAAGGAACTGGCTTCCTTCAAGGTTTCCTCCACCCCCTAGCTTTTAGAGAGAGAAGCCAAAGCAGAACTCGTTGTAAAGTAAAGCCTTGTTCCTCAAAGTGTGACTGAAGAGTCAGTAGTACCAGCATCAATTATAATCTTGTTAGAAATGCAGAATCTCAGGCCCCAACCACAGCCTGCTGCCTTGAAAGCTGTGTTCTAATAAGATTCCCAGGTGATGTGTGTGCATGCCCAAATTTGAGAAGTCTGCTCTAGACCAGCAAGGGGCTGAACTCCAACTCACCTGAGGGGCTTTTTCAATAACTGATCCCACCCCCAGAAACTGATTTAAATAGCCTGGCTCCCTAAGTGATTCCAAATGTGCGGGGAATGTGCCTCAGTTCCCACAGTCCTCCAGGTCCCCACGAGAACCTTGGAACTGGCCGCAGGCCTGGGTGCTGCCGATGACGTGTGAAATCAGCATGGGGCTCCGTGAAGCCCGGGGAAGTGGCTGCCCTCACCTGGTTCAGGTAGGAGCGGGGACCTGAGCTGGCCGGCCACACCCGAGGTCCCCAGCTCATCCAGACTGAATTCATTGTGCATTCCAGGAGGTGGACTCCAAGGAGAAATTTGCCTTGGTAGAGCAAAACATAAAGCCTGCAATGTTCTACACCTGTGTGTTTTAGCTCATCCTCAAACAAATCTTTTGTAGTTCACGCTCATTCTTGTGCTCAGTCATGTCCAACGCTTTGCCACTCTTTGGACCCTAGCCCACCAGGCACCTCTGTCCATGGGATTTTCCAGGCAAGAATACTGGAGTGGGTTGCCATTTCCTCCTCCAGGGGATATTCCCAACCCAGGGATCAAACTTGCATCTCCTGTGTCTCCTGCACCGAAGGTGGATTCTTTTACCTGCTGAGTCATCGGGGAAGCTCTAGGGTAGGAGGAAGGTCGTCATAAAAAGTTAGCATCCTATAGTTGGAAAGCAGAAAAAAAAAAAAAAAGCCTCCAACAACAAGAAAATAAAGAGAGGAGTTATCCAAATGGAGCAGCACCCAGCAAACCCCCGTGGTGAGTCAGCCCGGGGAGGCCCGGCCCCTTGGAGGGAGACTGGTTAAGGATCAGCTCAGCTCAGGGCAGGGCTGTGTGTGCTGCTGTTTCTCATCCCAGAACCAAGTCTGAGCAGCAACCTCCCTCCCTCAGCTGCTTGAACTTTTTTTTTGCTCTCTGAGGCTGGAAAGAAGTGTCACATTTTGCTCCCTGCCAAGCCCACGCCCCCACCCTCTCCCAGGGACCGTGTGCCGTGTGGAGGGGTGCCTGTAACTCCAGGAGGAACTTTTGCAGCCCTCTCATCCTCACGCTATGAAGTTCCTTGGGAAGCCCAGGAGCCAGACAGCAGCTTTTCTGCCTCTCTGCCTGTTCTTTTTGAAGAGTCTGTGCCCAGGACACAGTCACCTTTACGGCAACCGCTATGCTGGGTAAGTAGCGCGACTTTCATGCCCTACACAGCTTGGACTCGGGTCAGGGGAGGGCGCTGGTTTGGTCCTGAGCTAGCCTCACTTGTTCTGGTCTGTGGTCTCTGTGAGTCTGTATGCTTTCCGGGCCACCTAATCTTAAATGTCCGTGCAGTCCCAGGCTCTCTGGAGAGAATGTACTGGGCACACGTCTAGTTTCTCACACTTTTATGATGTGCCAACCTGAGCTGTGTGCCAGTGTTGACTGGGATTCTGTCTTTAGAATCACTGTGGCCAGTGCGTGCAGTATCTGCCTTGGTGTATGCCTGGCCGTGAGGATGCTATTGAACCACATGAACTGCAACCTGAAAACTAAAGCTTCCCCTTGAGGAGTGTATGCAGGAGCAGTGGGTGGAAGTTCACCAGTGATTAATTTAAGAATCGAGTGTGACTTCTTATTTTCTCTTGAGTGCTTGTTAGCCTACAGTGTGGTTATTAGAAACATTTTCAAATCTGAGTGCTGGAAATGAGTCAACTCAAAATAAGCCGAATAAATGCTGCAAAATTGTGGGTGTTTTTCTGAAGGGAGAAACCTAGAGGGGGAACACCGTGTGCGTTTTCCCCCCTCTGTGGGTTAGCATGCTTTGTTTGCCTTCGGTGAGGAGGCATGGGGCTGCGTGTGAACAGTGTGGGACTGCGCATGTCTTATCCTGAAGGCTTAATGTGAAATATATAGTGTGTGCTTCGCTTGAATTTGCAGGGGGTCGTTCTCTGAATCTGGAAATGCTGGCATTTCTGCATTTTACGGTTGGGAGAACCTTAAATAGCTCCTCTAGCTCAGTTCCTTTCTACAAAAAGGAAAAACTAGAGTCTTAAATCTTTCTAAATACTCTATGAGTACTCTGTGAGGACCAGTAGAGGAAAGTTTTCATATCAATTTGGATGAAGGCCAGGTCTTAAAGCAGTTGTTCTTTCTAGGAATCATGTAGAGAAGAGTTTGTAAGTGTGACCCTGGAAAAGAGATTTGTTTCTCCTTTTCGCCTGAAGAATCTGGGCACAGCTATAGAGTTCCCTCTGCTTACAGAGAAAATTTTGTAAACTGTGCCCTCAGTTTAAGGAGATGCAGATGGTGGAATGGGGGTGTTGGTGGATACTAACATAATCCCCAGAATTTCCACCCTGGTATTTCTAGGAGTATTCGGAGTTTACATCTGAGAGCTGCTTTTGTGTCTCTTGACATACACCATCCAGGCTTTACATCTTGTCCTTGGTGTTCACCACCCTTGGAGACCTGGGTATGGAAGCTGTGTTTAGTGATTGATGGTACTGGCTAAGATGTGGGGGAGTTTGCTCTGACTCTTTAACGGATGCTAGTTACATGATAAACATATATCAGGTTTAGATGTGCCCGTGTGACATAGGACCTCGCTCCTCCACTCACCTATGGAAGTCCATAATGAGTTCGGTGTGTGACACTCATCAAAGATTAATGACCAGGTCTGCTCAGCAGAACAGGTGTGCCCACTTCCCTAAGTACCACTTAGCAGAGGAAACGAAGCCAAAGGTGGTGGCCTTTCTTAGAGAACTTGGAATCTTTCAGGACGAATTTGCACTCTCTCTTCTGTTGTTCTGCAAAGAAAGTAATTGCCATTTTCTCTCTGGCTGCTCCATAATAAGTTAGTCCCAAATGTATAAATTAGAGGTGTCTGGAAGTGGGAAGGAAAAGATGAAACAATAAGACATGGAAGGGAGCCTTCCCTGTTCATCACAGGAGAGCTTCTCCTTTATCCAGAGATGTCTCTGAGCACACTTACCATTGAAAATGGGGGTTTTTGCCTCCCTTCATTAGATACGTGTCATTCTCTCACCAGCAGAGACAGAAATGCTGCCTAGGTTTGGGATTCTGTTGCTTTACTTCCCCAGGAAATACTTTCTGCAAGTCTAGCTAGAACCAGGTGAAACAACATGATAGAATGGTATTGAGCATTATTTTTGTTTCTCATCCAAAGTTATTCTAAACCACCTCATTTTTGTCCCTTAAATAATCTATTTAGGTATTACTGGTAGTAATTATGGAGCAGCACTATTTCTTGCAGTTTTGTAAAAAAAAACAAAAAACAAAAAACAATTTTTTTGGTGGTGGTGTTTTTGTGAGTCTTGGTTGAATCTGATAATATGTGATCATCATTTGCAACACTCCGAGCACAAACAAGAACAATACACAGGGCAGACCAGCGTGCTTCTTAAGAGCAGCTAATGAGCCTAGACTTTCTACACAAACTAGTGACAGTCGTGTGGTGCAGTCATATAATAAGATGCTTGAAAAATGGCAAATTTAAGCATGTTGGAAAAAAAGTGTAGGGAGACTATAAGGAAAATCTGACATAAGTGAATACCTTTTCAGGTAACTATATCAAATTACTTACAAGGAAGATTTTAAAATATGTAGAAAAGGGATGAAGCCAAGTGTGGAAAATAACTTGACATCAAATAACATTTATTGGTACTCTGTTAGCAGGTTTTAAGAGCTATGATACAGGTCAAACATATTGGTGATTAAAAAAATTATCCATCAGTGAATGAGACTCCAGCTCGGGCTAACATCACTCTGTGTTCTCTCCTTTTCCCTTATCCCCTCATATTCCTGGAAGCAGACTTGATTATTTATTAGACTGTGATATTGAGAGCAAAAAATAAGAATCTTCTGCATGACTTGAACTTAGGGTAGATTTTTTTTTTAGTGATGGTAAAAAAGAGATCTAAGTCAGTGACACAATAAATTCTGGTGATACTATAGAAGCTATGTGGCTATGATATTTTGCTGAACTGCCTATTCAGTTCTGCCTTCACATATAATGTTTGTAAGTCCTGAAGTTCAACTGCCTGCCTTTCAGTTTCTGCTTTGCCACTCCCACTAGTTCTTTTACCTTAAGGTAAATTTCTTAACCTCTCTGAGCCTCAGTTTCTTCATCTGAGACACTGAGACAATATTCCCTGCCAAGTAGTCATGAGAATTAAATGCAACAGCCTGAGTATTGCATGGCTTTTGGCACTTAGCTTTTTTAACACCATGTCAACTACTTACTAATAATACTTACCAGTACTTAATATAAAACATTGATAAAAAAATATTACTTTCTCAATTAGCCTAATGAGACTTTTGGTATCCTCATTTCACAGAGAGGTTCAATTGAGGGACGAAAGGGCAATCCAAGTTCACAGCTAACTAACCCACAGTGGGGATTCTAACCCAGCTCTTCCTAACTCAACAAACTATACTTCTCACTGTGCCACCCATTCAGGTATAGAAAAGAATGATTTTTTCAGAAAAAACTGAAGACTTCACCTTGTTGAGGGAACTGATAAAAGGATAATGAAAGAGAGGGGTAGATTATGTGGGTAACATTGGAAGTTGACCCTTGGCCTTCTCTAAGGTGACAAATTGTTAATAGAAAAGCAGGCAGAGACCATACTAGATAGAAAAATGGGAGACAGAGGAACTTTAGATTGTCACCAAAATAAGTAGCACAGAAAGCAGCCATGGGTGTGCAATTCATGCCTTCAGTATTATTCCAACACCTACTTGTGCCAAGAGTACAAGAGCCAAGGCCCTCTGATAGCTTGCACTTTAGTAAAGACAGTAGCCCTGCATGTAACGTTAGGAGGTACACAGTGTTTGAGTGTGTTGTGGGATGAGCAGCCTACTGTGGGGTTGATGAGAGAGCTCAATGCACCAAGAAGGAGGGAGAAATCCCTCCCCTCCTCTGGTCACCCAGCCTTGGGTACCTGGGCTGGGGTAGAGAGAGCACGACTTCCACCACCAGAGCCACGATGGGGGACTGAATGCTGGTGTAGGGTCTACATAGGTGTGTGCAGGCGGGTCACAGCCCATAAGCCAGCTGAGGTGTTCTGATGAGCCATCGTCCATGCTGCACTCGTCCTCCCATCCCTGCCCCTCCCCTTCCATCCCCCACCTGTACAGACACCTGGTTACTGGCCAAGTTCACCAATCATCCATTGGAATGGAATATCAAGATCCAGGAATTAGACTTGAAGAAAATGAGATTTTTAAAGGCATTTGGTCCTTGAAATCCTGTGAGCAGAGAGGCCCCAAATTGGGATGTGATATATTGTAGAGAAGTAGAGGCTTGGGGGAATAGATTTGACTTCAGGGCTGTCATCCTTGTTCTCCATCTTAGCTCTCTAGGTAGTCCCCTCCATTGCTCAAAGCAGCTTTTAAGTCTTTTAGCCTTCTGATGGTGGGAGCAGTGGGGGTATTCAGTTGCTAAATCATGTCTGACTCTTTGTGACCCCATGGACTGCAGCATACCAGGCTCCCCAGTCCTTCACCACCTCCCAGAGTTTGCTCAAACTCATGTCTATTGAGTTGGTGATACCATCTAACCATCTCATCCTCTGCCACACTCTTCTCCTTTTGCCTTCAATCTTTCCCAGCATTAGGGTCTTCTCTAATGAATCAGCTCTTCACATCAGGTGGCCAAAGAATTGCAGCTTCAGTTTCACTGGTGGTTTCCTGGTAATGCTCTGAACTTTTGGAAACCTTGGGCTAGAATTCAAGCAATCCAGTTGCACATGAATCTGAGCGTTATCTTCTATGTTGATGGTTAAAGTTCTTTTCAGATGAATTGACCATGAATCCTTGCTTGCCATGGACTGGCCCCGTCTGTACTGTTCTGGGGTTGTAACTGCCAGTGCTCCTCTTTCAGTCTGAAAAGGGTCCTGATTTGGGTGGAAAATTGTGGGTTCTGCCTTTTATTCTTCACTGTGTCTGTTTCCTTAATGAGTTTTACTCTAGATCTTCATCTACCATCTTATTTCATCCCTGAAGAGCAAGTCTGTCTCTAGTTCCTTCCATTCCTATAAAAAATATCCTACTTGTCCTCTCTCTTGTGATAGCTACCAGCCATGTTTACAATGTCTTTATCTCAGCCTGGATAAAGGTAACTTTCAGCTAATTGATCTCCCTGCCTATAGTCCTTCCCAAACTGATGACTTCACTAAATAAGACTTCTGTTGTGTTACTCTCTTCCTCAAATATCTACTTTGGCCACCTATTGCCAAATATATCAAATCCATTCTCTGCCAGGCTCTCAAGGCCTCTATTGTCAGACTCTCCAGTTTCTCTGCCTCTATTTCACTCTGCTCAGTCCTAAAACTCCTCTGTAATGAGAATAGAGAGCTGCAGCCCTGCTCATCCTGAATAAGCAAGGCAGGCAAGCCCCGCTCATAATAAGGGCCAAAAGCAAGAAGGAGCTATCACAGATCCTGAATAATGGATTAAATATGTGTGATAGAGACTTCCCTTGCAGTCCAGTAGTTAAGACTTTGCCTTCCAATATAGGAGGTGCAGCTTCAATCCCTGGTGGGGAAACTATACTCCTACATGCCTGGTGGTCAAAAAGCCAAAACACAAAGCAGAAGCAACATTGTAACAAATTCAATAGAGTTTAAAAATGGTCCACATCAAAAAATATTTTTAAATGTGTGTGAAAGATACAGATTTGGGGTGTCAGGTGTTAGGGTGTATGTGGGCTCTAAGGTTGCTTTGAAACTTTGTCCCCACAGGTTGGCATGTGATTTTTGGAATGCTTCTCTGGTGTCTTCTGGAAGTTCCTTTTAGCACTTGACCCTGGTTGCTGCTGCTAAGTCGCTTTAGTCGTGTCCGACTCTGTGCGACCCCATAGACGGGCAGCCCACCAGGCTCCCCTGTCTTTAGTGGGAGGCTATTTTTGGTTTCCTTAGGCACTACCCAGAGTGCAGCACCCACTTGTGTACTGTTTATCAGCTCATTACACCAAAAGTTTTCTTCCCTGCCCAGTGTTGTGTATTGGGGCTGCCAGCTTTGCTTCTGAAGGACATCGATGCTTCAGTCCCTACTCCTGACCTGAACTGGCAGGTCGATGGTACTCCGTGGGGATCAGCATTCCTCCTGCCAGTGAGCTAGTGGGAGGAGGAGCATTTCCTGTGCCTCTGGACTTCTTTTTCCAGTGGAGCCCGATCTGATGACGGAATTTTTATTTTATGGTGCCAGGATACCTTCTGGGTAATGCCATTAAGCCTAATCACTTCCACCCCATGAAAAACAGTGAAGGATGTTAATGTTTCATAACTTCACATCTTAGATTGTGCAGGCTACAAAAGCATTGTGTTTTCTGTCTTTATAAATGGAATTACTGAACAGAAAATAAAAACTCTTTTGATGACTTGTTTTACAGTCTTCATTATGATCAATCAGTAGATAACTGGTATGTAGGATTAGCATTTGCTTTGCCGAATAAATGCCTTTCCAGTCTGCCTTCTGGGTATTAACTTCTGTATGATAAAGCAGCATGAGAAGCTTTAGGATCTTGTTCTGGGTAGTATGGTAAATTTCCTTAAGAATTAGTTTTCTTATTAAAGGTTGAAGCAAACTTCTATCTGGTTTTCTTCAACAAAATTACCATCTTTGTTCTTTTTTCTCAGTATACTTTGAAAATAGTAAAACATTTTCTTAATGTCTTTGTTCTTAGGATATTGTTAGGTTGTCATGTTTTTCTTTCTCTTTTTTGCTAGAATAAAGACCTCAAAATTCAATGGCTTAAACAAGAAACTTGTTTCTCTCTCATGTGAAAAATCCAAACCAGTGTCGTTGATGGCGACAGAAACTCAGGGGTTTGTGTGTGCTATACCTCTGTTGTGCTCAACACTCAACTCCCAAATGTTGAGTGTCAAAGTCAGGAAGGAGTCTTCCAGACTTTGGGTCCCAGCCTGCAGGAAAGTGGAAAGGGACAGTCTCTCCTCTTTCCTTTTAAAATCACGACTCAGAAGTTCAAATATCACTCACTACTGGCTAGAACCAATTATATGCTCTTAGCTGCAAGAACCCTAGAATGTCACAGTAGTTCATCTTTACAGCTGAGCTGGCTCTCTATGTAAGAGAATGGTGGTCACAAGGTGTGTGTGTGTGTGTGTTAATCGTTCAGTCGTGTCTGAGGCTGTGTGACCCCATGGACTATATATAGCCCAGGAGGCTCCTCTGTCCGTAGAATTCCCTAGGCAAGAATACTGGATTGGGTTGCCATTTCCCAGAGTGGCTTGTCATTTCCTTCTCCAGGGGATCTTCCCGACCTGGGGATTGAACCTGGGTCTCCTGTATTGCAGCGGGTCTCTGGCATTGCAGGCAGGTTCTTTATCAACTGAGCCATCAGGTAAGTCCCTTTAGCTACAAGGGAGGCTATGAAATAATGGCCAGGTATGGGAGAACATACTATGACATAAATCGCAATCAGCCTCAATGGTCACTCTGTTACTTAATAAATGCCCACCCCACCCTGCCATTCTCCCTTCCACTTGGTTCTCCTGAAGAAATAATCCATCCAAATGAGCATTCAGGATTTTGCACTTCAAGGTGATTCAAAAGTATGAATTTTTATTCTGTATATGATCTTTTTAAAGTCAGAGTGTCAGAACTGAAGGAGACCAAACAAACAAACAAAACAAACATAAAAAAAAGTCACAGGCCAATCCTTTTATTAATATATATGAGGAAGCAGAACTCCAGAAAGGAGAAGAGATTTTCAGGACTGGTGGTGGAGTTAGAACTAAAATCCAGGTCAGCCAAGTTCACAGTATTTTTTTTTTTTTTTTTTGTACAGTTGACAACACTGTCTTTGAATACAGAAAACTTCTCTCTCTTTTCTATTCCCTAGAGTAGCTGGGAATGAAGTAAAGTGAGCTGGCAAGGCTGAGACATGTTTAATGAGAGAGGATTTTCATTTCATTTCTATAAATATTTGTTGGGAATCTGGCCCTCTGCTAGTCTGGGATGACAGAGATAAAAGAATGGTACATGTGCATGGCATAATGAGTACTCAGGCAAGAAAACAAACAAAATCATGGTGCCCTCAGAGAGAACTCTTGGAGTTGGGTAAGTGCAAGAGAGGGTCACTTAATCCAGACTGAAGGGTGGAGAGGGGTCAAAGAAGCTTCTTGATTGTAAGATGGGTCTTAAAAATCAAACAGAAATTTGAGTGGATTATTAAATATGCAAGGTAGCTCTCTTTCAAATGGTTGGTACTCAGAGGACATGACCCTGACCTTGGTCATAAAGAAGAGGTAGAAATCAGTTTAAGGTATTCCAGATACAGGGAATATATTGAATGCACAAAGAACTACAGGTAAGAGAACTTGTCAAGTCTAGAAAATTAAGCATAGCTAAAATGAAAGGCTTTAAAATCATGAATCACTTTATGCCCCATAATATGAAGCTGTTTTCTCCGGAAGGTGATTGTGTGCTGATGAAGACTTTTCAGCAGGGAATTTAGATAGATTTTCTTGAGGAACGTTCCCTCTGCCATCATTGAGATGGGGAGGCTTGAAGGCTGATGATTTGGGGGCAAGAAGACTGGGATGTTATGGCGACCATGGTAATACCCAGAAGAGCCTGGCTTCTGGTAGTGACAATTGAAGGAAAAGGAGGGAAACCAATCTAAAAGGTATTTAGGTAGGATTTTCACAATTGGGTAAGCCAAAGGAGAGACACAAGAGAAAGTAGTATAAAGTGATTCTCAGGATTGGTTAGCAGGACTGAGCACTTAGCAGAGAAGGTTAGTACTTTTTCAGATATGTATGGTTTGAGATTCCTATAAAGTGCCCAATTGGATGAAAGAGAAAGTAGTGAAAGTGTTAATCCCTCAGCGTGTCCAACTCTATAAGGCCCCATGGACTGTAGCTCACCAGGCTCCTCTGTCCAAGAAATTCCCCAGGCAAGAACACTGGAGTGGGCACCTATCCCCTCCTCCAGGGATCTTCCCAACTCACATAAGGAACCCGGATCTCCTGCATAGCAGGCAGATTGTTTACTGTGAGGCCCCCAGGGAAGCCCCAATTTGATAGATGGCTCTAAAAGCACAATGGAAAGATCTAAACTGACATAGATTCCAGTAACTGATGTGTAAGGAATTTTTTTTAACTTTGAATGTACAATGCAAAACCCGAGAAGTATTCATTATGTGAAAAGAACAATGGGGAAAAACCAGAGAAGAAACAAGTAGAAAGGCCTAGAGAGAGAATGAGAAACCCAAGAAATGTTAGTTAAAGGAAAATAAGAGATTCAAGAAGGAAGAGGTCAGTCACATCAAGTACTGCAGAATAGTATCTATTGGTTTGTCCATTAAGGAAATCACATTTGTCATCAAATGATTTCGGTGGAAAAATGAGTGAAAACCAGAGCACAGTAGGTTGGGGAATGAATGGAATGTGAGCAAGTTAGCAGTGAGTGTAGACCATAATTTCAAGAAACTTATCCATGATAGGGGTGGAAAGAGAGGTCAAGGACTAGAGTTGAAGAAGAGTTTTAGTTATTTTACTTTACTTCTTAGGAAAGAAATGGCCATATTTTATCCCAGGTGGTAAGAATGAAAAGAGAAAACAAGACTACAGATAAAGAAAAGGGAGAGGCGGAAGGATGGAGTTGGGTCTCTGAAGACACAATGCTAGCAGGTCTCTTTAAAGTAGGTGGAGAGGTCACAGTCCTAGAAGAGACCATAGACAGAAAACCTGATAAAAAGAGAGATGATTTACATCTAGATTGCTTTCACGTCCTAGCTGTTGTAAAAAGTGCTGCAACGAACATTGGAGTACATGAAAGTGAAAATAAACTCGCTCAGTTGTGTCCGACTCTTCGGACCCCATGAACTGTAGTCCACCGGGCTCCTCTGTCCATGGGATTCTCCAGGCAAGAATACTGGAGTGGGTTGCCATTTCCTTCTCCAGGGGATCTTCCTGACCCAAGGGTTGAACCCAGGTCTCCCGCATTTGCAGGCAGATTCTTTATCCTCTGAGCCTACATGCGTCTCTCTCATTTATGGTTTTCTCAGGGTATATGCCCAGTAGTGGGATTGTTGGGTCATATGGTAATTCTACTCCTAGATTTTAAGGAATCTCCATACTGTTTTCCATAGTGGCTGTATCAGTTTACATTCCCACCAGCAGTGCAAGAGGGTTCCCTTTTCTCCACAGTGGGAATTTGCTGCATGACACAGGGAGCTCAACACTGTGCTCTGAGACAACCCAGAGGGGTGAGATGGGAAGGGAGATGGGAGAGGCTTCAGGAGGGAGGGGACATACGTATACCTGTGGCTGACTCATGTGGATGTATGGCAGAAACCAACACAATATTGTAAAGCAACTATCCTCCAATTTTAAAAAAAGATTTAGATTTAAAGTGTTCCTGAGAGAGAAGAGTTGAACCCTAAGAAGGACCACCAGGCATTACTGAGAGTCCTGCTCTTGGTAGAGATGTTTGTAAAGGAACCATGATCCAGCTCCATCATTTTCTTGAGGATCATCCTAGGTTTCCTCATGTTATCTAGATCTTGCCACTGTGGACCCTCCTCATTCACTCTATCACAGTTTCATGAAAGCGTGAGGATACATCTTTAAATAAGCTGTAGGGAAGCTGTAAAGCAAGTCAGGAAGGTTAGTGTCAGAAATCTCCCCATCTATCCTCCACTTTTTTTCTCTGTGCCTGCAAGATGGGCTTCTGCAGCTGTGTCCAGCTCCCTTTCCCAGCAGGTGAATTGGGGGAAGGAGAGGAAGATGGGGGTCTATCCTCCCCATCCCTCCTTTCTGCTGTCATTGCCACAGTTCTTACGGTGGTTGCCAGCCTCCATGGTTAGACAAGGCTCCTGCTAGACGGTCTCTCCTCCAAGGGCCAGGTCATCCTGCCCTCCAGAAAGATAATTTCCTTTCTTCCTTTGTCCCTTCCTTCAGACCCAGGAATCACTAACCTCTAGGTTAGTGAGGAACCAAGCTGGAATTGAAAGCAGAAAGAATACATGTTTAACTCTGGAGATTTGTGTGAGAGCAACTTCTAGAGCTCAAAGTGAAATCGGGCAGAAATGATTTAGCAGTGGAAGAGAGGATAAAGTAAAGGCTATCCCTAATATGTATTTCTCTAGCATCGAGCAAAATGATAAAGTGCTTTATAAATCAAAATCTATTATAAAGCACTATGTTTGTTAGGTAAATGATTATGTTTAATATTAGTTGGAAAGGTTGTGTAGATGTATCCTATTACAAAATTGATTACTTTTCCATTACCTTCTATCTTCCTGGGGCATTAAAATACCCCTAAAAATGGATCTTCTTAATCAAATAAATATGGGGCTTCCATGGTGGCTCAGATGGTAAGGTGTCTGCCCGCAATGCAGGAGACCCAGGTTCAATCCCTGGGTTGGGAAAATCCCCTGGAGAAGGGAATGGCAACCCACTCCAGTATTCTTGCCTGAAAAATTCTATGGACAGAGGAGCCTGATGGCTACAGTCCATGGGGTTGCAAAGAGTCAGACACGACTGAACGACTTCACTTTAATCAAATAAATGGGCCTCTCTCTGCCTCCTCCTGTCAGTTACCTGAGAACAGGAGGTATTGTCTTCTTTTCCATCTTTCCAGACCTTCCATCCTCCCTTATTTCACATTTACTGATCAAGTACCAGGAGTACCGATGAATGATGACTTATCATTGCTTATCCCCAGGGAAGATTGTTATTGTTACTCTTCAGTCATTCAGTCGTGTCCGACTCTTTGTGACCCCATGGACTGCAGCACGCTGCAAGGTTTCTCTGCCTTCACTGTCTCTCTGAGTTTGCTCAAACTCATGTCCATTGAGTCGATGATGCCATCCAACCATCTCATCCCCTAACGCCCCCTTCTCTTCCTTCCCTCAATCTTTTCCAGTATTAGGAATGCATAGCCAAGTAAGGTTAGGAATTGTCAAAGGAGATAGCAGTAACCCCTGCATCTTGAGTACTTAGGTTTTAATCCAACAATCTAAACTGGAAAAAAAACAAATGAAAATTCAAATATATTAGGTCAACCCACCCTCTTCCTGCTCTTTCATGCCCTGTTTTTTAATTTTTTTAAGCACACATATCATTTATTTGGATAGCATTTCAGCCTTAGATTACTACCCACTGGAAGATGAAACTTTCATAAGATCACACATCTTATCCCCAGGTGAGAATCCTGGTCTATTTTTGCACTTACAGATTCTGTAGCCATTGCACTTGGGACCTCATTTGCCACACTTTCACTTCCCCATCTGCCTTTTAGATGGCCACTTCTTATCAGACTAATACATGAAATCACCTAAGTTTCTACTAACTTCCTTTTGGTGATTTTTGTGAATGTAATGAGGTTACAAAGCTTGTCATGAGGTGAGTGGGGTCCTATTTATAGTCTGTCAATCACGTTTCCATGGAACATATGTAATGTGTGTACAATGATGTGTTAGCAATATATTTGGCATCAAACTTACTAAGCATATGCAAGGTTTGAGACATTTGAGACAAGCCTGTGTGGCACAGTGTTTGGAGTAGTTAGAAATTTGCTGCCAGAAAAAAAATACTCTAAGCCATTGACTTACAGGACCTAGACGGAGGACACATGTGGGGGAGACCAGTTCTCACTAAGTGTTCAGGTTTCTGTCTGGAGCAATAGGGAATAGACTGCACATGGCAGGTAGGGAAGCATCTTAATATGATACCTGATAGGAAAACCACATCCGTATTCCAGAGAGAAATGTAGCCTGCCTTGTTTCCTCTGTCTCAAATGAGGATTTCTTCTTTCCCTTTTTCCCTAGGAGCCTAGTTTGCTGAGGTGGTCCACACTCCACAACAGCTACCCTAAAAACTCTCCATTTACCTCAAGTCCCCAGTCTACCTAACCTCTCTACTTCCCACTCCAAAACCCAAGCCTTTTACTTACAGGAGCAAAGATATGTTATCTTTTCCCTTCAAGATCAAGGCAATGTAGCTTCTATCTTGAGTCATCTTCGCTTCCATTGTTTCTACTTCAAACTACACAAGGTCCTCTATCTGGCGCTCCTCTAGACAACATCTCATTCATTCAGTCAGCGCTATTTACTGAGCGCAGCTGTGTGCCGACACTGTCTGAAGTACTAGGAATAAGGCGTTTAGGTGCTCAGAATACAGCACTGCCTGAGACACGAGTGAAATAGTCTCTCGTGGAGCTTATATCTTCATGTTGTTGTTGTTCACTGGCTAAGTCATGTCTGACTCTGTGACCTCATAGACTATAGCAGGCCAGGCTCCTCTGTCCTCCACTATCTCCAGAAGTTTGCACAAATTCATATCTACTGAGTTAGTGATGCTATCTAACCATGTCATCCTCTGCGACCATCTTCTCCTGCCATCAATCTTTCCCAGCATCAGGGTCTTTTCCAATGCGTTAGCTCTTCACATCAGGTGGCCAATACTTTGTATCCTCAGGAGATGACAGAAAAGTCATAAACCATAGTGTTAAGTTCTGATAAGGGTTTTGAAGATAGATGAAGCAGAGAGAAGGGATAGAGAGCATCATGAGAAGAATGAGACCAGGAATCACATTAATATCTGAGGGTAGACATTGCCCCGTGGGAGACAGCAAAGTGGGGTGGGAGCCTGTTTGACTGGTCCCTGTGCAGGGATCATGGTTCTTGGACCAGCAGCATTAGCATCACCTGGGAACTTGATAGAAATGCAATGTGCAGCCCCCAACACCACCACTGTGAGGAACTCTGGGCCGGGGTTTGGGGGGGCGGTGTGGGGTGGCCTAGCAATCTGGACTGTAGGGAGGTGATGTGAGCAGAGAACCATGGGGAGAGCCAGCACACAGGTGACATGGCTAGAACTGAACCTTTGAGGAAATAGTTGCTGTTTGCTGTTGCCATGCCAGGAGGACCTCTATGTCATCTTAAAACTGTGAACCATCTCCATCACTACCACCTCCCTTCCTCCACACCTTTGTCTAGGTGGGGTATATTTCTGGGGGTCCCTCCCTCCCCCATGCCTGCCCACCTGCCCTCCAAGGGACTTTCAGACACAGCTGCTCCAGCAAGAGCTCCCTGGCAACCATCTGTGATGGCTTTCTGCTCTGAGATTCCAGAGACTTGCTCTGTCGTTTATAGCCATCCCCATGTGCCACAGGGACATCTCGTCTTTCCTTTTCAGTGATAAGCAAATTAAAAGTAAGGTGCTACATCTTATCTTTATCTGTATTCTTAGTCCCCAGATAGCGTTTGGCATATTCAGTAAAGGGCTTCCCTGGGGGCTCAGTGGTAGAGAATCTGCCTGCCAATGCAGGAGACTGGGGTTCAATCCCTGGGTCAGGATGATCCCCTGGAGAAGGAAAAGGCAATCCATTCCAGTGTTCTTGTCTGGGAAATCCCATGGACAGAGGAGCGTGGGGGGCTGCAGTCCATGGGGCTGCAAGAGTTGAGCATGACTTAACAACAACGAAATTCAGTCAAAGTTTAGATGGATGGAAAGGAGTGAAGGGAGGAAGCTGCTGCTAAGTCGCTTCAGTCGTGTCCGACTCTGTGTGATCCCATAGATGGCAGACCACCAGGCTCCCCCGTCCCTGGGATTCTCCAGGCTAGAACACTGGAGTGGGTTGCCATTTCCTTCTCCAATGTGTGGAAGTGAAGTCGCTCAGTCGTGTCCGACTCTTAGCGACCCCATGGACTGCAGCCTACCAGGCTCCTCCGTCCATGGGATTTTCCAGGCAAGAGTAGTGGAGTGGGGTGCCATTGCCTTCTCCAGAAGGGAGGAAGAGAGGCTGGCAAAGAAGGAAACTAATAAACCAGGAACCAGAGTGCTAACATCTGCCGGCAGTTTTGCCAGACTAGGTTTCATCAATCAGGGTAGTGAGAAAGAGACCATTTGGCTCCTATGACTGCAGGAGGAATGTGAGAATGCTTGGGGCCACCTGTATGTGCCTTGGTGCATCCCGCCTCTTGTCAGGGAGGTGCAATATTCCTCCCTGCTCAGTGTCTTGGGTATCACTCACACAATTTCCCAAATTTGGTCTCAGATGTTTTACAGCCTCCTAAAATGCTTTGAAAAGCATTCTGACTCCTGGGGTGGGGTGGCAGGGGAGACTGGAGGCAAAGCTGTTGTGTCCTGTGAGTATCAGAATGGTCACGAGAGGTCAACATGAGTATTCACCATTGCCTTTTACCAAATTTAGAGAAGTGATCCTTGCCTTCTTGTTATTGTTCTATCCTTTAAGGCAGTGGTCCACAACCTTTTTGGCACCAGGGACTGATTTTGTGAAAGACAGTTTTTCCATGGACTGGTACTGGGTGGAAAAGGGGATAGTTTCAGGACGATTGAAACACATTGTATGTATTGTGCACTTTATTTCTATTATTATTACATCGGCACCACTTCAGATCACCAAGCATTAGACCCCAGAAGTGGGGGACGCCTGTTTTAAGAATTACATATGAATGCATTTGAGATTATAGATTGCTCCTTACTCATCAATTCATGTTGAGTTTAATATCTTCTCTAAGTCTCTGAATAATTTTATGAATCAGGGAACTTCCATTACCCCAAAACTGGGTTCACCTCTTTTTGGGAGTTGTTGAGTCAAAAGACACAACCAAGCAACAATCAGGAGAAGAAAGGATTTATTACTTGCAGCAAGTAAAAAGAGCACAAGGGATCTTTCCCAAAGCAATATCTCCCTGAACAGCAAAATTGGAGATGTTTCAAGCCAAGAATAGGTGTGTTAGTCGCTCAGTAATGTCCAACTCTTTGCAGCCCCGTGGACTGTAACCCACCAGGCTCCTCAGTTCATGGAATTCTCCAATCAAGAATACTCCAGTGGCTTTGTGGGACCCCCTCCTTTACTTTGTGTCTGGAGACAGACACACAGGCTGTGAAATGGCAGGTGTTACAACTAATAAAAGAAACCACTGAATGCAAAAAAAAAAAAAATTACTACAGTGGGTAGCCATTCCCTTCTCCAGAGGATCTCCCCAACCCAGGAATTGAACCCGGGTCTCCTGCATTGCAGACAGGTTCTTTTACCATCTGATCTAGCAGGGAAGCCTGAAGGTTA
Organism: Muntiacus reevesi; assembly: GCF_963930625.1. NCBI lineage: Eukaryota > Metazoa > Chordata > Mammalia > Artiodactyla > Cervidae > Muntiacus > Muntiacus reevesi. The sequence goes on from NC_089260.1 coordinate 47,147,631, forward strand.
CATGCATATTCATTATGGGGTTTGGGCAGCATATGCATATTCATAAAAGGAACTGAGCAAAGGAGAATTCAGCCAAGAATTAGGGCAAAGACTAACAGAGTCCAAGGTTTAGTTGAAAGAAGTCACAAGGATCAGATAAGGTCAACATCATCATCTGTTAGTTTCCAATGGAGCTGGTGGTTGAGGGGTCAAGCAGGGTCAAATTCTGCAAAACAGTTCAAGAACGTGTTTGAGCTGGCAGTCTTTACAACTGATTTATTATCTTTGCTATTGTGACTTTGTTTACCTAATAACAGCCATCTGTTCCTGCATTATTTTGACAATAGCCCACTAGGTTCCTCTGTCCACGGGATTCTCCAGGCAAGAATACTGGAGTGAGTTGCGTGCCCTCCTTCAGGGGATCTTCCTGACCCAGAGATCAAACTTGGGTCTTCTGCATTGCAGGCAGATTCTCTACCATCTGAGCCACCAGGGAAGCTTTGTTCCCTTAAGATCACTAATTACCGAGACCTGTTCAAGGGCAAACATTGTAGGCTGACTTAGATCACAAAATGCCAAAAATGGCTTCTCTTACATCAGGAAAGTCATGCCTGGTACTCTTTCTCTGGAGAACCCCCCCATGCTATCTGCTTGTACATCACATGATCTCTCAGAACTTTATTATCCATGTTCTTCCCTTTAGCTCATCTTTTTCTAACTCTTTGTGTGTTGATGCAATAAGAATATGTCTGCTGGTATTTCCTATATTCCATTCCCCTACTTAGATCGCCATATATAATAAATTCCAAGTACCATAGAAACAGAATGGCCCTGGAGACCAGAGGCAGGCTTCCTTTAAAAAAGATCACAATAAAAAATTTAACAGCTAGAATTGATCAAATAGAGTGCTGTGTGGTTCAAAGCGTCCTGAGATGTACAGCACTTTCTGCTTGGAGCTTAGCATACTTCCCAGGGCAGCAGTCAAGTTTAGTAAAATCTGTAAATATCCAGATGGAAACTGTGTGAAGTCAGCTGGTCCCTGTGACAGAGGCTTAGCTTCTTAGAAAGGCTTGAAGTAAGGAGCTGTGTGGGGAGAAAGGGAGAGAGAGGAGAACCAGCTCAAGAATAGAAGGAGGGGGTGGGATTAAAGGTTGGAGTATTACTCTGCAGTTTTGAAACTAATACATAGTTTCTCAAGAAAACATATGATCTGAAATGCCAACGGACTTGCCACCATCTTAGCTTCTTCTTGCAGGTGAAAAAGTGTTTGGTTTTTCCTTTAATACAACTTATATAGAGAGTACTTAACTACAGGTTGAATAGTGCACCGTGGACCCAGCTATTGATACCTAAGTTCTTTCTAGGATAGCAATCAATAAGAAAAAGTTAGAGGAAGTGGTAAAATGGAATATTGCCAATTCAAACATTCAGTTAATTCCCTCCCCCCAAATTAAGCCTTCTAAACCAACCAGCTGAACAGTGCAAAATCAACATGATGACCCAGGCTTATTTGTGTAAAAGTCAATTGCAGATACTTAAAGGAGTGACTTACTGAGAACAGAAAAAATTTATGGTACATATTTAACAAAGGTTTTGTATTCTGACATGTACTGTACAATTTATTTAAAAGTTATGCACCACTTCTGGTGAGCATATTGTATCTTTCAGGTATTAATTATTCAGGTAAAGAATCTTTGGGCAGCCAGTTCATTTCACCCAACTAAAAATATCCGTTAACTTCAAAAATTAGAAATGGCCAAATTGGAACCCATGAGAATAGCACACCCTAAGCCATAAGACCTGTAACTTTCTTTACCTGCTATCATCGTTAAGAACAACACAAGCATCTTGCTTTCACAGTTTAAGCAGTAATTCACATCATCTGTATTTTGTAAAATACCTTATATTCTTCACCTATTTGTTTTATCAGAATCTGACAACTTATGGGTATACCCACTCAATAATTTAGCTAAAGCTTGCAAGCCCGTCTTTCTTGTCACTAACAGAAGGAAATAATTGCTTTCTTTCATAGCATTTATCTTTCAGGACATCGCTTAACTTCCTCCTGAGCTCTCAGAATGCTCTTTGGTAGCACTTACCATTTTGAATTATAATTGTCTGTTTAATTGTTCATTCTTCCTAATTGTGTACACTTTGGGGGGAAAGAATCTTGTTGTTCTTCCTCAAGTCCAGTCTACACAGAGCACAGATACCTGTAGGATTTATTGTTATTAGATATATTATCAAAAATAAGAGCAATTTCATATGGTTCGACCTAATATAAGCTTTGAAGTGAAAGCATCAGGCGCTCAGTAGTGTCCAACTCTTTGCAACCCATTAGACTGTAGCCCCCCAAGCTCCTTCCCGGAATTCTCTGGGCAAGAAAACTGGAGTAGTTCCCATTCCCTTCTCCAGGGATCTTCCCAACCCAGGAGGTGAACCCGTGTCTTCTGCATTGCAGGCAGATTCTTTACCATTGGATCTTTAACTAACTGAAAAATGAGGATTTTGTTTTCATGCTATGAAAATACTAGCAACTTATATCCAGATTTTCCTTGAAGCAAGATCTATCAAGTTTATAGATGTATTGCCAGACTTCCGAAAGTCTAGTGTTGAAAACAGATCTCCAGGAGATCTCGTTAACAAAGTGAATTTTCTTGAGGGCTGAGGTAGGCCTGAGACTGCATTTGTAGCTAACTTTCAGGCATTTCTGATGCTATATTGCAGGCCATGCTTTGCAGAGCAAGTTTTTGGACCACAGAATGAGTAGTCAGGAGATATAAGTTCTAGGTCAGTTTTAAGATCTAGTGCTTACAACAGAGCCTAGCACATGTAATAAAGTTACTTATTAAGTAACTTTAATAAGTTTCTTAATCTTCCAGAGCCTTGCTTTCTGTAATGTCTGAGGGTTCAATTAGGAGGTCAGTTCCTTGCTGACTAGTTAAGAGTTTGTGACCTGTTAAGATCATGTTTACATAAGTGATTAGAGAGTCTGCACAGCGTAAAGGATAGAAGCACCAGCCTCATCCTTAGACTGCCTGGGTTCATATCCCAGCTTCTCCGCTTTCTAGCTAGGTGAACTTAGAAGGAGTTACTTAACCTTTTTGTGTCTCAGTTTCCCCATCTGCAGAATTGAACTGATACTGAATTATCTATGCAAAGTGCTTACAACAGAACCTAGCACATGTAAACTCAATTCATTTACTCTATTGCAACATTGGTGTTCTCTAGGGTTTCATTTCTAGGAAGACTTCTTAAGGGGATTTTCTGAAATATGGGCAAAGATTTTGTGTATGGAAAGATGTTCCTCACCAATTTACTTTATCAAAACCTAGGAAACTACCTGGGGCTTCCCAGGTGACTCAGTGGTAAAGAATCTGCCTGTCAGCGCAGGAAATGGAGAACCGATCCCTGGGTCAGGAATATTCCCTGGAGGAGGAAATAGCAACCCACTAAAATATCCTTGCCTTGAAAATCCCACAGAGGAGCTTGGCAGGCTGCAGTCCATGGTGTTGCAAAGAGTCGGACACGACTTGGTGACTAAACAGTGACAACAAGGAAGCTACCTATACGCTCAACAATGAGAGAAAGGCTTATTACAGTGCGCGTGATGGAATTTTTTTTTAATTGGAGTATAATTGCTTTATAATGTTGTTCGTTTCTGCTGTGCAGCAAAGTGAGTCACCCGCATGTGTACATACACACCCTCCCTCTCGGGCCCCCTTCCCACTTCTGTAGGTCATCACAGGGCACCCGGCTGGGCTCACTGTGCTACACAGCAGCTTCCCCCAGCTGTTAGTGTATATATGTCAGTGCCACTCACAGTTCACGCCACTCTCCCTCCCCTCCCCATGTCCACGTATCTGTTCTGTATTTTGTACCCATTGTAAACATTTACAAATAATTCTTGAGATGCAATATAAAATGGGGAGAAAACAGGATATGGAACTGAATTAACAGCTCAGGTTTAATGATGATTTCTTATGTTAACAGTATCTGGGGGGAAATGTGCCAAAATATTGTGATTATTATGACCAAGTGAAAGCATTGTAAGTGATTTTTTTCTTCCCTCCCCTCTATTTACTGATTCTACATGAAGCATGAGTGACTTTCATATTCAGAGAAAAAGTAATTTTAAACATGTGTAAATTCCCTCCCCCATCCCTTCCCACCTCACAGAAAAAAAGAAAAAAATCAACCCTATAGCAAGGATTTTGGCTTCCGTGGTGCCTTATGCCAAAACTGTTCTAGAAGCACTGCAAAGAAGAATCAGAAGTCAGTAAGTTTAGTAATATACCACTCAGTGCCAAACTAATGACTGAGAAATAAAACAAGCATGTTCATTTTTTTTATTATTATTATTTCTGAACGAAAATGAGATTGTCAGGTATTCAATGAAGCATTAACTGGCACAAGCTGCGCGTCATGTAGATGCTGGAAAGGCTGGAACACAGAAGCAGGGCTTAAGGCTTTCAGTTTAGGATGATACCAGAAACAGCCAGCATCATGCTGATGTGTGTGTTTAAGTAGATGAGTTTTCAAATAGAAATTCTGCAGTGGTCTCAATACCACAGTCCGTTTAAATCCATATTTAGATTTTTATTTAAAAGTTAATACAATGGGTCAGGCAAAGGCATTTGAAGTGACTGGAGGGGGAATCCATTATATTTTTACATATATCCCCCAGGACATATATTTTTCCCTGCCTGAGCTCACCCATTATACTTTTAGAAGAAATTCAGGAAAAATATTTGCTAGCAATTTCCCACACCATAAAGCTGCCATAACAGTGATCATCAAAACCCAGACCAAGTTGAATGTCTTCTGACTTGCTGAAGAAGATTAAAGACTATTTCAGTCTTGCCTCTGTGGGGCATGGATTGGGAGGAAAGTGTCTGCATAAATATTTTTACTACTACACTGCTGCCTGATAAAAGCCCTCATCCTTAATTTTTATCTAACTTTTTAGTACTTTGAAGTTCTCACTTTTGGGGTACACATCACCTATGATCTGTGGATGCTCGATTGGCTCCCTAACCAGTAACCTCAACCTCACAACTACAAAAAATAACTTCTTCTTTTTTTTTTTTTTTTTCAGTTCTACCAGTTTATTGCTACCAACTCATCTCCCTCCAGCCTCGTGCACACATGCTCAGTCATGTAACCCCATGGACTGCAGCCTGCCAGGCTCCTCTGTCCATGGACTTTTCCAGGCAAGAATACTGGAGTGGGTTGCCATTTCCTTCTCCAAGAAAATAACTTCTGAATAAAAATCACATTTCAATCACTTGCAAATAATTTTTCTTACTCTCCTCACTCTCATGCATTCTAGAACTTTGATGAAAAAGAATGCTATCTCTGGACTTCCCTGGCAGTCCAGTGGTTGGGACTTCGCCTTCCAATGCAGGGAGTGAGGGTTCAATCCCTGGCTGGGGAGCTAAGATCCCACCTGCTTTGAAGTCAAAAAACCAAAATGTGAAAACGGAAGCAATATTGTAACAAACTCAATAAAGGTCCACATCAAAAAAAAAAAAAATCTGTCTTTTGGTTAAAGAATATTGAAAAAAACTGCAGCTAACTTTGTAACTGTGGGTGACTCCTGTCATCCAGAAAAATAGGTCTTCAGGGTAGGATACCTCCCAAAATCTAGCACTTATTTGATCTCATTCTTACTATAATGTTTATTTTTGTATGTGTTATAAATATATATATATTGATTGGTTCATTAAGTGTTGCATATAAATGACTTAAACATTTAGAGAGACTGGGAGCCGTCACAATATTTAATTCTGGAGGTTTGAAAATGGAGATGAGGATAATCTCAGAGTTCCATTAAGTTAACCCACAGTACCATATATACTGGCACATATGTTCATTCATTCATCATACTCACGGAGCACCTTTCTATCCCAAGTTGGGCTTCCCCAATGGTGCAGATGATAAAGAATCCGCCTGCAGTGTGGGAGACCCAGGTTCAACTCCTGGGTCAGGAAGATTCCTTGGAGAAGGAAGTGGCTACCCACTCCGGTATTCTTGCCTGGAATGTTCCATGGACAGAGGAGCCTGGCAGGCTATAGTCCATGGAGTCGGATACGACTGAGAAAATAAAACTGTCACTTTCACATCCCAAGTTGTTCCAGATATTAGGAGTATCAGCAGCTACAAACAAGGCGGGCAAAGCCCTGATTCTGTGAAGCCCATATGTTCATGAGGGACGTGGGCAATGCACAAGTGAACAAACAACAGTCATTACAGGTGCTTACAACAGATATAATGTAAATAGACAAGATGCTATGATTTTCATTTATTCGTTCAGCAAATATTTTTTGATTATCAGCTCTGTACCTGCTACTGTGCTGAGCATCCCACAAAGTCGGTGTGTCTTTCCTTTGGCTGAGTTTACACTCCGGTTGTTGTGACAAATGTTAATTACAAATACAGTTAAAGTTACAAGGGAAAAGTAGTACAAGGTACAGACAGTTCAGAGGGGACTGACAGCTAAAACTTGGGGGTTGAGTATAAGGCCAGAGAGAGCTTTCAGAGGGTGTTGTGTATGGCAGGGCTTTGAAGGGTGAGTTTACTGGGAGTGGTGATTGTAGCAGAGGAGAGCTAGTGAGAGACGTGCTCTCATCTAGGGAGAAAGGAGCCAGGGGTACATGCTGTACCTTTCCTAAACTCAGTTTCCTTTTATTTTAAATTTTTTGTTTTTAGGCTTTATCAAGCAACGATTTATTTCTTTATTGGAGTATAACCGCTTTACAGTATTGTCTTAGTCTCTGCTCTACAACAGTGTGAATCAGCTCTTGGCTGTTGTTTAGTTGCAGAGTCGCATCCAACTCTTTTGCGACCTCGTGGACTATAGCCTGCCAGGCTCCTCTGTCCATGGGATTTCCCAGGCAAGAATTGTGGAGTGGGTTGCCATTTCCTTCTCCCCGAGAATCTTCCTGATCCCAGGGATTGAACCTGTGTCTTCTGCGTCTCTTGCATTAGCAGCAGATTCTTTACCACTGAGCTGCCTGGGAAGCCTGAATCAGGTGTAAGTGTGGCAACCCACTCCAGTATACTTACCTGGAGAATCCTCATAGACGGAGGAGCCTGGCAGGCTACAGACCATGGGGTTGCAAAGAGTCAGACATGACTGAGCGACTCAGCACAGCACAGAACATACAAAAATCCCTTCCCTCTAGAGCCTCCCTTCCATCCCTCCTCTGCATCTCACCCCACTAGGTCATCACAGAGCGCTGAGCTGAGCAACCTGTACTAAGCTTCCCACTGGCTATCTGTTTTAGCCATGGTACTGTGTGTATGTTAGTGCTGCTCTCTCAGTTCGTTCCACCCTCTCCCCACCCCACCCCCATGCCCACAAGTCTGTTCTTCTTGTCTGTGTCTCAGTTTCCAAACTCTAAAACTGGCCATGGTCCTTCCATTGTAGGACACCCCTGAAATCATGAAATGTGGGGAGCCCTTTGCTTTGCATATAGAGCTTTCTGAATATTCCCGCTTGGCCTCAAGAGGCAATTGAGTTACTGTGGCTGCAGAGTTAAAAGGAGAAGTTGGAGGGAAATGTCAAAAGGAAAATTCAGATGTGATTTAGTAGGTAGGTGAGGTTTCCTAAAGGCAACACAGCACGGGAGGAATTGGACCCAAATGCCAAGAGGCTCTGCAGGCAGGCAATGAATGGGAATGTGAGAAGGTCATGTTGGAGGAGATGAGCCTTGGACTCAGTATTCAGATAGAAACACACACTTTGTCTACATTTTAAATACATCCAGTATGTGAGTGAAAATATCACTGGATATGTATCCTTGGCTCATTTTTCTATTGCTTCTTTTTCTTTTTCCTTTTTGGCATCAATTTCCAGGAGTCTCATGTATTAGGGATATTAATCCTTTGTAACCTATAAATAACACATGCTTTTTTTTTTAAACTGATTATCATTTGTCTTTCAACTTTTTCTGTAAGGCAAAAACAATATACATAATTTTGATGCTTATAAATTCAAACCTACCTTCAATTTTTCCTCGATTGTGGCTTTTAGATTTCTCCTATTTAAAGTGTCAACTATCTCTTCTGCTCAAAGTTATGCACTTGTTCTAGGATATTTTTTTCTTCTGATTTGGCAATCTTTTTCTTTAAGCCTTTATGTGGATTTTTTTTTTTCTTTTACGTGATGCTAGAGGCCATTGATCCTTGATACGGGGTTTTTGTTAAAAGTAACATATCAGCCTTGCCATTGAAAAGCGTCACCCTGAGTCTCTGCCATTAGTATGCGCCTGACCCTCTCAGTGTTCTGATACTGGTTTTGTTCTAGTCTTTAGCCACAATGCATATACTTTGTGTCAAAAACTCAGTTGTCTAGGCAACAGGAACCTTTAAAAACTTTACAAGGGTAATGCCAGTGTCCAAGTCTTAACTGTATATTCCCTTCCATTTTGAATAATGGGTCTGACTTGTTTAAAAGTTGAAAGAAAATCTATTTACACCAGACCTTCAATATTTGAGAACCTTGAAGAATATTACCACTAAAAGAGAGACCAAGCGGAATGGGAACCTTTTAAAAACACTGAGACAAAGCAAATGGCACACGTGGTATTTCTCCCGAGCCTCTAAGGCAGTAAGGGACCAGCTGTCATACAACAAAGTCTGAGGGGACCACGTCACCTAATGGGCATAACCAGAGTGCTCAGCTTTAAAAGGCTCTTGTGCTTATAAAAACAATCAACGTGGCACCATTAACTCCATATGTTAGATTTAAGGCTTTTTTTACCCCAGCCTGCATTTGATTTACTTAAACATTTGTAATGCTTACCTTTTTCATTCAAATAGAGAATATAAGTGAATAATATGTTTGTTCAGACTCTAATGTGAGGTTTTTCCCTTGGGAGGTTGCTTGGCAAATATTTGTTGACAGTATGACCTGGTACCTTCTTATTGTGCCATTAGGAAAAAAAAAGATCAACTGACATTGATCTCTGAAGCTAAATTAGCTTCACAAAGCACATTGCTCCGCTCGAGAAGGAAGTCAGGAAGGAAATGATTAACGTGATGAAGAAAATCCAGGGTAGGGTTGTAATTGAGCACAAAGTCCCTAATTCAAACATTAAAGCAAGCTATTTCTGAAGTTCAAGGTACATAGTGCAGAGATATAATTATAAAATCACCAAGACCTCTCCTTCCTTTAAGTTCTATTTCCTAGAAGTCTGTGACATTTTCCAAACATGTTGCTTGCCTCTTTGAGCATTTCTTTGTCTCCCTCACTAGATCCTTCCCCAGTTCCTCCCCCCACAACCACCCCAACACAGAGGGCATCACTCAGGGCTCTCTCTGTCTCTATGAGCTTTGTGTTCTGTCCCAAAGATGCCGGTCAATTTCACGGCTTTAGTATTACTGGTGTTCTGATGAGTCTCACGCCACTAGTTCCAGCCCTGGCTTCTGACCCTAATTCAGTCCCATATGTCCAACTGTCTGCTGAACACTTCTAAGTGGATGCCAACTTCTTTGAAATAGTTCATCCTTTCCCCCACAGTCTTCCCTGCCTCCGTTGCCAATTTTCATTCAGTTGAGAGAACTCCCACCACCCCGAGTCAAAACCTCTGTTTTTCTTTTTTCCTTAGTTCAGCTGCTCCCCACATCTCCTCACTCCTTGTTTTCCTCAGCCTCCTTCAGTTTCATTTCTCTTGTGCCACCTTCATTATATCATGGTCATAATAAGCTCATCACTTGCCTCTCTGCCACCAGTTTTACCCACTCTGATCTGTTCTGCACATCAGTACCAAATTAATCTTCCTAAAGTAACATTCTCTGCTGCTCTGCTGATCCAGGGCCCTTCAGTAGGCCTTGACATTCCAAGAATCATGTCCAAACTTGTTTGTCTGGCGTCCAAGGCACTCTACAACTTGGCCCTCTATAGCCTTTTCCTTTTCCCATTCTCACTCCTTTTTTCACTTTGAAACAAGTCTCAGTTCAAATCAGAGGTGTCTGACCATCACTTGGCCATACTCCATTTACCCACATCCTATCTATCAGGATTCTGTCCTTCACATTGTCCTCCTATCTGAAACATCTGTACCCTTCAGCCTCTAGTTCCAAGTTCCATCTCTATCATGACCAAAAGATAAGTTCACAGATATGTCTCTCTCCTCCAACAGCTCTTTTGTCAACTCTGGGTAACTTACGTGTAAACCCATGTCTTCAACTATTTCAGATGGCTCTCCTAGTGCTTTGTAAATAGTAAATGCTTGGAAAAGATTTATTTTGATTAGAGTTAGAGCCTGTCCCATTGTCTTGATCAAAATTCTCAATTCAGCTTGCCCCAAACAGTCAATCAAACAAACAAATAAACAAAACCCTGCCAAAAGAAAATATTGGCAGCCCGACTCTTTTTTTATTCCCCTTTGTGTCTCAACTGGTAAAGAATCTGCCTGCAATGTGGGAGACCTGGGTTTGATCCCTGGGTTGGGAAGATCCCCTGGAGAACAGAAGGGCTACCCACTCCAGTATTCTGGCCTGGAGAATTCCATGGACTGTATAGTCCGTGGGGGTCACAAAGAGTCAGATACAACTGAGCGACTTTCAGTTCACTTCACTTCACTTTACTTTGCCTAAAGGTCAAACAAGAAGACAGTTCTGTGAATTGCATTTCACCCTCATCTGTCTCTGTTCAAATAAACCACATATCCTAAAACTGGGAGATCTGTACTTGGGAAAAGGGATCAGCCCAGATAAAGATGTAGAGGAGAGACTATTGCCAGAGGAAGTTTTCTGACTTGCCAGCTTGATAAAATTCCTCTAGGGGGATTTTCTGAGATGTGCAGTACCCCTTACCACAGCCAGTACCTAACCAGTGGTCCCCCTGGAGGTGAGGAAGTCAGTGGACACAGACCTACCTGGTTTTCCTAAAAACGTTAAGAATTCTATGCTCCTGACCCTTATCCATCAGAAGTTATGATTTTACTGGCTGTGTTTTCTGTAGCCCAAACTAGCCTAAAAAGAATCAAAGAAATATACAACTCTTAAAACTCTTGAATGAATTTCTGGATAGATACATTATTATCTTAGCTGTACCACCCAGGATTGATTATGACTTAATGTACTTTGCTGTGGGGAATTGAGTAGTTTTAAGAAGTTAAATATTCTGGAAGTTGGTGAGCCTGGTGCTAAGTCATTTCAGTCGTGTTTGACTCTTTCGTGACCTCATGAACTGTAGCCCACCAGGCTCCTCTGTCCATGGGATTCTCCAGGCAAGAATACTGGAGTGGGTTACCATGCCCTCCTGCAGGGAATCTTCCCAATCCAGGGATCAAACTACAGTCTCTTGCATTGTAGGCAGATTCTTCAGCATCTGAGCCACCATGTAAGCTCTTGAACCAAAGTTAGCTGGCTTAGGAGAGTGCATAGGTAACTCTTCTGGAAAGCAAAAGAGCATAATGTTTTACACACACACACACACACACACACACACACACACGTCTTTGTGTCTTCAAGTGTTATAGATTCAGTCCCAAAGGCATTTCCTCCCCAAATCCTACTTCTACCAAGGATGCTGATGAGGCTGAAATCAAGGCCTCAGCAAGGCTGCACTCCCTCTGAAGGCTCTTGGGGAGAGTCCACGCTGATTCGTGACCTCCTCTCTCCAAACTCTTCCTCTGTGGTCACATTGCCTTCTCTTCTATGTGTGTTAAATCTCCTGCCTCTCTGTATAAAGATACTTGTGATTGCCTTTTGTTGTTGTTTCCTTGCTCAATCATATCTGACTCTTTGCAACCCCATGGACTGTGCCTGCCAGGTTTCTCTGTCCATGGATTCCCAGGGGGATCTTCCCAACCCAGGGATTGAACCTGCATCTCCTGCATTGGAAGGTGAATTCTTTCCCACTAAGCCATCAGGAAAACTCATGATTGCCTTTAGGGACCTCACAGATAATTGGCACTAATGGTAAAAAAAAAAAACAAAAAAAAAACCCACCTGCCAGTGTAGGAGACGTAAGAGACATGGGTTTGATCCCTGGGTTAGGAAGATCCCCTGGAGGAAGGCATGGCAACCCACTTCAGTATTCTTGCCTGGAGAATCCCATGGACAGAGGAGTTTGGTGGGCTACAGTCCATAGGGTCACAAAGAGTTGGACATGACTGATGTGACTTAGTATGCATACACCGATGCAGATAATCCAGGGTAATCTTGTATCTCCAGAACATTAATTTAATCATATCTGCAAAGTTCTTTTTTGCCATAAAAGGTCATATTCACAGACTGCAAGGATTGGAGCATGGATATCTTTAGGGTGACATTATTCAACCTATCACAGTGATTATTAATATTTTGTTTATATCAAATACTACATAATTTTAAAGTTATAAAGCATCAAGACTTTATTAGAAGAACATACAGCATATGGCTAACAGTTGTTATCTCTTAGGAGTAGAAGGCTGGCAGAATTTCACTTTCATTCTTTTGAAGCGTTTTACTTGCTTAAAAAGCAGAGACATCACTTTGTAGACAAAGGTCCAAATAATCAAAGCTATGGTTTTCCCAGTAATCATGTACGAATGTGAGAATTGGACCATAAAGAGGGCTGAGCACTGAAGATTTGATGCTTTTTAATTGTGGTGCTAGAGAAGACTCTTGAGAGTCCCTTGGATAGCAAGGAGATCAAACCAGTCAATCCTAAAGGAAATCAACCCTGAATATTCATTGGAAGGATTGTTGCTGAAGCTGAAACTCCAAAACTTTGGCCACCTGATGCAAAGAGCCAACTCATTGTAAAAGACCCTGACACTGGGAAAGACTGAAGGCAAAAGGAGAAGACAGTGGCAGAGGATGAGATGGTTAGATAATATCATCAATTCCATGGACATGAGTTTGAGCAAACTCCAGGAAATGAAGGACCAGGGAGTCTGGCATGCTGCAGTCCCTGGGGCTGCAAAGAGTTGGACATGACTTAGAGACTGAACAACAACAACTTTTTTGCAATGAGGCATGTGATGAACATGTTTGTGTTTAGGGATAAAACTGTAAGAATTAATATAGATGTTTTTTAGATGCTTTCAGCAATACTGAAGAAAGCAAACAATGCCACGGTCAGGTCCCTTTTCTCTGTATTTTATAGCACTTGTTTCCAGCACTCCCTTCCCCCATCCCCTGTGCAGCTGTTCTTCCTCTCATCCGTGCCGTTTGGATTGAAAACACACTTAAGGCAATTACATCCAAGCTCGAATTTGCTTGGCTTCAAAGTCCCTGCTGTTTCCTCTGCTGCAGGCTGGCCATTTTTCCTAATTTCTTCCTTCAAAGACCAAAGAAGGGTGTTTCCAGAAGGAAGGGGACAAGGAGAAGAACTGGTAAAAATAGAGACTATTTTTTTTTTTTTTGATCTGTGTACTGAGATTGTTTTGGTTTTGGTTTTCTCTCAATAGGGGCTGCAGTGCCTCACTACTTAATTAGGACAGATCCACTCCTCCTTCGAGTCTAAATACCTAATATTTGTGGAATGGTATTTGTTTTTCTATGCTGCCAACAGTGAAGGAATGATACACACTTTCAGCCGATATTCTTGGAGCAGCTGATAGTTCTCAATTGTAAACTGAGGTAGCTCAGAATACAGTTATGAATAAGAAAAAGGCCATGCTCTAAAAATTCATTTTTTCCACTTCTTCATCAGTCTTTTATCAAGGCCCCATGCATGTGCATACAGTTGACTGGTGCCTAATTTCTTCCATCTCTCTCTTCTCTAACATTTGATTTCTTTACAAAGGCCTCAAAGTCTGAAGAGTCCATGTGTCTGATAACCAAAAAAAAAAAAGCATTTTGAATTAGATAAGAGTGCTGTTTCTCTCTAGAGAAGATTTCATTATTTTAAAGAACAAATTTGGAAATCCAGAACTTTTCTACAAATGTATTAATTAGAACAATTATTGTGTTTGGGGGCCATCTTAATAAAAGCATTTGCAGTTTCGTGCGACATAGGACATTTTTTCATTGTTTTTGTGAAATAACCAACTGTTTTAACCTGTATATGTAATAAGGCATTTAATTAGATCAACTTGATTAATCACTAGGTGCATTTATTATACTGTCTACTCACAGAGGTAAACAGCTGGTATGCGCATGTGGTTGAAATACTCTGGAAAAAGGAGGTGGAAAATCTGTTAAAATCTGCCACTAATGTCTTCCTTTTTTCAATTTAAACATTGTAGGGAGTGGCTAATTTTATTGACAGTGAAGGCAGAAGCAGAATAGATATTTTTAAAAGAAAGTAGGAGAGCATCTAAGTATATGAATTGTGGAAAAAACGTACAGCCAAGCTTGTCAAACCTCGTGTGCTTAGGAATCACCTGGGGATTTTGTGAAAATGCAGATTCTGATGTAGGGGCGCTGAGGCCTAAGATTCTGCATTGCTAACAGACCCCAAGGTGCTGCTGGTGCTGCTGCTGGGGTGGATTTGTAGACTGGGAACACCAAGAGGGGTCAGTCAACCCAAGGCCACTGCTTTTGTGAAATCGAGAAAACAACCCATAGCTTGGCCCTGAGATGATGAAGTCTCATACCTTGCCCTTTTCGGTGCCAAACAGTACTTTCCTTTTGGGAGACTTACAGGGACTCTAGTCCAGAGATGTCTGTCTGATATTGTAAACCTACAATAGATTTTCAATTGCTTGGTTTAACCTGGATTTTTAAAGTGTATGTATTTTTAAATTTTTATCTATTTTTGGCTCTGCTGGGTCTTCATTGCTAGGCAGGCTTTTCTCTAGTTGTGGCAAGCAGAGGCTAGCTACTCTAGTTGCGGTGTGCAGGTTTCTCATTGTAAGGGCTTCTCTTCTTGCAGAGCACTGGCTCCTGGATGTGTGGGCTTCCATAGTTGTGGCTCCCAGGTTCTAGAGCACAGACTCAGTCCTTGTGGCACATGGGCTTAGCTGCTCCAAGGCAAGTGGGATCTTCCCAGACCAGGGATCAAATCGGCGTCCTCTGCATTGGCAGGTAGATTCTCTACCACTGAGCCACCAGGGAAGCCTAGTGTATGTATTTTAAATTCCCAAATGATACTGTAAACTCATTGAGAGCAGAAATAGGATCCCGATAATAGATGCATATTACATATTCATCAAATGTGTCTCTAATTGAATATTATGATGGCTCTGTTTCTACAAAACATTTCCAGTTAGCTCAGTCTGTGAGCTGCTGATTTTGCCAATTAAACAACTGACCTTGCTTAGGAAGGCACTTAATCTTAAACTTTAAATGTTGATTGAGGGAGTTCCCAAGATGGTAGAGTAGAGAGACTCTGAGCTCACCTGCCCTCATGGGCACACCAGAATTACAACTATTTACAGAAAAACTGTCGGTGAAAAGATGGGAAAAACCAGGAAAGATCTACATGTGGAATTTTAAAAATAAAGTAGTGAATATAGCAAAAAATAGACTCACAGATATAGAGAAAAATCTAATGGTTACCAGTTGGATGAGGAAGAGGGAGACTCACCATGGGGTAGGGAAATAAAAGGTACAAACTACTATGTATAGAATTAAATAACCTTCAAGGATATATTGTGCAGCAAAGGAAATATAGCCAATATTTTACATTAACTATAAATGGAGTATAGTCTATAAAAGCTTTGAACCAACATGTTGTACACCTGAAACTAAATGTAATATTGTAAGTCAACCATTACTCAATTGAAAAACACAAAATTTCTCACTCTGTTCCCACTCCATAAGTAAAGGATATTTTCATACTGAAAAAAGTTAACCCAAAATCTGTTATCAATCCCAGTTAAGGCTCTGTATTAGAATAAGAGATACCCTAAGATCATTGGAGGTGATGGAATTCCAGTTGAGCTATTTCAAATCCTAAAAGATGATGCTGTGAGAGTGCTGCATTCAATATGCCAGCAAATTTGGAAAACTCAGCAGTGGCCACAGGACTGAAATAGGTCAGTTTTTATTCCATTCCCAAAGAAAGGCAATGCCAAAGAACGCTCAAACTACCACACAATTGCACTCATGTCGCACACTAGTAAAATAATGTTTAAAATTCTCCAAGCCAGGCTTCAGCAATATGTGAACCGTGAACTTCCAGATGTTCAAGCTGGTTTTAGAAAAGGCAGAGGAACCAGAGATCAAATTGCCAACATCCCTTGGATCATTGAAAAAACAAGAGAATTCCAAAAATATCTACTACTACTTTATTGACTATGTCAAAGCCTTTGACTGTGTGGATCATAATTAACTGTGGAAAATTTTGAAACAGATGGGAATACCAGACCACCTGACCTGCCTCTTGAGAAACCTGTATGCAGGTCAGGAAGCAACAGTTAGAACTGGACATGAAACAACAGACTGGTTCCAAATAGGAAAAGGAGTGCATCAAGGCTGTATATTGTCACCCTGCTTATTTAACTTATATGCAGAGTACATCATGAGAAACACTGGGCTGGAGGAAGCACAGGCTGGAATCAAGATTGCCGGGAGAAATATCAATAACCTCAGATATGCAGATGACACCACCCTTATGGCAGAAAGTGAAGAAGAACTAAAGAGCCTCTTGATGAAATTGAAAGAGGAGAGTGAAAAAGTTGGCTTAAAGCTCAACATTCAGAAAACTAAGATCATGGCATCTGGTCCCATCACTTTATGGCAAATAGATGGGGAAACAGTGGAAACAGTGACTGACTTTATTTTTCTGGGGTCCCAAATCACTGCAAATGGTGATTGTAGCCATGAAATTAAAAGGTGCTTACTCCTTGGAAGGAAAGTTATGACCAATCTAGACAGCATATTGAAAAGCAGAGACATTACTTTGTCAACAAAGGTCCATCTAGTCAAGGCTATGGTTTTTCCAGTGGTCATGTATGGATGTGAGAGTTGGACTACAAAGAAAGCTGAGGACCGAAGAATTGATGCTTTTGAACTGTGGTGTTGGAGAAGACTCTTGAGAGTCCCTTGGACTGCAAGGAGATCCAACCAGTCCATCCTAAAGGAGATCAGTCCTGGGTGTTCATTGGTAGGACTAATGTTAAAGCTGAAACTCCAATACTTTGGTCACCTGATGCAAGGACTTGACTCATTTGAAAAGACCCTGATGCTGGGAAAGATTGAGGGTAGGAGGAGAAGGGGACAACAGAGGATGAGATGGTTGGATGGCATCACCGACTCAATAGACATGGGTTTGGGTGGACTCTGGGAGTTGGTGATGGACAGGGAGGCCTGACGTGCTGCAGTTCATGGGGTCTCAAACATTTGGACACGACTGAGCCACTGAACTGAACTGAAGATCACTGGGGAGTTGTCAGCACCTGAATACAACCTTTTTGTTCCCCCTCCATCCTCACTGTCAGGATTTTGTTCACTTTCCCTTCTGTTTTAGTATAGTCTGTATACACCACCCTCCACCCATGGTATCATCCTGTGCATCTTCAGACACGGTGAAGAGATCCATGGTCTATCTGTGTACCCTCGGACCTACCATGATATATAGATATAGATACACACACACACACACACACACACACACACACACACAGAGTCTGCTTATTATACATGATATATCATGTATAATAAGCTGATGTGTTTATGAGCAGAATTCAAAATTCTGGATATTTTGAATATTTAATGACAGCCCCATTTCTAGGCAAAAACTTAGCTTTGAGATTTAAAAAATACTTTTGTAATTGAAACTGGCTGCTGCTGCTGCTAAATCGCTTCAGTCATGTCCAACTCTGTGCAATCCCATAGACAGCAGCCCACCAGACTCCCCTGTCCCTGGGATTCTCCAGGCAAGAACACTGGAGTGGGTTGCCATTTCCTTCTCCAATGCATGGAAGTGAAAAGTGAAAATGAAGTCGCTCAGTCGTGTCCGACTCTTAGCGACCCCATGGACTGCAGCCTACCAGGCTCCTCCATCCATGGGATTCTCCACGCAAGAGTACTGGAATGGGTTGCCATTGCCTTCTCCGAATTGAATCTGGAGCTTGTGTAAAACCAACAGGATTAAAATTCATATGTGGCTGGCATTTAAAAATCAGAGCACCCGAATTACACCTTAGTTCTTGTGCTAAGAGAAAGGAGCAGAAAGTAAACAGAATTGAATGCAGTCATTAACTAGAAATACAAACAGAAGTTAATATAGAATATTAGTTTCCCACTAGCCAGTATACTATAAAATCAATCTTCTTTTCAAAATGAAGAAAAACTGAATGAAATCATTTGGAGACTGGGAAACACTTTAGAAATGCTCCTTATGTCAAATGGCTATGATGGAAACTGCAATTATAAATCTGGATGACTTAGAAACAATGGGTGAGCTATTCCCAGGCTGCCTATAAACTTCCCAGGGCACTTAATGTCTGTCTTCTTGTTACATAGAAGGTGTCTGTTAGTTCCACAAAGTTTAATTGCTAGAGCAGGGAAACATTTTTTCCCTCCTCTTATTTGAAAAACAGAGCCATGAGGACTAAATGAATTGTAAGAGTCCCCCATAAGAATCTGAAATGAGGAAATGACCTGGCTAAGAATCGGCTGAAGATAAGCTACCTAATTAGCTTCTCTATTCAGACTTTATTCATTTGCCAAGGCAAAACTTCAGATAATTATCTTTTGTCTATGGACTCATGTGCATGGCTGATGGCCATCCCTGACAAAACCCCTCCTGACAGAGCTGGTTGTTCACTGAGGGTGTGAATGTGTGTCTTCAAACTGGACAGTGGTGCCCTTGATGCTGCCAGACCCCCTCAGGATACAAGGTCGCAGCCGCAGTTGCCCAGCTGACTGTTTCTCTCCACCTAAGTTGTGCCAAGGCCTCGTCAGGGAGCTCTGCTCCCACTATATTCCTGTTTTGACCCTCAATCAACGCTGTCCCCCATGGCTGAGTCATCTCCACCCAGGTTGCACTGGGATTCACTCCTGTTCCAGCAGCTCCAGGGAGCCGCCCAAGTGCACATATCAGTGCGGTTTGCTGCACATTTACCACGCCAAAGCAGTGGCGGGATGCAGAGGCAGGGGAAAATGGAGGGGGGGAAAGCAAGAGAGACCCTCCTCTTCTGAGGGTCTGGGAATCTGGGATCCATAGCAATGAGGGTCAGCTTGGACTCTGAAGCATTGTATGGCTTTGTGAGTCTGTCTACCACTGTTTTTCCTTGGGGAAACCATGCCGCTGGGATGTTGACTGCTTTGCTACAAGACTGTCTTGCATTCAACTGCCATTTCCCTCAAACCATTCAATACTCACTGTTGACTGGTTCAGACACCGTCACCCTTTCCCTTGAACCACCCCCACAGGATCTGACCTCCCTTTTTGGGAAATGACTTAAGAAAAATGCCTCCCTATCTCTCATGTATGTGTATGTGCACACATGGGCACAGACACGTGTGCATGCACACACAAGTGTTTGTATACACACACACACATATTGGAGAAAGGGTTTGGATTCCCCCTCCCCTCATCCACTACAAACCTGGAGCCTTCTTAGACTTGTGTCAATGAGCTGATGCAAACAGATATTAAGAAGGAGACATGGTGCCCAGTTTCACAAACTGGATTAATCTGAGTGTGATCATCAGCCCAAACACAGCATCTGTTCTTATGTCCTGGGGCCCTGGAAAAGAGTGCTGGTACTTATAAATTTGTTTCAGATTTTCCATAGAGACTCTGATTAATCTGATAGTTTCTGTTATTTATCATGGATAGTCTGGGGTTTCTAACAAATTAACATTTGAATTGCATATTGGTTAAGGGTTTTTTGTTTGTGAGTAACAGAAGCCAATTTGAGCTACTTTAAACCAAAATGGGAAATTTGTTGCAAGGATTCAGGCAGGGCTCGGGGAACTTCAAGGCAGGATCATGGACCTTTCTTTAAGAGCTCTGTGTTCATCTGATCTTTGTTTGCAGTCTCTGTATCATAGTTAAAATCCTAAATTGTAGGCAGAAAGAATTTGGTGTCCGTTCGGTCACACTCCAGTCAGTCAAGATCATGGATATAGATTCAGGTCATTCAAAGCAAATGTTTGGGGCTCAGCCCTGTAGACACAGTGGGGAGTTCTATGGACAAGACGTCAAAAAATAACCATCATAGGGAGCATTCATTCATCATTTTATATTATTGAGACAACTATAATGATCAAATGATGATATCTCGTTAGTCCTCTGGACTTCCAGGAACTCAAACTAGTCAATCCTGAAGGAAATCAACCCTGAATATTCATTGGGAGGACTGAAGCTGAAGCTTCAATACTTTGGTCACCTGATGCAGAGAGTTGACTCATTGGAAAAGAACCTCATGCTAGAAAAGATGGATGGCAAAAGGAGGAGGGGGTGACAGAGGATGAGATGGTTGGACGGCATCACTGAGTCAATGGACATGAATTTGAGCAAATTCTGGGAGATAGTGAAGGACAGGGAAGCTTGGTGTGCTTTAGTTTGATGGGGTCACAAAGAGTTGGACACAACTTGATGACTAAGTAACAACTTTAACTCCCAGGTCATATGAGACTATTTAAAATGCTTTTCAGAAAGAAAAGGAACCAGTAAAGTAAACCCGGTGGTTCTGAACTTGGATTCCCTGGACCCATAAACATACAGACAGGGCCTCTGGGTGTTCCACAGCTCCAATATTTCCAAAGGCTTTCATTTATTTGCTATGATAAAGCTGCCCCAAATCATTAGGACCTTTAGTTTCTTTGTTCTTTGGCAAAAAAAAAAAAAAAAAAAAAAAATGGTATTAACATCATGTGGTAGTGTTTCTGGGTCTGCATGAGAATTATTTGTGATATAAAATATTCTTTTACTAAACAATGGAGAAATTATTTAATAAGCTGAATATAGTAGTGTGTGTGCATGCTAAGTCCCTTCAGTCATATCCAACTCTCTGCAACCCTATGGACTGCAGCATGCCAGGCTCCATTGTTCATGGGATTTTCCATCAAGAGTACTGAAGTTGGTTGCTATATCCTTCTCCAGGGGATCTTCCCAATCCAGGGATCGAACCCATGTCTCTTATGTCTCCTGCATTGGCTATGGAAGGCAGGTTCTTTACCACTAGCGCCACCTGGGAAGTCCCCAATACAGTAGCACTTGTAATAATAGCAAGTACCCTTATGCAAGGTTTTCTGTGTGCCTACACCCTCCACAGCATGGCAGATATGATCTTTCCAAACATAGAATTCAAGAAAGAGTTGGGGGAAGAGGCATTTAAGTCCCAAAGAAGATTGAGGGCCACTGAGCTAGTTCTCCAGTTACTGTTCAGCATTGCGGTAATTTTGATGCAGAAGTAAAAACATTCTGCTCTTAACAGAGAGTTACAGTTCTTCCCAAGAAAAACTTCATAAATGAGCCTTCTCTTGCTCATCGCCTCTGAATTTGATTCTAGCCACACCGTCACACATTCCTAAGTTGAAGTTTTGATCTGTTTAAAACCTTCAAAGTTTTCTCGTTTCTCTTGCTATGTATAGGGCATCTGAAGTTAGATGCAGTTTCGTGGAAGAAAATAATCAGTAGACTATAAACACTTTCAGGAAACCATCATGAAGGGCTGTTGCACCCTTTGTTTTTTAAATGGAGTCTAGAAAAGTGGTACTGATGAACCTATTTGCAGGTCAGGAATAGAGACGAACAACAACAACAGAGATGGAGAAGTAGAGAAAGGACTTATGCACACAGCAGGAGTGGAGAGGGTAGGACAAGTTGAGAGAGTAGCATTGAAATATACACACTTGTTGTTTAGTTGCTAAATCATGTCCAACTCTTTTGTGACCCCGTGGACTGTAGCCCAGCAGGCTCCTCTGTTCATGGAACTTCCCAGGCAAGAATACTGGAGTGGGTTGCCATTCCCTTCTCCAGGGGATCTTCCCAATCCAGGGATCTAACCCACGTTTCCTGCATTGGTAGGTGAGTTCTTTACCATTGAGTCACCAGGGAAACCCCAACCGTGTATAAAATAGATAGCTAACAGGAAGCTGCTCTATAACATGGGGAACTCACGTCGGTGCTCTGTGATGACCTAGAGGGCTGGGATGGGGAGGTGGGAGAGAGGCTCCAGAGGGAGGGGATACGTGTACACTTATGGCTGGTTCACACTGTTGTACAGCAGAAACCAACACAGCATTGTAAAGCAATTATTCTTCAATTAAATATGAATTTTTATTAAAATTGGGGAAAAAAATGTGAAACATGTTCTCTGATCTGCCACAGTTTCACAGCCATGGTGTGTCTATCCCTTCGAAATTAAATAACTATCTAATAATAAAGGGCTTCCCAAGTGGCTCTAGTGGTAAAGAATCTGCCTGCCAATGCAGGAGATGCAAGAGACTCAAGTTCAGTCCCTGGATCAGGAAGATCGCCAGGAGGAGGAAATGGCAACCCACTCCAGTATCCTGGCCTGGGAAATCCCATGGACAGAAGGGCCTGGTGGTCTATAATCCATGAGGTCACAAAGTCAGACACGACTGAGCATCTGAGCAAAGCACAGGATATCTAATAATAATTCAGTTTTAAATATAACCTGTTTCTCAGATACTGAATCAGGTACCTCTTCATATGTGCTCTTCACAATGCTCTGAGAAATGAGTGTTACTAATCCCCTTTTAACAGATAAGGTAACTGAGGTCCAGCCAAGTAAATACAGAGGATGCGATCATTGGATAGCATCATTGATTCAGTAGACGTGAGTTTGAGCAAACTCCGGGATATAGTGAAAGACAGGAAAGCCTGGCGTGATGCAGTCCATGGGGTCACAAAGAGTCGGACATGGCTTAGAGACTGACAACAACAAAGTAAATACTTGATTCTTAAGTTGTTGTTCAGTCACTAAGTCATGTTTGACTCTTTGCAACCCCGTGAACTGCAGCACTCCGGGCTTCTCTGTCCATCACTCTCTCCCGTTGAGTCAGTGATGCCATCCAAACATCTCATCCTGTCACCCCCTTTTCCTCTTGCCCTCAGTTTTTCCCAGCATCTGGGTCTTTTCCAATGAGACAACTCTTTGTTCACATCAGGTTGCCAACGTATTGGAGCTTCAGTTTTAGCATCAGTCCTACCAGTGAATATTCAGGGTTGATTTCCTTTAGGTTCAACTGGTTTGATCTCCTTGCAGTCCAAGGGACTCTCAAAAGTCTTCTCCAGCACCACAGTTCAAAAGCGTCAATTTTTCAGCACTCAGCCTTCTTCATGGTCCAACTCTCACATCCATACATGACTGCTGGAAAAACCGTAGCTTTGACTATACAGATCTTTGTTCACAAGTCGCATCCTCTGAATGGAAGCTATTATATTTGGCAGCAAGACTGTGTTCCTGTGTTTCCTGTTTTATTCTCTAGCACCAAATGGGCCCAGGAGGACTATGTAAGTAAGGGATAAATGAATGACTATCTGATTCAGTCTATACACTCTCCACTGTACCTTGTTCCCTCTGATGTTACCCTGGAATGTGCTCTGTGCCTGAGTGAAGAGAGAACTGTTTCCATAGGCACTAATTAATAAGTGTACAGCAGTCTACTGTCATAGAGTATAGGTATATTCCCAGCTATTGGCTTGTCTTTATGTGTTCCTGGCATAAAGAATGGTGGTTGGAGAATATGGAATTAAGTCATCACAAGTTTGTGATTCGTGGGGAGGGAGGGAGGATCAGAATCTTATGTTTGAATAATACCTGTTTTTACTGTTGTTGCTGTTTAGTCGCTAAGTCATATCCAACTCTTTGTGACCCCCTGGACTGTAGCCCACCAGGCTCCATGGGGTTCTCCAGGCAAGAATACAGGAATACGTTGCCATTTCCTTCCCCAGGGAATCTTCCTGATTCAGGAATCAAACTTACATTAGCAGGCAGATTCTTTACCATTGAGCTACCTAGGATACCCCACCTGTTTTCAGCAGAGCCACAAAGATTCAACTAATTCTGGAGTATTTTTCTTCCCAGATCATTATATATAAAATGCGACTTCCTTGAAGTCAAGTTATTTTACATTTTCTCTTGTCAATACATTTAGTTTTTGATGTTTTACAGTATAAAAATATATTTACTATAAGCCCCAACATAAATCACTAGAAGGAAAGAATGAAAGCAGAAGATCTAGGCTATAAATATCATCCTTGAAGTGAAGTGAAGTGAAGTTGCTCAGTCATGTCTGACTCTTTGAGACCCTGTGGATTGTAACCTATCAGGTTCCTCCATCCATGGGATTTTCCAAGCAAGAGAAGGGAAACATTGTTTCACTTTATCCATACATTTTTTAAAATTTATTTTTAATTGAAGGAGAATTGCTTTATAGTGTTGTTTTGGTTTTTGCCATAAGACAATGTGAATCAGCCATAAGTATACATACGTTTGTTGACAATACCACATTGTTTTAAACCTTGAAATTGTAGATCTAATGATTCCCTTGTCTCTAAAAAATACTGAAAGAATTACAATATCCGTTGACTTGTAAGTCTTTTGCTCACCTAAGAATTTCAGGAGATGCATTGTCTGGGTGAAATGCCGCCCTATGATGGCTGGAGAAAATGGCTGTTGTTGAAAATGATAATTTATATTAGCTTGGCAACTACAGTTTGAGGTTAATTACCAGCGATAGTGGCTTTTCTTTTAGCATTCATATACCCCCTGATAGGTACAAAACTAAAAGAATGTGTGCTCTGCTACTTTGTA
Organism: Muntiacus reevesi; assembly: GCF_963930625.1. Classification (NCBI taxonomy): domain Eukaryota; kingdom Metazoa; phylum Chordata; class Mammalia; order Artiodactyla; family Cervidae; genus Muntiacus; species Muntiacus reevesi. Next base: position 47,172,236 of record NC_089260.1, read on the forward strand.
ACCAAGATTATTCAGTGAGACTCTTTCAGTATACAAACATCTGGCTCCCAGAGATCAGCAAAGACATATAGACAAAGATCAGGTCTATAAATAGTGACTCTCTGTTAGAGCCACTGTATTACAGTATTTGAAATGAACTTTTAAAAATGTCATCTAGAGAAACACAGAAGAAAAACTCTGGTTTCGTAAGCCCCGTGGTTGTATTAGCCAAAATAAAATCTTTATACCAGAGAGTGATAAACTCCTTTTGAGTTGCGAATTCTTTTTGATGAATTTTATATATCTGCTCCTCCACAGTGGAAATAGGTAGAAAATTTTACACACAATTTTCAAAAGAATTCTCTAATCTCTGAAGCTCATCCATCTCAGTTAAAAATGTAAATATTGCTTCAATTCTTAGGCACAAGCCTACCTAGACTTAAAACAGTTAGTGAATTAATCCCTTGGAGGAGGGAATGGCAATCCAGTCCAGTATTCTTGCCTGGAGAATCCCTTGGACAGAGGAGCGTGGTGGGCTACAGTCCCTGGGGTCACAGAGTCAGACATTCTGAGCAACTAATAGTACTACTGCTAGTGGATTAATTTCCTTGTCTGTTTTTCTGTGTGACCTCTTTATTACCTTGGAATGGCTATGCGTGCCCAGAAGCCATAATGATCTAGCATTTGGGAAAAGTTTACTCCAACAACGTGGGAGTTGATACCATGCCATTCTTTCAGGTCTTTCTTTTTTTATTGTCAACTTCATAATACCTTGCATTGCCTACCTTATGTGGAGTGGCCTGCCATGAGCTTCTGGTCTTTGAAATATATGGTTTTCTCTGGAAACTTATTTGAAGCCATATTCAGGAAAGAAAAAGGAAGTGGACCTGGAATGTAGTAATGGAACTTTTAGATGCTATTCTTGCTAGTCACAACTAATGTCTCTGTGGGATCATTTAGCTAAAACAGCCTGTGTATCAGCACCCTTTCTTTCTTAGTATCAGTTATCATGTTGGCCTTGTGTAACACAAAGAACTTAAGAAATGCATATGCCTGTCTCAAGGATCTTTCAAGTTATAACGAGGAGATCTACATCTGAAACAGGGAGTAAAACAAGAATATAGTTAATTCAGTATTGACACAGAATAAGGAAACATTGATATGTGCTAACTGATTCTAACAGCAAGTATAAAAGTACATCATTATAAACTTAATGAGTATTTCTCAGAGTGTGTTCTCAAACTTATTTGGCCATAAATCCTACTTTATAACACCAATTAATATCCTGAGAGCACACTTGGGAATCCTGAACTAGAATTATTATGAAAAATTATCCTAAGGGAGAAAGATATTGAGAAATAGGTAGGATATCAGTTAAGTATGGCCCAGAATAATCTGCACCAGAATCATCAGTAGTTATTTTTTTAAACACTTATTACTGGGTCCTACCTTGGTCCTTGTTGTTCAGTTACTGATTCATATCCAACTCTTTGTGACCGCATGCACACCAGGCTCCTCTGTCCTTCTCTATCTACCAGAGTGTGCTCAAATTCATGTTCGTTCAGTCAGTGATGCCATCCAACCATCTCATCCTCTGTTGCCCCTTCTCCTCCTGCCCTCAATCTTTCCTACTGTCAGGGTCTTTTCCAAAAAGTCATCTCTTTGCATCAGGTGGCCAAAATATTGGAGCTTCAGTATCAGTCCTAATGAATATTCAGGGTTGATTTCCTTTAGGACTGACTGGTTTGATCTCCTTGCTGTCCAAGGGACTGTCAAGAGTTCTCCTGCACCAAAATTCACAAGTGTCAATTCTTTGGTGGTCAGTCTTCTTTACGGTCCAACTCTCACATCCATACATTACTACTGGAAAAACCATAGCTTTGACTATATGGACTCTTGTCATGGTTTCTCTCTGTAAAGAATATTTTTTAAAAGTAAACTATATCCTCCTTCTGATTATTAAAGAGTGATTATTTTTTCATCTCAAGAGAGAAAAGGGAAGGGAATTTACTTTCATTGAGTTGTCTACTAAGGGTCTGGTCTTTTTTGTTTATCTCACTCAACACCTAAAACAACTTAATAAGGGAGGTATCATGTCTTATAAGATATTTGTATAGATTAAGAAATTAAAGTTGAAAGAAGTTGAATGGCTTGCTTAGATCTTATGACTGTTAAGTGGAAAAGCCAGAGTTTTAACCTCATTTTGTGCCTCATTTTCCCCATGAGAAAACACTGCCTCTGAGAACAGCAGAATCTTTAGACACCTTGTGTCTAGCTCAGCACTCCCTCCTCACTCCTGGCAACAGACCATTTACGTAGAGGGCAGCAGTCTGTAAGGCTTCAGCTCTGGTGAAAGTTTGCTGACCCTAGGAACTCCCACCAGCATCATGGTGTTCCAAGCATCTCCCAGAGCCCAAAAAAGTAGTGTGGAGGACTGATTGCCAACCTGAGCTTAGATTTGATAATGACTAGCCACTTAAACAGAGAAGGCAATGGAAAACCACTCCAGTACTGTTGCCTGGAAAATCCCATGGAGGGAGGAGCCTAGTAAGCTGCAGTCCATGGGGTTGCTAAGAGTTGGACATGATTGAACGACTTCATTTTCACTGTTCACTTTCATGCATTGGAGAAGGAAATGGCAACCCACTCCAGTGTTCTTGCCTGGAGAATCCCAGGGAAGGGGGAGCCTGGTGGGCTGCCGTCTATGGGATCCCACAGAGTCGGACACGACTAAAGCGCCTTAGCAGCAGCAGTAGCAGCCACTTAACCTTAAGTAAATTGCCCATCCTCTGACACTGTCTTCTCAGTTTCACAATGGGAATAATGCCTGCTCATAGAATTGTGTGGGTTTCATTAATAGGTTTATTGAAGTAAAATTTATATTCAATAAAATCATTCAAGTATACCATTCAGTGACCTTAGTAAAAGTCATTAGTGGAACAACTGCCACCAGAATCTAGTTTTAGGAAATTTCCATCACCCCATAAAGTATCACAGGGCCTTCTTTTTTTTTTTCCTTCAATTCCCAGCCCTTACCCTTGGTTCTCGAAAACACTTGTATGCTTTCTATAATAATAGTTTGCATTTTCCAGAATACCATATAATTGGAATTATACACTATATAGTCTTTTATGTTTATTATCTTTCACTTGATATGCTGTCTTGTGGTTCTTTCATTTTGCTTGTAGTTTTTATCAGCAGTTCATCCTTTTGATTGCTGAGTAGTATTCCATTGTATAGATAGCCACATTTTTCATCTCATCAGTTGATGGATATTTGGATTGTTTCTACTTTTTGGCTATTATGAATAATACTGCTATAAATAATAATTATATAAATATTTCTGTAGACATATGTTTTTATTTCTCTTGAGTTGATACCCAGAAGTAGAACTGCTGGGCCATGCTATAAGTTACGTTTAATGTTATAATTTGCAGTCAAACTGCTCAGAGTATTTGTACCATCCTCATTTACAGAGCATAAGGGCTTCAGTTGCTTTACATCATCACCAGCACTTAGTGTTATCAGCCTTCAACATTAACTATTCTAGTAGGCTTCTGGCAGTTTCTCAGTATGGGTTTAATTTTCGTTTTTCTAATGCACAGTTGTATTGAGCTTCATTGTGCTTTGTTGACAGTTCATTTCTCTTCTTCTGTGGATGTTCAGTCCAAATTACATATCCTCTATAATGAAGTATTTATTCATAAAAGGATTTTTTAAGATATATATCTTCTTTTGCTTAAGCTCTATTCAGATATTTTGTTCAATCCAAAAAATTTCTTGTCACCTTACTGTGTGTTTTAAGAGTTCATTATCTATTTTGGAAGCAAATCTATCATTAGATATGTTTTGTAAATATTTTCTCCCAGTTGGTACCTTGGGTTTTTATTCCCTTGAGAGTGTATCTCAAAAAGCTGGTCCTTAATTTTGATGACATCTTGTTTATCAATTTCTTTCTTCTATAACACAATCAGCACAACTCAGAAAAGAAAATGTTATTGGTGTCACATCTAAGAAAACCAAGTCCATAAAAATTTTTTCCTAGGTTTTCTTTTACAGGAATGTAGTTTAAAATTTTTCACATTTATATTTATGATCCATTTTTACTTACTTTTTTGTATAGTATAAGGGAAGAGTCAAGGTTCATTTCTTGCATGTGGATAACCAATTATTCTAGCACAATTTATTGAAAATATTTCTTCACTATTAAATTACTTGGCGTTTTTGAAAAACTCTTTGACTATATAAACGTGGGTCTCTTTAGATTCTCTAATCTCTTCATTGATCTATACTTCTATTCCTGTGCCAATACCATGCTATTTGATTTTCTGTTAAATCTTGAAGTCAGGGAGTATAAGTCATCTAACTTTGCTCCTCTTTTAAAAATGTTTTGGTATTCTAGATGTTGTCAGTTTCTCAAAAGTGCACACTAGGATTTTGATTGGAATTGTACTGAACCCATACCTCAATTTGGGGAGAGTTGCTATCTTAAGTTTTCCATCCATGAACACAGTATCTAACTCCATTTGTTTATCTCCTAATTTCTCTGTGATACTTCACAGTTTTCTGTGAGGTTTTATACATAATTTTACTCTTGAGTCTGTCATGTTATGAATGGAATTATCTTTTATTTTTGAATTTTCATTGTTAATATATAGAAATTTAATTTTTATATAGCCCTCTGTGTCAGTTTTCTATTGATGCTATAACAAATCACACAAGCTCAGTAGCTTACCACAACACAAATCTATTGTCAACAATTCTGGAAATCAGAAGTCAGAATTCAGTTTCATTGGCTAAAGTCAAGGTGTTAGCCTGGCTGAATCCTTCTGACGACTCTGAAGAAGAAACTTCTTTTGCCTTTTTCAGCTTTTAGTGGCCACCTGTCTTCCTTGGCTTCTGGTCCTTCCTTCATCTTCAAACACTGCTTTCATCATCATGTCACCTTCTTCTCTTTTATAGTCAAATCTCTCTATGCTTTTCTCTTATAAAGACACCTGTGATTCTAGTTAGGACTCACCCACATAATCCAGAATAATCTTTCCATCTCCAGATCATTAACTTAATCATATCTGCAATGTCTTTTGCCATAAAAGGTAAAAATCACAGGTTCCAGATATTTCAGATAGAACCTGAATATCTTTGGGGGCCATTACTCAATGTACTTTATGGCCCTGCTAAATTCACTTATCAGTTCTAGTAGGTTTTATGTTCATTTATGTTGTCACAAATAGCAAAATTTCCTTCCTTTTTATGGCTGATTAATATTCATGTGTGTGTGAGAGAGAGAGAAATCATATTTTCTTTGTCCATTCATTATCAATGGATACTTAGGTTGTTTCTGTATCTTTGCTATAATAATAAATGCAGTGAAAATGGGAGCATATTATCTTTTTGAGTTAGTGTTATTGTTTTCTTCAGATAAAACACTCAAAAGTGGAATCTCTGGATCATATGATAGCTCTACTTTTAGGTTTTTGAGGAAATTCCATCTTGTTTTACATGGTGACTGCACCAATTTATATTCCCACTAACAGTGCACAAGGGTTCCCTTATCTCTACATCCTTGCAAACACTATTATTTCTTTGTCTTTTTGATGATAGCCATTCTAACAGATATGAGGTGATATCTCATCAAGGTGTCAAATGGAATTTTCCTGATAACTAGTGATGTTGAGCACCTTTCCATACACATCTTGGCCTTCTGTATGTCTTCTTTGTAGAAGTATCTATTCAGATCCTCTGCCATTTTTAAATTGGATTATTTGGGGTTTTGTTATACACATTCTTTATATATTTTGGATTCTAACCACTTACTAGACAGATGATTTGCAAGTTTTTTCTCTTTCAATAGGGATTACTTTTTCATTGTGTTCATAGCTTTCTTTGCCATGCAGAAACTTTTTAGTTTGATGTAGTCTCACTTGTTTATTTTTGCTTTTGTTGCCTTTGCCTCTGGTGTCAAATCAAGAAACCATTGCCAAGGCCAATGTCAAGAAACTTACTGCCTGTTTTCTTCTAGGAATTTTATGGTTTCAGGTCTTACATTCAAGTCTTTATTCCATTTTGAGTTTATACTTGTGTGTGATATAAGAGAGGGGTTCAATTTCATTCTTTTGCATGTAGCTGTCCAGCTTTCCCAACTCCATTTATTAAGAGACTGTCTTTCCCTGTTATATATTCTTGGTGCCTTTGTCATAAATTAATTGACCATATCAGTTCAGTTTAGTCACTCAGTCGTGTCCGACTCTGTGACCCCATGAATCTCAGCACACCAGGCCTCCCTGTCCATCACCAACTCCCGGAGTTTACTCAAACTCATGTCCATCGAGTCAGTGATGCCATCCAGCCATCTCATCCTCTGTCGTCCCCTTCTCCTCCTGCCCCCAATCCTTCCCAGCATCAGCTTTTCCAATGAGGCAGCACTTCGCATGAGGTGACCAAATTACTGGAGTTTCAGACATCAAACTGCCAACATCTGCTGGATCATCAAAAAAGCAAGAAGGTTCCAGAAAAACATCTATTTCTGCTTTATTGACTATGACAAAGCCTTTGACTGTGTGGGTCACAAGAAACTGTGGAAAATTCTGAAAGAGATGGGAATACCAGACCACCTGACCTGCCTCTTAAGAAACCTGTATGCAGGTCAGGAAGCAACAGTTAGAACTGAAACAACAGACTGGTTCCAAATTGGTAAAGGAGTATGTCAAGTCTGTATATTGTTACCCTGCTTATTTAACTTCTATGCAGAGTACATCATGAGAAACACTGGGCTGGAGGAAGCACCAGGCTGGAATCAAGATTGCTGGGAGAAATATCAATAACCTCAGATATGCAGATGACACCACCCTTATGGCAGAAAGTGAAGAAGAACTAGAGCCTCTTGATGAAATTGAAAGAAGAGTGAAAAAGTTGGCTTAAAGATCAACATTCAGGAAACTAAGATCATGGCATCTGGTCCCATCACTTCATGGAAATAGATGGGGAAACAGTGGAAACAGTGTCAGACTTTATTTTGGGGGGCTCCAAAATCACTGCAGATGGTGATTGCAGCCATGAAATTAAAAGATGCTTACTCCTTGGAAGGAAAGTTATGACCAACCTAGACAGCATATTAAAAAGCAGAGACATTACTTTGCCAACAAAGGTCCATCTGGTCAAGGCTATGGTTTTTCCAGTGGTCATGAATGGATGTGAGAGTTGGGCCGTGAAGAAAGTTAAACGCCGAAAAAAAAATTGACCATATAAGCATGGTTTATTTTCTGGGCTTTCTACCCTGTTCCTTGATCTATGTTTCTGCTTTTATAACAATTCCACTCTATCTTGGTTACTTTAATTTGTAGTATAATTTGAAGTCAACCTTCAGCTTTGTGCTTCTTAAGATTGTTTCAGTTATTCGGAGTCATTTGTGGTCTCACAAGTTTTAGGATTCTTTGTCCTAGTTCTGTGAAAAATGCCATTGAAATTCTGATAGGGATTTGCATTGAATCTTAGGCTTGCCTTGAGTAGCATGGACATTTCAGCAATATTCTTCCAGTCCATGAGGAAAGAATATCTATCAACTTATTGGTGCCATTGTCAACTTCTTTCCTCAATGTCTTCTAGTTTCTAGTGTACAGAATTTTCACCACCTTGGTTAAATATATTCCTAAGTATTTTTAATGCAATTGTAAGTGGGATTTTAAATTTCTATTTCTGCTAGTTCATCATTAGTGTAAAGAAATGCAACAAATTTTTGTATACTGATTTTCTATCATACAACTTTGCTGAATTTGTTTATTCTGAATAAACAGAATATTTATTTTGTTTATTCTGAATTTGTTTAATACAGTCCTTCAGTCAGTTCAGTCGATCAGGTGTGTCCAACTTTTTGCAATCCTGTGGACTGCAGCACGTCAGGCTTCCCTGTCCATCACCACCACCTGGAGCTTGCTCAAACTCATGTCCATCGAGTTGGTGATGCTATCCAACCAGTTCATCCTCTGTCGTCCCCTTCTCCTCCTACCTTTAATCTTTCCCGGCATCAGGATCTTTTTCAATGAGTCAGTTCTTCACATCAGGTGGTCAAAGTATTGGAGCTTCAGCGTCAGCATCAGTCCTTCCAATGAATATTCAGGACTGATTTCCTTTAGAATTGACTGGTTTGATTTTTTTGCAGTCCAAGGGACTCTCAAGAGTCTTCTCCAACATACAGTTCAAAAGTATCAACTCTTCGGTGCTCAGCTCTCTTTATAGTCCAACTCTCACATCCATACATGACTGCTGGAAAAACCATAGCTTTGACTAAATAGACCTTTGTTGGCAAAGTAATGTCTCTGCTTTTCAATATGCTGTCTAAGTTGGTCATAAGTTTTCTTCAAAGAAGAAAGCGTCTTTTAATTTAATTTCACGGCAGTCGCCATATGAAGTGATTTTGGAGTGCCCCCCAAAATCAAGTCTTTCAATGTTTCATTGTTTCCTCATCTATTTGCCATGAAGTGATGGGACCAGATGCCATGATCTTAGTTTTCAGAATGTTGAGCTTTAAGCCAACTTTTTGACTCTCCTCTTTCACTTTCATCAAGAGGCTCTTTAGTTCTTCTTCAATTTCTGCCACAAGGGTGGTGTCATCTGCATATCTGAGGTTATTGATATTTCTCCCAGCAATCTTGATTCCAGTTGTGCTTCCTCCAGCCCAGCGTATCTCATGATGTACTCTGCATAGAAATTAAATAAGCAGGGTAACAATATACAGACTTGACATACTCCTTTACCAATTTGGAACCAGTCTGTTGTTCCATGTCCAGTTCTAACTGTTGCTTCTTGGCCTGCAAACAAACTTCTCAAGAGGCAGGTAGGTTGGTCTGGTATTCCCATCTTTCAGAATTTCCCACAATTTATTGTGATCCACACAGTCAAAGACTTTGGCATAGTCAATAAAGCAGAAGCAGATGTTTTTCTGGAACTCTTTTGCTTTATTGATGATCCAATGGATGTTGGTAATTTGATCTCTAATTCCTCTGCCTTTTCTAAATCCAGCTTGATCATCCGAATATTCACAGTTGATGTACTGCTGAAGCCTGGCTTGGAGAATCTTGAGCATTTCTTTGCTAGCATGAGAGATGAGTGCAATTGTGCAGTAGGTTGAGCATTCTTTGGCATTGCCTTTATTTGGGATTAGATTGAAAAGAGACTTTTTCCAGTCCTGTGGCCACCACTGAGTTTTCCAAATTTGCTGGCATATTGAGTGCAGCACTTTCACAAAATCATCTTTTAGGATTTGAAATAGCTCAACTGGAATTCGATCACCTCCACTAGATTTGTTCATAGTGATGCTTCCTAAGGCCCACTTGACTTCTCATTCCAGGATGTCTGGCTCTAGGTGAGTGATCACACCATGGTGATTATCTGGTTCATGAAGATCTTTTTTGTATAGTTTTTCTGTGTATTCTTGCCACCTCTACTTAATATCTTCTGCTTCTGTTAGGTCCATACCATTTCTGTCCTTTATTGAGCCCATCTTTGCATGAAATATTCCCTTGGTATCTCTGATTTTCTTGAAGAGATCTCTAGTCTTTCCCATTCTATTGTTTTCCTCTTTTTTGTTGCATTGATCACTGAGGAAGGCTTTCTTATTTCTCCTTGCTATTCTTTGGAACTCTGCATTCAAATGGATGTATCTTTCCTTTTCTCCTTTGTCTTTAGCATCTCTTCTTTTCTCAGCTATTTGTAAGGCCTCCTCAGACAACCATTTTGCCTTTTTGCATTTCTTTTTCTTGTGGGTGGTCTTGGTCACTGCCTACTGTACAATGTCACAAACCTCCATCCACAGTTCTTCAGGCACTCTATCAGATCTAATCCCTTGAATCTTTTTGTCACTTCTACTGTACACTTGTAAGGGATTTGATTTAGGTTATACCTGAATGGTCTAGTGGTTTTACCTACTTTCTTCTATTTAAGGCTGAATTTGGCAATAAGGAGTTCATAACCTGAGTCACAGTCAGCTCCTGGTCTTGTTTTTGCTGACTGTATAGATTTTTCCATCCCTCCATCCACAGGAATCTCCAGGCAAGAATGATGGAGTGGGTTGCCATTACCTTCTCCAGGCGATCTTCCTGACCCAGGGTTCGAACCAAGGTCTCCCACATTGTAGACTTATGCTTTACCATCTGAGCCACCAGGGAAGACTTTCACTTTCACTTTCTTTCATAGATCTTCTCCATCTTTGGCTACAAAGAATATAATCGATCTGATTTCAGAATTGACCATCTGGTGATGTCCATGTGTAGAGTCATCTCTTGTGTTGTTGGAAGAGGGTGTTTGCCTATGACCAGTATGTTCTCTTGACAAAACTCGGTTACCCTTTGACCTGCTTCATTTTGTACTCCAAGGTCAAACTTGCCTGTTATTCCAGGCATCTCTTAACTTCCTACTTTTGCATTCTAGTCCCCTATGATGAAAAGGACATCTTTTTTGCTGTTAGTTCTAGAAGGTCTTGTAAGTCATCATACAACCACAGTTCAACCTCAGCTTCTTCAGCATTACTTATTTGCGCTTCAGCTTGGATTACTGTTGTATAGAATGGTTTGCCTTGGAAACAGAGATCATTCTGTCATTTTTGAGATTCACCCAAGTACTGCATTTTGGACTCTTGTTGACTGTGAGGACTACTCCATTTCTTCTTAGGGATTCTTGCCCACTGTAGTAGATTTAATGGTCATCTGAATTAAATTCACCCATTCCAGTCCACTTTAGTTCCCTGATTTCCTAAAATGTCGATGTTCACTCTTGTCATCTCCTGTTTGACCACTTCCAGTTTGCCTTGATTCATGGGCCTAACATTCCAGGTTCCTATGCAGTATTGCTCTTTGCAGCATCAGACTTTGCTTCCATCACCAGTCACATCCACAACTGGGTGTTGTTTTTGCTTTGGCTCTGTCTCTTCATTCTTTCTGGAGTTATTTCTCCACTGATCTCCAGTAGCATATTGGGCACCTACCGACCTGGGAAGTTCATCTTTCAGTGTCCTATCTTTCTGCCTTTTCATTCTATACATGGGGTTCTCAAGGCAAGAACACTGAAGTGGTTTGCCATTCCCTTCTCTAGTAGAACACGTTTTGTCAGAACTCTCCACCATGACCCGTCGTCTTGGGTGTCCTTAGGGTTTTCCAGATATAATATCATGTTATCTGTAAATGGTGAAGATTTTACTTCTTCCTTTCTACTTTTGTTCACTTTCTCCTCCTTGTCTGATTGCTCTGGTTAGAGCTTCCAAAACTATGTTGAATAAGAGGATGATAGTGGGTATCTTGTCTTGCTCCTGATTTTAAACAAAATGTTTTCAGTGCTTCCCTGTTGAGTATGATGTTAGCTGTGGACTTGTCACAAATGGCCTTTATTATGTTGAAACACATTTCATTTTTACCGACTTTGTTGAGAAGTTTGTTAAGTCATCAACAGACATTTATAGATGCTCTTTACAAGATTGAGTAATTCCCATTTATTACTAATTTGCTAAGATTTTTTAAAATCAGGAATGGATGCTAATTGTCAAATGAGCTTTCTCACCTATTATGTGGTCATATGACTTTTTTGCTTCATTAATATAATCTATTCCTTTCTTGATTTTTTCTTTTACTATTAAGACAACTTTTTAGTTGTAGAATAAACTGTATTTTGTCATGCATAATATCTTTTTCAAATGTTACTAGATTTGACTTGGTAAATATTTTTAAAAATACTTTAGCATGTGTATTTGGGAGAGATATTTGTCTATGTTTCTTTACTCTTTCATATTGTTGTCTGGTATTCATGTTCAATAATACTTTGTAAATGGAGAGTATCTGTTTCTGTTTTGTGATTTTATTTAATATTTGCAGTCTTCTTAAATATTTTTTCAGTTCATAGTAATGTTATCTGTGCTTTGGCCTTTCTTTATAAGAAAATTTTAAGTTACTGATTTAATTTCTTCATATAATAAAAGTATATTCAAATTTTTTGTTTCTTCTTGAGGCAGTTTTGGTAATTTTGATCTTCTGAGGTATTTTCCCTTTCCTCTGAATTGTCAAATTTGTTGGCACAAAGTTATTTATAATGTTCTTTTATTAGCCTCTTAATGTCTTTAGAATTTGCAGTGATATCCTGTTTTATTCCTGATGCTGGTAATGTATACATCTTTTTCTTGATTCGTTTAGCATTTTCTATTTTATTGATTTTTTTAAGAAAGCAACTTTTTCTCATTGACTTTATCATTTATATCTTTCATTTTTCATTGATTTTTAATTTTTTTTCTTTTACTTACTTTGGATCAAATTTGCTCTTGTTTATAAAGTTTCTTAAGGTAGTACCTTTGATCATTTGTCTTCAATCATTCTTCCTCCCCAATATAAACATTCCAAGTTATTCATATTCTTCCAAGCACTGTTTTAGGTTCATGTCACACATTTTAATATATTATGTCTTTTATTTCCATTCAGTTCCAGACTATTTCTTAATTCTCCCTGTAATTTATTGTCTCTAATTTAATTCCATTGTGGCTGAAGAATAAATTCTGTATGCTTTCGGCTCTTTGAAATTTATGGAGGTTTTTATGGCCCAACATTTGGTTATCTGGTGAATATCTCATGTGTATTTTAAGAACGCTTATTTTGCTCTTGGATATAGGGAAGGTTCTATACATGGGCTTCCCTTGTGACTCAGCTGATAAAGAATCCGCCTGCAGTACGGGAGACCTGGGTTCAATCCCTGGGTTGGGAAGATCCCCTGGAGAAGGGAAAGGCTACCCACTCCACTATTCTGGCCTGGAGAATTCCGTGGACTGTATAGTCCATGATGTCGCAAAGAGTCGGACACAACTGAGCGACTTTCATACGTGTCAGGGTTGTTACTGCGTTTGGGGTTTCCTTTATTCTTACTTTTTTTTTTTTCTATTTGTTCTGTCAGTTACTGAGGGGAGATTGTTGATCTCTTGTAAGTGTTGATTTTGTATTCTGCTTTCATTCTGGCAGGTTTTGCTCCGTGTATTTTGGAGCTCTGTTGTTAGATACATATACATCTATAATCTTCCCTGCTGTGTTGACCTTTTGAAAAAAGGTGAAATGTATCTCTTGGTTTCTTTTCATTTTATTTGCCTTTAAGTCCATTTTATTCACTCCAGTTATCATATATATTGCTTGGTATATTTCTTTCATCTTTTAACTTTCAATATATTCATGTTTTTTACTTCAAAGTGTCTGTATCTTACTTTTTAAATCTCATCTAATGATTTCTGCCTATTGATTGGAGTATTTAATTCATAACTTTTGATATGATTGGATTTGGTTGTCCATTTTATTTTCCATTTCTCTCATGACTTTTTTTATATATTCTTTCTATAAAATTAATATTTTTGTATGAAATTTTAATTTCTCTGTTAAAATTTGTAGCTCTATTTCTTTGCCACTACAATATGCCTTTTTTAACTTCTAACAACCCATTTCAAGTTAATACTGGGGTTTTTTTACATAAAATATGAGAACTTGATATAGATCTGTACGTTCATTCTTTTTTGCTATTATGTCATATACACTTCATGAATGTAAGTTTTAAACCCAATAACACCATTTAATTATTTTTGCTTTAAGAAGTCATATCTTTTTTTAATTTTTTTTATTTTTTATTATTTTTTTTATTAGTTGGAGGCTTTAAAAGAAGTTCAGAAAACAAAGAAAAAATTGTAAGTAGAAATACGTGTATGCATATGAGTAGGCCTATTTGTGCCTATATATACATATGTACACATACTTATACGCACATAAAGGCATACCACATACACTTATACCTATATCCCAGTGCTCTTACTTCCCTCCTTTGGATCTTAGTAACCTTTTGATATCACATCTCCTTAGTCTGAAAGACTTTTTAAAAGCATTTCTTGTAGTGTAGGTCCATTGGCAATTTGCTGAGTTTTTGTTTTACTTGAAAATAGTTTTATTTTACCCTCATTTAGAAAGAGTCCTTTCCCTGGAAAGAGAATCCTTGACCAAAGTTCTCTTCTTTCAGCACTTTGAATATGTCTTTCCAACATCTGTGGTCTTCGTTGTTTCTGATGAGAAGCCAGCCATTATTCATATCATGGTGAACCTCTATGTGCTGTGTCATTTTTATATTGCCTGCTTTCAAGATTTTCTCTTTACCTTTGACTTTCAAAAATTTGATTGATCAAGTTTTTGGTATTATTTTTTTTCACTTTAGTTAATACATTTTTCATCTCTAAAATGCCCATTTGGATCTTTTTATAGTTTTCTTCTCTTTTGTATTCACTATCTGTTTATATTCTTTAATTTCTTTAATTTTCTTTAATTAATTTTCTTTAATTTCTTGAACATAATTTAAGTTTTTGAGTATATTTATAATAACTGTTTGAAATCTTCATCTTAAATCCAACATCTGAGCCCACTCAAAGTCAGTTTCTAATGACTATCTTTTTCTAAATATGAGGCATATTTTCCAGTTCCTTTTCACATCTCAATTTTCAGTTTAGAATTAGTAAATATTTGCAGATAATACTTGTAGTGACTCTGGAATGTGATTTCTCCTTTGGAGAGATTTTGGAGTTTTTATTATTAACATGTCTGGAGTTAAATTGAAATCCCCAGGTGCCATTTTTCTTTTTTTAAACCAGAGTCTCTTGAGGGGCCGTAGGGGAATTTCTCCCCTGCACCTTCAAATTAGATGTCAGACAATAATTTGAGTAAAGATTAGGCTCAGATGGGGCTTCCTTGGTGGCTCAGATGGTAAGGAATCTTACCATTGTCTCCTGCAATGCAGGAGACACATGTTCAATCCCTGAGTCAGGAATATCCCTGGAGAAGGCAATGGCAACCCACTCCAGTATTCTTGCCTGGAGAATCCCATGGACAGAGGAGCCTGGTGGGCTACAGTCCGTGGGGTTGCAAGAGTAAGACACAACTGAGTGACTAAGAGTATCACAACTAGGCTCAGAGACTGCAAGGCAGTAGTTCTTTCGTCCTCTTTTGCTGTGGATGGCAGTACACGTTCAGAGGTGCGGCATATTCACAAGCCCTCCTGCTTTTAATTTTTGTTACTTTCCCTGGAGTATCAGATGAGCACTCACAGTGTTTAGCAGTCAGCCAGGGAAGTTTATTATATCTGCTCTTCTATAGTTCTTTCATATCCAAAATCTCTCTTGAGTTTTTAACTGCTTTCCCACCAGCTCCTAATGGAGTCTGTCACCTCCAGCTGGTAAATGTGTGGATTTTCAATGCCCACATTGGGTAGCTGGTGGAGGATAGGAATACTTCCAGGACCAATGCCCCCCTACCAAAAAAAATAACAGCTGCCAACCCATAGTTCTTATTCCATGCAATATCAGTTTCTCATAAATAAACATTTATCAACTTGCTGCCTATATTTGGTTGTTTTTCCAGTGCCCTGAAGAGACTGTTGTTAATAATTTAGTCTAGTGCATAGTCATTTTCTATGGAGAATAGTCATCTGACCTTCACATGCTGTCATCACCAGAAGTAGAGTCTATAGGATTATTTTGAGGATGAAAAGAAATAGTGTACATAATGCATTGCTTGGGCTTCCCTGGTAGATCAGACAATAAAGAATCTGTCTACAATATGAGAGACCTGGGTTCAATCCCTAGGTCAGGAAGATCTACTGGAGAAGGAAATACCAACCCACTCCAGTAATCTTGCCTGGAGGATTCCATGCACAGAGGAGCATGGCGGGCTACAGTCTATGGGGTCACAAAGAATCAGATACTGCTGAGCACCTAACACACACACAATGCATTGGGTACAGTGGCTGGCACGTGGTAAGTACTCAATAATAGCTATTTCTGTTATTGTTCTTTTTACTTAATAGACTCTAGTTCCCCCCCCCCCCCCGACTAGGTCCCCAGCATGACTCATTCATTTTCTTCTCTGGAACAGAGCATCTAAACTATATGCAGGGAAATCCATCTTACCAACCCTGAGGTTGCCTATCGTCTCCACCTCATGCAGGAGTCCAAATTCCCCAGTTTACCCAAATATTTCATACAAATACTCTCATTGTCCACATGTGCTGTGACATGGAAAGGTTTAGAAAGCACTACTCTTGAGAACAGCGCAGAGTCGGGGCCTGATTGGACTTTGTAGGTCAGCTTTCAAGCAGGTTTTTTGGGAACAAATCTTTTAAGGAATATTTTCAAAGTTCTCTAGAAGAGGAGTTCATCTGCATATAAGACCATCCATTCAGCAAGTAATCTTGACGACTTGAAATGTGCCAGGCCCCTTTGCCCAACTTCCACTAATTTCAGAGTAAAGCAGAGGTCCTGACTCCCACCATGGCCCATGGTATGTTCTACCTTCTATGAGTGTCCTGTTTCTCCTGATAGTTTATGCAATTGTGTGTATGCTCAGTCATATCCGGCTCTCTGTGACCCCATGGACTATAGCCCACCAGGCTCCTCTGTCCATGGGATTCTCCAGGCAAGAATACTGGAGGGGGTTGCTGTGCCCTCCTCCAAGGAATCTTCCCAACTCAGGGATGGAACCCATGTCTCTTGCATCTCCTGCACTGACTCTTGACCACTGAGCCCCCTGGGAAGCTCAGTTTGTGCACCAGGGTAATTTAAAAGTCCCTAACTAAGTTTGTTGGCTTTACCAAAGTCAAGTGGGTAGAGGGTGTATGTGCAGGGGGAGCTCTAATAATAGCTCTGAGTATCCTATCAGTTGTTCTGTATTTGTAGGGAGTGCCATCTTAGTTCTGTAGAATTTTAAAAAAGAAAGTTATCCTGGTCTACACAGTTTACAAACGCTGCATGGTAAACAAAGGAATTTTGTTCCACAGTTATTTTCCTGTTTGGGGCCAGTCTTTTCATAGTCATCTATACACCGATACCGTTGCAGCCATCAGCCTCATTAACTAGAGATGGACATCAAGGTGGGGCTCAGGGTCACTGATGGAATTTTTATTCAGGTTTCTATTCCTGCTTGAATTGGCCCCTCAGTAGAGTTCTTTGAGTCCTAGGCTTAGGATTTGTGTCCTAGGCTTAGCTTAGCATTGTCTATGCTATTTGGTAGGACTCTGTGAGTATATATTTACATTCATAGTTCTAGCATATTATCAGCCAATAAAGATTACATGTGAACTACTTTGAGTATTAATTTGTACTGATTATCTGTGCCCAGTTTGAAGCAAAGAGGTCAACACATTTTAAGGAGACCTATGATTTAAAGGAGAAGTACACTCACTTCTCATTAATAGGGCCTGTTGCTGCTTAATAAATCCATCAATTAAGGGTCAGCATTTCTGTGTGATACTAGGTTTAAAGAAAAAGAGCCTAGCATGCCCACTCTAGAAATCATATAGCTAAGGAATGCATGATATACACATAATAAGTTAGAGCAAGAAACTTCACTGTTAAAATTCTCCATAGTGTAAAAATGTTACCTTTTCATCATTAAAATGCTCTACAGAACAGTTTCAATAAAAATAGTACAGTGATGAAATGCGTTATGCGAGACTTATGAAGATAAATTATATTTTCAAGCAGCTGCCAGCACATAGTTCACACTTTAATAAGTGAAATATCCCTTAATCACACTCAGGTTCCTCTACTCTCTTGTTCTTTAAAAAATCTGTTTTTTGTCTGTGCACAGGCATCTGCTAGGACAAAAAGATGATGTGTCAATAAAACAACTCCAGATAGTTCATGAGGGAATTATTCTCTAGCAACCAAAAAGGTTTTTGGAGTTGATGCCAAAGATATGTTTGGAGTTTCATTTTAATTTATCACTTCATGTTTTGGTCCCTGAAGGTAATATTTTCCTTCTAAAATGGGCCTGTATTAGGTTATTTCCACTAAAAGTCAATTTCCTGACGTCTGTTCAGCATTTCAGGGTGCTATGGAGATAAACATTCAAAAAATTGAAAAATATAGGACTGGGAAGTAACTTGGTAAAGTGAAAGAGATATTTATATCTCAAGTTTAAATATCACAAGCCATCATAGGCACAGAAATATATGAGGAGCACTCAAGATTTGTCGCTCTTGTCTAATTGAACATGAGATCTTTATTTTTTATTGTATAAGATTATAACTTAGTAAATATTATAGATTTGTATCAGAAAAAGAAAAAAAGATTTGTTTGTTGCTCTTGACACAGTGTGGGGGCCAGGGATGCTCTCTCTCAGAGAGTTATTCGGAAGTCCAAACTCTTTCCATCTTTCCTGCCATCTTCTCTGGCCCTAGGGTTTAGTCATGGACCCTCTGCACTCCTTCTGCAAATGGAGAAAGGGAGGTAGAAAGGATTTTAAGGGAGATTTCAGGGGCCAGACCTAAAAGAGGCACACATCATTTCTACGTACATGCCAACCAGACTGGTCACCCAGGGTCACGTAGATGTTAGCAGATGAAAAATACAGTCTATGATGTGCCAAAAAGAGGGTGGGAAACAAAAATACTGAGCCCCACTAATCTCAGTCATGGAATTAGAGCTACGGGTTTATGTAAACTTGTAACAGGCACTCTGAACAGATGTATGAGGCCAACATGTCTTATTTCTAAAGAGAGACAAATAGTTGGTCCATATGTGAATTTCCTATCTTGTTTCCATAAGGTTTCCTTTTGTATTATTAAGTGAAAACAGTAAGTGACAAACACTTGCAATTATCAGACTATAATTTTCAAGTTAATGTACAGTTTTACCCTTCAAGAAATAGGATTTAGTTAGATTAGTCACTCATCCTTAATTATTTTGTTTATAAAAATGATTTGTACTATAAATATGTTGTAGATCAACTTGGATCATACTATGTGATATAGTTAAACTTGCCATCACAAGTTGGTATTCATTGGCATTTTGTTGTCTCTTGAAATATATCCCACATTTGAATATATAATGACGTTTTCCCTGCAACTTATCCATAAGTTGAATGTATATTTAAGCTAATTTTTAAAAAGTCTCTGACTGCAATATTTTCTTACTCCTACTTTTAATAAGAATTTCCTTCTGTAGTTACCTTTTCTAATGTGTCCTACATCAACTTCTTCGGTTGATATGGCTGTTTATCTTGCTTCTGAGCATTTAATAGGACTCTTAATTTCAGAACTTTGGACTCCTGAACACCAATATTGCTTTACATGCAGTTGGGGTTTAAAATAACACGCCTTTGAATAAGCACTGTGATCATTTGACTAAAAATATCACGTCTTCAAGAGATTGCTAGAATCAAATTTATTCATATTTTAAATTTATTTGACAAGGATAATTATTCATACAGATTTTTAAATTCTAATCTTGGGCAGTTGTTAATAATCATGTTACTTTAAGTTATTTATTTCTGTTATCTTTGACGACTTTAAATATATTAATCTCTGATATATTAGCCATTGATCTACCAAGACCAGTCAAGTCTTAACTACCAAATGAAATGTTATGAAATTTGATCAAGATTAATTGAGTACCTGTGAGATACAAAGATAAACAGCAATTCCCGCTTGCGTGCTCAGTCAATCAGTTGTGTCCAACTTTTTGTGACCACATGGACTCTAGCCCAACAGGCTCCTCTGTTCATGGAGTTCTCCAGGCAAGAATACTGGCGTGGGTTGCCATTCCCTCCTCCAGGGGATCTTCCCAACCCAGAGATTAAACCCAGGTCTCCTGTGTCTCCTGCATTGTAGGCATCTTCTTTACCCTCTGAGACATCTGGGAAGCCCCTAACCCGTATTTATTGAATTTTGCAATAACCCTTTGAGACAGGGACAGCTGCTGTAGTTGTCTTCACTTCACAGATAAGGAAACCAAGGCTTAGGGAAGTGAAGAGACTTGGCCAAGGTCACAGTGACAGATGACTGTAGAGCCAGAACCTGAACCTTGACTTTAAAGCCCAAAGGTGATGATGAACTACCATGCACTGCAGCTTATTAAATATGTGGTTACTAAATACTGGGCCCAGCGCTAAGACATTGCATGTCTGCATGTTTAGTTTGTATCACCAACAGCTCTATTAGAGAGGCAAGACAGTCAAGTAGCTTGCAAAAGATCACAAGCCTAGAAAATGCAAAAAATGTGATCTGAGGGGAAAAAAAGGACTGTCTGCCAGACCCCAAAGTTCCCCCATCCAATCTAGGTCCTCTGACCCTGAGTCTATTGTTCTGCCCTTGGTACATCAGACAGTGGCTTCACAAGACCCAGAAAACAGTCCTGGATCTTATCTGAGAACTCAGGGCTCATCATCCTACAAGTAGATGCCTAAAAAATGACAACCATCCCAGTTTGCCCAGAATTAAGGGGTTTCTCTGGTAATGGCTATTTTGGAGCTAAAACCAGAAAGTCCTGGATGAACCAGGATGCCTTGGTCACTGTAATTATCTGGTATTCTTCTGTCCATGAATGTGTCCTGAGGGAAATTCCTATTATTATCCCAGTTAATTTGCTATTCTGTTTCCTGGAAGAGCTAATTTATCAATTTGCTGTTAAGATGTCACCTCTAAGAAGCAAGAAAGGAGGAATTTAAGCCCTGACAGGTACAGATAACTTTGGGTAGACTGAGACTTTTGGACCCTGAAAACCCAGAGTAAAGACTATATATGAGTATCTATTGCTTCCTCGGTGGCTCATATGGTAAAGAAGCTGCCTACCAATGCAGGAGACATGGGTTCGATTCCTGGGTCAGGAAGATCCCCTGGTGAAAGGAGTGGCTCCCCACTCCAGCATTCTTGCCTGGAGAATTCCAGGGACAAAGGAACCTGGGGGGTCTCAAAAGAGTCAGACATGACTAAGCAACTAAACAGCAATGAGTATCCATTACATAGCAGTTTAGTTTAATTGAATTTTATTCATGAAAATTCTTTTCTTGAACTCTCTCACACTGATCATGTAAAAGTCATTTCTCATATAGTTTCCCATCCCCTAACCTCTTAAAAAATTTTTATTTGTTTTTATATTTTTGAGACACCACTCCCAAGTTCTCCCCTTCTGTAGCTAAGCAGTGTTCATAAATTTATTCCTTAGCTGACATGCCCTCTCAGAATAACCTCAGCATGTAAACTCTTCTTTCATACAGTTTGAAATCGCAAAATCCCCAAATCCCAGCTTGGAACCCAACCCAACCTCAAGCTCCTAACCATTTTGCTTGAGAGCCTACATACTAAAGCAAAAGCTCTGACAGTTTTCTTTTGCAGTCAAAAGTGGGTTGTGCTCAGCCAAGATAGAACCCCTCGGTCCAGAAACTCATAATTCCTGCTCTCAGCGCTTGCCTTCCCCCAAGTTGTTGTTGTTCGGTAGCTCAGTGATGTCCAACTCTTTGTGACCCCAATGGACTTCCCCCAAGTTATACATACATAATTCTTACTTGCTTTTTGGATTCTCCTATGTATATTCATATGATTAAGAGGTAATTTTTTAAAATTACTAGTGTGTGCCTGAACCAGGTCTTTTTTCTAAAATTGTGGTAGAACTGCTTCACAATGTTGTGCCAGTTTCTGTTGCACAATGAAGTGAATCAGCTGTATGTATGCAAAAATCACCTCCATCTTGGACCCCCACCCCACCTCTCTAGGTCATCACAGAGCACTGAGCTGAGCTCCTTGTGCTCAGGTTTCCACTAGCTAGGTTTCCACTAGCTGTCTACTTTACACATGGTAGTGTATATGTGTCAAACCTAATCTCCCCATTCTTCCCCCCCACCTTCCCCACTGCATCCACATGTCCATTCTCTATATCTGCATCTCTCTTCCTGTCCTGGAACAAGGTTCATCTGTACCATTTTTTTAGTTCCACATACATAATATACAATATTTGTTTTCCTAACTTACATCACTCTGTCTGACAGGCTTTAGGTCCCTCCTACTATGGAAAACAGTATGGAGGTTCCTTAAAAAACTAAGAATAGAACTACCATATGACCCAGCAATCCCACTAATGGGCATGTACCCTTAGAAAACAGTCATTCAAAAAGATACATGGACCCCAATGTTCATTACAGCACTATTTACAATAGGCAGGACATGGAAAGAGTCTAGATGTCCATAGACAGAAGAATGGTTAAAGAAGATGAAGTACATATGTACAATGCAAAGTTATTCAGCCATAAGAAGGGACAAAATTGGGTCATTTGTAGTGATCTGAACCAGGGTTTTATGAGAGTTGATTAATTAAATGACAGATGGTGGTAGCAGCCCTGGCTAAAGGGAGAATGTGACCCAAAAAAGATCCTAATGACTTGATCTTCTGTCTTGGTGATCTCTCTCAAATAGACAGTTGAGCTGGGTCACTCCCATGATAACTACTCACGTGGGTACTACTTGATAAGAGAAGTCATGAAGGGGCTCATGTGATGCTGTACTGGTACCAAAATGATTGTGTATTAAGCAGAACATGTGAAAATTTTACCTCAAGAGTCTAAATGAGATCCTGAGCAAAGAAAACATGTTCCAGTCATTCACTGATTCTCATTCATTCAACAGATACTTTTCTGAGCATTTGCTATGTGCCAGGCTTCATTCTAGCCATGTAGGCTCCACCTATATTACTTCATCTTCTTTAACCATTCTTCTGTTTATGGACATCTAGACTCTTTCCATGTCCTGCCTATTGTAAATAGTGCTGTAATGAACATTGGAGAAGCAACAGACAATGTATCAAACAGATGTGTGTGCTATTATTGAGCAGTATAAGGTGATATAAAGTTAAGGATAGAGGGGGAGGGCTATTTTGTTATTTTATTTTATTTTTATTGACCATACCGCACTGCATGTGGGATCCCAGTTCCCCAACCAGGGATCAAACCCATGCTCCCTACCTGGAGTTTCAACCACTGGACCACCAGGGAAGTCCCAGGGAGGGCTACAGTAGCTACTGAGATTGGAAAAGTGTTTTCCAATGAAATGATTAGGGCTTTGAATGAAGTGAGAAAGTAAGCTATGCCTGTGTCTGAGGAAGGAATCGTCCAGGCAGAAAGAAAGTTAGAATATAGATTAGTATCTTTGGTCAACTCAAGGAGATAGTGATACACCCCACAGACTAGAAAGTGACTATGAGAATGGCACCTGTGAATCCTCTTACAGACACCATGAGATGTTATTCCATCATGGGAGTTAATGACTCTGATCTTTAAATGTGTGCCATAGGACAAAAAAGTAGCTAGAGGGCCAGTTACATCAGGAGGATGCTGAGAATATAAAAATAGAGATACAAAAAGAAATCCCTGTAAGGTACAGGGTACTCTTTGACACGAGGCTTCTCAAGTGGTGCTAGTGGTAACCTGCCTGCCAATGCAAGAGACATGAGACGTGGTTTTGATCCCTAAGTTAGAAAGATCCTCTAGAGGAGGGCATGGAACCCACTCTGATATTCTTGCCTGGAGAATCCCATGAACAGAGGGGCCTGACCACCTATAGTCCACAGAATCATAGAGTTGAACACAACTGAAGCAACTTCACACACAAGCAATCACTCTTTGACACATCTGGATACCCAGCCAGAAAGGACCCTGCTCTTTGGGTGTCCACTGCTTCTGAGAGAGAGTGGGCAAGTTCCTGCCTCCCTAGGGTTGATGTTGGCTGAGACCTGTACAAGTGCCTAGATTTCCCAGGCATCAACTCAGTCTTGATCAGGGGAGAATCTGTGGTCTTTACACTAATTTGTTGGTATTTGGTTGTTCCATTGGCATCCATCCGCCTGTCATAAAAAAATCATCCCATGTGGAAGGATACTGGTGATTTGTTCTTGACGGTCAGGGAGGTAAGAACTTAGAGTTCCAACAACCCATCACCTTGAAGCTTTGCAGAACTGACAGATTATCAGGGATAGGAAACTTGTATTTGCATTTTCAGTGAAAGACTATAACAGGATGGAGAATGACCATGAAACATTTATTAAGCTCCTACGTGGATGACAGAATATGAGATGGTTGAATGGCATCACTCATTCAATGGACATGAGTTTGAGCAAGCTCCGGGAGTTGCTGATGGACAGGGAGGCCTGGCGTGCTGCAGCCCATGGGATCGCAAAGGGTTGGACACAACTGACCAACTGAACCGAACATGACACATGACAGTGATAAGCTTAAGCACTAGGGCAATGATGTGTAAGACAAACTTCTGATGTCAAGAACTCTCTCATCCAATGTAAAAAGAAATCAGAATTGCCTATCAAAAATTAATTAAGGATGACAAGTACCTGAACTTTTGAGCTTTGTTCTGAGAAGCTCTTAGATAACTTAGGAAAATTATTAAGTTACTTACAAACTTTCTGTCTTAGTATGCAAGTCAATAATTCAGGCAATAAAAGCAAAAATACATATAGGAGCTTCATGGATTAGAGTCTTAAAGGATCCATTAAGGAAATGGGACTTAAACCACTTCTCGAAAACTGGAAGAACTTGAATAGGCTTAAAGGAGAGTGTTCCTCATGGGGGGAATATTGTAACCAGGCAAAGAGACTATGATTCACAGGTAATGTTGGAAACCTGTTTAGTTCAGCCTGGCTGGAATAGTAAGAAGTAAGTTTGGAATGATTACTGGAGATCAGAAGGTGGAGGATTGTGTGTGCCAGACTAGGAATTTGAATTGCATCCTAAAGCCAAGGGGAGATGCCACTGGTTCTGAAGAAAGCCATGGTATATAAAAATTTACTGAGACTGAGTTAAAGGGAATGGATGACAAATAACAGAGCCTAAGGCAAGAAGAGTTGTTAGAAAAATTACTGTAGTCGGTAGTTCAGGTGTCAGATGATGTGATGTTTCAAGTTGGGTGAGTTGGACAAAGGTTGACCTAAGTGGTTGAACAGGGGACCACAACTTCTACTTTTAACCAAGACCGATCAGCAGAGATTGGCTCTAACTTCCTGCATAAAACAACTAAGAAAACAAAATGAAACAATGGTATTCAGATACTGAACATCAGACCTGACAATGATCAATGAGAAGAAACAAATAAGGTTAGTAGTCTGATTGCTCCAGCTTCCTTACTAGAGTTTCCAGGAAGCAGTTGGGGTAGGGGTTGGGGGAAGGCTGAGGTGGAGCCTAAAATTCTCCCTGAGTTGAGGAGACAAAGTTGAGAGTGGAAGGTATAGCTTATGGGGAAAATACAGGAAACAAGAAAGTTCCAGAGATCTGCAGGGAGCTCCTCAAATCTTCCACTGAGGATTAATCAACAAATCAATGTGAAACTACTCAACCCTGGAGAAAGAACCAGCACAAAGATTAAAGAGAACCTGTATTCCAGGTAGGGCAGGAATGCAGGAATAGTTTATCTTCCCAAAGGATTGTTGTTGTTGTTCAGTCACTCAGTTGTGTCCAACTCTTTGCCACACTGTGGGCTGAAGCACACCAGGCTTCCCTGTCCTTCACCATCTCCCAGAGTTTGCTCAAACTCATGTCCATTCAGTCAGTGATGCCATCCAACCATCTCATCCTCTGTCGTCCCCCTCTCCTCCTGCTTTCAATCTTTCCCAGCATCAGAGTCTTTTCTAATAAGTTGGCTCTTTGCATCAGGTGGCCAAAGTATTGAAGCTTCAACATCAGTCCTTCCAATGAATATGCAGGATTGATTGCCTTTAGGATTGACTGGTTTGATCTCCTTGCTGTCCAAGGGACTCTCAAGAGTTTTCTCCAACACCACAGTTCAAAAGCATAAGTTCTTTGGTGCTCAGCCTTCTTTATGGTCCAGCTGTCATATGTGTACATGACTACTGGAAAAACTATAGCTTTGACTATATGAATGTTTGTGTCCCAGAGGCTAGAGTAGAAAAATCCTCTTCATTCATAGGAGCTCAGGGACAGAACTAAGAAGGATCTTCCTGTAGTAGTGGAACAAAAATGATATGTAGAACAGAAGCTATTCTAATCCTAACTAGCAATGCTTCAAAGCAAGGCAAGAGAATCAAATTGTGTTCAGGTACCTTAACTTTTAAGAACAGAACTTAAAAATATTAGAATACAAAAAATGTCCGAGACCCCCAAGTTGGAATTTTTTACCCCATGACTGGTGTTCAAATCAAGTATTACCAGGCATGCAAAAGAGTGTTTGATGTATGAGACAAGGTACTCGGGGCTGGAGCACTGGGATGACCCTGAGGGATGAGATGGGGAGGGAGGTGGGAGGGGGATTCAGGATGGGGAACACATGTACACCCATGGCTGATTCATGTCAATGTATGGCAAAACCACTACAATATTGTAAAGTAATTAACCTCCAACTAATAAAAATAAATAGAAAAAAATAATAATAAATAAATAGAAAATCCAAATACAAAATTCTAAAAAAAAACAAAAACAAACAAAAATCAATACTCAAATGATTTCTTTCTGGATGATAGATGTTTCTATACATGTGTATGTGTGTGTTTCATGTATGCTCACATATATAGTCATGTGAAAGGCTTGTAAGTTTACCTAACTGCATTGAAAGTAGCAAACACTTATGTTAAATTACACTTCGTGTGAATGGAAACAGATGGCATTCTCAACTCATGTCTAATCTGTTCTTCTGTTCAGAGTGACATAAAGACGGCAATCCTGGGGAAAATGCATTTTAATACTAATCTTTAAGAAAAGGACAATGAATAGCTTTAAGTCCAGCCTGCACACAAGTTAGTTTTATATGTGTGTCTTGTGCTCCATGGCTTCCATCAAAAACAATGCATAATCCCCAGCACAGCCCGCCTCCAAGTCTATATTATGATCACCACCAACAATTGCAGCCAAGGAGTAACAGGATGCACCACTTACGGAGGAAATGAGACAATTAAGTCCTAACAGTCTTGGATCTAAGCCTAACAATAGATTGAACTATGTGAGGAAATGCTCTATAAGCAGTAAACAGCCATTCATGTGAGAACAAACTAAAACCCGGTAGAACGCTTATTAATTTGGTGAGGGTGCTTTGGCTAAACAGTTCTTGATTGTGACTTCCTATCCATCAAAATCATGATAACTATTGACACCCCTGGCTATTTTGCCATTTGATTACTTTATGTAGGTAAAGATATTTCCACTCTGGAATCCCAACTATCAAACTGATTAGCATAAGCTTTTGTTGAACTTTTAGTAGTAAAAAGCATAGTATGCAGTACTCAAGTCAATGATACGAAATTGAGAATGTTTAGCTTAGCACATTATCAATAAAAAGACTTTCAGAGGCATTCAAATCCATTCAAAACAGATGCCTAGAAGCATTTTGTCTCAAGAGTGTTTTCTCTTCCAAATAGTAAGTAAGGTTTTTAACACAGAGGCATATGTTTGAGCTGAG
The DNA here is from genome assembly GCF_963930625.1 of Muntiacus reevesi. NCBI lineage: Eukaryota > Metazoa > Chordata > Mammalia > Artiodactyla > Cervidae > Muntiacus > Muntiacus reevesi. The sequence continues at coordinate 47,199,443 of NC_089260.1, forward strand.
CAAAAATGTCCTTTCTATAAAAAAGTGGGGTAACACCGAGAACTGTTTAATCAATAAGCTCTTATGGATAGAATACATGTGGTATGCTTTTGGTTTTTAGAATGTTTGAGGCTATTTTTTACTGTGAGCTTTTTATTGGCATATAGTATGCAAGTATAACGTATGAAAAAGAAGTTTCATACACACAAACCATAGGTGTTCAGTTGAATGACTTTTCAGAAAATGACCAGATCCATGTAACTGATAACTAGACCAAGACACAGAGTATTGCCAGCACCTCCCAGTCCCTGCCCCTCCCCTCAAGGATAACCAGCATCCTAACGTAACATCATTGTTTAGTTTTACCTCTGTCTGAACTTTATATTAAAGGAATCACACTCAGGATCTGGGCTTCCTTCTGTCAGCATTCAGAAGGGTGTCCATGTCTGTGCACTGTCATTGTGTTTTGTTTTTATCTAATAATATACCCACTCCTGGGTTATTTCTAGCTTGGGGCCTAACAAATATTACTGCTATGAACATTCCTGTATGTGTCTTCTGCTGAACATATGAATGCATTCTGTCGGGGATATAGTAGGAATTGCTGAGTTACTGGGTAGCTTTAGTAGATACTACTATAAACAATTTCCCCAAATAGTTGCAACAATTTACACTTCCATCAGCAAGCATTATTGTTGCACAATTTGGCAAATTCTTGATATAATTTGCCTTTCATCTGAGCTATTCCTGTGAACATGTGGTAATATTGCACTGTGTTTTGGCTTGCATTTCTCTGATGACTAACAAAATGCCATTTTGTATGTTTATTGGCTATTTTGGATGTCTTCTTTCATGAAGAACCTATTCACATCCTTTGCTTATATTTCTAATGGATTATTGTTTCCTGTTAAGCTCTGAAAGCCCTTTATATATTCTGGACATATGGTTTTATTGGCTACATGTAGAGTAATTATAATAATTTTTTTAAGTCGTTTAGTCATGTCAGAAATACACGACCCCATGGACTGTAGCCCACCAGGCCCTTCTGTCCATGGGATTGTCTAGGCAAGAATACTGGAGTGGGTTGTATTCCCTTCTTCAGGGGAATCTTCCTGACCCAGAGATCCAACCTGGGTCTCCTGCATTGGCAGGTGGATTCTTTACCGTCTGAGCCACCAGGGAAGCCCAATTGTAATAATGATTTGTAACAAATTCTAAATGTCCTCTTGCATTTTATGCTGTCTTAAAAAAAAAACATATCTATTTATTGAAGTAAAGTTGATTTACAGTGTTGTGTTAGTTTCAGGTGTATAGCAAAGTGATTCAATTACGTATATATATGAGTACACACACACACAGACATATGTGCTTCTTCAGATTCTTTCTCCTTATAGGTTATAACAAAATATTGAGTATATTTCCCTATGCTATGCAGTAGGTCCTTCTATGGTGCCTTTTGATGAAGAGAACTTTTTTTGTTTTATTGCAATCTAATTTATCAGACTTTTTTAGTTTTGGCATTTTCTCTGTTCCTTTTAATAAATCTTTGCCTACTCTGAGGTTTTGAAGATATTCTATTTTTTTTTCAGAAATCATTGTTTTCTCATTTAGAGCTACAATTGACATGGAATTAATCTTTATGTACTGTGTGAAATAGAGTCGAGTTGTTTTTTTCTATATGCCTATCCATTGTTGCCTGGATATTTATCAGTCTGGGCATTTGATTATTTCTCTAGTGGAACAAGAACAGTAACTTGCAATAACATATGTATGTGCAAATATATAGATATTTATATATACCCACATATGTGTGTACACATTTATACACACATATGGTGAGATTGTGCTGCAAACATTCATTTGTGAGGCAATGCTTTTTTATGCCTCTCCATCCAATGTTACCAATGTTTAATTTCCAGGAGAGCTTATAACACCTCGTGGGCACCCATTGTGCCAGTGAAGTGTAAGACGCAGTCAAACCCCAGCTCTGGGCCCCAGGACGCCTTCCATTTCACTGGCAGCAAGATGAAATGGTGCTTTCAGAGTGAATACAGGGATAGACTTCAACAGGAGTGTGCGAAAGAGTGAGGGAGGTGCCACTGAACAGTCGGCTCATTAGTAACTTCTGTATAGCAAAGTCTGGCTCTTCCCAAGTGTTCTGAATTGAGAAGTGCTATATTAAAAAGCAGAGACATTCCTTTGCCAACAAAGGTCCGTCTAGTCAAGGCTATGGTTTTTCCAGTGGTCATGTATGGATGTGAGAGTTGGACTATAAAGAAATCTGAGCACTGAAGAATTGATGCATTTGAACTGTGGTGCTGGAGAAGACTCTTGAGAGTCCCCTGGACTGCAAGGAGATCCAACCAGTCCATCCTAAAGGAGATCAGTCCCTGGGTGTTCATTGGAAGGACCGATGCTGAAGCTGAAACTCCAATACTCTGGTCACCTGATGCGAAGAGCTGACTCATTTGAAAAGAGCCTGATGCTGGGGAAGATTGAGGGCAGGAGGAGAAGGGGACAACAGAGGATGAGATGGTTGGATGGCATCACTGACTTGATGGACATGGGTTTGGGTGGGCTCTGGGAGTTGGTGATGGACAGGGAGGCCTGGCGTGCTGTGGTTCATGGGGTCACAAAGAGTTGGACACAACTGAGCAACTGAACTGAACTGAAGTACCTCGCATGGCAAGGCAAAAATTGTATTGACAGATTCCAGGCCCTCCATGGTAAACTGTGAATACTATGCTACACACCTCATGGGAAGGGGGCAGACTTGAATGGTACCTGTAGAGCTATGTAGTACAGTTTAGGACAGTGGTCCTGCTGAGTTGGAAACAGATATATCTATAGAGATAGATATGCCATACAAATTTTTCAGGTATCAGGGGGAGTAGTTGCTAAAATTGAAATGTCAAAATTTGCAGACATAACATCCTTACTAATAGTTATAAGTAAGGATTTCAGCATTCAAAGGCTTTTATACTGGAAGCATTAAAAATAGCAATATACTTTTATAAAAGGATAGAGTTTATAATCCTCTATAACTCTTTAAGTAACACAAACTTCTTTTACTATTTCTGATGCTAAAGTTCAGGGCTCTAAAGGAATGTTCACTAGGCATGTAAAAGCCTGTTTAAGGAAAATAATTCAAATGAACCTATTATAACTGGTACCAGTTATTTCTGTGCAATTAATCTATAAAAATTTTATAACATAGCTGAGTGTCCAAGTTGAAAACTAAATGGCAATGCAGTAAAATAGTGGCCTGACAGAAGCTATACCTTTGAAGTTCCTGCAGTTAACCATCATCAGCTTAAAAACTAAAGTAATATCGGACATGTCCAAACAATCATAGAGAGTAATTAAGACCAGCGGTTTAAAAGAAGTTGTAGGTTTGCCTCAGCTTCGTATTTTAGTAAATGTGATCTGATTTCTTTTAAGCCTTATTTGAATGAGCAGGAAACCTTATAAATGCAGACCCTGTTGGATGTCATTCAGTGGGAAGTGAAAGCACAGTCGCCCCTCTGTATTTATGAGCTGTCCAAGAGAACTGTAATTGGGAAGATTAAATAATAATAAATGTTCTCACCTCCCCCTGCTTATGCTCCTGTAACCCTATTAAAAAAGCAAAAGACCAAAAAAACAAAAAATACTCCTTTAATTATACAGTTGACATAGAGATAGAGTGTGTCTCACCATATGTGAAAGCACTGAGTTTAGGAATGTGGCTCAGCAGAAAAATAAGATTTTTCTGGTCTTAAAATGAATAAGACCTTGATATTTGCCAAAGGAACAAATGTGTTTCAGAGCAAAGATCTCCTGCAGTGTAAGTGTTGTGGTAGCTCAGACGGTAAAAAAAATCCGCCTGTAAAGCAGGAGATCCAGGTTTGATCTGTGGGTCAGGAAGATCCTCTGGAGAAGGAAAGGGCAACCAATTTCAGTATTCTTGCCTGGAGAACCCCATGGACAGAGGAGCCTGGCAGGCTACAGTCCATGGGATCACAAAGAGTTAGACATGACTTAGCGACTAAACAACAAGCATTATAAGTAGGTAAGGCATTAGTGGTGTGATTTGAGGGTTCACACAAAGCCCCTCTTCCCCAGCCCCGCAAATGGCTCTCACATCAAATCACCCTTGACTTTCACTGCAAAAAAATGTCAGTTCAGTGGGTTGAGGGATTGCCTTCTTTTAAGACAAATACCCAAGAAAAGGAAGCACTGAATGAATTAGGTAATCAGATCCTCTCCAGTGAAAAGTAGTGGGTCAGATAGAGTCTGTTTTGTTGGAATAGGGGAGGGGTGAAAAACCAGGGTACCAGAGTGGTAAGAACTGAATGGGAAGAGTGTAACTGGAATAAAAATTGTGGGGGGAAATAGTTTTGTCCCTCTTTTTACTCATCCTATCTCCAACAGGTGCCATCATACCAGCATCAGTTCAGTTGCTCAGTTGTGTCCAACTCTTTGCAACCCCATGGACTGCAGCACGCCAGGCTTCCCTGTCCATCACCAACTCCCAGAGCTTGCTCAAATTCATGTCCATTGATTTCATCCAACTATCTCATCCTCTGTCGTCCCCTTCTCCTGCCTTCAATCTTTCCCAGCATCAGGGTCTTTTCCAATGAGTTCTTTGCATCAGGAAGCCAAAATATTGGACCTTCAGCTTCAGCATCAGTCCTTCCAATGAATATTCAGGATTGATTGCCTTTAGGATTGACTGGTTTGATCTCCTTGCTGTCCAAGGGACTCTCAAGAGTTTTCTCCAACACCACAGTTCAAAAGCATAAGTTCTTCATGCTCAGCTTTCTTTATGAAAAAAGAGTTCTTTTTCAACTCTCACATCCATACATGACTGCTGGAAAAACCATAGCTTTGACTAGACAGACCTTTGTAGGCAAAGTAATGTCTCTGCTTTTCAATATGCTGTCTACGTTGGTCATAGTTTTTCTTCCAAGAAGAATGTGTCATTTAATTTCATGGCTGCAGTCACCATCTGCAGTGATTTGGGAGCTCAAGGAAATAGTCTGTCACTGTTTCCATTGTTTCCCCATCTATTTGCCATGAAGTGATGAGACTGGATGCCATGATCTTGGTTTTTTGAATGTTGAGTTTTAAGCCAGTTTCTTCACTATCCTCTTTCACTTTCATCATGAGGCTCTTTAGTTCTCCTTCGCTTTCTGCCGTAAGGGTGGTGTCATCTGCATATCTGAGGTTATTGGTATTTCTCCCAGCAATCTTGATTCCAGCTTGTGCTTCATCTAGCTCAGCATTTTGCATGAGGTACTCTGCATATAAGTTAAATAAGCAGGGTGACAATATGAATCCTTGATGAACTCCTTTCCCAATTTGGAACCAGTCCATTGTTCCACATTCGCTTCTCATTGTTGCTTCTTGACCTGCACAAAAATTTCTCAGGAGACAGGTAAGGTGGTCTGGTATTCCCATCTCAAAGAATTTTCCACAGTTCATTGTGATCCACACAGTCAGAGGCTTTAGCATAGTCAATGAAGCAAAAATAGATGTTTTTTCAGCATAGCTTTCAGAATTGAAGGAAGCCATCCCCCACTGCTGTGGAGAAGGGAAGGTCCAAGCAGGAGTGAGGCAGGCAACCAAACCAGCATTGGGACAGGATATGTCTGGTGGGAAAACAAACCCAGAGCCAGTTTCACTCTGGTGATACTGGCATCTTTATTTGGAAGCTTTCAATGATCAGTAGTTCTGCAAAGAGAATCAGCCATACAATCTACCCAGACTACCCAGAAGACTTCAAGTAGAATCAGATATCCATATGACTCCAGCATTGTATGGATACGATGCTGGCCAACAGTAGTTGTCAGTTAAAAGCCTTAAGAAGTAAATAATGGGCTCGCCTTAATTACAGCTGTGGGAAATTAGCGTGAAGGCAACCTTACAGTTCTAGCTCAGCCTTAACAACCAAGGCAGGCATCTTCTCTACATTGTTCCTGGAAAACATCCAATTAGCCTCTACAGTACAACCTGCCTGAGTCTGAACCATGAAGTCAGATAGACCTCGGTTCAAATCCTGGCTCAGCTGCTCCCTGGCTACATGGCATCAGCTTAACCCCTCTGTCAGATTTTACAACTATAGAATAGAGTTCACAGTTCTTACATCATAGCCTTGTTCTAAGAATTTAGAAAAACGGTACATAGAAAATAGTATGGAATATGTCAGTAGCTATTATTATTATTATCTACCTGAATATTCTCCCTTTATTTACCTTTACCTCATAAAGCAAGTCTTCTAGAATGTTCTATATATAAGAATTTTATGAAAAGCTTCTTGAGGGGAAAGGCCTTTGTATTTTTTGTCTCCATCTTGTATATCTTTGACCCACATCAGATGCTCAATGCCTCAAATAGTGCCTCTTGCATGAGGCATTTAATACATCTTTGTTAAATGAATTTTGCTGAATTAAGTCTGTTCCACTCCCTGCAAGTGCTAAAATGTTATTTTCTGAGGGTAAAAAAATTTTAAACTATTGAAAGAGACTACAAAATAAAAGCCAGAAACTATAAAACTCCTAGAGAAAAACATAGGCAAAACACTCTCTGACATATATCACAGCAAGATCCTCTATGACCCACCTCCCAAAACATTGGGAATAAAAGCAAAAATAAACAAATGGGACCTAATTAAACTTACAAGCTTTTGCACAACGAAGGAAACTATAAGCAAAGTGAAAAGACAGCCTTCAGAATGGGAGAAAATAACAGCAAATGAAGCAACTGACAAAGAATTAATCTTCAAAATATACAAGCAGCTCATGCAAATCAATACCAGAAAAATAACCCAATAAAAAAAATGGGCCAAAGAACTAAACAGACATTTCTCCAAAGAAGACATACAGATGGCTAACAAACACATGAAAAGATGCTCAACATCACTCATTATCAGAGAAATGCACATCAAAACCACAGTGAGGTACCATTACACGCCAGTCAGGATGGCTGCTATCCAAAAGTCTACAAGCAATAAATGCTGGAGAGGGTGTGGAGAAAAGGGAACCCTTTTACACTTGGTGGGAATGAAAACTAGTACAGCCACTATGGAAAACAGTGTGGAGATTCCTTAAAAAAACTGAAAATAGAACTGCCATATGACCCAGCAATACCACTTCTGGGCATACACACCGAGGAAACCAGATCTGAAAGAGACACGTGTACCTCAATGTTCATCGCAGCACTGTTTATAATAGCCAGGACATGGAAGCAACCTGGATGCCCATCGGCAGACGAATGAATAAGAAAGCTGAGGAACATAACCACAATGGAATATTACTCAGCTATTAAAAAGAATGCATTTGAATCAGTTCTAATGAGGTGGATGAAACTGGAGTCTATTATACAGAGTGAAGTAAGTCAGAAAGAAAAACACCAATACAGTATGTTAACACATATATATGGAATTTAGAAAGATAGTAACAATGACCCTATATGCGAGACAGCAAAAGAGACACAGAAGTAAAAGAACAGACTTTTTGACTCTGTGGGAGAAGGTAAGGGTGGGATGATTTGAGAGAATAGCATTGAAACATGTATATTACCATATGTGAGATAGATAACCAGTCCAAGATTGATCCATGAAACAGGGCACTCAAAGCCAAAGCACTGGGACAACCCAGAAGGATGGGATGAGGAGGGAGGAGGGAAGGGGGTTCAGGATGGGGAACATGTGCGCACCCGTGGCTGATTCATGTCAATGTATGGCAAAAACCACCACAATATTGTAAAGTAATTAACCTCCAATTAAAGTAAATAAATTAATTTTTAAAAATGAAAATAATACAACCTTGAATATTCAAATTTTAAACTGTTTTTACATCCTACAATCAGAAAATTTGTACATCATTTATTCTGCCCCTTCAGGATCTGGTTTAATGCTGCCAGATAGAGTAAGAGAAGGGGATAGATGTAAGACAAACAGGACCAAAGAATTTATCTTTTAAATTTTTTTTTGTTTTGGGACATAGCCAATTAACAACAATGCTGTGACAGCTTCAGGTGAACAGAGAAGGGACTCAGTCATACATACACATGTATCCATTCTTCCCAAACTCCCCTCCCATCCCGGCTGCCACTTGACATTGAGCAGAGTTCCCTGTGCTATGTAGTAGGTCCTTGTTGGCGATCCATTTTAAATACAGCAGTGTGTACATGTCTATCCAAAGCTCCCTAACTACCCCATCTCCCCATCTTTCCCCTGCCCCCGGCAACAATAGTTTGGTTCTCCAAGTCTCTGAGTCTGCTTCAGTTTTTTAAGTAAGTTCATTTGTATCATTTCTTTTTCCATTCCACATATAAGGGATGTCATACAATATTTCTCCTCCATTTGACTTACTTCACTCAGTATGACACTCTCTAGGTCCCTCCATGTTACTGCAAATGGCATTATTTCATTCTTTTTAATGGCTGAGTAATACTCCATTGTATAGATGTACTACAGCAGGACCAAAGAATATAGGCTTGATGTGACATTCCTGCTTCTTTTATTTGGCAGAAGTTTCTGTCTTTTTCCTTGTTCACAATTCATATTTTTATATTTCTCCCTGGGCTACATTTGATTAGCTGTCCAATGTACCCACACCTGCACATCACACCTAGTTGCCTTATTATTTACTGTAGATTTACTATTGTTCCCAACTCGCTATAATCTACCACTTTTGAAACTCACTTTGTTATATAAAAATTTGATTTTTTTTTTTTAAAGTTAGAGGAATAATGCCTTCCTTCTAGTGCCACAAGCATCCTATAAGCTTAAAGAAAACAAGGCAGTTAGGGCGTATTTGTTCAAAAGAGCCTCTGATTTGATATTTCATCAGTTTTAAAAACAAAACCTCATTTTGGAGACTTAGAATAAAGCATCTTGATTGGGTTCTGAGCAGGACTTCAGACTGGTCGCTATGATGCTTTATAAATGAAATATAAATTGCTCAGGATTTTGTCCCTACATGTTCATTCTGGACCTCAGCTCACTGACAAACGACCTCTTAGAAGTTCTGCAACCCCCTGGGGTGCTAGACAGACTCGGATGAATTTGCCTCGAACTGGAGGTGGGGTGAAAAGGATTTGATGGATAGGATGAGTGAGGAAGACAAAAGAAAGGATGACTTTGAAGTTGCTGGCACGAGGACCTGCCTAAATAGTGATGTCATTTACTGAGATGGGGAAAAAATAGAAAATCATCGGCTTTGGGTTGCATGGAACTATGAAAGGGTGATCTATATGATTTCCAGGTAATCAAAGAACATTTTTCGGCTTCCCAGGTGGTGCTAGTGGTAAAGAACAAGCCTGCCAATGCAGGAGACATAAGAGATGCAGGTTCGATCCCTGGGTAGGGAAGATACCCTGGAGGAGGGCACATCAACCCATTCCAATATTCTTGCCTACAGAATCCCATGGAGGAGCCTGATGTGCTGAAGTCCATAAGGTCACAAAGAGTTGGACATGACTGAAGTGACTTAGCATGCACACAAAAAAGAGTATTTTATAGTAGAATTGGAATTAAAATGAGTTCAAAGAGGGAAAAGAATATTAAATTTCCATTGTTATATGATACTTGGATTCCTTTAGATACATTTTTAAATGTGATGTATTTTTTAAAGTGTCAGTATTTATGATACACTAAAACTATATCCATTGTAGCTATTTAAACTTGTGAAAATATTAGATGACAACTTTAAAACATGTGAGGAGATAGTTCTTCAAAATTTTCTTGTGTGTAAGTAAGCAAAAACGTTTGAAGACCACAACAGGAAAAAGCCAAGGTAATATTCTAGCCTATACGAAGATCTGATGTCAAATTATTTTCTTAACAATCAAAAAGTGAAAGCCTTTTCCAAAGCCTCCTGATTCTGCAGCAAAGTACACACTAGTGGGTTTCAGATTCAAGGACATCATGTTCTTTAGTGAGCTGGCAGAGCTGGTACCACATTTATATAAAATAAGAGACCAGAATGAAGACATATAGGGAGACAGCAGTACTCTATCTTGTTTCATATATTTTTATACTTGAGGCATCTCAGCCTTAATCTGAATCATGTCTATTAGCATCACCAATGAACCCTATGGAACACTGGCTGACGTGAAGAAGCCAAAACATAGCGTGTCTGCTAGTTTTGGACAGATGTGTACAGTAATATGACACCACTGAGAAGGGCCTTTGTGAACAGCATCTCCTGCTGAGTGAGCTACAGTATTGAGGTGGGGAGTGGGGCCTAACAAGGGAAGATAAAATGTTGTCAGGGGGACCCAGAGCCCAGGATCAGGGAGAAGGTACAAGATTTACAGACAACTGAAAGATAAATGTACAGGCAGGATTTAATACCAAAAAATATTTAATGAGTACCTAATATGAGCTGAACACATCAACATAAAGAAAAATACTGTTTTTCCTCCCCAAATAAAATTGATATTTCCTGAGCCATCATCTTGGACTATAAAACAAAGATGGTGAAACATATGTGAGTTTGTGTTTATGTATTCAGGGATAATCGACATATAACGTTATATTAGTTTCAGGCATATAACATAGTGATTTGCTATTTGTATATATTGTGAAATGATCAGAGTAAGTATAGTTAAATTAACATCCATTACCACAAAGTTAATAAATTTTTTCTTGTGATGAGTACTTGTTAAATCTATTCTCTTCAGTTCAGTTCAGTCGCTCAGTCGTGTCCGGCTCTTTTTGACCCCATGAACCACAGCACACCAGGCTTCCCTGTCCATCACCAACTCCTGGAGTCCATCCAAACCCATGTCCATTGAGTCGGTGATGCCATCCAGCCATCTCATCCTCTGTCGACCCCTTCTCCTCTTTCCCCCAATCCCTCCCAGCATCAGGGTCTTTTCCAATGAGTCAATTCTTTGCATAAGGTGGCCAAAGTACTGGAGTTTCAGCTTCCGCATCAGTTCTTCCAATGAACACCCAGGACTGATCTCCTTTAGGATGGACTGGTTGGATCTCCTTGCAGTCCAAGGGACTCTCAAGAGTCTTCTCCAACACCGCAGTTCCGGTGCTCAGCTTTCTTTATAGTCCAACTCTCACATCCATACATGACCACTGGAAAAACCATAGCTTTGACTAGATGGACCTTTGTTGACAAAGTAATGTATCTGCTTTTCAATATGCTGTCTAGGTTGGTCATAACTTTCCTTCTAAGGAGTAAGCATCTTTTAATTTCATGGCTGCAATCACCATCTGCAGTGATTTTGGAGCCCATTTAGTGTTTACCTTTGGATAAATCCTCAGAAGTAGAATTTCTGAATCATATGGTAGTTCTACTTCTGGTTTTTTGAGGAAACTCCATACTGTTTTTCATAGTAGCTGTACCAATTTACATTCCCATCAACAGGATACAGGAGTTTCATTTTCTCTGCATCCTCACCAAAACTTATTTCTTGCTGTTTTGACAATAAACATCCTAACAGGTATGAAGTGATAGGTCATTGTGTTCATGACTTGGATTTCCCTGATGATTACTGGTATTGAGGACTACTTCATTAACCTACTGGCCAGTTGTCTTCTTTGGGAAAATGTCTATTCAGATCCTCTGCTTATTTTTTAATTGAATTACTTGTTTTTCTGCTATTGACTTACATGTATTTTTTTTAATCAATTTTAGATATGAATCCCTTATCAGATATGCGATTTGCAAATATTTTCTCCCATTCAATAAATTGTCTTTTCATTTTATTAATTGTTTCCTTTGCTGTGCCAAAGATTTTTTTAGTTTGATGTATTCCCACGTGTTTATTCTTGCTTTTGTTGCCTTTACTTTTGGTGTCAAATCCAAAAAATATCATTGCTGAGGCCAATGTCAAGGAGTTTATCACCTATGTTTTCTTTAGGAATTTTATGGTTTCAAGTCTTACATTCAAGTCTTTAATCCATGTTGTTTGTTTTGGTGTTCACTGTAAGACAGTGGCCTAGTTTCATTCTTTTGCATGCAGCTGTCCAGTTTTCCCTACATCATTTACTAAAGAGACTGTCTTTTCCTCGTTATATATTCTTGGCTCCTTTGTTGTAAATTAATGTAATCATGTAATGCCTGACATGATGCTTTGCTCTCTCTGAAGACTGCTTTAGTTAGTGGGAGTCTTTTGTGGTTCCACACAAATTTTAGGATTGTCTGTAGATTGCTTTGGGTAGCATGAACATTTTAATACTAATTGTTTCAATCTATGGACGTGGAAAATGTGTCCATTTATTTGTGTCTTAAAGTTCTTTCATCAGTGTCTTACAGTTTTCAGTGTACAGGTCTTCCACCCCTTTGATTAAATTTATTCCTAGGTATTCTTTTTGATACAATTGTCAGTGGGATTGTTTTCCTAATTTTTCTTTCTGGTGGTTTGTTGTTAGTATATAGAAACACAACACATTTTTGCATATTGATTTTGTAACATGCATCTTTACTGATTTTTATTAATGCCAACAATTTTAATATCATGTTATCTGTAAATAGTGACAATTTTAGCTCATTTCCTACTTGAATTTCTTTTTTAATTATTTAATTATTTAATTTTGGCTAATTGCTCTGGCTAAGACTCCAGAAATGATGTTGAATCAAGGTAGCAGAGTGAACCTCCCAGTTATTTTCCTGATCTTAGAGGAAAATTTTTTACCGTTGAGTATGAGGTTAGCTATGAATTAATCATATATGGCCTTTATTGTGTTGAGGTATATTCCCTCTGTATCCACTTTGTTGAGAGTTCTTATCATAATAGATGTTGAATTTTATCACATGCTCTTTCTGCATTTATTGAGATGAGCATATCATTTTTAATGCTTATTTTATAATAAGGATTATGTGGATATCACATTATCACATTAATGTGGTATATCACATTGATTTGTGGATCTTAAAGCATCTTTGTATCTTTGGAATAAATCCTACTTTATCATGATGTACATACGATTCTTTCAGTGTGTTGTTTGAATGTAGTTCACTAATACTTGGTTGAGTAATTTTGCATCTGTGTTCATCAGGGATGTTGTTTAGTCACTAAGTCATGTCTGACTCTTTTGCGACCCTGTGGACTCTAGCCTACCAGGCTCCTCTATCCATGATATTCTCCAGACAAGAATACTGGAGTGGGTTGCCATTTCCTTCTCCAGGGCATCTTCCTGACCCAGGGATCAAACCTGGGTCTCCTGCATTGCAGGGGGATTCTTTACCATCTGAGCCACCAGGAAGCCCAACAGCAGGGATATTGGCTTCTAATTTTCTCTTCCTGTGGCATCCTTTACTGGTTGTAGTATCACAGTAATGCTGGCCTCTTGAAATGAGTTTGGAAATATTCCATTCTGTTCTATTTTTGGAGAAGTTTTAGAATAGTTGGTATTAATTCTTCTTAAATGTTTGGTAGAATTCACCAGTGAAGCCATCTGTTTCTAGACTTTCATTTGTTGGAAAGTGTTTGATTACTTCCTTGCTAGTAATGAATTTGTTCAGAACTTCTTTTTCTTCATGATTCAGTTTCAGTATGTGGTATGTTTCTGGGAGTTTATCCACTTCTAGGTTGTTCCATTTATTGGCATTTAATTGTTCATTGTAGTTTGTTTTTCTGTAGAATCAACTGTATTGGCTTTGCATCTTTTCTCTCTTTTATTGGTGAGTCTCGCTAAAGGTGTTTCAGTTTTATCTTTTCAAAAAATAGACTGTCTTTTAATTCCATTGATCTTTTTAGTCTCTGTTTTATTTCCATTCTTTATTATGTCCTTTCATTACTAACTTTGGGCTTTACTTGTTCTTTTCTTTTTAGTTCTTTGTGGGTTCATTATTTCACCCAATGTGTGGGAGTCACTCAGTTTGAGGTTTTTTTCATGAGAAATTTTTCCATATGTTGCTTATGATGGTATGTCCGTGGGAAAAGGTGACCTCAGGGTCCTGTTATGTCGTAATTGTGAACCAGAACTTGATGCGTCATGAACATACAAGAGTTCCCTTTCTCAGAACATTCAGAATCATGTCAACAATATAGATTAAATATATTAAAATTGGTATTTGATGTTTTATTTGCAGTATCCCCTACTAGATTCCTCTGCAACTTTCCCTGTCTTTATTTCTGTCTCCATGGAGGACTCCTCTGAATTACTTTACAGGCCACAGAGCAGTTCAGGTAACCTGAAGAAAACAGCGGACAAAGACATGTACTCGCTGTTGATTGCTTCCCTGTAAATACACACAACACACACCTCTGTGTGTGTTCACACATTATGCTAGTAGACAAGATAATACTATGGCCCAGCTATTAATAGATACTGTTATTTGCACTGTTTTTTTCTGGTAATAATGGAAAACTTGGGTCTTCTTTTACTCTCTTTGTAAAGTCCCTGTTGGACTTCCAGATCTGAGGAATTATTGTACATGGGAAGGGTGATGTTTGCTTAGACCAGTAGCTAATGACTTGCCAGGGATCTAATGTGCAATCAGTCTTTGAGTTAAAGAACATTTTGTTTAACTTTGCTAAAAGGGATGTATCTGGTGTCTTGGATGGGTAACTGGAGAGATTCCCCAGACCCCTTGAAAAATGCTATTCTGTATAGACTAGTATTAAAGGAGCTGGGAGCAACATAAACTTCAATGTTTTTACATTAACTATTCTAGCAGGAAATCATTCTAAACTATAACACATCCTAACTGAACATAGGCTAATACTTGACCTTTTATAACCAAGATGGATTATAATCAGTGTCTCAGTTATTTGGAGGCATTGAAGTGCTGAGGTATCTTGGCTTCTATGTTATATAGCTCCCAGATGCTGTTTCTTGTCCTTATGTTGGTTTTTGGTATCTTATATCCTTTTTTGCTCTTAGTTATATGTATTACAAGCAAGAAGCACCAAATGTCTATAGTAAGCTCTTCACTCCCTTTTGAATGTCTGCTCTTCTGTTATTATACTAACGTGGTGATAGGACATGATAGATACTCAATGAGGGAAAGAGGGAAGAAAGAAAGGAAATGAGGAAATGAAGAGAAAAGGAGAGGGCAGGAAGGAAGTTATTAGCTAAGAAGTTAGATTACTAATCACTAGAATTATCTCTAAATTAAATGTAAATAAGTTCTTGAATTATGTTACCTCAGCACAGATTCTGTAATATTGCCCTTGGCAACTGGGAAATGATTTTGCTTATTTCTTACTCCTGGGATGAGTTCTGGAAAGACCATATGTGTCTATAGAGATATATGTATAATTTGATTAAATTAACCATCTAACTGCTTTTTTAAAACTCACCTTTTCCTCTCTTTAGTCCACATATGAAGAAAATTCTGAAACAATACTGAGTTGTTTCTTTACAGTTATATGATATTGCCACACTTAGAACAATCCTCTTCTTGGGGACTACTTTCAGCCTCTAGTAATAAATTGCACTTATTTAAAATTGTGATAGTGTAAACAGCTAATTTGCAATTAGCACTGGAATAAATCAGGTCATAATTCAGAGCATCTTTCCTAGGTGATTTTCTAGATGACTTTGGCAATATATCTTTGTCTAATGGGGGAAGAAAGCTTACTGACATCTGCGCTGGTTTTCCCTGGAGAAGGAAATGGCTACCCACTCCAGTATCCTGGAGAATTCCATGGACTGTATAGTCCAAGGGGTCACAAAGAGTCAGACACGACTGAGAGATTTTCACCTCACCTTCACCACAGTGGTTTTCCAGGACCCACCTCCAGTGCATCCTTCCACTAACGTTGAAGTGCTCCTTCCTCCATGACCCCGCGAACCTATAGCTTCTCCTCACCATCTACCTACAAAGAACTATGACCTGTTATTCTAGCCTTGGCTCAAACACTGCCTCTTTTAAGAAACTTTCCTTTCAGGGAGATTTGGGTGCTCTTTTTTTTTAGCTTGCTCCCATGGTACTTCACTTCAACAACCATACCACCATGTCATTGTGTATTTGCATGTCAGTTTCCTCTCTAAACTATGTGCTTCATTGTTGCCTACTTAAAACATGTTGTATTGTTGGGTGCCAAGGAGGCATTTAGAAATGTTTTTTTGAATGACTGAATAATGGGAGATTTTGTAATCCTAAATCTCCAGAAGAACTTCTGAAGTAAGTCAATATCATACCTTCCAACAGGTATCCATTTATCCTAATAGAACATAACTTCAGTGGGATATGCTATTTTTCACTGAAATAAATTATTTTTAAATACCAAGTAACTAGAGAGGACCTATTACTATACTGGGAAGAATGGTGGTAAGATGTTATAGAAAAACCTGAATGAACTTTAAGGCCAACCCAATAAAAATACAATCGACCCTTGAACAATAAATACAGGGGTGAAGGGCCCATCCAGTCAAGACTTTACATAAAACTTTACAGCTTGCCCTCCAGATTCCTGGTTCCACATCTATGGATTCAACCAGGCAATCACAGATGGTGTGGTACCTATTTATTGAAAAAAAAAAATCTGCATAAAGTGGACTCAGTTCCAACTCATGTTGTTCAAGGTCAACTGTAATTCCTGTTATAATTTAGAGACATTGTTTAACTCATTTTAATTGAAGCAATTCTTTCACACTACCAAAGCACTTTAGAATTGCCTGTGTGTGTGTAACTAATGGACAACAGATGAGGAACTGTGATGCCGAAGCCTTTTATTGGGTGTAAATTCATTTTTATGGCTCTAGGAACTGTTGAGAATAGAGAATATAGATTAATTCATTTGAGGCTATTGAAATTACTTTGAGAAACTATTTTACCAATATGTGGCAACAAAAGCGGTTTCCTTTTCTTGTATGTGTATGTGCTCAGTGGTGTCTGACTCTTTGCAGCCCCACGGACTGCAGTCTACCAGGCTTCTCTACCCTCCAGGCGCCACTGTCCATGGGATTTCCCAGGCAAGAAAACTGGAGTGGGTTGACCTTTCCTATTCCAGTTCCACAGAATGAATAAATTCAAACTTTACAGGGGAGAAGCTTCTTAAATGACTTTTAAACTGGATTACCAATGTTAGTAATACATATAACCATTCAGTCTTCTGTAAGAAGTCTTCTCCTCTTTGGATGACTTTGATAATATGTGTATATGTGAAAAAAAATCCGTGTGCATAGCCAGAAAATAGAAAATGAAGTCGCTCAGTTATGTCCAACTCTTTGCAATCCCATGGACTGTAGCCTGCCAGGCTCCTCCATCCACGGGATTTTCCAGGCAAGAATACTGGAGTGGGTTGCCATTTCCTTCTCCAGGGGATCTTCCTGACCCAGGGATCGAATCCAGGTCTCCCACGCTGCAGGCAGATTCTTTACCATCTGAGCCATCAGGAAAGCCCATACAGTGCCAAGTCAATTCAAATACTGCAGAACTTTCTGTATGTGTGCAGAATAATGCAATGTCAATACTATGGAACAATTATCTTTTGGTCATAGCAAGGACTGGCTAGATAGGTTGTTACTTGAGAAGCTGGTGTCTTCCCAGCCACTTGGAAGGCTGGAATCAGCCTTGCTCTTCTTGCTATACTGGGTGCCTAGCATCCAAGGAGCACTTCCTAAGAGTGAACAGCCCATTATGGCAGCCATGGGGAGCTGGGCATTCAGTAATGGCCATGATCCCATCATCTAAAGCTGAGACATATCTTTAATTGGGAATAAACTAATTTCAGATTCATAAACCAAAAGAAATTGGGTGGAGAGTGAGTTCACTTCAGTCGCTCAGTCATAGCCACCTATTTGTGACCCATGGACTGCAGCATGCCGGGCTTCCCTGTCCATCACCAACTCCCAGAGCTTGCTCAAACTCATGTCCATCAGGTCAATGATGCCATCCAACCATCTCATCCTCTTTCATCCCCTTCTCCTGCCTTCAATCTTTCCCAACATCAGGGTCTTTTCCAATGAGTCAGTTCTTCAAGTCAGGTGGCCAAAGTATTGGATCTGCAGCTTCAGCATCAGTCCTCTCCATGAATATTCAGGACTGATTTCCTTTACAATTAACTTGTTTGATCTCCTTGCTATCCAAGGACTCTCAAGAGTCTTCTCCAATGCCACAGTTGAAAAACATCAATTCATTGGTGCTCAGTTTTCTTTAGGGTCCAATTCTCACATCCATACATGACTACTGGAAAAATCATAGCTTTGACTAAGCGAACCTTTGCTGGCAAAGTAATGTCTCTGCTTTTTAATATGCTGTCTAGGTGGGTCATAACCTTTCTTTCAAGGAGCAAGTGTCTTTTAATTCCATGGCTACATTCACCATCTGCAGTGATTTTGGGGCCCAAGGAAATAAATTCTGTCACTGTTTCCATTGTTTCCCCATCTATTTGCCATCAAGTGATGGGACCAGATGCAATGATCTTCATTTTCTGAATGTTGAGTTTTAAGCCAGCTTTTTCACTCTCCTCTGTAACTTTCATTAAGAGGCTCTTCAGTTCCTCTTTACTTTCTGCTATAAGGGTGGTGTCATCTGCATATCTGAGGTTATTGATATTTCTCCCAGCAATCTTGATTCTAGCTTGTGCTTCATCCAGTCCAGCATTTCACATGATGTACTCTGCATATAAGTTAAATAAGAACAGTGACAATATACAGCCTTGATGTGCTCCGTTCCTGATTTGGAACCAGTCTATTGTTCCATGTCCAGCTCTAACTGTTGCTTCTTGACCTGCATACAGATTTCTCAGGAGGCAGGTAAGGTGGTCTAGTATTCCCATCTCTTGAAGAATTTTCCACAGTTTGTTGTGATCCACATAGTCAAAGGCTTTGGCATAGTCAATAAAGCAAAAGTAGATGTTTTTCTGGAACTCTCTTCATTTTTCAATGATCCAATGGCTATTGGCAATTTGATCTCTGGTTCTTTTGCCTTTTCTAAATCCAGGGTAAACATCTAGAAGTTCATGGTTCACATAGGCTTGGTTCTGCAAACCCAGCTTGGAGAATTTTAAGCACTACTTTACCAGCATGTGAGATAAGTGCAATTGTGTGGTAGTTTGAACATTCTTTGGCATTGCCTTACTTTGAGAGTAGAATGAAGACTGACCTTTTCCAGTCCTGTGGCCACTGTTGAGTTTTCCGAATTTGCTGGCATACTGAGTGCAGCACTTTCACAACATCATCTTTCAGGATTTGAAATAGCTCAACTGGAATTCCATCACCTCCCCTAGCTTTGTTCATAGTGATGCTTCCTAAGGCCCACTTGACTTCACATTCCAGGATGTCTGGCTCTAGGTGAGTGATTACACCATCGTGGTTATCTGGGTCATGAAGATCTTTTTTGTATAGTTCTGTGTATTTTTGCCACCTTTTCTTAATATCTTCTGCTTCTGTTAGGTCCATATCATTTCTGTTCTTTATTGTGCCCATCTTTGCATGATGGGCAAATGTCCCTTGGTATCTCTAATTTTCTTGAAAAGATCTCTAGTCTTTCCCATTCTATTGTTTTCCTCTATTTCTTTGCACTGATCATTGAGGAAGGCTTTCCTATCTCTCCTTGCTATTCTTTGGAACTCTGCGTTCAAATGGGTATATGTTTCTTTTTCTCCTTTGCCTTTCACTTTTTTTCCCAGAAATTTGTAAGACCTCCTCAGACAACCATTTTGCCTTTTTGCATTTCTTTTTCTCGGGGATGGTTTTGATCTCTGCCTCCTGTACAATGTTACGAATCTCCATCCATAGTTCTTCAGGCAGTCTATCAGATCTAATCCCTTGAATCTGTTTGTCACTTCCACTGTATAATTGTAAGGGATTTGATTTAGGTCATACCTGAATGGTTTAGTGGTTTTCCCTACTTTCTTCATTTTAAGTCTGAATTTGGCAATAAGGAGTTCATGATCTGAGCCCCGGTCTTGTTTTTGCTAACAGTATAGAGCTTCTCCATTTTCGGCTGCAGAGAATATAATCAATCTGATTTCAATATTGACGATATGATGATGTCCATGTGTAGAGTCGTCTCTTGTGTCATTGGAAGAGGGTGTTTGCCTATGACCAGTGTGTTCTCTTGGTAAAACTCTGTTACCCTTTGCCCTGCTTCATTTTGTATTCCAAGGCCAAACTTGCCTGTTACTCCAGGTATCTCTTGACTTCCTACTTTTGCTTTCTAGTCCCCTATGATGAAAAGGACATCTTTTTTGGAGTTAGGTCTAGAAGGTCTTGTAGATCTTCATTGAACCACTCAATTTCAGCTTCTTTGGCATTACTGGTCGGGACATAGATCGGATTACTGTGATATTGAATGGTTTGCCATGAAAATGAACAGAGATCATTCTGTCATTTTTGAGATTCCATCCAAGTACTGCATTTCAAACTCTTCTGTTGACTATGAGGGTTACTCCATTTCTTCTAAGGAATTCTTGCCCACAGTAGTAGATATAATTGTCATCTGAATTAAATTCACCCATTCTAGTCCATTTTAGCTCACTGATTCCTAAAATGTCAGTTTTCACTCTTGCCATCTCGTTTGACCATTTCCAGTTTACCTAGATTCAGGGACCTCACTTTCCAAGTTCTGGTGCAGTATTGTTCTTTACAGCATCAGACTTTACTTCCATCACCCGTCACATCCACAACTGGGCATTGTTTTCACTTTGGCTCTGTCTCTTCATTCAGAGCAGACATCGCATCCCGCTTTTACTCCTAACTCTGAGGTTCTCCATCAGATGGGTCACCTGACTTCCCTGAACCTGCCTTTTAAAATCTGTAAAATGAAAGGAAGTGTGAAGATGGACCCAGAATCTTACAGAGCTTTAAAATTCTATCTACAGTTGTTTGTGCAGAAATTAGAGAGTTGGGTGATGTTGGCATGAGATTTCTTTCCCACAGCCTGGAAATTAGGACACCTTGGTCCTGATTCTAGCTCTGATACTAATTAATTTGGGGACACTGGCCTGTTTGGGGAAGACTTGGGTACTGAGGGGTTCAACTAGGTGAGTACTGAGTTCCTTCCCAGATCTAAGTATAAAGAACCCAGCCCTAAGCCACCTGTTACATTACTGAATATGAAGCTTTCATTCCTGATCTGAAATGGTGCTAGGTGCCAGTGGGTACATTCCTCAGTACAATGATCCAGTATTTCCTTTCTCAGAGATTGTTAAAGCAGAAATGGGAATCCACCAACACCTTTCAGTGTTTTAAGATGCCTAGTCAAAAACTATAGAAATTAAAGTTTTAAATTCTTCTTTTGGCTGTTAAGTGTGGTAATTGACTAACTCATGGTGCATCGTGATTTTCTCATGGTAAATGGCTGGTTTCTGCTCTTTAAAACATTTAGTTGGCAGTTAAACAGATCTAACAGGAAACAGATTGCTAATAATTACAGTCTTGTAGACCAAATTTTGCAAAATATGATTTCCTTGAAGGAGGTCTTTGGTAGTGAAAAATTGATAACCACTAGGCTGTATCATGATGAAATAACCGTTGTTAAGTTCAATGAATCCAGAGCTTCTTTATGTAACAGGTGATAGATTTAGGTTTTTCTGATTCCAGATAGTTAAATGTCTAATTGAACATGTTGTGTAGACCATGCTCTGCTTGGCACCGTTGACAGTAATAACCACGTGTCTAAGTTCAAGGAGCCCACAGTCTAAAAGGAAAGGGAATACAGAGATGTAACCATATAATTTATAATACCGTGTACAGCAGGTGTACACTTCCTCAGGCTCTGCCATTCTGGATTAACAATAAGTAATACCTCTCAGACCTAAGGTTCCCACCAGTGAAATGTTTGGGGGACTCTCCAGAACAATCAAGGTTCAACCATTCTTCTCCAGCCATAGATCGACATGAACCTGAACTTGGCCTTTTCCTTTCTACCAATGCCCCCAGTAGCAGGGCTTCACCCAGGGCCACTGTGTCACAAGTGACAAGCCTCACAGTCCTGTCACCAGCAGCCCGTATCCCTGGTCAGAGTAGCACAGAGGCCCCCCAGCACCAGCCCAACCATCTGCTGTTCTGGGCTCTGAAGTAAAAAGCTTTTCAAA
This sequence comes from Muntiacus reevesi, assembly GCF_963930625.1. Classification (NCBI taxonomy): domain Eukaryota; kingdom Metazoa; phylum Chordata; class Mammalia; order Artiodactyla; family Cervidae; genus Muntiacus; species Muntiacus reevesi. Next base: position 47,221,364 of record NC_089260.1, read on the forward strand.
GACTTGCCTCTCTTTGGACCACTGCCCCCAAATGCTTCCTTCTTCTAATCACCAATAAGAAGAAGGAGCCAGGGGGGCTTTCTGTCCAGGTACTAAGGCTATAGGGCCCCAAGTCATGTCTCCCTCTGCCGTTTTACTGGCCATTTCCAGGACCCTCCACTGGTAAGAGTGACCCTCTGTGTTTTTTTTAAATTTTTATATTAAAGCATAGTTGATTAACAATGGTGTATTAGTTTTAGATGTACAGCAAAGTGATTCAGTTTATATATATATATATATATATATATATATTCTTTTTCAAATCCTTTTACCTTATGGATTATCAAAGACTACTGAGCATAATTCCCTGTGCTATACAGTAAGTCCTTGTTGATTGTCTTTTTTAAATACAGCAGTGTGTACATGTCAATCCTAAATTCCCAATCTATCCATCTCTCCCACCCTTCCCCACTGGTAACCATAAATTTATTCTCTAAGTCTATGAATCTGTTTCTGCTTTGTAAGTAAGTTCATTTCTATCAATTTTTTTAGATTCTTCACATAAGTGATATCATATGATAACCTGTCTGTGTCTGACTCACTTCACTTAGTATGATGATCTCCAGGTCCATCCATATTGCTTCACATGGCACTCTTCCAGTCTTTTAATGGCTGAGTAATATTGCATTGTATATATGTATCACACCTACTTTATCCATTCCTCTGTCGATGGACATATAGGTCAATTCCATGTCTTGGCTATTGTAAATAGTGCTCTGATGAACCTTGGAGTGCATGTGTATTTTTGAAACATATTTTTCCCCAGATACATGCCCAGGAGCGGGATTGCTAGGTCACATGGTTGCTCTAGTTTTAGCATTTTAAAGAACCTCCAAACTGTTCTCCACAGTGGATCTACCAATTTACATTCCCACCAGCAGTGTAGGAGGGTTCCCTTTTCTCCACACCCTATCCAGCATTTGTTGTTTGTAGATTTTTGCACTATGGCCATTCTCACTGGTATTAGGTCATATCACATTGTAGCTTTGATTTGTATTTCTCTAATTAAGAATGTTAAGCATCTTTTCACATGCTTTTTGGCCAACTATGTGTCTTTTTTAGATAAACGTCTATTTAGATCTTCCACTCATGTTTTGATTGGGTTTTTTGTTATTCTGATAGGGAGCCACATGAACTGTTTGTAAATTTTGGAAGCTAATCCCTTGTCAGTTTCATCATTTGCGATTATTTTCTCCCATTCTGTGGGTTGTCTTTTTACTTATGATTTCCTTGGCTGTGCTGAAGTTTTTGAGTTTAATTAGGTCCCAGTTGCTTAATTTACATTAAACAAAAGTTTCCATTATTCTAGGAGACAACTCAGAAAAGATATTGTTGCTATTTATGTCTGAATGTTCTGCCTATGTTTTCATCTACTAATTTTATAGTGCCCAGACTTATATTTAGGTCTTTAATCCATTTTGAGTTCATTTTTGTGCATGATGCTAAAGAATGTTCTAATTTCATTTTTTTACAAGTTTCTGTCCAGTTTTCCCAATACTCTTATTGAAGAGACTGTCTTGCCTCCATTGTAGGGAGTGACCGTCTTTTCCCTCTGTCACCAATCCCCAAGGTCTCCTTGGACCTGTTTTTCTGAGGGAATGGGTAACACCTTACTTTGGAGAACTTTCTGGAAATGTTTTGCTTACTTCTGTGAGTCTCCTCACCAAGCAAGGACTTATAATCCTCTATACTGAGAAAGTGTAGCAGGAAATTATATTTAGAACTAGCGCTAAGGAGGGAACTCTCATTTGTGCCTGGGCAAAGGGGAGAACTCCTGAAGAGGTCGTGTTCCCGCCTGGGAAGAGCATGAATCTGCCATCCAATACAGAAGGCACTGTATGAACCTGTGAAAAGGTTCATATTTCCCAGGCATTGCCATGAGAATTTATTCATTCTTATGGCCGTGCCTGTATTAATTCATCTAATATCTACTGCAACCTGATAAGATAGGCACTGTTACTCCCATTTTACAGATGAGGAAACTAGAAACTAGAAAAGTTAAGGAACTTGTCTAGAATCAGCCTGTCAGTGGAATAATTGGAACTCAAGCCCAGGTCTTTCTGGAGTCTAAAGCTTGTACTCAAGCTTTATCACCTGTATCCTTGAAAATCATTGCTGTAGCAAATGGGGCCCCACTGACAATTCTCAAACAAGAATGATAAATAAAAACAGAATCATAGAAAAAAAGTGTGCATGCAAGGCTATAAAGGAGCAAGAAGAGCCAAATGATAAAAATGTTAATGAATTTGGACTCATTATTTAGGCAGTGAGAAACCATGGGTATGTATGATTAACTTTAAAAGATTTCTTTTTAATTTTAAAAATATTTTCAAAACAGCTTTGTACAAGCTGTATTTTCCATCTTTTCAGTCCCAATATTTGGAGATACTTACCCTGTTTCTTGAGAGATCTGTTCCTGTGTCATTTTTTTCATTCTCTTGGTGTCATACTATTCATTTTCAGCAGTGGAAATTGAGGTCAGAAAATAGGAAATTACAACTTCATGTAGAGAATCAGTCATGTAAGGTCCTGAAGATCTTAGTTGCACACAGATATGCCTATTAAGGAGCCCAGAAGGGGAAAGTAATGGAATAAACCTTTGCACACTTTGAAGCTGAATTGTGTCCCGATGTTGTGTTTTGTTTTCCTGAGAAGAAATAAAAATCTTGTAGAACAAAGCCACAAAATTGGTACTGACAGTCTACGTGACCTTTAAAAGTGAAACCTTTGCTGATATTTTTGGGAGAAGAATAAGCAGTTTTTACTTCAGAAGTAATAAAATAAGTTGTTTGGGATTTATTGTGTTACTGTAACCATTTTATTTTCACCTTTCCTGGACAGCACCTAGGTAATGTTGATCTCTTTTGGTTTAGGATACAGTAAACCAAGCGTTTATGTATATATGTTCCTTTTCTAGCCTTTGGCGTGTTCAACTAGCTTTGCAATCAGACGAGTCATAATTACCCAACTGCAACCAAAGTAATACTATCTCCTGATATCACAGCTAATATTACATCCAACTAGCTAGGTGAGAGGATCTCTGCCCTGGGTGTCTTGCTCTGGCTCTCCTCCAACTGTATTTCCATCCTCCTCAAAGTGTACTCTTTCCATGGACTGTTTTGGGAATCCAGAGCCTTGGATTCCATGCCCAAACAGCCTCCTTCCAACCTCCAGGGCCCACATAAGACTTGTCAGCTCCAGACCCAGGTGGTAAGAGAGGCAGATATTTGTGCAGGCTGCTCTTGGAGCACGGATATGGAGACCCGGGTATCCACAAGCCAGGAATAGGAGAAGGCTGCACATTAGCAGCCAACTCTCTCTCTGCTCCTACGTCTGGGCCCAGTACCCCGTGGAAACTAATTTGTAAATTTCAATCTGGATTTCCAGACTGTTAGAAAGGTACGTCTCTCATCCTGGGAGGATAGTGCATTTTATTATCTTATCATCTTGATTTACATCTTTTAGTATTTACTTATTTGGCACGGGGTCTCCTTTAGACTCTTAGCTGAGGCCCATCAAAAATTAAGGGTCTGGGTTGACACCTGACTCAAAACCACTGAATGTGATTCTCTCACCTTGGGTGTGGAGTGGGGTATGACCATCTTAGTTTCTACAGACCACTTAAGCTGAGAACACGCTGATGTAGGAACTGAGTGCTATCAATGGTAGGACCAACAAGCATAGTCTACAGACTTTTGGAATGAGACCCTTTCCCAAAGGAGAGCCTTTTGACGGTGCCAGTTCTTTTTCCTCTAATTGAGAATGTCAAGAAGCTGATTTTTTGGAGGATACATGGAGGAGAGGAGAGATGTGCTTCTGTATTACTGACACCAGATAACTCTCCAAGGTGCCGGCTGTGGAGCACTGTGCTCCCTTGAGACACATATTAAACTAACACAACAACAGAGTACTTCATCATAAGGACCAAATCAGCAATAAATTATTAGGTGCAGGAGTAATATTCACTCCTTTCGAGTAGCTGTACAGTCACAATCTCATATTTTTAGAGCTGGATCATGAGTAGTAACTTTGTTCCACAAAACCCAAGGATAAATGCTGGTACCTGAGATGGAGACAGAATTGGGATGGACTGCCCACAGCAAGTTGTTGGCTTGCAAGCTCCTCGTGTGTTATATGTAGATTAAATTCCTCCTCATCTTACAAAGTTGGGTTTCCTTGGTGGCACAGTAGTAAAGGATCTGCCTGGCAATGCAGGAGATGTGGATTCGATCCCTGGGTCAGGAAGATTCCCTAGAGAAGGCGATGGCAACCGACTCCAGTGTTCTTAGCTGGGAAAGCTCATGGAAAAAGGAGCCTGGTGGGCTACAGTTCAAGGGGTCACAAAAGAGCTGGACATGACTCAACAGCTAAACAACAACATCCTACAAGAGGAAATAGAAGCCATCAAGAGCTCCCATTCTCACATGCTACCATCCTAAAGTTGCCCATAATCCCAGTCATCCTCTCAAAGGAAAGAGTGGAACTCCTCTGCCTTGACTCCAACTACCTACTTCCTCCAAGTCCCACCCCCACAATCATTGCCTGAGGACGTTGTAGTGACCCATAGGGATGACATCCAAGATGGTGATGCAGTGCTGAAGGATATATCCATGGGTGTGTGCGTGCTAAGTCACTTCTGTGAGACACTACAGACTGTAGCCCACCAGGCTCCTCTGTCCATGGGATTCTCCAGACAAGAATTCTGAAGAGGGTTGCCATGCCCTCCTCCAGGGGATCTTCCCAACCCAGGGATCGAACTCATGTCTCTTATATCTCCTGCATTGGCAGGCAGGTTCTTTACCACCAGCACAACCTGGAAAGCCAACTATACCCATACAGTGGAATATTTTATTCATCCATAAAAAGGAATGAAATTCTGGCACATGCTACAAAATGGATGAAACTTGAATACATTTCACTGAGTAAAATGTCAGACATAAAAAGGTAGTATCATATGATTCCTCTCAAATGAGATTCCCAGAGTAATCAGATTCAGAGACAGTAGTAGAATGGTGGTTGCCAGGGGCTGGGGAGGTGGGAGACATGGGGAGCTGGTGTTCGTTCTCTCTACCCCTGTGTGCTCTGTTTCAGGTTTCCCATTTCTCAGAAATTTCTAGAATATACTCCCTGAGCTGTGTAATTGACACCTGTAGCACTCACCCTAGATCGTCCTGTGCTGTAACAGAGGAGTCTTCATGTTGGGATGGGTCATAGGTTATGTGACATTTACATGGAGCCCAAGGTTTATCAGATGCTTGAGCTTTGAGGGGGCCAGTTAGGGGACCAAGCCTCTCCCACGGTGGGCTATAGAAACTGTAGGGGCAAGATGCTTCCTGCTGCATGAAAAGGGTAACTTTTGAAAAAACATTCCCCTAGTGCACTCAGATCAGACCATTCCTCTGCTTAAAACTCTCTGATGACCGTCTCTGGCTCAGATTAGAAGCCAAAATCTTTATAATGGCCTTCAAGTCCCTGCCTCTCAGATGCCTCCTTCTGGTCCCCACTGCTCACTTCTGCCAGTCACACCAGGCTCCTCCTAACTCCTTAATCCCCCCCAAGCATGCTTCCATGCCTTGGCCTTTGCATTTGGCCTCCCTTTGCCTGGAACGTTCCTTCCATAGGAATCCACATGGCTTTCTTGCTAGTGTTGCCTCCTCAAATACACCTTCCTTGACCACCATACTTTTAAAATATTTATTTATTCATATAGGCTTCTTTGGGTCTCAGTTGCCTCATGCAGAATCTTTCCTTGCAGTGCACAGACTCTCTAGTCATGGCACATGGGCTTAGTTGCGCTGCAGCAGGTGGAATCTTAGTTCCCCACCTAGGGATTGAACCTGCGCCCCCTGCCTTGCAAGGCAGATTCTTAACCACTGGACCACCAGGCAAATCCCTGACTGTCATATGTAAAATTCAACAACCCTCCTCTGGCACTTGGTAGAACTCTTCCCTGCCTTCTGGTCTCCATAGTGACCCTCACCATCCACAGACTGTATGGGTTACTTATGTATTAAGTATATGGTTCCTTCCCGATGGAGGTCAGAGATTTTTGAATTTTTGACCATTTCTGTTTCCTCTTTGCTTAGAACAGTGTGTGGTGTGTTGTACACACTCAGTGAATATTTGAATAAATTACTAGATAAAAGAATGAACTAGTGTTTGCTCCCTAGAATGGTTAGAAATCATATTGCTGCACAAAAAAGCTCTCTCTTTAGAATGGAATTATAAATGGAATCTGAACAGGTCCACAGTGATTCCAGAATTCTGTGACAACCAGGGTATGTTAATCCAGATTACTGCCAAAATCAATAGACCTTCAAGTGAACCATAATACAAAAGAAACCCAACTTTCCCAGGAAACCCACATGCTCTGGGAAATTAATGGAATCAAGTCTCCTTATCAATTGCAACTCTCCAATGATACAAACTCTGAAGTTTGGCATTTTCCTTTCCGAATAAGTAAGGTCAGGAGAGGATGGAAAACTTTGCACCATTACAAGTCATTGAAACTGCAGTATTTAACCCTTGTCACCTGCCCAACTCTACACCGGCAGTAAGATCATTTATGCCTCCCCAGTGGGGCCTTCCCCGGTGGCCCAGTGGTAAAGAAGTCACCTGGTAATGCAGGAGACTTGGGAAATAAGGGTTTGGTCTCTGGGGACAGAAAGATCCCCTGGAGAAGGAAATGGCAACCCACTCCAGTGTTCTTACCTGGGAAATGCCATGGACAGAGGAACCTGACCACAGTTCATGGGGTCACAAAAGAGTCAGGCACAACTGAGTGACCACACAACAAACCCCAGTAGTAGCTGGAATATTCTTCAGGGAAACCTGAGGCTCAGAAGTCAGCTTCCCAAATTTATTCTGCCATGTGATTCAAACTTAGGTTTTCTGAATCTACCACCCAAAGCCTTCCCATCATACTACACTGTCTCCAAAGATAATAAAATCATACCATTGGGGATTTGTTTTTGCTGACCCTGAACTAGATTTGAAATGACCAAGCCTCAACAACAACTTTCTACCTGGATTATTAAAACACTGACTATGGTAATGAAACTTTTCCACAGCAGAAGGAAATGATATTTTAAAGGCTCTTATCTTTTCCAATTCATGTTTTGAAGATCATCTTGGCTTATCGCTGGGGGAAATCTCTAAGTAATAAAAGAAATGCAATGAAAAAGAAAGGCGATGTATCATAAAATGTGCTTTGCATCTTGATAGCAATGTGATTTATTTATTACTGATGATAAATGTGGAAATAAATTGTTTTTGTGGAATTCATGAATAAGACAGTTTTGGTAATGTGAAGTCTTGCTTCTAGCATTCAGGCAGTTGAATACTTTGTTGAAAAGTAGAGTAAGGACCTTGGGGCAGTTTTGCAAATATAATTAGGTTTGCAGCTTATTAAAGTGTAGATTCAAAATTCCCCAATATATAATATATTTTGAATAATAATACAGATGCCAGGAGACTCTGAATGAGACTGGGAAAAAAGTGATAATCTTTTTTTTAGTGTGCATCAGAGGAGAAAAAATTATCTATCTTAGAACAGCCATTGTAACTTAATCTATTCCACTTTTTTCCCCAAGAAAAACTATATCCAAAATGAGCCCAGTTAATTCTAACTGAAATAAATAGGTTGGCATATTCCTTTCCCATGTTAGGTGGTGCTCAGTTATACATGTATATCACATTGTTTTGTATCTTAATTAACAATATCCTTAGTTTGAGTGATGACTGGCAGCCATAATTTAATTAGGAGAATCTCAGCATCCCCTGATAACTGATATAATCTGAATTTGAATTCTATTATATGTCTGCTTCCATTTGGTATGGAGATTCCTGGCCAATTAAGAGCAAAATGTAAAATCTGTATGTGTGTATGTGTGCATGCGAGCTAAATTGTTTCACTTGTGTCCAACTCTTTGCGACCCTATAGACTATAGCCCGCCAAGCTCCTCTGTCCATGGAATTTTCCAGGCAAGAATACTGGAGTAGATTGCCATGCCCTCCTCTAGGGGATCTTCCCAATCCAGAGATCGAATTCTTATGTCTACTGCATTGGCAGCCTGGTTCTTTACTACCAGCACCACCTGGGAAGCCCAAAGCCTATATGTTCAAAGCATACAAAGTGAGCATGTAAGGAGGGCAAGAAAGAAGAGGAAGGTAGAGACCTATTGGGATAGTGTTTTGCAGATCATTCTAATATTTTCTTAGAAGAATTTTCTCTTTTTGTGAGTGGAAAGGTACTGAAGAGTTTTAAACAAGGAAGGATGGGATACTATTTGCATTTTCCTTTAAATTGGTTTACCTGCCTTGTGGGGAAGCAGAGGAGCAAGATGGTAGCAGAGATCCCCGTCATGAGGCTGGGAAAGTGGGCCACACAGGAGAGAGGAGGAAGGGAAAAGCAGTGGAGGTGAAGAAAACAAGAAAGAATCAAGATCTGTACGAGAAGTGGAATGAACTAGATGTGGTAATGGGTTGAATGTTGGGTTAAAGATGAAGGTAGTTTCAAAGACAAGGTCATGGCTCCTGACTTTGTCTTGGTGCCTCGACTTAGAACAGGGAGTGGATGTTTTATTTAACAAATAGGATAAGTGGATTTGAGGGAAAGATTAACTTTGCTGTTGGATACTATATTTGAGATGTCTGGGAAACACCCAGGAAGAGATAAGAAGTTAGATCTACAATCAGAGAAGTGAGCAGGAACTGGGAAGGAAGGTTTGATGCAGAGATTAATTGTTGGGGGGGGGGGGGCAGTTATCAACAGAGACGGGAATGGCTACCCACTCCTGTGTTCTTGCCTGGAGAATCTCATGGACAGAGGAGCCTGGCGGGCTGTAGTCCCTGGGTTTCAGGGTCAGACACGATTGAGTGACCAATACTTTCACTTCACTTCTCAATATACAGATGCTTCAAAGTCATAGGATTAGGTGAGATTGCCAGGGGAAAGAGTCTTAGGGTGAAAAGGGAATGAGACCCTGGGAAAGGATGTTTAGAGGCCGGTACAGGAGGAGGATTCACAGGGAAAGCTGATCTCCTAAGTTACACCTCTGCTGCGATTCTCTGAGCAGATGTGTATTCCATCCCTCCCTAGGTGCTGGGCATGCCAGCATGCACTAGAACAAATGCCTGACCTCAGGAGGCTGGCACTGCAGCCAGGGAAGGAAAACGCTACGATCCAATACGGTCTATGTAATGACATGTGTGTAATACACAAATGGGACACACAAGCAAGTGCAGGTAGAGCTGTAGCACTCAGGATATGCAAGGTACAATGGTGTCGTCATTCTGGGTAGGGTAGGAAAAGCAGTCAGAGAGGCCTTTACAGAAAAGCTCCGTAGCTGGGTATTACAGGATGAATAGGAGTTCTTCAGACCAACAAGGCAGGGAAGGGTTTTCACTGCAGAGGGAACAGCAAAATCAAAAAAGGGATGGGTCAGCACTGCTCTCAGGCAATGAGAAGGGCTCTGGTGCGGCTGAAAAGCCAACCATTGAGATGGAGGAGGAAGCCAGGAGAGGAGACTGGTTACCGCGCAGTTCCACATGTGATGGAAAGTTGTTCAAGGGGATCTTTAGCATCTGAATAGTTGCTAGCAGGGCACAGGAAGTCAGTAAGTGTTGATTTAATGAACACGTGATCAGATTTATATTTCACAAAACCCCACTTGTGGCGGCAGAGAGAGAGCACATGGGCCTAAGGAGACAGGGGAGCAAGAAGGCCAGCAGAGCCAGCTGAGCCCTTGCTTGGAGCAATGACAGACAGGAAGGTGAACAGAGGGACAGGGAGAGGGGACAGGGCTGTGGAAGAGCTATAGGCAGCCCGAGTGCTATCTTTATCCCACCTAAAGACAAAAGAAAACCAAAAGCTTTAGAACCTCCAAGATTTAAAGAAGCTTTGATTCACCAAACGTTTGCTGCAGACCTACCACGAACCAGGGACAGGACTTGTTGGGGGATACCAGTGAACACAATGCATCAGGTGTACATGGAACTTCCCTATAGCAAAGAAGTAGAACAATTGTCTTTGCTGGGCTTCCTGGGTGGCTCAGTGGTGAATCCGCCTGCCAGTGCAGGAGCTATAATAGACTCAGGCTTGATTTCTGGGTCAGGAAGATTCACTGGAGAAGGAAATGGCAAACCACTACAGTATTCTTGCCTGGGAAATCCCATGGACAGAGAAGCCTGGTGGGCTACAGTCCATGGGGTTGCAAAATAGCTGGACATGACTTAGCAACTAAATAACAACATACCTAGTGGTAAGAGGTGGAGAGATGCGAGGTAGGTGTAGAAGGTGGGGTTCAGTTCAGTTGCTCAGTCGTGTCCGGCTCTTTGCAACCCCATGAATCACAGCACACCAGGCCTCCCTGTCCATCACCAACTCCCAGAGTCCACCCAAACCCATGTCCATCGAGTTGGTGATGCCATCCAACCATCTCATTCTCTGTCATCTCCTCCTCCTGCCCCCAATCCTTCCCAGCATTATGGTCTTTTCCAGTGAGTCAACTCTTTGCATGAGGTGGCCAAAGTATTGGAGTTTCAGCTTCAACATCAGTCCTTCCAATGAACACCCAGGACTGATCTCCTTTAGGATGGACTGGTTGGATCTCCTTGAGTCCAAGGGACTCTCAAGAGTCTTCTCCAACACCGAAGGTGGGGTACTATTCTTTATTTTCTTGGTTTTATATTTGAGAGGAAAGGACAAAATAGCATCACATTGCCTCAGTTTCCCCAACTCAATCCTCAAGACCAAACTGCTTGGAGATACTTTGCATGAATCCAGAGATCCAGGCACAGGGACCTGTCTGTTTGGTTCTGGCACTCTGTTCTTGACCATTAAGGAAAAGTCTCCAATTCAAAAAGACCACCTTTAAAATCCCAAGGGCTGTTATAGGACATGTGGCTGCTTTACAAAGAGCCTCATTTCTGTTCTCATTCAGCCCTCCCAAGACTCTGTTACTTAGTGAGGATGATCAGGTGTTGGGGAAGTGAAGCAGCTGAGCCAAGCCTTGAATCCATCTTGATGACTTGGACTCAAGGGCTCTTGTCACCTCCACATGGGTAAGGTCAGGTTTACAACTGGGCGTCAGTTGTCAATTGTGATCACATCACCTCCTGGTTCTTCATCCTCCTCTGAGTTCTTTGTCATGATATGTGCTCCACAAGTATTTATAAATCACATAGATTTGGGGTTAATCAGTCTTCACTATATCAATCCATGTTTCCTGCTCCTTGGCAGACGTGGGGATATTGGGAGGCAAAAGAATGAGGTACTGAAAATAGAAATGTCTCAGACAGAAACCACTTCAAACCAACAGTGTTTATTTAGAGTTATAGGTTTCATGGGAAGGTAGAGTGGTGTCTGAAGTCAGGGTTGGGGGTGGGAAGCAGCTGAAGCTTTGGTTGATCTGGACTAAGTAAGCAAGGATATCCAGCCAGCCCTTTCACGGCCAGAGTTCTTTTCTCACCCAACTCCATGCATAGGCCAGCAGAGGAGGCAAAAATAAATTGCAGTAATAATAATTCCTCCAATTGCCTGCCTCATGTGCTTCTCTGTTTCCACAGACACTCAAAGGAGTTGGCTTCCAACGCACACCAAAACCCATAAGCCTATGGTAATATGAAGACCAAGTGTTTTACATCCAGGAAGGGAGATGGACAAGAAATAACCTTAGGGAAAGCAGAGCTAAGGATGAACTCAGGGAAGAATTCTGTACAAAAATGTATTTAAAAAAGAAATTCAGGTACTTCTGTCTTTGCCACCATCCCTCCTCAGGGCTGTGTCTTCTGACTCACACAGTGTGACTGCTCTAAAGTCAAGGATTGCAGGGATTAATCGTAGCTTTTTACTGATGCCATTACAGTCACACATGCCCAGCTGAGCTCGTCCTGCTCTTTCTTTTGAACGGGCATCAGAGTCAGCCTATGTGATCCCCCTCAAGTTGGAAATAGAGAAGTTGGTTCACTTTCTTTTCTTCAGGAATCCTGATTAACGCAAAACAAAAGATTGCAGCAGAATAAAATGTTACATTTAAGCAGTTCAGAGTAAGGAAGGACTTGAAATGTTTTTTGTGGCCAACCATAATGAGGCTTTAGAATTACTCTCAAAGGGGACATATATCCTCATATCCTTTCATCAAAATCCATGTCTCCTGACTCCTGTTGCATATTTCACAGTAGGCATCCTTTCTGTCCATCTCATTAGAGCCCGTGAAATAGCAGAAACCGTGCTACTGCTAGAGTCAGAACCTGGTTATCAGAGGTTTGACTGCTATTCTACTTAGATAACAACAGCCCAAAGACTTGCATATGCCTTTTTCTCCTGTATCTAATTTTATAAAGTAGAAGCATCTTAGTGCTTTGCTTTTTAGAATGAGCAAATTGTATCACTGCAATGAGAATTCCCATCACAACAAAGAAACCCTCAGGCACATTGAAAGACTGCGGGGTTGAAACACTGCAGACCATTGCTGGTGTTTGAGAGATTAAATAATAACTCTCTTCCATTGTATAACTTGACAATTTGCAGAGAATGCCTCCATGCTCCTTAATTTGATCCTACTGGCCGTACTGCAATGTAGGGCAACATTAACCATGTCTTATAGGAAGATCACAGAGGTGAAGTCATTTGCCTCGAGTCTCACAGCTAGTGATGGGAAAGCCAGGACAAGAATTTAAAGTGCAGAAGCGGAAGATGAGGTGTATCTGGCCTCCTATTGCTGTGAGCCTTCCAGGCCTGGGGTAACGGAGAAAAGGAAGAGGCCAGCATAGACATGTCAGAATAATATGATTCCCACAGAGCTGATTCTAGACTTACTCAGAGAAGGATATCGTCACAAAGATTACGAAGATTGGCACCCACCCTGTACCAAACCCTTTTCATCAACTGTCCTCAATCCTCTTCTAACCCATGTCATATTACAAAAGGTAGAGGGGTGTGACTTGGGGCAGGAGGAAAGCCAGTAGAAGGGCTGAGGTCTCTGATGTTTGTCAATCAGGGGCCCTACCCTGCTTCATATTCTGTGCTGCAGAATACAAATAAAGCCATTTGAATCCCAGAAATTCCCCACTATTCCAGACTTCCAGAATCCAATAACATTTTAGGTCTGTGTTTCTTCCCAAGATCTGGCCATTCATAAAGCAAAAAGCCTACATCATATAGATTTTATCCATCGAATGGGGAAAGTTAAGTACGTAGTAAGAAGACACTAAAACTGCAGCCTGAACAGGTGGTACTGCAGAGTCAAGGCCTTCATAGAATCATAAAGCCATTAAGCTTCATGTAAATTCCTTTTGGGGAGACAAAAGAAACACAGTTTAGTTTTTGCCTTTGAAAGAGCTGACAATTCTTTGATTCTTCAGCTTCTGTGCGGTTAATTTTAGACTGCTAATATTAACATCCCCTCACTGATTATTCTTAATTAAACTTACTCCTGAGTCACTGTTAAATGCCAAAATGTCTGTATCCTCAGAATATTCTTCCAGAAGGCTTTGGCTTTTAGGAGCCTGTGAAAATATTCTCCATTTCCACTCCTATAGTTTGTGCCTCGTGTATATGGGCATTAAAACCTACCAAATTGCACTGCCACCCATCCTCCACCCCCTGGGCATCCCACTAATCCTGGGTGCAATCTAGGAAAGACAGCTGTCAAGAGATTGGAAAGAAAGTGCACGTGGGATTGTGTCTTGGTTTATACACACAAGCATTGTTTATTACCTCATTGTGAAATAGTCATGTGTTTTTATGGTACCTCCACCATCATCACCACCATCTTCCCATCATCATCTGCAGGAGTGAGCCTAGATAACATGAAGAATACATTCTTCTTCTACCATGATTGGTTCAAGGATGAGCTTGGCATCTTATTGATCCAAACCTGTAGGACTCTTTTCTTTCAGTAGTTGAGAAGGAAAAGTAAGCCCTTCTTGTTGATAATGTGGTATATGGATGTGAGACCTGGGCCTGCTGCAAACATTTTGTGACAGTGAATAACATGGGCTTGAGTGAACGAAGTTAAGAGAATTGTGGAGAAATCAAGCTGGAGCCCTGACCAAACTCTGCTGACTTATTGCTAGACTTTTCATTGATAAGCAAATAATTTCCCATATGATTTAGTTCATTGTAAGATGGGCTGTCTGTTACTTGAAACCAAAAGCATCTTCACTGAGGTGTTAATTACACAATCATATTTCTTAACCCCTGACTTAAGTGTTTCAGAATTGGTTACATTTATAGAGCCAGATAGTCCAAAAAAGAAAAGTACAGTTGGTTGACCCTTACCAAGGTGGGTTTGCACTGCCAGGGTCCACTTATACATGAATATTTTTCAATAGTAAATATTACAGTATTATATGGTCTTTGATGGGTTGACACATGAATGTAGAGGAATCTCAGATACTGGTGGGCCAATGATAAATTATGTGTGGATTAACCCCCGAGTTATTCAAGGGTGATCTGTAAATTCAGAATTTCCTCCAGGAAAGGAACTCAAAGACCTAAACCACCCAACATCATACAGAGAGTCACCACATTCATTTAATAGAGGAAATAAGGAAGGAAAAAAGGCAGATCCAGGGTTTGGGGCCTTTGCAGGCTCTTGGATCCCACAGGGGCAATGACAAAGCCCAGCTGCCTTTCTCTCTACAAGTCTTCTCATCTCCCCCCACTGCTGCTGTTCCTTCTCCACAGGCTGGTTGTCGTCCTGCCAGTTTTCCTTAAGTCTTCACAGTATCAGTCACTGCTGCCTTGCAAGGAGCTTTGTATCAGGCCAAGCTTACCTCAAAGTTGTTGGTTTTTTTTTTTCATTTATTTTTATTAGTTGGAGGCTAATTACTTTACAATATTGTAGCGGTTTTTGCCATCCATTGACATGAATCAGTCATGGATTTACATGTGTTCCCCATCCCGATCCCTCCTCCTGCCTCCCTCCCCATCCCATCCCTCTGGGTCTTCCCAGTGCACCAGCCCTGAGCACTTGTCTCATGCATCCAACCTGGGCTGGTGATCTGTTTCACCCTTGATAGTATACTTGTTTCAATGCTGTTCTCTCAGAACATCCTGTCCTCGCCTTCTCCCATAGAGTCTAAAAGTCTGTTCTGAACATCTGTGTCTCTTTTTCTATTTTGCATATAGGGTTAGAGTTACCATCTTTCTAAATTCCATATATATGCATTAGTATACTGTATTGGTGTTTATCTTTCTGGCTTACTTCACTCTGTATAATGGGCTCCAGTTTCATCCATCTCATTAGAACTGATTCAAATGAATTCTTTTTAATGGCTGAGTAATATTCCATGGTGTATATGTACCACAGCTTCCTTATCCATTCGTCTGCTGATGGGCATCTAGGCTGCTTCCATGTCCTGGCTATTATAAACAGTGCTGCGATGAACATTGGGGTGCACGTGTCTCTTTCAGATCTGGATTCCTCAGTGTGTATGCCCAGAAGTGGGATTGCTGGGTCATATGGCAGTTCTATTTCCAGTTTTTTAAGGAATCTCCACACTGTTCTCCATAGTGGCTGTACTAGTTTGCTTCAAAGTTCTTGTTCCTTAGAAATTTTTGGATTCAATAGAACAAATCACAAGTGATGATAGCTGTACAGTTCTGATGTCATACATTGCTCACAGACACAATAAACAAGTCTGGACAATTATTGACAAAATAATCCTTCCAACACATTGAATAACCCTTGACAAAATTCAACCCTAACTCTATGCTCTTTTATACACAGATAATCATTGCCTTTATCATTTCTTCAAGTCCTTAAAGGATAGAAATAATCAAATATACTACCTTAAAACTGAGCAAATACTAAGTCATTAAAGGATCAAAAATATCATAAAACGATTAAATGAGATAAAACATATAAAACACCCAGAAAGAGATTGATAATAAGAACTCAAAAACTATTGGGCATCATTGTAATTTATTGTTTGGATTAAAAGTAAATACGTTAAACATTGCAATTGAAAAAGTTCTCTGCAGACTATTCAACTTGGGCAATTATTGTAAGCCTAATTATTTTTCATAAAAGACAATTCCATATTCACACTGTATTCGGATAGCTCCAGTATGATTTTAAATAAGTTCTAGACATCTTTGTCAACATCCCCTGAAAATTTAGGCAGAGAAGATACAGGAATGTATTGGTAGTCTTTTACAGCTACCTTAGTCTCTGCATGAAAAAATTCAAGACTTGCACTTCTGATGTTCTTCTAACTTTGTTGAGATATAATTGACATGTTAAATTTGTGTAAGTTTAAGGTATACAATATGATAATGTGAAATGTTTACTACGATAGAGCTAATTAAACACATCCCTTACCTCATAAATTACATATTATGGGAAGGACATTAACATTCTGTTCTCTCAGTAACTTCCAAGTATACAGTACGATATTATTAACTATAGTCACCTAGTGCTATGCACTAGATTCCCAAAACTCACTCATCTTAAACTGAAAGCTTGTACACTTTGTCCTGCATCTCCCATGCCCCCCACGCCTCAGCCCTTGGCAACCACCATTCTACTTGCTATGAGTTTGGCTTTTTTAGTTTCCATTCACAAGTAAGGTCATATAGTACTTGTCTTTCCCTGTCTGGCTTATTTCACTTAGCATGATGCTCTCTGGGTCAATTCACGTTGTGGCAAATGGCAAGATTTCCTTCTTTCTTAGGGCTGAATACTATTCTGTTGCATCTTCATACCACATTTTCTTTGTCCATTCATCCAGCACTGGACACTTGGGTTATTTCCACGTCTTGGCTATTGTGAATGATGCTGCAATGAACTTAGGAGTTTGCCCTCTCAATCCCACATTCTGTATTAATTGTATATCCACAAAGCAGTAAACACAGTCACCTCCAAAGATATAAAGACCAACCCCTTTCCACAATATGAGAATGTTTCCCAGTTAAAAAATGTCCCCAAACAAAATTAACATCATAAAAAGACCAAAAAAACAAAAACTCCAAATTTCCAAACTGAGGAATACATTTGGCAAGAATATAAACAGAGCCTGCTTTGTTTTTCCCGTTTCATTGGCTATATCCCGGTTCAGTTCCCAGTAATTTCAATCAATTCTTGTTTTTGATTAACAAATTAAAGGCTAATTTAGAAAACTGACTCATAGCTTCCAAGGGAAATTTTCCACAGCTTTCTGTAACTGCTTCATCCCTGTAGTGCACCAGAAGGAAAAAATACTTCTGCATGTCAAATTTCCAATAAGTGTTCTTTAAATCTCTTGTAGAATTAAAACCTCATTAAAAGCCAGTGCCCGTGTTTTGCTGATCAGGGGGGTGGACACTAGATTGGCTCTCTCAGCACCTACTGCAGCCTCTGCTTGTGTGTCTCTCTGGCCAGGAAAGGCTACAAAAACCTAAGCTCCCTTGGTTCCAGATGTGATTTAGGTTGCATTTGACCTTGACTCAGATTTAGAGCGGAGGTGTGTGGAGAGAGACACTGTGATAACAAAGCAGCGTTGTATGTATGAGGTATGTCTTGTGGCATGGCAGCAGGGCTGTTCTCTCCCCAGCTCTCTTGCCTCGTATGATTTCTACTGAACTCTCAAATCCCAAGTTTACAAACAGAATGAAGGAATAACTAGGAAAAGAGAAAGTCTGGCCAACAACTTCTGGGAAATCATAATCCTATTTACAACATCTTACTATTCTCTAAACACTCTTTGCCCTAGTCAGGAGAAATGAGTATCAGGGTTTTAAATACTAACCATATGTTGTGTGTGTGCGTGTGTGTGCACATGCCTGTCCTCAGTTGTGTCTGACTTTTTGTGACTGCATAGACTATAGTCAGGCTCCTCTGTCCACGGGATTTTTCAGACAAGAATACTGGAGCAAGTTGCCATTTCCTACCACAGAGGATCTCCCCAATCCAGAGATCAAACCTGCATCTCTTGTACCTCCTGCATTGACAGGTGTATTCTTTACTATGAGCCACCTGGGAAGCACCAACCATATGTTAATGTCTCCTAAATTTGTGTCTCTGACCTCAGCTTCCTGCCAAGCCCCAAATTCATATAATCCAACTGACTCATCATCTTATCCAAGGCCTGATAGGATCTCAAATATAGCATGTCCAGAAAGAAAAAGGAGCTTGATCTTTCCACCAAACCTGCCTCCGATCTTCTCAATCTCAGAGAAGTGGTCGTCTCAATGTAGTGGTCGTCTGTGATTGTTCTCTAATTCTGCTTTGGTTACATATAAACTCAGCAGTGAATTCTATGGTCTCTGTCTCTAGTCTAACCTGGATCTAGCCTCTCCCTCCCCCTTCGTAAGTCAATTTTGTCCTTCTTGTTTAGTCATTAAGTCGTGTCTGACTCTTTGCGACCCCATGGACTGCAGCACACCAGGTTTTCCTGTCCTTCACCATCTCCTCGAGCTTGCTCAAACTCATGTCCATTGAGTCGGTGATGCCATCCAACCATCGCATCCTCTGTCACCCCCTTCTCCTCCTGCCTTCAATCTTTCTTAGCATCAGGGTCTTTTCCAAGGAGTTGGCTTTTTGCATCAGGTGGCCAAAGTATTGGAGCTTCAGCTTCAGCATCAGTCCTTCCAATGAATATTCAGGTTTGCATTCCTTTAGGGTGGACTGGCTTGATCTCCTTGCTGTCTAAGGGACTCTCAAGAGTCTTTTTCAGCACCACAGTTCAAAAGAATCAGTATTCTTTGGTGCACAGCCTTCTTTATGATGCAACCCTTTCATCTGTACATGACTAGTGGAAAAACCATTGCTTTGACTATACAGACCTTGTCTACAAAATGATGTCTCTGATTTTTAATACACAAAGTTTGTCATAGCTTTTTTTCCAAGGAGCAGGCATCTTTTAATTTCCTGGCTACAGCCACCTTGGGACTTGCATGGGTAGATACCTGTTGAATGAATGGTTTGTTCTCTGTTGTGGTAACAGTTTTCTCTGATTGAGTCCTATTCTTCAATATCACAAGAAGGCCTTGTCAAATAATTATTCGACAATAATACCCAAAAAGTCCTTGAGACATAATAAAGATAATATTTTACTGTAAGAAAAAAAGAACTTCATGGTAGGGTTACATTTCATTGCTTTTCCTCTCTCTGACCTGAGCCAATAAGAGAATAGGGAATTTTGAAGCTGCACAATGGAAGCCAATTTCAGAAATTTGAAAGCAGTTTACAAAAAGCCAATTTCAATTCAGCAAATATTTCTTGATCAGTCATTACATATGAGTAGGCATTCAACCTCTTGAGAAATTGTCTGCTATAAAGTGAAGTACAAGAGTGAGGCTTTTGAAGACTATGTTTTTCTTTTCTCTCTTGTGAAAATAACTGTAGCAACAACAACAAAAAGAAGGTCATCACTTCTGCCTAATGTTGATCCAAGAGTGAAGTCTAAATCTTCATGTTCTAGGCAAACTGCCACAGGGAGCTTCTTCATGTTCTGAGTACTTTATATTGCAACTATAAACTATGACCAAAGAAGGGAGACTCCATTTAGCTCTCTTGAGTATTCTCTGCCAAGTTGCTTCTTATTTATTGCTTTTTAATGAAATTTTTCATGTGCATCAAAACACAATCTTTCAACAAGGGAAATACAGCTCTGAAACCTCTATAATATAGAATCTACATGTGAACATTAATTTTTCTAGATGGGATTACTTAATAGATTTCTTTGTGCTTGGGCATTAAGGTTTTTTTTTGGTTGTTGTTCAGTAAGTGAACATCCTATTATTCATTCTTATACAAGATTTCAGAAAATTCAGCAAATATTTTAAACTGTCCTATTTTTCTTACAAATTCAAGATGAGTTATAGCTATTGAGTAAATCTCCGCTTTTGAAAGCACACACAGTTTTTTTAAGCTGCCATCAAAATTAAAGGGGTGTTTTAGAGAATGGTATTCGGGGAGGAAAGCAAGAGTATCAATATGTGTTTTCCCACATGTGAAGTATGTTGTTTACTATTGTGTGCATGCTAAGTCACTTCAGTTGTGTCTGAGTCTATGTCACTCTCTCTACTGTAGCCCACCAGGCTCCTCTGTTCATGGGGATTCTCCAGGCAAGAATACTGGAGTGGGTTGCCATGCCCTCCTCCAGGGGATGTTCCCGACCCAGGGATTAAACCTAAGTCTCAGTCTCCTGCATTGGCAGATAGGTTCTTTACCACTAGCGCCACCTATTTACAGTTCAGTTCGGTTCAGTTGCTCAGTCGTGTCCGACTCTGTGACCCCATGGACTGTAGCACACCAGGTCTCCCTGTCCATCACCAACCCCGGAGCCTAGTCAAATTCATGCCCATCGCGTCAGTGACGCCATCCAACCATCTCATTCTCTGTCGTCCCCTTCTTCTCCTGCCTTCAATCTTTCCCAGCATCAGGGTCTTTTCTAGTGAGTCAGTTCTTCACATCAGGTAGCCAACGTATTGGAGTTTCAGCTTGAGAATCAGTCCTTCCAATGAATATTCAGGATTGATTTCCTTTAAGATGGACTGGTTGGATCTCCTTGCAGCCCAAGGGACTGTCAAGAGTCTTCTTCAATACCACAGTTCAAAAGCATCAATTCTTCAGCGCTCAGCTTTCTTTACAATTCAACTCTCACATCCATACATGACTACATAGCTTTGACTAGATGGACCTTTGTTGGTAAAGTCTCTGCTTTTTAATATCCTGTCTAGGTTGGTCATAGCTTCTTCCAAGGAGCAAGTGTCTTTTAATTTTATGGCTGCAGTCACAAACTGCAGTGATTTTGGAGCCCCAAAAAATAAAGTCTGTCACTATATCCATTGTTTCCCCATCTATTTGGGGACCATCTATATGATGGGACCAGATGCCATGATCTTAGTTTTCTGAATGTTGAGCTTTAAGCCAACTTTTTCACTCTCCTCTTTGACTTTCATCAAGAGACTCTCTAGTGCTACTTCACTTTCTGCCATAAGGATGGTGTCATCTGCATATCTGAGGTTATTGATATTTCTCCTGGCCATCTTGATTCCAGCTTGTGCTTCCTCCAGTCCAGTGTTTCTCATGACGTACTCTGCATAGAAGTTAAATAAGCAGGCTGACAATACACAGCCTTGACATACTCCTTTTCCTATTTGGAACCAGTCTGTTGTTCCATGTCCAATTCTAACTGTTGCTTCCTGACCTGCATACAGGTTTCTCAAGAGGCAGGTCAGGTGGTCTGGTATTCCCATCTCTTTAAGAATTTTCCACAGTTTATTGTGATCCACACAGTCAAAGGCTTTGGCATTGTTCAATAAAGGAAAAGTAGGCATTTTTCTGGAGCTCTCTTGCTTTTTTGATGATCCAACAGATGTTGGCAATTTGATCTCTGGTTCCTCTGCCTTTTCCAAATCCAGACTGACCATCTGGAAGTTCATGGTTCACATACTGTTGAAGCCTAGCTTGGAGAATTGGAAATAGCATTACTTTGCTAGCATGTGAGATGAGTGTTTGCTGTTAAATGACATTAAATTTATTATATTGGTTTTCCTTATGTTATTCTTAAAAACATCCAAAATAAGTAAAATCACGTTATTGTGCAGCATGCTTTTGGTTATAAGCAGATGACTCGAACTGGCCTACAGAATAAAGAAAAATGTTACACTATAAATTTTACACTATATAACAGGAAGTTCAGAGGCAGGACAAGCTTGAAAACTGGTTGATTCTGTAAGATCATTAAAGACCTGGGTTCTTCCTGTCTCTCCATCCAATGGTCCAAAGAATCTGCTTCACCCCAAATTTCACTCTCTCCTTTATTATACTGCCATAGCAAGCAGGGTTACACATTGTTTATATTCAACAACAGAGTGGATCTTATTTTTCCTTAAACCTTGGAATATCAATCCTTTCCTTAAACCTAATTGAGTCCATTTATAGCACGTGGCCATCTCCAGACTTCCAGACTAACAAAAGCTGCCAGGGATATCCCAGCTCTAATTGGCTGACAAAACTCATTCCAGATATGGGGATGGGGTGTTTACGTGAGCAAGTCAGCTCTGTTAGGGTTTAAGGAGGGGAAATAGATTTAGGAGGGGCAGTTAAAAGCATCCACTACACTCATCTTATCTAATACCTTGTGAAGTGCAACATTAGAAACCCTTTTCCACATCTGATAAATTGTCTTTATTAAAAAACTGAACATGGGTAGCTTGTACCAATAAAGAAGCCATTACTATAAGACAATCTATGAAATTTTCCCTCTTTATTTTGTATAAATCATGGTTGTAGAAAATAATAGATTATCCATATGTATGTTTCAGATGCCAAAGAGCTACATGAGAAGAGAGGAAACAGTCCCAAACAGAGAACCTGATCAATGATTAGATTCAAATATATGTGAAAATGTTAAGAAATAAAAACACTACCAATAACCAAAGAAAGTTAAAAATATCCACGACTAAATCATGGGTTGTTTCTGATATTTACAGGGAAACACACTTGGAAAAGCAACTGATTTCAGCTCTTTAAGTTTTTTAAAGGGTGAGAAAAATATTTTTCTGTAGAGGTAATAATAGTAGCTACTATGCACTGAAAGGCTGTGAGACGTTAGGTGTTTCTCAGACAGGTGTTTCTCACCAGGGCTACGAGTATAAGCCCATCATGATAGGAACTATTGTATCCGTAGCACCCACCACTGTGCCTGGCATATAACATAACTTTAAAAAAGTGTGGTCAAGTGAAATTTCACAACCACAGCTGTAAAAGACACCTGTATCCCAGTGTCACTGCAGCACTATTTACAATAGCCAGCACGTGGAAGCAACCTAGATGTCCATCAGCAGATGAGTGGATAAAGAAGTTGTGGTATATATATACAATGGAATATTACTCAGCCATAAACAGAAATGAATTTGAGTCAGTTCTGTTGAGGTGGATGAACACAGAGTCTGTTATACAAAGTGAAGTAAGTCAAAAAGAGAAAAACAAATATCATATATCAATACATATATATATGGAAGCTAGAAAAATGGTACTGATGAACCTATTTGCAGATCAGCAATAGAGATGCAGACATAAGAGAACAGACTTGTAGACATAGTGTGGGAAGGAGAGGGTGGGATGAATTAAGAAAGTATCATTGAAACATATACCTACCACATATCCTTGAAATGGACAGCCAGTGGGAATTCGCAGTATAACACAGGAAGCTCAGGCTGGTATTCTGTGGAAACCTAGAGGGGTGGGAGGGACGTTCAAGAGGGAGGGGACATATGTATACCTATGACTGATCCATACTGATGTGAGGCAGGAACCAACACAACACTGTAAAGCAATTATCCTCCAATTAAAAATAAATAAGTTTTTAAAAAAGAAAAATTCTCACAAAAACCTCATGTGACAATATTTTAGCGTTTCCCCAATTAAGGATCAGGTATTGTTGGCTCTACATGTTTATACAGATTGGTCAAGTGGAGCAGCCCAGATTGGAATCCAGCCTGATTCTTTTATCTTTCCTGAATGAGAGGGAACTGGATCAGAGAAGATAATTTCAGTGACTTCGAGACAGGAATGAAAAACTGAAGTACTAGAATTTGTGTTCTTAATACCAGTGCATTTGTTAGGTTTAGAAAAGACATGTTCCAGATACATCAGATGATAGAAGTTTATCATGCTTGCTAAGTCACTTCAATCATGTCCAACTCTTTGCAACCCTATGGACTATAGCCCGCCAGGCTCCTCTGTCCATGGGATTCTCCAGGCAAGAAACTGGAGTGGGGGGCCCTGCCATCCTCCAGAGGATCTTCCCGACCAGGGATCGAACCTGTGTCTCTTATGTCTCCTGCACTGACACGCGGGTTCTTGACCACTAGTGCCACCTGGGAAGCCCAGAGGTTTATCAGGAAACACAGAAGAAGCGGGACTATTTCTAACACAGGTCCTGAAACCAAATAATCATCACGAAGAGCTGTGCATCCAGCGCTTGTGCTTCCTGATTGAGGACTTTGCCTCTGGGATTCCTCAGCAGTTCTGAGCCCAGTGCTGCTGCTCCAGACCCTGCAAACTAACTCATCTTTTGTTCTCTATGTCTCAAGGGCAAGCTCCCCATGACAGGATCTGACTGCGTCTGCTGTTGGCCACCAGCCGTAGAGGGAGCCCAGCTGGGCAGGACTCACTTGTCATGCCACCCTACCATCCACAGACTGTCTTTAGGTTAGGTGTCAAGTTAGGTATGGTCCCCAGGGAAGCAGTTATATGATACCAAGAAAAAGACAGCTGGAAGGGAGAGTGCAGACAGGTCACACATTCTGAGGCCCCCTGAAGGTCTGCTTCAAGCCAGTTCTTCTTGAGACTCTTATTCATTCTTCCGCTCAACAGATTAGAACAGGAGAGAATATGAAGGAAGGATGTGTCAGGAACTCCTAAAGTATTAATACCGGATCAAATGGGAAAATGCCAAAATGTAATAATAATATCAAACATCTATAATATCTGACTATATGTCAGGTACTACTCTAAGCACTTGACTTGAATGCTCCTTACACCCTCACTCATTGAATAGCCCATGAATTAAGTACAATTCTCCCCAATCCACTAAGAGAAGGACTGAGACACAGAGAGGTTAAGAACCTTGCCTAAGGCCACACAGATGATGTTGGCAACTTGCCTTCAGAGTGCATGATGCTACTGCCCTGCTATTTGTTTTAGTGGATAACTGAGCTTTGGAGAAAGAAAAGAAGAGAAAACTTACAGGTTCCAAACATTTGAGGGAAAAGAAAAACCAAAGCTGAAGTGGAAAGAAAAACAGATGCATTGTGGTCTGGGAGTCAGGACTTTAAAATGGGGCCCTCAAGCTGAGGATGGGGTTCCAATGCCAGCAGTGGGACAGACAGGAATGGGGTTCTAGAAGCAAGTCTGTATAAAGCAGAGAACCTCAAAACATCTAGAAAAACTTCCCACTCAGCTGGAAGAAATTGAGGAAGGTTTTGGTCTCCTAGGGATGTGGGTGTGGGAGGTACCTGTGTAATATTTTGATTTTTATAAACATGGATTCATATACTAGCTCTGTAACTTACAAGGAAATGTAGAATTTGGTGATAGCATTAATTGTGAAAGGCCATGCCAGGAACCAGAGGAAAAATCTGGAGCTTCACGTCTGTGTGTTTCAAAAAGAGGCTGAGGAAAAGGACTCTCAAATTGCCCATTTGTTGTTGTTTAGTCACTAAGTTATGTCTGACTCTTTTGTGACCCTATGAACTGTAGCCCACCAGGCTCCTCTGTTCATGGGATTCTCCAGGCAAGAATACTGGAGGGGGTTGCCATTTCCTTCTCCAGGGGATCTTCCTGACCCAGGGATTAAAACCTGCATCTCCTGCATTGTCAGGCAGGTTCTTTACCACTTAGCCACTTGGGAAGTCCCAAATTGACATAAACGGATGTTCTTGTGTAGTTGTGGTGTGGTCAAGGCATAGCAATGACTACAGCAGGCACTGAACTCAAACAATATAGTCTTTGCTGCTTTACTTTGTGACAAAAGTCAGAGAAAGACAAATGTTATATGTTTTCACTTATGTGCCTGTGTGCCTAGTCGACTACCCAATCATGTCTGACTCTTTGTGATCCTGTGGATTGAAGCCCGCCAGGCTCCTCTGTCCATGGGGATTCTCCTGGCAAGAACACAGGAATGGGTTTCCATCCCCTCTCTCCAGGGGAGCTTCCTGACCCAGGGATCAACCCTGGGTCTCCTGCATTGCAACTTGCAGGAGACTTATATGTGTGACTTAAAACAACAAGACCAATGAACAAATAAAACAGAGATAGACTCATAGATACAGAGAACAAGCTAGTGGTTACAACTGAGAGAGGTGGGGCAGAGGGGAGAAATAAGTGAAGGGGTTTGAAAGAAACTACTAGTTATAAATGGGTCACAGAGATCTACAACACAGGGAAGATAGTCAATATTTTGTAACTTTGGTGTGTTATCTATATAAAAAATTGAATCGCTATGTTGTGCACCTGAAAATAATATGTTGTAAGTCAACCATACTTCAAAAAATTTTAAATGTATATATAATTAAACTTAATTTTAAAATATAATGAAAAGACAACTGGGTGTTCATTCCCCCACTCCTGCAACGAGGACACTGAAACTCAGATTGACAGTAACAAGTTTGAGATGGCACTCTCTTACTGAATTGTCTTCTCTAAGATTACATTCTCAATAGACATTTTAAAATTTTTTTATTAAAATATAGTTGATTTACAATATTGTATTCATTTCAGGTGTACAGTGAAGTGATTTAGTTATGCACACACATGCATTTTTTATATTCTCTTTCATTAAAGGTTACTGCAAGACATTGAGTGAAAGTGAAAGTCACTCAGTGTTGTCTGACTCTTTGTGACCCCATGGACTATACAGTCCACGGAATTCTCCAAGCCAGAATACTGGAGTGGGTATACTATCCCTTCTCCAGGGGATCTTCCGAACCCAGGGATTGAACCCAGGGATTGAACCCAGGTCTCCCACATTGCAGGTGGGTTCTTCACCAGCCAAGTCACAAGGGAAGTTCAAGACATTGAGTACCTTGTGTTTTATGGTAGGTCCTTGTTGGTTATCTATTTTACATATTATAGTGGGTAGATGTTAATCCCAAACTTCTAATTTATCCCACCCTTTCCCCTTCGGTAATCATAAATCTGTTCTCTGTGTCTGTGAGTCTATTTTTGTTTTGTAAATTAGTTCATTTGTACCCTTTTTTTGGATTCTGCATATAAGCAATATTTGTCTTTCTGTCTGACTTCACTTAGTAGTTCATTAAACATTCAGTAATAGTTTCTTTTTAATTAATTTTTAATCAAAAGATAATTGCTTTACAATGTTGTATGGGTTTCTGTCATACATCAACATGAATCAGCCATTGTCAGACATATGTCCCCTCCCTCTTGAGCCTTCCTCCCATCTCCCAACCCATCCCAGCCCTCTAGGTTATAATAGTTTTTAAATCAATTAAATTTATTTACTCTTTTTCATGTGGTTGCTATGGTGCATAAGGGCTTCCTAGGTGGTGCTAGTGGTAAAGAACCTGTCTGCCAATGCAGGAGACGTAAGAGATGCAGGTTCAATCTCTGGGGTCAAGAAGATCCCCTGGAGGAGGGCATAGCAATACTTTCCAATATTCTTGCCTGGAGAATCCTATGGACTGAGGAACCTGGCAGGCTACAGTCCACAGGGTTGTGAAGAGTTGGACACAACTGAAGCAACTTAGCATGCACACATGGTACATAAGAATTAGTCATCAGATTTGCAACCAGACCTGATGCTAACATTACAACAAAACCTCATTTGTCCTGTAAGACAAAGGGAAAAAACATCAGTATAGCATTAGTGAATGCATATTAATAAATACTGGGAGATTACTTACCTGTTGTCTATACCACATCCTTAAACTGTAATTAAAAACATCTGTGCAATCTTTCTGGCAACTTTATGTAGGCGGAGTTAGAAACCTCTGACTTACAAAAGCCCGTACGTGTGAGCAGAGCAGCTGGTTGCCCACTCATGCCCCTAACCTTAACCTGCATTCAGACCTTTGAGTCTCTCCTTCTAATCCCAAAGGGCCTTAAAATGATGTTGCCACCTAGTGGTTGAAGAAAACTGATACATTATAAAGGATTGGGAAAATCTGGAGAAGGGAAGGGCAACCTACTCCAGTATTTTTGCCTGGAGAATCCCAGGGATAGAGGAGCCCGGCAGCTACCGTCTATGGGGTCGAAAAGTCAGACTTGACTGAGAGACTGACACTTTCACTTTATGAAGGAAGCCTCAGTTCATCTTCTTTGATAGTTGTGCACGGCTAGTTTTCCTAAGTTTCAGTAGCTACTTGACTTCCTGAAACTCTCCTGTCTGTGGTCCTCAGTTTTTGTTTTGCTGGTTTTGTTTAGCTGCTAAGTCATGTCTGAGTCTTTGCAACCGCATGGACTGCAGGACACACAGGCTCTCCTGCCCTTCACTGTCTTCCAGAGTTTGCTCAAACTCATGTCCATTGAGTTGGTGATGCTATCTAACCATCTCATCCTCTGCCACTCCCTTCTTTTTTTGCCTTCAGTCTTTCCCAGCATCAGGGTCTTTTCCAATGAGAAGCTCTTTGCATCAGATGGCCAGAGTATTGGAACTTCAGCCTTCCAATGTGTATTCATGGTTGATTTCTTTTAGGATTGACTAGTTTGATCTCCTTGCAGTCCAAGAATTATTGTTTACCACTTTGAAAAAGACTAGCTAACGGATCTAGGGAGAATAAGCTTTCTGTTTGGTAAAACAAATGGGGCACTTGGGAGGCACTGGTCTTACATGCTGAATAAAGAGCTCTTGGGTTTTGGTTACTGGCTAGTTACCAATATAATTTATGAGCTTACAAAAAAGTATGACATTTCATGGGCTTTGTGAAATAGCTTTCCTTATTCTCTGTTCTTTGATAAGTAATCAAACGATAATAAACACATTTCTCAAGTCACACCTGAAAATTTCTACAAGCTGAGATGAAGTGGACTTCTTGTGATAAAAATGACAAAACTGGGTTTGAACAATCACTTTCAGGGTTAATAATCCCCAGGTTGGTCTCCTTTTATTCTGTACTCACAGAGGAGGAACCAATTGCCAGGTTGAATTATCCATCATCTTAAAAAAAAAAAAAAAAAACTTCCCATGACTGTGAAACAGCTACAGATTGCTTTCTTTGCACTCTTGAGGAGCTGACAGGGCCCCAGATGGAGGTGTTTTTCAGCAAGCTGTCAAGCGATCCATCCCTCAAAAAACAACCATATCATCCATTGGAATTGTTCTTTGCTGAGAATTATATTGGGTCAGGTGGGAGAGGCCAGGATATTATGAATCCGGAAAACACAAAGGTCAGAGAAATGTGTAATAGAAATGAAAAAAAAGAATAAAAGAAGAGGTGTAATTACATTTAAATTCCAAAAGTCATATTTCAAGTGTTTTTTCACAGTGACTTGATTTTTTTTTTCCCTTTCCTTCTACTTTTTTATTCTTTCCAGGAAAATGGACTTTATGACACAGGCAGCAAGAGGTTGTTTGGTTTGATGTTTTTGAGGACTACAAAAGCCAAAGCTACAAAGCCATATTGAGTAGGAGTGTGTACAACATACTAAATTATCATTCAGCATGCCAGGGGTCTTTTAACTCGTAGGCCTAAGGAAGGTATAACAGGGTCATTTGAAAGCAGAAAGCAAAAATTATGGGAAATGGGCACACAGCCCTAAAGAATGACTGTCCAACAAATCCAAAGTCTCCCTTGGGCTCTGATGTCCTCCATATCAATCTTAACCTAGTCTTTGAGACTGCAATTCATCTAAGTGGTAAAACCATGGAAAAGCTCATAAATTCCATCCTTATTCTGGTACAACTTTGAGGCTGGAGAGAGAAGCTGTGGCTGAACTGCTAGAGTCTTTGTTTTGTGCTTTATATATGTGGTATTGATAACATTCTATTGTGGTCTGCAGTCATTGTAAAATGCCATTGAAGATAATGGAAAATACTCGTTCCTCTTATACTTCATTTTTCCTTACATTTCTTCTGGAAGCCAATTATTCTCAATGATCTCCTTTATACCAATCTGCTAATAAATATTTAGTAAGTTTCTACTCCATGAAAAACTCATTGAACAGCTGTGGGGCTTTTTACTATGATAAATTAATTTTTTTATTGAAGTGCAGTTGAATTACGGTGTGTTAGTTTCAGGCGTACAGCACAGTCATTCAGTTATACATGTATAGTTGTGATTATTATATACTAGAGTTGTGCTTCTCAAGCTCATCATGACAAAATTAGAAAGTGATAATACGTGTCTGGCGCACCTGGGGGAAAAGTACCACTGCAGAGAACTCTCTGGTGGAAAGCATGACACCTCTAGTCTTCTTAGGCGATTCAGAATCTGTAGACTGCTCAGATGTCATTTTAACTGTGAAAAATTTTTAATGGCTGTAAAAATTAATTTTAAGTTTTTATCACTTTCAAAATGTTGCATAACAAACCATCATGGAAAATAATATGAAAAAGAAAAAATATATATATATATGTATATAACTGAATGAAAGCTGTACACCAGAAACCAACACATTATAAATCAATTATATTTCAATAAAAATAAATTTAAAAAATAAAAATTAAATAACAAAAATTTCATAGCCATCGGCA
Organism: Muntiacus reevesi; assembly: GCF_963930625.1. Classification (NCBI taxonomy): domain Eukaryota; kingdom Metazoa; phylum Chordata; class Mammalia; order Artiodactyla; family Cervidae; genus Muntiacus; species Muntiacus reevesi. The sequence continues at coordinate 47,251,556 of NC_089260.1, forward strand.
TTTAATGGCACACCCACAAACAATGGGGGCAGGGGGCTCCCTCCAGTTTGGTCTCACATAACAGTTGGTAAGCTGTGTATTCAAGAAATAAGATGCCTCTTAGAGATGGGCTTATATTTATGTTCTCAGTGTGGGAAGAATCCAAACCAGAAATGTTCCACTGTGTATGGATGTCATGGGTCCTCTTATCAAAAGTCACGTTCCCTTTCAGCATAAAGTTAAAATTTTTAAGTAGGCTTTTTTGCTTTTTTTTTTTTTTTTTTTCCTGTCATCAGGAATTTTCCTTCTCAGTATCTGCTCTGAGATATCATGGAAATTCTTATCCTGTTGCCACTGTTACTGTTTTTTTTTTCTTTTACCTTTCTCTGCTTGAGTGTGAATTTGTAATCTTCAAAAACTGATGGAAAACATGAATAGTTTTAAGACAGAGGGAAAAAAAGATCAAAACTATCACAGAGTACCAAGAAGGCAATAAAATTCCTACTGGCCAGTCTAAAATTTTTCTGATTTTCTAAATGCAGAGGCAGTTTTTTAAAAATATAGAAATGGCTGTATCTTTATTTTTGAAAGGTATACCTCACCATTTTTTCCCTTTTATTGTAGTGATAAGGTGATAAGATTTATTCCCAATACAGAAGAGGAAGCATTTGTACTGAAGAAAATATGCCACCAGCTGAAGGTAAGCAAGTGTCCACTCACTTGTCATCATGCTCATAATGTGTTTACAAGGCTTTGCTGACTGAGGCTGAATCACTGGACTTCAGTAGCCAAGGGAAGAAAACAATAAGAGATAACCTGGAAGTGCATTGAACGTATAGTTAAGGTTACTCCCAAATTTTATATATCTGACCAGTTTTCTATTTACTAGTCTATTTTCCATCTCCCTTAGTAGAATGTAAGCTTCATGAGAGAGCTTTTCTATTTTTGTTTGTTGCTCTGTTCTCAATGAGTGTCTTGAACATCAGAAGCTCAGTAAGATTTTCTTAATGAATGAGTGAATTTAGTTAGTAATTTTCCAGAGCTTCACTTCTCCTCCTTGAAATCTTCCTGCTGATCATCTAGACACTTTCTTCTAATTAAAACTTCAAACAGACATGAGTGGAGGAAAATAAGCTAGAAATTCAAGTTAATTAATTTTGCTATGTTTCAGTGAGTCCGATAAGAGAATTCTGTTGGCAAAGGTTGAATGACTTTGATTATTCAATCTTTGATGAATTCTATGGATTTTAGAGTTAGAGGATTTCTCTTCTCCCTATTACTATATATAATTGAGTGTTAACTTTAGCTAAAAGGTTATGATGAGAAATGGGGTTGATAGTCTCTTTTCCTTGCCTACCAAGCACAGAAGCATCCCATAAAGTTTGTGGTGCTCTAGCTTCATTTTAATGGAAAGGAAAGCAGATTTACCAGGGGGCCTCGTTAACCTCAGTGTGGGATAGACAAACAAGTGTCCTAGGACTGGCATACAGTTCTACCTGGAGATGGTGTTAGGGGGATGACAGAGGAAGCATAAATTTGGTAGCTTCTGGAGATATGTATAATTATCAGATTTTTGGTCTTTTATTTTTGGTTTGATGTTTCTCTTTCACATCTTCCCTTCAGATACTGACTTTACTTGCAAAAGAAGTTTATTTGAACTTTTATTGATTGCTTCCTTCCTCCTCATCCATGGTTCCTACACAGGCAGTGCCAATTTAAGTTGGGGGTCTCATGACAGGGGCTCATGAATGAGGATGCAGGAGTTTATTCCAAACTCCTGTGATTTTCTCCAATACCAGTGAGGCTGAGCTCACCAGGCATGTCCTAAGTCTCGTCTCCCCTTCAAAGGAATCTCTGATTCTGGGTACTGACATTGAGCTACCTCTGGTCACATATGATCATCAACCCCATTATAGATTTTTTTAGCAGCAATACCTGAACACTCTCTGAACAGTACCCCAGGGACTCAAAAGTTGCAGTGAAACAAAGCAAGGTTCAAGTAGAAGCTTCTGTCTCCACTGACATTGTGTGGTAGACATATCACTGGAAAAGTAAGAGTCCCCTTCATCTTAGTGTGCAGTATTTCAGGGAACAAATATTCTGAACCAAATATTGGGGAAAAAATTGTTCATCAAAGGACTTTTTCTCCATTTTGTGAATATGTTTAGCTGGTAGGCCTTATAGAGTTATGAAAATGAAATTGCATAGTTCTATATATGATAATCACTTACCATTATGAAAAGCAATAACATTATATCAGTGGGAACTGTGGGAATTCCTTATAAACTCATCAGTCATTGTAGATGAAACCAAAAGATGCTAAGCGTAGACAAGATGGTAGACCCTGATAACAGCACATTTACATTGTGACTTTTGGTACTTAAGAAAAACACAAAATCATATACAGAAAAAATGTGTACAGAAAAATACGTTCCTGTATATTGTTTTCATTTGGTCCTTAAGGAAAGGGAATAAACCAGAGGAAAAAATGATTTGGATGTGAAGGAGCTTAGAAGACAGTTGAGAGAAGGGGAAGGGACTGGTGAGGAAAGAGGGGAGCAGAGTGAAGAGGAGGGAGTTGGAGTTAATATTTCAAGTGGTGATGACACTCTGAGTCCACATCACAGACAGTTACATCCAGTCCCTCACAGTCACCACGTGATAGTCACAGTGCTAAGTGCTTTCCAGAATTGCCTCATTTCAACAACACAATGAATTGGGTATTGTTATTACTGCTGTGTTATGACCAACCTAGACAGCATATTAAAAAGCAGAGACACTACTTTGCCAACAAAGGTCTGTCTAGTCAAAGCTTTGATTTTTCCAGTAGTCGTGTATGGATGTGAGAGTTGGACCATAAAGAAGGCCGAGCACTGCAGAATTGATGCTTTTGAAATGCGGTGTTGGAAAAGACTCTTAAGAGTCCCTTGGACTGCAAGGATATCAAACCACTTAATCCTAAAGGAAATCAATCCTGAATATTCATTGGAAGAACTGATGCTGAAGCTGAAACTCCAACACTTTGGCCACCTGATGCGAAGAACTGACTCACTGGAAAAGACCCTGATGCTGGGAAAGATTGAAGGCAGGAGGAGAAGGGGATGACAGAGGATGAGATGGTTGGATGGCATCACCGACTCGATGGACATGAGTTTGAGGAGGCTCTGGGAGTTGGTGACGGACAGGGAAGCCTGCCATGCTGCAGTCCGTGGGGTCGCAAAGAGTCGGAATGACTGAAAAACTGAACTGAACAGACAGAGAAACTGGGAGAGACAGATAGAGGTTGAGGAACTTCCCAGGTCACAGTGCAGAACTGGAATACACATCTAGGCAGTCCAAACCTTCTAGAACCCAAGTCAGTCCACCTCCTGACTCCAGTCTGTGTTCGCCGACCCTAGTCACAATGGAGAGGGTTAAAGCCGAGTTTGCAGGGCAGTGGAGCCTGATCTCAGAATGTGATCAATATCGTGCTCTTACCTACTTTATTCCTTGAGTCAGGGGCTCACCAAGACCACCTCCAGTTTCAGTGATTGCTGGAGGACTCTTACGGCTCAGCCTATAAATTATTTTATTGGGCTGAAGTTTGAGGCCCAGAGCTTAAATAAATTTCTATCCAAAAGCGTCATGTTAACTTGATGTCATTTCTAAATTCATGTGATTTCATCCCGTAATCCTCTTGCACTGCTGAAAATGGCAATTCTGGCCAGGCAGAGAAAGCAGCCTGCAGAGAAGAAAGAATGTGACAGTCTGCCATCCGATGCCCTGTGGAGCTGGCGGGACAGAACTGGGGCCATTGTGAACAGCTCTTCAGCACACCCTGTGCACAGCCTCCACGGAGAGACAGGAGAGTTTGCAGAGGCTTTCAGCTGCCTTCTTTGCCTGCAGCATACCGTGCAGGCAGAATCCTAAGGTGGCCCCACAACGTCTACCCCATGGTGTACACATCCTGCATGATGCCTCCTCTGAGTGTGTGTGAAGGTCGGGGTGGGGGGCTGTTACTATGATAAGATAGTCATTCTCTTAATATATAATGCATTATGGGGCAGAAGGGAGATTACAGGGTGGGCCTGACCTAGTCAGGCAAGCCTCTTAAAAGCAGAGCGTTTTCTCCAGCCGTTCACAGACGAAGAAGTCAGAGAAGTGCTCCCACTGGCCTAGAATCAAGCTGCTGTGTTGTGAACCGAGCATGGGAGCCCCGTGATAAGGAGAGTGGCCACAAGGACATAAGAGCCATCCCCAGTGATAGGCAGCAAGGAGATGGAGATGTCAGTCCTATAACCATTAAGAATTCTGCCACAAGCATACAAACTTGGAAAATGACCCTGAGGTCCAGATGAAATTCCAGCCCAGCTTCTACCTTGATCTTTGCTTGGTGAAATCATGAAGAAAAAATCCAGCCAGCTGCATCTGGACTTCCAACCTATAGAATTGTAAGATGATAAATGGGGATTGTTTTAAGCTGAGCTTGTGGTCATTTGTTCTGCAGCAATAAAAATGAATAAGCACAGTAAGATAACATTTCTACATCTTGGGCTCTGATGGCTCTCGCTTTAACAGCATATATAAATGCTTTAGGACTTCCAAGGTGGGACTTGTGGTACAGAACCCACCTGCCAGTGCAGGAGATGTTAAGAGATGCAAGTTCAATCCCTGAGTCGGGAAGATCCCCTGGAGAAGGGCATGGCAACCCACTCCAGTATCCTTGCCTGAGAGATCCCACGGACAGAGGAGCCTGGCGGGCTATGGTTCATAGGGTTGCTCAGAGTCAGACACGACTGAAGTGACTTAGCACATGAACAAATGAACGCTCTAAGTTACTTTTTCTGTTTTCACTGGCTGTAACCAAGCATTTATGGAAAAATGAAAAACAATTGGAATATGTGCTTAGGCTAAATTCACAAGCCTTATTTAAAACCTGAACAAATGCAAAGTGTGTGTGCAATGCTGAATGGAATCTGAGAAGGTACTGCCAGAGCGTAGCTAATTAGACAGAGAACTGCTGTTACAAAGCTGGTTACTTTCCTAATTAAATTTTATGGTTTCGCTGAAGAATTAAAACAAGAAAGTTAAACAGAGAACCATGCCTCCAGAGAACTGGATTGAGAAAGCACTAACCAATTAAATTGTTAATTAAGAGCATAACCATGATTTAAATAAAATTATGATGGAAAGGGGACAGTTTGCAGGTGAGTAAAATTAAAGTCTGAACACCATGTTCTGCCTACATTTCTTCGCAAATTCGTTGTGCTCTGAAGAAACAAAAATGGCTTTATGTAAGATCACAAAGTTTCTCTAATAGAATTGACACAGCCTTGGTGAAAGAAAAACTAATGATGTTTATTTCCAATTTTCTCTCCAGAGGTCTCTAGGATAAAAAACTGCCCTGTGTCCAAAAGTTTATCATTTTTTCAAACTAAAACATGTCCTCGAAAATATTAGTTTTCTTGGTATCTCTGAGTGACATATCTAGAGTCATAAATTTCCATGGGGAAAAGCTGCACTTCATATGAGGCAGGGTTTATCCTTTCTCTTTGCTTAGTTGTGAACTTGGCTGCTTCCTCGCCCAGGTGTGACCTCCCTCCTCAGCATTGTGCTCTAGTTGACTGCTTTCTTCTTTAATCCTCCTTGGTACCCGCCCAAGTCATGCAGCTGGACCCACAGGAGTCCAGAACACCTGTGGTCCCGAGGAGCTCACAAGTTCAAACATCCAACTGGATGGTTTAATGGATTAGGAAACTTGTAAGAAAGAAAATGGATGATAGAATTCTTGCTGCGGGAGTTACTTGTTCTGAGTTTCATTAGAAACTGATTGTGCCATTAGAGGATCTCTTAAGCATTGCTATGAAAGACAGAAATCTAAGATGAGCTTTGAGATTTTTAGCCCTGGTATATACATACCTTCTCCCAGCTACTCCATCAAACACTAATCTAGGCACTGCTTTTAAAGGATTTTGCAAATGTAAGTAGGGTACCAAATGAGTTGATCTTAAAGTCGGGAGATAGCTCAGGTGGGCCTGACCTAATCAGGTGAACACTTTAAAATCAGAGTGCTTTCCCCCACATGATTGCAAAAAGCTGAAATCAGAAAGATAGACTCCTGCTGGCCTGGAGGAAATCAAACATATAGACTGAGAGCTGCCACATAGCAAGAAACTGCAGGAGGTCTCTAGTTTTTGACAGTTGACTAGAAGGAAAACAGGGACCTCAGTTCTACAACCACAATGAAGTAAATTTTACCAGCAACCAGTGAGAATGTAAGAGGACCCTGAGTCCCAGATGAGAGTGCATTTTAGGCTGACACCTTAATTGCAGCCCTGTGACACCCTAAGCAGAAAACCAAGCCACTTCTGACCTACAGAAATGGTAAAAAACTGAGCCACTATATTTATGGTAACTTAGCAATAAAAATCTAATAGAATAACCTCAAACAGCCAGTGGCTCAGTAAGTTAGCTGATGATACACACAGCATTTTGAATGACATTGAAAGATAAATGTGAAGAGACCAAAACTTTAATCTGTCAAAATGTTCCGGGCAGGAAATAGCATTTACATCTTTCTGTTAAAGGCTTTGTAAAGTAATGAAGCAACTTTGCTTTTGCTTTCTCTGGCATGATTTTTGAAAGAAAGCCTCTTATAACCCAGGCAAGATGTTCAAATGCAGTTATGGATTACATTTCAGGAATACAAACTTCAGAGGTGGTATACAGTTTTTTCTCCCTTTGTGTGGCTATTGGTAATTAGTAAACTCAATAACAGAAACACTAAGAGAAATAATACAATCTGTGGGAAAGACAGGAATACATTGGAAACATTCTTTCAAAAGTAAAAAAAAGAAAAATCCTACAGTATTCTTATTCTGATTACCCTGATCCTTCACTTCAGGTTGACAACATGACCGTGGACTAATGCCACTGTGTTTTATAATTTATTTTTAATTGGATGACATTTGCTTTACAATGTTGTGTTGGTTTCTGTTGTACAACAACGTGAATCAGTCATAAGTGTGTGTGTGTGTGTGTATTCCCTCTCTCTTGAACCTCCTTTCTGCCCCATCCCCATCCCACCTCTCTAGGTCATCACAGATCACTGGGTTGAGCTCCCTGTGTTATGGAGTAACTTTCCATTAGTTTTCTATATTACACATGGTAATGTGTCTGTTTCAAAGCTACTATCTCAACTGAACCCACCCTTTCCTTCCCAAACTGTATCTACAAGTCTGTTCTCTATGTGTGCATCTCTATTGCTGCCCTGCAAATAGGTTCATAAATACCATTTTTCTAAATTCCATATAAATGCATTAATATATGATATTTGTTTTTCTTTCTGACTTACTTCACTGGGTATAACAGGCTCTAGATTCATCCAACTCAGCTCAACTGACTCAAATTCATTCCTTTTATATGGCTGAGTAAGATTCCATTTATATATGTACCATATCTTCTTTATCCATTCATCCATTGATGGACATCTAAGTAGTTTCCACATCCTGGCTGTTTTAAATAGTGCTGCAATGAACATTGGAGCACATGTGTCTTTTTCAACTCTGGTTTCCTCAAGGTATAGGCCCAGTACTGGGATTGCTAAGTCATATGATAGTTTTATTCCTAGTTTTTAAAGGAATCTCCATACTGTTCTCCATAGTGGCTGTATAGATTACATTCCCACCAATGATGCAAGAGGATTATGTTTTCTCCACATCCTCTCCAGGGCTTATTCTTTGTAGATTTTTTGATGATGGCCATTCTGACTGGTGTGAGATGATACCTCATTGTAGTTTTGATTTTCATTTTTCTAACAATGAGTGATGTTGAGCATCTTTTCATGTGTTTATTAGCCATCTGTAAGTCTTCTTTGGAGAAATGTCTGTTTAGATCTTCTGTCTCTTTTTTGATTGGGTTGTTTTTCTGATATTGAACTGCATGAATGTCTTATATATTTTGGAGATTAATCCTTTATCATTTGCTTCATATGCAATTATTTTCTCCCTTTCTGAAGATCATCTTTTCATCTTGTTTATAGTTTCCTTTGCTCTGCAAAAGATTTTAAGTTTAATTAAGTTCTATTTTTTAATTTTTATTTTTATTTCCCTTACTTTAGAAGGTGGAATACCACTGTATATTTAAGTTTACCATGTTTCTTTTCTGTTTGCAAGACTTCTTAGTTTTGATCTTTAAACAACCTATTTTGAGATAAGTTTTTAAACTTTAAAAGTAGTTGACCTTATTGGATGATAGTAATTGTTATTCCTAAAGTGCTTGAAACTGGACAGTTTGAGAGGCCAGATCCAGTGCAGTCTCCCAAAGTAGGTGATCTCCACTGGGCTCATTCATCTACCTACCATCACTCTCATGGCTAGGGACTGGCTATGGGCTGGAATGGCAGGACATCTGGACCATGTGTCTCTTATGTCTAGGTAGCTAGTCCGGGTGTCATGGGGATCTAAAAGCAAACATACAAATCTTCTTAAATCCAAGTTCAAAACTCAGGACTTCTTCCACATTCTATCAGCCAGAGGAAGTCAAATGGCCAACCCAGACTCAAGGTTCAACAGACTCCAGTTCTTGATTAGATGATTGCAAGGTGTGAACTGTGAGCTTTCGGATGGCACTAGTGGTAAAGAACCTGTCTGCCAATGCAGGAGACATATGAGACTCAGGTGCAGTCCCTGGGTTGGGAAGATTCCATGGAGAAAGGGAATGGCAACCCACTCTAATATTCTTGGCTGGAGAATCCCATGAACAGAGGAGCCTGGTGGGTTACAGTTCATGGGATCACAAAGAGTCAGACATGACTGAAGTGACTTTGCATGTCTGTATGCATGCAAGATATGAATACAGACATGAGAAAAATGTGTGGCCGTTTTTATAAGCAACCTCAAACCCCACACATACATATCCTTTCCAGTCTGCACCAAATATGAAGTCAAAGATGACAGTCACTATCTTGTCTGTAGTCTCGCTGCCACTACCTTGATTCTGGTCTTATGGTCTCCAGCCTGGTTTTCACTCATCTCCCAAACTGCCTTCCCATCACTCACATATGACTTCTATTTGTTCCCCATAGTGTAGTCAAGGTGATCTTTCTGAAGTGAAAACTGACCACGTCATATCTCTACTTAAAGCTTTTGAAGTGTTCCCCATTGTCAAAACTGGAAAAGACCCTGATGCTGGGAAAGATTGAGAGCAGGAGGAGAGCAGGGTGACAGAGGATGAGGTGGTTAGACGGCATCATTGACTCAATGGACACGAGTCTGAGCAAACTCTGGGAGTTGGTGATAGATGGGGAAGTCTGGCATGCTGCCGTTCATGGGGTCACAAAGAGTCGGACATGACTGAGCAACTGAACAACAACTCATTGTCAGTAGCAGTATTTCTAGTCCAGGCTGTACACTGAGTCTTCTTGGAAGCTGATATCTGGCCCATATCTGTCAGAGTTCAGATTCAATTCTGATAACCAAGGCTCAAATTCCAGATGAACCTTGGTTATTAGAGTGTTTTTAAAAGCTCCTTAGGTGCCTTCACAGGTAATAAGGAGAATCAAGCACTGGCCGAGTGTATAAACTTCAAACTCTTTGGCATGACACACAGATCCCTTGAAAACCCCACCTGGCCTGCCTCTTTAGCATTTCTCATCATCCATTATGTCCTTGGCTCAGTGCTCAGAACCCTTGCTGTACTGACCTGACTGTCGTTTCTCTCCAAGGGGCCTTTTCTAAGCTATTCCTCCTGTCTGGAATGCTCTTCTCCTCTTTGCCCTACTCGTAAACATCACTCACCTTTGAAGATTAGGCTAACACTTAGGGTTCTCCTTGAATCCTGACCCTCTACAGACAGTATATCTGGGCATCTATGTCACTTTGTACTTAACCAACATCTTCCCTGCCCCAGTCCATCCCAATGGAATGAGTTGCTTACAGATTTGCAACTTAGTAGATGCCTGAATTTCTGTCAGTGCATTTAACTCCTGGGTTGGGAAGATCCCCAACCAGGAGAAGGAAATGGCAACCACTCCAGTATTCTTACCTGGAGAATCCCATGGACAGAGGAGCCTGGCAAGCTACAGTCTGTGGGGGTCACAGGAGTCGGGCACGACTGAGCATCTAAGCCCACACACACAGGGAGGGATTGATGGGAAAGAAATGAGTGAGTCTTCCATTGGTGCTAAAGAAGTGCATAGCCAGGCACGCACTCCTAGGAACGTGGCCCAGCCAAAACATACAAGAGACCGTTACTCCTTCCAGACCACCCTTTGGGCTTCACTTTTTTTTCCTGTCCTTTGTAAATCACCCTTTGTATTTATTCTTATAATTTCACCCAAAAAATAAGAAGAATTGAAGGGCGTGACTTTTGCTTTGTCAAATGCGAATCTATTTCTGCTTTTAAAGGACATGAACATGGGATCAAGGATGTGGGAATAGATGAAGTTCTTGTTCAAGGGCAGAGATGAAGCTTTTTAGTGACTGAGAGGTTTCTGATCAAATGTATAGACTATATTTTGGTGCCATTTCCTAGACCCATGAACTTACAATAGCCTATTCATCAGCCACAGTTACAAAGACTTGGTTTGGTTTTAGAAGTTTCCTGTTTTCTACTATATTTTTTTCTCTAGTTACATAAATGTGGAGTGATTTCCCCTGCCTTACATGGTTTTAGAGATCATTTTTGGTGAGAAAGATTGAACCTCATTTTAAAGAAAAGGGCACCAGCATATAAATGAGTACCAGTGACTCAAAGGGGTGGAACATCACCATCCAAACACATGTATTAAATATTTAACCATGTGAGGTCTTATACACGTCAGTTGGGAAAAGCAGTTAGCATGGTGATGAATGAGAGTATAACCCTTGGAGATAGACTTTCTGGGTTCATATCCAGGCTTTCATGTTGTATGTGTGCGTACTCAGTCATGTCCGACTCTTTGCGACCCCATGGACTGTAGCCCACCCAGCTCCTCTGTCCATGAGGTTTTCCAGGCAAGAATACTGGAGTAGGTTGCCATTTCCTTCTCCAGGGGATCTTCCCAACCCAGGGATCGAACACACATCTCCTGTATCACCAGGCAGATTCTTTACCACTGAGCCATCTGGGAAGCCCTTTCATGTTGTATGTGTCAGCAAATTACCTGATTTATCTGTGCCCCTACTTCCTAATCTGTAATGTAGGAAAATTCAGAAAGAGTGATTATTCCCACACTTGGGTTACCCTATAGCTGACACATATGTTAATATATATGTATACTGCAGTTATTTTTGGCATGCTATGTCTCCCTCAGTAGACTGAGAACCTTTTGAGAGCAGAGAATACTTGCCATTCTTCTTTGGGTGGAATCAATGTCTGATGTTCCCTAGTACTTGGCTGTAGTAAACATTCAACAAACCTTGCAGGAATAAGCAGATGTCATTCATTCATCTACTTGCCTATCATTATAATGCAAGCTACTCTAACTTGGATTGTAATCAAGAACATATGTATGACTGAATATATTTTAAACAGGATCCAAAAGATGATCATCGTAGATCATCTTTTGGATCGAATGATGGGTTAAAGGGAGTATCAAGAAATAGGCAAAGGTGTGAGGCAAAGGAAATTATCTGTCTCTTCAATTACAAAGGAAGTTTGATGAGGGAAGTAGGATCTCTCTAAAAGCTTGATGTAAGTTTCTTGAGAGAACATCATTAAGTTCTGCCACATTATGCTAGAGGCTCAGGTCACTTTAGAATTTTGCCTTCAGGTGTTGACTAACTCAATGACTACAGTAATGGTAATAGTCAGAAATATTTCAATTTGAAAATTAGATTTCAGGTGTTCTTGGAGTCTATTTGTTCTGCTTAGTAAAAAATGTCTGTATCTCTTTAAGGTGCTGACATTCTTGATGAGCTTGATGAACAAATCCATGCCTTTCTTATAACCTAAAAACAGTTATTAGGGATGCCTATGTGGCAGTTCTCTGTGCCCTAAAAAAATTCAGAGCAGCTTCTGCATATTCATCAGCCACCACCACAAAGGCTTGACTTGATTAAAGACATTTCCTGTTTTCTACCATTTTGTTTTCATAGCTGTGTAACTGTGGAGTGATTGAAATTCCCATGGTCCCACAGATACATCTCTTAGATCTTTTCCTGATAATTGCATTTGCTTTGAGGCTATCTGATCATAAGTGTTCTGTTCTCTCACATTTTAGTCACATTTTGAAAGTGGACTGTGATCTGGGCTGAAAGTCAGCCTCAGATTTTTGAGAAAGAAGAAAGGAGACGGTCCAGAGGGCACAATCATGATCTCACAGGGAGAAGATACTGACCCCGTGCAGGGATCAGTGATCTTTAAGAAGTCACATGTCTTATTTGTTCACATGTCTTGTTTGTTCACTCCCTTAGAGAACGTTGGGATCATAGGCAAAAGACATCCCTGTGTTGGTGGACACGTCTGAACCTGGCGGTGATCCAATGAGGGAGCAAGCCCTGCACTCTCAGGAAGGAGTGACTAGATGCGAGATAAACAATGGAAGGGCAGGATGTGTTCTTCTCTCATTCAATAGTTCCCCCTTCCTTGTCCTAAAACCCCAGTCACCACCAGGAGCCTGGCTTAGAATAGACAGTTCACTGGTTTAGTCAATAAGATCAGCCAAGGTTCAGTCAGAAACCACACTAATAATTTGAACAGAAAAATTTCATGTAAAGTATTGTGTTGGCCAAAATGTTCATTCCACCAGATGTTATGGGAGAATCCAAAGGAGATTTTTGGCCAACCCAATAGCATTAACTTAGTAAAAGATGACTAACTACTAAAAGGCATAAGAGAGAAAATACAAGTACAGAGATCACTGCACTGCACTTGTACTCGCTACCCCTGGGACAGGAAAGAAACTGAGGAAGGGACTAAGAACTTGACAGTGTTTTTCACCACCCCCCACCTCAAAGCAGAGATTCAGTCCCCCTTGGACTCAGTGGTTCTCCAACAGGTGGAGAAATTAGCCAGGATACCTGCAGGCCAGATCTGGTCCAAAGGAAGCTGTTAGCTGTGGGGGCCAAAAATCCTGAGACAGTAAGTGCAACTAGGACTCACATGAGTCAATTTGGGTGGCTCAGACCGTAAAGAATCTGCCTGCAATGCAAGAGAACTGGCTTCAATCCTTGGGTTGGGACGATCCCCTGGAGAAGGAAATGGCAACCCACTCCGGTACTCTCGCCTGGAAAACCCATGGACAGAGGAGCCCGGCGGGCTGCAGTCCACGGAGTCACAAAGAGTCGGACACGACTGAGCAACGTATACACACACACGACTCACATATGCCACCAAACGCAGTGACATGGGAGGGGAGAAAGCACACGGGAACCAGAAGAGGCTCCCCGCCTCTGCTGTATCTCTGCAGCCCTCTCTTGACAAAGCCTACACTGACCAGCCACCAGAGGAGACACGTTTACAGGGCCCAGCTTCAGTATCACAAAGCAGGACAAAAAGAGGGTGGACTTGCAGTTAAAAGGCAGTATATTAATAACACAACACCTTTGCTTTAGCCTCAGAGATATGGCAGTTAACAAGATAAATTAAGGTCCTTATTCTCACTTAACCCTATCATCTGAAGAGAAATAGAAGTAAAAGGTCATGTCAGGGAGTAGCTATTAAAGTGTTAGTTACTCAGTTGTGTCTGAGTCTTTGCGACCCCATGTACTATAACCCTTCAGGCTCCTCTGTCCATGGGATTTTCCAGACAAGACTACTGGAATGGGTTGCCATTTCCTTCTCCACAGGATCTTCCCCACCCAAGAATTGAACCCAGGTCTCCTGCCCGGCAGGTGGATACTTTACCATCTGAGCCACCAGGGAAGCTGTAATAAAAGATGACTTCAAATCCCTCCACCCACCAAAAAAGGAGAGAGAAGGGATTTAACAGTTCTTCACTTACTATGTGCCAGACATTCTAAGCATCAAATATGTATCATGTAATCTCTGCAATTTAAAGATTGGGATTATTATCCCAGTTTTTAGGTGAAAAAAATGAGTCATCCTGCATCCATTTCACAAAAGACTTTTTTAATTTAAAGGATTTCCTTTTGAACATGATTTCAGGAGGTTTCACCTGACATCTTTATCAGGTTTGGAAAAAAAAGCTTTTGCTGAGATTATTCGGGCAGCCAGCTGAGATCAAGAAAGAACACTGAGATGTGGATGTGCTAAAAGGGGGAGTCCGGATGGAAGGAGCTGGGGGCTTGCCACGGACAAATCTGGCTCCCTTCACAATATTATCTAGAAGTGCTGTGGGCCCAGACTGTGAGCCATCTCTCCTGCCGCCCCAACAACAAGCCTGCTTCTTTATTTATTGATTAATAATGTGTTCAAACCATCTCAGCACATTTTATTTTAGTATATCTAAATAATTGACATCAAACATTAAAAAATTATTTTTCTACTATGACTATGTGAATAATGGACAAGCAGCTAAGAGACTGGAGGAGACACAGTGGCAGCAAATGAGGTCTTTCTGTTTTAGCAAATGTAAAGTTGACTCTGCATATCACAGATCTTATCATTTATCATATGTATTTCAAAAATATCAGGCAAAACAATTGATAGACTATGAAGGAAACACAAACACTGATTTTGGCATAACTATTTCTTGGGGTCACCTGATCTCTTCTAAGAGTACCAGAGTCCTTATTGGTCAAGAGATCAATTGATCAGAGTTGATCAAGATAAATGATGTATACTAAAGGTTGACTTTCACAGCACTAAAGATATTACCTAGGATAACCTATTCTTTCATAAATTATACAAATGACATCTAAATCATACAATCATAAGTAGATTCAATCTCAGATAAGGAATGTAAGAAACATAGCCATAAGGGATAATTCTCTGACCAATAATATCTAGCCTCATCCTCTTCATCAAACCTATGCTTATGGTTTCCAGAAAATGTCCATGAAGCTGGGGTTATGACCAGAATTCCAGATAACTCTAATTAAATAGTAGATGGTAAAGAATCTGCCTACCAATGCAGGAAACTCAAGAGATGCAGTTTCGATCCTGGGTCAGGAAGATCCCCTGGAGTGGGAAGTGGCAACCTACTCCAATTTTCTTGCCTGGAAAGTTCCATGCACAGAGGAGCCTTGCAGGTGACAGGGCTGCACAGAGTCAGACATGACTGAGTAACTGAGCACTCAGAAACACAGAAGTTAAAGTTATCTTAAGGACAAATGCAGAGTATGCTTACAAACTTTTAGACTATATGTCACACAGAAGGGAAAAAAATCAAAGACCATAGTGAAATATGAGTTTATCACTAACAAGCAATGTAGAGTTAAACATCTGTAAGCTGATGTGCCTATTAGGGTGCAAGGCTGACAGTCCTTATTGATCCAGCTTCCCTGGTAGCACAGACAGTAAAGAATCTACCTGCAATGCAGGATACCTGGGTTCCATCCCTGGGTCGGGGAGTTCCCCTGGAGAAGGGAATGGTAACCCACTCCAGTATCCTTGCCTGGGAAATCCCATGGACAGAGGAGCCTGGCAGCCTACAGTCCATGGGGTGGCAAAGAGTTGGACACAACTGAGTGACTTTTACATTGATCCTATAGCTCTAAGGAAAGTAATTGCAAATATCCAGAATATTAGCATGTATTGGTTCTTTTCTTTGTTTACAGAAAGGTATCACAAGAAGGAGCTAAGTTCAGGCAGGAACTGACCAGTTTACAAACAGAAATGAAAAGAAATTGGGGGAATAAAAAGGCAAGAAAATCAAACTGCTTCTAGATTCTAAATGGAGGGAAATAAAACTGAAATAGCTTTTCAGAAAAAAGGGTCCATTAAGATTTCTCAGATTTTCAAAGTGACATTTTTTTAAGATTTTTTTAAAAAAATATGGACCATTTTTAAAGTCTTTATTGAATTTGTTACAGCATCACTTCTGTTTTATGTTTTCGTTTTTTGGCCCCAAGGCATGTGAGATCTTAGTCCCTGACCAGGGATCAGACCTCCACCCCCTGCACTGGAAGGCGAAGTCTTAACCACTGGACTGCCAGGGAAGTTTCTGCAGTGACTTAGATCGAGTTTTTTCTGCCTTTCCACTTCAGCCTATTTTTTCCAGTACCCTCAAAGTGGCTCCCGTTGAGTGAGGAGCAGGGACAGTGACCAGGACCAGGAAGCCAAAAATTATAATAAAATTTGAGAATTATGTTTAGATTTAGGATTTGGTTACAGAGTCTATCTAGTTTCTGAGAGATAGTCCAAAATCTCATAGACCTGACCCAAAAAGATGTTAAAAAAGTATCAATATCAAACGGTCATATTTGTTGGGCAAAAGTAAAGCAGGAAGAACACTGAAAGACATGCAGTGTAATTTTAAACAGAATGGTCAGAAATACATCATTAAAAAGATGGCCTTTGAGCAAAGGTTTGAAGGAGGTAAGGGTAAGTTTTACTCCTACACCTTTGGGAATACCCACTCCTTTCATATTTACCTGTCAAAAGGACCAGTCCCGGATGCTAACTCATGAGAAGCTTTTGCCAACTGCCAGGAATAGATGCATGCATTCTCCTTGAGCCCATGAAGAACTCTGTTATTCTCTCATACAATCTGTTCTCACATTCTTGTTTTCTTACACACAAGTTCTCATTCACTTGTGAGTTTAGGGGAGTGACAAACCCAACTTGATAAGAATAACCTAAGGTTAATAAATTGTAGCTCTCTTTTCCTTAACCCCACACAACCTCCATCACCTCTTGATGTATTTTTATATTGGCGATTGACATTTCTCAACATCCTTTTACACTTTCCAACCAAACTGCTGTTTATACACCCCTTCCACACAGAAATACTACCTTTCATGCCTCATATACAAAGAATGTGCTTCCCAGGTGGCTCACTGGGAAAGAATTTGCCTGCCAATGGAGGAGACGTGGGTTTGATCCCTGGGTTGGGAAGATCCCCTGAAGGAGGAAATGGCAACCCATTCCAGTGTTTGTGCCTGGGAAATCCCATGGACAGAGGAGCCGGGCAGGCTGTAGTCCATGGGGTCGCAAAGAGTCAGACAGGACTAAGTGACTGAGCACATACATGTATAAAAAGGATACATTTTTATAAGATGTATACTATGTTTGTTAATACAAAGGATGAAAAATGTTAATGACACCCACAGGCTTGACTTGAGTCAAGGGGACAGAATGGTATATAGACAAAAAGAGACAGACTTAGACAATAAGACAGTTTGAAGGCAAAACCACAGCGAAACAAAGCAATTACAGAATTTAGGTTCAATTTAATCTGAGGTTAACAGGAAGGCTATAGAGAGAAGATAGTGCTTAGCGATTCAAGTGCTTGCTTATTCTCAAAGAAAAAGGGTAGGGGAAAAAACCTGACTTGCCTGGGAATCATTTGCAGACAATCTCACTGAATATACACCACCAGTAACTCCAGATTGTCTGAAAGGAAACTTAGTAAATACTGACCACAGATCTGAATGCTTCCAATACTCTTCAAAGAATCTCTGTTTATTTAATGTTGTTTAACAAAAATTCATGGACATGCGTTAGTAACTGTCGGTTTCATTCAAAATCCGTTTTGAAACTGATAGAGGCTTTCTTTCTTTTAATAACAACTTCATTCCTCTTGGAAAACCATAATCCTGAAAGAAGTATGTTAAAGTACGGGACAAACTCTTTCAAGAATAAATAAGTTTGTAGTTTAAATTTGAATGGATTTCTAAATGTTTCTTCTCAAGGAATTTTGTAAGAATAATTGCTAAAATTAAAACAGCTCAGGGACAAATCCTGTAGCCATCTCTACTTGAGAGGTGAAGAGTACCTGCAT
Organism: Muntiacus reevesi; assembly: GCF_963930625.1. Classification (NCBI taxonomy): domain Eukaryota; kingdom Metazoa; phylum Chordata; class Mammalia; order Artiodactyla; family Cervidae; genus Muntiacus; species Muntiacus reevesi. The sequence continues at coordinate 47,269,341 of NC_089260.1, forward strand.
ATAATTGCAAGCTCAGAGTGAGCCTCTGTACTTAAATGGAAACTTTTCAGGAATGCAGTTCTTGTACATACAGAAGGATATTTCATAGAAACAGAATGATCCTTGGAAATAAAAGCATTTTGTATGAGGATATAATAGACAAAACTCAGACCAAATCTCTAAAATAGAAACTTACCTCTTTTCTAGGAAGGAAACACAGAGATCCATTTTGGGTCACAGTTAATTTCTTGCTTATAATGAGAACATTAACTCTTTTTTTTAAAAGACTAGAAAGCTTATAAAATTCTTATATGAACTTCATGCGATTATATAATTCTTATACAACACTTTGCTATCAAGGGATTCCAAACCCTTTATAAAATGTTAGTTGGTTTAATTCTCACAGTTCCCAAGCAGGTAAAGAAGTGACAAGCAGTATGTATGATGGGCTTTATCTCATTTTCTACTCTGAGTCATGGTTACTCTTGAAACAAAAATGGAGCTATGCTTTCCTAATATGCAGCTGATCTGACTCATTCTACCTCCCCCTGAGTTGGGTGGTTATGTTCCAGTTTTGCTGTTATTTCTATTTCACTAAGGTCTGGCAATGGAATCTCATAGTCTATGCCTCCATGTTGGATTTGATGAGAAGGCAAGGGAAAGCTTTTTAGAAGATACCAGCTTTTTTCTGTTTTATGGGCAGTATACCTCCAGAGTACTAGGTCTCAGTCCATGATTAATTCTTCTTTGTTGTGACATGTGTAGGGTTCAAATGGACTCATTAGAAGTTAGAGCTCTTTTTAATGTAAAACACAATATGTATAGTGTTCAAAATTCAAAATATCTAGAGGAGATGCAATGAAAATAAATCCCCTCCTACTTCTCTTATCATAAGGTTCTTCTCACAAATGCAACCAGTGTTAGCAGTTTCTTACAGATATTCGACACAAATCCAGGAAGGGAGGTAGCAGGGGGAAGGGATGAATTAAGATATTCCATAAAGTATAACAAACCTATACACATTGTTCTACTAGGCACTTTCTTCACTTAAGATATCTTAGCAATCATTCCATAACAAAATAAAAAAAATACTCCCATATTCTTTTTTTTATAGTTCTGTAGTTTTCCATTGTGTGAACATACCAAACTGTCTTTAACCAGTCTTCTCCAGATGATGTTAAGATTGCTTCCAATCTTGTGCTATTATGAACCTTGTCACAATGAAGAACCTGATAGGAAATTCGTTTCCTACATTTACCAGTAAGATAATTTCTCAGAAATGGAATTCCTGGGTCAAAGAGCATATATACTTTAATTTATAGATATTTTTCAAATTTTTCACTGAGAATTTATCAATTCACATTCCCACCAGAAATGTCTAAGAATTTCTATTTCTCTATATCCATGACAACATAGTGTACAATCAAATTATTTACTCAGTGACATTATAGACTAAATAATGAGTTCCCAATTCTTAAAGGAGATACTTGATACATCAAAGGCTATCTTACATTTCCACAGGCCCACACACTTAAAATACTGTGTACTTATTTTCAAAAAACAATTTTGAAAAATTTTAACTTGACATAAAATTGCTTAAAAGTACAGTTGTACCCCGTGCACTGTCACCATTGTTGTTCAGTTGCTCAGTCATGTCTGACTCTCTGCAACCCCATGGACTACAGCTTGCCAGGCTTCCCTGTCCTTCACTATCTCTAGGAGTTTGCTGAAACTCATGTCCATTGAGTCAACGATGACATCCAACCATCTCATCCTTTGTCATCCCTTCTCCTCCTGCCCTCAATCTTTCCCAGCATCAGGGTCTTTTCCAGTGAGTCACATCAGGTGGCCAAAGTATTGGAGCTTCAGCTTCAGTCCTTCCAATAAATATTCAGGGTTGATTTCCTATAAGATAGACTGGTTTGATCTTGCAGTCCAAGGGACTCTCAAGAGTCTTCTCCAGCACCACCAGTTCAAAAGCATCAATTCGATGAACAGCTTTGCCAAAATAATTCTGTGTGTCAGATTTCTAAACCTTAACAAGCTAACAAGTTGTTTCAATAAATGTCTAATAGAAAACATTTCTAGTACTATTGAAGATTCTGAACAATATATTGGAGCCTCTTATACTGTGATATGGTCGCTTTCAGGAAAATGTGGAATCCTGAACCTAGTAAAAAGTAGAAAATATTTTTTCATATATAGTATTTAAAGTATGTATCTGTAGTGCAGGGTAGGCATTTAAAAATATGCATGGGTTGGGATTTGTGATATTACAAGTTGAATTGCAGTGAAGTTCTGCCAAGTGAGAAGTTGTTTTATGAGATGTTTAAATGTATGTTGCATGTTCCAACAGAGCTAGCCTGCTGTATGCTATACATTATACATATAGCATTTGCAGAGATACAATCAAGATGTCTCATATTCCAAATGTGGACTTGCACTCAACCATAAATTATGTCACAGATATCTTGTAATAGCTCTCTCCATTTACAATTACAGGAAATTCTCAAGGTTTTATTATATACATGTATGGACAGGTATGCCCCCAGAGCCTTGCTGTTTTCCGCAGAAAGTAGAGTTTGACAAAGTTCTAAAGTATTAGACCTTGATAGGCAATGTAAAAATACTTGATTAATACTGTAATATCAACAAAAGTTTACTATTAAGTCAAGGCCTTCTCTTGAAAATCTGTGTTCTTACAAGACAAGGCTTTTTAAGGAAAGCTTCTTTGTGGTTATACTAAGGAGGAAAGATTAAAACATGTCCATGTTGGTATTACTAGACGTTCATATGCCTCTCACTTAAACCTTTATAATACCAAATACTCCTTGACACCATTTGAGTTAGATACTAAGAACTTTTAAAATAAACTGAAAATGGATTAAAGACCTAAATGTAAGACCTGAAACCATAAAACTCCTAGAATAGAATATAGGCAGAACACTATTTGGCACAAATCATAGCAATATTTTTTCAATCTGTCTCCTAAGGCTAAAGAAATAAAGGCAAAGATAAATAAATAGGACATAATTAAACTTAAGAGCCTTTTGTATAGAAAAGGGAACCATTGAGTCCGTGTGCATTGATGGTGAGACTCTAAGTTGGTACAGCCACTATGGAAAACAGTATGGAAGCTTCTCAAAAACTAAAGAACTACCACATGACCCAACAATTTCACTTCTGGGTCTATACATAAAAAACTAATTTGAAAAGATACATGCACCCCAATATTCATAGCAACATTATTTACAGTTGCCAAGATATAGAAGCAACCTACTTGACTTCCCGGGTGGTGCTAGTGGTAAAGAATCCACTTACTAATGCAGAGACATAAGAGACATGGGTTCAATCCCTGGGTCAGGAAGGCCCCCTAGAGAAGGGAATGGCAACCCACTCCAGTATTCTTGCCTGGGAAATCTCCTGGACAGAGGACCCTGGTGGGCTACAATCCATGGAGTCACAAGGAGGCAGACACGACTGAGTAACTGACCGTGCATGCACCATGTCCATTAAGAGATGAATGGATGAAGAAGATGTCACACACACACACATACACACATATACACATGCATACATACAAGAAAATACTTTTCAGCCATAAAAAACAGCGAAATTCTGTTATTTTCAATAACGTGGATGAACCTAGAGGGTATTATGTTATTATCACTTAAATGTGGAATCTGAAAAAACATTTTAAATGCATGTATATAACAAAACAGCACTAGACCCACAGATATAGAGAACAAACTAGTGGTTACAAGCAGGGAGAAAGAAAGGTGAAGGGGTAATATAGGTGTAGAAGATTAAGAGATACAACTACTATGTATAAAATAAATAAGCTACAAGGATATATTATACAGTACAGGGAAATATAACCATTATTTTGTGATAATTTTAAGTGGAGTGTCACCTATAAAAATATTGAATCACTATTAAATCACCTGAGATTAATATAATATTACTTCAGTTTAAAAAACCACAAGGTAAAATGGAGTATTACTAACTCAGACACAACTTTTGTTGAAGATGATTTTCAACAGATCCATAAGCCACCCAAGTATGATGTTAGTAATGGTAAATAATACTTTACAATAGCCCTGTGAATGTGAAAGTCACTCAGTCATGTTGGACTCTTTGCAACCCCATGGACTGCAGCCTGCCAGGATCCTCTGTCCATGGAATTCTCCAGGCAAGAATACTGGAGTGGGTTGCCATTACCTTCTCCAGGGGATCTTCCTGACCCAGGTATTGAACCCAGGTCTCCTGCAATGGAGACAGATGGTTTACCATCTGAGCAACCAGGGAAGCCCTAATATAGGCGTACCTTGAAGGCATTGTGGGTTCAGTTTGAGACTATCAATAAAGCAAGTATCACAATAAAATGAATCACACTAATTTTTTGGTTTCCCAGTGCAAATAATAGTTATGTTTACACTATACAGCAGTCTATTAAGTGTGTGGTATCACTGTTTTTAAAATATATACCTTAATTTTAAAAAACACAATTAGGATAGTAATATCAAACATCACTGAACACAATCACTATAACATAATAATGAAAACAGCCTGAAATACTGCAAGAATTACCAAAATGTCACGTGCAGACACAAAGTAAGAAAATGCTGGCTGGAAAATGGCACAGATAGACTTGCTCAGTGCAGTGTTGCCACAACCTTTAATTTATTTAAAAAAAGAAAACTGAATCACAATAAAACCAGGTGTGCCTGTTTGAGAAATTGCTTAATTTCTCAGTAGAAGCAATTGGAAGCCAGAAGTCAGTGGGAAAACAGCTTTAAATTGCAAAATAATAACTTTAACAATAAGATTCTGTCATATGACAAAACTAAAGCAATGTAATAAAATTTTTATGTCTTTTATTCAAGGGAAAACAAGGCATGAATTGGAGAAATACATTGCCTCACAGGCAGTAGAGTGCTCTGCCCAGTAATTTTGGATAACAGCAAATTTTACAGTACTAGAAAAGGCAATGTGTCAATGAGCATGACTGACTAGGAAGTCAGGGATTTCTTTACAAGGCTAGTAGGTCCTGTTTTCCAGGAGAAAGCAATGGCACCCCACTCCAGTACTCTTGCCTGGAAAATCCCATGGACAGAGGAGCCTGGTAGGCTGCAGTCCATGGGGTCACTAAGAGTCAGACACGACTGAGCGACTTCACTTTGACTTTTCACTTTCATGCGCTGGAGAAGGAAATGACAACCCACTCCACTGTTCTTGCCTGGAGAATCCCAGGGATGGGGGAGCCTGGTGGGCTGCCGTCTATGGGGTTGCACAGAGTCAGACACGACTGAAGCGACTTAGCAGCAGCAGCAGGTCCTGTTTTCCAGGGTAAGGTAACCTAGGGCTTCCTTGGTGGCTCAGTGATAATGAATCTGTCTACCAATACAGATGTGGGTTCGATCCCTGGGTTGAGAAGATACCCTGGAGAGGAAAATGGCAACCCAATCCAGTATTCTTGCCTGAGAAATCCCATGAACAGAAGAGCCTGGCAGGCTAAACAGTCCATGGGGACACAAAGAGCTGGACACGACTTAGCAGCTAAACAACAAAGGTAACCTATCTAAAGCTGAGTTAGAGGACCATGATTGGTATCATGTTGGCTTTCCTTGATAGGTGTTTCCAGTGAGTACAGGCTGACTTGGGTCTAGATTTGTGAAGTGGGTCAGGCCACTGGGAAGGCCTCCATTTTGTGGGTCCTGTATAATAAATTATCTTTATCAATGCCAACCTTTATGTGTAAACCCAGCAAAATACATCTTCCAAGAATGAGGATGGAGTTTGTCAGACAAAGCTGGAAGACTTCATCAGCAACACTCACTAAAGGAAATGTTGGAGGCTGTTCTTTAGGGAAAGGTGTAACTTCCAAATTAATGAAGAGAAAAAACAGAACAAGCATACAAACAAAAAATTAATCCCAGAAATGACAAAAATATTGACAAACAGCATCAAGGAATAGGTCTGGGGCTATACCCCATAGGTCCAGCCTCCAGACTAAAGAAAGAGCCCAAAGACAATGACAGAGACATCAAGAGTTTATTGGATCTGGGATCTTCATGTCCAAAAAAAGGTCTTGGAGCGACACCCTACCATGAATGGCAGGCAGGACATGACCACAATCTTTGGAGGAGACTACCATTTATCAGGGGAGTGTTAGTTGTTCAGTTGTGTCCAACTCTTTGCAACCCCATAGACTATAGCCAGCCAGGCTCCTCTGTCCATGGAATTTTCCAGGCAAAAATACTGGAGTGGGTTACCATTTCCTTCTCCAGGTATCTTCCTGACCCAGGGATCAAACCTGGGTCTCCCGCATTGCTGGCAGATTCTTTACTGTCTGAGCCACCCCCTGGCTCAGCCACTCCCCATTTTATAAGGGGAATGGATGTCAAGTTGGCTCATCAATTACCAGGACAATTAGCCCCTAGGGCTGGGTACAAGCATGTAGGCAGTTACCTATTAAGTCCTATAATAAGAGGGTTGGATAATTGTGTGAGTGAAGTGTGGACTGGTCAAGCAGGGGATCTGCAGAGAGTAAGAGAATAGCCATCTTGAAGGACTTGACCACACAACAGGTGAGATAATTGGAAAGAAATTGTTAGATGATTAAAACTACAAATGAACAACAACAAAAAAGTGATTCCTATAAAAATTGGGGGAAGGGTCTTCATTAGGGGTCCTAGGGTGCTATTGAGGTTTTGTTTCTTAACCTAGGTGTTGTTACATAAATTTTCACATTGTAATAATTCTTTAATCTCTATGTTTGGCTTGGTGTATTCTTTTGCAGCAAAAAATGCTTTTAAAACTTGACAACTCTGTCTCAGTCTCATTGCATGAAACATAAAAATGATTAAATGGCCCCTCAAACTCCTGAAAGATCTCACAAGGTACATTTGAGAATCAGAAAAAGTTTAGAAAAACTCTCACCCATACCCCATGAAAGATCTGATTATCTATAAACTATGCCCTTGCTTTGATTTTAAATTTCTATCTATATTCCCTTTTCCTTCTGTGAAGCTTTGTCTCAACAAGGTATTTCATTCATTAGAAAGCCTATCATTTCATTCACACAAATTCCTTCTAAAAGTGAGAACACTGTGCTGCCTAGGACTATTTGTGGAGGAGTTTTGATCAGATCTTTTTTTAAAAAATAGACTTTTTCATTTTTTAAAGATTTGATAGAAACTATTTCAGTAGTTTGCTAAAAGGATGGATCTTAAATGTTCTCACTACAAAAAAATTAAAATTGCAAATAGCAAAATAAAGAAATAATAGGCTTACAGAAATTTTGAAATCAGCTAAAGAAATGTTTCAAACTTTATAAAACTACCACATTCCAAGCTAACATACCTGAAGCTTCCCTGTACAAGTCCCAATAATTACAACATCCCAACATCAGTCTTTAATCTAGCTCTGGCTTCTGGTCTCCATCACTCATGATTTGGATAAACAAACCATACCTTCAGGCTGATCCAAAGTGAAAACTCAAAAAGTAAGAAACACTTGACATTCAGACTCAACAGACTACTCTGATTTTTCTTTGAGAATAATTTTCTGTTTGGGGGGCATTTTGAGTTTTGCCCATTCATTGGCCATTTCTCTTTTTAAAAGTATTGTTAAAGCAGTCAAAGGGGCTTAATAGGATTCCTGCCATTATTTCAGTGTTGTAATTAGAAATTATGTTTATTTTAACCCTCAGGATTATTTTTCCTTTCCATATAAATTTTTATTTTCTATCTTATGTTTCCCTCCTTCCTCCTCTAAGTTTCTTTACTTTAGTTTTAAGACTTCAGACTTTCTGGAATATGAAAACTGGACTCTAATAGTCTGGAGGCATTTCAACAATTCTATTTATGAGGTAACTGAAAGGCAAAGCTAACAGCAATGAAAGAGCCAGAACCTTTTCTATTCTTGTCTAGATGACACATTGGTTTGTTGTGACTTTACTTCTGATCCAGAAATGCTGCAGAAATATTGCGTATGAGGAAAGGCTAAGAATCCAAATTGTAAACTCAATGAATCAAATATATGCCTGCATTGCATATTAAAACATATAGGCAAATATTACATCTTAAGACTTCCTGATATGAGGACAGGACAGTCATAAGTTCAGATTAAACTGGAGTTTGGGATGCTACCCAGGGAAAGACTTAGCTGAGATACTTAATTAAAACCATCTGTCAAGGCAAGAGAAACAAAATACAGAGAAGATGGATGAATGGTCCCATAGGCAGCTAGGAAGGAAAAGCAGAATCCCCTTAATGTGAGCTTTAGAGCTGGGTCTAAAAAGTGAACTTGTGGATTCCTAAGCTTCTAGAACACTTCCTCCTGGGCTCGGGGAGAAGCACCCTCATCACTGGGCAGGGCGGCTCCCCTTGGATCCTGCATCTCAGTTGATGGGTGGGCGAGAGGACAGATGGGAAAGATGGAGGGCAGGAGAAGGGGGCAACAGAGGGTGAGATGGTTGGATGGCATCACTGACTCAATGGACATGTTGCTGCTGTTCAGTAGCTCAGTCGTGTTTGACTCTACAACCTCATGGACCGCAGCACACCTGGCTTCCCTGTCCTTCACCATCTCCCGGAGCTTGCTCAAACTCATGTCCATGGAGTCAGTGATGCCACCCAACCATCTGTCCTCTGTTGTCCCCTTCTCCTCCTGCCTTCAGTCTTTCCCAGCATCAGGGTCTTTTCTAGTGAGTTGGCTCTTTGCATCAGGTGGCCAAAGTACTGGAGCTTCAGCTTCAACATCAGTCCTTCCAGTGAATATTCAGGGTTGATTTCCTTTAGGATGGACTGGTTGGATCTCCTTGCAGTCCAAGGGACTCTCAAGAGTCTTCTCCAACACCACAGTTCAAAACCATCAATTCTTTGCCTCTCAGCCTTCTTTATAGTCCAACTCTCACATCCATACATGACAGTGGACATGAGTTTGAGCAAACCCAGGGAAATAGTGAAGGACAGGGAAGCCTGGTGTGCTTCAGTCCATGGGGTCGCAAAGAGTCAGACATGACTGCCCGACTAAACAGCAACAATGAAGATGGCAGATGAGGGGGAGAGGGAACCTCTGTCCTTATACCAAAAAAATAAAACCACTCCTCTGTTCTTTCCCTTCTCTGCTTTCCTGTCCTCAGCCTTTACTGTTTATTGTTCTCTGGGTAAATGGAGGATGAGGATAAACAGTCTTTTAAAAGAAGCTCTTTTCTCTTAGTCCCCAAACACCCTTCAGGCAAAATTTTCTGCTACAATGATCCTTTATTTGGGTTTTTGAAATTCAAGACACAGCATGACTTGCATCTTCTAAAAAAAAACAAGGGGGGTGGGGAGGTAAGAGTGAGCACACGTTCAGTAAAGGGCGCAGGAGAGTAAATGTTTTAGGTTTGACGGCCATATGGTCTCTGTCTTAACCACTCAACACTGACATCTTAGCCCAAAAGCCGTCAGAGATAATACTCAAACAAATGAGCGTAACTGTGTTCCCATAAAACTTTATTTATGGGTGCTGAAATCTTTTATTTCTTTTTCCACTTACCTTTAAAAATGTAAAAACTGTTCCTAGCTTGGGGTCATACCAAAACAGGCAGCAGGCCAGATTTGGCAATGAGCTATACATACTTTTCTAACCCTTGATTTAAAAGGTAAGATCTTTTTGCTATAAAATTGAAATTATTTTTAAGAAAACATAACCTTATTAATGGTCAAGAAAATGCACATAAAAAACACAATGAGATAACATTTTCTAATCACATAAAAATAATTAAGAATTAATGAAGGTAGACTGACCCACCTGGAGCTTTCCAGGTGGCACTAGTGGTAAAGAGCCCACCTGCCAGTTCAGGAGATGTGACAGACAGAGACCTGAGTTCGATCCCTGGGTCCAGAAGGTCCCTTGAAGGAGGGCATGGCAACCCACTCCAGTATTCTTGCCTGGAGAATCCCATGGACAGAGGAGCCTGGTGGGCTACAGTCCATGGGGTCTCAAAGAGTCAGACACAACTGAAGTGACTTTGCATAGCACAGCATAGATTGGCCCATATTACCTGTACTTTGGGGTTTAACTCTGTCTGTAGGTGTTAAAATCATCGGGGCAATCTGTGTATCTGATACTTACTTGCTTGTAATGTTTGATGTGATTGACAATTTAATGGATTAGTTAGGAAGATTCCAATTAAAATGTATAATTGATTATAGATGACTTCTGATTTTAAGTTAAAAGTTGGAAGAGAGTTTAACTATACTCAAATGATAGCAAAATGCTTGGAAGAACTTGGGTCTCTATATTTATAAGTTTAATAGTTTATATTAAAATTTACAAGTTTATGTTGTTCAAGTATGTAAAAAGGACTTATCTATTTAAGTAGTAAACTTGCCTGGTCAGACATTTGAAGTAAAATTCATTGAATACATTTATAAATGCAATGTAAAACTGTTTAAACACATCAAATAAGCCAGAGACTATTTAAGGATGTTTATCCTGAAGATCCCTCAGAGAAGGAAATGGCAACCCACTCCAGTATTCTTGCCTGGAGAATCCCGTGGACAGAGAAACCTGAAAGGTTACAGTCATAGGGTCACCAAGAGTCAGACATGACGGGGTGTACACATACACACATCCTATGCAACTTAATTAAACATTAATGAAAGAACAAAGGGAAATTCCCTGGCTATCCAGTGGTTAGGACTCAGGCCTTCACTTCCAAGGGCACGGGTTCAATCCCTAATGGGGAACTAGGATCTGGCAAGCTGAGGGACCGAAAAAAAAAAACAAAGGAAGAGTAAGGAAGATCCTTTGAATTAATATGAAGTGATCTGCAAGACACATAGTTAAAGTGAAAAAAGTAAAGCAAAAAAAACTATTTAAAAAAAAAACAAGAGAAGGTAAATTTGTTATTTTAGATATAGATTTGCAAATGGAATAATAAGATTTGTTTTAATAAGTTAAGCTTAAAATTAATGAAAAGGATGTTTTTAATATGTAACATTGCTAAGTTGATGTTCTTGGAAAATGTAAGCAACTGAACTGAGACTAATCCTTTCTGTGCAAAAGCCTCTTGAACTTCAAAACTCATGATGATAAGAGGGACCCATAAGGAGCACAATGAAGAGGACACCAGGTACAGATAGCAAGACTGGCCAGTCCACGTTGACAATCGAGGGTGCCAATGATATTGTACCAACTAGGTCTGTGCCCATGATGCTAATTGGTACTATGTTTTTGTAAGATATGCTCTTGACCCAAAGCAATAGTCAAGCCAAGCCACCAGTAGCCAATCAAAAGTCGCGGGTCAGGAAGGTGTCAGTGTTGCTCTTGAGCGCTTTGAGGAAGGAGACCCACAGATCTTTTAGATCTTCGGCATGATGCCATCAAGCAGCTGGAGCAGAGTATTCCCTGTAACTTGAGAAACACTCTCTGCATAGAAATGTAGAACAGGAAAGTGGTGTGCGTCGAAACCTGCCATCGGTCCAATCCCAAAGCTTTCCTGAGAATGTTTTAAGAACAGAGATCAGCAAACCATAGTCTAGGGCAAAACCTGGCCTGCCACCTGTTTTTGTACAGCCCTCAAAATAAAGAGATAAAAAAGATTTTTATATCTTTAAAAGTTAAAATCAAAGCAAAAATAATATTTCGTGACACATAAACATTATATGCAATTCAAATTTCCGCATCCATCATAAAGTTTAATTGAAACACAGCCATGCTCATTCTTTGGCTTTGGTGCTGGTTTCACAATGGTAGAGCTGAGTGGCTGCGACAGAGGCCATATGGCCTGCAAAACCTAAAACGTTTACTACTTGATCCTTCATAGAGTTTGCCAGACCCTGCTTTAAGTGGGACAGCTTTATCATCTCCAGAGAGTTGATGTGCTGCATGGACAATTCATGGCTACCATGTATTTCTTATCCCAGGTGGCCTGAGATGATTTACTGGCCAGAGGTTTCAGGTGGGGAACTAACCCCTGGGGCTGCAAACAGGCAGGTGGTTCTGCCTGACACCAGGCTACTCCTCATTCAAGTTATTAATATTTAAGCAGGATTGGCCTCTCCCAGGATTAAGTTACTCTCTTGTGAGAGTTAGCAGCAGATTAAAGCTAATCTCTTTCCCTTTGCCCTCAAGAAATTTTAGTATCCCACTTAACTCAAAAAACATTTTAATCTTTACTCTTTGGATTTCGACAATCTCTTATTCAAGTCATCTTCAAAGAGGATAAAGAAAATTCTTGTTCTTCAATTAGTATTAATATTAGAGTAGCCCATCTTCCCAAATAGGAACCTCTAAGTTATATGCCAGTCAAGCCTTACAAGTCCAGATGCAAATATGAATTTACTGTTAAGTTAATAAAGTGTGAACTTTAGCACCCTCGCAAGATAGCCTATTTCTTTTTTTTATTTTTAAATTTTTATACAACTTTTAAGGTTACTTTCCATTTACAGTTGAAACAAAATATTGACTTTATTTCCTATGTTGTACAATACATCCTAGGCCTGTTTTCCACCCAATATAGTTTGTACGTCCCACTACCTGTATAATGTCTCCCTGTGACTGGTAATCACTAACTTGTTCTCTATATCTGAGTCTGCATCGTGTTTGTTATATTCATTTGTCATATTTTTTAGGTTCCACATATAAGTGACATCACACAGTTTTTGTCTTTCTCTGACTGATTTCACCTAGCATAATGCCCTCCAAGTCCATCCTTGTTGCTGCAAATGGCAAAACTTCATTCTTTATGGCTGAGTAGTATTCCATTGCACATATATATCACATCTTCTTTATCCTTTTGTCTATCAATGGACACTTAGGTTGCGTCCACATATTGCTAATTGTTGTTATTTATACTGCTGTGAACACTGGGATATGTGCATCTTTTTGAAGTGGTGGTATTGTCTTTTTCACATATACACCCAGGAGTGGGAATTGCTGGGTCATATGGTAGTTCTATTTTTAGTTTTCTGAGAAACCTCTATGCTGTTTTCCATAGTGAAGGACAGCCTATTTCTGATGCATTCCATGCTCATCTGTATTGTAAAAGTAAGATTTTTAACTGTAATCTTTTGAGACCAATGCTTCAATCCACTTAAACATTCCTTCTGTCACTCCTACCTCCTTGTCTTTGGAAGGTCCATGGTACTTGAAGGATCCATCTGAAAGGAGGTAGAATTTGGGTTATATTTAGCTCAGTATAAGTGGGATTATATTTATATGACTTGAGTTACCTGATCTACACTTGTTAGTTGTCTTTTTCTATCCATTCTGCCAACATAGTGACTCTGTGACAGGGGAAGTGAAGCGATACAAACTCGTCCTATAATGACCAGGACTAGAAGTAGGATTCAAGTGGTATAAGATGTATGATGCCAGACTCTGCTCTGTAGAATAGTCTTTGTGTCATCAGACATGCATAATAATTGTAAGCATAAGATTTGCTTTTTTTCACCATCTAATCAAGACAGACATCCTCTGCTGTCAGAAATGTGCTTGACAGAAAAGCACATGCAATTGTAAATGCACGATATATATTTTTATGGAAATCATGGAAAGTGAAATTCCTGTGTTTTCAGAATTTGTGTTCTTTTATTTATTTTTAATTGAAGGATAATTGCTTTACAATATTGTTTTGATTTCTGCCATATATCAACATGAATTAACCATAGGTGTACATGTGTCTCCTCCCTCTTGTACCTCCGTCCCACCCCCACCCTTTCCTACCCCTCTAGGTTGTTACAGAGCCCCAGTTTGGGTTCCCCAAGTCATACGGAAAGTTTCCTTTGGCTATCTATTTTACATATGGTAGTGAATATGCTTCCATGTTACTTTCTCCATTCATTTCACCCTCTCCTTCCTTCCCCCTGACCCTTGTTTGTTCTCTATGTCTGCATCTTCATTGCTGCCCTGCAAATAGGTTCATCAGTACCATCTTTCTAGATTCTATATAGATGTGTCAATATATGATCAGAATTAGTGTTTTTATTTTTTATTTTTTTACTTTTTTAATTGGATTGTTTGCTCTCTTCTTTTTTTACTTTATTTTTTTTTCCCCAGTGGGTTTTGTCATACATTGATATGAATCAGCCATAGAGTTACACGTATTCCCCATCCCAATCCCCCCTCCCATCTCCCTCTCCACCCGATTCCTCTGGGTCTTCCCAGTGCACCAGGCCCGAGCACTTGACTCATGCATCCCACCTGGGCTGGTGATCTGTTTCACCATAGATAATATACATGCTGTTCTTTCAGAACATCCCACCCTCACCTTCTCCCACAGAGTTCAAAAGTCTGTTCTGTACTTCTGTGTCTCTTTTTCTGTTTTGCATATAGGGTTATCGTTACCATCTTTCTAAATTCCATATATATGTGTTAGTATGCTGTAATGTTCTTTATCTTTCTGGCTTACTTCACTCTGTATGATGGGCTCCAGTTTCATCCATCTCATTAGAACTGATTCAAATGAATTCTTTTTAACGGCTGAGTAATATTCCATGGTGTATATGTACCACAGCTTCCTTATCCATTCGTCTGCTGATGGGCATCTAGGTTGCTTCCATGTCCTGGCTATTATAAACAGTGCTGCGATGAACATTGGGGTGCACGTGTCTCTTTCAGATCTGGTTTCCTTGGTGTGTATGCCCAGAAGTGGTATTGCTGGGTCATATGGCAGTTCTATTTCCAGTTTTTTAAGAAATCTCCACACAGAATTAGTGTCTTTAAAGCATGAATCTGTAGCACTTCTGCCAGCAGTGAGTACATTCATGTGAGAGTTCACGTGTCTTATGCCTTCCACTGTATCATAGCAAATCCTAGCGCATATCTAGCATATCTTGGCCTGATTAAGGCTCGTGGTTCCAGACAACATGCTTTGCAAAACTACCACTAACTCAGTTAAGTAGCCTGGAGAAACCATTGTTTTTGTAGCAAAACTATATATACTTCAGTAAGTTAATAGTTGCCATGTAAAAGTGATTTGCCTTGGAAACAGAGATCATTCTGTCATTTTTGAGATTGCATCCAAGTACTGCATTTCAGGCTGTTTTGTTGACTATGATGGCTACTCCATTTCTTCTAAGGGTTTCTTGCCCACAGTAGTAGACATAATGGTCATCTGAGTTAAATTCACCCATTCCAGTCCATTTTAGTTCGCTGATTCCTAAAATGTCGATGTTCACTCTTGCCATCTCCTGTTTGACCACTTCCAATTTTCCTTGATTCTTGGACCTAACATTCCAGGTTCCTATGCAATACTGCTCTTTACAGCATTGGTTTTTACTTCCATCACCAGTCACATCCACAACTGGGTGGTGTTTTTGCTTTGGTTCCGTCTCTTCATTCTTTCTGAAGTTATTTCTCCACTGATCTCCAGTAGCATATCGGACACCTAATGACCTGGGGAGTTCATCTTTAAGTGTCCTAAATTTTTGCCTTTTCATACTGTTCATGAGGTTCTCAAGGCAAGAATACTGAAGTGGTTTGCCATTCCCTTCTCCAGCGGACCACGTTGTCAGAAATCTCCACCATGACCCATCCATCTTGGGTGCTCCTACACGGCATGGCTCATAGTTCCATTGAGTTAGACAAGGCTGTGGTCCATGTAATCAGATTGGTTAGTTTCCTGTGATTGTGGTTTTCAGTCTGTCTGCCCTCTGATGGAGAAGGGTTTGAGGCTTATGGAAGCTTCCTGATGGGAGAGACTGACTGAGGGAGAAATTGGGTCCTGTTCTGAACATGGGCAGAGCCATGTTCAGTAAATCCTTAATCCAATTTTCTGTTGATGGGTGGGGCTGTGTTCCCTCCCTGTTATTTACCTGGGGCCAAACTATGTTGGAGGTAATGAAGATAATGCTGACCTCCTTCAAAGGGTCCCATGCATGCGCTGCTACACTCAGTGTCCCCAGCCCTGCAACAGGCCACCACCGACCCACGCCTCTGCTAGAGACTTCTGGACACTTACGGGCAAGTCTGGGTCAGTCTCCTGTGGGGTCACTGCTCCTTTCTCCTGGGTCCTGGTGCACACAGGTTCTGTTTGTGCCTGCCAAGAGTCTGTTTCCCCAATCCTGTGTGAGTTCTGGTGGCTCTGTGGTGGGGTTAATGGCAACCTCCTCCAAGAGGGCTTATGCCACACCCAGGTCTGCTGCACCCAGAGTTCCTGCCCCCATGCAGTCCACTACTGACCCATACCTCCACAGGAGACACTCAAACAGAGTTCTGTCTCAGTCTCTGTGGGGTCTCTGGGTCCTGGTGCACACAAGGTTTGTTTGAGCCCTCTGAGCATTGTTCAAGCTGGATTTAGAAAAGGCAGAGGAATCAAAATTGCCAACATCCATTGGATCATCGAAAAAGCAAGAGAGTTTCAGAAAAGCATCTACTTCTGCTTTATTGACTATGCCAAAGCCTTTGACTGTGTGGATCACAACAAACTCTGGAAAATTCTTAAAGAGATGGGAATACCAGGCCACCTGACCTGCCTCTTGAGAAATCTGTATGCAGGTCAGGAAGCAACAGTTAGAACTGGACATGGAAAAACAGACTGGTTCCAAATAGGAAAAGGAGTATGTCAAGGCTGTATATTGTCACCCTGCTTATTTAACGTATATGCAGAGTACATCATGTGAAATGCTAAGCTGGATGAAGCACAGGCTGGAATCAAGATTGCCGGGAGAAATATCAATAACCTCAAATATGCAGATGATACCATCCTTATGGCAGAAAGTGAAGAATTAAAGAACCTCTTGATGAAGTGAAAGAGGAGAGTGAAAAAGTTGGCTTAAAACTCAACATGCAGAAAACTAAGATCATGGCATCTGGTCCCATCACTTCATGGCAAATAGACAGGGAAACAGTGGAAACAGTGACACACTTTATTTTTTTGAGCTCCAAAATCACTGCAGATGGTGACTGCAGTCAGGAAATTAAAAGACACTTACTCCTTGGAAGAAAAATTGTGACCAACCTAGACAGCATATTAAAAAACAGAGACATTACTTTGCCAACAAAGGCCCATCTAGTCAAAGCTATGGTTTTTCCAGGAGTCATGTATGGATGTGAGAGTTGGACTATAAAGAAAGCTGAGCACCGAAGAATTGACGCTTTTGAACTGTGGTGTTGGAGAAGACTCTTGAGAGTCCCTTGACTGCAAGGAGATCCAACCAGTCGATCCTAAAGGAAATCAGTCCTGAATATTCATTGGAATGACTGATGCTGAAGCTGAAACTCCAATACTATGGCCATCTGATGAGTGTTTCACTCATTTGAAAAGACCCTGATGCTGGGAAATATTGAGGGCAGGAGGAGAAGGGGATGACAGAGGATGAGATGGCTGGATGGCATCACTGACTCAATGGATGTAAGTTTGAGTAAACTCTGGGAGTTGGCGATGAACAGGAAGGCCTGGCGTGCTGCAGTCCATTGGGTCACAAAGGGTCAGACACGACTGAGCTGAACTGAAGAGTGATTTGACTGTAGCTCAATACAAAGGAAGAGTGATTTTAAGATATTCTTGGATTGCCCTTGTGAACCATGTTAACTTTGCATTTTTTAAGAGAATACCTCAAACTGTATAAGCATCCACAAGACCTGCACCTACCCTGGCCAGGTCCACTCATCTGATTCCCAATGTGAGAGAGGAGTTGCACTGGTTGGTCTACTCTGTTGTCTAAATAATAAATAATACACATGTGTGAGAAAGATGGTGTAGGGGAAAGACTCTGTTATTATTACGATGACTCTTACTATCTACAAATCAGCTCCTCTTTCAGTCTCTTCATATGCCAACTGATGAGTTACTTCCACTCTTAAATTTCAAATTACCTGTGAAGACATCTAACTCACCTTTTCTTCCTAGGCTACAGTATAGGTTATTGAGGAGCCCATGGAGTAACCAGCCTTTTGCTCCAAACAGTGGCCATTCCTTTGTAAAGAACAACTTTGAGCCTCACCAGTATTCCTGGGCATCTCCTTTAATCATCTCTCCAGTCAGTGCATGAATATGAAAGAGGCTTGATGGGCAGCATTGAGTATCCTACTGAGGCTGGAGAACCTGCAGCAGAGCCAATCACACACTCCCTGCCCTTCTCCAGCAGCCCTGGCTCTCTGGGTGTAGGGAGAGAGAAGGTAAACTGCAGCATCGGTCCAGGGCTGGGGTTTGCTGGTGAGGGTGCAGTGGCATGAGGTCACATAGTGAGGTGATTGTAAGTGCTGTCCACGACAATGTACAGTTTGGTAAAGAAAGAGTGAAGGCTACACAGGAACTGGAAATCAGGAGAAAGCAATGGAATCTAGGGATTTTATATCTAAATGAGATTAAAACTCAGAAAGGTGAAAGCATGGTTCAAAATCTGTTGTTGTCCATGAGTGGTTAAGATTTTGGAAGTGTCGTGAGATGTCCTCAAAGTGTGTGTCTGGAGTGGAGTGGAGATCTGGGCCATTGTAGTCAAGATGGTGTAGTCAAGATGGTGAATTGACACCATTCAGGTGTCAATTATGGATGTTTCTAGAATGTTGTCTTGCTTCTAGAATGTTGTCTGCAGGTGGGGTGCTGACTGCACACCATGAGGAAGTGCCCCATCCCAGTGCATGAGAGAAAGTGACCACAAGGTCAGCAGAGGGCAGCACCAAGTTAGGACAGATGGCAGAGCATCCACGTAGCATTATCTTTGGAGGAAGATACTCCTAGGGGAAAACTAAAGAGTAAAGGCATTGAAGCCATAAGGGGGACCTGGGAAAATACCAAGCAGGAGAAGAAATGGAAGACTGGCTATTATTTCCCATGAGATTTGAGCTATTTATCCAGACATGAAGATTTACTTTTGCTCTAGAAGGCTTTTCAGAAGCCATTTGGGTGTCTGGCAAATAAATGAAAATCATGAATCAGTTGCAACCATTTACGAATGAAATTCTCTCTGAAAGTTTAATTTGCTCTTGGCAACAGCAAAGGAAGGATCCACTTGTCATGGTGACTCTTGCTGTCCGAGTGTTTGCAGGAGACCTTCTTCACAGTGGCACACAAGGGGCCTGGTACTCATGAAAAGTCTGGCAAAGTAGAGGTGGCATCTGAGAGACAGAGTTCATCTGCCTGAGAGTCCAGGTGCCTGAGAAAAATCTGCTTCACAAGTCAACCATGTTTTCAGTAGATTCCCATAGTTGATTGATATATACAAATGATTTGTTCATTCTGTTTCCCCTGGGCGGGGGGAGGGGACAAATCTAATACCAACTTGGCAAATAATCACCATTGAATTTGCTGTCCTAAAGGTGTTTTTCAAAGCAGTTTATCCTTTAGGAGCAAAAAAAAAAAAAGAAGTGCTTTTGTACTTTTTGGGTTTCCCTGGTGGCTCAGACAGTAAAGGATCTGCCTGCAGTGCAGGAGACCCAGGTTTGATCCCTGGGCAGGGATGATACTCTGGAGAAGGGCATGGCAACCCACTCCAGTATTCTTGCCTGGGAAATTCCACGGACGGAGGGGCCTGGCAGGCTGGACTGAGTGACTAATGCTTTGGCTCCATGTCCATTAGCCGCTCTGCTGCTGTTTCTATGGTGTTTCGTGGTAGCCCTGTACCTTGTGTAGTGCAAGGGGCTTCCTTTGATCTATCATGTCAGCAGTCAGGGAAGACTCTTAGCCCAACAGAGGTCTGCCTCAAAGGACAGACTTCAAAGTGATTGTCATTCTCAGAAATAAGCACACTACCGGCTCTGTATGGGTTTTTTTAATCACATGCTGCCGACAGAAAAATCACCATTGGTTTTGTTTTTCTATGTCCCATTATCCTTCCAGCCTTCCCCCTTTGAAGTGTTTACACACCATCTCTACATCTGGGTTTTAAGGGTGATTCTGCAGTAGTTTACAGCATACCTAACAGCAGAGCAAGATACTCTAGGGGGGAAAAAAGAAAGAAAGACACACCATGATCCCAGATCTAATTGTCTCCCACCTGCTCTCCATTACCCAGCATATTTGTTTTGGGGTCATGCTGATTTAAATTTGTCTCTAGCTTTAATTCAAATAGCGTGACCGATCTGACCAAATGTCACATACTAAATGATTTAGAGACCACACTGTGATTCTCAATTCATTTCTCAGTAGTAATCATTTTTTGACACTGAGTCAAAATACTTCTTATAAGATTCCTTTAGAGGACAGCAGCATTACCCTTTGTGGTTTGCAATGATTGTTCTCATCATTGTTTATTTAGGGTGAGCTTGTTGCCACTTTATGGATCATTTTACATCTGATGAAACTCACAAAATTATATTGGCAGTTTTAATTACTAATTAAAATACACTGACTTCATTTGTTTTGTTGTCGTTCAGTCACTGTCGTGTCCAGCTCTTTGTAACCCCATGGACTGTGGCATGCCAGGCTTCCCTGTCCTTCACTGTCTACCAGAGTTTGCTCAAACTCTATGTCCATTGAGTCAGTGATGGCATCCAACCATTTCATTCTCGGCCACTCCCTTCTCCTCCTGCCCTCAATATTTCCCAGCATCAGAGTCTTTTCCAATGAGTTCACTTTTCGCATCAGGTAGCCAAAGTTTCGGACACTGACTTCAGACTTAGTGTATAAAATGAGCTCAATTCAGCCTTTTTAACTGAAAAAAATTCACTTAATGCAGGGATAATAGTTGGAAACAGACACAGATCCCTTCTAATGGATACTGATTGGTATAACCATTTTACTGATGTGATGGTTACAAGAACATTCTGTGTATTTGATACAGCTCTATGTGCTATTGTCAGAACTCACTCAGGTAAGAGAAGAACACAGTTTTGCAAAAGGGTGAATCCTTGCACAAGCAGGAAGTCTGAATTAAATAAACTAATACCATAGGTACCGTCCTATATCTCCAAAATATTACCTTTAATAGCCACTGCTCAGCTTATATTCCAGCCAAAGCACAGGCTGCCAAAAAAAAAAAAAGGAAAGAAATGGCAGTTATATCATTGCTTCAATTTTAAGTACTGGAAATAAAACTGTGAACAACTTATGCAAAGTCCCAGGACCCCGAACTTATACTCAGTAGAAGTAACCTGAACCAATAAGAAGCTCTCCCATACTAAGAGAATTGGTGAGATTACCATTGCACTCTCCAACCCTCAAAAATGGAAGAGTCTTCCAGCCCAGGATGACTGCTCCAGGAAGGATAACTGGAGTCCAGGGAAGGGAAGTGAATAAATCATTTAAATTGTGCCTCAGAGAATGCAGTGGGGATCAGTTAAAGTTAGCACTGAGTGCAGCCTTGAAGGACACAGGCTAGACATGCAGAATTTCCACCAGAGAGAGAAAGCACGTTAACACGACGAAATGCAGTGGCCTTCCTGTGGAAGAGGAATGAGATTTTAAGGCTGTGAGTGTCAGGTCATATGGTATCATCCCTGATGGCTCAATGGGGTAAAGAATCTGCCTGCCAATGCAAGAGTTGCAGGTTCAATCCCTAGTTCGGGAAGATCCCCTGGAGAAGGGGATGGCTACCCACTCCAGTGTTCTTGACTGGAGAATCCCACTGGCATGCTACAGTCCATGAGGTCACAAAGAGTCAGACACAAGTGAGCATACATACGCACGTGCTCAGTCCTGAACTCCCCAGCCCACCTTGTGTAACTGTAGTCTGGGAAAGGAACTGGATATGAGATGACTTCTCCCTTCTCAAAACTACATGGGCTATTCCAATAACTGGTTTCCCAGGTGAATCCTCTTGGAGAAGCATGACCTCCTTGAAAGAATTTCAGAGCAATATATTTTCATTTTCTATTCAAAAATTTTAGAAAAAAATTAATCACAATAGCTAACCATCCTCGAGTTGTTAACTATTAGTCAAACACACAATGTTCTTTACCTATATCATCTCATTTAATGCAAAGGCCTTAGGCAGCAAACATTACTAATAATTTCCAGGTTCTGAAGGTAGGAAGCAGTGATCAAAATGTAACCTGGAAACTGACCCCAGGCCTATGTTCTCAAACATGCTTCCTTTACCAAGGGACAGTTACTTTGTGTTTTAGTTAACACTGAAGCATTTATTTCTCCTGTTTTAATTAAGGAAACTGTGATTTCACAACTTGCTTAGAATCGCTTTTATTTTTCTTTTCATCATTCTAGTTTTTGATTCAGTTCAGTTCTACAGACATTCACTGAGCAACTACTCTGTGCAACTATTCAGTGTTCCTGTGGAAACGCAGCCTCTGCCCAGGAAGAGCATGTGAATGAGACAAAATGAATACAGAGGAAACAGAGAGCCATACAATTGCAATATATTGTATCAGCAAATGCAGCAAATGCAAATCATGCCAGCTGCAGGTAGAACTGCAGAGCAAGGAGTAAGTTACTGATTGAAAGTACCCACAAAGACTTCCTAACAGTCATCAGGACAGGGAAGTCAGGCATGCTGCAGTCCACGGGGTTGCAAAGAGTCGGACACGACTGAGGGACTGAACTGAATAGTCATCAGGAATTTTCGTGCTCTCAACCATCAACACTTGTTATGGTGCTTGAATCAGACATTCTCTTAGAGCCAGAAAAGGCACAAAATCTTACCCAAGACCTAAAAAGAGTATAGGCCTTTGAGTGCCTGGGTGAAGTATTCAGGGAGAAAGCGACAGAAACGTGGGAAAAGACATGATGCAGCAGCAGCAGAATAGACATAATAAGCTGGAAAGTGTATGTCTATATGTTTTCACTTCGGAGGCTGGAGGGGGCTAGTTAGAGCTCTCCTTTAAGGAACCCCAGTAACCTCTGGCTCCACTAATCATTAAGGGCACTGTTCCTCCCTCTCTGCCAGAGACTGGATCTCAGAACAGTCTTGAAGCTTCTAGGGATCATCCAGAGATCTAATTCATTGTTTTAAACCTGAAGAATTTACCCCAACAAACTCTTATCTGCCCAAGATTTCCATTCCAATAGCCATTACTATACTCTCATCTGGACGATCGCTATTAGCTTCCTAACTGCTCTGCTTTCTTTCAGGGTCTCTCTGCACCAACTCCCATCCCTTCTACACAACACAGATTACCTTCTGTAGAGTAGAGTTCAGATCATCATTATTATGTCATATCTGCATCTTCATCAATGATAAATGTGGCAGGAAGTATGCTGAGCTCTTGACACACAATTAAATCTCCTCAATTCTCACACACAAACATCAGCTTTATTTCCACTTTGCAGATGATGAAGCTCTAGTGCTGTGCTAAGTCGCTCAGTTGTCTCCGACTCTTTGCGACCCCTTGGGCTGCAGCCCGCCAGGCTCCTCTGTCCATGGGATTCTCCAGGCAAGAATGCAGGAGTGGGTTGCCATTTCCTTCTCCAACAGATGATGAAACTGAGATTTAAATAGTCAAAATCACACAGCTTATTAAAAAGACAAAGTCAGCATTTGAATCTGGGTCTAACTCCAATGTCCATCTTAGCCATTTTTCTATTCTGCCGCCTCCCATTTCTCTGAGAATTTGTAAGGCAACAGGGAAGCACTAAGTGTGTTTGAACACACCACTTTACATGAAAAGTTTTCCTCCTGGACATCACTGCCTATTAAATTCTCCCTCAATTCCATCTCTTCCATGAACAAGAGCAAAATAGCACACAGGAGAATATACCTTTCTAATCATTTTTATTTTGAAACAATCCTAACTTGCAGAAAACATGGAAGTATAGTCAATACAAAGGGCTTTTTTCTAAACCATCTGAAATTAAGCTTCCCCGTTATGCTGAACACTTCCAAGTATATTTCCTCCAAACAGGGGCAGTTTCCTAATAACCACAATAGGACCCTCAAACTCAGAAATTAACACTGATATCTTACTACCATTCAATCTTCAGACCCCGCTCAGATTTTGCCAGTTCTCCCAAAAATGTCTTTTATAGTAAAAGCATCTGGTACAAAGTCACGTGATTGGATTAAATTGTCATCTCTCTTTAGTTTCCTTCAGTCTGAAACAAGTCTTTAACTTTCATGATGTTGAGACTTCTGAAGTTTTCAAGCCAGTTATTTTGTGGAATATTTTTTGTTTTGTTTTGTCTCGTTTCCTCGGGTCTAGAATCTGGTTATGCTCCTTCAGCAGAAGCATCAGAGAACATCTCTGTGTTCTTGTTGCATCCTATCTACTAGCATAAATTTCTGTGTGTCCCATGGCTGATGATGTTCACAGCAATTATTAATTGAAAAGGAGTCTGCCAGGCTTCTCCACTGTTTCTTCTCCTAAGTGCTTTGTAGAGAGGTATTTTGAAACTGTGTAATTCCCATTTCTCATAAAACTTTAATCTGTGTATAATATATATTAATATGGGCTCATGTTTTCCTATCTTATTCAGGAGATCTAATCTATTATTACCATGATCTATAGTGACGCTAAGTTTGTTCTGTACTAGACCAGTGGGAACCCTTTTCAGTTGGCCTCTGTGTCTCTTCCCATCCTTCTAATCATCCTTTGGTTATTTTCTTTCTGGCACAAGAGGGAGTTCCCAATTCATCTTGTAATTCCCTTCCCCAGTCCTGGAATTAGCCATTTCTCCAAAGAGTCCTGGTTCCTTTTAGTGCAAAATGGTATTTTAGAAGTCAAGGTCCAGACATCGGGTATGCTCATTGATGCTGGTAGACAGAGCTAACAAACATAGGCATGTATTTTATATATATATATATATATATATATATATATATATATATATATATATATAAGTCTGTGTGTATATACACACAGAAACATACATACACACATGCCAACTTTTATCTGAATATTTATTTTTGTATCTTTTTTATATTGAAAAGCATTGGATTACATTAAAGCCCATTTTAATTTTTTGTCCTGTTTGTAATTCCTTTCTTTGGTACTGAGAAACCAGCCTCCCATTATTTGAAATGCATTTACTTATTTGACCAATCCCCTTGAGTATAACCTACTCACATCATTTCCTCAACTTTACACACACGCACACTCTCCTCCTCACCCTATTTGGGCTCTAAAACCCTGTGCCGGGCTCTAAAACCCTGTGCCAGGCCACCACTACCCCATGTGAAATCCCTTCTTAATCTGTGCAAGTGCCGATGCTCAGAGTGAGCATCTATCCACGTGGGTACCCTCCTTACCCTCCATGGGCTCCAACACCCATCTCCTGGCCAAGCCCTCTGTGTGGACGCCCTCATGACCCAGGCTCTGACACCACACTCCCGCCCCCCTCCAGCAGGACACCCTCCTCACCCTCCTTCCTACACAGACATCCTGCCCAGGTTCTGGGTTTTCAGCCCCCACCCCCAAACAGGGCTGCTCGGCCCCCCTCAGGGCTTTAGGGCTGAACTGTTCATGAAGGGAAGGGAAGAGGAGGAGAAAGAGGCAAAGGAAGCAAGCATGTACTTGAAAGTAAAATAAATTTGTCTTTCCACTCCTGTCACTGATTAAGAGCTTGATGAACTCTGGCAAAGCTGCTAACCTTCTCTGAGCTTTTTCCCTAAGAAGGCAGATGGCATAGTCTAAGGAAGAAAGACTCTGGAGTCAGACTTGTTTGGAAACAGGGTTCTGCCACTGTCTCAGTCTGTCCACTCTTCTGTAACAAAATAACACAGACTGGGTGACTAAGAAACAACAGAAAAGTGTTTCTCACAGTCCTGGAGGCGGGAAGTCCAAGGCCAGGTTGCCCGCGTGGTCAGGTTCTGGTGAAGTCTTTCGGTTCGCAGGCTACCAACTTCTCACTGTCTTCTCCTGTGGTGGGAAGGGGCTCAGGAGCTCTCAGCCTTCCTTATTAAGTCATTCATCCCCTTCAGGAAACCCTGTCCTCATGACCTAATCATCTCTCAAAGTCCCGACCTGCCAATACCATCCCACCGGGCATTAGAATTCCAACACGTGTGTATGGGAGGCGGGCACACATGCTCAGACACAGTGGCCACTGACTAGTTCTGTGACCTCAGGCAAATCACCAACACTCATTGTAAAATGAGAAGGGTTAAGTGTGATGCTATATACAAAGCGCCTGGTGCAGGCAGGAACTGGGCAGTTGCTGTTGCTATAGTTATCTGTAAATGGAGATATCAACATCCAGGTTCTAGGGTTGTTATGAGGATTCGTGATAAGAGATGTGAACCACCTGGCACACCACACAAATAAATGCTTAGTGTCTAATCGCTGCTCTTATGGATGCCTCCTGTGTGGCACATATATTCTGCCCTTACCTTCTCTCAATTAAGTTGTAAATTCATTGAAAGCAGGAATCTTCTTAGGCTCATTTTGTGTCTTCAGCAATGCCTAGTGAAGTTCTTGGCATGTATTTTTTTCACTAAATTAATGGAGAGTTTTAAATTACCAAGATTAAAATCGGGGAATTTTGTTCTATAGGCAATTTGTAGTCATTATAAATTTGAGGGTATGGCAGAAACATCGGAAGTATTGTTAAAGAGTGATTAATTGGTTGGTTCTATACAAGATGAATTAGAAGAGGAATGGAAGGTGGAGATTTAGAAATTGTCTATTTATTTGGTGTACTATATAGAATCTTCCACATTTGCATGTTTATAATGTGGTTTCAAATAATCAGGCTTTGGTGAGCCAAACTACATTTACTCTCTAAACAATAATTGCTTTCAACAAGAGTGGTGAGATGTTTTTTTTTGCAGTGTCAGGGTGAATGAGGAATAAAGGATGGGGCTGAGCAGAGATTCCCATAAAGATTCTGACTCACAAAACTGGTGGGAAAGGGGATCTAGAAGGAAAATGGGAGAGGACCTAATTGACAATTTCCATTTGGCTTTAAGTCCTGGTGTCAGCTGGTCACTTAAGATGCCAGGGTGTAAAAAAAAAGATGCCAGGGTGTGTGTGATGTGTGTGTGCGTGCGCACACATATGTGCTCAGTCGTGTGTGTGTGTGTGTGCACACATGTGCAAATGTGCTCAGTCATGTCTGACTCTTTGCCAACCCCATGGACCATAGCTGGCCAGGCTTCTCTGTCCATGGTAATTCTCCAGCAAGAATACTGAAGTGGGTTGCCATGTGCTCCACCAGGGGATCTTCCCGACCCAGGGATCAAACCCATGTCTCTTGCATTGACAGGTGGGTTCTTTACTGCTGTGCCACCTGGGGATGTCAATACCTAAGTTAAAACATCAGAAACATTTGAAAAGTTGGCAAATCTCAGCTTCCTTCAAGTCAACCCTTACCCTGCCCCCGTGTGAACCTATTCTGGTAGGAGAAGAAAGAATGAATGAATGAATGAGTAGAGATTCTAGTGCCCTTCACCCTTGAGCCCCATTCTGCCCCCTACCACCTCTTAACAATGCAGTTTACTGCTCTCCACAAAGGCTTTTCCTATCCATGGGGACCATGGATGTGTAACTCTGGGAAGATAAGGTCTCACAGGACACTATTAACTGTCTGCTGCTTTTGAAAGCTTTGTCTTTCTTCCTGGCACATACTTGGACTAAAGGATAGGAAGTCTGGGAATCCAAGCTTGAGAAAGGTAGCCACATCCCACTGAGGGAGACTGTAAATCAGGAATGTCCCCAATATCATAAATGGTGGCATCTAGCAAGCACAGAGAAGCTTCGTTGCTTTTGTAACAACTGTGTTCTCTCCATTTCACTGTGCAATGGTTTAGAATCAGAGTCCTGCCAAACATCCATCTGGGAAATAGAATTCTTTGGCCCAAATCATCAGCAGTAGAAAGTCCTAGTGTTGAATCTTCTGTTTATGGAGTTATAGACAAGTTTCTCATTTTACTGCTTTCCCTCAGTGACTCAGAGCATGGAGTCTATGGTTATGAGCTGTGATTTAGGAGAGGTTTATACTAACCTTCATCAAGACCTTAAAAAGATAAACAGTAGGGTCAGGAAGAAAGCTTGCCTATATCTCCACACTTGTAAAATTTGAATAGACTTGGGATATTGACAGTGGAGAAAGTCAGTTCTACTCTTCTGGTAGGGTCGTAATGACTGAACATGAGCAGAATCTGAAGGTTGTGTCCTTATACAGCTAAATTCTCCACCTCGACAGGGAGTAATTATACGATAGCATGGCTATGGAGTAGTGAGCAGGGTTGTGGGCAGGCTAGCATCATTTTTCCTGAAACCAAATTCATAGATGAGATTCATCTTGTTGACTTTGTCCACCCAGTTTCCCTATATATTATATGTGTATTTGCAAGGAGGGGTAATAAATACTTTCAGTGGGAGAAGTATAAAACTTGGATAATCTATCAATTGGGAAATCATTCTATAAGTAGTCTAGATAAAGTTTCATTTGGATTTTATTAGCTTACATGTATATAAATGCTATATCATGGATAGTATAGTTATGGTACTATAAGAGTGTACCAAGATATGGGGGCAAAGAGAAATTTCCTAATGAAATACAGTTCTCTAGAAGTGTAATGTCTTTAGTCAGACATGTCACGGTCAACCGTTTGATTCAAGGGATCCTCAGATGTGTTTGGAAAAGGAAGTTGAGTCAATATCAAACAGTCTACTAAGCCCCTTGGACTAATATAACTTGACAGGGCTTCATGAAAGAAAATGTCATCAGTTTTACTGATTCTTATACTCTGCCTTTAATTTTTGCTTATGTGACAAGATTATACCTTTTTCCTTTTGAGTCAGTGTTCAGGGCATATTTGCAGACACCTTCAGGCTCATGATGAAGTGTGACCAGATGGGATGAACAGCCTAAGCCCACAAGATTTGTGATATTCATTTGCTGAGAGCAAATGCATTGGTGAATGGTTTGCAACTGCTCTTCCTCACTCTGTTTTGCACTGACAGAGTCTTGCATCAAAACTATGCTTAACCCCCTTCCTGCTGATCTCTTTTTCCAAGAAGACTTAGTGTAGCACATGAATGGTCCAACCTGTGAAAACAGCTGTCCACTTGTTCTGGGTAGGCTTAGGAGAATAGAAACTTTATATTTAGGTACTTTGAATTTCTATGTTCCTTTGAAGGATAACACTCATAATTTGCATTTATTTGCATATTTTAGACAGTACCAAAAGCTAAATTTATTTTTTTAATCCAATAGCTATTTAAAGAGGTAATCAACAAGGTAGACAAAATAGGTGCTCTTACAAGCTTATATTCTAGTCATGGAGAAGAAAACAAGGTAATTAAGGATTATGGTAAATGCTGTGAGAGAAATAAAGGGGATTATATTGAGAGAATGGAATTCTTTGAAAGCTCAGTAAAAGCCTCTTTTAAAAGGTGATAATAAGACTGTAACCTGTCATGTGAAGGTCTCAAAAGAAAACATTCCAGACAAATACCATTGTAAGCACAAAGGCAGATTTGCCTAGCAGAGCTTAGTTGCTTCATGGGGAAAAATGTTAGTGTGGCTGAACTGCAATAAATAGAAAGAAGAGGAGTAAGTCATGAGGTCTGAGATACACCCCAGGGCAAGGTCATTCAATGCTTGGAGGAAACCATATAAAACTGGGGTCTGTTCTGAGGAAAGTGGAAAGCTGACTTTTTAAGCAGAGGTGTGATATGGTCTGAGATTCCCAGGTGGTTCAGTAAAAAAAAGAAGCTGCCTACTAATGTGGGAGATTCAGGTTCAATCCCTGGGTTGGGAAGATCTCCTGCAGAAGGAAATGACAACTCACTCCAGCATTCTTGCCTGGAGAATTCAGTAGTCTGGCAGTCTGTAGTTCATGGAGTCACTAAAAGTCAGAAACAGAGCCCACACGCTTAATGTGATCTAAAGGAAAAGACTCTTTCTTCCAGGAATGGACAATCTTAGGCATAATACAAACCCAGTGCTGAAAATGGTCCACCCCAAGGCTCAACAACTGTGATCAGAAGTCTACTTTCTCTTGAATATTCAGTACAACCAGGGCTTAGTGTATGATCCATGGACACATGAACAAAGGGAATAGGTAAGGATATAGACTTGAGGGCTTCCTTGGTGGCTCAGATAGTAAGGAATTCACCTGCAATGCAGGAGACCAGGGTTCGATCCCTGGTTTGGGAAGATCCCCTGGAGAAGGGAATGGCAACCCACTCCTGTGTTCTTGCCTAGAGAATTCCATGGACAGAGGAGTCTGGTAGGCTACAGTCCAGTAGGTCACAAAGAGTTGAACACTACTGAGCAACTAAACAGAGCACATTAGAATTCAGACTTGCACGAAGCCTCCTTCGGAGCCAGAATTCAGAAGTCTGAGGATTCAGACCACTGCTTGATTGATGCTGATGCCCCAGGAGCTTTGAGCAGACACTCTGCAGAACTGAGATCCAACCTCTGAAGATGGAGAGGTTTGCTGACCAGACAGTACTGATCTCTCTGATGTACAGTGACACACATGCTGATAAGACAGAAGAAACTGCAGATTGAATCCAGCTGCTATTGTTAAAAACAGCTGCTACCGGAACAGATACATGGGGTGGCGGGAGTTGGGGGGCAGGGAGGCGCAGCAGCCGCTTCATCATTAAGGAGTGAAATGGAAGATGTATGCCTCACTTCCACTCCTATTCTCTTGGTATGACAGGCAACAACAAGATTCAGAAGAAATATGACTAATTACTGGTGAGTGTGCAATTCAAATAGCAGGGCAGTGGTGCACAGATATTCCATAGAAAGTAACCTGCAGACTTCAGCTGTCCAGTAAGTCTTGGGCCTTAGTTTCCTTTTCAGAGAGCATGGAGACCATCCATTAATCTGGCAACTGGTTAACAACAGCTCAATTAAGTCTGTTCTGGGCACTAACTGCTGGACCTGCTCAAGCCTCACCATTTTTCCTATTAACGGTCAAAGATGCAGTGAAGCCTTCCAACTTACATGGGACAAGTAAAGAGCTATAAATGAGACCTGGGAGTAAAACTTCCTTTTAGTTATCCAATCTCCCTCCCTATGTTTGCAAGGTAATCTCCCTCCCTACCCTTGCAAAGTTTGGTGTGTGTGCATGCTCAGCTGCATCTGACTCTGTGATCCTATGGACAGTAGCCCACCAGACTCCTCTGTCCATGGGATTCTCCAGGCAAGAACACTGGAGTGGGTTGCCATTTCCTCCTCCAGGGGATCTTCCCCACCCAGGGATTGAACCCATGTCTCCCATGTCTCCCATATTGGCAGGCAGATTCGTTACCACTGACCCACCTGGAAAGTCCTTGCAAGGTTTGGTAGGACCATGGTAAAGAGATGTGGAGAGAGGGGGCTTAGAATCTCTCTCCACTCTTAGCACGAAGAGGTCTCAGTCTTCTCTACCATCCGAGTGCTAATCTCAAGGGCCAGGATCAGATATGGTCCATATGTTGAGTACACATAGAAGGTAACACATTCTGCTAAAAGGCATGGTCGTGGTGGGGGGTGGGGGAGGGTGCAGTTATATTTCTATCCCCTTGTCTCCTTGTCACCTGAGGCCCTTATGCCACAGGCAAAGCCTCTATAAGCAATTCACAGTTGTCTAAATGAAGCTGTGGTCACTGCATTGTGACAGCCACACACTCCCAGACTTTAATAATAGTAACCTGCTCCCCTTCTGTTCTCTTTGAATTTCTTTGTGAGTGTACTTATATGCATGTACTGCCTTGTTTCTCTAATTCTCCACTTGTTAAGTCTGGTTGTTTCAATAGCTAGGGGGAAGAAAGATTTCATTATAAACTGCATGACCACATTTGTTTAATTTGAAAGGATTTGGAAGAAAGGAAACAGGCATTTTTTTAAAAGTGTGTTTACGTTGTAAATGAAATATGAAAGAAAGAAGTGAAAGAAAAAATTGATTCTTAAAGCAACAATCTGCTTCTTATAACAGATGATCAGAAATGCCCACTGAAATTCTTTCCTGGACCATTTTATCAGCTGCAGACGTGTCATGAGTTCACATAATCCAAACCTCTATTGCATATTAAAATTGAAATTAAATTTTTAATAAATTTTAAAAACTTTAGTTCTAGATTGTGGGTTTCAATAGTAAATTAGGGCCTAAGAGTCGGACACAACTGAACGACTAACACACACACATGGTCTTCAAAACCTTACCTATACGTTTCCAATTTTGATGTTAAAAAACTGCTAAGATCTCTTAAGGGGGAGTCCACACTGGGCAAGGGTGCCCAGTCCACCCCACATCCAGGGCATCTCCACACATGGACATACACCCCAGGGGGAATGGTAAGCAGTCGTTGTCCTTAATCCCAAATAACCTCAAGGCTTCAGGTAAACAAGGAGCTCTTACTCCTGGTAGAAAGTTTGGTAATTTCTTTCTGAAATGATTTTAACAGTAAGAGTGCCTGGGCTTCATAATTGTTGCATGTGTGTCCTGGGTCTTCATTGCTGTGCACAGCTTCTCTAGTTGCAGCGTGTGGGTTTCTCTAGTTGTTGAGCACAAGCTCTCTAGTTGTGGCATGCAGGCTTTGTGGGATCTTAGTCTCCAAGGGAGATTCTTTACCGCTGCAACAGCAAGGAATTCCCTGGACTTTATAACCTTTCAAAGCCTCTTTTCCTTTCTTTCTTTCTTCCTCTTCCTTTTTTTTTTGTCTTTCCCCTTTTCTTCCTTTTGGTCCTCAAGAAACTCATCTAAATTTTTAGATAAACAAAGCAAATCACCAGTATTACTACTCTAAAATTTTTAAAGTCTTTCCTTGTTGAATAAATTTTTTGTTTTTCATAAAGTTTTCTTAACATTATGTTCTACTTTGCCTCCACTCTGTCATCTTCCTTTGCTTTTTCAAAACTATATTAGTCTCTGTATTATTGTATACATCTTAAGTACCGTGGAATTAATGATTTTGTCATACATAACAGCTTTCATATTAAAAACTCACACCTTTATGGGTATGATTTTAATCAAGTACCACCTTTTTAATATTAACATTTTAACAGTAAAAACTCATGTCATTATGTATATGATTTTAATAGCCTCATGATATTCTCCCTTTCTTTAGTCTTTGGTTGTTATCTTTGTAATAAGGAAAACAATACACCCTAATCTAGAATAAAGATTTGGTAACTGTTGTTAAATATTTACCCAAGTACTATAGTAGTTTTTGTAGTGTTGGTCGCTCAGTCATGTCTGACTCTTTGTGACCCCACCAGGCTGGTAGCCCACCAGGCTCCTCTGTCCATGAGATTCTCCAGGCAAGAATGCTGGAATGGGTTGTCATGCCCTTCTCCAGGGGATCTTTTGGACTCAGGGATCAAACCCAGGTCTCCCGCATTGCAGGCAGATTCTTTACCATCTGAGGCACCAGGAAAGTCCCAAGTACTATAGCAAATATACAGGAAACAGTCTGAACCTTTAAAATTCTTTTTATTTTCCTTCCTTTAAAAACATGACCTAAAAATAGAACAAGGATTATTAATTTGCAAAGTAATATATAGTTACTCAATAAATATTGTTAGTTACATTAATTATTAGTAGAGAATTCAATTTTTAAAGACTATGTGTAAGACTCCATAATTTTTACTTGCTAAAAGTATAAAAAGATAAAACTTTATAAGATGCTTAATTCTTTTTCAGTTTAATATATATTCAAGCACCTAGTATGAGCTCAGAATGTGCTTAGAGTGAATGGGGTGTAATTCCTGTAGAACTTGGCCACCAGCACCACCCAGGAACTTGTCAAAAATGTAAATCCCCCACCCCCATCCAGCTCAACTGAATCAGGAACTCTGGGAGTGACAGTCACAAGTTATTCAAGCTGTTTCAGGTGTACTATAAGGTTTAGGGATTTACTGGTTTATTATAAGGTTCCCGATCCACAAGAAACAAAAACACACTACTGCTACTTACTGTTCAAAGTGCCATATTAAATGTGTCTACAAAGCACCCTGGAAAAAAGGAAGAAACAACATTTAACTGTCTGATAAAATTCTGGAAGACAGGCCCAAACTTGGGCGAGAGTAGAATTTTATTCTTTAATTCAATAAATCTGTATTGAGCACACACTATCCTCATCACTCTACTAGACTGAGAAAATTTAACAAGCAACAGTTCAATAAGAGTCATTGAGCAATAGCTCAGAGGCAGATTTACCAAGAAGCTAACCAAGCATAAGCTCAAACTTCCTCAACTGTCTGGGACCCTCCCAATGCCTGCCCCTATTTTCATAATTATACAAAAATATGAGCATGCAGGCTTCCCAGGTGACACTAGTGGTAAAGAACCGGCCTGCCAATGCAGGAGACGCAAGAGATACGGGTTCAGTCCCTGAGATGGGAAGATCCCCTGAAGGACGGCATGTCAGGCCACTCCAGTGTTCTTGCCTGGAGAATCCCATGGACAGAGGAGCCTCGCAGGCTACAGTCCATGGGGTTGTAAAAGAGTTGACATAACTGAGTGACTGAGCACATACACACACACACACACACACACACACACACGAGAAGGCATAATTCTTTTTCTTTTTTCATTAAA
The DNA here is from genome assembly GCF_963930625.1 of Muntiacus reevesi. NCBI lineage: Eukaryota > Metazoa > Chordata > Mammalia > Artiodactyla > Cervidae > Muntiacus > Muntiacus reevesi. The sequence goes on from NC_089260.1 coordinate 47,303,633, forward strand.
AAAATTTTAGTTTATATATATGCCTGTAGCTTATTTTGTTTTTTTCCCAAATAGATAGTCACAGTTGTAAGCAATAGGATTTTTGTTTTAGCCCCAACTCCCAATTCCTTACAACTTCATATTCTCACATATAGACTAGGACTGCCATTGTTGTTCTTGTTTAGTAGTTAAGTTGTGTCCAGCTCTTCTCGACCCCATGGACTGTACCCCACCAGGCTTCTCTGTCCAAGAGATTTCCCAGCAAGAATACTGGAGTGAGTTGCCATTTTCTTCTTCATCATTAAAAAAAAATTATTACAATATAGTTGCTTTAGTGTATCCTTTTTCTTACATTGGGCTCCCCGGATTGTATAAGGCTCAGGTTCCCCACAAAGCCTGGATCTATCTCACACTTGCCATGTTTGGGAGTAGAAGAGAAATAGTGAGGAAGCAGGTAGGACCTCCCAGCAAAGGAAACCGCATTTGCCAGGAGATGGAGGCCAAGAATGACAAGTCTGCCTGGTGACCAGGGGAAGGTGATGCTGAACAGGTGCATGACCGGGAGCCTCGGATGTGCTGCCAAGGGATTTGGACCTGATCTTCTATGCAGTAGATGACATTAGGGATTTGTCAGTAGGTGCCTACATTTAATAAAGACAACTATGGAAGGAAACAGATAGGTGAAGGGAAAGACTAGACCAAATTTGTTGGTCAGCTGCATAATAAAACCAACCAGGAGGGTAATGTTGAAGGTAAAGACACAAACAGTAGGAGTGAATCTGAGGGACATTTCAAAGAGACAATCCACCTGGGGACTGATAGACTGGGAAGAGGCGTTAAAGGTGACATTTTAGATTTAAAGTTTGAGTGGTTTGGATGCCTTATAATGTGGACAATAAACCTCTCAACTCAAAGAAAAATATGAGAGGAGTAGTGAGTTTCATGGAAAAAAAAATGAGCCCCGTTTTAAATCAGCTGATTTTTTTCTACATGATGCGTCTATCATCCTGAAATACATATATCATTCCAACCAACCGCTTTTTGGAAAGAGCTACACATTTAAAAGAAAAATCACTTAGACATGGCCCAGTGTTTTATAATTATACAGTATCACGATTGTAAAAATTACATTCTATGGTCATTAAACAACTAGTTATTTTCCCAAAAACATGGGATTTAAGTACATAGGCAGCAGTCTATCTTGCTGATTAAATATCAGTTGACTAGCCTTTAAAATAATTTAGCAGCATCTTTCATGGCTAGGGCTTCCCTAGTAGCTCAGGCGGTAAAGAATTTGCCTGCAATGCAGGAAACGTGGGTTCAATCCCTGGGTCAGGAAGATCTGGAGAAGGGAATGGCTACCCATTCCAGTAGGATGGTTAGAAAACTGGTTCTAAAGTATTTGCAAATAGCTTCTAGGATGAAGAGGTCCATTTATATCATTAAATGGAAAGTAAAGGGGAGAAGTTAACAGTAGGCTCTGCTTGGGTCCAGCGGATGTTGGAGGTTGGTGGAAGAAAGTTTTAAGTTCCATATCAGAGATACTCATGACAGAGCAGGGAATTATGTTTGCACTCCACATCAAAGAACACAAGACAGATTTGACGTCTTGATATAATGATACAGATTAGACACTTAGCAAAGCATAAAGCAGCATGATGTCTCAAGAAGGTCATCTAAATACCCCTCAAGGATTTCTCACTGAGATTATTCTCAAAGAGTAAACTCCTCGAGAATAAAGGACATCTGTTTTGGGTGCTTGATCTTTGAAGAGCCTGTTAGATTTCATGACTTATTCATGGTCATTTAGGGGGCAAGCTGCTGCCAAAGCTCCCCACTCCTAGTCTATACTCTGTTTGCAGAGCCACAGGGCTGCCAAGCAGACAGAGAGCAGCCGTGGAGGCTCCTGAGTTGCCATGAAAGTCCTCAGGCCAGCTTAATACTGATCAAAGGGCTCCTTGCTGTGAATTAAGAATTGATACATCCTGACCCCCATTTCTACTCTTGGGATTAGAAGTTATTTCTCTCTTTTCCTGGATTTATTTCAAACCTGGTTGAAGTTAATGCCCTTGGTTCTTTGAATTTTTTATGACTCAGCAAGCTACAGGCAATTTTAGATATCCACAGTTACCACCTGCCCAATTGGCAAATGGTCAGGAATTTTAAAAAATAATGGTGAAGAGAGGGGAAAGGGAAGTTATAGTTTAATGGGTAGAAATGACGTTCTGCAGACCTGTTCCCAGTATGACTGTACTAAACCCTACTAAACTGCGTGCACTTAAAAATGGTGAAGACAGTCTAAAAAATAGTAGAGTAAAATTTGTCATTCTTATCACACATTATGCCACAAGAAGGAATTCTCCAGGCAAGAATACTGAAGTGGGTTGCCATTCCCTTCTGCAAGGAATCTTCCTGATCCAGGGATCAAACCTGGGTCTTCTACATTGCAGACAGATTCTTTATTGTCTGAGCCACCAGGGAAGCCCTACATCATACATTATGCCACAAGAAGCCCCAGGCCCTTACTGGGTATTTCAGTTTCAAGATTCCCCCAAGGAAACCCACCTCTTTCTTTCCATCCTTGTTTTTGTATAGAGTACATGGTTTGGTTTTTGGATCTTTAACTGTGTATTTGTCAAACAGAAATTGCGCAGCACATTCAGCTGACAGGCATACACTCTGAAGGTGGGTTAAAAGAAGATTTGTGTATCTGCCACTGTAAGGAGTTGAGATCCATAAACCAAACCCCATGGCGTGGTGCAGAAAAGCAATGCTTAGTGATTCCAAACTCAGAGCAAAAACCTGCCCATTCTTCAGTATTCTTCTTCACAGAGATGATCAAAGACATAAATGATTTCAAACAGCACATAGATAGATGATCGTTTCTATTTTGTTTAAGAGTATAGGCGCTTTTGGAGAAGGAAATGGCAACCCACTCCAGTATCCTTGTCTGGAGAATCCCATGGATGGAGGAGCCTGGCGGGCTACAGTCTATGGGATGCAAAGAGTAAGACATGACTGAGTGACTAACACACACACACACACACACACACACACACACACACACAGGTGTTTTTGCTAGAATACAATATTTACATTCCAGAAAACCTTGCATTATACAAAATTATACACTAAAAATAACAGGGCTTTTGAGAAAATTAGATTATTGACCACTCAAACCTATGCAAGTTTGTACACAGAATAACAACAAAAACAACAAAACAATAAAATACTAGTGCGATTTAAAAGGTATGTTAAATTCCTAATGAATAAATACTATAGTTGACACAGGGACAGTAAATATAGGTATTTATTGCAGGAAATAAGAGTGGCTGGATGGAAAGGGGTGACAGGAGTCCACTGAGCTTCACAGTGACAAGGACAACATTCAGAAGGATCAGAAAAAACCAAGCAAAGGGGACTTTCAAGGTGAAACAGTGATCGACTTAAGCCAAGAGTGAGAACACAGGGAGAATGGGATTTTGAAATGTCCTGAATTCCTCTGAGCCTTGCTGTGTTCCTCTGCAGAGTACCGTTTATGTCCAGCTCCTATTACTTGTCAGTGTGAAACATTAACACACTGGGAAAATCATATAGGAACAAATGCAAATTCAGTTTTATTTTTACATTACCCAGGATTACAGCTATTGACTGAATGTTTGTGTCCCCTCCAGATTCATATGTTGAAATTGATCAACAGTCTGATGGTATTAGAAGATAGGGCTTTGGGGAAGATGAAGGTGAAGCCCTCATGCATGGTACTCACGACCTTGCCCAGAACACTTACCTGCCCCTTCCATCACATGAGAATATACGAGTAAATCTATGAACCAGGAAGCAGGGTCTCACCAGACATCTAATCTGCTGGCATCTTGATCTTGGACTTCCCAGCTTCCAAAACTATAAGAAATAAGTGTTAACCATTTATAAACCACCCTTCCCTGGTGGCTCAGGTGGTAAACAATCTGTCTGCCATGTGAGAGACTCGGGTCCCCACAGGGTTGGGGGATTTCCTAGAGAAGGAAATGGCAACCCACCCCAGTATTCTTGCCTGGAGAAATCCATAGGCAGAGAAGCCTGGTGGGCTACAGTCCATGGGGTCACCAAGAGTTGGACATGACTGAGCAACTAACAATTTCACAACTTTCAGTCCATTATAGAAATTTCCAGTCATGTTGAAGCTATTTTGAATTATGGAAACACACATCGTACAAAAACAGACTATACCTGAATTTGAATGTTTTCTGAAAATGCATAGAATCTGTAGATTTGACTCAGGAAAAATTGAGAATGGACTTGGTTCCTATCCCTGCCTGCACATCTCTATGCATATCCTTTTCTGTTGCCAAACAAATGACTTTCCCTCTAAAACTGGTGCCAGACACAAGCTTTCTCCAAGAGTCACTGAAAATGAGTAGCTGATGAAGGGCTACTAAGGATTTCTTGATGTACAAAGTAAACAGAAAATTTCAGAGTCTTCAAAACTATAGTTAAATCTGGTGTTGTCATTAACACCTACTTGAAAGAACAGTCCTCACATGGGACGTTCATAAAACATGGTCCTCAGAACAACTATTTCAGAATTGCCTAGTGCACTTGTTAAAAAGTCAGATTCTCCTGGAACCTTTGAAATTAGGATTTCTGGTGTCTGTCCCAAGAGTCTTCATTTAGTCAAGCAATCCATGAGGCTAGTAAGTCTGATACTTTCTAAAGTCTCAAAGGCAGTAATATAATGGTCTCTTACCAGACAGTGCAAAGGGACATAGTAGTCAATAGCTGTTTAACAATGTATTTTTCAAAGCATGTACTACTTAAGAATCTGATACATCTTTTTGACAGGCTCTGGATAAGGCAGAGGCATTACAAGAAAAGATGTAGGCTAATGCTGCCTGATACTGTTAGGGAATATTAGGAATGTTAGGGACGACATGATCTTCAATGATCTATTCCCTGACAGGGCATTCAGGTCTTGTGTTCAAGTCTTTAATCCATTTTGAGTTGAATTTCGTGTATAAGATAATGGTCAAGTTCATTCTTTTGCATGTGGCTGTCCAGTTTTCCAGCACCATTTGTTTGAAGAGACTGTCCTTTTCCCATTGTATATTTTTGGCTACTCTGTTGTAAATTAATTGACCATATATGCATACGTTTATTGCAAGGCTCTCTTCTATTTCATTAATCTGTCTGTTTTATGCCAATTTCATACTATTTTATTATTATCCCTTTATAATATAGTTTGAAATCAGAAAGTGTGATACCTTCAGCTTTGTTCCTCTTTCTCAGGATTGCTTTGACTATTTGAAGTGTTTTGTGGTCCCATACAAATTTTAGGTCACCAGAGTCAGTGGCATGTACAAATTCAACTCTAGAGGCCAGCTGCAGGTGCCTCTGTAGTGTGCATGCATGCGTGCGTGCCTATGATCAATCATGTCTGACTCCTGGTGACCCCATGGACACTAGCCTGCCAGGATCCTCTGTCTCTGGGACTTCCCAGGAGAGATTACTGGAGTGGGTCGCCACTGCCTTCTCCAGGGAATCTTCCCAACCCAGGGTTGGAACCCATGTCTCCTGCACTGGCAGGTAAATTCTTTACCATCTAAGCTACCAGGGAAGGCAAAGGTCCAACCTGTGTGGTGGCAGGAGCTCAATGCAGATGCACTTGTAGTAACAGCGGCCAAAGCACACAGCAAGGATCAGGGTTAACAGTGAACTTTCTGGTGACGATAGGAGCCCTGGGGGTTGGGATGCCCTCCCATCACGACACCATCTCCCCCAGGTGCATGTACTATAGTGAGGCTGGTGGCAGGGCTGGGCCAGGCAGGTGTGCAGCTGAAGACGTTAACTCCAGATGAGCATCATGGTGCAGGCCAGTGACAGAAGACAGGACCTAACCTGGGCCCACAAGCAGCCACAGGGGTTTGCTTGTGGCTGTCAGCATGCTCTCCTGTAGCTGTCCCATCTCCCTCAAGGTGTGCGCACTGCAGTCTGGTATTGAGCCTCAGTTCAGTCACATGCAGGTGCCCAGCTGGGGGTGCAGCCCCAAGTACATGCACAATGGTGGGGGTCAGCCACAGGAGTTAAAGCAGGTCAAATGCATGTATTTGCACCGTCGCAGGGGCCTGAGCTGGCTGCTAGTGCAGTTGGAGGTGCACTAGGCTCTGCCAATGTTGGAGGGGGGAGTGGGGGAAGGGGAGCAAGAGGGACTCAGCTGGCATTAGTATGTTTGAAAACCTGTGGGCAAAAGCCAGTGAAATCTGCAGGAGGCCTGTGGCAGATGTGTTGGCCATTGGTTCCTTCTTCAGTGGTAAATACAGCTCAGTTTCCCTTTAAAGGGTCTCAGATGATAAAGAGGAGGAGAATTTTGTCTTGCTGGGATATTCCCTCTTGATACTGAGCAGTGCTGGTTTTTGGCTGCGATGATGCAGGCAAAATGAAGCTGACTTTCTTGTCTTCTTGTGCAGTTATTCCCGTTTTTTTGTTGTTGTTCCACTGTGTTGCTGAAACTTCTTGAGTAGACTCCAGAGCTCATTCAGAGCTGTTTTTATTTATGGATATCTGGCTAATTGTTGATTTTTGTTGGAAGATGGAGGCTGAGGTCTCCTATGTCACTATTTTGGTGACATCACCTAAACCTACTATTCTAATAACCCACTTTTTCACTTAATGCTATTTTATGGAGATAGTTCAAGGCCCATCAAATACACATTTTTAAATTTTTTATTGGAATATATAGCTTTACAATGTTGGTAGTTTTTGCTGTAAAGCAAAGTGAATCAGTTATCCATATACATATACTCCTCCCCATTTTAGATTTCTTTCTCATTTAGGTCACCATAGAGCATTGAGTAGAGTTCCCTGTGCTATACAGTAGGTTCTCATTACTTATCTATAGTAGTGTACATATGTTAATCCCAACCTTCCAGTTCATCCCACCCCCCACTTCCATCCTTGGTATCCATAAGTTTGTTCTCCACATGTGTCTCAATTTCTGCTTTGCAGATAAATTCATCTGTACCATTTTTCTAGATTTCACATATATGCGATATTATATGATATTTGTTTTTCTCTTTCTGACATACTTCACTCTGTATGACACTCTCTAGGTCTATCCACATTTCTGCAAATGGCACTATTTTATTCCTTTTTATGACTGAGTCATATTCCATTATGTGTGTGTACATATATCTATATGTATATACACCACATCTTCTTTACCCATTCTTCTGCTGATGGACATTTAGGTTGCTTCCATGTCCTGGCTATTGTAAATAGTGCTGCAATGAACACTGGGGTGCATGTATCTATTTGAATTATGGTTTTCTCTGAGAATATGCCCAGGAGTGGGATTACTGAGTCATATGGTAGTTTTATGTTTAGTTTTCTTGAGGAACCTCCATACTGTTCTCCACAGTGACTGTACCAATTTACATTCCCACCAACAATGTAGAGAAGGGTTCCTTTTTCTCCACATCCTCTCCAGCATTTATTGTTTGGAGATTTTTTGATGATGGCCATCCTGACTGGTGTGAGGTAATACCTGATTGTAGTTCTGATTTGTATTTCTGTGATAATTAGACACGTTGAGCATCTTTTCATGTATTTGTTGACATGTGTATGTCGTCTTTGGAGAAGTGTCTGTTTAGGTCTTCCATCCATTTTTTTCATTGGTTTGTTTGGTTTTTTGTTATTGAGCTGCATGAGCTATTTGTGTATTTTGTAGATTAATCCCTTGTCAGTTGCTTCGTTTGCAAGTATTTTCTCCCATTCCAAGGGTTGTCTTTTTGTCTTGTTTATGGTTTCCTTTGCTGCACAAAAGCTTTTAAGTTTAACTAGGTCCCATTTGTTTGTTTTTATTTTCATTTCTCTAGGAGGTGGGTCAAAAAAGATCTTACTGGGATTTACATCAGTGTGTTCTGTCTATGTTTTCCTCTAAGAGTTTTATAGTGTCTGGTCTTACAGTAGTGTATGTGTATATATTTACTTTGACATTATATCTCTAAATGCTGCTGATCATTGAATTTTCATGGTTTACCTGTGTTGACTCCCTTGCCTTCTCTGTACACAGTGATTTGTAAATAATGACAGTCTTACTTCTTCCCTTCTAGCTCTTAGCCTTTTTTTTTTCTTTATTCCTCTGCTGGCCATGACCCTCAGAATGAGAATCTGTGGAACTGGCATTAAAGTACATTTAGTTTGTTTCTGACTTTAAAATAAATGCTTCTAATGCTACTCCTGTATGCAAATGCCTGCTGAATATTTTTGGTAGATAGTATTTAATAGGCTAAGGAAGTATGCTTTTCAGTATTAATTTCTATATATATATATTTTATAATTAATAGACATAGAACTTTAAAAAGTTACCTTTCTGAGTGTATTGATATGATCATATAGTTTCTTTAATATATTACTATCGATAAAATGAAATACACTAACGATAAACTAATTGCATTCAGTAATGACATTAATACCTTTTTCTATAGTTTACTAACATACATTTCTAGGGTTGGCACCTATGTTTATAAGTAAAATTGGCTTATCATTCTTTTTCTCAGGTTATGACTGTCTCATCACTATATATTGGTCACTTGAACCTTCATTCTTTTGCTCTTAAGCAATTGTGCTAACAAGTTTTATATTTTAAATATGTTTCAAAGACCAACTTTGGTTTTGGTGAACCTCACCATTACTTTTTTTTTTTCCTTTTCACTAATGTATCCTCTTTTTTCCCAAATGCCCTGTATTCTATTCTTTTGTGGCTTATACTATTGTTCTTTTTTTAAGTTTTGATTTAGACATAAGACTCATCAATTTCTCATCTTTATTCTTCTGCAACAGGATCATTTAAGGTGATAAATTTCTTAGAAATGTTCTATTTAGTTTTGATTTAGTTGCAACTTTACTACAGTGTCTTTCTTAACCCACAAGTTATTTAAAGTCTGTTTTCTCAATTTCTAAATGTAGATATATTTTTGTCACTGATTTCTAAATTTAATTACACTGTAATCAGAGAACATTTGTTTGACATGAATTCTCTGACATTTGTTGAAACTTGTTTTATAGCCTGGTATTGCTTTAATTTTCATAAAAATTCTAAGTATGCTTGGGAAACAAGTCTGATCTTTTGGTTACTGAGGTAGAAGATTTTTAATTTAAAATCCTTATGATATCCATTTTTGCAATACATATTTTGATGCCATTTAATTGAATGCATTCAGATTAGTAGCATTTATATCTTCCCAGTAAACTGAGAATTTTATTAGTATGTATGGATGTACATATGTACATACATATGTATAAAGATATTTTTATATTTCTACATTATATATGGTGATATGTATATATATTAATACATTATCCCCCAAAAATGGTTTTGCCCTAAGTGTTTTGCTATTAATATAGTTATACTAGCTTTTATCCTTTAGTATTCGTATACTTTTTCTGTGTTTTTCTGCCTTGCAGACATTGTACTTCCCTTGGAACTCCTTTACCTTTCCCAAGTGTCTGAAATATTCTATCTATGTGGAATTGATAACCCCATCAAAGTATCTTTCATTTCCTTTCTTTCTCAGGAACTTTGTCTAGCCAGTCTTCTAGACCCTATGAAGATCTCAAGTTGAACATGCTAGCTATGAGTTGGATATGTTGGCTTTTACTTAGAGTCGATACCTTGATCGTGTGTTCTATATATTTTTTCTCATGAACTCTTCTTCAGCAAAGTTTCAGATGAAAGAATTCTGCATGGCCTGGCTTGAGTGTACATCTTTGTCTGGAGAGGTCCTGCATTTGTTACTACAAAGTGCCTCCTTATCAAATCTAACTGGTGTGTAATTGTTAATTCCTACTCTTTAACTGAGGCTATTGCCCTTTGAAGGTCTAGTTTTATACTAGAAGCTTGGTTCCAACTCTGAATTTTGGACCCCAGATCTCAGGCTGATTTCCATTGTGGTTGTGACATATTCCCACAATTCTGATACCATCACGGCTCAAGTGCACACAGCTCTAAATGGCATTTTCTTCTTTGTTTTAGGCTCCTGGGAATTTCGCTTTACATTTGGGGGAGCTCCACTCTACTTTTAAAGGAATGGTAGCTATATTTTATTCAGCTTTTTCTAGCTATCTTGCAGCAGAAGAGTGTTAAGATTTTCTAGCTCTCTGTATTGCTGGAAAAGTAAATCCCATGACTAGTTAGTCATTAGTGTGAAAGTGTTAGTTTCTCAGTTGTGTCTAACTCTTTGCGACCCCCTGGACTGTAGCCTGCCAGGCTCCTCTGTCCTTGGAATTCTCCAGGCAGGAATACTTTCAGTTTAGTCGCTCAGTCATATCCAATTTTTTGCAACCCATGCGTGCTGGACTGCAGCACGCCAGGCTTCCCTGTCCATCACCAACTCCTGGATCTTGCTCAAACTCATGTCCATCAAGTTGGTGATACCATCCAACCATCATCCTCTGTCGTCCACTTCTCCTGCCTTCAATCTTCCCCAGCATCAGGGTCTTTTCCAATGAGTTAGTTCTTCACATCAGGTGGCCAAAGTATTAGAACTTCAGCATCAGTCCTTCCAATGAATATTCAGGACTGATCTCCTTTAGGATGGACTGGTTGGATCTCCTTGCAGTCCAAGGTACTCTCAAGAGTCTTCTCCACCACCACAGTTCAAAAGCATCAATTCTTTGGTGCTCAGCTTTCTTTATGGTCCAACTTTCACATCCATACATGGCTACTGGATAAACCATAACTTTGACTAGATGGACCTTTGTTAGCAAAGTAATGTCTCTGCTTTTTAATAGTCTGTCTAGGTTGGTCATAACTTTTCTTCCAATATTTTAGTGGGTAGCCACTTCCTTCTCCAGAGGCTCTCGCATCCCAAGGTCAAACCCAGGTCTCCTAGCATCGGGGGCAGGGTCATTAGCATACACTGTCTAAAAACTTTTAGGATCTTGTCTTTATTCCTGATATTCTAAAAATCCTTATATATTGATCTGAGTTCTCCCTTCTCTAATCTGTCTTTATGACTCTTAATTCACCAGATGTTGGGCCTATGATTTGTTTTCCTGTATTTTCTCTGTTTTCCATCTTTTTACAATTTTGCTCCACATTCTGGGAAATTTTCTCAACTTTTTTCTAGTGGTTCTATTGGATTATAATTTTCTGTTCTTTTTTATTCTCTAATTGTTCCTTTTTTAAAGCATTTGCTCTCAAGGCTATAGCTCTGCCTCAGCTCACTAGGCTGCTTACATGGTGGGCAGGTGAGCACCCTGCACTAATAAACTAGAGGGAAGACTACAAAATGAAGTCTGCTAGCAGCCGTGTCCTCATGGTGCCATGAGGTCCTCAAAACGCCTGCCACCAGTATCTGCATCCCCAGGGAAAGTCCCCATTATGCTGGCCTTCAAAGCCAGACATCCTGGAGGCTCAGTTTCCTTTGCAGGAGCCCAAAGTGAGGTTCCGATCCCTTGCTCCTTGGGAAGAACTCCTGCAGTTGTGATTATCCTCCTGCTTGTGGGTCACCTACCCAGGGGTGTGGTCTTGACTATACTGCATCTCCATTCAGCCTACTGTCTCACTGTGGTTCCTTCCTTATATACCTTTCGTTGTGAAACACTTTCCTGCATTTCCTGTCATTTTCATTGATAGCTGCCCTGTAAATTGTTGTAATTTTGCTGTGCCCTTGTGTGAAGCAAGGTCTCTTACTCCACCATGTTGACCACCCAGGTACTTTTCAGGTAACAATAGCAACAACAAATAGTTAAGTGTTTTCAAGCTGTCACTATGTCAGGCTCTCTGCTATGTGTTTTAGTTCTATTATTCCAGTTAATTCCAGTTATTATTCCAGTTAATCTTACAAAAAAAAAAAAAAACCTATGAGTAGGTTTTAAAATTATCTTCACAGTCTGGATGAGGAAACTAAGACTCAGAAATGTTAAGTGAAAGTGAAAGTCGCTCAGTAGTGTCCAACTCTTTGCAACCCCATGGACTGTATAGTCCATGGAATTTTGCAGGCCAGAATACTGGAGTGGGTAAGCCTTTCCCTTCCCCAGGGGATCTTCCCAACCCAGGGATTAAACCCAGATCTCCTGCATTGCAAGTGGATTCTTTACCAGCTGAGCCACAAGGGAAGCCCAAGAATCCTGGAGTGGGTAGTTTTTCCCTTCTCCAACAGATCTTCCCAACCCAGGAATCGAACTGGGGCCTCCTGCATTGCAGGCAGATTTTTACCAACTGAGCTATGAGGGAAGCCCCCCAGAAATGTTAAAACCTCATCCAAAGTCACACAGCCCACGCTGCCAGAGCTAGCATTCCAGCCTAGAGTCGTTGGATTCCCAAGTCCTTTCTGTGAACTTTTACATTAGACTTCCTCCACATCTTAAACAGATCTGGCTGTGACTGGTGGTCATAGAAGAAAAGGAATGTATGGAAACAACCACCCAGTTCCAAGGTGAGAAACTCTGCAGAGGAGCATCCTTTCCTTGGATATCAGTTGGCCTTGGCAGTAAAGACCTGAGACAGCTGGTCTGCAAACAGCCTTAGGCCATCCTGACCAGGCTGCTGATTCTATGTTGTGGTCACTATCCATGGTCACCCAGCTTTTCGGCTCAGAGTCAGTTCATCACTTCATCCAGATGGGCTCCGGCTCTAAGGAAATGACTGATGGTAACCTACCCACAGTGGACTGATTAGAACTTTGAAATACCAGCATATAGAATTCATAGGGCAAAAAGCCCTTAATGGGAAAGACCAGGATGTGAAAGCCGCCAAGCAGACCCTCTGAACACTAAGGCAGGAAATTGGAAGTTGTTTCTAGTTCTGGGATATTCACAGGAAATCCTGGAGATACTTACCCAGTCAGTAAATGATGGGTACTGGAATTAAGCACATTCTATAATACCATTCGGTAGCCCTGTATCCTTAGGAAAGGACTTTGCCTCTCTGAACCTAAGTCATCTTGTTCATGAAATGTATCTACAATTAACTCATTTCCCAAGGTCTTATAGAAAAGATTAGAACTACCTATAAAGTGGGTGGCACTTTACAAATCTCTTGTGAGTATTACAGAACTATTACTATAACTTAGACATAGGAGTCTCCTGTATCTCACTGTAGGCATCAGCCTACCACCCAAGACTGAAATATCCATGTAACTTAACCAAGTACCCTTTCCCTAAAACATTACTGGAGAAAAATCTGGTAATTCATTTTAGTTTACCAAAACAAAATATACTTCCTGATTTTTTCAGATTCTTTTTTGTTGGTTTCTTTTAGACCAACTGCTTTCTGGTGACGTTTCCTAGGAAGGCTTCACCAGGTCAGGCAGTAGGGGATGTTTCTTCCATGGAATTTTCCTATGGCGAAGCTACACTCTTCTGTGGAATGAGGATTCTTATTTTAGCATATGCCCCAGAAAACAGCACTCACAGACTCATCACCAGAGTGGTTATTCAGATATTTCAGGTTCCTGTGGCTCTCCACCCTCTAAATACAGAACTATTTCCTCATCTCCACAGGTATTAGGTGATACACCTTAATAGAAGATCTGTCTCTGTAATGGATTTAGTGGCAAAGATGATTAAAGGATTAGAAAGTCTTAACATACAAAGAAAAGTGGAAGACAGAAAGGTACTTTGTCTCACAAAAGCAAGAAACCAGTCATTCCCCCCTGAAGAATGGAACAAGAAAAAAAAAAAAATGTGCTTCAGTGTAAGGGATTAAGAAAATGACTGAAAATCTGGTTAAATGTGTATATGAGTTAAATTAGGATAGCATCGACTCTCGTCTTTGGGAAACATAAAAGATGTGGTTTAGATGCATCAACTGGGGACAGTCTGGTCCAGGCCTGGACGTATCCTTGCCCAAGGGCTGGCAGATGGATCAAATGACCTCTCAGCACCCCTCCCAGCCCCACACTTCTGTCGTCCTATGCTTGTTGGACTAGCACATTAGCTGCATTAGACTTACCCTTGCAAGTTAGTGGAGGAGTCAACTGCCTGAAAGAAAACAGGTAAACTCTTTTTGTCCCCAAAATAAATGCCTCTGTTTCAGGGGACTTACCTGGTAGCTCAGATGCTAAAAAATCTGCCTGCAATACAGGAGACTCAGGTTCAATCCCTGGGTCGGGAAGATCCCCTAGAGAAGGAAATAGCAACCTGCTCTAGTATTCTTGCCTGGAGAATTTCATGGATGGAGGAGCCTGGTGGGCTACAGTCCTTTGGGTCGCAAAGACACAACTGAGTGAGGGTTGCATGATCCTGCAACAGATCAAGCCCAGAAATGCAGGAAGAGGGAGTCCCAAACAGAAGACATGGACATAACCTGTAAAGACAAACTGTGCCTTACTGAAAGTGCAGCTCTTGGCTTGTATAGAATTGAGGCTCTCCTCCATCCCAACTGAGTTCAATTCATTCTTTCAATGAATGTGCAGCTCCTACTATTCATGGAGCACTAGACAGTGTACCACAGACTCTACTGTAAGCCAAACAGTGATCTTTTGCTTTTCTGCAAAACACTGAATGAGTGATGAACATGTAGTCAATTACCCCGCAGGGTCTGCATTTATGCAGCAAATAATGACTGAGTTGCTAAGATGCACAAGGCACTATGCCAGGCACTTGGAATGGGTTGGTAAGTAAGCGGACAAATCCTTTGCCCTCATAGAGCTTTCATTCTGGGAAGAGGCACACATGATGAAAGACACACAAGATTCTCTAAGAACTGTGACAAGGAGCCCTGCCCTGGCTAACAAGTACCCCCGCTACTGCCCCCTGAGAAAGGAATGTTTCTATTGGCATGGGAAAGCTGAATCTGAATCGGTGAGCAAGCTTGCATCATGGGAGGAGGCAGCATTAGGAGAGCACTCCACTTAAAGATAGTGAATGTGGTCAAGGGACCACAATCTGCTTTCTAGTAGGATGAAGGGTCATCTATGTATTCTTCTTTCTTGCTATTATACAAATATTAGTGCAGTAAATGATTTTAAACAATATCAAAGTCATACTTAAAACTAGTTTATCTCATTTTTATCTTATGACTAATAGATTGGTATTTATTACTTGTAAATTATGATCAGATTCTATATGGATGTGATATCATTTGGACACTAAATTCAGAATCAATTGAGAGTCTGCCCCTGATGATGAAAGCCTTGAGTCTGAATCTAAAACGGCTTTGATATTGCTGTAAGCCAACAAGATGTTGTGTTTGACACTGTGACATGGATCTTTCCCCACCGACATTGACTGTGAATTATAGGTTGGTTCCTGCACTACAGGTGGACCTGTGGCAGCCCGGAGGTGTCTCCCAGATATCACAGGGAACAGTCACCGATGTCCACGTTCCCCACAATGGCTCCCAAACCCTGTTAACCTTCCTGCAGGAAGCTAACATCGAGTACAAGTAAGTGTGCTTTTCCATTGCTTAATTCATTTATACTCAACTGAACTGAATGGCAACTGTATTTAGGGTATGTCTTAAATGCCAACAATAGTGTTTCAGGTTCTGTTTTTCACATTGGGGAAGCCAACATGGATATGGCACAGTTCTTATTTGCCAGTCATGAGCTTCTTTCTTAGTGTAATGGTGGAGGGGGAGCAATCACACTTCTCTATCGCTCACCTAAGTAATCAGTGTACACATGGGAGGGTTTTACTGTGTGAGGAGAGGAGAGTAGTTTCTCCATGCCTAGAAGGTGGATGCGGAGATGGGCAGACAAAAGCCAGACTCTGTAGGAGCTGCATCAGTTGGACAAAGGATGAGACTTGGAACCTTGAAGGCAGAGGGGAACACGCAAGAGGCAACACAGTATGTTCGCAGGGAACTGGTGCAGATTAGGGAGTAGGAAGAAAAGGTGCTGGAGAAGCAGGACGAGGGGCCAGGTTGTGGGCAGCTGCTGTTCAGAGTTAGGAACTCAGACCTCATCTTATGGGCGATGCTGCACAATCATAGGATGTGAGCAAGGGAGCCACATGTAACTGGGTGGAGGTGTGTAGGAGGAGACTACAGCAGTAATCCAGGTGAGAGAATGAGGACCCTGAGTCAGGACCAGAGTGGTGGGATCAAAAGAGAATTCCAAAAAATATTTCAGAAGCAAAACCACCTGGACTCTGCATTTGTTGGGATGTAGGTGGAAGAGGAAGAACTCTTGGGTGATTCCAAGTCTTCTGTCTTTGATGACCAAGTGGATAGATTTGAATACTTTGAGTTGTTTTTTTGTTTGTTTGTTTGTTTTTTACAGTATTAGTTAAGCAGTGGGTGTGGAACTGCTGGAAGATAGTCCTAATCATCAAATAAGAAACAAAATCTTTTGAGATAAGGGATGTCAGTGGTTCCTGGTGCCACAGTGATCTCCTGCAAGAAAAGGACTGATCAGTTACCTTCGGATTTGGCAATGGAAGTTGCACTGGTAACCCTAAGGGTGGGATTAGAGTGTCAGGAGCAGAAGACAGAGAAGTGAACAGGATGTGAGAACACAGCAGCAGAGCCGACTACTCTGTGTCTCTCAGAACTCACAATGGGGAGAGGGCAGAGATAAAGAAGATGCTAAATCAGGGACTGCCTGAGATTTGGGGTGTGGGGAGGGGCCAACTGTGGCCTGAAGGCACTGTGACCAGCACAAAGGAGGCAATTGATGATGAAAGACAGAATGCACAGGTGAGGGAGTAGTTTTAAATGGTGGGAAAAGTACCTTATCCTATAAGACCAAAGAGGTAAATGTGGGTCTAGTTAAGATTGTGGAGAAGAGAATCGACAGGTTAAAGAGATCGTAGTAGTAGTGCTAGTGGCTCAGTCATGTCTGACTCTTGTGACCCCGTGGACTGCAGCTCACCCGGCTCCTCTGTCCACAGAATTCTCCAGGCAAGAATACTGCAGGGGTAGTCATTTCCTTCTTCAGAGGATCTTCCTGACTCAAGGATCAAACCCAGGGCTTGTGTGTTGCAGGTGGATTCTTTCCATCTGAGTCACCAGGGAAACAGGGCAGGAGATCATAACTAATAGCCCAGTTTTCTGGATGAACTGAGAAGCAAAACTTATCTACTTAGAATAAAGAAACAGGGGTTAAAGAGTGTTGCCAAGAGAAAAAATGGGGTAGGAACCAATAAAAGTGGTTGTTGTAGAGAAGAAAGACTGTAGCACTGATTCAGAATGGATGTTTTGTTGGTTAGAATCACAGAAAGCTCAAGGTGACAAGGAAGTTAAGGTTTCTAGTGAGATGCTAGCTCAAGTATTCATCCATGGGGTCTAATCTGGATAGTCTAGATTAGAGGAGGATCTAGGAAGAATGAGAGAACATTGGGGTGCATGTTATTTTTTTAAATTATGGTTTCTTCAGATATATGCCCAGGAATGGGATTGCTGGACATATGGTAACTCTATTAGCTTTTTAAGGATCCTCCATACTGTTCTCCATAGTGAATGACATATAAGTGAAAGTGAAGTCGCCCAGTCGTGTCCGACTGTGCGACCGTGTGGACTGTAGCCTACCAGGCTCCTCCGTCCATGGGATTCTCCAGGCAAGAATACTGGAGTGGGGTGCCGTTTCCTTCTCCAGGGGATCTTCCTGACCCAGGGATTGTACCCGGGTCTCCCACATTGCAGGCAGATGCTTTAACCTCTGAGCCACCAGGGAAGTCGCTCAGTTACGTCTGACTCTTTGCAACCCCATGGACTATACAGTCCATGGAATTCTCCAGGACAGAATACTGGAGTTGGGTAGTCTTTCCCTTCTCCAGGGGATCTTCTCAACCCAGG
This sequence comes from Muntiacus reevesi, assembly GCF_963930625.1. Lineage (NCBI taxonomy): Eukaryota > Metazoa > Chordata > Mammalia > Artiodactyla > Cervidae > Muntiacus > Muntiacus reevesi. The sequence goes on from NC_089260.1 coordinate 47,321,349, forward strand.
GATCGAACCCAGGTCTCTCTCATTGAAGGCGGATTCTTTACCAGCTGAGCCACCAGGGAAGCCTATATACATATACACACTACTATAAATAAACTAGATGACTAATTAACTAAATAAACTAGGACCTACTGTGGGGCTTCCCTGATGACTCAGTGGTAAAGAATCCACCTACCAATGCAGGGGATGCAAGAGACTCGGGTTCAATCACTGGGTCAGGAAGATCCCACGGAAAAGGAAATGGCAACGCACTCCAGTATTCTTGCCTGGGAAATCTCATGGACAGAGGAGCCTGGAGGGCTACAGTCTATGGGGTCAAAAAAGTGTTGGACATGACTTAGCGATTAAACAACAACAACAAAGGACCTAACTGTATATACAGCACAGGGCACTCTACTCAGTACTCTGTAATGACCTATATGGGAAGAGAATCTAAAAAGTGGATATATGTTTAACTGACTCACTTTGCTGTACAGCAGAAACCAACAACTTTGTAAAGCAACTATATTCCAATAAAAAGAAAAATTTTGTTTTAAATGATGGGACAAAATGGAAGAATCAGAGCATTAAGAGATTTACAGTGAAAACAGGTTTAGTGTGACTGAGGGCAACAAGTTGGAAGGAAACACATTTTGATAAAGTGTAGGCTGTTGGATGTTAAGAGTTCTGGAATAGAATACTTGTGGCTGGTGACAGGATTATAGGGGTAGCAATGAAGGAGATGGAATGGAGATCATTGAGGCTGATGCAGGGAAGAGAGAGTGAGGTTAATCACCATAAAGCCATCTTGAATTTCCTTGGCTGATGGCAAGATTAGAGGTGGGGAGAGAATGTGTTCCTGAGACAGGAAGTAGCAGGGAGGAGCCAGGAGTTAGAGGTAAGCAACCAGGAATGGCACAATGCTGGAGGGAGGATGAGCTTTTCCTGGAAGTTAGAAGGTTAACGGAGCAGTACCAATGGTACCCAGAAGGATGCTGACAAAGTAGGAGAAGAGAAAGTCACCAAAGAGTCTGTGTCCTTGAAAGAGTCCAGTCTCTGCTGGTGCAAGAATATGAGAAGAGGGAGTTCTCTAAAGAGACTGGAGAATGTAGGAATTTTATTTACGATCAAAGAGAATTCCAGAGGGCACAAAAGCAAAGGAGTGGGGTAAGAGATGGAGAGAAATTGCAAAATCTGAGGGGAGAAATGCAGGCTACTGAATGAGTGAGATGGGAAGGAGTGACTTGCTCTTGGTTTGGAACCCTGTGATTTTGGCCACAATTGTAAATAACTAACCAGGTGCTGCTAGTGGTAAAGAACCCACCTGCCAGTGCAGAAGACACAAAAGATGCAGGTTCGATCTCTGGGTCAGGAAAATCACCTGGAGAAGGAAATGGCAACCCACTCCAGTATTTTTGTCTGGAAAATCCCATGGACAGAGGAGCCTGGCCAGCTACAGTCCATGAGGTCGCAGAGAGCCAGACACAACAGAGCATACACAACCTTTCAAATACTCCAACTTTTAAGCTAGTGTTTTTACTGTCAGAACACAGATCTCTCGTGAGGCCCAGGAAGGGTTCATGGTTCTCTCAGTCAAGGAAGAGAGCTCTAGTCTCTGTGAAAGGCTGGGACAGAGGGTTCAATGGGGCAGTAACATCCTTCCCTGGCCCCAGAGATATTTGGCTCTCAGAGCGATAGGCACAGCTTTATGAAAGTACTGATGGGTTTTTTGCAGAAAGGTATTTTATCTGTACCTCCATAACAGGGCAGAGTCACAGCTGTGCATAAAACCATTGTTCATATTGAACACATTTTAGTCATTGCTGTAGCTCTGAAGGCAGGCTTTGATTCTCTGAATGCCTAGAAGGCAAGAGCTTGTTTCTACAGGTCCTCAGTAAAAAACTCAAATACTTCATTAATTATTATTTGGAAGAAAAGAATATACCAGTTATTTTAACAAGTCTCTATTTCAAATCATTCAACATAGGTCATGTGGAACTGCTATAGAATAAAATATCACCCTTTATACGACAGAGAATAGAGTTTTTAAATGAGAGTTTTAAACCAGTGGTCTCCTCCTGGAGAGCAATCATTTAGAATTATTCATTTTGTTGGCATGAAGATAATAATATGTAAGTCAATTAAATTCCCCAGGGCTGGTAGGTAGAGATCATTATAAATGAGCTATATTATTGTAGCCTGGGGTATTTTCCAAATATTATAATTTACTCTGCACAACTATACATAACGTATAGATATACTCATCTTTATAGCAGAGACAATGTGGCCCCATGTGTCTGGTCCCTGGGTGATCAACCCCTCTTAACGACATGACCGAGGAAATGATTCCTTTTGCTAAAAAAAAATTTCAATAATTTTGTAAACTGAATACCTGTTAAAAAAAAAGGTAATGGAATTTCAAAGTTTGACACACACTCCCTTGTCCACCCTAGAAGCTTTGGGGAGGTGATTTTGTACTAAGTGATAATATCATTTGTATAAAGTTCTTAATAGATCTAGAAAAAATCTTTGACTATTTCAAAAGGAAAACAACTCAATGAAGATATAATCACATTAAAAAGGCTTGATACAGTACACTTTGGCATGTTCACTGACTTTTTAAGGAAGCATATGCCACACACTGGGGCTTCCCAGGTGGCACAGTGGTAAAGAATCTGCCTGCCAATGCAGGGATGCAAGAGATGTGGGTTCGATCCCTGGGTCAGGAAGATCCCCTGGAGAAGGAAATGGCAACCTACTCCAGTATTCTTGCCTGGAGAATTCCATGGACAGAGGAACCTGGAGGGCTGTAGTCCATGGGGTCACAAAGAATCAAGACACAACTGAGCATACATGTGATTAGAATAGAAATAGTAATCAGCCATAAGGAAACTAAGAAACTACAGCTGTTTAAAAAAAAAAAAAAAGCCATTTGGACCCCATTTCATGGGCCTCTCATCAATCTACTGGTTTCCAGTTGGCCACTTTGACAAGAAAAACGGGGCCAGACCTGGTGTGACAGTCCAGCTGGTGGTCAAGAAGCTGGTGACTGGACCCCAGAGTTCTGAGTCCAGACACCTGATATCCTCTAAACAGTCATGTTTCTGCCACCTCGACATGGTCACACCTGCAGGAGATGGCCTCCGCCCCATTCTTCCTCTCTTTGCAGGGTTCACAAATTCGTACCCAGAACCGTAGCTACATGAGAGTCAAGGAAAAGTACTTTTCAGCCTCCCAGCCCTTTCAATACAGGAGGTCCAAAGAGAGAGGAAAGATAGATGCTGCTGACCACACCCAGCATGGACACTCAGGAGGAAAGAGGATGCAAAGACTGGCCATATTCTAATGCTTTCTTCCATTTTTATTTAATGTGGAAACTGAGAGGACTGAGAGCAGTCAGTTTCCAGATAAATTAGCCTAAATTACTGGTTTTCAGATTGTTAGCCTAAATTTGAGCTCGATTATGTATTAAAATCACCTTGTGAGCTTTTCAGAAAGGCCTGATACCTTTGCACACAGATTCTTGTGTAAGTAGGGCTCGGTGTGGCATCTTTTTAAAGCTCTTGGGTGATTTTTAGAGCAGCCTATCTTGAGAATCGCTGACCTAAATGAATGGATAGATAGCAGTGCTCCGAAGACCAGCTCAATTGAGGGCACCGGGAAATTTCAAAACAAGACTGAGAAGCTTAAGCATTGATTCATCAAAGAAGCTAATACCCAACTAGATTGATTCTACAGCCTCAAACTGAAAAACTTCATAATTTTCTTACTTTGGTTACAACACTTGTTAGAAAATATTACAGTAAATCTTGTATAGGAGCAATTATCAATTAGAACTATTCTGACTATTCTCTGAATGGGCATTTCATTATATTATTAGTAATATGTTAAGTCATTTATCGACTGATAATGATAAAGATTTCATTCAGAAGCATGATTTTTCATGCTGAAACTCCTGGGAAAATATTAGCTTTTGAAGGGGTACAGTGCCAAACCAACAGATGGAACAGCATCAGAACTTCAGAAATTTTCTGGTGGTGAATATGAAGAATGACCTTGTGCCTGCTCAGTCGCTTCAGTCATGTCTGATCTTTGCAGCCCCATGAGCTGTAGCCCACCAGGGTCCTCTGTCCATGGGATTCTCCAGGCAAGAATACTGGAGTGGGTTGCCATTTCCTTCTTCAGGGGACCTTCCAGATCCAGGGACTGAACTGGCATCTCTTGCATATCCTGCACGGGTAGGTAGGTTCTTTACCACTGATCCACCTGGGAAGCCTGCTCTTGCCTTAAGGGGAAACAAATTGTCTGGGCTTGTTTATATTTAAAAAGTCTGCCCACTTTGGAAATAATACAAAAACAATACACTAGAGCTTCATTTTATAAACATTCTGTAAAGGTCTTTATACCTTTGAAAACTTTTGGGTGTTTGTGTGTCTTATATTTTTAAATGGAAACTTCAGAAGGAGATTCTTCTGTAGTTTGCTGGCTTTGGCAAGTCTATTTACTACCCCTCACCCGCCACCTTAGTTTCCTGGAAGAGATAAAAGTATCCAGGAGAAATGGATAGATGGTACCGGTGAGGGAATCATAGCTGAAGATTGCCTGCAGCAACTGGAATTTGGACAGTTTATAACCATCTCAGCTCTAATCAAACTTGATTTTTCTTGACCACCCCAGATTCGCTCACAACACAAGAAGACTGGACATTGACAAAGACATTCATTTGGTTCTTTACAGCCACACTGGCAATACTGTAAAATTCTTTACCCATACAAACCTACTTTCATCTATAACTTGTTTCCTTGAGGGAAGAAAGAAAGAACTAATACTGACCATGTTCATGCTGAGAATTTAAACTCCGCTCATATTTTGAGCCCCAGCAAGCAGCTACCAAACGAGTTTACCAGCTCTGTGCCATGCCACCTTACCTTGATTTTTGATGTTTCTAAAGTCAAACATTGAAACCAAAAGGACAGCAAGCTGATGATAAATTCCCGATTAAATGCTTTGTCCACAGTGAGTCCTCAGTAAATAACAAACGACTAAATCAAAAGGAATGTTCTACAGCCAGCATGACCCTAAGTAAATCTGCTTCTTTCATGGACCAAAAACTTATCTTCAATTTCTTGAATAAAGTGGCTTACATGGGTCAACTTTGAAAGTCATTTAAAGATGCCATTACATGTTGTTTTAATAGCACTGAAACCACCAAGCAACAAGTTCTTTGGAATATAAAATAAGAAAGCAAAGTTTTTGGTTTTCTTTTTGTTTTAGCTACCTGTCCAGCCCAGGAAAATCATTGAGAAGCTCTTTAATGTCTTTAAGTAAATGAATGAGCACCTTGTTACTTCATGGTGCTCTAGTTGGAGGAGGTGAATGAGCACTGGGGGAATTAGCCACATCTAGCTCGGACATCTCATCAAGGATACCAATGACTGAAGCTGGAGCTATTCCACACATTTCAGTGACCCTGGAATCCCCGACCCTGGCCACGGCCTTCAGTTCCCAAGTGCATTCACTTTGCTTACCTGAACTTGTCTTCTCTGGGCATCCTTGATACTGTCAGGCAGTAAAAGTAGCTTTTTCTGACTCTGGTTGTTTCTTCTATTTCTTCTTGAAGCTGGCAGCTTCTTTCCCTTTTCTGAGCTCTGGGTCAAGTGTGCTAGATAATGACATAAGGAAAGTCTTTCAGTCACAAAAGGCACAGGAACAGATAGAAACAGCTGAAAAGGAGGCTGTGGCAAGGGAGTGGAGGAGCTTGTCTTGCTTCATTTTTCAAAATGTCACACCAGACTTGAGTCTATTTTGGGTTCACATTCCACGTTCAAATTCTGGCTTTGCATCACTAGCGGAATGACACTGGCAAGTTCTTAACCCTTTTGAGGCTTGGTTTCCCCATTTGCAAAGTGGAAATAACCATATGAGGTAGGTTTTATTGTTATTAACTAAGTTGATGTATGTATTGGGATGGCCAAAAAGTTCATTCAGGTTTTTCTGTAAGATGTTATGGAAAAACATGAACAAACCTTTTGACCCACCCAATAAAATACACAGCACAGTGCCTACCACCTGGTAGGTGCTCAGTAAATATAAGTGTTCCCATGATTCCATTCTTGTAGCTGCTCCATCAATGATGGTTATTATTAGTATCATTATTACTTGGGAACATCTGTTCTGTAATTTTATATTTAATATTCATTATACCATTTATTTAAGAGTTGTTATTTTCTGAAAAAGGACATCTTCCGCACATTTAGTATTTTTAGAGATGTCAGTCCTGATTTTCTTTTGACTCATTTTTATATTATCTCCATTTAATTTTAATCATGTCTATCATTTCAAATCCAGGATCCTCATAGAAGATCTTCAGAAAGTACTGGAAAAGGGAAGCAGTTTGCCAGCCTGGAGAAGTCGAAGATCCCTCTCTGGATATAATTATGAAGTCTATCACTCCTTAGAAGAAGTATGTAATCAAAGGACCTTTTGTGGCTTTTTTTCAAGTGCATCTTTATCACTCAGGTCTCAGAACTGGGGAGAAGCATAGGGACACAGGCAGAAGTTAGGTGAAGAGTACTTAAGCTCTTACAATATCCAGGCACCTCAGTTCTTTTCCATTAAGTATTTTATATGAGAAGTATATACAAGAAGTAGCAAAATAATTTTAATTTCATGTGCTTTACCCAACCCACCCCTACAATGGACAGGGGAAGTGCAATGGAAGAGTGTGGTAATGCTGCTATATAGTCAGCCCTTGGTATCCAAAGGACACTGGGTGCAGGACCCCCTGTGGATTCCAGAATCGTTGATACTCAAGTCCCTCGTGTACAACGGCATGGTACAGTCAGCCCAAAGTATCCACCAGGTCAGCATCCAAAGATATGGAGGGCCAACTGTAATAATGGTAATAAACACCCTAACTGGAAATCCATGGAATGTAGAGCTAGCCAGAGGTTGAGGGCAATGGTTTGGCTGAGCAGCGGAGTGAATTTTGACGTTGGCCCCATACCCTCTGCAAATTTGAGCCCCCCCAAAGCCAAACTGCATTTGTGGCTCCTCAGGGCCTGTTAGCTTGTTGTTATTTTATCTGGAAAACATAGGGACCCATCCCACTGCTGCTACTGTACATCTGGGCAATAACTATTCTTCAAATCTCAGTTTGTGCAAGAAGAGAGCTGTTCTACTCTCCCAGATGGGTCAGAACTCCCTGTCCCAGCCTCTGCATATTACCTGCCCCCATAGTACATGGATGCGATACCTAACATAATTTTTAATTATGACTAAGTACTTGATTAATGCCTCCCTCTCCTAATAAACTGCAAGGGCTGTGGGGGCTGGTCATTGCTTTCTTGTTCACCATTGTATCTCCAGTGGCAAGCAGAGACTTCCAAATAAAGGGTCGTTGACAGAATAAATAAATGAATGAGTACATACATTTTTTCATTCTTCCCCTGAATTCTGAATTGAGCAAAGGAATGCCAGTCATAGAAGTAATGAGATCCTGTTATACTCTTAAGAGAACATTTGGTTCTCTTGATAATGACTTTCAAAATTACGTCCACATATTTTATGTTTTTAACATACCTTTTAGAAGCGTGAAGTTAGCAGCAATGGAAAGGATTTAGATAACTTGACACATTAAAGTGCTATTAACATGCACTAGAAAAAGGTCAAAATTTTAAAATATATTAATATAGGTAAGTACATATACATGTGTGTGTGCTGAGTTGCTCAGTCATACATACGTATATGTAAATGTATGTGTGTACATGTGCTCATTAGACTAAACAGCAATAGAAAAAAAGGAAAATATGAGTACTTTCCAAATATTTTTTTTAGACTCTTACAAATCTTGGAACAATGGGACACTTTTTGTGACTTCCTTCCTCCTTTATTTGGTTTTTAAGTCAGAAATGTTACCCATCTTTCTAAATACCTTATTTATCCATCTCAAATATACCCTTTTCCTGATGACAGATAAATGCGTATGAATGGATCAGCGTCAATATATTGCTATTACTGGGAAAATTATTCATGGTATGCCCTCTGATATGTGGCTGGATCGACTAAATTTTAAATGCAAAAGATAATGCCTTTTTCTTAGCATCTTCTGTTCAGCAGTAAATTACAATATATAGGACTTAAACACTTTCCAATAGTTGGGATGGTTTTTCTGAAGCTTACTTCTTTCTTTTCCTCTTAAACACTTGGAGATAATAGAAATAAATTTTTATTTTTTAAAGAGAGTCCAGAATACATTAATTTTCTGTAAAATTTTGCCATTAAGATGTTAATGACAAATAGCAATAGAAAGGTATGCTTTAAAAAGGGAACAATAGGAAGACAAAGCAACTATGTATGAGAGCAGAAAATAAAGTGTAATTTTTAGTATCCTCAAGAAAATCAAGACTACGAAATTGCTTTTTCATTAAATTTTATACTCCATACATGCTTTTTGAGTTCCAAGATCTATTGTCTTTCTGTTACCTTTTATTAAAAGCTCCGTAATTGTGCGAGTCTAACATGGTTTTAATTTATTTGCTTTTAGATTCAAAATTGGATGCATCATTTGAATAAAACACATTCAGGTCTCATTCACATGTTCTCTATTGGAAAATCATATGAGGGAAGATCTCTTTATGTTTTAAAGGTAAAAAATAAATTAGCAACTGACTATTTACTATTCATCTTTTTCAGCTTTGACTTATAAGGAAAAGAAGTGAAATGGTTTTTCATAGTGTCTCGTATTTAACATCATCTGGTAATTTATGACTGGTGGCTTAGATAGTAAAGAATCTGCCTACAAATGAGAGACCCGGGTTTGCAGAAGATACCCTGGAGAAGGGAATGGAAACTCATTCCAGTATCCAGGCTGGATAATCCCACAGAGGAGCCTGGTGGGCTGTCAGTTCATGGGGTTGTAAGGTGTCAGACATGATTGAGTGACTAACACTTTCACTTTTTTTCCAGTAATTTAAGAAAAAAAATTTTCCCTTAAGTTTTTGAGCCATATTTAATTTTTGCCATTGAGTATTCCAAAGAATACTATTTCTAACTTATTCAGAGTGACTGATGAACTTCAAAAATAATGACCTTCAAAATTATTTGTGGGTTGGTGCTGCTTACAATGAACAGATCCAAAACTATACAAATGTGTCAGCAGGTATACGTCCCTCCCAGCCCTTGAGCCTGCATTCTCTTCCAGCTACTCACCTATAGCTCTCCATTCCTTCTCAGCCCAACATCTTAAAAGATTTTCCTACATCACTGTCTACTTCCTCACCAACCATGCAGACCCTGGCCTCCCTGACCTTTGCCCCGACGACAACTCTAGAACTTCTGGATGACTTCTACTTGGCTTTCCTCCCATCTCAGAGCATCCTCTTCCCTTGTCCTTTCTTTACATGCTGGTGACCCCAGGATTCTCTCCCCAGCTGTGCTCTCTGTCTACCTGCCATCTTGGAAGCACATCCACCCCATGGTTTCAGCAATCATTCCAGACTTATCTGTTCAGTGGACTCTGCTCTCTAGTGCTGGGCATCCTCATCTCGACATTCACCAAAGCACCTCAGACTCATGATGGCACCACTGTCCTCCAGATCAGGAAACAAGAACCACCCTGAATTCCTCTTCCTTATTCTAACCACTTCAAATCTAACACCGAAGAACTGATAATTTTTTTTCTTCTACTTCTGGATTTATCACCACCTCTTCTCTTGTCCTCACTGCTGTTGACCCAGGCTTGTTTCTGGATCTATTCTCCCTGGACTATTACACTCACAGACTTAGGACTGAACTTCCTCATTAGTCCCCATCCTCTCATCCTCTAACCTATCTATACACATACACACACACCCACACCCCTCCCATAAAATACAGGATGAAGCCATATCTGAATGTCATATCTAGGAATGTCATGTGCCTCCTGCCTCTGGGTCAGCTTCATCTCCCTTCTTTCCTCATACCTTAGAAGCATTGGCTCAAACATGGTGTGCTCAGCTTCTCTTCCAAGCTTGAGATAAATGTCTTCTTCCACTTGTATGCCACGCAAGCTTCAAGTCTTACTCACGTACTCAAAGTCTTTTCTCTTCTGAGAAACCCTCATTTGTTCCACAGGAAAATGACACATAGCACCCCATGTCCCCAGAGTAACTCCTGCATATTTACCTTATAGTGATGAATTGCTGATATTTCTGCCCTCTCCACTACCATATAAATTCCTCATCTTCTCATCTCAGAATCTCCAAGGTCAAGCACCGTATCTGATGTTATAAGGGTTTCTTGAAGTGTTAATATCAGTTGAGTGAATTAATGAATGAATGAAAATTAGATCTCCCATCAACATCAAAATTAGTGGGTAAGAAACCATGTTATAAATGAAATTTATATAGCAGGATTATAAAGAAAAGTTTATTGCTTGATTCTACAAATCAAATTGTTTTGTGTTTCCTTTATGTACTGTAGTAAAATTTGACTTTGTCTTCCTACAAGACAGCTATTTCTTTAATAGATATTGCTTGGGAATATTTCTGTTACCTTGCATGGGGAGGGGGATTGAGAAAAAGAGGGAAAGGACAGGGAAAAGGAAGGAAAAAATTCAGTTTCTTACTTAACCGCCACATATATTAAAATGGAATGTGTGCATGCTAAGTCACTTCAGTCATGTCCAACTCTTTGCAACCCTATGGACTGGGGCCCTCCAGGCTCCGCTGTACATGGGATTCTCCAGGCAAGAATACTGGAATGGATTGCCATTTCCTCCTCCAAGGGATCTTCCCAACCCAGGGATAGAAGCCGAATCTCTCACATCTCTTGCATTGGCAAGCAGGTTCTTTACCACTGGCGCCACCTGGGAAACCCTAAAATGGAGAAACACATCTATTTAATCAACTGCCTTTTCCTTATGTATTTTCCACTTCTTTGATTTGTAATTAAGGCAATAAACTTACAGTTTCTGCATCAACAAGCTTGGACTTCTGAAATCGATAGGAACTCTCTTTGTCTTTTTTATGGGTTACCTAATGAACCCAACTCTAGTGAAGTATTATGTTGAAACCATATTAAATTATGCAGGTCAGTGAATCCAAAAATAAAAGCTTGCATTGGTTACTATGAATACTCTTGTTTTCAGCTGGGCAGAAGATCACGGGCTTACAAAAGAGCTGTCTGGATGGACTGTGGCATTCATGCAAGAGAGTGGATTGGTCCTGCCTTCTGTCAGTGGTTTGTAAAAGAAGTAAGTTAAACTCTTTATGCCGTGTCCATTTGAGCTAGCCAGTGTTTTTATGCTGCTCAAGGAACAAAACTGGGAATGTGAAGCAAGTGATACCTGATAATAACACCATAATTTTGTGGGTTGCTTTTATGTTTATGAAGGCCTCTCAAAACCCTGGCTCAGATTATCTTCACCTCTGCCCTTGGAGGCTGGAATTACCAACCCTCATTAAAGAGAAAGAACTTTTAAAAAAATTTAAAAAATTAAAAAAAATAAATACAGAGAAAGAACTTGAGATTCAGAGTGTTAATGAATTTATGACAAATTAGGAACCAACCATAGCAGCTGATAGATGACAAAAGGTTAAATATTCAATGTATGGTGTTCCAAAACAGTTTTTCATGTGATATTCAGCATGGAAAATTCTACATGACTGTTGTTCTCCTTCAAAATGATCTCACATATGCTATAGCAATAAAGAGATGCCCTCCTGCTATGGATCTGTGAGTTAGATACCAAAGACCATTAGCATTTGTGGATGTAACATTCACTGTTTCAGTGCTTCTCTGTGACTAATGGTTGATGACTCACAGTGGTTTCTCATTTTCTGGAGACTTCATTTAAGTCATAAGCCCCATGAGGCTAGTATATTGAATGTGTTCTATGGGTCAGCGTCATGGGCTAACATCTTAATACGTTCTGATATCTTTCTATTGTCAAGAATGTAATGACTTCCATGGTTTTCTTTTTCAGTTTCACTTCTTAGTGTTTTTTTTTTTTAAAGACTCCTAAAAGAAAACAAACTACTAGTACAGGTAATAAAAGTGAAGAAGTCTAAGGAAAGGAGGTTCTAAGCCAGAAAATAACCCTAAAAATTACTTCTAGAAAACCATTAATGATACAAGATAGTGAAATATTTCAGTTATATTTCACTATGTTTTATGGGAAAATTATGTGACCTAGTGCAGTTTGTGATTTTGAAGACTCTCCTAGTCTTAGAAAATATGCCTCACAAATGTCAATGATGTACTAAATTTGTAAAAATCTGCTTCTCCACCACTACAAGCCTACACAAGTATCCATTTTATAATGTAATAATAAAATTTTCAAAGTATTCCCACTCAGTGTATTCAGCAATTCATATTCTCTTAAAATACCATTTTATCCAGTAGGACAAAAGCAAAAGCTAACAAATTGTTAACCCTAGCATCTTGTATAAATATCCATTATATACATATAACATTGTCTACTGTCTCAAGTTTCAAAACTGAGAAGGGAAAAAATGGTTAAGAACAGAACGTCTATTGTTTATAGACTGTGGTCCTTCTCAGGTGGTGCTAGTGGTAAAGAACCCAGCTGCCAATGCAAGAGATGTAAGAGACATGGATTCGATCCCTAGGTCAGGAAGATCCCCTGGAGAAGGGCACAGCAACCCACTCCAGTATTCTTGCCTGGAGAATCCCATGGAGAGGACCCTGGTGGGCTACAGGCCATAGGGTAGCACAGAGTCAGACACAACGGAAGCGATTTAGCACACATGCACGCATGGTCCTGTGTGTTATTATAGAACATAAAATATACCTTCCAAACATTTAATCTCACTCTCATATGTGCAGCCTTTTTATAGCAACTAAGTTTACTTTATTTGTCCATTTGGTAATTGTCTCTCTTCCTATACCAGTGCCGAGGGCAGAGCCTATCTTGTTCATTGCCAAATCCCTAGCACCTAGAACACCATCTGGCACTTAATAATGCTTCAGTTATCTATGAATGAATGGGAATAATGAGAATTCAGTGGTTATGACAATAAGAAACTTCTGGGAGATGACTTGTAATTCATCTCCTAAGGATATGAATGGTACTACCTGGATTTTTGCAGTGTGCAATATGTATAGCCATACATGGCAGCCCTAGAACCCAAGCTAAATTGAGTGCCGAAGAGTTGATGCTTTTGAACGGTGGTGTTGAAGACTCTTGAGAGTCCCTTGGACTTCAAGGAAATCAAACCAGTCCATCCTAAAGGAGATCAGTCCTGAATATTCATTGGAAGGACTGACGCTGAAGCTGAAGCTCCAGGATTTTGGCCACCTGATGCGAAGAACTGACTCACTGGAAAAGACCCTGATGCTGGGAAAGATTGAAGGCAGGAGGAGAAGGGGATGACAGAGGATGAGATGGTTGGATGGCATCACCAATTCGATGGACATGAGTTTGAGTAAGCTTCGAGAGTTGGTAATCGGCAGGGAAGCCTGGCATGCTGCACTCCATGGGGTTGCAAAGAGTCAGACATGAGTGAGTGACTGAACTGAACTGAATTTTTGCTCTCTGTCTTGGTGCTTTTCCCCAAATTCAGCAGCTTAAAACAGCAAACACTGATTACTTGCTAGTTTCTGTGGGTCCCAATGCAGGAGCAGTTTAACCAAGTGCCTCGGGTAAGTCAAGGTGTCAGCTGGTCTCAGGGCTTGTGTGGGGAATCTGTGTCTGAGAGCTCAGTCACGTGACTGTTGGCAGCTTCCGTCCTCCCTGGCTGTGAGCCAGAGACATCAGTTCCCCATCACATGGGCATCACCTCAGGACAGCTCACAACCCAGCACCTGGCTACCCTCAGAACAGATGAGGCAGAGGGAAGAGCGAGCAGCCCAAGATGGAAGCCACAGTCTCTTTTAACCTAATTTCAGAAGTGACATCCTATCACTTTTTTCATATTCTCTCCATTGGAATACGTCACTAGGTCCAGACTGGATTCAAGGGGAGGGCATTAGACAAGAGCACAAGGGCCAAGAAGTGAGAATCACTGGGGGCCACCTTGGAGGCTGCCAGCCGTACCTGGTGGGACTTTCTCCATAGCCATCACTGTAATGTTTGCATCCTTACTTCAACATGAACTGGAAGAAAACTTATCCAGCCTTTTAAGTTCTGCTAGAACAGCAGATGGCACAGAGGTTACATATACACATGTAGTAGTCAGACAGCCCTGGGTTGGAATGCCAGCTCTGCCATTTACTAGCTGTGTGATCTTGGTGGGCAACTCATAATAATAATAATCATCATGAGTGAGTGAGTGAAGTCGCAATAACCGAGTGTGTCACATATTATGATTTTTAATAATAATCATAATATGTGACACACTCAGTTATTGGGAGGATTCAATTATATAATGTTTGTAAAAGACTTAACAGTGTTTGGCATATAATAAGCAGTTAATAAAATCAATTTATTTTTAATAGGAGTAGTATCAGCAAGTTGGTATTTTTAAATGACCAGAGAATCATTAGAAAATCAGCAAGGATATGAAAGAACTTAACACCACCAACCAACAGGAGCTAAATCACATTTATGGATCACCCAACAAACAACAGCAGAATATGCATTCTTTTCAAGTGCCTGCAGAACATGCTGGGGCTTTATCCCGGCTCAGCTGGTAAAGAACCTGCCTGCCAGTGATGCAATAGATATAGGTTCAATCCCTTGGTCAGGAAGATTCCCTGGAGAAGGAAATGGTAACACGCTCTAGTATTCTTGCCTGGGAAATCCCATAGATAGAGGAACCTGGTGGGTACGTCCATCGAGTCTCAAAGAATTGGACACAACTGAGCACACACACGAACATATACCAAGATATTCCATATCACACACCAAGAAACAAATCTCAACAAATTTAAAGGAAATGAAATCATATAGACCATGTTGTCTGACCACAGGGAAATCAAACTAGATATTGATAACAGAAAGATAACCTCCAAACACTGAAAAATTAAGATGCCTCTGAATTACCTATGAGTTAAGGATAAAATCTCAAGGGAAATTTAAAAAGTTAATTGCACTGAATGAACATGAAAATACATACAGCATATTAAAATTTGTGGTACACATCTAAAACAATGCTAAGAGGGAAATTTATAGCACTTAAATGTATACATTAAAAAAGAGGGAAATTCTCAAAACAATAAGCTCTCAACTCAAGAACCTAGAAAAACAGAAAATAAAGGCAAAGCAAGAAGAAGGAGCTAATAAGGATAAGAGTAAAAAATCAATGAAACTGAAAACAAAAAGTCATTAGAGAAATCAGTGAAACAAGGAGCTAGTTCTTGAAAAGATCTGTGAAATCAACAAAGTTCTAGCAAGAGAGACAGAAAAAGAACATACAAATTACCAACTTAGGAATGAAAGAGAGATATGATTACAGACCCTGCAGATATCAAAAGGACAATAAAATAATACTATGAATAACTACACATATAAATTTGACAACTTAGGCAAAAATATACCAGTAAATAGAAAAACACAAACTTTCACAACTCATTCATTATGCAACAGGCAAGTTGAATATCCCTACTACTATTAAAGATATTGAATTCATAACTTTAAAATTCAAAAAGAAGAAAGGAATAAATCTCCCTACCCAGATGGTTTCACTAAAGAATTCTACCAAATGTTTAAAGAATAAGACCAATTCTACACACTCACTTTCACAAAATAGGAGCAAACATTTTCAATTCATTTTATAAAGTTAGTATTACCCTAGTACCAAAATCATACAAAGACAGTATGAAAAAAAAAAAAAAAACTAGAAAATAGATTCAGAAATCCTTAACAAAATATTCCCAAATAGAATTTATCAATCTATAAAAATAATTCTGCATCACAACCAAGTGAGGTTTATTTCAGAGACCCAAACCTGGTTTAATATTTGAAATTCAATCAATGTAATCTACCATACTAACAGCTAAAGAAGAGAGTCTATTTAATCTTATCAGTTGATACAGAAAAATACCTTGACAAAATTTAATAGACATTCATAATAAAAACTCCCAGAAAAGCATATATAGAGTGGAACTTCCTCAACTTTATAAAAAGTATGAAAATCATATTTTAAACATTACACTTAGTGGTAGATGAGCAAATGCTTCTTCCTAGGATCAAGAATAAGGTAAGGATGTCCACTCTTACCACTCCTAATTAACATAGTGCTGAAAGTTCTAGTCAGTAGAAGAGGAAGAAATAAAACATGTACAGATCTGAAAGGAATGAACAAAATTATTCTATCCATTAATGACATGATTGTCTACATAGAAAACCCCAAGGAATCTACAGGAAAATAGAAGTAACAAAGTAATTAAGATCACAGGACACAAGATACACACACAAAAATCAACTGTATTTCTATATACCAGCAGTGTACATGTGGATGCTGAAATTAAAAATACATTATAATTTATAATTGCTCAACAAATGAAATAAGCATAAATCTCACAAAACAAGTATAGGAATTATGTGCTGAAAACTACAAAACATTGATTAAAAAAAAAATCTAAGTATATAGAGACATGCCATATTCATGGACAGGAAGATTCAATATAGAAAAATATCACTTCTCTCCAATTGATATCAATGTTTAACATAATTCCTATAAACATTCCAGCAAGACTTTTTGTAGATATAGGTGAAATTATTCTAAAATCTATATGAAAAGGCAAAGGAACCAGAAGAGTTAAAACGATTTTGTAAAAGAATCATTTTACTCAGCTTCAAGGTATGTAGCTACAATAATCAAAAGTATATAGTGCTGGTGAAGGGACAAACAGAAAAATGGAACAGGAGACTCAGATACAGACCTACAAAGTGTGCCGAAGTGATTTTCAACAAAGGTATAAAAGCAATTCAGTGAAGGAAAGACTTATTTTTCCACAAATGGTGCTGAATCAAGTAGACTTCCATAGGTTAATAAATGAATTTCAACCTAAGTCTCATTTCTTACACAAAAATTAACTCAAAGTGGATCACTGACTTAAATGAAAAATGTAAATTTATTTAAACTTTTTTTAAAAAAAATAGGGAAAAGATCTTCAGGATCTAAAACTAGGCAAAAAGTTCTTAGACTTGACACCAAACGCAAGCTCCATATAAGGAAAAGTTGATAAATTAAACATTATCAAGCATAATCAACATTTAAAATTTTACTGTGTGAAAGACCTTGTTAAAAGGAGAAAAAAGACAAGCTACAAACTTTGCCACATATCTGATAAACGACTCCTATTTGGAGAATATAAGCTCAAAACTTGACAATAAGAAATCAAGTAATCCAATTAGAAAATGGGCAAGAGACATGAAGAGACATTTCACCAAAGAGTATACAGATGGCCAAAAAAAAAAATCCCAGAAAAAAAAGATGCCATTAGGGCAATTCAAATTAAAACCACAATGAGCTATCACTAAACACCCATCAGAATGGCTAAACTTACACACACACACACACACACACACACACACACACACCCCTGGAGGTACAGGGAGGGACTGACTCACCAACGAGTGCTGGGGAAGATGGAGAAAAACAGGATCCCTCACACACTGCTAGTGAGAGTGTAAAATGGTGGAGTTACTCTTGAAGACAGTTAACACTTTCATTTAAAACTAGACTTGCAACTATCATCAGTTCAGTTCAGTCCAGTCGCTCAGTCGTGTCCGACTCTGCAACCCCATGAACTGCAGCACTCCAGGCCTCCCTGTCCCCAACTCCCGCAGTCCACCGAAACCCATGTCCATTGAGTCAGTGATGTCATCCAACCATCTCATCCTCTGTCATCCCCTTCTCCTCCTACCCTCAATCTTTCCCAGCATCAGGGTCTTTTCACATAAGTCAGCTCTTCACATCAGTTGGCCAAAGTATTGGAGTTTCAGCTTCTGCTATCATATAACCCAGTAATTGCACTCTTGGCATTTATCCCAGAGAAATTAAAACTTATGTTCACTCAAAAACTGTATACAAATGTTTCCAGCAGCTTTATCTGTAATAGCCAAAAATTGGGAACAATCCAGATACCCTTCAATAGGCAAATGGTTAAACAAACTAGTCCATGCATACCATGGAAAACTACTCAGCAAAAAAATGAACAGACTATGGAAACACACAACATGAATGAATCTCCAGAGAATTATGCTGAATGAAAAACTAGTCCCAAATAGACACATACTGTAGGGTCTCATTTATAGAATGTTCTCGAGGTGATAAAATTACAATTGACTCGAATAGACAGCATATTAAAAAGCAGAGAAATTACTTTGCTGACAAAAGTCTGTCTAGTCAAAGCTATGGTTTTTCCAGTAGTCATGTATGGATAGGAGAGTTGGACTCTCATAAAGAAAGCTGAGCACCAAAGAATTGATGCTTTTGAACTGTGGCGTTGGAGAAGACTCTTGAGAGTCCTTTGGCCTGCAAGGAGATCCAACCAGTCCATCCTAAAGGAAATCAGTCCTGACTATTCATTGGAAGGACTGATGCTGAAGCTGAAGCTCCAATACTTGGGCCACCTGATGCAAAGAACTGACTCATTGGAAAAGACCCTGATGCTGCGAAAGATTGAAGGCAGGAGGAGAAGGGGACAACAGAGGATGAGATGGTTGGATGGCATCACCAACTCGATGGACGTGAGTTTGAGCAAATTCCAGGAGTTGGTGATGGACAGGGAGGCCTGGCATGCTGCAGTTTATGGGGTCACAGAGTTGGACATAACTGAGTGACTGAACAACAGCAACAAATATGGATTTAAACTGCAAGGGTCCACTCATACACAGATTTTTTTCAATAAATATGTACCACAGTTGTACGTGACCCTTAGTTGGTTGAACCCAGGGATGTCGAACACTAGATATGGAGGACTAATTGTAAAATTATATGTGGATTTTTTTTTTCTGGCCATACCGTGTGGCACGTGGGATCTTAGTTTCCTGACAGAGATTGAACCTGTGTTCCTTGCACTGGAAGCATGGAGTCTTAACCATTGGACCTCCAGGGAAGTCCCATATATGGATTTTCCACTGCTTTTGGAGGATCAGCACTCCAATCCCCATGTTGTTTAAGGTTCAACTGTAGAGAAATGGATAACAGATTAGTGTTTCCTGGGGATTAAGGAAAGGAAAGTGAATGTGCCTATAAAAGGGCAACCATGAGGGGTCCTTGTTGTGATGGCAAGGTTCTGTATCTTGACTGTGTCCATTTCAGTACACTAGTTGGGATATTATACTATAGTTTTACAAGATATTGCCATTGGGGGAAAGTGGGTCCCAGGGGACAAGGGATTTCTCTGTATTAATTCTTATAATTATATGTGAATTTATAACCTCTGTCCATGGAATTCTCCAGGAAAGAATACTGGAGTGGGTAGCCATTGCCTTCTCCAAGGGATCTTCCCAACCCAGGGACCAAACCCGGGTCTCCCGCATTGCAGGCAGATTCTTTACCATCTGAGCCACCAGGGAAGCCCCATGTGAATCTATATCTATCTCAAAACGTTAAATGTATTGTAAAAAGAGTTACCAGGTCTCCATACTCCTGGGTTCCATTCTCATTGGAACCAGGCACTGTTTTCCTTTCTGGGCAGTCAGAAGCCAATTTCGTTCTTGCCCTCTCCTCTCTACTATGTATAAACCTCATCAACTGACCCTGACTCACTCCACCATAGACACCAGGAGTATCGGGCTTGGCTGTGACTGTGACTGTCTGTCCCTCTCCTCTTCAGCCAGGTTTATTCTCCCATGTCAGGCCTTGGAAGCCACTTCCACTGCCTACTCCAGTTTAGTAGATGAGTCCCTGAGGGTCTTGGACACACAAAGCTTAGAAAACAATGACAGAGAAGCAAACTACCTGGATTAATTCACTGGTGAGATGGCCTTGATTATTTTATTTAAAAAACTGCTCAAGTTAATTCACTATCTCAACACATAACTGATAGCTGTATTCATTATCTCAACATATAACTGCTGGCTGGCAGATGTTTTTAAAATGCAAAATGCATGATAAGATTGTGGATTTTATCTTTAAAATTAAAAATCATTTAATTATGTTGAAAAATAGCTATCAATTTCAATTTCAATACCTGTCACTTCTTTTTTTTACAGTATTCATATTGCAAATTTTATCTTATTAATATAAACAAAATAAATAAAATCAATGGAGGTATACTTGGTTGCAAAATCTTTCTCTTTTTCAATGCTACTTTATACCAGGTTAATGGAACCATTATTAATGTTATATTTATAGTACAGCAGATAGCTCAGTTGGTAAAGAATCCACCTGCAATGCAGAAGACCCCAGTTCAATTCCTGGGTCAGGAAGATCCACCAGAGAAGGGATAGACTACCCACTCCAGTTCTTGGGCTTCCCTTGTGGCTCAGCTGGTAAAGAATCTTCCTGCAATGTGGGACACCTGGGTTCGATCTCTGGGTTGGGAAGATCCCCTGGAGAAGGGGAAAGCGAGTCACTCCAGTATTCTGGCCTGAAGAATTCCATGGACTACAGTCCACGGGGTCGCAAAGAGTCAGACACGACTGAGTGACTTTCACTTCATTGGTATTACTACGCTTCACTTCAGGGGTATACTTTGGCCACCTGATGTGAAGAGTTGACTCACTGGAAAAGACCCTGATTCCAAAGTCCAAAAGACATTGGAAAGACTGAGGGCAGGAGGAGAAGGGGGCAACAGAGGGTAGGACAGTTGGATGGCATCACTGGACACGAGTCTGAGCAAACTCCAGGAGATAGTGAAGGACAGGAAGTCTGGTGTGCTGCAGTCCATGGGGTCACAAAGTCAGACAAAACTTAACAACTGAACACAACAACTGGTTTTGGATGGAGGAAGCCAAGGGGAAAAAACATGGTAGACATACTGTTGAAATGTGTGTCACAGATGTCACTTCACCATGAATCCAAAAAGGATTTTTAAGAAACACTATCTTTTGGTGGTAAAGTTTTCTTAAATTTGTCATGAGCCAAGAGGGATGATACAGATACTAAATTCATCAAAGAAAGAAAACTAGAATAGATTAAGAAAGGGAAAGAAACAGAGGTAAATATATAGAACTTGGAAGTTATCTGTCTGCGAAAGTGAACAGATACTATTTGCAGATGAGTAAGAGACTTAAATGGACTTCCCTGGTGGCTCAGCCTGTAAAGAATCTGCCTGCGATGCATGAGACCTGGGTTTGACCCCTGGGTTGGGAAGATCCCCTGGAAGAAGGCATGGCAACCCACTCCAGTATTCCTTCCTGGAGAATTCCGTGGATAGAGGAGGCTGGTGGGCTACAGTCCGTGGGGTTGCAGAGAGTCAGACATGACTGAGCAACTAACCATGGCACAAGAGACTTAAAGATGAGGACACACAGAGGACAGGAAACAAAGAAAATAGACAGCTAATCAAGACTTATAAAAAGGAACACTGACAAAGCTTAAAAGTAACAGAGTTAAAAATAAAATTGCAAAGGAAACTAACAAGTTAAAAATAGTTAAAAACTGTTTAGCACGTCCTCAAAAAGTAAACATATAGTTACTCATACAACCCCCAAATTCCACTCCTATATATATAACCAAGAACAATGAAAACATATATCCACACAGAAATGTGTACAAGAATGGTCACAGCAAAATTTTCCTAATAGCCGAAAAATTGAAGCAACTCAGATGTCCATCAACTGATGGATAAACAAAATATGGTAGACCCATGCAATGGAATATTATTCAACCATAACAAAGTGCAATACAAACCACAGCATGGATGAAACTTGTGTGTTATGTGAAATAAATCAGAAGTAAAAGGCCACATATTGTATCATTCCATATATATGAAATGTCAAGAACAGGCAAATCCATAGAAACAGGAAGTAGGTTAGTGGCTGCCAGAGGATGAGGGGAGAAGGGGAATTGGGAATGACTACTAACATGTATTATATTTCTTTTGGGGGGTGATGGAAAAGTTCTGCAATTAGATAGTGATGACAATGGCATGTTATGAACACACTAAAAATCACTGAACTGTACACTTTTAAATGAATTACACTCAATTTTAAAAAAAGAAATGAAGTGTTGATACATGCTACAACATAGATGAACCTTGAAAGCACTGAGCTAACTGAAAAAAGCAGCCACAAAAGACCACATAGTACACAATTCCTCTTGTACATGACGTCTAAAACAGGCTAATTTACAGAGACAGAAAGTAGATTAGTGGTTACCTATGGCTGGGAAAATGAGGGGGTCAGGGAGTTGATACCTAAAGGATACGAAGTGTCTTTTTTGGTGATGAAAATATTCTAAAATTATATAGTGGTGACAGTTGCATTACTCTGTGAATATATTAAAAGCCACCTTAATTGTATTCTTTAAAAAGATGAACTGTAGAATGTGTGAATTATATCTCAATAAAGCTGTTATTTCTTTAACTCAGCGTTAAATAGGGTCCTGTTAGTGAATGTTTATATTAATCAGCCAACAATTTCTTGTTGATCACTACATTTTCAGCTCTCAGCATTGTGGGATCAGCAGAAGTGTAAGTCATGGTCCAGCCCTCAAGGAGTCTATATTTTATTTGAGGAGAAATATTTGTGTGTAGGAAACAATAGTAAACAACATAAAACAGTGTATCTTTGGAGATTAAATTATACTGACTGTAACAGCTGAAGGAATTCAAGAATCAGAGACAGACTTCCCTGGCGGTCCAGTGGTTGACTTCACCTACCAGTGCAGAAGAGTGTGGGTTTGATCCCTGGTGAGGAAGCTAAGATCCACATGCCTCATGGCCAAAAAACCAAAATATAGAAGAAATATATTTATTGTAACAAATTCAATAAAGAGTTTTTAAATGGTCCACATTAAAAAAATCTTTAAAAAAAAATCAGAGAAATCCATTAGACTTTGAAAGATGACAAGATTTAGGAAAAATCTGTGGGGAAGTGAGTCTCATTAGACCTTGACTCAGGAGTGGAAATGTGATCAGGGAGATATAATCATGTTCAAAAAAAAGACTAATAACGTTGAGGACATGGTATAGATTAGTAAGACCAAATCCTACAGTCTGTGTGAGTAGATTCTAGTGCAATCTGAGACTGACTGAAAGAATTATTAAAGTTAGCCTTGGAAGCCAGAGTTTGGTCCAATAAAGAAAAATGAGAAAGTACTCTTATGCATGAAAAGCATATCAGTATTAAATGAGAGTTTAAAGAAGAAATACAATGATATATGAATGGAAGGAAGTAGGAGCCTAGAGTGAGGGCAACTAACTTGAAATGTTTAAGGCAAAATTCCACACATGGACAGGGATGGTGGATGTAGGAATGGAAAGTAAAGAAAAGGTTTATATAGTTCAAATGAGAAAATCATTCATTCATTCAACCAAAGACTTATTAAGCACTTCTTTTTATGTGAGGGCAGCTTGCGAAGTTCTAGAACAGTACAAGTACTGTCATGTACATTACATTAATGCTTCCCTCAAGTCTTCTACTACAGTTCTACTGGGGAGATGAGACACAAACACAGAAAGCAGCAATAAAGTCTTTAGGAACCGATGACCAGCTTGATATGGGGATGAAAGTGCAGGATGAGTCAAAGATGGCAAGATGCTCAAGAGAATGATGAAACTGTGGGAGCATCAGCTGAATTGTTGGCAGTTTTATTAGTCTGAAGGGAAGAACCCAAAACCACATGCCATTAAGCAAGTTAAATGATTGATGTAGTCAACAAGTAATTACTGAGTGTCTATCATGCACCACCCCAGCCAGAGTGTATATTGCGGAGGGAGACAGGATTTTCAAAACTCTGTTCTCTTGCAACTTGATTCTCCTGAACCAAAAGGAGGAAATACTCTCTGATGAGAGATTAAAGAGATCCCATAAACAGAGTTGAGTATCTCAACCAAAAGAATCAATACCTGGTTTACAGGTTTAATTTGGACAACAGAAATCCAAGAAAACATCCCAGCGATTTAGCCAACCATAACAGAATTGTTTTCAAATATTTTTCTTGAGTATATTACTTCACCTGATAAGAGACAGGAAAAAGGTAGACGACTGAAACAGTTCACCACTCCTGTTCTGAGCTCTGGCACAAGTTCAGGGGAATCACAATGGTAGTTGAGGTAGGCAAGCAATTTTTAGCAGCAGCCTATATTTAACATCTTTTTATTTTTCATGTTTTTTTACTTAATTGTGGAAAAGCCACTTAATTCTCTGTTGGCAGTGCAGATGAAATAGCATTTGCTCATTGCTCAGAATCATCTCCAATCAAATGAAGTCATCTGGGCTTTGTGCATTTTTGAGAGTTTAAAATTGTCGATCTCCAGGGCTGGGTATCTCAATCCACGGCTGGTGCTAGCTGGCTCAGAGTTATGTACATAACTTAATTTTTGCCTCAAATATTTCTACATTGCTAGAGCAAATTTTTTAAATTATTTATTATAATTGGAGGCTAATTACTTTACAATATTGTGGTGGGTTTTGCCATACATTGACATGAGTCAGCCACAGGTGTACATGTGTCTCCTCACCCCAAAACCCTCTCCCGCCTGCCTCCCCATTCCATTCCTCTGGGTTGTCCCAGTGCATCGGCTTTGAGTACACTAGGGCAAATTTGACCAAAGTCTTTACTTACAAAACATAGAATAAGTGGAACTTCCCTGGTGGTTCTATAGCTAAGAGTGCCCTCCCAATTCAGAAGGTCTGGGGGTTCAGTCCCTGGTCAGAGAACTAGATCCCCCATGCCACAAAAGAGAGTTCACATGCCACAACTAAAAATCCCACATACCACAATGAAGATCATGTGCAGCCAAATAAATTTTTTTTTAAAGAATATAAAATAAGTAACTCTGGAAAACATTGATTTAACTTTCAAGTAAGATGTTTCCAAATATAAAAGTAAAGCAGAAAAGTATAAAGGAAATGATTGATAGCCCTGATTTCATTAAATATAATAAAGGAGTATTTAGGATGGGAAAAATGCCTGTGACATGCTGTTATATCAAAAATAAATAAAAGCCAGCATGGACACATAGCAAAGTAAACCTAAACAAAATGAAAAGACAACCCTCAGAATGGAAGAAAATATTTTCAAATGAAGGGACTAACAAGAATGTAATCTCCAAAATATACAAACAGCTCATGAAACTCAATGTCAACAAACAACCTAATCAAAAAATGGGCGCAAGACCTAAATAGACATTTTTTCTAAAGAAGATATACAGACAGCCAAGAGACAAAGGAAAAGATGCTCAATATCACTAATTATCAGAGAAATTCAAAGTAAATGATGTATCACCTCACACCTGTCAAAACGGTCATCATCAAAACATCTACAAACAATCAAGTCTGGAGATGATATGGATAAAAGGGAACTTTCCTACATAGTTGGTAGAAATATAAATTGGTACAGTTGCTCTGGAGAACAGTATTGAGGCTCCTTAAAAAAACTAAAAATAGGGCTACCATATGATCCAGCAATCCCACTCCTAGACATATACCCAGATAAAACCATAATTCAAAAAGATACATGTACCCCAGTACTCATTGCAGCACCATTTACAATAGCCAGGACATGGAAGCAATCTGAATGTCTATCAACACAGGAATGGAAAAAGATGATGTGGTACATGTATACAATGGAATATTATTCAGCCATAAAAAGGAATAAAATAATGCCACTCGCAGCAACATAGATGGACCTAGAGATTGCCACACTGAGTGAAGTAAGCCAGAAAAGAACAAATATCATTTATATATAATAATGATATATCATTTATATGTAGAACCTAAAAAATAAACCTATTTCTAAAACAGAGTCACAGATGTAGATAATAAACTTATGGTTACCGAGGGGGATTAGAGACAGGGGACTGATAAACTGCGAGATTGGAATTGATGTATACACACTATAATATATAAACATGTAATTAATAAGCTACTGTATAGAACAGGGAACTCTACCCAATACTCTGTAATAACCTATATGGAAATAGAATTTTAGAAAGAGTGGATATGTGTATATGCATTACTGATTAACTGTCATATAGCAGAAGCTAACACAATATTGTAAAGCAACCATACTCCAATAAAAATAAATTCAAAAGAAATTTTAAATAACTTTTACATTTATTACAACCTGGAAAAAACAGCATGGACATTATAATTTCCATGTTGTAAAGTCTATATGTGAGATACATATACATGAGAAATATACTAAATACTAAAAAAATATGGTTTTTATTTTTATTTTTTTGAATTTTCCATATTTTCTATATTAAACAGAGCCCAAAATGACATGTTTTAAACAAACTTAACCCAGTCAAAACTGAAGTGTTTCATTCTCAAACTAAACTCATTTATGTTTGAGTCATATATTCCTGCAGGTATTTTAAAATCGGGCTTCCCTTGTGGCTCAGCTGTTAAAGAATCTGCCTGCAATGTGGGAGACCTGGGTTCGATCCCTGGGTTGGGAAGATCCCCTGGAGAAGAGAAAGGCTACCCACTTCAGTATTCTGGCCTGGAGAATTTCATGTACTATACAGACCATGGGGTCGCAAAGAGTGGGACATGACTGAGTGACTTTCACTTCATTTTAAAATCAGTGATTGAATTCAATTTAACTCAGTGGCAGACCAAAGATAAAGCAAGCAAGGGTTTGTGAGAAGATGGTCCATGGGAAAATTGGGACAAGAATGCTCTGAAATGGAAAGTTCCTCCAGACTTTGAAGAGGCATAATATAGCTGGATCTAATTTGGTCCTTTAACAGAATGGTAGCCAAAAGCAGGGAGGGAAAGAGAGAGAGAAAAATAAATTTCCTTAATGTCCCAGGTGGATCACGGTATTCTTCTGCTGTTATACAATGTGAAACCTCACACTTTCAGGCCCAGCCTGATTACACTGGGAAACCAACTCCATGTCCACGCTCCTAGCCATCTACAATAGGCACTAAGGATGGCTAATCCTGGTGCCAAAACCTGGCATGTGATTCAGGGTAGTATGTAATTGGTGGTGGTGTTGTTAATGAGTTGCTAAGTCATGTCTAACTCTTTGTAATCCCATGGACTGTAGCATACCAGGCTCCTCTGTCCATGGGATTCTCCAGGCAAGAATACTGGAGTGGGTAGCCATGGCCTTTTCCAGGGGATCCTCCCAACCCAGGGATCGAACCTGTATCTCTTATGTCTCCTGAATTGGCAGGCGGGTTCTTTACCATTAGAAGGAAGCCCCTCATTATGTCTTACTGGAAATTAAAGGTAAAACCAATATAAACCTTCAAATGTAGCTGTGAAACTCAAAGTTTTTGTTAAGAAATGTATCACTAAAAATAGAATAAACCTTTTAAGGAAGAGAACTTAAGTTTTTGTATGAAATATACCAAAGGTTGGGGAATAAATAAGTAATTGAGAGGGTTACTAACTCCAGACTAAACTTCTAATAAGTTCAGTTGAGTAAGCAAATAAGTCTTTGTTCTTAATGGTATAATAAAAGAAAAGTTCATAAGTCTGCATTTGTAAAAATTCTCTGATTTTGTTCACTACCATCCCATTTAATTGCAATATTTTAATTTTTCTGCCAGTCTTTTAGTACCTTTAACTGCTTATATTCTCCTATCCTTCTCACCCTCTCCAGTCTTCTCTTTAATCCTCTGCATCCTCCAACCAAGCTCTTTCTTCCTTTTAATTCAATTTATAATGTCTTATACATAGCAGGCTCTATATTAATGTTTGTTCGCTTTAATTAAACTGGAAGCCATTGCCTCCATCGTGCTCCACTATTCAACATTTGAGAATGCTTTGGGCACTGTTTATACAGGCAGTGTTTATGCAGGCAGTCTTCACTTTCCTGGCGCAGAAATGTATGACTGCAGAAGTGACCATGCAAACTGAAGCCATAAAAATCTATCTTGATAACTAATGGGGAAAATTAAGTTTGTCCTATGATCTTTATGCATTTTTGTCAAAAGATTAAAGACTTTCTTACTCTGTTGTAAGCATGTAAGAGAATGACCAAAAATAGAGAAACACTTATTACACTGTAATTTAAAACATTAAAGATACTGATAATTAAATGTCTTGTTTCTTTGCAAACATCTTTATCACAGGTTGTTTGGATAGTGCTTCTCATTATAAAACTTACAACATGAGGTGAGCATCTTTTTTTAACACTCTGGCAAATTGTAATACTCCTTTCTTAGTTTTGATAAGATTCCAGCATTTTTTTCCCTTCCTTGTGCTTTCGGTGTCAAAAAATATCTGCAAGAGTTGCTTTAATGTGAAATGTTGACAGCGTCTTTCTTTCTGGAACACCTTTCTCCTTTCCATTACAACCATTTCCCTCATTTCTATCAGTGAGCTTGTCTTCATTTAGTTCCTCGGGCTACCTAAGGCAGTGTCCATATTCCTGTGGCCAGCTATTTCTACTATAACTCCATTTAAGTTTGATTCAAATTTCCCTTCTGCATTATCTGCACTATTGCTTCACTTTAAGCCTTGTTGGCCAAGTCTCTCTTACCATATCCATTTTTGTAAAATGAGTTTTTTCACATGAGTTTTTCCTCCGGAAGGCAAGGGGGAAACACAGCTACGCACTTTGCTATCTGTGTGTGAACTGAGTAAGCACACGCACAGTGGCCGATCACACACCTACAGACTCTAACACAAGTGGCACAGTTTGGCACAGGTCTTCATGCACAGCTATAATTTACATAGTGGCTTGTAGAGTTAAGACCTGGCACTAGTAATAAATTTGAACTGTACTTGGAGGCCTGCTATTATTTAACTAAACCATGGTTTCTGAAATTTGTGTATATTGGAGCCATGCAAAGTGAAGACGCCTAT
Organism: Muntiacus reevesi; assembly: GCF_963930625.1. Classification (NCBI taxonomy): domain Eukaryota; kingdom Metazoa; phylum Chordata; class Mammalia; order Artiodactyla; family Cervidae; genus Muntiacus; species Muntiacus reevesi. Next base: position 47,350,159 of record NC_089260.1, read on the forward strand.
ACTTTCTTTTTGTAGGTTAATGATTCTTACATAGTATATTTTAACAATGCCACCAAGTCAGTCCTGGCCTCTATTAAATACAACCAACCATTGTTATTAGGCTATCTCGGTACAAAATTTCTAGAACTGTGAAGTGGTTTTATTTAAGGAGAAAGTAGTGTGAATATGCAGCTAAGGTAATACAAATTATTTCAAATGTTTATCTGTATCTCTTAATAGAAAATATAGATTAATAGATAACATTTTTCAATAGTCACCTACCCTGTTAGACTGGCCAGTCTCTGAGAGGTTCTCAGTATAAATTAATTAAGTATAAACATAACTAGATTTGCATATGATTTTCCAGTTCTCCATCCTTCATTCACAGAGCCTTTGTTCACGTTGTTTCCAAGCTATTGTTTAGTTACCATATTGTATTTAAGGAGCTTCTCACAGTGTGACATTGAATACATTATACATTAAGCTCCCTTTTTAAAAATCTCCCTGGGAACTCTCTCCTACTCTAATTCATTCTCCAATTATTGCATCATAAATAACTCCTTTGTGTCAAGATGCACCCTCTTTGGTGCTCCAACTCTTTTCTACCATAAATAGTTTTACTCCACTCCAGTCTAGGTGAGAACCTTCTTCAACTTGACTGGTGACTGTGCTGTTCCTTTGACCTCAGTTATAACAGCTACTTCTCCCAGCATGCACTTCACTCAATATGTGCTTGTTATTTTTAGGTCTTCTGTGGTGATTCTAGAAGAAAAATAATGGAAAAAAATTTAAAACTGCCTTTTTAAAAGCCAGCACCAATGATCCTAAAAACAGTGTCACATTCCAGGTTGCCATAGAGTTCTAAGAAAGCAACATCCAATCAAATAAATCCAAAAACAATGAGAAGGGGGAAACTCTTGGGCCTAACCTTCTCTTACCACACAAAGACCTTCATAATTGCAAAATTTTTTCTATGAATTTAACTAAAGTTTATTTGGTGAATTCTGGTATATATGTTCAGCTCCGTCACTCAGTTGTGTCTGACTTTTTGTGACCCCACGGACTGCAGCCAGGCTTCCCAGGGAAGCTCAAACTCATGTCCATCAAGTCAGTGATGCCATCCAACCATATCCTCTGCTGTCCCCTTCTCCTCCTGCCTTCCATCTTGCCCAGTGTCAGGGTCTTTTCCAATGAATCGGTTCTTCCCATCAGGTGGCCAAAGTATTGGAGCTTCAGCTTCAGCATCAGTCCTTCCAATGGATATTCAGGACTGATTTCCTGAATTCTGATTCTGGTAAATGACATGCATCTATTTATGAGGAAGCCAAAATAGTGTTGGTAGGTACCAAATAGATTCATTCTTTGTCTCTCTTCATTAAGTTCAGAAATTCCATAACCCTATACCAACATATCACTTTCCTAGCAGAATGTTACACTCAAAACTGTACCTTTTAACTTAAAATCCATCTCAGCAAAGTATTTTTTAAGTGAATTGATGGAGGTGAGTGTAGTACCTAAAGACTGCCACAATGAGGCGTGTGGAACATGGTTTTGTGACTGGCTTTCAGGTCATGACTACTTAAATCTTCCTTGTAAGCAACAATAGTAGTCAAGAAATTAAACCTGGAAAACCAAGATGGAACTCGATTAGTAGGTATCTCCTTTCCTGTGTGTATGGATGGTGGGACTTGATTGCTAAAACGAGTCCCACGTGTTAGAAGGAAAGCACCCCCCCATATTCTTTAAGGTTATCATATGTTAGAGTATGATAGACAGTCACATGATCATCTTTTAAGTACGACAGTATGATCATGTTAGAGTATGATAGAATGTCACATTATCATATTTTTTTTCCTAGAAACTTCACCTAAACCATACAAGAAACCATCTACAGGCATTATTTAAAGCACTGAAGAAAGAGGTTTCTGAATTGTCCTATTCAGCACTGAACAATCATCACACTGTGATCATTCTCATTTTGTCTGACCAGATGGAGAAAGGCTGCAATTCTTAGAGTTATAAAAATCACAAATATAGCATATGCAAAACAATGACACCCTGTTTATTTGTCAGGGGAAGAACATGTTCCGGCACATCTCAAATATTAAATCCACTCCAGAAAAGAATGCTAGAAAACGGCTTCCTTAGTTAATACATTATTTGGAAATGAAGAAATTTAAAATAAAGCCATGTTAAATGGCCTCAAAATATGCAAAAACACTTGACAGTTATAATAAAAAGTGATAAATCATTTTAAAATGAGGTTTTAGAAGTGGATAATTCCAAACTCAATTCTATGTGGCCACCATCACCTTGATACCAAAACCAGACAAAATTACCAAAAAAGGAAATTACTGGCCAATATCACTGATGAACATAGACACAAAAGTACTCAACAAAATACTAGCAAACCAAATCCAACAATATGTTAAAAAGATCATACACTGAGATCAATTGGGATTTATCCCAGGGATGCAAGGATTCAGTATATGCAAATCAATCAATATTATATACCATATAAACAAATTAAAGAATAAAAACCACATGATCATCTCAAAGGAGCGGAAAAAGCTTTTGACAAAATTCAACAAGAATTTATGATAAAAACTCTCCAGAAAGTGGGCCTAAAGGGAACCTACACCAGCAAAATAAAGACCATATATGACAAACTCACAGCAAACCTTATTCTCAATGGTGAAAAGCTGAAAATATTTGCTCTAAGATCAGCAACAAGCAAGGAGCTCCACACTTACTTTTACTCAACATAGTCTTGGAAGTTCTTGCCATGACAAGGAAAGAAAAAATAAATAATCGGAATCCAAATTGGAAAGAAGACGACGTTATCTTTGCAGATAGCATGATATTATACAGAGGAAATCCTAACAATGCCATCAGAAAACTACTAGGGCTAATGAATGAATTTAGTAAAGTATCAGAATACAAAATTAATATACAGAAAAATCTTGCATTCCTATACACTGACAATGAAAGGTCAGAAAGAGAAATTCAGGAAACAATCCCATTTACCACTGCAACAAAAATAATAAAATACCTAGGAATAAACCTACCTAAGGAGGCAAAAGACCTGTACATAGCAAACTATAAGACACTGATGAAAGAAATCAAAGATGACATGAACAGATGGAGAAATATGCCATGTTCTTGGAGTGGAAGAATATTGTAAAAATGGCCACTACCCAAAGCTATCTACAGATTCAATGCAATCCCTATCAAACAACCAATGGCATTTTTCACAGAACTAAAAGAAAAAAAATTTACAATTTTTATGGAAACACAGAAGTCTCCAAATAGCCAAACGAGTCTTAAGACAAATGGAGCTGGAGAAATCAGGCTCCCTGACTTCAGACTATACTACAAAGCTACAGTAGTCAAGAGAGTACAGTACTGGCACAAAAATAGAAATATAGATCAATACAACATGATAGAAAGCCCAGAGATAAACTCACACACCTGTGACCACCTGATCTAAGACAAAGGAGGCAAGAGTGTACCCGGGAGGAAACACAATGACTTCAATAAGTGGTGCTGGGGAAACTGGAAAGCTAGATGTCAGAGAACGAACTCAGAACATTCCCGACCACCATGTTTTCTGTTTCAATCCCTCAGTTGTGTCTGACTCTTTTGTGACCCCATGGACTGTAGTGTGCCAGGTTCCTCTGTCCATGGGACTTCCCAGGCAAGAATGTTGGAGTGTGTTGCCATTTCCTTCTCCAGGGGACTTTCCTAGCCCAAAGATCACATGCATGACTCCTGCTTGGCAGGTAACTTTTTTATCACTGAGCCACATGAAATGCCTCCCCAATACCATACATAGAAATAAATTCAAAATGGATTAAAGCCTTGAATTTAAGGCCAGATGCTATAAAACCCATAGAGGAAAACATAGGCAGGACACTTTTTGACATAAATCACAGCAAGATCTTTTTTGACTCACCTCCTAAAGCAATAAAAACAAAAATTAATGAATGGGACCTAATTAAACTTAAAAGCTTTTGTACAGCAAAGGAAACCATAAACAAGATGAAAATACAACCCTCAAGCAAATGACAAAGGATTAATCTCGTAAATATACAAGCAGTTCATGCAACTCAATATCAAAAAAACAACCCAAATGAAAGATGGGCAGAAGATCTAGATATACATTTCTCCAAAGACATAGAGATGGTCAACAAACACAGCAAAAGATTCTCAGCATCACTAATTATCAGAGAACTGCAAATCAAAACTACAATGAGGTATCACCTCACACTGCTCAGAATGGCCAAAATAAAAAAATCTACAAACAATAAATGCAGGAGAGGGTGTGGGGAAAAGTATTGGTGGGAGTATAAATTGATGCAGTCATTATGGAAAACAATATGAAGTTTTGTCTAAAAATAAAAATAGAACTACCATTTGACCCAGCAATCCCACTCCTGGGCATATGCCCAAAGAAAACCATAATTCAAGAAGATACACGAGCTCTCATGTTCACTGCAACATTACTTACAATAACTAGGACATGGAAGCAACAAAAATGTCCATCATCAGAGGAATGGATAAAGAAGATATAGTACACATATACTATGGAATATTACTCAGCCATAAAAAGGAACATAATTGGTCATTTGTAGAGACATGGATAGACCTAGAGAATGTCAGGAAGAGAGAAGTCAGAAAGAGAAAAACAAATATTGTATATTAGCACATATCTGTGGAATCTAGAAAAATGGTATAGATGATCAATCCCATTTGCAAAGTAGAAATAAAGACAGGTGTAGAGACCAAATGTATGGCTACCAAGGGAAAGGCAGGGGGAGGAATGAGCAGACTGGGATTGACACATATACACTATTGATACTATGTATAAAATAGATAACTAATGAGAACATGTTGTAGAGCACAGGGAACTCTAGTTAATGTACTGAGGTGACCTGAATTGGAAGGAAGTCCAGAGGAACAGGATATATGTATATGTATGGCTGATTCATTTTGCTGTGCAGTAGAGCCTAATATAACATTGTATACTCTGATAAAAATTAATCTAAAAAATTAAATAATTGAGTTTTTAAACACAATTCAGTGATTAAGACAGCACACAGGCAAAAATTTTAGTAAGAATATAGCTGATAAAAACTGTAATTAATAAGTTTAATCTAATAAACACATATAGAACACATACCAGTGACTAGAGAATGCATATTGTTTTCAAGTACCATTGAAACATTTGCAAAAATTGACTATATACTAGGCCAAAAGCAAGGTTCAAGAGATACTAAAGAATCTATATCATATAGATCATCTCCTCTGGCTATAATACAGTTGTTAGAAATTATTTATAAAAATATGACTTTAAGAAAGATTGGCTGAATGGATACAAAAACAAGACCCCTATATATGCTGTCTACAAGAGACCCACCTCAAAACCAGAGACACATACAGACTAAAAGTGAAGGGCTGGAAAAAAATATTTCACGCAAACGGAGACCAAAAGAAAGCAGGAGTCGCAATACTCATATCAGATAAAATAGACTTTCAAATAAAGGATGTGAAAAGAGACAAAGAAGGACACTACATAATGATCAAAGGATCAATCCAAAAAGAAGATATAACAATTATAAATATATATGCACCCAACATAGGAGCACCGCAATATGTACGGCAAACGCTAACAAGTATGAAAGAGGAAATTAATAGTAACACAATAATAGTAGGAGACTTTAATACCCCACTCACAACTATGGATAGATCAACTAAACAGGAAATCAACAAGGAAACATAAACCTTAAATGATACAATGGACCAGCTAGACCTAGTTGATATCTATAGGACATTTCACCCCAAAACAATCAACTTCACCTTTTTCTCAAGTGCACACAGAACCTTCTCCAGAATAGATCACATCCTGGGCCATAAATCTGGTCTTGGAAAATTCAAAAAAATTGAAATCATTCCAGTCATCTTTTCTGACCACAGTGCAGTAAGATTAGATCTCAATTACAGGAAAAAAATTGTTAAAAATTCAAACATATGGAGGCTAAATAACACGCTTCTGAATAACCAACAAATCATAGAAGAAATCAAAAAAGAAATCAAAATATGTATAGAAACGAATGAAAATGAAAGCACAACAACCCAAAACCTATGGGACACTGTAAAAGCAGTGCTAAGGGGAAGGTTCATAGCATTACAGGCTTACATCAAGAAACAAGAAAAAAGCCAAATAAATAACCTAACTCTACACCTAAAGCAATTAGAGAAGGAAGAAATGAAGAACCCCAGGGTTAGCAGAAGGAAAGAAATCTTAAAAATTAGGGCAGAAATAAATGCAAAAGAAACTAAAGAGACCATAGCAAAAATCAACAAAGCTAAAAGCTGGTTTTTTGAAAAAATAAACAAAATTGACAAACCATTAGCAAGACTCATTAAGAAACAAAGAGAGAAGAACCAAATTAACAAAATTAGAAATGAAAATGGAGAGATCACAACAGACAACACTGAAATCCAAAGGATCATAAGAGACTACTACCAGCAGCTCTATGCCAATAAAATGGACAACTTGGATGAAATGGACAAATTCTTAGAAAAGTATAACTTTCCAAAACTGAACCAGGAAGAAATAGAAGATCTTAACAGAGCCATCACAAGCAAGGAAATCGAAACTGTAATCAAAAATCTTCCAGCAAACAAAAGCCCAGGACCAGATGGCTTCACAGCTGAATTCTACCAAAAATTTAGAGAAGAGCTAACACCCATCTTACTCAAACTCTTCCAGAAAATTGCAGATGAAGGTAAACTTCCAAACTCATTCTATGAGGCCACCATCACACTAATTCCAAAACCAGACAAAGATGCCACAAAAAAAGAAAACTACAGGCCAATATCACTGATGAACATAGATGCAAAAATCCTTAACAAAATTCTAGCAAACAGAATCCAACAACATATTAAAACAATCATACACCATGACCAAGTGGGCTTTATCCCAGGAATGCAAGGATTCTTTAATATCCGCAAATCGGTCAATGTAATACACCACATTAACAAATTGAAAGATAAAAACCATATGATTATCTCAATAGATGCAGAGAAAGCCTTTGACAAAATTCAACACTCATTTATGATTAAAACTCTCCAGAAAGCAGGAATAGAAGGAACATACCTCAACATAATAAAAGCTATATATGACAAACCCACAGCAAGCATCACCCTCAATGGTGAAAAATTGAAAGCATTTCCTCTGAAATCAGGAACAAGACAAGGATGCCCACTCTCACCACTACTATTCAACATAGTGTTGGAAGTTTTGGCCACAGCAATCAGAGCAGAAAAAGAAGTAAAAGGAATCCAGATAGGAAAAGAAGAAGTGAAACTCTCGCTGTTTGCAGATGACATGATCCTCTACATAGAAAACCCTAAAGACTCTTCCAGAAAATTACTAGAGCTAATCAATGAATATAGTAAAGTTGCAGGATATAAAATTAACACACAGAAATCCCTTGCATTCCTATATACTAACAATGAAAAAACAGAAAGAGAAATGAAGGAAACAATACCATTCACCATTGCAACAAAAAGAATAAAATACTTAGGAGTATATCTACCTAAAGAAACAAAAGACCTATACACAGAAAACTATAAAACACTGATGAAAGAAATCAAAGAGGACACAAACAGATGGAGAAACATACCGTGTTCATGGATTGGAAGAATCAATATTGTCAAAATGGCTATTCTACCCAAAGCAATCTATAGATTCAATGCAATCCCTATCAAGCTACCAACGGTATTTTTCACAGAACTAGAACAAATAATTTCACAATTTGTATGGAAATACAAAAAACCTCGAATAGCCAAAGTAATCTTGAGAAAGAAGAATGGAACTGGAGGAATCAACCTGCCTGACTTCAGACTCTACTACAAAGCCACAGTCATCAAGACAGTATGGTACTGGCACAAAGACAGAAATATAGATCAATGGAACAGAATAGAAAGCCCAGAGATGAATCCACGAACCTATGGACACCTTATCTTTGACAAAGGAGGCAAGGATATACAATGGAAAAAAGACAATCTCTTTACCAAGTGGTGCTGGGAAAACTGGTCAACCACTTGTAAAAGAATGAAACTAGAACACTTTCTAACACCATACACAAAAATAAACTCAAAATGGATTAAAGATCTAAATGTAAGACCAGAAACTATAAAACTCCTAGAGGAGAACATAGGCAAAACACTCTCCGACATAAATCTCAGCGGGGTCCTCTATGACCCACCTCCCAGAATATTGGAAATAAAAGCAAAACTAAACAAATGGGACCTAGTGAAACTTAAAAGCTTCTGCACAACAAAGGAAACTATAAGTAAGGTGAAAAGACAGCCCTCAGATTGGGAGAAAATAATAGCAAATGAGGAAACAGACAAAGGATTAATCTCAAAAATATACAAGCAACTCCTGAAGCTCAATTCCAGAAAAATAAATGACCCAATCAAAAAATGGGCCAAAGAACTGAACAGACATTTCTTCAAAGAAGACATACAGATGGCTAACAAACACATGAAAAGATGCTCAGCATCACTCATTATCAGAGAAATGCAAATCAAAACCACAATGAGGTACCATTACACGCCAGTCAGGATGGCTGCTATCCAAAAGTCTACAAGCAATAAATGCTGGAGAGGGTGTGGAGAAAAGGGAACTCTCTTACACTGTTGGTGGGAATGCAAACTAGTACAGCCATTATGGAAAACAGTGTGGAGATTTCTTAAAAAACTGGAAATAGAACTGCCATATGACCCAGCAATACCACTTCTGGGCATACACACTGAGGAATCCAGATCTGAAAGAGACACGTGCACCCCAATGTTCATCGCAGCACTGTTTATAATAGCCAGGACATGGAAGCAACCTAGAAGCCCATCAGCAGATGAATGGATAAGAAAGCTGTGGTACATATACACCATGGAATATTACTCAACCGTTAAAAAGAATTCATTTGAATCAGTTCTAATGAGATGGATGAAACTGGAGCCCATTATACAGAGTGAGGTGAGCCAGAAAGATAAAGAACATTACAGTATACTAACACATATATACGGAATTTAGAAAGATGGTAACGATGGCCCTATATGCAGGGCAGAAGAAGAGACGCAGAAGTACAGAACAGACTTTTGAACTCTGTGGGAGAAGGGGAGGGTGGGATGTTTCGAAAGAACAGCATGTATATTATCTGTGGTGAAACAGACCACCAGCCCAGGTGGCAGGCATGAGTCAAGTGCTCGGGCCTGTTGGGCTGGGAAGATCCAGAGGAATCGGGTGGAGAGGGAGGTGGGATGGGAGACCGGGATGGGGAATTCGTGTAACTCTATGGCTGATTCATATCAATGTATGACAAAACCCACTGAAAAATAAAAATTTAAAAAAAAAAAAAAAGAAAGCTCACCTAAAGAAGATGGTTAATTTACATGATTTAAAATATACAGACATTTACAAATAACTCATAGTTTAAAGAAATCAATTAAATTTTTCAAGATTTACAACTGAATGGAAGCAAAACTATTAAATACCAAAACATATAAAATGTAGCTAATATACTACTGAAGAGGAATTTATAATTTTAAATAAATATGTTAGGAAAAGAATAAAGATGCCCAAGTTAATAAGCTAAGCTTTCAACTCTTAAGCAATTAGAAAAAGAGTCAATGAAAGAAGGAAAGAATAAAGAGCAGAAACCAATGAAACAGAAATTAAAGATACATCTTCCCTACTATATCTTTATTTTGTATTTAATTCCTTTCTGCTGTAGGCCTAGAGGGTTTACTCCCCAAATAATAGAGTAATAACTCTGATATCAAAACAAGAAAGAAAAGTAAGTCTATCTCACTCAAAAGTATAGATGTAAATATTAGCAACCTAAATCCAGCCAACATAACATCAGTGTATATCATAACCTAGTGGGCTTATCCCAGAAATACAGGGGTGATTTAATGTTAGAAATTTACTTATTGAAATTGACCATAACAACATGATTATGTTACTATATGAAGAAAGATTATTTGTTAAAATTCAATATCAATTAATGGCAAAAAAAATCAACCTAATATAGAACAGAACATTTGTCATGTACTCAACCTCAGTTTCAAAATTAACATAAATGGAGAAGAGTCAATAAGAGCCAAGATAATTTTGAAATGGAACTGAATGTGGGAGACATTCAATGAGATTCAGCAGATTCTAGGTAAACCATGTTGTGGTTTTGGTGAATAGATATTAACCAAAATGCATTAGGACAATTCTTCCCTTGAAAGAAAACTTGATATTCAACAGAGGTGACATACTAACTCACTGGGGAAAAGACAGCTCATCCAAGTGAGTACAGGAGAGCCATTGGTCTTCCATAATGGAAACATTAATTAATAAATCTCAACTGAACCTCGTGTAAAAAATCATTTCTAGCAGTTTTAAGGTCTTTTAAAAGAAACTTTAAAATAGATATTTGAAGAAAATACACAGTAATAGATTTATAATCTTAAAACAGAGATGGGTTCTTAAGTAACACATATATGTTTAATGGTAATAAAATTGAAAACTTATATACAATAAGGACATGAACATAAAAATCAATAAGCCACAAGAAAGGAAGATGATCATGACACACATAACCAAATGAAGATTAATATTCAGAATATAAGAATGAGATTTTAATAGAAAAGACAGGCAAAAATATGAGTGAACAATTCCTAGAATGGCCTATCATCACATAAATGCTGTTCAATATAAATTGTAATCAGGGAAATATAAAGTAAAACAACAAAACATATTTTCATACCCATTAACTTTTTTTCATTGAAAGCTTAACAAAACCAAGGGTTGGCAAGTTGTAGAGCAACGGGAATTCTCATTACTGATAATGAAAATATTTACTGATTTAGACAGAAGATGGCAACATTTAGTAAAGTGCAAGGCACAGAAATCCATGACCCAGCAAGTTGTTCCTAGATTTATATCATAAAGAAACTTTCACATATGTCTAGGAAAAATGTTTAGGAACATTCACTGCCAATCTTGAAACACTGAAATATCAGAAACAACATAACCATCCATCAACAAAATAAGGGATAGATACAGTGTGCATTTACCTATAATGGAATTCCATATAATAGTTAAAAATGAATAAACCATCAACTTAATAAGTGTCAAAATATAATATTGGAGAGAAAAGCAAACTGAAGATTGGCATATCATGATTTCATTTGCATGAAATTTTAAAGCCTGCACATACTATATATTGTTCACGAATCCACATGTATGTACTAAATTAGAAAATCATGCACGGAAATGATAATGGCAAATTGAGGATACTTATTGAAGGAGAGGAAAATGGGATCTGAGAGTGATAAAAAAAAAAAAAAAGGGAGCTCTAGTTTTACCTATAATGTCTTGATTTTCTTTTCAAAAGATTTGATAAATACAACAAGATGTAGTGGATGTAATTTCTTCTCTGTATTTTTTCTATTTGCTTAAAATGTATTGTGATTTTTTAAAAGGAAGTTAGTAATATTTTCTCCAATACAAAAGTATGGCAGTCAATTGCATTAGAGGACAAGGCAGAATAAAATGAGAAGGTCCACATGCAAGTCTCCAGCATAATCTAGTGCTTAATGTGCTAACATGTAACACATTTTCTGTGCTTGGAAGAGGTGAGACTTCCCCAGTTTGGACTGAGACGAATGAGCCATGGATCCCAGTGCTATGAGAGAAGGGAGAGAAATTACAACTTTTTCCTGTCCCTTCATCCCTGCCCTACTGCTCCAAATTCCTTTCCTTCTATCTCTTCTTCCCCTCTAGAATGGCATGGAAAACCACAACCCTCTAACGTTAAAGGAGAAAAGTTAGCTAATCATATGACTGTCTCTGCCATCCCACCAGCAGACTTCCTCCAAGCTTTGGGGGACCTCCTTTTATTAGAGGAAAACAAAATTCCAGGGTATGTACAACTGATCAAATACCAGAAACTTTCCTCTGGTTTGAGACATTGGACTATTAATAGAAATTCAAGCACACATGAAAGTTCTACCGAAGTTATTTGGCCAGCAAATTATTGAGTCTTAAAGGAGAACAAAAGATAATTATATTAACAATGTTTATCAACTTGTATTAATTTATAACTACTTAAATTATATTTAATAAAATAGTATTTAACTCATTTCTTATGTTCTTGAATATATTCCTATATTTTCAGTATTATTTCTAATATAGTGATACTTTCTCATAATAGATTGCATTATTGGATTGTGGCTCTCTATTAACAGAATTCTCACTGTATAAATACAGAATGCTGCTTGTGATTGGTTCAGAAATTCTACATGCCTGGATGTAAAGAAAAATTGAAACTTTTAAGTGTTAAATTTTCCAAAGCAAAATATAATTTAAGAATTACTTGATTTTGAATTGTTTTAATATGGTAAAATTCTAACAATCCAAATGGACATAAAATGAGAGGTGGTGCTCTTTCCCATACATTGTCCCCCAGGCCCCCTCCCCCAAAGCAGCCATTGTTACAAATATTCTAAATGTTTGTGTAAGTTACTTTATAATGGACAAACATGCTTCAAAAAGGACTTATTTAAAAAGTCTGTTCCATAGGAAGGGTATTTCAAAATGTTTATATTCTTAACTTGACTTAGCATATTTAATGCTTTTCTGTTTGAAGCCAAATAGTACAGAATCTTCAAGCCTGGCATCAGTCACACAGAAGCAAGATTTCAAAGGAACCATGATAAAGGTGACACAATAAAAAATTGTCCATTAAACTCTTTGTAGAAAAGTCAGGAAAGAACAGAGTGTCCATGCAGTAAGTTTCAAAACTTGAGTCTGCTACCAATTGCACATAAACAATTAAGTGGCACATATAACTATCCTGTGTTGTGATGTATCATGTAAGAATATCAAAATATTAAGGTAATTGTTTTGTCCACAACTGAATGGAATCTTAAAAAGAACTAATAATACAAAATCATATCTAAATTGCTGCTTTCTTAATCATCCTAAACTTTAGCCAGATCTGAACTATTACAAGAGGCTGCCCAATTAATCTGTTTCATACCCTTGCTAAAATGTTATCAGAAGTAGTTTGAGACAGAAGTCTCAAGAGAGAACATGTGATGTCAAATTATAGCTCATATTAGCTTATTACTTTTCAACTCAATATATTTAGTATTTCCCATAGGTGTAAAATATTTCTCATATTTTTTTTTTTGAAATTTTTATTTGGGATTGATTTGTAAGAAACATGTCACCTCTGTCTTTTAGGCTCTTCTAACATATAGGAGTGACCCAACCATGAGAAAAATGTTGAATCATCTGTATTTCTATATCATGCCTGTGTTTAACGTTGATGGATACCATTTTAGCTGGACCAATGTAAGTCACTTGCCTATCCAATTGAAAAAACTATGGAAAATTGTCCTAAAGTAGGAAGGATGCTTGGTGGGCTGCCAGCCTAGTACTTCCAGAGCTATGAAAGATTTCCACTCCCTTCCCCAGCACAGCATCAACCTTCTGATTTTGTTTATATATGTTTGTCTTTTGCATAAGATTTTGTGTTTAAAAAAAGATTCCTTCCAAATAAATTATGAAAAATCACTTGTCTAGTCCAGCTTATTCAATTTTGCCTGTAAAAAAATGAGGCCAAGAGAAACTGAGAGAGAAGTCTGTGGCAGGAATTGGAGCATGAACCTGGGTCTCCAATGCTCATCTTGTCCTCTTCTCACTCCATGGACTTGTTTATTCCTGGAGGAAATCCCCTGCCCCTCACTGCTATGATTCATTCACTGAAGAACTACTAAAATGCATGGGGATAACCTCTTAAGTGTTTATTCTGCACCTCTTTTCTTTTAATTACATCTAGGATCGATTTTGGAGGAAAACAAGGTCAAGGAACTCAAGGTTTCGCTGCCGTGGAGTGGATGCCAATCGAAACTGGAGAGTGAAATGGTGCGGTATGTTGGGGACTAATTGGGATCCGGATTCAGAGGTATCCATTAGGGCTCTGATGTAACATTGATGTCTTTGTGTATGTGAAAACCTCCTATGTTATGCACTGTAGCTGTAATTCACAAAAGAAAATGAAAGCATTTTCATAAAGGATTCAAATCTGGCAACCTCATCCTGAAAATTGAAAATTTCAACAGAGACATAAAAGCAGAAAACAGGAATATTTGTCATTCAGAAACTAAAACAGGAAATGTGGCTTGTGGTATAAATCCAGTCAACGTAATTTATCCTTTCACTGAGAGTAATGCTGATCCTGTCTTCATCTGTCTATGGTGATCACAGCTGCCAAATCCTTGTCTAGAATCTACCAACCTGCCAATCATACACTGGGCACTCATTTGGCAAATATATTTCCACTACATTCCAAGTTTCATGATAGTAACCTTTTAAATAAGGAAAGGATGTCATTTTAAGAAAGGAAACTCTTGTGGCAAAATAAAGAAGCAGGTAGATAGCAAAAGAAAGAAACAGAGAAAATTTGCCACAGTTAGTGTAGAAGAGGCCAAACTTGACCTCATCCCATCTTGGGTTTCCAGCTGGGGCTCTTAAACAGAAAGACAGATTAACAAGAGAAAAACAGTTTATTAATGGGCTCTGCACATGATACACAGGAGAAAGCTCATGAAAAGTAACTCCAAGTGGCAACTCAGAACACCAACTTATACAGAGTTCTCAACAAAGAGCAATAAACTTGTAGAGAAACAATAGGACAAAGGAAAACAATTTTAAGTTTCCAAGGGCAGCCAACTGTGGGAAATAATTATACGAGAGGAAACTCAAGAAGGAAGGTTTGTTTGCAGATTCCTCTGGTGCTGTCTCTGGGCTAAAGGTCTGTCTCCAGTAGGAGAATTTATATCCTGTCTTTAGGCAGAAAAGGGGAAGGTGAACAGAACTTCTCCTGCATATGCTGCTGCTCAATTGCCTTGGACTCAAATTAATTTTTATGTCAAAGAGGCATATTTGGGGGCAAGCGACATATTGTGGTTTACTTTGCTAGTTATCCTAGTTGGCAACAGCGGGGAGGGAAACAAGTGTAAGCCACATGCCGTTGCAAAGAGCTACCCTTTCTCAGAGTCCTTCCCTAGCGCCCTCAAAATACAGACCAAAGCGTTGTGCAATAGTATGTCTCACGAGAGTCTCTTAGAAATGAAGCTCATCACAGGCTTTCCTTCTGTGAGGCTTTGGTTCGATACCAGATCCCCCTCCTCCCATCTCCACCAGCATCAGGCAGGATAACTGGGTGTGCTTGAGACCCCTTCCACAGAACCTTCTTTAATCCACTAGAACTGGCAAATCAGAATATGGTAAAGCAGAAAGAATATAATTTAGAATATCGCAGATAGATGGCTTCCCTGGTGGCTCAGACGGTAAAGAATTTGCCTGCAATGCAGGAGACACAGTTTGATCCCTGGGTCAGGAAGATCCCCTGGAGAAGGAAATGGCAACCCAATCCAGTATTCTTGCCTAGAGAGTCCCATGGACAGAGGAGCCTGGCGGGCTACAGTCCATGGGGTTGCAAAGAATCAATTGATTGAGTGACTAAACACTTTCACTTCATTTTCACGGTTTCATTCTACTATTGTTAGCAGACTGATTTGGGTGATTTTCTCCAATCTATGCCAAAGCCTTCAACTATGTGGAAAATTCTGAAAGAGATGGGAATACGAGACCACCTGACCTGCCTCTTGAGAAACCTGTGTGCAGGTCAGGAAGCAACAGTTAGAACTGGACATGGAACAACAGACTGGTTCCAAATAGGAAAAGGAGTACGTCAAGGCTGTATATTGTCATCCTGCTTATTTAACTTATATGCAGAGTACATCATGAGAAACACTGGAATAGAAGAAGCACAAGCTGGAATCAAGATGGCCAGGAGAAATATCAATAACCTCAGATATGCAGATAACACCACCCTTATGGCAGAAAGTGAAGAGGAACTGAAAAGCCTCTTAATGAAAGAGAAAGAGGAGAGTGAAAAAGTTGGCTTAAAGCTCAACATTCAGAAAACTAAGATCATGGCATCTGGCCCCATCACTTCATGGGAAATAGATGGGGAGACAGTGGAAACAGTATCAGACTTTATTTTTTTGGGCTCCCAAATCACTGCAGATGGTGACTGCAGCCATGAAATTAAAAGATGCTTACTCCTTGGAAGGAAAGTTATGACCAACCTAGACAGCATATTAAAAAACAGAGACGTTACTTTGCCAACAAAGTTTCGTCTGGTCAAGGCTATGGTTTCTCCAGTGGCCATGTATGGATGTGAGAGTTGGACTGTGAAGAAAGCTGAGTGCCAAAAAATTGATGCTTTTGAACTGTGGTGTTGGAGAAGACTCTTGAGAGTCCCTTGGACTGCAAGGAGATCCAACCAGTCCATCCTAAAGGAGATCAGTCCTGGGTATTCATTGAAAAGACTGATGCTGAATCTGAAACTCCAATACTTTGGCCACCTCATGTGAAGAGTTGACTCATTGGAAAAGACCCTGATGCTGGGAGGGATTGGGGGCAGGAGGAGAAGCGGATGACAGAGGATGAGATGGCTGAATGGCATCACCGACTCAATGGACATGAGTTTGAGTAAACTCTGGGAGTTTGTGATGGACAGAGAAGCCTGGCGTGCTGTGATTCATGGGGTCGCAAAGAGTCGGACACGACTGAGCGACTGGATTGAACTGATGTGTAAAATAGATAACTAGTGGGAAGCTGCCATATAGCACAGGGAACTCAGCTTGGTGCTCTGTGATGACCTAGAGGGGTGGGATGGGAGTATGGGAGGGAGGCTCAAGAAGGAAGGAATATATGTATACATATAGCTGCCTTGCCAGAGAAGGCAACGGCAACCTACTCCGGTACTCTTGCCTGGAAAATCCCATGGTTGGAGGAGCCTGGTAGGCTGCAGTGCATGGGGTCGCTGGGAGTCAGACACAACTGAGAGACTTCACTTTCACTTTTCACTTTCATGCATTGGAGAAGGAAATGGCAACCCACTCCAGTATTCTTGCCTGGAGAAGTCCCAGGGACAGGGGAGCCTGGTGGGCTGCCATCTATGGAGTCACACAAAGTCAGACATGACTGAAGCGACTTAGCAGCAGCAGCCTTGCAATATATATATGTATTCATATATTCACGTTGTTGTATAGCAGAAACTAACAACATTGTTAAGCAAATATACTTCATTTTTTTTAGGATGGCTATGAAAAAAACATAGCAAATATTAGTGAGGGTATGGAAAAACTGGAACACTCAATACTTGATGGTGGGAATGTAAATGATGTGGCCACTTTGGAAAAAATGTTTTAATAGTCTCTCAAAAGTTAAACACAGAGTAGCCATATGACCTAGCAATTCTGCTCCTAGGTATATACCCATGAGAAATGAAAACACACATCCATAAAATAACTCATACATGAATGCTACATGAAATAAACTAGTTACAAAATAACAAATATTGTATGATTCCATTTATATATATAAATGTCCAGAATAGAGAAACCCATAGACAGAGTAGATAAGTGGCTGCCAAGGGTGGGGGGGGTGGGTAGTGACTGTAATGGGTAAGGGCTTTTTGGGGGAGATGATGAAAATGTTTTTTAATTAGATAGTGGTGATGATCATGAATGTACTAAAATTCATTTAACTGTATACTTCAAAAGAGTGGATTTTATGGGATGTAATTACAGCTCAATAAAACTGTTACAAAGAATTTTAATTAGCATTTAGGATGAAATTAGGTACTTACTAAAACATAACTACTCTTTTTAGAAGACTCCATTACCTAATATTGTAAATTACATGTCATGTGGAGAAAACCATGTTTTGCAGGAGCCCAATCACATATGCATCTCTCCACATATGCCCTTCTCCTCCCAACACTCCCTCACTCTATCAAAATAAGAGGGGTATGTTTTGACGGGGCAAATATTTTGACAGATCACCTGAGATGAAAAGGGGAACTTCCACTTAGTGGTTGTTACCAGCCAGTGCCCGTGAAAGTACAAGAGAAGGTCACTGGGTGGATTTCTAAGAATTTCTGCAGCTGAGAGTCCCTTGGACTGCAAGGAGATCCTTGCAGTCCATCCTAAAGGAAATCAGTCCTGAATATTCGTTGGAAGGACTTTGGCCACCTGATGCAAAGAACCGACTCATTTGAAAAGACCCTGATGCTGGGAAAGATTGAAGGCAGGAGGAGAAGGGGACGACAGGATGAGATGGTTGGATGGCATCACCAACTCAATGGACATGAGCTTGAGCAAGCTCTGGGAGTTGGTGATGGACAGGGAAGCCTGGCATGCTCCAGTGCATGGGGTTGCAAAGAGTCGGACACAACTGAGTGACTGAACTGAAATGAAACTCCCTCTGGAGCCTCCCTCCCACCCACCACCATCCCACCCCTCTATGTTGTCACAGAGCATTGGGTTGGGCTCCCTGGGCTATATACCAGCTTCCCACTATCTACCTATTTTACACATGGTAGTGCATGTATGTCAGGGCTGCTCTCTCCATTCCTCCCACCCTCTCCTTCCCCTGTTGTGTCCACACATCTGTTCTTTATGTCTGCGTCTCTGCCCTGAAAACAGGCTCATCAGTACCATTTTTCTAGATTCCATATGGACATTAATACATGTTTTTCACTTTCCGACTTACTTCACTCTGTATAGCAGACTCTAGTTTCATCTACCTCTCTACAACTGATGCACATTCATTCCTTCCTATGGCTGAGTAATAGTCCATTATATATATATATATATATATATATATAATGGAGAAAACCGTAACTTAAAAGGACATAGGTATTCCAGTCTTCATTGCAGCTATTTACAGTGGCCAAGACATGGAAGAAAGGACGTCTAGCATGGAACCTAGATGTCCATTGACAGATGAATGGATAGAGAGGTTGTGGTACATATATAAATCCAATTCTAAATCAAAACAAATGTATTGAGCACCTTATTTCTTTCCATGATAGACGATCACAAAGCTAAACTACAAATCCTCCTGTTTCTAAGACTTTAGGAAAAGGCAAAAAAAACTTTCATTTTTCTTCTCTCATGATTCAAACACATTTCCCAATAATCCACCACTAAAAAGAGCTATTTTATTTTACCTTTTGGCAAATTACTTGTAAATCCAGTTTTTCCTAATCCAGATACTGATTATTTATAAAACTCACTTCATCTCCCTATTTTATATTTCATGTTCTTTATGTAAGACCCAACCAAAAATTAGCGTTTCATAACAACAAATTAAATAACGGCTGACATTGATTGTGTGGGTATAGTGTACACAATGGGAACTCACTCCGGTACTCTTGCCTGGCAAATCACTTGGATGGAGGAGCCTGATAGGCTGAACTCCATGGAGTCGCTAACAGTCGGACACAACTGAGCCACTTCACTTTCACTTTTCACTTTCATGCACTGGAGAAGGAAATGGCAACCCACTCCAGTGTTCTTGCCTGGAGAATCCCAGGGACGGGGGAGCCTGGTGGGCTGCCGTCTATGGGGTCGCACAGAGTCGGACACGACTGAAGTGACTTAGCAGCAGCAGCAGCAGCAGGAGCGTACACAAAATGATACATTGTTTCATTTCTCTGATCATTCTTCTGGGTAAATATGTAAGAATTAGAAGGTGGATGACAATATCTTAGTTTGTTTTTTAACATATTTTCCAACATCATGCTTAGATATCTTTGTTGAAGCTTTTGAAAAAGACATTACAAAGTTTAGAAACCTTTTATGAACAGCTCATCTTTGAAAATCAGTGAAGAAAGTAGCATGAAGTGAGGCATGATGGACATGTCAGAATTACTCCCTTGATTCCTGGGACACTGACCTCCTGATTTTTCATTTGGCACTGATTTTTTTTTGGGGGGGGGGGGGCGGGCACTGATTTTTAAATCCAGTAATTTTATTGTACTTGTTTCAGCAGGTAAGCCTCGCATGCTGCTAAATCTTTGGGAGACTTCTAGTCTTGTGCTGGGCATGTGTGCTAAGTTGCTTCAGTCATTATCCTACTCTTTGCAACCCTAGGGACTGTAGCCCACCGGGCTCCTCTGTCCATGGGGTTCTCCAGAAAGAATATTGGAGTCGGATGTCATGCCCTCCTCCAGGGGATCGTCCCGACCCAGAGAGCAAACTCACATCTCCAGCATTGGCAAGCAGGTTCTTTACCACTAGCACCACCTGGGAAGCCCATGCTGGGTGTATGAGTGAGGATTTTAAGGTTTTTATCAACTTATTCTTGTTCCCTTATGCTGGCTGCTCTTCAGCATTATTGGATTTCTGAGTTCACAAGAAACAAACTACATCTCTCTGATCATTTTCCTCCAGCTGTTATCATTTGCATTTGATAAGTCATGTAATTTTTTATTTTCATAAATTTCATGCATATCTAATTGCTTTGAATTTTTGGGTCCTCATTACTGTTTTTAACATGACGTAAGCTATTACTGCATTACTAGCTTCCTTCTGGATCACTAATGCTATTTCCCTTGTTTTCAGATTCCTGTTTCTTTTCTGTCTATATGCTTATTTTTAATGAAAACTCCTTTTGAAGTAACTTTTCTATTACTAAAGCAATCTCTTTTGAATGCTATTCTTACATGCAGAAATAGGAAAACAATGATTTTCTTTTTATCTACCACTTTTTATAATTGAAAAGCTGTGATGTGCTGAATAATGACATGAAGCACATGGGCAGTCATCTTGCCTTCACACTGTCTTCTAGAACAGCATTCCCCAAATTACACAAAACAGCAGCATTCCCCAGCCATAAAAAATCCTAGAAAACTGCATAACCCTAATGGTCCAGGAGAAGTTATTAAGTGTCTCCCACAAATGACTATCTTAGTCTATCCAGGCTGCCATAGCCTAATACAGTTGACCCTTGAACAACATGGGGGTTAGGGGTGCCAACCCTTCACACAGCTAAATGTCCGGGTACAACATATAGTCTGCCTTCTTTATCTGCAGCTCCTCCACATCAAAGATTCTGCATCAGAGGACTCAACCAGCCAGGGATCATGAAGTGCTACAGACTTACTACTGAAAAAAATCTGTCGATAAGTGAACCCATGCAATTCAAAACCTGTGTTGCTCAAGGGTCAACTGTACCAGAGACGGAGTGGCTTACAAAAAACAAACATTTATTTCTCACAGTTCTAAAGGCTGGCAAGCACAGGATCATGTTCCTAGCAGATCCATAGTTTATGAGGGCTTCCTGGTCCATAGGTAACAGCTTCTCACTGTCCTCACTCGGTGGAAGGCTCTAGAGAGTTCTCTGGGTTCTCTTTGATAAGGTCACTAACCATCCATGAATGCCCTACCCTCATAACCTAATTACATCCCAAAGGCCTCACCTCCTAACACTATCACATTGGGCATTAGGATTTCAACACGTGAATTTGGGAGGAGGGGAACTACAAATATTTAAACCAGAGCAATAACTGATACTAATGATGGTAGTATTTTTATTCCTGGCTTTTTTAAGGAACCTCAATACTGTTCTCCATAGTGGCTGTATCAATTTACATTCCCACCAACAATGCAAGAAGTTTCCCTTTTCTCCACAACCTCTCCAGCACTTACTGTTTGTTCGTTTTTTGATGATGGCCAGTAGTATTTCTAAGTTGTAAGAAAAAAAGACTTTTTTTCACAGCCTAAGAAAAAAATACCAATTATATTTTATATAGTTGTCATCTCAGAGGTTATCAGATGAGTGACTAAATTCATTCATTCATTTATGCAACTACTATTTTCTGAGCTAGTTACTTAAAGAATAGCAATAAACGAAGTCAAGTGTCATACATGCTATGCAGAAACAAATGCCAGGAAAGTAATAGAGAGTGACAGGGTGAGGGTGGGTTAACTGTTTTAGGTGACATAGGGAAGATGGTCTCATCCGATGAGACTTGAGAGTGAAGGAGGTCTGGGGAAAAAGCAGATAGAGGGAACAACAATGTAAAATCTCTGAGTCAGGAGCATCTTTTAAGGAGGAGCAATGAGGGCTGCATGCCTGGAACTGAGAGAGGGAGGAGAAAGGAGAGACAGGTAGGAGATAACATCAGAGAGGCAGACAGAGGGGAGATGGTGTAGGTCCAGCATCTTAGGAAGGGCTTGGGATGATGTTCTGAATGGGATGGAAAAAAACCATCACTGGAAAGTTGTGAATTGAGAAGTGACATGACCTAATGAACTTTGAAGATAATTATTCTGGTTTCTCTATATCAAACGGATTGTTGGGGGCAGGTATTGATTGCTGAAGGCAGATGTGTGTGCATGCTCAGTCATGTCTGACTCTTTGTGACCCCATGAATTGTAGCCCACCAGGCTCATCTGTCCATGGAATTTTCCAGGCAAGAATACTGGAGTGGATTACTATTTCCTACTCCAGGAGTTCCTCCCAACCCAGGGATCGAACCTGCGTCTCTTGCCTCTCCTGCATTGGCAGGTGGATTCTGAATCACTGGGAAGAATCCCACTGAATCACCTGGGAAGCCCTGTTGAAGGCAGATGTTTGGATTCAAATTATATTGTGTTGGCCAAAAAGTTTGTTTGGGTTTTTCTGTGTCACAGAAAAACCCAAATGAACTTTTTGGCCAACCCAATACTTTTCCATTTAAAAACACTGCTTTTAAAATATAATTTTTAAAAAGTCTGATATAAGAATATTATTCCCATAGACAACCATGGCATACACTACAATGAATTCTGAATGTTAACATATCTTTATTATATAAAGAACTGTTTGTTTAAGGAACCAAAGATAAGCAACCATGTGAGAAAAAAATATTTGCAGTATATAAAGCAGAGAAAGTTTTACTATCATTTTTACATAAACACTTCAGAATCAAACATTACATAGTAAAAAGTGATTTTAAGCGTTCACATAAAACATAAAGAAAAAGACTCTAGAGGCTGAGGTTTTAAAAACAGTTATAATTCACGAAGATAAAGCCATATGATAAAATGGGCAACCTCCCAGTAATCAAAGAACAATATTAAAGTAAAACAAGTTACCATGTAATCCATTAAATTATTCCCCAAATTGTTTGATGTGATAACCTAAACTGGAAACAAAGGTAAAATTGGGGAAGCATGTAGCTCTGGGGGTTTTAGAAAGCAGTTTGATTGCACATCCAGAATGCCATTCATTCCTCTGTTCACTCAAAAAAGCAAAGGTTACTACATGCATTCTTTTTGCCACACTACGTTAGGCACCTAGCAAGTAGAGGTGAATCCTACAGTTTCCCTGTCCTCATGGTGTTTAAAAATCTTTGAGGTTGAAGCAGGAGAGCAGAAGAGTGACAAAGGAGAAAGAGCAAAGGGCGGGGAGTGGGGGGACAGAAGGAAAAAGGAACAAAATGTTATAGATATACATGATATGGGGTAGGGGTCCCCAACCTACAGGATCTAATGCCTGATAATCCGAGGTGGGGTTGATGTAATAATAGAAATAAAGTGCACAGTAAATGTAATGCGCTTGAATCATCGCAAAACCACCCCCCATACCCTGGTCCATGGAAGAATTATCTTCCACAAAACCAGTCCCAGGTGCCAAAGAGGTTGGGGACTGCTGGTATAGAGAGACATACACATATACAGAGGATCCTCAACTTAGGATGGTTCAACTTACAATTTTCACCCTTACAATGTTGTGAAAGCAATACACATTTAGCGAAGGATATACTTCAAATTTTGAATGTTGATGTTTTCACGAGCCAGTGATGTGTGGTATGATGCTCTCCTATGATGTGCAGTGATAGTGGGTAGGTCAGCCACACAACTGATACACTTGCAACCATTGTATACCCAGAAAGCCAGTTTTTCACTTTCATTACATTATTCAATAAATTACATGAGATCTTCAAAACTTATTATAAAATAGGCTTTGTGTTAGATGATTTTACCCAACTGTAGGCTAATGTAAGTGTTCTGAGCATATTCAAGGTGGGCTAGGCTATGTAAGCTACAATGCCCTGTAGTTCAGGTGTATTCAATGCATTGCAACTTAGAATATTTTCAATTTATGATCGGTTTAATGCCATCTGCATATAACCTCATTGAAGTCTGGGAAGATCTGTATAGTAAGGCTATAAACGAAAAAGGAACCAGTGCTATTTGATGAAGTCAGAAAAGTCTTCACAGAAGAGATAATAGCAGATTTAAATATTAAAAATACATTTGTCATCAGGTAGACTGAACTGTGGGGCAAAGGTAAACACAGCAAAGATTGAGTTTTAAGGGAATTCAGGTAGGGGAAACAGGTATGTTCTGGAGAAGAATAAATAAGCATGTAATGACATGTAAAAATAGATTTAATATCTTCACACTATTAAAATAAAAATTATGATTTATGATATGAAAAATTATCATCAGTTCTTAGGCTGTGGTTTTCATTTCTACCTTTCTCAATATTTGAAGTTATTTTACAAGGTCATAAGTATAGTGAATTTGTAAGATTCTTGAGAAAAAATAAATGAGATTTTTCAATTACATATTAATATAAATTGTAAAATAGTTTTTCATCAAAATAGAATATAGAAGGTAATAAATTGCTCTGTTTGAAGTTTTTGTTATATTTTAATAGCAATTCAGTTTCAAAAACAATCAGGGTCAATACTGTCTCTCTCAATCCATTAAATCATTTATAAACATTTAATAATTCAAATTCCTTAATGTGAGTAAAGGAAAAAAAGTAGCTGTTTTCATGTGAGTCTTAAACTCATGAAAATATAAATTACAGAGTTTTGTGCAGGAACATGAAAAAAGTCTATGTATGAAATTTTTTTAAAAAAGAATATGCAACACGGTAAAGAATCTGCTTGCAGTATGGGAGACTTAGGTTTGATCCCTGGATTAGGAAGATCCTCTGGAGGAAGGCATGGAAACCCACTGCAGTATTCTTGCCGGGAGAATCCCCATGGACAGAGGAGCTTGGCGGGCTACAGTCCACAGGGTCACAAAGAGTCGGACACGACTGAGCAGCTAAGCACATCATGCAACATAAAACAGGCTGGGATGTGCGCATCAGGTGACCCTGGGTGGCTAGGGCACAGGATGCTAGAAGGACAGGTGAGAGATGAGGCAGGAGAAGGTCCCAGTGTACAGGTCATGAAGGACATGCTGAGAGTCAAGGCTGTGCTGGGCTCTATAGATTTTATTCTAGAAGCCATGCCTTTCAAACCGAACTGAGGTTGTATGCTTATAGACACACATCCCAGAGAAAGTCACCAAAAATCCATAGCACCCCTTCAGGGCATATCAATTTCACTTGAAGATTTCAGAAGGGGAATTATTATTTTATGTTAGAACAAACACAAATACATAATTGAGTCAACCAGACAAGTCACATGAACTTTGAACGTAAAACAAAGATTTCAAAGAAGTCATGGACTTAGAGTCTATGTTGATTTTGCCTCCTCGGAGCATTTTGATGGAAAAGTTTGACCAACAATGGATAATTGGGGGCCTTTTAAGGGAAGGATCATTGGGAGCTTTTAAAGCTGGGAAGGAAATGACTGATCTCTGAGTGTCAGTTGAGCAGGAGTATCAGACAGAGGACCAGTCACAAAACTACAGTAGGACCATCACCCTGGAGGGAGTGGCAAGAATGGAGAGGAAATGCACACACGAGAAATGAGGAAACATGTACTCACTGGACCCCAGTGAGATTCAGAAGATGAAGTCAGAGGGAAAAGAGAGCAGTCTAGGATGATTCTATTTCTGGTTAGAGCATCTGGCTGGTGGACGGGGCATCACCTGCCAAGATTTGGCATCTACCATGAGGTGAGGATTTGGTGGCATATCCAAGTCCAGTTTGGGGCCGCTAAGCTGCTGCTGCTAAGTCGCTTCAGTCATGTCCAACTCTGTGCAACCCCATAGACGACAGCCACCAGGCTCCGCCATCCCTGGGATTCTCCAGGCAAGAGTACTGGAGTGGGTTGTCATTTCCTTCTCCAGTTTGGGGCAACAGATCTCAAATGCTTGTGGGAATCTAGAGAAAGATGTACGGCAGGTAGCTGGATATAGGCTTGGAGCATTTAAAGGGGTCTAGTCTGAACAAATAGGCTTGTGGGTCTTCAGCACATCAAGAGTAATTGAAGTTTTAGGGACAGATGAGATCAGTACACATGAACAGTAGAAAAAGAAGCAAGTCAAAGCAGAACCTTAAACCTGTGCATACCCTTAGGACTCAGGATTCCATTTTAAAAACACATTATAAGGAAACAGAAGATGATGCTGATCACAATGTGATCTATAACAACAAAAGATTGAAAACAACCCAGTGTTGAACAACAGGACAATGGTCAAATACATTCATATATACCCATTTGGTGAAATTTTAGGAAACCATTAAATGGATTAAAAGTTCATTTAAAAATAACCAAAAAAAAAAAAAGAGGTTTCCCTGGTGGCTCAGTGGTAAAGAATCTGCCTGCCAATGCAGGAGACATAGGTTCGATCCCTGGTCTCGGAAGATTCCACATGCTTCTACACTACAACTATCGAGCCTGTGCTCTAGAGCTCGGAAACCACAACTGCTGAGCCCACACGCTGCTACTATTGAAGCCCATGTGCCTTGGAGCCCGCACTCTGCAACAAGAGAAGGCATCGCAGTGAGAAGCCAGTGCACTGCGACTAAAAAGTAGCCCCTGCTCACTGCAACCAGAGAAAAGCTGGCACAGCAACAAAGATCCAGCACAGCCAAAAATATAAATAAATAAACTTTTTTACTTTTAAATAACAAAAAGGAAATGTCCCAGTGGTCCAGTGGTTGAGACTCTGTGCTTCCACTGCCAAGAGTGAGGGTTCAATCCATGGTTGGGGAATTAGGATCCACAAGCCCCGTGATGTGGCCAAAAATAAAATTTTTTAAATAAAATAAATAAAAATAACAAAAACCTTATGATACAATATTGAATCTTATTCTAATTTTTTCACTGTGATTACAATTCTATAAAACATATAGTGATGATTACATGTGTAGATGTGATAGATATGTGTATATGATATATACACATTTACATACTAACACAAGAGAAAGAAGACTGGAAGAAAATATGCCAAAATGCTGGAATTAGAGGACTAGTGGTGCTTTTCTCTTCCTTTAAATGTTTTCTAAACTTAATTTTAGAATTTCACTTTAAGAAATAAATTTGCCTTTAATAGTGTATATTCTGTATTTACTTCTCCCATACAACCAGCAAGTGATAAGCCAAATAACCAATCAAGTGACATGGTTTTTTTTAAAGGTGTATATTTTCAAAAGAATCCCAGAAATAAGTGTCATTTAAATATATGCTCTTGTTGCCACTATGAGACCTTAAATAAGTCCATCCTATTACTGAGAACTTAGAAAAACTCAATAGAGACACAGAAATTATTCACAAATTTATGGAACACCTACTACATGCTGATACTCTATTTGGATGCTATTTTGGAATAAATGTTTCCTCAGATCAAGAAAAGAGTTCCCAATTTTCTTCTTCAAAGTATTTTTCTGTACTTATCTGTGTTCAAATGACACTTTAAATAAAAACATCATTGCTGACTATCAAACTTGGACCTATTGATAGTCTTATAATTCTATTATTTATATTTCTGTGTGTTAGAAGACAGAAAGAAACTAAAATTTGAAGGATACAGGAAATTAGACAATATACATTTCTGTTAAGAAGGTGAATGAGTAGAATTTCTTTGGAAGGGTATTTGGCAATGTCTACCAAAATTTTTTTTAAATACACATCATTTTGACTGAATAAATAATTTTACTCTTAGGAATATATCCTATGGCTATATTCTCATGTGTAGAAAATAACATATATACAAGGATATTCATTGCAGCACTCTTTTGTCATGACAAAAGATTCAGTTCAGTTCAGTCGCTCAGTCATGTCCGACTCTTTGCGACCCCATGAATCACAGCACGCCAGGCCTCCCTGTCCATCACAAACTCCCGGAGTTTACTCAAACTCATGCCCATCGAGTCGGTGATGCCATTCAGCCATCTCATCCTCTGTCATCCACTTCTCCTCCTGCCCCCAATCCCTCCCAGCATCAGGGTCTTTTCCAACGAGTCAACTCTTCGCATGAGGTGGCCAAAGTATTGGAGTTTCAGCTTCAGCATCAGTCCTTTCAATGAACACCCAGGACTGATCTCCTTTAGGAGGGACTGGTTGGATCTCCTTGCAGTCCAAGGGACTCTCAAGAGTCTTCTCCAACACCACAGTTCAAAAGCATCAATTTTTTGGCACTCAGCTTTCTTCACAGTCCAACTCTCACATCCATACATGGCCACTGGAGAAACCATAGCCTTGACCAGACAAACCTTTGTTGGCAAAGTAATGTCTCTGCTTTTTAATATGCTGTCTAGGTTGGTCATAACTTTCCTTCCAAGGAGTAAGCATCTTTTAATTTCATGGCTGCAGTCACTATCTGCAGTGATTTTGGAGCCCAAAAAAATAAAGTCTGACACTGTTTCCACTGTCTCCCCATCTATTTCCCATGAGGTGATGGGGCCAGATGCCATGATCTTAGTTTTCTGAATGTTAAGCTTTAAGTCAACTTTTTTTACTCTCCTCTTTCACTTTCATCAAGAGGACAAAAGATTAGAAGCATCAAATTCCACCAACGAAGGACTAGTTAAGGAAGTTAGGCTATAATTATACAGTGAAATAGTCAGAACTAGACAACTGTTTTGTGGACTGATATGGAAAAGTCTCCAGGATTACACATATCAACACACACAGTTGAACAGAATAAGGCTTTAGATTAATATATATATGAAGAATACTACTATTTGTTTTGTTTTTTTAATTTTTGCTACTATTTGTTTTAAAAAAGGGTTTTTCCTCAAAAATGGGTATTTTAACTGGCTTTTTCTTATAAATGCAAAGCCTAACCATGGAACAGTACCAGAAAGTAGTAAAAGTGACTGCTTCTCAGGAAAAGAAATGGATGGCTAGACAGATGAAATGGGAGCACTTGACATGGCAAACCATGTATATCCACTGGCCCTTCAAAAATAATATTAAAGCAGTAACAATAAGATTTTTTTATGAAAAAACAAAATAAAATTTCAACTAAAATCAAGCTCCAAATGTACTATTATGATTCAAATCACTGCATCTTGTTTCATGTTAGTTTATTGAGCTTAATTAGTTATTATTAGTAAAACACAGGAGATTGAGGCCATAAAGCAGTAATTCATGGGCCTATAAAGAAGTCATATCATACTTTTTCCACCAGCATACCTCACTGCCTCCACTCACTGCCCCACCACATGGGGTGGAGAGTAGTATGTCACAGACTATCTAATCTAATACACAGGCTTCCCTGGTGTCTCAGTGATTAAAAAATCCACCTGTCAACACAGGAGACTTGGGTTCAATCCCTGCATCAGGAAGATCCCCTGGAAAAGGACATGGCAACCCACTCCAGTATTCTTGCCTAGAAAATCCCACGGACAGGGGAGCCTGATGGGCTACAGTCCATGGGGACACAAAAGAGTCAGACATGACTTAATGACTAAGCAACAACAGCAAATCTAACACCAAATGCATGGCCCTCTACCCACCTGGCCTTCCCTGTCATCCCTCTCAGTACTACCCTAGAAGTGCTGACTGTGAAAGAGATTGAGAGAAAAGGTTTTACTTTGATTCACAACATTTTACAAAAATGTTATTATTATATATGACTTCCCTGGTGGCTTAGATGGTAAAGCATCTGCCTCCAATGCGGGAGACGCGTGTTTGATCCCTGGGTCGGGAAGATACTCTGGAGAAGGAAATGGCAACCCACTCCAGTGTTCTGGCCTGGAGAATACCCTGGACAGAGGAGACTGGTTGGCTATAGTCCATGGAGTCTCAAAGAGTCAGACACGACTAAGGGACTTCCC
Source organism: Muntiacus reevesi (assembly GCF_963930625.1). Classification (NCBI taxonomy): domain Eukaryota; kingdom Metazoa; phylum Chordata; class Mammalia; order Artiodactyla; family Cervidae; genus Muntiacus; species Muntiacus reevesi. The sequence continues at coordinate 47,380,091 of NC_089260.1, forward strand.
TTTCACTTTCCAGGCCACACTCAGTACTACCCTAGAAGTGTTGACTGTGAAAGAGATTGAGAGAAAAAGTTTTACTTTGATTCAAAACATTTTACAAAAATGTTATTATTATATAGAAAATGTACATCAGCAAAAATATTTTAATTAATGTGACATATTCCATTAGGATACAATATCTATTTTCTTACACTGGCATCTATTTAAAATCAGGTTCCAGCGTGCCATTCTAGACTATGTAATTCTGCAAAAGAAATCCCTGAATGGGCTTCCAGCACGTTCCTCAACCACAACAATGAAATAGCACTAATTCATTTCATTTACCACCCCTAGATTGAAACGGACATGGGCAACAATCAAAGACAAAGCAGTAATATGATTTAAAACTATTGATTCCCTTTTATTCTCATTCTTGGGTATATTCTTATTCTCAGGTATGGTTTTATTTGTACATATTTTAAGAGTACACTGGAAAGCTAGCAAACAGCATCTTTGTTCATCTCTTGTGCAATTTCTCACCTTTTATTAAGACCTTAAATTATAATAAAACTGACCTTAAAATATAAAACACAAATGGAATTTTAATGTGATAGACTAAGAGGGACCTTGCTGTAGGGCAGGTTGACTTAATAAACATTTATTGAGCCCCTGCTATGGCTGATATGCAAATAGGGATACTATCCAGTTCTTGTTCTTGGGAACTGGTGGTCAGTGAGGGAGACTGGCAGGTAAACAACCAGCTGTGATTTGAGACTGAGTGAAAACCAAAAAACAGAGGAACAAGTGTCACCCTTACAGAGGCGAGAGGGAAGAGAAATTCTGACCAGTGTGAGATGGAAAAGCTGCAGATCAGTGACTTTTGAGCTCAGCCTTCCAGGTGTGGAAGGGAGGACCTTGATAGGTTGCAGGAGAAGAGCCAGACAGTCCAGGCTGAAGGAGAAGAACAAAGGCAAGGAGGTGTGGGAGGGATGAGGAAGCAGGAACTGACGAACGAGAGCTGGAGCTGCTTGTGGGGTATGCAGGAGACGGCATGAGTCTAAAAATGTTCAGCCAGCCTGGGCTTGGACACTATGCTGAGGGTGGTTGCTGGTGGTGTTGCCCATGAGGAGCCAATGAGAACTGGGGGGAGGGGTGCTGGGTAGGATAACATGATCTATTTGTGTTTTAGAGAAGAGCTCCGACAGCAGAAGCAAGGCTGGATTAAAGTGTGTGGTGACAGGGAGACTAGCTGAGGGGGCATGGTGCTGTCTAGGTGAGAGATGAGGGATGTCAAAATTAGGATCGGGGCAAAGAGGAGAGAAAGGGGATACTGGAGATGTAGAGGGATAAAACATGGTGACTGGCTGGAGGAGGGATGGGGCACAGTGGAGTTTAAAACTCAGATCTTTAGCCAGAAAATTAAATTCCCCATATATCCAGTTAAAGGACTTTGACCCTCAAACCAAAGAATGTCCAAAGCAAGAAAAGAGGAAAAAATAATTTTCTAGAAGCATCCTCTAGTCTGAATCAATATTAATCAATTCATTCATTTACTTAATGTTTCTAAAGGCAGTATGCTAGGTAAAAGGATACTAATAATAAAAAGACATGATTCCTGCCCTCAAGAAGATTAACAGTTAAAATCTTGAGGAAGAAGAATGAGCTGGAGGAACTGAGCTCCCTGACTTCAGACCATTCTACAAAGCTACAGTAATGAAAAGCAGTAGGTACGGGCACAAAAACAGATACATAGATCATGCAACAGAACAGAGAGCCCAAAATAAGCCCACACATTCATGGTCAATTAATCTATGACAAAGGAAGCAACAATATACAATGAAGAAAGACAGTCTCTTCGGTAAGTGGTGCTGGGAAAACTAGACAGCTACATGTAGAAGGATGAAATTAGAACTCTAACAGCATATGCAAAAATAAACTCAAAATGGACTAAAGACCTATGTAAAACAAGAAACTATAAAACTCCTAGACCTGGCTTCCCAGGTGGCTCAGTGGTAAAGAGTCCTCCTGCCAATGCAGGAGACGTGGTTTGATCCCTGGGTCAGGAAGATACCCTGGAAGAGGAAATGGCAACCCACTCTAGTATTCTTACCTGGAAAATCCCATGGACAGAGGAGCATGGCAGGCTACAGTCCATGGGAGCAACTGAGTGTACATAAAACTCCTAGAGGAAAACATAGGCAGAACACTCTTTGATGTAAATGGTAGCAATATATTTTTTTATATCTGTCTCCTAAAGCAGAAGTAATAAAAAGAAAAAAATAAATAAAATATTAAAATATTTAAAATATTAAAATATTAACTAAAATATTAAATAAATATTAATGTTAATTAATTAATATTAAATAAAATATTAAAAATAAATTAAAAATTGATTTATGTCAATGTATGACAAAACCCACTACAATATTGTAATTAGCCTCCAACTAATAAAAATGAATGAAAAATAAATAAATAAAAAGCAAAAATAAAAAATAGAACTTAATTAAAGCTTTTACTCCTAAGCAAAGTAAACCATCAACAAAATGAAAAGACAACCTACTGAATGGGAGAAGATATTTGCAAATTATATGGCCAATAGTGATTAATTTTATGAAAAATATATAAATAACTCATACAACTCAACATCAAAAAACCAACAACCATATTTAAAAGTGGGCAGAATATCTGAATGGACACTTGCCAGAGAAGACATACAGATTGGTCAACAGGTACATGAACAGATGCTCAGCATCACTAATCATCAGAAATCAAATCAAATCACAATGACATATCACCTCACACCTGTCAAAATGGCCAGCATCAAAAAGAACCAAAATACTAAATGTTGAGGAGGATGTGGAGAAAAAGGAAGCATTATACATAGTTGGTGGGAATGTAAATCGGTGCTGCCTCCATGGAAAACAGTATGAAGGTTTCTCAGAAAACTAAAGGTAGAACTAACATAGAACCCAGCAATTCCACCTCTGGGTATATATCTAAAAAAAAACATAAACCCTAATTTGAAACAATACATGCACCCCAATATTCCCAGCAATGTTATTTTTAATTGCTGAGATATGAAGGCAGCCCAGGTGTCCAACAAGAGATGAATGGATAAAGAAAATGTAAAGAACTAACTAGGGTTACCAGTGGGAAAAGGGAAGCGGGGAGGGACAATATAGGGATAGAGGACTAAGAGGTACAAACTATTATGTATGAAATAAGCTACAAGGATATACTGTGCAATACAGGGAATATGGCCAATATTTTATAATAAAAATAAATGGAGTATAAAAAAAGACTGACAGTTAAGTGAGAATAAAATTAAACTATGATAAATGCTGTTTAGGGATAAATAAAGGATGATTATAAGAATATATTAGTGTCCTATTGCTGCTCTAACAAATTGCCACAAACCGAGTAGCTAAAACAAAACAAATTTATTTTCTTACAGTTCTGGAGGCCAGATTTCACCAGGCTAAAGGTGTGCCAAGCCCCCATTTGTGCAGGAGACTGTAGAGGAAAACTCATTTCCTTGCTTTTTCCAGCTTCCAGTGGCCACTTGCATTCCTTGTGACCTCTTCCATCCCCTTCAAATCCAGCACGATAGCATCTTCTCTGACTCAGGTTTCCTCTGCTCCTGTCACATGCCCTTCTGTCTTTAATTAAATTTCACTCTTAGAGGATACTTGTGATTACATTAGGACCTACCCAGATAATCCAGGATAACCACCCCCCCACAACCCCCGCCCCGTGTCAGACTCCTCAGTGTATCACATCTGTAGAGGCCCTTTTCCATTTAGGGAAACATTGACAGATTCCTTGTGTTAGGACCTGGCAATCGTTGAGGGCCATTATTCAGCCTACCACAAGGGGCATAGAGGAAAAATTTCTCAAAAAGCCCCGTTCTCCTAAAGACTATGGTGAATTTTAAGCAAGGAATCTATGTGGTAAGATTTGAATTTTAATAAGATTAACTTGGGACTTCTGAGGATGCAGATGAAGAACCTGGAGTCAGGGTTCCAATAATTCTGGAAAATTTGATTAAAACCATAGTAGTTGGGTTGGGTGTATTGGTGGGAAACTGAGATGGCACCAACAGCTCTTTGCACACTGCTGGATGCAATAAATTATTTCTGGTTTGGGCAGTCAGGTGCCACAAATGAAAATTTGTAATACAAGAAGAGAAGCAGATTTGGAAAGGGGTTGGAGGACCTTAGACAAGGAGGGAAGTGTTTATTGAAGAAAAGTATTTCTAATCTGAGAATTAAACAATGTGCTTGCAAAGAGAAATCAATTTACATTACTTGTGTTAGTAAGTTTTATCCTCATATCCTTAGAACAGAACCTAAGGATGGTAAGGAAAAATATGCATGTAATTATACTGAATTTTTTTCATCTGGTCTGGAATCCGCAACCAGCAGTCCCCAACCTTTTTGGCACCAGGGACCAGTTTCACGGAAGACAATTTTTTCATGGACTCGGGGCATGGGGCTAGTTTGGGGATAATTCAAGCACATTACATTTATTATGCACTTCATTTCTATTTTCATTACATCAGCTCCACCTCAGATCATCTGTCATTAGATCCCAGAGGTTGGGGTCCCCTGCCCTAAACTATCAATGCTGTGAAGAGTCACAGCAATCTTTCTCATCCAATAGTTCTCAGTTTATTTTTTCTACTGCTACATGCCAAGCTGAAAAGGGGGGCACACTCCTTTTGGTTCATTCCAACACATGTGTTCTAATTGACCTTTTCTCTCCCCCATTACAAGCTTCTGTTAGAACAAATTGAGTTATTTATCAGGATAAATAAACCAATTCTTTTAGCTAAACAATTTTGTAATGTGAAACCAGCTGTTGTCAGACAAACCCCAGGACTGATAGCAACACACCATCACAGAAACAGAGAAGGATCCTCTGGTCCTTGCCCCCCTTCCCCCACCTCTCGTGTCCTCAGGCTGCCTTTGGTCTGTGAAAAAAAAAAAAACTAACCAAAGAATAAGTTGAATCACAGAAGTGAGAAAATGCAGAAACAAAGGAAAACAGGTAACCAAACTAAATAATAATAATTTAGTCACTAAGCTCCGGGAGTTGGTGATGGACAGGGAGGCCTGGCGTGCTGCGATTCATGGGGTCGCAAAGAGTCGGACACAACTGAGCGACTGAACTGAACTGAAGCTAAAGATAGCTTCACTGACTTAATGGACATGAACTTGAGCAAACCCTGGGAGATAGTGGAGGACAGGGAGGCCTGGTGTGCTGCAGTCCATGGGGTCGCAAAGAGTTGGACACAACTCTGACTGAACAAGAGTTGCTAAGCATAGTTAAGGACCTTTAGCTCCTTCTCAAGAGCTACTGATAATATTCTGAGCTATATCCTGTGAGCTGTCTTATAGATACTGAAACCCCCACAAGGTAACTATTGCAGTAGTTGAAGACCATACTGTAACCATGACATTAGCTGCTATAATTCTGAGAACCGGCCTCAAAGAAATGGAAACAAACCAGCCCTGGATCTGAAGATTAACTGTACTTAAAACAGTCATCATGACGCTGGTCAGACCACTGATGACCAATTTACAGATGACTGTCCGAGCTGACTGTGCTGTTTCTGCATGTAACCTAGCCTCTTCCGTCTGTCTATAAAAACTGTTGCCCACTGGTTGGGGGTGAGGGGAGTCAGCCTTTGGACGGGAGTCTGGCTTCTCCCTCACTCCCCGAAAGTGGAAAGCTTCCACTTTCCCCCAAAGTGGAAAGTTTGCTGGCATCCAAAATACAACAAACTTTCCACCAACCTGGCCTCTTCATTGGCTTTTGAGCAGTAAGCAGGCAGACCCCACTTTCAGTTACATCACAGCAGCACCTAAGAATCACTAATTCGGTCCCTAATCCACCCAGGACCAGTGAAGCCAGAGCCGTAGCACGCCTGTTCCCTGAGCTCATTAGGACAGCTCTGACCAAGCCCGGTCTTGTGATTTTCAGCCCATTGCTGCTTCTAGTACCACTTCCTTCTCCATTTCTTCTCTAAAGTCTACCTTTGACCTCATTTTACCATCCAGAAGGACTAAGGTTCATAGAAACAGCAGAATTTATTTTTTGCCTTTTATTTTTTTTTAAGTAAAGTAGCACCTTTTCAAGTTTCATCCATCTTGGGTCCCATCGAGTTTCTTTGCTGTCACGGCCTCACCAGGTCTTCCCTGGTCTCCCTGTCCTCCTTTTGTGCTCCTATGCACTCAGCCTGCACTGCGCGCTTTATGACTGTGTTATATCCTATGTTGTCTTGTCCTCTCATTTCCTTATATGTGCATGCACCATCCTTTGCCTAGATTTACGAGGTCCTTGTAGAGTTTTGCATCTCCATACTCAGAAACGAAAGAGGTGATCTATGGTGTGAAAGTTAAACTGCTGAAGCGTTCAAAACAGAGATGTCTGCTGCTTTTTTGAGGAGACTACCATCTCCCCACTCTGCACTGCAGAGATCCTGTTATATATTCTGCAGTTGTTCTGCCTGTAAAGATGGGAAAGAGACTGTTGTTTCAGCTTCAGAAACAATATATTGGCTCCCATAAACTGAGAGAAAATTAATAACCTGTACATTCTCATGCTCCTAAAACCTAGAGTGATGACTTTGATGATTTTTGTTCCTCTCCCCCAGAAGTCTGTCTTATCATTGTTTCCTGGCTATGGAATTCTTTCATGGTGTTGTTTCTTTGAAATGTGTCCTGGTGCTTTAGGTTTCTACTATCTTGATCTTCTGGAGTATGGCAGCTATTTCTGATCAGAATCTGTGTAATTGAGGCTAGGTTTGGACAGGACTCTTCAAATTGTTACTTAAAATCCGCCAGGGACTCTGTTCAATAATATTTGTGAGCTGTTTTTTCACATTTTAGTAAAGCCTGGGTAGTGCCCCAAAAGGCTATAAATAAGATTAGATTGTTTTAGTGGTTTTCTTTGCACCTGAATTAATTTATTTCCATCTTAGAGGCCCCACTATTCAGGATTCTGATTTTGCTTTTAAAGACAAATGAGTAAGGCAAAAATTAGAGAGATACACTGGCAGAAAGCATTCTCAATGTGATATCCCATTTTGCTGCTGAATCAATACGTAATCTATGGTAAATAACCTTGGCAGGTTGCCAATCAATAAAATTAAACCATAAAGTGCTATAAAATATTCCAGTGTCTAATGTGTTTCTCAGGCAAACAGCATTAAATTGAGGCATAATCCTCCTCCATATTATACCATTTAGCTCATACATGATAATTATGAAATAAAATGCTTTTGAATTTATTTTGCACCCAATATTGGTCAAGCACTGTGCTTTGCCTAATCGAGTAGGGAAATGGGTTTGCATACATTTTAACATAGACACTAAGTTTTATGACAAATGCAAATAAAGGGTGTTATGGTCATACAAAGTACAGGCACCTAACCCAGCCTGGGGGCCACTGGAGGAGATGCTGAGAAGTGGTATCCGAAGAACAGGTAAAATCAGACTGGGAAGAAAAGAGATGCATCAGACAAGGGAACAGCATGTGCAAAGTCATAAAGACAAAGGTGTGTGGAATATCAGGAAAATAACCAATAGTGTAGGGAAGAGTGTAGAAAGAGTGTAGTATATTAAAAGTATAAGTAGAATGTTTAAGACAGACTGATAGAACCTAAAATTTCAAGCAAATCAACAAAATAGATCATGAAGGGCCTTATCACATAGGCATCTGGTCAGAGAGAGAAAGCATAACCCTCTGACATTCTGAATTCCAAAAAAGGGGGAAACTATGTAACCTTGAACCTATTATAGAACTACAGAAGGTCCATGACATTATCTGGCAAATGGTTAAATACCAATCACAGTGCTCTCTGTATAGCAACAGGACAAAAATCACCAATTGGGTTTTGGTTTTTTATTTTTGGCCATGCCTCTCAGCATATGGGATTTTAGTTCCCCATCCAGGAATTGAATCCATGCCCCCAGCAGTGGAAGTGCTGAGTCTTAACCACAGGGCTCCCAGGCAAGTCCCTTTTTTTTTTTTTAAGACAGAAAAACACCCAAATGAGATGAACTGTAATACCTGCCACTACTATTTTCAGACATTTTGACCACACTACCTCTATGGCCTTTAAGTCATAGTAAAGACCTCCCAGGTGGTGCTAGTAGTAAAGAACCCATCTGCCAATGCAGAAGACATAAGAGATGCAGGTTCCATCCCTGGGTTGGGAAGATCCCCTGGAGGAGGGCATAGTAACCCACTCTAGTATTCTTGCCTGGAGAATCCTATGGACAGAGGAGCCTGGCAGGCTATGGTCCATGGGGGTGCATAGAGTCAGACACTACTGAAGTGACTTAGCACCCACGCAAAGACTTTAGAACTTTATCTAGAAGGCAGCCACTGAAGGGTTTTTAAGCAGCAGAGCAATAAGATCAGTTTTACATTTTTAGAAGATTACAGTGACGTTGTTGAGAAGGCTGAATTCAAGGCAAGCCAGACTGAAGGCGATGAACTATTGTGGTAATGTAAGGGAATAAAGCTGAGGGTCTGAACTTTGCTGGTAGGAGTCACATAGAGACAGAACAGATGGGATCAACTGAATTTGCTCTCCAATAGGATGGAGGGATTAGGGAGAGGGCAACTTTCAGAGTCTCTCCATCTAAGTTTCTGACTTGGGCCACTCGATGAATGAAGGAAATATAGGTTAAGAAATATTGCAAGAGGTCACTTTGGTGGGTAGGAAAGACAGAGATGATTTCATCTAAGGACAGCTTGAGCTTCCGGTGCCTCTGAGACAAGTCGGTGGAGATGTGCAGAAAGCTCGAGATAGAGACTCAAGTCATTGATTTGAACTAGATCTTTCCTACTCAAGAATATTGCTTCAGGAATTTTCCCACCTCTATTGTTTTGTCTGTTTGGCTGGTTGAGTGGTGTGTTTGTTTGGTTCTCTACTGGGCTTTCCCCCGTCAGCATGAAAGCATGCCATTATTCCTCTCATCTGAAAAAATCCTCTGTCTCCCTTTCTTCCACCAGCTACTGCCCCGTGTCTTTGTTCCTTTTTAGCAGATTCTCATCCTCTCCTAGTCCTTACACATGATATTATACTATATAAACTCACTACACATAGTATTATACTCTAATCAAATCCCACATTGCTAAATCCAATGGTCACATCTTGATCTCAACTTGGTTTCTAAGCTGCTTTGACCAAGTGAATCATGCTTTATTTTTCAAAACATTTAGCTTCACTTGACCTCCATAATATAAAACTCTCTTCCTAACTCACTTGTTTCCTGGTCATTTTTCTCACTCTATGTTTTGGGGGTAAGAGTCGAACACAAATGAGCGACTAAGACAAACACACACATATACCATTTTTCTAGATTCCACACATACGTATTAATATACAATATCTGTTTTTCTCCTTCTGACTTACTTACAAAGCAGAAACAGAGACACAGACTCTAGCATATGGGTACCAAAGAGGAGGTATGGCTGGGAGATTGGGGTCGACATTTATACGCTACTGTGTATAAAACAGATAACTAATGAGAACCTGCCGTAAAGCACAGGGAACTCTACTCAGCACTCTGTGGTGACCTAAACAGGAAGGAAATCCAAGGGAGAGGGGATACATCTGTACGTACAGCTGATTCACTTTGCTGAGCAGCAGCAACTAACACAATGTTGTCAAGCAACTATACTCCAATATAAAAATCAAATTTAAAAAAAACTTCACATGACCTGGGCCCCTGTTGATTGTCTGATCTCATCAATTTCTACCCCACCCTCAACACTTGGCTCCATCCACACTGGCCAGGCACAGCAGGCCTGCTGTGGAGCCATCACATTGGCTGTTACCTCTGCTCAAAACACTCTTCCCCAGGTGCATTGGCTGACTCCCTGTGTTCTTCAGGTATGCTCCAATTCAGCTACTAATACCTCTCAATGCCATCTTTGTCATCGCAACTCACTTCCCCAGAATTCCTGATCTTTCTTTTACTCCTCTGCCTTTTCTCTGTTCCACAGCACTCTTCTACTACACAGTACAATTACTTATCCACTGTGTTGTTCATCTCCCCATCACTGTCACTGCCACCATTAAAATGTAAAGTCTATATGGCAGAAAACTTTATTTTGTTCATTGACCCATCCTAGTTTGAGGTGCATAGTACTGAATGAATGAAACTATCAATACATAAACAGTAGCTGAAGAAGTCATAGTCATTGAAGAGAGATTATTGAAGAAAATGGACTAAGGGCAGAACAACTGAGTACTCTTCTCTTAAGGGACTAAAAGAGGAAGATAAACCCATAAAGAGGGCTGAGAAGGAAATAATATAGTTGTTGGAAGAAAAATATAAGAGGAGAATGTCGGGGAGAAGGGGAGGGAGGTTCAACAGAGAGGGGACATATGTATACGTATAGCTAATGCATGCTGTCCTATAGCAGAAACTAACACAACATTGTAAAGCAATTATACTCCAATAAAAATAATAATAAATGAAAAAATAAAATAGTAGAGATGAGGAAAAGGAGGAGAGTGTATCAGAAGACAAGAGAGGAGAATATTTCAAGCTCTGTGAGAAGGCAGGTAAGTCTTCTGGTCTCCTGAAGGATCACCTGGTCCTTCTTAAGCCACGGACACTTTTCCCACTTTGCTGGACAGCCTATACCATTTCTGGCCCTGTCCATCCTCCACACCCCTCTGCTCTCTCTGCACATTCCTTGAGGAAATAGTTCTTGATGGAAATGTGGCATAAAAAGGAGAGTGAAGTGACGAAGCAATACAGAATACAGAGTTTTATAAGAAATTAACATTTGTGTATAGAATAACAGTCGCAAATATTCAAATAATAAAGTCTGTGGCTAGAGGGGAAAAAAAAGCCTTCCTGTTGTAAACACTCCCCTCCAGTTACGAATCTCTCTCCATCCATCCTCTGAAAGAAACGTCATCAGCACACTGTCACAGCTTTTATGCAGTCTATGAGGAAACTTAGAGGGCAGGAGGAGAAGGGGACGACAGAGGATGAGATGGATGAATGGCATCATCGACTCGATGGACATGGGTTTGGGTGGACTCTGGGAGTTGGTGATGGACAGGGAGGCCTGGCGTGCTGCGGTTCATGGGGTCGCGGAGAGTCAGACACGACTGAGTGACTGAACTAAACTGAACTGAAGAGGAAACTTAATGGCACTTTTTGGCTATGACCTGTTAAAATCTCACTCATGAAGCTATCACTCAGGATAGCTTGTGTTAGGGGCAAGGGAGGATTTGCATCTACATGCATAAACAATTGGGGCTCATCACCATAGAGAAGTTTGAAGTATCCCATTTCCTTGCTAAACATTTATTAAGGTATAATATTGGGAAAGCTCAGAATTTCAGATTTGAAATTATTCAAGAAATGCTTAGGTAACCAAATGTTCTCATAGACCAACAGGCTTTTTGAAGGTAGTTTGTTGGTAGTGGTGGTAGTGATGTTGCCCTGGTGAGTCCTCAGCCTTCCATGGAGATGAACTGGTGTTGTCTAAGCAAAAACCTAGATTCAGTGAAATAGTCCAAGATATAAGCACCTCCCCTGAGCAGGGTCACCTCAGCTTATTCATTCAACAACAATTAGAGCGGAGCAAAGGTGTCCACTTTGCTAAGTACTGGGAATAATAAGGCATGACTTCTGTCCTAGAGGAGTTCACCATCTAAAGAAGTGGAAGAGTCTATAAAAATAAATAACTACAGTACAACATACATGCTACTGAATTTATAGCCAGATATAGTCATCTGTAGAATTATTCTATATTCCAAACACTGCTGTTCTTCCCATCCTATGTTAGATGGAAAAAAATAAAATGATAACATTCTTGAGGTTTCCCTGGTAGCCCAGTGGCAAAGAATTCATCTGCCAATGCAGGAGACATAGGCTTGATCCCTGACACAGAAAAATCCCACATGCTGTTGAGCAACTAAGCCCATGAACCACAACTATTGAGCCTGTGCTCTAGAGCCAGGAGCTGCAACTATTGAGCACACATGCCGTAACGACTGCCCACACACCCTAGAGCCCGTGCTCTGCAACGAGAAGCCACAGCAATGAGAAACCTGCGCATTGCAACTAGAGAGCAGCCCCTGCTCACTGCAACTAGAGAAAAGCCTACACAGCACCAAAGACCCAGCACAGCCAAAATTAAATAATTTTTTTAAGTGACAACATTCTTAGAAGAAAACCTATAAACAAGCTATAATCCCTCAGAATAGGAAAAAATTCTTAACCAAGACAGGAAACCCAAAAGCCATTGAAAAAGACACAGTAATTATATAAAATTTAAGATGTCTAAAATTATAAAAAGCTATCATAAACAATTGAAAATATATAAATATGAGGATAAAATGCAATGCAGATGACAAACCGCTATACAAAGCTCTTTTATACATGAGTATGGCTTCCCTTGTGGCTCATTCCCCCATTGCCAATGCAGGAGACACAGGTTTGCTCCCTGGGTTGGGAAGATCCTGTGGAGAAGGGAATGGCCACCCACTCCAATATTCTTGCCTGGGAAATCCCATGGACAGGGGAACCTGGGGGGGCTACAGTCCTTGGGATTGCAAGAGTTGGAGACAACTTAGTAACTAAACCAACCAATCAAAAAAAGATAAACAGCCCAACAATAATATGAGCTAAAGACAAGATTAACCAATTCAGAGGCATGTCCAATCCAATGTCAACCTGTAAATCAATGTTCAAACATACTTGTAGTAAGGAAGGCAAATTAAATTTTGCCATCAAATGGGCAAAAAGCAAAAGATAATGCACTTTCAGGGTATTGTTGGCAGAGACTAAGAAGAGATGGTGCTCTTCACCATTGCTTGTATCATGGGAGAATGGCATTGAAACATGTATATTGTCATGTGTGAAATGAATCACCAGTCCAGGTTCAATGCATGATAGAGGGTGCTCAGGGCTGGTGCACTGGGATAACCCAGAGGTATGGGATGGGGAGGAAGGTGGGAGGGGGTTCAGGATGGGGAACACATGTACACCCATGGCGGATTCATGTCAATGTATTGCAAAACCACTACAATATTGTAAAGTAATTAGCCTCCAATTAAAATAAATTTATATTAAAAATAAATAAAGCGCTTCCTGAAAAAAAAGTATCAACAATAACAATCTTAGTAAGCAATCTGACAAAATTGATGACAACTAAAATCTTTTTAAAACTTTAAAATTGTGTAATACATGAAATTTAAAAGCTGTAAGTGAAAAAAGTACACATTGAAAATGAAAAAATAACCAATGAAAATATGCCAATAACTATGACATCTTTATTTCACTCTCACATTTCAATGAATTCATCTATAAGTCTAGACTCAAATTTCCTGTTTCAAAAATACTTTGCAAATATTATTCTAGTGTTGCTGTTTAAAATGTCAGGTGAGCTGAGCACTGAAGAACTGATGGTTTTGAATTCTGGTGGTGGTGAAGACTCTTGAGAGTCCCTTAGACTGCAAGGAGATAAAACCAATCAATCCTAAAGGAAACCAACCCTGAATATTTACTGGAAGGCCTGATGCTGAAGTTCCAATAATTTGGCCACCTGATGTGAACAGCCGACTCATTGGAAAAGACCCTGATGCTAGGAAAGACTGAGGGCAGGAGGAATAGGGGACAACAGAGGATGAGATTGTTGGATGGCATCACTGACTCAGTGGACATGAGTTTGAGCAAACTCTGGGAGAGAGTGAAGGACAGGGAAGCCTGGCATGCTGCAGTCCATGGGATTGAAAAGAATTGGAACACAACTTAGTGACTGAACAAGTACTGCTATTTAAAATGTCAGATGTGAATCAAATTTCATCCCTCTATAGATGGTCTGCTGCTTTCTCTCTGGAATTGATTCCTTGTTCCTAAATTTCACTTTACTGTATCATGTTGATATTTTCCCTTTTCTCTTTCATGTTGGTACACAATAAACCCATTTAACCTTTAACCGTGGCAAAAATTCAATTAGCAATTCTTCAAATATTTAACTTGATTTTTTTTCATTTAGAAGCCCTACTAATCAAATGTTGGTGATTATTCTATTTTTCATGTCCTTAATTTTTTTTTTCCATTTTTACAATTCTTTGTCCTTTCTCAATGCCTCTGGGAATGTTTCAAAATCCACTCCATCTCATCAATTCACACATTGATTGTATTCATGCAACCCATGAATTAAGTTTTTTCCATTATATCTTATTGGTTCTTTTTTATAACTTCTTGCCCCTGTTTAACGTTTCCCGTGCCCTCCCATACGCCCTTGAGAATATTTATTAGGGTTGTTGTGAGCTCTTGTTTCTCTAGCTCATTACTTCTGCTCCCTCTGGAAGTAATTGCTCAGTTTGTGATCTTTCCTTTACATCAGTGTTGCTCAAAGGTCTAGTTTTTTCTGTTCCTTTTGGAGAATTAGCTATAATTTTTACATTAAGTTCTGAGTTCCATCCATATCCCAGTTGCTGTTGAGGGTTTAAGTCCAAAATTAGACTCAAAGGAGGAAAACCACAATTTCTTTAAGTTCCCTATTCTGACTCTCCTTCGGCATAAATGAGACGTAATGTCCTCAAGAATTAGCCTGGTCTTAGTTTTTTCATTTTCAGTAGTGCTAGACTATGTCATAGACCTACCAAACATTTTTCATTTGTTTATGGAGTTACAGTGTTCTAGGTATAGGAGAGAGAGCAAGGACTCAGAATGGTAAATCACTATGGAAAATGCCATTATTTCCAAAATTTCTTGGAACCTTAATCCTCTGTGATTATTACAGTAAATCTTATTTTCCTCCCTCTCCTTCATGGACTTGCATAATTTATTAATTTCAAAAATATTAAAATTTACTTTTGAGGATTTCTTAACTGAACTGACCCTGAAGATAACTGGAGAGTTCTCTTGGGTTTTATAAAACCAGTTTGACTATAGCTGATCTAAAAATATAACAGATATTGGCATGTTCTATGGAATTATTTCTGTCTTGCCTCCCTGTTCTTAATATATCAATATTTGGATCTTACCAGACATCTGTACAGATGTCTAGCCTTTTCTTTTGATCTGACATTTACTTATTCAACAACTGTTTGTTGAACACTTGCCATATTATTGTTCTAGTTGTCAGGTGCCCAAAAAGAAAGACGCAGTCCCTGCCTTCACAGAGCATTAGAGTCTAACAAAGAATTGAATGCGGGTTCTGTTATAACAGGGATTTCTTCCTGTGTTGTTTTCCAGTGTATCCCAGGCACCCAGGTCAGTGTAAATATTGACTGCACGTTAAATGAGTAAACTACTGACACTTATGACAAGTGGGTGGGGTGCTATGGTGGGAAAGTGCAAGTGTCATGGAGTACATAAACAAGAGGCCTTACCGGCTCTGGGGGGATCATACAGAATTAGTTCTCCAACTGTTGGAGCCCTCCCTCTAGGGTGGTTTATGCAGGTTTAGCTAAACAAGCAGCACCCAGTTCCTATTCAGGCTGCCCGGCCATTTTACATAGAGGCCTGAGCCACCTTGGATTCTTCAGTATTAATTTCAGTAAATGACAAGTTATATGAATACCTTAATAATATCGTGTGTTTACAGAAACAACAGAAAAATCAGTTTAACAATGCCAATTGCGTTTCTTGCTTCTTGCCTGCCGGTGCCTATACCCCATTTTCCTTTTTAACTTGCAGATGAAGGAGCTTCCATGCACCCTTGTGATGATACGTACTGTGGACCTTTCCCAGAATCTGAGCCGGAAGTGAAAGCTGTAGCTAACCTCCTCCGGAGACACAGGAAGCACATCACGGCTTACCTATCTTTTCATGCATATGCTCAGATGTTGCTGTATCCATATTCTTACAAGTATGCAACAATCCCCAATTTTAGCTGTGTGGTAAGTACTTGAAGCTGGATATGTGTGTCAGGCTTCATGCTTTTCTAATGCTAAGATGGTCCTATGTAATGATGCAACAAGCATTGTGTGTGTGTGTGTGTGTGTGTGTGTGTGTGTGTGTGTGTGTGTGTGTGTGTATGTATATAGTTATATACATAATAATAGTATATATAGCATATATATAGTTATATATGTTATAATAGTATATATAATATATATAATAGTATATATATGTATAGCATATATATAATTTATATATATAGTATATAGTATACATATATAGTAGTTACTGTATATGATTGAGAAAGATAAATGACATATATATATAAATATATAAATAAATAATAAATAATAAATAAAATATCATTTATCTTTCTCAATCATATACAGTAACTATTATTATCCTCATTTTACAGATGAGGAAACTGAAACCTAAACATACTAAATAATTAAAATAAGAACACACCTCTACTCACTGTCATACCCAGGATTCACTCCAAATCTAGCTCCAATGTTGTTGCTTTTAACCACTGTGCTACACTGTTTCTCAAATGCTATCATTTCCAAACTATTTACTTTCTTACCACATGTTATTTGGAAAATGTCAGGATGAATTTGATTTGTATTACAGCTTCGGTCACATATGCAGGGGTGTAATTAACTTTATTGAGTAAATAATTGTTCATAAATTATGGTCTGACTCTCATTAATTAAAAGCAAGTTTTAATTTATAAGCGCTATTTGCTTAATGCTACTAAGTCTCTGGGCATGTATCTGACAAGTTGGTGCTTAGAGTGAACAGCTTTTCAAGCATGAGATTACTTGAAAGTGAAAGAGCAGAGTTCCTTCCCCTCCTCATCTCAGAAGCCCAACAAGCTATCCACTACAGGAATTAATTCCTTGTAAAGTGAGTCTGGCTCAGAGCCTATAGCATCTAGAGGCCTGTGAAGTGCAAAGCCAGGCCATGCTAATAGTGTTACAAGTAAGGAATAGAGAGGGCGAAGGGATTAGGAGGGGGCGTAGGCAGGCTTTGGGTTGCAGTTGATGTTCTGTTCTTTGTCTGGATGCTGGTTACTGGATTAGTGTGTGCAACTTGTGATCCTTCATCGAGCTATAAACTTTATTTGTATACACTTCTGTAGGTATGTTACACTTAAAAGTTTTTTTTTTTTTTTTTTAAATAAAAGCATCCCCTTTCTTCCTATACCTCAATCTCCAAATCCTGCATCAGTTGCTTGGGGTTGCAGGAATTCCTGATCTAGATGTCCAGAACCTAGAAGGAATGAGGAACATGAGGTGGTTAGAAGGTGGTCTGGGGAAGGCTTGTTTCCTATCCAAAAGAGGAACTCTGTTCTTAGCATTTTGTGCAAGAATTCTGAGCAAATTCTCTCTCTTGAGAAATACTGTAAAGGCGGGAGTGATGCTAGATGGAGCTATTCTTCAGCTCCTCGGTGGGTCAAAGATGCTTTTCATTTTCAGTGTTAGTGACCTGGCAGCCTAGCACCTTGTTCTGCAATGTTTCTATAGGCAGTTGTTCATCAGTTTCTAAACTGGGCACAGCGTCTGTTTGTATCCTCACAACTGATTATATAGAATAAACAATGTATTAAAACTATCACATGAGGATGGTGTACACATTTTGAATTTATTTTCCCACCAGCAGTTAAATTACTTTCTTTTTGTCTTGGATTAGAGGATATGGTATGAAAATTGGATCAGTGGTTCACAGCCAGTGATGAACTTTCCTCCCAAGGGACACTGGACAATGTTAGGAACATTTTTTTGACTGCCACCACAGGGGTGGAAGATGTTACTGGCATCTAATGGGTAGAGGCCAAGGATGCTATGAAATATCCTACATTACACAGCACAGCCTTCCACAGCAAAGAGCAATTCAGTCCAAACTGTCAGTAATAACCCTATTAAGAAATCCTGTCAGTGGGTTGCAGATAAGCTAAATCGCTAAAACCAAGATTATAGTTCTCAGAAACTAGATAGTCTGTGAATGTTAACCAGAAACCATTAAATTCTGTTCAACTTGTTCAAAAGCATTCCATCAATATGTAGGAGTCTGTGGTTCTGCTAACGTATTTAGGTCATGAAGTTGTTTTTTAACTTTTAAAAAATGATTATTATTATTTTTGGCCATGCTATGCCACAGCATGTGGCACATGGGACCTTAGTTCCTTAACCGGGGGTGGAACCTGCACCCTCTGCACTGGGAGCATGGAGTCTTAACCACCAGATTGCCAGAGAAGTCCTCGAACTTGCTTTAAATATAAAAATATTTAAAGAAAAAATATACTCCTTACTTAGCTGAGATCCAATAAAGGAGGCCTGGGTCCTTCTGAACAACTGGGGGGGGGAAAGCAATGGAGAAAGGAAGAATCACTTAAACTCATCTAAATAGATGCCACCCTGGAAAATAATTCTTAGAAAATTTAATGAAGTTTCTACTCTTTGTGAAAGGAACATGCCTAGACCTCTTATCAACATACACCCCCGTTGCAGAAGTCCAGTGATCACAAAAGGCTAAAACTATGTTTTGTGAAAACAGGTAGAGTGGTTATCTTTTTTTTTCTCAATAGATTTTTTCTTCCCCCTTGGGTTTAGTCATCTGAAATAATAAGGAACAAAGGTCTCCTCATATCAGAGTGCAGTAATCTTCTAAATGTAGAAATATCTGCCCTTGCCATGAAATACTGCTGAGGCCATTGGAGAAGATGTTAAAAGTCTTAGCACATTCTCCATAAAGATACCTCATTATGGTGTTTACATTCCTATTCTGTTGGCTCCTGCAAGGAGAATGTCATCATCAGGGAGATCAATAATAAATGTTTGTCAGGTCCTACTGCCTGGTCCCTAAATAGCCACCCCGTGTAGCATTTGCTGCAAATGCTGCTCTCTGCATCCCAGAGGTAAGTGAGAACAGCAGGCTGAAGCCGGGTCCAACATACAACACCGCGTTGCCCAGAGTGCTTCAACATGCTGGATTAAATTATTCACAGGAAAGTGGAAATGGGAGAGTCATATACCAGTTTCAGCATACTTCTTTTCCCCTCACTGGTCACTCAATATGTTTCAGCTCCTTGTTGAAACTAGTCCTTTCACACCATTTGAAAATGTTTTCACAGGGTAGTCTTTATCATTTGAGTTCATCTTAGGATATTCACCTTTAAGTATTTGGATGGCATTTATTTTTCCTGCTTTTTGGCATAGGTAGGAAGTTCCACCTTAGAATTTGTACATCTTAGCCACACCTGGCAGAGCTCTGCCAGAGGAATGTGTAACCTTAGAAGTCAGGAAGCATTCTGAAAGTGTTTCCATTCCCATGGAGGATAAACGCACAGAGCAAGAGGAGTCACTTCTATTGAATTAAAGGGTTTGGGAACTGATTCAAATGGGTTTTAACTACCTTGAACCTAGCCACTGAAGTATGTACTTAAGGATTGATAAGATTATCTTGATACTCTTGCAGATCTATGCTTATTCAACATGCATGCAAGAAATAGTGATTAAGGGGACTTCCTTCATGGTCCAGTGGCAAAGACTCTATGCTTTCCCTGCAGGGGGCGCAGGTTCCATCCCTGGTCAGAGAACTAAGATCTCTCATGCTGTGTGGCCAAAAAGAAATTTAATTAAAATTAAAATAATCTATTTTTTTAAATTTATCTTAAAAATAGTGATTAAGCATCTGTTATACACAGCCATGTTGCTAAATGGTGTATATGTAGCTATGAGTAAGACTGACATGAGCTCTGCCCTGTCAAGCATTTTGCAATTTATAGAAATGGTGTCTCTGAACTAGTTCAAAGTGAAGAGGGCAGAACACTAAATCAGTCTCAGAAGATGTCTTTATTTCAACCCAGCCATCTTGTGCAGTGTAACCCCAGTCTGACCACTGAACCTTGATGAGCCTTCCTTTCCTTGTCTATATATGGAAATATTACTGATCACTGGCTCACTGTAGAAATTAATCAAGGGAAATAGCATGCTCTAAAACATATTGCAAAGTGCAATATGCAACAAAGAATAACAATATTACCATTAAATACAGCTATTCATCAGTGCCTGCAGTGTTCTCTATATTGAGTACTGATGATGCTCAAACAACATGTCAGAGTTTCTAAAGGTTTCAATGCAATGATATATGTGATCGAACTTCTCCATTTAAATTAACAGGAATCTGCAGCTTATAAGGCTGTGAATGCACTTCGGTCGGTTCATGGGGTACAGTACCGATACGGGCCTGCCTCCAGCACATTGTGTAAGTTTCCTTTGGATGCTGTGTTGGAATCATCTCTTGAACCAATATCCTGTGTAATGACTTCCCTTTTAAAAAAAAGAAAACACAGAAAATATGTTCCCCACTCCCCAAAATGAAATTTTTGACTACCAAATTAGCCAAGGAAGATGGAAGTTTATGTCTGATTAGTTTTATGCTGCTTGACAGAAATCACTGTCCCAATTCAAATGAATCCTAGGCAGGTAATAAAGACTACAGAGTTGAACTGAGATCTTATGACAGTACAAAGTACCCAAATGGGCTCCTTAAGCAGTTGTAACTCCTGTGAAATGGTAATGGGCCTTGAGAAGAAAATGAAGTAATGTTTCAGCTCTGAAAGAGCTTCCTTTTTATCCCTTTCCTTCACCATTCTTGTTATGACATTCTGTTCCTTACATAACACTGTCAACTGAATTTCTTCTTGAACGGTAATTAAAATATCTATTTCATGTGAAATAAAGAGTAACAAGTTCTTTCCAATGTATGGACATAACTTGGACATATATAGAACCAGAAGACATGGATTCTAGCCTTAATTCTGCCACTAGTTAGATGGAATCCTGACAAAGACGATAATCCTGGACTTCAGTTTGCACAACTGATGCATGAGGAATGGGACTAGGTCATTTCCCATAGTCTTTCAAACTCTGCAATTCATTAACAGACTTCTCTGGAGACCCAGTGGTTAAAAATCTGCCTGCCGATGCAAGGGACACAGGTTTAATCCCTGGTCCAGGAAGATCCCAAATGCCTTGGGGCAATTAGGCCATATGTCACAACTACTGAAGCCTAAGCACCTACAGCCTGGGAGCCACAACAAAAGATGCCACCACAATGAGAAGTCCACACACCACAAGAGAAGACCCCCCTCTCCACAACTAGAGAAAGCCCATGCACAGCAATGAAGATCCAGTGCAGCCAAAAATAAATTTAAAATTAAACTTTATTGACTATATGACTTAGAAATTATAGTGAGAAAGCATATATTCCTGAATATCTAGTGTCATTCTAGAAGTTCACCATGATCATATAGTGGATCATATAATGTACATTATATGTGTATGTATAGATATTGACATTCAATTATACTTTTCAATGAGCTAGCAAATTTCTCAATTTCTTTAATTCATCCATTATATATTCCTAACCAATCACTTTCTTCAGTCTTCAGAAGAAACACTTGGCTTGTTAATTAAAATTGTTTATAAGTTTATCCTGGTAATGGTGATATCTTAAGTATCAGAATTTTTTTTAAGTTAATTATCATTGGTCTAATGCTGCCCTTTCTATAACTGTCTTTTAAAAGAGCCACTTTGAAAGGGGAAATATAGTATTTTTAAAAATCACATTACCAGTTAATGCCAATAGAATATATATTAAAAATCTAAAAACATTAATTTTTAAAAAGCCTTACTCACAGTTCACCTTTCAGCTTGGTATTAAGGCACAGTCATAGTATCATATTTACTGAGAGCAACCTGTTACCATAGAAATGAGGCTGTCATATCGCCATGATGTAAGGGTTGGCAAATATTGTCTCTGGCTACTATAGCTACTATTTGCAGTTCCAGTGACTCTAACCCAGAGGGACAAAGCAGCCACAGCCTACCTTCTGGCCCCAACTGGAAGCAAAGGGGTCCTGGGAAACAGCAGAGTCATTTGATTGTCATCGTCCTGTAATTCTGTCTCTAACTTGTCCTAGCAACAATGGCATCAAAGAGTGGTATCACTTGAGAGGGAAAAATTTTAAATAACAAAGTGGTGTTATGTTAGGCTGGATCATATACACTTCAGGAAAAAGTATATAAAGATTCTTCTATGAAAATTTATTCATTTATGAGTTAACTATTAAAAGCATGTTATGCTAAAAACTGCATACTAGGCACTTTGGGGTTAAAGGTACTAAACAGTAACACCAAATGCATCCTGATTGCTTCAATTTTCACAACAACTCTATGCAGTAGGTACTATGATCCCTTTTTCAAAAGGAAGACTGAGGCACAGAGAATCCCAAAAGGTGCTGCGATTGGATACAGTCCAAGCCCACAGTGTGGGCTTTCAATTGTGTGCTGGAAAGCTGGAGTGTGCAAGGTCACAGAAGCCAGGAGAGAGTTGCCAGAATGGATTATCAGCTAGGTTAAATGCTGCTGAGAGGCTAAAAGTGCGATCTGAGCAAGGAAAAATCAAAAAAGGAGATTAGGCCCAGTGTCATAGGTGACCTTCAAGAACAAAGGCTTCATAGTCTGGTAGAGGCAAGAACCAGATTGCCAAGTGGTTGCGGATGTAGAAGCAACATATATAGATTATTTTTTGAGAGCTAAAGCAAAAGAAAGAAGAAAAAGAAGATAGCATATAATAGGGATCTGGAGAAGGAAGTGCTCCAGGGAAGCAGGGCTGGGACATTTTGGTCAATAAGGATACAAGAGAAGGGGTGGTCTATTAACAAAACAAGATCCTGGAGAAGGGACCCTCTCGCTACCAGAGAAGGCAACAAAAATTGGTATCAGACAATGTCACATGTAAAAGACGAGCAGCATTTCTTCCTGAGCTAGGAGAAAAGTGAACAGTGGGATGGAAGCAGAGGAGAAACTGTTGAGAGGATGTTGAGAGTGGAGACAGTGATAGAGCAAGGGGTAGGACCAGAAGAGAAGGACGAAGGGTCTGTAAGTGAAGGTCTAGAAAAAGACACCTATAATACTATTGGTAATGGAGAAAGACTTCAGAAAGAATGAATTTACAACAGATTTTCTCCACCTCCCTGTTGAGATAAAAAACAGAGAAACTGGACTTCAGGATTGAGAATTAGCAAATCAAAAGCAGAAAGGGGCTAGAAAAGAAGGGTCTAATGAGAAATTTAGTGGTGTAATTCATAGTCAGCTAGAGAGTTCAATGAAATTCTAAGAAATTCTAAGAAGCCTGTGGGCAGTCTTAGAAACTGTAATAAGTGAAGGCAAAGAACAAGTTCATCAGGAGTGAAAAACATAGGGGATATAGAAGAAATGAGGTTTTCTGAGATCAAAATCTCAATATTTGAGACCTTGGAAGAGAAGATAAAAACCCACAATATGGGTATGTTTCTTGGTGAATGAAGCAAGGGTGGAGAGAAATAATATTGAAGTTGAGGTTGAGAAATTGAGGTCATTGTACTGGAAAAGCATTACTACATAGACTAGATCATCCAAGAGCAAAGTTTTCATAAATGTCAGAGGCAAGAACCAGACTGAAAGTGGCTAGGATGATTTATGATGATAGCAGGTATGATTTATAAGTTCCATGAGCTTGATGTTAAGGAACTCTGGTTAAATTGCTCTTGTTGAAAGGGTATTTAATTGGAAAGATTTAGGATAGCTTAGTAAGCAAGTATTATATATACATTTTGAAAATTACATACTCTAGTGAAGCTGACCTTTTTTTCTTTTTTTTAACTTTTAGATGTGAGTTCTGGTAGCTCAATGGATTGGGCCTACAAAAATGGAATACCCTACACATTTGCTTTTGAACTACGTGACACTGGACATTTTGGCTTTTTACTCCCAGAGACACTCATCAGACCCACCTGTACAGAGACCATGCTGGCTGTGAAGAATATCACAATGCACCTACTAAAGAAGTGCCCCTGAGACACCCCCAAGGGGCAGGTCAACCACCAGAAAGAGCCGATTCTGTGCAAGATTCATTTGGAAGTGGATGTATATTGTTACAGAGAAGGGCAACTGCTGAGAGGGAACCTAGCTGTGGACTTTAAAATCCTTCTCATGCAATCCCATTCTCTGTGGCAATAAAAAAAAAAAGGTTAAAAATAAACATATATAGCCTACTTTGTTGTAAGAGAAGACATCCATTTTCTATCCATTTAGAGTCTTATTTGTTTAAGTGGGGAGGGGATATTTTCTAATTTTTTGTCTCAAGAAATGTACAAATTGGGGATTCTACTTCAATAAATCTCATGTTCCCAATTAAGATCTAGGCTACTAATCATGTTTTATCATTTGGTTCTCATGTAAAATGAAAATTTTGGGAATGGAAAAAAATATATTTCTTAATATCATAAATATACAACCTAATAAGACCTCAGATTTTTCATACCACCCCCTGGCCTTAGTGCACCAAACACCTATAAAAATGCAGCAAGGAAGGGCAGTTATGTTCAGACTTCAAGAATGCCACTTTAAAAAAATAGAGTAAACATTAATTAAGGAGCCACACAGTGTTAAGAGCTTTACACTTATTAGCAATCTCACCAATTCCTCAAATACTATTGGGCTTCCCTGGTGGCTCAGGATCTGCCATCCCAGCTCCTGCAATGCAGAAGACCTGGGTTTGATCCCTAGTTCAGGAAGATCCCCTGGAGAAGAGAATGGCTACCCATTCCAGTATTTTTGCCTGGAGAATTTCATGGAAGAGGAGCCCAGCGGGCTGCAGTCTGTGGGGTCACAAAGAGTCAGATAGGCTGAGTGACTAACACTTTTCACTTTCAGACACTACTGTCATCCCACTTGTCAAATGAGGAAATTGTGGTTTAAAAGGGGGATATCAAGAGGGGAGTGGGGTGGGATGGATTGGGTAATTGGGATTGGCATATATACCCTACTGTGTATAAAATAGGTAACTAATAGCATTGATGACTGTATAGCACAGGGAACTCTATGCAGTGCTCTGTGTTGACCTAAATAGGAAGGAAATCCAAAAAAGAGGAGGTATTAATATATGTACATGTGTGGCTGATTCACTTTTGCAGTACAGCAGAAAGTAACACAACATTGGAAAGCAACTGTAACAAAATTTTTTTTGTATTTTTTAAAAAAGGTAATATAGGTTCCCATTTCTAAGAATATGATAGGATAAGTATCTGTACTGCTGGAAATAACTCAAACTTCTGGACAATATGTAATTTTTTTCAAATCATCTTTAAAACGTCAGATCAAGAAGTAAAGAAACCTCAGGGCAGGCATTGAGTGAAAACAGCCCTAGAAAGGTAAGGGGTCCACTGAGAGCATCTTTCAGGTCAGCCGAGTACAGACTGATTCCCACAGCATTTCAGAGAATGGTCACAGAAAACAAAGCCCAGCATGAGTCCAAGGTGGGAAATCTAATAACAGATTCTCCTCTGACCAAAATTCTGGAATTCCAAAGTGCTAATCCTTCAGTGTAAATAAATGCCCATACTACCGCCAATGGACCCCAAGGCAAATTAACTATTTCAGATTTTGCCAAAAGTAGAGAAGGGACAGATTGCCACTGAGTATAGCCCTCACCCAGGTCTGCAACCCATTCAGACTACCTAGATGGTCTGATAGGCCTCTAGCCAAGAGTTCAATTCTGATTAATCCCAGACTGGTTATAGTTCCAAGTATGTGATAGAAGCAAATCCTATCAGAGGATTTAGCTGACCAAAACACATCATGAACACCAAGATAGAGACGAGCCTTAAAAGTTCCAGAAAGAAAAAGAAGTGATCACAAAGAAATAAGGACCAGAGTGCTGTGAAACTTCTCAACAGCACCACAGATGCTGGATGATAGAAAAATGTCTTTAGACTTTCAAAGAAAAAAATCTATGCTCAAAATCTATAACATGCCTTCCTTGGCGGTCCAAAGGTTAAGACTGTGCTTCCACTGCAGGGGGTTGCAGATTCAATCCCTGGTTGGAGAACTAAGACCCCACATGCTGAGCAGGAAAAAAAAAATCTATACCTGGTAAAAAAATCACTGAAATGTGAGGGTAGAGTATAGACATTTTCATATAACTGAAGTCCTATGCTCTACCAAAGTAAGGGTCTAAACGAAGATAAAAATGTAAAATCCTAGAAAATAGGAAATTCAACATAGGAGAAAAGAATGAAAAAAAGATCTCTACAGTTGTGTGATTTGAACGTCCATGCCTTGGGCTTGGTTGCTTAATAAATATTTATATTTGGTTTTAAAAAAATAAAAAAGAATAAGCAAATCTCAAGATAAAGAATCTGAAAAAGGGACTTTACTGGTGGCACGGTGGGTAAGAATCCACCTGCCAATGCAAAGGACAGTAGTTCAATCCCTGGTCCAGGAAGATCCTACCATGGAGCAGCTAAGCCCGTGCTCCACAACTATTGAGCCTGCACTCTAGAGCCCCAGGGCCACAACTACTGAAGCCCACACACCTAGAACCCCTGCTCCACAACAAAAGAAGCCGACATACCCCAAGGAAGAACAGCCCCCACTCTCCACAACTAGAGAAAGCCCATGCACAGCAGCAAAGACCCAGCACAGCCAAAAATAAATAAACAAAATTATATACCACAAAAGAATCTGAAAAATACATATGCATATAACTGAATCACTTTGATGTACATTTGGAACTAACGTAACATTGTAAATTAATTATACCTCAGCTTAAAAATAAATAAAATTATGATTTGCTTCTCCATTTAAAAAAAAAAAAATCAAGATAATGGTGAAGGGAAACTTTCCAGTAACAGCCTGTGCCAGGCTTAGAGAATGATTAACTTGGCATAAGAGAAGGAAAACTAAAGACTTCAGAGGAAGTTTTCCAAGATATATATGAAACAGAACACTTAAACATGCTCAGAGGCAATTTTCACTTATATCCAAAAATTCAGGGATGAGTTAGTAACAAAGGCACAGAAACCAAGCTAACCAAAAACAAGCAGCAATTGAGAAGAAATATAATCATAGCCTACTCTGTCACTTAGCTGTAAATAATATTTATATAGTTAAAATGTCAGCTCTAAAGACCGATTTAACCAAAAAGTGATATAAATATATGAGAAGGATAGAAAGAAGTGAATGTCTGTGAGAGGAGGGGGTAGAGAGTTAAATCCTTGTCTGCTGTAATAGGTCAATAGACAAGAGCTAAAACCAAACAAAAAATCAGTATTCATATATTATTTAGAAATAATAAAGTAAGTACTAGAAGGCAATTTTAATGATTAACAATTATTGGACTAATAACAGGAAACTGGAAATAAGGAGGATGGAGCAGGAGATTGCTATTTTTGATATAAGTCTTGTTATAGTAGGGCTTCCCTGGTGGTTCAGACAGTAAAGAATCTGCCTGCAATGCAGGAGACACAGTTTGAACCCTGACTTGGGAAGAACTCCTGGAGAAAGGAATGGCTGCCCACTCCAGTATTCTTGCCTGGGAAATCCCATGGATAGAGGACCCTGGCAGGCTACAGTCCAGAGGGTCATGAAGAGTCAGACACGACTGAACGACTAACACTTTCACTTTTCACTTATCATATTATTTGACTTTTTTTAATTATGAAAAATATCATGAAGCATATCCTTTTTAAAAGGAAGATTTTTAAAATTTTTTTATTTTATATTGGAGTATAACCAATTAACAATGCTGTGATAGTTAGGAAGAGTATTTTTTAAAAACAAATTCTCAAACTACTCACCATCCTGTCTTTGGATGTTTGTAAACTAGACATTATTTCAATAAAAATAATGAAAATTAAATTTAATATTAAATAAGATTATCTGTTGAATGCCTGGCATAGAACCTAGACTATAGTAGAAAACCAAGAAATAGTAGTTTTATCTATGTTTTACAAAACTGATTTATCTTTTTTATCTTATAGTCCCAGTTATATTGTAGAAATGAATCTCAGGCAGGTTTGGGGCTCAGTCCTGCTAAAGATGATTACACCTGGGAATTTAAACTTCAACTCATTCCTTCTGCCAGTAAATGTTCAGAAATCATGTAGGTTTGGGGGTTGTTTTATACTATTTACTTCTACCCAGAGAATAGGCAAAAGTCAAAGTGCAAAGAATCTGTCTGCAATGCAGAAGACCTGGGTTTGATCCGTGGGTTGGGAAGATCCCCTGGAGAAAGGAATGGCAACACATTCCAGTATTCTTGCCTGGAGAATTCCACAGACATAGGAGCCTGACGGGCTACAGTCCATGGGATTGCAGAGTTGGACACGACTGAGAGAATAACGCTTTCACACACACAGTGTCCAGACACAACCAGGAGATCCTAAGGCTTATAAAGACCCAAGAATGCAAAGGGGCTGCTTCTCAAAGGATCTGGCAAAGATGCACACCATCAACTGGAGGCCTCTGGCGGCCTTCATGGACCCCTGAGGAAACTTATGCTTTGGGCTGGGAATCTGCTGTGTGGCCCCTGTTCTGCTGGCTGCCTGGGTCTAGATCCTTTGCCTATGTCCAGATCCAGATTCTTTGTCTACTGATACCTTTCCAAACATTATCACCCCTACGACAACTAAACACAGTCAATTCTTGAATATTCAGGGAGAAAAAAAGAATTTACAAATAATCCCCCAAATTCATCTTTCCTTGTATTTTAAATTTCTAGGGACTTCCCTGGTAGTCCAGTAGCTAAGACTCCACACTACCAAAGCAGAGGTCACAAGTTTGATCCCTCGTCAGGGAATTAAATCCCTCATGTGGCAACTAAGACCCAACACAGCCAAATAAATAATTTTTTTTTAATTCTACTTTTTCTATACCCTCTGATATAAGATCTGTTAGCAAGTTAATACCTAGAACTTAAATTTTTATCATTTATCCCTGCCCTTCATATAGCATAGGTGCTAAAAGTAATTTTTTCAAAGTCATAGCAAGGGTGACAGAAAATATAGAATCTGAATAATCCACAAACTAGCTGAGCATATAGTTTGTTATCCACAAATAGATTCAAGATGAAATTTTGCCTTGATGAACCTCATGTAAATTCTTTTCAATGCATATTCTCACATTTCAGGAGCACTAAGTATACTTTACAGCTCAAGTTCTATAAGCGGGTATTTTAATATTTATAGGCTATTTTCAATTTTAATCTTTTTAAACTGAGCTTCAAAATTCCATGCTGTTGGATAATTTACGTTCAAAGCATTTTGCTAGGTGCTGTGTGTGTGAGGAGGGTGTGCTGGAAACAAAAAGTGTTATACTTATGTCTATACTTGCTTAGAAATACAAATGGTTAACTTCAAATTAAAAAAATTTTAAATAGTTTAGCACCTGAATTTTAATAATTTAGCAAGATACATCCCCCATCCTCCACTTTTGTTAATAATTTAACAAATCCTGGTTATGTTGGGTTGTAACTCTCAACTCAGTTTTAGTGAGTGTTTTTGTTCCCAAGAAATACTAAAACAAAACACCACAGATTGGGTGGCTTAAAAAACACAGAAATCTGTTGTGTCAGGGTTCTAAGTGGCTAAAAGTCCAAAATCAAGGTGTCAACAGGGCCATGCTCCCTCTGAAACCTGAAGGAGAATCCTCCCTGACCTCTTCCTTGTTTCTGGTGGGTTGCTAGAATCTTTAGAGTTCCTCACCTGAGGTACTTATCCTCAAACTCAGCTTCTCTCACATGGCCTTCTCCCTGTGTGTCTCTGTCATCATATGGCAGTCCTCTTATAAGACCACCAGCCATTGAGGACCCACTGTACTTCAGTATGATCTCAACTAGCTCTATCTGCAATGACCCCATTTCCAAACAAGGTCACAGCCCGAGGTACTAGGGGAGTTAGAACTTCAAAGTATCTTTTCTGGGGGGAAGAGAAAACTCAACCCAGGACAGTGAACAAACATCCTGAGATACTGATGTTAATGAGTCTGTTTACGGACCCCAAAAGTGATGAATCTTGGGAGTTCCCTGGTGGCCTAGTGGTTAGGAGTCCACACTTTCAGTGTTGTGGCCCAGGTTCAAACCCGGGTCTAAAACCTGGGTGGCATTGCCAAAAAAGTTTTTTTAAAAGGAGGGGGGTGAATCTTGCTTGAGCTTAATATTTTGTTCTCAAGGTTGCTGGGGAATGCAAATAAGCATATTTTTTAAGTCCTAACACTCCCAATGAGATTGTTTTTAATAGACTATTAATGGAAATAGAACAACCCACTCTTTATAGTTTACTTTTTTTAAACACTAAAATTATAGTTAAAATGATGATTTATTTTTCCTAACATAGGAAACTTGTTCATTTTAGGTAGGGTCATATATTACCTTAGCTCCCAATAATCATTTGGGGTTGCTGCATCATAAAAAGTATTTACAGCTAAGTTATACTAGATCAAATCTAATTGATTAAATCAGAATTCTGTGCAACATTAATTAAAGTATGCTGCAGATTAAGCAAAGTAATTATATGAGTGATTGGATTTAATGGAATATTTTTATGAATCAGAATCAGAATAGTGCATAATAAACCTGAAAACAACTACACTGAATACCAAATATATTTCACAAAACAAATTGCACTGAGAACTGCAAAGACATCTGAACAAATGCACATGAACCTAAAGGCGACTTGAAGTTCTTCTGAAGTAGGCTCCATTCTTCATTTCTACATACCACCAATCCCAACTGCCACCCCCACCATGTTTCTACAATGATCACGTTTAGGACCACTTCCTCTTTCCCCAAGAGAGACCTTTTGGGAGTTTCTGCCATGGAGCATCCATGCTTATTCCACTAGCCCAGGCAAGGAGAGAGAACCATATCAGAAACAGGAGATGTTATAGCGTATAGACTCTGGAGTAGTATTCACCTTATAATTTATGAGTTCAACTAACAGGATAGCTTCCCACAAAACACTGAAACAGTGTGTTTGAAGGTTTAAACTGACTCACAAGTAAATGCTTCTCCAGTTGGCAAGATCTAAAAGATAACAGAGACACCCAGCCCCACCACCTCAAGAAAATGAGCCAGCAGTTCAGGGTAAATGCTCTGGAAGAAATCATTTGCAACAACCAAAGGACTGCAGTTAGTTTCAGTTATTGAATTTCTATTTCTGCAGTTATACTTCTGGCAGAAGCACAGATCTCTGCTACCCTAGGTACAATTCTTCAGTAATGTAAAGCTGTATTCACTGTTCTAAAGGAAGCTATCTGACATCTGCTCAGTAGAAACTGTTGCTGGATGTTTTCAGATCCAGCTGTCCTATCTCAAGCAATATTGGTCTGAAATCTCCTGTAAGGTTTTCATTTGGTAGAGCAGCAGACATGAATAGACACTTTAATGGCTTTGTGCCAGTGTCAAGGGAATTTCATAAAAAAATGAATATTTGAAGTAAGTGCTACTGCTGCACCTATCACCAACTATCAGGGGAGATACACAGAAGGATCCTAAAGAGGTAGAACCGAGCTAAGCAGGAGTGTCCAAGAATCAATCAATCATTCACAACAGTAATACTAACTCTGAATTACTATTAACTAAAGAATTCTATACTGGGAACTTGAAATCAATTTTTTTTTTTACTATCATAAATGTGAACACTGGGCTTCCCTGGTGGCTCAGACAGTTAAAAAAAAAAAAATCTGCCTGGCATGCAGGATACCCAGGTTTCAAACCCCAGGTTGGGAAGATTCCCTGGAGAAGGCAATGGCAACTCACTCCAGTATTCTTGCCTGGAGAATTCCATGGACAGAGGAGCCTAGTGAGCTATGGTCCAGGGGGTCACCAAGAGTTGGACACAACTGAGAGACTTTCAAATATGAACACTAGCCTTTATGTTTCCTTTACAATAACTTCAGAGTCTGTTCTTTTTTATTTATCATCCTTAAGCTGCTTTTATATAGAAGACTTTGAGTCACAAACAACATTTCAACCACAGATCTTATAGCAATCTACATATTTTGTTAGCCAATTAATCATTCCAAGTATTTAAGTATCACTAATGTAAGTGCTTCTCTTATACCTGGATACAAATTTTCAGCATACCACTGTCTTTCCCCATCTAGTCACCTTCTTTTAAAGACTAAAGAGAATTCTAGCTTCATGTGTCTTAGTCTCTTTTCTCTGCCTCCCACCAAGGTGCATTCTTCCCTAATAGACCCTTCTTAAGTTTTTGCAATGGGAAACTGGGAGGTGAAGAAAGCAGAAGAGGAGCGGGAGGCTCCTTTGACAGATGGGAACTTTCCCAGGGCCTTTGAGGGCAGGAGGCACATGCAGCTGTAGTTCATAAGATTACTGATAGGAAGTAAAGAGGGAATTCTAGGAATCATTTCTGGGGCTTCCCTGGTGGCTCAGTGGCTAAGAGTTCACTTTGCAATGCAAGGGACATCAGTTGGATCCCTGGCCCAGCAAGATCCCACATGCCAGGAGCAACTAAGCCTGTGGGCCACACCTACTGAGCCCACACACTTGGAGCCCATGCTCTGCAACAAGAGAAGCCACTACATTGAGAAGCTAGCGCACAACTAGAAAGTAGCCCCCACCCACCACAACTAGAGAATGCACACGCACAGCAGCAAAGACCCAGTGCTGTCAAAAATAAAGAATTAAATATATTTATTTATAAAAAGGAATCATTGCTGAAGACTATATGTGGCTTTGTCATAGTCAACAAGGACTTTGAAATTACTGGGCCATATTCATTTGAATATATGAATATACATTATTTGAGAATGAACCATTTGGATCCTAGTTAAAAACATTAAACTCTATACTGGATGTTTATTATAATTTCTGTTTGGTTAGCACCCTAGAATGCCCTTGCCCGTGTCTAGGGACATATGAAGATGTAAAAATCCTGTCTTCCCAAGGTGGAACCCAGAAATAAGCTTAGTATCATTTGCACAACACATAGAATACAAGCATGTGACTTAGGCTCCCCTGATAATAGGTGCAGAAGTGAGAGTTGCTATTCAACAGTCATAAAGTTTCAGTTATGTCAGATAAGCTCTAGAGATCTGTTTATAACATCATGCCTATAGTTAATAATACTGCATTATACACGTAGAAATGTAGTAAGAGGGTAAGTCTCATGTTTGTAATGATTTTTTAATATAGGAAATTTTTTTTAAAAAGTGAGCAACTTGCAGAAGGGAAAGCACCACTCAGCATCCATAAGGTCGCAAAAATAGCAGCCAACCAGATAAAACTCTAATTCAAAAAAGATACATGCACCCCAGTGTTCACAGCAGCACTGTTCACAATAGCCAAGACATAGAAACAAACCAAATATACACTGACAGATGAATGGATAAAGAAGATGTGGTGTGTATACACACACATACATACAATGGAATGTTACTCAGCTATAACAAAGAATGAAATAAAGTCTTTTGTAGCAACATGGAGTTAACAGGCAAATTTGGCCTTGGAGTACAGAATGAAGCTGGGCAAAGGCTAATAGAGTTTTGCCAAGAGAACACACTGGTCACAGCAAACACCCTCTTCCAAGAACACAAGAGAAGACTCTACACATGGACATCTCCAGATGGTCAACTCCAAAATCAGAATGATTATATTCTTTGTAGTCAAAGATGGAGAAGCTCTATACACTCAGCAAAAACAAGACCGGCAACTGACTGCAGCTCAGATCATGAACACCTTATTGACAAATTCAGACTTAAATTGAAGAAAGTAGGGAAAACCACTAGACCATTCAGGTATGACCTAAATCAAATCCCTTATGATTATACAGTGGAAGTGAGAAAGAGATTTAAGGGACTAGATCTGATAGACAGAGTGCCTGATGAACTATGGACAGAGGTCCGTGACATTGTACAGGAGACAGGGATCAAGACCATCCCCAAGAAAAATACAAAAAAGCAAAATGGCTGTCTAAGGAGGCCTTACAAATAGCTGTGAAAAGAAGAGACATGAAAAGCAAAGGAGAAAAGGAAAGATATACCCATTTGAATGCAGAGTTCCAAAAAATAGAAAGGAGAGATAAGAAAGACTTCCTCAGTGATCAGTGCAAAGAAATAGAGGAAAGCAATAGATGGGAAAGACTAGTGATCTCTTCATGAAAATTGGAGATACCAACGGCATATTTCATGCAAAGATGGGCTCAATAAAGGACAGAAATGGTATGGACCTAACAGAAGCAGAAGATATTAAGAAGAGGTGGCAAGAATACACAGAAAAACTGTACAAAAAAGATCTTCATGACACATATAATCACAATGAAGTGATCACTCATCTGGAGCCAGACATTCTGGAATGTGAAGTCAAGTGGGCCTTAGGAAGTATCACTATGAACAAGGCTAGTAGAGGTGATGGAATTCCAGTTGAGCTATTTCAAATCCTAAAAGATGATTCTGTGAAAGTGCTGCACTCAAAGTGCTGCCAGAAAATTTGGAAAACTCAGCAGTGGCCACAGGATTGCAAAAGGTCAGTGTTCGTTCCAATCCCAAAGAAGGTCAATGCCAAAGAATGCTCAAACTACAGCACAATTGCACTCATCTCACACGCTAGTAAAGCAACACTCAAAATTCTCCAAGCCAGGCTTCAACAATATGTGAACTGTGAACTTCCACATGTTCAAGCTGGTTTTAGCAAAGGCAGAGGAACCAGAGATCAAATTGCCAACATCTGCTGGATCATCGAAAAAGCAAGAGAGTTCCAGAAAGGCATCTGCTTTATTGACTATGCCAAAGCCTTTGGCTGTGTGGACCACCATAGACTCTGGAAAATTCTTAAAGAGATGGGAATACCAGACCACCTGACCTGCCTCCTGAGAATCTGTATGCAGGTCAGGAAGCAACAATTAGAACTGGACATGGAACAACAAACTGGATCAAATAGGAAAAAGCTGTATGTTGTCACCCTGCTTACTTAACTTATATGCAGAGTACATCATGAGAAACACTGGGCTGGATGAAGCACAAGCTGGAATCAAGATTGCCAGGAGAAATATCAATAACCTCAGATATGCAGATGACATCACCCTTATGGTAGAAAGTGAAGAAGAACTAAAAAGCCTCTTGATGAAAGGGAAAGAGGAGAGTGAAAAAGTTGGCTTAAAGCTCAACATTCAGAAAAGATCATGGCATCTGGTCCCATCACTTCATGGCAAATCGATGGGGAACAGTGGAAACAGTGGCAGACTTTATTTTTGGGGGCTCCAAAATCACTACAGATGGTGACTCCAGCCATGAAATTAAAAGATGTTTGCTCCTTGGAAGAAAAGCTATGACCAACCTAGACAGCATATTAAAAAGCAAAGACATTACTTTGAAAACAAAGGTCCATCTAGTCAAGGTGATGGTTTTTCCAGTAGTCATGTATGGATGTGAGAGTTGGACTATAAAGAAAGCTGAGTGCTGAAGAACTGATGCTTTTGAACTGTGGTGTTGGAGAAGACTCTTGAGAGTCCCTTGGACTGCAAGGAGATCAAACCAGTCCATCCTAAAGGAAATCAGTCCTGAACATTCATTGGAAGGACTGATGTTAAAGCTGAAACTCCAATACTTTGGCCACCTGATGCTAAGAGCTGACTCATTGGAAAAGACCCTGATGCTGGGAAAGATTGAAGGTGGGATGAGAAGGGAATGACAGAGGATGAGATGGTTGGATGGCATCACAGACTCAATGGAGATGAGTTTGGGTAAACTCCTGAACTGGTGATGGACATGGTGGCCTGGCGTGCTGCGGTTCATGGGGTCGCAAAGAGTCAGACACGACTGAGCAACTGAACTGAACTGTAGCAACAGGGATGGACCTAGAGATTATCATACTAAATGAAGTCAAAAAGAGAAAAACAAATACCTTATATCATCACTTACATGTGGAATTTAAAAATATGACACAAATGAACTTATCTACAAAACAGAAACAGACTCACAGACATAGAGAACAGAATTGTGGTTGCTAAGGGGGAGGGGGTTGAGGGAGAGACTAAGTGAGAAGTTGAGGTTAGCAGATATAAGTTTTATATATGGATGGATAAACAACAAGGCCCTACTGTGTAGCACAGGGAACTGTATTCAATATCCTATAATAAACCATAATGGAAAAATTATATGTGTATAACTAAGTCACTTTGCTGTACAGCCAAAATTAAACACATTGTAAGTCAGGTATACTTCAATAAAATAATTTTCTTAAAAATAGGAGCCAAACTCATGCTACAGAAACAGTGGTGGTGAGGTGGGGGCAGCTACAGTGAAGGTTGTGGTTAAACTCAGCAGGCCTGTTCTGCAGCCTGTAGTTGGACATCATCCCCAGATTCTTAGCTGTGAGCCTGTTCTCCCATAAATATTTATACAATAAACTCCTTTCCTGTTTGATCAGCCAGCACCAATTTCTGGTGCCATACAAAACATTTTATTAGCTCTTTCGGGGTTGTATATGAGAAGGATGGTTCAGTTTTCCATAGTTACTCTGCTTTTATATTTAACCCAGGCATTATTTGCTGCATAATATTACTTGGAGATTTTAATCAGTGGCTTTTAGTTCAAAGTTAGATTGTATTTCCAAAATGTTAATGAAAATGGCATGGGTAAACCCTGGAATAAAGTGTCTTCAAAATTTCAAATGTAACTACTCTCATAAAGAGAGGGTGCAGTGAGACAAGAAGTATGTTTGGCTTTATATTTAGAAAGAGAGAAGATTCTGACTGGGTCTCTTAGTCATACTCCAGAGGAGTCTTCCTTTAATATTTTTCTGTGCAATAAGCACATACTATAAAGGACCTGAGCTTCATATCATCCACACCAAGCAACATTCTCTAAATTTTACAAATAAATAAAAACACAGGGTAGGAGATGCAGGCAAATTTTACTGGACCAAGGGGTGGGGATGGTGATGGTAGAGAATATTAATCTAATCAAAGCTTGCAGTGATCCTCACTGATTATGGGTAAATGATCATTAGGATTTCACCTTGATTACTTTTATCATAGTCAAGCTACAGGTCACCTTGTTTAGCCAAAGGAAAATTTGTGTGTGTGTGTGTATAGCACACTGTTGACAATGCAAGTCAACTTAGAAGAAAAACATTTCAGGAACTATCTCATCTAAAAAAAGGAGGAAATGATGTAAATACAGGCTTTGCTGAGAAGAAATCTCCCTTGGTATTCCTGGGGATAATAAAGATTTTATTCTTAAAAACCTAAACTAACAAGACTAAACTAGTTACTGGATGCATTTACCATTCTGCATGTGTGACAAATAAGCAATCATGCCAGAGCAAATCCATGCCTCAAAGGAATTGGCGTAGTTAAAGGTTTATTGAGCAACTACTCTGGGCCTCCTGCCCAAATGATTCACGAGGAAAATCAAGAAGAAGGTATAAAGTTATCAACAGTGTCTCCTCTCCAGGCAACCTCTATCTCCTCTACATATCCAGCTCCCTCTCCTGCCTCCCACTGCTCAAGAAATCCCACCACCACCATCATGAGCCCCAGCTGAAGAATCCACCTATGGCCTGCCTTTCCAGATAGGTCTGTACCTGTAGATCTCTCCACTCCACTTTCTGAATAGACCAACTCTTCTGTCCCTGAAGGAAGTGCTCTGGAAGGAAGTGCTGTTATCTGTCTTTTGAAAGGTTATTAGTCAGCTCTTGCAACCACAGCAAAATACTGCAGACTGGGTGACTCAAATAGCATCCATTTTTTCACAGATCCAGAGCCTGGACTCCAAGATCACAGTTCCTGGCCTTTCTTTGATGCATGGTAGCTTGGCGGGTTATAGTCCATAGGGTCTTAAAAAGTTGGACAAAATGAAGCAACAGAACTTGCAAGCGCACATGGGGTGGGGGAAAGAGAGAGAGTGAACACTCTGGTATCTCTTTTCATAAGGACACAAATCCTATTGGATCAGGGCCACACCCCTGTGACCTCATTTAACCTTAATTGCTCCTCAGAGGCTCCATCACCAAATACATCCACACTGGGAGTTAGGGCTTCAACATATGAATCTGTAGAGGGTGGAAACACACATATTCAGTCCATGACAGAGGACACGCAGTTAACTCAAATAAACCACATGATGAAAGGATTCTAGCCCTCTTTGCACAGAACGCACCTTCTGGCAGGGAATAATCGCTCAATTACCATGGGAAAAAATTTTTAGTGATTCAGTGGGTAACTTTGATGAAGCTCAAAGAAAAGAGTGAACAAGGCTTGAAACTCAACATTCAAAATGGCAAGCGGTCCCATCACTTCAAGGCAAACAGAAGGGGAAAAAGTGGAAGAAGTCACAGATTTTATTTTCTTGAGCTCCAAAATCACTGAGGACAACAACTGCAGCCATGAAATTAAAATACGTTTGCTCCTTGGAAGAACAGCTATGACCAACCTAGACAGCACATTAAAAAGCAGAGACATCACTTTCCAACAAATGTCCTTATGTTCAAAGCTATGGTTTTTCCAGTAGTCATGTACCGATGTGAGAGTTGGACCGTAAAGAAGGCTGACCACCGAAGAATTGATGCTTTTGATCTGTGGTATTGGAGAAGACTCTTGAGAGCCCCGTGGACAGCAAGGAGAGCAAACCAGTCAATCTTAAAGGAAATCAACCCTGAATATTCATTGGAAGGACTGATGCTGAATCTCTTATACTTTGGCCACCTGATGTGAAGAGCTAACTCATTGGAAAAGACCCTGATGCTGGGAAAGCTTGAGAGCAGGAGGAAAAGAGAGTGGAATGGATGAGATGGTTAGTTAGATAGCATCACTGACTCAATGAACATGAGTCTGAGCAAACTCCAGAAGATAGTGAAGGACAGGAAAGCCTAGCATGCAGCAGTCGTGGGGTCACAAACAGTCGGATATGACTTAGCGGCTAAACAACAAAATAGGAGGGATACAGCCTTCATTTATCACATGACCCCTGTGTCCACCTGACTCCACTGGATGCAAGGCTCACTCTCATCCTGGTTTGCAGTTGTCTCACTGTTCCTGCTTCTTCAGTGTGGGTCAAGAATATGCAGTAAACCACTCCACTGATGGCCAGGCACACGGTCACACACTCCATCCCCAGACCTTCAGGCCACAGGTCATCTCTGGTCCTTAACTTTGCCAAGGCTACAAAAGTCCACAAATAATAAGGGGTACATCATGTCCCCTAGTCTGGCAGTATACCATACAGCCATACCTGGCCCATATTCCAAATTTTCTAAATCATTTATGCTTGTGCATATACAGCAACAGACAAACAACCTTGCATATTCTTACCTTGCAAGCTTTTCCTTCTACCTTTACCTGCCTTTGGGGGAGTTAAATTATATTACCTTGTAGTAGATACAGATGGTGTTTACAGATCTTAAAGGCTGCATTGCCTGTACCTCAGAAATAGAGAAAGAGCCAAGATGTGTATGTAACATTACTTTTTTCCCATCCTATTCTCACATAGGAATCTGAGCAAGCAGTGTATCAGCAGCTATCTAACATCAACAACTATTCTTAAACTTGGAAAAAAATAGTCTCCAGAACATTTACTAAATATCTGTGCATTTACACTCAAAGAATCTCAACAATGAATTTTGTGATAATACTTGAAAACTGGTTTTAGTTTTATAAAGCACATTATACTTTCTAGGAATCTGACAACATCCCTGGGAATTTAGATAGTAACATCAGAATGCTACTTAACACAAGAAGCCTAGTTCAATAATTACATGCAGATTAATTGCAATATGATCATTTGTAAAAAAGTGAGAAAATATTTAAGTGATTTGAGTATGGTGTCTTGTCCAATTAGTGGCAAAGCAGAGAATATAAGCCAGGTCCTCAGGTTTTTTAAATTTATAGAAATTGCTAAACACACAAAGGTACTATAACATCATAAACTTCAACCCATCATTCAGTTTCAGCAACTATCACCAATTTTGCCAAACATTTCATCTTTCCTCCTCTGACTTTTTTCTTGTTGTATCATTTTAAAGCAAATCCTAGATATATTTCACCCACGTGTACTTCAGTATCTATTCCTAACACGTATTTTCATATTTATATGTTTATATTTTATCTGTATTTGTAGTAGATCAATTTCTTAAAACGTGGCAAAATGACTTTGGACACCTAGCAAAATATACTAGTATACTTTTTTTTCTCTGTGTACTTCTCTCCCTCACAACAGGGAGTCCAAATCAATTTTAATGGGTCAATAAACAGAAGAGTAAAAAATAAAATGCAATAATCTTGATGGTAGAAATTTTAAATGTCAGCTTTAAGATCAGTTTAAAACATTTTATTATGTTACATTTCCATGAAAAGTGCAAGCAAATTCCACCATTTCCCTCCAAGAAATCAGGTCCCTGGAAAAAGTCATAGTGTGGAAATGCCAATCTAGGTACTTCAAAACTCCTAAGGTTGTATCAAAGCTATATATATATATATAATTGGGCATTGATATTGTGGAGGTGTTTAATAAAATGTAAATAATTTCTGAGTGTGTAACCTTGTTAAACATTTGGTATATAATTTAACAAAGGTTCTCTGATATTACTGTCTTATGAGTTTATCAAATTTTCAATTTATTCTCATTTTAGCATGGAATTTTAATTTCACACTCATTAAAAGGCAATCCAGGATAGAAGGGAAGTTAAAAAGGGAAGAGAAATATGTATACCTATGGCTAATTCATATTGATGTATGGCAGAAACCAAACCAATATTCTAAAGCAATCATCCTCAACTAAAAATAAATGTTATAATTTTTAAAAAGGAAATTCATTCACTACAGAGGCAAATAGCTGACCTGTAGAGTAGCCATAAAGCCTGGCAATGGAGGCAACCATATATAAGTGGTTTATTGAAATGACGTGATAATGCATTATGTTTGACTGTTGTCCCTCATTAATGATACGTAGTTTAGTGTGCTAGGCAGAATGGCAATGGGCAGGATACTAGAATACATTAATGCCACATTTCTAGCAATTCTTGTACATACATCTGTAATGCATTGCCGCCAATCATTAATTTTCAAACAATACCTGGAATCAACAGAATCAGCAATGCCTGGGAATATTAAAAATGCAAATTTTGGGGACCTCACCCCAGACCTACTGAATCAGAAACTTGGACTCAATTGTTTTAACAAGGTCTGCAGGTGATTTTAATGCAAGCTGTGGTTTGATAAACACAGGCTCATTATTTGTGCCTGATTTTCACTGAACAAAAAAACCAAACCCCAAACCCTGCCCTTTCAGCACACCCCAATCAGAGCTGCCAGATTTAGCAAATAAAAAGAGGACACCAGTTACATTTCAGGTAAAAACATAAAATTTTAGTATAATTATGTTCTTGCAGTTATGTCCCGTATACATATATATATATATACACACCACTTATGCAGGGGGATATATAGGTATCTCCATGCATACTTATACTAAAATATTATTTGTTGCTTATGTGACATTCAAGTTGAACTTCTCATCCTGTGTCCTGAGGTTTTCTGGCCTCCACACCCAAGGATGTTCTGATCTGGCCAACCCTCTGCATTCTCCACAGGGTTACGTCATCCAATCCCGTTTTAGAGCTTATCACCTTACCAGCCTCTCACCACCCCAGGGGTCATGTAGAGGCTGCTCTCGGAGTGACCTTCCCTTGCCTGTGAAGAGTATGCACACGAATTGGTGCATGTTGAACATGGTCAAACCGAACAGAGTCACCTACATTTATACTTGTGGCTACTCTGGAGGTAGAAATATTGAGTGTCAGCTGAAGACAAGAGCTAAAGAAACA
Source organism: Muntiacus reevesi (assembly GCF_963930625.1). Classification (NCBI taxonomy): domain Eukaryota; kingdom Metazoa; phylum Chordata; class Mammalia; order Artiodactyla; family Cervidae; genus Muntiacus; species Muntiacus reevesi. Next base: position 47,421,634 of record NC_089260.1, read on the forward strand.
TATACCGAATTTCACCTAGCTAAGATTTTTCTGTTTAAAGAGCTTTACATTTCACACATGATTCTGGATTCCTAATAATGAGTAATTTACTGTGGATGAAAAATGTTTGTGTATCTCTTAGCAGAGCTGTATGCTGATGGTGGGTCATTTCCTACAACTGTTCTATTTAAGTCAGACAACCAAAACCCAGCAACTGTGAAACATAAATCCTTCCCGAATTGGTTTTATAGTCATTTTTCATTTTTGAATTGTCACCCTGTTTCCTTTTTGAATTTACATAAAATAGATTTTAAATACATGGTTCAATATGTTTTGACAAACACGCATCTTCAACCCATTAACATATAGAACATTTTATTTTCTTCTCTCTAGAAAATATCCTCAGGCCCCTTTCCAGGCAACCACCACACACATCCCAGAGGCAACCACTGCTCTGATTCTTATCACCCTACATTAGTTTTGTGTGTTCTAGAGCTTCATATAAACAGAACTGTTTTCACTTTTACATATTGAAAACATTTGGCTCTGTGGCAGGGGACTTTTAATGTATTTTTATTTCTCTCCTCTGAAATTCTCTGAAAAGATCTAAAGTTAGGATCTCATGCCTCACTCTCAACAGGTAGAATGGGTGCTGGATATTTTTCTGGTCTGAAAGGAACAGAAATAGGCCAGGGTTCCCTGATGGCCTCCTGAGACAGGTCCCCAAGGCAAGAAACACTTGAGTCAGGGAACCCAGAAAGTGGGCGGGGGTGAAAATGGCAACCCACTCCAGTGTTCTTGCCTGGGAGATTCCATGGACGGAGGAGCTCGGCGGGCTACAGTCCAGGGGGTCACAAAAGAGTCTGACACGACTGAGCAACTAAATAACAAAGAGAACGCCTAGGAGCTGTCCTGGATGGCGCTCTCCTCCTGCACCCCCGCGGACTCCTTGAGGTACTGCCCAATTGCCTTTAGGTCAGCTCCCATCACTAGACTTCTAGGCCTACAGCGGTTGCCCGTGTACTCCACAGTATCTGTAATGAAAACCAGACCCTGCAGCCTGGGAAAGAGTTCCTATTTCTGTACTTTGGGGACAGACTAGACCAGACCAGACCAGACTCCCTACAGCAACAGCAGAGGAATGTAGCTGCCCCTGCTCCAGCTAATATAAGTTAAACATACGAGTTACTTAATATTTTAGTGCTTTTCAAAGTACCCACTGGAGTAGTCTCTAATTATTATTTTAAAAGTCTACTACCCAGACAGAACATAAAATTTTAAATGCCAGCAGTATGTAATCTAATAATATCCTCTATTTCACTTTTGCTCACATTCCCAGGGGGAATCCAGGGATGAAAAAATATATAAATCCATACAGACATGTTGCTGGAATGGTTAATTTAAATTGGTATATAGACATGTTATATATGAGACAAATTTAGAAAAATACGAAGAATAAAATGCATTTTAAAGACACCTCCCCAAGATGTTGATGCTCATCACAAATAATCAACAGCCCTTCTGCCCCCCAACCCCGAGTTGTTCTCATACTTCCAGAATCTCCCAAAGGCAGACCTACCTGTGGCTGCTTCCATGAAGACTCCGAAGCTGTTCTTGCTCACTGGATGGTAGAATCTATCTCTGTCAGGTTCCCAAGACCATCACCTCCCCCAGTTGGAGGAGAGGCTTTGTAGGACCATCACACAAGACAAAAAGCCTTCCTATTTCTTTGTTGTCAGCGGCTGAGTCCTCCTGGAGAGCGTTCTGGCAGAGCTTGTGGAGCAAGACGCTTGTCAAGGATCAACAGCTGTGAGAGGAAGGGGCGCAAGCCAACTTAGAGGAAACAGGAGAACAGCCAGGCAAGCCCAACAAACATGGCTGAAAACTCTGGGCTGAAAACTCTCTGACCCCTGACTCCTGCCTCCGACCCCCATCTCTAGATCCCTCTCTCTCCCATCACCCCATGCAGGCAGCTCCAGGAAGCGTGGAATCTCGGGCCAATCAGCTCAGGACATGAGGCACACCTGAGGAGCTGACTATAGAAATCCCCCCCATACCTGTAAGCAATTATGCCCAACCCTCCCCTCCCTGCTCCCCTGGCAACCACTCATCTACTTTCTCTCTATGAATTGGCCTATTTTGGACATTTCAGATAGATGGAATCATATAGTAAGTGGTCAGTCATTTGCTGCTGCTGCTAAGGCGCTTCAGTCATGTCCGACTCTGTGCATCCCCACAGACAGCAGCCCACCAGGCTCCTCTGTCCCTGGGATTCTCTAGGCAAGAATACTGGAGTGGGTTGCCATTCCCTTCTCCAGGTCACTCACTTCTGGGTGTGTAATTTCAAGGCACGTGTCCAGCACTGGCTCTCAGATTTACCCAGGAGGGTGAAGCTTGCTGCCCACAGTGGTATGGTGATAGTGGTTTATTTGCTAAGTCATGTCTGACTCTTGTGACCCCCCATGGACTGTAGCCCACCAGGCTCCTCTGTCCGTTAGATTCCCAGGCAAGGATACTGGAGTGGATTGCCATTTCCTCCTCTGTGGGAATCTTCCAGACCCAGGGATCGAACCTGATCCTGCGACTCCCTCGTTATAGGCGGATTCTTTACCACTGAGCCACCACGGAGGTCCCACCCATGGTGGTGATGAGTAGTTAATTGGCTGCTTTTCCTTTCTGATCTCATTCTCCTACTTCCCACCCCAGCCCGCCCCCGTGTTTCCTAGAATCATGTCTCAAAGAAAGGTCTTGGCTGAAATCCTTGCTTTAGGATCTGCTTTTGGGAGAACCTAAACTGAACACTAGGTATATCCAATTAAGTAATCCATTTATCAAATATACACTGAACATTTCCTCTGTGCTTGTTACATTGCTTGGTAACTTTATGTTTTGTTAGTTATATCTCAATAAAAACAAATTGCAATAAATAAATGAGGGAGCTGGGCTATTTTTATTTATTTTAATATATTAGCTCCATTCAGTAATCAGGGCTACTGGGGGATGGGATGTTTATTTCCAGAACTTATTCAAACTCAGGTGGAACAGACCCTGAAATCAGGGCTGTGTGTGCGTGGTTAGTCATTCAGTCATGTCTGACTCTTACAATCCTATGGACTGTAGCCCACCAGGCTCCTCTTTCAATGAGATTCTCCAGGCAAAGATACTGAAGTGGATAACCATTCCAATCTCCAGTGGTGCCTGGCAAAGAGACATAGGTACCAGTCAGCAATTTGCAGTCTGGAGGCAGGATGCACTGAGATGGCAGGGATGAGGGGTTGCAGGTGAGGTACAGATAGGACCTGCCGCATTTGGTACCTGAGAGATGGACCTCGCATACCTGCCCAGCATTTCACAGATGAGCCATTCTGTGAAGAAGGAGGGTTCACTTAGAAGCTTCCAAATCTAAGAACTTATCTTTATAAATGTATTCCTAAACAGATCGGTACATGGATGATGTGTTTGGGGAGCCCCTTCATCTCATTTGTAATCCCAAATCAAGAAAAGGTGAGAAAGGAGACAAGCACGAAGCTTTCAGGCCAAGGTGGGATTTTAGGTAGAATAAGGGCCCCAACATCCCCAATTATGTCTGCATCCTAATCCTCAGAATCTGCGAATATTCCATTTTAAGGTAAAAGGGACTTCATAGGTGTGGTTAGACTAAGGATCTTAAAATGGGAAAGTTATCCTGAAGTACCCAAGTGGGCTCAATAGAGTCACACTTGTTTTTAGGATTAGGTTTTTTTTTTTAATATTTATTTCTTTATTTGGCTGCATCAGGTGTTAGTTGTGGTACGCAGGATCTTTAGGTGTGGCATGAGAGTGCTTTAACAGGCTTTCCAGGTGGCGCTAGTGGTAAAGAACTTGTCTGCCAATGAAGGAGACATAAGAGATGTACATTTGATCCCTGCATTGCAAAGATCCCCTGGAGGAGGAAATGACAACCCACTCCAGTATTCTTGCTTGCAAATCCCTTGGACAGAGAAGCCTGGTAGGCTACAGGCCATGGCATCCTAAAGAGCTGGACACAGCTGGAGTGACTTAGCACACATACATGAGGGTTCTTTAGTTGTGAATTCAAGATCTTTAGTTGTAGCCTGTGGACTCTTAGTTGCAGTGCATGGGATCTAATTCCCCAACCAAGGATCTAACCCCAGAGCCCCTGCATTGGGAACACAGAGTCTTAGCCTTAGCCACTAGACCACAAAGGAAGTCCCAATCTCACAATTTTTATAAGAGGGACAAAGGAAAATTAGAGCCAGAGAAGAAGAGTGTGACCACAGAAGCAGAGATCAGGTTGATGTACTCTGAAGATGGAGCAAGGGGCCACGAGTCAAGGAGTATGAACAGCACTAGAAGGAGAAAAAAGCAACAACACAATCCTTCCCCAGAACTTCCAGAAGGAACCAGTTCTGTCAATATCTTGACTTTAGTCTATCAAAAACAACTGCAGACTGCTGACCTCCACAGCTATAAGAGGGTGAATGCATTTTGTTTTAAGCCACTAAATGTGTGGTAGTTTAAGGCAGTGGTGCCATGTGCTCAAGTCATGTCTGACTCTTGGCAACCTCATGGACAGTAGCCTGCCAGGATCTTCTGTCCATGGGATTTCCCAGTCAAGAATACTGGAGAGGGTTGCCATTCCCTGGAAAAGGGAATCTTCCCAACCCAGGGATCAAACCCAAGTCTCTGGCGTCTCCTGCACTGGCAGGCAGATGCTTGACCACGGCATCACCTGTAGCGGTGGTAACAGGAAACTAATGCAGGGACTACCAGACAGCACTTTCCCAGAATGGGTTTGAAAAATAATTTCCACTCTTTCTTTTCCAGAAAACATTGCAATATTTGGAAGCGTCTTTTTTTTTTTTTTAATTAATTGTTATTGAAGTTTCTTTGCAGAGTTTCTCAATTTCTACCTTACAGCAAAATGAATCAGCCACACTTATACACATTTCCTCTCCCTCTGGACATCCTTCACATTCAGCTCACCACACTGCACTAAGTAGAGTTCCCTGTGCTGTACAGTATGATTTTATTATCTATTTTATACAAACTATCAATAGCATATATATGTCAATCCCAATCTCCTAATACCTCCCAACCACCCCTTTCGCCCTGATATCCATACATTTGTTCTCTAAGTCTGTGCCTCTATTTCTGCTTTGCAAATAGGACCACCTATACCATTTTTCTAGATTCCACATTTATGACTCAATACATGGTATTTTTTTTCCTGACTTATTTTACTCTGTATGACACTCTAGGTCCATCCACGTCTCTACAAATGACCCAATTTTGTTCCTTTTTATGGAGGAGCTCACCCTTATGACAGAAAGCGAAGAACTAAAGAGCCTCTTGATGAAAGTGAAAGAGGAGAGTGAAAAAGCTGGCTTAAAACTCAACATTCAAAAACGAAGATCATGGCATCCGGTCCCATCACTTCATGGCAAATAGATGGGGAAACAATGGAAACAGTGGCAGACTTTATTTTCTTGGGCTTGAAAATCACTGCAGATATTGACTGCAGCCATTAAATTCAAAGATGCTTGCTCCTTGGAAGAAAAGTTATGACCAACCTAGACAGCATAATAAAAAGCAAAGACATCACTTTGCCCACAAAGGTCTGTCTAGTCAAAGCTATGGTTTTTCCAGTAGTCATGTATGGATGTGAGAGTTGGACCATAAAGAAAGCTGAGCACCAAAGAACTGATGCTCTTGAACTGTGGTGTTACAGAAGACTGTTTAGAGTCCCTCAGACTGCAAGGAGATCAAACCAATCCATCCTAAAGGAAATCAATCCTGAATATTCATTGGAAGGACTGATGCTGAAGTTGAAGCTCCAATACTTTGGTCACCCAATGCAAAGAGCCAACTCATTGTAAAAGACCCTGATGCTGGGAAAGATTAAGGGCAGGAGGAGAAGGGAATGACAGAGGATGAGTATATATATACTGAACTGAGTATGGAATATATATATATATGGAATAAATGGAATATTCAGTTCAGTCCCTCACTTGTGTCTGACTCTTTGCAACCCCATGGACTGCAGCAAGCCAGGTTTCCCTGTCCATAACCAACTCTCGGAACGTACTCATACTCATGTCCATAGCATCGGTGATACCATTGGCACCATGTACTACATCTTCCTTATCCATCCCTCTGCTGACGGACATGTGTGTTGCTTCGTGTCCTGGCTATTGTAAATAGTGTTGCTGTGAACACTGTGTTGCATGTATCTTTTTGGATTATGGCTTTCTTGGGGTATATGCTCAATGTCCCTAGCTATTAGAGAAATACAAATGGTAAGTAACACGAGTTATCACCTCACACCAGTCAGAATGGCCATCATCAAAAAATCTGTAAACAATAAATGTTAGACAGGGTGTGGAGAAAAGGGAATCTTAATGTGCTTCCCTGGTGGTTCGGTGGTAAAGGATCTGCCTGCTGATGCTGGAGACATGGGTTCGATCCTTGGGTTGGGAAGGTCACCTGGAGAAGGAAATGGCAACCCACTTCAGTATTCTTGCCTGCAAAACCCCACGGACAGAGGAGCTGTGTGGGAACTATAGTACATGGGGTCACAAAGATTCAGACACAATTCAATGACCAAACAACATCATGTACTATTGGTGGGAGTGGAAATTGATACAGCCACTATGGAAAACTACTGAGGTTCCTTTAAAAACTAAAAATAGAACTACTATATGATCCGGTAATCCCCCTACTGAAAGGATCTAAAAAATTACTTATAAAGAAAATAAGACTTTTGTACCTGGGTGTACTTAATCTATTTTTTAATCTCCTAAAATACCATATTTCTACTTTCTTTGTATGATTCCTTTCTAAAATAATTAAATATGCTTTGAAAGTATTTTTGTGTGTGGTTTTTTAAAAAATTTATAAATTGAAGGTTGAAATTTACCTTTTAGGCTTTGGATTTACAAATCATGTCACGCCAAGTAAATAGTCTTCCTATAATATTGACCTATGAAAAAGCAATGGATGAATTCCATGAAAATTACATGTTTTCAACTCTAAAAATAGTGTAAAGTTCAGTAAATTGAACAGAAATATTCCTACTACATATCATCAAATATCTAAGCAAATTCAATGTGAGTTGAAGGAAGAGGGCTGCCAAGCATAAAGAGGAAGAGTGTGAGATTCCTAAAGATGAGAATGGGACACAGGGTGGCATAAGGTCTTAGAAAAATAGAAGAAAAAAAAAAAAAGGAAGGGAATTTACAGACATAAAAGAAATAAAATGTTCCAGGAACATCTAGTAAAAGGCCCATGTAACTTATCTCTGACTCCAGTTTATTCCTCACCTTGTCACCAGGTAACATATAGTAAAGTTCACTCATGTCATTCCCCTGCTTAAAATGCTCTAAAAAGTGTTAGGTTAAAATAAAACAGAAGAGCCACACTCCATAATCTCAATGGCCTGCAAAGCCCTGGAAGATTGAAAGCCAGTCTGTTTGTTTAGCCTTATCACCAGCATCCCAATCAGGCAAGACTTTGCATTGTTCCTAAGACATCCCATTGTCTTTCATGCCTCAGAGCCTTTGTGAATACTGTTCCCTCTTCCTGTTTGTCCTCATCAATTATCGTTTCATTCCATCCTAAATACCATCTCAGTGAAGTTTCTACTAGAAGAGTTAATCCATCTTGGGTGTCGAGCATCCATCCAGTGCATTCTTGCCAGGGATGCCAAGAACACAAAAACTCTGACTGCTCTTTACCCTAGTCAGCTCTCATCTTTGTGCTTACAGAGAGCAGTCTTGAGGGCTGATGAAGCATCTTGCTTGCTGCTCACTGTAAAAATGGTAAATCCCTTAAGCTCAGGGTTCCTCTCGCATAACACAACACTTGGCATGTGCAAGCATCCATCTAGCCCCACCTGCATGCCCCATGGGATTTGGGGGGCAAGGGGTCCTGATGTCAATATCATGCTAGTGCTGGTCACTGTACTGTGATTAATAGTCATTTGTCTTTGTCCTAGAAATCTCGTATCTTCTCCCAGCATCTATGAAACATTACCAGTCTAGCCTGTTAACTTCCAAGTAGGGTTATTGTTTAGTCTCTAAGTCGTGTCCAGCTCTTTTGCAATCCCATGGACTATAGCCCGCCAGGCTACTCTCTCCATGAGATTCCCAGGCAAGAACACTGGAGTGGGTTGCTGTTTCCTTCTCCAGGGGATCTTCCAGACCCAAGGATCAAACCCAAAACTCCTGCATTGACAGGCAAATTATTTACTACTGAGCCACCAGGGAAGCCCCTCCAAGTAGGGCAAAATCCCATATTCTTCACAGGCCTTGATAGTTTCCCTTTTCTCCAGACAAGGTCTGTGGCCTCTTCTATCTGTGATCCCACAATATTTGCACAAATAAAATATTATTACAGGAGGGCATGGTTTATGGCACATGGGAGATGTGAAAATAAAATGTGTCAAATAAATAACAGTATTTCCAGTTCAGTAAAGGTCTGTGGTCTGAGAACTGCTTCACTGTCCCCTAAAACTGGGCCTATTTAAATAGAACAGACAAGGTGAGACTGTTCTTTCATTGTCTAAGGCGAAAGTGAAAGTCACTCAGTCATGTCTGACTCTTGTGACCCCATGGACTATACAGACCATGGAATTCTCCAGGCCAGAATACTGGAGTGAGTAGACATTCCCCTTCTCCAGGGAATCTTCCCAACTCAGGGATCGAACACAGGTATCCCGCATTGCAGGCAGATTCTTTACCAGCTGAGCCACATGACAAGTGTTCTTGAAATGACTGGTGCTCTGAAGACCTTGGAGAATCAAAGAGTGAAAGTGTTAGGCTCTTTCAATCTCGCTTCAGGTCTCCCCAGCGGCTCAGATGATAAAGAAACTGCCTGCAATGCAGGTGCAGATTTTATCCCTGTGTCGGGAAGATCTCCTAGAGAAGGGAATGGCAATCCACTCCAGTGTTCTTGCCTGGGAAATCTCATGGACAGAGGAGCTGGCCAGCAATGGTCCATGGGGTCGCAAAGAGTGGGACGTGACTAAGTAACCAACACAAACATACAATCTTACTCATGTCAATTACATTTGGCCAGCATGATCCTGTTAACAATTCCAAGGCTTAAAAAAAAATTCATTTAAAAGCATAGTTTTTCTAGTCCAGAGTATATGTTTTCTGTCCTTAAGAATTGAAAGTTGAGTCTACATTTCAACCTTTTGAATTTTTTTTTTCTGGATGTTGTAAGCTGGGGGGAATAAAAACTCTCATTAATTATTGAATTTTTTTCCCAGTGATTCTATCATGGTTTTACAGCCAGAAGGCATGGCAGTATATTAATAAGCTGAAAAAAAATAAATGCATTAATAGACTCTTACTTGGTTAGGAGATCATGAAGAGAAACTGAAAAAAATGCGAAGTAACAAACAAAAGCAGCTGTTAGAAAGCCCCAGTAGTGGGGATATCATGAAATAATAAGCATCTCTAGCCAAAGGCAACAGGTTGGTGTGCCAGGTGGAAGCCGGAGTCACCTCACTAATGGATGGTACAAGAAACACTTCCTCCTGCCCAAGAGGTAGGAAAAGAAGGAATAATGTATTCTATTCACTTCAAACCTAGTTGAACACTTGTATTTAGATTAACTGAAGTCAAAGACTCTCATGTTTGAAATCAGATTTATATCGATGAAATATGCAACTGATTTTTGAGATAGCATATGCACAAGGCTAGGGGCTTTCCTGGTGGCTCAGATGGTGAAGAATCTGCCTGCAGTGCAGGAGACTTGGGTTTGATCCCTGGGTCAGAAAGATCCCCTGGAGAAGGAAATGGCAACCACTCCAGTATTCTTGCCTGGAGAATTCCGGGGACAGAGGAGCCTGGCAGGCTATAGTCCATGGAGTTATAAAGAGTTGGACACGACTGAGTGACTAACACACACATGTACAGGGCTGAGTTCGTGCTAGAAATGAACCTTTTGCTAAATGCAGGAGGTAGATTCCATCCCTCAGCCCCTAATGGCATGGTGAGCCATGAGGTCACCCCAAGATTACAGCACTATATGTCTGTATTCCAAGCAGCACCATTCACCTCACACTCTGGCTCCAGAGCTTGATTTAGGTGGAAAGTTGAATAAGAAAAGGATGTTTATCCAAAACATTCCAAAATTTGGAATGGCTTGAGAGAACACTGCACATTTTATTCAATCTTAATCTGTTTTCCTTATTTTTTCCAACATTTGAAAGAAGGAAACAGGAACCATGAAAATACCATTAATCAAAGCAACATGAAAAGAGAGGGAAGATGAGTCTTCTAATAAGTGGAGGAAAGGATATCTTCATAATTTTGGCACCTATGCTGTACTACCTTAAGGCTCAAGCCAGAATCTGTATCTTGGGGCTCTGGGAGGGGGGTAGATAACTCCCATGAGCTTTATTCAGGATTTCAGTGCTGCCTCCACTACTGACACAGTTCAGTTCAGTTCAGTCATTCAGTCGTGTCTGACTCTTAGAGACCCCATGGATTGCAGCATGCCATGGATTGCAGCCTATCCATCACCAACTCCCGGAACTTGCTCAAACTCATGTCCATCAAGTTGGTGATGCAATCCAACCATCTCATCCTCTGCCATCCCCTTCTCCTCCTGCCTTCAATCTTTCCCAGCATCAGGGTCTTTTCCAATGAGTCAGTTCTTTGAATCACGTGGCAAAAGTATTGGAGCTTCAGCTTCAGCATCAGTCCTTCCAATGAATGTTCAGGACTGATCTCCTTTAGGATGGACTGGTTGGATCTCCTTGCAGTCCAAGGGACTCTCAAGAGTCTTCTCCAACACAACAGTTCAAAAGCATCAGTTCTTTGGTGCTCAGCTTTCTTTATGGTCCAACTCTCACATCCATACATGACTACTGGAAAAACCATAGCTTTGACTAGACAGACCTTTGTTGGCCAAGTAACATCTCTGCTTTTTAATATGCTGTTTGCGTTTACCATAGCTTTTCTTCCAAGGAGCAAGTGAAGAAAGAAGCAAAGAAGAAGAAAAGGCAAAGGCGAAAAGGAAAGATATCCCCTTCTGAATTCAGAGTCCCAAAGAATAACAAGGAGAGATGAGAGCCTTCCTCAGTGATCAATGCAAAAAAAAAAAGGAAAACAGTAGAATGGGAAAGACTGGAGATCTCTACGACACCAAGGGAACATTTCATGCAAAGATGGGCACAATAAAGGATAGAAGCAGTATGGACCTAACAGAAGCAGAAGATATTTAAGAAAAGGTGGCAAGAACACAGAACTACTGACACAGAGGAATGGGAAATGCCAAAATGACCTAGGCGTGTTCTCTCTTTTGGCCATTGTCAATGGCACCCGCCTATCCTTTTTTTCCAATAATTTGTTTATGTATTTATTTATTTTGGGTTATGCTGGGTCTTCATTGCTGCTCTCAGGCTTTCTCTAGTTGTGGTGAGTAGCAGCTTCTCTTCCTTGTGGCGTGTAGGCTTCTCATTGCAATGGCCTCTCTTGTTGTGAAGCGCAGGCTCTAGGCTCAAGGGCTTCAGTACTTGCAGTTCATGGGCTCTAGAGCACAGGCCCAGGAGTTGTAGTGCATGGGCTTAGTTGCTCTGAGGTATGTGGAATCTTCCCGGACTAGGGATTGAACCCATGTTCCCTGCATTGGCAGGCAGATTCTTATCCACTGCACCACCAGGGAACAGCACAAAGCTGGAACAGCAAGGAACCTTCTCCTTCAAAGCTTCATGTGCCAGTTATAACTCTCACTCCACCAATAACCTTCATGATAGCTCAGGGGCCAGGGAAAATGAAATTGTGTTAAACCATTAGTCTTGGATAATTAGATCGTTCATTTAGAGAACTCTAGATTCAGTGGTGGATGAGAAATGGGAAATGTTGAAAACAAAAACAGTTCAGGAGAAAAAGGAAAACTCGCCAGTCTCAACACTTCCCTCCCCTATGCATCTTCACTATTCTACAAGGCAGGGTCCTTTACCTCCACTCCAAATTCCTATCACCTTGCGGGATCCCATTGACAGCTCCAAGAGGGAAGATGGCTGTTATCCCAGACTGTCAAGGATGTATGTTTTGACATATTCTGTGCTGCAATCTGATCTAGTGGTGTGAAGACCAATGATATCATCCCCAGCACCAACTTGAGTGCTTGTGTAATAAGATGAGGACCACTGACAAAGGCATCACAGGCACCCCAAGGAAATCTCAAGCTACCAACTCTGGTCTATGCATCCTAAGAAAAGTCTCTCTTACCAGTCATTCATGGTGGTGCTTATATCCACTAGTTGTGGGTTTGGGTTATTCTGGGCTAACCCAGATAAAGCCTTCTGGGGGTTTTGCTTCTATCCTTTCAAATTGGGGAAATAACTAACAAGGGAAAGCTGTTTTTAACTTCTTCATTTGTAGTAAGAAAAGTAATACAACAAGACTCAAAAATGAGGGTCACCTAGTTTCCACTCTGCTTAAAGTTTGCCTAGTAGGGCTGGTACTTTCCCAAGTTCTCTATGGCTGCATCTTCACATGCCCCACCCCAGGGTGGAAAGGTAGGGCTCACAGAAACAGCCTTACATACATGTTTCTCAGGAGAAGTCCACTTACTAGAATTCCTAATCTTGGCTAACTTGTCTGTGCTGTGCTCAATTGTGTCCATCTCTTTGCAACCCTATGGCCTATAGCCTGCCAGGCTCCTCTGTCCATGGAATTTCCCAGGCAAGAATACTGGAGTGGGTTGCCATTTCCTTCTCCAGGGGATCTTCCCAACACAGGGTTCAAAACCATGTCTTTTGCATTGCATGCAGAATCTCTACCACTGACCTACAAGCAAAGCCCCATCAAGTTCCCCGATTCCTTGATAAAATAGTCTTCTCTTCTACTAACCCTAGCTAGTAGAACTAACCCTAGTTCTGAGCCTATCTGGCTTTAAATGGTCTCCCAGCTCCAGGCCTTTTCTACCTCCACATGGCAAATGGCAGTTTGATTAATCTTCCCATTTCATCATTTTGGTTTTAGGACCCATGTGTTTAAAAGTTCTTCGGGACTTTTTTTTTTTTTAAGATTTACTTATTTATTTTTGCCCCCTCTGGGTCTTCATTGCTGCATGCAAGTTTTCTCTAGTTGCAGCAAGAGGGGGCTAGTTGCAGTGGAAGGGCTTCTCATTGCACTGGCTTCTCTTGTTGTTGGAGCACAGGTGCTAGGGCACTCAGGCTCAGTAGTTGCCTCACAGGCTTAGTTGCTCCTCTGCATGTGGGTTCTCCCCCAAACAGGGATTGAACCAGTGTCTCTTATATTGCAAAGCAGATTCTTAACCACTGGACCACCAGAAAAGCCCCGGGACTTTCTATTTTCTGCAGCAAGGTTTTTCATCTGGTAACACACAGCACTTTGTCCCTGTTCATTGCATGCTTTGCAAACATCCTGCCACTTTTTGACCAATAAGGTAAATGTTGGTTTCCTCAGCATTCAAACTTTTAACAGCAGTTTCTGTCAAACAGAATGCTGATCTGAGCAACTTGGGGGCAGTGTTACCTAGAGGACCACTTGAGTGGGAGGAAAGAGACTTGAAGTAACATCAAGAATATGCCAAGGGAATGATCTTGGGCTTACTAGAAATTGTGACATCACCAGGTGTTTAAGATGTACCATCTGAGAGTAAATAGCTCCATTCCCAAAGAAACATGCTGAAGGCGATCTAGGTTGGTCAGAACTTTTTTTCCAAGGGGCAAGCGTCTTTTAACTTTGTGACTGCAGTCACCATCTGCAGTGATTTTGGAGTCCAAGAAAATAAATTATGTCACTGTTTCTGTTGTTTCCTCATCTATTTGTCATGAAGTGATAGGACCGGATGCCATGATCTTCATTTTTGAATGTTGAGTTTTAAACCAGCTTTTTCACTCTCCTCTTTCACTTTCATCAAGAGGCTCTTTAGTTCCTCTTCACTTTCTGCCATAAGGTTGGTGTCATCTGCATATCTGAGGTTATTGATATCTATCCCGGCAATCTTGATTCCAGCGTGTGCTTCATCCAGGTTGGCATTTCTCATGATGTACTCCACATAAGTTATATAAGTGGGGTGACAGTAGACAGCCTTGACATACTCCTTTCATCAACAAGTAATAAGTGCACTCTGCTATCTCCAAGGCATCAAAGGTTGTGTGTCTGAGATACTGAGAGGTTCGCTTCATTCATCTTTGAGCTCTCAACTCTTGAGATATTACAAGCCCTCAATAAATGTTTGTAGGACCATATTTCCTGAGATTTCATAGGCCATATATGACCTGTTGCTAACTGATCTTTTGAAAATCATTTCCCACCACTCTGCTACATGTGCTTTATACTCAAATCCAGTCAGACCTCTTGCTGTTCCTGAAACATGACTTCTCCTTTCTCACCTCTACAAATACATTTGGGACACCCATCCACTCTCCCTGAAAGCCTCCCACAATATTCTACCCAGCCCTAACAACTCAAATCCAATTTCTCCCAAGAAGTCATCCCACATGCCCAAACTGAGCATTTTCTCTGGCTTTCTCCATATTTTGATTACATGGTTTTCAGAACACTTAAAAAACAACCTGCTCTGGATCATAGTCACTTGAATATCTTTTTACCTTCCTTACTAGGTTACAATTTCATTGAAGTAGGAAAAATGTCTTATTAGTTTTTGTTTTCCCAATGATGCTAATAAACTTACTTATATAAATGAAACAGACTCACAAATTTGCAGAACAAACTTACAGTTACCAGGGGGAAGTGTGGGGGAAAATGATAGACTGGAAGTTTAGGATGGACAGATACACACTGCTATATTTAAAATAGATAGCCAACAAGGAAGTCTGTTGGAAGTCTATAGCACAAGGAAGTCTGCTCAATATTCTGTAATAACCTAAATGGGAAAAGAATTTGAAAAAGAATACACATATGTATACATATGACTGAATCACTTTGCTGTACAACTGAAACAAATGCAACATTGTTAATCAACTATGCTCCAATATAAAATTAAATTATTTTAAATTTTATTTTCACATTAGCACCATGCAACATTTTGCCAACAGAAGGTAATTTTTCAAATGCATGAATGAATGAAGTGATCATTTGTGCAGTGCCTCATACGATCCACTGTGTTCTATTTACATCTGCCATCATACAATTAAGCTGTGGTTTATGTAATAGGAGCCACTGCAACATTTCCTGGGCACATTGTGCAATTGTTATCATGGGAAGCAAATTCTTGTATCATATTCTCAACACTATTGCTGGCCTGTTTCCTTAATAAGATAAAATTTTTAAACTTTACACAGGATGAAGATGTTAACAAACCTTATCGTGGTAATAATTTCACAATATGTATGTGCATCAACTCACCATGCTGTACACCTTAAACTTACAAGTTGTATGTCAATAGTACCTCAATAAGGCTGAAAAAACCTACACAGGTGTTCTCCTCTTACTCTGGAGTGTGAAAAATCATAATTTATAACACAGGTAAGAGGAATGACAAGTCCAAATACAAGTGAATCCTTCTTTTCCACCTGCAGGCAAAGTTGATTTCTCTCTTTACTTCAGTTCACATATCTATTATGGCAATAATTTCTATTGTTTTGTAATTATATGTTTCTACATTATCTCATTTGCTAAATTTTGAGCTTCTCAAGCCCAAGAATCATGTTTTATTTATCTAGATCTATAGATCAATCTATAATAATCAATTTGCATATATAAACATATGTATATATTTTATTTACTCTATATACTTATATATAAACATACATTTATATACTTAATAATTATATAAATGTATAAATTTATAAAAAATATAAATTTACATAACTAATTTGACTGGCAATACTTTCCATTTGACAAATATTAACATTACTAAAATAATGAATGGACATTTTAAACAGTCAATACTTTTTATCACTAGCAATTTGTTTTCCGAACTACTAAAAGGAGAAAAAAATTAAAGCAAGGCTATTAAGACCCATTGCCCCTAAAGAGTAATTGAAAATGAATATAAAACTCCTATGAAGTAATAAAAAAAAGCCAAAACTCAATCATAATTCAATTTTTTTAATTTATTTATTTTTAATTGGAAGGTAATTGCTTTACAATATTGTGTTGGTTTCTGCCATACCTCAGCATGGATTAGCCATAAGTATACACACGTGTCCCCTCTTTCTTGAACTTCCCACCCTCTCCGACCCCTCTTGGTTATTACAGAGCTTCAGTTTGAGTTCCCTAAGTCATACAGAAAATTCCCATTGGCTATCTATTTTACATGTGGTAGTGCATATGTTTCCATGCTATTTATCATGATTCAATTTTGACAGGACTTTCTAGTTTAATAGTATTGGTCCATAATTTGATATTATTTAGCCACTGGGGTAATAACAATCTTCCATTGCAGTTTAGAGCAATGTTTCCCAATCTTGGTTAATGAAAAGACCCCTTTTTAAATATCAGAATCCTCCAGATTCATACACTTGCCCTAATTTGTGCATG
Source organism: Muntiacus reevesi (assembly GCF_963930625.1). Classification (NCBI taxonomy): domain Eukaryota; kingdom Metazoa; phylum Chordata; class Mammalia; order Artiodactyla; family Cervidae; genus Muntiacus; species Muntiacus reevesi. The sequence continues at coordinate 47,438,109 of NC_089260.1, forward strand.
TTGCTGTTCAATCACTCGGTCGTGTCTTACTCTTTGTGACCTCATGGACTGCAGCAAGCCAGGTTTCTTTGTCCTTCACCGTCTCCAGGAGCTTGCTCAAACTCATGTTCAATGAGTCAGTGATGCCAGCCAACCATCTCATCCTCTGCCATCCCCTTCTCCTCCTGCCTTCAATCTTTCAGTGAGTCGGCTCTTCCCATCAGGTGGCCAAAGTACTTGAGTCAGCTTCAGGATCAGTCCCTCCAATGAATATTCAGGATTGTTTTCCTTTAGGATTGACTGGTTTGATCTCCTTGCAGTCCAAGAGACTCTCTCAAGAGTCTTCTCCGACACCACGGTTCAAAAGCATCAACTCTTCAGAGCTCAGCCTTCTTTATGGTCCAACTCTCACATCCATACAGGACTGCTGGCAAAACCATAGCTTTGATTATATGGACCTGTGTTGGCAAAGTAATGTCTCTGCTTTTTAATACGCTGTCCAGGTTTGTCATAGCATTTTTTCCAAGGAGCAAGCATCTTTTAATTTTATGGCTGCAGTCACCATCTACAGTGATTTTGGAGTCCAAGAAAATAAAGTCTGTCACTCTTTCCATTGTTTCCCCATCTATTTGCCATGAAGTGATTCATTTTCTGAATGTTGAGTTTTAAGCCAGCTTTTTCACTCTCCTCTTTCATCTTCATCAAGAGGCGCTTTAGTTCCTCTGCACTTTGCCATAAGACTGGTGTCATCTGCATATCTGAGGTTATTGATATTTCTCCTGTCAATCTTGATTCCAGCTTGTGCTTCATTCAACCCAGCATTTCACATGACCTACTCTGAGTTTAAGTTAAATAAGCAGGGTGACAATATACAGCCTTGACGTAGTCCATTTCCAATTTTGAACCAGTCCGTTGTTCCATGTCCAGTTCTAACTGTTGCTTCTTGACCTGCGTACAGGTTTCTCAGAAGGCAGGTCAGGTGGCCTGGTATTTCCATCCCTATAAGAATTTTCCACAATTTGTTGTGATCCACACAGTCAAAGGTTTTAGCATAGTCAATGAAACAGATGTCTTAACTAGACATTACATGAATTCAAAGTACATGTCCAAATCATTTCAGATTGCCCTTTATTAATTTTTTTCCTAATGTTTACTTATGGCTGTGCTGGCTCTTTATTGCTTGTGGACTTTTTCTGTAGTTTCAGCAAGAGGGGTCTATTCTCTAGTTGTGGTGCACGAGCTTCTTATTGCAGGGGTTTCTCTTGTTGCAGAGCACAGGTTCTAGGGCACGTGGGCTTCAGTAGCTGCTGCTCCCGGACTCTTGAGCATAGGCTCCCTGGTTGTAGCACACTGGCTTTGTTGTTCCAAGGCATATAGGATCTTCCTGGATCAGGGATTGAACTCATGTCGCCTACATTGGCAGGTGGATTCTTTACCACTGAGCCACCAGGGGAGCCCTGCCCTTTACCTTTGACTCATTTTGTATGGAATAGAAGTCACAAACAGGAAAAAAAATGAAAAGAAAAGAAAAAAAACAGCTTCCTCATCCCTTGTGGCAGCATGGTGAGAAGTGCAGGCTCTAACAATGTTGGGAAACTTATGCTCTGTCCAGACTTTTCTGATTTCAACAAGTTCTTCTCTGAGAGAAGACTAGCCTGTTTTAACTGTACGCATAGTAATAGCGGATCCTCTTTCTCCTGTCCTTCACATGTGCCAAGCTTCAATGGAAATGGCTGACAATCCTCAACCTTTTTTATTTAGGGTGAACATTTTATTAATACACAATGTAACTTTTAGAAAGGTGATACAGGATCAAAGAATGCACTGGTGATTTTGTTTTCACTATTATTTATAAGATCTATCATCTTATAGAAATCTCTTAACTCTGTTCAAGTTTCTGTTTTCCCCTTCCTCGAAAATCTCTTGTGAGTTCCACCATCTGTTTTTATTCATTTTTCAGTTGGAGTATAACCGTTTTACAATGTTATGTCAGTTTCTGCTGTGGGACAATGTGACTCAGTGAGAAGTATACATATATCACTTCCCTCTGGAGCCTCCCTGATCCTTAACTTACTTTGCATGCTCAGTCACTTCATTAGAGTCCGACTCTTTGCAACTCCATGGACTGTAACCCACCAGGCTCCTTTGTCCAGGGAATTCTCCAGGCAAAAATACTGGAGTGGGTTGCCATGCCCTCCTCCAGGGGATCTTCCCAATCCAGGGATCAAACCCACAATTCCTACATCTCTTGCTTTGCAGGCAGATTCTTTACCCACTGAGCCACCTGGGAAGCCCTAATTTATTTTATCCAGGACAAAATAAATATGTCCACTTCAGACAGGCCGGCCTCCTTCACACCAACAATTGTCTCTGAAATTCTACAGGTCATTCAGGTTCAATGACAGACAGAAAAATAAAAAGCTTCATGATCTGCAAATTCTCAGAATCATCCCTTCTTTCTCCTTCTGTCGGCAAACCACAAAGAACCAGGAATAGAGGCCAGGAGTCCCTGGTTCCAGACAAGTCCCAACTCCTCTGAAGGGAGACACCCTACCTGCTGGAGCTGACCAGAGGACAGCATATTGAAAAACTAGAGTGTGACTATAGTGAAATGGGCTTGGTTATCTGGTAACTCAGAAACAGGCTCTAGAGGTAATCTCTAAAATATTTTGATCACCAGCCCAGCCACTGGAATGGAAATTTAGTCTCCTAAGCAGATCTCTGAAGCACCATTCTAGTCATTGTTTTTATTTTGTTTTAATATAACTTAGATCAAAGACCACCTCTATAAAGCTTCCTCTGATCTTTCTTGTCAAAATTCATTGTCCTCTCCACTTTATATCCATAAATGTACCCCTACTGAATATGTTTCATTATATTTCATGTTGTGATTAGTTGTTTAAAATGTTTCATATTGCCGGTCTCTTGAGAGCAGTCATTAATTTTAATCATATTTGTATCCCTTAAGTTCTGTACTGGTGCTTACAAATAGCAAGTATTCAATGCATGTTTGTTGATTGGAGTAGAAACCTGCTAAGTTGATATTTAGGTTAATAATAACTATAAGAATAGTGAGTCTGTGTCACATGATCTTTAAAACTATGTGGCAGGGCTTCCCTGGTGGCTCAGCGGTAAATAATCCTCCAGCCAATGCAGGAGACATGGTTTCGATCTCTGATCTGGGAAAACCCCACATGCCTTGGAGCAACTAAGCCCCTGCATCGTAACTATTGAGCCTGTGCCCTAGAACCCGGGAACCACAACTTTTGAGCCCTCGCACCACAACTACTGAAGGTGGAGCGCCCTAGAGCCCATGCTCTGCAACGAGAGAAGCCACAGCAATGAGAAGCCTGTGCACCACAGCTAAGAAGAAGCCCCTGCTCGCTGCTGCTGCTGCTGCTAAGTCCCTTCAGTCCTGTCCGACTCTTTGTGACCCCACAGACGGCAGCCCACCAGGCTCCCGTCCCTGGGATTCTCCAGGCAAGAACACTGGAGTGGGTTGCCACTTCCTTCTCCAGTGCATGAAAGTGAAAAGTGAAAGTGAAGTCGCTCAGTCGTGTCCCACTCTTCGCGACCCCATGGACTCTAGCCTACCACGCTCCTCCGTCCATGGGATTTCCCAGGCAAGAGTACTGGAGTGGGGTGCCATTGCCTTCTCCCCGGCTCGCTACAACTAGAGAAAGCCCTGGCAGCAACAAAGACCCAGCACAGACAAAAATAAAAAATAAAGAAACTACAAGGCAGCTAAGAAGTTCAGGCTTTCACAATAATGGACATGGACATCTTTGGAAACATTTTATCCACGATGTATGTGAAGCACTTTGGAAACCTTAAACATTATAAAAATTTCTATTAGGTTCTGAGATGAACAAAGTCTATAGCGTTTCTGTAGCTAGGTAGTCTAGTGAGGCAATTTTGTTAAATGTGGTTATTTAAAATAAAATGTAGTATAATAAACATCATGGCTATGATTAATTTGCATTTCACTGAAATCAGAATTCATCATTAGGATCATGCAAGCTGAAATGTACCTTTACTCTATCGATAGCACATGGTTTTGCTAAAAAAAAAAAAGAGAGAGAGAGAAGAACAAGAAAGCAAGCTGTTTTCGAAGAGTTTGACAGCCCACATAAAAAAAATTACAATAAAGCAAGAGTCATGTTGGAAACAACTGTTTTTCACAGAGACAAGTACCAAGGACCACTACTTGCCAACACCTTGGCCCAATGGAGGGGTGTCTCTATGGCTACTGCATTTGAAAGTATTAAAGCTGCTTAGCTTTAAAAAATAGCATTTATTCATACTTTTCCTTTAGCACAATTAGTAAGGTGACTAACACTGGTATAGTTTGTATATCTTCTACATGGTTTATTTTAAATTGTTATGGACATGGCACATCAGAGAACCTAGGAAGTCCAAGTTACCTTATACAACAGTTACAGAAAATCATTTCAAAAAGATAGTAAAGGACAATTAGGGGGAGCAGGGAACCTTCAATTTTTGCGAGCATACAAGGCAAAAACCTGATGACATTTGCAGCAATGTACTATTGTAAAACTTGACATGAAATTTAAAATTCAGAGGATCCCTCTGCAATTAGCAAAGGAAGATCATAAAGGCCAACATTGTAGAGAATTTAAACACACTGCTACCATTAGAAAATCATAAATTATGGGGGAAAAAAAGAAAATCATAAATTCTGACCCATTGGCATTTAGTCTGATGTGCTACTGTTATTGAACAGCTAATATTTGAGAGACTTCAAACTTCACCCAATGGTAAACAATGGTAAACACCTTGAACAGAAAAAATGAAGTGGAAGTCTAAAGTTATGCAGCACTTTCAGAAAAACAGGGGTACAACTCATAAAAGGTCTCAGCAACTCAGATATATTCCATTGAGTCTAGATTTCCCATTCTTCAAATTATTTTTCTTGGTACTTTTAAGAAGAAAATAGAAATATTTTCTAGTCCCAGTTCAAAAAAATTAAGCAAGGCAAACCACTCAGAAGCACTCCCTAAAGTCAGCACTCAAGTGGGAAAGAATTTAACATTGGATCTGAGGAAGTGTGTAACCAAAGTCAATGATACTTGCTGGGAAAAGACAAAATTCTATGAACTTTAATTTTAAGGAATAATATCTCATGTGATCACACATTCAGTTTTCCATAATAATTTTTATGAAATAATATTTGAAATATGCTGCAAGGTATTCATGTTTTTCAAGGTATTAAATAAGCTGTTAATATAAAATTCTTGGTAAATGAAAATGCCACATTACTGTATTTCAATGTTTTCTCTGTCAGGCCATCTCCTAATCTTATGTTTCATGAACTTATTTTTATATACGTCTTTTATTACTCACATGGAAAAACTAGAAAATATAGACAAGCAAAAAAGAAAAAAATTGTATATTGTTACCATCCAGAGATAAGCAATATAAACATTTTTATTTATGCCCTTTCAGACTAACTAAAGCTCAATGTATTCATCATATTGTAAGTTGATTTTTCCCCAATTACTACAATATGAACATCTTTCCATATCAGCAAATAGACATACCATCATTTTTTTCCTTTTTTTAAAATTGAAGTATAGTTGATTTACACTATTAGTTTCGGTGTACAACATAGTAATTCAACGTTTTTATAGATTATAATTCATTTAAATTTATTATAAAATAATGGATATATCCTTGTTGCTTATTTATTTTACTAATACATGGTATTAATAATTATAATTGTTGCTTATGTATTATTACTATGTACGTGGTAGTTTGTATCTCTTAAGCACTGGTAACCACTAGTTTGTCCTCTATATCTGTGGGTCTGTTTCTGATTTGTTATATTTTTTCATTTATTTTATTTTTTAGATTCCACATATGAGTGATAACATACAGCATTCGTCTTTCTCTATACATATAAGTGTTTGTATTTCACTAAGCATTAATAATTTCTAGGTCTGTCCATGTTGTTGCAAATGGCAAAATCTCATTTTTTTTTACTGGTAAGTAGTATTCCATTGTGTGTATGTATGTACATATATGTGTGTGTATTTATATATACATATATATATATGTAGCATTTTCTTTACCCATTTATCCATTGATGGACACTTATGTTGCTTCCATATCTTGCCTATTGTAAATAATGCTGCTATGAACATTGGAGTCCATGTATCTTTTCAGATTAGTGCTTTCATTTTCTTTGGAAATATATCCAGGAGTGGAATTGCTGGATCATATGATATTTCTATTTTTAGTTTTCTGAGAAACCATCATTCCATTGTTTAATTTAACCAATTCTGCATCAGTAGATGTTTAGGTTGTTTATTATAAAACACTGTGATAAGCAATCTATCCTCTATCCTGTACCCAGAATGAATTTTTAAAACATAAATTAGGTAAGTTATTCCCCTACTGATCATTTCATGTTTCTCTTGGAAAAAAGACTAACTCCTCCCTCAGCCTACAAAACCCTATCTAAACAGGACCCTAGTTCCTAGCCAAGAACCTCTTTCCCTTCCTCCTCTCACTTATTTACTCTGGCTTCACATTTCTCTGTGGTCAGACACATCAACAGTATGGTTTCTGCATCAGGGCCTTTGAACACACTTTTTAACCAGACACTGTAGCAAGCTCCTCACCATCCAGGCCTCTGTGCCCTGTGGGACCTTTCCTGACTATCCACCCAGCCACCTCTTTTCAGTTATTTCACTCCATACTGCCTGATAATACCATATTTCTCTATTTTATTTTTCTGAATATTTTCTGTCATGCTCCCTAGGTTACATATAAGATGCTATATGTACTCTTAGTGGAATATCAGACTTCCCTGGTGGCTCAGATGATAAAGAGTCCACCTGCAATGCAGGAGACCCAGATTCAATCCCTAGGTTGGGAAAATCCCCTGGAGAAGGAAATAGCAACCTACTCCAGTATTTTTGCCTGGGAAGTCCCATAAACAGAGGAGCCTGATCCTGGTGGGCTACAATCCATAGGGTTGCAAACAGTCAGACATGACTGAATGACTAAGCGTGTGCACACACACACACACACACGCCCCTCAACAAGTGTTTGAATTAATCAGTTAATTCAGGAGAGAAACTCAACAAATGCTGTTGTTCTTATTTTAATTGTCTCCTCAAAGGCAGCAACTGCAGAGAAAAACACATTGGTTCAGGAGTAAACCAGCCTTTTCTAATCCTGGGCAGATTAAATGTGTCAAGAAAACCTTGCCTCACTCCTCACCCCTCTCTCCTTTCTGCCACTGTCACACCCTTCCAGATAATACTAAGAAATTTCCCTCTGTGGTAACCACTGTAAGTGGTTACTAGATTATTCACATCATTATTTGTTTAAAACATTTCTCCTCCAGGAGACCAAAACTCTGTAATAAGACTATGTCGTATTCCCTGCTGAGTTCCCAGCTCCCGGAATAATGCCTGGCATGAAATAAGTACACAGAAATTTCTTTTACTTGTTGAATGAAAGAAAGATTAGTCTCCTTTTGACTGAAACACTGGGGTTTAAAAATAAATTATAAAGCGTTGAAATTTTTATTTTCTTAGCAGCCGCACCAGAACTCTTCTTAGGAAGGAAAACACCTTGGTAAGGAGGAGGAGGTGAACACCTGCGGTCTGTGGGAAGGTGCTGAGGCAACAGAAATGACTTACAGGTTCTGAATGACACTGTAAGAGGAATTTGTTTTGCTTCAGAGTGGAAGGAGGAGCCCAGGTGATGAGAATGTGAAACCAGGGCACCAGGTTAGATGGAGAGGGTAAGAGAGAGTAAAACTTCCTTCGGAATTCCCTACTTTCCTCTCTCTCTTAGATGTTCGGTAAGGTCCACTTACTATGCAAATCGGGGCTTCCCACGTGGTGCTAGGGGTAAAGTACCATTCTGTACATTTGTGTAATCTTAGAACACTGCCTGATGCAGGAGACTCAGGAGACGTAGTTTCAATCCTTGGGTTGGGAAGTTCCCCTGGATGAGGAAATGGCAATGTACTCCTGTATTCTGGCCTGGGAAATCCCGTAGACAGAGGAGCCTGAGCCTCGTGGGCTACAGTCCATGGGGTTGCAAAGAGTCGAACACGGCTGAGCACACACGAACACACTGTGCAAATCACCTTGTGGGAGCTGTGTGTGGGTAAGAACACCGAGAAAGAGCCTGAAAGTGACATCTGAGTCAATGCATTGCTGAACAGAACCAAATACATGAGACACCAGAACCATCCATAAACTGAGGAAGTAAAAGTTTGGAGCCAGAGTTAACTGCCTAGGTATTTAAGGAAACCAGCCACAAGCCTTGGAATTGTAGAATTTATTTCATTCCACATAGACCTCAAGGGACAGGAAGACCCCTGGATTAAAACAACCAGGGACTTCTCTTACTTGTTACCCCAGTTCTGGTTTAGGTTGCAGCTCATCCTTTCAGCAATGTGGAATTTGGGGTCTGAAAGATTGAGGAAAATGGGGAAAGAAAAGAAGGAATGAGCAACTCTTTTCTTTTATCATCAGATAAACTTAACCTCACCAAAATGTCCCTTTCTCCTTGTCTTGGAAGACAGAACATAGCAATTTAGTGATTAAAAGTCTTTTGGGGAAAAGTACTCTATAAATAAGCAGCGTATCCTTTGCAGTTATAATTGTTAGTTAAAGTAAATGCCACATGGTTTTCTTGATTTTATTTGATTATTCAAACAGATTTTGCCACTTGGAAATTTCTTCAGAGTATGAATTGTGTTACTGTTTTCAGCTCCCTACCTAGGGAGGACAGTCCTATGAAAATCTTTGATGATGACTCATGAGTGACCTGCCAGGAGAAAAATATCTGATATCAAGAGTACTATTCTGTACATTTGTGTAATCTTAGAACACTGCAGGAGGAAGGAAACAGTTGCCCAGTCAGACATAAATTGTTAGAATAAATATATAAGCTGGGTCTCTTCATTTTCACAGAGCTCAATAGGCTGAAGCATGCTTTATACAAGGTTATGTTACAAGTGTGGACACATTAGGGTTTCGGGGCTGCCAATGGCTCCTGTTTTCATTGGAACAACCCTGATTCTTCCCAGAAAGAGAGTTTGCAAACTTTCTTGCCAAAATTCGGTCAACTCATAACTCAACACACACTAACACATTCACTCTACTTCCACTGGCCTCGGAATTCAGAACATGCAGGGCCAGCTGGACTGACCACTTACATCCAAAGTAGCTTTATTGATTATAACTAAGGTGTTGTTGTTTAAGATTTTCTTTTTTTTCTTTTTGATGTGGACCATTTTAAAGTCTTTATTGAATTTGTTATAATATTGCTGCTGCTTCTTTTTTTAATGTTTTGGTTTTTTGATCCCGAGGCATGTGGGATCTTAGCTCCCTCACCTGGGATCAAACCCACATCCCCTGCATTGTAAGGCAAAGTCTTAACCACTGGACCACCAGGGAAGTCCCAACTAATGTGTTTTAAGGCAGGAAATTTTTGGTAATATGCTATGGCAGTAGAAAACTAATACAATGGGTAATTCTGGTTATCTTTCCTGGGGGATTTTGAAAGAAAGGGAGTTTGATATTTCCCAAATTTTATATACAGACACCTCATTTTATTGCGCTTCAGTTTATTATGTTTTGCAGATATGGCATTTTTTTATATATTGAAGGTTTGTGGTAACCCTGCATTGTCCAACAATAGTTTGCAATTTTTGGCAAGAAAGTATTTCTAAATTAAAGTATGTCCACTATGTTTTTTAGACGGAATTCTAATTTGCATTAGAATAATGTAATTATTACATTATGTATTAAATTACATATTCTAATGTAAATTTAACTTTTATATGCACTGGGAAACCAAAAAAAAATGTGTGATTTACTTTATTGCAATATTTGCTTTATTGTCTGGTCTAGAACTGAAACATCTTCAAGGCATACCCATGATGTATATACATTACTTCTATTTATTTATTTTTCACTGAGGTCCTTCTTTTTTAACTGGAGGATATTGTCTTACTATATCGTGTTGGATTCTACCATACATCAACATGAATCAGTCACAGGTATAATGTGTATGTATGCATTACCTTCATAATCAGAAAAATATCAGGTTTATTATTTTCTCCCCAAATACTAAAACGGTAATGAGAGCTGTGGTAGAAAGTTTTAAGCACCGAGGCTCCAACTGACAACACTCCAATCCTTAGAGTCTAGTGTCATTTATTGAGAAAATCAACTTATGAAGATTCATGAAACGAAAAGTGGCAGAGTTTATTTTAATCAAGAGCTCATAAACAAATAAAACTCAATTTATTAGACATTTATCAAGGACCTGTCGGGTATCAGGCACTATCTGGATCCATCAGGTGTAACTTTTTAACAGACTTCTTTAAAGCACAGAATATAACATTCTCTCTGCACAGGCCAGTGTGCGGCCACTTTCTGACGTATTTCCAGTGCCTGAGCTCTGGGCCTGGTGGCTGGGGTGGTGCTTCCAGCAGCCAGAGCTTCTGCAGGAGGAAGTTGTCAGACATGGCCAGGGGTGGAGTCGATGGTCTTGGGACAGAGGAGGAGGTGATGGCACTGGCAGGAGAGGGGATAGCAGAGACGATGGACTATTTCATAATTCCTTAATTAGGACACTGAAAAGGCACTTCCAAGATATCCTTGTTTGCAACGTGTTGATTTCCTTCCTTTCCTTTGGTAATTTCTGGCCAGATCAGGAGGACCAAAGGGAAGCTCATTAGATGGCTGAAGGGAGAGGTAAAGTAACTACCTTTTTCTTCATTGTCTCTCAGCCCCACAGCACGTTACACAAAGCTTTGTCTAATATAACTCCCCGTGTTTGTTTTCTCTCTCCAGGCACCGTTTGGTGGAAGGACACCATCAACCCCTCAGGCCCTCACACCTGAGCCCCACACGTTCAGTCCTCTGTCTCCAGGATGTTCTTTCAGCTTGGAATATCCTTCTCCCTATTTAAAAATTATTTTATCCTTCGGAGCTGCTCAACTCCAATGCCAACGGCTTCTTGCAACAGTAAGTTAAACCATGTGCCAAGGACTTTGATATCCAGTATATTATTAGATCCATTCGATTTGAGCGCTGCTTTCTCCTCTGACAGTATGTTTATTCGAACCTGGGATTGGTCAGCCTGTGGCTGTATAAAATCTCCCTTCAGTGGGTCTCTTACCTCTTTGCTCCCATAGCTCAAGGCCTAAGTATTATCAGTGATTTTCCACCGCTTCGTAATTAACTACCATTTCACATATCTGCATTCTCCCTTCAGACCCCACTGGTGACACGTGTGTACAAAGAAAGCACAAATATATTTACAGATCAGGAGTTTCTTCTCCAGTTTCTTCTCCTAACCATGAATTTTGACAGAGTCACAAGGTTTCGAAAAGGTTAGAATTTTCCCTCTGTGCTACCACTACAAATTAATGTAGAAAGTTCATTTATGTGTCACACACTGGAGTCAGGAAATGGTACTAAAATGATTACTTGCTGCTACTATTTTGTGTAAAGCCTTGAGCTAGCAAGACCTGTTGCTTAATGAAGTGGAGAAATAAACCTTGGAGAAATGACTCTAGGATTTCAAGGTGGAGTCATAGATAACATCACTGGAGGAAGTATAGGGAATTAATTAACTTCAATGCCAAGCAGAGACCACTCCCACCCCTAGCAGCTGAAGTTACTTTTCTCTTATAAAACATGTTGGGGAAGAGGGGATTGGGGATAAGAGATTCTGGGAGACTGATTTAACCTGTTGGCTCTAATATTCAGACAAATAAAAACAATGGAAGTACAAACCAGATTTGAGACTCTGCATGCAGTTACTAGAGAGATTCTCTTTGTGACCCCATGGACTCTAGCCCACCAGGCTCCTCTGTCCATGGGATTTTCCAGGCAAGAATATCAGAGTGGGTTGTCATTTCCTTGCCCAGTAGATCTTCCTGACCCAGGGATCGAACCCACATCTCCTGTGTCTCCTGAATTGGCAGGCGGATTCTTTACCACTGTGCCACCTGGGAAATTAAAGAGATTCAAAGCCAATTAAAAACAGCGCTGATATAAATGAAAACTATTAACATGTCAATTTCACACAAACATTTTCCATCATTTGAAGAGCAAGGGGGTCTGATCATTCTTAGAGGAAATAATTTGTAGGTGCCTTTCAGGAATGGCATCTCCCCAAATTAATTTGTTCATTTGCTACTAAGTGAGGCAAGACTCTAGAAACAAATACATGTTTACAAAATAAAAATTCTAACATAAGCAACACAAAAAGATAGCCCTTTTGTCAAAATATGTTTGTTTCCAAATTTCAGGGTTAAATTCTATGCTTTGAAAAATTTCTCTTCCTCTTTCTCTCTTTGTGTGTATGTGTGTAAAAGTAAATATTTTTTCATTTATTTTGCCATATCATGTATTTTACAAAACTACATAAATATTTAAATTAGAAATAAAAAAGAGAATATATTTCCCCCAAAATAAAGCTTCCTCATACCAGGTTTTTTTTTTCTAAAACAAGTGTTTCCAGAAACAGAGACTTCTTTTTGTGGAATCGGTTTTTCCACTTGCAAATAAGATGAAGGAATGAATTAAAAAAGCCATAACTGTCTGTTGCTGGCTAGAGCAGAAAGTAGGAAAAAAGAGTCATTTTTTTTTCCCTCTACACTCTCTCAATGACCTCCTCTTCTCCATCAGGAAGGCATGATTATCCTGGTATCCATGCCCCCTGATCTCTGTGGTCAGAAGGAGGAGGTTGACAAAGACCTGGTGCTGAATTCTCTGGAACAACACATACTAAATCTTCAACTATAAAACTAGAAAGGAAAGGCAGTCACATATGAATACCACCATCTTTCTTCCCCAGTCATTCTCTCTGAAATATATAACCAGTTATACACATGTTAGCCCTGGGTACATTTTAGAATATGGAGGAAATTTTAAAGGAAAGGAAAATGAGAGTCCATTTTATGAACTCTAGATTCTTCTCACCCTTGCCAATGGCCAATTTTGTCATTTAACAATTGTGTTACAATTCCAAAAATAAATGGTTTCCAAGAGTGTTGGTAGACCAAGATCCTTCTAGCTTTCATTTTAGAGGGAAAAAGAAAAATGGGGGAAAGGAAGGGGGAAGGAGTGGAGCAGGAGTAGGAAAGTTTGCAGCCGTATTCTTCAGGCTAATGCTTATTAACATAACTAGATTCCAAATCACAGTTAACTAGCCAAGTCCTAATTATAATTTCGTGGAGCAAATTTAATCCCCTACAGCAGTAGTGCTCAAACCATCAGAATCACTACAGGATCTTGTTAACACACAGCTGGGCCCTACTCTCAGAATCAGACTTCCTTCCTGGCTCAATGGTGAAGAGCCTGTCTGCCAATGAAGAAAACACAAGTTCCATCCCTGGACCGCAAAGAACCCTGGAGATGAAAATGGCAACCCACTCCAGCATTCTTGCCTGGGAAACCCCATAGACAGAGCAGCCTGGTGGGCTACAGTCCATGGGGTCACGAAAGAGTCGGACACGACTTAGTGACTAGAACAACCACAAACCTCGGAGTCTCGGATTCAGCAGGTTTGGAGCAGGGCCCGAGCACCTTTCTAACAGGTTCCCAGGTGGTGATGATGCGGTTGGTCCAGGGGCCCCGCTTTGAGAACCGCTGTCCTTTCTCAGCAGCTATTTGCAATCCTGCCTTGCATCAGAAGATTCTTCTTAGAGGGTTTATAAAATCCTGATTCATAGGCCCCACCCTAGATCCACAGAAACAGAATCTCAGGGGTAACTCTTGTCAAAGATAAATAAGTCTATATACCAGGTAAAGCAGTAAGGATAAAGAGTTTATTCAGTAATAACAACTGTAACAGGGAAGAGGGTCCCGCGTGAATGGAAATCAACTTTGTTGAAACTAAAGGCAAGAGACTTTTTTTTTTTTGGTATGTATTTTTATTTAACACCAAAACATTTTGTACTGGGGTGTGACCGATTAACAATGTTGTGGTCGCTTTAGGTGAACAGTGAAGGGACTCAGCCATCCATATACATGTATTCATTCTCCCCCAAAGTCCCATCCAGGCTGGCAGACTGAGCAGACTTATGTGTTATACAACAGGTCTTTGTTGGTTATCCATTTTAAATATAGCAGTGTGTAGATGACTTTCCCAGCTATCCCTTCCCCCTGGCAACCATAAGTTCATTTTCTAAGACTGTGAATCTCTTTCTGTTTTGTAAGTTCATTTGTATCATTTCTCTTTAGATTTCACACATAAGGGGTGTCCTGTGATATTTCTCCTTCTCTGACTGACACTGGTATCACACTCTCTAGGTCCGTCCATGTCGCTGCAAACAAATGGCAGTAACACTCTTTCATTCTTCTTAATGGCTGAGTGATATTCCATTGCTTATATGTACCACATCTTCTTTATCCCAGTGTTCATTGCAGCACTGTTTACAATAGGCAAGACACGGAAACAACCTAAGAGACTTCTTAAAGACAGGGTATCATAGGGGAAGGAATCAAGTGGTATTAAGGGTCCATGTGACTAGGCCATTCGGGTTTGTTAATTGGTTCTTACCCAGGGGAGAAGCAAACTTCTCCTAGCTTTACAACAGGAGGTTGGGACATCCCTGGTGGCCTAGTGGTTAAGACGTCACCTTCCAATACAGGGGTGCTGGTTCAATCCCTGGTCGGGGAGCTCAGATCCCATATGCCTGCTGACCCAAAAAACAATATATATATTTATATAAAATATATATAGTGAAAAACCAGCAATATTGTAACAAACCCAATTGTTGTTGTTTAATGACTAAATCAAGTCTGACTCTGTGTGACCCCATGGACTGTAACCCACCAGGCTTCTCTGTCCATGGAATTTTCCAGGTAAGAATACTGGGGTGGGTTGCCATTTCCTGCTGCAGGGGATCTTCCCACCCCAAGGATTGAACCCAAGTCTTCGGCGTCTCTCACATTGGCGGGTGGGTTCTTTACCAATGCAACTCTAGGGAAGCCCAACACATTCAATAGAGACTTGAAAAATGGTCCACATTAAAAAAAAAAGGGCGGGTCTTAAAAAAATAACAGGAGGCAGTGGTACAAATTGATGCCCTGAACCCACCAACGTTCAGCCCTTACTCTCCCTAAAGGACTGGGAGCCAGATTGAGAGGTAGCTCCTTAAAGGTTTACATTTCAAAGAAAGATTCTTGAGATTCCCTTTTTCCCCTCATCATCCTCCTACCCACACCTTTTTTTCCCCCCTTGAGATTCTTGAGAAAATAGTTCTGGGCGGTAGAGATTAATGGCTCAAAGTAGCAGTGAGAGGATTTATAATTGCAAGCTTCCTAAAGCAGGGCTTCCCTCGTGATTCAGATGATAAAGAATCTGCCTGCAATTCAGGAGACCTGGGTTCAATTCTTGGGTCAAGAAGATCTCATGGAGAAGGGGATGGCAACCAAGCCACTCCAATATTCTTGCCTGGAGAATTCCATGGACAGAGGAGCCTAGCAGGCTACAGTCCATGGAGTCACAAAGAGTTGGACATGATTGAACAACTAACACTTTTCCTAAAGTAACTGCTCTAAGAAGCGGTTTAGGGGATCTATCTGCCTATCACCAGTTTGAGTTGGAACAAATAGTAAATTGTCCTGGCATCCCTGAGCTTGCTCAGGAAGGAATTTAAGGGGACACAGCCTTGAGTTTTCAGAAGCTAGTGTAGTGTTTTTTCAGTTCTCTAGAATATGAGGTTGATAGGGTGGGAGAGGGCAAATCATTTATGCTGAGAGTCTGGTTAATAACAGGAATCAGAAGAGCCTGACTGGACTTTAGTCAAGGAAAGAATCTTCGTTAGTGTAGGCATCTGTACATTGAAACTGTGAAAACTGCCCATAGATGATATAATGACCAGGGTTGAAATGCAATTTGTACAGTAAGGAGATTTACAATTCTAGATGAGAGGTAAGGTTTGCTTAAATGTATTTCTTTTATAAGTTGTTCCTAATACTTTACACAACTTCAGGGGTAATTGGCAAACAGGAAAGATTTCTGCACTTCTCTGTGGTGTGGACACATAGCATTTCAGAGCAGCTGAAGTCACCTTATATTTTATAAAGTAACATTTCAAGAAGTTCCAAGTAAAGGAAGATAAGGGACTGAGAAGTAACTGCCAAAAACACCCTGAACCTTTTTCCCAATATTTAAAAATATGTACTTAAGGATATGTGAACTAACTAACTGTGGAAGACCTAGGTCAAGCCCCTGTGTCTTCCAAGTCCACAGCCACTGCTACACTTTCCCAGGGAAAATCAAACCAAATGACACCCGCTGGCTGCAGCATTTTTGTTCAGGGAAAATTATGTTTAAATAAAGAGTAAGTGTGGGGCTTCCCAGGTTTGGTGCTAGTGGTAAAGGACCCACCTTCTAGTGCAGGAGACCTAAGAGACACAGGTTCAATCCCTGGGTCAAGAAGATCCCCTGGAGAAGAGAATGGCAACCCACTCCAATATTCTTGCCTGGAGAATCCCATGGACAGAGAAGCCTGGCGAGCTACAGTGCATGGGGTCACAAAGAGTCAGACATGACTGAAGCAGCTTAGCACACACGTGTGCAAAGAGCAAGCACAGTCTTGATTGGGATAAAAATTCCAAAGGACATGTAGGCTAAGAGGGCAATTTCTTTGATGATGGTGGGAGTGGAATTCTTTGTGGGATCTGCTGAGGACTGAATTGGGTCCTCCTGAAATTCATGTGTTGAAACTCTAACCTCCAATGTGACTATATGGAGATACAGCTTTAAGTGGTAATTAAGGTTGAATGTTAAAGTTAAAAGCAGAGACGTTACTTTGCTGACAGAGGTCCATATAGTCAAAGCTGTGGTTTTTCCAGTAGTTGTGTATAGATATGAGAGTTGGTCCATGAAGAAGTCTGAGTGTCAAAGAATTGATACTTTTGAACTGTGGTGTTGGAGAAGACTGTTGAGAGTCCCTTGGACAGTAAGGAGATCAAACCAGTCAATCCTAAAGGAAATCAGTCCTGAATATTAATTGGAAGGACTGATGCTGAAATTGAAGCTCCAATACTTTGGTCACCTAATGCAAAGAGTTGATTCATTGGGAAAGACCCTGATGCTGGGAAAGATTGAAGGCAGGAGGAGAAGGGGACAACAGAGGATGAGATGGCTGGATGGCATCAGCAACTTGATGGACATAAGTTTGAGCAAGCTCTGGGAGTTGGTGATGGACAGGGAAGCCTAGCGTGCTGCAGTCCATGGGGTCACAAAGAGTCAGATGCAACTGAGCAACTGAACTGAAGGGTAAGTGAGGTCATTAGGGTAGGATCCTAATCCAACAGGATTAAACAGGATTAATGGTTTTATAAGAAGAGAGAGAAGGAAAAAGAGGGAGAAAAGAAAAAAAGAAAGGAAGAAAGAAGGGAGAGAGGGGAAGATGTCTCCATGCTCACACACTGAGGAAAGGCTATGCAAAGAGAAGACACAGCAAAAAGGTGGCCACCTGTGAGCCAGGAAGAAGGTCGTCACCAGAAACCAAATCAGCCAGCACCTTAATCTTGGATTTCCATTTTCCAAAACTGTGAGAAATGGATTTCTATGGTTTAAGCCACACACTATATGGTATTTTGTTACAGCAGCCTGAGCTAAGACAGGATCATTTGTTTGTTCATTCATTTATTCAACAACTGTCTCTCTTTTAGGCTCTGTGGAAATAAAGTTCCAGCCGTTGAGGACTTTATGTTCCAAAAAGGGGCAAAAAAAACCAACAAAAATTGAAGCAATACGTAGTGTGAGAAATGGTAACTACCATGGGGAAAATAAAGGAAGAGTGAGAGGGACAGAGGAGTGGGCAGTGGCTGTTTCATGCAGTGTGGTCAGATAAAGCTCGAACAGAGACCGGAACCGGAAGTGAGCCTTGGATTCTCTGAAGGAAGAGGATCCTAGGCAGAGGATCAAGTGCAAAGATCTGGAAGCTGACAAGTTCAGGGAATAGCAAGCCAGACTAGAGGAGTGGTTGAGTGGTGGTTGGGGGGAGGCGAGTTATGCACAGAGCCCAGTAGGTCTGCCTTAGGACTCTGCCTCTTAACTCTGAGTAAAACAGGGTACCATTGAAGGCTGTGACTGCAGGAGTGATGAGATTTGACTTCTATTTTAGGAGAATCGTTCTTACTGCTGGGGAAATGGTGGTGGATGGGGAAAAGGCCATAAGCAGGGAGACTGGATGGAAGGTGGGGAGATGGGCTTACTCTTAAACTAAGAGATTTTATTTATTTTGGTTTGACTTTTGAAACAGCTAACGGATGCATGACTTTAGGAGTCTTCAAAGATGATTTTGTTTGAATCTTGTGTTATTCAAATGAAGGAGACTATATATTTACACCCAGGACTTCCCAGGTGGTGCTAGTGGTAAAGAATCCACCTGACAATGTAGGAGACATGGGTTCAATCCCTGGGTTAGGAAGATTCCCTGGAGTAAGAAATGGCAACCCACTCCAGTATTCTTGCCTGGAAAATTCCATGAGCAGAAGAGCCTGGTGGGCTCCAGTCCAGGGGCCTCAAAGAATCGGACACAACTGAGTGATGGAGCACATGCATGCTAGCAAGCGCACATGCGCGCGCGCACACACACACACACACCCAGGAGCTTGGATTTTCTTTTTTGACCTTTGGTCCTGGATCTTTCTAGGATTCCTTTTGGTTCTTCAGTAAACTTCACAAAGTCTGCTCACTGACCTTTCTCTATTCTGATGTATTATCAACTTGCCTAATATTGGAGGGCTGTTGGCACCATCTTCCTCCAGCTCCAGCTTTCTTTTGGCTGTATTTTCTCATACTTGAAGGTGCACATAAATCCCCTAGGAGGGTCTTTAATTAAAATGCTGGCTCTGATTTGATAGATCTAAGGTAGGTCACAAGGAGTCTGCATTTCTAGCCAGCTCCCAGTGCTACATATCCTCAGCCAATATATTGAAGAGCAAAACATGATTCAAAGGATTTTACACACTTTAGATATTCTTTTTGTGAAGGAAAAAAATCAGACCAATGTATACATTTGAGGTAGTAGATAGATGGGCCCCAGGCTGAGCAGCTGTAGCTGGTCTGCCGATGCTTCGAGATGGGGTACCAGGAGGAGCACTGACCCCACTTGGGTGCATTCTTGTGAATTTCCCCACCCAACACATGCACAGAGAAGGCCCTTAGTCTAGAAGAGGGACAAAAGGAGGGACAGGCCAGCAGGAATCCATCCTAGTTGAGAGATGTGTGCTCACACCAGGATCAAATGTGGAGACACTGGCCAGAGACAGCCCAGAAACCTACCCCCAGGTAAGCAATCTAAGCCACCCCATTGGGTGCAACTCACTCTGAGCTCACCTATGTGTTCTTTCACATGTCTTTTGCTTTTTCCAAACATACTTCGCAGCTGATAAATACTTTTATATTTTTCATAATCTTGGTCTCTTTGCTGAATTCCTTCTTCCAAGAAGATAGAACCAAGGTCCTTATTCCAGCTTTTTGGTACTGGAATCACTATGAGAAATCTATTCGTCAGTATATTTCTATTGAGTGAGAATTTTTGACCCCAATAAAGAAATCAAATTATTGTTTCTTCTTTTTCTAGGCAGTTTCTATAAAATACACAGTTATTCTTTGCAAAGAAGAGGGAATAACATTTATTTTTATAATAAGCAATGTATTTACAGGGTTCAAAATATAAAATACATAAAATGGTCATCAGTGGTATATTCCAACTCTCACTCCTGAATACTTAATTTTCCACTTCTATATTCTTCCAGAAACAGTCTAAGCAAATACTATAAGTAAATACACATGCATATGTGTGTATGTATATGTACAAACTTTTCCCCCATTTTTGCACAATTCATAGTGTATTAAGTCTACTATTCTGGCTTGCTTTTTTTACATCTAATATGTATTAGGTGTAATTTCATATCAGTACATTAAAAGCATTCTCATTCCTTATTATGGTTTTGGAATATGCCATTAGATGCATGTGCCATAGTTTATTTAACTAGTCTCAAAAGGTAGCTTTAAATTAACATAATTGGAACTGACAACTCTAAAAACTGCAAATGAAAACAATTATAATTCAGTTTTCCAACCACAGAGGAAACATATTTATACACAAGATAAAGACTAAATTGTTCCTATAATAAATACAAATTTGTCTTAAGTATTTAAAAAACTTAAGAGATTTTACTTAGCTGCACGTCAGCAGTGATATTTTGAAAAGAAAACAATTTTGACAACTTCTAGTATGGAAGGAATTCCTTTGGGATTATGAATAGTGTGTTAGGAAATTGCAGAAACTCTTTCAGTTTGAAAACAGCATTAATCACCAACATGAACTTTGGAAGTAAGTGTTCCTGTTGTTGTTGTTGTTTAGTTGTTAAGTCGTGTCTGACTCTTTGCGACCCCATGAACCATAGCCTGCCAGGCTCCTCTGGAATTCTCCAGGCAAGAATACTGGAGTGGGTTGCCATTTTCTTCTCTAAGAACACTGGAGTCAGTTGCCATTTCTTTCTCCAGGATATCTTCGCAACCCAAGTATCGAACCGGCATTTCCTGTTTGGTAGGCAGATTTTTTACCACTGAGCCACCTGGTGTTTCAAAAAATGTAATTGATTGCAGTGGAATTATTTATGCACTCCAAGAGTCTTTCTTACTTACAGGTGAGTGAGATCTTGTGTAATGATCCAAAAAATTCCATTCATGGCCTATCTGGATGATTGAGCCTCTTTTATTAACCAGACACCTGACCTCACCAATCCTACTTACATATTTTTTTTTACTGCTTGATAGAGCAAATCTGTTTCTTTCAGTTACCTAAAATATCTTTAGAATGTCATTTATCTCTATCTTCTCTCCAGTGGGTCCTGATTTAGGACTCTCACTGAGGTAAAATTGATATTTGGTGTTAAAAATAGAGGGCTTCCCCAAGGACTCAGCAGGTAAAGAATCCCCCTGCAATGCAGGAGACACAGCAGACTCAGATTCAATCCCTGGGTCAGGAAGATCCCCTGGAGAAGGAAATGGCAACCTACTCCAGTATTCTTGCTGGGAAATCCCATGGACAGAGGAGCCTGGCGGGCTATAAGTCAATAGGTCGCAAAGAGTTGGACACAGCTGAGCGACTAAGAGGGCTTCTTAAATCATCATACGGTAAAACTGACTTTTTCCAGTGAGTATTTCTATAAATATGAACACATGTATGTACAGATGCATGTAATCACTACCATAATCAGAATACAGAACATTTTAAGCATTGACATCCTCCCTCCCTCTGCAAAAGAAAACAAAATAAAATTAAAAACCTCCTTTGTGATGTCCATATGTCCATAAACACATATTTTCACTCCAGTAGTTTTGTACTACTGTTTATTCATTTACTCAGTGAAAGAGATATTTTAGTGAGCATGAATAGAATTTCCATAAACGTGTGTGTTAGATATATGAGTGAAAGTCACTCAGTCGTGTCTGACTCTGCAACCCCATGGACTATAGCCCACCAGGCTCCTCTGTCCATGGAATTCTCCAGGCAAGAATACTGGAGTGGGTAGCCATTCTCTTAGGGGATCTTCCCATCCTAGGGATCAAACCCAGGTCTCCCACATTACAGGCGGATTCTTTACTATCGAGCCACCAGGGAAGCAAAAACATATGTGTATGTGCTTTTTTTGTGGCTATTACTGTTAATCTCCCTTGGATAAATAGGGATTGCTGGGTCACAGGGTAAGTGTTTAACTTTATAAGAAACTACCAAACTATTTCTCCAGAGTTGCTGTGTACATTTTGCATTTCTTACAGCAATGTGGGTTCAAATTCTTCTGTATGCTCTCTGGCACCTGATATTGTCAATGTTTTTTTAGTCATTTTAATAGCTGTGTAGTAGTATCTCATTGTGGTTTTAATTTGCATTAATGGTTAATTTGTGACTCTTTGGACTGTAGCCTGTCAGGCTCCTCTGTTAATTGGGTTTTTAAGGCAAGAATACTGGAGTGGGTGCCATTTTCTTCTCCAGGGGATCTTCCCGACCCAGAGATTAAACCTGAATTTTCTCTGTCTCCTGCATTGGAGTCATATTCTTTATCCGCTGAGCCATGAGGGAAGCCTTTTTATTATTTATTTATTTTTTTTTTTTAGGGAAGCCTTTTTAATGCTTATTTGCCATTGTATATCCTCTTTAGTGAAACGTCCAAGCTTTTTACCCATTTTTGAAAACTGGGTTGTTGTTTTTTTAGTAAGTTTCAGGAATTTAAAAAATATATATTCTGAATACAAGTTACTTGTCAGATATGTGATTTTCAAGCATTTCCTCCCATTTTGTAACTTGTCTTTTAGCAGTGTCTTTCACAGAGCAAACGTTTTAAACTTTGTCAAGTCCAATTTGTTAATTTTTTTCTTTTTGAAGATTTTATCCTATGTTTACTTCTGAAAGTTTAATAGCTTTATTATTTTACATTTAGTCCTATGACCTATTTTGAGTTTATTTATGTACAAAGTATGACCTTTAGGTTGAGGCTGTTTATTTCTCCCACATATGGATGTCTTAATTTTTTCAACACTATTGATTGAAAAGACTATCCTTTCTTCACTGAATTGTCTTTGAACCTTAGTCAAAAATCAACTGGCTATATTTCTATGAGTCTATATCTGGACTTTCTATTCTGTTCTGTGACCTGAATGTCTATCTTCTAGCCAATGCTGTATGTCTTGATTATCACAACTTTATATTAAGACTTAATATTGGGTGTTATGATTCACCCCATTTCTATTCTTTAAAAAAATTTTTATTACTCTTCTAGTTACATTGCCTTTCCATATAAATCCTAGAATTCCAGCTTCTCTATAACTACAGATTTAGAATTACACTATACCTATAGATGACATCTTTACCATGTCTTTCAATCCATGAATATGATGTCTCCCCATTTATTTAGATCTTCTCTGAGCTCTTTCATGAGCACTTCAGAATTTTCATCATAAGATCTTGTACATTTTGTTAGATTTATAATTAAACATTTTATTTTTGCCTTTATTTTGAACAGTATTTTTAAAATTTTGGTTTCCAGTGTATATAATATGTAAATATAAAATATATTTTTGTACATTGATTTTGTATCCCGACCTCATTAAACTCAGTGATAAGTTCTAGATATATTTTGGTAGATTCCTTGGGATTTTCTGCATAGACAGTTATGCTGTCAATGAGGAAAGCTTGTTTCTTCCATTCTGTGTGCTCTTTCTTTCATTTTATTGTACTGGCTAGGACCTTCAGTGTGGTATTAAATAGGAGTAGTGAGAATGTATACCCTTGCCTTGTTTCCAATATTAGCATTCATGCTTTCACTGTTGAATTTTTTCACATTTGAGTATGATATTGACTATAGCTTTAAAAAAATTTTTTTTCAAGGATATATATTTTTTCAATTTCCCTCATTATTCAATATTTATTGAGTAGTGACCATTTTTTTTTTAATTGGAGGGTAATAGTTGGCTTTTTTCAAAGATGTCCTTAATCGAGTTGAGGATGCCTGCTCAGAGTTTTTATCATGAATAAGTGTTGAATACTACCACTTGTTTTCCCCTGACCAGTTGATAAGATCATGTAGTTTTTATCTTTTCATCTGTCAGTGTGGTCAATTACATTGCTTGGTTTTCTAATATTGAACCTATATGCATTCTCAAGATGAACCCTTCTTATTGGTTGTGGTGAACTTCATATACTGCTGAATCTGATTTGCTAATATTTTGTTGAGGAGTTTTACATCTATATTCATAAAGGATATGGTCTGTAGTTGCCTTTTTGTATTATTTTTATCTAGCTTTGGTTTCAGGCTCATGCTGGCCTTACGATTTGAGAAGTGTTCCCCCCTTCTATATTTTGAAGGAGATAGACGATGTTATTTCTTCTTTAAATGTTTGATCGTTTCACTAGTAAATTCTATCTGGACCTAGAAATTTCTTTTTTCAGAAGACTTCAGATTACAGTTTCTTTAAAAGACAGGCTTTAACTAAAAATCCCCATGTAAAAATTTTCTTTAAAAACCTGACCTCCAGAAAATTAATTCTCACTTAGTAATTGATGTGTACTTGTTGTTGGCAGTTGTTTCAAAGGAAATAAAAGATATGGGTCTGCTTCCCAGGTGGCGCAGTGGTAAAGAATCCACCTGCCAATGCAGGAGACATGGGTTTGATCTCTGGGTCAGGAAGATCCCCTGGAGAAGGAAATGGCAACCCACTGCAGTATTCTTGCCTGGAAAACCCCATGGACAGAGGAGCCTGGTGGGCTACAGTCCATGGGGTCACAAAGAGTCAGACACGACTAAGCAACTGAGTAATTAATGTGTACTAGTTACTCAAAGTAGTTTCAAAGGAAAGGAAGATATGGGCCTACCTTAATATAATTATGGTACAGCATTGGTCAAAAAGCACTTTCAAATGGATTATTCAAATATGTGACTAAAGAAAGACAGGATAGAACAATGGATAAGAGCATGCATGAACTTGGACAAGGGACAAGTTTATATTTGGTACAATTAACTTCTCTAATCACTTTTTTCTCATTTGTAAAAGAAGAATAATAACATGTACAAGGCTGAGTTATAAGAATTAATGAGTTAATGCTTGTCAAGGGCTTCACACAAAGTAAACACCTAATAAGTAGTAGTTAACATTAATGTGACTTTACAGGAAAAATTATAACAATGTATACAGAAAAGAACAGTACCATGGATTGAAAGTAAGTGCTTTCCATCCCCCTAGAGAGAATTCTATAACTTTAAATTTTTAATGAAATCTAAGTGCTTATATTTTCAGTTTTATTATTCTGTAAATATTTAGCACTGAATGATTTAAAATTTATGGAAAATTATATTACTTCCAACTTCTAGCTCTAGATTTGTAATTTTATTTTTACCACAACATTTAATTTTTTTGAAACTTCACTTTATCAAATACCACTTCTTGGTATTTGATATAGATACAAATTTAATTACAAATTTGTTTGCTCTTCTTATATTTTCTAGATGAATTTCTTCAACCTACCATGCTCTTCTTTTATCTGTGCTGTTCAGTGTATTTTGACACTTTTTCTGCAGAACAGTGAGCAGGACCTCTGAGTTTAAAGGCACACTTTATTCACTTCCTTAATAAACAAGGTGAAAACAAGCAGACTGATAAATAAGGAAAATCAAGTTTTCAGACTAAACTCTTTAAATGAATAGCAAGAAAACAGACTTGAGTGACTTTGGAGATGGCCTCTATCATTCATGTCATTATCGTGGTCTCAGCAAAACTGGTATGTTTCTGGATTTAATCCATGTTTCCCATCTTTTATTAAGTTGCCTTCTTTGTGTGTGTTAGTTGCTCAGTCGTGTCTGACTCTTTGCAACTCCATGGACTGGAGCCTGCTAGGTTCCTCTGTCCATGGAATTCTCCAGGCAGGAATACTGGAGTGGGTTGCCATTTCCTTCTCCGTTGCCTTCTTTATCTTTTCTTAAATCCCTGGTCTCAAAAATTTGCAGTCCAATTAAACACCACCATGGATACATACTTAGGTATAAAGTATGAGGTAGACAAAGCTATGTGTGCATGCTCAGTTGCTCAGTTGTGTCCAATTCTTTGCAACCCCATGGACTGTAGTCCACGGGATTTCCCAGGCAAAAATACTGGAGTGGGTTGCCATTTCATCCTCCAGGGGATCTTCCTGACACGGGGACTGAACCCACATCTCCTTGCGTTGGCAGGTGGATTCTTTACCACTGAGCCACCTGGGAAGCCCAGAGTTATACAAGGCTAGAAAAGGGAGGGGTTTGTGCTGTTGGAGGGAAAAGGAGAAAACTTAGAAGTGGATGGATTTCACTGAGGTTTGAAAGGTTGGGAAGGCTTTGGGGAGAGCAAAAAAAAGAGAGATGGTGGTGGGTGGTCTAGATTGCTGAATGATGAACAAAGGCATTCAGGGGCAGGAAAGCTTTGTTTATATGGACATGTGGTGTAGGGATGAGAGGAAGGAAGGAGGTAGCCATGGAGGAGGAATGGGTTGGAACTTGAGAACCTACATCTGTATTTCAGTGGAGGAGGGAGTGGACAAGGAAGGAGGTTACAAGACTGACTGTTCAGAGGCAGTATAGCTTAGTTGTTTAGAGTATGGGCTCCGGAGCCAGACTTTCCAAATTGGAGTCCTGGCTCTACCACATATGATTTGCATGATGTGGACAAGTCATCTAAATTCTCTATGTCTCAGTTTCTTCATCTATAAATCAGAAATAGTAATGGAAACTTCATTTGAGTTACTGTGCTTGGCTTATAATCTGGTGGTGGTTTAGTCGCTAAGTTGTGTCCAACTCTTGCAACCCCATGGACTATAGCCCGCCAGGCTCCTCTGTCCATGGGATTCTTTGGGCAAGAATACTGGAATGGGTGGCCATTTCCTTCTCAAGGGGATCTTCCTGACCCAGGAATTGAACCCGGGTCTCCTGCACTGCAGGCAGATGATTTACCGACTGAGCTATGAGGGAAGCCTATAATATATATAAGCTCTACATAAATGTTAATAATTATTGCCATTGCCATTGAGACAGTAGTTGGAAAGTCAGAGAAGGGTCAGATTACAGAATGTTTTGAGATCATGTCAAAGGCTACTGGAGGCATCATAGCTTCTTCTTAGTTAAGTGAATATGATGCTATTTTTGGATGTTAACCAATCTTGGCTTTTAACATCAGATATACTCAGCATTAATTAAAATTTTATTCACATTTTATTTAATTTTCATGCTACATGTATATTTTAAAGGATGATAAAGCACACCAACCAAGACTCTAAGATCTGGGTCAAAGTCTTTCATTGTTTGATATTATTTAATGATCTGGAAACAAGATGGGACTAATACCCAAAAAGTCAACCAACTAATATACAACCAAGTTATAGATGAAAGAGAAAATGATGAGTGGTAATTAATGATAGAAAGGTGAGATTACAGACAGAGGCAAAAGCAATCATGTATAAGAAAAATATATTTTAACATTTAAAGGATAGAAATTGGTAGAATTTAAGTGTGGAAAACAATGAGTCACCAGCCCAGGTTGGACGCATGAGACAAGTGCTCAGGGCTAGTGCACTGGGGAGACCCGGGGGGATAGGATGGGGAGGGAGGCGGGAGGGGGGATCGGGATGGGGAACACATGTAAATCTATGGCTGATTCATGTCAATGTATGGCAAAAAACACTAGAATATTGTAAAGTAATTAGCTTTCAACTAATAAAAATAAATGAAAAAAAAAGAAAACAATGAGTCAAATAAAAGTAAATACTGAAATCAAACTTATTTAAATAGATTGGATAAGCACCAAGCAGCGAAATTAATAAAAAAATAAAAGGAAACATACATACAGGAAAATATACTCAAATTTAGTGTAAAAATTGCCTGAGCCTGACATCCCTTCCACTATAATTGAGAATAAAAGAGTAAAAATATTATCTTTCCCCTATCTTTAAAAGGCATCTGCTTTAGAGTCATACTTACTTTTTGCTCCAGACAGGTTAAGAGTTAATATCTTGAGTTTCAAGTTGAGTAACAGGTATCCAACTCCCAAGGTTGTGCACCAAGTCCCTATAACCCACCCCATCCCCACCATGTTTTGGATGACATCCTAGACTCAGCAAAGGTGAAGATGGACTGTCCTCTGGGAGAAAGGAGGGAGGAGGCCATTACTTCTGATGGTCAGGTCATGTTTTAGAGGCGTAGATTCTTCTAAAAATTGTATCCTCACCCTCAGACATGCTCTTATCCCAGTCTAGGCCATCTCTATAAACAGCATTTCTACTCATCCGTGGACTCCGGTCAGAAACATGGCATTCATCGTGATCTCTTCCTTTCTCTTATCTTCACTCCAATTCATTACTAGATCCTGTCCATTCTGCTACCAAAGTACATCTCAGATCTGTCCACTCTGCACCACCACCAACACCACTCACAGCACTGGTCAAGCTAACATTTATCCAAGTTAGTAAAAGGAGCCCTTTCCTCTGGGCAGATGCTGGGACTCAAGTCCAGCCCCATTTTGCTCTGTGCAGGGCGTGGTCTCCCAAGCTTTGCATGATAGTCCAGGACCCCAGCCTAAACCATGTGGCACTGTTGTAATCATCTCACTGTTCTGTCCACATACAATCTCATCCCCTTCTAATTCATTCTATAGATAGAGGTACTACTTTTATATTGCCAGTTTGATAACTTAACTCAATAGATTTCCATTGCTAGTGGAATGAAATCCTACACCCTTAACATGAAGTCCATAACCCTTAACATGCCTGTATGACCTAGTTCTCTCTTTATCTTTACTAGCAGCATTTCTCCTTGATAACTTTCAGCCCTGCTGCCTTATTTTGGTTCCTGAACCTTGCAAGCTTCTCCCCTACCCCAAGAGACTGCCGGGATTCCCGACTTAGTTTGACTAATTTCTCCTCTTCCTTTGGGCCTCAGTTAAATGTTACTTCTTCAGGGAATCATCTCTGAACCCCAAATCTAAAGTAGATCTCCTCACAGTACCTGAATCATACATTTGTAATTATATATTCACTAGTGATTTACTTGTTTAGTATCTTTTCCCCTACTATATACTGCAAGCTCCTAAGTCACATGTGATCTTGACTTAACCTAGTGTCTTTCATTCATTCTGTTTCAAGTTTCTACCAAATGCATTTTCTGTGTTAGTGACTACACTAGATGCTAGGCTTATAGAAATGGATAGATGACGTTTTTGCTCTGCATTATTCATTAATGAATGTCAAGTGCATTGACTAGGATAAGGCTAGCTGCTAAATATACCCTTTTATTTTACCCATGTAAAGTCCAAAACAAATATTGGATGACTTTCCATCAAGTGGTAATTCCAGGGACCTTGGCTCCTTGTAACTTATGGCTCTGCTATCTTCAGCATGTGGCCACTGAGGGGAAACAGCATGGAAGACTGCCTGTGGAAGATTTTTTTAAAATGAGCTAAATCTGGATGCTAAGTCACTTCAGTCCTGTCTGACTCTTTGCAACCCTAGGGACCACAGCTGGTCAGGCTCCTGTCCGTGGGATTCTCCAGGCAAGAATACAGGAGTGGGTTACCATTTCCTCCTCCAGGGGATCTTCCAGACCCAGGGATCAAACCCATATCTCTTATCGTCTCCTGAATTGTCAGGCAGGTTCTTTACCACTAGTGCCACCTGGGAAACCTAAATCTGGATGGCTACACTTAACTGCAAGGGAGGCAAGAAAACACATTCTATCTCTGTAAAGAAGAGTAAATAGATTCAGTGATCAGGTAGCACCTTCAACAATACCTGGTACAACACTGGCATGACAAAGAAACAAAAATTAGAAATGGAGCTTGTTGTCAAATCTTATTACCTATGAGAGTGAAGACGGAAATCGATATTGTGTCTGATCTAGTATACCAAATCTCTAACTTCTAGGAATCTATATAGAAACAGCTATTGGAGTGAAATTAATCGATTTATGGATGTGTCTCTTAGGATAAGAAAGTTTAAAAAAACTAATCTATTAATACTAGTCCACTTTAATTCTGGATCACCCTCAAGGTTTCCATTTTTATTTCCCACGGTTTTTAGCCTGTCCCAAATTACAGCCTCTTCTTTTCAGTTTAGTGGGCTGCGTTAGGACAAGTCCATAGTTAAGGCCCCTGGAGGAGTGCATGGCAACCCACTCCAGTATTCTTGCCTGGAAAATCCCAAGGACAGAGGAGCCTGGCGGGCTGTGTACAGTCCATAGGGTCCCACAGAGTCGGACACGACTGAAGCGACTAAGCAGCAAGAGCACAGTCAAGGGAATCGAATGGATGAGAACAGTGAGAGACCCACTCTAGTAACTAGAGGTCTAGTGTGGACAGAGCCACACAGTAGCTTTGAACTTGGAAAGACGTGCACCTAGATCACCATGTAAACGAATTCTTCCATTTAATGGTTTCCCTTGTTATTTTCTGCTCTGAATGAAAACACTGTGGAAATCTGAATAATTCTTTGGTATCAAAGTAGGCACACGGTCACCTGTGTGTCTGCGGTAATGTTTGTATTTAAAGCTTTTCCATTCTGAAACTGGTTTTCATGTCCTCGACCGAACCTTACAGGAAACAGAAAGCTCTAAAGGACCTCATCAATCAGAAGCATTCATCTGTTCCTTAACTTTAGTCTCAATTCAGGAGAAATCTCAAACCTAGAGTTTCCCGATTTACCCTACAGAGATGAAAAATGAAACATTCGTGCATCTTCGTCAGATCGGTTGTACTCTTCCCAAGAGAGAATCCTGAGGTAGTCGGGGGACACGGTCTTGGATCTAGCAGTTTCATGCAGCTGGTAATTAAATTTAAGAGTCGAGCGCGGCAGGTGGAAACAGTGCCGCCGAGCATCGGCCACGCGGCAGGTGGAACGAGTGCGGTAGAGCTTGGGCCCTGAGGGTGTTTCCGTGAGTCCCGGGGCGGAAGGGGATACCAGCGCGCGCCCACCCACGGGGTCTCTGGAAAAGTCGGCGAAGCGCCGGCAGCGGAGCCCGGAACCGCGTCCGCTCGGCGGCTTCGACGGACGCCCCGCAGGTCGCCCGCCACGCCCCGCGCCGCCCTGCAGGCGAACGCGGGAGGCGGCGAGGCCCCGCCAGGCCGCCGTAGCGCTGCGACTCGAGCCGCTCCTCCCGCGCCGCCCTCCGCCCCCTGCCTCCCGGCGCCGCGGCAGCTCTGGGCAGCCAACGCCGCCGCCGCCGCTTCCTCCTCTGCAGCCGTTCGGCCGCTGCGTGACGCGTCGTTTCCTCCCAACATGGCGGCCGGGGCAGGTCGGCGGTGATGGAGGCCAGTCCGCGGCCGCGGCGGGTGCTCGTCCCCACAGGAGCCAGGGCAGCCCTGCTCTCGCCGGGCCTCTGATCCGCCGCCTCGTTCCTCGGTCCCCCCGCCTGACGGCCGCCGGGCTGGGCTCCCTTGCCGTCTCCCGGGCGGAGGGGCGAGTGAGGGGGAAGGTGGTGGTGGTGGTGGTGGTGGTGGCCGGGAAGCGACCCCCGGGCCGGGAGAAGCGGAGGTCCCACGGGCGCGGCCCTTTGGGGGACGGCTACGACCTGCGCACCCCTCGCCCGCCCCGCAGCCGGCCCAGCTCCCCCGCCCCTTCCTGATCCCGCCGCTGCCCTCCACGCCTCCTCCTCTCCCCCACCGCCACCCCCTCTCCTTTCTCTCGGCTCTTCCTCTCCTTCGTCGTCGTCCTCCTCCCCTCCAGCCGCTGGGATCCGCGGGTCGGACGAGCCGCCGCCTCCTTCTCTGCGTCCATGTATGAGGGGAAGAAGACGAAGAACATGTTCCTGACCCGGGCCCTGGAGAAGATTTTGGCCGACAAGGAAGTGAAGAAGGCGCATCACTCCCAGCTGCGCAAAGCGTGCGAGGTGGCGTTAGGTGAGCGGGGAGGAGGCCCGAGGGATGGGGGTGGGGAGGGTGCGGGGCGGGGGAGGGAGGCCGGCGCGGGAGGTGGGGTCGCCGGGGGCGAGGGGCTCGCCCCTGGGCCGGCGCCACTGACCTCCGGGAGGCCGGGCGAAGCTGTGGGACTGCGTGGCAGGAGTTGACAGTAACTCGGCTCGATGCGGGGCAGGGGCAGGGTGGAATGGCAGAGAGCTGGGCCCGTGGAATGCCGCCGGCCTGGGGAGTGGCGGGGGTGTCGCCTGGGGAATCTGCGAGTGTTTGGTTGGTGGCCCGTGTGGTGCGGCCAGGGCATCACCCTTTGTGAAGTGGCAGGAGAGGAGCTGCTGTTTATTCGCTGGGAAAATTGAGGTGGAGCTGACTTGTCAAGATGGGGCGTGGGAAGGGTTCCGTCTCGTAATTTCAAATAACTTTTCGTTTGGCGTGGTACTTTGGGAAGAGGGGCTGAAGTTGTTCCCTTGTTGACAGTGTCGAGAAAGGGTTTGCAGAGGTGCAGCCTGTGCTGACATCTCTCCGCCTCCGCCACGGGAAAAACAGAGAGTAATGTTGTATCCAACTGGGCTGACCTGGAAGAACAAGACCTGAGGTTAAGGGGTGGGGGTGGCGAGATAAAAGCGGGGAAGGAAAGGACCTTTAGATAAACTGGCTTTAGTGACAAGGAAGGGAGGCTTTGAAACGGGGGAAATGAACAAGACAATGACACCCACCAGCCACATGTCTGGACCGTGACAGCTGCTCGCAAGCTTGCATTGTGATTTACAGTTCAGACGAAAGAGATCTAGTGTCTGAAGCCCATAGCAGGGTAAATGCAAACAATACCTACTAGCGAGGACTGGCAGATGAGGAATTGTTAAGGGGGACCACTGATGGATCTTTTGCATTGATCAGGAATGAAATCCTTTAAGGAAGGACCAGGACATTAAACGCAAAGATGAATTCCTAATGCTTGGCTTTAGTTTATAGCGCTGGAAACAGACTAGATTAAGTTGACGAGAAACCAAAGCGTGTTAAGTGGGCTTGGAAAAAAGCATTCTTACAAGGGGCAAAAATCCAGAATAATTTGGGTGTATGCTAAAGGGTCAAGATAGCTCAAAAGCAACTTTGCTTTTTAATTATTAAAATAAAAAGACTTTTTAACTTACTGTAATAAGCGGGTTTTTTAAATCTTTTTTGAATCCTTTAAAGTGATGTGAGAAATATTATTGAAGAAATTTTCATTAAATTTTTTTTTTAATTTTATGTATAATGAATTAAAATTTTTTTTAACTCATCACGGATCAGAAGTTCACCTTTTGTTACTCTTGTAGCTAGCAAAAGACTATTCCAGGTTTATGAGAGGATGTTGTACAGTGGTAAAAATTGAATTTGTGGCTGGGTCTTGAAAGAAATAATTAACTTGAGGCAGGATGAGGGAAGGAGTGATTTGGGGAATTTTTTTAAAAAATTGTTATGTGTAGGTTTTTGAATAACTTGTAGGTTAAAGAAGTTAAGAGTTCAAACTAAAGTTTTAGTTTTTGAGGTCTGATTTTCTGTGTTAAAATATACCTTTCATATACTAAATTCTTGGCATATTAGACTAAGGAAATGGAGTGTTATGTGTGTGTGTACATATATATATATATATATATATATCCCCCAAAATGCTAATCTAAGTATCTGTTCCAAATGGATTGCTTCCTGGAAGGAGAATCAGATCCTGGCTTTGAATTGCAGTTCTGTTACATTGCAGTATAGTCAGGTCTCTGGGCCTCAGTTTCCTTGTCTGTATAGTTAGTATATTGAGCATAATGGTTGTAAGGTTAGGTCCCCTCTAATGTGCCACAAATGTGAACACAACTGTTTTGTTAACTTGTACATTGAGAGAATTTCTGTCGCTCTTGATTGGCATCTTTAGAGGCTGTAATGGCTTGGTCCTTGCTGTTTGGAGAGGGAGGGACCACTTGATCGTGTCTGCCTGGGCTCTACAAAGATTATTTCAGATTTTACCAGTTTTTAGTTGTTTGTCCCTTCCACATAGTTAACAGAAGCTTATGAGGAATGTCCCAGAGTACTTTGTTTACTTGAGACATATAGGGCTTTTTCCTTTTTTTTCATAATTACATTTAGTCTCCTACAAAATCTCATTGAGCAATCTCATGGTAATTAATCTCTGATGACCTTTGTTTCTTCCCTTTTAGTCATCCATGTACATTACCGCCCAAACATAATTTAATAGGGATGACACTTTTTATCTTCGCAGAAAGTATAATGTCCTGTAGTAGATAGTATCCTCAAATATATCCCTGGAATCTGTCATAGACCTCCCTCTTCCACTTCACTATTGCGATCTGGGTCAGGCTCCCTTTGGTTTCTTGATAATATGTATGGCTAGCAAGCTGGATGGGAAAGTAAACTGGAGTGGCCTGGTTTGGTCATTTCTTATCTCTAGGTTGTGAGTGGGTAGGAGTTGGCTGGTAGTGGTAGAGAGGTGGGTGTTGCTCTAACTCTTCTAAATAGACTTCGTATATAACCCACCTCAATACACCTGCCTGCATTTATTCTGTGGTCCACCCCCCCAACCCTGCCATTTTTACTAAGCACCTACCATATAGCTGAAGGGAACAAGAAAGTACATCTAATCCTTTTGTGTTTTAAAATCATGTTAGTGGTGTGTGAGTAGATTTCAGAGCACTGGTATTCAAAATTCAGTTACCTTTTAACAAGATGACCTATAATAAATTGATTTTCTGTAAATTATACTCATGAAATTACAGTTCATCTCATGTTCTTAAGAATACTGTATTTTTTTCTTTTTTCTTTGGTCACAATATAGCTTTCTGGAAACCTTACCTAGATAAGGGGAGATTTTACTTTATTAAAACAAAACCCAATCTCAAAAACACCACATAAAGGAGCTTTTATTTTCATGTAAAGAAAGATAATGAAACATTTAAAGCAGATTATTGGAAACTTTTGTAAAACTGTCTTACATTTCAGACTTTATTTTGAAGTAAAGTGGTTAAAAAAAGAAAAAGAACCGCCCCCCCCCCCCCCCCACGTTGTCACCATCAGTGTGAAGCCCGCAGGCCCAGGAACAGCTCTGGGTTGCCCTCTCTTGGTACCTGCCCCACACCGGCTTCCTGCAGCAGCCACCGAACTCTGCAGAGTCAGGGCCTCCAGGCTGCCCTAGCTTAGCTTGATCCATTCCTGCTCTCTAGAATCCTGAATTAAAAATAGTCTGGCCATCTGCTGGCAGATGAGACAACAGCCGAACTATTTTTAGTTTTAAAGAATTTAGGATTGTTGAGGGATTGGGCTTGAAGGTAGCATTGTTTGTCTTACAGGGAGGGGAGGGTGCAGTTGGGCCCTATTCCAGCCAGGCCTCCAAGTCTCAAGAGTTTCTTTGATGTTAGGGCTATGACTAGTTCAGCTTTTGCCTCTGACGTCGAATATCTGTGAAGATATCCTGCACATGTTAGAATGAGTGAGTTCAAGGTTGGAAGCTGGCACTGATAAGAGAATAGACGTGAAAGAGCTGACCAGAAGAAGGTTTTAGAGGCGAGGGAGGCCTGCAGAGGCGGCAGTAAGGTTGGGTTCCTTGCAGAGACACTGGGGAGTGATGGGGAAAAAGAGGGATTGCTCAGAAAGTACTTTTTGCATTATACAGGGTGTGAATTTGTGTTCATCATGTTCTAAAGTGATCTACTGTTTTTTTTTTTTTAATGAGTTTGTTATCTAAGCTTATAGTCTTTGCCAGAAATGTAGATATCAATGTCATATTTAGGCTAGAAACTTACAAAACTTGCTTCATTCTGCACCTCCGGTCTCACCCTTGTTTTGGTTAGTGGCGTTCTAAAAAAGAAATATGAGTCGGCGGTGCTGGGATTATTTGAGTGCATTTGACCTCAGTTTTATGCTACTTCTGGTAATTTTATTAATTTTTGTCACTCGTGACTATTTATCAGAAAATGACTTTGTCTCAAATAATACCCTGCAGACAGTGAGTTATCTTAATTATAATTTAAATCCATTAGCAAGTTTCTTTTTAAACCTTCCTTGATATCTAAAATAAAAGATGTTTTCAGTAAGCCAGGCTGCCAGACTTTTTGAGGTAGCTAGGAACGAAGGGCGTGATGAATGAAGTGACTGAAAGAGCATATTAGGTTTGAGTGGAAAAAAATAAGTTTGGGTTACAGTGTATATACTCTTGCCATTGTGGAAATTTATACTGCACATTAACATAGTTAAGATTCTGAAGAGTCTTCTATGAAAAAAAACCTCAGTTTTGCTTAATAAAGTTTTCCCTAAATTTGACCCTTTTCAGTATCTGTTAACACCCCTTGGAAATATTGTTCCTTGAAATTTACTTTGAGACCCTGTTCAAGGGAAAAACAGACAAATGCAGATACAATGGCCCTAACTACTGAGGGAACCATTCTTGTGTTTTTGGAAAGCAGAAGTTTTGTTGATAGTATGTGAAGAAGGTCAGAAATGAGGTGTAGTTGGACAGAGTGGTATCAGGATCAGAGGGCCGTTTGCTTTCTAGCTCTCTCTTTCCTATCCTGTCTAATGGCAAGCAGCTGCTCATCTCCGGTGTTAGTGTTTAACTTCTAGAGAAACTTCTGTCGGTAATTATTTTTTCAAGCCAGAATAAAAATGTATTGTGAATGGGAAATAATTTGGGGGAATAGTTGTCATAATACTCATCACAAATTGGATGAGGGAATATCTGAAAAGGGAAAAATGCATGAACAAATTATTGTTGCCATTCCAAGTTAAGTGTATTTTTCATTCAGATACTTGGTTGAACTAGTATGGGCCAGGTAGTGTTTCAGCGCTGGGCATAGCGCAGTGAGCCAAATATGCTTTCATGGGACGTATTTTCTAGTTGAGGCTGAGAGTAAAAAACTAATGTTTTGTCAAATTGCTAATTGTTACTATCTGAGGAAATAGTTCAGAAAGGTAAAGGGAGAGTGACCAGGAGGGCAAGTATAGGCGGGGCTGTCTGGAAAGGCATTTTTAGGAGGTGACATTTCAGCAGAGAAGGGACAGAGATCCAGTTTTGCAAATACCTGGGTGACACAGGCTGAGGGAGCAGCAGCGCGGGTGTGATACTTGGTACCTTCCAGGATGAAAGGGAGCTTGTGTGGCTAGAAAGTGAGGAGGGAGGAGGAAGAGAGAACAACTTTGGATTTTGTTACATCTGTGCTCTAAGTCCCTGGAGAGTTTTACAGGGGATGACAAAGCAGGTTTACATGTTAAAAGGCTCACTTTGGCCAGAGGTGATGGTGATTTAGGCTGATGGTGGTGGAGGGAATGAGAATTGGTTGTATTTGAAATTCTCCACCCCCACCCCCCACCCCGTGGGGTACAGGGTGCCATGTTCAGAGCCTCAGTTCTTTTGTTGTTGTTGTTGTTGTTTTAATATTTACTGATTTGACTGGTTCGGGTTTTAGTTGCAGCACATGGGATCTTCCTGGACCAGAGGTCAAACCTGTCTGCGTTGGTAGGCGGATTCTTAGCCACTGTCACCAGGGAAGTCCTGGAATATACTTTAGAGTTGACAGGATTTGCTGATGGGTTGGTTGCATGACAACAAACAGAGCCAGAGCTTCCAGGCTGTTGGAGAAGGCGTTCACTGGGATGGGGAACACCAGGGGCGAAAACATATTAGTAAAACATTTTATTCAACTCTTTATGTGTATTTTAGAATTTTTTAATGATAGAATTTCCTGCTGATGTAATAGGATATTTTCTACTGAGAAAAGGGCACACTTAAAATGACAGAACATAGTCTAGTGAGAAGGCACAAAACAATTTCAGATTTGAGTTGTCAGTTTTTTCTCTGAGGTTTTTTCCTAAGAGAGCCCGCCTTTCACATTGTTTCAATTACAGTAAACAATTGATCTGGGCCCTTTTCAGGGATAGGAACTTGGCAGATGTAATCAGTTAAGGATCTTGAGATGAAATCATTTTGGATTTAAGGGAAGGTCCTAAATCCCGTGACTTGTGTCCTATGTAGAGGGAGAGACACACACACACAGAGGAAGAGAGGCATGTGGAAATGGAGGCAGGCAGAGATCGAGGTTATGTTGCTGGAAGCCAAGAGATGCCAGGTGTCACTAGGCTGAGACGGGGCAAGGAAGGATTCTTCCCGGAGCCTTCAGTGGTGGAATGGCTCTGCTAACACCTTTACTTCAGACTTCTGGCCTCCAGCACTGAGAGAAAATGAGCTTCTAATGTTTTAAGTCAAGTTTGTGGTAGTTTGTTGAGTCAGCCCTAGGAAACTAATAACAGTTGTTTTTATCCTAACTTCAGACGCACTTCGTTTATTTGAACTTCTCTTTTTAGAGTTCAGGATGTACTTGGACAACATGGGGGTTAGGGCACCCACCCTCCAAGCAGTTGAAAATCCAGGTATAACTTTACCGTCGGCCCTCCCTATCCATGACTCTGCATCCTTGGATTCAGCCAGCCTTGGATCATGTAGTGTTTATTAAAGAAAATCTGCATATAAGTTCAGAAGATCAAACATGTTTAAATAATCAAATACTGTCTTTGGTCTCTTTCATAAATTTAGAAAGGAATAATTCTCAGGCTTTAATGTTCATGAGTCTTAAGAAACCTCTTTTAATAAAAAAGAATCCTGGGCCCAAGTGTTTAATTAAAAGTTTTATGTTCTACTTTTGATAAGAATTCACTAATCAGCTGTTTAATAACACTCATCTGTCCACACCTTGCTAAGAAATTAATCAGTAAAAATGCAAGCAAGCAAAGTAGTATCATGAAAACCGAGGACTGTTTTCATAGGAGAGTCCTTGTGCCTTTACTCAGTTTACTTTTAATTACTTGTAAGTCCAATAAATTTGACAGTTTACTTTTTTAAAAAAATAAATCCTTTTCTTCAAACCATTTTCAAAAGTAGAACTAGGGGAAAAAAAATCACCCATCACAATGGAGGTAACTGTTATTACCTTTATAAAAAGTTTCATTGAAATCACAATTTACAGTCTGTAAAATATGCCCATTTAAAATATAATTTTTACTAAATTCTACTGACGTGTGCACCCATCACCATGATCCAGTTGTAGAACATTTCCATCACCCAGTAAGGGCCCTCGCACCCATTCACAGTTAACCCCAGTTTGCAGACACCCACTAATCCATGTCTTTGCCTTTTCTGGACATTTCATAAATTTGTGTGTCATACATACGTGGTCTTTCATGCCTGACTTCACTCATCATAATGTTTTTGAGGTTCATTCTTGCTGTAGCATGTATCAGTATTTTTTTTTATTGCTGAATAGTAGTCCATGATGTGGATGTGCCTTATTTTTTTGCTTGTCTTTGCACAGTTGATAAGCATTTGGGTTGGACATAACAGTGCTGCTATGAATATTCAAGTGTAAA
The DNA here is from genome assembly GCF_963930625.1 of Muntiacus reevesi. NCBI lineage: Eukaryota > Metazoa > Chordata > Mammalia > Artiodactyla > Cervidae > Muntiacus > Muntiacus reevesi. The sequence continues at coordinate 47,476,947 of NC_089260.1, forward strand.
TCTTTATGTAGGTCTAATATTTTATTTCTGATAAATACCTAGAAGTGAAATTGCTGGGTTGTATGATAACTTTGTTTAACTTTTAAAGAAACTAAGTTATTTTCCAAAGTGACTGCATCATTTGGGTTTCTCATACAGCCTTGCCAGTCAATATTTTTTATTTTCTATGTTTTCAATTTTAGCCATCCTAGTTAATATGAAGTTATTTCATTGAAACAGTGTTAGCTTTTTGAGGCATTTTTTCCCCAGACTTTGTACACATACACATGAGCAGATAAATTCTTCCCGAAGAATTTTTTTATTTGAAGAATTTTTAATTTGAGGCAATAATAGGAGGAAAAGAAATAGCTAACATTTATTGCATGTTTATTGTATTCCAAGTTCTTTGCCATTTAAGTACTTCATTAGCTATATCTCAGTTAGTTGTCAGAACAATCCTATGGGCTCTGGTGCTATTATTCTCTGCGTTGTGCAAAGGAAGAAACTGAGGTTTAGAGCTGTGGTTAGTACAGTTGGAATGTGTGTGCCTTTTGGCTTAACGTGGCCATCCTGAGCTGCACCCTAAGTCACAGAACTGTTTACAAGTAACTAATTACAAGATGAGATAAGAGAACAATCACAGAAAGAAAGGCATGCTAAGAAAAGTTAAAGAACAAAATACCTAAAAGACAGAGAAACAGTCAGCCAACAGCAACAGAAGAAAATATTGCTCTGTACATTTCCGTGAGTCTTGAGGGTGTTTATGTACTGTGTGCTCATAATGGTGTCCCTGAGTACATCATACAAAAAATCATTTTAGTCTATGTTCTACCTAGAAAGTCAGGCAGATTCTTGTGCATTTTTCTGTGTCTTTTGAAGATTTTTACCCAAATTTTAAAGTAAGATTTTTATTTGAGCTCTTTGAAAAATTCAGCTGTGCTCTGACTCCGAAGGACTCTGGCCAGGCTAGCTTTCATTGTATCTGTAGTCCTGACCCTGTAAAAATACACTACTCTCATGTGCTTTCTTTCTTAATGTTTATAGCATTTCAGATCATTTTAAGAATTGAAATGAAAACAAGATCTTATTAAAATGTCATCTTATGGGAAATTACAAATAAGACATAACCTAAAAATAACTGGTTGTATATCTCAGTGGCTTCTTCTATGAGTATACAAATGTAATTATTGTGTAATTGTCATAATTTTTGGTCGTATGGTCTCATTATTTCATATACTGTATCTGTGTGTCTCCCTACCCAGCATTTTAATAAGGTGTCGTTTATTTAAATGTTTTTTTACTTTGGGAGTATTTACATATAAAATTTGCTTCGCAGATTTTTCTTTTATTAATCCCTGCAAAATTCTTTGAGCATTTTGTTATGTATGCAGAATTATCTAAACATTAAGATGGAGCTCACTGGGTTATTAGAGTGTGGTCACTTATGGTTCTTGTTCTTTAGGCAAAGTTAGCATTAATATAGTTGTGCTGGGTATAACTGTACATACAGCACAGTATGAGGAAAATAAGTCCAGGTATTCATCCTCTTTAGATTATTGGTTTTGATCCATTTTTACTGTAAACATTCTTTTTCATTGTCTTTGCACTTATTTTTGTTCTAAAAGTAGGAATTAAAGACATAAAACTACCTTTTTATAGTTAAGTATAATTTTGTTTTCTAGAAATTTTATTAATTTTTTTCATGCTTTTTTCCTTGATATTTATTAGGGTATAATGAGTTATATATTTAATAAGTTCGTCTTGTCTCAGAATTGATAATCAGGTATTGAAAAGCAATTACTAAGTTAGAAAAACATTTTATCACATCTTATTCCAGTATTTCTGTTTAGTGCTTAAATTGTATCAAATATCATTGACTAGTCCTCATTGCCCCTTAACTTTTTTATAACATTTGATTTTCTTTCCCAGATAATTTTAGGATTTTCTTTACTCTTTAATGTTTTCTTTATATTCTCTTAGCGACTTTTTAACATAATACTTAATCAGCATTTCTTACCTTATTCTTGTGTATCAGATAAAAAGTTATTACACTTGGGAATAAGTTGGTTATTTTGTTTCATCTATTTTATTGGGTCCTCATGCTTCTAGTCTCTAAGTGTTAATTCTTACATAATTGAGAATGTATTTAATGCAGTGGTAAGCAAAAGCTTAACTGTGATTTCTAATGTGCTTGTTCGTATCTTTAGAAATGGAGATGGAACACATGCATTGTCTAGTATTAGGTTGGTGCAAATGTTATTACATTTTTGCGTTGTTGAAATTTGCCGTTTGATATTGGAATGCGTTCTTAAGTAAATATGGTTATGTTATACATCATTTTAATATGCATTTCTCACTTTATGTTTTTTTGCTAATGATTTATTATTTGATGTTTATCCTGTGTTTATTTTAAATTATGGAAATGATGCTAGACAAAAATCAAATTCAGGCGATTTTCTTACTTGAGTTCAAAATGGGTAGTAAAGCAGTGGAGACAACTCAAAACATCAGCAGTGCATTGGCCCAGTAACTGCTAACAAACATACAGTGCAGTGGTGGTTCAAGATGTTTGCAAAGGAGATGAGAGCCTTGAAGATGAGGAGCACAATGCCTGGCCATCAGAAGTTGACAACAACCAATTGAGAGTCATCATCAAAGCTGATCCTCTTACGACTGTGAGAAATTGCCAAAGAACTCAAGGTTGTCCATTCTACAGTTGTTTGGCATTTGAAGAAAACTGAAAAGGTGAAAAAGCTCAATGAGTGGCTACCTCATTAGCTAACTGCAAATCAAAAAAATCGTCACTTTGAAGTGTTGTCTTCTCTTATCCTACACAAGAACAATGAGCCATTTCTCAATCCAATTGTGATGTTCCCTGAAAAGTGGATTTTATATGACAACCGGCGACAACCAGTTGGTCTGAGGAGACACTCCAAAGCACTTCCCAAAGCCAAACTTGCACCAAAAAAAAAAAGTCACAGTCACTGTTTGGTGGTCTGCTGCTCGTCTGATCCACTACAACTTTCTGAATCTCGGTGAAACCTTACATCTGAGAAGCATGCTCAGCAAACCAATGAGCTTCACCAAAAACTGCAATGACTTAGCAGCGGGCGTTGGTCAGCAGAATGGGCCCAATTCTTCTCCATGACAATGCCCTACTGCACATTGCACAACCAGTGCTTCAGAAGTTGAATGAATTGGACTGTGAAGTTTTGCCTCATCTGCCTTATTCACCTGACCTCTTGCCAACTGACTACCACTTCTTCAAGCATCTCAACAACTTTTTGCAGAAAAAATGCTTCCACAACCAGCAAGATGCAGGAAAGGCTTTCCAAGAGTTCATCAAATCCTAAAGCACAGATTTTCACGCTGCAGAAATAAACTTATTTCTCATTGGCAAAAGCATGTTGATTGTAATTGTTCCTATTTTGATTGATAAAGATCTGTTTGAGCCTAGTTGTAATGAGTTATAATGATTTAAAATTCATGTTCTGAAACCACAATTACTTTTGCACCAACCTAATAATAGAACAGAAATAAGATATAATATGTTTGATACCAGTTAATAATTAAGTTAGCACTTGTTAATAATTAAGCTTTTAAAACATATACCAGTTCCAAAATGGGTATTTTTTAAATTTTCTTTCCCCACAGTGGGTATTTTATAATGATTAGAGAACAGAAGTTTTATAGTAAATACTGTGTCTGCAGGTTATTTTGCCAGAAGAGACATGTACAGAAGGTAAACTTACATTATCAGAATGTACTTTTTTCTTAAATGCAGTGATGAATCTGTGTGTTCGGATATATTAAGTGAAAAAGTATTTTATTCTCTGTTCCCATCTCAACTGTCATTTTTATGGCTGTTGGGGAAGTCTTGAATGGCAAATTAGAAAGGTACTTTTATTAGTAATGTGTAGCAACACACACACACACGTGCTTGCTTGGCAGGAATACTGGAGTGGGTTGCCATTTCCTACTCGAGGGGATCTTCCTACCTCAGGAATCAGACCTGTGTCTCTTGCATCACCTGCATTGGCAGGCAGATCTTTACCACTGTACCTGCCGCCTGGGAAGCCCTAGTGTACAGCATATGCTTCCTTACAAAGTCAATGAACATGCCAGAGCCAAAGCTTTTTTATGTGGTCATATCTTCATTGAGTTGTTTTCCTTTTGAAATAGTCAAAGCAAAGATTTTTTTTTTTCAGTTTTTTAAACTTTCTTGTACATTTCAAAAAGCACACTTGATTAGGTGATCAATATGCTGCAATCTGTTTCCTTATAATAAAGTTGGGCATTCAAATCATAACCCTTATAATTCTTTTTGTTTATTTTTTCTTGTTTTGAATGAAAAATGTCTTTAGGAAAGATTAGTATTTTTTCTGTTTTATTACTAAGTTAAAAATTATATTCATGAATATTTCCTGAACAGTTTAGGATTTTATGTCAAATTGAATATCTTTTTTTAATGCTTCTACACTTGGTTTTTATTAATTTGGTCTTATTGAAGTTTTTTATTTTTAACATTTCTTAAGGAATTGTTCATTTATAACAAATAAGGAGCTTTGATTTTTGCCATTTATGTATGCCTTCTGCTGTTCTGTGTCATTAAGTTATCTCTCACTAGTTTGCTTGACCAAAACTTCTTAATGTATATTTTGTTGATTCAGTAAGTTAATGTCCCCAAATATTTTGCTTAGGATAGTCACTGTTAATAATTTGGCTTTCCAGAAGATGGATTAAAAACATAAAAATCTTTTGAGTTGGGAAGTTGTCAAGAATGTTTGCTTTTCCTCAGTTTTCCCATTTTTTTTAAAAATTAGTTCTTATCCTAAACTTTTCATTAAAAAAAAAAAAAAATCACAGTATTTCAGTTCTTTTTTTGGGAACCATTCCTTTTATGTTCATTTCCTACCTGATTCTCTTTTCTTTTCTCCTTCTCAAACCTTCAGAGTCTCTTATCAGCATTGATGTATGAAAACATTCTTAATTCATAAAGACATATTTTAAAGCAGTTGAAACAATGTAAAGAGAATCAGTGGGTATCTGACATCTGGTTAGCAACCTTTGATGTGACCTTCCAAATGACCACTAACTTGTAGAAATGGAGGAAAATTTACTATGTTGTGGAAAACCATATTAATAGTAGTCTTACTAGACCCAGGAAGAATGAGTGAAACTGAAAGAATGAGAGGAAAGAGCACAGGTATGGAGGACGAAAACCAGGACTATTCCACATGAATAGTTTCTTGAACACAAAACAAGAAAATTAAAAATTGGAAATTACAAACAGAATAGTCAAAGACATGATAAAAAAAACTTCTTCACCAAGAAACACATATGTGTGAAAATAGCTGTATCCCAGGAAGAAGAAAACTCAATGTAAAGAGACTCTTATAAGTTTCAGTCTAGCAGTATTATTTAAAATTAAAGAGACAAAAAAATCCTATGAATTTCTAGGCAGAGATAATAAGCTTTCAAAGAAGCAATTGTAAGTGTTTAGTTAAGATTCCAAGTTTCACCCTGCTGCTGCTAAGTTGCTTCAGTCGTGTCTGACTCTGTGCGACTCCATAGAGGGCAGCCCACCAGGCTCCTCCATCCCTGGGATTCTCCAGGCAAGAACACTGGAGTGGGTTGCCATTTCCTTCTCCAGTGCATGAAAGTGAAAATTGAAAGTGACGTCAGTCAGTCGTGTCCAACTCTTAGGGACCTCATGGACTGCAGCCTACCAGGCTCCTTCACCCATGGGATTTTTCCAGGCAAGAGTACTGGAGTGGGTTGCCATTGCCGTCTCCAAAGTTTCACCCTAGGTAAACCTAAATAATAGAAATGTGCTGAAAATTATAGAATAGCAGCTCTGCTAATAAATTCATATCTACTGTTTTACTTCTTTTTTTTTAAATCAGTCTTACTCCACCTCTTTATTTTTCATTTCTTTTTTCATCTCCTCCTATCTCCTTCATCTCCACTCCTCTCACTTCTTTTATCTTAAATTCTACTTCTAAAAAATTGTTAGAAAATAATGATGGATGTTGTGAAGATAGATGTAGAAATTTATTCATCTTTGTGATTTAACATTTTTTTCTTGAACCGTCTTTTATTTGCAATCTTGTGTTGATTTCTGTAGAGCAAAGTGAATCAGTTATACATGTATCCAGTTTTTAAGATTCTTTTCCTGTGTAGGTCATTATAGAATATTGAGTAGAGTTCTCTATGCTGTACAGTAGATCCTTATCTGTCTTATATAATAGTGTGTATATGTCAATCCCAGTTTATCCCTCTCCTTTTCTCCTTCCTGCACTGTAATCATAAATTTGTTTTCTATATCTATGACTCTTATTTCTGTTTTGTAAATAGGTTCATTTGTACCATTTTTTAGATTCCACATGTAAAAGTGATATCATATGATATTTATTTTTCTCTGACTGACTTCACTCAGTATGACAATGTCTAGGTCCATCCATGTTGCTGAAAATGGCATTATTTCATTCTTTTTTAATGGCTAAGTAATATTCCACTGTGTATATGTACCACATCTTTTTATCTGTTCCTCTCTTGATGGACATTTAAGTTGCAGTAAACTGTGGAAAATTCTGAAAGAGATGGGCATATCAGACCACCTGACCTGCCTCTTGAGAAACATATGTAGGTCAGGAAGCAACAGTTAGAACTGGACATGGAACAACAGACTGGTTCCAAATAGGAAAAGGAGTATGTCAAGGCTGTATATTGTCACTGTGCTTACTTAACTTATATGCAGAGTACATCATGAGAAATGCTGGACTGGAAGAAGCACAAGCTGGAATCAAGATTGCTGGGAGAAATATCAATAACCTCAGATATGCAGATGACACCACCCTTATGGCAGAAAGTGAAAAAGTGAAAGTGAAGTCACTCAGTCGTGTCCGACTCTTTGCGACCCCGTGAAATGTAGCCCACCAGGCTCCTCCGTCCATGGGATTCTCCAGGCAAGAATACTGGAGTGGGTTGCCATATGGCAGAAAGTGAAGAGGAACTAAAAAGCCTCTTGATGAAAGTGAAAGAGGAGAGTGAAAAAGTTGGCTTAAAGCTCAACATTCAGAAAACTAAGATCATGGCATCTGGTCCCATCACCTCATGGAAAATAGATGGAGAAACAGTGGAAACAGTGTCAGACTTTATTTTGGGGGGCTCCAAAATCACTGCAGATGGTGATTGCAGCCATGAAATTAAACAATGCTTACTCCTTGGAAGGAAAGTAATGACCAACCTAGATTGCGTATTAAAAAGCAGAGGCATTACTTTGCCAACAAAGGTCCATCTAGTCAAGGCTATGGTTTTTCCATAGTTGGACTGTGAATAAAGCTGAGCCGAAAAATTGATGCTTTTGAACTGTGGTGTTGGAGAAGACTCTTGAGAGTCCCTTGGACTGCAAGGAGATCCAACTGGTCCATCCTAAAGGAGATCAGTCCTAGGTGTTCTTTGGAAGGACTGATGCTAAAGCTGAAACTCCAATACTTTGGCCACCTCATGAGAAGAGTTGACTCACTGTAAAAGACCCTGATGCTGGGAGGGATTGGGGGCAGGAGGAGAAGGGGACGACAGAGGTTGAGATGGCTGGATGGCATCACCTACTTGATGGACATGAGTTTGAGTAAGCTCCAGGAGTTGATGATGGACAGGGAGGCCTGGCATGCTGTGATTCATGGGGTCGCAAAGAGTCAGACACGACTGAGCGACTGACCTGAAGTTGCTTTCATGTCTTGGCTATTGTAAATAGTGCTGCTTTGAACACTGGGGTGCATATATCTTTTTGAATTATGATTTTCTCTGGATATATGTCCTGAAGCGGGATGGCTGTATCATATCATAGCTCTATTTAGTTTTTTAACGAACCTCCATACTGTTCTTCATAGTGGCTGTACAAATTTACATTCCCACCAATGTAGGAGGGTTCCCTTTTTTGATGACGACCATTATTACTTTGCCAACAAAGGTCCATCTGGTTAAGGCTATGATTTTTCCAGTGGTCATGTATGGGTGTGAGAGTTGGGCTGTGAAGAAAGTTGAGCACTGAAAAATTGATGCTTTTGAACTGTGGTGTTGGAGAAGACTCTTGAGAGTCCCTTGGACTGCAAGGAGATCCAAGCAGTCCATCCTAAAGGAGATCAGTCCTGGGTGTTCATTGCAAGGACTGATGCTGAAGCTGAAACTCCAGTACTTTGACCACCTCATGCAAAGAGTTGACTCACTGGAAAAGACCCTGATACTGGGAGGGATTGGGGTCAGGAGGAGTAGGGGACGACAGAGGATGAGATGGCTGGATGGCATCACCTACTCGATGGACATGAGTTTGAGTAAACTCCGGGAGTTGGTGGTGGACAGGGAGGCCTGGCGTGCTATGATTCATGGGATTGCAAAGAGTCAGACACGACTGAGCGACTGAACTGAACTGATTCTGACTGATATGAAGTGATACCTTGTTCTAGTTTTTATTTGCATTTCTCTGATAATTAGTAATGTTGAGCATCTTTTAATGTGCCTTTTGGCCATCTATATGTTGTCTTTGGAGAAATGTCTATTTAGATCTTACACCCATGTTTTGATTGTGTTGGTTTATTCTTGTTTTTAATATTGAGCTGTATGAGCTGTTTATATATTTTGGAGATCAGACCTTTGTCCATCCCTTCGTTTGCAGTGTTGGTTGTTTTTTTGTTTATGGTTTCCTTTGCTGTGCAAAAGCTTTTAAATTTAATTAGGACCTATTTGTTTTTATTTAAACATTATTCTAGGAGGTGGATCAGAAAAGATCTTACTGCAATTTTTGTCAAAGAGTGTTCTGCCTATGTTTTCCTCTAAGAATTGTATAGTATTCAGCTTTACAGATAGGTCTTTAATCCATTTTGAGTTTATTTTTTTATATGGTGTTAGGACGTATTCTAATTTCATTCTTTTACATGTAGCTGTCCAGTTTTCCCAGCACCACTTACTGAAGAGACTGTCTTTTCTCCATTGTATATTGTTACCTACTTTGTCACTGATTAGGTGGCCACAGGTGCATGGGTTATCTCTGGATGTTTCAGTCTTGTTCCATTGATCTCTGTTTCTGTTTTCGTGCCAGTATCATACTGTTTTAATTACTTTAGTAGTTTAGTATGAAGACAGGGAACCTGATTCTTCCAGCCCTGTACTTCATTTTCAAGATTGGTTTCACTTTTGAGAGTCTTTTGTGTTTCCATGCAAAATGTAAAATTTTTTGTTCTAATTCTGTGAAAAATGCCTTTGGTCATTTGATACAAATTGCATTGAATCTATAGATAGCTTTGGGTTGTATAGTCATTTTCACAATATTGATTCCTCCAGTTCAAGAACATGGTCTCCCTCTCCATCTGTGTGTGTCATCTTTGATTTCTTTCATCAGTGTCTTACAGTTTTTCGAGTACAGGTCTTTTGCCTCCTTAGGTAGGTTTATTTCCAGCTATTTTATTCCATATGATGTGATGGTAAATGGAATTGTTTCCTTAATCTCTCTCTCATCTTTCATTGTTAGTGTATAGGAACGCATAGATTTCTGTGTATTAATTTTGTATCCTGCAACTCTACCAGATTCATTGAGGAGCTCTAGTAATTTTTTGGTAGCATCTTTAGGATTTTCAATGTATTATGTTATCTGCAAACAGTGATGGTTTTACTTCTTTTTTTCCAATTTGGATTCCTTTTACTTCTGTTTCTTTTCTAATAGTCATGACTAGGACCTCCAAAGCTGTGTTGAATGAAAGTGGTGAGGGTGGACATCCCTGTCTTGGTCCTTGTGTGTGTTTTTGTGTTTTAGTCTCTATGTCGTGTCTGACTCTTGTGATCCCACAGACTGTGCCTGCCAGGCTCCTCTGTCCGTGGAATTCTCCAGGCAAGAATATTGGGATGGGCTGCCATTTCTTTCTTCAGGCAATCTTCCCAACCCAGGGATTAAACCTGGGTCTCCTGCATTGCAAGTAGATTCTTTACCAACTGAATAACCAGGGAAGCCCCTATGCCCACTTTCAGGAGAGTTTTTAGTTTATTTTATTATTATTTTTTTAATCATAAGTGGATGTCAAAAGCCTTTTCTGTGTCTATTGAGATGATCATGTGATTTTTATTCTAAAATTTGTTAATGTGATATACCACTTTGATTTTGCGTATATTGAAGAATCCTTGCTTCCCTGGGACAGATCCCACTTGATCAGAGTGTATGATCTCTTTTCTTTGGCTGTGCCATGTGACATGTGAAACTTCCCCAACTGGGGATCAAACTTCTCCAACTGGGGATTACAGTGCCCCCTATATTGTAAGAGTGGAGTTTAATCACTGGACCATCAAGAAAGTCCTGTACAGTCCTTTAAATGTGTTGTGAATTTGTGTTTGCTAGAATTTTGTTGAAAGTTTTTGAGTATGCATTCATCAGTAATACTGGCTTGTAATTTTCTTTTTTTGTGATATCTTTGTCTGAATTTGGTATCAGGGTGGTATTGTAGAATGAGCCTGGGAATGTTCCTTCCTCTGCTATTTTTTCAAAGAGTTCAAAATTCAAAAGGCTAGTTGTTAACTCTTTTGTAAATGTTTGATAGAATTCGCTTGTAAAGTCATCTGTCTGGTCCTGGACTTTTGTTTGTTGAAAGATGTTTAATCTGTTTCAATTTCAGTATACTTGTGATTAGTCTGTTCATATTTTCTGTTTCTTCCTGGTTCACTCTTGGTAAATGTTGTGTCTTTTTAAGAATTCATCTGTTTCTTCTATGCCATTTTATTGGCATATTGTTACTTGTAATCTTTTATGATTCTTTGTATTTCTGTGGTGTCCATTATAACTTTTTTCATTCTGATTTTATTGATTTGAATTCTCTCCCTTTTTTCTTGATGAGTCTGGCTAAAAGTCTTATCAGTTTTATCTTCTCAAAGAATCAACTTTTAGTTTCATTGATTTTTGCTAGTGTGTTCTTTGTTTCTGTTTCATTTATTTCTGCTCTTTATGGTTTCTTTCCTTTTGCTAACTTTGGGTTTTGTTTGTCTTCTTTCTCTCCTTGCTTTAGGTGTAGGGATAGGTTGTTTGTTTGAGATTTTTCTCATTTCTCGAGGTAGAATTGTATTCCTATAAACTTCACTCTTAGAACTGCTTTTGTGTGTACCATAGACTTTGGATTGTTGTGTTTTCATTGTCATTTGTCTGTGGGTTTTTTTTTTTTTTTTTTATTTCCTCTTTGATTTCTTCAGTGATCCATTGGTTATTAAGTAACATTGTTTAACATCCATGTGTTTGTGTTTTTTACAGGTTTTTTCCTAGAATTGATTTCTAATCTGATAGTGTTGTGGTTGAAAAAGGTGCTTGATATGGTTTCATTTTTCTTAAATTTACTGAGGTTTGATTTGTATCCCAAGATGTGATTTGTCCTGGAGAATGTTGCATGTGTAATTGAGAAGAAACTATTCTGCTGCTCTTGGATAGAATGTCCTATAAATATCAATTAAGTCTATCTGGCATAATCTGTCCTTTAAGGCTTGTGTTTCCTTATTGATTTTCTGTCTGGATGATCTGTCTGTTGGTGTAAGTGGAATTTTAAATCCCCGACTATTAATTGTGTTATTGTAAATTTTCCCATTTATGGTTATTAACCTTTGCTCTCTATATAGAGGGACTCCTATGCTGGATACATATATACTTAGTTTTGGCTTCTTGGATTGATCCCTTGATCATCGGGTGGTGTCCTTGTCTCCTGTAACAGTCTTCATTTTAAAGTCTGTTTTGTCTGATATAAACATTTCTACTTGAATAGAAATATTCAGTAAATATTTCTATTTCTTTTTTTTTTTTTAATTTCTTCTTTGCATGGAATATCTTTTTCCATCTCCCCACTTTCAATCTACATGTGCCTCTAGGTCTGGGGTGGGTCTCTTGTAGACAGCATATATATGGGTATTTTTTTTGTATCCATTCATCCAGTCTGTATCTTTTGGTTGGAGCATTTAATCTATTTTCAATTAAGGTAGTTATTGATCTGTATGTTCCTTTTGTCATTTTCTTAATTGTTTTGAGTTTGTTTTTGTAGGTCTTTTTTCCCCCCATTACTCTTTTTTTTAAAATTTGTTTTAGTTGGAGGCTAATTACAATATTTTGGTGGTTTTTGCCATACATTGACATGAATAAGCCATGGGTGTACACGTGTTCCCCATCCTGAACCCCCTCCCCCCTACCCCCTCCCTGCCCATCCCATCCCTCAGGGTCATCCCAGTGCACCAGCCCTGAGCACCCTGTCTTGTGTATCAAACTTGAACTGGTAATCTGTTTCACATATGATAATATACATGCTTCAGTGCTATTCTCTCAAATCATCCCACCCTTGCCTTCTCCCACAGAATCCAAAAGACTGTTCTTTATATCTGTGTCTCTTTTGCTGTTTTGCATATAGGGTCATCGTTACCATCTTTCTAAATTCCATATTTATGCGTTAGTATACTGTGTTGGTGTTTTTCTTTCTGACTTACTTCACTCTGTATAGTAGGCTCCAGTTTCATCCACCTCAGTAGAACTGATTCAAATGTATTCTTTTAAATGGCTGAGTAATATTCCATGGTGTATATGTACCACAGCTTTCTTATCCATTCATCTGCCAATGGACATCTAGGTTGCTTCCACGTCCTGGCTATTATAAACAGTGCTGCAGTGAACATTGGGGTACACGTGTCTCTTTCAGATCTGGTTTCCTCAGTGTGTATGCCCAGCAGTGGGATTGCTGGGTCATATAGCAGTTCTATTTCTAGTTTTTTTTAAGGAATCTCCACACTGTTCTTCATAGTGGCTGTACTAGTTTGCACTCCCACCAACAGTGTAGGAGGGTTCCCTTTTCTCCACACCCTCTCCAGCATTTATTGTTTGTAGACTTTTTGATAGAAGCCATTCTGACCGGCGTGAGATGGTACCACGTTGTGGTTTTGATTTACATTTCTCTGATAATGAGTGACGTTGAGCATCTTTTCATGTGTTTGTAAGCCATCTGTATGTTGTCTTTGGAGAAATGTCTGTTTAGTTCTTTGGCCCATTTTTTGATTGGGTTGTTTATTTTTCTGATATTGAGCTGCATGAGCTGCTTGTGTTTTTTTGAGTTTAATTCTTTGTGAGTTGCTTTGTTTGCTATTATTTTCTTCCATTCTGAAGGCTGTCTTTTTGCCTTGCTTATAGTTTCCTTCATTGTGCAAAAGCTTTTAAGTTTAATTAGGTCCCATTTGTATTTTTGCTTTTATTTCCTTTACTCTCGAGGGTGGGTCATAGAGGATCCTGCTGTGATTTATGTCTGAGAGTGTTTTGCCTATGTTTTTCCTCTAGGAGTTTTATAGTTTCTGGTCTTACATTTAGATCTTTAATCCATTTTGAGTTTATTTTTGAGTGTGGTGTTAGAAAGTGTTCTAGTTTCATTCTTTTACAAGTGGTTGACCAGTTTTCCCAGCACCACTTGTTAAAGAGATTGTCTTTTTTCTATTGTATGTTCTTGCCTCCTTTGTCAAAGATAAGGTGTCCATAGGTGCATGGATTTATCTCTGGGCTTTCTATTTTGTTCCATTGATCTATGTTTCTGTCTTTGTGCCAGTACCATACTGTCTTGATGACTGTGGCTTTGTAGTATAGCCTGAAGTCAGGCAGGTTGATTCCTCCAGTTCCATTCTTCTTTCTCAAGATTGCTTTGGCTATTCAAGGTTTTTTTGTATTTCCATGCAAATTGTGAAATTATTTGTTCTAGTCTGTAAAAAATACTGTTGGTAGCTTGATAGGGATTGCATTTAATCTATAGATTGCTTTGGATAGTATACTCATTTTCACTATATTGATACTTCCAATCCATGAACATGGTATATTTCTCCAACATTTTGTGTCATCTTTGATTTCTTTCATCAGTGTTTTATAGTTTTCTATATATAGGTCTTTTGTTTCTTTAGATAGATTTATTCCTAAGTATTTTATTCTTTTCATTGCAATGGTGAATGGAATTGTTTCCTTATTTTCTCTCTGTTTTCTAATTGTTAGTGTGTAGGAATGCAAGATTTCTGTGTGTTAATTTTATATCCTGCAACTTTAGTATATTCATTGATTAGCTCTAGTAATTTTCTGGTGGAGTCATTAGGGTTTTCTGTGTAGAGGATCATGTCATCTGCAAACAGTGAGAGTTTTACTACTTCTTTTCCAATCTGGATTCCTTTTATTGCTTTTTCTTCTCTGATTGCTTTTTTCTTGTGGTTTGATGACCATCTTTGTTGTTTGGGATGTTTTTTCTCTTTTATGCATGTATCTTTTGTAGTTTTCTGGTTTGCATTTCCCATGAGGTTCTGATATAGCAGTCTGTATATACACAAGGTTATTTCATGTTGCTAATCTCTTAATTTCAAATATATTTCCCATTTCCTACATTTGTACTCTCTTCTCACAGTTGCTGGTTTTGATGCCATATTTTTTTCTTTTCTATGCCACATTTGTGTGTGGATGATTTCCTACTTCTGCGTAAGTGTGCCTTTACCAGTTCACTTTGCCAGTTGTGATTTTTTTTTGTTTATAGTTGTGGCCTTCTGGCCTCCCCAACCTCCTCATTGTATTAATAAATGTTTGCCATAGCCCAGATTTGAAGAGGCAGGGGCTTGAACTTAAGGCCTTGTATTGAGAGCTTAGATCTCAATAAACCAACAGGACTTCCTAACTGTTTGGGTATAAAAAGTGAAGGAAATGAAGGCTTTTAGGATGATTCTGAGGTTTCCAACCGGGGATTTCAGTCTGTTTGATTTCATTCACCAAAAATGGCAGTATAGGAATAAAGCACATTTGAGAGCAGGAATTGAGGAAGAAAATGGATTCAGTTGCAGTTAAAATGATTTTGAGGTGCATATGGAGCATCTAAGTTAAAATGTTTTCGTTTTTGTTGACAGTTGTTAGTAACTTTTGTTTTTGTTTTTTAGTTGTTTATGACAGAAGCTTGAGAGAGAGCTGAGCTGTAAAGAGAGGTTTAACTATTACCAGTAGGTGGTGAACCACCTAGGTCCTTTTGGAGAAAAAGAGATGTATATTAATTTGCCCAGCAAATTTACTCTCATTTACTCTTTCTTCAAGAAACATTTGTTTGTTAAGTACCTATTTGTTCCAGAGTTGATGCTAAGCTTGAGAAATAGAAATTTAAAGAGGATGACCTTTGCTGTTAAGGAGCTGGTTGAGGGGAATGGACACACAACATAATTTCAGTGTAATAAGGTAAGTGTTGGTGATAGTGATAACCAGAGGGAGGTATGGAATAGAGAAGTGTGATAACTTTAGCTTGGAAGTGCATCAAAAGTTTCTTGGACTTGACAGCTGTTTTTTTCCTAAAATGAATGGGTATGTGCCAGGAAAAGATGGGTGGGAAGAGAATTCTGGGGAGGGAGGAGCATCACTAGCTAAAGGTTTGATTAAAAAAAAAACATGAAGTGTGGGAGACAGTTACCCAGAGGACTGGCATTTTAAGTGTCTTAAACATGAGGTGGGAATGGAGGAGAGAGGTTCATGGACACTGTAAGTGGTGGTGAGCATGGGCAAAGAACCACTGAAGGTTTTCAATTGGGAGTGACGCAGAACACGTCGTGGAAGCTGCTCTGAAAATTATCCACCAGACAAATTCTTGGTGGGGCAGAATTCCAGATAGAGGATATAGTTTGAGCAAAAGCCTAGAGGTGTGAAATAGCAGGTCACTTCAGGGGATTTGAAGTATTTTATTATTGAACTGTGGAACTCAAGGGAGGGCAGGCAGAGAGACAAGAGTGACAGACTTGTGTGCCATGCTGAAGAGCTTGAACTTTATCCTGGTAAAGGTCACTCTGGCACTAATAAGACTCAGGAATGGAGATGAGGAATCAGTAGGCCTGAAGAGACATGAGGGCCAACCTAAAGAAGTAGAAAAATGGAGAAATCAGATATGAGAAGTTATATAATAGTTCTCATCCTTGGCTATACACCAAGATCACCTGTGGAGCATCTTAAAAATGCAACCATCTGCATCACAGTACTGGACGTCTTTATTCACTAAGTTTAAACATGAGCCTGAACATCCTATTTAACTTTTTAAATTTTATATTTTTCATTAACATAGAGTAAAATTGACTTTTTTTTTTTACTGTACAGTTCCATGAATTTTAATCTATGTAAAGATTTGTGTAATCTCTGTCAAAACTGAGATACAGAACAGTTCCAGTACCCCCAAAATTTCTGTATTGATATCTCTTTATAATAATACCTTTCTCACCATCTCTGATCCCTGGAAAGTTCTATATCATTATAGTTTTGTCTTTTTGAGACTGTTGTGTATAGTGAAGGCAAGCTTTTGAAACTTATTTCTTTCACTTAGCATGTCTTTGAGATTCATCTAGATTGTTGGATGTAGTAATAGTCTTTTTTATTGCTAGTAGTTCCTTTTTATTGCTCAATAATATTCAACTGTATGGGTGTACTACAGTTTGTTAATCCATCATCCACTGAAGAACATCTTAGTTGTTCACAGTTTTTGGCAGTATGACTAGAGCTGCTGTAAACATTTGTGTATAGATTTTTATTTGAACATAAGTTTTCATTTCTTTAGATTAGGTACCCAGGAGTGGGATTGCTGGGTCACATGGTAAGTATGTGTTCAACTTTATAAGAAACTTTTAATGTGTTTTCCAAAGTGGCCATACCATTTTACATTCCCGCCTTCAGTGTCTGAGAGTTCAGTTGTTTCAGTCTCACCAACTCTTGCCAATGTCCCTATAAACTATTTTAATAGGAGTGTAGCGGTATCATTGTGGTTTTCATTTGCGTTTCTTAAATGGCTGATGATGTTAAACATCTTTTTGTGTTTTTATTTGGCATGCATATATCCCTTTGAAGTGTCTTAAGTCTTGCTCAGTTCTTTTTTAATTTGGTTATTTTCTTACTATTGAGATTTAAGTTTTAAAGTATATATATATATACACACACACATATATATATATTCTGTATATCTAAATATGTATATACAAACGCAATCCTTTGTCAGATATGTGACTTGCAAATGTCTTCTGTAGCTACCTTTTCATTTTCTTAACATTGCTTTTCACAGAACAAAAGTTTTTAATCTTTGTAAAGTCCAGTTTAACTTTTCTTCTGTCTTAATTGGTCCAACACCATTTGTCAGAAATGTAGTCCTTTTTCCATTGTATTACCTTTGCACTTTTGTTAAAAAACAATTCATTATGTTTCAGTGTATCTTTATTTGAACTCAATTCTGCTTTTTTGGACTCTGTGTCTATCTGTTCTTCAGTACCACATTGTTTAATTGTGACTTTAAAGTCCTACAGTGAAATCTGTTTCCTCCTACTTTATTCTTTATGAGAATTATTTTATCTATTCTATCAATGTTACATTGCTTTTCCTTATTTCATAGGTAGTTACATAGATCATTCCCTTATCTATGTATGGGAAATTCTGCTGGACTGTTATTGTCAGTGGGTTAAATCTGTGGACCAATTTGGAGAGAATTGACAGCCTTTACTGTTTTGAGTTCTCTCATCCATGATGATGATGCATCTCTCCTATTTAGTTTTTCTTTGATTTCTTTCAGTATACATCCTGTACTTGTTTTGTTAGGTTTCTACTTAAGAATTTTATTTTGGGGAGAGCTGTTATAAATAGTATAGTTTCTTCAGTTTTGGTTTCCAGTCATTGGTATATAGAAACATGATTTATTTTTGTGTGTTAAAACCTTGCACAATAAATACATTTATAAGTTCTAAGTGTTTTTCTTCCATATTTCTTGTTTTTTTTTTTTTTCAGTAATTATGTCATTTGTGAATAGGAACATTTTTATCTATTTACAGTTTGTGTGACTTTTCTTTCTTTTTCTTGCTATTGACTTGACTGGGATGTTCAGTACAAAGTTGAATAGAAATGGTGACAGTAGCCATTCTTACCTTGTTCCAGATCTTGGGGGAAAGCATGCAGTTTTTCACCATTAAACTCGGTGTTAGCTGTAAGTTTTTTATAGTTACTTCTTGAAGTTTCTTTATTGCTAGGTTGCTAAGAGGTTTTTTTTTTTTTTTTAAATCATGAATGGATGTTGAATTTTGTCATATGCTTTTTCTGCAACAATTGGTTTGATCATGTGATTTTTCTTCTTTTGCCTGTTTATATGATAGATTACATTGGTTGACTTTGTCATTGGTCCATCATGATGTATAATTCTTGCTATAGGTTTCTGTAGGTTGCTGAGGCTTCCCAGGTGATGCTTAGTGGCAAAGAACATGCCTGCCAGTACAGGAGACATAAGAGACTCGGGTTTGATTCCTGGGTCGGGAAGATCCCCTGGAGGAGGGCATGGCAACGCACTCCATATTCTTGCCTGGAGAATCCCATGGACAGAGAAGCCTGGCAGGCTATATAGTCCATGGGGTCACAAAGACACAGAGACGACTGAAACGACTTAGCACATATAGGTTGCTAGAATAGGTTGTTTTATTTGCTAATATTTTGTTGAGGATTTTGATATTTTTACTCATGAGTGATGCTGGTCTATATTTTCTTTTTCTATACTGTCCTTGCAGTGTAATTTTTATTCTACCTACCTGGGATCAGGTCAGATTTAGTAGGTTAGGGACACCGTCCTCCCCAAAACGCCTCATTTAAGACCCCAGCCCCAAGGTCCACGGTGTCCAGGCCATTTGTGGTTCTAACCAATTGGCTACAAGTTGGGGGTTCCCACTATCCCCTCAGATTTGCCAGAACACCTCGCAGAATTCAGAAAAGTGCTTTACTCAGGGTTGTAGAAGTGCAGTTAGTTGTATTAGAAAGGATGCAAATCAGGATAGTCTCAGAGTCCCTTGGGGTGAGCTCTGGCAGAACCCCAGTTGCAAAGCTTTCATGGCTTCTGGATGCACCACCCTCTGCCATGTCAGTGTGTTTCACCAACCAGGGAAACTCAGCCCCAGTTTCGGGTGTCTAGGGGTTTTGTTGGGGCTTCATTTCATGGGAATGATTGATTGTGTAGCCACATGATTGAACCCAGTCTACAGTCCCCCTCTTCCCCTCTCTGGAGGTCAGGCTGAGATCACATGACTGATCTTAGTTGATCTTTCCAGTGTGACTAGCTACTAATGCTGAAACTGCCCTCAGGCCAATCATGAATAAAATGGATACTCCGTGGGGACTTCCACTGCAGGGGGCATGGGTTCAATCTCTGGTTGGGAACTAAGATCCTGCACGTGGCACAGTGCAGGCCAAAAAAAAAGATACTCCTTTAACTGTGAAATTCCAAGGCTTTAGAGACTTTCTTCTTTCCAGCACTAGGGACAAAACCCAGCCAAATTCTTAATTATACAGCAGTCTGGTTTTATCATCAGGATAATACTGACTTCATAAAATGAATTGAAAAGTGTTCTCTCCTGTTCGTTTTCTGAAGGAGAATGTATAGAATTGGTGTCAACTTTTCTGTATTTGGTAGAAATCTCCAGTGAAAACGTCTGGTCCTGGAGATTACATTTGTGGTTGTTTTTAAACTAGAAATTCAATATCTTTAATAGTTGGAGAGCTATTCAAATTATTTCATATTGGGTGAGTTGTGGAAGTTTGTACCTTTTTGAGAAATTGATCTGTTTCATCTCAATTGTTGAATTTACGCGTATAGAGTTGTTTTTGCTAAGCCCTTTAATGTCTGGTGTTTGTAGTGATACTCTTATTTTGGATACTGGTGGTGATTTGTCCTTTTTTGTTTATCAGTCTTGCTGGAGATTTGTTATTTAAATTTTTTCAGAGAACCAGCTTTTTCATTCATTTTTTTCTATTTTTCTGTTTTCAATTTCATTGATTTCTTCTCATATCTTCATTTCTTTCAGCTGTGAAAGTGAAGTGACAGTTGGGTTTAGGTTTATTCTGCTTCTCCTCCTTAAGGTGAGAGATGAGATTTGAGAACTTTTCTCTATTAAAAAAACGCTGAAGTTGATTGGCAAGAATACTTAAGTTCTACTCTTAGTAAATTTATGCTACACAGTGTTATTAGCTATATTTACTTCATTATATATTAGGTCTTCATACTTTATTCATCTTATAGCTGCAAGTTTGTACCCTTTTACCAAGCTCCCCCTCTTTTCCTCAACCTCACTCAGCCCTTGGCAGCCACCTGTAATTGTGTCTCTTCTCTGTAATTGTGAGTTCAGTATTTTTTCCACATGTAAGTATTACTGTGCAATATTGGTCTTTCTCTGTCTGGCTTATTTCACTTAGCATGTGCCCTCCAGCTTTATTCATGTTGTTGCAAAGCTGAATGATACTTTATTGTATTTATCTGTTGTTGGAGAGACACTTGGGTTGTTTGTATATCTTCGCTATTACAAGTAATATGAACTTGTAGTACAGATACCTCTTTGAGATAATGATTTTGTGTCCTTTGGCTATATACCCAGAAGTAGAATTGCTGGATCATATGATAATTCTAATTTTAATTTCTTGAGGAACTTTCATACTATTTCCCATAGTGACTGTACCAGTTTGTGTTCCCATCTACAGTATACCAGGGTTTGCTCTGCTTCCTTGCCAGCATTTGTTATCAGTTGTGACACCATAACAGATATGAAGTAATATCTCATTGTGATTTTGATGATGAGCACACTTGATTGACCAGTGATATTGAGCATCTTTTCTCTTACTTGTAGGCCATTTGTATGTCTTCTTTGGAAAAATTTCAATTCAGGTCTTGTGCCCATTTTAATTGGATTGTCTATTTTTTTGTTGTTGAATTGTATGAGTTCCTTGTCTGTTTTGAATAGTAAACCTTTATCAGGTAAGTGATTTGTGAATATTTTATCCCATTCCATAGGTTGCTTTCATTTTATTGATGGTTTCCTTTGCTCTGCAGAAGCTTCTCAGTTTGATATGGTCTCACTTTTTTATCTTGCTTTTGTTGACTTTGCTTTTGACATCAGAGTCAAAAAATCATTGATGAGGCCAATGTCAAGAAGCTTACTCTTTATTTTCTTCTAGGAATTTGATAGTTTCATGTCTTCCATTTGTCTTTAATCCGTTTTGAGTTGATCTTTGTGTATGGTGTTAAGGGTCCAGCTTTATTCTTCTTGAATATTGTTCTCTAGTTTTTCCCAACACTAGTTACTTGAAGAGACTATTCCTTTCCCCACTGTATATTCTTTGATCCTTTGTAGAAGATTCATTAACCATGGTTTATGAATGGGTTTATTTCTGGAGTATGAATTCTGTGTCTTTGATCTGTGTGTCTATTTTTATGCCAATGCCATACTTCTCTGGATTACTATGGCTTTATAATATTTTGAGATCAGGAAATATGATGATTCCAGCTTTGTTCTTCATTCTCAAGATCACTTTGGCTAGTCAGGGTCTTTTGTGAGTCCATACATGTTTCAGGATTGTCTTCTTTTTCTGTGAAAAATGCCATTAGAATTTTGATAGACATTGCATTGACTCTGTGGATTGCTTTGGGTAGTGTGGACATTTCAATGATATTTAATTTTTTCTGTCCATGAATGTGGAGTTTCTTTTTGTTGGTTTGTGTTCAGAGTCTTTCATCAGTGTCTTACAGTTTTCAGTGTACGGATCTTTCACCTCCTTGGTCAAGTTTATTTCTGAATATTGTATTTTTTGAGGTCATTGTAAATGGGGTTGATTTCTTAGAATATTCTCTTTTAGATAGTTCATCGTTGGTGTATAGAAATGCAGCTAACTTCTATATATTTTAATTTTGTATCCTGGAACTACTGATTTCTTCTGTTAGTTCTGGCAGTTCTTGGGTGGAATCTTTGGGATTATCTATATATAAGAGTGTGTCATCTGGAAAGGAACAATTTTACTTCGTCCTTTCCATTTTGAATGCCCTTTATTTATGTCTTTTTCTTGCTTGTTACCTCTAGCTTAGGGTTTCCAGTACTATATTGAATGGAGTTGGCAGGAAGGGGTGTCCTTATCTTGTTTTTGAGCTTAGAGGAAAATCTTTTCACCACTGAATATGACATTAGTTGGGGGGGTTATAACATATGGTCTCTTTATTATGTTGAGTACACCTTCTGTATCCAATTTCTTGAGTTTTTACCATGAAAGAATGTTGATTTTTTCCATTTTTTCATGCATGTATTGAAATGATATGGCTTTTATCTTTCCTTTTGTTAATGTGCTGTATCTTACAGATTTTCGTATGTTGAACTATCCTTGCATCCCAGGAATAACTTCCACTTGATCTTCTTTTCTAATGTAAACATTCACAACTGTAAATCTCCCTCAGTACATTTTAGCTGTGTCCCACAAATGTATTTGTTGTAATTTTGCTTTTATATAGTTTCTGTATTTTTAAAATTACACTCTGGACTTCTTGAGCCTTAGATTGTTTAGAAGTGTATTACTTAATTTCCAGGTGTTTGGAAAATTTACTGTTATCCCTGTTGATTTCTAGTTTTATTCCATTGTGGCCAGAGAATATATTCTGTATAATTTCTGTTCTAAATTTGTCAATTTATTTTATGACCTAGAATATGGAGTGTCTTGGTGAATATTTATGGGCATTTGAAAAGAATGTATTCTTTTGTTGTTGAGGAGAGTGTTCTGTAAGTTCAGATCCTGTTGATTAATGGTACTGTTTAGTTCTGTGTCTTTGAAGTTTTTGTCTAGTAGTTGTGTTGTGGGTGAGGTTTTGAAGTCTTCAGTTGATATTGTAGATTTTGTTGTTGCATGTGCATGTAGGATTGCTATATGTTCTTGTATTGGACTCTCTTATCATTATGTAATGTATGTCCTTTGTTCCTGGTCATTTTCTTTTTTGTTCTATCAGTACTTTGTTTGGTATTGGTATGCTCATTCCTGCTGTCTTTTGATTAGTGTTAATATGGTATATCTTTTCTATTCATTTACTTTTAACCTACTTGTATCATCATATTTGAAGTAGTTTGATGTAGATAGCCTATAGTTAGTTCATACTTTTTGAATCTAGTCTGCCAAACTGTCTTTAATTGTTATGTTTAGACCTTTTACATTTAATGTAATACTGTTATGTTAGAGCTTAATTCTGCCTTTTATTTTTGCTTTTTGTTATTCCTTTTTTTTTTTCCCCTGTGTGTCACTTTTCCTACCTTCATGTGGGTTGCTTGAACAGATTTTTAGAATTCCATTTCAGTTTTTCTTTCAGTTGAACTTTTAGGGTAGATCTAGTGGTGACAACTTTCTTTTTTCTGAGAAGATTTTGATTTTACCTTCATTGATAGTTTCACTGAATATGGAACCCTGGGTGACAATTCTTTTCTTTCTGCTCTTGAAAATGACACTGCCTCCAAATACTGGCCTCCCTAGTTTCTGATGAGAAATCCACTGTCATTTGAATCATGCTCGTCTACAAATAATATGTCTTTTTTTTTAAACCTGCTTTCAAGATTTCTTCTTTGTATTTAATTTTGTAAAGTTTGATTATGATATGTTTTGGCATGAGTTCCTTTTAATCCCTATCCTGTTTGGATTTGCTCAGCTTCCTAAATCTATATGGTTTGTGTATTTTGCCACATTTGGAAGATTTCATCCTTGACTTCTTCATATACAGCTGAGCCTTGAACATCGTGGGGGTTGGGCACCAGTCTCTTCACTGCTGTGTGCAGTCACCTTTATGTGTGGCTTTGTAGTCAGCCCTCTGTATCCACAGTTCCCTGTTCATGGATTTAACAAACCATGGATAGTGTAGTACCGTAACATTTATTGTTTAAAAAAAATCTGCGTATAAGTGAACCTGTGCAGTTCAAGCCCATGTTGTTCCGTGGTTATCTGTACTCTTTTAGCCCCCTCCTCTGTTTCTGTTTTAAATGACGGCCACTTTAGAATCCTGGTTGTGTGTGTGTGTGTGTCACTCAAGTTGTGTCCCACTCCTTTGCAACCCCATGGATTGTAGCCCTCTGGCCTCGTCTGTCCAGTATTCCAGGCAAGAATACTGAAGTGGGTAGCCAGTCCTTTCTTCAGGGGAGCTTCCTGACCCAGAGATCGAACCCTAGTCTCCTATATTGCAGGCAGATTCTCTTTGAGCGACCAGGGAAGCCCTAAATTCTGGTTAGATAAGTTGAATATCTGTGTCACTTGGGATTGGTACCTGTCAATTCTATTTGTTCATTGAAGTTAATTTAAGGTTTTCCTGGTACTTGGCATGATGGATGCTTTTCAGTTGTATTCTGGGTTTTTTTCCTACGTTATGTTGTGAGATTCTGGATCCTATCTAATGCTCACTTTGCAGTCCCCCAGTTTAGGTGTAGTGTACACAGGTCCTGGCAGCACCAGAGTAGATGAAAACAAAGGACCTACTTAAATTGTCTAGTTGCTGCTAGGCTGGGAGTTGAAATTCAGTTCTCCCTTGCTGGACCCTTCTGACACTGTCCCTGTCGGGAAAGAGGACTGCCAAGCTAGCATCACTGTGCATCGCTTCATCCTGCCTTTTTGCTGTCTTGTGGGATTGGAAGTTTAACTGCTCCATTGACATCACCTTAGTGGGGAAAGCTCATGGTCACTTGTCCTGCCTCACTGAAACGAGGTGGGACCGTAAATCCAACTTGCCTCACTGGCACTGCAGGTGTAGTTTTTTTCTTTAGTCTTTGGTTAAAATTGGGCACATACTAACAGAAAAGTTTTCTGTTCTTTTGGCTGCTTTTCCCTATCCTTTGGCTAGAGAGACAGGGCTTTTCCTGAGGGTGTTTTTCGTTTGTTTTTGATGTGTGCTTGTTGGCAGTTACAGGTTGGATGCTTCTTCAGCATGCCATTCAGGATGTATGGGAGACTCAAAGAAACCCAGGGAGTTCACTGTGATGCTCCGAAGTCCCAGGATCCCTGAAGCATTTTGCCTTCTTTCTACCATTCAGTTTTTCTTTGTGTGTTGTATTACATGCCCTAGGATTTTTTAGTTGTAAGTGGGAGGACTGGCAAGGAATAGGGCTTACTCCATCTTGGCCAAAACAAATTATCTATGAGTCTTTGTTTCTTTATAATTGTGAAAAAATAGACATATCATAAAATTTACCATCTTAGCCTTGTTTTTTTGGTTTCACTACACAGCTTGCAGGACCTTAAATTCCCTGACCTGGGATTGACCCCTGGGCAACAGCAGTGAAAGCACCAAGTCCTAACCCCTAGACCACCAGGGAACTCTCCATCTTAGCCATTTTTAAGTGTGGTACAGTTTAATAATCTTAAGTACATTTGCATTGTTGTGTAACTGATCTCCAGAATTTTCTTCATCTTCCAAAACTAATACTTATTACTACTGAACAGATTTTCCACTCTCCCTCCTTTCCCCCAGTCCCTGGCAGCTATTGTTCCTTCTGCTTTCTGTCTTTATGAATTTGATCACTCTAGGTTCTTCTTATAAATGAACTCATACAGTATGTGTCTTTTTTTGACTGGTTTATTTCACAAAGCGTAACGTCTTCAAGGTTAGTCCATGTTGTAGCACATGTCAGAATTTCCTTCCTTCATCAGGTGGAACAGTAGTCCACTGTATGTGCAGTCGACCCTTAAGACAGCACAGGTTTAAGCCACCAGAGTCCCCATCTGTGTGGTCTTTTCCGTTGGTAAATACCACAGACCTACGTGAGCCACAGTTGGTTGAACCTGCAGGTTTGGAACCACGGGTAGGGAGGAATCGCAGGTCTGGGGGAGTTACAGCTACGTCAGTCAATTTAGCTGACTCTTAAGTTGCTTGTGAATTTTCCACTGAGTGGAAAGTTGGTGCCCCTAACCCCTGAATTGCTCATGAGTCAACTGTATAGACTGCATTCTGCTTATCCCTTCATCTGTTGAGGAAACTTGGGTGGCTTCCACATTTTGGTCATTGTGGATAATGCTCCTGTAAACCTGGGTGTACAAATATTTGAGACCCGCTTTTAATTCTTTGGGGTGTATACTCAGGAGTGAAGTTACTAGCTCATACTGTACTTTAAGTGTTCTGAGGGGTTGTCATACTGTTTTCAGTAAGCAGCTACACCAGTTTATATTCCCCCAATCAGTGCACAAGGAGTTCAGTTTCTCTACCTCCTCACCTCTTGCTACCTTTTTTTTTTTTTTTTTTGACAATAGCCACTCTGATGGCTGTGAAGTGGTATCTCACTGTGGTTTCTGTTTGCATTTCCCTGATGACTAGTAATGTTGAGCATCTTTTCGTGTTCTGGTTGGCCATTTGTCTTTGGAGAAATGTCTGTTCAAGTCCTTTGCCCACTTTTAAGTCAGAGTTTTGGTTGTTGAAGTTCCTTATATATTCTGGGTATTAACTGTTAAATAATTGATTTGCAAATATTCTCTCCCATTCCTTAAACTGCTTCTTCACTCTCTTGATTATATTATTTGATGCACAGTTTTTAGTTTTTATGTAGTCTAATTAATTTTTACTTTTGTTTCCTGTGCTTTTGGTGTCATATCCAACAAATCATTGCCAAATCCAGTGTCATGAAGCTTTTCCTTTATATTTTCCTTTATGAGTTTTAACTTTTACATTTAGATATTTGATCCATTTTGAGTTAATTTCTGTATATGGTTTAAGGTAAGAGTTCATATATTTATCTCTTTTAACCTCAGTCTTAGTTTTAGATAACAAATGCCTTTAATAGTAGAAGTTGTTAATAAGCACAAAATTCTAAAATTTGAGTTGCTTGGTTATTAGACATCTCTCTTGTTAACTTTGGTGACCTCCTAAGGCTTCCTGCAGTAATGAACACAAATGTAGTTCTTTTACTTAAGTTACTTTTTTATAAAAATAACATTACTGTTTAAATTGCCTATGGTAGCCGTGAATGTTGTATAAGAACACAGAAAAACAAGTAATAGAATAAGAGAGAAGCACCAGCCTTCTGTTTTTGTTTTCTTTGTAGTGTTCAGCTAGATATCGTGGTATGGTGGGAAAAAACCCAGATAGGCAATTTTTTAATCTGGATTTTGTTATTTATTAGCTCTGAGACCAAGTTGTCAAGTTTCTTTGGATCTCTTTTGTTCATCTGTAGTGCCTCCTTCATAGTTATTATAGAGTTAAATGAGATAGTGTATATAGTCAATAAATGTGAAGTTCTCTCCCTACATTGTGATTTTCGAAGAATGTATGTACAATTTATTTACAAAACTAAGTATCTGCATAATATTAAAATAGTTGTTTAAGTCATTTGAGTTTAAGTCATTGAGTTTTCAAAGTAAAGTGACAGTTACCCTTTACTATTTGTGAAGGAGAGTCTATTGAGCTTATAACTCTTAACACTTATAACTTGTACACCTTCCACCATATATATTATACTTTAATAAAAAGATTACTCTAAAAATAATTTACAGTATAGTGTTAACTAGATTTATATCTACATTGTGGGATCATGGTTGGCATTTTTTTTCTCCTTTATACTTTCTTGTATTTACCAGATTTTCTGAACTGATCATGGTTACTTTTTAAATTATGTTTTAAAAGACATTTTAAAGGTAACTTCATACTGAAGTGTTTATAGATTAAATGGTATGCCTGGAATTTGTGTGTCATTGAAATGAACTCATTGAGGAGGAGAGCGTGAAGTGGGTGGAAGGTATAAGTGGAGTATGATCATTGTTGCAGGTGGATAATGGGACACAGGGATTTGGTATATTATCCTCTACTGTCAAATGTGTTTGGAATTTTCAGTAATAAAAAAATTTTTAAACCTGTACACTGTGAAATGGGAGACTTAAAAAGGACTCAAGAATAAGATGATTTTCTTTTTTCCAAGAGGAGCAATTTTTTTTTATCTCAAAGTTGCTCTGTGACATGTGGGATCTTCCCTGATCAGGGATCAAACCCATGTCTCCTGCACTGGCATGTGGATTTGTTACTGCTGAGTCACCAGGGAAGCTCTGATCCACTCTTTTTTAGATTCTTTTCCCATGTAGGTCATTGCAGAGGATTGAGTTACAGGTTACCTGTGCTAGGTCCTGACTAGCTATTTTATATGTAGTAAGGAACCATAACTTTCTTCAATTCTCTAAACCTAAGAAAGGTGAGGAAACTGCGGAAGAAAAGATTGAAGCTGGCAAAGATTGGTTCATGAGGGTTAAGAAAAGAAGCTGTCTCTAGAACATGAAAGGGCAGGGAGAAGCAGGGAGCACTGCTGTAGAAGCTGCAGAAGTTTCCAGAAGATCTAGCTAAGATCACTAATGAGGGTGGCTGCACTAAAAAGCAACTTTTCAGTATCGATGAAACAGCCTTGTATTGAAGAAGATGCCATCTAGGACTTTCGTAGCTAGAGAGAAGTCAGTGCCTAGTTTCAAGGCTTTGAAGGGCAGGCTGACTCCCTAGTTAGGGGCTAATTAATGCAGCTGGTGACTTCAAGTGGAAGCCGGTGTTTATTTGCCATTATGAAAGTCCTCAGCGCCCTTAAGAATCACGCTAAGACTCCTCTGCCTGTGCTTGGTCAGTGTAGCAACAAAGCCTGAGTGATAGCATATCTGTTTACAGCAGGGTTACTGAATATTTTAAGCCCACTGTTGAGACCTACTGGTTAGACAAAAGATTCCTTTCAAAGTATTACTACTCACTGACAGTATTCCTGATCACCGAAGAGCTCTGTTGGAGATGTACAGTGAGATTCATGTTGTTTTCATGCCTGTTAATAACACATTATCCACTCTGCAGCCCACAGATCAAGAAGTAATTTCCACTTTCAAGTCTTATTAGTGAAAAAATATGTTTTGTAAGGCTAAACCTGCCATAGTAGTGATTCCTTTGATGTTTCTGGGCAGAGTAAATGAAAACCTCTGGAAAGGATTCACCATTCTAAATGCAATTAACATTTGATTCAAGGGAGCAGATCAAATACCAACATTAACAGGAGATTGGAAGAAGTTGATTTCAACCCTCATGGGTGACTTTAAGGAGTTTGAGAGTTCAGTGGAGGAAGTAACTGCCGATGTGGTGGAAACAGCAAGAGAAGTAGAATTAAAAATGGAACCTGAAGATGTGACTGAATTGCTGCAGTCTCATGATAAAGCTTTAACAGATGAGGAGCTGCTTTTTATGAATAAGCAAAAAAAAGTGGTTTCTTGAGGTGTAATCTATTCCTGGTGAAGATGCTGTGAAGATTATTGGAATGACAACAAAGGATTTAGAATATAACATAAATTTTGTTGATACAGCAGCAGATTTTGAGGGGATTGACTCCAATTTTGAAAAGTCTACTGTGGGTAAAACATTGTAAAATAGCATTGCATGCTACAGAGAAATTGTTCCTGAAAGGAATAGTCAATTGATGTGGCAGACTTCATTGATGTCTTATTTTAAGAAATTGCCATAGCCACCCCACTGAGCAACCACCACCCTGATCAGTCAGCAGCCATCAACACCAAGGCAAGACCCTCCACAAGGTGAAGGTTTGGATGATTGATAGTATTTTTTAGCAATAAAATATTTTTTGTTTTATTTTGGGAGGGGCAGCACCACACTGCCTGGCTTTCAGGATCTTAGTTCCCAGACCAGGGATGGAACCTGTGTCTGTGCATTAAGAGCACAAAACTATAACCACTGGATCATCAGGGGATTCCCACAAGTATTTTTCAATTAGAGTATATACATTGTTTCAATTAGAGTATGTACATTCAATTTAGAGTAACGTACATAATAACACTATTATGGCCACTTAATAGATTAAAGTATAGTATAAACATAACTTTTATAGGCCCTGGAAACCAGGCATTTATGTGCCTTTATTGTGATACTTGTTGTATTGCAGTGGTCTGGGACTGAACCCTCCAGGATCTCATGTATGCTTGTATACATTTATGAAGTGCTTTCATAAAGTCAAGCTTGGGTGGTTGCCTACTGGGTATTTATTTATTGTTGTTTGTACTTTTTCATGTTTAAAACTTATCCCCCAAAAAGACTTAACCCAGCCCCAAACAAAGTACTTTCACACTTCCTAGATGCTCCTAATATTCTTATGAGTAGTTGTTTAGTTGCTAAGTCATGTCCAACATTTTTGTGACCCCACGGACTGTAGCCTGTCAGGCTGCTCTGTCCATGGGATTTCCAATGCAAGAATACTAGAGTGCGTTTCCATTTCCTTCTCCAGAGTATCTTCCCAAACCAGGGATCAAACCCCTGTCTCCTGCATTGGCAGGCAAATTCTTTACTGCTGAGCCACTGGGGAAGCCCCATTCTTACAAGAAATCTAAATATTATTATGCCTATTTGAAAAGTCTATAAACTGAAGTTTAGAAAGGTCATACAGTGGCAGACCTGGGGTTTGACTCTGTCTTTTGGGGCTTCTAACCTATTTCTTGTTACTGTATTTTGCTTATGCACCCAAGTTGAAATAGAACTCAAGGCCCTGACTTGCACAAGTGTAGTATTCTTTCCATGATCCCATAGCTGTGGCTTCTGCATATCTTCCTTTGAGCAGAATCTATGAAATGTCGATTGTTTGTTTACCAGTAGGGATGTTAACACTGAGAACAATAACTGTTCTTGTTGATTTTCACTGTAGCCATTGCAAGTTGTTGATCGAAGACCGCCACTGTGTTCCTTTCTGTCCAAATATTTAGTTCTGTTAAAGAACCATGTTCATAATTCGTAATTTCACTAAGTGTTTGTTTTCACTTAGTTTTCTTTAAATTTGGCTTACCTATATTTATTCCTTTAGTGTCATTAGACAGTCACTTGATCTGAATTCTATTGATTTTTTATTTTGTATTTTATACATGAAGTCAGGAAATGGGAAGAATTATTGAGTTGAAATATTTACTATTCAAATTACGTTTCTAATTTTGATTTTCAAAATAGGGTTTTTTTCTATTTCTGAATTAACAGGCAGCACAGTGGTTTTTTGTTTTGTTAGAACTTGTATGGCACTACTAAACTACTAAAACAGTGTTGTTCTAAAATTAATATTCTTTTTAAATTAATATGTCATTGAAACTTAGTCATTTGATTTAGACTTATTCCATAGCAAAGTCACACTTAAACCATTCTAAATCCTTCTTGTTATCTTGGGTAAGTCACTTCAGGTTTTTTATTCAGGTTATTTAATCTGTAAAATAGACATGTTGACAGTACTGTCTGCTGTTCTAAGAATTAATATGTATGTAGAACTTCTTGGTAAATTGTAACATGCTACACAAATACAGAAGATTTTTGTTGTTTATTAGACTTGTTTGTATTTGTGTGATTTTGGTGAGCTAATCAACAATTTTCATTATCTTAGAAGACATTTCTCACTGATCTCGGTATTATTGATGTACCACACATTGAAGAAACAGCTTCACTCTATTAGAATTTTTCATTCCTAGTTTTAAGTAATTTACCGTGGGAAACTTACTTAAGTACATTAGAGAACTTAAATTTCAGTAGTATGCCGTGTCTGCAGGGAATGTTCCAAAATCCCCAGTGAATGCTTGGACCAGTGGGTACCTATGAACCATCTGTATACTGTGTTTTTACCTAAATGTACATACCTATGATACAGTTTAAGTACAGTAAATTATGAACAATTAACATAGAATAATTAAAGCAATATAAGGTAATAAGATTATGTAAGTATGGTCTCTTCCTCTAAATATATCTTATTGTAAAAATTTAATGCCTTTTCCATCTTAACTTAGCACTTAACACACTGGCTGTAACTTTTGCAGTTTGAGGTGTGACAGCAAAATTAACACAAACTTCTTTTTCTTTCTTCCCAATTTTGTGTGTAGAAGGTTCGTTTTTACCAAAGATCTTAGCAATCTCAGCCTTCAATTTTTTTTTCTTCCCTTATTAAGTCAATAACTTACTCCTTTTCACTTAAAGAAAGCATATTTAGTTAAGTACATGCGTGCACAGTTGTGTCCTGCTCTTTGTGACCCAATGGACTATAGCCCGCCCGGTTCTTCTGTCCATGGGATTTCTCAGGAGAGATTACTAGAGTGGGTTGCCATTTCCTCCTCCAGGGGATCTTCCCAACCCAGGAACTGAACCCACAACTCTTGCCTCTAGGGATCAAACCTGTGTCCCTTACATTTCCTGCATTGGCAGGTGGATTCTTTATTACTGCACCACCTGGGAAGCCCACAAGAAAGCACTTTAAGTGAAGCTAAAACTTCTCTTTGCCAGCATCACTGCTGTTGCACCATGAGGCCATTTTTCAGTCACATATGGATTAACTTGAACACAGCACTGTGATACCATCTGTGACTATTCATGCTGATAACCAAGAGAGGTAATAAGTCAGAGCAGGGAACTTGGAAGAGATGGATGGTTCATGCCCTTGATGGGACCAAGTAGGATGGTGTGGGTCAGCACAGGATTTCATCACACTGCTCAACGTGTCATGCAGTTTAAAACTTCTGTTTATTTCTGGAATTTTCCATTTAATATTTTCAGACTGCAGTTTACTGTGGGTAATTGAAATTTCAGAAAGGGAACCATGAAAGGGGATCTACTGTACATGTAATCTTTGGCTAGAAATCAGGGTCTAAATTTAAAAGTTGTACAGTGCCTTTCTGTTACAAGTAATGAATGATCTTTTCAAATGTTAGCTTAGCGAATTGTAAGTTTGAGTGATCGTAAGCTGATTGTGGCTCTTGTATCCAGTTTTTATTTAAGTGGGAGCATCCCATCTCACCCCCTTCGATGGCTGCTCCTGTTTTATGGTGGTAATTTCACTTTACACCTTTATTCTGAAAATTCCACCAATATTCAGCCCATTGAGGACAGTTAGAATGTTTGCAGTCAGAATTTTGCCCTTCTTTTTGACACATCTTCCAGAACCATATTGAGCTTCCCAGATAGCTCAGTTGGTAAAGAATCCTCCTGTCAGTGCAGGAGACAAGTGTTTGATCCCTGGGTCAGGAAGATCCCCTGGAGAAGGAAATGACAACCCACTCCAGTATTCTTGTCCGAAGAATTCCATGGACAAGGGAGCCTGGCTGGCTGTGGTCATTGGGGTCACAGAAGATCTGGACTCGACTTCGCGACTAAGCACATAAGCACACTGGAGCCATAGAATCAAATGGGGCTCTGCTGGCTTCCCGTGGGGAGGGCAGGAATATTGGCTTTTGAATGAAAATCTATTCTCCTCCCTTTCATATTTCAGAAAATAGCCACGCCTATCTAGTCCTGACTGTGATACAAAAACATTTATTTGGAATTCAGCAGGAAATTTGGTAATATAAAGGACTGTTCAGTTTGGTTTATGGTGCTTCTTTCCTTTTATAGAATACTGCAAGGTAAATGTTAGCTTAGCTCAGGGCAAAATGATTACAAATACATGATCAGTAAACTTTCTAAGCTGTGTAAGAGTACTTAAATTATTGCATTGGTAGCTGTGACAGTTGTTATTGTAAGCCATGGCGATCAATAAAATGTTACAGTATAAGATCTTTCTGCTGCTTTTAGATTGAAAGGAAGATGGTAGTGAGAGTGGTAGTGTAAGAAGAAGTTATCTTTCTGTTTTCTGGGTGCTCAAAAGAAACTTCAGCTGGTCTTTTGTCTTAAATTACTTTGTACTTCATAGCTATCAACTATTTATATATGATTTAGTCATAATTTTGTAAATGAATTTTGCAGAGGACCTCCAGGTCCTGAGGAGGCTGATAAATACATTACAAGGGTAGAAGTCCAGGCTGCATTTCTGTACCTGTTAACCAGCTGGATTCCAGTTGCTCAGAATCCACGGGAACTTTCCACATTCCTGGCAGGTTTTCTTTTTTTGTATAGGTACTCCTCAGTTAGCTCTCTCCCCCATTTGCCAGAGTTATTTCAAACCCCAGTCTCCTCCGCCTGCTTAGTCCTTTCTGAGGAGGCCCAGTTACCTATTGCTGTGTGATAAACCAGTCCAAGACTTCGTGGTGTGAATCAACGACTTTTTTATTACGCTCAGAGCCTCTGTGTGTCAGGAATTCAGGTGAGCCATATTGCTGCTCCAGTGTCGGGAGTCTCAGCTGAGAAGACACAAACGCTGGGGGAGACATGAATGGCAGAGAACTGGAATCCTCGGGAGGCTTCTTCACTCAACGTGACTGGTGCCTGGGCTGTAATGACTTGAAAGCTGGGCTCAGCTGGTGGTGTTGACTGAACAGTTTACATACAGCTTTGCCATGGCTTGGACTTCCCACATCAGGGCCCTTATGTTCCGTGAGTGGGTGTCTGGAGACCCAGCAATCCAGGAGAATTGGTCAGGAGATGCTTGGCCTTTTCTGACCTGAATCTTTGTGGTGTTCCCTGTCACTTCCATTGTATGCTGTTGGTTATGAATGAATTTCCAAGGCCAGCCATACGTAAGGGGGATGAAATTAGACTGTCTCTCTTGGTGGGGTGTGCAAGGTCACTTTGCAGAAGGGCATGTGGGAGTGGAAAATAGTGACCATTTTTGAAAACACAGTCTGTCACATTATCTCTTGATCTTCAAATTCATACACCTGAGTGCCTGCTGAATGCTGCCACTTGAACATCCCCATTGCTTAAAACAAAACATGACCAAAATTTTCCTCATCTTCACCCCTGCACCTTCACCCCAACTTGTTCCCAGGGAGAAAACTGTGTGATTAGTGGTACCTTTATTATCCAGTTAGGCAAGCCCCATCTTCTCTTCTTGCTCCTTTTCCTCCTCCTAGATAAATGAGATTGCTTCATTCTTTTTCCTCCCACGATGTCCATGGAATGACATTTACTCATCCCTGGTGTCACAGCTTTTGTTCAAGCCATTATCTCTTTTGTAAATACTGTAACATTCTATTTAATGCCTGTATTTTTGTTTAATCCTTAACTGTATGAAATGTGATGCTAAAGTCATAGAATTGGCTTTGAAAAAGTAAACCTAACAGAATATATATACATCCAAAGGCATGTTATTTTTCAAAGTGATCCCTTAAATTTATGTAGTATTTTAGAAATGTTTTGTTTAAAATTGCTTAAATGTATAGTCATCGTTAGTCATCGTTGATCCAAATTACTGCTTTTAATTAATCCTATGTCATTTTTATAGTTTGGGTTACAGACTTCTTTCAGAATCTAGTGAGAGTTACATACTTTTTCTAAAACACTGCTTGCACACTCACAATTTGCCATGGTTTGCAGAAGCACTGAATTTAAGAACTTTTGTTTTGAGGTCACATACCATTCTTCATGCTTGGCTCCAAACCACTTGTGGTTAATTGGTGGTTAGAATTTGATTCCTTTTCTAGAGATTTTTTCCTTCTATGAGATTATTCATTTAAAAGAAGGAAGCAGGCAGGAAAGAACTGCAAACAATGAATTCCACAAATATTTTTGAATACTGGCAGTATTATGATAATCAAAGCATAACCTCCCACAGTTACTGCTTTGAAAGAGACAGTACATTGGCCGTGTAAGTTTTAATATGTTTATTACAGACTCTTCATTTGGCTTTGGCTTTCCTTAGATTGGGAGCTTCCCTGGTGGCTCAGATGGTAAAAGCATCCGCCTGCACTGCGGGAGATCTGGGTTCGATCCCTGGGTTGGGAAGATCCCCTGGAGGAGGAAATGGCAACCCACTCCAGTACTCTTGCCTGGAAAATTCCATGGATGGAGGAGCCTTGTGGGCTACAGTCCATGAGGTTGCAAAGAGTCAGACAAGATTGAACAACTTCATTTTCACTTTTCTTTAGATTCGGCTTCCCTTGTGGCTCAGCTTCCCTTGTGGTAAAGAATCCGCCTGCAATGCGGGAGACCCGGGTTTAGTCCCTAGTTTGGGAATAACACCTGGAGAAGGGAAAGGCTACGCACTCCAGTGTTCTGGCCTAGAGAATTTCATGGACTGTATAGTCCATGGGATCACAAAGAGTCAAACACAACTGAGCAACTTTCACTTCACTTTCATAAATTATCAGTTTGCATTGAATGAGTAAGTGCTGGTGCTCTGTAAGCTGTAAGACAGTGATGTCATGAGAAGTGAAGTGATACCATGAGAGGTAGATATAAATCACGTGTATCATGTATATGCATTTTAATAGGATTTCTTGAAATCTGTATAAATGTCATTTTGAAGTTTATATTGTACTGTCAGTGGGGGAAAAGAAAACTGCTCAGCAAGTTGATGGAAATCATGAGAGAGAAGATTGAATATACTTGGGGAACCAAGTACATAACTTGCTTGTGATCAGTTTTTTTTTTTTTTTTAATAAATCATTCTTTCCTGCTCATTAAACAAGTCCTGTGCCTTATTAACTGTTCTGGTAATTTAATATACTTTGTTTCAGTAACCTAATGTACCCGAAAGGAATAAAACTTGTGTTTCTTTTAAAATACTTTAAAATCTGTACTTTTTATGCTAATTTACACTGATCTATTTCCTCCAATTTTTAACCTTTTCCTGCTATATATAATACAGTGGTTGTTTCTAAGGTTTTAAAAACATTATATAAAAATGATTGTGAAGGGATAGGGCGAGTTAATGGCTAGAGAGACAATGATTCCTGAAAGAATTTCAGTAATAAAGTGTTATGACTACATATTTAAAAAATAACTAAATATCACTAAACAGACAAATCCAGTGTCTGGTTTTTGTCTTACTTCAGCTCGAGTAAGGACTTTTATTATCACATCTGGTATTGTCTGTTTGCGTCGTCTAGTGTTTCCAGAGCAATGTCAGAACTATTTTGCTGTTTGTGGTCATCCTTGTAACGATTCTGACTTTAATGGGAAAATATTTCACAGTTAAGCACCCAGTGGTTTTGAATTTGAGTATACTGTTTCTTAATTTGATACTTTAGTATTTTGTTTCTTCTGGGTTTTTTTTCTTTAATAATTGAGAATTAAGTAGTTACAGTTGAGCCTTGAACAGTGCAGATGTGAACTGCATGAGTGCACATGCACATGGATATTTTTCAGTAGTAAATACTACAGTAACACACAGTCCTTGGTAGATTGAATCATGGATACAGCAGAAGTGGAGGGCTGACTATAATTTAACCCTCACCTTGTTCAAAGGTCAACTATACTTGATTCTGCTGTTGAAGGCCAACCTGAAGCAAACTCTTTTCAAGCCCTGATTCATCAGAGAGGTAGTTTCCTTGAATGAGGTGTTACTGGGCACTTATTACAAGTTAAGAAATATGTTAGTCCATGTAAAATGTAATTGTGCTTATCCTATAGTAAATACTCAATAATTATGGTTATTATTAATGTTATATTTGAATGCTTTTCTTACAAATTTCCTATAGGTTTACTCAATTAACCAGATTCCTCAATTTATTATTAAATTTAAGGTTATTCTGTGACCAGGTACAATTCCTCAAATTTACCTCATCTCTTACGGATATAAACAGCAAAAGGGAAATTTTCCCATTAAATTGGGCATGTTATGTTATAGTGCCTTGTATAGTCGTAAGTAGAAAAATTGGTTAAATATTAACACATCTGTAACATGAAGTTATATACCAAGTTATATCAAGAAGTTATAGTACTGCCCAAGGGGGTATCTTGAGTTACTTTCCTTACCCACGTGTGCCTTATATTTTGTCATTTGAATACAGTATACATATTCTGTTCTTAATTCTAATGCCTCTGGTTAATGCAAATACTAACTTGACCCTCCTCCCCCAAGAAAAAACTACTTTGAGAAAAGGAAATGCTTTGAAAATTAGTAATCTGTAATTTGTACCTATTCTTGTGGTTGTTAATGTATGTTCCTCATAAGTCTTATAGAATTATATTATTTGTGTAAATTAATACATTTGGCAGCAACAGAGTTTTAGTACCTGATAATTTTTGAAATTGTATTCTTCCCAACATCTTATAGAAGTTATAAATTAAAGCCTGTAATCAAATTAGTTTTATGATCTTTCTCTTGTCAAGTTTTCTAATGTATGCTTCTTTTCTCCCCCCGCCTCCAACCAGAGGAAATAAAAGCGGAAACTGAAAAGCAGAGGTTTGTGGGGTTTTTTTTCCTTCCGTAAAAATAATTTGCAAACTTAATAGTCTTGGCAAAATAATAATGTAATCATCTCTGTTGAATGTTGAAGATTTTCTGTATGTGGTCTTTATAATAAAATCAATTTTTAAAAAATGATTTTGAGAAATATTATAAACATAGATACAAAAAGCTTTTATAAATAAGGGTATTTCTGAAGTACTGTAAGATATGCTTTGTCTTTGCTTAAAGACTGATTCATTTTTAGAAAGATTACTAAATATTTAGTAACCTATATAATTTAAGAATTAATTGTTTAAATAATTTCCTTACATTTAGTTATAGCTTTGATGACTAGGTTATGACCTATAGCAAATCACTTAACTTCTTTGGGCTTTGATTTCCTCATGAAATACGAGAAAATGAAGATTGGTTTAGCACAGTGCCTTTTAGAACTGGAATTAGAGTGAGAATATCATCAAGATGATGAATATGATATTCTAATCAAACTCTTCTTTTTTCCTTTAGTCCTCCTCATGGAGAAGCAAAAGCTGGATCAAGCACCCTTCCACCAGTGAAATCAAAGACAAATTTTATCGAAGCAGACAAGTACTTCCTCCCCTTTGAATTGGCATGCCAGTCCAAATGTCCCCGCATAGTCAGTACATCTCTAGATTGTTTACAGGTATGTATAAAATGGCACTATCTAAAAACCCTCTAATTTGTATGTATTCCTATATATTACAGTTGATGAATAGCTCAGGCATTTTCTGTGAAAGCCTTGATTATTCTTTTTATGATAAGAAACTAAATGGATTCTTACACTCAAGAGAAACAGTAGTTGCAAAAAGATGTTTCTAGTTTAAGGGTAATACAAATCATTAGTTAGCTTAGTGAGAGGCAGTCTTTTCTAATGTTATTAATAATGAAAGTTAACCTGCTGGTGATTTTACATATCTCATTATTTGCAGTGATTTTACTAGATGTTTGCTGTTTTATGTAAAGCAGTAGGTTAATATTAATAGTTCAATATTTATACTTACTACAAAACTTTAGCACTGATCTTTATTTATGTCAGAAAATTCTTTTCTGTCTTCCTATTTTACTTACACAGACAAACATGCGTGCACGCATGTGTGTATGCACATTCTCTTAGATACTTGTGAGACAAACTTCCAGAGAAAGAGTCCTTCTCTCTTCGGGTATTTTCACTGTTTGGGGATTATATCTTTTAAACTGACAGTTGAGTGGAAAAGATCATATCCATATGATTTGTTGTTAAGATAGGTTAAGGATAAGTTCATTTGATTTGTGACCTTGTTTTCTCTGACAAATTAAAATTATAATATCTAAGGCCTTCCTTCCAGGATTGTAATGGCAATGATACATGAACAGATCTGTGATACATTATGGCCAGTGTGTGGAAATTGGGTTTTCAGCATATTCACAGATCTAATTTGAGAAAAGATTTGGGTCGTTTGAGTGTGTTAAGATAACTTTCACAAAAGCAGTATCAGTAATGTTTGGATAGAAAGCAGTGAGTTGTTACAACTCATCAGAGACAAGTTCTAAGACCTGC
Source organism: Muntiacus reevesi (assembly GCF_963930625.1). Lineage (NCBI taxonomy): Eukaryota > Metazoa > Chordata > Mammalia > Artiodactyla > Cervidae > Muntiacus > Muntiacus reevesi. The sequence continues at coordinate 47,516,359 of NC_089260.1, forward strand.
CTTTGTCAAAGTATTGCCTGATGGTTTTGTTATCATTATTTTCCTGTTTTTGTGATTATTACAAGTGTAAATGATTTCACATGCTTATAGCTAATAAAGCTTTCTTCAGGAAAAGTTGGAATAGCCTTGACTTTTACTATATCTTAATGTTTTTGTGTAAAAACTTTAACATATAATCAATTTGTATATTATAATTTTAGTGTGTATTTCATTAGTGTGTGTATATATATATATATTTGTTAGCTTAATTAGGATCTTTATCTTCTTTCTTGGTTTCAGAAACTTATTGCTTATGGGCACTTGACTGGCAATGCTCCAGATAGTACAACACCAGGCAAAAAATTAATTGATAGAATTATTGAAACAATTTGTGGCTGTTTCCAAGGTCCTCAAACAGATGAAGGAGTTCAGTTACAAATAATAAAGGTAATTAATTATAAGAACTGAATTTGTTATTCATTATCTGTACTTTTTAAAATCAAATGCCTTTTACCTTGAGAGCATTGGGAAAAGTCATTTTATGTGCTTTCCAGATAAGATAAAGTTCATTTGGGGGCTTTTTAGATTCTATTTCAGGGGATTATATTGTTAAATGCTGAGAGTTCACTAGGGGAAGACTCTTATTTTGAAGGTCCCGGTTTAGGCCCCCAGAATCTTCCAGAGCTTTTCAGTTTCTGGCATGATTTTATCTTTTGAGCTTTAGGGTCCTGCGTGAAGGTCCTATGACCCTTCTAGTTTCCTCTTCTCCTGTCGTACCCCTTGTAGTCTGCCTTCTAGTCCCAGGCTTCACCATGTGAAACACTTGTGCACCAGTTTCCCTGCTTCCCTTGCACCTGTCAGTCTGCTGAACCTGCTCAGGTAATCCTGGCCTAGGTTTGTGCTCTGATACACCTGGATCATTAAACTCCTTTAAAGAGAAATCACTCATTTGTGTTTTCAGTCTGCTGTGTAAATACTCAATTTTTAATGTTACTGCTAATAATAGTGGTGGTATGTTGATTTGTCAGCAAAATTTTCTTGTACTATTAGTACTTTAGTTTACATGTATAATATATTCCTCCATAGTTTACATGTATAATGTGTTCCTCTATAGTTTACATGTATAATGTGTCCCCTCTGAGCTTTTCAGTCTCATAGCAGCATTCTCTTCATAAGTCATAAAATATCTTGATTCTAAAAAAGCGATCCAGTTTGGCCTCTCATTTGCAGTTTCATGTCAGTTGTGGTTTGTTTAGTGTATGCTCGATGTTGACCTGCATAGCACTGAACAGCATATTAATAGAAGGACAAAAGATACCAGTCCTTGCTTTTGAGAAATTGAGTAACGTGTGACAGTTCACATAAGTTAAAGCTGTTCATTATATTGGAGAATTCACTTTAGGATTATTTTAAATGTTTTATTTTAAAACATTTGTAAGTATCTTCAACAGTAACAGTAACACACTGAGTTCAGTCCATAAGTTAGATCTCAGAAAAATTTGAAAGTGAATAGGACACAATATGTATTCTGTAAAGTTGACATTTAGTTCAACAGATATATCATATGAAGCATATATCTGTGATATACTATGACAGTATTAATGCTGTGCATTTTAGTAGACTAAAATAATATTTCTGTTAAAATGACACAGCTGATGATATATTTAAGGTAGGTAGAAACTCTTGTATACTTTACCTTAAAGTGGTAATGGTGTCTGAAAGTTTTAATTCTGATACAAAAAATAGCCATGTATTTTTGTGTTGAAAATCTGGATGTGAAAAATTGCTTTATCTTAGTTTTCTTTTTTTTTTTTTTAAGGCTTTACTAACTGCAGTAACATCTCAACACATAGAAATTCATGAAGGAACTGTACTGCAAGCTGTGAGAACATGTTACAATATATATCTAGCAAGCAAAAATCTCATCAATCAGACAACAGCCAAAGCTACTCTTACTCAGATGTTAAATGTTATCTTTGCACGCATGGAAAACCAAGCAGTAAGTATTAAAAAATGAGAGAGATGGTATAGAACACCACAGGCATCAACTATAGAAAAGATTTTGCAAAAATTATAATAAAATCTTTTGTGACTGTGCAGAAAATATCTTTGTTTATAGTTTTATGTACTGGAGATGTGTGGTATTGTTTTGTTTTGACTGGCTTACTGACTTGTTTAGTTTCGGATTAAAATTTTTTTTTTCATCACAAATAGAATTTGAAAGATACATATTGATTGGCATCATCCTTATAGCAGTGTTTATGAATTGATATTTTTATTGCTCTCAAGCTTAGATGAGTGAATGTAGTTATAAAGTTACCTAGTTTGATCTATTCTGATAGAAAATTATTCATTGAACCTTTAAAAAGTGAAATAAATTTCTATAGTAATGGAATATATTTGGGAAGGAAAGTAAGAGACCAACAGCTAGAGAATCTTTTTCAATTGTTTAAGTCTTCATAATTGAAAACCAACTTCTGACTTTTTATTTTGAACTGATTTTAAACATAAAAATTGCAGAGGTATTTACAGAGAGATTCTCTTTATTCTGCTTTTCTTAATACCTATGTCTTGCATAATCATATTACAATGTTAAGAAACAGGAATTCACACTGGTATAATACTATTAAGTACAGTAACCCTGATTACTTTCTTAAAGTGGTATCTTCCAGGTTCTTCTACTGAAAATTTATTCTTTTACATTTAATATCTTGGAGATTCTTTCATACTCCCCCACACCCAATTTGAGTATCCCTCAGTAGATCCTGTTGGCAACAGTTATTACTGCAGTGTTTTTCTGGTGAGGGTTTTTGTTTCTCTCTCCTTATATATTTATTAACCAAAGTTAATTCTCCTTTAGTATTTTTTCATTCAGTTTTTAATTTATATCAGTCTGTATTCATGGGTGTTTATTCTGTGGTTTGTAATCTAATTCTGTCATTATTTTGTTGCCCCAAATATTCCAGCTTTGGCCTTCTGTCCTATTTGACAAGCCCCTATCCTTTTTTGAGTACTTCTGGTATCTCAAGATGTTCCCGGCTCATTTTGAGTTTTTTCTGCTTTACGCCTGGAGTAGTAGACACATAAACAGGGAGCCCTGGCTCCTTTGATTAGAGAATGGTAATAGAAACCAAAATCTGAGTGCTAGGTGTGTTCGTTGCAGTTGGGTTGTTATTGCTTCCCTCTCAGCAGTTTGAACTAGGAAATATATGTGTGCATACTAACTACCCGCCCTTCCCTACCTCCCCCACCTCCCCCACATCTGTACGTAACTACTTATCCATATAAATTAAAACTTATGTGTTCATACTGATACTTCTGATTCCAATACCACAGGGTTCATTTCAGCCTCCTCTCTTTATTTGTAACTTCCTCTCTCTACAGTGAGATAAAAGGCTTTCATTTTCTGTGATACATTATTTGTTCAAGCCTATTACATACATATGATAGTTTTTGAATTGCTGACTCATTCCACTGTGAGAAACAAGTTTACTGGGTACATTATAACATTTATATTTGTTTTTTTGTTTTTGTCTTCAGTCTTATAGTATCCATTTAGAATGTTTCCCAGAGTGAGTTAGGTTAGTTCTTTTCTTCTCCATACTCTTCAATGGGATAATGTTGTTACTTTACAATGCAGTTAATTTCATTTATTACTGCCTGTTTTCCATTTCAATATCCTTCACATTCTGGTTTTAATTGCTTGCTTATTTTTTGAGTATACTAAACCCTACTGTGCATTAAGAATTAGAGATCCACAAAAGGTATACCCGTTCTTATCATGCCAGTCCTCTCCCTCCTGCCTTTCCACCTCTTGGATGTAGCTAATCTCTCTGGTTTTTGGTTTATCTTTCTGCATTTCTTTAGCACAAGTGAGCACATGTATGTGTGGTTTCATGTATCACCTTTCTTACATGAAAGGTAGCATACTATATTAGTTATCTATCACAGCATAGCAAATCACCCCAAACTTCAGCTGCTTAAACCTCACAGTTTAGCTGCTCATCTCTCATAGTTTCTGAGGGTCCAGAACCTGAGTGTCTTAGCTGGTGGCTGTGGCTTGGATTTCACATGAGGTTGCAGTTAGTTGCCTGCGTGGATCACAGTATTAAGTGAGGAGGGGATCATTTAAAGCCTTTACTGGGCTAGAGAATGAGAAGAAAGAGAAACAAGGCAGAAGCCATTACACATTGTCTGTCTCATGATCCGAAGTATCACCCAGACCACCCTGGCACCCTGTGGGAGGGGACTCTACTGGGAGGTGAGGGTCAGAAGTGGAGACGGTTGGTGGCCGTCCTAAGAAGACTGGCTTTCACACTGCTCTGGATACTCTTTCATACTTTACTTTTTGCAGTCATCAGTATTTCCTGGAAAGCATTCCATGTCTGCTCTTAGAGAACTTCCTCATTCTTTTTGACAGATGGTGTAGTACTCAAGGATGTACCATAGTCTATTCAGTCACTCTCCTGTGTTTTAGATTATTAGCATTGGATTATTGCTCATATTTTACAACCACAAAAAATGGTTTTGCTGCTTTTTGAAGAAGTGAATGAGACTATCACTTTTTAATAACAGAAATATAAGAAATACAAATTTTATTGGTTTGACTTGTTCAACAAATCAGGCTATGTTCTCTTTATGTTCTTGGCACTGTTCTTGTTCTCAGTTATACAGTGCTGAACATAACCAGCACTAAATGACCATTACTCTCAAAGAGCTTAAAGTCCGTGGAGCATAGAGGGGAAAGTGAGTCTTAAATAATCACACAAATAAATATATAACTGAATTATGATAAAGGCTATGAACATGTGTCAAGTCATGAAGCATATTTATTCCTGTGCTGTGGATAATTAGAGAAAAGTAGGAAAGGGAAGAGAGTGAAGATTAAAAGGGGGACAGAGTGATTTTCCACGTATGCTAAAATATTCTAAGCTGGAAGTGTAATTGATTTATATATACTGCTGATAGCTTTTCCTCGCCTTTCCAAATAAAATCAGTATAAAGTGTTCAGTTCTAAAGTTATTTTAAAGGAGAAAATGCTAGTTTCTTTCTCTAGAGTGGTCGTCTTCAATTGGAGGTACCCAAAGCCACTTTTGAGACACTTTCTGGGGTGAGTCATGACCTGTCATGGACTGGGATGTTGCTAAACCCTATTCAGTATACCAGCCAGCGTCCACCCCATCCCAACCCCACTCGCATATAACAAAGGATTATCTATCTGATCCAAATGTCAGTAGTACTGATGGTGAGAAATCCTGCTCTAGAAAGTGTGAGAGTATATAGAAAATGTTTAAAGGTTATTTTCAGGAGCCTTCCTAGAATTTATACAAGTCTGGGATAAGTAGAAAAAAGCTAGAATTCAACACTGTGCTTGTCTGTGGTTCCAGAGCGTGTGCGTGCCCTACTAAACCATGGTACAGATTAGCTGAGGTTAGGCTGAGGGCGAGACTGCAGGTCATAGGTTCCTCACTGTTCATTTGGAAGTTGACTTTGTCATAAATGGGCTGAAGCTTTGGTTTGAGAAGTCTCTTCTGATTCTGTGTGCAACTTGTCATGCCCATCAGTTTCCTTATCTGTAAAACACGGGAGTTAGATGGTGTAGATTATAAGTCTCTTCCTACCTTTTAAGGATTAAAATATTTTAATTTAACTTTAATTTATAAATTCATATAGCTAATTCTGATATTTCCACATAACCTTGAATTTTTAATTTTTTAAAATTAATTTTTATTGGAATATAGTTGCTTTACATGTTGTGTTAATTTCTGCTGTTCAACAAAGTGAATTAAAAAAAAAATATATATATATACACGCACACATATATACCCCCTTTTTTAGTTTCATGGTACACATAACCTGGAATGTTACTAGGAGTATGAAATGTTCATATTTGACACTGTAAAGTATTTATCTTTGTGGAAATTAATTTTGTGAGAATGTTTCTTATTAGGTCATGAAGACCAAAAGAGATGTGTTTAAAAGCAATAAAGTGCTAAAAAATGAAACGCTGTGATCTTGATTATTACTGTTTTTAGCATCCTGTAAGTGAGCCAGTTTTACACGTGGTATTATATACATAATAATGACAGGTCTCCTAAAATAAAACTGGAACATTTATAGATAGTTTTTTTCATTCTTTAAATGACTGATTGGGCAGAGGCATTTAAGTATTTACTACCATTTTATTTATTCATTGTAATTTTTTTATTTTTAATACATTTGATAAGTTGACAGAAGAACATACTACAGAAAGGTTTTCACTGAAAAGTTCCCTCCACTCTTCCAAACTTCTGTCCCCTATAGGTAACCATTATTTCTAGCTTCTTATATATATGTCTAGACTTTGTGTTTGTATATATAAGTAAAAATGAATATGTGTGTATTTTATTTCCCCGTCTACTATTTCCCTTCCTTGATGAAACTTTTATTTGATTTTAGGTAAGTCTGCTTTTCTGTTGGCAGCAATCTAGTTATTATCCTAAGGTTATTAAAAAAAAAATGTTTTTTCTTTTAAGTAATACATTTACATCATTTAAACACCAAAAATATTGACAAGAGGATATAGTGAAAGACATCCATCTCTTTTCTTATTGCCAAATACAGGAAATTATTTTCTTTTTTTTGCAGTTGCAGGAAGCCAAACAAATGGAAAAAGAAAGGCATCGACAGCACCACCATCTGTTGCAGTCTCCAGTAAGCCATCATGAGCCTGAATCACCTCAACTCAGATACTTGCCACCTCAGACTGTTGATCACATATCCCAAGAACATGAAGGGGACCTTGATCCCCAGACAAATGATGTGGATAAAAGCCTTCAGGATGATACAGAGCCCGAAAATGGATCTGATATTTCCAGTGCAGAAAATGAGCAGACTGAAGCTGATCAGGCAACTGCAGCTGAAAGTAATCTTTTTGAGAAAGGGTTTGCGGGGTGGGAGGGTGTGTATTAAGGGAAGAATGTAGGAAGGCAATTCTGGTAAAGAAGTGTGAAAAGACTAATATGACCTAATGGATATCGGACACATTGTGGTAATTGTGGACTTTTTCCAGCCTAGTCGGTAAAGTTGATTTCACTTAAGCCCACAAGACATCTATTAGCAATATTATGCATTCATTAGTATCTCACAAGCAGGATGATTTACAGATGGGCTTTGGAGGAGATATGTTACTAAAGAGGGTCATAAATGTCTGTGAGCATGTTATGTAGGAGCTTCAGGTTTCTTAAAATTAGTTTATAGCAAACAGGAGACCTATTTATTTGTAAGGTTTTCTGGAATGTGACTGAAAATTTTAGGACATCATTTTAAATTCACAAAATACTATTGTCAAAAGAGTACTGAAATTAAATATGAAAAGAAATCTTTTGAGTAACCACCTGACATATAAAAATACTTATTTTTAAATCCTGACATGTAATAGTCAATGATATTTAGATATTCTCTGGCACTGTTTTTTCTGAGTATACTTATAAGAAAAGTTACAAGACTACAAAAATTAAACTATACTTATTTATATTACAAATTTGTTTCTCTAAAAATAATCACATGCAATCATTTTTCCCCACAAGCATTGTTCTCAGCTTTAGCTGTTTCATAAAATTGCCAGGCAGTGAGTTTCTTCCCTTCATCCCTCCTTAACTTGGTGTCAAAAAATGATGAAAATTCTGATGATGAAAATGAAAATGATGAAAACAGAATGAAAATTCTATTCTTCCCAGTAGAGTTAGGATGGTTAGGGTTTAGTTACAGTTCATCTGAATTCTGTTTTCATTTTCCTTTGAGAAAAATCTTCTATAGTATATTTTCAGCTCTTGACTTTTTTAAACCACATCTTTTCTGTAACAGTGGCATGAACATTGGCAGTGGCATGAATAGGTGGCTTTTTACTCTGTTATATAGTGCTTTATTCAGTGTTTATTTTAAAAGGGACACTTTTGATAAACCAAGCATTCTCAGTACTCATACTAATAGTGAATCCACACTACTTATAATATGATTTACGTTTTTCTAGTCTGCCCTTAATAAAGTTTCCCTTTCTTTCACTGTAAGCTTATAAAGGGACTGATTCAAAGAGCTAATCCATAAGAAAGCTGCAACTTTATTTATTCCTCCATTTCTTCATCCATGCATTTAGCAAACATTGATTTCAAATACTATGTCCCAGGCACTGTGCTAGTAATTGGGGGTTAAAAAGCTGATAAAGGTGTAGCCATTGCTCTTAGGGTGTCCATCATCTGCCTGGAAGGTCAGGCATGTATAAATGAGTTATAGTGTGATAAATACCCTGCAAGTGGCATGCATGAGATAATTCTGTTGAGGAAAGTTAGGAGGTACTTTTGTAGAAAAAGTGATGTTTTAGCTGGACCTTGTTCGGGTAAAGGTAGGAGTTGACTGGCTGGAAAATTTAGGAAGTTTTCTAACAGAAAAAACAGCATAGGCTGAGACCCAAGGAATAGAAGCACCTGCTGTGTAGTAGACACCACTGTAGGTGATTTCAGGATACAAAGCTACAAATACAACATAATTCCTGCATCATATTGTGATTACTTTGGCTTTAAAGGTGTTTTTCTCCCAATAGCTGTATAAATGAAAATTTTGCCTGTGAGCCATTGGTTCAGAGTACATGCTCTGGAGTGGGGTCATCTGCTTTGAATCACATCTCTGACACTTCCTGGCTATGTGACTTCAGCCATAACAGTTAGCTTCTGTAATGGTTTCCCATGTGTAATAAATATTTTTCACTGTTACTTTAATCTATTTCTGTCAAATGACTTAAAAGAAAATTGACTTTTGATTCACTAATCATTTTGTGCAAAATTTAGTGACCATATTTAGTTACATTGAAACTATTAATTTTTAGATTCTTGGTAATTTTAGCCAAGTAGAGTGCAGAAACACACACCTTAAGAGTGATAGAAAGATTATCTCTCAAGACATTTATGTTTTTACGCCACAGAAGAATCTGAATACTGTTGTATTGAATTTTTTGTAAAGTTACTGCCTTGACATGCGTATTTATCAAATTTCTTCTGTGACATTCAGCATTTTGCAGAATGCAGCAAACAGTAGATTAGGAGCAGTGAACAGTAGAAAGAATGGACTTCTGGAAGCCAGAGTTATAAGTAGTGGTTCTTTTTCGTAGGGTGAGTGGAGATCGGGGTGTGTAGACTATAACACTGTCAGCTCACATGCGGTCTGAGACCATTTGGTGTAGGGCAGTGGCTCCCAGAACAGGGTCCCAGTTCCAAAAGCATCAGAAATTGCTGGTTGAACCTTCTGGAGATACTTTCAGCATTTCAGAAAACTCAGTGGAAATCCTATTTTTATCTGCAATAGTCTGTACAGGCTCACCAGCTATATCAAGTTTTATTAGTTTCTTATGTGTTCAGAATTCCTGATTGGCAGTTATATCTGTTTTCAATTAGTGTTAAATTGAGGGATGAATTCTTTTCTACTTATTAAATTTAGTTTTATTAATACATTGGATATGTGGAGTCTGTTGGGGAAGAAATAGTAAGGAAGGGCCCAGATACCCCTGTCTCTGGTTCTTCAGTGACCTCATTACATTAGAGCACAGTAATGAGCTTGTTATTGGTGGGTGTCATTAATCAAAACAAGGTTTAATTACATTTAATATATTTTGATTAGCGTGTGGGACATGTTAGAAATGTTTCCTTCAGAATACTTTAAAATTTTTTGATTTTTAAAGGATTAATGTAATTTAAAGGATTACTCTGAAGGATTAATCTTCTAGAAAACTTGAAGTTGAATAATTAATATAAATAGCTTGTCAAATGAATCATTTTTGAAGTTGACTTGAAATTATAAAACATTTAAAAATATGGTTTGTTTAAAAATTTTGAAGATTTAAAGAATAATTGCATCTAGTTTCGTATATCTATTTGGTTTTTTTCTTTTATTCTTAATTTCTTAGGTTTTTTTCCATTATAAATGTTTAGTAAAAATTTCCAAAAAGCTAAAATAATATTTTCTTAAATTTTTTCTCCTTTAAAGCATTGTCTAAAAATGATATATTATATGATGGAGAAAACCATGACTGTGAGGAAAAGCCACAAGACATTGTACAGAGCATTGTAGAAGAAATGGTGAACATCGTTGTTGGAGGTAGTGTATCTGACTTGAAATTAATTTAGTCTGTCTTAGGTTATTTTATCTAACAGTGGAGACAGTTTTTATAATGTGTGGAACAAAAAAGGCTAAAATTGTATGTAGAAAAAAGTTTTAAATATCTTTGCTTATAAAGGAGTAGTTCCTTTTTCTCCAGTTTCAGCGATAATTTTTTAAAAAGTAAAAATCCACTATTTCCACTGCATTAAAAAAGTTGATACCATTTTATTATTATTATTTTTGTTTGTTTGTTTAGTGGGATACAGACAGGGTAAGAATTTCATCCTCCTAAATATGCTAAGCTTTACAAATTAGAAAATGTTAAAATTTATTTGGTTTTTAGTATTTTATATCTTTGAAAAAATTGTGATTTCTTGTATCTTTATTATTTAAGTCATAATATAGCGTATAGGGTCAGGTCCTACCATGTGGATTGTATTATAAAAATTTTTAAAGTTTGTTAGGAATTTCACTCACTTTTTTTGTAAACAATATTGTAGATTTATAGATAGCATTAGATTCAAGACTAATCCATTGAAATTTATTTAATTCTTGTATCTTGCATAGGACTAAGTATAGTACCTAGCTACAAATGCTCTAGAAATACAATTAAATGTACAGTATGGCTCTTGAATGACAATAGTAGTACTATTTCAACCATACCTGATTTCAATTTATAACATCATTTCTAAGAATATATTTCCTTTTTTAGTTTGAACACTTGAAGCATGTATTCATCTGATTGCATCTTAATTTTTCATACATCTTTTCATTCAACAAATACTTAAGCAGCACATACAATTTTATGGTTCTGTTCAGTTCAGTCACTCAGTTGAATCTGACTCTTTGCGACCCCATGGACTGCAGCATGCCAGGCCTCCCTGTCCATCACCTACTCCCAGAGCTTACCCAAACTCATGTCCATTGAGTCGGTGATGCCATCCAACCATCTCATCCTCTTTCGTCCACTTTTCCTACCTTCAGTCTTCCCCAACATCAGGGTCTTTTCAAATGAGTCAGTTCTTCGCATCAGGTGGACAAAGTATTGGAGTTTCAGCTTTAGCATCAGTCCTTCCAATGAATATTCAGGACTGATTATTTAGGATGTACTAGTTGCGCAGTCCATGGGAATCTTCAAGAGTCTTCTCCAATACCACAGTTCAAAAGTATCAATTCTTCGGCACTCAGCTTGCTTTACAGTCCAACTTGCACATCCATACATGACTACTGGAAAAACCATAGCCTGGACTAGGCAGACCTTTGTTGGCAAAGTAATGTCTCTGCTTTTTCACATTCTGTCTATGTTGGTCATAACTTTTTTCCCAAGGAGCAAGTGTCTTTTAATTTCATGGCTGCAGTCATCATCTGCAGTGATTTTGGAGCCCCGAAAAATAAAGTCTGTCCCTGTTTCCGTTGTTTCCCCATCTATTTGCCATGAAGTGATGGGACCAGATGCCATGATCTTAGTTTTCTGAATGTTGAATTTTAAGCCAACTTTTTCACTCTCCTCTTTCCCTTTCAAGAGGCTCTTTAGTTCCTCTTTGCTTTCTACCGTAAGGGTGTTGTCATCTGTATATCTGAGGTTGTTGATATTTCCCCCGGAAATCTTGATTCCAGCTTGTGTTTCATCCAGCCCCGCGTTTCTCATGATGTACTCTGCATATAAGTTAAATAAGCAGGGTGACAATATATAGCCTTGACATACTCCTTTTCCTATTTGGAACCAGTCTGTTGTTCCATGTCCAGTTCTAACTGTTGCTTCCTGACCTGCATACAGATTTCTCAAGAGACAGGTCAGGTGGTCTGGTATTCCCATCTCTTTCAGAATTTTCCACAGTTTATTGTGATCCACACAGTCAAAGGCTTTGGCATAGTCAATAAAGCAGAAGTAGGTGTTTTTCTGGAACTCTCTTGCCTTTTCAGTGATCCAACAGAGGCTGGCAACTTGATCTCTGGTTCCTCTTCCTTTGCTAAATCCAGCTTGAACATGTGGAAGTTCACGGTTCACGTACTGTTGAAGCCTGGCTTGGAGAATTTTGAGCATTACTTTACTAGCGTGTGAGATGAGTGCAATTGTGCAGTAGTTTGAGCACTCTTTGGCATTGCCTTTCTTTGGGATTGGAATGAAAACTGACCCTTTCCAGTCCTGTGGCCACTGCTGAGTTTTCCAAATTTGCTGGCATATTTAGTGCAGCATTTTCACAGCAGCATCTTTCAGGATTTGAAATAGCTCAACTGGAATTCCATCACCTCCACTAGCTTTGTTCGTAGTGATGCTTCCTAAGGCCCACCTGACTTCACATTCCAGGATGTCTAGCTCTAGGTGAGTGATTATACCATTGTGATTATCTGGGTCATGAAGATCTTTTTTTTTTTTCCATTTATTTTTATTAGTTGGAGGCTAATTACTTTACAATATCGTAGTGGTTTTTGTCATACATTGACATGAATTAGCCATGGATTTACATGTATTCCCCATCCCGATCCCCCCTCCCACCTCCCTCTCTACCCAGTCCCTCTGGATCTTCCCAGTGCACCAGGCCCGAGCACTTGTCTCATGCATCCAACCTGGGCTGGTGATCTGTTTCACCCTAGATAAAATACATGTTTCGATGCTGTTCTCTCGAAACATCCCACCCTCGCCTTCTCCCACAGAGTCTAAAAGTCTGTTCTGTACTTCTGTGTCTCTTCTTCTGCCCTGCATGTAGGGCCATCATTACCATCTTTCTAAATTCCGTATATATGTGTTAGTATGCTGTAATGTTCTTTATCTTTCTGGCTTACTTCACTCTGTATAATGGGCTCCAGTTTCATCCATCTCATTAGAACTGATTCAAATGAATTCTTTTTAATGGCTGAGTAATATTCCATGGTGTATATGTACCACAGCTTCCTTATCCATTCGTCTGCTGATGGGCATCTAGGTTACTTCCATGTCCTGGCTATTATAAACAGTGCTGCGATGAACATTGGGGTACACGTGTCTCTTTCAATTCTGGTTTCTTTGGTATGTATGCCCAGAAGTGGGATTGCTGGGTCATATGGCAGTTCTATTTCCAGTTTTTTAAGAAATCTCTACACTGTTCTCCATAGCGGCTGTACTAGTTTGCATTCCCACCAACAGTGTAAGAGGGTTCCCTTTTCTCCACACCCTCTCCAGCATTTATTGCTTGTAGACTTTTGGATAGCAGCCATCCTGACTGGCATGTAATGGTACCTCATTGTGGTTTTGATTTGCATTTCTCTGATAATGAGTGATGTTGAGCTTCTTTTCATGTGTTTGTTAGCCATCTGTATGTCTTCTTTGGAGAAATGTCTGTTTAGTTCTTTGGCCCATTTTTTGATTGGGTCATTTATTTTTCTGGAATTGAGCTTCAGGAGTTGCTTGTATATTTTTGAGATTAATCCTTTGTCTGTTTCTTCATTTGCTATTATTTTCTCCCAGTCTGAGGGCTGTCTTTTCACCTTACTTATAGTTTCCTTTGTTGTGCAAAAGCTTTTAGGTTTCATTAGGTCCCATTTGTTTATTTTTGCTTTTATTTCCAATATTCTGGGAGGTGGGTCATAGAGGATCCTGCTGTGATTTATGTCAGAGAGTGTTTTGCCTATGTTCTCCTCTATCAAAGGAGGCAAGGATATACAATGAAAAAAAGCCAACCTCTTTAACAAGTGGTGTTGGGAAAACTGGTCAACCACTTGTAAAAGAATGAAACTAGAACACTTTCTAACACCATACACAAAAATAAACTCAAAATGGATTAAAGATCTAAATGTAAGACATGAAGATCTTTTTTGTACAGTTCATCTGTGTATTCTTGCCACCTCTTCTTAACATCTTCTGCTTCTGTTAAGTCTGTACCATTTTGTCCTTTACTGTCCCCTTCTTTGCCTGAAAAGTTCCCTTGGTATCTCTAATTTTTTGAAGAGATCTCTAGTCTTTCCCATTCTATTGTTTTCCTCTATTTCCTTGCATTGATCATTGAGGAAGGCTTTCTTATCTCTTCTTGCTCTTCTTTGGAACTCTACATTCAAATGGGTATATCTTTCCTTTTCTTCTTTGCCTTTCTTTTCTCTTCATAGCTCTCTGTAAGGCCTCCTCAGACAACCATTTTGACTTTCTTTTGCTTGGGGGTGGTCTTGGTCACTGCCTCCTGTACAGTGTCATGAACCTCCGTCCATAGTTCTCAGGCACCCTGTCCATCAGATCTCATCCCTCGAATCTATTTGTCACTTCCACTGTATAGTCGTAAGGGATTTGATTTAGGTCATACCTGAATGGTCTGGTGGTTTTTCCCTAATTTCTTCAATTTAAGTCTGAATTTGGCAATAATGACTTCATGGTCTGAGCCACAGTCAGCTCCTGGTCATGTTTTTGCTGGCTGTATGGAGGTTCCCCATCTTTGGCTGCAAAGAATATAATCAGTCTGATTCGGTATTGACCATCTGGTGATGTCCATGTGTAGAGTCTTCTCCTGTGTTTTTGGACGAGGTTGTTTGCTATGACCAGTGCGTTCTCTTGGCAAAACTCTGTTAAGCCTTTGCTCTGCTTCATTCTGTATTTCAAGGCCAAATTTTGCCTGTTACTCCAGGTATTTCTTGACTGCCTACTTTTGCATTCCAGTCCATTCATAAGCCCTCTGGAGGAGGTCGTCATTACCCCACCATAGAGCCACCAGAACTAACACAGGACTGGGGAAACAGACTCTGGGAGGGCACACACAGAACCTTGTGCACACCAGGACCCAGGAGAAAGGAGCAGTGACCCCACAAGAGACTGACTCAGACTTGCCCGTGAGTGTCCAGGAGTCTCTGGTGGAAGCGTGGGTTGGTGGTGGCACGGCTCTGTAGGGAGATAGAAAAGTTTATCTGAAATAGACCATGCTGTAGCGGAAAGGGGTTCTCGAGTGTAGGAATGTAAGGTAAGTGCCATTAGAAAGAAACAGCTAAAATCCTATTAAAATTCAGAAAATAGGAATGGTCATATTTAGGTAAAATTATGCATGAAGGCTTCATATAGGAGGTGACACTGGAACTCAAACTCTCTGGATTCATGCAGGTGTAGGGAGTGGTGTTTGATGGTTGGACAGTGTTCATGCTGGTGTGGGGAGTGGCGGTGACAGTTGTACACTGTTGACTAAAGTCTGGAGAGAATGACTTGGGAATCAGCAGGCACTGGTTTGGGTAAAGTGGAGAGGATGTTGTGTCATGTGGTAGAAAATAAGTTTGAAATAGTTAGGAGCCAACCAATGGTTGGTTATACAATACAGGCTTAGGATTTTGGACTTTGTCCTAGGGCAAAGTAAATTACCGCTGAAGATTTTAGAACTAAGAAATGAACTTATCAGAATAACATTCTAAGAAGCTAAGTGGAGAAATAGAAAGTTATAAAAGATCAGTGTAGTAATCTAAAATTAAATAGGACAGTAACAATGGAAATGGAGAGGAAAAACTGAATGAGAAGTGAGATAATAGATGTTGAATCAAGAAGAGCTTGCAGATGATCGACATCTAGGTGGAAGAGAAAATTAAGTGTCAGAAGTTCCCAGGATTACCTGAGGATGTGGTGATTCACTAGCAGGACACATGACGCTCATCATACAGTTACATTCAGCACTATGATTTATTACATATTAAGGTACAAGGCAAAATCATCAAAGGGATAGGTGTGCAGAGCAAAGTCTGAGGAAGTCAGGTGCCCATTTCCAGGAGTCCTCTCCCAGTGAAGCTGCCTGAGAAACTTAATTCCTCCGACACCAAACTGAGAAGTGTTGTCTATCAGGGTAGGTCCTTAGAGACTTGAGTGCCCAGAGTTTTTACTGGGGCCTGGTCCTGTCAGCACCCTCGAGCTGCATATTCCTAGATTCCAGATTCCCAGAGGGAACACTGGTGTTGCAACATAAACCACATTATTTGCACAAACATTTGGGGCACCGTGAGCCACTTCAGTAGTTCTGGGGGTGGTAGAAACCCTTCTGAAGTACAAGTACTGAGGTTCTAGCCATGGGTCAACCTTACAAGCAGGGCTTTCTGAGCATAGGCAGTCTTAGGCCTGCTATATTAGCTCTTCCTGCCCAGGCACCCAGGTTTGAGCCTAAATGGTTAAGTAGGTGGTAGAATTATTGATAGAATTGTTGAAGTAGAGGTTGGCATGGGAAAAAAGGGACTAATTTTTATTTTGACACTGAACTTGACCTTCAGGCATGCCATTCATGTGAAAATGTTCATGAAATATATAATGGAAATATAACACCTGCATTGATATCTCTTAGAACTCTGGCCTAAGAGATATCAAGCGGGTGTCATAGATGGGAGTCATTCTGTTAAAATTAGTTCTTGAAGTAGATTACCAAACAGAAAGGTGTAGAGGCTAAAGAAGACAGCATGATCTTAGGGAGTATGAATTTTTCCCCAAAAAACTGTGAACTTATTAAAGATGAAAGAAAGAGCATTAGGTACCCATGCATTGTTTTAAAATCTCATCATGTATATTAGGAATTGGAAGGCTGATCTGAGAACCAAATTTGACCCATCACCTATTTTTGTAAATAAAGTGGCATTGGAATACAGTCATGCTCGTTTGTATATTGCCTATAGTGGCTGCCTTTGCACTACAAAAGTAAATTTGAGTAGTGGCAACAAAGATCACATGGCCCGCAAAGCCTAAATGTTTATTTTCTGACTGTTTACCAAAAAAACTTTCCAGTTTCTAATACATGTGAATATAGACTGTGAAGTGAAAATTTTTTCCATTGTTTTGCTTTTTTTATTTAGAAAGCTTTCAAACTTAGAGAATAGTTCAAAGAACAGTGAAAGCTGTATGTGCTTTTCTAGGGCACTAATTAATAATATTGTTACATTTTAAAAATTGTCTTTAAATAGACCTCTGCGTATGTGTGTCTTTGCTAAACCATTTGAAAATTGCCTGTATACAGCGTGACACTTTCACCCTAAATAACTCAGCATGTATCTTCTAAGAATAGGGGCATTCTCATACATGACCACAGTTCCATTTTCACACCTAGCAAAAATAACACTCTTTTAAAAATATCTAATATAAAATTTAAAAATGTTCCCAGTTGTCCCCAAATGTGTTTCTTCTGTCCTTTTTTTCCCCTAGTCCAGGACACATTCTAGGGACACTTGCTGCATTTGATTTTCTCTTCAGTCTTGTTAGTTTAGAACAAGTCCTCTTGGCTTTGTTCCCATCTTTCATAACATTTATTTTTAAGAGTATAATTTTGTCTTGTAGACTATTCCACATTTTGAATTGATCTGATAGTTTCCTTATTTTGATTTAGAGTAAATATATTTGGCAAAATACTACATCAGTAATACTGGTATATTACATAATATAAATTGGTACATAATGAAGTTAGCACCTGTTGGTATGTTTGATCACTTGGTAAAGATAGTGACCACCAGCTCTCTTCACTGTAAGGGAACGTTTTTCCCTTTATCATTAATAAGTAATCTGAGAGTGATACTTTGAGATCATATGAAGATCCATTCACTTAGTGGCTTTAAAATCAGTATAGTGATTTCATAATTCTAGTAAATTAACATTTTTCTGTGGGGAAGGGCATCTCCCTTTAAAAATAATACCATGAGCTCATAAATTCTTTTATTGTTCAATGTGTTATAATTCTTTACCATCGGGAATCCCTTCAGGCTAATTCTCATGTCCTTTTGATGTGATTGCGTTACTCTCTGAGCAGATTACTTAATTTGAAATCCCAGATTTATCCTAAGTGTATCTTTTGGTGTTTTCTATAGTACATTGACCTATTTATTCTTATCCAGTGTTGAAATGCTCTGACAATCTTTCCTAATTTTCATCATTTGTCTTACAATTCTGTATTCAGAGAGAATGTTACATGGGGCTTTCCGATACTTATTCATTAACGTCCATTCTGCTGCTTTTCATATTTTTTTATTTCAGTAATTTTGTTTTTGTCTCAAAAGAATCCTGTTTTTCTTGAGCTTCTTTTCTCATAGCACTTTGTTCCTGTTTGATACAGTCTTCTTTTACATATATCTGGGAGTACTAATTAAAATTGTTCCAACTATAAAATCTGTTTCACCGGGAAACCATTTGCTCAGAGTGCTGACCTTTGTCCTTTTGAGCTACAGACTTTGCATTTCTGTCTATCTGGAGACTAGAAAGACTAGGAACCCTCCTACACTGTTGGTGGGAATGTTAATTTTTAAAAGCCACTATGTAGAACAGTATGGAGGTTCCTGAAAACACTAAAAAAAAAAAAAAAAAGAAAGACTAGCAGGGGTAGATTTGATCAGTATTTAAAGAGCCTTCTCAGTCATTTTGTGTGCTCCGTTTCCAGTTCTCACGAGGCTTTTCTCTCCAGAATTTGCAAGCTGACTGTGATCCAAAGGCAGACCTTGTTTCCCAGCTGAGAACTAAGCATAAGAAGCACAGGCCTCCCTTAAGCAGAGTGTGGTGTAGTGGTCTTTGGGCTGTGGTATAAGCACAAACTGAAGCCAAGTGAAGCTTAGTATAAATGCTCTTTGAACATTGCATAAATTCTAGACTTGGAGTGGGGGGTGTTTTTCCAACTTGTTGGTTTGTTCCCATTTTCCCATCCTTTGCCAGGAAATCTTAGGCTGCCTTCCTTCTGTTAGGGCTTTATTTAGTGTTAGTTAAGCAGAAACAGATAGTTAGAATGGAAGCCCAGAACTTGTAGGAGATCTCACCGCTATACCAGGTTGGTTTCCCTCTGTTTATTGCAGCGCTCTGAGTGAGCTGGGATCCTGCTCTTTCCCCTAGCGCCTCCTTCTTAGGTTATAAGACCTACCACGCAAATCTGCACTTCAGTTATCAGCCTGGCTTCTAATACATTCTCCATGATAACGGCTGCAGACAGCTTCTGGTAGACACTGGCATGGTTCCCCAGGCATTCCCCTCCTACCCCATAGCCCTTGGCCTTTCTGTCTAGGCTTCGGAGTTTATTGGAACCCACATGGCGCAATTCAGCAACCTCTCAAGTAGCTCTGTCCTTTGTACGTGTTCAGTCGCAGGCTTTTGACGTTGACTTTTCTGTTTATCTGAACCTATCTTTTTTTTTTTGGAGGGTGTCATGTTATGCCGCTTGTGGGATCTTAATTCCCTGACCAGGGATTGAATCCAGGCCTCCAGCAGTGAAAACACTGAGTCCTAACCACTGGACCACCAAGGAATTCCCAGAAACTCTTCTTAACCTTTAGGAATTCTTTCAATATTTTGATCTCTGATTATATCTTCCTTAGTTTTCCAGTGCTACTAAAGACAATTTTTCCTATTTATATTTTTTCCTAGGAATTTCAGTGAGATTTATGAAAGGAGAAGATAAATTAGTGGGCTCAGCTCATCACCCTGTAAACAGAAGTCTGCACTTAAGTTTAGGGAATAATTAGAGGGAGAATTAGAGGAAAAACATAGAGAATAATATCATCTAACTGTTAAGTGCTTTCCTTGTATCCTTAATGATTTTATGTGTTTTACTTGTGTTTATTCATTTAATCCTCCCCAGCCTTGGAGATGTTTAGGTACTATTATGATTCCCTTTTTTACTCATGAGAAAATTGAAGCACTGAGAGATTGGTAACCTGTAAGAAGTGGTAAAGTGAAGACTCCAATCCAAGGATGTCGGGCTTCAAAGCCTGACAATTAAAGAATGTTTTCAGTTCTTTCGAGAAATTTCCTAAGAAGGAAGGTATTATCAGTGATTATTAATTCCTTTAGAAATTTGATTAAAAAAGAAAAACAGCTGGTATGTGGCAAGAGTTGAAAGAAGATTATGTTTTTACAGTGTAAAGACTTGAGTGTGTTGGTTGAGTATTGGGGAAGAACCAGTTATGTGCACAAACTGAAAATGTAATATTACAATAAAACTTTCAGGGGAGAAACATACTACTAAATTAGGCAAGAAGAGATGAGTTTTTGAGGCTGAATGAATGGTGTACCTTATAAATGTGAAGGAATGTTTTTTCCCCTGAAATGAGAGGGAAGAAAAAGGTGCTTGTTGATGTTAAGGAACTTTTGGGTGGGGCGAGGAAGAGTAAGGATGCCTGTGTTAAATTATCTGCTTGGCTAGGTAGGAAGTCAAAGTTGTTTACTAACGGAAGGGCAGTGTAAAGAGCTGTAATTGGGAACAGAAAAAAAGATTTGGAGTAAGTGCTTTGGGGAACAATTACCACTTTCTGATAATCATTCTTAAATTTTTTGTGCCTTCTTCCAGGGAGTTCTTTATAAATTCCTCATCTGGTTTTCCTTATATATATATACATATATATATAATTCTCTACATATATATAGAAAGCCATAATAGTATTTAGTGTGGCAGACATTAGCGTATTACCAAGTACACTCCTTTCATTACCCAAATCAGTTAAAAAAAAAAAATCGATGCATGTTATCAATTATCAGCAAAATTAATAATAGCTACCACTAATGCAGAACCAATTGTGTTCTTTTTGTATTGTGCGTATGTGTTGGTGATTCCTGACAGACAATGTTATAGACATTGTTATCTTTGTTACTTAAAAACCTGAGGCAAAAGAAGATGAAATGACAAGTAACTTATCCAGTTAAATGGTAAAGACATGGGTGAAACAAGGGCTCCTTCTAGTCATAGTATTTCCCTTATACTAGCCTGTAACTTCTTTTATGTGGTAGCATGAAAGGAGTGGTTCTTTGCCAGACAGCTACTGAGTTATGACCACAGACGAGTGTGTGTTCCTTTTTTTTATTCATATTCTTTTCCGTTATGATTTATTACGAGATATTGAATATAGTCACTGGGCTATACAGTAGGACCTTATTGTTTATTCATTCTATATATTGATATAACATTAATAGTTTCCATCTTCTAAACCCAACTCCTAGTACATCCCTCCCCCACATCCCCTGCTCCTGTAACCATAAATCTGTTCTCTATATGTCTGTGGGTCTTTTCTGTTTTGTAGATAAGTTTATTTGTGTCATATTTTAGGTCCCACAATAAGTGATGTCATGTGGTATTTTTCTTTCCCTTTCTAAAGACTTCATTTAAGTATGATAATCTCTAGATCCTATGTTGCATCAAAGGGCATTATTTCATTCTTTTTTTTAAGCTGAGTATTATTGCAGTGTGTGTGTAAGGTTGGTCAAAATGTTTGGGTTTTTCCATGTTACCAGAAAACCTGAATGAACATTTTGTCCAATCCTACACACACACACACACACACACGCACGCACGCACACTCACACACACACGTGCACAAACCAGAAAACATGAAAGAATATTTTGGCCAATCCTACCCACCCACACACCCATCCCCAAACACACACACACACATCTTTATTCTTTCATCTGCTGATGAACATTTAGATTGTTTCTTTTCTTGGCTAGCACTGCAGGGCTTGTGGAATCTTAGTTCCCTGACCAGACATTGAACCCAGGTCCTTGGCAGTAAAAGTATCAAGTTCTAACCACTGGGCCCAGGGAATTGCTTACATTGTTTCCATGCCTTGGCTAATGTAAATAATGCTGCTGTGACGTGTTCCTTTTTTAAGGTAACATACATTACACCTAGATTAGTTCTAAAATTTGGTATTATTTCATTGTCTATGTTTGTTCTACTGGAAGTCATTTATTTCTGTTTATCTTACAAGTATGATTACTCAGAGTGACATACTGCAGTATATTCAGGGCCATTTTTTCATAATTGTTTCAAAGAATGTATGTTATTAGAGATATTAATAGGTGTTCTAAAAAAGGGGAGTCTCGTAATAAAATGAATTTTGGAAACACTGCATATTGTATATCCCTTTGGAGAACTCAATGTGTATTAGAGAACTCAATGTGTATTAGAGAATTAAAATCTAAAATAAAGATACATATTTTCCATCATTTCATTAATTTACTTGAAAATGGAATTTTGTTTGAAAGATTTTTGTTTTCATTATCTTAAGGCATTAGCATTCATTAGAACTCAGTTTAGTAAATGCTAATATATCAGTAGACTACAAGTAAGTCTCTGTTTTGGCACATTCTGGTTAGCCTTTCATCAGCTGAGTGTGTTTCATTGCTAGAGCTACTTACAGATCATGTTTGGAGGTATTCCAAATGAATACTTACTCGTTTATGCTAACCTTTCAAGATGTCAATACATCTTGCTTCACACTGCTTTTCTGCTACTGTTTCATTTTAAATAGTCTATGCTTTTTCAGCACACTTCAATTAGAAATGCTTGCATGTTTTTTATCCTTGGCATTTCAGATATGGGAGAAAGGACTACCATAAATGTAAGTGCAGATGGCAACAATGGAACCATAGAGGATGGTAGCGACAGTGAAAATATTCAAGCAAACGGAATTCCAGGAACACCAATTTCTGTTGCTTATACACCGTCCTTACCTGATGACAGATTGTCTGTCTCTTCCAATGATACTCAGGTAGAAATAAAGGAAAAAGTCCTCTTCATCTTAAACATTGATAGGCTACCAACACCTTGTGGTGAATATATCCAGTTGATAGTGCTGGCTGATTTCACTTTGAGGAAGTAAAAACTTTTTCTAATTGATCCCTAAATGTGAGCAGTTTATTCATTTAAAATATTGATAGCTAAATTTCCAACTTGGAAGTATGTCTTGTAGGTGTTCACATCCCCCTCCCATTGAAATTACATTTAAAAAAAATTCTTATCACATATTCATAGGATAATTCTAGTATACTAGGAGAAGAAAGAACTTTTAGCTAGAGAACATTGTCTTTGTTTAGGACTACAGTGAAATCCATACTGAAGTAGTGATAGGTCCTCCTCATCCTTCCTCCTCGGTATTTGGTATATTTTTCCTTATCTTTTTAGATAAGGGAGTCCTACCCTGAATCATTACCCAATACATAGGGGTGAGTCTTCTTGGCCTTGCTGGCCTTCATCAGTTAACAACTTTTAAACATTGCCTGGATAGTCTCAACTGTCGTATGTCTTATCTGCACAGAGTAGACAAAATATAAAATAGGACAAAAACATAAAATACTCAAAGACAGGTAGTAGAAAGCATAGCTTAGGCCATGGACGAGGTATCTTATCAAGGCATGATGTGCTGTTAATAGTTTTCTGTTAGTAATAGTATATACCAAGTAAACTTTAAGAGTTTGGTAGCTGGGGGAATATTTTAAAAGAGATATTTATTGTTGGGGATAGGAGTGGCATGTCACCATAAAGAAAAGCCTTGTGGCCCATTCCTCATCTGATTTTCCTTCCAGTAGAACCCCACACCCTACTAATTGAGTAAAGTATATTGAAGACCGATATGATTTTATACTGGTAAATGCCTTTATTTACGTGGTGTGTTCACTCGTTTAGGAATCTGGAAATTCTTCAGGACCTTCACCTGGTGCTAAGTTTTCCCACATTTTACAAAAGGATGCCTTTCTAGTATTCAGGTCATTGTGTAAACTGTCAATGAAACCACTATCGGATGGACCACCGGATCCAAAGTAAGTCTTCAGCTGTTCTGCCTGACTAATGCAGGTTTTGAAGCTTGAACCTTCTTGTGTCTTTGGGGTTTCTTTTTTCCTTTTTGTCTTTTAGGACCTTCAAAATTATTTTTTAGGATTATTTTACTTAAAAAAAAAAGGAATTAAAAAGCAGTGTCAAAATTCCGCTGGAGTAGATGCCTCGCGCTGTTTCTGAAAGCACTGAACAGCATGGTGGAACTGTGTCTGGTTCCCTGTGGGTCTCAGCAGGGGCTGAGGGGCGGGGTGAATGGTTTTTTCAGTGTAGTAAGTAACACTGGAGGAATGTAGCCCTTTACATGTATCCTTATGCTAGGCATCTGAAAGCTACCAGTTGAAAAGTAATAAAACCTAAGAGAAAGAAATCTTAAAAGTTAGAATGTAAGATAATAACATACTCATTAAGGTCTGAAAAAATGCCATAACTTCCTCCTGTGGGGAGCAGGAAATACTTTAAGATAGGCGTCACTTGTCTGATTCCCATCATATATATTAGTTTAAACAGCAGGGAAGTGCCATTTTTCTAAGTCATAAACTGTCAAATGTCTTTCCATTTAGATGATTCCAGTGCAACTGATTCCTGCTGAAGATTGAGTTTGGGAGTTACTAGAGAGCTCTGCTCCTCTGATGTTGCAACATGATGTATTATATAGAACATCAGTTTTAGGAGAACTTTCTGGAATAAGACAGCTTGGAGAAGGCCGGAGTGATTTTTAGAAAGGAATATTGAAATACGGGGAAATTCATTTTAAAAACTCTATTTCAGTTTCTAGATGTCAACTGGGAAGAAGACTGGAGACAGTTATAATAAAAACTTTATAAATTTTGGGAAACCACATTTGTTACACTTTCTACAGTTTTGTTCTCTTTTGTCACAGATTATGGATTCAGTGAGAAACATCTTTTAGGCCTAGAAACCTGGAACTCTCAAATCTTTTTAGGCCCAAATTCTGAGAGGCAGAAGTACAGTTTATTGATTGTTAACATATTTTTAAGATACAGATGCTACAGATTAAGGTTGTTCAGATTACAATATAAAAGTTGATTATAGCTATATATTTTAAATTTTTAGTATGAGGGGAGGTAGAAACTGACAGTTTTGACATCTCATTCTGGATTGATGAAACCTTCTTTAAGGAGGAGATAAGGATTTGGTCTTAGTGTTGAAGGCCATTTTTTCCATGATTTAAAAATATTATTGACCTTAAAAGTCTTACATGTTTGGTTTTCCTAAATAAAATCTTTAATGTTACAAAAGATAATTATGAGTATTAATGTAAATTATCCTCCTACATGGTGGGCTTAAATCAAATATTAGGAAATTTTTGTTGGACCATAATAAAAAACCTTCTTGACAACCAGAATCATTAAATACTGGAACTGAATTTTGAAAAAGATGAGATTTTCCACCCCTAAAACTGTTCTTTTTCCAGAATATATGATTTTCTATCTTGAATGGTATTTTTCCAAAATTAATGATCTCTTGAATATAGTTATATAATTTTTTTTTTTGTCTTTGCTTCTCTTTATATTTTGTGGCCTTTCTAAGATGATGATTCAGGAATTGTTCTTTAAGCTGGAATCATATTAATAATTTGAAACTACCCCATGAAAAATTGCAAACCTGTAATTTCTAGCTTCTTTTGCCTGTCAAAAGTATACTTGTGTTATAAGACAGGGATTTGCTCATTTCTTCATTGATAGATATCTTATACTTAGTAGATACTTAATGTTTAGATAAGTACATGAATAAATCCATTGATTATTTTGATCCATGTTAACAAGGCATTCTGTTAGATGCTGGGAATACAACTGGTAAAACATTAAAACTCCTGTGTTAGAGAATGATAAGCTCCAGAATTTAGTTACTGTTGGAATTGAGCAAAAAGGGTGATAAATGTGAGCTAGACTAGGAAGTAGCAGTAGTGGATAAGCCTGGGAAAGCTCGGCATCAAAGGGGAATACCTGGCCCACTCTGTACTTTCCTGTAGCTATTCAGTCTTAGCTCTCACTGTTTCTAACTTGATTTATCTGCTTTTTGGCAGGGTGGTTGGTTTTGGTTTTGGTAATGCTATATTTGCTGTATATACGGATTCTTACGTTCAGAGGCATAGGCCATCTTGGAAACATGACTACATATTAATGAGCTGTGATACTATAGGTTCCAGTTTTATTTCAAAGATGGCAGTATTTTTTTTATTCCTATTTGCATAAAATTAAATATTCCCTGTTAGTTTTAGGTCCTTGAGTCACTTGACACTTTAACCATAAAATTTTTAAGGTAGAAGAAATCAAGAGCAATTAAGTTTACTATATGGTGGAAATGAGACTGAGTACAATTTGGAATAAATAAACATAAGAACCATCTGCTAAGCATTTAAATGTGTCCTGTATTTATAAAGTTACTGAGGATAAATCACTCAATCTCCTTGGTCTGTGGATTTAAAAAACCTGTTTCAATTGGAGAAAAATTGTATTTGTGAAATCCTGATAATTAAAATTCTAGATATTGATCAGAAAAATAAAGTTTTAAACTTAAGCTTAAATGTATTTTTCAGCTTTTCATTATAAAAATAATTTATTAATAGAGTGAATGGGTAAGCTACTAAGAGGTACAAGTATTCTAAAAGCCTCTATTTTTTTTTTTAAGTTTAAATGGTTACTGAAAAAGTAAGCTTTAAATAATGCTTCGTTAATGCCCTAATAGTGCTTTTTATTACTGTTCAGGATTTTTGAGTAGCATAACTTGGAAAAAAGTACTTTGGAACCTATTTATACTAAATTTGGCCCTTCATCTTAGAAGTTCACAATGATTTCTAAACAGTGAAATATATTTGTGAAAGAAGGGAACAAGGTGTAAATCTTTTCTTGTTCAAAGGAACAGTAAGCTGATGTTAGATATGTGTGAATGATTGTTTTCCCATTTAAAAAGTTCTTGAAGTTATGTGGTAGAAGAGAACACCAGTGAAACTACCTATTACTCGTGGCTAAGCTTATTTGTGTACTTTTCTTTTTTTATGCTGTAGAATTTTTCTTTCCATGTAAAGGTTTATGAAATTATGTGGTATAGGAAATATCTTCAGAACAACCCGTTGTCACCAGGATGCTAAACTTGTCCACTGTCTTCTTTGTATTTTAGGTCTCATGAATTACGATCCAAGATTCTTTCACTACAGTTACTTCTATCCATTCTGCAGAATGCAGGACCTATTTTCAGGACAAATGAGATGTTTATTAATGCTATAAAGCAGTATCTGTGTGTTGCACTCTCAAAAAATGGAGTTTCATCTGTCCCAGAGGTTTTTGAGCTTTCTCTTTCCATATTTCTTACTTTGTTGTCAAACTTCAAGACACATCTGAAGATGCAGATTGAGGTATGTTCTGCATTTAGGCATTGTTGGATATTTCATTTGTTTCATGTTAAATCATATTTTAACACACCTGAAAGTTATTTAGAACATGAAATAATATTTGTGTGTTGTTGTATAACATTTGCCTACAAAGTGCTAAGCACTCAGTAAGCACTAAGAATGCCAAATAAAATTAAGACATAGCTCCTGCCTTCACGGAATTTATAGTAGTTCCACGAATGATTTTGTCTTGAATTAATGGTCCTCACAATAATTTCCTACTGTATATAATAGTGAATTTGGTTATCTTGAAAGGAAGCTCTAAATAAATACTTTGTCTACATGGTTTTAAGCTATTTTAAGTTTTTAGTACTTTAAGGAGGTGATCAAGAAGAATTATATTTTAAGGGTTATATTTGAAATTTTAACTTTTGGGTTTTTTCCCCAATGTATGCATTATATTCCTCAAGTTTTCTCTCAACATCTTTGGAACTAGAATAACAGTTACATCATTCTAAAATATTTCCAGAGACTTAGCAAAATGGAACTAGGGGATGTTTCCAACCATGGCATGTATTATGCAAGTGTACCAATTCATGATCTTTTTTCCACACCTTCAAATAATTCAGTATATAGAAACAGTACTTTATGTTTTACCTATTTAATGGGTTTCTTTTTACAATTTGTCCTTTGTGGAAATACTGTTTTGGTTGGGGCATGATATATTTTAGAAACACTTTTCTGCTAGTCAACTTTTGCCTTCATGTTTTGTTTGATATGGTATACAGGTTACATTTTAATTTTTAATCCTGGCTCAAAACTAATAATTCATTAGCGCACAGGAAGGATACATTATTATTTTCCTAGAGTTTTGATATCTCCTTTATTATAAATGTTCTGTAGTATCAAAATTCATGTAGCACATTATTATGGGAATGAGACAGACTAAGACTTTTGTATTTAAAGTAAAAACTTTTTAATTTGGATCCTATTTTTGGACAGGAAGCAGTTTCTGGTGCATTTTTGTTGTAAGGTTTTTGAAGTTTGCCATATGTTAAAATAATATAAGGCAAAACTAGAAAGTTACTATTTTTAGATAGTTTTCTCTCATTATCTTCAGAAAGTACAAATAAGAGACTTAAGATAAAAACTTATGAAACTTTTGCTTCTGTAACAAGCAAAAAGTATTTCATTTGATGATGAGGCATTTAAATTGACATTAGAATTTTGGAAGACTTGTGCCTTCAGTTACTACCACTCTGAGATGACTACTTTAAGTACTATTTAGATGACTATGTGAAGTGTAAATTCTTATAGAACCATAAAGCCCATTTAAGTTGTGATTAGTTTCTATAAAGTAAATTTGATATAAAAAAATTTGTGTAGGCATGAATTTAAAGGGAAATACTTACAGAAATTTCCTGTCTGTTCATAGATGGAAGATTCTCATTAAAACTATTGTAGTAATAGTCTGTTTTTTTTTGTTTTTTTTTTGTTTTTTTTTTTTAAGTGATCAGGTTTATTTCACTCTCGATTTTTCCCTGTGGGGAGAATATGAAAATAAAACAAGACAAGTATAGATAGGCTTTTGAGAGTACTGAACATATTCAGACACAGGATGAACTGTGTTCCAATTGGAGAAAAGCCAGCATAAGACAACCTAAATTTGCAAAACAAAATTGAGATGGTTGTTACATGAAGATTTATTTTATGAGAAT
Source organism: Muntiacus reevesi (assembly GCF_963930625.1). NCBI lineage: Eukaryota > Metazoa > Chordata > Mammalia > Artiodactyla > Cervidae > Muntiacus > Muntiacus reevesi. Next base: position 47,545,030 of record NC_089260.1, read on the forward strand.
ATTCACTACAGAGTTTTTATAATGTGATTTTCCCTTGGGTAGTAACTTATATATCTATTTCAGAAAATACAGCTTATACACACTTTTTAAAGACAATATCTATTATGTGAAGACAAAGTACTTCTGTTATTTTACATGTATTTCATGATAGGTGCTCTGTAAGTCTATAGAATTTTTTTTTAGAGCCCCTGTTAATCGGCATGGTGTCTTAAATTACTCTGATAGTCTTTTGCTTATTAGTGCAATTCAATAACCCATACATAGTAGCTAAAGACTTTCCCCCCCGTTTCTCCAAATTTGTGTTTTTTATTTATCCCATAAATGAGAGAGAGTCACACTGATTCACAGCACCATTAGCTTTTCATCTTTCCATGGTGTACTTAGTCCAGATGAAATATCCAGCAATTCCATTTATTAAACAGTTAGGTCCAAACAACTAAACAGTTATTTTTCTGAACAATGAAGTCTGCATTAAATTGAAGAAAGTAGGGAAAACCACTAGCCCATTGAGGTATGACCTAAATCAAATCCATCACAATTATACAGTAGAAGTGACAAATAGATTCAAGTGATTAGATCTGATAAAGTGCCTGAAGAACTATGGACTCAGGTTTGTGACATTGTACAAGAGGCTGTGATCAAAACCATCCCCAAGAAAACGAAATGCAGGAAGGCAAAATGGTTGTCTGAGGAGGCCTTACAAATAGCTGTGAAAAGAAGAGACGTGAAAGGCAAAATAGAAAACGAAAGATACACACATTTGAATGCAGAGTTCCAAAGAATAACAGAGAGATAAGAAAGCCTTCCTCAGCGATCAGTGTAAAGAAATAGAGGAAAACAACAGAATGGGAAAGACTAGAGGTCTCTTCAAGAAAATTAGAGCAAGGGAACATTTCTTGCAAAGATGGGCTCAATAAAGGACAGAAATGGTAGGGACCTAACAGAAGCAGAAGATATTAAGAAGAGATGGCAAGAATACACAGAAGAACTGTACAAAAAAGATCTTCATGACCCAGATAACCACAATGGTGTGATCAGCAACCTAGAGCCAGACATCCTGGAATGTGAAGTCAGGTGGGCCTTAGGAAGCATCACTACGAACAAAGCTAGTGGAGGTGATGGAATTCCAGTTGAGCTATTTCAAATCCTGAAAGATGATGCTGTGGAAGTGCTGCACTCAGTATGCCACCAAATTTGGAAAACTCAGCAGTGGCCACAGGACTGGAAAAGGTCAGCTTTCATTCCAATCCCAAAGAAAGGCAATGCCAAAGAATGCTCAGACCGCAGCACAGTTGCACTCATCTCACACGCTAGTAAAGTAATGCTCAAAATTCTCCAAGCCAGGCTTCAACAGTACATGAACTGTGAACTTCCAGATGTTCAAGCTGGATTTAGGAAAGGCAGAGGAACCAGAGACCGAATTGCCAGCATCCATTGGATCATCGAAAAAGCAATAGAGTTCAAGAAAAACATCTGCTTTATTGACTATGCCAAAGCCTTTGACTGTGTGGATCACAGTAAACTGTGGAAAATTCTGAAAGAGATGGGAATACCACACCATCTGACCTGCCTCCTGAGAAATCTGTATGCAGGTCAGGAAGCAATAGTTAGAACTGCAGTGGAACAACAGACTGGTTCCAAATATGGAAAGGAGTATGTTAAGGCTGTATATTGTCACCCTGCTTATTTAACTTATATGCAGAGTACATCATAAGAAACGCTGGGTTGGATGAAGCACAAGCTGGAATCAAGATTTCCGGGGGAAATATCAATAACCTCAGATATGCAGATGACACCATCCTTATGACAGAAAGCAGAGAAGAACTAAAGAACCTCTTGACAAAAGGGAAATACTTCCATTTGAAAAAGGAGAGTGAAAAAGTTGGCTTAAAACTCAGCATTTAGAAAACTAAGATCATGGCATCTGGTCCCACCACTTCATGGGAAATAGATGGGGAAACAGTGGAAACAGGGACAGACTTTATTTGGAGGCGGGGGGGCTCCAGAATCACTGCAGGTGATGACTACAGCCATGAAATTAAAAGACTCTTGTTCCTTGGAAGAAATCCTGTGACCAACCTAGACAACATATTAAAAAGCAGAGACATTACTTTGCCAACAAATGTCAGTCTAGTCAAAGCTATGGTTTTTCCAGTAGTCATGTATGGATGTGAGAGTTGGACAATGAAGAAAGCTGAGGGCAGAAGAATTGATACTTTTGAACTGTGGTGTTGGAGAAGACTCTTGAGAGTCCCTTGGACTGCAAGGAGATCCATCCAGTCCATCCTAAAGGAGTTCTGGGTGTTCATTGGAAGGACTGACATTGAAGCTGAGACTCCGATACTTTGGCCACCTGATGCGAAGAGCTGACTCATTTGAAAAGACCCTGATGCTGGGAAAGATTGAAGGCAGGAGGAGAAGGGGACAACAGAGGATGAGATGGTTAGGTGGCATCACCGACTCAATGGATACGAGTTTGAGTAAACTCTGGGAGTTGGTGAGGGACAGGGAGGCCTGGCGTGCTGCAGTCCATGGGGTCACAAAGAGTCAGACACGACTGAGCTATTGAACTGAAATGAATTGAAGTCTGCATTTTGGGGCGTGGTTGGAAGCACACATAATTGAAAGAAAAAATGTTTTGTGTCATTGTTAAATAGTTAGCAGTTACTGACTACTGGAATGCATGAGCCTATAGGACACTGCACAACTTCTCAGACCTTGAAATCAAACTGGACACTGCCACCCTCTTTTCTTACTTTCATTTTCATGCACTACCTGCTTCTTTTCATAGCAACCACTAACACTAAACCCCAGGTTTGCAAAAATGATGATGTCATTGAAAGGAATGTAGTGTGATCTAATTGATGATGAATCTGTGAACAGTCTTTTTAGGTATCCACAGATACTCAGAGGGACTGTTGTATTTCCCTCTGAATTTTCCCTCAGAAATTCTCGTGGCATCCCTTTTGAGTTTGCTGCAGCATTCTGTGGTGTCCTGGTGCAGTATTTGGGAACTGTGAGTGCAAATATGCATTGAATGCCTACTGTATTTGCCATGCAGTGTCGACACAATACTTAGCAAGAATGACCTTGTATCTACCCTCTTAGAGCTTACAGTCTTACAGCAAATACTGACATTGGGCAAGTCATAGAAATATGTTAAATTTTGTGAAAGAAAAGCTGATTACAAGGGTACATGACCCATTTTGGGAGGAGAAGATGTTAGTAGTCCTAAATTATAAATATGGATTTTTGGATTCATAATAGCATGTGCCATAAAAGTTATTATGTTGTTCTGGGTTTTCTTTATCACTCATCCCCTCTTAAGTTGCAGTTACTTTTCCAAAATAAATATGTCTGAAAATTCTTAGCTCTTAAATTGAAATTAATTAGGTTAACTAAACCCTTTGTGCTTGACATTATTTGATGTAAAGAATAGTTAGAAATAGTTTTATAGTTTTCAGACAGAGATTTCCACTTGTGTGAATAATTATAAAAATATAGCAGTATATGAGAATTAGATCCTTTTTATTGTGTAGATTATAACATTATTTACTTTAAAATCTAGGAACCCTCAGGCTTGCCCAGTACTATAATGTCTGAAAAAATGTAACTGATGAATAAAATATAGTTTATGGTCTATAGGAGATTAAAAAATGAAATAAGAGTTTTATTAGTTTTGTAAATATATTTAAGAAATAATCTTCTAGAACTCCAGATTTTTGCAGATTTCTTTTGTAGTGACTGTGTGATAACTAAATACAGTGATGTGAAGTACAGTTCTTTTATTGCAAAGGCCAGTGGAAGTGACCAAGTCACGTTATTGAAGTCCTGACTTTTCAGAAACAGAACTCTAAAGGGGTTGAACCCCAGGACCCTGGGTCCTGATCTTTGCTTTACAACTTACGGACATTTACAAAACGATCACATATATGAGTTATAAACAGTATTTTAAGTAGAGGTTTTTCCCTAATCACAGGTGTTCTTTAAAGAAATTTTCCTATATATTTTGGAGACCTCTACCAGCTCATTTGACCACAAATGGATGGTTATTCAGACATTAACAAGGATTTGTGCAGGTATTTGAAATTATCCTTTATTATCTCTTTCTTACTGTGAGATATTTAAAAGGCCATATTCTAGATGCCTTTTGTTAAAATTAACATATTGCACTGTTACAGATGCTCAGAGCGTAGTGGATATATATGTAAACTATGATTGTGACTTAAATGCAGCAAACATATTTGAACGGCTAGTAAATGATCTGTCAAAAATTGCCCAAGGACGAGGCAGTCAAGAACTTGGTATGAGTAATGTTCAGGTAAGAACTTGAAAACCATGTTCAAATTGGAACTTTGCCAAGGAAGAGCTGTTTGTTTTCCTTAAGAGATTTGTTGTTGTTTTAATTGCTTTTATGAATTCTTTTGTAGGAACTGAGCCTAAGGAAAAAAGGTTTAGAATGCTTAGTGTCAATTTTGAAGTGCATGGTTGAATGGAGCAAGGATCAGTATGTGAATCCCAACTCACAGACGACTCTTGGTAAGCTGATGTTTGAACCTAATTTTTTGTCATTTAAGTAAGTGATACTGTGGAGGATGGTTGCAGATGCCACTGAACCAGTTTCATGACATCTTTCCCATTTAGCTGATGAAGCAGAGTTCTCTGTGAGTTAAATAACAAACTTAAAATTATGAATTTCCCAACTTAGTTATCCAAACTTTTTTCTTTCTAAATCTTCCTGAAGTATTTTGAGTATCATATTAAAGTGAATCATGTTTATGCAGCTTTGTTAGAGGATAATTATAGAAGAAACATATAAAAACCAGAAATATTTTAAGAAGATTGACTTGTTCATTTATGTTTGACATTTACCCTTACTCAGAGAAAAATTCATAGCTGCAGGGTCATCTTGGTGTTATCTTAGTCAAGAGTGCTTTGAGGGAAAACTATTCCAAAACTATTCCTTGAGCTAAGAGTGGAAACCCAGTGAATACTCAGCACTGTAGTTGTGAAAAGAACTGATGGTGCAAAATTGTACACGTACTAATTGCAGTGTGTTGTAGTATCAGTGTGTATGATCTGTTACGGCACTTAATACGTTATTTGTATTAAATAATAGATATGTAAGCAACATGAAAGTATCTTGCCTTAGTTGAGAAATCTTTTTCCGTTGACAGAATAATTTATTAAGGCAGTTTTTCTACTTACAGGTCAGGAAAAACCCTCAGAGCAAGAGACGAGTGAAATAAAACATCCAGAGACAATAAACAGATATGGAAGTTTAAATTCCCTGGAGTCAACGTCGTCATCAGGAATAGGCAGCTACAGCACACAGATGTCTGGCACTGATAATCCGGAGCAGTTCGAAGTCCTCAAGCAGCAGAAAGAAATAATAGAGCAAGGGATAGACTTGTGAGTGCGCCATTTTAAGGAGAAATGTCACTGAATATTCCTCTGCCACTTCTGTGCCGCCTTGTCCTGGGTTTCTTTACGTCTTTGGGTTATATGTAGTCCCTTCTTATTCCCACCCTTCAGTGAATAAAATGGGTCACAGTTTCCCAGAACCAAGACTTCCGATGACTCCTTAGTCCGCGCCCCTTGTTCATTGGAGTCCAGCCCAGACAGACCCTTGTGATGTGTGTTAATTTTGTATGATGTTTTACATGCTGTTGAACATTATCCAAGCAGTTTTGCTTTGTTCATTCAGCTCAGTTACAGAATCCCCCACTGTATTCCCTAAGCAGGTAAGAACCCAAAAAATTTCAACTGTAGAGCGTCTCCTGCTAGTGTTGCTCCTTCATAGGTTTTATATTTTCCTCACTTCAGTTACAGGTGTGCTACTTTTATTAGTGATTATTGTTACTGCTTGCATTTTTATATGTTGATAAGGTGATCACCTCCTTTTCAGACTTGGATACTGTACCAGACCCTGCTCTTGTAAAGTCAGTTTTCCTGCTAAACTGTGTGCTATCAGCTCCTGGGCTATTTTGGGTCTAAATAGGCCCATACTGCTTTCTTTCCTCTTACCGCCCATCTCGTCCTTCAAAGAGATTCTCTAAGGAAAACTGAACTTGCTGGCCTTTCTCTATGAATCTCAATCCATGAATCTAAACTGTTTAAAAAAATACCCTTATATGTTTACTTGGCTTGCTACCTCGACTGTAAAGCTTTTCTTCCTGAATCTTAAGCAGCAGCTTTTGCTAAATATTCAGGGGTCCCTTTTTGCTGTTAATGTAAAAGAAAAAAAGTTGATGAAATGTACACATACTCATTGTCATAAAACTATAAAATCTCAAAAGTAGCCTCAGAAACAGCCATCAATACTTCCTCTCTGTCTGGGATGATTTTTCGTCAGTTAGAGTGAGAGCCTCTGAAGAGCAGAGGTTGTGTTTATCTTTGGGGAGAATGCTTGGTTTTGATTTATGTATGTGGCAGCAGTTTAATTAGGAGTTGATAGGGGCGTGTTGGGAGGACAGAGCAGGGAAGGACGTTTCAGACAGAACGGCCCTGGCAGAGGGACGGGAGGACGTTTGAGGACCATGGTTAAGTGCAGCAGGGCTGGAGGTGGGCGGGTAGTGGCAGGAGGTGACACGAGGGCATTGAGTTGGATCCAGATTACAGGGGCCTCTTTTCTCCGTGTAAAGGAAGTTCTGTCTTGTTCTCAGCGTTGGTGTGCTATTGAAGGATTTTAAGCCAGAGGACCATCAGTGATAGATTTCTGTTTTCAACACATGACTTTGCCAGCAGCCTGAAGAAATTATTAGAATGTGAGCAAAACAAGAGATAGGGAGACCAGTTAGGAGCTCTTGCAGTACCCAGGTGATGGGGCCCCAAACTAATTATTGGACCAATGAAAGGAGAAAGGAAATGATTTCGAAACAGAGAGGTGACACTTAACTTAGATATTAAGCCATGAAGAAGAATTCTCCACTGAATGGAGCACAAGGGCATGTGGAGGAAATAAGATGCTGCAAATGCTTTTTATTTAGGGAATAAGAAGGGGATGCCTGGAGGTGGATGAGAGAGGAACGAGCTGTATGGAGGAAGGTTTTGTATGTCTGTCTAATCAGTGTGAACTTTATTTTGAAAACACAGGGTGTATAAATTTTTTTTATAAAGGAAATAACGCCATCAGGTTATAGTTAAAACAGTCACCAAAATTCCAGTTATGTGTTTTAAAAGCAGGAAACTTAGAATTAATCATTGGATAAAAGGAGAATGAGCCAAGATTGCTTGAGCACTTGCTGCTGCTAAGTCGCTTCAGTCGTGTCCGACTCTGTGCAACCCCATAGACGGCAGCCCACCAGGCTCCGCCGTCCCTGGGATTCTCCAGGCAAGAACACTGGAGTGGGTTGCCATTTCCTTCTCCAGTGCATGAAAGTGAAAAGTGAAAGTGAAAAGTGAAAGTAAAGTCGCTTCAGTCGTGTCCGACTCTTCGCGACCCCATGAACTGCAGCCTACCAGGCTCCTCCGCCCATGGGATTTTCCAGACAAGAGTACTGGAGTGGGTTGCTATTGCCTTCTCTGTGAGCACTTAGGGAGACTATATATTAAAAGCATGAGATATTTAGTATTCATATCCTTACTCAGAGTTCATCTAATGAAGGGCCCTATCTCACATAACATGTGAAATGATCTGTATTCATGATAAAGATTGCCCTCCTTTTGAGAGTCTTGTCTAAGAAGAAAAAATAAAGAAAACTTTGCATAATGTATTATTTTTTGTGCCCTTGTTCATTGATTATTTTAAGTAAACTGTTTTTCTGAGTGCTGGAAAGCTAATTTACTGGAGTTTTAGATCTTTTCAGGGACTATGAATGATTTCCTGTTTCTAATGTTCCTTTTAACTTTAACATCATCCAGATTTACTAAGAAACCAAAGAGAGGAATCCAGTACCTCCAAGAACAAGGGATGCTTGGCACCACCCCTGAAGACATTGCCCAGTTCTTACACCAAGAGGAAAGATTAGACTCAGTAAGAGCACCATGTTACTTCATCCTAGCCTTTTCTGTAGGATTTCTTTTTAAGTTAATAATAATGTGTGTTGCTGCCCCTTTCAAATGCCCTCCTAAGTATATAAAAATAAGCTAGCTATCCTTACTTTTGCTTTTTAATTTTCTATACTCAAAAAAAATCTTGATTTTTGTTTTTTAATGCATTTGGTACATTTAACTTCATGTTCAAAATAGTTAATTAACCCTGTGGCTAATGGACTAGTTAACTGTGGATCTTATGGACTTCTCTGCTTTTTAAAAAATTGGGTTTGTGGGAAATGTAATGTTCCACTAGGATATCAATTTCTGTCTTTTATTCTTCAGACTCAAGTGGGTGAATTCCTGGGAGATAATGATAAATTTAACAAAGAAGTCATGTATGCTTATGTGGACCAACATGACTTCTCAGGAAAAGATTTTGTTTCAGCCCTTCGTATGTTTCTGGAAGGATTCCGTCTTCCAGGGGAAGCTCAGAAAATTGATCGATTGATGGAAAAATTTGCTGCAAGATATCTAGAATGCAACCAAGGGTAAGCAGGATTCAGATTCAAATGTTTATTGATTGCTGGCTGTATCCAGACCCTCTTCTGGGAGCCTCGGGTGATCCATAACCCCCTGCCCCAAGGAACTTAGATTGTCTGTAACCTGGAAGTGATGAGACAGTTCCATAAAATATTATGAGATAGAACATAAATCTTGAGAGATAAAATGAAAAGTGATGTGGGGTTAGAGGTAAGTTATTTAAATGATACATGTAAACTGTATAAGTTTATAACATGACACGTTTATTTTTCCAGACAAACCCTTTTTGCTAGTGCGGATACTGCTTATGTTTTGGCTTATTCAATTATCATGCTGACCACAGATCTCCACAGTCCACAGGTATGGTATTAATCATAATTTTAAAATATCAGACATCCAAGAAATGTTTAAATTTCATTTGCCTCATAAAATTGTAATTCCTTCTTAAATATTAAGGAACTGTCACTTGATTTCTGATAGCCACTAATAAAAACATTATTTTTAAGGTTTTAGGTTTAGTTTCCAAAAACTTGGGGGAAATTATCTTTATAAATAAATCTATTTGCAAGAATTTCTTAATGCTTCTTAGGGATAAGCTCTTAATGATACTTGTTGCTCTTGATAGAAGAAATAAACTATATACTTACTATTAAGCAGAGATGAACTGGACAAATTGTAAAGTTTAAGATTAAACTTTTTAGGAATTTCTTGGATATGTATTTTGAGATGTTTAAGGCAGGATTGATACAGAAAATGTTGACCACATGTAAGATTTTAATCATTTAAAATTTGTCTTTGGCTTACTACTGGCAGTATTACAGAAGCAACTCACTTCCAGGGCTTTTCATTATCTAGCATGACACTTTTTCCATGGTTTTATGAAGCAGTCTACAGATAAAGACTTATTTGAATATTTTCATATCAAGAGTTTTCTGTCAGGTTTTTCAGTCTAAGCCAAAAGTGACTTTACATTTTACACTGCCTCCCTTTGTTTTCAGAAGGTCATACTTTTAACAAATTTTGTTCTGTTAATGAATTATAACATTAAATGCATCTGTGTCATATCTTCTTAATCTTTTTTTCTTGTGGTTGATTTACAGTGTTGTGCCAACCTCTGCTACACAGCAAAGTGACTGTTATACACATGTGAGAGTGATAGTCGCTTGGTCGTGTCTGACTCTTTGCAACCCAGTGGACTGTAGCCCTCCAGGCTTCTCTGTCCATGGGATTCTCCGGGCAAGAATACTGGCGTGGGTTGCCATTCCCTCCTCCAAGGGATCTTCCTGACTCGGGGATAGAACCCACGTCCCCCACGTTGCAGGCAGATTCTTTACCATCTGAGCCACCAGGGAAGCCCCAGTTATACACAGACATTCTTTTTTTAATATTCTTATCGATTACAGTTTATCCTAGGATATTGAATATAATCCCCTGTTCTGTATAGTACAACCTTGTTGTTTATCCATCCTATATATAATAGTTTACATCTGCTAATCGCATACTCCCAGTTCTTCCTTCCCCTCCTCCCTTCCCCTTGGCAACCACAAGTCTCTTCTCTATGTCTGTTGAGTCCTTCTGTTTTGTAGATAAGTTCATTTGTGCCATATTTTAGATTCCTCATAGATTCTTATATATGTACATTCTCGTGTAGGTTATTTTCTTCTAAAACTTCCTTGAATGTTCTTTCACAGTTTCCAGATTGTTAAAAATTTCTGGACACATACCAGTTAGGGAACATTCTCTCAAAATCAGTGCCATGTCTGTGGCCCTGTCGCTGTCACTGACCACGTGCCTAAAGTCCCACACTCTAGCAGTGCGCGCTGCCTCTGAGATGCTGCTCCCTGTCAGGCTGGTATCCTTGCTCCCATTCAGCCTGCCAGCTCTCAAACAGCTTAGGAGTCCCTGTGAGGATAGGTGGCCTGTTAGAAAATTGAACCCCATAATCAGGACCCTATGTGATTTATGATGCAGGACCAGATGAACTGTAACAAATGGTAGTTTTTTTTTTTTTAAAAAGAACACAAGTAACTTTAAAGAATTTTCTTAAGACTAATTCTCTGCATTCTTGTTTTCAGAGTTAAAGTGAATTCCACAAGTCATTTATGTTCCTTTACTAACTAGAACATTTATAGTTAGACTACCTTTTATATATAGTGTGAATCAGTTTTTAAATTTTGAGATATATTTAGAACATGTTAAATTTTTTTTTGTTTATTCATCTTCATCAGTGGTAACAATTGGCTTAAAGAGATTTAAGCATTAATACTTAATTAGGCACAGCTTAATTTAAACATATAAGAATAAATGTCAAGAGTAGTGTTCCATAAAAGATGAGCCAGAGAAGAAAAAGTAGGATTATGTTTCACACTACTCCCAGAACCCTGCTGTGGCAGAAGTGTTCCGTTTGAGCAGTGTGTTTTTATTTTCTGTACCTGAAACTAATGTATTCTCTTCTCTAATGTTCTGGGAGCTCCTTGCCCTCCCTCCCAACCTAGATCCACAAATATACTTTATTGCTACTTCAGATTTTCTGCCAAGATTTGTTTTGTGTCCATCTCTGTCTCTCATTGGTATGATGTTAACATATTGTACCATGTTCAGAATTTCCATTGATGTTAATCTTGTAGCCTCTTACTGGAAGCATTTGTGTGGTCATTTATTTTGATGTCCCTGGGTCATTGCTTTTTTAGTACTCATTAGAAATTTAGGTGAAATGGCTTTCTTTTAATGTTTTTTAAGTGCCTTAACTCAAGTTTTTAAAGTTTTAGTATATTAGAGCCTTTTTCCCTTGAGTAATAATGATTACATTTGAAAACTTTTATGGTAATATTTTTACTTTTTTGTAGGAAAACTGCTTCTCTCATCTTTTCTGATATTCTAGAAAGATCTCTTTGCAGAGTAGTCAGAACAGGTGGTGCAGTGGTAAAGAACCCGTCTGCCAATGCAGGAGTCGTAAGAGATGTGGGTTCGATCCCTGGGTCAGGAAGATCCCCTGGAGGAGGGCACAGCAACCCACTCCAGTATTCTTGCCTGGAGAATTCCATGGACAGAGGAACCTAGTGGACTACAATCCATGGGGTCACAAAGAGTCATACACGACTGAGCACGCACAAGCACAAAACTAGTTAAATGTTTGTATCCCAGTTACTATGTCTTTTGGACCTTTTGGTTTCTCTATAGTTATTTTTGCAAACTTCTGATCATTTACTCCTGATGTTGACTGTTATTTCATGTACCTTCTTAAAAATTTACAAGAGCTTTATCTTTAGAGGTGCCTTAAATTCTTTGTGGAAAGTGGTAGGAATATATTTAACTAATAAGTAAATGTATCTTCAGAGATGTCATGACTTCTGGGTTTTATCCACAGGGTTTGGGGATGTAAAGCAGAAAAGTTTTGGTTGCGTTAGTTATCAAGTTCAGTAGCAGGGCCACCATCATACATACTACAGATTTATACTTCACAGTCTTACCATGGTATGCAGCATGATGTTCCTGTTGAGCGTATCCTTAAACAAAACGAAAAGTTCAAAGAATACTTGGTCCACATCACCTAGCATTCAGTTAACTGCTGAGTCAGTCAGCAAGGCTGTTATCTGATTTTAAATAAATTTCAGCTCTTATTACTCATATCCATTGTTACATAAAATCAGTTCTCAAATCATTAGCAAACACACTTATGTTCTTTTGAATGCAGATCTGAATCTTTTTGGTAGCATAAGTTTCTAATGATTGTTATGATCCTTTTTTAAAGACTCTGGCTAGAGCTCTTAAACCTTGTGCAAAAACAGTTTCATTATTCCATCTGCCTGTTTTCTTATCACAGATCACTCAGGGGGCCATCACAGCAAGGTGAATTAGCATATCACCAACCTAGGTCTTTCTACATTGTCCTCATTTTCTGTGCCTTCCTTTTTTTACTTTAATGTCTGCCTTGTTTTGTATTTTCCACTTTCTGTCTCATGGTATTTATAAATTCTCTTATATGAGTATTTTTCTGTTCGTTTTTAAGAATTATAACAGTTGTTCATTTCTAGGTTAAAAATAAAATGACCAAGGAACAGTACATTAAGATGAATAGAGGCATCAATGACAGTAAAGATCTCCCTGAAGAGTATCTGTCAGCCATCTATAATGAAATAGCTGGAAAAAAGATATCAATGAAAGAAACGAAGGAGTTGACAATCCCTGCAAAGTCAAGTAAACAGAGTAAGTGTCCAGATCAACTGAATCCTGGTTGTTTAGGAGGAAAAAATATGGTTCTTAAAAAGTTAAGTTATAGTAGACCAAGTATCACTTATTGTAATGAAAAGTATTATAATACATTGTTTGATGATCTGATTATGTCTTTCTCCATATCCTGACGAAAGATAGCACAGATCAATGATAAATGGAAAATGCTATATACTATGCATGAATTAGCATACATTGAGTATACACTTGTCCACCAGGCAGTTAATCTCAGCACGGACTTGGAGAGCAGAGGGATTGCTTAGGCAGCCCCAGTAGTCAGGCTTCAGCTCTTCTTTCTTCTGCCTCCTTGTTGTCTTATTTTCATTGGTTCACCTGTCATTACCCGTTCACAGAAGCTAGAAGTAGGAGTGATTGAAGGAGATGGGGAAGGTTAGGATCATGGGAGTCAAGGGGGTTGGAAATCACTACTTGATGTGCACCACAAATTATGTCACTCTGGCGTTCCTAGATCTGACCGGCGTCAGGAGCGCCCTGTGCCTGGCTCCATTCTCAACATTCTGTCTGTATAGACACTAGTGATTAAAGTAGAGCTAAAACCAGACTGCAGGCATGAGGTTAGGGTAGTGGCTCAGTAATACAGAAGGAGAGCGCCTGCCTTTCTGAGCAGCTTCCACTTGGAAATGAAATCTCAAGCTTCATCAAAAAAAACAGATTGCAGCAGCAAAATTCTCTTGACAGGTTATTGGTGTTCAGTTGCTAAGTCATATCTGACTCTTTACGACCCAATAGACTGTGACTGTTGACAGGAGAGAGGGTCCAGAAGGCCTGTGTGATATGTGTGTTTCTAGAAGTTGATGAAGAATTATAGGGTGGGAGTCAGACACTCTGGAGATAATGTTAGAAGGAATAGTGGAGTATAAATGGCCTTCTTTTTGGGGAGTATAGGAGTGATTCTGAGGAATTTTAGTAAGTTCTCCCTCGTTTTATAGACAAGGAAGCAGAAGTGCAGAGACCTAGGACCCTTAAAGGATCTGTGAGCTGAGTGCAGTGCGGAAGCTTTTGTTAAATCTCTGTGCCTAAAACCTGACGAGTGGCAAAGGCTGACCCAGATGTCAGCATCCTTGGCTCTTAACTGCAGTCCGACACCAGTCAGCATTCACATGGTAGCGTCATTCTCTAATAAAAAATCGTTAAGTGTATTGATCAGGATTTCATTTTTACACCTGAGTAGATGCCAGTTATCTGATTTCATTTTCTTTTTCATACCCACATAATGATGTCTTCCTATTCCTCTTTCTCTGGTCTGTTCTGTGTACAGTGCTAGGAAGTCACTGGGAACGCTGGGTATAGGAAGGGGGTGGCAGTGTGCTGAAATTCTGCAGTCATCCTGAATGTGAGGCCTCTGTTTTCTTCTTAACTCATGAGATCCCTCAGGTCGTACAGATGTACCATGGCCTCTCGTCTGTTCTAGCCCTCGTTTGGGTTGTTTCCCTGGCGCTTTCAGTGTGACAGATTTGTGCCTACTCTTGTCCCTTTTTGTAGATTTTCTGCGTATCCCTGAAGCCTAGTTGAGGATTTTTTTTCCCCCCATTTTTGAGGTGAAATTCTTATAACACAAAATAAACTGTTTTGAAGGGAACAGTTACTGGTGTTTAGTACCTTCAACGTGTTGTGCAACCACCACCTTGATGTAGTTCCCAAATATTTCATCACCCCCAATAAAGCCCCGTATCCATTAAGCAGTTCTTCCACATTCCCTGCCTTTCCTCAGCCTCTGGCTGGCACCAGTCTGCTTTCTTTTTTATGGATTTACTAGTCTGGATATTTCATCTAAATGGAATCATATGTTGTGTGTCCTTTGCATCTGGCTTCTTAGGACCATTTTGAATTAGTATTCATTGGTCATGTTGATTATTTTATGCTGAAACGTCAAAATATCATTCTTAAAGGCTTTATATATTAAATGCTTAATGGTGTTTGCTGTTTCAGATGTAGCCAGTGAAAAACAAAGAAGACTCTTGTATAACTTAGAAATGGAACAGATGGCCAAGACCGCTAAAGCGCTCATGGAGGCTGTGAGCCACGTCCAGGCACCTTTCACGAGTGCCACACACTTGGAGCATGTGAGACCCATGTTTAAGGTAAGAGTTACTAACGACTTTTGGTTGTAGTATATACATTTATATGTACTGCTGTTCAGCATATTTTTAAGTTAAGGCAGTACGGTGATACAACCCATTAGTATAGATCCAGAAGTGAAAGCCATTATTATTTAGGTATGCATGATTAGTAATTCATAGGTGTGTGACCTTAGGAATAGAAAGGTTTGGGGAGAATTCATCTCTGGCCTGGTTTCCCCTGAGTTCTCTTTAGATCTTGGGGGTTCCCTGACATCTCAAAGTGACCTTGAGCCTCTTGCTATCTTCCAGTGCCTATGGCCGAGGGGCTAATCTGAGGGTTCTTAATGTTCCTGGGGCCCAGAAAGTAGCATTGGGAGCAAAAGGGAACTTTCTTTTATGTTTATAGATCTAGTTAGGATGGTACTTACTACTTCTTTATAATTTGATTTTCCATTTCTTCTTCATTTTCCTATACTTTTTTTCTATCTTTTCTTCAAATTCCAGAATGAGTAAGCAGTGCATCATAAGGGTTATAGGGAACTGGAGGGGAGTCTAGTCAAGGAAAATGGGAATTTTTCCTAAAGAAGGAAAAATGGGTCAAGTACATGTCCATTTGTAAGACAGTGCAGTTAGAGGGTCTGTGGAGGGTGAAGGTTATCACTTGAGTTCTTCAGACATTAACTGCATTTGTGTGGTAGTAAAAGATGATGATATTTCAGCTCTAATATGTTATAGTTCTACCCTTGCTTTAAGGTCTGTGTGATCATGGTATTTCTAAAAGTTGATGGAAAGTTACAGGCTCAGAGTGGGAATTCGGGGAGAGAATGTTAGAAGAAATAGTGGAGTATCACCAGCCTCTCTTTTACCGTAATATAGGAAATGAGATTGAAATTAAGAGCACTTATTATGAAATAAGTTACAAAGCAAGTTTTTGTTCTTTTTTGAATAATCTTATGCCTTTGTTTTGTTTGCAAATGTTTTTGGTAGAGAGGAGGTGGAAGATGAAAAAACAAAAAGAAAAGGAACCAGTCATAATTCTGCCACTCAGAACATTTCTCTTACTATATTTACATACTACTTTTTATCTTGTTAAAGAGTTGTGATCCTACTGTGTATAGAATTTTGTAACTTGCTCTTTCTCACGTAAGTGTTTTCCCATGTCATTGGGAATTCTTCATAAATAGCTTTTATGGTCTCTTCTCTGGATTAGGTATCATGTGTTTAATCCTCTGAGCTGGAATTGAGAACCTTTTCTCTCACGCCATTTCTACTGTCATTACCTTTTCAGACAGTGTCCTTCATTTCTCACTCTTAATGCTAGAGTGTTCTCTTGCCTGGTGTCTGTGTCTACTATTCTGCTTCTCTTACCCATTTACAGAGCACAGAATATTTAAAATACAAGTGAACTGTCACCTTCTTCCTTAAAGCCATTCACTGATTTTGCAGCTGTGGTGAAACCTAACACACCCAGAGGGTCTGAATACCACGTGTGGTCTGGCTCCACCTGCCTCCAGCCTTATCACTAGGTTTCCTCTTGCTGTGCTGCAGTCACACTGGCATTCTTTCTATTTCTAGAGTGCCCTAAATTATTTTTTCTTCAGAGCATTCACACAAGCTGTGTCCTCTGTCTAGAATGCTTTTTCCTTCTTGCCCAAGTAGTTTCTACTTTCATTGTTACTTTCTTAGTGAGTTCTGCCCTGGCCTCTCTAAATCAGGTCTCCTTTCATACATGCTATGTTCTTCCTTCACTGTATTTATACATTTATTTATTTTAAACCTTAATGTCTGTGCTAGACTTTAAACTCTGGGAGGTAAGGGAGTACATCTGTTCGGTGACTTTTCTCAAAGTCTGACACAATGGCTTGGAATTAGTGCTCAGTAAGTAAGCATTGGTTGAGTCAAGGAATAAATGAAAGATTCCTAGAAGTGATGTAATGTTAAGGGATGTAGTTAAGAAGCTTTTTATGTATGGCCAAATCATATTCTACAGAGGCTTATACAGTTGAGCAGACAATTTCACTGTCCCCTGGATGTTATTTAGGTATAATTTGATCATTCTTTAATTTGCAGTGGGGTTGTCACAGGCTTAAGAAGCTTATACTTCTTGTATATATTAAATAGAGATGTGTTGTTTCTTCACTTAGCATAGGATGCATAATGCATTACTTTCCTGAGGTGCTTTGTATTTTAAAGTCCTGCCAGTCATATGCTTCCCATAACATCTCTTTGTAGTGGCAATCCAGGTACTAAAGAGGAAGAAATGAGGTTCAGAAAGAAAGAGGTGAAATAAGTGACAATGCTAAGACTGAAAGTTAGGTACTGTGACTTATGTTCCTTTGTTTAGGAATTACACTTCTGCACTTCCTGAGGTTTCAAAGCTGTGGGTAATTCTGTCTTAATAATGCAGAAATTTTTTTTTTAGATCTTTTAAAAATTCCAGTTATTGTTTCTGTACCTTGTCATAAATACTCTTCATCGGTGTGGCTATACATAGTTCTGCTTCGTTTTGACTTATTAAAAGCAGCAAATACTCTTATCAGACATTTCAAAGTTATACACGCACACACACACACACTTATATGTATACCAGTATATACACACCAGTATATACGTATATGTTTTGATATGAAGACTTTCAGTAGTCATGGGTACCTCTCTTTTTTTAAATTTTATATTACAGTTTCAGAAGGTATTTAATTTTGATAAAATTTAGTGTTTGTTGGTTTCATAGTCTGTAAAGAAAATGTATTTTATTGAACTATATTTTAAAATATTGTTCAACTAGGAGCCAGGGATATCACTGCTGTCTCACTGTAAAATAGTAATATTTTACTAGAAAAAATATAAGGCTAAATTATACCCACAGAACAGGCTTAAAGAAAAGAGAGTAATGTAAGTCTTACAAGTAGAAAACAGTTAAAAGGATTTTTTTTGGAAATAAAATTAGTCCATGAAATATTGCAAGAGACACAGCTTGCAGAGAGAGATGAATTCTGAAGTCAGGGGTAAAATTAATATAATTTATGGATATAGACTATCCCCATTTTTTATTAATGTGAATAACTCATAGGTGCTATGCTTAAAATGTATCTGCCGTCTTCTCTTGAATGTACAATTTTGCTCTTTCACTTACTTCAGCCCAGACAGCATTACATAGTTTTTCTTTTTTTCCTAATCAAGCTCTCCAAATAACTATGCCTAGAAACTCATTGCTCTTTTTCAGAACTTCCACAAATCATTCATTGTCTGAAAGCTTTGAGAAATGTTAATGTGGTCTTATCTTAAAGTTTAGTTATCATTTGATGTTCATGCTACATTTTAAATTTTTACCATTTCTAGTTGGCTTGGACCCCTTTTCTGGCTGCATTCAGTGTGGGTCTACAAGACTGTGACGATACTGAAGTAGCCTCTCTTTGCCTGGAAGGTATAAGATGTGCAATCAGAATTGCATGCATTTTCAGCATTCAGGTAACAGAATTTTGCGTTTGTAGCCAATCTGGAAAACATCAATTACTTATGTCATTACTATAGTTTAAATCATTTCTTGTGTTGACAGTGTTAAAAAACTAATTTCAAGTTTATAGTGGAGTTTAAATGAATCTTAATATTTTAAGTTTCCAAAAAGCTGTTACAAAACAGGGTAGTTCTCTGTTGATGTGTCTACCATTCATCATAATAACTTCGTGTTGAAGTTTTTTTTTCTGTATAGAATATTAGCTGTGTGGAAAATTTCTAAGAGTTTGAATTCCTGTATTGTAATTTGAATATCATATTTATATTGCGTGTTCTTACTTATTGAAGCATATAATACTTTTTCATATTTTATATTTATAGATATTATTTCATAACTTTATTTAAGTCTAAGAACAGGTTATCTTTAAGAGACTCAAGTATCAAGGACATAATTCTTATGAAGATAGTCCTTTCTAATAAATTATATGCTTTGTCTGATAATAAATTTTATCCAGTGCTTGCCTACTTTCTTTTTGAAAACCCATTTCACATTTAATTATGAATGTTACAGCATAAAAAGCATAGTCTTAACTGTAGGGGGAACATGAGCAAATTGGTAAATCGAGTTTCTCCTACTTCACACAAGTCACTTGATGTATGTGTTCAATGAATGCTTTCTTACTACATGAATTATTGTTACTGAAATTTCATCTTCACTTGACACCACCATTGCCTTTCAGTTTTAAAAATTCATCCTTTTTGGCTTCATATTAAAATTTAAAGAACTATAGTTTTGAGGTGTTATATGTAATTCATGACATAGTTGAAAACTTAATAAATTAAGTAAACATTTCATCAGTAGGGAACCAGAGCCTACTCTGTTATGCTTACAACCCCGTGAGTTCTCTTTCTCTGTCTCTTTCAACAGCTGGAAAGAGATGCATACGTCCAGGCGCTGGCAAGATTTACCTTACTCACAGTGAGTTCTGGGATTACTGAAATGAAGCAGAAGAACATTGACACAATCAAAACGCTTATCACAGTGGCTCATACAGATGGAAATTACTTAGGAAATTCATGGCATGAGGTATAAGCACTTTCTTTTTTCTTTTGCAATTTGGTTTATAAAATGAGCTAACACTAAATATTATATTACTGACATGCTTAAGTGTTTGGGGAGAAAATTAATCTTGTACATTCAGGATTAAGTACATTTAACTTTTTTATGCTGATTTATAATGTAGCCTGTTTTAAATTGTGACTTTGTACATTTAAATATTTTTATGAAGATTTTTAACACAGAATTTAAATTTGTTTTTCTTTTTGTAATTAAGATTCTGAAGTGCATCAGTCAGCTGGAGCTTGCTCAACTTATAGGAACTGGAGTGAAGCCTCGGTACATTTCTGGAACAGTACGAGGCAGAGAAGGATCACTTACTGGAGCGAAAGATCAGGCTCCTGATGAATTTGTGGGGCTAGGTGAGAATTTTTTGAATTACTTTTGTGAAGTATCACAGTTGTTTCTAACTTACTCAATATAAGTAACTTTATTGTATAAGAGAAATATGATTAGAGGGCTAGGATAGAATGCCCTTTGGCTAACCTTATAAGGGTTAAGCAAGATAACATTGTAAGTCTTTTTTGCCTGGTCCAGTTTGCAATATTAAATGACCCTTAGTCTTAACCATAGTTGAGGGTGGGAGAAATGTGCAGTTTAAAATTACCTCCTTTTACATTAAAAAAAAAAAAGAATGAAATGCTGCCATTACAGCGACCTGAATGGACTGATACTTCGTGAACTAAATCAGACAGAGAAAGACAAATATTATATGATGTGATATCACTTACATGTGGAATCTAAAAAATAATACAAGTGACTCTGTATACAAAACAGAAACAGACTCACAAGCATAGAAAGCAAATTTATGGTCACCGAAAGGAATAGGGAGAGAGGAAGGGATAAATTAGGAGTATGCAATTAACAGATACAAACTACTATGTAGAAAATGGATAAGTGACAAGGGTTTACTGTATAACACAGGGAACTATATCCAATCTTTACAATAATCTATAGTGGAAAATAATCTGAAAAAATGTTTTAAAAAATTACCTGCTTTTAAAACTAAGCAGGTAAGTTAATGAGTGAAGGCTTGTTTAAGATGATAAATAGTTGGGGGCACCTGGAGAAAGCATTCAGATGCAGATTTTTTTAACGGCACTATACAGACATAACCCAAGTCTTAGGCCAGTGTGGAAACTGTCCCATGGCGCCCCTTGAGTTCATTGCAGCCAGGCGCATCCAGGTTTAACCCAGCAGGAAAAAAAGGAAGGTACTGTCAAAAGCAGATAAAGAAGAACCAAAACCATACATTTCTAATCATAAGTGGAAAACATTCTTCCAGGGAAGAAACAAAGGTTAGACGGTCTTTGACTTTGAATATGTACTTCTGGGTTTGAATTCTTCCTTGTTTCTTCTTCACTTGTGCTGCTTCTTCACTTGTGCAAGATGTATGTGCAAGTTACTTCAATTTTCTGAGCTTCAGGTTCCTCTTTTCCAAACTAATCATAGTATCTACTTACAGAGTTGTCAGAATTACAATATGTTAACGCATAAGTGGACTTAGTGCTGCTATACTGTTTCTGCATTGTTGTTGTTTTTGTTCGGTCACTGAGTCATGTCTCACTCTTTGGGACTCCATGGACCGCAGCACACCAGGCTTCCCTGTCCTGCACTATCTCCTGGAGTTTGCTGAAACTCATGTCCATTGAGTCCGTGATGCCATTCAACCATTTCATCCTCTGTTGGCCCCTTCACCTCCTGCCCTCAATTTTCCCAGCATCAACGTCTTTTCCAGTGAGTCAGCTCTTCACATCAGGTAGCCAAAGTATTGGAGCTTCAGCTTCAGCATCAATCCTTCTATTGAATATTCAGGACTGATTTCCTTTAGGATTGACTGGTTTGATCACCTTGTTGTCCAAGGGACTCTCAAGAGTCTTCTCTAGCACCACAGTTCGAAATCATCAGTTCTTCAGTGCTCAGCCTTCTTTATGATCCAGCTCTCGCATGTTTTTGGATTATTCTTTATCTGGCCTCCCTACCCCACTTCTGACAGAGAAATCTAGAGATACAACCTAAAAAAAAAAAAAAAATGAATACACCTGAGATCTAAGAATACTTACATTTACCTTTTAAGGCTTTGTGCTATATATAACATTGTACTTCTGGACATTCTCTTTTTATCATTTAGTGATTTCTCTGTTATTGCCAGCAGTAAAAAGTCTTACAGAAGAATTTGAGGATTGAAAAGCGACCCACAGGGAGGGGAGTAAAGATGAGGACCATGTTGTGGCAACATGTGGACTCATGTTGAGTGAGTTTGCAGTGGTAATTCAGCAGTGCAGTCAGCACCTCATTTGTAAAATACCAGTGGTGTTCTGTGGTTCTGGGAGGTGCAGCTATAGACAGCTGCAGGATTTAGAACTGCTTGAGCACCCGCATGGTTAGTGACATATAACCTAGAAGTCTGACTCAGACATTAGAACTCTAATTGTTCCAGAAAGTAGCATGAGATACAGATGAAAAATATTTACAGGTAAGTGAAGTGAATGTGCATTGATTGATTCAGCTGCTTTTGAACAGTCTTTCTTTCTAAGGCCTTGGGAGTGAAGGAGAGCCCAGATAAAGAGGGGTGAGATCGCTAGGGCTCAGTTTTGGCAAGTAACAGAAGTAGGTTACACTAAAAATAAAATACCAGTGGAATATTTTATTTTCTATCAGTGTTAGTAAAACAAGAGAAATCATACTTGCAGATCATGTTTATTGGAATACTTGAAAATGAGTTAAAGTTAATTGAATCATTGTGCTGCTCTGCTGCTTAGGTTGCAAAGAGGTGACCTGACCTGCCTTCTCCCTTCAGGAAAAGGGAATTTATATTAAAATAATCACATTTGGAATCTGGAACTGAGATTGAGATAAAAATTCCAGGCCTCCAAGCTACATGAGCAACTGACCACGCCTTTCACCTCTGTGTCGTCCCCTTCTCTCTGCTCCGCGGCCTGCTCCCTTCTGCTCTCGTTGCTGAGGGATCAGGTCTCAGGCTCTAGTCTGCGTCCTGGAGAAGCCCCTATGCTGACTCAGCCCCGCTTGGGCAGAGCTCCCCCCTAGTTGAGCCCGTCTCGGTGGTTGGTTCCTGGCTCTCCCAGCATGGCAGGTGTCCACCCTGTGCAGCGGTGTCCTGGCATCTGCTCAGGATGCTTTAGTCCACACTGAAGCTAGAGGAGGTTGTGGTGCAGACGGTTGAGCTGACTTCATCTGTATATAAGTTGTTTTTTAAAAATAAACTATTAGCCTCCTTTGTTAACAGGATCTATACCCCAAATATTGATGTAACCAAGTTAATAGGGCTGAGTGTATATTTATCTCACTTCCTTACAGATGAGATACAAAACTATACTTTTAATTTTTGGAAACAGGAAACCTTTGTTATTAAGAATAAATAGCATATGAATTATTAGATTTGAATTATATGCGTACTATTATGATATGTATTATGTATTATTAAGTTTTAAAATTCAGTTGCTTGGTCATATAAATCTTGAGTGAATTTAATGACATCTTACATCTTTGTTCTTAGTTAATCTAATTGTTTGTTCTTTAAGTTATTTCTTTGGTAAAACCAAAACTATTGGCTTACTACTTGTACTGTCATACAAATGTTTGATAGATGTCATATATTTATGAAATTGGTTCTTGGATTGTTAGGCATTTTAAATCTTCTTTAAATAGGTCTAATGATTATAAATTATTTTATCTAAGTATAGAAGGTACAGAAATCTCTGTGGGAAGGACATTCAGTTGATACACAGACGAAGTTACATAGTGACTGGCATTCTTTTCTCACAGATTTTTCTTCATTAAATTCCTGTAACATGCTACATACCTCATATTGCTTGACACTATCCTCCTACCACCTCATTTCTCAGTCACTTATTTCAGACTTTCATCCTTGTTCACTTGTATTACAGAAATAGACCCTTAATTTGTCTGCATGGCTTCAGTGGCTCTTCATGTTTCACTGTGTTCTACAGATATTACCAGAATTATTTTTCAGAAAATAGATTGGATCATGTCGGTCTTTTAAAAGACCTAATGGTTCCCTGTTTTCAAAAGTAGAACATTAAACATGATGGTCAAGGTTCTTCACATTCTGTTTCTGGACTGTCTATCCAGCTTCGTCTTTTACTGCTTGTTGCTCTCTCTCCTTCCTTGTCCCCTGCCAGATCATCCAGTTTATGGCTACATCTGAGTGTGTTGGAACATGAACTTCACATGCCTGCTTCCATTACTTCATATATGCTGCTCCGTCTTCCTGAATTGCTTTTTCTTCTTTCTTTCCCACATGATAATCCTTTCAGATCTAACTTGAATTAATATTTCATAATACGTGAAAACTTGCCATGAGCTAGCATCCGCATTCTCCCCTTCCCCTATAAAAATTAGTTCTGTTTAGCCATGCTTGTGTTACATATATATAATTAGTTGAGTTCAGCCATGAAGTAATCATCAGATTGTATTAAAGTAGGTAATAAGTCTGTCTCTCCTGGTAAATCATTAACTGCGTGAGGACAAGGATCACATTCTTTTCCCTTTGTTCAGTTCCTGGAGTAGATTTTGAGTTCAGCTGGTTTAAATAACACCATCTATTACGTCTGCATTCAAAAAGCCATTTGCGTGTCTAGTTAGTCACAAGCATCTGCTTTGAGTAAGGTAGAGGAAGACAAAAAAAAGGTGTACGATTTGCTTCCTAACATGGGAACTTTTTATCCGGCTGAGAAGGCAACAGTGACACACCTGAAGTAATTTATAGTAAGAAACTAAATGGAAGAAATTCTGAGTTGAGCAGTACTTATTCAAGTAAATACTTCATTCAGAGGAAGGCGAAGCAGTGGAGGGGAATCCTTCATTGAGAACTCAGGTTGGGTCTCAGTAGATAAACTTTAGATGATGGCCTGAAGAGAGACATATGTTGGAGGGAGCTGCCTTAAGTCCTAGGCTGAAAAGCTTATACTTTATCTGAAACTAATAGTAAGCAAAATAAAGGTGGTGATTTAGGAAAATTAATCTCCAGAAGAAGAAAGGAGATTAAAGAGGGGGGAAAATGAGCAAAAAGGAAGGCAGGAAACTGTTACAGTGATTCAGTCCTGAAATGACAATGGTCTAAACTAAGTAGGAATGAAAATGAGTGAATCAAATGAAAAACAGGCCAGAAGATTTAGTGATAATGGAAAAAGGGAAAGATATTAAGAGCTTGAGAACTGGGGGCGTTGTTTTGCTGTCTGCAAACACATGGAACCAATGTTGGGGGAAAAAACCAAGTGATTTTGTTGAATAAGAGGATATTATAGCATACCGGTTAAATTTTCAGTGAACATTTGTAAACAAGGGACTGAAGATTACCTTACAGGAGAGATCTAATTGTATGGAATTGGGAATCCTCCTAAGTAGATACATTTGGAACTGGGGTTGGTTCTGTTTCTTACATGCTGAGGGAGGGGTTTCCCTGGTGGCCTAGTGATTAAGACTCTGCGCTTCCACTGCTGGGGGCACAGATTCTGTCCCTGGTTGGGGAAGTTCTGTATGCTGTGCGTTGCAGGGGTGATGGTCAGGGGAGGGGGTTTCTCTTAAACATTGAGAGAAATTCTGCCTAATGTCATTGAGTGATTAAAAATTTCAGTGTCCCTAATTTGTGTGATCTTTGCAAACAAGTTTGTGTCTTTACCCATGTCTGTATACCACTTAGTATAACTCAGTAAGTCACTGATGCCTAAAAGAATTGTTCACCCAAAGCTTTCTTTCATTAGGAAAATGACTGATTTTATTAGAAATGTGTTTTAGAACTGTAAGTACATTCTTTCACTGAACTATTTTCACACTGAAATGACTCTTTTATGTGTGGTAGTTGGAGGAAATGTGGACTGGAAGCAGATAGCAAGTATTCAGGAATCCATTGGAGAAACCAGTTCTCAAAGTGTTGTCGTTGCTGTAGATAGGTAAGGTATCTGTTTTATTCCCCTTTCAGATGAATACTGTTTTAATTCTGTAGCATTTAGATGTGTGTTGCTCATTAGTAAAAAGAAAAAAAATGATTGCCAAATATGTTTCCTATATTGTGATATGCTATGATTTAAATGATGAAGTACCTACAATTTTGCTTTTAAGTCACAGAATATAGGAAGGAGATAAACAGTATGAAAATTTAAGTGACCGTAGACATTAGTGGGCATTAGGGAAATGTTAACCTTGATGAGAAATAACACAGTTTTTGTTTTCCTCTATTTTTTAAAAATTTCCTTTATAAAAATTGTACTCCCCTTATTTTTCCTATTTGAAAATAGAGTATAATTTATCTTCCTGAGTGTATGATAGGGGATTGCATTATGGGGAAAATGAAGGGGTTTGTTGGCAATTCTCACTGGGGAGAATTATATTTTATAGTATATACATTGAGAGATATTCCTCATCTTTAGTCTGGTTTTCTAAAAGAATATTTCTAAATATTTCTAAAAGAATATATTATGGTTTGTTTTACTATAGAATATTCTAGAATATTTACTATAGTATATTCTAGAATATTTACTATAGAATATTCTAGATTTAAAAAAAACCCCAGTATTCAAAATAATGTCTAGTATTTTTTTTTTTAAGAAGATGAACGTTTTCCATATGGATGCCCAAATAATTGAAACCTAACATTTTGTAACACTGGTGTTTACATTTTAGCACTTCTGATGGGAACTGTCAAAAATACAGTGTGTTTTATAATCTTTCCTTGATGCTTAGAGACTCCCGCTGATCTGTTACTTTACTTTGCTGTAGATGAAAACTTTTTGCTCTTAGATGGAAGTAGAGTGTTTAGCTGTTACTGACCCTGGCAGTACTCCCTGGAACTTCTTACTTGGAAAGAATTCTTAGTGTCCATGTGTCCACTTGCTTTTTTGGGGGTGAAGGGGTGGAGGGAGGGGCTTAATTTGCCTTTTTCTTGGGACAGTTGAAAAAAGATTATATATCGTTTTATACCTACTATATAACCCTGAGATTTAACATGTGCTTTTCAGAGTGCTCTCTGGGAAGGGAATTTTTAATTAGAGTGGATATATGTATAACTGATTATATTACACAAACAGAAAAAGTGCTTTCCGTGTGTTACTTCATTTAATCCTCTCAGTAGCATATAAGATACACATTATTACTGTCCTCAATTTACAGATGAGGAAACTGAGACAAGGGGGGGTTAGATAACTTGCTCCTTCCTGCAGCCAGGCCAGTCTGGTCATGATGATTACAGTGACACTTTCATTGGCAGAGAATCTGAGGAATAGCGCCAGGGGTGCCCTCAGCCTCTCGGCCTATCTGGCCGTGTGTGCAGCTCCGGCGCACTGTAGTGTCTGTCTTGCTGCTGCCAGGGTTGACCTCCTCCAGATGATCTTCTAGCCACCGAAAAACACATCATCACTGTTAGGAAAATCGACCCAGACAAGAGTCAAATTGTACTTACTGGTCTTGTTGCCATAACATACTTCATGTGACCAAAGCCAGTTCTGATTTATCTAGTTGGCCAATTTGTTGCAGAGAAACATGTAATTCATTTGAACAGGTGATCTGCCTCTCCATTTTAAGAGTTTGTGCAATTTCAGAAGAGTCTTAGTACAGATTCTATTAGTAAGTCACTGTCTCAAACTCCTCATCACCAGATACTTCTATAACATAGATTCAGGGTCCACAGTTTTATGTACAACCTCAGTATTTACATTTTACCTTATTGTGAAAGCATCAAAAGTTACATTTTTGATTTGTTACAAGATTTATATTATTCTTATGTGGTATGTATCACAATTTCTCGTTAAGTCACTTCTGAATTTATGAGTATCTGAGTTTATTTTTATTTATGATATTCTGCTTCCATAGGCTGACTCAGTGAGACAGCCCTGGTAGTCAAGACGGTGGTTGAGAATATTGTCAGGCATCATCCTTGAAAGTCCTGTATTTGTTCAGCAAAAAGGTTGTTTTTCTGACCTTAGGCCTATTGTTCTGAATAATCTGTTGTGATAAGTATAAGAACCAAACATGCAAAATGGAAATAATAATTCTTTGCTTAATTATATATAGGTTCTGTTTTTTACTGGAAAAAATTTTTATTTCATCAAAATCTTTAAAATGGTAAAATTTCCTGATTATCTTCATTTTTGTGTTTGGAATCCTGTATTATTAGAACTTAAGAGTGTGAGGGCACTTTAACCTGGAGTCCTTGATCCTCCTGGATTTGCCAGGGAAACATTTTCTAGGTGTTGTTAAACCAGCTATTTCTTAAATGTTATTCAACTTTGCGGGGGTAGATTTTGTCCAGGAACGATTTACCCCTGAAAGTCAAAAATTATGTAGCACCATAGTTTTTTATTTAATTGTTGTTTTTTAAGCACACCAGATCTGTCCCACACTTTGGAATATTCTGTCACCTATCAGAAAATATGGACTACTCCTCCCTGTTTTCTCATAAACGTCTTTCAATTGAGTCTAAGCCATAAATGTTATCTCTGATATTTTCACTATAAAAACTTTAGATACGCAGTCATTTCATCTGCCTGTATGTTGCATGCAGCTTAAAGTTGATTTGATCTAGAATCTGCAAGTTTCATCTTTTTTTTTTTTTTTTTTTTTGCGTTGTTTCACCACTATCATAATGTGTAAGAATTCAGTAAATCTGTCAATCTTTTTTTCTTGCTTTTCAGGGGCATGTCTTTTAATATTAGCACACAAGATTCTCATGCTTCTGTTCTCTGCTTTTCACACAGGCGTGTAGAATCCATTTTATAGTTGATGTTGTGAAGCATAACTGTTTTCTGCCTTAGTATATTAAGGCTTTTACTATGAATGCCTCCCCCAGACCACTCTGCTCTCCCATATGACTTATCTTTAATGGAGCATTTCTAGAAATATAGTGACCCTTCAGAGGCTACCAGAGTGAGTGGGAATCAAAATGCTCTTTCCCAGGACGGATGCTCCCCTGCTGACATCACCTGAGTCTGCAGAGCCTGGCTGTTTGCTTGCGGTTCTCTCTGGCCATCTTCACAGGGGTCCTTGCAGCTTCCCCTCGAGTTCTCTGCTGCTGTTCTTTCCTCCCTGGCTCTTTGTCACTTGCCTCCTCCTTGCTTAAAAGGGATTCTTTGTTTCCTTTGTTGTTTTTCCTATTGTTTCCCTTGTACTGTTTGGGTTGGACTTTGTGGTGTGGTTTTTATAGCCACTGCCTTCCAGGTACACGCCTCTAGTTTGAGAAACAGCTAATGACATTCATAATGCAGAGTCTAGCACTTCTCATTTTTGTTCATGTGAGAGGGCGGTAGCCTTTATTTTAAATTTCTGGATCCAATCTAACCACTAGGTTCACTGAGGCCCCATTACTCTTACTACCCCCCCGCCCCCCACCCCCATAGTGTTTTCAGTCAGATTTTTGAACTTTTGTTTTGTTCTACTCACAAGAGTAATAGAGGAAATGTGAAGATATCCCTTTAGCAGGAGATCAGATTCTGAGTTATTACCATGTCAGTTTTTAAGCTGCTTTTCCTTCTTGTTTTCGTTATTTACTGTTGCCAGGATGCATAAACCTTCAAGGGCATAGAGGTTGAAAAATCATGATATACTCAGAACGTTTTGACTGTGGTGGTAGGAAAAAACTAGAATGTATTTTTATGTTTAAATTCTGTTTTGCTCAGATAAGTGTGGGGCGGTTGAGAGGGTAGACTCTGGGGTCGGCCTGTCCTTGTTTGACTGGCTCTAGTACGTACTAGCCTTGTGATTTTAGAAAGTTATTATACGTCTTTGTGCCTCAGTTTCTGTGTTGATAAACTGGGGAGTCTAACGTGCTTCATGGTACCCGTGATTGTTGTGAGTGGATATATGGTAAATAGGTAGGTAGGTATAGATATAAAGCACTTTGGGTAGTACCCACCTTGTGATTGCTGGTAGATATACTGTTACTATGATTACCTTTGTTTCTAAGTTTAATATTTGACCTGCTCCTGCTTTTGAGGTTTCGTTTTTATCGTTCAAATCCTTTCATGTACAGTTTACATTGAGCAATATCAATTTATCCTTGAAGTCACCACATCAAACCCTTCGTTACAAACTTGGAACATGGGTAAAAATGCAGACTTTAAAGTAAGAGGACTAATGTGTTTATGCTGAAAACTTTTGTGAAACTTTGAAATACAGAAAAAGCTCAGTGAAGATGGCAGGGCAAAGCTGGATAGCATAGCTTAACTCTGAATGTTTGAATGCTCTAAGAAAAGTGGGTTGGTTACTTGTTAGTTAAACTGTTGGAAACTATTTGTAAGGTTTTATTAATCACTTGTAATTCAGCATGAGTTTTTTTTAATCAGATGTACGTTATTTATAAAAAAGTAGTTTTCATTTTAAGAACATGTTTAAACTAGTAAATACTCAGGAAAATTGAGACGTCTGTTTTGTGTATGCCAATTATTAGTTTTACAAACTAATAGTCTCTTATTTTGAGGTTTATGAAATACCCACCCTAGTGCTGATGAATTTACTGGTAAAATTGCCTCAGTGTGTTCATTCTCTAATACCATTCAGTGCAAGAGCGGGGTACCTTCCAACTACACTTGTTACTAAACTACCTGGTAAAAAGTACATGTTCAGTTACCTGATCTTCTGTTCCCTTAAAACAGATAAAAGTAGTTAGCAAACTAGGCCACTTGTTTTTGAATTGATATATCAGAAGTGAGACTTTATAAATTTTTGCATTATGATTTTTTTTTTTTCTTTAGAATATTCACAGGGTCCACAAGGCTAGATGGAAATGCCATTGGTAAGTATGTACATTCAGTTAAAAAACTGACTTTTGGGCTAAAAGACTTTAAATTTGAGCTTTAAAGTAAATGTTAATCTATTTCTATTATAGTGGATTTTGTCCGTTGGCTCTGTGCTGTATCTATGGATGAATTACTTTCCACTACGCATCCAAGAATGTTTAGTCTGCAAAAAATAGTAGAAATATCATATTACAACATGGGAAGAATAAGATTGCAGTGGTCTCGAATTTGGGAAGTTATTGGAGATCATTTTAATAAGGTATTTGAGTAATTATACAATTTGCTTAATTTGTAATATTTTTGTTGTTTAAAATTCCCTTACCATAATCTAATTGAGACCTTTTCCCTTTCTAAGCAGTTTTTTATTACATTTTTTTTGTAATTAGATTAGAAAACACTTTGTCTTGTTTTTTCTTCTAGAAATAATTGTTCTAGGTTTTAAGAATTTAGTTCAAATATATTCTTCTTGTTGAGAAATATTGTTAGCATACTTAGTGCCTCTATGGAGAATCTTTGAATTTACCTGTCTTTGCTATTAATGATATATTTTTCTAGAAAATTACCGATTTTTCTGCTGATATTAGCATCCTCTATTTCTGTTGCTGTTACAGGTTGGCTGTAATCCTAATGAAGATGTAGCTATTTTTGCAGTAGACTCCCTGAGGCAGCTGTCAATGAAGTTCTTAGAGAAAGGGGAGCTTGCTAATTTCAGATTCCAGAAGGATTTCTTAAGACCTTTTGAACATATAATGAAACGGAACAGGTATTATGTTTGTTGAACTGCTTAACATCAGGAAAATAGTGTATTTTCCACAGTAGTGGGTGGGGGAGTGGGGCGGAACAGAAGAGAGGGGAAAAAAAACCTCATGAGATTTATCCAAGCAATTATATTACTATTTTAGGTCTCCAACAATTCGCGATATGGTTGTACGGTGTATAGCACAGATGGTTAACTCTCAGGCTGCTAACATTCGGTCTGGATGGAAGAACATCTTCTCTGTATTTCATCTTGCTGCATCGGATCAAGATGAAAGCATAGTTGAGCTTGCATTCCAGACAACGGGACATATTGTCAGTGAGTGTCCCCTAAGCGCTGTTCAAGCTAGAATGCAGCACAGCACAGCTTCAGTGTGTTCAGAGGATAGCTCAAGTGTAAGGTTACTGGCGTGTCATGGGCTTTACCAAGTTTTGCCTGTAGAAGCGGAGTAAAAGTGACAGTATTATCATTATTATTGATAATAATGTTTACTGCATGGCAAGCACTGTAAGCACTTTGTATTTTCTTCAGTTTTCACAATAACTATGTGAGAAAAATATCTTTATTATCTTTTTTTTAATTAGATAAGGAAACACAGATCCATTGAGGTTATGTAATTTGTCTAAAGGCACAAAACTAGTGAGTGATGGATTGAGGCACAAAACCAGAGGCTTAAGACATAACCCTTGTTTCTGACCACTGTACTATACAACCTCCTTTGACTTTGAAATACCTAAGATGTCAATTTAGCCTCTCTTAAAAGATAATAATGACCATCGTTGTCATGACATCAACATAGCTATCATTTAATGTTTGCCTAAATTTAGTAAATTAAGTATTGTGCTAATAATAAGCACTTTGTCGTTGTTTAGTCATTATGTCATGTCTGACTCTTTGCAACCCCAAAGACTTGCCCACCAGGGTCCTCTGCCCATGGAATTTCCCAGGCAAGAATACTGGAGTGGGTTGCCATTCCCTTCTCCAGGGAATCTTCCTCACCCAGGTATTGAATTCAGGTCTCCTGCGTTGCAGGTGGATTCTTTACCATCTGAGTGTACCAGTCTCTGTTAGGTGCTGGGTTTATGGTGTAAACAAAACACAGGCCTGTCTCCCTGTTCCCGTTACCCACGGCAGTCAGGGCAAGACAGACTTTGGAACCCATGTGTTTTGGAATCAAAACCCTTAACCTTCAAGAAGTATCCATTACATCGAGAGCTCGGTGTATTTGGGTATAATTCGGAATAATTGAAAATCTTTAATTATTTGGATATGTTTTTCTCCCTTATAGCCCTTGTGTTTGAAAAACACTTTCCAGCGACCATTGATTCTTTCCAGGATGCAGTGAAATGTTTGTCTGAATTTGCGTGCAATGCAGCTTTCCCGGACACGAGCATGGAAGCAATTCGACTTATTCGCCATTGTGCAAAATACGTGTCTGATAGACCTCAGGTATAGCATCGTTTAGTAAACAAAATGTGACTTAGCATTTATTTGTAGTCTGAGATCTAAGTTTATTTGGGAATCTAGGGGATATGAAACATTTTTCAAAATTATCTTGAGTTGTCACATTTATTGAAGACATCCGGTATTTTTTTGAGTATTTCACATGTATAAACTTGTTTAATTTTCAATAACAGCTTTATGGGACAGACTGTGTTATAGCCCCATTAAATAAGGAATCTGAGGCCCAAAGAATCTCAAAATGTGCCCCTGATCATAGGGATAGTAAAGGAGACAGGATTTGAACCCAAGCCTGTGTGTTCAGCCATTACCTTGATACACTGTTTCTTGTGTGTCAAGCTCTGCAGGACTGAAGCTAACTGTGGATGAGTGTGGTTGTAAGCACTGGAGTGAAAGCTTGAATTGGCAACCTGGCAGCCAGCTTTGACTTGCGTATCTTTGTAACTGTCATTAGGAGAAAAGATGGCTTCATAGATTTTCTGTCACATTCTGACATGGACCTGTGGTGTGTTCAGTACTTCTTACATGCATTCGATCTGCACACCTCCCTAGTGTGGTGGTGTGGCTATGTGATGTTAAAACCACTTAAATGCCTAAAATGGAAAGCTGATGATGGAGTTGGAGCTGAAAGCAGCTTTGGACTCTGTTCCATGCTCTGTAGGCAGTTGTAATCTCCATCCTTTTATAAGTTTTTCTAATCAAATTGCTCATTTTTGATTTGCAAAGTGTTTAAAAACTGCTTTGGAGACATGTGTATAGGTATTAACACCTTGTCTTTAATAAACCTACCTTTCTTTTTAAAGGCTTTCAAGGAGTACACAAGTGATGACATGAATGTGGCACCTGAAGACAGAGTGTGGGTGAGAGGCTGGTTCCCAATTCTCTTCGAGTTATCATGTATCATCAATAGATGCAAATTAGATGTAAGAACCAGGTAACAATCAGTATTTGTAATTAAAATTTTGCAAGGGTTATTTTGACTTTAATCAAATTAACCTTTCTTATGTGAACATAAGTTTAACTTGATCAAATATAGTAATTATTACTTTGGCAAATTTTAAAATACGTTAAATAGAGCAACAAAAAATGGAAATAGGTTACTTTTCCTTAAATTTTGATTATTTCCAAGTTTGAATTTTAGATTCCATGTTAATTTACACATTCTGTCTTTTCATACTTTTGTTTCCAATCAGAAATTAAAGTTAGTCCCAAACTTTATTTTCTGATGAATGAGAAAAGAATTTCCAAATGCATGTCCCTGGTGGCTTTTAGGTAAAGAATCATTTCTCTTTGAAGACTGGCCAGTAACCTAGTTTTAAGTAACATAGGCCTGTTGAAAAAGAACTCTTTCAAAAGTATATTCTTAATAAAAGCTCTGTATGACTGTCCAGTCCATTTGTAAAGAAACTACTGTGGATGTAATGTAACCAGACAAGTGCTCAGTACACACATTTTATACTTAAAAGAACTTGTTAGGAATTTGTTAGCGTTCTTGTCAATCCCATAATGTAGTTTTTCTCACTCTATTTTTGACTGCCGAATTGAAATAACCAACTTGACTATCCTAATATCTGTCAGCAGGACATCAGAAAGGTAGTACAGACTTGTAACAAATCAGTGATAGAATGTAATAAAAGAATGAATCTCTCCTTCCTCACTCCTCTTATGCCAGAACCACACCCATCCCTAGCCCAGGTAAAATTTGTTTTATAGCCTAAGAAGTTTTCTATTTTAATAGTGTTACTTGTTACAACAGATTCTTATGAAATTTAAAATAATCCAAAATATACTCAAACCTTGGAAACTTGTCACAGAATTGAGTTATCACAAGCAATTTGACATTAATTTCACATTTAGGCCCTGAGGAGTTTCTGTCAGTGGACCTGTTAGGAAATTTGATAAAATTCAAGCTAGCCCCCTAATTGATGTAACTCTGAATGATATATACCACTCTCAGATGTCCACCACTTCAGTAGAGCAGTAAGATGAGTAACTGAGAGTCACGGCAGCTCCGCACTGCCTCCCTGCCCGCGTTTATCTGTAGAAGTCTGTTTGGTGGGGGCGGACGGACATGCTTCTTAGTCTGTTAGCTGTCCTCGTCCGGGACCGTGCTGTCTTGCTCTTCACTGTATCCTGTGTTCAGATTATGGATGGGTTTAGTTCTTAAGAAGAGAAAATAAGTGTTCTAGGTGGTAAAGAGAGAGATGTGAGTAAACTTTGTCCAGGGGTGGGTTTGATTTTCTTAGCTCACTCCACGGTTTGTAAAGGCAGTTATTTCAATTACATCTAAAAATGCAGCACTGTGATTTGTATAACCCACTAGTTATAGAGTACTTTCACATGCATTCTCATTTGAGTCCCTCAAAATTCTGTAGATTTAGGGTTAAATAATTAACCTAGAGCCCTCCATATTCTTTTCCATATACCAGGAACTTAAATATTCAGCAGAACTCCTTCAATAGGTAAAAAGCTGTGGGAACCTCTGTGGATCTGTGTTTGCTTTGGGGGCCTGCAAGAAGCAGGATGTACACGTCTGCTCAGCCCAGCCATGGGGGTTATTCGGCATCCAATTACTTGGAGTGGGAGGAAGAACCAGCCCTGTCCCACTGTGTGTGTGTGGCAGGGTAGGGGTGCAGGGCGGGCATGGAACTCTGACAGGGATTTCTGGGAAACATACAGTGTGTTTCTTCCACAGAAATTCCTTTACTGTAGTTTTACACATTAGGTATCTTACAGAGCAAACAAATTTAACTTGCCTTAGGACCAAACTACTGTAATGTTATTTTACATCCATTGAACAACCGCGTGTTAACTGTGTACCACGCATGAATTGGTACCAGGCCCAGGGGTAGCATTGCAGCAAATGAGCTGGACCATCTCAGGGAGTCCGCAAGTCTTCAAGGAGTGTTTCACAGGAAATATTGTTGTGACTTATGACCAGACTTTGGGAAATACAAACCTTTTCTAAGTGGAAGGGTACCTATATTTTCTGAGAAGAAATTTAACGAGAGAGAAAAGATCAAGCTTTTTAATGGTTACATGAAGGCATTATTTCAAGAAGGATGATAAGGAATCAGAAGGCAATTTTGAGTTTCAGTTTTAACACTTACTCAGAAGAGAATGAATGGAATACTAAAGCAGCTTACTCTCAAGGAACACTTCACTGTGCACCCTGTGTGACACATGCTGCTCTGGCCTGGCACGCCCTGGGGAGTAGACACCCTGCCCGCACGAGTGGGGGTCTAGAGAATTATTTTGAGAAGTCCTTTAGTTTGAGGATATTATATGAACAAGTAAGGCATTAGCTAAAAATTCCTATAGTTCTTTGAAAAAGATTTTCCAAAATCTAATTTTATTTGTTCTTAGACATATCAGTATACTTTCTTCCATGGTCATAGAGCCACAGAATTAGTATTCACACAAATTATAATTTTTCTCATTCTGTAGTTCCCATATACATTTTTTAAGTGCTGCAGTGATGGAGTGGGAGTAGAAGAAAAATAAAAAACTGAAGGCCAGGGTCTTTGGAGTTTTTCCCTAAACAATTCTTCCTAAGAAAACCTGTTTTACAACCTAAATTTCTTAAACTTTAGTATCAAGTGTTTTAAACTTAGCTTTCAGTAACTTCATGAACTGACTTATAAAAATCTATTTTAGGAGGGAGATACTGATGTCGTATGCTAGCTTTTCTAATTATATTTTTCCATTTTAGGGGTTTAACAGTAATGTTTGAAATAATGAAAACTTATGGCCACACTTATGAAAAACACTGGTGGCAGGATTTATTTAGAATTGTTTTCAGAATCTTTGACAACATGAAATTGCCAGAACAGCAGACAGAGGTAAGAGATTTTCATTTAATATAGTCAAGTCAGAGGTTCTTTTTTCCTAATACATTTTAGCATTTCAGATTAAGGACAGTGAAAAGAAAAAAAATCCTAGTGATATCTTTTTTAAGGCATTCTGATATAGTAGTATATCTTTGGTAGTATGTTTTCTGTCGTCAAAACAATGCAGTTTTGACAATAGAAGTGAGCTAAGGTTTTCAGTATTTTTGTTGAACTTTCAGTATCTTTTCCTCATTTTAATACTGTCACAGCTAAAACATCAGTAGTTCTACTTAGTATTCATAGTGACTTATTCTAAATTGAATAAAGAATACATGGTAAGTTTTATTTATTTCTTTCAGTTTCTTTTAATTTTTAGAGTATGGTTGATTTACAGTATTAGTTTCTGCTTTACAGAAGTGATTCATTCAGTTATACATATACCTCTATCCACGCATTGTGATTCTTTTCCCATATAGACCATTACAGAGTATTAAGTAGAGTTCCTATAATGTTCAGTAGATTCTCATTATTTATCTACCTCATACATAGTAGTACATATATGTCAATCCCAATCTCCCAATTTATCCCTCTCCCCACCCCCTCCTCCCAACCCACTGGTAACCATAAGTTTATTTTCTGCATCTGTACCTCTGTATTTGTTTTTGTAGGTAAGTTCACTTGTACCCACTTTTTTTTTAGATTCCACATGTAAGTGATACCGTATGATGTTTGTCTTTCTCTGACTTCTCTCAGTACAACAGTCTCCAGGTCCTTCCCTGTTACCGCAAATGACATTATCTCATTCCTTTTTATGGAATGGTATACATATGTACCACATTGTCTGTATCCACTCCCCTGGTGATGGACATCTAGGTTGCTTCCATGTCCCGGCTATTGTAAACAGTGCTGCAGTAAACATCAGGGTACATATACCCTTTTGGATCATGTTTTTTTCCAGATATGTGCCCAGGAATGGGATTGCTGGGTCCTTGGGCTTCCCTGGTGGGTCAGAGGTTAAAGCGTCTGTCTGCAATACGGGAGACCTAGGTTCGATCCCCTGGAGAAGGAAATAGCAACCCACTCCAGTATTCTTGCCGGGAAAATCCCATGGACAGAGGAGCCTGGTGGGCTACAGTTCATGGGGTTGCAAAGAGTCAGACACGACTGAACAACTTCAATTCCTGGTAGCCGTAGCTCTATTTTTAGTTTTTAAGGACCCTCCATGCTCTTCTCCGTAGTGGCTGCACCAGTTTACATTCCCACCAACTGTGTAGGAGAGTCTCCTTTTCTCCATGCCTTCTCTGCATTTATAATCTGTAGATTTTTTTGATGATGGCCATTCTAACTGGTCTGAAGTGATACTTCATGGTAGTTTTGATTTGCATTTCTCTGATAACTAATGATGTTGAGAATCTTTTAATGTGCTTTTTGGCCATCTGTATGTCTTCTTTGGAGAAATGTCTCTTTAGATCTTCTGTCCATTTTTTAATTTGTTTTTTGATATTGAGCTGCATGAGCTGTTTGTATATTTTGGAGATTAATCCCTTGTCAGTTGCTTCCTTTTGCACATATTTTCTCCCATTCTGAGGGTGTTTTTTTGTTTGTTTGTTTCCTTTGCTCTGCAAAAGCTTTTAAGTTTAATTAGGTCTTTTACTACAAACCAGTTACAGAATGTGTTTCAGTGTTTGTGGGGAGAGAACATCAGATCTTTGTGTTTCGTTCCATATAGTGTGTTAAATGCAAATTAGGGGGCCTCTCTGACCTGCAGAAGATTTTACTTTAGATCTGCAGGTAGGCTCTTACTTAAAACATGTTATTAAGTAGACATATGTTTATGCAGGGGCATAAAACCATGCATAAAAATGAATCAGATTAGTCCATTTGAGAAAAATAAATTACTTACACCAGTTTTATTTTAAACCTATGCTAACCCCACATGGAAAATTCTTATCATTTCCTTCCTCTAATTTTTTTTTCCATGTTCTGTCATATTCTAGAGCAAGACCAACTGTTGCAATTAATCCTATGACTTTTTAGTAGCAGACACTAATAACAGGACAATACAGTGATGGTTTTTTATAATCAATACAGTGCATAAAATTGTTATTCTATGCATAGATTTATGAGATAATGAGAAATAGGTATCAGATATGAAGTTGAGGTGAGTATATTCTAGAGAGAGTTAAGCACTCTGAAAGGAACATGGACAGTCTTATTTTTAAATATGCAAACGTTTTCTTTGTAACTTCTAGTAACTAATGAGTGGCCTGACCTTCATGTGATGACTGTCTCCTTTGTAGAAAGCTGAATGGATGACAACAACATGTAATCATGCACTCTATGCGATCTGTGACGTGTTCACCCAGTATTTAGAAGTACTCAGTGATGTCCTTTTGGATGACATTTTTGCCCAGCTCTACTGGTGTGTGCAGCAAGGTAGGTCTGTCCTGATAAATGACACAGTGTTAAATGTGACCCTGATGATACACAAATGAATTGCTCTTTTCTTTTCCAGACAATGAGCAGTTGGCACGATCTGGTACAAACTGCTTAGAGAACGTTGTTATTCTGAATGGTGAAAAATTTACACTAGAAATCTGGGATAAAACCTGCAACTGCACACTGGACATCTTCAAAACCACAATCCCACATGCGTAAGATTTTATACCACTTTGTGTATTGAATGATGGACATAAAAGATTTGATAGTAACTAGTGATTTCTCATAACAAATGCTTTGTCAGATATCTCAGTGTTCTATGAATTTGTGTTTATTACAGACCAAACTCCTATAAACCGTAACAAATACATGAATTGTTTTATAAACCAGAACCTTTAGTCTTATCATCTAAATTTGGGTCAAAATGAAGTGCTTTTATGAGCTTTTATTCATGCAGATTAAACTAAGCAGTGGTGTTGAATTTTTAAAACATCTCAGCATTTATTTTAGTTACTGTGAATAGTCTAGGGAAACTTTATTTGTAAATACTGTATGTCATAGTTATTTGTCATCCTTTTCTGAGGGATAAGTTTGGAATTGAATTGTAGGTGAGTTTTTACTAGTGGGGAAACTAAGACATAGTCCTGCCACTTGACAGTTGATGGCACCCAGTCGTTTGTAGGACAACTTGAACTTCCCCAGCTTCTTTTATTTCAAAGTGTGCTAGCTGTGGCATGTCTCACGCTGTCAGTGATGGTATGGTTTTGGTATTTCAAAGGCTCTTGACCTGGCGTCCCGTTTCTGGAGAAACTGCTCCCTCAACCCCATCTCCTGTGAGTGAAAACCAGTTGGTAAGTTTAAATAAATCAAGCCTATTTTAAATCATTGAACTATTCATGATAAGAAATTTTACCATGGGGCAGATCCTTTAACATGCGCCCAGCTCCTTTAGAAAGATGGTGTAAAATATAGATGGTTCTGAGACGAAGATTCAAATGATTTCTCGAATGCAGTAGGCAAATACCAGTTTACAGAAGGGCGTACGTGTCAAGCTGAAGATGTTATTGAATATTGTTTAAACATCCAATTTTGATAACAATTTTACCTCAGAGAAAAGTTAGAAAAGCAGGATAAAGAATTCCAGCAGACCCTCCCCCTGCACATTTATTTCCTGGGTGTGTTGTCACAAATTACTAATAAACTGCACAGCTTAAAGTAGCAGCAGTGTATTCTCTCACGGTTCTGGGGCCAGAGGTCCAAACTGAAGGCTTCGCAGGGCCACGCTCCTTCCCCGGGTTTGCTGCCGCTAGCTTCTGCGGGCTGCTGACAACCCCTGCCGTTCGTTGGCTTGCACACACATCACTCTGTTCGCTGCCTCCATCTTTACGTGGCAGTGTAAAGTCAGATCTGTGTATCAGATCTCTCCTTCTCTTTTAAGGACACTAGTCATTAGATTTAGGGTCCACCCTAAATTCAGAATGACCTCTTCTCAAAGTTCCTTAACTCATTAGACCCTATTTCCATGTAGCCTTTATAAGTACCAAAGGTTAGGACTTGGACTCAGCTTTTTGGGGCCACTGTTTAGCCCACTTCAGTCTACCCCCTGGTGCCCCAAAATTCATGTCTGTCTTCTGGGCTAAGACATTTATCCCGTCCCAACATCCCAAAAGTCTCAATTTATTGTAGCATCACCACTAAGTCCAGAATCTCATGTAAATATCATCATATCAGAAGTTCCAGATCTTGTCCTCTAAGTCATCTAGATCAGGTGCATGCATGGTCTGTGCTGGAGCAAAATTTCTCTCTCTGGACCCATGAACCTGTAAAATAAATGACCCCCTTGCAAAATACAGTGATGGGCCAGCATAAGTAAAGATTCTTATTCCAAAAGCAAAAATTGAAAGAAAGAAAAGGGTCACTTGTGGAGTCCGACAGTGATCTTCAGTCTCTTCCTTGGCTCTGTCTGAGACCTGCAGCTGCCCTGGCTCTGCTTCTGGCCTCATGCTGGAACCAGGTGGAGCTGGCAGAGTAGTCATGTCAGCCACCACATACTGTCTGTCACTGCAGGTGCCTTGCATTTACTACCAAATCCTCCACAACCTGCAAAGAAAGTGTCATCTTCATTTTCAGACCAGAAAACCTCAGCTTAGGAACGAGATTCCTGGCTCTCCCAAGGTTACACGTAACTGGACTCTGGTGTGGCTCTGTGGACCTGTCAGCTCTGCAGGGCCAGTCTCCTTGTCGGCCACCTTCTCACTGACTTTTCTGGATGCTGGTCTGGGGTGACAACATCCTTCCTCTGCAGAGCTTTCCTGGGCTCAGCCTGCACTAGGTGTGCGCACACCACACCCACTACATACATGTACATTCTGTTTGGATTTCACGACAGTTCATGGATATTGCTGACAAGTTTTGCCACACAGTGAAGCTTAGCGTTTTTATCTGTTATCCTTGGGTGGTGTCAGGCCTGATCTCAGTGAGGGTCAGAAAGTAAGCTTTTCTTTAAAAGATTACCAGCTCTTATGTGTGTGGTGATATTAAATAATTTTCCCATTATGCCCATTATTGCAGTGTGTGCAGCGTCATTTTCATAGGGACACAGTGTAAATTACTTTTTTAAAGACAGTGTAATAGAAACTGTTTTCATCATTAAGCTTTATTTGTTGTACTTAAAGTGAATCTTTTTTATTAGGATACAATATCACAGAAATCTGTAGATATTCATGATTCTATTCAGCCAAGATCTGCAGATAATAGACAGCAAGCTCCGTTGGCTTCTGTCTCTACTGTGAATGAAGAAATCAGCAAAATTAAACCCACAGCAAGTGAGTTATTTCTCTTAATCAATTGTGTATTTTGTTTTTGTGTATGCAAGATAAGAAAGTTTTGCTTGTACTCACACACATGAGTTCTGTAGTTGGTTATTGTAGTCACTTTATTCCTGAGTTTGCCGCAGCTCGGACATCCCTGTCTCGCAGGTGGTAGGGACTCTGCTGACACCTGCCAGGCTCATTATTTTTCCTACAGCGCTCTCAGCTGATGTTTGTTACAAGCACGTGGGTGTTCTTCCTGCAGAAGAGGGGCCTAACAGGTCTGTCCTCAGCAAGAGGGCGGGTGGCAGCCAGGGCGTCTGAGGAGCGCTCTGCCCCCACCCACCCCAAAGCTCCTCTGCATCTCCCCTCACCTTCAGTTCTTTTCACAAAGGGGGACTCCCTTGTTTTTCACTAAGTGGGTTCAATTTCATTTACTGAACAAAAGTTAACAACACTGAGGAAAGACAGCCTCCTTCCTGGAGGAACACGGGAAATGTGTTCCACAGTGGCTGCACAATTTTGTATCCCACCAGCAATTCCATTTTTTCCACCTCCTCACAAACATTTCAGTCTTCTTTTTCTCTCCTTAATAATAACCATCCTAGTGGGTATAAAATGTTGTCTCATTGTTTTACTCTGCATTTCCCTATTGATTAATGATGTTGAGTATTTTTTCATGTGCTTTTTGGCCATTTGTAATCATTTTTGGAGAAATACTTATTTGTGTCCTTTGCTAATTTTTAATTGGGTTATTTGTTGTTGAGTTGTAGGAGTTTCTTACATACTCTGGATACTATCCCCATATCACATACACGATTTGCAAGGGTTTATTTTCTCCCATTCTATAGGTCATCTTTTCACTTCTGATGATAAATGCTCTGATGGTGTGAAAGTTCTTATTTTGTTGAAGTTAAGTTTGTCTTGCTGTTGTTGCTCATGCTTCTGGTGTCATGGTTAGGAACCAACCGCAGCCCAAACTAAGGTCAGGGAGATTTTCCCTAGTGTTGCCTTCCAAGAATTTTATACTCACAGCTCTTACATTTAGGGAGTTGATCCATTTTCAGTTTATTGTTTTCAGGGTATTTTTATTAACCCTCGGTGTTTATACTTGTTGTTGAGGGAAAACAGATTTTGTACCTCCTGGAAAGGAGCCTCTAGCTTCAGTTACTATGTCTCACCGCTTCGAAGGGAGATAGGTGGCGATGAGTTGTCCATTTTCGTTTTTCATTCCTGTTTTCTGGAGCACAGCTGTTAGAATCCATACCAGCTTCGGTCTACCCTGGAAAATGCCACAGTACATGACTTTGCTCTGTCAGCCCCAGGACTGGACCTTGGAAGGGAAGGACATAGTTCCAAGTTTTCACTGAGCTGATCTGGGCACATGCCTTGAACTGGAGTGGAGAGTGCTGCCCCCTGCCCCTCTGATCCGAGGGCTCACGTTTCCTTCCTCCCGCCACCCCCTCGCAGTCCTTTAGAAGAGCTCCCGTGTCCCCCAGAGCCCTGCGTGCAGGGGACGGGGCAGCAGAGCTGCCCGAGGAGGTGGCTCAGAGGAGCACAGATTATGGCTGCTCCACTCCTTCACACTCAGAAGCTGGTGCTGCCCAGTGAAATGGTCCCTAACATGACCCTGTAGCCTTGCGAAGCAGACTTATTGAGACAGACATTGTCCCCCAGACACACCGCTGTCCCTGCCCGTGAGGTTGAGTCCAGCGCCTCACCCGTGACAGCTCTGCGTGCCCACGCAGACATGGTGGCTGGTGAGAACATGTCTCCCCAGCCTCAGTCTCCCCGATTCTGGGGTGTGCAAGCGTGTCCTGCCCCAGAAACCTGAGAGTGTAGTTATGACTTAGATGAGGGAGGGCTAGGAAGGGACAACTTGGACTTGGGGGTGTCTTTGGTTTTTTACGTTTTTTGACTTGAGACCTAATACTAAGAACTGAATGTTCAGTACAGCAGCATTTCTGAAAACTATCTGGAAAGGAGCCATCATGACCTAATAGAGAATAAATTTTAAGCAAGTTGTTTGGCTGTCTTCCCCAAATTCCTAAAACCTGAATTTAACTTCTGGAAATGGGGGGATTCCCTGGGGGGGGGTCCAACTGGTGAGGACTCAGAGCTCTCACTGCCGTGGCCCACGTTCAGGGAACTAAGACCCTGCAAGCTACAAGGTGTGGCCACAAACAAAAAAACTAAATGCTAGAAACTGGTGCCAGAAAGGGAGTTTGTGATAAAAGCAAAGTAGAAAAAACCTGAAGGGTTGTCAAGGCATCCAGTGCTGGAGCTG
Organism: Muntiacus reevesi; assembly: GCF_963930625.1. Classification (NCBI taxonomy): domain Eukaryota; kingdom Metazoa; phylum Chordata; class Mammalia; order Artiodactyla; family Cervidae; genus Muntiacus; species Muntiacus reevesi. Next base: position 47,588,781 of record NC_089260.1, read on the forward strand.
ATGCCCTGAGGCCAGTGTACAGCGCCCCCAACCCCTACCGGGGACGATCACCCGGCTCCTGGAAAGCTTCCCGGAGAGCTGACCTTGGCTGAGCCAGTGCTGCTGGCCTTGAGCACCTCAGTAGTTGAGTTGTCTTTCCTAACCTTGTGTTTCTACATCTGCTCACCAGACACCATGGAGGTAGAAAGTCCTTCCTTCCATGAGTCTGTGTGTCCTTAGAGAAACGGCCATTCCGAGCACAGCGGTTCAGGCCAGAGGAAGGCAGCCGTGTTCCACCCCAGGCCGTGTCTGAGCACCGGGCTCCTCCAGGGTGGTTGCTCTTACAGTCCGGCACTAGGCATGATGCTACGTGGACTTCTGGGCTTATCATGCTTTAGAAACAGGCCGTTTTAGACGCACCACCAACCTGGATTCAGATAAAGCATGTACTCTGGTGACCCCCTCACTGCCTGCCTCACAGATCTAGCTCCTGTTGTTTTCTTCTGGCTTTTTTATATTACCTGTGTCAAAGATCAAACTTGGATTTGTAGCAAATACTATTGAGACTGTAGCTTTTAATCCATTTGATACATTTTATTAAGGAATAACCTAAATATTACTTTAAAATTTGCCCTGGCACCTTCTTGAATGTATTCACTGTTCAGTTATTTTGAATATTTTTGTTTACTGAAGAAGTGAATTTTCTAAGGTTTTCTAAATACTGATTAAATGCAGCTTTTACTGAGTGCTCATGTGCAGAAGCAGGCTGTCCTTCAATGTGATGTGTGCAAGTTACCTTCATACATGTTAATGTTTCCTTAGCATTGTAATGTCACAGAAATTATAAAGAATTCAAAATAATTTTTGTTTGCATGTGCATTGGGGTGGGTTTCCTCACAGAATTTCCAGAACAAAAATTGTTTGCTGCCCTGTTGATTAAATGTGTTGTGCAGCTGGAACTCATCCAGACTATCGACAACATCGTGTTCTTCCCCGCCACAAGTAGGAAGGAGGACGCAGAAAACTTAGCCGCGGCGCAGGTGAGTGGGTGTGGGGGTCAGCTCTGCCATCCGGGCTTCAGAGCAGAGGCCAAGCTAGAGGGGCCGTTTGGGGGACCATCGCCCCGTGGGACTGAGGACATGGCCAAGGTTGTGAGTGTGGACACAGCGGGGGAGGGGGTCAGGGAGCGAGCCTGAGGCCTTGTGGTTGAGAGCTCACGATGAAGCAGTGGGTGAAGAGCTTGGGGGCAAGAAGCAGGGAGGCAGGAGGATGGATGCACGAGCCAGTGCTGCCTTGCAGCTCCGTGAGGAAGCTGTGCTGAGAAGGCTGCGGTCACTTATACTAGGGCGAGTGATCCTTCGTCCACTGCGGAGTAGGGGGTTTGCCAGCCAGTTATTAAAGGGGTGAGGAGTGGGTTATGCACAAGGATATTTATGATTACAGTCCACAGCCTCACACTGGTTAACAGAAGTGAGGACCTCAGTAGGGCAGGGACCATGAAGGGGGCGGAGGTGAGGAGCTCCGGGGTTGAGTTGTGGGCAGGGAGCCATAGACATTGGGAGTGGTGCTCAGTGAGAAGGGTACAAGGAATGAAGATTCTGGAGATTTCATAAGAGAAGGTGGTCTTTTCCTGTTGAGACAGATTAAGTTCTATGGCTTGCTCATAGAAGTGGTCTTTGGTTTTAACTTGACTGTGGGTACCTGTGCTGTGGTGGTTTGTTTTCCAAAGAGAGACGCTGTGGACTTTGATGTTCGAGTGGACACTCAAGACCAAGGAATGTATCGCTTTTTAACATCACAACAACTCTTCAAACTACTGGACTGCTTGTTAGAATCGCACAGATTTGCAAAAGCTTTCAACTCCAACAACGAACAGAGGACAGCTCTGTGGAAGGCGGGTAAGCCGTGCTGTGCAGGCCGCACCCTCAGCGAGCGTGCAGCGGGGTCACACGAGGGGACTCACAGCGCGAATGTTGAGTCCTCACCAACCGTCGGCGAACACTCCACCAATGGGTCTTTCTCTAGTCTAGAAAATGCTGAATAACCGCCTGGGTGGATGAGTCTCCCCGTGTTTAATCACACTGTTAATTGACTGGTTTTCGCATTGTTTTTTACCTTCTGTGCTCAGCCTGGGCCTTGCTATCGATACTGTCTGCTTACTAGAGCTGAGAAAAAGTGGGAGGGTCCCAGGCATGAAGGCATCTGTATTGAGTGCCTGCTCCCCAGGGCATGGCCAGAACATAAGTCAGGGTTTTGAAGTGGGAGGGAAATTTTTTTGAACAAGTTGGAAAATTTAAATAAGAAGCAAGCTTTTTAACAATTTTACTGACAGTGATATTCTTTAAAGAAATAGTTACTTGGGGCCTATTAGGTGCAGAACAGTGCTGAGAGTAAGAGACTGAAGAATATGCAGAAAAAAAGAAGGAAGCTGCTGTTCCTTGAACAGCAAAGCCCTCTGACAGAGTGTTGGGTGCTGTACACTTAGGAATTTTATTTCATCCATGGTCTCTTTACCACCTCATTAAACCCACCCAGGCTCCATTCATTCTCTCCCTTCTTGTACAGCCTCGCTTCTGTAAATAGATAGTACTTAAATTTTTCCCATTTATTCAACCCAAGTCGTGGCCACTGTTCAGCTGAGATGGTTCCTGCCCAGGGCACTGGGCTCCTCACTTCCTGGGCCTTGCAGGCTGCTGACCTTTGACCATTCTGGTTCCCCACAGGCTGTGCACCTTCACTAGCTGCCCCTCCTCCTGTTAACTCAGACTTCCCCTCTGCAGGCTTCAAGGGCAAGTCCAAGCCCAACCTTCTGAAACAGGAGACCAGCAGCCTGGCCTGCGGGCTGCGCATCCTCTTCCGGATGTACACGGACGAGAGCCGGGCCAGCGCCTGGGAGGAGGTCCAGCAGAGGCTCCTAAAGTAAGACTCGGGGCTTCGGCCCATGCGCTGCTCAGTACAGAGAGTGGAGGGCCACGCCCCGCCCGGGGACTCCACAGCGGGGCAGGTGACTTGGGGCCTACGGAAGAGACTGTAAAAGCTAACACAATCTTATAGACAAATGTCCTTCCACAGAGTTGTTGAGATGTAAGCAAATTGTCTATTTTTGCTGTTACAGGACAAAGGAGGAAGTTTTAGGTCTTAAATTTTAGGCTCTTTTTCATGTCATAGAAATGGATCAGTTTCTAAAAACAAATCTGAAAGTGAAAAAATCCCTGTTGACATTTAGTTTGAAAAAGTATGTGGAGTTTCTGTTGGTGTTTTAGTTTTGTTTGCATTCCATTTTTACTCCGTGACAACTTAAGATTTTGTCCTTTCAGAAAGAATACAGTCTTTTACCTTGTATTTTTTTGTCTACTTAAGGGAATAGATGTTCTCAGAAGCCAACTAATTTCATTTCAGAACTTCTGGCAGTCACTTGGGCCGTTTCCCCAGTTCTTGATGAGACTGTTAAGGCCCCAAAGCATCGAGGTCCCGGTGCGGGAGGGGAAGGGCCACCCCGGGGGTCAGCAGCAGTCTTGACACCAATCCTGTGCTTGTGCTCCTCCACAGCAGTTTAGCATATAAGAAAACCTTCAAAATGAAGAAAATGGGGGTTTCCTGACAGGCTGTAGTTGACCCTAGTTACCATTCCTCCTGGTCCCAGTTGTTCCTGCTCGGTGACTGTCAGGCCAGCAGGTGCACCAGCAGCAAGCGTGATGGGGAACCTTTTCCATTTCAGTGTCTGCAGCGAAGCACTCAGTTACTTTCTTACTCTGACGTCAGAAAGTCATCGGGAAGCCTGGACTAACTTACTGCTCTTGTTTCTGACTAAAGTCCTGAAGATCAGCGATAATAGGGTGAGTACCAGGCACCTTGTCTACCAGCATCCCCAGCCTGAGGGGCACATGCCCGAGTGGGAGGCAGGGGTGCAGGGCTTCCCCACCCCACTCTGTTCTCCAGTGTGTGATCCTGTAGGGCTGCACTAGGGGAGGAATCAGAATCCGTTAGGACACCGACAAGCTGCCCAGGTTCCCCCACCCGCCCCCCGGAGTCTCTCCTGTCGCTTCCAAGACAGCTGCCAGGCGTGGCCCCGACCATGGCTGCGTCTGGGCAGCAGGCTCCTGTTGTTCCTTTGGGAGAGGGACTGATTCTGTGGGAAGGAGCCGTAAACTCATTTGAGAATTTTAACCAGTAGAAAACAAAGATCAGATGTATAATGTATAGCTATATATATACCATTTAGACTTTTCAGAAATACACATTTTACTTGTTAAAAAATGTAGCAATGTACAGCCCACATAAATGGAAACAGGGGCTCCTGTGATCCCTAAATAGGTTTAAAAATGCCTCGTCTGGTGGCTGACACTTTGGGCCCCACAGACGCCATGTGTTGCCGCTCTGTGCCCAGGTGTGTGCCCCTCTCACCTGGGCCAGGTAGAGCCCAGAGAAGTACCTTCCAGCAACCAGCAGCCAACTGGATGAGGAGGACTTCCAGTCCGTCCACCTTGTCCCACAGGTTGCCTTCTTCTCACCAGTGTCACACCGCTCCCTCACACCTTAGGAGGTGGGGGAACAGACAAGGAGAGAAAACAGGCAGACAGCTAGTATTCAGAGATTGAACTACAACAAAAATACAAAGTGTATCAGTGGAACTATAAATAATAGAATGTATGGAGCCCTCATATTTTATATTGCAATATTAGAATTTGAAGTTTTAGAGACAAGTCTATTTATCAGACAGAATAGTTTCAGTAACCCATAGCTTATAAAAACTGATTCTTGCTTGGCTTACTTTTGCTTATTACCCAAGGCAAAACAATGATAATAAATGTCTGTCATAAGTTTGTCAAAGAAATGTAATGAAAAACGTTTTCCAAAATAAGGATGGATAACTAAGTGAGTCATGTACATACTAAGTTCTGAATACATCTCAGTCTTTCAGTTGCATGATCAGTAATCACTGCTTTATGCAGACGCGTCTCCTGTCTTCACTCTCAGGGCACTGTCTCCGAGTGGGTTCCTTCTAAAGGCACTTTGAGGTTCTGTGGTTTGCAATGAGAGCATTACTAACAGAGAATTCATTTCCCCCCAGTTTAAAGCTCATGCATCATTCTACTACCCTCTCTTATGTGAAATTATGCAATTTGACTTGATTCCTGAACTTCGTGCTGTTCTTAGAAGATTTTTTCTGAGAATTGGAGTAGTTTTTCAGATATCACAACCACCTGAACAGGAACTTGGAATAAACAAGCAATGATGGGAACTTCATATTTTTCTGTTGGCGTTTACATCCCTCCGTTCTTTAAAAGGACCCCGGCGCTGAGGTTTCCTACCTGAAAAAATGGTTTCTCTGGATTGCTGTTTCTAAGGGTTACTTCTAAGAAGCTTAGAATTTCAGTTCGAATCTGCAGTGCTCCCGTCCGTCCCTTTGGTAACCTGGTGGATTCTGTTTGTCGTGTTGGGCTCACAAGCAAAAAAGCTGTTCCCACAGCGTCAGCTTGTATGCTCACAAGCCCTTCCCTGTCCTCGGTGGCAGGGAGAGGGAGAGCCCTATATATTTCTGGCAGGTATGGAAGTGAAACTTACCCAAAGAACTCTAGATGTAAAGATTTGAACTTCTGCAAGAAGTACAACTCAGGAGAGCTGTATTTTGAAGGATAAAATGTTTATAATTGGGGGTTGGGGGGAGAAGAAGAAATTATTGTTCATGGTAAAAGTTATTTAGCAACTATGGTATTCTTATTCTGAAGATTTTTGCACACTCAGGCTATCTGAGATACTGGTAATGATCCTTCTGTGAAAAATGTACAGAGATGCAGGTCTGTAATATAAAAATCTTAAGACATTATAGAGTTCTTCCTGCACTGTTTTATTTCTTTATTTTCTTATTCATTTGCTAAATACCTATAATATTTTGTCAAATGCACTAAACATTTGGGTTGAACTTCTTGTCCTTTTTATTTTGTGGGGATTTGGTTTTGCCCTTTTTACAGAGTGGTTATTTTGAGGGTTTAACATGCACAGAAGCTGTTGTGGCTGACACTTGTCATGATCAACACCAACAAAGGTGGAACATACCCCTGCTGACGTAACTACCTGTAATACACTTCTCTTAGGGCTTTGAAAGATGAGCCATTAAAATAGAATGATCCTTCATGGACCGAAACTTGAATCACTGCAGAATGAATCTTGGTTGCTGTCACTTCCTTTTCTTTTCTTTTGGGTGGTGGGGCTTGATGTAGATTTTACTCTATGTACAGAATTTAATGTTGAATATATTAAAATAACAAATCTGGCATGGTTTGGGGAGGTTAGATTTACTGGAAACGTATTCATACTGTGAATTGTGCTCTGATGGTTAAAAAAACAAGATTGTCAAGCATTCCGTATTAACAGTGGATGTAGAAAATTTTTTCAGATGGATAAAATGTATATGGTACAGATGTAAAGTTTTCTATGTAAAAAAATTCTGTACAACTTTCTGTACAATATTGATTCTCATCTGGCATATTCTAATCAGGTTATAGGTCAATAAAGTTTTTGGATTATTTCATCAGTGCAATCAAAACCTATGTCATCTACAGCCCCATGTTTCATTGACTTTTTTTTTTCTTAAAAGCCTAACTAGGGAAAGGATGTTCTCATTCACAGCTCCATGTGAATTCAATGTCCTTCAGTTGTGATATTTTCTCTCCAGTTCCTGGCATTTGATCCTCCCCCATATCCTGCTTTCTCAACTATAGGCTATTCATAGTTTAATATTTTGTGCATTTATGAACCCAGAATCGGGCAGTACTATGTGAATGAACGCTGAGAGAAAGAGAAAGAAAGTTACCTTTGGGGCAGCTTGCAGGGTGGTGGCGTGTGTCCTCAGTGCAGTTGAGTGCTACAACGACCTGAAAAGGAAAAAGAGAACATGTCAAGACTATTTATTTTGATGGTTGTGTTCAAAAAAACAGGAGAGCATTCAGTCTTAGCCCTCGCATCTCTCAGGTCACCAGCAGTCACTGAGCAGAGCGTCTGTAAGTGCACTGCATTTGTTACCCCCAGGACCTGGCCCTGTGCAAGCGCAGCTGGATGCGGCAAGAGCCAGGGGCCCCCGTGACCATCTAGGCCTGTCTCAGGGCATTTCAGAGGACCTGGCTGTGTGTTATTAATATTTATGGTATAAAATCAGGACTTTTCTCCAGCAGAGGCTTTCATCTTACTTTCAGGTGAAGACATACGAAGAAAACTCTCTCATAAATGATTTGGTTACAAAAATTAGCATGGCATTTACATGCAACTAAAATTCCAAATATCTGAGAAGTTTCCCACTTAAGGGTGTGCTTACCTGATCTTAGAAGCATACCATCAGTGCCTAGGTGTGTTCTCGGCTCTCATTACTAGAATCTAAACAAGAAATATTTCCAAGGATTTGAATAAGTCTTCCCTTTTTTAAAGGCATCTCTTAGGGAGCATTTAGAAGGGCTGACCCCTCACCACAGGGTCCTAAGCCATGCGGCAAGGTCCCCGTCCTCGACCCCGGGTCCTCCTGCCTGTCCTCGAAGTCTATGTAGAAACCTCAATTCCAGTTAAAGGAAGAAACTGACACTGGTAATAAAAATAATTTATTTTTATCAAGAAGTAGTTACATCATATAAAGAGCAAACTTACTGCCTTCATTGGCACAAAAATAGAGGCAGAAAGATGGGACATGTAAGTGCATGGCTCACAGGAATATAATCACTAACAACTCTATCACTGAGTCAGTAGTTATCAATGAGAAATAGCACATCTGATTGTGATTACAGAGCAACAGCTATAACCAGTATATTTACTAAGTGAAGAAATGATTTTGAATAGTGATAATAATAGCAGATGTACATATAGCAAAGAATATTCTTACAGTACTGTTAAGATACTTGTTTTATTCACCTTATCTTACAAGCAGAATTTAAAATAATGCACATATGGTAGTTGATTCCAAGAGTTCATTACCACCCCACTTTATGGCAAAGTTGTGCAAAAATAATTCTATACAATTCTACATTATATAAATTAATAGCCATGGCTTTTTATTTATGTACGTAATATAAATACATCATATACATCATCATGGAAAAAAATATACCTTATATACAGATGGAATATGAGTAACTGCCATGTACAGGCCAAAAATAGCACACATTATTCAGGTTCAGGTTCCACATTCCTTCCACCTTCAAAGGCACTACTGGGTCCAGTACAGACTGATCTTAACCGTGTGCAGTAGACAGGCCCTGCCAGGTGAAAGCGCCTGGTTTGCCAGGACCCTGCTGCTGCTCCTGCCTCAGCTGTTCCGCCATGAATCTCTTCAGTGTTTCCGAGGTGCCTGGGCGGAGCCAGGGCTCAGTGGCTACAGAGTTTGATCCGTCGTCACCCCGGTGCCTCATGATGTCATCAGGGTCAAACAGTGAACTCTCATCATCTAAAGGAAGCAAGAGAGACGACTCAGGTAACAGGAGCGGCAGGTAGATGATTGGAGCAGACCTCCTGTATTCTAACCCATTAAGCTCTGCATTTCTCCACAGCATTGTGTTCTAAACTGCCCTGTTTTGTCCACACCCCTCCTTATAGAGATAGGAAAGCAAACCCAGGAACAAGCCAGGATGAACTGAGCAAGGTGACTATGGTCCCAGCACCCACAGGGATTCAAGGGCAGCAGGTGACACCAGATGACTAGAACAGTGTCCACAGTCTTACTCTGTGTCCCCTGAAGGATGCCACACCAAACTTTTTTTCTGCTTTTAGCGAGGTTTTGGAAATACTCCTAACACTGCTTTAAGGAAATAAGGTAATTTTAGGGAAACATTAGACAGGGATGGAATTACTTCCATTCTTATACCTAATCTAAGAGGTTTTATTTATTCCATTAAGACGTAGCTCTCATTTTTCATTCTTTTAATTAGTTATATGCAGAGCTTCTCTATTTAACTTCTCATTAGATATAATAGGAAAATCTGTCTTCCCTACCCTGTGATGTCAATTTTTTTTTTTAAATTACATCTCCTGGTCTGTGAAGCATTAGTTCAGCAAAGGGACATGTGCAATCAATGCAATGAGCAATCAATCTACAACAAAATTTCAAACAAAAACTGTTTGAAAGGACAATGTTTTAAAAAAAAGTTCAGAAGTTGAAACTCTTCTGAAAAAGATACTTCAAATGGTTTATTTTCTCTCAATTTAAGTATATCCTTGTTCACTATTAATTCAACTTACTGGTTCTAAAAGAAATTGAGGAATAGGTAATTCTCAGTACAGATTAAAATGTCTTTTAGCCAGAAAGAAAGCATTCTTTCCCACTGTCCACATTTTTCTAGGTATGGTATGAAAAGTACTTATCAGTCTACCATGTTGTCTGGTATTTGGTAAGAAATTCCTACAGTCAGCACACATGATATCTTGATAGAGATGGTATGAGTACAGTTTTAAATTAATACAACATTAAAGGTTGTATCTAAAATATATCTTTCAAAAATCTTAAAAAAATAGCTATTAGAAAATTATTGTAATGTAGTCTAACAGAAAAAGGTGAATTGTTCAAATAGACCACTCTGCTATTTGCTAAAGCTAATAATAGGGCTTATTACTATATTATCATCGTATTATCCTCATGACTGATAGCAGTGCCATAAAGAAGGTGGCCAAGAGCTGGCCATGGTGGCTCATGAGTTGCTTTAGGAAGTGTCCTGTCTGCCTCTGCTCAGTGATCAAGCTTTTAACCCACTGTTCACCAAAGATGTGAGATACAGCAATGCCTTGCATGATGAAAAAACAAAAAAAACCTATATTTTGACATTTAAAAAGAAAATACTATTCTGAAGCTTTTTTGCTTTATCCACATACAGAAAGCCAAGTAAAAAGGTTAAAAAAAATTTCTTTATACTACTACAAATTTATAAAAGATGTGTTATATAAAGAACAAGGTTTTAAAGTTGACTTCTGATAATCTGTCACTTCAGTGCTGACATCCTGGAATGCAAAGTCAAGTGGGCCTTGGGAAGCATCACTATGAACAAAGCTAGTGGAGGTGATGGAATGCCAGTTGAGCTATTTCAGAGCCTAAAAGATGATGCTGTCAAAGTGCTGCACTCAATATGCCAGCAAATTTGGAAAACTCAGCAGTGGCCACAGGACTGGAAAAGGTCAGTGTTCATTCCAACCCAAAGAAGGTCAATGCCAAAGAATGTTCAAACTACTGCACAACTGCACTCATCTCACATGCTAGTTAAGTAATGCTCAAAATTCTCCAAGCCAGGCTTCAACAATACTTGAACCGTGAACTTCCAGATGTTCAAGCTGGATTTAGAAAAGGCAGAGGAACCAGAGATCAAATTGCCAACATCTGGATCACAGAAAAAGCAAGACAATTCCAGAAAAACATTTACTTCTGCTTTATTGACTATGCCAAAGCCTTTGACTGAAGATCACAACAAACCATGGAAAATTCTTGGAGAGATGGGAATACCAGACCACCTGTCCTGCCTCCTGAGAAATGTGTATGCAGGTCAAGAAGCAACAGTTAGAATTGCATATGGAACAACAGACCAGTTCCAAATTGGGAAAGGAGTACATCAAGGCTGTATATTGTCACCCTGCTTATTTGACTTATATTCAGAGTATATCATGTGAAATGTTAGGCTGGATGAAGCACAAGCTGGAATCAAAACTGCCTGAAGAAATGTCAATAACTTCAGATATACAGATGACACCACCCTCATGGCAGAAAGCAAAGGGGAACTCAAAAGCCACTTGATGAAAGTAATGGAGAGTGAAAAAGCTGGCTTAAAACACAACATTGAAAAAACGAAAATGATGGCATCCAGTACCATCATTTCATGGCAAATAGATGGGGTAACAATGGAAACAGTGACAGACTTTATTTTCTTGGGCTCCAAAATCACTGCAGATGGTTAACTGCAGCCATGAAATTTAAAGATGCTTGCTCCTTGGAAGAAAAGCTATGACCAACAGAGACAGCATATTAAAAAGCAGGGACATTACTTTGCCAACAAAGGTCCGTCTAATCAAAGCTATGGTTTTCCCAGTAGTCATGTATGGATGTGAGAGTTGAACTCTAAAAGAAAGCTGAGTGCAAAGAATTGATGCTTTTGAATTGTGGTGTTGGAAGACTCAAGAGTCCCTTGGACTGCAAGGAGATCCAACCAGTCCATCCTAAAGGAAATCAGTCCTGAATATTCATTGGAAGGACTGATGCTGAAGCTGAAGCTCCTGTACTTTGGCCACCTGATGCAAAGAACCAACTCCTTGGAAAAGACCCTGATGCTGGGAAAGATTGAAGGCAGGAGGAAAAGGGGACGAGAGGATGAGATGGTTGGATGGCATCACTGACTCGATGGACATGATTCTGAGCAAGCTCCAGGAGTTGGTGACAGACAGGGAAGCCTTGCACGCTGCAGTCCATGGGGTCGCAGAGTCGGACATGACTGAGCAACTGAAAAACTTCTTCAGTAGGGAAGCAAGACACCGGTACAAATCAACATTTTCCCTGCTGAAAGCAAAGTCTGGATATGTTTAACACAAAAAAACCTTATCTATTTAGAATCCACTTGAAAAGGGGTACTCTCTCCAGTAGGAAGAATCTGCTGCAAAGTTAATCCTTAGGCTGTGCAACTCAAAGGATTTAGAACTCACTTCCTCTCTCAGCCATCAGTGAAAACTTCCATGAAGCAGGTTTGAGTTTTCACCGAATCTGCTGTTGGCTATTATACTTGACCTTTTACCTGCAGTAATAGGTTTATTCTGAAGTTCATTCAGTCTTCTCATTCGTTCTTCATTTCTCATTCTAAGTTGATCAATATTTATACTGGATACAGATTTTAAAGAGACACCATCTGGTGGCACATCAGGGTGACTGTTATCCTGTAATTAAGAAAACAGAACTTCAGAAATGATCATTAACATCAAATATGTTCACAATAAACCAGTGAATCAAAACATGTTCTTAACCTTGATAACTGTATAGTGATGAATAAAATTAAATCTGTAGCATTTACATTCTAACTTGTGTTTATCCTTGCAGGCTCAGATGAAGGTAAGGCATTTAGTGATAACATATAAATGCTATCAGAGTGGATAAAGGTGGGGAATTACAAAACACAAAAGGAAAAACTGAAACATCAGGGGCTAAGAATCAGTCCAGCTATACTAACCAAGACAGCCTGGTCCTGGCCTAAGGGTAGACATGGATGAGTGGAATAGAAATAGAGAGTCCAAAAATAAGCCCTTATACTTAGGGGCAGAAAAACCAATAAAATTCACTAGGATTTTTCTCAACAAACGGTACCAGAATAACAATATCTACATGTAAATAACGAATTTGGACCCTTATGCCTCATACCATTTGCAAAAATTAGCTCAAAGTGCATTCACTGACCTAAATTTAAGAGCTAAAACTCTTAGCAGAAAACACAGAAATAACTTTCACGATCATGGGTTAGGCAATGGTTCCTTAGATACGACAGCAAAAGCACAAGCAAAAACAGGATTGATAAGCTATACCTCTGTCAAGATCAAAAGCTTCTGTACTTCAGTGGACACCATCAAGAAAATATTTGTTAAGTCTAATATAGGACTTGTATCCAGAATCTATAAAGAGCTTAGAACTCAACAATGAAAAGATGACCCGATTAGAAAACGAGCAAAGGATTTGAATAGACCTATCTCCAGAGAAGATCTCCAAACAGCTAAGAAGCACAAGAAAGGATGCTCAGTATCATTTTGTCAGAAAAATACAAAATCAAATCCACAATGAAATAATACTTTACACTCGCTAACAAATGTTGGCCAGGGTGTAGAGAAACTGGAACCTTCAGACTGTTCACAGGGTGGGAACGTAAAATGGAGCAGCCACTTTGGAAAACAGTCTGGTACTTCCTCAAGATGTTATAGGATCAGAAAACATCTGTATGCTAACGTTAAAAGCTACTATATTGATAACAGAGAAAAAGTGGGAACAACCCAAATGTCTATCCATTGTTGAATAAACAATTGAAAAAAAAAATGTGGAATATCCTTATCATGAAATATTACTTGGCAATAAAAAGGAATCAATTATATGTTATGACTCAGAGGACCTTTGTGTCCCAGTAACCTGCCCATGGTCGTCCAGCATTTGGTGGCAGAGCCTCAGTTCCGACCCATGTCCAGCTTAATCAAGAGCATGTTCTCTTTCTTTACTGGACCACACCAGTTTAGGCATGAGTCAGCCCAGACCTCTCCTTCCTAAACTTGGAAAAACAAGAGAACATTTCATACATACGAAGTCCAATCCTTTCAGTTTGTTCCTCCTGCGCTCTCTGGCAGAGGGCAGCGGAGACAGCGGCAGGAAGCCCCCATCCTCAATGGCAGGGTACGTCTCGCCATGCGCACCTAGAGATCATGGGGGGAAGCAGTGAACATCCACCTTTCACGTATCCATTTAGAGCTAATCCAAGGCTGTCTTTTAATAGTTATATTAAAATATTACTTACATATGATAAAATCTGCCCACAATAAACATACAGTGATTTTTAGAGAACTGCATGATCACTATACTCTAGTTTTAGAAATTTTGATCACCTCAAAAAAGCTCATTTGTGCTGACAAAATCACTCCACCACTTCCACCTGCCAAGCCCATGTGAACACTGATCTGCTGTCAGTCTCCAGATGTGTACTCTTCCTAAGATTCCATATGGAATTCTACAATGTAATATTTTGTGGGGCTTATTTATTTTTTGCAGAACAAAAAATAGTAAGCTAAAGACATGATGATACTTCGTCCCTAAATGCTTTAGCAGACACCATCTAAGAACAAGGGCCACAGATTGTACAGCCACAATCTCAGTACCATGTTCAGGAAATGTAACATTGATACAATACTATCATTTAATATATAATTGATACTCAAATTTCTGAAATTATAGTTTTTTTTTAAAGTAGCAATAACTATATTCTATTGAATGAGAAGTGGGCTTTTCTAAAACTCCAAAAATAAAGTTTTCTGACTTCTTTATTATACACCAATAACTCACTTGCTCTTTTTTTAAACGCTTTGTTTACAAGTTTTTAAGGTCAGTAAAACTGAGTGGAAGGCACAGAGAATTCCTATTAAACCCCCTGCCACCACATATTCAAAGCTTACCCATCTATCAACAGCCCCCACAAAATGGTACATTTGTTAAAATCAATGAACCTACAATGACACATCATTTTCGCTGTAAGTCCATAATTAGGGTTCATTCCTGGGGTTGTACACCCTATGGCTGTTAACATATCTACCATTCCAGTATCATACAGGATAGCTCCACCGCCCTAAAATCCTCTGTGTCTCACCTATTCATTCCTCCCCCTGCTGTAACCTTGTGGCAACCACTGATTTTTTTTTAACTGCCTCCATAGTTTTACCTTTTCCAGAAAGTCATAGTTAAAACCATACAACATGTAGATTATTCAGATTGACTCCTTTCCCTTACAAACATTCAAGGTTCCTCCATTTCTTTTCCTGGGTTTGTAGGTCAATGCTTTTTAGCACCGAATAATACTGCATTGTCCAGATCTATCACTGTATATCCATTCATCTACTTAGAGACAACTTGGTTGCTTCCAGATCTTAGCAATTATGGATAAAACTGCTAAAAACATCTGTGTGCAGGTTTCTGTGTGAACATAAGTCTCAACTCCTTTGTGTGAATGCTGGATCATATGGTAAGGGTATGTTTACTTTTGTAAGAAACCACCAAACCGTCTTCCAAAGTGATGGTACTGATTTCCATTCCCACCAGCAATGAGTTAGCGTACCTCTGGCTCCATATTCTGCCAGCGTTTGGCAGAATGTGTCTGTGTTCCAAATCTGGGTCATTCCATAGGTATGTGGTGGTGTCTCGTGTTGATCTGAGTTTCCCTGATGACACGTGACCTGTGTTTCCCTAATGACAAGGATGTACATGGGGCACCTTTTCATATGCTTACTTGCCATCCTCTGTGGTGAAGTGTCTGGATCTTTTGCCCATCTTTGAACAGGGCTGTTCTCTTAACTGTTTTAAGAGTTCCTGGTGTACTTGGGATAGGAGTTCTTTATTAGACATGCTTTCTAAAATATTTTCTCCCTGTCTCTGGGTTTGTCTTATTTTCTTGCCATTTGCAGGGCACTGAAGTTTAATTTTAAAGAGGTCCAAACAAAGAGTGGGCTTCCCTCATAGCTCAGTCGTAAAGAGTCTGCCTGCAGTGCAGGAGACCTATGTTTGATTCCTGGGTCAGGAACATCCCTCCAGTATTCTTGCCTGGAGAATCCCATGGACAGAGGAGCCCGGTGGACTACAGTTCATGGGGTCCAAAAAGTCGAACATGATTGAGTAATTAAGCACAGCACAAAGAGTAAAGTACTGATTTTTTAGGTGTGGAGAAAAACACCTGAATATAAATAATGCTAAATATTTAAACAAATAGATTGCTAAAATAAACATACTCACCAATAAAAGCACTATCAGATTCTAATAATGAGTTTGTCAAGAAATCATCAGTGTCATCTCTGGGCTAAAAGGAACATCATATATTAATGACTATTTTTATTAGTCCTGTGTAAAAAAACAACATATCTGTACAAAGAGGCACAAGTCTCCACATTCCCCAAAACTAGCAAAAGTGCATGGAGAGAAGTAGGACTGGCTGGTTCCCTCTTCCACCACATTCCAATGCCTAGAAACCACAGGAAAAGACCTTTTATTATTAACAGTTACATTACCACTGATAAATATATAATAGAGTGTGAAGCAATGAACCAAATTAAACATTTAAAGTCTTTAAATCATTGTCAAGATTTATTTATTCTTTCAATAAATCTGTTGAGTGCACTTAGTATTTCCTGCGTGTGAGATACTGGAGATAGAGAAGGAGTTTCTGCTATGGAGTGGGTCACGCTCCCGAGGGGAGAGGCGTGCCCTCGGATAACGACAGCCCCGTGGGGCGGCACGTGTCCCAAAGACACAGCACGATAGACCGGGATGTAAGAGTAGGCAAGTAATGCTAGTGTCGGGCTTGCAATGTGCTGTCATATACAGAGGAACCTACAGCGTGTTTAGAAAAGATGTCCATGCATTTCCGGTAATGTGGGACAGGGTTCAGCCTGCGTCCAGACGTGGACTTTACTGCTCACTGGCTGTGTGATCGTGGCCTGAGACTCCTCTTAAGTAAAACGGGGGTAGGCAGACCTTGTGAACTTCAGAGCAAATACACACCAAGTACCTCGCAGGTAGTATGGGTATGGACTTGCTGCTGTGAGACTGTTACCACCACCATCAGTGCAAAGCCAGCACCAACTGGTAACACTGAGCAAGTAGCAGCCTAGCTGAGCCTTATTTTTAAAATCTGAAAATGGAGATAATATTACCTGTATTATTAGTGTGGGGAAGATTAAATTTATTTCCAACCTCAATCTTTCCCCAAACTTTTTCTCTTAGCCATCTATTCACCACCTCCCAACTGTCTGTCTAGTGAGCATCTTAGACCTACCAACTAAATATTTTATAATTTCTCCTTGTTTCTTGGCTTCCCTTGTGGCTCAGCTGGTAAAGAATCTGCCTGCAATGCAGAACTGGGTTCAATCCCTGGCTTGGGAATATCCCCTGGAGAAAGAAAAAGCTACTCACTCCAGTATTCTGACCTGGAGAATTCCATGGACTGTACAGTCCACGGGGTCACAAAGAGTCGGACACAACTGAGTGAAAGTAATCCCTTGGAAGGCAAAGATTTTTGTTCACTCCTGTGCCGCCAGGCACGTACAGTATTATCTGGTCCATACTAAGTGTTCCACAAGTATTTGCTGAACAAAAATGGCTCATCCCCCCTTCAGTCTTTGCACAGATATCTCTTTCTCAGGATAAGTTGCGCCCTTTACAGGTCTCACCACTGTATGTATTACAGCCTCTTACTCCCACCACTACTGCCTGCACTAAAACTGATCACATTCATTATGGAACAGGCTGCACAAGGGTTTTTAATGTTTTATCTCATTTAATCCTCACAATAGCCTTTGAGCCATTTTTTTAATCCAGTTAATAATAAACATCTATGGAGAAATCACTACATGCTAGGCCTATTCTTATGTGTTTGCAGATATTAATTGATTTTAATCTTATAGCCACCCTCAGAGATAAGTACTATCATCCCATTTTACAGACTAGGAAACTGAGGCAAAGAAAGATTAAATAAAAGATTAAGTACCTTGCCTAAAGTCACACAGCTAAAAACATACTAACCTGAACAGCCTAGCTCTATAGTCCTATTCTTGGTCATTACAGTAAGCTTTCTCTACATTAGACTTTACCTACCCATAACACTGATGGGACAAGATTTAAATTCTTTCTTAACTCAGTATTTCTGAAGAATTCAAAATTGGAATACTCCCTTATCATGTTCCTAAAATCTTCTACCACTCAAAAACTAGCTTGAAAAATTATAACTTTTCTTACCATTCTGTGGTCTCGTACTTTAGTGCTTGGGACAGCATCCAAGTCAACTGTAGTCAGTGAGGGGTAAAAACGAGATAAAAGGTTAGAAAATACTTTACAAATAAATTTTAGAGCATCTTTTGTAGTTAATCCCTTACTGGAAATTACTTTTCAATGATCATATTTCAGAATATTTTAAAGATACTTCTTGTTTATCAATAAATATAACCCAGCACCCAATTCATTCCAGTTGCATAAAATTCTTCCATTCACATTTAATACATAAAAAATCACTGTGAATTTAAAACTGACGCCTATAGAAACATAACCATCTCCTCTCATATTTCTGCAATCTGTGTAGAAAATTGTTGAGAAGAGCTAAACAACTCCCTTATGTGGCACTGAAGGAAATGAATTCAACTCCAGGCCCCTGGTTTCAGGGGTGAAGATTTTTGGATCAGCTATCCCAAAGGCCTCTCTGATTTGACCAGGGTTTGATGTGTTCCTCTGAATAGCATATTTTATCCTTTTAGCTACTGCCTTTGGGAATAAATAGACTACTGATGGTAGCCTGTATTCCTTCTTAAAATATTTTATAGCCATGTTTTTGATTGTTGTGAGTTACATCATATTCTTATGAATTAAGTCATCACAGTGTTTGGTAGAAACTGGGGTGGTTGCCACAGTGGGTATACACCCTCAGTGCCAAAATGGAGCTGTATCCACATAGGCTGAAATTAGCCCATAAGTAGTCCCCAAGTTGCCAAGATCACACCAGATCAGATCATCAGCTAGGTCACCTAAGGGAAAGTTCCACCAAAGTGGGTGTAACGACTGAAGACTGTACTTGCTTCTCTCCTCTCTCCTAATAATATGCCTACTATTTATCATGGACTCTGGGTTACTCTGCTGTCAGAGGGTGATCAATAAGACCACTGTTAAAAGTTCTGTAAAGACGGAGGGAGGACGTCCCCTATCCCCTTCACTGAAGTCTTGCCCTGTGTCTGGGCCTGACGTGGTACACAACTTACTCCTGTGATCCTCTCATGTGATCAAAACAGGCTCCTCAGATTCTCCTGGTCAGACAAGCCTGCTAAGTAGGGTTTTGAATTTTCCTAAAAATAACTGGTAGGACCGTCTCCTTCTATTCTTGTTACTTAACTGCTGTATTTTTATGACTCATTTTCCATGGCTGCACTCAATGGCCTGAAGGCCGGCAAAGCTGGTGAGATATTGAGAGGGTCATGCAGGACCCATCCATGTTCTCTGAGGCCACTAGCACCACTCCACCCCTGGGTGCCCACCCCACCTCCAGTTACACACTCCCAAGGGACCCTAGATTTCTCCTTTGCAACATTCATCACACTTACTTAGCATCTAACTTCTCCAGTAGAATATAAATTCCTTGGGAGCAGCAGCATATTTCATTCATCCCCATACTCCCTGGATATGGGGCAGTACCCACGCTCATAGCAGGCACTCAGTAAGTTATCTGCTGATTAGCTAATTACACAGAGATATACTTATAGCCCAGTATGGGGCTTACTTATAAAGATTTTATGCTCTATCAAAACCCACAGACACACATGGTAGAAATGTCCCCCAGAAGATGAGGGTGGGATGTTTCAAAAGAACAGCATGTATATTATCTATGGTGAAACAGATCACTAGCCCAGGTGAGATGCATGAGACGAGTGCTCAGGCCTGGTGCACTGGGAGGACCCAGAGGAGTCGGGTGGAGAGGGAGGTGGGGGGGGGGGGGGGGATTGGGATGGGGAACACGTGTAAAAAAATAATAATAAAAAAAAAAGAAAAAAAAAGGAAAGAAATGTCCCCCAGGACACTGGTGTGTATGCCAGGCATTCTTTCCCCTAGTGCAGATGTCTCCTGGCCTCGTCAAGGCACTCAACTCTTCTGGCTACAGTGAATGGATGGACTCCGCTCATGCATGGACAGCCAATCACGGCCCTCTCTGGGACTTACTCTTTTCTGGGACTACAGACCAAAGGGGCATGTGAGCGTGGGGCTGCCATTGGAGGCTGCCTGCATTGGAGATGGCAGAAATATTACAGATGGAGAAAGAAAGCCGACAGAAAAACAACCCACTGAAACGATCTGAAATAGCAATGATTATTTTTTGCCTTTAGCACCTTCCTGCATTTTTAGTTTATTCAGTCTCTTCTGCTGCTCTCTTAGCAAGGCTTGCTGTTCTATCTCCAAGGTGTCATTATCTCTTGGATCATCCGGGTACATAGATTTCGGATCAGCTCGTGTTTCTGAATCTGGTACAAAAATAAGTTATGTAATCAAGTTAAATCTTGTTTCCAAATGAGATTTTATAAAACTTCACTATAGATAACATATGAAATAACCTAAATTCAAAATCAAGGAACAATATAAATAATGAGAGATCAGCAAAGTCAAAGCACATCATCATACAACTAATAAACATGAAATTAATATTCTTTAAATAAATACATTTTCACAAACTCAACATTATAAGGGAGCCCCAGAACAAGCAGTACCTTACTGCCACATACTCCATCCCAACTCCCCACTTCCCCAAGAAGCTACCCAGAGCCTGCAACCATGTGCAGGAGCATCTAAGCCGTCAGTCAGATGGCTGTGACTCTGGCAGCCACCAGACAATGAATCAGAGCTGAGCCCTCAAATATACTGGAAAAACGGAAACATAATGTTATTGGCCAATTAATATTTGTAAATATCATGCCAAAAAACAAAAACAAGGTAAAAATATAGGCCAGCTGGAGCTTTAAGAGGGACATCATATCTGGAGGAAATGACAGTCTAAGAATTCACCTATGGCACAAGTTCAAGAATATCAACTGATCAGAATGAAAATGTTAAACCTTAATTTCTAAATCTTGAGAATAAAGATATAGTTCACACATTTAAAAATCTTTTGACCCATAGTAGAATCAAGCAAAATCCTGTGCCCCACCCCCTACCCCCTTGTTTATAGAAAGGTTGAAATCTCCCAGGCCTCCGTGAGTTACCAAAAAGCAAGCTTATTAGGACAACAGAGTTCCAGATTTGTGTCTGCTGCAATTCCTGACTTGTTCTACAGATACTCTGAACTCTCACCAGAGGGAAAGTGCATGATGACCAGACTGCAGTCACAACATAAACTGCTCCATCTTGAGCAGTACTGAATTTATGGCTAGGACAGTTCCAAGAACTGGCCTCAAGAGAATGGGATTAACACTTTTGCTCATACTAACTGATATCTTTGTGGGCATCAAATAGTTGTAGCTTGTTCTGCCCATATATGTAAATGGGCAACTATGACTGCCAGCAGAGAGATGCTACAGAGCATGTCAACATCTCTAATACAGCATCTTGTGTCAGCATGAAGTTACAAAAAAGGGACCTTCACACGTGATTCCACAGAAATGGAAAGACGTTCTGACAAGTGGGGGTTTGTAAGCAGCTTTTGGCAGGAAAGAATTCTCTGCAGGCGGTCCCTTTGTCTTGTCACTAACCTTAAACCAGGCACTCCAAGCTCTACTTACCTGAAGCCCTAGCACACCTTTCAAATCTTTTGATCACGCAATACCTTGCCTAATTTGTTGACTCTTTCCATATATCAAGTAGAAGTGAAGAACAGGTGATTAACAGATGACCATATCTCTTTCCTAGCTTCCCCTTCAGTAATCTCGTAAACAAACCATGTGAATCAGACAGCATCTAAAGAAAGATCAGGAGGAGTCCACAAGCCTGCACGCAATGGGGGAGGCCGAAGACTCTGACCCCCATCTCACTGATTAACTGAGATTACTTCCCTTCTTCCATTTAAGAAGTTTCATGGTCCAGCAGAATCTTTGGAGATGGTTTTGAGGGGGACACTGAGTCTACCATCTCCCTAGACTGTCAGCATTCTGATTGACAACAACTTTCCTTCCTACCAACTTTTACAAGTATTGACTTTTTAAAGCAACAAGCAGCCAGCCAGAACTTATTCCATAACAACAGTGGAAAATGGGAACATGCTGAATATCTTAGAGTTAGAAAATGATTAAGAGCAAAGTTAACAGAAGAGGCTCTGGACACATGGACGTGGCTTCACCTGACTTGCCCACTTCCAGACTGTTTCCTCCGTAAAAACAAGAGACATTAACAACAAGTCATATGATGAATGAGAACTAGTTGTGGTAACAGGGAAATGAATGCCTCAATTTTATGGTTTAAGCCTTTTTGTTTTCAAGATCTCCTTACCTTCTTAAAAAGTTAAGAACCCCCAAAGAGGTTTTATTCACCACTGTCCCACACATCACATTAGAAATTAAAACTAAGAAACTTTTAAAACATGAAAATACAAAAACACATTCTATTAGCTTCAGAGCAATGAAGTTATCACATGCCATAAAACTTCTCAAAAACCTGTACACACAGGAAAAAATAAAAATTAAAAGGATAAATAATGACTTAGTTTATAATAAACATAATTTTGACTTCAAAAAGTCTCCTGACCAAATTCTAAGACCTACCGGATTAATATAATACCTGGCATATAATAAGCAATCAATAAATGATAGCATAAAAACATAACTATGGTATATGTAATTGATGACATGTATATCTAAGTGGAAAATAAAACTGAGTAACATAATTACATCTAGCTTTTATCTTTCTCATTTTAATTAAGCTCAGAAAGACTAGTAAATATAACAAATATCAACTGTTTTTATATTTAGGTGATTGAGTAAAGAGATGTTTCCCTCTCTCTGTAGATTTTCAAAACTTCTAAAATAGGTACTACTTTTATAATGAGAAACAGAAGTAAACTCATCTGGTATAGGTTATATGACCACCATCCAACAGCCTGCCTCCTCTGCTCCTGAGTAAAAATCACACATAACACATTCTGGTTCCCCTACTCATTTTCAGTCTCCCAGGCCTTTGTTACCCTGGCAAGCCAACTTCCCTAATGAGCTTTCTCTCCTCCTTCTAAGTGGCTGCATCACACTTTTTACTCCCTTCCTTCAACAACCCTTCCTTTCCTCCGCTGCTCAGGGACTCTGCCCTCTTCAGCGGCCATTCCCTCCCTCCCTACACTACAAGCCTCTTACCTCTCCAACACCTTTCACATCAGCATCCTAACAAGTTCCTCCAGGACCCTGTGATCCCCCTTCCCAGCCATGCTTCTTCCAAGGGTTCTTATGCTTATGCCTCCAACAACATGCCTCCTAATTATTCAATCTTCATTCCAAACGTAATTGGCTTCTGATCCAATAATTCTGCCAAAAAGATCTATTTGAGGTCACCAGTGACCTCTGATGTGACTGACACCTTCCAATATTCACTTTACACAACCCTCCTCCCTGGCAGACTCTGTTCCCTCAGTTTCAGGATTGACATTCTCCTGCTTTTCCTCTAATCACTGACTTTTCTTCATCTCTTTCCTAAGCTCATCTTGCTGTCCATCTTCCACTAAATGCCAGGTGCCACTCTTTACACTATGTCACTGATCTAATCCACTCCTGTGGCTTTAAGAGCTGTATGCCCTGCAAAATAGCCACACCAAAGCTCTATCCACCAGACTGGTAAACTAAAGAACTAGAGTAATACAGAAGAGTTTTATTCATTATCACTTAAAATAGATACCATAAATGGAACTTTACTTAAGGAAAAGGATACAAATGTCTTTAAAGACCCTTGAATATGGGTAGAACACTCAAGCTCTACCTTTATTTTTTTTTTTCATTTATTTATATTATTTGGAGGCTAATTACTTTACAGTATTGTAGTGGTTTTTGCCATACACTGATATGAGTCAGCCATGGATTTACATGTGTTCCCCATCCTGAACCCCCCTCCCACCTCCCTCCCCATCCCATCCCTCTGGGTCATCCTAGTGCACCAGCCCTGAGCACTTGTCTCATGCCTCCAACCTGGGCTGGCAATTTGTTTCACATGGCTCTACCTTTAAAATAGCAGCATTCTTACCTCTGTCTTTCAGCTCCTTAAAGTCATGAATATTCTGAGAAGAAGCAGAGTCTAAGCTCTTAGGTGATGGTCTTCTGACAGGAGCTTGTAACCGATGTCTAGCCATATCAAACACATCCATGGAACTTTCTCTTTTCCTATAGATAATAAATTATGATAAAGGTGTTTTTATGGGAAGAAAACCTGAGTTGACATTTAACTCCCTATACAAGAAATTTGGCATCTTTCACTACAGTATATTATAAAAATTTATTCTAGTAGCTGTTATTTCAATTCCCTGTATTAATTAAAATAGGTTATTTATAAGGTCACTATAATCTTTCAAAATGCTCGGAAGCAAAGTATCTTATTGGAAGAATAGAATGAGTTAGTTTTACCTTAAAATGTTCATACAGTAGAAACACTAGTCTTTGGTCAAAGAAATCAAGATTCAAAGACCAGCTCTGCTACTTACTATACGTCTGACTGCATCATCTGTGCCTAACATACATGAAGAACTCAATAATATGGTGAATTAATTAACAAATAAGAGATTCTTTTTGTGAAACTATTTATAAAACTGGAATAAAGAACCAACACTAAGATGTCTCTGATCACAATACACAGTGAAAACTACACTGAAGTAAAATATATTTAACTAATTCTTGCTAAACGATGGCAATTCTAACATATATTATCTAACTTAAGTTAGCACACAGAATTTACAAGGTACTTTCCAATACATACATTTATTTATTTTTCACTAGAATCTCATGGGGTAGAAATTATTATGCAAGATTTGCAAGTGAGAAAACTGAAAAGCTGCCTGGTTTCTCTTTTCTATACTGATTTGCCAAAAAAAGAGCACATATAGTCTTCAGTTTATGAATGAAAAATGTCAATAATTCATTACATTTAATTGAATATGCATGTCTGGAATATGGAAAGTTGCAACAGTTAAGGCATTTATAACATCTTGAAAGTAAATATAGAAAACCAATACTGACCTACTACTTTGAAGTAGTTGACCTACTACAGAATAATTCTTTGTTGAAAATTACCACCTTGGGTTAACATTCCATTACCTAGCCAGTCTATATCTTGACATTTCCTCACCTTGTTTACTTAGGCCAGAACACGCCTAGAGAATGCTGACAAAAATCTAAGTGAAGCATATTACGTAGGTTAACATGCTACATTAAAATCCTACCATATCCTGGACTACAGTCATAAATATCAGTATAATTGAATGCATATACAAATTGATAAGACACAGTAAAAATAACAGATGTTTATGACTTAGTACATGTACATATTATCTAGCTATGTCCACCAAGAGCCTGGTTTATAGACACGGTTCTCCAAGAGGAACCAGGACTCCTGAGAAATGGCTGATTCCAGGGCAGGGGCAAGGAATACACCTGGAGCCTCCTGCAGCAACAGAGTAAAAAAGTGCTCAAAAAAACAAAAGGATGGGACATGTCAAAGAGACACAGGAGCCAACAGGAAAGACGTCTCAGTAGCCAAAGTTGCAACAACTTAAGCAACACCACAAATAATACTGGATGATAACAAAAAGTACAAAATAAATATACATGTAACAAGAGTGACATAAGTAAATGGTTGGATAACTAAACAAAGGGAGGAGAAGGGACAATCTTTCTTATAGAAGAATTCTAACAGAAGAATTCTAAATATACGTAGATAACACCCTCTCCAGGAGATGAAGCTTATTCCCACCACCTCTCAATTCTTGTGAGTGTGCTAAACTTAGTGGTGGTTTCAGAGTGTGCTAAACTTAGTGGTTCCATCACATGCACATCTTGTACCCCCTGATACAATGTGATGAGAAGGCTACCCTGTGTTACTCTTTCCAAAATCCCTTAATCCTGGCCTAATCATGAGAAAACATCAGACAAATGTAGACTGGAGGACATTCTATAGGACAGCCAGCCAATATCTCCCTAGGCTGTCACAGTCATAAAAATACAAGGAAAGAGTGAAAAACTGTCCTGGATCAGAGGATACTAGGAGACATGACAACTAAACGCAGTGTGGTGCCCTGTACTGACTAAATCCTGGAACAGAAAGAAGATGCTATAGAAGAACTGGAAAAATCCATAAAGTCTGGAATTTAGATTGTGGTTAATATTCCAATGTCAGCTTCTTAGTTGTGACAAACATCCTGTGAATGTAATGTTAACAACAGGGAGAAATGGGTGAGGGGTCTATAGAAACTGTTTGCAACTTTCCTATGATCTAAAATTATGCCAAAATAAACTTTTTTTTAGATAAATACTCTTCAAAGAAAATGTGGTAGTTACCCACTTGCATTGATTTTACAAACTACTAAAAGACTGCAACCTACAGTTTGAAGAATACTGCTTTAGAAAACTTATGAGGCCTTTTGGCAAAAATGATCAGAAGTGTTTGGTAGTCTATAAGCTATTTTGCTGGAACATACGTATTTCAGGAAACAACACACTGCTGAAGGAAAATATTTAAAAAACAGTTTTAAAAAGTAACTGTCTTTGGTTATTCCATTTCTGAAGTTTTCTGCTATTATTATTTTCCCTTCAATGACCAAGTTTCTATGCCTGATGTTTTAGAAGACCAAAAAGGGCAGGTAAGGAGATTGTTTTATAATTGTCTAGTCTATATCTATGTATGGATGTGAGAGTTGGACTATAAAGAAAGTTGAGTGCAGAAGAATTGATGCTTTTTGAACTGTGGTGTTGGAGAAGACTCTTGAGAGTCCCTTGGACTGCAAGGAGATCCAACCAGTCCATCCTAAAGGAGATCAGTCCTGGGTGTTCATTGGAAGGACTGATGCTGAAGCTGAAACTCCAATAGTTTGACCACCTGATGCGAAGAGCTGACTCATTTGAAAAGACCCTGATGCTGGGAAAGATTGAGGGCAGGAGGAGAAGGGGACGACAGAGGAAGAGATGGTTGGATGGCATCACCAACTCGATAGACATGGGTTTGGGTGGACTCCGGGAGCTGGTGATGGACAGGGAGGCCTGGCGTGCTGCGGTTCATGGGGTTGCAAAGGGTCAGACATGACTGAGTGACTGAACTGAACTGAGTCTATGTCTTCTTCAGCTATAACTTTCCTATCTTGAAATTCCTTATCACCTAGCTTACAAAGCAACTTCTGAATCCATCTGAGTCCTAAATTAGTCAATTATTTTTCATGCAGTGATTTCTCTGTAGTGAGGCAATCTATCCTAAAGACAGAGCTTGAAGAATGGTCTGTTCCCACTACTGATTTGTCACTGTCTAATCCTATTTAAAAGGATAAGACTCTTGGTTTGCCTTAAGAAAGTCCTACTTCTTTCTTTTTTTCTTTCTTCCTCCTATCATTACTACCACTGTCATCACCACTGCCATAAATACATTACTGGCAGTACAGAGGGACAATTAAAATGCTCAACTTAAAATATTTTGTATTTGGTTAAATCAATATTCATTAAATATCCCATATTTTCACAGTGAATAGATTTCACAACTGTAATGAAACATTTTATGAAGGCAACTTTATCTACATAAAATTCAAGAATGTGAATAGCATATTAGCTAATTAAAGAAAGAGCTCTTGTGCCAAAAAGAGAAAAGAAAGAAAATATACCACACACTACAAACACAAATAGACTAAAGAAATCACACATTATTTTGTATTAGTTGTACTGAGTCCCCTCCCTTGCTTGCTGCTTGTCAAATGTGCTCAGTCGTGTGTGACTGTGACCCCACGGACCACAGCCTGCCAGGCTCCTCTGTGCATGGGTTTCCCAGGCAAGAACACTGGAGTGGGTCGCCATTTCCTCCTCCAGGGCATCTTCCTGACCCAGGGAGGGAACCCGAGTCTCCTGCACTGGCAGGCCAATTCTTTACCACTGCGACACCTACTGAGTCCCTCCACTAGACTATGATTATTTAGCTTGCTTCTTCTGGTCAGCGGGGGAAAGCATTTTGAATCATTACAAGTTCACCAACAATCCATTAAAAATGTTTTTCAGGCTTGCAAAATTCTAATAGATGTGGGTTTATGATAATTAATCCTGTTCCAAAACTGTAGAATTATTGGACAGATTCTGATTCCTGATTCTGACAGAAAAGAATACAGGAACAGACAAAAACATGGAATTCAGCACTTGCCTTATATGAACATCGTCGTCACTGTCAATGTGTAGTAACCGCCCCTGCAGACGTCGCTCTTCACTACGAAGCTGTTTTCTCATTTCTGATAATTTCATAATTACATTTTTTTTCTCCTCTGAAAATTCCCATCAGTAAGTGAAAAATAAGAGAGATACATGAATAAAAGGTTAAACACTAAACATAACCTGACTTATAAAGCTAAAATGCTCAGTTATATTTTTATGGAAAGTTATTTTTAAGGCTTTATATATAGATGCATTATATGAACATTATTAAGACCCACAAACACACTTCTGATAATACAAGAATTTCAAACATTTAGAAACATTCCTGAGGGGAGGGAGAGAGTGCCTTCCCCTATTAAGGGGCAGCACAATGGAGTTCCTTTGTGATGATGGACAGTTCTGTAACCTTGATTGTGTGGTAGTTACACAATTTACACATGATAAAATTCACAGAACTACACACACAAACACATAAATTAGTGTAAGTGAAACCAGACGCAGGTCCATAGAGCATGCCAATGCCAATTTCCTGGTTGTGATATTGCACCACTGAGGAAAGCTACAGGGAGGGTGCATAGCACCTCTCTAAACTATTTTGCAATATTCTGTGATTCTTATTTTTCAGAACAAGAAAGTCAGAAAAAAAGAAACAGTCTAGATTACAGGTTTAATAGTCAGCTCTACCTTCTGCACGAAGCTGGTTTTTCCTGGCAGGTACCGGAGGAGACTGTGCCATGGACACAGAACTGTCCTGTTTAACAATCACGACAAAGATAAATTCAGTATATGTCTTCCCTACTCAGAAGTTTTAAAAGAGGAATTAAAAAAAACGTAAGAGAATCCAGATTCCCAACCAATCTATCTATAAACTTACCTACATCTATTTTTTCTTCCCACTACCATGGGAGAGGCCTTCCCCAGCCAGACAGCACTTTCACCTGTGCTCTGCATCTGACAGGTGTCCCCCACCTCCTCCATCCCTTACTCTTCTTTCTATACCACCTTTCTATCTGTCTGTGCTTAAAAAACTAACTTCACCCTTCATCACTCACTATCTAGCATCCATTCTCTCCTTCCTTCACAGTCATTCTTCAGAAAAAAAAAAAAAAAAGTATGTGCAGTAGTATGGCGCCTGCTTCCTTATTCCCACTCACTCCTCACCTTGCAGCCACTGCCTTTGCATCTCCTACCAAGTGATCCCTCAGCGATGCAGTCTATGGGCATTTTAAGCCCTTATTTTACCTGGCCAGTAGCAACTACTATCACTGACACTTTATTTCCTTGCTCTAAGTGGTGATAATTCTCTACTGTTAGATCCTCAGCCCTTTACTTCCCCTGAACATACACGAGACAATCGTACTACTTAGGCAGTAATGTTAGTGAGTTTCCAAACTACAAATCCGGTGCAGAGCTCCTTCCTTGGCCACGACATGTATTTTCAACTGCCTACTCTATATAAAGTGGTCATTGACTCCGACCCACCACACAGTCAGTATACCACTATCTGTGTTTCATCAACATATCTTGAAGTTGTCACCCTTTTACAGTTCTTAATGTCACTGCCATTGTTTAGGTCCTCAAAATCACATCTGGACTTTTGCAAAAGCATCTTAACTTTACAGTTTTGCTCCACCTCCATGATGCATCTCCATACCACTGCCTGAGAGAATATTATGCAAGGCAAACACAACCATGTCATTTTCCTACTTAAAACATTACATGAACACCATACATGACCACAGACCTACTAAACCAGAACCACCGAGGGTGGGGTTAGGAAGACATTCTAATACATTTCTCTGTCTATTCTAGTAATTGGCCTCTAGTAATTGGTATCCTATGGAATGAAGCAAGCCCTCCAGCACTCCATACAACACCCTGCATATGTTCTAACCTTCACCTCCCCTACTTCATGGTCAGGCATTATCAAGCCAGACCAAACCATGTATTCTCTATGCTACCAAGTGGCTTACAGTTCCCTCCAAGCTTCTGCATGTGCTGGAAGTTGCTCTTCCTCATCCTCTTTTTGGCAAATTCCTACTCACTCTTCAAGAGTCAACTCAAGGATCAACCCTTTCTGGAACATTTTCCTGGCTGTCTTTTAATTGTAATTCAGTCTAAAGTACAAGGGACTTTATTAGCATAACTACAACTAGCTAGTAGATATATTATCAAAGAAAAAGCCTTCCTGAGGGACCTGGACAAGAGCCACATGCTATATTATGAGCTGTCAAAAGAATTTAAACTTTGGGACTCCAAAGTTTTATCATTTATAAGTATTACCATTTAGAACTGAAGAAACAGACAAGTTAAGGTAAACATCATCTATGTTTCAGATCTGAAAAAAGTAATCTAACTAATTAAGATGAATAAGAAAATCTCAATCAATCCCCTTAATCTTGGATGAACAAATCAAAAGAAAAAGCATATACCTGAGTAAAGGAAGTTGTAATGCTGTCCACTGAAGGAGGTCTTTGGAGTCTGCTTGCAATCTTATTCCGAAGAGCAGGAATTACAGGAGAAGGCTGTCTCAACTGCTGGTGTGGGGGGAGGGGCGGGAAACACATGTATGTGTATGTATGTATGTACACACATACTCCCCAACATGTGTATATGTGTGTATACACATACCCCAACATGTACGTGTGTGCATGCACACACATATGCATACATACACATATGCAAACACACACACCCCGATAGTTAATAAGACCACCAAAGAGGTTCAAACTACTATTGCTTTATTTTAATAAAATATTTACCAAAAAATCTATAAAAAATAAGATCACTATGTTGTGCACTCAAAACCAATATTTTGATATTATAAATCAACTACGTTCCATTAAAAAACATATCTACCCAAGAAGTCAGAAATTCAGTTATGTAAGATCAAATATATTAGTTAGGATAAACAAATGGATTTACATATCCTTATTAAAGAATATGACTATCAGACTAGGATTAAAAAATTCAACAAACTGAAGAAAAAAATCGCATGCCAGATATTGGGAAAGCAGCAAAAATAAAAATATATAGCCAAAGTAAAAAACTGTCTTAATAATGAAAAGAAATAGGATAAAACAAAAAAGAAACAAAAACCCTTTCTGGGAAAATGATATAAATCAGTCTCTAAAATCTAGATTCCCTTGTCACCAGGAACATCACGGGTCAGGGCAGAGCTCTGCATCTCCATGAGAGAAGAAAACAGGGTTTCAGATCATGGTATAATAAAGTTAATAGCTCCCAACTTCATATTAAAATCAAAATGCTGGAAACACAAATACTCTCAATAAAATTCAATAATGATTGTCTGGGTAAAAATATAAATGTGTATGTAAAAAGGTGGATGTTAATTGTTCATTCTGCATGGTACAAAATCAAATATTACTTTCACTAGTGACTAATACAATTAGAAATATATCAGAGACAAAATTTAAAAAGAAACTCTAGGTGACCACAAGCAGAAGTATAGCAACAAATTAAACCTTCTAAAGGACTGCAAAAAATGAAGCAAAGAAAGTATAGTCCACATAACAAATGATTAACTGTTAAGGGAGCAAAAACAAACAAAAAAGTCAGACATTCAATTAATATGATCAAACACATTGGCCATGATAAACATAAATGGATTCAATACCTCATTAAGATTATAACTCAGAATAGGATAAAAAGCAAATTTCAACAAACTAAAATATACAGACTAAAAATTTAAAATGCAGACAAAAAAGTAAAAACTAAGAGTAGACAAACATATTTTAGGCCTACATAAATTAAAAAATAACAGCTAACAATGGTAATTTCAAAACTGAGGGTAAAATGTGTTAAAAGGAACAAAGCTGCTCTAAAACTTTCTGATACATCACAATTAAACTGTA
Source organism: Muntiacus reevesi (assembly GCF_963930625.1). Lineage (NCBI taxonomy): Eukaryota > Metazoa > Chordata > Mammalia > Artiodactyla > Cervidae > Muntiacus > Muntiacus reevesi. The sequence continues at coordinate 47,620,196 of NC_089260.1, forward strand.
AAACAGTCATAAAACTACATATCCCTAAGCATTTTTTTAGGTGCAATAAATGGCAGAAGCAGAACTGTGAGAAACAACTTTCCTTTTCAAATAATCAATTTTACAATAAAATATTCTCTTTCCATTCAATTCTGCTATAAACCAAACACTGCTCTAAAAAACAAACATTATCAATTAAAAATGTGAATGATATGACACTTGACTGATATATTTTAAAAGGCTGAGAAAATATATATCCAATTATAAATCCTAAGAATGAAGGATATTTGCCTTATATTCCTGAAACACTGAAAATAAAACAAAAATATAGATCTGACTCATAGATTCCCCTTCAAACAACGTTTCAGCAAATTCAAGTTGTGAATACTTATTTCTATCACCATAAAACCTGGGGGTAAGAAATTCAAAGAGTATATTTGCACCAGTCAGAAATGGCTCACATGATCTGCAGAAGATTACATATTGAACAATGTACCAAAACACACCATAAATATAGCAGAGCAGCACACTGGTTGAAAGTAATCTTTTTGTCACCTCTACTTAGAAGAAATAATGTCTGCATAAATCTAAATTCCTGAAAACAATATTTTAAAAATTAAATTGGGCTAAACCTACAAGATACGGGGTTTTCCAAGGTATGGTTCACAAGCCAACTGCATCCAAACCCCTATGGGTTACTAAACCACACTTAGTAAATCAAATACTGCTGAGAAAGACTGAGGGCAGGAGGAGAAGGGGCAGACAGAGGATGAGATACTTGGATGGCATCACCGACTCAATGGACATGAGTTTGAGCAAACTCCGGGAGACAGTGAAGGAGAAAGAAGCCTGGCATGCTGCAGTCCATGGGGTCGAAGAATTGGACATGACTTAGTGATTGAACAACAACAAATCAGCTACACTGTAGACGAGACCAGGAAGATGCATTTTTATTAAGTCCCTAGTGATACTATGGGCTGAGAACTAAGAATCCGCCTGCCAATGCAGGAGATGTGGGTTCAATTCGTGGGTCAGGAATATCCCCTGGAGAAGCAAATGGAAACCAACTCCAGTATTCTTGCCTGGGAAATCCCATGGACAGAGGAGTTGCAAAACAGATGGACATGACAGTGACTAAACAAGTGATATTGTACATAGTAAATCTTAAATATAGCTTTGAAATATAAGCAAATATATGAACTGAATTTTCATAAGGGCCAACTGATTTTCTAGAGAGAAAACACCTGTCTAATAACTGATTCACGCACCTAAGGGTGAATCAACCTCCATCTCAGAAACATGGACTTCAAATCAATCTGCAGTGAGCCACAAGTTTCTTTTTTAATTTCCAATCTATTGAGGACAGATGCATAAAAGAGTAAGAATGAATTATAGTTGATCCTTGAACAATGGAGGTTTGAACCACACAGGTCCACTTCCAGAGAGATTTTTCTGTATCAAATGATGCAGTACTACAGGCAGCGGTGGGCTGATTACACAGACGTGTAGGAACTGCAGGTATGGAGGGCCAGTTATCAATTATACACTATGCATTAACCCCTGGGCTTAACCCTGGTTCAAGCGTCAACTGTACTAGCTAAATAAAAACTGTTAAATAGATGTTACAAAATCCAAACCCAACTTTTTTTTTTTTTTTTTTAACAGATTCAACAGACATAAAACTATAATGACAAATTGCTACAACAGTTTCCAAACACTTTCAATCTTATCAGGAACAGTTTGTAGGGTGCTGGTCTACAGACCATGGGAACAAGACTACTCTGTTCCCAGCAGGGAAGACACAGCAAAGCACAGTGACATCATCTAGGACAGGAGGTTTGGTGCATGCACCCAGAAAAGCACCAGGACGAAAGTGGAGACAAAAGCACCGTCTCTGCTCTCTCCTTTTTGCTGACCACTCTACTTTTACAGGGAAACTGGGTTAAACAATGGGTTCCACAGACATTTTTGTCTGAAACTTACCTTTGTATCTTCCCCTACCATATTTTCTCTTTCATAGTAGTGCTGAAGTTGTAAGTTATGCTTTTCTTCTTCTTCTTTCTTCTTTCTTTCTGCTTCTTTTCGTCTTTCTTCAGCTAACCGAATAAGCTCTTCATTTTTCAGTCTTTGCTTTAAAATAAAGAAAAAATACACACTCCATACACACATTCAGTCCATTCATATTTGTGTGAAATAAAGAGATAAAACGGAGGGTATAGATGACATGCTCAAGTCGCTCAGCTGTGTCCAATTCTTTGCGACCCTTTGGACTATAGCCCACCAGGCTCCTCTGGCCATGGGATTTCCCAGGCAAGAATACCGGAGTGGGTTGCCATTTCCTCCTACAGGGGATCTTCTCGACCCAGGGATCAAACCTGTGTCTCCTGCACTGCAGGCAGATTCTTTACTGCTGAGTTATCAAGGAAGCCCACAGATGACATACTGGTCTGCTTACAATAAAATATTAGGCATCTAAAATATTACAACATGCTAGTCAGTCTAAACTATTTTTTGGCTGTAAAAAAAGCCATCAGTTATCTCTTTTCTTAATTCAGTATTTCATTTTTATAAAGTAACATCTAACAAATGCATATTGATCTGATATTTTCTAAATGTACTTTAAGACTGTTCTCCTTTGTGAGTAATAAGTATCTTTTCAAGTCAAAGGAAGGAGTTCACTCTCAGACTAAGCAGAAAAAGAGAGTAGGGAAAAATGCACCTCCTCCTCTTTCTCCCTTTTCTTTTCCTGCTCCTCTTCATACTCTTGCTGGATTCGAGCTCTCTGTTCTGCAAGCCGTTTTTCTTCTTTTTCTTCAGCAATTCTTAATCTCTCGCGCTCTGCTTCTTCTCTTTGCTTCTTTTCTTCAATCTAAAGAATTAAACCTAGTTATTACTTTGTGAAACTACTGAAAAGTTAGAACACCACTTAATTTACCCTGCTATCCTATGAATTCAGCCTTTATATCCTGCTTTTGTAAGTAAGTTTCTAAATTTTTCAGTTTCCTGTATTGTATTAGAGAGGCCACATGACATAATGATAAGAGCTCTAAGTAAAATTCCAGCTCCCACAGACCTTATGAAACTTTCTAGTTCAGTTTTGTCATCTGGTAAAAAGAGTTACTAACGTCTATATCTCAAAGTAGTGCTCAAAGATTGAAATGAAACTATGTATGTAAAAAACATAAAAAGTTCCTAAGTAGAAGGTCCAATACTTAATAATTCATGATTATATTATTCTATAACGACTCCTACTACTATGTCTCAATGTTCCTTGTGATTAGTATCCTGAAACAGCAGGGAAATGTTTTCGCAACCATTCTTTAAGCAGAAATCTCTTCCCTAGAATAGCCTTTCTTATTTCCTTTCTAATGACAAGATGTAAGGTATATGAAGATGTCAGCTTCAAAGATTCATAATTAAGTTTCGTTTGAATGCCACCTGAAACCTGCAGTGCTGAGTACTCTCAGCGAATACTGTAAGGCAAAATCTAAGATGTGACAGGAAGAAGACTCTAAGAGATAGTCTATATCCTCCATGAATGAGACAGAGAAAAATGACAACATGGTACCTGAGGATTCATGATGCTGGTTTAAGGATATCAATAAATTTTTATCCCTCTTAAGTATGGACTGATCACGACTATTCACAATACTTTAAGAGTTCTTGTCTGCATTTCCTCTAGTCTCAAGGCTGCTGTATTTACTGCTGTCAAACTTCTGAGCTATAAGAACACAGTCTTCTTACCCATGCCACAACTTTACATGCTAGGGCTTTTTCCAACATTTATCACAACCCTTTTAGATATGTATAGTCCTAATATTTAGGACTAAGTGATGTGTATGTAATCACCTCCTCAATTACAACACCCCTAAAGAAAGCATCATTCATGAACCATACAATAAAACCACACATTTAACACTCAGTTCCCTTTTTCTCCTCCATGAAAAGAATAATCACAATCAGCAGGTCACTTCACCATTAATGGGTCACAATCATAAATGGATCTCACACCTAATGAATCCACAGAAATATCATTCTAACAAAAATGCCACACAGCTGTTCAACAGAAAGAGAAAAGTTATTGCTCAGGTCAATGGTTTTCAAACCATATAATACAAAAGTAGTTCAATGGTCCTGCAAATATTTTATTAAACTTGTTAATTATTTTTAAAGCTACAGTTTACAATGACATCTAAACACTCGCATGTATTATTCACCAAATCTGAAGCACATGAAGACTTTTGCTGCACTAAAACTAATGGTATAACTTTTTTAGTGTTAAAACTTATTTATGCAGATAAGCAGCTAAGGCTTCCTTTGCATCTTTGTGCACATATCTGAACATTTTATAACATTTCTTTTAAAACTTAAGTTTGGAGATTCTTTTTGTCTGACATTATATTGTTGATATTAATAAATACCATTTAGCTATTTTACATTTTCTTGGAGCTCTGGAATAATTTTGTTTGGGAGAAAAGCAGTTTTTAACAGACTGCTAAAAGAAAAATACATAAACCACCATTTTATAGGGTGGGAGAACTGAAGGTTGAACTTATTCTGAAACTAGTAAGTCAAAGTTTCCCAAACTACTAGCAGTCTTTTCCCAGAAGAAAGACACTGCAGAGTGTGGAATCTCTAGGTATGATAAAGTCCAGAGACTTGGGGTCAACATGCTAGCTCTGCCACCACAGGTGAGCCTCAACCTTTTTTGGCCTTAAAATAAAAATAGTAATACCTTCCTAAGAGAGTTGTGAGGTTTAATAAGAGACTATATGTAGAACTATCTTACAAACAATAAAAGACTACAAAATGGCAAGATTTATTTATTTTTCCCTAAATTCTACCCTCAGTTCAGTTCAGTCGGTCAGTCATGCCCAACCCTTTGTGACCCCAAGGACTGCAGCATGCCAGGCTTCCCTGTCCATCACAACTCCCGGAGCTTGCTTAAATTCATGTCCATCGAGTTGGTGATACCATCTAACTATCTCATCCTCTGTCACCCCCTTCTCCCACCTTCAATCTTTCCCAGCATCAGGGTCTTTTTGAATGAGTCAGTTCTTCCCATCAGGTGGCCAAAGTATTGGAGCTACAGTTTCAGCATCAGTCCTTTCAGTGAATATACAGGACTGATCTCCTTTAGGACGGATTGGTTGGATGTCCTTGCAGTCCAAGGGACTCTCTCAAAGAGTCTTACCAACACCGCAGCTCAAAAGCATCAATTTTTCAGTGCTCAGCTTTCTTTATGGTCCAACTCTCACATCTATGCATGACTACTGGAAAAATCATAGCTTTGACTAGATGGATTTTTGTTGGCAAAGTAATGTCTCTGATTTTTAATATGCTATCTAGGTGGGTCACAGCTTTTCTTCCAAGGAGCAAGTGTCTATTAATTTCATGGCTGCAGTCCCATCTGCAGTGATTCTGGAGCCCAAAAAAACAAAGTCTGTCTACTTTAGACCATGTTAATACTTGCTAAGTATAACAGGAACTATTGATATATAATTTTGACTTGCTATCATTATTGGCAACATAACAGAGGGTCCTACAAGTTCAAAAAGTGACTCTATGGACCCTCAATCTGCTGTACCTAACTCAAGTGGCCAGTATCCTCAGGATCTCTGACACTGCGCTTGCAATATCATTCTGCCAATCTCTATTAATTCATTCTGTATTCATTCTGCCAAACCTCAGAAATGCCTTTTCATCCATTTCCACAGTCACAACTCTAGTGAAATAACAACACTTCAGTTCAGTTTAGTCACTCAGTCGTGTCCGACTCTTTGCGACCCCATGAACCACAGCATGTCAGGCCTCACTATCCATCACCACTCCCGGAGTCTACCCAAACCCACATCCACTGAGTCGGTGATGCCATTCAACCATCTCATCCTCTGCCGTCCCCTTCTCCTGCCCTCAATTTTTCCCAGCATCAGGGTCTTTTCAAATGAGTCAGCTCTTCGCATCAGGTGGTCAAACTATTGGAGTTGCAGCTTCAACATGAGTCCTTCCAGTGAACAACCAGGACTGATCTCCCCTAGGATGGACTGGTAGGATCTCCTTGCAGTCCAAAGGCCTCTCAAGAGTCTTCTCCAACACGACAGTTCAAAAGCATCAATTCTTTTGCACTCAGCTTTCTTTATATCCAACTCTCACATCCATACATGACCACTTGAAAAACCATAGCCTTGACTAGATGGACCTTTGTAGGCAAAGTAATTTCTCTGCTTTTTAATACGCTGTCTAGGTTGGTCATAACTTTCCTTCCAAGGAGTAACAGTCTTTTAATTTCATGGCTGCAATCACCATCTGCAGTGTTTTTGAAGCCCAGAAAAATAAAGTCAGCCACTGTTTCCACTGTTTCCCCATTTATTTGCCATGAAGTGATGGGGCCGGATGAAAAGATCTTAGTTTTCTGAATATTGAACTTTAGGCCAATTTTTTCACTCTCCTCTTTCACTTTCCTCAAGAGGCTCTTTAGTTCTTCTTCACTTTCTGCCATAAGGGTGGTGGTGTCATCTGCATATCTGAGGTTATTGATATTTCTCCCAGCAATCTTGATTCCAGCTTGTGCTTCTTCCAGCCCAGAATTTCTCATGATGTACTCTGCATAGAAGTTAAATAAGCAGAGTGACAATATAGTCTTGACGTACTCCTTTTCCTACTTGGAACCAGTATAACTGTTGGAACCAGTTCTAACTGTTGCTTCCTGATCTGCATACAGATTTCTCAAGGGACAGGTCAGGTGGTCTGGTATCCCTTGCCATCTCTTTCACAGTTTCCCACAGATTATTGTGATCCACACAGTCAAAGGCTTTGACATAGTCAATAAAGCAGAAATAGATGTTTTTCTGGAACTCTCTTGCTTTTTTGATGATCCAGTGCATGTTGACAATTTGATCTCTGGTTCCTCTGCCTTTTCTAAAACCAGCTTGAACATCTGGAACTTCGCGTATTGCTGAAGCCTAGCTTTGAGAATTTTAAGTACTACTTTACCAGCGTGTGAGATGAGTGCAATTGTGCAGTACTTCGGGCATTCTTTGGCATTGCCTTTCTTTGGGGCTAGAATGAAAACTGACCTTTTCTAGTCCTGTGGCCACTGCTGAGTTTTCCAAATTTGCTGGCATATTGAGTGCAGCACTTTCACAGCATCATCTTTCAGGATTTGAAATGGCTCACCTGGCATTCCATCACCTCCACTATCCTCGTTTATAATGATGCTTCCTAAGGCCCACTTGACTTCACATTCCAGGATGTCTGGCTCTAGGTGAGTGATCACAGCATCATGATTATCTGGGTTGTGAAGATCTTTTTTGTACAGTTCTTCTGTGTATTCTTGCCACCTCTTCTTAATATCTTCTGTTTCTGTTAGGTCCCTACCATTTCTGTCCTTTATTGAACCCATCTTTGCATAAAATATTCCCTTGGTATCTCTAATTTTCTTGAAGAGATCTCTAGTCTTTCTCATTCTGTTGTTTTCCTCTATTTCTTTGCACTGATTGCTGAGGAAGGCTTTCTTATTTCTCCTTGCTATTCTTTGGAACTCTGCATTCAGATGGGTATATCTTTCCTTTTCTCCTTTGCTTTTCACAGCTATTTGTAACGTCTCCTCAGACAGTTATTTTGCTTTTTTGCATTTCTTTTTCTTGGGGATGGTCTTGATCCCTGTCTCCTGTACAATGTCATGAACCTCCATCCATAGTTCATCAGGCAGTCTAATAGATATAGTCCCTTAAATCTATTTCTCACATACAGTGTATAATTGTAAAGGATTTGACTTAGGTCATACCTGAATGGTCTAGTGGTTTCCTCCACTTTCTTCAGTCTGAATTTGGCAATAAGGAGTTCATGATCTGAGCCATAGTCAGCTCCCGGTCTTGTTTTTGCTGACTGTGTAGAGCTTCTCCATCTTTGGCTGCAAAGAATATAATCGATCTGATTTTGGTGTTGACCATCTGGTGATGTCCATGTGTAGAGTCTTCTCCTGTGTTGTTGGAAGAGGGTGTTTGCTATGACCAGTGTGTTCTCTTGGCAGAACTCAATTAGCCTTTACCCTGCTTCATTCTGTACTCCAAGGACAAATCTGCCTGTTACTCCAGGTGTTTCTTGACTTCCTACTTTTGCATTGCAATCCCCCATAATTAAAAGAACATCTTTTTGGGGTGTTAGTTCTAGAAGGTCTTGTATGTCTTCATAGAACTGTTCAACTTCAGCTTCTTCAGCATTATTGGTCAGGGCATAGACTTGGATTACTGTGATATTGAATGGCTTGCCTTGGAAATGAACAGAGATCATTCTGTCATTTTTGAGACTGCATCCAAGTACTGAATTTCAGACTCTCTTGTTGACTATGATGGCTACTCCATTTCTTCTAAGGGTTTCTTGCCCACAGTAGTAGATCTAATTGTCATCTGAGTTAAATTCACCCATTCCAGTCCATCTTAGTTCTCTGATTCCTAGAATGTCGATGTTCACTCTTGCCGTTTCCTGTTTGACCACTTCCAATTTGCCTTGATTCATGGACCTAACATTCCAGGTTCCTATGCAATACTGCTCTTTACGGCATTGAACCTTGCTTCTATCACCAGTCCCATCCACAACTGGGTGTTGTTTTTGCTTTGGCTCCATCCCTTCATTCTTTCTGGAGTTATTTCTCCACTGATCTTCAGTAGCATACTGGGCAGCTACCGACCTGGGGAGTTCATCTTTCAGTGTCCTATCTTTTTGTCTTTTCATACTGTTCATGGGGTTCTCAAGGCAAGAATACTGAAGTGCTTTGTCATTCCCTTCTCCAGTGGACCACATTCTGTCAGACCTCTCCACCATGACCCGACCTTCCTGGGTGTCCCTACACGGCATGGCTTAGTTTTATTGAGTTAGACATGACTGTGGTCCTGTGATTAGATTGGCTAGTTGTCTGTGACCCATGCTTCAAGTTCTTTAAATCACCCAAAATACGTCAACAGTATTGCCAGATCAATTATCCTTAAGATCACATCCATTATGTCACTACTTTTTATTTAAGAGTCCGTAATAATTAGGATCAGAAAGATGACATATTTGAGCAGACTCTCTTTAAGAAGAATTTAAGAGGCTGGGATCTGACTGGATAGCCTTAAGTGTCAGAGTAAGGAATATGGACATTTTATTTAGAAAAACTACTGACAGATTTTAAATAAAAAAGCATGAGAAATTATATCAAAGGAAGATTAACCTGGCCAAAGGATTAATCTGACACTGGGTTGTAAGTGGGTATGGAAAGGGGGATGATAAGAAGAGAAAATATTGTGAGCCTACTATGGGCAGCTGTCTCATTCACCTCAGGCTCCACTCCAAGGGTGGACAGAGCATGAGAGTTCAATAAATCCATTTGCTTAATAAATACCTGATGCTCAAGTGTCTTCCTCTGGGCATTTCTAGTGCTTTAAATGTAATTTGCTTACACATATAAATGAAGCAAATAAATACAAAATGTGAGCGTATTTTTAATATTTACCTACAAACTAAACAACTGAGTCAAGAATATAAAATCATTCAGAAAAAAACTATTTCTATTAACATAAACATCTAGAAAGATTCATTTTATGCCTAATATATGAACATTTTAAGAGTTTCAGTTTTAGAAATTCCAGTAAATTTCATTTGTTAATGATTTAACAAAATTTAAAAAAGATTAAGCCAACTAGTATACCTAACATGTCTCCTTATTCCTTTCTCATATATACATAAAACAGTATAATAATATAAATAAATAATTTCTATCTGATATGAATTAGATATTTTAGATAACTGCATGACATTTTAGAATTTATTCTTTATATTATGGATAAAATCTTTGCAAGTTTATTAAAACTTTTATGAAACCTTGAAATAATGATCAAATAAGCATTTCACCTGAAAACGAAGAAAGTTCTTGTATAATTCCTGCTGCTTCATCTGAAGTTCAGTTGGAGGCTCACTAAAAATATTTCCCCGAGCAAAAGGAGAGCTCTGTGTTTGCATATGACCTTGAAAGGGAAATTTTGCAAAAACATACCATTAGCCAGTGCTTAGAAAACATAAAGGTTAAAGAATAAAGACTTTGCTAAATAAATTCAAATTTTGAAAAAATGCGCTAAATATGGAAGCCCAGAGGCTAAATTCGGAAGATGACTAAGATTAGAATCTTAAGACCAGATGAAAAGAGAGGGGGAAAATGGTGATACTAAAATAAAATTAATACACAGTTGAAAAATCATAATATAGCTATACCTGAAAGTCATCAAGGAAACATAAAAGTTAGTAACCTAAGCAACTCTCACTGCAGCAAAGGCTTTAAAATAAAATTTATACAGAGGGAAAAAAGCACACATTTAAGTTCTTATGTATGATGTAAATATCCTTTTCTTAAGAATACTGCTTAACTACACATTAAAATGTATTATGTATACACATAAAAAATATTTCTAAAATTGCTTTTAAAAAAAATCAGTGGATTCCTATTCATGGTTTAAAACACAGAAAATAAACTCTAAAAACATTTTTAATTTTTACAAAATTAAAATGACTTTTAATCACTGTAATACTTTTTACTTAAAAATTATATCAGATTAATGATATGTTTGAAGATTAAAAATATGCTATATATATGTTATCTATAAATAGTACTAAACATTCTGGGAAAGGAAAAATATTATTTTATAAAAGCAGCCTGGAAAATAATTATACCCCAGCAGTCTTTTGAATGCAGAAAAAAATTGTATGCAAATTTAAGGCTCACATAACTTTTTTATATCATTTTATATTTATATAAAAATATACCATTTTTTAGTTTCCTTATACCATCAATCTAAAGCATTTATTTCTCTCATTCATATAGTGGTTGTAAGCCAACTGCTTTGCAGTTGAGCTGTCATTTAGGTCTCTTTTTCTTTGCATTTAAATTTACTAATGCTTGAATAGATCAGCAAGGCAAATCAATACCTAAACATTAAAATCTTAGGTTATGGTGGAAAAACTGATCAGCAAAACAAAACTGAGTCATTTGTTTCACATTGAGATCTGTCAAATTCTAAACCTTTGAGGCAATTAGAGAAGAATTATTATTAGAGACAGGCAAGATAAGTTCTTTTAAACATAAAAACATTATAAAAACAAACCCAAAGGGAAAGACATGCTCTAAACAAAGAAAATGAAAATGCATTCAGGCATCATAATAAGCAAAAAAATAAATTTAATCCAAAGTAGTATGAACTTTATAAACATGATTTTTCATCCAAAAACCATAAAGTAAAAGAAAAACAACAAACATGAAGAAGAGCTTTTAAAACAGGTCTAATGAAGGCAAAATATTAGAGGATAGTGAATCTCAAGTATATATTTAGATATTCAACTTCCAGGCATATTTGAGCTCCCTTAAGGCCTTTAAAATACTACATGTCACATATGCATGTTGTATGTGTGCACACATGTATATAAATATACACACACATATACATACACTCCTACACATATATGATGGCACAGCAACAAATTAGGTGATTCTCAATAGATTTTTTGCATTCAGAAAGTCTATTTTAGATTAATTCTTAGGAAATGAAAGTTAATTGAGGGAATTTCAATGCACAAAAATGGGGAATTTAAACATTTTATGATTTCTTAAACTAGAGCATCAACATTAGCAGCAAAACCCTTGTGTTAGATACAATAAAAAAATAGATGACAAATTCTGCTGTGCATATTCAATCATCAAGGTTGTACTCTTTTGGGGGAAACTTCATGGAAACTTTCTATTTTTCCTGTGTTTTTGCTTGGTAAGCAAAGCTAGATGCCTGACGTGTTATTACTATGACAGACAAAAGTTCTAAGCTAAGAAGGAACTATGTACAAACAATACAGGGGGTGGAAGAGAGGAGTAGAGAAGGGGTCTGTACCACTGATCTCAATACAGACTACTCCAGAAGCAGCAGCCAATGAAGAGAAAAATAATGGTAATCAGAAAGAAGCAAAATTCTCGAAAATAAAATGAAAAGGTGTTATGATGTACAAAGAAATAAACAAAATAAGTTTACTTTGACTTTTGGTCACATTACCCATTTATTTACAGTAAACGCTCTGTGCTTTCTCAAAAATTTTAATTTTAGACAAGAACACTGTATTAAAAAGTCCTTTCAAAATATCCCTGATCATACTGTCTTTTAAAAAAAATTTTTTAATGTTTAATACATATGACTTATTGGCCAAACAGGTAGACTAAATGATGAGCTATGATTTGAATTACTAGCCTTGCATCTTTCAAGCCTTTGATGGTAGCACTAATTTCTGCAGCCTTTTGGAACACCTCGAGAGATATACTGTAGGTTGTTTCCGTAAACAGCCTGTATCACTGTTTAATCTCTAATTATAAGAAAATACTTTCCTACTTTGATCCACAGTAGATTTTTACACAGTGAATCTAGTTTTGATTTTTGGACTACTAAAAGTAGAATTTTTGATGAAATTATTAATTTGGCTCTCATTCTGAGTCCTTAATAATTCAATTTGCTGTAAATAAATGGTTATTTTTATAGGCATCAAAATACAGTATAAGGTGGTATGTTCTTTAAACTTCACTTGAATTCTAAATATGTAACATATTTTCACATATACTTGATAAAGAAAGATGATTACAAATTTTTCTGGCAAGTCATAAAGATACTGAATAATCTTCAATTTACAGAATCTTTAATTAAAGGACCCTGTTTAATACCAAACCAAAGGTATATGCCTATGAAAGGGAGATGTGACCAGAAGTCAAAGTAAATTATTTACTTCTTTGTACACTGTGGCTTATAAGGGAGGGCAAATGTTTATAAAACAAACAAAAAATGAATTTCACTGTATAATTTATCATACAACATCTGGTATGTTCTCACTAATTTAAACTAATTCTTATGGGTGTAAGAACCAAACTCTATATGGGTTAAAAAAAAAAAAAACTATTTGATTTTAAGAAATGTCCTTCCCACTAGCAAAATGAAGCTGTTTGTTAGCAGCAGCTAAAGTATATAAAAGAACTAAAAAAGCTGAGAAGAAATACACAGCATAATATTAAGGAGCAAAATATATTTTATTCATTTTTTCAAAATACCTACATAGAAAAGTTATTGTAAATAGCATAAATAATGTGCTATGCTTTCTGATTCAGAATAACCAACTTCTCAAAATCTTAATAAGAACTTTGTTGGAGAACAGAAGAGAAATGCTACTGAACAACTTTAGAAATGTTAAAAAAAAAAAAATATACATATATATATACACATATATATGATTAAAAACCTGAGTTTTTATTTGAAGCATCTTCTTGGTTCTCAGCATTTGAAGTGGCTAAATTTTGGTCTAGAGATACAACAGCCCTTTTATCTTCATATGTTCTTGCATCTGGGTTATGGTAGGCATCTATATTTTGTCTGTGCATCCTATTCAAATCAGCTGAGAGGGAAAAAATAAGCCATTTATTTCAATAAACATATTTCTATAATTAATATGCTTAATACATTTTCTTAAACTAAGGAAATGAAGAGAACCAACAGGACCAGAACTGGAATAATTAAACAGTATCTTGGTACCCTGAAAACAGAAACAAGATTATCAAAACTTGTAAGAAATTTTTTCAAAAATGTTACAAAATAAATTCAAAATTAGTAGGGAACTTGAAGAGTGTATATTTTTTGACAATCCATAAAAACCATATTTATATGTAGTTACCTTAGAACTTTGACTATCTAAATATAGAACAAATAGTAGCAATTCAAAACTAGTCACAGTCTCGTAATCTGTGGGTTTTATTATTGTTTCTCTCCCAGTCAGGTTGCCCTCTGAGATTCAAACACTTCTCCCAGGCCCGCCAGGTCGAGGGTTCCCCAGTGTCTGGGAACGTCCTCTATTAAGACCCTTCCCGGGACGGATCTCCGTCCTTAGCTCTTTTGTCTCACTTTTTATCTTTTATATTTTGTCCTACCTCCTTTCGAAGACAATGGGCTGCTTTTCTGGGCGCCTGGTGACCTCTGCTAGCGATCAGAAGTTGTTTTGTGAAGTTTGCTCTGCGTACAGTTATTCTTTTGATGAATTTCTAGGAGAGAAAGTGGTCTCCCCGTCCTACTCCTCCGCCATCTTGGCTCCTCCCTCTAGGACAACCTCAGGGACCTCTGGGACAATGTGAAACGCCCCAACATTCGAATCATAGGAGTCCCAGAAGAAGAAGACAAAAAGAAAGGCCACGAGAAAATACTTGAGGAGATAATAGCTGAAAACTTCCCTAAAATGGGGAAGGAAATAGCCACCCAAGTCCAAGAAACCCAGAGAGTCCCAAACAGGATAAACCCAAGGCGAAACACTCCAAGACACATAGTAATCAAATTAACAAAGATCAAACACAAAGAACAAATACTAAAAGCAGCAAGGGAGAAACAACAAATAACACACAAAGGGATTCCCATAAGGATAACAGCTGATCTATCAATAGAAACCCTCCAGGCCAGAAGGGAATGGCAGGACTTAATGAAAGTAATGAAAGAGAATAATCTACAACCTAGATTACTGTACCCAGCAAGGATCTCATTCAGATATGAAGGAGAATTCAAAAGCTTTACAGACAAGCAAAAGCTGAGAGAATTCAGCACCACCAAACCAGCTCTTCAACAAATGCTAAAGGATCTTCTCTAGACAGGAAATGCAGAAAGGTTGTATAAACGTGAACCCAAAACAACAAAGTAAATGGCAACGGGACCACACCTATCAATAATTACCTTAAATGTAAATGGGTTGAATGCCCCAACCAAAAGACAAAGATTGGCTGAATGGATACAAAAACAAGACCCCTATATATGCTGCCTACAAGAGACCCACCTCAAAACCAGAGACACATACAGACTAAAAGTGAAGGGCTGGAAAAAAATATTTCACGCAAATGGAGACCAAAAGAAAGCAGGAGTCGCAATACTCATATCAGATAAAATAGACTTTCAAATAAAGGATGTGAAGAGAGACAAAGAAGGACACTACATAATGATCAAAGGATCAATCCAAGAAGAAGATATAACAATTATAAACATATATGCACCCAACATAGGAGCACCGCAATATGTACGGCAAACGCTAATGAGTATGAAAGAGGAAATTAATAGCAACACAATAATAGTGGGAGACTTTAATACCCCACTCACAACTATGGATAGATCAACTAAACAGAAAATCAACAAGGAAACACAAACCTTAAATGATACAATGGACCAGCTAGACCTAATTGATATCTATAGGACATTTCACCCCAAAACAATCAATTTCACCTTTTTCTCAAGTGCACACGGAACCTTCTCCAGAATAGATCACATCCTGGGCCATAAATCTGGTCTTGGAAAATTCAGAAAAATTGAAATCATTCCAGTCATCTTTTCTAATCACAGTGCAGTAAGATTAGATCTCAATTCCAGGAAAAAAATTGTTAAAAATTCAAACATATGGAGGCTAAATAACACGCTTCTGAATAACCAACAAATCATAGAAGAAATCAAAAAAGAAATCAAAATATGCATAGAAATGAATGAAAATGAAAACACAACAACCCAAAACCTATGGGACACTGTAAAAGCAGTGCTAAGGGGAAGGTTCATAGCATTATAGGCTTACATCAAGAAACAAGAAAAAAGCCAAATAAATAACCTAACTCTACACCTAAAGCAGTTAGAGAAGGAAGAAATGAAGAACCCCAGGGTCAGCAGAAGGAAAGAAATCTTAAAAATTAGGGCAGAAATAAATGCAAAAGAAACTAAAGAGACCATAGCAAAAATCAACAAAGCTAAAAGCTGGTTTTTTGAAAAAATAAACAAAATTGACAAACCATTAGCAAGACTCATTAAGAAACAAAGAGAGAAGAACCAAATTAACAAAATAAGAAATGAAAAGGGTGAGATCACAACAGACAACACTGAAATACAAAGGATCATAAGAGACTACTACCAGCAGCTCTATGCCAATAAAATGGACAACTTGGATGAAATGGACAAATTCTTAGAAAAGTATAACTTCCCAAAACTGAACCAGGAAGAAACAGAAGATCTTAACAGAACCATCACAAGCAAGGAAATCGAAACTGTAATCAAAAATCTTCCAGGAAACAAAAGCCCAGGACCAGATGGCTTCACAGCTGAATTCTACCAAAAATTTAGAGAAGAGCTAACACCTATCTTACTCAAACTCTTCCAGAAAATTGCAGAAGAAGGTAAGCTTCCAAACTCATTCTATGAGGCCACCATCACCCTAATTCCAAAACCAGACAAAGATGCCACAAAAAAAGAAAACTACAGGCCAATATCACTGATGAACATAGATGCAAAAATCCTTAACAAAATTCTAGCAAACAGAATCCAACAACATATTAAAAAAATCATACACCATGACCAAGTGGGCTTTATCCCAGGAATGCAAGGATTCTTTAATATCCGCAAGTCAATCAATGTAATACACCACATTAACAAATTGAAAGATAAAAACCATATGATTATCTCAATAGATGCAGAGAAAGCCTTTGACAAAATTCAACACCCATTTATGATTAAAACTCTCCAGAAAGCAGGAATAGAGGGAACATACCTCAACATAATAAAAGCTATATATGACAAACCCACAGCAAGCATCACCCTCAATGGTGAAAAATTGAAAGCATTTCCCCTGAAATCAGGAACAAGACAGGGGTGCCCACTCTCACCACTACTATTCAACATAGTCTTGGAAGTTTTGGCCACAGCAATCAGAGCAGAAAAAGAAGTAAAAGGAATCCAGATAGGAAAAGAAGAAGTGAAACTCTCGCTGTTTGCAGATGACATGATCCTCTACATAGCAAACCCTAAAGACTCTACCAGAAAATTACTAGAGCTAATCAACGAATATAGTAAAGTTGCAGGATATAAAATTAATACACAGAAATCCCTTGCATTTCTATACACTAACAATGAGAAAACAGAAAGAGAAATTAAGGAAACAATACCATTCACCATTGCAACAAAAAGAATAAAATACTTAGGAGTATATCTACCTAAAGAAACAAAAGACCTGTACATAGAAAACTATAAAACACTGATGAAAGAAATCAAAGAGGACACAAACAGATGGAGAAACATACCGTGTTCATGGATTGGAAGAATCAATATTGTCAAAATGGCTATTCTACCCAAAGCAATCTATAGATTCAATGCAATCCCTATCAAGCTACCAACGGTATTTTTCACAGAACTAGAACAAATAATTTCACAATTTGTATGGAAATACAGAAAACCACGAATAGCCAAAGTAATCTTGAGAAAGAAGAATGGAACTGGAGGAATCACCCTCCCTGACTTCAGACTCTACTACAAAGCCACAGTCATCAAGACAGTATGGTACTGGCACAAAGACAGAAATATAGATCAATGGAACAGAATAGAAAGCCCACAGATAAATCCACGAACCTATGGACACCTTATGTTTGACAAAGGAGGCAAGGATATACAATGGAAAAAAGACAACCTCTTTAACAAGTGGTGCTGGGAAAACTGGTCAACCACTTGTAAAAGAATGAAACTAGAACACTTTCTAACACCATACACAAAAATAAACTCAAAATGGATTAAAGATCTAAATGTAAGACCAGAAACTATAAAACTCCTAGAGGAGAACATAGGCAAAACACTCTCTGACATAAATCTCAGCAGGATCCTCTATGACCCACCTCCCAGAATATTGGAAATAAAAGCAAAACTAAACAAATGGGACCTAATGAAACTTAAAAGCTTTTGCACTACAAAGGAAACTATAAGTAAGGTGAAAAGACAGCCCTCAGATTGGGAGAAAATAATAGCAAATGAAGAAACAGACAAAGGATTAATCTCAAAAATATACAAGCAACTCCTGAAGCTCAATTCCAGAAAAATAAATGACCCAATCAAAAAATGGGCCAAAGAACTAAACAGACATTTCTCCAAAGAAGACATACAGATGGCTAACAAACACACGAAAAGATGCTCAACATCACTCATTATTAGAGAAATGCAAATCAAAACCACAATGAGATACCATTACATGCCAGTCAGGATGGCTGCTATCCAAAAGTCTACAAGCAATAAATGCTGGAGAGGGTGTGGAGAAAAGGGAACCCTCTTACACTGTTGGTGGGAATGCAAACTAGTACAGCCACTATGGAAAACAGTGTGGAGATTTCTTAAAAAACTGGAAATAGAACTGCCATATGACCCAGCAATACCACTTCTGGGCATACACACCGAGGAAACCAGATCTGAAAGAGACACGTGCACCCCAATGTTCATCGCAGCACTGTTTATAATAGCCAGGACATGGAAGCAACCTAGATGCCCATCACCAGATGAATGGATAAGGAAGCTGTGGTACATATACACCATGGAAT
The DNA here is from genome assembly GCF_963930625.1 of Muntiacus reevesi. Classification (NCBI taxonomy): domain Eukaryota; kingdom Metazoa; phylum Chordata; class Mammalia; order Artiodactyla; family Cervidae; genus Muntiacus; species Muntiacus reevesi. The sequence continues at coordinate 47,638,587 of NC_089260.1, forward strand.
ATTACTCAGCCGTTAAAAAGAATTCATTTGAATCAGTTCTAATGAGATGGACGAAACTGGAGCCCATTATACAGAGTGAAGTAAGCCAGAAAGATAAAGAACATTACAGCATACTAACACATATATACGGAATTTAGAAAGATGGTAACGATAACCCTATATGCAAAACAGAAAAAGAAACACAGAAGTACAGAACAGACTTTTGAACTCTGTGGGAGAAGGTGAGGGTGGGATGTTTCAAAAGAACAGCATGTATATTATCTATGGTGAATCAGATCACTAGCCCAGGTGGGATGCATGAGACGAGTGCTCGGGCCTGGTGCACTGGGAGGACCCAGAGGAGTCGGGTGGAGAGGGAGGTGGGAGGGGGGATCGGGATGGGGAATACGTGTAACTCAATAGCTGATTCGTGTCAATGTATGACAAAACCCACTGAAATGTTGTGAAGTAATTGGCCTCCAACTAATAAAATAAAATTAAAAAAAAAAAAAAAAAAAAAAAACTAGTCACAGTGAAATCTACCCAACATCATTAGTATTCCTAATGAAAAAATATCATGTGGAGTGGAGTTTTTAAATATATTCATAAGGTTTTTTTATATAAACATTTCTTAAAAGATGGAGCTCTATTCCCCTCCTCTGGAGTGTGGATTACTTCTTATGAAAAGGATTCTGCACAATGACAGTATAAAACTTTTGACGCTACTTCATAAAAGACACTATGTTTCCACCTTGCTAGATCTATTGGTTCACTCACTTTGAAGAAAGCCAGCTACCATTCCATAAGGAACACTCAAAGGAGCTCTAAGGGGAAGTCCACACAGCAAGGAACTGAGGCCTCCTGAGTCATGTGAGGGAGCCACAGAGAAAACAGACTCTCCAGTCCCAATCAAGCCTTTGAACGACTTACAGCCCTGACTGACATATTAAAATGGTGAATTCTATCATATGCAAATTGTCTCTCAATAAATCACATAAAAACAAACATAAATCTAACTGGGGCATATATAATACATTGAAAAATTTAAATACCTAATCAAATATACATGAAGCAATCTTGCTATTAATCAATTAGAACTATGAGATATTTTTGCTATCTTTCAAACTGGTTAAGTATTTTTAATTTTTTTTTTTTTTTTTACTTTTTCTCTTGGTGTACAATTTAAAAAATTTTTAATACAGAGTCAAGTAGCATCACCATAATCAGGAATGGGAACAGTCCCATCACCCCCAAAAATTCCATCATAGTTACTCCCTGTCCTCAGCCATAATCTTGGTACCAGTGATTTGTTTTCCACTTCTACAGTTCTGTTATTTTGAGAATATATGTGTATGTAAAAGGGCTTCTTTCCCTTAGGTCTTCTCTTTGGAGTCTCCCAAATTGTTCTGTGAATCAACAGTTCATTCTTTATCTGCTAAGTAGCATCCCATCATATGAATGTACCACAGTTTATCCATTCACTCACCGTAGAATATACTCGGTTTTTTCTTTATGGTAACTTTAAAAAAGAACTGAGAATGGCAACAGAAGTTAAATGTATTACAAATAATCAAAATGAGAGGTACTTACTCTCAAAGGGTTGACACTATGTTAAAATTGTATGCGTAACAGATTTTGATATTTTATTAATAACTACCTTACAAAGAGATCTTTCTGAGAGCTAAGAATACGGTGAACATTCAATTTCTTTAATTTCTTTGTAATAAAAGATGAAAGATGAAACAGGAGTAATTAGAAAAGCCAGCAGCTGAATTAAAGTCATCCAACATAATCCCTGTTATACGGTCTTGGCCATCTCATGAAGTAAAGGAAAACACTGATTTTTACTACATATTGGGAATATAATAGGAAAATTAGGTTCCCTTTCTTTCTCTCAAATATTTAACAGCTAAATACAAAACACTCTCAAGTTTACTTGCTTTGAAAATATCATTAAAAAAGAGTTCCACTGCATTTGATAAAATAGCACACCTTTTTTATTTCATGGCATAACTGGAGCATTAAATAAGCAAACTAAACATTACCATTAAAAACAAAAACTTCAGAAAGGTTTGCTCCATCCCTGTTAGGTCAAGCAATTCTAAAACAATATACTATAATTCAATAACAAACACTTATCCTACTCACTTCCACCAATTAAACACATATAGGACACTATAATTATATTGTCTGAACTGGAAATAATCTTTGAGGCAAGCTGGAAACTTCTAGGAAATTATTCCAGTGTTTCCCAAAGTTACTGTTATATAAGCACTTCCTTCATGGTAACTATTATGCTTCTATCGATTCATAATTTAAACTTATTACAGCAAAGACTGGGTAGATGGTTACCAATTTTATGTCCTCCGCCTGGGTATAAAGAAACCCTTCCAGCCTCCCAAGAAGTTACTTTAGAACCTTATAACTAGGTTTGAACAACTAAACAAAGACAAAAGTGCTATTTCTCCACCTTTAGGTCAGGCCCCATCAAAATTCTCAACTTGTTCTCCCATCCTCTGGACCACGTCTGTGCAGCTAGAAATGAAAGACTCCAAAATGGTAAGAGTGACACTGGAAGAGGCAGATTCCCAAGTCACCTTGGAGGAGAAACACTCAAACAGCATCGGAATGCAGTTTAAGTGAGAAGTGACTTACACTGCCTTAAGCCTGTGAGAAATGGGAGTTCTTTGTTAGACCACTTTTCGTTTAAATGCCTTTACTTTCAAAGGAAATGTTACAGTACCATCCATAAATGGAAAACCAGTAATATATTTTTTCCAGTAATATATATATATATTTTAATATATATTCAAATAAACATTTAACTTCAAACATTAGAAATGTTAACCATGGATCACCTAATATCATCTTATTTATAAACAGAATAAGAGTTCTAACCGTCAAAATTGTGAAGAAAGTATGAGGTGAATATAGGAAAGGAATAAATCCATTGGAGAAGAAAAGAGTTACCTCATTAATCTAAGTGAGCCTCAAATATATCTTTTTTAAAAAGCCATCTTAACAGAGAATCAAAGGCATAGCCATTAAGAACTCTAGTAACTCAATAACCCCCAATATCTCTGACTGCGTCACTCAGTTATCCCTACAACAAAGCATAAACCTGAAGAACATCAAATTTACTTTGTATCACTCTAATGGGTTTTCTAATTATTCATTTCCCACTTCTGATTAAATGATTTTTAAGAACACATTATCTTTCTCTGCTTTTATTCTAAGCTAACTGAAGACCATCCCAACATATATAACAAGTTGCAAAGAGTCTCTTTTCAAAGTGCCCATTGTGTGATTTCTAGATGAAACATTTTTAAGAATACATAATTAAAAGATAAATCAATATAATTCTGCAATCTGCCAAACACTTCTGAGGCCAGGTTTTTGTCAGGAGTTCCTGCATTGTGTGAGCATATGGCATACATGAATTACACATAACATTCCACAACTACATCAGATCACTTAAGACACCTTATTAGTTTAAAAATATTGCAATACAGATTTTATTATTTTTACTAGAAAAGTTTAAAAAATTTGAACTACTAGTTTGGGTAAAAACTTGCTAACTAACATAAACTTTTCTCTGCAATTGAGTTATTATCATTTGAGGGTGAAAAATTTGTAGTAATAATAAATGAAGACAGGCTTTTTAACATGCTATCATGTTTACTATCAAAATACCTCTTCTGCATCAAGCTGTATAAAAAGAGACCTTTCCTTACAGACTATGATTCCCACTTCTTTCTACTCCCCATTCTTAAAAAGTTAAACTTAGTTTCTTTTAAAAACAACAAATCAGGGACTTCCCTGGTTGTTCAGTGGCTAGGACTCTGTGCTCCCACTGCAGGGGGCCAGGTTCAACCCCTGATCAGGGTACTGGATCCCACATGCTGCAACTAAGACGTGATGCAGTCAAATAAATAAAATATTCTTTAAAAATGAATAGAAATAACATACTTATCAGATTTCCTTTGTCATCTCTCAGAGGAGCACCACCTCCACCTTTCCCCCAGGGGTTATAACTTCTCATTTCAGCTTCTAATTTGGCTTCATATACTTCTTTTTCTTCACGTTCTTTCTTTCTTCTTTCTTGTCTTTCTTGAATCTTAACAACATTAAGAAACATTTATAATAACTAATAACTGCTAACAAGTATTCTGATACAAAAATTTAGTTTTAAGATCAAAGTTTATTTTATTTTTCTTATTAGAAAACTAGGCTTTTTCCCAGTATACTTTATTATAAATTTAATATCACAAATATATGTAAAAGCAACTAAAAAACACTTCGGTAGCTGGAACACACAGCTGCTGCTCCCTCATCCTGTCACTTAGCCCCTTCCAGCCACTGGTGCCACTTGGACTGAAGCAACTTCATTTTCCCAACCCCCAGCTTCTACCTGAGCTATTCTCTCCCTAACCTCACCATTTTCATGGGGTCCAACAGGCTCTCCCTACCTTCATTTTCTTCATCTACCCTTTCATGGTACCTGGCCAGTCACAGACTACTCACCACATCTCTGAGACCTTGGCCAACTACTCCCTACCCATCACCAGACCTACTCTACCTTGGGCAAACTCCATTCCCAAAGTTCAAAGATACTGAAGGTTCAAAGCTCTCTAGAGAATGCCAGGCTATTTAACTACACTTTATGAAAGCACATAAAATGATCTTATCATCACCAAGTGTAAGCATAGGGTTGGTCTTTAAAGACATATAAATAGGCAATGAATAAAGATCTACATTTTGGAAAGTTACTTTTAAAATCATTACCATATGCAAGGCAAATTTAAGTAACTACTCCAGAAAGGTCAAGGAAGTCATCACATATAAAATATTTAGGGTTAGGAAATCTGGTTCTGCAGTGGTGTTTTTAATACGCTCATTTGAAAACAGATCAATACAGTCTCTTGTTTGTAGATTCCTAACACAAAAAAATATGTTGGTAATTCTGTAATTTTAAAAAAGCCCACTTTTCAAGAAGGTTGCCCAATGTAGAAAACAGAACAAAAATCTGAGCTTTAGAAGAAATCCAGTGGAATTTTGTAGAAGGGTAACTCAGGTGAATATATATACCTAGAGTTCCAGGGACCTCTCTGGAGAAGATATAACTATTCCCCCCAAAATCCACATATTTGATACAGTTATTCCTAAGTAAACTCTCTCCAAATATTACAAACCACAACAGAATGTCATCCTCCTCCCTAAGTGTTCTACCTCTGTTTTCCCTATCCTTAAGAGTTCAGAGCTTCATCCTCCTCTTAGATTACAACACTCAGAATCATCCTACAGCCCTGTTCTTTCCTCAGTCCCTAAATTTAGGTCCTATTAATGCAACCCCAGGACTGTCTCTTCCGATGTCCTGTCCGTCTTCCCCAGCTGGTACAGGACCTTGTCACTTCCTGGTTAGACTACCTAATAGTTTCTCTAGCACAGCTCCTTCCCAACTGTCCACATCACAAGCAGATATCTTCCTAAAAGCCACATCTGCTCACATCAATTATAATATTTCTTTCACCCTTTGGCTTAAGATTTCCTCCCTTTGGCTGTCGATAGATAACAAGATGAAATTGAAAACCCCTTACTTGCTATCTTCCACAATCCAGTATAATCTAACACTCCAGCCCCTTCTCCAGCCCCAATTCCATTTCCTAAATACACCAGGAATTTCATATTTATTCACTGTATAACATGCAACTCAAAAGTCATCAACCATGTGAAGCCGTCCTAAAAGCCAAGGCAATTACTCTCCCTATCCCATGCATTCCAGCCTGTCTATATCAAACTTTATCACATTTAATGATAAATAAATGGAATTCTTTCTCCTCAGCCACATTCAGAGTTTTAAAGGGCCACTGTACTAACACATAAGATGTTTAACATTACATGAATGAACAAATGAAAAAAATGAATGGATACCTGCTGCTGCAAAGCTTCCTGGTAAGACTGAAGTGACTGTTTTGAAGGCTTTGGTTTATCTTCAAAAAACAATCCTGAATTTATTGCTCGATTACTTGTAATTTTGAGCTCATTCTGTCCAACTGTACTCCTACATCAAATATACAATTAATAATCTAAATCCATTTATGACAAAACAAGAAGATGCAACACTTCTTTGAAATAGCATGGCATATAAGTACATTTAAAATAGAGAAATGGCAACCTACTTCAGTATTCTTGCCTGGGAAATCCCATGACAGAGGAGCCTGGTGGGCTACAGTCCATGGGGTCACAGAGTCAGACATGATAAAGCAACTAACACACACACAAAATAGAGAAATTCCTTCTTTATAGTTCAAAGAGAAATTTGTCAGTTAATGACCCCTATCTCTGCTTTCAAAATTAATGGAACTTTCAAATTTACTGAATCTACTTCCTAATCTAGGTGGCAGTTACATGCAAGTAAAACTTTCACATACAAATAAAAACACTTGTGATAATTCATCAAGCAATATACACATGACTTATGCACTTCTCTGAATGCAGTGGAAGTCTCCCAAGTAATATCAGAACTAATGATTCACTTTAAAAATTTACTCCAAAATAAAGTAATAACTTCCTAGCCATTTTAAGAATAAAACAAAAAATTATAGTAAAAAGTCCAACTATCCCAAATAAAATTTATTTCACTGAGTCATAGATTTTATTAATGGCATCGATGGTATAAGACTAATAAAATCCCTAAAACCTTGCCCTGTTTATGGAGGCCTGGGATGGGAATTGTGTCAAAGATGAGAGGTTCCAACTGCTGGGTAAAGTTATAGCAATGATTCTGTAGTAATTGAGGGCCCCTTCTACCCTTCCTTTTTTTTCTTTTCTTTTCCCCTGGTAATCCAGGGCTTGTACTTCTTAGAAATTATGCATACAGAACTCACCAAACTCAAAGTAAAAAGGCTCAGAGATCTATACACATCATAGTCAATGTGCCCAAAGAAAAAAAGAAGAACCGCAAAAGCAGTAAGAAAACAAAAATCATATACAAGGGATCTTCAGTAAGATTAACAGCTCATCAGAAATCCTATGAAGGCCAGTAGGCAAGGAAATGACATATTCAGAGAGATTATGAGGGGGAAAAAAAAGTCAACCAAGAATTCTATATCCAGGGAAAATAGGCCTCAAAAATAAAAGTGAAATCAGAACATTATTAAATAAAACTCAGAGAAGACACCACCAACTGACCTATAAGAAATAGTAAATGATGCACTTCCGGTTGAAATAAAAAGCACTTGACAGTAACCAGAGTAAACACAAAGAAATAAAGAACACCAGTTAACAGTAACTACACAAAAAAAGGTTTAAGATATTACAAATATGCTTTTACTTGCAGCTATATTCTCTGATTTAAAGGACAACTACATAAAGGAAAGAAGGAACAGTTAAAAACTATTGATGAGCTTAAATATATAACAATACACTTTGTATGCAACAGTGGCATCAAGAAGGGAAGGAATGGCATTATACTGGAGAAAACGTTTTACATATTATGGAAATTACACTGGTGTTAATATGAACTCAGTTCTTTTAAATTAAAAACATAAATCTCAGTCTGCAAGGAAACCACAAAGAAAATGAAATACAAATTATACCAAAAGAAGCAAGAGAATTAAAATGGAATGCTGCATTTAACACTAAGAAAAAGCATTACTGGAACCAAAAAAGGAATCTTTTATATTGATAAGGGTCAACTTATCAGTAAGATATAATGATTATGAACATATATACACAGAGCTACAGAGATTCGAAACACAGGAAACAAAAACTGACAAAATCAAAGATAGAAATAAATCAAAAATAGTAACTGGAGACTTCAATACACTACTTCTAATAATAAACAACTGCACAGGAGCTCAATAAGGAAATACAGAAAAACACTATAAACCAACTACATCTAAGTCATATTGACAGAACTATCCACCCAACAACAGGAAAATGCTAATTTTTCTCAAGTGCATATGAAACATTCTACAGCACAGATCACATGTTATAAGCCTCAATTACAAAATAAACCTTAATAAATTTAAAAAAATGCAAAATATGTTCTCTAACTGCAATGCTGCTGCGATGTCACTTTAGTCGTGTCCAACTCTGTGCACCCCATAGACGGCAGCCCACCATGCTCCTTTGTCCCTGAGATTCTCCAGGCAAGAATATTGGAGTGGGTTGCCATTTCCTTCTCCACTAACTGCAATGGAATTATATTAAACCTCTATTAAAAATTTCCACAATCATATGGAAATTGAACAACACACTCCAAACTAACAAATGGATCAATGAACAAATCAAATGAAAAACTGAAAAATAATGAAATGAGTGAAAACAAGATAATGTATAAAATTTAAGGAAGAAGCTAAAACAATAAGAGGAAAATTTATAATATATATTTGTATATTTGTGTACAAAAATTTGTAATATATATACTAAAAAAGAAGACACTATATCAATAACCTAAGCTTCCATCTTCAAAAACTAGAAAATATACGAGCAAACTGAACCCAAAGGAAACTGAAAGAATAAAAAGAAAAAAGAAGAAATAATATGAAATGGAGACTAAAAGCACAACAGAGAAAATCAACTAGATTAAGAGCTGATTCATTAACAAGATCAACAAGACTGACAAATGTTTAGTCAAAATGTACAATAACAAGACTAAAATTATTGAAATAAAAAAATAAGAAACATTACTACTGACCTTATAAAAATAAAACAGATTGTAAGGGAATACTATGAACAACTATATGTCAATACATTAGATTATCTTGATGAAGTGGACAAATTTCTAGAAAGACACAAACTATCAAAACTGGTGCAAGAAAAAAATTTTAAATATGAATTAACCAATGACAAGGGAAGAGATTAAATTAGTAATCAGGAAATTATACATAAAGAAAAGATGAGGGTAAACTGGATTCCTGGTGAATTCTACCTCACTGAAAAAATTAACAATGCTTCCCACAATACACTCTTCAAAGTAATAGAAAATAGAAGAGTACATCCAACTATTAGGCCAGTATCATCCTGATACCAAAATCAGACAGACTCAAAAGAAAACAAAAATCAAAAACCAGTATCACTCATGAATACAGAGACAAAAGTCCTCAACAAAAAACTAATAAACTGAAAAGCCCAGCAAGATATGAAAAGAACTGTACTCCCTAACCATGTGAGATTTACCATAGGAATGCAAGTTGATTTAATATATTTGAATCCAATAAATATATCCCCACCATACTAACAGAATGAAGAACAAAAACCACAGGATATCTCAATAAACGCAGAAAAAGCATTTCACAAAATTCAATTTCCAACTCAGTAATATGTTGAAAGAACATGCCAAATACCCCTTCCTGATAAAAATAATCAACAAGGAATACAAGGGGACTTCCTTAAGCTTTTATTAAAGCGATGTGAAAAATCTGCAACAAACATCATACTTAATGGTTAAAGACTGAATGCCTTTCCCATAATAGCAGAATAAAATGAAAAGGCCCACTCTCATAGTATTTATTCAACACTGCACTGGATGCTCTAGTCAGGGCAATTTAACAAGAAAAAGAAAAAGCATTAGATGGAAAGGAAGTAACCTCTACTAACTGATGACATAATTACATATACAGAAAAATGCTAAGAAACCCACCAAAAACTGTTAGCAATGATAAAAAGAGTTCAGCAAAATTGCAGGATAAAAGAATATACAAATTTCAACTGTATTTCCATAAACCAGTAATAAATAACATGAAAATGAAATTAAGAGAAGAATATTCACGACACCATCGAAAAGTATTAAATAGTTTAGGATAAATTAAACAAGAGCTAGTCTAAAAACTACAAAACACTGTTGAAAGAAATTTTAAAATCTCAAATTAATTAAAAGACATCCACGCTCACAGATTGGAGACTTAATGTAGTTAAAATGTATGATTAAATTACAAAGACTTAGAAAATCTGAATAAATCTATAACTAATAAGGAGATTGACTCCCTAATCAAAAATCTCCTAAGAGAGTATAAAGCCCAGGATCTGACAGCCCTGATAGTGAAATCTACCAAGCACTTAAAGAGCACCAGTCCTTCTTCAATTTTTCCAAAAACTTGAAGAGGAGGAAACACATCCTGATTCATGCTAGGAGGCCAGCATTACCCTGATATCAAAACAAGACAAAAATATTACACAAAAAGAAAACTACAGACCAATATCCCTTATGACCACAGATGCAAAAATCCTCAATATTAGCAAGCCAAACTCACCAGAATATTAAAAGGATTAAATACCATGGCCAAATGGAATTTACTCCTGGGATACAAGGATGGTTCAACATGTAAAAATTTATCAATAATTAATAGATAATATTAACAGAATGACAGGGGGAAAAAAACACAACCATCTCCATTGATAAGGAAAAAGCATTTAACAAAATTCAACAAACTTTCATGACAAAAACACACAACAAACTAGAAGTAGAAGGAAATCATCTTAATACAATAAGTGTCACATATGTAAAACCCAAAGTGAAGCTAAGAGTCAATGAAAGACTAAAAGCTCTTCCTCTAAGATCAGGAATAAGGCAAAGGTGCCTGCTTTCACAATTTCTACAAAATACAGTACTGGAACAATTAGGCAAGAAAAAGAATTTTTAAAGCAGCCAAACTGGAAAGAAAGAAAGGTAAAATTATGTTTGCAGACATGATATTATAGTCAGAAAAGCCTAATGATTACACACACACACAGTTCAGTTCAGTCATTCAACCATGTCCAATTCTTTGCGACCCCATGGACTGCAGCACACCAGGCCCCCCTGTCCATCACCAACTCCCGGAGTTTACTCAAACTCATGTCCATTGAGTTAGTGATGCCATCCAACCATCTCATCTTCTGTCATCCCCTTCTTCTCCTGCCTTCAATCTTTCCCAGCATCAGGGTCTTTTCAAATGCATCAGTTCTTTGCATCAGTGGCCAAAGTATTGGAGTTTCAGCTTCAGCATCAGTCCTTCCAATGAATATTCAGGACTGATCTTCTTTAGGAAGGACTGGTTGGATCTCTTTGCAGTCCAAGGGACTCTCAAGAGTCTTCTCCACCACCGCAGTTCAAAAGCATCAATTTTTCTGCGCTCAGCTTTCTTTATAGTCCAACTCTCATATCCATACAGGACTACTGGAAAAACCACAGCTTTGACTAGACGGACCTTTGTTGGCAAGGTAATGTCTCTGCTTTTTAATATGCTGTCTAGGTTGGTCATAACGTTTCTTCCAAGGGGCAAGCGTCTTTTAATTTCATGGCTGCAGTCATCATCTGCAGTGATATTGGAGCCCCCCAAAATAAAGTCTCTCACTGTTTCCATTATTTCCCCATCTATTTGCCATGAAGTGATGGGACCAGATGCCATGATCTTTGTTTTCTGAATGTTGAGCTTTAGGCCTACTTTTTCATTCTCGTCTTTCACTTTCATCAAGAGGCTCTTTAGTTCTTCTTCGCTTTCTGCCATAAGGGTGGTGTCATCTGCATATCTGAGGTTATTAATATTTTTCCTGGCATCTTGATTCCAGCTTGTGCTTCATCCACCCCAGCATTTCTCATGATGTACTCTGCATATAAGTTAAATAAGCAGGGTGACAATATACAGCCTAGATGTACTCCTTTCCCTATTTGGAACCAGTCTGTTGTTCCATGTGAAGTTCTAACTGTTGCTTGCTGACCTGCATATAGATTTCTCAGGAGGCAGGTCAGGTGGTCTGGTATTCCCATCTCTTTCAGAATTTTCTAGTTTGTGGTGATCCACACAGTCAAAGACTTTGACATAGTCAGTAAAGCAGAAGTAGATGTTTTTCTGGAATTCTCTTGCTTTTTTGATGATCCAGCAGATGTTGGCAATTTGATCTCTGGTTCCTCTGCCTTTGCTAAATCCAGCTTAAACATGTGGAAGTTCACGGTTTACGTACTGTTGAAGTCTGGCTTGGAGAATTTTGAGCATTACCTTGCTAGCTTGTGAGATGAATGCAATTGTTTAGTAGTTTGAGCATTCTTTGGCATTGCCTTTCTTTGGGATTGGAATGAAAACTGACCTTTTCCAGTCCTGTGGCCACTGCTGAGTTTTCCAAACTTGCTGGCATATTGAGTGCAGCATTTTCACAGAATCATCTTTTAGGATTTGAACTAGCTCAACTGGAATTCCATCACCTCCACTAGCTTTGTTCATAGTGATGCTTCCCAAGGTCCACTTGACTTCACATTCCAGGATGTCTGGCTCTAGGTGAGTGATCACACCATCGTGATTATCTGGGTCGTGAAGATCTTTTTTGTACAGTTCTGTGTATTCTTGCCACCTCTTCTTAATGTCTTCTGCTTCTGTTCGGTCCGTACCTTTTCTGACCTTTGTTGAGCCGATCTTTGCATGAAATGTTCCCATGGTATCTCTAATTTTCTTGAAGAGATCTCTAGTATTTCCCATTCTATTGTTTTCCTCTATTTCTTTGCACTGATTACTGAGGAAGGCTTTCTTACCTCTCCTTGCTATTCTTTGGAACTCTGCATTCAAATGGGAATATCTTTCCTTTTCTCCTTTTGCTTTTCACTTCCCTTCTTTTCACAGCTATTTGTAAGATGACCTCTGACCGCCATTTTGCTGTTTTGCATTTCTTTTTCTTGGGGATGGTCTTGTTCCCTGTCTCCTGTACAGTGTCACGAACCTCCGTCCATAGTTGATCAGGCACTCCCTCCATCAGATCTAATCTCTTGAATGTATTTCTCACTTCCACTGTTTATTTGTAAGGGATTTACCTGAATGATCTAGTGGTTTTCTCCACTTTCTTCAATTTTAGTCTGAATTTGGCAATAAGGAGTTCATGATCTGAGCCACAGTCAGCTCCCGGTCTTGTTTTTGCTGACTGTGTAGAGCTTCTCCATCTTTGGCTGCAAAGAATATAATTGATCTGATTTCAGTGTTGACCATCTGGTGATATCCATGTGTAGAGTCTTCTCTTGTGTTGTTGGAGAGGGTGTTTGCTATGACCATTGTGTTCTCTTGGCAGAACTCAGTTAGCCTTTGCCCTGCTTCATTCTGTACTCTAAGGCCAAATTTGCCTGTTACCCCAGGTGTTTCTTGACTTCCTACTTTTGCATTCCAGTCCCCTGTAATGAGAAGGGTATCTTTTTTGGGTGTTAGTTCTAGAAGGTCTTGTATGGTCTTCATAGAACTGTTCAACTTCAGCTTCTTCAGCATTACTGGTCGGGGCATAGACTTGGATTACTGTGGTATTGATGGCTTGCCTTGGAAACAAACAGAGATCATTCTGTCGTTTTTGAGATTGCATTCAAGTACTGCATTTAGTACTGTGTAGTATTACCATCTTAAGATTTTTTCATTTTTTTTATTATGGTAACATACCCATAACATTTATTTTATCATTTGTAAACATTTGTAGTATATAGTTCAGTTATGTTAAGTACATTCATACTGTTGAGTAGCCATTACCATCATCTGTTTCCAGAATTTTTCATCTTGCAAAACTGAAACTCTATACCTATTAAATGATATCTCCCTATTTCCTCTCCCCTATGTTCCTGGCAACCATATTCTACTTTTCCTATGATTTTAGGTACCTCATAAAAATGAAATCATACACGATTTGTGTGTGTGACTTTTATTACTTAACCATAATATTCTCAAAGTTTATCCATATTGTGACATAAGTCAAAATTTCCTTACTTTTTTGTCATGTTACATGGCTTATGGGATGTTGGTTCCCAGAAAACTTCCTTCCTTTATAAAACTGAGTAATATTTTGTTTTTTGTGTATTTACCGTATTTTGCTTATCTACTCATCCAGTGATGAGTACTTGGTTGCTTCTACAGTTTAAGTGTTGTGAACTGGCTGCCGTGACTATGGGTGTACAGCTGTCTGTTTGAGACTCCGCTCTCAGTTCTTAGGTGTATACTCAGAAGTGGAGTTGCTGGATCATATGGTCATTCTATTTTTAATATTTTGAAACACCACTGTACTGTTTTCTACAGAAGCTACCCTATTGTATATCCCCCCCCAGCTGTGCACAAGGTTCTGACCTTCACACATCCTCACCAACAGTTACTGGTTTTTGTTTTTGTTTTGTTAGTCGCCATCTTAATGGGGGTGATATGGATCTCATTGTGTCTTTGATTTTCATTTCTCTGTGATTATCAATGTTGAACATCTTTCAATGTGCTTTTTGGCCATTTGTCTGTCTTTGGAGAATGTCTTTTCAAGTTATTTGCTCATTTTTGAATCAGATACTTTATTTTTTTTTGTTGTTATGTTTTTAAGAGTCTTTATATACTCTGGATATGAATCCCTTATCAGATGTGTAATTTGCAAATGTTTTCTCTCATTCTGGATATTATCTTTTTACTCTGTTGACATGTAGCAATGCTATAGATTCATACATAGTTTTAATTTTTGTGAAGTCCAGTTTGTCTTTTCATTTCTTGCGTGTGTTTGGTGTCATATCTAAAAAATCATTGCCAAATCCAGGGTTGTGAACCTTTTGCCCTGCATTTTCTTCTCAGCATTGCAGTTCTGGGTTTTCCGTTGAGGACTGTGATTTTGAGTTACCTTTTGTATACAGTGTTAAGTAAGGGTCCAGTTTCATTCTTTGCATGTGGATATCATTTTTACAGCACCATTTATTGAAAAGACTGTCCATTTCCCATTGTATGATCTTGGTACCCTTGTCAAGAATCATTTGACTTTATATGTGAATTTATTTCTCAATTTTCTATTCTGTTCAATTGTTGTACCTGTCTATATGCCAGTCTTGTGCTATTTTGACTACTGTAGCTTTGTACTATCTTTTGAAATCAAGAAATGGGAGTCCTCTAGCTTGTTTTGTTTCAAAATTTATTTAGCTATTTGGAGTCCCTTGAGATACCATATAAATTTGGGGAAGAGTTTTTCTAATTCAGCAAAAAAGGTCATTAGGATTTTGATAGGGCTTGTGTTGAATCTGTAGATCATTTTGGGTAGTTTTCACATCTTAACGATAGTAAGTTTCCCAATCCGTGAACAAAGGGTGTGTTTCCATTTATTTATGTCCTCTTTAAATTCTTTAGAGCAGTGTTTTGTAATTTTCACTGTACAAGTCTTTTAGTGCTTTGGTCAAGTTAAATCCTAAGTTGTCTTTTTTTGATGCTATTATAAATAGAATTGTTATTGTAATTTCTTTTTCAGGTTGCTTATTGTTTGTGTGTAGACTTGCAACTAATTTTTTGTGTTGACTTTGTATTTTGCTACTGTGCTGAATTCATTTTACTAATAGTTTGCATGTGTGTGGACCACAACAAACTGTGGAAAATTCTGAGAGAGATGTGAATAGCAGACCACCTGACCTCCTCTTGAGAAACCTGTATGCAGGTCAGGAGGCAATAGTTAGAACTGCACATGGAACAACAGACTGGTTCCAAATAGGAAAAGGAGTACATCAAGGCTGTATATTGTCACCCTGCTTATTTAACTTATATGCAGAGTACATCATGAGAAATGCTGGGGTGGATGAAGCACAAGCTGGAATCAAGATGCCAGGAAAAATATTAATAACCTCAGATATGCAGATGACACCACCCTTATGGCAGAAAGCGAAGAAGAACTAAAGAGCCTCTTGATGAAAGTGAAAGACGAGAATGAAAAAGTAGGCCTAAAGCTCAACATTCAGAAAACAAAGATCATGGCATCTGGTCCCATCACTTCATGGCAAATAGATGGGGAAATAATGGAAACAGTGAGAGACTTTATTTTGGGGGGCTCCAATATCACTGCAGATGATGACTGCAGCCATGAAATTAAAAGACGCTTGCCCCTTGGAAGAAACGTTATGACCAACCTAGACAGCATATTAAAAAGCAGAGACATTACCTTGCCAACAAAGGTCCGTCTAGTCAAAGCTGTGGTTTTTCCAGTAGTCCTGTATGGATATAGAGTTGGACTATAAAGAAAGCTGAGCGCAGAAAAATTGATGCTTTTGAACTGCGGTGGTGGAGAAGACTCTTGAGAGTCCCTTGGACTGCAAAGAGATCCAACCAGTCCTTCCTAAAGAAGATCAGTCCTGAATATTCATTGGAAGGACTGATGCTGAAGCTGAAACTCCAATACTTTGGCCACTGATGCAAAGAACTGATGCATTTGAAAAGACCCTGATGCTGGGAAAGATTGAAGGTGGAAGGAGAAGGGGACAACAGAGGATGAGACGGTTGGATAGCTTCACCGACTCAATGGACATGAGTTTGAGTAAACTCCAGGAGCTGGTGAGGGACAGGGAAGCCTGGCATGCTGCAGTCCATGGGGTCACAAAGAGTCGTACACAACTGAGTGACTGAACTGAACACTAAACAGATTTACAGATTTTATATACTCTCCATCAAAATCTCAAACTGAGCTGCTCATCCCAAGTAAGATTCACATGGAAATACAAAGGATCTAGAATGGTCAAAAAAGAATCTTGGAAAAGAAATACAAATTTGAAGAACTCATACTTCTCAATTTCCTAACTTCTACAGAGCTACAATTATCAAGTTTTACCAACACAAGGACAGACACACAGAACAATGCAAGAGAATAATCCCAGAAAGAGACTCACACAAACATGCCCAACTGTTTTTGACAAAGGTGTAAAACCAATTCCCAGGAAATACGATCTTGTCAACCAATGGTTCTGGGAGCTACTGCACACTCACATGGCAGGGAATGGGTACTCTGACCTAAATCTAACACCTTACCCAAAAAATAACTCAAAATGGATTATGAAGCTAAATGTAAAAACTATAAAAACTTTCAGGGAAAACAAAACAATAGAAAATCTTTTGGATCCAGGCCTAGGAAACAAGTACCTAGAGACCTGATACTAAAAGCATGATCCTCAGAAAAAAAGCTGATAGATTGCACTTATTTAAAATTTACAAGTACCCTACCAAAAGGATGAAAAGACAAACTTTAGACCGAGAGAAAATATTTGCAAACCGCATATCTGACAAAGAACTAATATTTAGGATATATGAAGAACTCTTAAAAACTCAGTAGTTAAAAAAAAAAAACACTCCAATTGGAAAATGTGGAAAAGACAACAACAGAAAGTAAAAAAGTGAAAAGTGAAAGTCTGAGTCACTCAGTCATGTCGAACTCTTTGCAACCCCATGGACTGTAGCCCACCAGGTTCCTCTGTCCACAGGATTCTCCAGGAAAGAATACTAGAGTGCGTTGTCATTCCCTACTCCAGGGCATCTTCCCGACCCAGGGATTGAACCTGGGTCTCCTACACTGCAGGCAGATTTTTTACCATCTGAGCCACATCAACAGATGTTTCACCAAAGATTTACAGATGGTAAATAAACGCATGAAAAGACGTTCAACATTATCATTATTAGGAAACTACATTAAAAACTCAATCACTATACACCTATCAGAATGGCCTAAACACAAGTCACATGCCAAATATTGGGGAAGCTATGAAGAAACCAGGTGTTTGCTCATTTGTTTTTAAAAAACCAGGTTTTTAATACATTGCTGATACAAAAGGAAAATAGTACAGTCTCTCTGAAAACTGTCTGGCAGTTTCTTACAAAAGTAGGCTTGTAACTACTATACAACCCAACAATAACAAACACTCCTAGGCAATATCCTAAAGAAATAAAGACTGTGTTTACAAAAAAAAAAAAAAAAAAAAAACCTGTACAAGAATGTCTGCAGCAGCTCTATTCATAATAACTTAGATGATCTTTAATAAGTGAATGGTTAAACTGCGGTACGTCCCCACCACTGAACACTACTAACAAAACAAATGAACTATTTACAGATGCAAAAACCTGGATGAATCTCCAGACAGTTATGCTAACTCTAAAAAGTCAACCTCCAAAGGTTACATATTATATAAATCCACTTATAAAACATGCTTGAAGTATTACAGAAATAGAAACTGGATCAGTTATTGCCAGTGGCTAAGGAGAGAACAGGGACAGGACAGAACTATGTCTGGCTATAAGAGGGCATCTTGAGGAATCCCTGCAATGATGGGAGTGTATCTTGACTGTATCCAGAGTTATATATCTGAGTGACACTGAACACAGTTTTGCAAAATATTAGCAACTGAATATTGAAAATGCTGAAAGAAACTAAAGGGTACACAAGATGTCTCTATATTGCTTCTTATAATTTCACCATAGGAATCTATGCTTATCTCTAAATAAAAAGGTCATTTTTTTTAAATGATGCTATAGTGTGTTCTGTATATATTTTTCTGGTTGTATTTGTACATAAAACAGGTTCCTGAATACATATTTAGATATATCTATCTGTGGATGAATGAGATTTTAGGTGACTTCAATTTTTTACACATTTGTTTGTACTCTTATTTATCAATAAGACACACAAATGACTTTCCTAATAAAAGAAAGAGAGATTATTCTTAATTTTTTAAATGTGCTTTCTATGAAATACGAAACCCTGACTTAGAAGCACTACACATAACATTGTTGTTATTCAGTCACTAAGTTGTGTCTGACTCTTTGCAACCTCATGAACTACAGCATGCCAGGCTTCCCTGTCCTTCACTACCTCTCGCAGTTTCTTCAAATTCATGTCCACTGAGTGGGTGATGCCATCCAACATTTCATCCTGTGTGGCCCCCTGCCCTCGATCTTTTCCAGCATTGTGCACTGGATATGTAATAAATGGAAATTAAAATAAGTTATATCTGTTCTGAAGAAAAAAGAGTGCACTGAATAATACAGGTTCAGTGGAAGACAAATTAATCTTGAAACTGTATTATTTTAACTACTTACAGGATAGGCTGTACTGGTTGGTGGGTGATGATAGGCTGTGCTGGTTGGTGGGTAACAGGAGCTGTAACATAAGCAGCAGGAGCAGGCTGTACTCCCATCATCCCTGAACCATCTAAAAAGAAAACAAACACATTTGTGTCAGAGTACTCACTTAATAACACTTTATCCCTAAAGGAAAATGCTACCTAAGGGAAAAAACCCACATTTCCTTCTGAGTTAAGGGTTAGCAAAGAATAATGCAAGAAAACATGAAATAGTTATTTCTCAAATCTAGATAAATAGGAAATAACTATGAATTATAACTGAGTTTTAAAGTAGAGCATTTACTAAATCAATAAATATATAATATTGGAATTAAGTAAAGCTGTGCTTTTCCTCATTGATATATTTTTCTTGCACAGAAACCAATTTTCCTGACTGAACTGCTGGACAATAATGTTTATCCCACAGATAACTTACAATAAGCAAGACCAGGATCCAAAGTATTCCTGGCCCCATAGAAATAGTACACGTCATCGTAAGGAGTTCGGTAGTTCGTAGCCAAAGGGGGCAGCATGGGAGGTGGAGGCAGAGGTGCAACTCTGTACCAATAGAAAATTGGGAAATTCTTCTCATATTTCATTGCAACTTAAAAAAAAAAATCAAGATATTATTATTCTTTCACAAAAATCTTACTGAAAATCTAATTTCTACTTTAGAAAAAGTCACCGTCTTACTCCAATCTCATCAAAAATTATAATTCAAAAAGCAAAAAATATAAAATTTCAGAATTTAAGGTACCACAGTTACTCAATGAGTATCTAATTTGTCACCATCTGCCAGTATTGAACAAATATGGTCTCTGTCCTTCAGAAATAATACAGCCATTATAGCAGAGTACAGCAAATGAAGGGGTTTCCCAGGTGGCACTAATAGTAAAAAACAAAAAAAAAACCTGCCTGCTAATGCAGGAGACATAATGATACACAAGTCCAATCCCTGGGTTGGGAAGGTCCCCTGGAGGAGGGCCTGGCAACCGACTCCAGTATTCCTGCCTGGAGAATCTCATGGACAGAGAAGTCTGGTGGGCTACAGTCCATGGGGCTGCAAAGATTTGGACACGACTGAAGCAGCTTAGCACAGCATACAGCACAGAGCAGATGAAGCAACACAAGGAGACACGGGGTGTTAAAAGAACAGGAATATTTAGATTATATGGAGTAGGAACATTTGGATCACATAGAGAAGAGGAGGAAGTATAAGGAAGCTTTCCAGGAAAGGCAATGCTTCAGCCACGCTGCCAGAATGAATCACAGACAAGGAGGATACAAGAAGAAGAAAAGGCAGAGGTACAGAATGGGATTACAAGTGGTTCCATGTGACTGAGAGAAAGGTGTATTTTTTTAACTCTAAAAATGTATTGTTCTTTCAAAGGAATTAAACTATAATGTGAAAAAGAAACTACTTAAATATCAACAGTAAATTTTTGACTTAATTTTCAGCACTTCATAAAGTTATAACTTCTGAAAATGTCTGTATCAGCACTTCATTAATGATTAAGAAGTATCTCTGTATTTCCACCAGGGCAGTATTTTCCATTTGGTAAAAGGTAAAAAGCAGATTCCTCTAGATGAACAGAAAGAGAAAGGAGGCATCCTAGAATGTCTTCACATTTGAGTGTGTATCTTAGCTTCTCCTTTGTATACTTCAAAATAATTCTGAAGAGCTGAGAAGGCATTAAAGTTCTCTTCAGTCATGAATACTCTTCACATTTACTAAGCATTTATGTGTTTAATCTTACTGTCCTCACTCTGTAGATACATCAACAAAACAGCTGAAAAATTACTATAAAAGGAAACTTTCAGTATCATTAAAGTTTAAAGTTTTAGAGATTTATGGAAGATTTAATCCTCATCACAATCCTCTAACTGTAGACTAAAAAACATACACACACTCACACACACATATGTATGTTACTATTCTACTTCAACAAGTGAGAAAACTGAAGTTCAATAAAAGTACAGTTTGCCCAAACTCCAGGCAGTGAAGCAGCCATATTAATCCCTAAGTCAACGCTGATATCATCATACCATGATCTGTAATTTCAATCCCACCTAGCCTTTTGAGTCGGGAAGCCATCAGATGAAACGAACCAAACATCTGATAAATACAGTAAACATGGTCAGACAATTTGTTAGCAGTAAATAAAAGATGATACCAAGTCATACTGAAGGAATGTATAGGCCAGAAAATATCAATGTTAAAAAGGAAAAACACCTGATTAAATGCAATCTGTCAATTAATACATTAGTAGTGAACAAAAAATAAGCAAAAATCCTACTGAGAGAAGAAAGTATAGACCAGAAAATACCAATATTAACAAGATTTTCTTTATGTTTAGTCCAATATAGTATGATGCCTTTTACCTATGACATCAAATTTTTACCCTAATACCTAAATTACAGGTTTTATAATCTCAACACTTTATTTCAGATACTTGAGTTGCATAGCCTGTAAGTAATCACAGAGAAAGAGTTGAAGAAAACAAACTAAAGTAATATATATAAAACAGTCACATTAGAAACTTTTTCTGCATTAACTGAAGGAAGTATTCAATGTTTGCCAAGTGGAAATCACGAAATTGAAAATGTCCAGGTTTTATATGTTAAAAGCTATTAAAAACAGATATTCCAAAATATGACCTAAAACTAAATACTAAATATATTTAGTTACACATTTTAAAAATACTGAAGCATCTTTAAACAATAAAAGAATGTTATAAGAATTTCCCTTGTTTTTTTAACAGAGAAAAGATCAACAATGAAAACAAATTTTAACAGACATTATTTGACAAAATCCATTAACTGTATGAAAATCTCTGAAGGATACCATCATCTGCTTCAGCAACTACTTCTAAATATAAAAAATAATGATACCTTACCTAATTCCCAAACACAAAACATTTTAAACAAGCACCTGGGAGGCACCATGTCACCAAGAATGCTGCTGAGTCCACTGTGCACATCTTCGTTCTGAGATGGGATGGAGGAAACTGATGGGATGGGTAGGACAGATGGGGTGGACAGAGGAGGGAGAGGTGTCTGGAAAGCTACTCTGGGTCTCTCAGGTGGTATCGTCTCTTCAAAGTGTCTTGGTGCCACACTAAACTGCTTTAGTCTATCAGGCTAAAATAAAGAGAAAAAATCTGTGTGTCACATGTAATCATAAATTTAAAGGTGGAAGAGATCTCAAAAGACCCTCTATCCCAGACTGCCAGCAGGTACTTAAGGTAGACACAGAGCAGAGACAGAAAAGTTTGGGATTTCCCAGGTGGCTCAGTGGTAAAGAATCTGCCTGCCAATGCAGGAGACCTGGGTTTGATCCTAGGGTTTGGAAGATCCCCTGGAGGAAATGGCAACCCACTCCAGTATTCTTGTCTGGAGAATCCCATGGACAGAGGAGCCTGGAGGGCTACAGTCCATAGGGTCACAAAGAATAAGACACGATTGAGCACACACAACAGAATTTTACAGCTATAAGAGATTATTAAGATTCAATTCTTATTTTATAAAATGAGTAACCGAGTCTCCTTGAAAGTACATTTATCACCTAAGGTTTCACCATTAATAAATAAGCAAAGACTAGAGCCAGATATTAATTCTAAATATAAAACTCTATTATACTACAACACTATGCTGCTTCACTACTCTCAATTGTCTTCAAAGTATTCTAACATTAAAGTTTCTCTAGAGCAGAGTAAGCAAACATTTTCTGTGAGGAGCCAGTTAGTAAACATATCAGACTTTGCAAGCCACGTGATCTCTTCTTAACTTCTAAAGTAGACCAAAACAGTATATAAGCAAATTAGCGAGGAGGGTGTGATGTAATAAAACTTTACAAAGACAAGCAGCAAATGGATGTGGCCACAGGTTATATAGTTTGCTAACCTCTACTCCGGAAAATCGTTTAAGTGCCCTTTTCTAAGATCTGCACATCAAAAATAAATCCAAAAGTGATGGTCTAAATAACTATTACATGTAACATTTTTATTTATTCTCATAAAAAGCAACCTGACACTCTAAAAGTTGTTTAAATATAAATAGGAAGATCCATCAAACACAAAGGTAACTATAAATGCGAGGTTTAACATGCCACCACATTACATTAAAAAGTTCAAGATTCTAAAAGGAAATTCTTGACTGTCAAAACTATTTGGAAAGTATTTACTGAGAGGAAAATATATTCAGTTTTGGAATTTATTCTTTTTTCCTAGCATTTTTAATTTCTCAAGAATGATTTTTCAGATTAATCTTAAAAGTTTTACTCCATGAGAAGTCAAAGAGCACACTAGGAGTGATACTGGTACAGCATCAAACTTTTTAAAATGAAGAATCCACAGGTTATATTTAGCATAAGAAAAAGTAAGACAAAAGTTGCTTACAACAGAGTTATTTTCAGTTGCTGTATTCTTTTTAAGAACAAACTTTTTAATGTAATTTTTAAAGAAATTAAAGTTTCTTACAGATGAAACAAAAACTTGCCCTAGCAAATAAATTCCACACATCTAACTAAAAAAAAAAAAAGCAGCTTTTGAGAAGAGTAATAAATTACTACCTTCTCCTTACTGAACTGCAATGATGTGTATAATTCATTCCAATTATGAAAATTAAAAAATTAAAGTAATATAAGGTTATTACCTCTAGATTTACATTAAGTAAAAATTACTAAAATGCTTAAAGACTAGAGTTTAAAAATTCAGTTTCTCTGGAAACCCCTCTAATACAAGAAACATTATCAAAATACAATGAAGATTAACTTCATTTTATATTAAACTAAAATAGTGCACGAAAATAAAGTGAAAGGACTAATTTATAAGAAACTTTAAAAATACATATATGAAAAGGGAAAAATTATCTTAGAGAAGTAAACAAGAGTTAGGACTACTGAATTTAGTTCATTACTGTTCAGACTTGTCTACTCTTACATTTTCCCCAACATGCTCTGTCTCTACCTGCCACTACATCTGAGCCTTATTTGAATGAAAGATTAAACATTAAAAGATGGCAAGAACTCTTACCGATTTCTCAGGGTCTTGTGCTCCAGAAGCTGCAACCCTGAGATCCAAATCTTTTTCTCTAAACAAAATTAAAGTTTTATATATTACAAGGTTATAATAAACAGTGTCAAAATCAGAATCATTATTGAAACAAACTTATGAAGTCCATGTAATGACATCTCCAGAAATAAATAGTAAATAATTTCTTTAATGGACAATAAAACCTTAAATAATTCTGAAAACTAAATTTTCTGATTCAGTGCAAAGTAAACAAGCATTTACATGCAAATTGAGTTGGAATAAATATCTCTAAGCCAGTGCCTGGTATACTTCAAAGTCTAAGCAATTTACACAGAATAAAGAAGTAAAATGAAGTCTTTACTTAATAAAACAAATAAAAACTTCTTTTGGGGCACACGTATATCTTCAGTTCACAAAAGGGAGGATAAAAAAATTAAAAATTAACATGATACTCTCCAGTAAGAGTGTTAAAGAAAATGATATTAAATATGGCTAATACCAGACAACAGATACTGGCTTCCTCTAAGAAAAAGGCAAAACTAAAAGGTGACAGGTCTCAAATTCTCTACATCCAGAACATCTATCCCTAATTTTAAACTGAAACTATTATTTCAGAGGTCTTTCTACATGGATGATTACACACTCTGAGAGTTGTATACAATATACATATCTGTGGATCTCTCATGATTATTTTTATATGGCATGTACATACACATGTGCTTACCATTTCACTGTTAAAAGACAAAACACTTTTATACTTACTATTATATATGGGATAACACAGTGGGCACGTAGATAACATTAAATGTTTCCCTAAAATTGAAGAATTAATGAGAGTATGTGCAAGGCCTATTACAGAATGAACACACAGTCTCTTTTGTTACCTGTGATGAAGAAAACGATCACCCTCAAAGTATCTGTTTTATTACCCTGGCTGATTTACAATATGGAGACTAAAATAGAATGATTTACAAACACAGAATTGTGTTATGAAAAATATTCCTTTACTTTACCATGTAACAGTTACTACTATGTTATTTTAAACAAACATATTTAAATTCAAAACATCTTTATTAAATGCAAACCTTTCATTACCGTCTCTTGTTCCTCTGTTGTTCAGCCATTTGTTCCAATAGCTCTTGTCTATATTTCTC
Source organism: Muntiacus reevesi (assembly GCF_963930625.1). NCBI lineage: Eukaryota > Metazoa > Chordata > Mammalia > Artiodactyla > Cervidae > Muntiacus > Muntiacus reevesi. The sequence goes on from NC_089260.1 coordinate 47,663,582, forward strand.
TTTCCTTCTCTGAATAAGTTCTCGATCTTCACCCCCTAGAAAATGGTAAAAAAAAAAAAAAAAAAAATGCAGTCTTAACTCTGAAGTAACACATGTAACTGCAAAGTCAATTTTTTTATTTCACTGTAATTATATCAGAGTATAATTATTACATATGCAGCAAATATAGAAGGTAAAATCATTACAAATTCAATTTTAGTTTTATAATTTATGAATAACTACTATGTGTCAAACACAAGGCACATTAATCCTTCTCAAAATTCTACATTAGTCAAAAACCTTAAATAAGAGAGCAATTTCTATTGCCACTTTCCATAGATCAGGATACTATCTCCAGTAATATTTCCCACAAGCCCCTTAAATTTAACAAGTGTATTCAAAATGGACATCACAAAAGCAACTGCCCCTTTGTTTTCTGTTAGCAGCCTAATAATCAAGCCTCAAAATCTCACTATAACTTTGCTATCTCATCCTTACTTATTTATTTCATGTGAGGCCCCTCTTCTCTACTGTAATGGCCATCACCCTTGGATAGGAACTCTACATTTTACCTGAACTGCAGCAATAACCTTTTAACTTGTCTCCAGAACTTCTTCCCTCCCTATTCTAACACATCCAGCACACGTACGTATGATTAACTGTCCTAAAATACAACACTAATGATGATGACACCCTGCTCAAAATATTTCAGTGGTTATTTCAATTCTACAGAAAAAAAATATGCAAGCCTTTTACTCTGGTATCACTTACATGAAAATCCAGTCATGCAAAATCTGGAAAACTACACAAATCACAGGATATCAAAAATGCAACTGAACCAGAAATTTCTCTACTACCTTAATTATTAGTTTCCTTTTGTCCATTAAGCACAGATGTCAGCAACACTGAAGTTCCCATAAGGTAATATAAATTATGTTAAGGTTAATAATAATGGTTTACAAACAAAGTAGATATGTCCATTCTGCTTCAGATCATGATGGAATTAACAAGCACAAAACTCAGCCTTCTTCCATTAAAAAAAAAACATAATAAAACTAGGCAAAAGATATGAAATAACTTTTTCAGACACTGGACGACAGGTAGCACACGTAATACCTGAGAGAAGGTAAATAAATGTGAGCACCTTTCAAGCACCCTCCGTTTCTGCCTGCATGCAATCTTCACAGGTATAGGGAGGGAAAAAATTTAACATGGGAAACAGTTAAATTGAGCAAATAAAGGTCAAAATTTAGGAAAGCTGAAGTGGCTAGAAGTTTTGGTCAAAGACTCCAAAAGAAGCGTAAAAGGGCTTTGGAAATCTGTAAAGAGGTTCCTCTGAACTTTACTGTGAACTAGTCAGAGTATGCAGAGTGAAATTCCATTAGGCTGGGTAAAAAAAAAAACACAGAGAATCCATAAACTGAATTCACAGACCTCCTCCAATGAAGTGGGGAGAAATTTAAGCTCCAGCCACCTCGACTGGAGTTCTTGGTGATCCTTTAAGAGTACTCAGGGAAGAGGAGCAAGCAGGAAGGCTGCTCTAGATGTTCCAGCTGAGTTTAAAATAAGGCCTGAGACTGGTCCTTAGGTAACAGAAAAACATGAATATGGCAGACAAAGTTCTCAGACATATCTACATTCTTTCTCTGCCTTCTGGTGCGAACTTCCTGTATAAACCTTCCCCTGAGTGTGGCAGGACCAATGACTTGCTTCCAGCCAATGAATGTGGAAGGAATCTGCAGATGTATTTAATTAAGGCAGCAAACCAATTCTGAACTAATTAAAAGGGAGATAGATGACCTTGGGTGGGTCTGAAATAAGCAGATAAAAGTTCTCACTGAGTTCAGAGATTCTCCTTGGTGGCATGATAAAATGAGCAATCTTGGTGGAAAAGTCCATGTGGCAAGAAATAGCAGACAGCCTCCAGGAACTGAGGACAGTGTCTAGCAGATACACAGTAAGAAGCCAGGGACCTTAGTAATGCAGCCACAAGAAAATGAATTGAGCCAAAAATCTGAATGCGCTTCTTCCCCTGTAAGGCCCCAGATGAAAAACAGCCTGTCTGACACCTTATGAGATCCTGAGCAGAGGACCCAACAAAATTCATGTCGCACAGAAACTCAGTTGTGTGACATTTTGACCCACTAAATCTTGCTAATCTGTAATGCAACAACAGAAAAGCAAAACAGTGACCCATAACCATTAGAAAAGTTAACTGAAAAAAAAAAATCACAGAAACAGAGATGATGGAACAATGAACAAAGATGTTAAGATAGCTACCAAAACTTTACCCAAATATTTAAGTGAAAATAGTAATATAAATAAGGATAAAATGAAACCATTATAAAGAACCAAATAGGGAGTCCTACTTCTGCTTAGAAAGTAGAAAACCACAAGAAAACACTGTTCATACCCTAGGATAGGAAAAAGCTCGTCTACAAAATCGTAACTTTTAAAAAGTCCATCAGAGAGCTGAGATTATAAGCAACCAGGTAAACTGAATTTCAAAGGGTATAAAAACCAATTCATAGAAAGATGGGACAAGACAAGTATTTTACCTTTACCAGAGTATGGAGAAAAGGGCAGCGGCCTTAACAGTAAGGAATCTGCCTACAATGCAGGACACCTGGGTTTGGTCCCTGGGTCAGGAAACTCCCCTGGAAGAAGGGAATGGCAACCCACACCAGTATTCCTGCCTGGAGAATTCCATGGACAGAGAAGCCTGGCAGGCTACTGTCCACAGGGTAGCAGAGTCAGAAATGACAGAGTGACTAATACTTTCACTTTAAAAGTAGGTAAAAAGAAAATAACTGAAATGGTAATGAATTCTTAAAGGTTTTTGTGGGGTTGGAGTAGCAGCGTAGCTTCTCTAAAAGCCCCAGACACAAGGGGAATCTGCACTCACTTGCTGCCTTCACCTGACGCTCATGAGAGGCTGGAGATGGGGCAACACAAGACACCTGGAAGACAGCATTCCGAGGCAAAACCAACCAACCAATGGGCCCACTGCCCACATTCCAGACTCTTCTCTCATATACAGAAATCTATTGGTTGAAGGACAGAAAACCTTGGACCCAGAGTTCTGCCCTCATACAAAGCAAAGGTCTGCTACTGCTAAGGGAGAAGCAGGAAATTCTTACACAGAAGACTCTCCACAAACACAAAAGAGAGTTTGGCTACCACTCTGGGGAGAAGCTGAGCACTAAGAAAGACTCACTGCTGAGAACCAAAGGCACAGGGCCAGCCTTGCATCGAGAAACATGCTACAGCAAACCACTGTTGAGCAAGGAAAACTGGCGAGAGAGATCCTGTCTGTCGGGGGCATGCAGTAAAACTGCGGAAGGTACAGGAACACGGAGAAAATCCCTCCAGGCCGTACACTAAGAACAAGGTAGTCAGGAAGTTAACACTTCTCTCTAAACAAGTCATTAAAGATGTAAAAGACATGAACATCACTATCAACCAAATGGCTTGACATTTATAAACTATTACACTCCACAATCACACAATGCACATTCTTTCAAGTAAACATTAAACATTCACCAAGAGACACAAAATTCTGAGCCACTGTTTAAAATTTTACTTAAAAAATTCAATTTTGAAATAACTGAAATTTAAAAATTATTTTCCCCACAAGGGAATTAAACAAGCAGTCAATGACAAAAAGACAGCAGGAAAATCCCCAAATAATGAAAATTTAAAAACATACTTCTGAATGATCCATGATTTCATTATAAACCCCACAATATATTATTTTTGCTCTCAGCAGTCAACTGTCCTAATTCTTTAAAGAAAGCAAAAGGCTCCAAACAAGATCCTTGGGGAAAAATTAAAGGAAGACAAATTCCAGCTCACGAGAAATGAGAATACTGCAACTATCAGAGTCACCTCAAGTTGAAATATATTGCCTCTGGGGAGAGTTAGTTCCCTAAGGGGACACACAAATATAGCTGGGGAAGAAAGATCCAACCATGCAGTAAATCACTGAATTAAATGAGCTTAATAGTCTATTCCAAGCAATAGGCTATTATCAAATGTCAATCTATAATTCCTGGGTTAATAATAAATTCATACCATTTATCTTCAAAATTTTAGGGTAGAGTAATCCATTTACTGATAAAATTGTCACTGGGTTTCCAACACGGAAAAGCATTTCTCCAATTTTTACCATGTTTAACAAAAAAAGAATCCTAAGAAGGAAGCCATTACTCTTATTGATAGGTTAAATTGGTCAATTCTCATTTAAAGACATTAGAATAAAATTCTGGGTATTATGCCATTTTTCTCATAATAGCGATTTCAAGGAAACAAAAGTGAGAATATCACAAAAATATATATCTCTAAGCCAAAATTTGCTGGGAATTTTTGAAGGCAGGATTGCTGGGGAAAATTGAAGGCAGGAGGAGAAGGGGACGACAGAGGATGAGATGGTTGGATGGCATCACCAACTTGATGAACATGAGTATGAGCAGGCTCCAGGGATTGGTAATGGACAGGGATGCCTGGCGTGCTGCAGTCCATTGGGTCGCAGAGTCAGACACAACTGAGCGACTGAACTGAACCGAAGCCAAAATTTAAATTAGTGATTGATTTTACGTTGAATGAATATAAATTGCATTATTTTACTACAATTTCTTCATATACTTCACTGAAACAGAATCTCAGACAATTTTTCTAACAGATTTACACAAAGAACAGACCACTTTTCTACTTAAAAGTTACACACAGGAAATATTCTCTCTTCACACCGTTTCTGAAATTAAATGTAACAAGTTAACACAACAAATCAACATGCCTAAACAATGACCTTCATTTCTGACAAAATAAACAGAATATCTGGATTATAATCATTATTTGACGAAAACACCTTCTCAGAAACTAAATGGAAAGAACATGGGAAAGGATTTTATCAAGAGATAAAAAGGTTTCATTCCGGGAAACTAAACTAAAATGTACAGCACTTTTATGCTAGTTAAAGAAAAAGAATCAAGAAAAAAACTATTACATATAAAAAAGAATATAATAAACAGTAACACAATAATAAAGTGAAATATGAATTTTAAAGATTTTACTGAACTTAATATTTCATTTATCATCTACAGAAAGTTCATCACTAAATAAAAGCAATTTAGCTTTAAAATTATAGACAGAGCTATATAACACATGCTAAATGTTTAGAATAGTGCCTATCACAGAGTAAGCACTAAAGAAATTTTTCTATTAGTAAGAGTGGTACTAATTGCAATGCTGAGTTCTCACTAAAGACCTTTTATAAAACACTCCACAAAAATCTAATTAACTGGAGGGCATGTACACACCAAAGAGCATTCCCGCAAAAGGACTGCACATCTCTCGATTAGTAGGTTTGGATGGTTCATTGTCTCGAACACTAAAAACAAAAAAACAAAAAGAATCAAGACTCAAACAATTTTCAGGAAAAAAAAGTTAAAGTGAAATGTAGGTGTGAGTTATTGGCCTTTCTACATACTATGGATATTACTAACATAACAGTTTTTACATGTTTTTAAAATAAAGGTAAAATCATGGCATTTTATCTCTTTATACAGTGAGACCCCAAGGCATTCAGGGGACCCCAAGGCATTCACATAAATATGTGAACCTTTTTCTTCAGCCAGCTTCATGGACTCCAGATTCCCAATAAAACTCTTTTTCCTAAGAACAGTTAACCCAGTAAGGAAAATGAACATAAGTACACATAAATAAATCCTAAAAAAAGAGGATGGTATCTATACCACCCACACTCTGAAAAGAAGATCATCTTTAAAAGAAACTCCTTCCTTGAAAGACAGAATCAAGGGGGAAAAAAATAAAGACAACTCTTTCAAAGTAAATTTAATTTGACTCAAATAGAAAATCCAAATACAGATAGACTCAAAATAGACAACTTTCCTAACACACATTATCTTCATTATGCACTATAAATTCAGAACCACTTATGTACAACACAAGAAAGCCACCAAAAGATAAAAAACTATAGAAAAAGAACATGAATATAAAATGCATATAATTTCCTTTTTTACCCCAATATAACACAATTATGTATGAGCACTAATTTTACGAAGTAAGCAAAAATGTTATCTACTCATTGTTGAAAATGATAGTTTTGAAAAGGAAACTCATATTACAAGAACATTTTCAATTTATTTCAAGTTATGTCCCCTCCATAACTCCAAGATATCTTAAATTGATCTTTGGTCCATTAAATTATATGCTTATTTCTCCTTTCATTAGTTCAAATTTATAAATTTTATAATGATAGGACTCAGAACACCTTGGCACACTTTATAATCAAAACTTGCCCTTCAAGAGAATGCTGTAAAGTACCAAAAAGTTTCATATAACACAATTCTTCCCTCCCCTCCTTTCCCCTAAATCCTCTCTCACTAATAAGCAAGACTGTTAACATACTATACCTTTCTAGTTTTCTAGCAAACCAGTTTTAGCAGTTGCTGTTTTACAGTGCAATGGCTGAAGGGCAGAATTTATATTACATACTATACCTTTGATTTCCAGCAGATGAAATTCGTATGTTTGACTGTTCTGTGACATCACCATCATACTCCATAGGAGGCTCATTGCCTCGTCTGTTCCCGTACATCCTTAAAAACATATTAGCTTATAAAGCTTGTTCCACATACAGTGGACTTCTCTTATCTTTCTTTGGTGATTTTACATTTGATGTTGGAAATATTAAAGGGAACAAAGTGTTATAACAAAGTTTTACTGTAAATACATTTGAAAATTAACTCAAATGACATCTGACAATATGATCTGCTGGTTAATGAGACACTAAGAGTTTAGATTCAATGGTCTTTAAAACAAAGGGAGATCAATTATAAATTATTTCAATATAACTTCTAGAAAATCTTAATATTAAAAATATGAAAATACTAATAAGACTTTTTCATTATTCAATTAGTCAAAGAATACTTATTGAGCACCTACTACATGCCAAGTACTATTCCAGGCACTGAGTATACACACACAGTACTTGCTCTCATGAAGATAAGTCAAATTTCAAAATGAGATCTTTCTTTTACATCAGAATTCACAGATTCTGAGAATTATTTCACTGCATATACAAGCCTTTTAACTTACAAACACAGCCGCAGTCTTACTATGAAATTAAACCAAATGTAGCAAGCCACAACATTTGCTAACACCATAAATCACATGAACTACTAAATAATACCCATAGATGAATAGAGAACATTATAAGCAAATAGGCTGATACATGAGCAGAAAATGATTAGTTCATCTTACTCACAATTTCATGAATAAGAAAAAGGAAGATTAGAATTTTTTAATTTATTTTGTTCTTAAGCATTATTTCCAGAAAATAACTTTTAAGTGTTTTTTAATTAATTTTTTATTTCCACTTGGCAAACAAGGATTCCTTGAGCTTAATTTCTCACATCAAGAAACCAACATGACTTTTCACACCAACCTTTATCAGCACCCATGAAAATCAGCATTTCATAAGTCATATTTCTTTTCATGACTGTTAACAAACTATAATCTCTCTCATGAGGTCAACTGGTAAGAAGTATGATTATTAAAGTATTATTCAATAATTTAGGTGAATTTATCATATTAAGAAAAAGCAATTTTCAGAAGAAAAGGAACTTATCACTCTCCACAGAGCCAGCATATAAAATCTTCTCTTTGTTTCCATCACACTTTTCAACACCCCCTGTGGAGGAAAGACTACCCAGAACTGTAACCTGACTGCTATATGCACTGTGGCAGAACAGATACATGGTTTCCACTTTTTATCCACATCTAAAACAGAATCCTCCCCAATCCCTTTCAAAACACAATTTCAAATTATTTCAATTTATCAAAACACAGCTGATTTTGGACTCAAATCTCTCTTTTAAACTGACACATCAATTTATTGTTATTCCTTACTTCTACCACTTAAAGAACAGGGATATATAAACTTTAAGTCAGCTTTGTAGTTAATAGTGCCAGGCAACCAGATTTAGTTATACTGCATCTATACAAACACACGTGCAGAAAATCGTAAACAGCAGGCCTGAGACCACCACCCTTAACAAAGGACTGTTTGCAAGAATGGCCCTTAGGTGGCACCTGGGAACACAGACTGGGAGGAGTCCACCATTCTCAGAACTGGCAAGTGTAACCCACTGTGCATCAACTGTTTGTACAAGCAATAGAGTTTATGCTGAACTCCTGCTTTCTCTCAGCAAGTGTAGAATTTGGGCACATGCTAGGAAAAGAGTGCCTACATGACCAGCCCCCAATAATAACACTGGGCAAAGAGTTTCTAATGCACTTTCCTGGTAGACAACACTTCACCCCTGTTTTCACACTTTGATACTGCAGGAATTAAGCATGTCTTTGGCAGGGGGCTCTTGGAAGCCTGCTCCTGGTTTCCTTCAGACTCTGTCCCATGCAATTTTTTCATTAGCTGATTTTACTGTATATTCTTCCACTGTTAATAAACCACAGCCATGAACATAACTACATACACAAAGTGCTGTGAGTCCTAGCGAACTGCCAAACCTGGGGGTGGTCTTACAAATCCACAACACAATAGACAGAAGTGAATTAGTTAACGTGACAAAGCAGAGCATGTACCGGTGAAAGTATTCAAATATAGAGACATTTAAAGTTACACATTTTAAAAGACATAACTTGGGATTAAATCAGAATTAACCAGAATTAAAGACTAAGACATACAAAAATTCTCTATAAAATCTATCGAAAAGTTTCTGACTTCCTGTATTTTCAGTTGTCTAAAAACAACATTTGGACTTGTAACTGTGGCTTATCTTTATACAGCTGTCCCCAAAGTACAGGTTTCCCTGATGGCTCAGCAGGTAAAGATGCCTGCAATGCAGGAGACACAGGAGATGTGAATTTGATCCTTGAGTCAGGAAGATCCCCTGGAGGAGGAAATGGCCACCCACTCCAGTATTCTTGCCTGAAGAATCCCATGGACAGAGGAGCCTGACTACAGTCCAGAGGGTTGCAAAGAGACATGATTGAGTCATTAAGCACACCCAAAGTATGCTATATTTAGCACATCTACAATGTTTTATCAGCTCTTCAGTATATAGAAATATATCTTAATAAAGCAAGCACCAAAAATGCAAAAGAAATTTCAAAGATCATTCTAAATTAAAGAAATTTAAGAAATGATTTTATGCATGCATAAGGTCAAGGTCTCTGCTAAATTCTACAGTAAAACCACACAGATTTCCTAACAAAAAGACTATATGAAAGATACTTAAAAGTACACCCTTTCACTAAAGAAAAAAAATTAATTAAATCATAAAAGTCCCCTTCTGTCACTTACTCATAATAAATTCAAGACTAGAGAAATATTTAAGACATCCTACTCAATTTTATGAAATGACTGATGGCATGATTGTGCTTACTTTGTTAAATCAAGGAAAAATTACTACTTACAAATAGAGATTCATAAATATTTCTTAAATTACTAATATAAGACCTTTAAAAAAAAAATCAAAGAAGCAAACAAAAAACCTAGAAAGCAACTTAACAAGCTGTGAAGTCAAATTATAGTTTGGAAAGTTAACCACCTTACTTATTACTAAAATGTTCCTATAATTATAATGGAATATCCTCCATTTATTGAACTCTCCTTCATATTTACAATAAATTTAGCATTTAATCACTCTTAACTATCCCAATGAGTTGGCTTTAACAGCTTTTATGAGGCTCTCACAATTTACTTTTATTTTATTGAAGCAAAAGAAGTCCCAAGACAGGTGAAGTGGTGAGAGCCAGCAACCCTTTCACCATTTGTATCTTATCTCTTCAGCCCTCTTCACATTAAGGGGAGACTGATAGATGATAAAATCCACAAGTAATGAACTCATCAATCATCTAAGAACAGCCTAATTTATTCAGATCCAGGGATTCCAGTTAGGGCCAGTAAGTTCCTTCTGTTTAGTTATAACTTGGGAGTCAGTTCCACATTAAAACTATCCCTGTGACCCAGAACTAATTTATTTAAATATTCTACCACCTTTGATCCACAGGCTCACTTACCACACCTCAAGCCACTGAGGTTTTTTCAGAAAGGGACAGATCTCATAAAAGGAGAACTTTACTTCCTTTGACATATCAAATCAGATTTGATTGAGGGAATAAAATAATTACAAAATATTTCACCATCTTACTATCAAAAAAAGTTAAACCTATGCTAAATGGAAAAAGCTTTTTCTATTTCCTTGAAGACATGGGTCAGTAATTCTAGGTAATTAGGTTCAAATTTCAAGGCCCAAAGAAAACAGGTATGGGCTAGAGGCCAAATTTACTCTAAAAATTAGCATGTTTATCTTTTAAAAAATAATTACTCTCTTACAGAAGAAAAAGCAAGTTGTTTAAAACCACAAGTATTTTCAGCTAAGTTAAATGTGAATGAACAATTTCTAACTGATAATAAAAAACATTTTTCATTAATAAACCACAGAATCAAAAAACTCCTTCAGGAATAAATTTACAATGTTTACGCCATCAAGAATGACATAAAAATAAAATATTTACCACCTGTTGGTCCTGACACAGCTTACAGGGAGAAAGAATCAAGTTCCCTCCTTACTTAAATCATAAAATTCATAATGGTTACACCACCTATTTGTTTTCATATCAAAAATTTCTCTAATGTGAATGAATTCTGCTAGGGGGACTCTCAACTATAGAAATTATAAGAAAACTACTGAGCTATTAAATGTTGGTCACTATTTTTCTCCTTGTTTTCTGTTCTTCCAATTTTCATATTCACTTTAATTCAATAATGGGTTTCTCTAATATTGATCCCATCTTTAAAGTGGTGAAAACAACATAAAAATGGTCCTTCCAAATAAAAAGTAACTAAGGAAAAAAAGTAATACCAAGTTTAATAAACTCATGTTCTAATAAGCCATTTCTCCTCATTTATATCTTACATATTAAGCATGCACATTTAAGAGTGTCCTACAATAAGCAAGCACTTAGTCTATTGAGTCAGATTCTAGCTCAGATTCTAATTTCACATGAAGTATAATTTCAGAATTTTCTTAAATGAAAATCACAATTACAAACTAACAAATTCAAGAGTTAAACTGGAAGTGCTAACTGCCTTAGTCACATAAAAACTTTAAAAAAGAAACATTTTTAAGGCTAAAAATTTCCTTTACCCATTACATTAACATTGGTTGTAAAGTAAAACATAATAAGGTAGTATATTAACTTCTACAGCTCAAGTTAATAAATAATAAAGACTAGGATGACTATCTCTTTTAAAAGCATGTAAAAGTTTCAAAGTATTATAAAACAGTATTATATTCAACTTCAGAAAGCTCCTAAAACATTATTAATTTACTTAAATTGGTAAATATGTATCAAATGACACACACATACACACACAGTGCAACTGTCAAGCTAATGCTAACCATCTGTTACCTATTTTAAAACACTGTCAGTGATTGATTAATTTAAGAAAGTAAAATCATTCCTGGGCTTTATCTTCTCATATTTAAAGTGAGGGAAATATTTCATTAATAAATACATAATGGTATATGGAAAAGTTAATAGGGTAATTAGGAAAGAACTAAGATTAAAAACCTAAAAATAAAAATCAAAACTAGAATTCACTGCATGTTGACTATTCAAAGGGAAAAAAAAGAACATGGGAAATTTAGAAGTATGAAGAACTTTGTACTTCTCACAATCAGTAGTGATTATTTGTTTTCAAGAACTTCTGGTTAAGTAGACAGTAAACCAACTATGTACTCCAATAAAATCAATTTAAAAAGAAAAGAAAATGACCTGCAGAGCCAAAAAATGATGACAGTATATAGTCAGCCCTCTGTATCTGTGGGGGTTTCCCTGTTGGCTCAAACGTTGGTGAAGAATCTGCCTGCAGTGCAGGAGACCCAGGTTCAATCCCTGGATCGGGAAGATCCCCTGGAAAAGGGAATGGCTACTACTCAAGTATTCTTGTCTAGAGAACTCCATGGACAGAGGAGCCTGGTGGGTTCCAGTCCCTGGGGTTGCAAAGTGTCAGACACAACTGAGTAACTAACACTTTCACTTTCTGTATCTGTGGGTCCTGCAACCAATCTCAGATAGAAAGTATTTGAGGGGGAAAAAAAATTCCAGAAAGTTTCAAAAGGCAAAACTTGAATTTCTTGCAAACAGGTAACTACTTCCATAGCACTTACAACTATTGACATAACATTTACATTGTATTAGATATTATAAGTAAACTAGAGATGATTTAAAGCATAAGGGAAGATGTGCATAGATTATAAGGAAACACTACACCACTTTACCAAAGGGACTTGAGCATCCAAAGATTTTGATATCCCTGAGGTGTCCTGAAATGGATCCCCCTTGAATACCAAGGAACAACAGTTTTAAGAATAGTTAAAGCAAGAGACCAAATAGTGGTACACATTTCTTTAGTCTCAAAAATTTCACTAACAAGCAGAGTCATTTTTCCTAGCAACAATTCTGCCTGCTAAATAAATCTAGTGATCAATGTGAAATCTTTTCCTTTTTGCTGGAAAGAAATCTACAAACCTGAAATACAGAAATCCAATTTTAACCTCAACTGTCATTGAGACATATGTGAAAAACCTTACATTTAGAGATGTAAAAGCTTACACAATAACAAAATGTATAATAATGATTCACATTTTTAAGAAATACTGTTAAAAACATTAATATATATAACAGGAATTAGTCACACTGACCTATATATTTAATCTAAACTACTGCTTGGGGAAGATTTTATGTAGAAATTTCATTTCATTCGTGGGATACATAAGAAAAAAGACTGTTCTCAAATAATGGAGCTGAAATTGATTTGTTAGTTCATGTAGAAATTATCATAAGGTATAATTACAAAAATAATAGACTAAAATATGTTAAAAACAAAACAACCATCACAATAAGTTTTTTGAAATTTCAATCTTAAAAGGTATACATTATACTCTAAACATAAACTGACACCATAAGGAAAAAAAGTTCTCATGTACAAGTTAAGGCAGTACCAAGAGTCCAAAAATATCTGTATTTTCCCAACTGAGACTTCCTGTAGTTCAGGCAGCCTTTGACGACCTCCAGATATAAATATTTTCAAATATAAAATGTCACAGAATTTGGAGCATTTTCTGAAGTACAATTAGATCCAAACAAGAGATAAACTATAACTGACTTTACAGAATTCTAATCCTTCAATCAGGTTACCTGAATCAGAGTGAACATGTTGTACAGCAGAAACCAACACAACCTAGTAAAGCAATTATCCTCCAATTAAAAAACTAAAAATAAAAAAAAGACTGGATATGAGCAGAATGTAATAACTACAGAATAAAGAGCAGATGAGAAAGAACTGCAAAGGTTTTGTATGATTATTAATAATTAGAACAATAATCATGTAGCATTATGTCTCACAAAATTCTCTAAAATATTAAAAAAATAATCTATTTGAATGAATGAATGAAACAAGTCCCATAAACTGTTCAATACTTACATTTAATCCCTACAGGTTATCTAGTCAATGAAAATATCAGATCCTATCATATTTCTATCTCCAAATCAAAAGTTAGATTAAAGCAAGCTTTGAGTATTAAGACAAATGACTTAATAAGACCCCATTGTAGCAATTAATAAATTACAAATAGTGTCACAGAAAGAACATCCAAAGGAACTGAAAAGCACCTAAAAATCTGATCAAAAAAAGTAAGTGCCATTTCACTTAAATAAATGTTCAATAAGTAACTTAAAAGCAAAAATGTTGATGAAAGTACTTAGAGCACAGAAACATTAAAGGAATGAACTGTATTTCATCTATTTTAAAGTGTTCCCCCCCCCCCCCCCGCCACATTTTAACATCTGAAACTCAAACAGCCTTGAATCTGGCTCTAAGTCAATTATTGCAAGGAGAAGCTATTTTTCTCATGCCAGTCACCATGGCGCCCTATGGGAACAAGATAACTGAATTCTCGCCTCAGGGTTGTTTCAGACAATGCTGCTAAGTCACTTCAGTCATGTCTGACTCTATGCAACCCCATGTAGCCCACTCGCCTCCTCTGTCCCTGGGATTCTCCAGGCAAGGATACTGAAGTGGGTTGCCATTTGATTCTCCAATGCATGAAAGTGAAAAGTGAAAGTGAAGTCGCTCAGTCGTGCCCAACTCTTAGCAACCTACCAGGCTCCTCTGTCCATGGGCTTTTCCAGGCAAGAGTGCTGGAGTGGGTTGCCATTGCCTTCTCCGGTTTTGGACAATACTGCAGCATGAATTCAGACTGAAAACCTGAATCAGTACTGGCTTACAGTTCAAATTCTCAGGGAAGTTCTTTTTAATTCCCTCCACTCAGTGCCAAGGTTGAGAAGTGGAAGTTTCTTTTCCGTCCTTTCCTATGGGAAAGTTTATTTCCCTTTTAATTTTATATTTACTTAAGTTGTAGCCTTTCATTGTCCTAGCTTTTTAATTGGGTCCCTTTTTCCTTATCATGGGTTTTTTCTTTGTTTTTCAGTGACACATAAATTATGGTATAAAACTGATAGCATCCTAAAATTAATCAAATATGTACATCAAATGAAATAGCATCTAACAATGATAAAAAGTAACAAGAGCAATATTAAGCAAATAAAGAAAATAAAAATGAAGTTGTAAATACCTGTCTTTTGTATAAACTCTCAAAAGTCTTCTATCAAAATCACTTTCATATCTAAACCTCTCATCCATGTCTTCACTTACTTCTGGATCATATCCTGGTCTGTAATACTGTTTATCAAAAGCACGATCCTCATTAAACCTGTGAAATCTTCTATCTGGAATGTCAGTCTTGCTGTCAAACCTTTGATGTTTTTTATTGGAAACGCCCACTTCTTCATCAGTTTTTTTAATGACTCTTCTACTGTTCCTTAATTCAATTTCATCATCTAATTTTCGGTACCTATCTTCTTCTAGTCGTCTTTGGTTTAGAAGTTCTTCATATGCCTCTGAAGGAGTTAAGACATCTTTTCTAGGACCCTCTGAATTTTCGCAAGATGACTGTATTTGTGAAGGTAAATCAGGTTTAACCTGACTGATAGGTTTTTTACTTCTTTGATTCTTCTGCTGGTTAATAAAAAAAAGAAAAAGAAGATCTTAATGAGATGCTATTTCCTAAAAGGTAATTAAATTCTCAAATGATACTTAATCTATTTACCATCTCAACTCAAAGACTTAATCACCCATAAGAAATATCTTTTCTTTAGGAAATAACCTTCAAGGAAATGTTATCCTTTAATAAAACTTTATAAATACAAAATAAACAGGCAACAATAATATGGATAGATGGTTACAAAAAGAGAAGATAAACTATCCCAAGGAGATTTTACACATATTTTGGCAGTTAAATATTGGTTCAGAATATTTCAAATTAAATGCCTTCTCAACACAGAGAATATAGGATACAGTAAATTTTTCAACCACTCTTAAATTTGGTTATATTTCTTTACATATATATGTATATATATATACATATAGCTAGAAATTTGTCAGTACAAAAAATCATTTAAAAATAAAATATAAACAAACATTACTTAAAACCAATCTCTAAAATTAAATCTCTTCCATGAAGTTAAAAGTTAAAAACCAGAATAAGTTCTTCAGTATGAGATAAAATCATTTACAAAATTAAATCTCTCTCCTGTGTTTGGTTCAGTTTGGCTTAACTTTCTAAATATTTATATAAAAACTAAGTGAAATGTTTAATAAAATAAAAATATTTTCAAGTGAATACAAATATTCAGCAAGTGGTGGTAAAGATTTATTTAGAAGCAAAACCTACCTCAGTACTCTTTTCTACCTGTCTGAACTTTTCAGTGGATTCTTCCTTATCCCTGAGAAATTGATTGTATTCTTTGTTACGTTCAAGTTTCAACCTTTCCTTAAAATAGAAAGCCAAAAGGTAATGTTTAAAAAAAAAAAAAAAAGGCAATGTTAATTTCAACATTAGGAAAAAGTACCTAAAAGTCAAATCAGACTCATACAATTCAGAGGTCCTACTCAGCATCAAATTTTACTAGTAATGCCAAAGGCAGGAATAGTTATAAGGCACAGGAGATGAAGGAAGAGATCAGAGACCACCAGGGCAGTTCCCCTTGTCCATTCTGGACCCACATTAAAATAAGGTCTACTACATGTTTAAGTTCCAATTAACACACGAGATCTCTAACATGAGGGCACAGTTTTGATTTTGAAACACCTGCATTTTATACTCCAATAGTTACTTGACTTAGATGATACCTTCTTAGGAGCTGTGACCAGTAAGTCCCTGAATTCTAGGTTTGTTTACCAACAGCAATCCTAGAGAATCTCGGCGCACTCTGCCAAAAGCATTGATAAATAAATCTCTTCCACCAGGAAGTACACGAATGTGTTTGCCAGTAGGTCTGTCATTAGCATGTTTCCAAGACTTGACCGGGCTACCTTCCTACTTTCCTTCTCAAGGATATCTCTTGCCTTCAATTCCTCACACCCCACCCTTGAAAGACCTGCTTCTATCAATTTCCTTCCCAAGTTTAAGGAAAGATCTTGGTTCTATTTAAAACATACAAACGTAAAATTATCATAGTAATAAAATGTTATAACATCAGTGTTCTATTGAGACATAAATATGTTATTAGGAAATGTTCTTAAGACCCAATACCTTCAGCATCATTGAAACAGCACAATCTAAAAAAGTTTTGCAAGGAGTGAGGCTGTCTTTTGAAACTTACTGTCCTTCTGCCTTATATACTATATCATGATTCTGATCTAGCTTGGGAATTTGAATATCTACAAGAGGAATACAGTGGTTAATCACTATCTCCTGTTAAGATAATATACATTTATTTGTGATAGGAACACATATTCAAATAGCCCAAAAGTCACCTATATGAAAGCTCTCATCCACTCATCTCACTGATAATTTTTTTCATATACCATGAACTTTATAGCGTAGAAACCAATGCTTTAAAAAATGAATTCTGAATATTCAATCAATGTATTAAAGGAATATAGCATATTACATGGTTACAAATGTGACATTCCAAAACATTTTTTGAACAGCACTAGAGACTCAACAGATTTTGAAAAAAATCAAGTATGGAAAATGACGTAAACTTGTTTGCATTTAAATCAAGAGTATGCTCTTTCATGATTTTGATGCCTCAAGAAACTGCTATCCATAACAACTATTCCTATCCACCTACCTTAGCAGATAACCTCTCACCAATAGGAAGAGAAACTCCCAGAGTAGATGGATCTGTTTCACTCGTGGATAGAAAATTTTTCTGTATACAGACACACACATTAAAAAAAATACATTACCTAATTGCCTTTATAAAATGTTTCATAAATGTGCTTTACATTCTATTAATATAGTCTAAATTATTACATTATACAGAGCAACAGAATGAAATGGAGATGAAGGCAGAAACTACAAATGTGTGAAGACTATACCAAAATTAGAAAAAAGAATTTTCTAATTTCTCTGCAATTAATGGACATCTATTTAAATGCCAAAGACATAAACTATGAACGTTGTTTCTTTCTGAGCCTCTCCATCCCTGTCCATTAAGCATTTATGTAATGCAGTGTGACAGACAGCGCATCAGACTAGGACTCCAGAGGCCTGGGCTCTTGGACCAGCTACAGCAATTCCCAGCTGAGCTACACTGAGCAAGTCGCATAAGCTCTCTCATCCAGACTGTCTCCTGTAAAACGAAACTGGAATCTGTTCTGCCTTAGCAAAGTTGCTACAAGATCAAGAAGGATTTAAAAAATGTAAAATCTCTTTGAACAAGATAAAACAAACACAAGGGATTTATAAAAAATAAATACAATCCCCAACTTTCTGGTACTGGTGCTGAGTAGTCATATAATCTGGAGAAGTTACTTAATTTATCTGCTTCTGTTTCTTTGTAAAACAATAATAATAGCATCTATATTATTAGGTAATGAGGATTAAATCAATCAATACTTATTAACCTAATTCTATGACTTTTCTGTATTCATAAAACAAACAATCTAATACTTTTCTGTTACTTTTACAGGTGGTAGGGAGAAAAAGATAAGCATATGTTCCCTATATTTAAGAGATTTATAATTCAAATGAAGAAACAAACATGGAAACAAATAACTACAATATAATGTACCACAACAGAGTTACACTCCAAACATCATGGGAACAAAATAATTGATAAAACAGACTAATCTGAATTTAGAAATAAGCTGTGCTACAAAAGCTAATTTGAAAGGTGGTTATATAAATTCTAAGCTTATTTGTTATTTGACACACGACTAGATACCTGAGTCAGTTTGATCCCTATATACCAAAGTACAATGTAAACCTAGTCATTTTGTAATTACACATGTATCAAAAAAAAAAAAAAAGAGTTCCAATTTTGAGCTTAGAGAGATACTGCATCCTTATTCCTTCATTAAGCCATGCCCCACTCCAAACACGCGCCCAGGATGATGTTTGTACTTTTCAATAAAATGAAAAAAATTAATAATAAGGCCGACAGAGTGAACTTTAATCATTCACTCATTCATTTAGTAAATATTGAGGGCCAATATGTCTACACTGTTTGATACATCTGGGACTTATCAGTGAAGAAAACAAAGATATTTGCCTTCCCAAAGCTCACATTCCAGCAGGGAGAACTGACAAGAAATAATAAACACAATGAAGAGTAATTCTACAGTACGTTAGAAGGTGGATAAGTGCTACGGCCAAAAAATAAATAAAATGAAAAGAACAGTTGACAGGTAGCCTACAGGTTTCTAGGGGACAGGAGTCGAAAGATTGGAAATCTGGAGTTCCCCTTTTAGACGTGCTCAACACAAGATACCAACTAGATTTCTAAGTGAAAATGTCAAAGAGTTCAGGAGAGAGGTCTGGGCTGAAAATAATTTACTGACTCAGTTTAAAAACTTCTTCTGAAAATATGTTCTTTTTGTGTTTAGATAGCCAAGTGTTTTTTATTCTAAAGACTAGAAAGAAGATGGTAGTTAACTGTTTAAGTGTCTCTTCTTGGCAGAACTTTTAAGATTTGATCATTTTTTTAAGTTAATACTCTTGCCAAAGTCTGGAAGCGACAAGAAATCCAGAGAGAATGGGACTTGGAAACTGTACATACTCCAGGGGTCAAGGAAGCCATGGCAGCCACCTCCCCATATCCTACATAATTTTCTCTTTCCCTTGCTTTCCTCTCCACTCCCGCCTTCTCAGATGTCAACCAAAAATTGTCTTTGTCATATTAATGAACTACTGTTCCTCTACCACAACTATATTCTTAATAATCTTAAGACCAAAAATTCCTTCACAGTCCTTTACATTTAAAGATTTGTGCTCCTCGATTCTTCTCTTTCATAAAGGCAATTTCTTATTATACCTTCCATTGCTACTCTTTTTTAAAAACGTTGTGTCTATAAAATAATGCAAAATCCAAAGTGAAAGTGGTGGTGGTTTAGTCACAAGTTTTATCCAACTCTTGCGGCCCCACGGACTGTAGCAGATACTAAAGGAAAACCTCACCCAACGAACGGTAAGGAAGGGGAGAGGACAATGAGGCCCAAGGCCAGGAAGGCAGGCTGGATCGTGATGAGACTACTCATGTCATGCTAAGGAACTTGAATTTTTATCCTGAAGGCAGAGAGGAGACACACACAGAAGGATTTCAACTGCTAAGGGACAGGATCATCTGGAAAGTAGCATGGAGAATGGACGGAGAATCAGAGCAAGGAGATCAGTCAAAAATCTGGAGGCCTTTCCTGATCATTACAGTACCTGCCTTGTTAAAAGAGTTATCACTGTCTGAATTATATAAGTGTTATCTCTACAACTAGATTCTAAGCCCCTTGAAGACAAAATTCATACCAGATTCATCTCCATGACAAGTGTTTAAAAAGTGTTGGCTGAAAGATAAATGGATGTGTGAGATTCATTTTAAAAACAGTTTTACAAAATGTTTTCTTCATTTTCCAATATAAGTTTGCAAATGTAATCCACAGGTTTGAGAACCAAAATAGTGAGTAATCCAGACTGACAACAAACAGTTCAAAAATATCTTAGAATATCTTAAATATTCTGTTGTTTAATTAATCTTAATGCGACTAGTACAATTATAATTATTTTGAAGAACAAAAACGTGCATGCTGAGAACAAATGAATTTACAATAGCTATAGAATATTTCTAAAAGATGCAGAAGAAAGCAACAAAAACAAATGCAAAGCAGGAATCAAAAACAATGCTTGATTGTACTAATGGAAACGTAAGATGTATAGACTGTCATTTTGCTAAAAGCAAGGATCCAAAATGGTGCCATTAAAAAGTCTCTGAATCACAAATGAAGTTATTTTTATTAGTTTTCGAACAACAATATCATATATGCAAATAATCACAAGCTACTAGATCTAAAACAAAACAGTAAAGAAGAACATTTTGCAGGCAACCCTACCTTTCTTTTTGCTTGTGTAATACCCTAAAGTCAAGGGAAACAAACCATTGGTAAAATGTATTCAAAGTCCTTTCTCTCTGTGTCAAATCAGAATAAATAAGAGACGATTCATACATGTGGAATAAACATTACAAAGGAGGAAGAAACTAAAGAATCTCTTGGGATGACTAGAAACATCATGACTATTTTAGATACATTTATAACCTAGTAAAGTAAACTATATTTTAAAACTATCATAATATAATTTAACAAAAAAAAATTAAAACAAGAGTTCCAATAAGTAAATAGATTAAACCATAAAGCAAAACTTGATGGTTAAGGAAATATGCTGAATGACGTTTTATAAGCTTAGTTCTTAGGAAAATAATTAGAAACTAGAACTCCACATGTCATTTTAATACATGGCTGAGGGGAAGAGAGTACTAGCTGTACTATTTTACACCATGACTACTTTACAAAAAACATGAACAAGAATTCACCATCTCATTTAAAATTAGAACCCTTGCCCTCCTTAAAAGGTCAAGAGTCTGTGTTATTTCATGGCACCAATTCTCAGAATCATTTTTTTCTCTATCAATGTCATATATATCACTTAACTTTCGCTACAGTACATTGCTAGATACCCCTAAAAACGTAAATATTAATGTACATGACTAAAAAATCTTATGAAAATAAATTCAGGAGGTAAATTCTAAAGCACAAAACCAAACGAGTTACTAGAACTCATTACCTGAGTAAGATAGTGTCTGTAATCTTGTCGCAATTCTTCTTTCAGCTTATGTTTCTTCTGTTCATAGTCTTCCCCAAGTGGTAAACTTAATCCATAATCAATTCCTAGAAAGAAAACAACTTCTTAAGCAATGTAGCTAGTTGCAACCCAATCTCAATTTCAATGCAATGTCCTGTAACAAAGCACAGTAGGAAGGAACACAGTCATGTGGATTCTGAGACTTGGATCAGGATAATAAATTTTTTATTTGAAATGTTTCAATAGGTAATACATTCAAACAATGGAAAATATCCCTCCCACCCACTTCTCCTGTCCAGAACAACCAACACTGCTGTATCTGTGTCTTCCTCCAGAGGTTTTTTATACATCTATAAAAGGTATCTTCATAGTACTATGTGTGGGTGTTATATTTAGTTCTTCCCCCTTTTGATAGATGGCTCGGCATGTTTTCCATCTTTTTTTTTTTTTTTTTTTTGATGTGGACCATTTTTAAAGTCTTTATTGAACTTGTTACAACACTGTCTCTTCTCTATCTCTGGTTTTTTGGCTGCAAGGCTTGCAGGATGCCAGCTCCCCAAACAGGAATCTGTTCCCACACCCCCTAGATTGAAAGGTGAGGTCTCAACCACTGGACTGCCAGGGAAGTCCCTGCCATCTCGCTTTTTGAAGGACAGCAAAATTAAAGGGAAAAAAAGCCAATTACCTTTATTTCTTCATTTAATTCTGCTGAAATTCTTTTAAAATACCTACAACAACTTTAATATGTGTCTTTTAGTCTGTGAAAATTAATCATGTAATATTCTGACATAGAAGAATATGTGTCGTAACAGTTTTTTAATTGAAGAATAGCTGATTTAAAATGTGCTAATTTCTGCTGTACAGCAAGGTGATTTAGTTACACATATACATGAAAGTGAAAGTGAAGTCGTTCAGTCACGCCCAAGTCTTTACCACCCCATGAACTGTACAGTCCATGGAATTCTCTAGGCCAGAGTACTGGAGTGGGTAGCCTTTCCCTTCTCCAGGGGATCTTCCCAACCCAGGGAGTTTTTCATATTCCTTTCCATTATGGTTTATCACAGGATATTGAATATAACATGTTTGAAAAAACTGTTAGGCCATGCATGGTTTAGGCTGAAATTTCCAAAAAATTTTAAAGTTGCAAATTCTGATTTCATATAAATGGATATTAATTTTTATTGTGGTAAAACAGACATTTTAACCATTTTCAAGCATACAATTCACTGGTATTAAGTACGTTCAAAATATTGTACAATCATTACCACTATCCATTTCCAGAGTTTTGTCATTCCAAATAGAAATTCTATAAAAGAATCTTAGTTTTCTAAGAAAAACTTCCATTTTGAGTAGGGCTTCCTTACACAAGAGTTCAAAAATCGAATTACATTTTGGGGTGATGACCATAGCGATGGCTGCACAACTTGTAAATACACTGAAGACCACTGAATTGTACAATTTAAATGGGTAAACTTTATGGTATGTAAATTATATCTTAATAAAACAGTTAAAATCAAACTATACACTTTAAAAATATTTTTAATACTAAAACACTATGTCAAGCACCGATATCACGTAAGCGTTTCAATTTCTGAAGCCTCTTTCATTTTTTTAGTCCTACTGAGTGAGTGAGTGAAGTCGCTCAGTCGTGTCCAACTCTTTGCGATCCCATGGACTGTAGCCTACCAGGCTCCTCCCTCCATGGGGATTATCCAGGCAAGAATACTGGAGTGGGTTGCTTTTCCTTCTCCAGGGGATCTCCCCGACTCAGAGATTGAACCTGGGTCTCCTGCACTGCAGGCAGACGCTTTAACCTCTGAGCCACCAGGGAAGCCCTTTTAGTCCTACTAGGCAATAGTAAAGTATAAAATATTATTTCTGAACAAAATAAAATTTTTCCTCAAAGTCAGCTACCAGAAATACAGACGAAATAACTGACTGTAGGTAATACACCAACAGGAATATTGCCATTTTTTCTGCCTTATTCCTCATAATGCATCTAAGTGATGGAAACTTTTCATGACTGTGTCATATCATTGTTGTGTTACATCACTAAAATGTTCCAGGATCAAAAATAAAACCAAAGTAGTATAAATATAAACGAACGCCTATTGATTTTTATGTAATACTGAATTCCCCCTTCTACCATAAAAACCCAAATTCTCTTCATAAAAACTCCTGGCCTACTTAACTGCTCATGACGAGAGTATAACGGAGGGGTCCTTAAACATACCTCTTACTCAAGCTCCCAATTCTCTTCCAAAAGAATCTAAAGCATTCCACATAAATTCATCTGAGAAAGACATTCTTTCCTCACAAAGAAAATTTACAAACCTATTCTCAGAGAGACAGAATTAAAGCCTAAAGAGAAAAATGGTTTACTTTTCACATTCAGAAAGGAATTTCAGACATGAACTTAGAACTATAAAATCCATAAACGCACAGCCCATGCTTTATTGAACTTTACAATAAATGTGTAAATGAATATACGAATGAATGCCTGAGTAAGAGAAAGATCAAGAAGAAAAACACTATTCTTAGTATTTCATTTCTGCTTTTAGGAGTATGATTGCATAGAAAGAGTAAGCATAATGACTACTAACCAGTTACCTGTCTCTAGTTACACAAGGTCACAATGGATGCACTATTTTGTCAAGGAGGAAAAGAAAACAATGCTACAAGGATGATGCCCTCCAATGTGCTCAGCTTCCCTACTCAGCAGAACAAGTAATTTAGAGCTTTTTAAGTCATGTATTTAAGGCGGCTTTTACTGCTGATTTTCAATTCTGCTTTGTGGGTTTATATGAAAGAAAATAAGAAAAATATGGTTCATTTTCATCTATAGTTACTATTCATATCAAGTTTATCATGAGTATCTGCTTTTTACTACTGATTCAAATAGTATTTGTATTAACTGTCTTAAAAGATGAGTGAGTATACATAATGCCTTCAGAATTATTTAAAATTTTATTAACTAAATGTTCAGTCAACAGAAAATACTTACTTTTTAATTATTTTTATCTGGTACCAATATTTTACAATATTAGAGGTAGGTCATAGACATAAAATTAAGAACTATATAGAACTATTTAAATATTCTGTGCACTTTAAACTAAGTATTAACAACGGGATCCTAACTGACTTAATGAACTGAGAAATATGGTGAGACTTACTTTTTCAGGGCAGCTGTCTTCTGATTGTTCCAGGGGCAAGTAAAAGCATCAGTGTCACCTTAGGGTCAGTTGAAGTGATGTCACTTCACCAAATACAACATCAGTGACTCTTAAGTTAACATTATGCTTCAGAGCTAGAGCAATTCAAAGTATCTGGTTTCCATAGCAGGTATGGGTTAAATATTTAAAACTATAGTGTGTAATCTTTTTAAAATTAGTTTTCATTTTCTAAATAGCACTCATAGTAAATACTTTACAGATTACCATGGAATACTTAGTTTCTTCTTTTCATTATATTACCATCAAAAAGTATTATGTCAAAATAATCAAAGGACAAATCATAGGAAATAATACTAAGCCTTTCCATAAGCAAGTTACTTATAAAGAGATGCAAATACTTTGAGGAGAACTTCAGCTAAAAGACATTATTACAAAGGACCCATTTGACTTGTACAAACTGCACCAAAGAGGTAGAATGTCTGGGATTTAGCTTGGAACAAGAGAAACCTAAGACTACATATGCTACAAGGAGTGACAAAAGTACTACTAAAAATTAGTAAATCAATTTACTTTTCTTTTGTCTAATTTCCAAAATCTTTTTTAGCTTATACCCTAGAATGACGCTGCAATATGAAACTCTGCTGTTGCTTCTTTTCTGATATTTTTAAATTGCAGCAATGTAACTTCCCTTCTTTATAGTTCTTTTTTTTTATTTTTTTTTTATTTTTCAGTGGGTTTTGTCATACATTGATATGAATCAGCCATAGAGTTATACGTATTATAATTCTTTTTCAAATTTCCACAAGCACAACTGTATTTAAAATTTTTTAAAATCATACTAAATAATTTCTAGTGACAAGAATAAAATTTTTTCTTACTTCAATAATCTGCAAACTTTTTGCTTGTAGATTTACTTGACTTCTGAGAATGAAAACTAAAATAAATTTTGGGCATTCTAGAGCCCAAATCAATGGCACTTTGATATGAGTGAGAGATATTGCCTAAGAATGGCAGATGGATAAAAAAAATACCTAGGGCCTACAAACATTAAAGATGGATCCTGGAGTATTCAAAGTTCAGAGGTGAGGGAGATAGAAAGGAACCAGAAAAAATAAAGACTGAAAAGGACTGTGTTGGGAGTCTTCAAAGCCATCCCCAGGTTTGGTGACTTGACCGGACTCACAGAATGCAGAAGCCATTATACTCACAATTATGGTTTATTGCCCTGAAAGGATACAAAGCAAAATTAACAAAGGAATGAGGCACTGTTCAGAGTAAACTAGGTTCAAACTTCAAGAGTTCTTCCCCAGTGGAATCACACAGGACGCACCTAATTCCTGCACAACAAGCTGTGACGGCACACATGAAGGGTCGTCTCCCAGGGAAGCTCCCTACTCAGTGCCCAGGGTTTCTAACAGGAGCTGGTCACCTAGGTACCCTCTGCTAGTATGTACCAAAATTCCAGACTCTACAGACAGAAAGCAGGTACACTCTACATAAACCCTATGGTTTACATAAAGTTTAGGCACAATGAGCCATTCTTTTTATCAGTGTAAGAAACTATTTACAAGCTAAATTCCAGACAGCAGCCAAAGCCAGTCTGCAGTGGAAACCCTAGCAGCAGACAGTTACTGGTCCAGGTCTGTCAACAGACAGTAAGGTTCTTTTTAATCTCAAGAGGTCATGGTCATGTCCCTATACTGTAAATGGTGGTATCTTCAAATGCACAACAGGATTCATGCTACCATATACAGAAAAAGAAAAGAGGGTTATATACATGTGTGCAGTCTAGTCATGAAACTACATACAAGAAACTGCTAAATGACTAGAGGACAATGTTAGGAGGATCATCAATTCTCATGCTATATACTTCTATGTCTTTTTTTTTTTTTTTTTACCATGTGCACGTTCTCGTTTATTTCTTTAATGAAAAACACAGGGGGAAAAAACCTTAAATACAGCAATGCTCTCATCCTTATCATTGAGCCAGGAACTACTTTAAAAGCAGTACAAAATCTATGGATGTAGAGCCAAAATACACTTACATATGAAAAAAATGTTGAAAGTATTTACTGTATTATTTCATTTATTAAAAATGTCTTCCTGATCCTCTACATAGAAAACCCTAAAGGCTCTTCCAGAAAATTACTAGAGCTAATCAACGAATATAGTAAAGTTGCAGGATATAAAATTAACACACAGAAATCCCTTGTATTCTTATATACTAACAATGAGAAAACAGAAAGAGAAATTAAGAAAACAATACCATTCACCAACGCAACAAAAAGAATAAAATACTTAGAAGTATATCTACCTAAAGAAACAAAAGACCTATACATAGAAAACTATAAAACACTGATGAAAGAAATCATAGAGGACACAAACAGATGGAGAAACATACCGTGTTCATGGATTGGAAGAATCAATATTGTCAAAATGGCTATTCTACCCAAAGCAATCTATAGATTCAATGCAATCCCTATCAAGCTACCAATGGTATTCTTCACAGAACTAGAACAAATAATTTCACAATTTGTATGGAAATACAAAAAACCTCGAATAGCCAAAGTAATCTTGAGAAAGAAGAATGGAACTGGAGGAATCAACCTGCCTGACTTCAGACTATACTACAATGCCACAGTCATCAAGACAGTATGGTACTGGCACAAAGACAGAAATATAGATCAATGGAACAGAATAGAAAGCCCAGAGATAAATCCACGAACCTATGGACACCTTATGTTTGACAAAGGAGGCAAGGATATACAATGGAAAAAAGACAACCTCTTTAACAAGTGGTGCTGGGAAAACTGGTCAACCACTTGTAAAAGAATGAAACTAGAACACTTTCTAACACCATACACAAAAATAAACTCAAAATGGATTAAAGATCTAAATGTAAGACCAGAAACTATAAAACTCCTAGAGGAGAACATAGGCAGAACACTCTCCAACATAAATCTCAGCAAGATCCTCTATGACCCACCTCCCAGAATATTGGAAATAAAAGCAAAACTAAACAAATGGGACCTAATGAAACTTAAAAGCTTTTGCACTACAAAGGAAACTATAAGTAAGGTGAAAAGACAGCCCTCAGATTGGGAGAAAATTATAGCAAATGAAGAAACAGACAAAGGATTAATTTCAAAAATATACAAGCAACTCCTGAAGCTCAATTCCAGAAAAATAAATGACCCAATCAAAAAATGGGCCAAAGAACTAAACAGACATTTCTCCAAAGAAGACATACAGATGGCTAACAAACACATGAAAAGATGCTTAACATCACTCATTATTAGAGAAATGCAAATCAAAACCACAATGAGGTACCATTACATGTCAGTCAGGATGGCTGCTATCCAAAAGTCTACAAGCAATAAAAGCTGGAGAGGGTGTGGAGAAAAGGGAACCCTCTTACACTGTTGGTGGGAATGCAAACTAGGACAGCCACTATGGAGAACAGTGTGGAGATTTCTTAAAAAACTGGAAATAGAACTGCCATATAACCCAGCAATACCACTTCTGGGCATACACACTGAGGAAACCAGATCTGAAAGAGACACATGCACCCCAATGTTCATTGCAGCACTGTTTATAATAGCCAGGAAATGGAAGCAACCTAGATGCCCATCAGCAGATGAATGGATAAGGAAGCTGTGGTACATATAGACCATGGAATATTACTCAGTCGTTAAAAAAGAATTCATTTGAATCAGTTCTAATGAGATGGATGAAACTGGAGCCCATTATACAGAGTGAAGTAAGCCAGAAAGATAAAGAACATTACAGCATACTAACACATATATATGGAATTTAGAAAGATGGTAACGATAACCCTATATGCAAAACAAAAAAAGAGACACAGAAGTACAGAACAGACTTTTGAACTCTGTGGGAGAAGGTGAGGGTGGGATGTTTCGAAAGAACAGCATGTATATTATCTATGATGAAACAGATCACCAGCCCAGGTGGGATGCATGAGACAAGTGCTCAGGCCTGGTGCACTGGGAGGACCCAGAGGAGTCAGGTGAAGAGGGAGGTGGGAGGGGGGATCGGGATGGGGAATACCTGTAACTCTATGGCTGATTCATGTCAATGTATGACAAAACCTACTGAAATACTGTGAAGTAATTAGCCTCCAATTTTAATAAAAAAATTCAAAAAAAAAAATGTCTTCCAGGATATAAAACATCAAAATGAAAGGAATAATCCTCAATCAGTCTAAGGGGAAGTGTTCAACTTCTCTAAAGAAGAGAAAGGATGAGGGGATGATCTTTGACTGAGGTATGACAGAACTAAATTTAAAAGATTAAAGGAAGTATTTATCATCAACAATGCTTATGAAACATGAAAATGAGCTAGTCAGAAAGGTTAAAGGATTTTTAAACAAAATAGTAACAAGCATTATGCCTAGAAATGGTTTAGGGAGATGGAAAACAGCATTTGCTTTTACAGATTGTTTTCAGATTTTCTCATAATTTCATTAAATCTAAGTAATTCTAACAAACTCCTTATCAATGACACCATTTCACCAGCATATATCAACTAAGCCATGCACATGCTGTGTATAATAAAGAATCTAGCTAGCCTCTGTCTCTGGGAGGTAACTTCTAAATTCTTGGAATCTTCTAGTCATGAGATCTTATGTTACTCATGACAGGTCCCCAGAACAAACCTCTACGTTGATACTAATAAAGTGACTCACAGTGAGTCCCTAGATGGTTTAAGCTAAAGAAATAATACAGATAGGGACTGTTCACACCAAAAAAAATCAAACATGTAATTGGAGGGTTGGACCTTTGACCCATGTGACATTAGCCTGACCTCAGGAAAGTAGGAGTTCTGGAGAGAATGAGCCACATGGACAGTGACAAAATCATTCATGCTTATACACTGAAACTCCTGTAAAAATTCTAGACACCAAAGATCAGGTGAGCACCTAGGTGGCACTACTCTATACTGTCACCTATTGATGTGCCAGGAGGGTAACACACATCCCCAAGGTTGATGGAAGCTTCATATTTGAACCCTCCCAGACCAGGCCCTGTGTGTCTCTTCCTTTGGCTGGATGATCTGTATCCATTTGTAAAGTACAGCACTTTCCTGAGCTCTGGGAGTCATCTAGTGAGTTATCAAACTTGAGGAGGTGGTAGAAACAGTTTGTCAGAAGGAAGAATGGCCTGTGAACTCCACACTTGCACCTGGTATTTGAAGTAAGAGAAGTCTTGTATGTTAAGACTTGCAGAAGTCTTAACACTCCTCAAATCCTTTGGTCAGAGGTATAAATGGTGGAAGAAGGAGCCACATGGGTAAGCATTATCCATGAATATCACTGTCTAACAGACATGAATTTACATAATCATAAAAATGTAGTGGTCCATGACAGCTGTACAATGAGCTATTAATAGGCTCTCTTCATTGGCTAAAACCAATATTGCCAGTTTATATGTCATTGATAGTTACTATGCTTAATTACTCATTCAGAGTATAGTGTCACTGAGCTTAATTCAATGTATAAATTTTAGACCAGTTTGTTTTATAATTCCTCAATGAGATCACTGTGGAAAACTGTTGCCAAGTTACTTTACATTTTTCCTAACATCAAAAATTAAGTATTTGTCCTAATCTTAAGACCACAATTATTCAGGCAAGAAATAAGTAACTGAATGCTCAGAGGTACAAAATCAAATTATTATTCTTTAGAAAGATTCAGTGTGCATCAAAAATAATTATACTTCAGTTGGCAATTAAAAAAATAATGCATGAAAATTAAATTCTACACACCTAACAAATTGCTTATTTTCCATGGGACCTTCATTCATTCAAAATATCTTCTCTAAACACCAAAGTGCCAGACACTGTGTTAGGCAATGAACGTACAAGGGCAGAAAAGCTGGGATGCCACTGGGATAAAACAGAGAGCTGAACAAGTTCAAAACTGTTCTTCAAGGGGAGAGCCAATGTCACAGGAGTATAAGGTAGGAATGTCCAACACAATCTGGTAAAGGTGACGAAAGAGGAAAATCACCATAATGGGAACAAGAAGCCATTGAAGGGTCTGAAATAGAGACTAACATGATCAGATTCGGTTTGGGGGAGGACATCAACTGGCAGTGCAGAGACTTAACAGAGAAGGCTAGATTGTACAACAAAAAGAACACTAGAAAAAAAAAATCTAGGTGAAAGCCAATGGACGCCTACATAAAATGGTCTCTGTGGAATTAGAGAAAAGTCAACTTATTTGAGGTTTGGATGTTAGAATCTCTGAACTATGTAATTATTCGCTGTGGGATACAAAAAGAAAAAAAAGGTGTCAAAGATGACCACAAAACCAGCTCACTAAAGTTTGATAGGAGTCAAGTTAATTTTGCACATGGTGATTCTGAGTCCAAGACATCCAAGTACACATGTCATTAAAACATTAGACATATGGGTCTGGAGTTCATCAAAGAAACTGGAATTAGGATAGAGATTAAGCAGTAATGAGCATACTAAGGGATACCAGTTAAGGAAGAGGGAGAAGTCATTATCTGTTAAGTTGGATTTTAAACTCTACATGATTTGTGAATGTAATAAAGAATAAGTTTTAATACAATTCTTAAAAATAAAAAACCTAGTTTAAAAATGTAAAAAGTCATGGAAATTAATATTTGTCTATCAATAATGCACCAATCATCTTTTCATATGTATTCAACTATTGCCACAATAACCTTTTAAGATACACATAATTCTTAAGATGAGGAAACAAAGAGCTTAAATAATTTATGCCAGGTTGCAAAGTCATGACAGCCACATTCCAAAGCAACTCATAATTCCAGAAAGTCAGTGATTCACCTTAGTGCTTGAGAGAACCTACTATCAAACTTTCAAAAAACTCTCAGAAGAATTAAATTTTCAATTCATAAAAATTTAGGGCTAGAAGATAATCTAACCTCTCTATATTATAAAGAAACTGAGTGCCTTAGAGATTAAGGCACTTAACCAAAATATAACATTTATTTCACTAAAGCTGCAGGCATGCATGTGTGCTCACTTGTGTCCGCCTCTCTGCAACCCCTTGAGCTAGCCAGGCTCCTTTGTCCTTGGGATTTTTCCAGGCAAGAATACTGGAGTGGGCTGCTATTTCCTCCTCCAAAAGCTGTATATTAGCCAATAATTTGTAACAGACTCAGAATGGAAAAGGTTTTCTATATATATGATACTAAAAGTATGGCATTCACTTTGAGTTGTTCTTCTAGTAGAGATAAAGAGCCCACTAAACTATTCAGCAGTCTTTGGCCAACATCCCCATGTACTCCTAGCAGAATACAAATGCAAAACAACTAACAACTTAGGAGTCTACTCATGGCCATGAAAAGTCATCCACATGAGAATAATGCTTTAACCAAATAGATAACCCATATTTGACTTCTTTAATGTGAAAAAGGTTCAATTATCATCAGTAATTCACAAGGTAATTTTAAAATATTCATATATTTTCTTTAAAAAAAAAAAAACAAATACACCTACCAAAAAGCTAAAATGAGGTAGTATCCCAAATATTTTCACACCAAACCATAATCAAAGACTCAATATAGCCAAATATTAACTTATTTACAATTTCAAAGTAGTCATCAGTAGTATTTTCTATCTTTTAAGCACAGTTCTTTGATTTTTAAATAAAAGCAAGTCCACCATTATTATTCAACAATTAACACACTTTCTCACACAAATTTGATTCAAAATTTTCACTTTCAATACATCCTTATTGCTATGATTTCCATAAATCATAACCAAGACAATAACAGTTAAAATGAGAACAAGTTTCTCGGAATATATTATATTTCACATGTAGACCACACTGTCACATACAAGATTCCAGAAAGGAAGGAGTTACTAGGATTCAAAAATTGTCTTTTTTCTGACAAGACAAAGCTCCTTCATGACAGCCTGCTAAGAATATCTTAAATTCAGTTTAGCACACCTAAAGACATACCTAAAGAACCCCTTGTCTGTTGACTGTTTGGTGGTATGTTTTCCTTAGCCATGGAGATTAATATTTTACTGTTTTCAGAAAGCTTCTCTGATGTTTTTCCCTGAAAGAGACATAATATTTACAAAAGCAGTGGGGGGGGGGGGGAATTCCAAAAATGTACAATTAATTTCAGTATTTTTAGTAAAACGAAATTTAAGTGTAAGGTTTAAGGAATTACTCAAAGGTATTTATTAGTGCTGCAATGTTCTATTATTTAGCTCACTGACTTATCAACAAATATTCACTGAGTTCCCACCAGATATTGTCCTAGGCATCAAAAACAGGTAAGTGAAGAAAATACTAAAGGATCTCTGCCATCACAGAGCTTATAAACTACTGTGATAACAAACAATAAACACAACACACAATTAGATTATGTTATATGTAGTGAGTGATACAGAGGAGAAACAAAAAAAAAAGAAAAAGAACAAGTTGTAAGGAGGCCCAGAAATGATAATGGAGGAACTGCAAGGCCTGATTGAGTAGGTGACACTTGACCTAAGACTTCAAGATTATTATCTATCTGCTATAGTATTAGAAATCATAATGCTGCTGCTAAGTCGCTTCAGTCGTGTCCGACTCTGTGCAACCCCACAGACCGCAGCCCACCAGGCTCCGCTGTCCCTGGGATTCTCCAGGCAAGAACACTGGAGTGGGAAGAAATCATAAAGCTATATTTAAAGCTATCTAATAACTCTCTCCTAAACCTGTCAGTCCCGAGTACTGGAGAATGGTTAAGGGCATAAAATGTGGACACATAAATACAATCCTGTATGTGCCTGGATGATTTATTTAACCCCTTAAGCCTCATTTTTGGAATCTGTAAAACAAACAAAAATTCTGCCTACTTCACTGGGATTTTATGATTAAATGCTATCATACATGTAAAGTCCTTGGCACAGCTCCTTGTACACAGCAGGTACTATGGAAGGAAAGATAGTTAAGAGAATAAACACTGGATTCAGGTTGCCAGGGGTCAAAGTCTAGTTCTACTATTCTATCACCTAAGTCTCATACTTAACGACATCTATGTCCCAGTTTACTCATTTGGAAAATGACAACAGTACTGATCTCATAGATTCATGATGCAAAGTATCAGTGTAACCACTAAAGACTTTATGCCTCATCCATAGTTAGCACACAATAAATGTTTGCTATATGAATAAAATTATTTTATAATTATGGTGTCCATGTTATTTATCATTTCCACCAGGATACCTCTGTCCAGGGCTAAACCAGATGAGACACTGGGACAACAAGAAAACCAAGACTGTCTTGAGCAAGTCATCATATCCGATTCCTCTAATTAGGATGACCCATATGGCACAGATTAACATACATCCTGTTTCTTATTACACACACTGAGCCCATGGGAGAAAGCACCACATCTGTCTACACCACGGCTGTATTCTCTGAGCCCAGCACAGTACCCAGCAGTCTCAATAAATATCAAAGCTAGAAAAGTTTTAAGAAAGCCTTTTCAGGCACTGCTTTCAGAAACATTTTAACAGATTTATATTCTGAAAATTAAATACAAAAGAAACTATCCTTATAAATTCATTTTTGTAGATTTCAAAAATGTTTAAGATACTGATTCATTAAAAAAAAAAAAATGAACCTTTTCACAAAGAATATAAGAAATTGCTCTTACATCTATTCTGTTTATATTCTGAAAGTGCCTTGCAGTAGAACTAGTCTCCTAATCATGTTAGGAAGCACACAAATTATTAATTAAAACTCTAATAAGAGAGAAGAGAAACTGTGAGGTACAAAACACTACAGAAGAAAAACTGCATTCAAAATTACTGAAATCTTACCCAGGTTCAGGGTCTCAGACTTAGAACAACAGCACAGTTAAACTAAAATATGAAACAGAAGCTTCTCACTCCCAGAAGATGTTTTTCATTTAAAGAGGGTAATCTTCAGAGACAATTTAATGAAACACGTTAGAAGAAAATGATTAACTTTACCTTCATTTCCATGTACGGTGGATCACTTTCCAATTCTGCTTTGTCTCTGGCCAATTTGGCTTTTCGCTCTTCAATAAATTCATCCAAATTATCAGCCATTTTGAAGATACTAAAAATAAAAAAAAATTTTAAGTAAGTTTTTAGGGCTTCCCTGGTGGCCTAGTTGTGAAGAATCAGACTGAAAATGTAGGAGCCACAGGTTCGATCCCTGATCTGGGAAGATCTCACATGCCCTGGCGTAACTAAGCCCAGGTACAACTCCAGAGCCTGTGCCCTAGAGCCTGGGAGCCACAGTTAACAAGGCCACGCACCCTCGAGCCCACGCTCCACCACCAGAGAAGCCGCCACAACGAGAAGCCCAAGCGCCTCAACTCAAGAGCAGCCCCACTCTCTGCAACTAGAGAAAAGCCTGCACAGCAATGAAGACCCAGCACAGCCAAAAATAAATAAAATTGTCTTTTAAAAAAGATCACAGTCTAAATATTTTAAAACCCTTCAGTGAGCATAGCTATATCAGAATATCTTTAGGCTAATTATTAACACGCAGGTTTAGTCTACATTTAGTACTCAGTGTCAGTTATCAAATTAAGGACATCAAACAAGCTTGAATGAAATTTGCCTACCAGCTTTCAATCTCAACTCCCCCCAAAAGCTACAACATACTTTCAAATATCAGAAAAGAAATAAAAAGGAAAATGAACAACCACCACCACCACATCAGAAAAAAAAATAAAGCTTTTGAACCTAAAAACAAAACACTTTTATTAAAATTTATTTTAACCATCTGGAGATAATTCTGAACTTACAAAAGTTACAGTAGGAATTGTACAGAGAATACCTGTGTATTATTTATCCATTCTCTGTTGCTTAGGATTTTGCACCACTTGCTTTACCTTTGTGCACACAAGTTGGTCCTTTTTACACAATTTTTTCTAAAGTTATTCACAGCATGAATTACACATATCAGCGCTCTTTACCCCTAAACGTTTCATTGTGTACTAAGAATTATTTTCTTACATAACCTCACCATACTTGTCAACTTCAGCAACATCTTTTTAATCTACTGTCCATGTTCCAACATTGTCACCTGACCGAATACTATCCTCTACACCGTATTTTTCTCTCTCTTCCATTAGGATCCAGTCTAGGTTAGGTATAGCATTTCACTGTTATGTCTCCACTTTGGAACATTTCTACAACCTTACTGTCGTTTATGACACTAATATTTTGTAATACAGCCCACCCACCACCTACTTTTAACAGAACAGTCCTTATTTGGAGTTTGCCTCACGTTTCTTCATGACTAAATTCAGGTTATACATCATCAGAAAGAATATTACGTAAGTGATGTGTCCTAAAGGTGTCAACAATGACAGACACACATTCACCTGCTCTTTACTAGTGAAGTTACTTTTTATCACATGGTGGTCAAGACTGATCTCTGCACTACTGTTTCCTTGTAAGTAATAAGCAGTCTATAAAATGGTACTTTTACACCATGCAAATATTCTGCTCCTGAACAAAATTTCCAAGATTTACCATCAACTGGTAATTCTTAATTGATTTAATCTTTGATTCCTGATGCCTGCAAAATGCTAATTTTCCAATTTCATCACTCCCTGCATATATATTTATCAGTTGCCACTGATTTATTTTTCAGTTTATTGTAAGACTTCATGAAAGGTTTTTTTTCTGTAAGTCCTGGATTTTTAAAATCCAAAGCTGTTGATTTTCTTGAGGAATAATTTACATGCCACACAACTTACTCATTTAAGTTAGCAGCAGTTTTAGTAAATTCACACAGGAGTACAATTATCACCATAGTCATACTTTATAATGCTTCCATCACCCCAAAAAAGTTTTCTCATGCCCCTTCGTAGTCAATCCTCACTCCCACCCCTGACTTGGGCATCAAAGATCTGTTTTCTGTCTAATTTTCCCTAATCTGGAAATTTCATATAGATGTCTTTTTTATGTGGTTTCTTTCACTTAATGTAATATTTCCAAGATTCATCCTTATAGTTGCATCTATCAGTAAGTAGTTTTTACTACTGTGTGTGTTCACTCACTCAGTTGTGTCCAACTCTCTGCAACCCTATGAACTGTGTGGCCCGCCAAGCTCCTCTGTCCATGGGATTTCTGAGGCAAGAACACTGGAGTGGGTTGCCATTTCCTCCTCCAGGGGATCTTCCCAACCCAGGGATCAAACCCACGTCTCCTATGTCTCCTACATGGCAGGTAGATAGCATCCAATTATATGGAAATGTTTTTTATCTATTCACACCTTGCTAGACAATTGAGTTGTTTCCATTTGAAAGCTTGCTTAGGAATAATGCTATGAATGTCTGTATAGAGGCTTTTATGTGTTTTCAACTCTGTTCGATAAAAACCTAGGAGTGGAATTGCTGAGTCATCTGTAACTCTGTTTTAACATTTTGAGAAACTGTTCCCCTCATTCCAACCAGCAGTGTATGAGAGGTGTAATTGCTATATAACCTGGCTAATGCTTGGTACAAGTTCAGTCTTTTCAACAGTCGTTCTAGTGGGTATGTTGGGCACCCCTGGTGACTCAGCAGGTAAAGAATCCACCTGAAATGCAGGAGACCCAGGTTCAATCCCTGGGTTGGGAAGATCCCCTAGAGAATAGAACAGCTATCCATTCCAGTATTCTGGCCTGGATAATTCCATGGGTTATATAGTCCATGGGATCACAAGGAGTCGCACACGATTGAGCAACTTTCACTTCACTAGTGGGTATGTTAAAGTTTCTCACTGTGGAAGTAAGCCAGAAAGATAAAGAACATTACAGCATACTAACACATATATATGGAATTTAGAAAGATGGTAATGATAACCCTATATGCAAAACAAAACAAGAGACACAGAAGTACAGAACAGACTTTTGAACTCTATGGGAGAAGGTGAGGGTGGGATGTTTCAAAAGAACAACATGTATATTATCTATGGTGAAACAGATTACCAGCCCAGGTGGGATACATGAGTCAAGTGCTCGGGCCTGGTGCACTGGGAAGACCCAGAGGAATCGGGTGGAGAGGGAGGTGGGAGGGGGGATCAGGATGGGGAATCTGTGTAACTCTATGGCTGATTCATATCAATGTATGACAAAACCCACTGGGAAAAAAAAAATAATTAAATAAAATTTAAAAAAGAAAAAAAAAAGTTTCTCACTGTGGCTTTAATTTGCATTTCTCTAATGACTATGATGTTGAACATCTTTTCACGTCCTTATTCGTATATCCATATATATAACCATTGGCCCAAAGCCTTCAAATCTTCGGGCCCATTTTTAAAATGAAATTGTTTTCTTATTGAAATGCAAGAAACAAACAAAAAAAAAACTTTCATATAAGCTAGGTACAAGTCATTCATCAAACTCGTTTTGTAAATATTTTCTCCCAGTCCGCAGTTTGTTTTCAAATTTTTTTAATGTCTTCTTTTCTTAATACTTTATTTTTTACAGCAGTTTTAGGTTCACAGCAAAATGGAGCATAAGGTACAGGTTTCCCTTATATCCTCTGCCCTGACTCATGTAATCTCTCATCCACTGTCAATATCTTCTACCAGAATGGCACATTGTTACAACTGACGAATCTATACTGACACATCTTACCACCTTCAGTCCATAGTTTACATCAGGGTTCATTCTTGGTGCTGTGCATTCTGTGGGTCTGGACATAAGTATAATGACACGGATCTACCTTTACTGGATCATATAGAGTAGTTTCACTGCCCTAAAAGTAGTCTGTATTCCATCTTTTCATTTCTCCCTCCCCTCCAGCCACTGTCAACCGCTGATATTTTTACTGTCTCCATAGTTCTGCCTTTTCCAGAATGTCATATGGTTGTAAACACACAGTATGTAGCCTATTCAGACTGACTTCCTTCACTTACTATTACATACTACTAAGGATTCTCATTGTCTTTTCATGGCTTTTCAGCTCATTTCTTTATAGCACTGAAAAGTGTTCCAGTGTCTGGATATACCACAGCTTATCCATTCCTTTACCCCACACTCAAGGCTAGCATGGCTGCTTTCAGATTTTGACAATTATAAATAAAGCAGCTATCAACACATGCAGTGATGTCTTCCAACCAGCAAATGTTTTTAAATTTTATGAAGTCTAATTTATCTATTTAACATCAATTTTTAATCAACTGTTTGTGTCTTTTGCATCATATGTAAGAAACTTTTGCCTAACCTGAGTTCACAAATATTTTCTTCTATGTTTCCAAATCCTAAAAGATGCTGCTGCTAAAGTGCTGCAGTCAGTATGCCAGCACTCATAATGCCAGCAAATTTGGAAAAATCAGAATGGCCACAGAACTGGAAAGGTGAGTCTTCACTCCAACCCCAAAGAAAGGCAACACCAAAGAATATTCAAATTACTTTACAACTGCACTCATTTCATGTTAGAAAGATTATGCTCAAAATCCTTCAAGCTAGGTTGCAACAGTACGTGAATGGAGAACTTACAGATACACAAGCCAGATTTAGGAAAGGCAGAGAAACGAGAAACCAAATTGTCAATATAGGCTGAATCATAGAAAAACCAAAGGAATTCCAAAAAACATCTACTCTGCTTCATTGACTATACTAAAGCCTTTGACTGTGTGGATTACAACAAAGTATGGAATATTCTTAAACAGATAGGAATACCAGACCACCTTACCTGCCACCTGAGAAATCTGTATGCAGGTCAAGAAGCAACAGCGAAGCCTGGCGTGCAGCTCATGGGGTTATAAAGAGTCGGACATGACTTAGCGACTGAACAACGATGTTTTCCTTTAGAAGTTTTATAACCACCTCTCTTACGTGTATTATTTCTTACATCTTATACCGCAATCCATTTCAAATGTTTAAGGTAAGAGTCATCAATGTTCAATTATATGCATCTGAATATAAACTCCAGCACCAGTTTTTGAAAAAACTATCTTTTTCTCATTGAAACTAATTTATTTTTAAATAAATCCTTGAAAAATCCACAAAAATTAATGACTAATTCAATGTGTGGCAAGAAAGGAATCAGTGATAACTGAAGTTTTAAGTCCTGGAAACTAAACATTAATAGACTCCTAGACAGAAATAAGTCAGAAGAAGCTGGGTACTTTGGCAAGGTTTGGTTTCACTGTGTTAAGTTACAGTTAGTCACTGATGATGACCAACTAACTGATGGAAATTTCCAACAGATTCAAGAGGACCATATTAGAAATCTTTGTTTAAAAGTTAATAATTTTAAAGATAACAGCTGAAGATCTGGAAAATTAAGGCAGACAGGGAAAAAAGATGATCCAGAACTAAATGATAGCAATGTTCATTTGAGGTGGTAACAGAAAAATTGAAGCTGGGGTGTGGGGGTGGGGGGAGTATAAAGAAGGAATAATTAGAAGAGAATACAAAGCAAAACCCAGTCAATATAACTTACAGAAGAAAAAAAAATGAGAAAAAAAGTAGTAAACAATATTAAATGCAAGAGAGCTAAACAAAAAGGCATGCACAAAATTTAATATTTGGAAAGTGAAAGTCACTCAGTCATGTCCAACTCTTTGCGACCCCATGCACTGTACAGTCCATGGAATTTTTCAGTCCATGGAATTCTGAGTGGGTAGCTTTTCCCTTCTCTAGGAGATCTTCCCAACCCAAGGATTGAACCCAGGTCTCCCACATTGCAGGCAGATTCTTTACCAGCTGAGCCACCAGGGAAGCCCTTAATGTTTGGAGGAGGACAATAATAATTTGGAGAAATGTAGAAAAGCAAGTTTTACGTAAAAGAAGTATGTTGAAACTTATATTATTATAGTTAAGTAGTACATAATGTGAACTTCATTTTATTATTTACTTCCAAAAAGAACACTGATTTGAAAATGTGGCCTTAGCAAAATATACTGCAAACCAAGAATAGTTAAGTGCAGTTTTTCACAAAAGAGCTTTTCCTAATAAATTCAAAACAGTTCAACAGCAAACAGTAGTTTCAAGTGAAAGTCATGTTTTAAAACCTAATTTTCCTAAGTATTTTATGTCTGAAAAAAATAAAAGATAATGATGGGATGATACATATATAATAATATAATTTGCTATATGATTTTATAAAGAATTTAAGCAGAAATGTCTTTAAATCTAAAAACAAAAACTGTTTAACAGGCCTCTTTCACTCTGTTAAACAGTTAATTAAGGTCTGTTAATAATTATCAGTTTAACATGTTCATTTCTTAATTCTAACCAGACTTTGAATTTATAAGTAAGTGGATTTCTCTTTATTAAAATAACAACATCAATTATAAATTCTAGAACTGATTTCACTGAACAGTTATCATAGCAATAAAACATTTTTTAAGCAGTGGTAGTGAGCATAAAATATATCAATACCTTAGCTGGGACTTTATGGTGGTCCAGTGGCTAAGACTCAGCCCTCCCAATTCAGGAGGCTCAGGTTCAGTCTCTCGTCATGAAATTAGATCCCACATGGTGCAACTAATTAAGAGTTCACAGGCCCCAACTAAGACAAAGCACACCCAAAATAAATAAATAAGTAAATATTTTTTACCAGATGCCATAGTTAAAATATAAAATTTAGTACATATAAGTATGTTTAATTATCTCTAATTTTGCCCTGCTATCTAACCTGATTAGAGTATAACATCTCGAAACTGAAGAGTCAAAAATACTAATAAGCCACCTTCTGGTAATACCCTCTAGAGAACACCAGGAACATTACTATAGTTAAACTAGCTGGGGTTATTATTCATCAAATTGAGGGACATCAATGTCACTATGAGGAACTCTGGAGTATCTTATTAAGTAGGTGTTAACACACCAAGGAAACCAGATCTGAAAGAGACACGTGCACCCCAATGTTCATCGAAGCACTGTTTATAATAGCCATGGAAGGATAGGAATAGAACATGGAAGCAACCTAGATGCCCATCAGCAGACGAATGGATAAGGAAGCTGTGGTACATATACACCATGGAATATTACTCAGCCATTAAAAAGAACTCATTTGAATCAGTTCTAATGAGACGGATGAAACTGGAGCCCATTATACAGAGTGAAGTAAGCCAGAAAGATAAAGAACATTACAGCATACTAACACATATATATGGAATTTAGAAAGATGGTAATGATAACCCTATATGCAAAGCAGAAAAAGAAACACAGATATACAGAACAGACTTTTGGACTCTGTGGGAGAAGGCGAGGGTGGGATGTTTCAAAAGAACAGCATTGAAACATGTATATTATCTATGGTGAGACAGATCACCAGCCCAGGTTGGACGTATGAGACAAGTGCTCGGGCCTGGTGCACTGGGAAGACCCAGAGGAATCGGGTGGAGAGGGAGGTGGGAGGGGGGATCGGGATGGGGAATACATGTAACTCCATGGATGATTCATGTCAATGTATGACAAAACCCACTACAATATTGTAAAGTAATTAGCCTCCAACTAATAAAAATAAATGAAAAAAAAAATAAAGTGTTAAATAGGTAAGAAAAAAAAAGAAAAAGAAGGTGTTAACAATCATACAGTAGAAGTGACAAATAGATTTAAGGGACTAGATCTAATAGAGTGCCTGATGAACTACAGACAGAGGTTCATGACACTGTATAGGAGACAGCGAGCAAGACCAACCCCAAGAAAAAGAAATGCAAAACAGCAAAATGGCGGTCAGCGGAGGCCTTACAAATAGCTATGAAAAGAAGAGAAGCGAAAAGCAAAGGAGAAAAGGAAAGATATATCCATTTGAATGCAGAGTTCCAAAGAATAGCAAGGAGAGGTAAGAAAGCCTTCCTCAGTGATCACTGCAAATAGAGGAAAACAATAGAATGGGAAAGACTAGAGATCTCTTCAAGAAAATTAAGATACCAAGGGAATATTTCATGCAAAGATGGGCTCAATAAAGGACAGAAATGGTATGGACCTAACAGAAGCAGAAGATATTAAGAAGAGGTGGCAAGAATACACAGAAGAACTATACAAAAAAGATCTTCATGACGCAGATAACCACGATGATGTGATCACCCATCTAAAGCCAGACATCCTGGAATGTGAGGTCAAGCGGGCCTTAGAAAGCATCACTACAAACAAAGCTAGTGGAGGTGATGGAATTCCAGTGAGCTACTTCAAATCCTAAAAGATGATGCTGTGAAAGTGCTGCAGGCAATATGCCAGCAAGTTTGGAAAACTCACCAGTGGCCACAGGACTGGAAAAGGTCAGTTTTCATTCCAATCCCAAAGAAAGGCAATGCCAAAGAATGCTCAAACTACCGCACAATTGCAGTCATCTCACACGCTAGTAAAGCAATGCTCAAAATTCTTCAAGCCAGGGTTCAACAGTACATGAACCGTGAACTTCCAGATGTTCAAGCTGGATTTAGGAAAGGCAGAGGAACCAGAGATCAAATTGCCAATATCCAATGGATCACTAAAAAAGCAAGAGAGTTCCAGAAAAACATCTATTTCTGCTTTATTGACTATGCCAAAGCCTTGGACTGTGTGGATCACCACAAATTGTGGAAAATTCTGAAAGAGATGGGAATACCAGACCACCTGACCTGACTCTTGAGAAATCTGTATGCAGGTCAGGAAGCAACAGTTAGAACTGGACATGGAACAACAGACTGGTTCCAAATAGGAAAGGGAGTACGTCAAGACTGTATACTGTCACCCTGCTTATTTAACTTATATACAGAGTACATCATGAGAAACGCGGGGCTGGATGAAGCACAAGCTGGAATCAGGATTGCTGGGAGAAATATCAATAACCTCAGATATGCAGATGACACCACCCTTATGGCAGAAAGTGAAGAGGAACTGAAGAGCCTCTTGATGAAAGTGAAAGACAAGAGTGAAAAAGTTGGCTTAAAGCTCAACATTCAGAAAACTAAGATCATGGTATCTGGTCCCATCACTTCAATGCAAATAGATGGGGAAACAGTGACAGACTTATCTTTTGGGGCTCCAAAATCACTGCAGATGGTGACTGCAGCCTTGAAATTAAAAGACATTTACTCCTTGGAAGAAAAGTTATGACCAACCTAGACAGCATATTAAAAAGCAGAGACATTATTTTCTCAACAAAGGTCCGTCTAGTCAAAGCTATGGTTTTTCCAGTAGTCATGTATGGATGTGAGAATTGGACTATAAAGAAAGCTGAGAGCTGAAGAATTGATGCTTTTGAACTGTTGTGTTGGAGAAGACTCTTGAGAGTCCCTTGGACTGCAAGGAGATCCAACCAGTCCATCCTAAAGGAGATCAGTCCTGAATATTCATTGGAAAGACTGATGCTGAAGCTGAAATTCCAATACTTTGGCCACCTGACATGAAGAACTGACACATCTGCAAAGACCCTGATGCTGGGAACGATTGAAGGCAGAAGGTGAAGGGGATGACAGAGGATAAAATGGTTGGATGGTATCACTGACTTAACAGACATGAATTCGAGTAAACTCCAGGAGTTGGTGATGGACAGGGAAGCCTGGCGTGCTGCAGTCCATGGGGTCGCAGAGAGTCAGACATGACTGAGCGACTGAACTGAACTAAAGAAAGACTCATAGGTTGGGCTTATATTAGGTGATTTGGGGGAGAGCTTAAGGAAGGTGCTAGTGGTAAAGAATCCACCCACCTCTTTCCTGTAGGTGACGCAAGAGATACAGGTTCGATCCCTGGGTCGGGAAGATCCCCTGGAGGAGCAAATGGCAACCCACTCCAGTACTCTTGCCTGGGAAATCCCATGGGCAGAAGAGCCTGGCAGGTTACAGTCCATGGAGTTGCAAAGAGTCAGACATGACTGAGCACACACTAGCTAGCTAGCTTGAGGAAGCAGATGTTTGCTCAGGACTAAATGCTGTCAGGCTGCCGCTGCTGCTAAGATGCTTCAGTCATGTCCGACTCTGAGCGACCGCATAGATGGCAACCCACCAGGCTCCACTGCCCCTGGGATTCTCCAGGCAAGAACACTGGAGTGGGTTGCTATTTCCTTCTCCAATGCATGAAAGTGAAAAATGAAAGTGAAGTTGCTCAGTCGAGTCCGACTCCTAGCAACCCCATGGACTTCAGCCTACCAGGCTCCTCCATCATGCTGTCAGGAAGTAAGTTTAATTCTATGATTGGACATCTTAGTAAATCTTACCCACAGGGAGGCTAAAGATGTAACTAGTAGAGCAGCAGCAATCATAACCAACTGG
This sequence comes from Muntiacus reevesi, assembly GCF_963930625.1. Taxonomy (NCBI): domain Eukaryota; kingdom Metazoa; phylum Chordata; class Mammalia; order Artiodactyla; family Cervidae; genus Muntiacus; species Muntiacus reevesi. The sequence continues at coordinate 47,708,172 of NC_089260.1, forward strand.
GAGTTAGTTACTTTGTGGCTGGGACAACACTCTTGTTTCACCTGTGTTTGGACATGACTGGAGTAGCACTGTTTTTCACTTGCTCTCCCATAGACACAGAGCAGCTCTGTCTGATATTAATGTTCTGTGCAACTGCGTACCTTCAACAGAAGAACACCAAGTCTAAGCAGTATCGTCAGGCAAATTTCTAGCAACACCAAGCCCTTGGTTACATGCTGGCCTCTAGCTGTCATGGCCATTTTTCTGCTTCTCACTCCTAAAAACATGTGACAACTTACACAAAACATATTTCAACTAAAAATTTATTCAAGAATTAATGAATCATAGAGACTGAATTAATGGATACAGTCTAAGTACAAAATAGAGTAAAAAAGGTTTACAATTTTGAGATTAAGTTACAAGGAAGACCAACCTAAGGAAATCTAAATGGGATTCTTCATTTTTCCTTCACTCTACAATGTAACACCACTCACATTGTTCCCAAGATATTACCAGTTTTTCTCCCAGTAGCTGTACATATAGTATGTAGATGATAAAGTTTTCAGAAAATCAGTTTAAGTCAAAGACATGGATTTGAAACCAATTCTATCACTAACTGGCTCTATGTGATTGACCTCAGTGTGTTCCTTAACTTCTCTGTCCCTCTGCTTCCTCACCTGTAAAGTAGATCTAGTCCAGGGTTGCTATGAAGAAAAAATGAAATGATTCAGTACAAAGTGTACGGTACCTTTGACACACAGAAATCAATAACCAGGGACTTTCCTGGTGGTCCAGTGACTGAGAATCTGCCCTGAAATGCAGGGGGACGTGGGTTGGGAAACTAAGACTCTACATTTTGTGAAGCAACTAAGTCTGCGTACTGCAACTACCGAAGCCACGTGCTCCAGAGCCTGCATGCCACAACTAGACAGTGTCCCGGCACCCCAAGATTTCACATGACTCTAAAAAGATTCTGCATGCCACAATTAAGACCCGACAAAGCCTAATTAGTTAAAATAAATCAATAAATCACAACTGTTTTACTAATACTAATTCTCATTATATCTTCATAGTCTTTGTATACATGTATCAGTACTCATCCGAAGTATACTGGGATTCATGTCACCAACAAATGATACTTATTTATCATAATCCAAATTAATATCTTTAAATTTTAAACATAGGCCCTTCATGCTTATTATGCAGACAGTAATATAAGTTGACCAGAAACATATTCATTCTGAAAAACCTGAGTCAATCCAAAAAACAGAGAAACCAGAAAGAACTGAGTATGCCTGATGCCTTCTCCCAATCTCATAACCACAAAGGGAAGAGAAAATATTGTTCCCATTCTTTCTCTCTCTGGTGAAGTGCAAATTTCCACCCTTAGGGCTTCCCTGGTGACTCAGAGGTTAAAGGGTCTGCCTGCAATGCAGGAGACCTGAGTTCGATCCCTGGGTCGGGAAGATCCCCTGGAGAAGGAAATGGCAACCCACTCCGGTATTCTTGCCTGGAGAATCCCATGGACCGTGGAGCCTGGTGGGCTATAGTCCATGGGGTCGCAAAGAGTCAGACACAACTGAGCGACTTCACTTTCATTTTTTCACTTTATGGAAGTATTAGGAAGGGAAAGTAACTCCCACCCCAAAGGAGGACATTGTTCTAGATGCTAGAGGAATGAAAAGTGTGATATATGATCCTTGCCCTCAAATTTGGGGACATTATGTCCCCTGCCACACTGGCTCACAGTCTAGCCAGACTAGGGTTGATGTGAGGTACCCATCCATAAAGGATCCAATAGTGGTATCAAGAAAACAATCTGAATACGTCTGGAATTCAGAGTAGAGTCCATGTTGGTAAAAAAGGGTTAGTAGTTTTTAAAATGCTTTTTAAAGCTATAAAAAAAAAAAAAAAAAAAAAAAGAGGCCCTAGTGCAAGAGAACAGAATAGCAGGGAGTGATTATATATGGGTGTGGAGTGCAGGGGGGAACCTGTGAAAAAGCCTTAGAAGATAAAAAGGGAGTTCTGAGCTGAACCAAGACAACGTTTTTCATTTCCCATCCACGTGAAGATCTTTCCACCTAATGAAAGGTGCTAAATCTTTTTCTCCTGGCAGATGACATCCACATGAATAACTTCCAAGGGTGTATCTAAACTTTGACAAATCTAACTATTGCTAAGAAGTAAATACCACATTACTGGGAGGAGAAAGGAAACAGGGTTAGGACAGAGAGAGCACACAAATTTATAAAGGCATGACTAAGTCTGTTAATAACTGTTAATAATACATCATTAGTGCTAAGAACAGTAGCATAAATTACATAAACTTTTGGTTATGCAAAATTGCCAAAACATTTATTCAAACACTTTTGTCTCCCACTCAGGAAAGCAATCAGAACTTAAGTCAGAAAGACGTTAAAGGATAATCTGCAATCCACTCAAAGTCTGTAATAGTTAATCAGGTTAAGTCTAAAAACTTCATTTGAGAAATGCTGTACTCAAAGCACCTTCCCCCCCTCAATTTTTAAATTTATTTCAAAGTTAAACCCAAGACACACTTATTTTTCGTCTAGGCTGACCATCTGCTTCCCCTTAGTCTTCCCCAACAGAGAATATGCATGCTAACTACTTTCATTCTACAATCACCGCTGTCCCATCACTATACCAGCATCACCTGAACTGTGTGTGTGGTATTCTGAATGTTCTTAGTTACTTCACTAACTGTAAAAGATTTTCTGGGTTAACCTGTCACTTGAATTTTCTGGCTACTTTTGAAGATGAGGTCCAAAGAACTCTTAAATGATTCTCCAGTGGGGGGTGGGGGGAGATGTTATTTCATAGGATAGGTATTAGCAACAGAGCACCTGTGGCTATGCTGATCCCATCTGCCATCACTAAAAGACAACCTGTAAAACCAAAGAATCATTTGATGCAACAGCCAACTAAGTGACTCAAAACTGAAGGTTTAATTTAAAGAAAAACCTAGAGGGAAAAAGCAATCCCAGAGGAATTCATTCTAAGCAATCCATCATTATGCCTGTGTGTGTGTCTGTATGTGTGGAAGGCACAACCAGATCCATTCAGTGAAAGCGCCTTTTTTCAATTTATCCTTTCTAAAACTACCTGCTCCCTTCCACGTGGTTATCTGTACTGCGTGCCTGGGTGCTAAGTCACTTCAGTTATGTCTGACTCTGTGCAACCCTATGGACTATAGACCTCCAGGATCCTCTGTCCATGGGGCTCTCCAGGCAAGAATACTGGAGTGGGTTGCCAAGCCCTCCTCCAGGGATCTTCCCAACACAGGGATCAAACCCTCCTCTCTTAGGTCTCCTGCACTGGCAGGAGGGGTTCTTTACCACTAGCGCCACGTGCGAAGGAGACGCAAACTTTCATCCCTGGGGAGCACTTCAGCATACACTTAACCATCAGAAAGTCAGTGCACTCCTAGCAAGAAGAAATATGCAGAAAAGAAAGCAATATTTTACGGGTTACCATAGGATTCCTTTTTGTTTATGAACATGAAAAGCCATTCTTTCATATAAAGTTGAACCCTGTCTGAGGATAATTGGCTTTTTACAAACTCATATTGGTTACTATTCAGTTCAGTTCAGTCGCTCAATCGTGTCCGACTCTTTGCGACCCCATGAATCGCAGCACGCCAGGCCTCCCTGTCTATCACCAACTCCCGGAGTTTACTCAAACCCATGTCCATCGAGTTGGTGATGCCATCCGACCATCTCATCCTCTGTTGTCCCCTTCTCCTCCTGCCCTCAATCCCTCCCAGCATCAGGGCTTTTTCCAATGAGTCAACTCTTCGCATGAGGTGGCCAAAGTACTGGAGTTTCAGCTTCAGCATCAATCCTTCCAGTGAACACCCAGGACTGATCTCCTTGCAGTCCAAGGGACTCTCAATAGTCTTCTCCAACACCATAGTTCAAAAGCATCAATTTTTAGGCGCTCAGCTTTCTTTATAGTCCAACTCTCACATCCATACATGACCACTGGAAAAACCATAGGTTACTATTAGACTCCTGCATTTCCAGAGGTGTTTGGAATCGAGGTAGTGGCTTACTATAGAAATTAGTCTTCCCAGAAACCCAAGCTAAACTTCATCCTATAATCTTGAAACCAAGCCTCTCTCAATGAATCCCAGTGCTAAGTTATTTCAAACGTGATTCCAATCGCAGGAATCAAGGCAATTAGAAACAACAGGTTCAAGCTCAAGGAAAACTGGATAATAATAGCGCCGACCTCACAGGGCTGTGGGAATCCAATTTTACTTGCAAAGCAAAGCACTGAGAAACAGCGCTGGGACACAACACTCAATAAACGTTAACCATTAACCCCGATTAAAGGAAAGGTGCTTCGGCAGGCACAGGCGAGCAGCGGAGAGCGGCTGATGGGGAGGGCAGGCACGAGAACCGAGGCGCAGCTGGTCTCCGGGTGCCGGCGCCGTGGGTGGCAGTCTCCTCGGGAAGCGTCAACGCGTTGTCAGGCAACCGGATCTCAACAGCACCCGGGGCGGCGGCGGCGGTAGCTGCGGCCCGGAGTCCAGACCGCGTAACCAAGGCACCGCCCCGGGCAGGTCTGGCGACGGCAAGACCCTCACTCACAGGGCAACCCGGGAACAGAGCACCGCCCCCAGCCACACTGCAGCGAGACCCCAGAATGGTCCGGGATCCCCGGGCCCGCAGCTGCTAGACTCCAACCCCAGCCCGGCGGCCACGAGACCCCAGTACGCAGGGAACCCCACCCCAACCCACGTAACCCCAGGACCTTGGCCAGCCTGGCCGCTGCGAGACCTCCGCCCCCAGCCGCGAACCCAGCCCCGGGACGCCCTCCAAGCCCGGCCACACCCCGACAGGCCCGCTCCCCACCGCGGCCGACGGACGCTTACTCAGGCAAGCGGGCTGGCGTCGGGGAACAGCACAGCGTCCTAGCGAGGCTCTACGCCGCGGTCCGAAGTGACGGCGGTCGCCCAGCGCGGGAGCGGTGTGACAAGCCGCCCGGGCTCCGCCTCTCGGGCCGAGCCCTCCGCCCGCCCTTCGCCAACGGCCGGGCGTGGCCCCTCCCCACTAAGGCCGCGGGGCAGAGGCGCGCGGCCCGGGGCGCCCCCTGCCGCCCCGGAGGCCGCATGGACGCCCGGCTGTCCGCAGAGCTCACCCGTATCTGGGCTGGGACTCTGCCAGAGGCTGTTCAACTGCGGGAGCTACTTTCCCAGGCTAAACTGATTCTGCCCACTTCAAACCTTCCAAGCCCCAGCTGGCCTCTGTTCAGAGCCTGGGGGCGGTGGGTGGGGGGAGCCTGGAGGGGGCAGACGGGGGACAAGGCAGGGTTGGTAGAGAAAAACTGTTGGCACACCTCTCCAGGCACTACTGCTCCCTCAGGAGTCTGGTCAACATTTTGTCTTTATTACTACAACATAGGCTTTATTACTAATTTCAAAATACTCAGTTCATCCGAATACTTAGTGGCCATATATCACCACTAGAAAAGAGATCTCTAGCTTCCCCGGCCAGTGGGGATAAGGGTTCTTTACCTGAAGTCACCTTGTATGAGGGTTTGAAAGATGTCAAAAAAAAAAAGAAAGAAAGAAAAGAAAGATAATGTCAAAACCGCAGGCGGGGCTGTGGATTCCTTAATTCCTATATATTTGTCTTAACTAAATGTCACACACCTTTCTAGGAATGAAGAATACAACTCAGAGCACAGTGCACCCGCTTACAGTGAAAAGAAAAACTTCCAAGTAAACAAATACATTATTTCAATGTGTAACAGTTACAGAAGCACCTACAGACATTTAGAGACGTCGTGAAAAGAAGATGACTGGAGAGAGAAAGAAGTTGAGAATGATTGCATGGTAGAGATCTTTGAGCTCTGTTTTTAAATATTAATATGAGCTCCCAGTTAGAAAAGTAAGGGGAAAGCACTCCAGGCAACGCTGACCACTTATGCAAAGTTTCAAGGTAACTAAAAGTTGAAGTTGCAGAGGTGAAACTCCTCCCCTCCACCCCTTTATTTTTCCTAGTAATATAAACAACTGTGCATTTATGGTAGGTATTAGGGATAAAACAAGGAATAGAGACCCGGTCCCTGTGTTTTGGAACTTAGAATCTAGTGTGGAATGGGGGATAGGAGAAGAAAGAAGAATACCTAAAACAAGGAAATAAATGAAATAATTAAACACTGTATTAGCTCTTAGATGACAACATGTCCCCCCTAAATTAATTTGGCTTAGGGGACAGAACTGGTTCCACAGTGGAATGTAGATTAAACCGTAAACTGTTTCAAGAAGTGGGTACTGGACACTTGCAAAACACTAATAGCTCGTATAGATGTTAATTTTTACAAACGCGCCAAATGGCACGATCATAGCCATTCACGAGTTTCCATGGCCACCTTGGGACGCTAGAGAACGCCCCTCTAGGAAAGTTTAGCGCCAAACCACTACAAGTCAAAGGGCTTTACGCATGTGCAATGATTCATCGGGAAGTAAACTAGGAGGCCATGTTACCATTCTCTCAAAAGCGGCATTCAGAACAACTTCTATGTCAACTTTCCCATAAACATTTTTTTTTCTGGCTTTCAACAATCTTAAAAGTACATACACCCACGTAAAAACAGTTCTCTGCCCCATTGCAGCTTTAAGTATCTACCCATTTTTAACATGGCGGACGCCGAGCCTGCGCAGGACGAACAAGGAAGGTCAATTCGTTTCTGGCATAACGTTACATGCCCTTCTTCCGGTGCAGAAGGCTATACCATTCCCTAGGTAATTACTGTTTTCGTCTTATTTCACACATATAATTTTCCAAGATAATAATTTCTCTTTCCAGTAATGAGACGACTCCTCTGCCTCTTAACTATTGTGTAACTGCTGTGTATATAGCCGCGTCCCCCAAGGACCCCCGCCATCCCGCGGATGGTCCGTACCAACTTCACCTCCGGTGCTGGGTGTCATGGCTGCCCCGAGAGCCTAGTGTGAGTTTGCACCTGTGGTGGGCTGGGTCCGGAGCCCACGCCCGAAAACCTAGCTAGGTAAAGTTGCGTCTCAATTGCGGAGGCGACACCTTATCCGATTCCTCGGCGATGGCGGCTTCCGGGAGTGGCATGGCCCAGAAAACGTGGGAGCTAGCCAACAACATGCAGGAAGCCCAGAGTATCGATGAAATCTACAAATACGACAAGAAACAGCAGCAAGAAATCCTGGCGGCGAAGCCCTGGACTAAGGAGTGAGGAGGTCCCTGGCGAAACGCAGGGGAGGGAAGGATGGCGGGATTTTAAGAGACCCAGGGGCAGTGGGAGTTGGGGTCAGAGAGCTTGTCTTTCCCTCTGCAGCAAGGAGAAAGAGGAATCGTCTAAGAAATTTTGTTTTACCTTTTTATCCCCGCAAATAAAGCGTAAGACCCTCCACTGGGGCTTGCTTGATTCCCCCTTTCTGTCTCGTTTGCCTTGGGAGAATGGAAGAGGAAAACGACAAGCGGTAGTTTGGGCTTTCACTTCTCGGCCCCCGTATTGTTACAGACACTCCACACTCTGCCTTGTACACTTTGTTGGGATCTTCAGCTGATTTCAGACTGGGACTACAGCTATCTTCAGATATTGAGTCAATCCACGGGTCTCTAAAATAATTATGAGCCAGCTTCTTAGTCTATAATCCTTCAGATCTATAATTGCTTTTTGATTGCTGGTAATTATTCCAGAAACAACAAAGAGGATCTCCTCAGTCTCCCACAATGTTTCCTCCACCGTTTTTTACAGAAGCTGTAAATTATATCAATAGAACTTCGGGGTTTTTGCCCTTTAGCAAAACTCGTGTGCCCCTGGGAGTGATGACGGGTCGAGGTTTCTTTACAGCGGTATTTATCCTTTCGTGACAGCAGATATTGTATGAAAGAGTAAAAAGATCACACAGTCTCTCTAATGGATAGACAGGAAAGCGGTGGTCAGCAACAAAAACCATATTTCATCTGTCTCACAGTTTTTTACAAGGCAAGCTTTAACTGTGGGTATTCAGATTCAGCAGTGTTTACTGAGTACTTACTACAGGCTGAGTTTTGAGCTAGGAATTTCCATATGTCATTAAATCTTTATGACAACACAGTACTGTATTTGTATTCCTTTTCTGCGTATATAAAAACAAGCAAATACAGTAAATAACTTACTTCGTAATTACACAGAGGCAATGAATTCTTAAGTGAACAATAGTTAAGACCTAAAATCAAATCTCACAACTCTAATTAGTTGAAATTTACTTATCTTTTTTTTAATCTTTAAAAGAGAAAAAAGACCTATCTGTTGGTGATGTTATAAAGATTAGATGAGGTCATGTATAAAAAAGGGTCTAGAATGTATGTAATAGAAGCACAAAAATGGACTGTCTTTTTTTCCCAGTTGATAGAGGAGTGAAGATTTTAATTCATGTCTTTACTCCCAAGGACAGGTCTCTATATTTTTCAGCTGTGATTGAAATCTGTGGGCAGACATCTTAAAAAGACTTTTCAAAAACACTGACACTCTTTACAGACTGGTTATTTTGCCTGGTTGCCTGCTATTTCTATAGCAGGCTGCATGCTTAGATTGATATAGCCTATTGAATATTTTAAATGATCAGCCTCACGGTGTGATTGTATCTCCAGTGACAGTCATCCTCGCTGTCTTCCACTACATCAATGAGACTGAGGTGTAATTTTATTCAACAGTAGTCTAGTCACATACACAGATGACAAACTGAAATACTGATCACGGTAAGACTAAAGAGTTTAAGGCCACATTTTCCATTTTTAGACTGATACCACGAGAGAAGCTATAACCCTCAACACATTGTTCTTCGGAGTACTATAAAAGATAGGCATTTGCAGCTAGCACTTAAAAAGTTTTGTATGTGTCAGGCACTAAGCCAAGCACTTTATGTATATTATTTTATTCATTTCCTCCAAACAACAGCTCTATGAAAACAGGCACAGACATTAAGTGGCTATCTCAAGGTTACAGCCAGGATATGGCAGTAAAAGAGTTCAAACCTAGGTATATGGATGTCAGAGCCCACATTCTTAATTGGTAGGCCTCGAAGGTTAAGTCGGAGAATAATGAGGCAAAACTGACCACCTAGGGTCAGAAACCTAGATTTGGTGATTCCAAAATTAATAAAGGAAAAGTCTATTGAAATGGTCATGTAATTCCCTTCTGTCTACTCGACTAGCATATTTTAAAATTATTTCATACTTTTCCCTTCCCCCAATGGGAAGTAATTTGCAGGATTATGTTTATCATTTCCATCCCCCTTCAGGAACTCTGTCCTTTTATACTTTGTTTTTCTTTCCCTCATTCTATATATACGCTTTCTCCCCATTCCATCAGTGTAAATTGCCTCAACACTTGTTAATCCCTACAAAAACTGTACAAAAACTGTCTTACAGTTATACTTAGGAAAGTTAATTACACCATGCCTTTCTTTTGTAGTCACCATTACTTTAAGTACTGCAAAATCTCAGCATTGGCTCTACTGAAAATGGTGATGCATGCCAGATCAGGAGGCAACCTGGAAGTGATGGGCTTGATGCTGGGAAAGGTGGACGGTGAGACCATGATCATCATGGACAGCTTTGCTTTGCCTGTCGAGGGCACTGAAACCCGAGTAAATGCTCAGGCCGCCGCGTATGAGTACATGGCTGCATACATAGAAAATGCTAAACAGGTAAAGATGCTGTGCCCTGACATTTGGTGACTGCAAGTTAAAAGTCTCACAGTTATTTTTGAGTTTCTAAGCTTAAAACTATCCTCCAACATTAGAGTTTATATTTTACGTTATTCTCAACTATATGTAACAGATTAGCATGGATTTTTTAAAATTCTCGAGAGAGTAGATCTTAAAAGGTCTCATCACAAGAAAAGAAAAATTTGTAACTGCATGTGGTATCGGATGTTAACTGTACTTACTGTGATCATTTCACAGTATATACATATATTGAATCATTATGTGTGTTTAAAATCAAAAAATTGTAAACAACCTAAATGTAATTGAATATCAAGCTGATTAAATAAATTATATCCCACACAATGAACTGCCAGCCAGCCTTTAAAACAAATTAAAAGGTAGCTATCTATTTATTTATTTATATGAAACAAATCCCAGAATATTTTGTTGAGTGAAAAAGCAAAGTGTAGAATACTGTTGGTGGTATGCCATTGTGTGTTTTTATTAATCTACATATATGCAAAGAATATATTCTATATGCAAAGAATAACTCTGGAAGACAGGTGTGTAAGCCTATGACAGTAACATCTGGGCTGAGAAACTAGTTGAGGGGAAAGAGATGGGAAGGAGACTGAATGACCTTATGTACATGTATCTTAGTAATTTTGTGCCTTGAGCGTGTATTATCTAAAAAAAATTTTTTAAAGCAGCATATGCTATAACTATTCTGCATACTGTTATTTAACTATAGGGCTGTATAAATAGACAAAATCTCTAAGATTAAACAGGAACCTCAAGCTCCTTTGCTCTCTTCATTTGTTAGGTTGGCCGCCTTGAAAATGCAATTGGCTGGTATCATAGCCACCCTGGCTATGGCTGCTGGCTTTCTGGAATTGATGTTAGTACTCAGATGCTCAATCAGCAGTTCCAGGAACCATTTGTAGCAGTGGTAGTAAGTATTTTTACAACCAGTTGTAATTAATTTTCATGAAGATTTACTAAAGCAGGTATACAAGGAAATAAAAACAGTATAGTAAACAGCAAGGCTCTGGTGCCAGCCTAGGTTTGAATCTAAATTCCACTTCTTTGTAGCTGGGACTCTGAACAAGTTATGTAACTTCTCTGCATCTTTTCCCACCCTCTGTTAGATCAGAATGTACACAGCACCTGTGTCTCAATTCCCTGCACACAGTGGGCATTTGGTCCATGTTGAGTGAATTGATTAAATCAGGAATTGCTAGAACAGCTCTTGCTATGCTTAAAGTATTTTAGATGTAATTCAGGTTACTCTAAGGAAGGTAGAAATTGTTCATCTGTTAAAAAAAAAAAAAGACTTCTGAAAAAGAGATGAGCAAATCTTTAATTAATACTCTTAAATAGTATAGTAACTAGATCTAATCTCTAAATTAATGATGAGATTTCTATATTCTGTTGAACTTCTATGATTTTCCAATTTGGTTATTTTTTTCCCTATTGGTTATTTTTAATTATGTGTGTGTGCCTATAGTGTTATATATACATGTGTATTTCTAGGCTTTTAATGTTTAAACAAATAAGTCCACAGATATTAAATATATCTTTCTTGTAGATTGACCCGACAAGAACAATATCTGCAGGGAAAGTGAATCTTGGAGCCTTCAGGACATACCCAAAGGTAATTTGAAAAATTCCAAGTTCTTATAGTTTTTTGATTTTTAAATATTTGGTTTATTTTTAAAGATGTGTTATAGTTAGTATCTCATTTTGTCCTAAAACACTTTAACAGTATTTACAAAATAGAAGCCCAACTACCACAAATTGTCTTTAGCAAAAAGGTAATAATACATTTGTGCTGCATGTTGTTAATTCCACTAGAAAAGCAATGTTCTTTTGTTAATAAGGATTTGTGTGTCACGGCCATCTACTATCTACTGCAATCTGAAATAGATATGAGCACAAGTGAATATCACCTAAGGACAAGAAAAATTAATCTATAAGCCAAATCTAGCCTTCAGCCACCAAATGGGGTTGAGGAAGAGTATAAGCAATATACTTTTCTTTTATTAGGCATTTATGTTCAGTAATTGGCTCCCCCAAGTGAATGTTTCTATAAACAGAAAGTCACATAGAAAATATGTTTTTCCTCTGTTGTGTTTAAGTCTTCTATTTTCTTCATTTCTGTTTAGGGCTACAAGCCTCCGGATGAAGGACCTTCTGAGTACCAGACCATCCCACTTAATAAAATAGAAGACTTTGGTGTACACTGCAAACAGTAAGTCATTTAAAAACGCATCTGATGCCAGAGTCATCATAAAAAACCTCAGAGATCATCCAGACCAAGCCCCTAATTTTATAGATGAGAAAAAAATTCAGATGAAATGATTTCATAATACCTTTTAAAATAATAGTAAGAATATAAAAATTTAGGATAATGTTTGAATCTTTATTAACAACTGTTTTAATCTAACATGTTATTTGCCTTTCTCCCATCTATATACGTTTTATCAATGTATAAGATACTTCACCTGTTAATGAAAGTAAAAGTTGAAGGAAGCTGTATGTAGGGCCAGCCTAACACTAGCAATTTCTACAGCCCTCAAAGTACCCAGTTTCCACATAGCAAAATTTCTCCCTAAACATTTTTACTCCAAGAGTTAAAGAAGTCATACAAAAACTACTTAATTGTATACTCCTTTAAAACAGTGAATTTCATGCTATGTGAATTACATCTCAATTTTTTAAATTGGTAAACCAGTGAAGACAATTTTCTCCACCTTCTAAATATATCACCTCTCTTACTATCACCTTGACCCAGGCCACAGCCATCTGGAGCTTAAATCAGAGCACTAGCCTTCTAGCTAGTCTTCTTGCTTCTGCACTTCACCCCACCGCTTAAAGGTCTTTTGTCAGCCAAACAGATTCTGTTAGAGTGTAAGTCTGATCATGTTCGTCCTTCTCAGAGTAATTCGTCCTTCCTGTCTCATTAAGAATAAGATCTATAGTGCTTACCGGGGACCACACAACCCTATGTAGACTGGCCCCTGCAATCATTCTGAGCTCATCTCAGTGACTCTACTTCTTGTCACTAAGCCTTTGCTGTGTCTATTTTAGCCATAGTGGTCTCATTATGGTTTATCAGATGTACTAGGCCGGTTCCTGCCTTGGGGCCTTTTTACTTGCTAATCCTCTGCCTGGAACATTCTTCCTTATTTCCATGTGACTCACTATTTCAGTCGAGAGTGTCTGTTTAAGGGTCACCGTAGAAAGTTAGCACTTTCTATCACTCTTACCTTTCCCGGCTTCATTCTTCTTCTTAGCACTTGTGACTATCTGATATGTTTTTGCTTCCTTGTTATTGACCTCATTAGAATGTGAACTTCATGCTATATCCTAACAATTAAAATAGGGCATGGTACATAGAAGTGTGGGCATCCCCCTAAAAATTAAAAAAAAGTTTTGCCTAACTGATTACTGCTGTCCCTTCTCTATACCTCCTACCCTAACTTCGGGAATACTTTACTACTCGTGTGCTACCACTGCTCTTATTTTTCTGTTCAAAATTCCTAGAAAATACCCTAATTTCTAGAATTTAATTTTTAAATATGTCTGATTTTCAGTCATCCTTGGCATACTTCTGGAAAAAAAGATTTTTATTTTTCAATGAGAGGTTTGTAATTAAATCACTTAATTTGCTCTATTGAAAAGAATTTAAGCCATTCCTGTTTGAGAGAATTGCTCCTAAGCATGAGGACACCTTTGCTGTAATACTTTCACTTTCAGAGTTAACAGTGAATTTTTTTCATTTATATTGAGTTGGACTTTCAAAAGTTTATACCTTTAATACCTACTCTACTTCTCTCATCACCAGCAGCAGCTTTTGAAACAAAAAAAGACTGTGAGGCATACTGTGCTTTCTGTACCCAAACAAACCTGCATTTCCTGTTTCTTCTGAGAAATGAGCCTGTCTGAGAGGAGTCGCTGCTTTCTCACTACCTGCATTGCTAGAGCCCAGAATTTTGAACCTGGAATAAGCAGGATGTTCAAAGATACTCTCTAACTTAGGACCAGTTCCTAAATAAAGAGTCAGCTTTTTTAATATGGCAAATAAGTTGCTTATTTTTATTTCAAATCTTCAATGAAACAGTGCCAGCTTAAGAGCAGACTCATTATAGATCATTTCCTAAATCATTTGACAATGAGCTATAATTTGTAGTTTACACTGATCTTTTTTCTTTCCTACTTTAAATTCTAGATCATAAACCAAAGTTCATTTTCAACATAGAATCTAATACAGATACTAAATATATTTAGCTTTGAAGAGCCTTAGTAAAAATAGGACACGACGGGTTTTTTAAATTAGCTTGTATGTTATCAATGTTATACAAGCACATAGTTTAAAGGATTAGCTGGTTCTATGAAAGTACCATTCCCTTTCCCCCACCCCCAGAGGGAATCACTTAGACTATTATAGTTATACTTCATTTAAGTATTTACCCCATTAACATCAAACAGCATGCTGATAGTGCTACTTCTTGATTTTCAGTTCTAGGCAGTATCTATTATTGACTTCCTGTACAGAAGATGAGGATTTAGCTCCACGAGTAATTTTGAATATTCTTCCTTGCTTTCAACTCTGCTACTGAGATTTTCAGCTAATATTAGACCAAAAAATTTCATTGCATCAGCCTACGGAATTAAGACAGTAATAACATTAAGGTGATACATAAATTTTAAAACATAAAAGTCTATTCTAGACCCTCCAGTTTGAGCTCCCTTCTTTTCCATCCTTTATAATCTACATCTTTTGCTCTACTCATCCTCTCTTTTTCCCCTAAAGTATCAGAGGTACAACCTGTCGTTTCTAAAACTGACCTTTCCCCCTGAGCCCCTGCCTCCTCTCCCCATACCTAACTGTCTCAACTCCCGGGGCCTCACTTCTTAAACAATGTCTTAAATGTCTACACTCTGGATATAACAATAAGTTAGACCATGAGGTTTTGATAACAGACATAATATCATATCCTTTTGCTGCCACTTTCTGTGGTGTTGAACCAGTCTTTATTCTAGAGTTGTTTCTTCGGCCTAGAATGGGAATAATAAATCTTTCCTGTGGTGATTGTAGGAAAGATTAAATGAGAATATATATAAAGCGCCAGGACATAATAAGTGCTCAAGAAATACACTGTTTCCATATCCCACTTCCACAATTCACTATAGCTGTGTCCTTTTCATCTATACATACGCAGGGGTATCTTAATCTTTATAAAGCCCTTACTTAGAATTGTCTTTAAATTCTTACTCTTTTTAAATTTCTTCACTCCTGAATTGAAAGAACACACATTTCTGTTGTGTCCCTGTGCCTTTATCTTTGACACCACTAACCTGAGAGGGAGGCCTTTTTCTCCTGACATCTGCCCCATTGCAGTGGCATCCTTTGTGATCTCCCCGCCTCCCGTTTCTCCTCTGACACATCTTACCACAGCCGGCTTTCTCAAACACTGATATAAACGGCTATGTCACTGATCTGCTCAGACACCTTCCATGAGTCCCAAGTACCTAGAAGATAATTTCTTAGCCTTTTATGTAATGTCCTCTGCCAGCCAGACCCCAACATAGCTTTCTAGGTTTCCCTCACAAAATCCTGCTCCCGCTAAACTGTCCAGGCAGGCTGATTAACTTATTGTTCCTTTCATGACTTTCCTTTTTGTGAGTCAGGGCTCTCTGCCTTATGCTTCCTCTTTGCTTTTAACATAGCCACACTATAGACTCATGTCAGGGTTACTCGAAATCCTGCCTTCTCCCTGGGGCTTCTCAGGCCTTTCTGTCTATACTGAGAGTACTCACTATCGCTAACATTTAATTGGCCGATGATTAATTTTAAATATGCACTATAACATCACTTACTGTTATTCAACATATATCATTATATTTATACTTTTCATTCATCCCACATGTCCCATGAAAATGGTAAGCTCCTTAAGGTGGAGAAGTCCCTTGTATTTCTTTGTAACATAGTGACATATTTAAGTATTTATTACTTAAAAAAAAAAAATAAGTTTTTCAGACATTTAACCAAATTTCCCTTGCTATCCCTGATTATAAATTAGGCACCTTTAGAAGCAGCAGGAATTCTTTTATATGCTTTAATGACCAACCTTAAAGTTTTGCTTTTCCAAAAAGCAGTTGGTCCTGATTAGGGGATTAGAAAGGGAGGAATCGAGAATCTACATGTCATTTTTGGTATTTTTAAAAGCCTAACAAAAATTATAGGTAACCTTGGAGAGAGGCAGTTCATTACTGTTGGCTGAAATTTATGAAGTCAGTGACTTGGGTAAATACATGTCATTCAGAAATTTTGATTAGTTACTAATAATTTTTTGAGAATTTCTGGGCTTTACAGAGGGGAGAAATATTACACGAGAATATTTGCTTAACTGAATTGAAACCACCCCCCTGAAGAGTAAGGAAACCAGGTTTACCCATTATTCTGTTGGACTAAAAATTAAAGCATGACTATTTGGATATAAAATGTAATTAACTTAAATCTGGCCATAACCTTTATGTGATGTGGTTGAATGTTTCTTACTTACTAGATTTGTGGTTTTGTTTCGTAGATACTATGCCTTAGAAGTCTCATATTTCAAATCCTCTTTGGACCGGAAATTGCTTGAACTTTTGTGGAATAAATACTGGGTGAATACGCTGAGTTCCTCTAGCTTGCTTACAGTAAGTACTATGCTTGCAAGGAATGTGTCTGAATTTTATCAATTTACATAATTTGTTTAATATCTGAAACTCTTTTTCATGGAAAGACTGACTTTGCCAAGATGGTAGGCTTGGGGGCAGATTCTGCATGACCAGAGGTGGATTGGAATATCAGGTCAAGCCAGGATCTGTACTGTGTACTATTGAGATGAGATGAGGGTGAGACTACCTCTGGCTTAGAGAAAAATGCCAATAGTGTTCTTTGTGTGTGTCTTCAGGTAGGACTCTAGTTACAAGTGACAGGAGACCCAACCAACCTGGCTAAAACAATAAAGAGAATCATGTAAGCTGCAAAGTCCAGGAGTACCAGGAGTAGGGCTGACTTCAGGCACAGCCTGAGTTTGCATTCAGACAATATTACGAGGTCTTGGTCTTCCTTTCTCAGCTTTGATTTCAGGTCAGTTGGTTTCAGTTTCAGACTTCATGTGAAATCAAGATGGCAGTATTAGGTTAGACCTCCCAATTCCACATTCAAAAGAAAAGATCAAGATATACACACACACACACCACTCAACATATTCCCAGGCAAAGCCTCACTGTGTGTCTGAGTTTTGTAGGTCACATGCCTATCCTTAAACCTGCTCTGGGCCAAGGGAATGAACACCATGAGTGGTTGGGCCAAGGCAAGTGCTTTACTGCTGGGCTGGAGTAGAAGAAACTCTCTGGAGCACTTGAACTAAGAATGTCCCCAAAAGAAATCAGAATATCACTACCTTATAGCAAGTAGATTGCTGCTACCACCAAAAAAAAAAAAAAGAAAAAGTCAATATTTTCCAATATATCATTAAAATCTAATACCTAGAAGAGGATAGAAACTTCTATCTAGATCTTAGTTAAGGAACAGTTTTGTTTATCTTTTTTTTTCTTTTTTTAAAGTAAGCCACTTCATATAGTACAGTATAGCATAGTGGCTAGAACCACAAAATTTGGAATAAGATAAACTCAGTTCAGAAACAAGTCTGCCATTTTACTAGCTGTGTGTGGCCTTCACAGCATTATTTAATGTGTCTGAGCCTTTCTTGGGCCCAATGATAATAATACCTACATTGTTAAGTACACTGAGAATTATATGAAATATATATATAGTAATTAGCAAAGTACTAGGCATATAATAAAGCCTCAATAAATTATTTTTTGCTCATTTGATTCATTGTACTCATGGGTAAAAATCTCGCTTGAACATATTTACTATGAATTTACTATATTTTTTTTCTTATTTCTTATCCTCAACAGTCAGAAATAGTAAATTAGAAAGAAGGAGAGTGATCATAATAGCAAACATTTATTAAATGTTTTCTATGTACCTAGCACTGCTAAATGCCTCATGTGTCATGTTTCCTTAGAGGCAAGTATGCTGATAGCAGCCAGAAGTGACACATGATGGCATGGGCAGGAAGCAGTAAGACTGGAGCTGTCTGAACCCTTGTACAACAGCAGCCAGCTCTACTTACTCAGCCTGTGGCTGCCCCTGTATTCCAGCACTGCATACACTGAGAACATTAATAATTCAGAAAAGGTTAAATTATATTTCCTCCTTTTTTGGTGTAGTTTAATACCTAGTACATTACAGCATTCTAAGAAAAAAATATGTAAATAAATGTATGTCATCTCTTTCCCTTTATAGCTAAAGCATGTAATCTAAAAGCTACCAGAAAAAAGTTACTTTTGATTTATATTAGTTTTTTCTGTTTGAAATGTAATTGGTTTCTTTTTTCATTTTAATAGTATAACTTTCTGCCATCCCACATTTTTAAATCTGCAGTTAAATCTTCTAAATGTGAAGTGATCTACAGACATTAGGGTTTTTTTCCAAATCTGCTGGGGAAGGATGTATTGGTGACCTAAACCATTTAGATCCAGACAAAGTGAATATAATTGCATGTTTAAAAAATTATCATAAGTTTGTCAAATCACTGGAAAGCTGGTAGCATTTTAAAGGGCTCTTTGTTGTAACTATGATGACAGCAAATGTTTTTAAAATGTCTTGTGACTGAATTATACTGCCTTTACAGTATCTTGCAGACTGAGCAAATAGAATAACCTAAAGATATTCCAGTAGAAACTTTTAAAAAATATTACACTTAAGTACACTTAAGTGTACATATGTAAAAAAAAAAAAAGTGTACATATGTAATTATTAAACTTTTGGTTTTTAAAATGTATGAAATATCAGCAGTATATAGAATATTTCAGTTTACCAAATGTGGGTGTGCATGTGCCAACTCTTTGTGACCCTGTGGACTATATATACATAGCCCACCAGGCTCCTCTGTCCATGGGATTCTGCAGGCAAGAATACTGGAGTGAGTTGCCATGCCCTCCTCCAGGGGATCTTCCCAACCCAGGGATCAAACCCACGTTTCTTATGTCTCCTATATTGGCAGGCGGGTTCTTTACCAGTAGCACCTCCTGGGAAGCTCATGTGAGTATATAGCAATACTCTAAAAAAAAAATTGTGGTTATAGCTAGGTGGAGGGGATGGTAGGTATTTTCTTTTACATACATACATACATACATATATATATACTGCTCTACATTTTCCAGATTTTCTGTATAACGATTAATTTTGTAATTAGAAAAGCTAAAACAAATGTAATTTTTTAAATGTTGTCATAAGTACTAATTCTGGAAGCTCAACATGAAAAACTAGCAAAATTAGTTAACAATTGTTAAGTTTTTGCTAGGTGTCATCAACAGTCCTACAAGCTTTGTATACATCACTCACATAGCTTTAAGGTAGAAATTATCACCATCCTCCCCCATTTTCACAGGAAGACTGGAAGGCATAGAAAAGTAAAGGACCTCTCCCAAGGCCTCCTAGCTAATCTGCAGGAGGACCACAATCTAGACTCAAATTTCTGTACTAAAAAGCCTCTTAAAATAACAAATTATTAGATTTAAGCAGTCGAAAAAGACAATTCCAAATTTAATCTTTAAACTATAAAAGGGAAAAATTTCTACACTTCAACTGCTTGAGCTTTGGAATCAGTTTTTGCAAGTATAATTTGACTTCTTACTTCACTGACTATCCACTTAGGTTTCATAGTAGAATTATTTGTAAGTGAAAAATTCTATATGGAAGAAAATTTACATATGTATATTTCTTTACGTGATAGACTAGTATTGTATATTGATACAATATCATTTTCCCCATAGAATGCAGACTATACCACCGGTCAGGTCTTTGATTTGTCTGAAAAACTAGAACAGTCAGAAGCCCAGCTGGGACGAGGAAGTTTCATGTTGGGTTTAGAAACACATGACCGAAAGTCAGAAGACAAACTTGCCAAAGCTACGCGAGACAGGTAAGAGCAAATCTATTCCTACCCCTAACTTTTTTTTTTCTCAAGATTTGTAAATAACAGGATTCAAATTCCTTACAGTTCAACCTATAACTTACAGTGGTACCTAAATGTTAACTTACTTGGACCTTTAAGGTTGTCAAATGCAGGTTTTAACTTTGAAAATTTAGGAGACAGTAAGTAAGAATATTAAAGGCTTATAGGTCTGGGTGATGTTATGAAAAACTCCCTTTCACCTTTTCCAGCTTCAGCCATAAAGTATAAGAAAGAAGACCAGTCCATTGCTGGGTCTTTAAACAAAAACCAAAGCAAAACTTTGCAAAAAGATATCCTAATCTATTCTAATCCTTTTGAAAGATTTGAAGGATTAAATTAGGATTTCTTAAGTTTATCAAATTTCAAATTGTTATAGTTTTAAGCCCTAAATATCAGAGAAATGATTGTTATCTCTCAAATTATTTTTCTGAAATAATCCTTTATACAGTAATTTAGTATCTCAAATCTCAGTAAAGAATTTATTAAGAACAAACTTGAGCTAACATATGAAATAATTACATGATCCTTCAGATGCATACAGAATTGGGAAGACTAATATTCACTTTAACAAAAATTTGAATTTTAATATGACAGGGGTAGAGAGGAAAGGAAAACTATGTTGACATCTATATAAATCAATATCTTGGTATCCATTTTGAGAAGAACTGAACTAGTTGATAGGAAAGAAAAGAGAGACGGAAGGCTGAAATGTGTTGGAATAGAAGCTATCTTGGGTTAGAATGACCTCATTTATTTCTTCTCTGAGTAATGAAAGGTATAAAGGAAGCAGCCTGGATAAAAATCACATTTTTCTTTGACGTTAGGGCTTACTTTTGATACTTGCTCTGAATATGTCATTTTTCTCATCTATCTTTATATGTGTCTGATTTATAGTTTTATCTGCATTTACATCTCAGTTTCTTATGAAGCAAAAATGTCACTGTGGGAATGTAATTGTATAGGAGGAAAAGGAGGAAGGAGAAGAGTAGTAGTACAATAGTAGAGAATTTCCCTTTTGGGGAGTAATTTTACAAGAATGGCATCTTTTCTGAATTTTGGTGGTTTTTTTTTTTTTTTTAATCAGTTCTAAAATCTAAGTCCTTCATCCACTAACCTAACTTTACCTTTGAGTTGTTTGAAGGATGTCTGTGATTATTTCAGGAGAAAAAGCATAAGATTCATTAAAATAATTTTTAAAAACAATTCCACCTAATGAACAACAAGAGAAAGCAGATTTTAGTGTAATATTGGAATCAATCTATATTTCTGAATTATAAATAACTTCAGTAACCTTCTAAAATAGAACTTTCCCCAAATAATAAAATAACTTGAATTTTATCAGCTATTTACATTGTCATTCTTTTGGAAAAATTTAATAAGTTAGGAAACAATCAAAATACATGCAGAAGGCTAAAAATCACTATGGTATACTATAGGGAGTAAACGGTAGATCGGTATGGTATACAGTATGTTTTGCAGAGTATAAATAGGACCAGAATCATTACTAGGGGTGCAAGGATGTAATTGCGGGGGGTGTGGGGGGGTATGCAAGTTGCATGTTTGAAACAGTTCTCAGTTCTTGTGACATCATGTGATATGTTTTTTCTTTCTAGCTGTAAAACCACCATAGAAGCTATCCATGGATTGATGTCTCAGGTTATTAAGGATAAACTGTTTAATCAAATTAACATCTCTTAAACAAGCACCAAGTAGTACTTTTGCCTGAAAGCCAGTATGAGGAAAAATACTCAAGTAACACTTTAAAACCAGTTACCAAAAATCTGATTAGAAGAATAAGGTGCTCTGAAGGTGTCCTGAATATTAACATCCTATAATAAAATTCTTTAAAATGAAATTGTTCTTTTGTTGTTTTGTGGGAGGGTTTACATTATTTTTCTAGTATCCTTTAATGTTCTAAAATATGAGAGAAAGAAATATTAGAACTTCCCTGTTTTAAGAGTCTTGCCTGTTTAGTCAAAGGATTTCAGCATTTCACTTGGCTGTACTATCAGGGCCAGTTTCAGTTTGCCTAAGCCTTCTTCTTTGTCTACGGCCATACCACCCAGAACATACCTGATCTCAGAAGCTGAGCAGGGTTGGGCCTGGTTAGTACATGGATGGGAGTCCTGGTTAGTACATGGATGGGAGTCTGCCTGGGAATACGGTGTGCTGTAGGCTATTTTGGGGGCTTCCCAGGTGGTGCTAGTAGTAAAGAACCAGCCTCCCAATGCAGGAGATGTAAGTGACACAGGTTCAGTTCCCGGGTCAGGAAGGTCCCCTGTAGGAGGGCATGGCAACCCACTCCAGTATTTTTGCTAGAGAATCCTATGGACTGAGGAGCCTGATGGGCTACGCTTCATGGGGTCACAAAGAATCAGACCCGACTGAAGTGACTTAGCATGCATGCATGCAAACCTTCTTTTGATCTGTTAGTAAAAGTACAATTTAATGTAACATTTTTATGTTCCTATAAAACATTAACCAAGTCACACCATAAATTATTTTCTGCAAAGTCAAATAAGTTATTTGAGACAGATTGTAGCACAGGTATCTAAGTCATTAAAACATCCACCAAGTGCCTTTACTGAATGAGGCCCAGTTTTACTCTCTGGAGATACTCTGAACAAGGTAGACCTTGTAAATTCTCTGAACAATGGAGTCTAAAGCTAAGTTAACAAGAACCTAAGTATACTGCTGTGAAGGGAGAATTGAAGTGTGCTGGAAACTACGCCAAAGCCTTTGACTGTGTGGATCACAACAAACTGGAAAATTCTGAAAGAGATGGGAATACCAGACCACCCTACCTGCCTCCTGAGAAATCTGTATGCAGGTCAAGAAGCAACAGTTAGAAATGGACATGGAACAACAGACTGGTTCCAAATAGGAAAAGGAGTATGTCAAGGCTGTATATTGTCACCCTGCTTATTTAATTTATATGCAGAGTAAATCATGAGAAACACTGGGCTGGATGAAGCACAAGCTGGAATCAAGATTGCCGGGAGAAGTATCAATAACCTCAGATATGCAGATGACACCACCCTTATGGCAGAAAGTGAAGAAGAACTAAAGAGCCTCTTGATCAAAGTGAAAGAGGAAAGTGAAAAAGTTGGTTTAAAGCTCAACATTCAGAAAACTAAGATCATGGCATCCAGTCCCATCACTTCATGTCAAATAGATGGGGAAACAGTGGCTGACTTTATTTTGGGGGGCTCCAAAATCACTACAGATGGTGATTGCAGCCATGAAATTAAAAGACGCTTACTCCTTGGAAGGAAAGTTATGACCAACCTAGACAGCATATTAAAAAGCAGAGGCATTACTTTGCCAACAAAGGTCCAACTGATCAAGGCTATGGTTTTTCCAGTGATCACGTATGGATGTGAGAGTTGGACTATAAAGCTGAGCGCTGAAGAATTGATGCTTTTGAGCTATGGTGTTGGAGAAGACTCTTGAGAGTCCCTTGGACTGCAGGGAGATCCAACCAGTCCATCCTAAAAGAGACCAGTCCTGGGTGTTCATTGGAAGGACTGCTGTTGAAGCTGAAACTCCAATACTTTGGCCACCTGATATGAAGAGCTGACTCACTGAAAAAGACCATGATGCTGGGAAAGATTGAAGGCGGGAGGAGAAGCGGATGACAGAGGATGAGATGGTTGGATGGCATCACCAACTTAATGGACATAAGTTTGAGCAAGCTCCGGGAGTTATTGATAGACAGGGAAGCCTGGCGTGCTGTAATCCATGGGGTCGCAAAGAGTCAGACATGACTAAGTGACTGAACTGAACTGAGGAACTCTCAGGAGGAATACTCCCCCAAAGAGGAGCTACCCCAGGGAGGCGATTACTTTTCTAAGCAAAGAGTATAAGGATATGTGGAAGGCCTGAGGCAGAGAGCAAGAATCTAGAACCATTAAGAACTGAGATTCAGTTAGACCTGAAAGTAGAGTACATGGGGAGTGACAAGCGACGACTTTAGTCAGTAAGGTAAGTATAGATCCTGCGGGGGCCTTTTGGACTTTATCCTAATAGCAATAGGGAGTTATGAGTTTTAAGCAACAGAAATGTATTACACTGATGTTTCTAAGAGCACTACGTGAAGTTTTGACAAGCGCTAGATGAGATAAGATGAGATGATTTGTGGAAATAAAAAATGAGAAGAGGGCCCAAGACATGGCAAACATCAGACGTAAAATGGTTAGCGGAAGAGGAAATGTAAAATGTAAAATGGTTAGCAGAAGTGGAAGAGCAGAGAAGTAAGAAATCTTTAAGAAGTAATTTATGAGTGACTTCACGTGTGGCCCGGAGGTCAAGG
This sequence comes from Muntiacus reevesi, assembly GCF_963930625.1. Taxonomy (NCBI): domain Eukaryota; kingdom Metazoa; phylum Chordata; class Mammalia; order Artiodactyla; family Cervidae; genus Muntiacus; species Muntiacus reevesi. Next base: position 47,732,242 of record NC_089260.1, read on the forward strand.
AAAACAAAGTCTTAAAGTTTTTCATTAAATTTACCAATGAAGTGGTCTTTGGTAAAATCAGAAAGCCAATTAACATTAGTATCCAAATACTTTCTCAGACAGTTGATAATATAGTAGCATTTTTGGTCTCGTTTTATACTCCTTTAAATAAAAGCAGGCATCCCAGTTTCAGATGGCTCAACCTGACCTTCATTTTTAGGCCCTTTTAAAATAAAGAATGACTGCCCCCAATGAGTGGGGTTTCCCAGGTGGCGCTGATAGTAAAGAACCTGACTGCCAGTGCAAGAGACATAGGAGATGCGGATTCAGTCCCTGGGTCTCAGGAAGATCCCTTGGAGAAGGCCACTCCAGTGTTCTTGCCTGGAGAATCCCATGGACAGCGGAGCCTGGTGAACTACAGTCCATGGAGTTGCAAGAGTCAGACACAACTGAAGCAACCAAACACGCATGTACGCCCCCAATAAGCAGCTAAAATCTGTTTACTGCCACAGCCTTCAGTGATACTAACTCATGCTGAGCCATTCAATTAGAAACAATAACAAAGTCTTTGAGGTTTCTCTGACAGACAAGATTGAAGGCTTGACAAGTTTTGACATGAAAGAGTAAGGAGTAAATGACGTCACCATGAAAACAAACTGACAGTTTTCATTCTAAGATGTGAATACTAGTATCCATATTTAATTTGACATTGGTGATCTAATCAACTGAGTCATCTTGGTGTGATGGGAAATACCTAGCTAACAACAAAGAGAATTGCCAGAAAAAGAACTTGTCAGTCCTAACTTCACTGGATTCAGTATTTCAGCTATGATGGGTTGGTTGCAAGTAGCAACAAAAGCAAACAAAAACAGTTGCTTGAATGGAGAGTTCATTGGTTCACCTAACTTCAGAGTCCAAAATCATACCTGGCTTAGGCATAGTTGGATTAGTCTTCTGGTAATGGTTCCCAAGCTCTGCCCTCCAGATGCTGACCTAAGTCTCAAGCTGGATACCTCCCAAATGGCTGCACACCACACCATCTAGTCACTGGAAAGAGCTGCTCATGGCTGTCACAATACGGTTCTGTCTTCACTCTGACTGGCTAACTAGGGTCATGAAGAGCTACCCCTGGGATTATATATAGTGACTAGTTTAGACCAATTAAGTTTATTTATATATAAGATTATTTATATACATAAATATAATTTATATAAGATTATAGTGACTGGTTTAGACTAATTAAGTTTATTTATATATAAGATTATTTATATACATAAATATAATTTATATAAGATTATTTATAGTGACTGGTTTAGACTAATTAAGGGCAACCCCTGCAGCTGGGAGTGGGGTCAGTGAGGCTAACACAGTGAGGCTAAACGGATACCAAAGAGACAACCAACGATGTCCCCTCTGCTTTATAGTCCAGTCCACGCGAAAACAGCCCCAGAAAAGAGTATTTGCATTTTATTGTAAATTAAAAAGTAAGAACCTTTATAAATATTTCTGAAGTAATTTTTTAAATTTTAATGTATTGTCATGAACATTTTTTGTATAAGTGATCCAATTCATAATACTGAGATTTTAGGAAATCAAGGCTCAACTTGCAGCCATCATTATTCAGAAACTAAGTCATGAATTGGTGTTGCCTTTTCCTGCAGAGTATTATCTTATAGCCTTGAGCTATTTAGGAATTAAAAAGGCCATTTTCTAAGTCTGGTTTTTGTTCAGCTTCAAGTTTTTTCAGAGATAATTTCTTAAGCTCTTTGGTGATAACTACAGGGAATGTCAATCATCATCAAAAATTTAATCCCAACATCCAAGTAATAAAGTCAGAGTGAGAAGCACAGGCTGGAGCAGAGATGGAGAGAGAAGTCAATGGATATGCACTGGGGATTGGGACCCATGAAGGGACAGCAAGATCCCAGAACTAAGGCTGCTCCAAATTTTCCAGATTGTTTTAATATCTCAAGGTCCCAGTTCCAAACAATTCATCTCAAGGTCCCAGCTCCAAACAGTTTGACAACATTAAACTTCTATATATATTGTTGAGATTTTATGCATTTAGTATCATTTTAGGTTACACTGTCCAGTTATAGAAGGACTTCAATCTACACATTTTATTTACCAATTAACAATAAGACACCACACAAGTTATTCTGAAATCAACTGTACTCCCAAGAACAAACAGCCAACAGGGGCAGAGAAACCATTTGCGCTCCGCTGTTTCTGAATTTGGAAAATCAGCTCTGAAACTAAACATCATGTGCTCCATCTGAGAGATCAAGTCTGAAGACTTGTTACAAATTAGTATGACTACCTGGTATTCAGGATTTTGAAAAATCACTGCATCACACAATAGAATAATAAACTGCCCTATAGTGCAGCCACTTGAAAATAAACACTGAAGAGCAGGAGCGTAAGTAACTTTACAGTGAGTCAGAGGGACTGTTTGGGTGTTGGAGAGCTGCATACTGCAGAGGTTCAGAGTTTCCAAAAACTGTTCTGTGAGTGATGAGGTACAGATGCATAAGTCATGCATGCAGAGAAGAGTTCATTTATATTGCTACGTCTGCACTGTATCCACATGCAGCTGACTAAAATGAACGGAACACAAGAGTGTTGAGTTTCCAAAGTTTCTTTCTAAATTTCTGGATTGTTTTAACTATAAACGCCAAAGAGACACACATGGGTGAGCAATGTAGTTTTTTGTTTTTTGAAGATATAAAAATATACTACATGGAATGATGGCTCTTGGTTTTGCTCATCTGTTTGATATAAAGGTTGATTATATTAAATTATGATAGGGTAATTATTTCACTCTCTTAATAATTGATGCGTCTATGTCACTGCATTTGAAACTTAAATATCGAGTTGTATGTTCTCTCATTCTAGTCTATCTTCAATACAAGTTTTAGCAGCAGATAAATTTACCTCCTTAGAGTCAAATGCTAGTTTAAGGACTTCAAGTAATCAGTCTGTTCTGAAGTAATCAGTTTGTAAGTTTCTAAAAATTTCTAACCCTTCTATCCAAATATTACTGGAAGAAATGCCATTTATCTTTATAAAGTTATGATCTACTTATTTTAGAAAACTAGTAACACAAAAATCAGGTCAACTGTAACCAGACTGGTGTATTTAAACTTTTGATCTCAGAAATCAGAATATTACAAAAATAAAATAAGGAACTCTGTCATTTCAGGTCAAATTTGGGAGGAAACAGCTAAAATCATAGCTTGATAACTAACACCAATGATTAATTGCTTTTTCAACATGTGGATTATCTTGGTGCCAAAAATTATGGAACAACTGCCTAACAAATTGGAGAGTCCCTGATGTCAGTGCTCATATTTTCTTTGGATTATACTAAGCAATTATGCTAAACTTTCTAATGACTGAGTAAAATGGTATTGTGCCTTGGGGCACATTTTGATGAACTGCAGTTGTACTTTTCATAACCTAAGAGGAATATGCATAAAGCAATATAATTTTAAGAATAGAGCTTTGTGACCTTTATGTTAGATTATAAGGGGGTTATAAATATCTATTACATAACTATGAATATGTTTACCATTACAAAACATAACTTTAAACTACTTTCCTTCCTGAAAATTTAAGTTTGTATATCTCTAAATAAATGTTTTATTTAAATTATTCATTTTTGTTCCTAGAATTTTCACTTTATACTCCATGCTCAATGTATTATTTAAATAAACTTCAGTTTATTATTTATATTATTGATGATACTAGTAAGTCCTTTAAAACATGTATGTGTTTAGCTTTAAATCTTCTACTTCAACTCCTATGTAATCCTATCATTGCATGTGTTTCTAGTATAGTTGAGGATATTAAGATTCTGGGCTTAAATAAAATAACACAAATTAGACTAAATAAAAGATTAATTTATAATCTTATATGAGAGGGCATACCACGTTGAATAATTACAATCATCTTAAAAGTTCTATACCTTCAGAGAAGTTAACTTGATATACCACCAATGTAAGAGCTATACAAACATCACTTTCCAAGGGAGATTATTTTTTAAGTTTCTAACTAGTCTTACTATTCAAGGTAAAACAACACATTACCTAAAACTGAGGAACTATGGACTGTTGAAATAATAATTCATTTAGACAGACATCAACACTATGGATTTCTAGATATCTCAAGATCTAAAACTAGTTTATTAACAAGTGCTTTAAGCTATTATGGGAAATAGTATGGAGATTTCTCAAAAAACCTAAAAATAGAACTACCATATGATCCAGCAATCCCCTCCTGGGTATGTATCTGAAAAAAACAAAAACACTAATTGCACCCCAATGTTTATCATAGTATTATTTACATTTTCTAGATATAGAAGCAACCTATGTGTCCATCAATAGATGAATGGATAAAGAAGTGGTGTATATGTGTGTGTGTGTATATATATAAAATATATATATATACACACATATATTTGCAACAACATGAATGGACTTGAAGGGTATTAAGCTAAATGAAATGTCAGAGAAAGACAAACACTGTATGATACCAGGATGATACTATATGATATCACTTGTATGTGAAATCTAAAAAATATAGCAAACTAGTCACTAAAACAAAAAGCAGACTCACAGATACAGAAAAGCAGTGGAGAGTGGAAAGGGGTAGGACTACTATGTGTAAAATAAGCTACAGGATACATTGTACAACACAAGGAATATAGCCAGTATTTTGATAACTATAAATGGAGTATAACCATTAAAAATTGTTATATTACATACCTATACCTATTATAATATTGTATATTGGGACTTCCCGAGTGGTCCAGTGGCTAAGACTCCACGCACCAAATGCAGGAGGCCCGTGTTTACCCCTGGTCGAGGAACCAGTTCCCACATGCTGCAATTAAAGATTCCACCTGCCACAATGAAGACAGAAGATCCCACATGCAGCAACTAAGACCCACACAGCCAAATAAATAAAAATACTATACAACAACTATAACTCAGCTTAAAAAATGCTTTATCTATTTCAGTAAAGAACAAACTGAAACAAAAGCTCTACTAAATTTGGGATTTGGGAGCACAAGTTGAAATTACACTTTCTAATTCTCAGGCTCCAGCTAAAAGCATCTTTGATAATACTATATTCATTACACTAATATTACACTATAAGAACATTCCATGTAGTTGGTAAGTATCTGTTCAATGAAGAAATAAATACAATGGACATTTCAGTTTACTTTTAAGAAACATTAACCATGTATGTTTTTAGGATGACAAAATTAAATATGTATGCCTTTTTATGGGAAGCTGACTTGTTTCACTGTAAGATTATGATAAATGAAAATCCTTTCCCAAACTTCTTAGCAGATTTAAAGCAAGAGTGAAAAAAAGCTTTTTAAAATTTTTCAATAAAGGATCATTTACTGCAGAAATATGCCAGTGGAAATGCACACTAGTAAAAAACAAAAACAAAAAAATGACAACAAAAAAAGCACCAGTCATTTTCAAAACAAACAAGAAGGATGAAATCCTTTTCAAACACATAAAGAATCTGCCTGCCAATGCAGGAGACACAAGAGATGCGTGTTTGATCCCTGGGTCAGGACCAGCCCCTGGAAAAGGGAATGGCTACACATTCCAGTATTCTTGCCTGGAAAATTTCATAGACAGAGGAGCCTTGTGAGCTATAGTCCATGGGGCCGCAAAGAGTCAAACACGACTGAGCACACACACAGACACACACACACAAATAACCAAAAAAGCAGACAGGAGCCAAAAAAAAAAAAAACAAATACAAATATACAAGATATTTTCAATGATTTTCACAAACTGTTTTGAAAGACACAGGACTACAGTGTATATTACATTGCTTAGTTTTGCTCTTAGCCTCAATCCATCATCAACTAATTAAACTTTTGCTGAACTTAGTATTGGCCTGATAAACTTAAGCAGAGTCTTGGATCTCTATTAGAAGACAGAGGTTCCCCACCCGTGGTTCAAGAGACAATTTTTTTTTAAATTTCTAAAACATAAGCAATGAACTGTTCCTGAAACCTAAACTTTTTCCAAAATTATAAGTCCCTTTCTTGCAAATGCTTCCTGAAAGACTCAAACTAAAGTGTTAGACTCCACTGACATTAGATGTTTCAGAAATCTTCATTCCTGATTAAAACATAATAAAACGTTGCTTCAAATAGAACATCTGTGGCAACATCAACAAAAATACTTTCCAGAAAACATTTTTACTCTAAAATACATTAACTAAAATATATTTAGATATAAATGTGACTTTAAGATAATGAAACTGATTTGCAGCTTAGATCGCTTAACTTACAGTCACATCTAATATAACTTTAAAAATAAAACTTGAGAAACTTTAGTGTACTAACATTAAAAGAACTTTTAAAAAATTAATAGAACTTGTCAAAGTCCTTTGCAGTCCATCCTTAGGTACTGATGGAAGCGTGGTTAGACTGCTGGATTTAAAGTCATTTCTAAGGTTAAGTGGACTTGATATGCTGACTCTACATGGTGGTACTAATATATTAGAGTCCTGGAGATGGCTGTCAGGCTCCTCTTTGGGTAGCAGGGTAGACTGTGGGCAAGGCAGAAACTAGAGGAGGCAGAGTAGATGTGTGCAGGATACAAATGAGTTCAATTCTTGACCGGTTCAGGGGTTTTTTTTGGCTTTTAGGATGTTCATATTCATGTGGAATGAGTGTTAGGCACCTGGTTGGATGCCTAGGTCTGGAACTCAAGAGAAATACCTTGGTTTGTTTTATTTAGAACTTATATAATCATCAACCAGCCACCTGGGAACTTGTTGGATTAAAAAATTAGTGATTCAACCATTTTAAACTATTTTAATATTAGCTGTCTCAAAGAGATTTTCTATTCTACAAAGAGCAGAATCCAATATGAACATTCAGAATATAATGTTATCATTTTTAAAAACCTTGATTACCAAAAAAAAAAAGAAAAACAGTCATAATCCCACCACCAAAAAATAACCACAATTAAATATTTTGGGATATAGATATAAGAATATATCTACATCTAATTCTATACATGTATAGACACAGATGGGCTTCCCTGGTGGCTCACTGGCAAAGAATCCGCTTGCCAATGCAGGAGACATGAGTTTGATTCCTGGGTTGGAAAGATTCTCTGGAGCAGGAAATGGCAACCCACTCCAGTACTCTTGCCTGGAGAATCCCATGGACAGAGGAGCCTGGTGGGCTACAGTCCATAGGGTCGAAAAGAGTCAAACACAACTTAGCAACTAAAGAACAATATAGACACAGACACAGATATATTTCTTTTCAGACATTTAAATATATATATAATTTTTCCACAATTGAGTTCATACTCCTTTTACAATGACATACGAAACTGCTATAACACAAAAATTAACAGAGCAACTGGTTTTCAATGAGGCATTGCTAAACATGTTTCTCATAAAATAATGTTAGCAAATTCAATGAGGGCTACACAGAGCAAGAGGATGGCCCTGCATATACTGCTGGATCTATTGTTCCCAAATGACCTTTAAAATAGATAAGAACCACCTCGGTTTGTGCTGTAGCGTTTTAGCCATATTGTTATGATCATTCTTTTACTTCATCATATCCTTCTGTAGCTGTTCATTCAGTTAGATACCCTCCTTCTACAATTCTTTCCCTAGTATCTGAATCTAATTTACTGGTTTTTTAATTGCTAATTATTTGTTCTTCTCAGAACAGATCTTACCTCTGACAAATCTTTCTCTGATAACTAGTTTTGCTTCCCTTTTCCATTCAAACTAGTTGGCTTAATTATTAACTTGTTTGTCCCCACTTTCCTCCCTCACCACCATTTATGACTCCATGGTTTCAGTGATTAGCTCTATTCTGGAAACTATTGAACCTCTCCCCTCATATTTAACATGTGTAAACGAAATTCATCCACTTCCACCCAAATTACTTGTCACCCTCTCCAGTATTGTTACTTTATCCTAACTAACATCCAGGAATTTTCTTCAACTTCTCTCTCCCCTTATCCTATCCAATCTCTCTTTATTAAATCATGCTTCAAGATGCCTCCGAAATTTGTTCGTTCCATGTCACTTTCTTTGCTTTAACCCTAATCCAGGCCAACACTATTTCACAACTGAACAATATCAACAATGTCCTGAATGGGGTTAGTACATCTGTCCCTATCCCCCTGTCCTTCTTTCTAGGCTACTCTTACTGAGACAGTCAGTGAAACATGAGGGGAAACCTTTGCTTGAAATTAGGAGCTCAAGGCTAAATTCTCTCTCTGCCACCTCAGATAACACCTTTAGCATATTTCTTTCCTCTCTCTAGGTCTGAGAATTTCCTTATCTGCAAAATGGTAAGTTGGACTGTCCACATGGGCTCCAAGCCACCTGGTAATTCTAACAATCTTCTACTCTGACAATTCTTTGTTCAAGGAACAGCAATGACTTTTCCACTGTACCCCGACCCTAAAGATCAGAGCTTTCCAGCTCTTAGAGTCCCTTAATGCAGATTGCTCACTTTACCAAATCCCTAATGAGCTCCCTTTCCAGGAAACTGCCCGTGATGCGGAGTCGCGTGAGCAAAGCAGAGACGTTACTTTACCAACAAAGGTCCATCTAGTCAAAGCTATGGTTTTTCCAGTAGTCATGTGTGGATGTGAGAGTTGGACTATAAAGAAAGCTGAGCGCCAAAGAATTAATGCTTTTGAATTGTGGTGTTGGAGAAGACTCTTGAGAGTCCCATGGACTGCAAGATCAAATAAGTTAATCCTCAAGGAAATCAGTTCTGAATATTCACTGGAAGGACTGATGCAGAAGCCGAAACTCCAATGCTTTGGCCACCTGATGAGAACTGATTCACTGGAAAACACCCTGATGCTGGGAAAGATTGAAGGCAGGAGGAGGAGGGGACGACAGAGGGTGAGATGGTTGGATGGCATCACCAACCTGATGGACATGAGTTTGAGCAAGCTCCAGGAGTTGGTGATGGACAGGAAAACCTGGCTTGCTGCAGTCCATGGGGTTGCAAAGAGTCGGACACTACTGAGCGACTGAACTACTGAGCGACTGAATGAGCCCCAGTCTTCCAACAGTCAATGTCAGTTTGTTCTATTGTTCTTCTCCTTCATTTGTATATTATGTATTTTCTAAATACTTGGGGGTGATTGCTAAGGTACAAGGCATTTTGCCAGGTCCTGGGAATAGCAAGGTAAAAGACATAATCTTTATTTACCCCGAAAGAATTTACTATCTTACTGGAGATATGGGTAACAAACATATTGTGGTGTGTTTGTGGCTATATTAAAGAAGCTACCACATCCCAGTTGGTCGGGGGGTAGGGGACAGATAAAAGTATCACTTAACAAGACTGAGAACCTATGAAGGCTTCCAGGGGGGAAAAATGTGCTAATTCCAAGCTGATTCCTTGAATCTCAAAAGGCAAAATAAGAATTGAGGAGGAAGGGATAAACCTTTTTTTTAGAACAGGGCATACAAGGCCAAATGCCAAACTGTAAATACTGGAGAAGGCAAGAGGCAAGCAGTGAAACTGGTCATTATAAACGGACTGGACAGTCAACCTGAAGAGTTTGGATTTTATCAGAGGGAAGGTGAAGTATGGGCTACACTTTCAGACAATTCTTTTTTTTTTTTTTTTCTCTCTCCTATTAAACACAAAGAGCTCATTCTCAGGCTCCTTCAGATAATTCTTTTTCTACCATATTATTGGGGAAACGTGGTAACAGCACTGAAACATTCAAAGCTGATGGCAAGGAGAATCCAGTAGGGGGAAATGGTGACCTGCCAAAAACTGTTCTGGCCCACGAAAACAGTAATGTGACCGACTAACCGACATCTACTCGGACTCTGCCTCGTGGATACCCATCAACCCCCGGCTGCTATGTCACAGAGGAGGGAGGTCGGCGCAAGGCCACAGAGGAGCGCGCTTCCGGAGACCGCGCGACATTTCCCGTGAGCCGCGGCCGACCAGGAGCGTCTGCCTGGTTGCTCAGCAACTGCACCAGGGCTGCCGAGGAGGCTGGTACCCGCGATATTTACCAAACCTGAGTTACCGACCTGGCGCGTCCCACGAACGGTGAGATGCCTTCTCGGGCGAAGTGTGGGAACCGAGGAGGCCCTAGAGCCATGTTTCTCAAACTTGCCTGCCTGTGAGACTTTCCTGGAGCATTTGCTAAAATGCGGGTTCCTACGCCTTTTCTCCAGATATCTAGAATTTCCAGAAAAAAAGTCTGAAAGTCTGCATTCTAAACAGAGGGCTAGAATCAGGCAAGGTTGGGAAATAGCTCTAGGACAGGGAGACATGGGTGGAGGGGTAGCCACGAAGCTGAGGGAGCAGGATCAGTGGATTTGAAAAAGGGAAAGCCTCATAGCAGGCAGTCTACAGCTTCTGAGTTTGGAGCTACCTAAGGGAAATATACAAATCAAATTCAGAAAGATCCCCTGCAACTGGCCTAGACTGCTGGAGCCGGAAACAATAAAAGTCAAGGGGGTCTACTAAAGTGGGTTCCCCAAATACTTATAGTAGAGCAGGTTCTAAGCTAACTTCCCTGGTGGCTCAAATGGTAAAAGCATTTACCTACAATGCAGGAGACCAGGGTTCGATCCCTGGGTCGGGAGGATCCCCTGGAGAAGGAAATGGCAACCCACTCCAGTACTCTTGCCTGGAAAATCCCATGGACGGAGGAGCCTGGTAGGCTACATACAGTCCATGGGGTCACAAAGAGTAGGACACAACTGAGCAACTTCACTTTCACTTTAAGCTATCCCCACTAGTGAGCTGGAGAGATAGAGACATCCTAGCAAGTGGATGCCTGAGATAACAGAGATATATAGCAGGGATAAATTATGAAAAAGCAGTTTCCAGAACTTTAGAAAATAATGAAACTCTTTTAAAAGAAAATCAGGGACATCTCACAAATGTTAACATAACTATTTTTATTATATTGTTCTAAAGTGTATTCAAATCCAAACTAGGTTCAGTTTAAACTCCTGAAGCTTATAATTTCTCTAAAACAAACTGTAGAACCAATAAAGGTGGATATTCTATTCAGGAGATCAATGGTGGTATTTTGATGAAACCAAATCCTCTCGCGGATCTGATTACTACAATGCACATTTTTTTTGAGTCAACAGTCTCTATTATTGTGTTACTGGTTGATTCAATTCTCTCCCTTTCCATATTCAAACCCTTAAGAAGCTTACCTATGGCTTGTTGATGAGGTCTATTGGCCTTCCTCTGGCTTACTACGAACTTCACTTATATATGACGTTAGCCTCTTTCCTTTTCTAGTTCTCTGAGGAAATTAATTTCTATACAAACACCAACTTGTGCACTGGAATGTAGATACAAAGTCCATTTATAGCATGGTCATTCATGAAGATTCAGATGATCCAAACTTTATGTTTTAGCTCAGGTTAGAAAACAGAACCTGAAGGAAAAACTCATGTGATAACACTTTTGCAGGAGTTGTAACCTCAGGTAAGCAGGAGAGAGGCAGGAAAGGACTAAGAGATAGAAGGAGAGCAAATTAAGAGTGTGTGTAACCCAGAAGAACACCACATGTTTTCAAAGGGACCTTTTGAAACCGATATGTCTCCTAAAAGTCCATGGGGGGAGGAAGGGAGAAGTCATTCATGGCTCCTGTCTCCCATTAGTCAGTCACTCTCAAAGGACATCACTTCCTCCACAGTATAGGGCTGCTCCTGCATGGTCGCCTGTATAGCAGTCTCCTGCCTCAGCTGTAAGGGAAAAACCTTGGGTTGTATAACCTCTTTGCATTTTTACCATAGTTTTCAGTGTAAAAAATATGTTTGAAGTTTCTAGAAACGTTTCTAAAATTTTAAGATATGGGCCGAAGAAATCATATTTTAAAAATACTTTAAGTATTTTTAAAACAGTGCATTTCCCTCCAACTAATAAAAAAATAAAATAAAATAAATTAATTAATTAATTAAATAAAATAAAATAAAAATAAATAAATACCTAACATCAAAAAAAAAAAAAAAAACCAAGTGCATTTCAACACATTAGGTACAGAGAATATAATTCCTAAAAGAATGACATTTGCAATATAAACAAAAATATTTGATCCCTAAAAATGATTCAAAAAAAACCTTATGCATGGCCTAAATTAGAAGAAAATTATAAAACTATTGAAAGTCATTTAAAGAAACACTTCTAAAATGGAGACATATGCCATAGTAATGGAAAAGATAACTCAGAGAGATATGTGCATGTGTGCCTGCTCAGTCGTGTCTGACTCTTTGAGACCCTGTGGACTGTAGCCCATCAGGCTCCTCTGTCCATGGGATTCTCCAGGCAAGAACACTGGAGAGGCTTGCCATTTCCTCCTCCAGGGGATCTTTCTGATCCAGGAATGAAACCTGCATCTCCTGTGTGTCCTTACATTGGCAAGTAGATTCTTTACCAATGAGCCACCTAAGAAGCCCAGGTGTTAGTGCTTCACTAATTATTTCTAAATTCAATGCAATTCCTAATAAAATTCTGAGAAGATTTTTTACGCAACATGGTAAGTTGATTTTTTTTTTTTACATGTATGTGAAAGAGTTAAGGAGGCAAGGATTCTGGAACTGCAGCAGAATAGGGAGCCTAAACAGCAGCTACCTAGGTAGAACATGTCCAGTGTAACTATTTTAGAATGCTGGAGTCTGCTGTAGACTTACAACTTCCAAGGAAGAATTAGATGATGAACTGCATAAAATGTGGTTCATTTCAGTCAATTTCAGATCTTACCTCTACAATAGTTACCCATACCCCATACCCAACCCTGTGCAGGAAGCTGGGCAGGGGTTTCTGTAGCATCTTGCACACAGCTTACAGGCACCACGTGGGCAGAAAGCACACTATCCACCAAATTTTGAGGATCTGCCCTCCTATCGCTGACTGCTGCTTCTGGTTACAGAGATGCAGACAAAGAGGTGGCGCCTCTCCCCACTCTTGCAAACACCACTCCCTCTGGCTGAAATGACTTTCAGGGGGATTTAAAAGGCTACTGCCTCCCTTTCCACTAACTTTCCTTTATTTTTCTCTTTTTTCCTTTTTGGGAACAAGACACTAAAACACTAGGGCATTCAAAAGCAGCTGCACATAAAGGGAAAACTAGAAACTTACCTGTAAATGCCAAGAGAAAGGTTTCGGACTCAGGAAACACCTGAGAAGACCTAAGTTTACACCTCAGGCTGATCCCCAGCACAGAAATAGTCCGTAACAATCAAAAAGCCAAAAACAATAATCAAAACAATAACAACAAACAGTAAATTCTAGAGAAGGAGGAGAATCTGATTTTCAGAGCTACAATATTATTAGATTAAAATGTCCAGTTTTCAACAACAAACAAAGGCATACAAGAAACAGGAAAGTATGGTCTATTCAGAAATAATCGGAAATTGTCCCTGAAAGAGACCTGATGGCAGATATACTATACAAAGACTTTGAAACAACTGTCTTAAAGATGCTCAAAAAACTAAAGAGGTAGAGAAAGTCAAGAAAATGATACATGAACAAAATGGAGATATCAATGAAAGGTAGAAAGCCTATAAAGGAATCCCGGAGCTGAAAAGTACAATAACTGAAATAAAAAATTCACTTGTGGGTTTCAAAGGCTGATTTTAACAGGCAGAAGAATCAGCCAATGAACTTGAAAAGAGGACCATAAAAATTATCAAGTCTAGGAATAGAAAAAGAAAAATATTGAGAAAAGTGAACAGAGTCTAAGGGACTTGTGAGACAGCATCACACAGAACAATATATGCTTTGTGGGAGTCCCAGAAAGGAGAGCGGGAAGAAAGAAAGAAGGAAGGGGAGAGAAGGAGGATTGAACAGAGAGAATGTGTGAAGAAATAATGGCTGAAACCTTTCCTAACTTGATGAAAAACATGAATCGAAACATGAAAGCTCACTAAACTCCAAGTAAGACGTACTCAAGAGACCCACACTGAGACACATTATAATCAGACTTTCAAAAGACAAATCTTAAAGCTTAAATGCAGCAAGAAATAACTCATTACATACAAGGAACCCCCAATAAGATTATCCACACATTATTCATCAGAAATGTTCAGGTTAGAAGACAGTGGCGGGATATATTCAAAGTGTTAAAAAAACAAAAAAAAAAACAAAAAAACACCTGCCAACAAAGAACCCAGTATTGACAAAACTCTATTACAAAAATCAGGCAAAAATACATTTTCAGGTAAACGAAAGCTGAGGGAGCTCAGCTGCACTAGACCTGCCCTGCAATAATGCTCAAGGGAGTCCAGCAAGGTAAAGTGAAAGAACATTAGTTAGTAATTTGAAGATAGTAATTTGAAGCCATATGAAGAAACAAAGATCTCAATAAAGGTAAATACATGGGCAATTATAAAAGCTGGAATTTTTGTAACCGTGGTTAGTAATTGTTCCATGTGACTTAAAAGACTAATGTATTTTAAAACATGAGTCTAAAACCTAGTATTATTGTAACTTTAGTTTTCAACTCCATATTTTATTATATAATTTAAGTGACTAATGTATTTAAAAGAATTGTTGGTTTATGTTTTTAGGTACACAGTGTATAAAGAGGTAATTTTGTGATATCAACAACCAAAAGAGGTAAGAAGAGAAAAGGAACAGCTTTACACACGATTTAAGTTGTGCTTAGCTGCTCAGTTGTGTCCCACTCTTTGTGACTCCATGGACAGCAGCCCACCAGGCTCCTCTGTTCATGAGATCTTTCAGGCAAGAAAACTGGGATGGGTTGCCATTTCCTCCTCCAGGGGATCTTCCCAGCCTAGGGATTGAACCCATGTCTCCAGTGTCTCCTACATTGCAGGCAGACTCTTTACCTCTGAGCCATTGGGGGAGCCCCTTTATTTAGGTTAAGCTGGCAAATATTCAAATTAGAGTGATATAACTTTAGGATGGTAAATGTGATCCCCATGGTAATCATAAAGAAAACAGCTCTGGAATAAACACAAAAGAAAATGAGAAAGGAATTTAGTTTTATTACAAAAAAATCAACTCAACTATGCCAAAGCCTTGGACAAAAAAATAAGACAGGAAAGCAGAAAACAAGGGGCAAAAAGCTATAAGGCATATAGCAAATAGGCATATAAAGCATAAGGCATATAAAGCATAGCATAAGGCAAATAAATAACAAGATGACAGAGACAAACATTTATGCACCTAATGAGAAGCCATCAAAATATATGAAGTAAAAACTGACAACTGAAGAGATAAACAGATAATCCTACAGTACTAATTGTAGACTTCAATATTCTGCTTTCAGTAATAGATAAAACAACCAGACAGAAGTAAGTAAATAGAGGTTTTAACATCATAAAAGAACTGGGTCTAACAGACATATACAGAATGTTCCACCCAACAACAGCACACATTTTTCTGAAATGGACATGGGACATTTTACAGGATAAACCATATGTTAGTCCACAAATTAAATTCTGATAGATTCTAAAAGATAGATGTCATACAAAGTATATTCTCTAACCATAATAGTATGAAGTTAAAAATCAGTAACAAAAAGAAAATTGGAAAATTAACAACAAGCAACACACATATGAATCAAAAAGGAATCACAAGAGAAATTAGAAAATACTTAGAGATGAATGAAAATGAAAAACACAACATACCAAAACTCATGGGACAAAGTAAAATTCATACTAAGAGGGAAATTTATAGCTATAAATGCTGACAGGAAAAAAAAAGAAAGATCTCAAATCAACAGGCTAACTTTACAACTAAAGGAACTAGAAAAATAACTAAGGCTAACAAGATGACAGAGACAAACATTTATGCACCTAATGAGAAGCCATCAAAATATATGAAGTAAAAACTGACAACTAAAGAGATAAACAAATAATCCTACAGTACTAATTGTAGACTTCAATATTCTGTGAACCGTGAACTTCCAGATGTTCAAGCTGGATTTAGGAAAGGCAGAGGAACCAGAGATCAAATTGACAATATCTGCTGGATCATCGAAAAAGCAAGAGAGTTCCAGAAAATCATCTCTTTCTGCTTTATTGACTATGCCAAAGCCTTGGACTGTGTGGATCACAATAAACTGTGGAAAATTCTGAAAGAGATGGGAATACCAGACCACCTCAACTGCAGGTCAGGAAGCAACAGTTAGAGCTGGACATGGAACAACAGACTGGTTCCAAATAGGAAATGGAGTAGTATGTCAAGGCTGTATATTGTCACCCTGCTTATTTAACTTATATGCAGAGTACATCATGAGAAATGCTGGGCTGGATGAAGCACAAGCTGGAATCAAAATTGCAGGGAGAAATATCAATAACCTTAGATATGCCGATGACACCATCCTTATGGCAGAAAGTGAAGAAGAACTAAAGAACCTCTTGATGAAAGTGAAAGAGAAGAGTGAAAAAGTTGGCTTAAAGCTCAACATTCAGAAAACTAAGATAATGGCATCCGGTTCCATCACTTCATGGCAAATAGAAGGGAAACAGTGGAAACAGTGGCTGACCTTATTTTGGGGGGCTCCAAAATCACTGCAGATGGTGATTGCAGCCATGAAATTAAAAAACGCTTACTCCTTGGAAGGAAAGTTATGACCAACCTAGACAGCATATTAAAAAGCAGAGGCATTACTTTGTCAACAAAGGTCCGTCTAGTCAAGGCTATGGTTTTTCCAGTAGTCATGTATGGATGTGAGAGTGGGACTATAAAGAAAGCTGAGCGCTGAAGAATTGATGCTTTTGAAATGCGGTGTTGGAGAAGACTCTTGAGAGTCCCTTGGATAGCAAGGAGATCCAACCAGTCCATCCTAAAGCAGATCAGTCCTGTGTGTTCACTGGAAGGACTGATGTTGAAGCTGAAACTCCAATACTTTGGCCACCTCATGTGAAGAGCTGATTCATTTGAAAAGACCCTGATACTGGGAAAGATTGAGGGCAGGAGGAGAAGGGGACGACAGAGGATGAGATGGTTGGATGGCATCACCGATTCAATGGACATGGGTTTGGATGGACTCCGGGAGTTGGTGAGGGACAGGGAGGCCTGCCGTGCTGCGGTTCATGGGGTCGCAAAGAGTTGGACACAACTGAGCAACTGAACTAAAAAACTGAAAAGGCTAGTAGAAAGAAGAAAATGATGAAGATTAGAGCACAGATAAATGAAATAGATAATATAATATAGAGAAAACCAATGAAACCAAAAGCTAGGTCTTTGAAAAGATCAACAAAATTGACAAACCTTTAGCTAGATGGACTAAGAAAAAAAAAAGACACAAAGAACTAAAATGAGAAATGAAAGTGGGGACATTACTATCAATCTACAGAAATGGAAAGTATTGTGAGAATACTATAAACAACTGTATGTCAAAAACTGGATAACCTAAATAGAAAAAAATCCTAGAAACATAAAACCTACCAACACTAAATCATAAAGAAATAGAAAATCTGAATAGACATGTAACTAGGGAGGAAATTGAATCAGTAATCAAAAATCTCCCAACAAAGAAAAGCCCTGACCCTAATGGCTCCACTGGTGGACTCAACCAACCATTTTAAGAAAAACACCAGTCCTCCTTCAAGTTTTCCAAAACTTTGAGGAGAAGGGAACACATTCTTACTCATTCTTTGAGGCCAGCATTACTGTGATACCAAAGTCAAAGACACTGCGACAAAAGAAAATTACATATGTATATGTATGACTGAATCCCTTTGCTATTCACCTGAAACTATCACAACATTGTTAGTTAAATCAATTATACCCCAAACCAAATAAAAAGTTAAAGAAAAAAATTAAGAATATGCAAAAGCCTGAAATAAAAAAAAAAAGAAAATTACAGACCAATATCCCTTACACGCACTCATGTTAAAACGCTCAACAAAACACTACCAAACCAAATTCAACAGCACATTAAAAAGATTATACACCATGAGTAAGTGGGATATATCCCTAGAATACAAGGATGGTCAACATATAAAAACTGATTTACATAACATTTTATATTAACAGAATGAAAGAAAAAACGGATAATGCAGAAAAAACATTTGACAAAATTCAACAACCTAAATTTTCACAATAAAAATACTCAACTAACTAGTAATAGAGGGAAACTACCTAGACATAATAAAAGCCACATATGAGAAACCCAAAGTGAACAGAAACATTTGGCAGGAAAAAGAAAGAAAAGGCATCTAAAATGGAAAAGATGAAGTAAAAATTATCTCTGTTTGCAGGTAATAGGATCTAAACCATAGAAACGCTAACGATTATATATATGCACACACAAATGTTAGAACTAACAAATGAATTCAGCAAAGTAGCAGAATAAAAAAGTCAGCAAATATCAGTTGCATGTCTATACACAAACAATGAACAACCTGAAAAGGAAATTTTTTTTTAATTCATTTACAGAAGCATCAGAAAGAATAAAACACTTAGGAATTAACCAAAAAGGTGAAAGATTGAAAACTGAAAACTATACAACACTGCTGGAAAATAATTTAAGAGACAGAAATAAATGAAAACATATCCCTTCTTCATGGCCTGGAAGACTTAACATTGTTAAGATGCCAAAAATACCCAAAGCAATCTACAGACTCACTGCAAACCTTATCTAAACCCCAATGATGGGTTGGTTTTTTTTTTTAATAAATAGAAAAATGCACCCTAAAATTCATAAGAAACTCAAGAGGTCCATATATCCAAAACAATTTTGAAGAAGAACAAAGCTAGAGGACTTGCACTTCCTGATTACTGCAAAGTTATAGCAAGCAAAACAGCATGGTACTGGAATAAAGACAGACATAAATCAATGGAATAAAATAGAAAGATAGAATTAAATCCTCACATATACAGTCAAATGATTTTTTACAAGGGTGTCAAGATCATTCAATGGGGAAAGGACAGTCTTTTCAACAAATGAAGCTGGGAAAGTTGTATATCCACATGCAAAGAATGATGTTAGACCCTTATTTAACATCAAATCAAAGATTAACTCAAAACAAATCAAAGACCTTAATGCAAGACCTGAAACTATAAAACTCTTAGAAGAAAACAAAGAGCAAAAGCTCCACAATATTGGATTTGTCAATGATTTCTTAGAAATGACATCAACAAAACAGGCAACAGGATAAAAAGTAGGCAAATTATATTTCATGAAAATATTTAAAATTTGTGCTATCAACAGAGTAAAAAGACAATACAGAGAATGGGAGAAAATACTTACAAGTGATATATCTGATAAGGAATTGATATCCAGAATATGTAGAGAACTCTTAAATCTCAAACGGGCAAATAACATGAAACTGTTTGTAAATCATACATCTGATAGGGTTCTACAACTCAATAAGAAAACAACCTGATTAAAAATGGGCAAAGGACTTGAAAACATTTCTCCAAAGAAGATAGGCGAATGGCCAATAAGCACATAAAAAGAAGCTCAACATCACTAATTAAGGAAATGAGTATTGAAACTACAATAAGATACTACCTCACGCCCATTAGGATGGGTACTATAAAAAATACAGATAATAACAAGTGTTAGCAAGAATGTGAGTTACTGGAACTCTTGTGCAGTTGGTTGTAAAGTAAAATGGTAAAACTACTGTGGAAAACAATAGCAGTTACTCAAAAAATCAAAAGTAGAATTACCATATGGTCCAGCAATTCTGCTTACATACATATACCAAAAAGAATTAAAAATAGAATCTCAAAGAGATTTTTGTACACCCATGTTCACAGCAGCATTATTCACAATAGTTAAAACACAGAATCAACTCAAATGTCTATAGATGGGTGAATGATAAGCAAGATCTAGTATACACATACAATGGTATATTATTCAATAATAAAAAAGAAGGAAGTTCTGACTTACGTTACAACAAGGATGAACCGTGAGGACATTCAGTTCAGTTCAGTTCAGTTCAGTCGCTTAGTCGCGTCTGACTCTGAGACCCCATGAACTGCAGCACGCCATGCCTCCCTCCATCACCAACTCCCGGAGTTTACCCAAACTCATGTCCATTAAGTCAGTGATGTTGAGGACATTATGCTAAGTGAAATAAGCCAGTCACAAAAATAAAATATTATTCCACTTATATGAGCTTCTTAGAAAATCATCAAAATCATAGAGACACAGTAGAACAGTGGTTGCCTGGGCCATGGAAGACAGGAGAGTATAGGGAGTTATCGTTTAACAGGAATAGAACTTCAGTTTTACAAACTGATAAGAATACTAGAGAGAGACTATGGCAATGGCTGTACATTATAAATATATTTAGTAAAACTGAACTGTACACTTATAAAATGGTAAAGATGATAAACTCTGTATTTTACCACAATTAAAAAAATGGAAAATAAAAGAAAAAAAGAGTTAGGAACCAAGACTAATCAAGGTGGAGAGATATTATTAAGCAGAAGCTATATTTTTTTAATGTAGTAAAATGTATCAAGAAATTTTTTGTTCATGTTTTAGGCTTAAAACATGTAGCATATAAGTTAACTTGTAGCATATAACTACATATATGCTTCAGTTTTAAGCATATAACTTAAAACTTGTAGCATATAAGTTAACTCCTTCCATATCCTAATTTTAAGAGAAAGACCTGTATTTTCTTCTAAATATATTAAAGTTTTGCTTTGCACATTTTGGTCTTATCTAGAAGTATTTTCACCACTGTCCTATGAATATACTCAAGGTTTTCACACCATGTGTTCTGATTTTGGAGACAAATAAATATGATCACTAAGGTACTATGAAAAAAGGAGCCAGGAGGCCTGGTCTCATTTTCAACTGTCACTAACTTGATTGGTTTGAGACAAATCTCTGGCCCTTAATTTCTTCATGGGAGAACACTAAATGATACTGAGGTCTTTTTCAACTCAAAGAGAGAAAAATGATCCACCCACAATAACAAGTCAACACTAGGGAGAATAAAAGATTTAAAAGTAAAACTGAATATGCACTGTAATTTAATTTAATTTTGGTGTTTTATATCTTTTTATGAAAAGAATTAAAACTATAAACTTAGAAAAAACATAACCCTAAAACTGTTTGTGAACTACTTTATCAATAGTTTTATATATTAAAAAGTCAAGGTAATTTGCCTAAATTGCTATGTACATAATACTCCTTTTTTTCTTTCTTTTTAGAAAGTTGGGCATAAAACAATACTTAAACCGCTTCTTAACATGGTATCAGAAGAGAGCTATTGCCAAGAGTTTGATTTATAGAGAAGTCATGGTTCGACTGACTTTGGATCTAATTGCCAAGAACAGCAATCTTAAACCCCGAAAAGAAGAAAACACTCTACAATACCTGAAGAAAATAACTCATATAAATTTTTCAGATAAAAATATAGATGCAATTGTAAGAATTCTGAAATTATTTCCTATTTTTATACAATTAGCAATGTAAAGTTTAGAAATTGGTATATCCAACTAGTTCCCAAGATATGGCTGTATTTTAAAAGATTTAATGAAAGCTGGGATATTTTTGAGCAGAATTTCACTCCTACCTCTTGCCTACTTACTCTAACTCTATCACAACACAAAAAATGATAGATACTCTTTAAAATATCTTTAATTATTTTCTCACCTTCAAAAGTAAGTAGTGTTCATTTATATAAGGACATATAAAAAGAAATTGACTTGTAATTCTTTCACATAGAGAAAACCAAGGGTGATGTCCTTTCTCCCTTTTTTTTCTAGACATAAGTGTTAGTCACTCAGTTGTGTCCAACTCTTTGTGACCCCATGGACTGTAGTCCACCAGGCTCCTCTGTCCATGGGATTCTCCAGACAAGAATACTGGTGTGGGTAGCCAAAACCTTCTTCAGGGGATTTTTCCTGACCCAGGGATTGAATCCACTGTTGCATTACCCCAGCAAATTCTCTACCACCTGAGCCACCAGGAAAGCCCCCTATACATACTATACATACTAGACATATAGTTTTACAATAATGGGTCATATTGAATGTACTGTTCTCATTTTTTAATATCTACAAGATATTACTAAAGAAATTAAAGGATATTTAATGGTATTCCCTTTAATAGCATTATTATAGCTTATTAATCCATTGTTCTTGAATATCTAGATGAGTTCCAATGGTTTTTCAGTATCACAAACCACACAGTTTATTTCCAGTCCTACAGAAAGATTAAGCCCTGATTCATAACGTTGAAGCAAGTTTAGATACTTCAGAGGAGTCTAACTGTTTCCAAGAAAAACTGCTTGCACTAGGAAAACCTTTCTTAGCAAACACAATTTTATTGATAAGGTTACAGAATACTAAAGCCTAGAACTAATATTGTAATCATTCCGGTCTTATTTTGACTGTGCTAAGAATGGGGGAATTCTGTTCTTTTATATTAAACTTAATGAAATGTGTAGAATGATTGAGTGAAAAGCTTTCTTGAAAGTGACCCTCTAAGTTTTCATAAGAAACTAAGTATGATCTGTTTTTGTTCTCCTTTCAGGAAGACCTGTCTCTTTGTAAAAATCTTAGTGTTTTATATTTGTATGATAACCGCATTAGTCAAATCACTAACCTGAATTATGCCACAAATCTGACCCACTTATACCTACAAAACAATTGCATTTCATGTATAGAGAACCTCAGGTCATTAAAGAAACTGGAAAAACTGTAAGTGCTTTTATTTCTCAGTAATGCAATTATCATCATTGCAGTAATATTTTTGCATGCAAGCACATCCTTTATCTGCCTCATTTTTATTTCTCTGCATTATTACTATTATATATGTAATACTTGATAACTTGTGTTCTGTAAGCCCTGGTATGCTTCTTTTGCAGGTGGGTGAGTTGTCTCAAGGGCTTATACAGATATCTAAAACATGCTTATTTAGGCTCAACTGGTGAAAACAGTGTCCATGGAACCCAAATGAGTTCTGTGCCTTTCAGAATCACACATCTCAAAAGGGCAGGGTCATAGAACTGATAACGTTGATGTAGATTTGACTGCAAAAGGCATTACTGCCTATGATTTTAATTAAACAATGGGGCCCAATGGATCCAATTTCCCCAGATTTGAAGAACTATCACTGCTTTCCAAAAAGCAGGCCAAGGTCTCAGAATGGGGGGAAAAAGTGAGGTGGGAGATGCTTACTAAAACTTCATATTGCTGTATAAAACAGACATCCAAAAAGGATTTACTATATAACACAGGGAACTATATTCAATATCTTGTAATAACCTATAATGGAAAAACAATCTAAAAATAAATATATATATAATTGGATCACTTTGCTGTACACCTCAAGCTAACACAATACTGTAAATCAACTATATATCAATTTTAAAAATGCAAATTGCTGGGTTCCAACCTAGGTAACCAAATCAGAATCTCTGGCAGTTAGGCTCAGAAATCTTCATTTTTAAACCTATAACCCAGATGATTCTTATGCACTCTAACACAAGAGGAGCACTGATAGAGAGGATTATTCCAGTTCTCTCATTTTAAAAATGAACATTTCTCAGAATTAATGAATTGTAAGAATCAAATAAACAAACCTTTCACTGATTCAATACAAACAGAACATTCTGCATGTACAGATAACCTTTGACTACTGAGGTTTTTCAATAGAAAACACTATACAGCTGCATGGTCCATGGTCCAGCTGCATGGTCCATGCAACTATTAAGTAATATGAAATATTACTATGAAGTAATATGAAGTAATCAGGGATAAAGAGTGCCCACTCTAAGTGATATGCAAATTTCACTGCATGAAGGTCAACATCCATAACCAGACTCTATACGCACACCCAATATTCATTGGTCAGCTGTATAATTTTCAAATAGTTCAGTGACTTTGTTATGTTTTCATCATACATATAGACCGTGATGTCTCAGAATGCCTACTTAAAATTTTGTTTTATATTTTGCAGATATCTGGGAGGCAATTACATTGCTGTCATAGAAGGCTTAGAAGGACTAGAAGGACTAAGAGAGCTTCATGTTGAGAGTCAGAGGCTTCCCCTTGGAGAAAAGCTTGTGTTTGATCCAAGAACCCTTCATTCTCTGGCAGTAAGGCTGCATTTGAGTATTCTGACAAAGACTACAGTGATCAATGGTTATAATGAAAAAAAAAAAAAGGAAGGTGGTGAAGGTTTATCTGGACGTTGTACATACTGTCCATGTTTATATGGTCAGTTGAGAATTTGAGGGCTAAAACTAATTTTTCCTACATAATTTATTTGGCTGCACTGAGTCTTAGTTGCAGCACGTGGGATCTTAGTTACGGCGAGGGAAATCTAATGCCCTGTCCAGGGGTTGAACCCCAGGTCCCCTACATTGGGGCTTCCTTGGTGACTCAGACAGTAAAGAACCTGCCTACAATGCAGGAGACCCGGGTTCAATCCCTGGGTGGTAAAGATCCCCTGGAGAAGGGAATGGCTACCAACTCCAGTATTCTTGCCTGGAAAATTCCATGGAAGGAGGAGCCTGCCGGGCTACAGTCCATGGGGTCGCAACTGAACGACTAACCCTTTCACTTTCCCCTACAATGGGAGCATGGAGTCTTAACCACTGGACCACCAGGGAAGTCCTGGGTAGTGCTTTAAATTGGAAAAGAAAGGAGTGACCTGATTTCTATCCTATCCTCCCTACTCTCCTATAGAAACAACTATGTTTCAGCTCAACCTCAGCTGAACTAAGTAGACTCACCCCACTGTGGGGATGGCTAGTTCTATTACAAATTGCCACCGAAAACATTTTTGCTTGCTCATTTTGTCATAGATTCAGGCAGATTCTGAAATCCTATATGTAAGGCATACTTTTAAAGCTATACTTCAAGTGCTGAAAAGTATCAGGAAGTATCTTCTCTAAAGATACCTGAGTGAGTTGTCTCCATCTTGGTAGAGAATCCTGGGCCTTAGAGTTTAGATGCCTCTGACTTAGTGTTGCTCTATTATATACTTATGTCCTCATTAATAGCTGATTTTGAAGTTCTTTTTAATTAGGTAATTATTATTTTACCTGGCTCCTGAACATACAAATTACCGAGAGAAAACTATATAGAGAGATACACATAAAAATACAAACAAGATATTCTTTCAATTCTTGATCATGTTTCCTATTTAGAAAAACAAAGATGAAAACTATTTCTCCCTAATCTTAGTGATATTTAACACAAAAGGATAATTTGCTTAAACTAAAATAAGCATTTTTTTCTACAATGTGTTATTTGCTTATTGGGACATCTTTTTTCTCTCTTTCCTTCCTTCTTGGCTTCTATCTATAAATTTCTCTCATATCTTGGAAGAGAAAAATCAGACTTATGAAGGAACTTTAGACAAAAATAGTAAGTTACATTACAATTACTATAGTCCTAAAAGTTTCACAAGAAAAAAATATGGCATAAAAACAAAACTTCCAATGATTTTTATTTTCTTGTCTAAAGAGGAAAATAGCCTGAACTGATCAATTTAAAATTTTTTACACATTATGATTTCTGGTTTCTATGTATAGCATTTAAGTAGATTATTTATTAATCCTAAATTAGTTCTTTTTCTTACAGAAATCCCTCTCTATACTGAATATCAGCAATAATAATATTGATGACATAAGTGACTTAGAAATACTGGAGAATCTTAATCAGCTCATAGCAGCTGACAATCAAATTCTTCATGTGAAGGTAAGGTAAAGAAAAAAGTTTTCAATATTTAAATGAATTGTGATTGAAAATACTTACTTTACTATAGTTCTAAGTTTGTTCTAAAACTAGTTTATGAGGCTTTACTTTGTAATGTATTTATTTGCATAATTCTGCTCTTACCTGATTTTCTCTTCCATACCCCAAGATCTCCATCCCTCACCAACAGACAGATGTTTCTCTGAGAAGGAAGTATATGCTTTTTCCACTCTATGTTATTTTTCTATCAAATGTTTCCCTCTAGATACTTTGCTGTCAAAGGTCCATATAGTCAAAGCTATCGTTTTCCCAGTAGTCATGTACAGATGTGAAAGTTGGGACCATAAAGAAGGCTGAGTGCCAAAGAAATGCTGCTTTTCAAACTGTTGGAGAAGACTCTTGAGAGCCCCTTGGACTACAAGGAGATCAAACCAATCAATCCTAAAGGAAATCAACCCTGAATATTCATTAGAAGGACTAATGCTGAAGCAGAAGTTCCAACACTTTGGCCACCTGATGTGAAGAGCTGACTCATTAGTTAAGACCCTGATGCTAGGAAGGACTGAAGGCAGGAGGAAAAACGGATGACAGAGGATGAGATGATTGGATGGCATGATCAATTCAATGGACATGAGTTTGAGCAAACTCTGGGAAATGGTGAAGGACAGGGAATCCTAGAGTGCTGCAGTCCATGGGGTAGCAAGGAGCGGACACAACTGAGTGACTGAACAAGACACTAGATTTCTTGCCTCTTAACTCTGATCTCCCAATGAACGAGTTTCTAGTAACTGTAACTAGACCTGAACTCTCTCCTTGCTGCTCCTCCAAAGGAAACACCTGTATCTTTTAATTTATTCTAATTTGCACTAGCTATGTTCTGGTCATATTATGCCATATCATATCACATTCATTCAATTACTCATTCATTCAAACATGTATTGGGCATCTACATGTTTGCCAGGCATTATACTACTCCATGTAGATCAGAAGAAGAAAGAGTACAGTCCCAGGGAATAAAAAAAAGTCAACAAGTGATCAGACTACAATGTGGTTCTGTTTTCATAAGTATTATGGTTTCACTAACTTAGCCTAGGGCTAGGGAAGACTTCCTGGAACCAGTCACTTGTGAGCTGAACCACTGCCAAGACCTCATAGTTTCTGGTTTGGCAATGAGGTAGCTGTGATATAATTTCTTTACATAAGACCATAGGAGGAAGAATAGGCTTCTTTCCCCCATAAATAGAGCTCTTGTTTCAAAAGCACTTACTAAAAAAAAAAAAAGCCCTTTCAGACAGCTATCCGCTGACTCTAAAACAGTTACTCCAGGTCTTATTTCCAAATTTAGTACTATTACCTTGCTCATCTCATAGCCACTGCAGTTGTTTACTCGCTATGTTGTGTCCAACTCTTTGCAACCCCATGTACTACAGCACACCAGGATTCCCTGTCCTTCACTATCTCCCAGAGTCTGCTCAGACTCATGTCCATTGCATTAGTGATGCCATCCAAACATCTCATCCTCTGTTGACCCCTTCTCCTCCTGCCCTCAATTTTTCCCAGCATCAGGGTCTTTTCTAACGAGTCGGCTCTTCACATCAGGTGGCCAAAGTGTTGGAGTTTCATCTTCAGCATCAGTCCTTCCAATGAATATTCAGGGTTGATTTCCTTTACGATTGACTGGTTTGATCTCTTTGCTGTCAAAGGGACTCTCAAGAGTCTTCTCTGGCACCACAATTCGAAAGCATCAGTTCTTCAGTGCTTAGGCTTCTTTATAGTCCAACTCTCACATCCGTACATGACTACTGAAAAAACCACAGCTTTGACTATATGGACCTTTGTTGGTAAAGTGATGTCTCTGCTTTTTAATATGCTGTCTAGGTTTGTCATAACTACTGTCAGCAGTAGATAATTACTAAAATAAGTATTATTCTACTACAAATGAATTCCCCCAAATATCGAAATGCCTTTAAGAGCAAGGACTTTTTGTCGATTCCAGGGTGCCCTAGAGCTCAGACCAGTGCCTGGCACATAGTAGACACCTACTACGTGTTTATAAAATGAATGAATACAAGAGCAATTTAAAATATTCAACCATCTGAGGAAGGAATGCAAATCATTTAGTAAGTTCCAGAGGCTGAGATACACCAAAAGTTGCTTTTCCTTCCCATAGAAAAAAGATATCCACAGTGTGAGGATGAAATCTCAAGTTCTTTGGGGTCGCACAGAGTCGGACATGACTGAAGTGACTTAGCAAGAAGATATACATAATTAAAAACACTTAGACACAGCTTCTTGGATATCTGAATACAGACTTGCCCAGGAGTCATTTGAAATGTGCTTTTATGGTCATTTTAAATCATCCTCTGAAGGCTTAGTCAAAGGGCAGGAAGGTTAGCATCAGAATATTAACTTAGTTCTCTTTATATATTCCTGGGATCGGCGTCTCCATTTTTTGGCTTTAATTTTTCCATTCTTTATACTCATTGATCGAAGTTGCCCCAGAGCTGCTGACATCAAGCCCTGTGCCATGGGAGAGAAAGCTCAATGTGCCATACATAAAGTCACTGACATCCATCCTAAGAGTCTTCAACAACAGACAGCTTTGTGCCATGGGGAAAAAGAAGTGTACATCATTAGAGAATTCTAACCGAACCACTATAATTACCGATGGCTTTTAGCACTCAAACCAGCTGCCTTTATTTGGACACTGTAGGTTCCTCAAATGCATCTACAGAAAATACATGAAATAAAAAAATGAAAAAAATAATGGTCCCTTAGGATGGTTGCATAAGGACCTGGAGGAAGCTGGGCAAATGGCTTCTGTCCTCCCTGCTGTTTGGGATTTCATTTCCTTCCCTCTCACCCACAGCTGCCACAGACTCCTTCCCCCAAGATCTTCTAGCCCTGCCATCATCTCTCCTGTTCCCTAGTCCAAAGTCCATGGCAGAGACTCAGGGTGAAGGAGTAGAGGTAAGGGTGGAAGAGGAGTAGAGGAAAAAACAAAATAGAAGATAAATCCTGTCTTTCCATTCTCTCTCTGACTGCAGCGCTTCTAATCAGCAGAATTTTCAAAACAGTTCCATATAATCTCTTGCTTAAAACTCTTGTTCTGCTTCTAACCTGAGATCCATTCATTCATGCAGACATTCACTATTTCTTCTTTTTCATTCATTCAGAACACCTACCATGTGGCAGCACTTGCTAGACAAAGGGGAAGACAACAGTGAGCAAAAAAACCAGATCCAGTCCCTGAACTCAAAGAGCTCTCAGCATTGAGAGGAAGAGGAACATTAAGCACATAATTATCCAAAAACATAAGTAAAATTGCACCCCAGGCAAGTGCTATAAAGGAGCAGTATGTCACTCTGAAAGCCTATAACTAGGGGAACTACCTTAGGGAGCTGAGTGAAGGCTTTCCTTAGGAAGGCAGTGCTGAGCTAAACTCTGAAACAGCAGAATGGCTTACCAAGTAAAGAGAATAACATGTGCAAAGGTCCTGGGGCAGGTAAGAGTAGGATCCAGGGAGCCTACAAGAAAAGCCATAAAGAATGTGGTCAAGTAGGGTAAGTTGCTCCCAAGAACTGAGACAAAGAAAGTACAAAATTGTCAATGTATGGCTCAGTGGTAATGTTAGTGGTGCCTGATCAAACGCATCAGGTTGCAAGAGTGCCCAGTGATTGAGGAAGCAGAAGCAGTGACCAAGACCCTTATAACTCCAAGTGTGGTCCTAGAACCAGCAGCATCAGAAAGGCAGAATCTCAACTTCTGCCCCCAGACACTACTAAACCAGGACCTGCATTTAAACAAGATCCCTACATGACTTATAAGAACATGAAAGTTTGAAAAGAACTGGTCTGGACTACTCTTTAAGGAAGTGTAGTGATGGTGGGTAAGAGATAGGATAAAGCCCAGAGGAGGTGGAGAGACTGGAAATCGAAGAGAAAGATGATCCCAAGGGTAGGAGGCCTGTGGAGAGAGGAAGGGATGAGAGAACTGATTCATTTGAGAAAAGAGGTGGGACTTTTCCTTTGCTGATAAAAATTGGAAAAAGGAATGGAAGAAGAAGTATGAGACCAAAGGCAGACAACTGAGAAAACTCGATGCTAGATGACCCAGTTCTCTCTAATAAAAATGGTGGCAGAATCAATCACTGAGGAGGAGAAAGGAACATTTTAAGCCAAATAATACTCCATACTTTAGAAACTCCCTTCTTTAACTCATAGGGCTCTAGTTTAAATATTTACTTCTGACTAATATTTATTTGCATTTTTTTCCCCTGTAACTCCTTTAAATAAGAATGAGGCAATGGAGACTTCCTGCCAATCCAATGGCTAGGACTCCATGCTCCAGATGCAGGGGGTCTGGGTTCGATACCTGATCAGGGAAATAGATGCCACATATAGTACAACTAAGAGTCTGCGTGCCACAACTAAAAATTCTTCATGACTCAACTAAGACCTGGCACACCCAACTAAATAAATATTTTAAAAAGAATGCAACAATGTATTAAAAATATTAAATTACTGAATAACCATTTATAATAAAACCTGGATTTCTGCAAGTAACTTGAAGAGCCATGAACTAGTAAAAGGCCAACATTATATATACTGCTGATATTATTAAATCAAATAAATATCATGGCTGCAAAAATGTATAACAACTTGAAAAAAAGTTTAATCTTTACCTTCAGTTTTTATATCTGCAAAGTTTGCTAAATCAATAAAATGATCTTAAAAGTTCATCTCACAGTCAGATACATCAGTCAGTGATTTACTTCATTGGTTTTCTGATGCCCATTTATCATGAGGTAAAGCATCTTAGAATGAACAGTGGAAATCAAAAATCTGACGTGCTTGCCTTTTATAAAAACTAAATACTTGACTTATAAGATACAAACAAATAAACCACTATGGCCTGTCATGTATTTCCAGTTTCTAATTTATTCAACCTCTGCTCAATATTGATCCTGACAAAGTAACTCAAAAGATAAATTTATTCACTCCACAGTTTAGTCAGGAACAAGCCCAAAATTATAGATTTTCCCAGGCAGATGATGACAGGCAGTCACGGGGATGACAAATGGCTGTCTTTAGATTTAGTCAGGACAGTTGGGCTAGACGTTTCCAATAAAGATTGGCGCGTGCTGGTCAAATACAGGTTCATCAGTGGCCATCATTAATTGCAGCAGGAGCACTGCCAGTGCAGCAGGCTCCTGTCCTAGAGCTTAGACACCAACCCTACATGGGAAACAAAATCAGCTCCTTAGTATTTTGCAGCACTCTTCTAAGTGATAGCATGACATGATCATTTATCATACCGAGGCTGTTCAGAGAAATGTCTGCTCCCTTTAGCAACTTACTGAAGGGCACAAAAGTGAAAGCATTATGAAAGACAGGAAGGCAATGCATAACCAGAGCATATCCAAAGAGTAATCATATTTCAACACAGGATTAGTTTAGTCTTAAATAAACATACACTGGGAGAAGGAGTATGCTGAGAGTCATTTATCAAGTGACGAACAATTAATAAAAACCTACAGGACTCTTTATCCATATAAATTTTAAAGTTTTCTTATTGTTACTATAATGGCCATCATATTCAACACAGTACAAAGATGCAATGCATAGTTCCATCCTTCCAGAGGTTTTTAAACTAAGAGAAATATAGTGAAATTCTCACAGAAAATAATTATGGCTGTTTCAAAAGATGTGGAACAAATTCTGGGAAGAGGGCATAACCCATGACCCAGGACTAAAGGATGAAGTTAGAACTTTTGAAGAGAACTTTCTTTTAAGGCATCAGTTACTTGTCAGTGGATCAGAACCTGACTCTCTCTTAATGTCACTTTTTCTCTGTGTTGACCAAAATTAGATAATTAGCTCAAGGGTGGCAGAGCAGACAAAGAGGCAGAGAACTAACACATGTATTCCCTATCTGCTCTGCCTCACGCACTTTACATGCCATAGCAACTAATCCTCTAATTACCCTCACTTTATAAATGAGGTCACAGACTTGCCTAAGGTCAAATAGTAAGAAGAAATGTCAGAAAGTTTAGGATTGCTTGTACAGTTGCTTATACAATTCCTTGTATTTTTCACATAACTTATTTATTTGAGCCCATTGGAGTCTAGCACAGAAATTAACCCGTAACTCAATATATACCTGATGAATAATGAAGTAAGCAGAACTAGAAATACTACTTTATATGGGAAGACATTGGTCTCTGAAAGATCAAAGTGCTCTGCAGTGGGCTCTGAAAACCCAGCTGTGCTTCTAATTATTCACCAAAAGACAGCATTTCTTCATGCAGACACAGGCACCTATCTGGATGTTCCATTTCTGTTACCTCCTTTTACAATTTTGGGAGGATATTTAATATGTAGAAGGGACCTGCTACCAAAGCTTCATGGTAAATATATATATATACACACATACATATATGTATTCTAAAGTCTAAAGAATAAATGTAGTCTTATTATATGAAATTTTTTCCAAAAATGGAAAAATGAAATATCTAAGCAACATGGATCAAGCAAAGAATAAGGTGGAAGATACAAATAGTTAAAGAGATATACAATGCTAAATAGTATCATGCTTTGAAGGTGAAAAAATGCTATGGGGAATAAAAATACCAGCCAGTGCATTAACAATTACTTTCAGCTTAGAAATTAAGAATATGTATATATAATTTGTATTTTCTAATTTTTCCCTTATAACCTATGATAAGTTTGGTCTTGGCCTGAAGAAAACAAAAGAATCATAGGTGTTTGCCTGCTGCTATCCTCTGGAACTTTTATTAACTTTGTAATTCTCATACTCATATTTTAAAGAAAAGCAGTCCTCTTGGATATGTACAATATCATATATATATAGCAGTGCTCAGAAAACCAAAAGCTCTCCACAGAATTAGCTATTATCAGTATTTATTGTTATTGTCAACAAAACATTTGCTTTAAAATAATGATTTTGCCCTATTGAAGGTAGTTTTCCCTTTTTTTGCCTATGGCCACTGAATTACTAAAAATCAATCATGGGCTATAGAGTAGAAAGAGGGGAGAAAGCAAGAAAAGGAATGACAGAAAGACAAGACATTGGAGAAAGACAGTAACACTGGACTGAAAAAAAAAACAGGGAGAGGAGGGTGAGGAGGGCAAACGAGTGACTAATCTGTTTTTCTCACATTTATTTGGATTTTCAACCATAGAACAACTTAAATATCCCTTTAAATATCAATAAGCTGATATTCTTATAAGCTATTAAAACATGAAAATGTTTATGATGCACATAAAACAGAACTGTACACACAGTATGAATGACAATTAAAAAAGAAATCCCTATGCTCAAAAAAGAAGACTAGAAGGATACATAACACATTAAAAGTGATCTTTGGGACTTCCCTGGTGGTTCAGCGGTTGGGAATCTGCCTGCCAGTGCAGGGGACACCAGTTTGATCCCTGGTCTTAGAAGATTCCACATGCCACAGGGCAGCTAAGCCCGTGTACCACAACTACTGAAACTATGCTCTAGAGCTGGTGAGTCGAAACTACTGAGCCCGTATGCTGCAACTATTGAAGCCTGTGTGCCCTAGAGCCTGTGCTCCACAACAAGAGACGCCACCACAATGAGAAACCTGCCACCGCAACTAGAGTAGCCTCTGCTCACAGCAACTAGCGAAAGCCTATACTCAGCAACAAAGACCCAGAGCAGCCAAAAATAAATATTTTTAAAGTGATCTTTGGATAATAAACACACATGGGATTTTTTTCTCCATTTTCTCCCTTTGATACATTTTTTATAGGTTTTAAAAAAAAGGAAAAGCAACTACATTGCTTGCAGTGTCAATGGACTGCTTACTTACTACTCCATAATGGCCTTAATCTGTAAACTTCCATAAGCTCTGCTAAGAACAGGGCATCTTCTATAGCATGGATAGCCAGAAAGGCAAAGTGCTTCCTGAGATACAAGTTGGGTCCATTTAAACTAGTGTGACAGAGTACAATTCTGTGGTCCTCAACTCAGGACCTTATTTTTTGCCTCATCTTTAGCCCTTTCTATTATTACTACAGACTATTTCATCAAAAAAAGATTTATTGTACATCATCTAAGTACGTGGCACTGAGCTAGAACTCCATGGAAAACAGTAAGTACCTTTAAAAACAGTTACTGACATGAAAAAAATATTGATAAGTATGAAATACCTGTGTCTTGCTTTTTTCTCCTCTAATTATAGGATTTGGAGTTTTTACTGAACAAGTTGATGAAGCTGTGGAAAATGGATCTAAATAGAAATCCTGTTTGTCTCAAACCAAAATACAGAGATAGACTGATACTGGTGTCCAAATCACTGGGTACATGTTTCTATTATATTAATATAATTTTCCTAGAGAAAGAGACCTGGTTAACTCTTTAGTTAATGTATCAGCAAGCCTTCAGAAATATGAATATAACATCTGGACCTACAAAAATGGTCAACTTTAAATTTGATATTTTAATAAGAACAAAAGTTAAAATTGAGAAATAAAACATGAAAAAACTCTTCTGTTCAGAAATAATGAAGATATCACACACTTTCTTTAAAAAAGAAAATGTGGCTGTTACCAACAAAAAGTAGTCATAAATGTGTACAACTTGCTGACCTTTTGCCAAGTTTTCATTGGCACAAATCCTCTGAAGATCCCTCAAGACTCTTGGTTCTGTAGGTAAAACTGATCAAAGTTTTCATTGCTTGACATTTGCCAAATACCACCTTAAGAACATACAGGAGTTCCTTTCATTTGAAATGGGAGCAAAGTAGGGAGTACAAATAATAACACTCCTGAATATGCACTATATAAGGGGAAATGGACCAGTGCTCTTCAATAAGGACCAGCTTACACAGTATCAGAAGGATAAGCACAGCCCTCTCACAGAGGAGATTGTGGGAGAGTTTCTATGACATGCTGTGCGTGCATGCATGCATGCTAAGTCACTTCAGTCATGTCCGACTTTTTGCAACCCCATGAAATGTAGTCCACCAGGCTCCTCTGTCCATAGGATTCTCCAGGCAAAAATATTGGAGTGGGTTTCCATGCCCTCCTCCAGACTATCTTCCTGACCCAGGGATCAAACCAATGTCTCTTACATCTCCTGTATCTGCAGGCGGGTTCTTTACAGTATTCTCAGGCTTCCCTTGTGGCTCAGCTGGTAAAGAATCCACCTGCAATGTGGGAGATCTGGGTTCCATCCCTGGGTTGGGAAGATCCCCTGTAGAAAAGAAAGGCTACCCACGCCAATATTCTGGCCTGGAGAATTCCAGGGACTATACAGTCCATGGGGTCGCAAAGAGTCGGACTCAACTGAGCAACTTTCACTTTCACTTTCTTTACCACTAGCACCACCTGACATGCTGTACTTGAGTATAAAAACTAACATGGCAAAACCACTTCAAAGTTCATGGCTGTAGTAACCCTTGGTTAATCACAACGCTAGTACAGTGCTTCTCTTGAGGGAAGGAGGGGTTGACAGGAGGTGTATCAAAAATATCCAAGACGATTTTTCAAAACACATAGGGGAGGATCACACCCTGCCTACCCTTTACCCCATCAGCCAAGAGTAGGAAACAGAGAACACACAGGAAGAACGATCATGTATATTAGGTATATTGTTAAAGTAAATTACTTGTATATTTATATCTAGAATACTATCATTCATTAAAAATTGTCTTTAAAGAAAGACATGATAAAATGCTCACAATATAATATTAAAAAGTAGGATGTAATACTGTATAGAGAGTTTCATTTCTATATAATACACACATATATACACAGTACATACCTGGAAAACAAAACAATGCTAAGAAATATACTAAAGTAATATCAGTGGTTTTCAGTGATTATTTCTGGTTGTGAAATACAGGTAATGTTTTGTTTTTTTTTCCATTTCTTTGAATTTTCCAAATATCATACACACAACATACAAAAATTATTTGTGTAACTGAATTATACTCAATTTTCAAAACTTTTTAAAAGGAACAAAATGTTAAAATAGCTGAAATCTCAATTTGTAGAATAAAGAAGCCAGCTATGTGAATTATTCCTATTATTTCCTATATCTTAATGCACATACTTTTAAAATACTATGTTACATATATAAAACTTCTTATTGACATTAACATAAAATATACTTTTCTTTTTCTATGAATAACCATAAAATTATTAAATATTTAACTTTTGTTAAGTATGACATTTTTGTTTTGTAAAATAACAATGTAACTTATGCTTCAAGAAGGGCAACCAGACATCTAATTGTTTATAGTGATTATCTTTGTTAGTCATGGAAAGGAGAGATATGGATAGTAATTATGGAATCATATTATGTTTCTGCCATCACATTTCAGTTGTTTATAAAAAGCACATATTCTTTTTGAAATAAGAAAAAATAATTAAAAATAAAAGCTCAACAGAAGTTATACAAATGTAAGAGGTTATATGAATAAGGTATTTTAAAAATAAATTTATTTCAGTCTAGAGTGTAACTTAAGTTCATGTGCTCTAAACCAGTGGTATATATATTGTATATGTATTATAATGTTTATGTATTATATAGTAATATTTATGTTGTACTGATATATAACATTTATAACATGTATATATTACATTTTAAACATATATATTGTTTTTCTCTAGAATTCCTTGATGGAAAAGAAATTAAAAACATGGAAAGACAATTCCTAATAAGTTGGAAAGCATCCAAAGATGCCAAGAAAACCAGCAAGAAAAAGAACAGTAAGAACGAGGATACATGTAACACATGCAACAGTAAGTAGGCTGTCATTCATTAGTTGATCATTCCTACCAGCAAAAGGAATATTATACTAAACAACAACAAAAATGCCAAAAATTAGGAGAGTTTGTTTCATTTTTTTTATGGGCTTTTTTCAACTTGATTACAATTTCTAGAAAAATTTTACTACAATGTTTATATATGAAAATGGTAGCTAGTATTAAAAAAAAGCTATGTTTAGTTCATACTGAGTTATAATTATGTTGGCTATATAAACAGAGAGCCATGAGGGTGGGGAAACGTATGATTTTATATCTTGCAAAAGTGCAGGGGGACTTCCCTGGTGGTCCAGTGGATAAGATTCCACGCTCCCAATGCAGGGGGCCCGAATTCCATCCCTGGTCAGGGAACTAAGATCTCATGTACTGCAACTAAGTCCACGCATGGCAACTAGAGAAGCCTGCGTGCCACAACTACTGAGCCCATGCCACAAGGAACAGTCCATGTGGTTGGTGCAATGAAGACCCAGTGCAGTCATAATTTTTTTTTAAAGTGCATGATACTAGCTATCTAAATGGTGAAACAACAATCAGCTGTATAACTTGTGAAACTGAAGTTACAAGTATATTCATTTAGTAACAGCACAAAAATCACATTTTTCATCAGGATAAAAAATAAAGATGTATCACAATCATATATGTGGCCTATACTCGGTGGCCTGTCCCCTTTCTTAAGTACCTACCCTGTCATTTGAATATTTTGATTATAATATGCCTAAGGTAGTGTTACAAGGAAATGGCAACCTCCCGAGTATAGCTTAACTAATGAAACAAACTAACTGCAGCTAAGTGTAATAGGCAATAATCATTTTTATCATATTGGGGAGTATCCTAGAATTCACTCTTCACCAATTCTGTAGTCAACAACATTGGAATGAGCCACTTCCTCTGTTCCATGTTCATTTTCTAGTCCACAACTAACAGGGGATGGAGACAGGAAGAAGTGAGACCAGGGGAACAGGGAAAGAGGAACTAAAACAGTATAGGGTGACTTTATGCATAGACAGCATATCCTAGGAGCTCTATCACTCTAGGACAAGGAGGCTGAGGTGGAAAGCTCTGATGATTTTGCCATATTGTATCCACTGAATATGAACTGTTACTTTTATCTCACATGAGTGATGATACTGTATTGGCAATAAAATGAATTTCTCAAGATTTGAAACCTATAAACTGGACAAGAGGCACTTCCCCCTCTCTGCTTATACGTGGTTGGCTGTGAAGGGCTAAACTAGATTCAGGGTAAGGATTTACCTGTTTTCAGTATTACCTCAAAGATGCCAAAGTACAACCAAAACAACGTCGAGAAAGATCAATAAAACTGGAGGGATCATGCTCCGTTTTCAAGTTACAATTGAACCCTGAGCAATGAGGAGATTAGGGGCACCTACCCTCCCCAATCTCGAAAATCTGCATGTAATTTTACAGTTAGTCCTCCCTATCTTTGGTTCCACATCTGAGGATTCAACCAACCTCAGATCATGTAATACTGTAGTATATACTATAGAAAAAAATCCACATAAAAGTGAACCTGAGGAGTTCACACTTGTCATTCAAGGGTCAGCTGTATACTACAAAGCTACAGTAATCAAGGTCAAACCAGTCAATCCTAAAGGAAATCAGTCCTGAATATTCATTGGAAGGACTGATACTGAAGCTAAAGCTTCAATACTTTGGCCACCTCATCCGAAGAACTGACTCACTGGGAAAGACCCTGATGTTGGGAAAGACTGAAGGCAAGAGGAGAAAAGGACAGGAGAGGATAAGATGGTTGGATGGCATCACTGACTCAGTGGACATGAGTTTGAGCAAACTCTGGGAGATTGTGAAGGACAGGGAAGCCTGGTATTCTGCAGTCCACGGAGTCACAAAGAGTTGAACATGACTTGGTGACTAAACAACAACAGTAATCAGAACAGTATTGTACTGGCACAAAAATAAGACACATAGATCAATGGAACAGAATAGAGAGCCCAGAAATAAACTCACGACTATACAGCCAATTAATTTACAACAAAGAAGGCAAGAATATGCAATGGGGAAAAGACAGCCTCTTCATTAAATGGTGTGAGGAACTCTAGACAGCTATATGTGAAAGAATCAAACTGGACCGGTTTCTCACACCAGGCACAAAAACACACTCAAAATGGATTAAAGGTTTACTCCATGTAAAAGCTGAAACCACAAAACTCCTAGAAGAAAATACAGGCAATGAATATTTTTTTGAATCTGTCTCCTCAGGCAAGGGAAATGGAAACAAACAAATGGAATTACACCAAACTCAAAAGCTTTTACAAGGTGAAGGAGACTACCAACCTGGTGAGAAGACAACCTAATGATTTTACAAAGTGAAGGAGACTTACCAACCTGGTGAAAAGACAGCCTAGTGAACGAGAGAAGAAATCTACAAACAACAGGATGTATAAGGGGTTAATATCCAAAATACATAAAGAACTCACACAAGTTAGTATCAGAAAAACAAATAACCCAATGAAACAATGAGCAGAGGACCTGAATAGACATTTTCCCCAAAGAAGACATACAGTCAACAGACAAATAAAAAGATGCTCAGCATCACTAATCATCAGAGAAATGCAAATCAAAACCACAATGAGATATCACCTTACACCTGTCAGAATGGCAATTATCAAAAAGGCAAATTACAAGTGTTGACAAGGATGTGAAGAAAAGGGAACTCTGGTGCACAGTTGGTAGGACTGTAAATTGGTGCAACCACCAAGGTAAACAGTAAGGAGGTGCCTCAAAAAATTAAAAATAGAACGGATCATGTGATCATGTGATCCAGTAATTTCACTTCTGGGTATGGAGGAATGGATGAAGAAGATGTGATATATACAATGGAATATTACTCAGCCATTATAGTATCTTACCACTTGTGACAACATGGGTGGATATAGAGGGTATTATGCCAAGTAAAATAAGTCAAAAAGAGAAAGGCCAACACTGAATGATCTCATATGTGGAATCTAAAAAATAAGGCAATGAAAACAGACTCATACAGAAGAGTGGTTGCCAGGAGGAATGGGATGAAATAGGTGAGGGGATTAAAAGGTAAACTTCCAGTTATAAAATGAATAAGCCACAAGGACAGAACATATAGCACAAAGAATATGCTCAACAATATGCTCAATATGCTCAATCAATAGATACAAAGTTTCAGTCAAGCAAAATGAATAAGCTCTAGAGATATGCTTTACAAAGTTGTGCATGCATGCTAAGTCGCTTCAGTCCTGTCCAACTCTTCGCAACCCTATGGACCATAGCCCACCAGGCTCCTCTGTCCAAGGGATTCTCCAGGCAGAAATAGTAGAGTGGGTTGCCATGCCCTTCTCCAGAGGATCTTCCCAACCCAAAGATCAAACCCATGTCTCTTATGTATCCTGCACTGACAAGCAGTTCTTTACCACTAGCGCCACCTGGGAAGCCCACAAAGTTGTACCTATAGTCAACAATAATATATTTATTGTACACTTAAAACAGTAACAGGGTAGATTCCATGTTAAGTGTTCTTACCACAATTTTTTTTTGAAAAGCCATATGGAATGCTACATAGTACAGAAGCGTCATTTCATACCTTACTGTAGTTGCTATCATGATAACCATTAATAATTTAAAATGGAAAGCACTCCAGTCTAGGAAGTCAAAAAGAGGGGCAAGAAAAGAAAATAGAATTAATATCTATTGTGCCAATCATTTCAGATATTTATTTGCATTACTGCTTTAATCATTTTACCTTGTGGGAAAAATTATATCCATTTTGCAGCTGAGAAAGCTGAGTTTTAGAAAGATGAGATAACTTGTCTCAGGTCACAAAGACAGCAGAAAGTGAAAGTAAAAATGTTAGTTGGTCAGTCATGTCCAACTCTTTGCAACCCCATGGACTGTAGCCTGCCAGGCTCCTCTCCAGGCAAGAATACTGGAGTGGGTTGCCATGCCCTTCTCCAGGGGAATCTCTTCCCAACCCAGGGACTGAACCTGGGTCTCCCCCATTGCAGGCAGATTCTTTACCATCTGAAACACCAGGGAAGCCCAGTAATTAATCAAAGTTATCTGACTTTATCAAAGAGCTATGGTTTCTAGTGATTACTCTATTGATGACTGGTTGATGACAATAATGTCTGCCCTACTTAGAAATTCACTTTGGTTTGGCAGGAATTTAGAAAAATCTGCAAATGTATAAATATATGATATGTAAACGTATAAATTTTGCAAATACAAAGAAACTAGGGAGAAAAATGAGACTATATTATGAAAGAACTTTGAAATTTTATAAGTATTCAAATAGATTATTTTATTTACTCTATTGAAAAATAGACTCTAAGGTCAATTAAATCAAATTTAAATTGAAAGCTGACTACCTGCCAATAGAAATTATCTGAGTTTGCCTCAGGCATGTGCTAAGTCCGACTCTTTGTGACTACGTGGACTGTAGCCTGCCAGGTTCCTCAGTCCATAGGGTTTTCCAGGCAAGAATACTGGAGTGGCTTGCCACGCCCTCCTCCAGGGGATCTTCCTGACCCAGAGATTATACAGTGAACATCCTGTGGCTCCTGCACTGCAGGCGAATTCTTTCCAGCTGAGCCACCAGAGAAGCCCTTTCCTCAGGAGTACTTAGTTATTTTCTCTTGGCCATTTGTAGATATCATTCTTTCTTGTCACCTACATGCTTCTGTCAACCCTTTGCAAACAAATGTCACAGTTCCTGAGCCTCCCAGGCTTACAACCGGTGACATCCCTGGACACATGCATGTAACACATAATAACTATTCACCTGGCCAATAGCTTGCACAATGGTCTTTATGTAAAGTGTCTGTTATTGCTGCTCAGGAGAAATGGAAAGCATGAATTAAAGTCTAAAAGATATATTGTGCTTTATTAAGTCTACAGTATACCTTCAGGATTTTAGAAGAGCTAATCTGAACCATTTAAAAATACCTCTGCACAACCAAATACATTGTAAATGAAGAGGAATTCTTAGGAAGACGGTCATTTTTTTAATTTCCTGACCTTTTACACATTTTTGGTAGCCCTGTAAATTTGGAGCTCTATAATAATAAAATTATAGGGATTATGTCTTTAAACTTCAAGGATCTTACAATAAAAAATCTTGTCCTAAATACAGTCTCAAAATCAGAAGTAGTCAAACACTTTAACAAAGTTCAAAATATCTTAATAACTTTCAGCATTTACTTTTGTAGCATTTTGATGGAAATATTCATTTATTCATTTAATAGATACTTGTTGAGCACCATGGATATGCCCAAGACTATGCTAAGCTCTGAGAATTAGAGGTGAATAAGGCAGTTTCCACTTAAAAGAAAAATCATTGCTAGAAAGGGATGAGGATCTATAAACAGGGAAATGATGTTAAGTGTGGAAATAAGGTATGAACAGATTACAAAAACTGTAATTGACTAATCTACTCCCTAAAGGTTAAACACACTGAAAAAATAAACACATAACAGCAAAATGCAAGAGTAGTTAATATTAATTAATTTAGGTATACCCATTTTGTCTATGAGAGTTGACCATGAACTTTCCTGTGTGGGTTCTCATGTATGAAAATCTGTCATATTTTTATCTTGGACATTAACTTTTTATTGGTTTTGCGGTGAAACTATTTAATCATATTTAATTCCATTTCTCAAAATATAATTTTAGATAGTCTAATGCTGTTCTATGTCATGTTTACAATTTAGTTATTAATTTCAAAGCAGAATGCTTTTAATTCTTTGTACGCTACAGGTAACTTTGAAACAGTGCATCACATAGTTCCCGTTTATTACCCACGGGTGGGTAAGCCAAAATTAGTTTTTTTCTCTGATATACAGAGATTTCTTCCAAATGGAAATGCATCTCCAGAAAGTTCCCAAGAAGATAACCCTAAAATTATTGAAGACACGGGGTAGGTTCTTTCAAATACTTCTGTGTGATTTATCTTTTGGTGGGAAGGATGGGACACCCTCACCGTAAACAACACAAAGGAAGAAAGGTCCTGCATCCATCTTCTAGTTCTCTGTTCTCAATTCTTCTTGACCAAGCACCAAAAAAAAAAAAAAAAAAATTCACTGTTCACCTGCCAAAACAGTCATTAAGTTGCAGTAGTTCAGGAAGAGCTGGGAGTCACAGACTAGCTACGTCAACTGGAATAAGGCAGGTGACTCAGGCAACTCCCAAAAGCAGCAGGTAAAGATGTCTGAATGAGCAGGGATAACAGCAAAGGAGCCCGAGGCTGAGATGGTAATGGATGGCCCATTGGCGAGGAGAAGGCATCTGGTGGTGGAAAGCAGGAAGAAGCCACAGCAGGACAGGGACAGGCTAGTTTCACCACTTCTTCAACCCAAACGTTCTTAATTTGGGGTCCCTGAATGATTCATTAAAAGTTTCATTAGATTCTCAAAGAGATATATGATCTAAAATATAGTTTAAGAATCACTATTCTAACCTCGGATGTGTGCTAAGGCCCTTCAGTCATGTCCGACACTTTTCGACAACATAGACTTCAGCCCTCCAGGTTCCTCTGTCCATGAGATTCTCCAGGCAAGAATACTGGAGTGGACTGCCATGCCCTCCAGGGGATCTTCCCGACCCAGGGATCAAATCCACAATTCTTAGGTCTCCTGCATTGGCAGGCGGATTCTTTACCACTAATTCTAAACTTTGAATATACACATGGGCTTCCCAGGTGACATATACGTAATTTAACTCATTACGAATCAGCTCTAAGTCTCCTGATGAGAAGAAAATTGCTTTTTTTTTTTTTTTTCAGTTTTGTG
Organism: Muntiacus reevesi; assembly: GCF_963930625.1. NCBI lineage: Eukaryota > Metazoa > Chordata > Mammalia > Artiodactyla > Cervidae > Muntiacus > Muntiacus reevesi. The sequence continues at coordinate 47,775,510 of NC_089260.1, forward strand.
AATGATGTTATTGCTTTAATGTAAAGATAAATCATACCAGAAAACAACTTCCTTTATTCATAAAACTAACAGGCACTTCCTATATACCAGACAGTACTCAGTATTAATAAAAACTCAAATGAGATAGTCCTGACCGCAAAGATTTTGCAACAAGCTAATGTGAGAGTCAAATGTGATACCACTACTATATATTGTGATAAATGCTATGGGCTTTATACACCAGATCCCCATACATCCTATAAGTTATTCGTTCAACTTTTTTCATTTAAAATCAATACAGTGATTGCTCTATTGATCTTCCCAGTCATATCATAGTAGTCACTATGTTATAATAGAGGGCAATAGCAAATTTCATTAAGAGAGTAATCAGAGCCAGTAGATGTGCTTTGGAATAGATTTCCTTTTTCCAGAACTGCTTGATGAGGGTCACATGGGTTTGTCATGCGACCCTCTCTGCAGGGTCCAATCAAGGGATGGTGACTCAGCATTTCTTAATGGAGCCCACCTGAAGAAGACCCATGAACAACAGTGCTGCTACCCCCATTCCCTGAAAAGTGGCTTAGGCTTGTCGAGAGAGGCCTAAGGGGGACCTATAAGTCTGGAAAATGCTTCACCTGGGGAGAGGCGATAGGATAAGTAAGGAGTCCTAGTTTGGATCTTGCTTCCTCTCCAATCACACACACACAAAACAGCTGTGTGTCAATTTGCCATAGCTGATTATGTCCACTATTATGGCCATCAAAACCGTAGCAAGTTTGTTCACAGCACCCCACAAGTTTCTTAAAGATTTACATAACTCAGCATCAATTCCACAGCAGTGTTCTTGCGTTTTGTTTCTTTGCCAAGCATTTTGAAAAGTCTTGCTAGTGTATCATCAAGGTGAAAAAGGAAACAATAAAAATGGACACAGCCTCAGAAAAGAATATTGGTATATCTGTACATTGCCACACATACTGTTAGATCAGTTGTGAGCTGTGGCACGTACCATATATTCTGCAGCCCAAAACAAAGCTCTAGTCACTAGGACTGCACTGACAAAGCCTAGTTCCTAACTAGGAATGCTAAACACAAGCTAAATGCATTTTCAACTACCAATACTAAGTACTGTTGAGATAGGCTACCCTAAAGAAACCACCAGCATAGAGGGGTTCCTGTGAGAATATATTGTCCTGCTTTTGCCACTGTCAGTGAAGCTGATTATGTTCAATCCTGATTCTTAAGTTTTATTTTGTATTTTCATTTATTTATATTTGGCTATGCTGGGTCTTCATCACTGCGTGGACTTTCCACTAGCTGCGGAGAGCGGGGACACTCTCTAGCCGCAGCGTGCAGGCTCCTCACTGTGGTGGCTTCCCTTGTGGAGCGCAGGCTCTAGGGGCACAGGCTTCCATAGGCGGGGTTCCCAGGCTCTCCAGCACAGGCTCAGTAGTTGTGGCACACGGGCTTAGCTGTTCCACGGCACGTGGGATCCTCCAGGATCAGGATCAAAGCCATGTCTCCTGCATTGGCAGGTGGGTTCTTTACCCCTGAGTCACCAGGGAAGCCCCAACATTTTCTTTTAAATATTTTTTATCTTCTCAGGGCACATTTTCACTGAGGGCACGCCAAAACATTGATCTGGTTATCACAAATGATTTAAGTCTTATTAAACGGAAATATCACCAGTTAATAACACCTTCAATCAAAGGTGACCAAACCTACTATGGAATTTCATTAAGCTCTTGATAATAGACTATTTGGGTGTGCCTCTTGCTAACATTTTACTAATTTAATGTAAGGCTACAAGACAGTCCATGGAGTCCCAAGAGTAGGAAACAACTTAGCAATTACACCACCACCACCACCACCACGAGACAATGAGAATAAAGTTAGAAGGTTAGTAAAGCATTTAAATACACAGCTCTTAAGAACAGATTTTTAGTTTCTAAAAAGTTGATTAAATCAACTCCCTCCCTTAATTACTTGAAGGAGGGTTAATGAGCTGGTATCAGCAGGAGAGTCCCCTACAGTCTACATTTAAGATTCAAGGTGGGAAGCCTGATCAGAGGTGGAAAGGAGCCTTAGAGGCTTCTTCCAAAACTCTCGAAGTATAAGCCCCTTTAAGGGTTTACACACTCCTTTAAGGTTTACACACTGAGAGCTGTGCCTGTGTCCTATGTAGAACACAGTGAAGCAACATCTGTCCAATGACAGGGGAATGTTTTCCACCTCCTTTATAAATGCATGCCGTCTGTGCTCATGTATATTTACACAAGCCTGCCTTCCCTACAGGGAGGAAAAAGTCAGACTCATTGACGTTGCTGTTGACCCCCAAACTGAACTTGATACTATCAATGTACACTTTAATTAAAGATTAGTTCAACACTATTTTTTTATTTAAAGGCTGATTCTGAACAAATGCCTTCACTGTTCAATTAAAAATAATATGTGGAATGGAACAAAAAATGTGCAAATTATTGCCTCTTTCTCTGTTTGTCACAGTAAATACTTCTGACAGATGTTTCCTCTCTTTTCAAGCTGGCTAGGAGGTATTTGAGCCTTAGTAATTTAAAAATAGGCATTAAATACATTTATACATTATAAATAAGATCCACTGAGAATACAGTACCCACAGCACGGTACAATGAAAAGAGAAAACTGTTACTTGATTAACTATCTTTCAAGCCCAAGTAATGTCAATAGAGTCAATCCATCCCTTCTGTTAATGCAAAAATAATAACTTCCTAGTTGGGTTAGAATGCCTTTAGGTTCAGATACCTTTAAGGAATGTGAATCCCCGGGACCTATAATTCATAGGAAATGTTCACTGTATGTTATTTAACTATTCATAAAATACCTACTAACTTTAGTTAGAAATGAAAGCATTGGGTTTCTTTGAGTTAAAAAGTGACCTTTAAAAACAATAAAAAATAATTTGCTGTTAAGGCTATGCTATGTTTGAACAGTTGTAATAACAGATCTCCTATGTGCTTCAAGAAGAATTTTTTAAAACTTAGATAATACTTTTAGTCATGAAACTCTGGGATGATCTTATATAAACTCATCTGTAAAGCTCTAACTACTTTTAATTTTGTCATCTCAAGTCCAGCCTCGGCCTAACTAACTTTTATATGCAAAATAACTGTATGCATCAGTAATATAGGTATAATGCCAAGATTTTGGTTTGCAGTTCTCAAAGAACCCTTTTGAAATTAGGAGAACACCCACCTCCCTAAAAAAAAAAGAAAAAAAGAAAGTAATAGTAGTGAGCAACAAAACTTTTTCTAGAACAGTCTAAGCTAGCTTTTGTGACGTCTAGTCTCAACTCTGTCAATGGCTTACTCTATGAACAAGAATTATGTAAATTATAAGAACTGTACTAGTTATTTTCCATTTTAAAATGTCTATTCTGGTGCTCGCTTCGGCAGCACATATACTAAAATTGGAACGATACAGAGAAGATTAGCATGGCCCCTGCGCAAGGATGACACGCAAATTCGTGAAGTGTTCCATATTTTTCTATATGGCTGATTCATGTCAATGTATGACAAAACCCACTGAAATGTTGTAAAGTGATTGGCCTCCAACTAATAAAATAATATTAAAAAATAAAAATAAAAAAAAAATTAAAAAAAAAAATGTCTATTCTGCAAGCTTAGTCCTCATTACCCAAACAAATTATAAAACACAGTAGGACCCTTTGAGATAAGAGTACTATCAGCCCCAACTTGTACACAGGGAAAATGAGTGTTGGAGAAACACAGTCAGAGGAGCCCAACGTCACAGGATTGCCAGGAGGCAGAGCTGGGACATGAATCCAGGTCATTGACTCCAAAAGTCAAGTTCTTAATTACACTGCCAGGGGGTCTCAAAAACATTACATTGCCAGGGGGTCTCAAAAACACCCTAAAGTAAAAGCAGATAAAATAAGTAAAGGAAGCAGGTGAGAATGTGACTGAGGTAAACTGGAGAGCATGCTGTCCAACTAAAGGCAACTGTAGCTACTCGGCTCCAAAACACTACAGCCAGGCAGGCAAGTTGAACTTGGGAAATCAGATTATCTGGCAAGCAAGATATCTAGATTGTGGAATCATCTGATTTTTAAAATGTTGTAAATATTGGATCAAATTTTTTTTTAATGTCCATTACAGTGGGTAAAAAGAAAAAAAAAAATCAAGTAATGAATGCTCACGAGGATATGGAGCCACCAGAACTGTCATGCACTACTGGTGGGGATGCAAAAAGAATAGTTCAGCCAATTTGGAAAATAGTTTGACATATTCTTACAAAGTTAAACACACACTCAACACACTCAGCAGTCCCACTCCTAAGTATTTCCCCAGGTGAAATGAAAACATATACTCACACAAAAATCTGAACCCTAATGTTTTTAGTGACTTACTAAGAATCACCAAAAATTGGGAACAACCCAAAAGTCCCTCAGCAGGGAATGGATAAACAAACTGTGGTACATCCATACAACGGAATACTGCTCAGCATTAAGAAGGAATGAACTAGCAATATATGAAATGACACAGACCTCAGAAGCACTATGCTGAATGAAAGACACCAGACTTAAAAGGCTACACGTGTATGATTCCATGACCTACTGGCAAAGGCAAAACTGCAGAGACAGTTGCTGAGGACCTGGGGTTGACTATGAAGGGTCAACACAAGGGAGTTTTGAGGGGGCGATGAAATGTTGCATATCTTTATTGTGGTAGTAGTTACATGACTATAAATGTTTTATCAAAACTGCTGAACTACATACTCAAAGGACTGAGTTTAAGTCTGTAAATTATACCTTAATTAAACAATGAAGGAAATAGTTGAAAGGTGAAAAAAGCACCAACTGTATAAAGCCCACTGATACAGATAGATAACAAAACAATATATTTTCTTCACTGGTATATGTGATCATTTTACATTATAAAGATAGCAAACTATTTGACACATATTAAAAAAAGATAAACATGATTTTGACACCTACAACACACTGGGACTTCCCTGATGGTCCAGTTGCTAAGACTCCAAACTCCCAATGCAGTCTTTGAATCCCTGGCAAGGAACTAGATCTCACACGCTGCAACTTAGAGTCCACATGCTGCAAATAAGGATTCTGCATGCCACATCTAAGACCTGATGCAGCCAAATAAATAAATATCTTTTTAAAAGGGCTAATCACACTCAGTAAAATAAAACCTATAGCACTTTAAAACCAGATTAGGCAAGAATTTCAAAGAAAGATGTACTATGAAAATAGTATTTGGATTGTTAATAGGGATTCAAGTTAATGCTTTTTACTGAGATAAGATACAAAAAAAAATGTTTTGCAAATAATGAAGATCCCTACAAATAGTAAATAAAATAGTATGGTAAAAAGCACAGGTGTTAAGGTCGATCTACCTGGCTTGAATCCTTTCTCTGCCACTTACTAGCTGTGTGACCTTGGACAACTTACTTCAACTCTTTTAGCTCTATTTTCTCAACTATAAGGTCCTCAAAGGGTTCTTGTAAAGACTAAATGAGAAAACTGCTTTCTGTAAAACACTTAGCACTTAAAAAGATACCTGTTACTAATTTATGTAATGTTGAAAATTTGAAGATGTTTATTCTCCATTTCAACTTTAATTGCAAATACTGGAGTCTTGCAGGAATTAGGACTAGAGTCATCACAGGATTCAGAGGCTGCTTAGAGCAGCAGACAAGACAAGGGGGTGGCCTGAGGTGGCGGGTCTTGTTACATCAGTCCTTTTGAATCTGTTGGGCAACTCAGCAGGCAACTGGCCAGTCATTATTAGCAGTGAAGTACCTGCGCGTTCACCCCAACTCCTAGAGTAGCAGAAGACTCTAGCAGTCTAGGCTAGGGGGAGGCTTGTGAGATGCCAGGGTGCAAAATATAAGGAGCCCTGAGCACCTAAGTTGCCTACCCTAGTCCTGGCCTCTACTTTCCCTCCAATATTGTTATTTCCACACCTCTCCCAACTCACAGATTTTCTTCATTCTTCCTTACCTCAGGGGCACAATCTTTGTTTCTGCTTTCTTTAAAGCCTGAGAAGATTCATAGTTTAGTAACTAATCATTAGCCTTCACTGTTGTTAATGTGTCCTGGATTATATATGTTTCCTACCTGTTTTGGATAACTTTCAGTTTTGAAATAACTTAAATGCTGTTTTTTTTCTCTGTCAATACAGAAATCTCTCTTTGAAGGCATCTGAAAGCTTGCTGACAAAAAATGATGTACGTGAACCTCACCCTCTTCATAATTTGAAAGTAAAAGAAAATTTGTTTGTAAAAAACCAGTAAATTCAACCTTCACTGATCTGAAACGTTTCATTCTTTACCTTTATAGTACTAGGCAACATCATCTTTTTGTGGTTTGTAGCTTTACAGTCTCATTATATAAGAAAAACCTTTGCAATTCCTGTTTGATCTGCTTCTTTATAGAATCTGAAACAGTTCTTTACAATTGCTTTATTCCTCATTACATACAATTTTCTGGGGAAATAAAGATGTGCTTTCTCATTCATCAAAAGTAATCGTTTTTTGAACTCACGGTATTTTGATGTGCTTCTTTATCTTAAAGTGTAAATCTGACTATATTTATCGAATGGGAAGTGAGATGAAAACCTGAGATTATTCTGAGTTACTAATAAAGTGTGTGGAACTTTATACTCAAATAAAGTAAGTGCCACCGTTACTATGTACTAGGTTTGTTATTTAGTCGCTAAGTCGTGTCTGACTCTTTTGCGACCCCAAGGACTGTAGCCCGCCAGGCTCTTCTGGCCATGGGGATTCTCCAGGCAGATACTAGAGTGGGTTGCCATTTCCTCCTCTAGGGTATCTTCCTGACCCAGGGATCAAACTGCATTGACAGGTGGATTCTTTACCACTGAGCCACCAGGAAAGCCCTGTACTTGTTGGTAGCTCCGATTTTTAAATATATGGTAAAGGATGAAATTTTGTCACATGTACAAGAACGGTTTTATTAAGGATATTTTAAATTCGATATTCTGCTGCGATCCCCAAAGAAGACTGACGCAAGCACTGTTTTCAAGGATGCATTAATCACATTGCTGGGAAATATTGGGCGTCTGCTCAAACTTCACCTGTGAAGGCGATGGTTCCAAACAAGCGGAAGCCACACCAGGTCGGGGGCGTCCAGGGCCCGGGCTTCCCCGGGCAGCGCCCCCTTTTCTCAGGGAGCCTGGGCGGAGCCCCTCCCCACACGGCTGCCATCTCCGCTCCCCGGAGGCCACGAAGGTACACCTCGGGCGAGCTCCCCGAAGGGAAACTCCCAAATCCGTTCCAACTAGCGAAACAAAGCGGGGCCCCCGGGGCGGGGGGGGGGGGGAATGGGACGGTGGAGGTGCCAGCCTCGGGAAGAAGCGATTGCCCCTGGGGGAATTAAAAGTACCACAGACCGTGGGCACGCTCGAACTCAGTGCAGTTTACCTCCGGGCTGCTCAATACACTGGTCGCGGAGTCCCGAGGCGGCGGGACTACGCTTCAAGCGGTCACGACGGCAGGAGACGTTAACCTTGTGGTGGAGCAAACCGTGAGCGCGTCGAGGCGGCACACACCACACTCCCTCACCGAAAGTTAAGGCGCGTTCCACAGAACGGCCGCCTTCCCGCCTCGGCCCGGCGCCGGTCAGGAAGGCGCCCGGGGCTCAGCCTGGGCCCGAGGCGGAAGGCCCACGGCGAGACGAGGTAACTCGCGAGGCCGCGCTGGGGTCCTCAGAGCCCAGGCCGCGACTCCGGCCCCGCCGGCCGCCAACCTAGCGGGCGCTTGACGTACCGCGCTCCGGGCTTGACCTGGGGGAGAACCCGAACGCTGGAGGGCGTGACCAGAAAGACGCCCCGCCCCCTCTGGCCCCGCCCCGCCGGACGGTTTGATTAATGAGTCTCCTGAAGCAGAGAGGCTCCCGGAGCTCGCAGCCGCACAGCTCTGCACCACAGGTGCGGGAGGACGTCGGTGGGTCCTGCCGTGGTGATCCCGGCGCCTAGCTTGGCCCACAAGCAGTCCTCGCCTCGCACGAGCCCGCATAAAAGGCGCACCAGATCCGCTGGACGAAGATGGAGTGACCGGCGCAGTCCAGGCCACGCAGACCCGGCTCGACGCTTCTCTTCCCGCGCAGCGGAGCCGAACCCCGCACAGCCCCTCCAGGAAAGGTGAGGACCCGGGTCCGACCCCTGCCGCGCAGTTCCGGACTTGGACGGGTGGCGGGTGCCTTAGTCTGAGGTGAGGCCACAGGTCTCTCGCTCTGGCAGAAACGCCCCGGGCTCCTGCCGTCGCCCCTGGGGACCCCGAATCTCCGGAACGCATAATGCGAGGGCGGCCGGTGCGGGCACCGCGGGCCACGGCGTGTTCTACGAGTTGACCCGCTCCATCTTTCCCGCGGGATGGGCAAGTAAATAATCCAGACGCGCGAATAAGTTCTGAACCTGAAATCTTCCTTCCCCCAGTATCGTAGCCCTCTTGACTAAATTGGTGGTGGAAAGTAAGGCCGGTTGGGCTTCCCTGGTGGCTCAGACGGTAAAGAATACGCCTGCAATGCGGAGACTTGGGTTCGATTCCTGGGTCAAGAAGATTTCCCTGGAGAAGGAAATGGCAACCCACTCCAGTATTCTTGCCTGGAGAATCTCATGGACAGAGGAACCTGACTGTCTACAGTCCATGGGGTCGCAAAGAATCGGACAAGACTGTGCGACTAAGCCCAGCTCATAAGGCTGGTTGGTACCGGGGCCCTCCTGAGCCTTCTAACCAGTCTAGGAATCCTCCGGCACCACCCCTCTCCCCAGACGACGGGAGGCAAAAGTGCCCCCAAAAAAGGTGCTCAACTCTGAGATCGCCCCGAACCACATCGGATGGTCGGGCCGGGCGCACAGAGGGAGCGAGAGGGCTGCGCTCCCACCCGGGCTAAGCTCGACCGGCTCCCCGGCCTCACCGCGCCTTCCGTCCTTTGCAGGGAAGCCGCTATGGACCGCGGCGGCCCCGCAGGCAGCCCCCTGATCGCCAGCAGCGAGCCCGCGCCCCTGGTAGCCACCGCCCGAGACTTGAGCCCCGGACGGACCGGGCCGGGACCCTCGGGCCCAGGCGGCGGCGCGCGCTCGGGAGGCGGGCGGCCGGCGGCAGCGAACGCGGCGCGGGAGCGCAGCCGCGTGCAGACTCTGCGGCACGCCTTTCTGGAGCTGCAGCGCACGCTGCCGTCGGTGCCGCCGGACACAAAGCTGTCCAAGCTGGACGTGCTGCTGCTGGCTACCACCTACATTGCGCACCTCACCCGCAGCCTGCAGGACGACGCCGAGGCGCCGGCGGACCCAGGGCTGGGCGCCCTCCGCGGAGATGGTTACCTACACCCGGTCAAGGTAGGCGGGCAGGGCGCCGAGGAGCCGGGCCCTGGAGCAAGGCAACTGGCCCCGCCGAGTCGGCCTCTGCTTGTGCAGATACCAGCGAGCTCTCACCGCGCCTTTCGGGTGAGGCAGGGGACAGACCCGAGAGCGATCTTCGCCCAGGTCACCGGCAGGGAGGTCCCCACTGCACTAGGTTACCCCTTGACGGTTTGCAGGTAGTGGCTTAAACCCGGGGTGGCTTGGGTCGGGGGAGTCTGATGCCCCTTATAGGATGATGGAAACTACAGGATACCTTTCCTAGATGAGAAGTTTTTCGGGGGTGCCTGGCTCCACATCCTGATAATTTTTAGTTATCAGAGCCTTTGAGGGTTTTAAATTTACATAATTATGTTTCCCCTTGTGATTTCTGTCAATTTTTTTTAAAGTTTCACGAATTAAATACGGTGATGGAATTATCTGTTGCTAACTCACCCTAGGAAACCAATGTTGAAATTTTTTTGTAAAATGAGACCGTTCTGCATCCCCATATGGTAAATTTTAAGTCCATTTTATTGTTAACTATCATAGACTAGGCAACTACCAAGAATGTTCGCAAAACTACAATGAGTTTATGTAATTTTCATAATAAATTGGCATGTATATTGTGTTCGGATTAAATACTATATTCAAATTCTTTAGTGTACAAAATTAGCTGAGAGAGTTCCCCTTGTATAATATTTTTTACATTACATGTAGGTAGTAATGTACAAAATTGGTTGGGGTTTTGTTTAATACAGTTTATATGATTATGATTTATTACCTATATTGCAGTATTTAGATTCTCATCATCCTTTTCTCCTAGATCTAATTGTTTTTAAATATTACATCGATCAGGCTTTCTGTTCAAAATGAATCACCTTCCCTATATTTTCTAAAATTAAATATTTGAAATATTTATTCTACTATTCTGAAGCATTTTCACACACACACAAATATAAAATTAAGACTTTCCCTTAAGTGTATCAATGTTCAGTAAATTATTAAATAATCATTATTGAAATGAAGGTAAAATACATCCTCTAATATTAACTGAACTTAAAATTCTGTGGTAAGCTTTAACAAAATTTACTTTGCAAATGTAATCAACATGATGATACTCAAACTAGTTTAAATATTAAGTGTAAAAATTTGAAGTATCATTTATTCATAATTATGATAGCCTATTCCATTCCATTCATGTGTTATATAACCTCAGCTGGAAACTTATTCATTACTAATTAAGGGGCTTTGTATAACCATTAGATGTTATTAATCTTAAAATTAGATTAATATTAGGTACCTTAGATTGCTATTCAAATGTATCTTTTATATTAGATTTCTTTTGACTTGATATTATACTCTAAGAAAGTTTATTTCAACATTAAGTAAGCTTAATACAAAAGGCATCTGTTAAATGCCTCTTTGTGGGAGAGAGAAATCATATGAGAAATCCAGTTGTTTTTCACTTGTTTCTTGCAGTGCTTTTTTGAATGAGTAACGTTAAAAACATAATTTTCATGAATGCTAAAACCGTAATTTTCATGTAACAATAAGCTTAGCAAGAGTTTTTTTGCCCTAATTCCCATACCAAATGTTTTTGTAGTCTTATAACTCTTTAAAGAAAAATCAAATCTCATTTGTCCTCTGAATCAATTATTTTTATTTTAAAAGACAAATTATAGGGATAATGAAAGATGGTCAAAGATTACCTCTTAAAATGAAATTGAGGGACTTCCCTGGTAGTCCAGTGGCTAAGCCTCTGTGCTCTCAGTGCATGGACGCCAGGATTCTATTCCTGATCAGGGAACTAGACCCACATGCCATAGCTAAAGATCCTGCATGCTGGCAAGGAAGATCAGAGATCCCGGGTGCCACATCTGAGACCTGGGCATATAAATAAATAAAAATAAATACTAAAAAATGAAATTGGTGGTTGAACAGATGACTAGTCTATTTTAAAAATTATTTACTGAGTGCCTGCTATGTGCAAAGCACTGTTAAGAGAGTGAATACAATTAAGGATAAGACTCAACCCTTGCCCTAAATGAACATATAATGGAGAAAAAGACAGAAATACAATAACAGTATTATGAGACACAGGCTTCCCCAGTGCTGCTGCTGCTGCTAAGTTGCTTCAGTCGTGTCTGACTCTGTGGGACCCCATAGACGGCAGCCCACTAGGCTCCCCCATCCCTGGGATTCTCCAGGCAAGAACACTGGAGTGGGTTGCCATTTCCTTCTCCAATGCATGAAAGTGAAAAGTGAAAGTGAAGTTACTCAGTGGTGTCCGACTCTTAGCGACCCCATGGACTGCAGCTTACCAGGCTCCTCCGCCCATGGGATTTTCCAGGCAAGAGTACTGGAGTGGGTTGTCATTGCTTTCTCCGCTTCCCCAGTGGCTAAGCTGTAAAGAATCTGCCTGCCAATGCAGGAGATGCAGGTTCATTCCCCGCGTTGGGAAGATCCCATTGCAGAGAAAATGGCAACCCACTCCAGTATTCTTGCCTGGAGAATCCCATGGACAGAGAAGGCTGGCGGGCTATAATCCATGGAGTCGCAGAAGAGTCAGACTGGACTTAGGGACTGAACAACAACAATTTTAAGAGAGAATGCCGCCCATGCCATAAGAGACTATAATCCTGTGCTGTGGCTATGCAGAGGAAAGAGATTCTGTGTACATAACTGAAACTGTTTGTAACACTATTTTACAGATACTACCAAAATGCTTAAATATTAAGTCTGTTGTTGATTAATCTAATGCCAAAGAAATATTCTGATTATTTGTACTTTTAAATCTACAAAAGGTATTATAACCTTTAGTTAAAGAGTGTTCCAAAATGACTATTTTTCTGTCTTACCACATAGTATTACTGGGCCTTGCTTTGATGATCAAAGATCCATTAACAAATATTTCAATGCCATAATTTTGAATCATCAAAATAATCATCTTATTATCAGTATTGGAGGTTTGGCATTGTTAGCATTGTTGGGAATTTACAGTAAGAGTACCTCAAGGGACTTGCCCATTGGTCCAGTGGTTAAGATTCTGTGCCTTCCAATGCAGGGGGCCGGGGTTCCATCCCTGGTCAGGGAACCAGATCCTGAATACCATAAGAACTTAAACTAAGACCCAGCGCAGCCAAATAAATTTTTAAAAAAAGAAGCTCTCCTGAGAATCTTAAAAAAAAAAAAAAAAAAGAATATCTCAAATGAAACTGGAAGGTTTCAGAGACTGGGATCCCAGAGGATAGCCTAAAACAACACTTTATATACCTTTGGGATGTGAACAGTTCTGATCAGTGCCAGCACCAGAAGGAGCAGAACTCCAAGAGAACAGGGCTATATTTCAGATACTTACATTGTAAGAAAAGCACAGTTGTCCTTATTAATTGCATTACCCCTGGAGAATCATTGTTAATAACACAGATAAACAGTGATTTTAAAAAATAAATTTTGTTACTTTGTTTTGTTATTTTGGAATCTTTTAACTCCAAAAATCAAGAATATATATTTTTAAAGTCTTCTGTTTCAGGTTTAGCTCTGGTTAATTGTATGAGTGCATTAGATTGTTCTAAGCTAATGAAACTACATAATTTTAAATATGCCTTCTTAGGTAAAGTAGAAAATCAGGATTGTATTAATCTACACAATGCTAAAACAGACCATTGAGAACTGAAATGTAAATCAGTCACCTGGTTTTTTTGGCGTGATGCTGCCATGCACCCTAACCATTACTTTATTTATATGTTTATTTCTGACTCCTAAAACTATTTGTGTGTCTACATTAAATTCATTTGAAAAAATTATTAGTAGCCTTTTTGAAAATCCAGGGACACAAAGTTATTTAAAAGGGAACTTTACTAAGTCGCTGAAATATCAGGCAAAAATACACATAAACATTTTTAGGTTTGTTTCATAAATTACATATAAATTACTTATGTAGTGTGTGAGCTTAGTCACTCAGTGGTGTCTGACTCTTGGGAGCCCCACTGACTAGCTCACCAGGCTCCTCTGTGCATGGAATTTTCCAGGCAAGAATACTGGAGTGGGGTGCCATTTCCTACTCTAGGAGATCTTCCCTACCCAGGGATCAAACCCTCATGTCTTTCATTGGCAGGCAGATTCTTTACCTCTGCGCCACCTAGGAAGGCCACTTACCTACTAGCAAGGCTGTAAAGAGCAGATAACTTCATTGGTCTCCACTCTTGGTTGCATGCTTTAGAGTGATTCTCAATACAGTGAAACCCAGGTAACACATAGAACTAACAGGGAGCATTCGGTAATATTTTTGTTTATTTTTGATGTGTCTTAATTCACATTCTCAAATTATTATTATCTACACTCTCAAGTGTAGAATTCTCAGATTACATTTGAGGTTTGAGCATGAGATTTTTATACTCATGAAAATGTGGCAGTAGTGTAAAAGATTGAAAAGCACAGATTTAGGGACTTCCTTGGTGGTTCAGTGGCCAAGACTCCATGCTCCCAGTGCAAGGGGCCAGGCATTGATCCCTGGTCAAGGAACCAGATCCCCACATACTGCAACTGAGAGTTCACCTTCCACAACTAAAAGGCCCTGCATGCTGCAATTAAAGATCTTGCATGCCTCAACAAAGTTCAAAGATCCCACGTGCTGCAACTAAGATCTGGCACATCCAAATTAATTAATTAAGTTTTTTAAAAATAAAGAAAAACACTTGTTTATGATATGCCTGAAAATCTGCACTTCAAATTGATGATCTATGCCCTATACTATTTGCTGTATGTGGTAGTCAGCTCAGACTGTGACAACAAAATATCATAGACTAGGTAGATGAAACAACAGAAATTTATTTTCTCACAGTTCAGGAGGCTGGAAAATTCAAGATTATGGTATTGGCCAACTCACTTCCTGGCGAGAGTTCTCTTCCTGTCTTGCATTTGGCCAACTTCACTCTTTCTCAAAGAAGGGAGCTCTACCTCTTCTTAAAAGGCCACTAATCCTATCATGAGTGACCCACCCTCACGACCTCATCTAACCATAATTACCTCTCCAAATTATCATTGCAGTGGGGGTTAGAGCATCAACAAGCAAGTTTTGGGGGAACAGAAACATTCACTCCATAATACTATGACACTGGATTCTTCAGTATAATGCAGGCATTAACTCTGGTCTAACAATGCCAAATTCAGACATATCAAAAAAATCCCAGGCAAATTTCTAAAATGCTTCATGTTTCCAACTGGTCAAGGGGATCCCAGGAATAGGACCAATATGATACATCCAGAGCATACACGAATGCACTTCTATGATTTAAAGCAAAACCTGAAATGGATTTGCAAAAATAAATAACACAGTCAGTCTTATTACTGTATTGAATATAAAATACAAGTTTGTTTATAGGAAGATTATATAGGAATGGAACATTTTAAATTCCAAGTAACACAGATGTTGTATTTAATCTGTGTTGAAGTTCTGCTAGATTCTGAGCAGAATAATCTGAATTTAGGACTCTGAAATGACCTAAACCACATTGGAGCAAGTTCAGTTATCACATCTGGAGGCATAAAACTCACATGCTTACTTATTATTCCTTATGCTACATTTCACATCTGGAATTCCAGTTGAGGTGACAGTCCCTGTATTTGGAAGGCTTATAAGGCAGGCTTATATTATTCCAGATAAGAATTGGCTCTACCTTATACTTTTCTGAAGAGGTCCAGTCTGATTTAATTGGTCTGGAGTGTGATTTGGCCATTAGTTCTTGTTTTTTTTTAAAGCTCCCATGTGATCCTAATGTGCAACTTGTGTTGAAAAGCCAGAGCTCTTATGAACTTTTTAAACAATTATTTATTTATTCATTTATTTACTTGTTGTATTGGGTCTTCATTGCTGTGCACAGGCTTTCTCTGGTTGTGGTGAATGGGGACTACTCTCTGGTCGGGCTTCTCGTTGTGGTGGTTCTTCTTGTGGAGCACGGGCTCTAAAGCATGGGCTCAGTTACCCCACAGCATTTTGAATCTTCCTGGATCAAGGAACCTGTGTTCCCTGTATCATCAGGCAGATTCTTAACCACTCTACCACCAGGGAAGTCCTCTTGTGGACTTTGGATTGTTAATAACTGTACCTCTGTTTGAGCACCATGGATTATCTGCCAGGCATTTAAGAACATTTCAAGGACCACCCTTTCCACTGGTAGTCCAGTGGCTGAGACGCTGTGCTCCCAATGCAGGAAGCCCAGGTTTGACCCTTGATCAGGGAACTAAATTCTGCATGCCGCAACTCCTGTATGCTGCAACAAAAATTGAAGATTCTGTGTGCCACAACTGAAGCCTGGCAGAGCCAAATAAATATATTAATTTTAAGTTTTTAAAAAAAAGAATATTTCATGGTGTTATGTAACCAGCAGTCTGCCCATGGACATTCACTGGTGAAAGTAGCCTGCTGCTCACAGCAATGTTTACTCTCTGGAGAGTGTGGGACCCCACTGCTGACCTCAAAGAATTGCACTTTAGTCTAAAGACTTATCTTTGTATTTAAAAAAAAAAAAGCAGTGTTTCTCTGATTAGTATTCCAAGGACCTTAAACCAAAATTATATGACCCTCCCCTCTAAGAAAAAAAAATTAGTCCATCCTGAAAGTATTACCTGTGTAGTATATTTTTTCATCATCATCCTGTTTGGAAATTAATTATACTATTTGAAAGGCTGCCCATTTTAAAGGTGAATTTAGAAAAGTCACACTCAGAATAGAAATGTGATGATGACTGAAGGTTAAAGCCTGTGATGCCAGTACAAGCAGACATTTAATCTAGATGTTCTAGCTGTGTAACCCCAAACATTCTAATATTTGCAACTTTCAGATATTGATTTTAGCAGGATAAAATGTTTAGTTAGTTGAATTAGTCGCTTTTCATTGTAATCCTTTGACAAATGTAGATGCATAATACCACATATAACTTTTTTAAACATTTTTAAAGCCAGGGATTTTGTTTTAGGTTGAGTTTAAAGTTAAAACATTGTAGATAGATAAATTTTCCTACATCTAAATATATTTATTCTTCATAATTTTTTGCAGTTCTGGTCCACATGCATGCATATTATTTCATACAGTTATAATCAGAGTCTGGGTATATTTTTAATTTTGCTGTTAGCATTAATAAACATTTTTTTGTCATCACTTAGACTTTGTAATCACAGTTGTTACTAGCTACATAGTATTGCATTTGCATTGAAGCATTAGGGATTTTTAGTATTATTATTGCACACTGTCTGTCATAGATACTAACTTTTGGATTATTGTTTAAATATTCTTTTTCAGAAATGGCCCATGAGATCAAGATTGTACATTGGTGCTACTGGTCAGTTTCTGAAGCATCCTGTCTCCGGAGAAAAAACAAATCATGACAATATTCCAACAGACTCTCAGCCTTAGGCTCTCCCCTGATGGGGGCTGGTAGAAAGTGACGTTGTTGTTTTTAAATGATATGAAATAACTATATTTATTACATCAAGTATAACAAGCATTATTTCTGAAAGTTTTCACGTGAATCCATAGTTGGATATTCTGATTTATCTAATCTAAGTAAATGTGGAATGAAATCTTCAGTCAAATGTAAAAATACACAGCTTGTCTATTCAGTGTGACAGAGTCACTACTATAAATTGCAGGAGAACCTAATGGGAAAAAAAAGAAACCCATAGGACAGCAAAGAATTGTGTATATAGCCAAAGAATACGTGTGTTTTCTGTAGTGTATCTATCACAAGCTCATTTATACAATCTTCCTGGTTTAAAAAAATAAAAACTGGGTTTGTAAAACACCAGTATTTCGTTTTTGTGAAAACCAATCTGTGCTTAAAATTGGTCTAATAAGCCCTTCTAGCTGGAAGGTGCTAGATCATTTATTCAGTTTTAGCTGAATACATGTGGAGACTATTGAGCTATATGGTGATGCAGTAACTTCTATAACTGTTTTTCCCTCTTAGAAAAATTGTTTGGAATAATAGAAATGGTTTGCTTCCTAGGACAAGTCTTGGCCACCTTCTTAGAGGGTTATTAAATATCTTACTATGTTTCCAAATTATGGAATGCACTGAGCCTCCCTGCAGCCCTGTGTGAACAGCAGATGGTTGTCCCTGGGTAGCAGGGTTTGCCACCCTCCCTGCACCCCAGTCACTCCATATCCACCCCACTCTCAGGGCCTGGACTAGGTAAACAGGTTTAGTGTAGCCCCGAGAGAGAGTGGCATGTTCAGGCCTGTTGGGGGCCTCCACACCTCCTTGACCTTCACAGTCACAACCTTAGCCAGGTTCTTTCTTGTCAGCTGCTGTTCACAGTGAACCTACTTGACCCTTATGAAATAGAAGTCCTTTCTGACTTGGGACTTCTGGGGCTGATCTGTACCTTGAAGAGGTCTAAGGACACAGAGTGACCATCCTGAGATGCAGGATGCTCCGATTTGAACCCACAAGCAGGAAAAACCCTCTGCTCTGGTTCTCTCCCACTGCCCCGCACACGAGGTACCCAGGGAACAGCTCTTTTGCCTGATTGAACCAGTGGTTTCAGTTCTGGCAAGAGCTTGGTGATCCTAACTGAGAAGTGGAGATATCTACCAGGGAACACATCGAATCTCAAAACAACAGAGTGTAGTAGAGACACTTGTAAAAAAAAAAAAAAAAAATTATCAGTCTCTTTTGTTATCTTTGCTGATTTAGATTCCCTTTTATCCTTTTTTCATTTTTCTCCTCACTCTTCACTGTCCAAGTGTGTAAAGGTCATTCATTTCTTGATAAACCACAGTTTTAAAGTTGCTGGGTTTGGTCCAAGATTATTAAATAGAAATGTGTATGAATGGCCTTGGTTGAATTAATATAGCAACTGAACTACCATTTCATTTCCTCCTCCATTTAACTCCAGCTTTTGGAAGTGAAATGAAATAAAAGACTATTTGAAGGCAAAGTTGATTTGAGGATGATTGTGTCTTGGCTCATGTCTGATAGTTTGTAACTTTTATTTTAATGTGAATATACTTGTTGTAATGTGACCAAAGCATGTCTTTAAAAAGAAAAGGCATACGTGTAACTATATGGCTGATTCATGTCAATGTATGACAAAACCCACTGAAATGTTGTAAAGTGATTGGCCTCCAACTAATAAAATAATATTAAAAAAAAATAAAATAAAAAGAAAAGGCATATAATAAAAAATGTCTACATATTAACATGTAGCAAAAATGTTTGTATATTTAAATATTTGTGAGTATACTTACCCACTCATATGCCATTGAAAGGAATACAAAATAAAATGAGATGGATTCAGCCATTCATTATTGTAAATTATTAGAATAAAAAAGTGCTAAAAATAATCTTTTCTCTTAAGGAATGAAATCAGAACTTCTTTAAAGTTACCTGGAACTGAACTGAAAACACTAAATGTGATAGTAAGAATTTCAAGGGGGAAAATGCCATTTTTAAAGCATTTAGTTGGGGAATAATTATGATTTGTGTTGAATTATCAGACTTTTCTAAATCCTCCTTCTAAATTGTTAGTCATTGTCTTAACAGTATTACTTCTTTTTTTAACAGTATTACTTTTTATTTCTTCTTGTCCAGTTATAAATGTCTTAATTCCAAAGAACTATAGTTCTGTCATGAGCTTTATAACATTTTATTAAATTGCTAAATAGGGTAACAGCATTTGGTAGGTTGGAAAACTTGAGGTGAAATTGCATATTTTCACCCAAAGTTTAAAAGAAGCATGCTGTTTAATTAATGGTACCTCGTCAAGATAAAGGATATTACTAAAATAAAATAAAGCACCAATTTGAAAAGTAATTTAGTCTGTTATATCTATCTCTGCAGTTACTTAACAGATACCTATGGCAACACTTGAAAATCTTTCTAGAAGATAGATACCTACTTGGTATTAGCTGCTTCACCATGCTGTCTTTAGTGGAGTATGTAATATGGAGGGAAGAGGGTATACAGGATCACCGTATTATCCCGTAATCTGCAAGGGAAATCCTCCCTTCGGTGTCTTCAATCACTCACCTCTCTCAGTGATAGTCATATATTTACGATTCCTCTGTAGTGATAACTTGGGTGGATAAGGAAATACCTTTTTAGAAGCATAGCCAGTTCTAATAGACCTTTAAAATATTTATTGCTTCTTTTTTTTTATTATAAAAATGCTTACAGTGCAGTTTGTATGTCAATTATACATCAGGAAAGCTACATTAAAAAGTATACACATACCTGTTTTGTTTTTTTGTTTTTGTTTTTTTACATACCTGTTTTAAAAAATAAACTTAATAGCAAAAAGGAATGAAGAGGAAAAGTGAAAGTCTCACAGTGGAGGTGGTTGTTTAGAATAGAGTGAAGATGAAAGTATCTGTTTCACACATTATTTGCTGATAGAAAATACTGGTTTTAGGGACTTCCCCGGTGGTCCAGTGGCCAGGACTCCATGCTCCCAAAGCAGAGGACCTGGGTTTGACCCCTGGTTGGGGGAACTCAATCCCATATGCCACAACTAAGATGCAGCGCAGTCAAGTAAATAAAAATAAATATTTTTTTAAACTGTTTTTACATTTTGATAAGACTTTTTTGATCCAACTACTTAATCTGCAGTGTTATTGATATCCTAAACAGTAATTTTCTTATTTATTCATGGCAAATTTATTTAAAGTAAGAAAAAGCTGTAAGAAAAGAAAATAAATGCTAGTTGTCCCACTGAAATGCACAGTATTTTAGTTGAAATTGCTTTTTAGGTTAAATTATTCAATAATTTTTCCTTTTTCCAAAGGGTCTCATTTTATATTCATGAAGGCAACTAGCCAGTTATTATCAAAAAGAAAGTTTTCAAGCTCTAGTAAGATCTGTTTTTTAGGTTTAGTTTTTTGTGTTCGTTTGGGAGCAAAATGGGGTGGGTTATAGGGGTAATTCTATGTATATTTTCCAGCAGTATTTAATCTTTTTCGTTAGTCTTCAGTGTATCAATAGTGCCATTCTGAGGAAATAATCCAATCCAGACCAAACATCTCCACCATGGCCAACATAATTCCATTAGAAATCAACACATGAATTGTATTTGGCATCTTTTAAGACACTTTGCATGCTGGCTGTATATAAAACTATATTCTTAGCTGGCAGGGAGAAGAAATGATAAGTCAAACAGATTGCTTATGATCCAAATTCATATATTAGATACCTTGAGAGGGCAGTTTAACCTAAATGCTCTTTCCTAGCTCTGTATAGGGTATTACAAATAATATCAATCATGTATTTTATTTGAAAAGTTATAAACTTCGACTCTTCTAGCACTGCAGATTGTCTTAATCTGATGACAAATTCTTTTTTTTTCCTTAATCATTGCTGGATAATATGGTACCTAGTTTCCCAGATAACTTAGAACTAGTAGTACACTATTGCTGTCTTTCTCCATGGTACACACTTTTGATTTTTTAGTTTTGTTTTTCTTATAACCAAAAATATACCAAAGCTGGAACTTCCTTGATAGCTCAGCAGTAAAGAATTCGCCTGCCAATGCAGGAGGTTCAGGTTCAATCCCTGGGTCGAGAAGATCCTCTGGAGAATGAAATGGCAAAATAAAATTTTAAAATAATGGTGTGTGTCATTAAAAATATAGAACAATATTACAAAGATTTCCAACCTTAAATCAATACAAAAGAGTAAAGCCAAATAAATGGAAAATGTACAAAATCTGACTCCTAAAGAAGCACTAAGGGAATACTACAAAATTGTATATCTCAAAAAACAGTACTTTTATTTTGCTGCACACTGGTAGCTGGCAGTCTTATATGTGGCTATTTTATTGAAAAAAATAAATGCCCCTCAAATCCTGTAGATTTGCTTTCTATAAACTTTGAGTACAGCACAGATGGTACTGCAGCACAGTTGGGAATGAGGGACATTAAATATTCTTGCCCAACTACATAAGCCCGGGAAAGGCTTCCCTTCCTATGTTTACACAAGCCTTAGTTTCAACTCATAAGAGAAGCCAGTTCAGTGAAATATACCTCAATCACTCGGACTTTCATTACAAATTATACCACAGCACATAGCTGTCAGAAGCTTTTAAGTTATAAACTGAAGAATAGTCTTAACTATTAGGCTTAAAGATTATGTCAATAGTCATTTCCTGTACACAGGAATGTTACTGAAGAAATAAATGCATGTATTCCTGCCCTCTCTGGACCAAGAAGTTGTCCATGGGGAGGTCTGGGGATGAACTTAAATCACTTGTCTCCGTTTTTATGGCCATTAAAAACCGGGGGCCTTTTAAAACAATGTGAGGTCTAAATAAGAACTGATTTTAAATGTTCTTATTTTCAAATAAGTTCTGAAGTCACTTAATTTACAGCCTTCAAATGTGTGCTATTATAAGGCACCTACATGCTTTACATACTTATCTATGTAAGTATGTCATGCATGTCATAATTTTTAAATTATATTTTTTAAAGGCCCATGCAAGACTGCCCTTACTGTGTGTAGCACATCTGCATCTCTTGCTGACAGTAAGCCCCTAGACCAGAGCCATCTTGAAACCAGGCAATAATAGCAAGTGAAAAAAGTGGGGTTCAACAGCAGAGATGTGCTACAGTCCATGAAGTCACAAAGAGTCAGACACAATTTTGCAACTGAATAACAACAACAATGGCAGAGACAGGAGAGTCAAGAGAGGGGAGAGGTGAGAAGCAGGAAGCTATTCCCAGATCCTCCTCTAAGAAGGAGGAGGCCTGTTCCACCCATGTTCAGTCAGGCTACAGGTGTGATGTTCCGGGACATACACGAGAGACTGCCTTGAAAGGAGCCTGACTTCCAGCTAAGACCAATTCATCACTGTGGTAAGCACCAGGCTTAGTGTTTGCCCTCCACACACTGCCCCTTGCCTTTTCTCCTCTTCCCCTGAGCTCACAGTTGATGTGAAATGATAGCTAAAAAGGGCTTCCCTGGTTGCTCAGCTGGTAAAGAATCTGCCTGCAATGCAGGAGACCCTGGTTTGATACCTGGGTTGGAAAATCCCCTGGAGAAGGGATAGGCTACCCACTCCAGTATTCTTGAGCTTCCCTGGTAGCTCAGACAGTAAAGAATCCACCTGAAATTCGGGAGACCTGGGTTCAATCCCTGGGTTGGGAAAATCCCCTGGAGGAGGGCATGGCAATCCATTCCAGTATTCTTGCCTGGGGAATCCCAAGGACAGAGGTGCTGGCAGGCTACCATCCATGGGATCACAAACAGTCGGACATGATTGAGTAACTAATCACAGCACAGCAATAGCTAAGAAAGTACACGTAGGCAGCTCAAAGCAAGTCAGGTTTGTCTTTTCTGCCTGGTTAGATGTTAGAAAAAGGGTTAAAGATGATAAGGTGAAGCGTGACACAAAAACCCAAGAAGCTGGACTTCCCTAGTGGTCCAGTGGCAAAGAATGCACCTGCCAGTGCAGGAGACATGGGTTCGATCCCTGATCTGGGAAGATCCTACATCCTGTGGAGCGACTAAGCCCATGTGCCATAACTACCGAAGCCCAAGTGCTCTGGAGCCTGTGAGCCACAAGAGAAGTCACTGCGATGAGAAGCCCGCGGACCACAATTAGAGAGTAACTCCCGTTTTCTGCAACTAGAGAAAGCCAAAGTGCAGCAACAAAGACTCAGCACAGCCAAAAATAAATAAATAAAATTTTAAAATAAATGAATAAATAAAAACCAAGAAGCCACAAAAGAAAAGCTGGGTAATTTTGACTATGTAAAATTAGTAAAGCAAAAGAAAAAACATATGGTAAAAAGCCCCCCCCCCAAAAAAAAACCTTGGGAAAAAAGCCACAACAGATGATAGCCATGGTAGTAATTTCCTTTATATACTGCAGCTCTCAGAATTTAAAAAGACCAGCTACTCAGAAAAATGCCACAAATGATACAAGTAAGAAGTTCATAAAAAGAAACCAAACACCCAGTATCTTTATGAAAAGACACACAAACTCACCTAAGATAAGAAATGTAAATTTAAAAAGCAATGAAATAAAATATTTCACCTATCTGAATGCTATAAACTATCCAATTACAAAATAATTAAGTCCTGGGGATGTTATATACAGTATTGTTATATACAGTATGGTAAATATAGTGATATCTGTATTGTATATTTGAAAGTTGCTAAGAGAGTAGATCTTAAAAATTCTTAACACAAGAAAAAAATTATAATTATGTGAGGTGATAGATGTTAACTAAACTTGTGGGAATCATCTTGATATATATCATTATGTAATACCTCTTAAACTTATATAGTGTTATATGTCAATTATATCTCAATAAAACTGGGAGGGAGAATGTGTAAGTGATGATGACTAATTTTTCTGGTATACTAGAGTTAACTTGTTTTAACCATAATGCTTGAGTATTTATGTTTTTGATGAAAATTAATATTTGTCATTTTTATCCTCCTGCTTTTTCTCTCCCAGGTTAAACGGTAAAATGTGACCAAAAAAGAATGACACAAATATAAAATACCCATTTTTAGTGAGGGTGGGGAAATGATGGTTGTAGCACTGTTGGAGTATACAAGCTTTTAAAATACAGTTTCACCATCTCTCTCAATATGGTAAGTGTATACACCCTGACTTAGCAATTCTACATTAAAGAATTTGCCTAATGATACACAGTCATAAAAATATATAACAATAATTACTGCAGGTATTCATCATCTTTTGTCTCATCATTCGTATACTTAAAAGTTTCCCCTGCCTTCTGTACTGGCTGCCCCCAAGTAACCTACCAAAAGTGCAAACCTGAGGATGTAATGTACTTGATCAAATCCATTCAATGGTTCCTCATTGTGTAAGAGCAAATCTAACCCCTTAACCTGACTTATGAAACCTCTGTCTGTATCACTGCCCACAGTCCCCTACCACTGCCTATTTTACACTTTGTGGGTGTGTGTATGCCTGTGTGCTCAGTCATGTCCGACTCTTTGTGACCCCATGGACTGTAGCCTGCTAGGCTCCTCTCTGTCCATCGGATTCTCCAGGCAAGAATATTGGAGTGAGTTGCCATTTCCTACTCTAGGTGATCTTCCCGACTCAAGGATCAGTCGTCATCTCTGTATCTCCTGCATTGGCAGGGGGTCCTTTACTACTGCGCTACCTGGGAAGCCCAGCCATTTTATACTTCAGGTTATAGTAAACACACACACACACACACACACACACACACACACACACACACACACACACACAGCTGTTTCATGCTTCAGTGCTTTTGTTCATCAATCATCAGTTGGTCCACAAATATTTTCTTAATACTATGGCATGCATTGTTCACTGCTTGTCCTATCACTTAGGAATTGCATTCAGCTGCTAATTAGAAAGTCTGAACCATATTGGCTTAAATAAATTAGGGCTTTATTCTCTCCTGTAAAAGAAATCTACAAGTAGGAGGTCCAGGGATGGTAAGATGGCTTTGTAAATTTATCAAGGGCCAAAGCTTCTACATATTTCTCCTTTGCCAGAAGTGGGTTACAAGGTCGCCCCTAGGTGTAAGGAAGGTGTATCTATCAGTTTGGGTTTGGGATACTATCTGCTCTTGCTCAGTTAAAAACAGTCAGGCTTCTTAACAAGTAATTAGTGACTTTCATCACTGGGATGAAACCAACTTGAGCTGGATTTCTAGGAACAATTTCCTAAGTCATTCCATGGAACTGGGCTGCCAAAGCAGCTGAACCTTCTGCCACGACCTGGACTCTGCCTGCCCAGTGGAAGCTGACTGACTAGAAGCATGCAGCCTTTGCTGTGTAAAGGCAGGCACAATGGATACCTCGCAGCTTGCTTTTCTCCTCATGTAGCTCAATTTAGAATCTGGGTTTTACACAAATGTGTTTCATTGGCAGGATCTAATTCACATCCAGAATCTAAGCTGCTAAAGAGTTTTGGAATGCTATGTAATACTTAGCTTTTCATCCTCTGACATATAGAAACAGATAAAAGGAGGCTGGGGAAGCAGGCAAACAGATTGAAACAAGAGGCTTAGCCCTAGGACTAGGCACATAACACAAACAAAATCAGAGTTTCATTATCAGGGAAGGAAGCTGGGGATGGATACAGGATGGTAACAAAGAACCGGACCCAGTCTTAAGAAATCAAGGAAGCCTTCCTGAGAAGGCAAAGAGGGACAAGAAGAGCATTCTAGTTATAGGAAAAACCAAGTGAGAAGAATGTGCAGCTTTGAAAGAAAGTGCCTGGGGAAGAAGGATGGGTATTTCACATGTATTATCACATTTAGTCCTCACAGAAATCTTAGGAATAAGTTATATTATTCCCAATTTTCAAATGAAGGGAGACTTTTAAATGTACATTAAAGGATTTGGATTTAAGGGTAGCCAGAAATCTTGCATAGAAATGCAGAGGTATTGGGTATCAAGGAGCTATTCATAAGCAGAGAGAAAAGTACAGATTTTCAAACAACATAAAACCCCATAACTATAACTAAAAAATAAAACAGACTGAGAAAAGTTATTGGCAATGCATGTGACTATTAACTGACAAAAGATTAGTATCCAGTATATAGAAAGAAATCCCATAAATCACATTTTTTAAATTACAGATATTTCAATAAAAAACTGGGCAAAGCTCTGAAGGCTATGGTTTACAGAAGAGAAAACCCAAATGATTAAAAATGTGAAAAAAAATTAAGGGAAAAGCAAAACATTTATAAAATTATCTTTTCAACCTCATAGCAAGTGAAAATTAAAATAACAGTTAACACCATTTCATATTTATCACATTGACAAAATTGTTTAAATTCTGAAAAGAGCAAGTTTTGACAAGGGTTTAGAGCAACTATTTGGAAAGCAACTGACTATTAAGTATGAAGATGAATTTATCCTTGGATCCTTAAACCCAGCAGTTCAGGCTCTAGGGACAATGGTGTGTTAGGAAAGCTAATTGTTAATTATTCAAGCATTCAGATATCTTGAGAGTCAGTTGTTAGTAGCTTGAAATCACCATGATATATTAACACCAATATATATATATCATGGCGTTGTTTTCGTCGTTTAGTTGCTAAGTCGTGTCTGACTCCTTCGTGACCCCATGGACTATAGCCCGCCAGGCTCCTCTGTCCATGGGATTTTTCAGGCAAGAATATTGGAGTGGGTTGTCACTTCCTTCTCCAGGGGATATTTCCCACCCAGGGATCGATCTCACGTCTTCTGCGTTACAGGTGGATTCTTTACTGCTGAGGCACCAGAGAGGCCCAATTAACAGCATGGATATCTGCAAATGCTAAAAATAAGGGGTTTTTTTGGGGGGGGAATTGGGTTTTGCTCTTTTGTTGTTGTTTTTTAAGCTCTTATTTACCGAAACACCAGCAGACATAGAGAAACTCATGCCTAAGTACAAAGAGACATCGTAGGAAAAAACATTCAGAATCTCCACTGTATTTACATTTAATGGGGTGTTAATTTCAGGACATAATTCGTATTAGATCATCACAGAGGTACAATAACATCATACTTTAACCTTAGCTTGAATTTTTCAATTACTTCCACATTCTCTACTCTCTATGTAGTCATTCTTAAACAATTGTTTTTAAACAGTAAGGAAAGTATATTATTTAACATAAGAAGAAGCTGGAGAGGCTCCCTGGCTGCTTAACTTGCTGACTATTTTTAAGTTGCTTGGTTCTTTCCCTTCCCATTTTGCCATCAACGGAAGCTCCCCTCATTTAACAAGAGGGCTGCGACGATGCCAGGAATTCTTTCACTGATGATCGATGGTGATCATATGTAGGGGATGAAAAGCTGCTTCTTCCCACATGTGCCTTTTCGTCAAAGAACAAAACTTTCCCTGAATTCCCCTAGCAGACTTCCCTCAGGTCCCATTGGTCAGCTTGAATAATTTAAATTTTAATTCCACTACATTCAGAATTTGTCATAGGATTGAAGCAGTTGTTTGCAAGCCTTACTCTTCGCATAAAAGTTAAATTTTTAAACAGAAAAGGAAAACCCTAGAGTCTCACACTGACAATTAAAGCCACTCATTATTTTAGATCCGGGCAAAAATCGTAAGTAATTTAGGTAATTTTCACTGAAATTATCTCAGTAAAGTTCATGTACTTCAAGTGTTTAAGAATCAACTTTCATTCAGATCAGTGCCCTATTTTCTGACAATTTAATGTATTTTTCACAGATTTAGAACTTTAACCTTGACGAGAGGTATAAATGCTATGATTATCTTAATGTCAATATTATGTTTAAAAATAATCTTGCCGGAGGTAAAAGGATCATATATATGAAAGTCATGCAGTTATGACTAGGGTCATTTACATTTCTCTTGCTTAACTCTATTTTGACATGCCAGGGAAAGCACAAGCATATGGTTATTATAGCCACTTCCTTCCAATTCCAACCTCATTTTCTGCTGCAAACATCGAGGGGAACCAGGTTCTCCGAGTCATTCACTAATATGAAAAAGGACTGAAGGCCAAATGTATTAATTTACTAATGAGATTTACATGTGGAAGTGCAGATGATAGATTCTGACAGCTTCTAAGGAAATAATACCCTGTATGCCCTGAATCCACATATATGTCTATCGAATGTAAACTTTCTAAGATAATCCAAGTTATGTTGTCAAAAAATAGCTATTTTTTTAAAGTTACATTTGGATAGACCATTATATTTAGGGCTTCCCAGGTGGCACAGTGGTAAAGAATCCACCTGCCAATGAAGGAGATGCAAGAGATGAGGATTCAATTCCTAGATCGGGAAGATCCCCTGGAGGAGGAAATGGCAACTCACTCCAGTATTCTTGCCTGGAAAATTCCATGGACAGAGGAGTTTGGAGGGCTACAGTCCATGGGTTTGCAAAGATTCGGACACAACTGAACACACACGCACACACACATCATTTAAACCATGAAACTTTCCCTTTGAAGTGGTTTTAGTTGTATTTGCAACTGATAGCTAATTTCAGTAACCTAGAGACTGGCAACCCCTAAGATGGTGCTCCTTGCTGGAGAACATTGAACAGTTATCATGATGTTAATAAGGGGATGATGGCTGAAGGGGGCAAATCTTCAAACAGAAAGGGGGCAAATAGAAATGGTATATTTTTGCAGTCAGAAGAGAAAATGTACTATTTTAATAATTTTTCAACTTACTTTAATTATAAAATTGCATACACACAATAAATATCCAAACAGTAGTTAACGGTATACAAAAAAAAAATTAAAATATCACTTTCCCTCCAAAACCAACTAGAGACATACATTGCCAACATTCCTTCTGAACCTCTCAAAAAATATATATAGCTGAATAAATGCATGTTCTTTTTATTTAGGAAAAAAAACAGGATTTTACTAAACAGCTTCTGCATCTAACTTTTAAAATTTAACATATCTTGAAATAATTTCCAAATCAGCAAATACAGATCCATTTATTTATTCAATCAATAGCTATTTATTATGTGCTAGAGACTATATTAGGTACTAGGAATAAAATGGTCAGCAAAACAGACTAGATGCTTCCTCTCACAGAATGTATATTCCAGTGAGGGCAGCAAAAGTATAGATTTCTTTCTTTTTTTTAATATAACTACAGATTATGAAGGAAACAAAAAGGGATATGTTTTACAATGGACCCACTTTAAATAAGTGGCTCAGTCAGTAAAGAATCCACTTGCAGTGAAGGACATCTCTTGCACTGTAGGAGTGAATGACTGAAAGCCACTCAACTGCCTTTGACTCTTTTCAACCCCATGGACTGTATAGTCCATGAAATTCTCCAGGCCAGAATACTGGAGTGGATAGCCATTCCCTTCTCCAGGGCAGGGGATCTTCCCAACCTGGAGATTGAACCCAGGTCTCCCGCATTGCAGGTGGATTCTTTACTAGCTGAGCCACCAGGGAGGCCCAAGAATACTGGAGTGGGTAGTCTATCCTTTCTCCAGTGCATCTTCCCAAGCGAGGAATCAAAACAGGGTCTTCTGCACTGCATGTGGATTCTCTACCAGCACTGCAGGAGACCTGGGTTCAAACCCTGGGTTGGGAAGATCCCTGAAGAAGGCAATGGCAACTCACTCCAGTATTCTTGCCTGGGAAATCCCATGGGCAGAGCATGGCAGGCTGCAGTCCATGGGGTTGCCAGAGTTAGACACAATTTAGTGACTAAACCACCACCACCACACTTTAGATAGGGAGGGCAAGTGTGGCCGCACTGAAAAATCGACCTAGAAGCTAAGATGAAAGAAAGTAGTTAGTCACTCAAAAAACTGGGATAAGAGAATCCAGGCAAGAGCAAACGCCTTGAGATGTGAAAACTGTTTGCCATGTTCTAAAAACTAAGAGTCGGGCAGGGTGACTGGTGTGCAGCAAGAGAGAGGAAACAAAAGGTGAGGTAAGTCGTGTGAAGGTGCAGATATTTTTTCCTCTAAAATATTTTTTAAATTTTACTTGTATTGTTATAAAATATACATAAGCTTATCATTTTAACAATTTTTAAGTGTATAATTCAATGAGCCTAAGAATATTCACAGGGCTTCCCAAGTGGCGCTAAAGAACCTGCCTGCCAATGTTGGAGACTTAGGAGACATGGGTTTGATCCCTGGGAGAGGAAGATCCCCAGGAAGAGGGCATGGCAACCCACTCCAGTATTGCCTCGAGAATCCCATGAACAGAGGAGTCTGACGGGCTACTGTACATAGGGTCGCAGAGAGTCGGACATGACTGAAGCGATTTCACACAATCACAATTTGTTTTGCTAGGTTTAGATTTTCACACTGTGTTTTTTTGAGGCAAACATATCCTGCCCTGGATTTTGTATCAATTTCTTAGGGCTTGTTACCCAAGAATTCCAATAACAGAGACCTGGCAGCAATAAAGAGGTGTTCATTTGGGGTGTGTTGGGACTGCAGCCCGGGAGATAGAACTCCAGGAAGCACTTGAATTATGTTCTGCCACACTGCAACGTGGGGGAAGCTCATAAAGGCAGAAAACCACAAGATTACATACATTGTTTGTCAATAATTAGGATTGGAGTTGGCAAGAAGTAAGGGTGCTTGATAAACAAGGATTGCTTTGAGGCTAAAATGATACATAACTGAGAAAGATAGAGGGTTACCTTTGAAACTACAAAGTTGTAACTGCTGCTGCTAAGTCACTTCAGTCGTGTCTGACTCTGTGCGACCCACCAGGCTCCCCAGTCCCTGGGATTCCCCAGGCAAAAACACTGGAGTGGGTTGCCATTTCCTTCTCCAATGCATGAAAGTGAAAAGTGAAAATGAAGTCGCTCAGTCGTGTCCGACTCTTAGCGACATCATGGACTGCAGCCCAACAGGCTCCTCTGTCTATGGGATTTTCCAGGCAAGAGTACCGGAGTGGGTTGCCATTGCCTTCTCCAAAGTTGTAGCTAGCAGCTGCTAATACATTATTGTTTTGAAACCAGCTGGTGGTGTCCTGAGTTTGACACAGTTCAGAAAATTCAGGTTCTCTCTGATGCAGAAACATGCCTGAAACCACACCCAGCTATGTCCACCCGGCTCAATTCTGAATGCCTGACACCATAGTTACTCCATCTTGATTTCTTAAACGATGTAAATATGTCATCAACTTCCAGTTTTTAAAGGAGAGATGATGTGTCTTTTACTGATTATTATTTAATGATATGCTTTCATGTGTATTCTTTCTGACAAGATCATCAGCCTATCTCTACCACTAAGCCTAGTGCTATGCAGTCAAGATTCAAGATATAATATCCTGAGAAAAACAAGCGTAATAAAACGCAAAGCACGAAAACTAGCGAATGGTAAGTTTATAAACAAGGCAAGTGATTTATGAATGCTTTTTCTTCACCCTCTACTACTATCAACAAAATTAGCAATAATAACTATTGTCATAATATAAAGGACTATACAGCTTCTTTTTTTCTGGTAACTAGTTCTTCTGTGAGTTTTAACGGGTCGATTCTGGGTACTCTTACTCTATATCGGGGTTTCCAATACCACTTTTTAAAGTACTGAACTACCTGAGGAAGTAAAAGACCAAGCAAATGAAACCAGGAATGGGAGGAACTTTCTTTTTTCCAGCATTTTCTAGTTGCTTGGTTCCATTACAAACTGGTAGACTAATCAGTTACATAGTCTACAGACCAGTTCACAATGAGGTCCTCAGCTGCCCCAAAGGTCAATGCGGAAATTCCAAAAGCACCCCTCAGCTGTCGGAGTAAACCCGCCGCACCGCAAACACGCGCCGGCTGAGGGGCGGGACCAGGGCCGGAAGGGGCGGGGCCAGGCCTGGCGCGTCGGAGCGCCAACCCGGACCGCGGCGCCTTCTTTTCCGCTTGGCTGCGGGCGGAGGAATGGCTTTGAGGCTCTGTCGGCCGTACCGGAGTGGCGGCAACGCCCGCGGGCACGTCGCCCAGCTCTTCGAGGGGAGAAGGCCCCGCGGAGTTAGGTCGTTTTCTTATTTCTCCCGGGAACCCGACTCCGTGCCCGGGTCTACAGGTCGGCCTCAGGCCCCTCCGGCTTGTGCGTCCCGCCCCCGGGATCCCCATCCCGCTGGCTTCGGTCCATTGCCGGGCACAGCCCAGCGGTCGGCGCGGCCTCGGCCTCCGAGTCATCCCAGGAGGCCACCTTCCCCTCCCCAACCCGGTTGACGCCGCCTCGAGCTCTCCTCCGTGCTTTCTGCTCAATCGCATTTTGTGAGTAACCGTTACCTGTGAGTTTTAGCCGACCCTTGTTAGTAAAAGCCGATTTCGACTGTTCTCAGCTCAGACTAACCAAGGGCCTTTTGCCATTCTCTGGGTTCCGAGGCGGGTGGCCTCACGCCCAGCCCAAGGCCTCGACCGGAGCCCTTTTGTATCCCAAGGAAAGGTTTGTGTGCGGCCTTTCGGCTTCTGGGCCCCTTAAATGTGCGCTTGTTTATCCTTTCTAAGAAAACGTTCTGTAAACGGGGAAGGGATTACCTCCTAAATCTTAAGGCAACCTTGACTTGGCTGGACTTTTTGGTTGGTTTTTAAACTTTTTAACGCAACACGGTTAACCTTCTGGGCTCTGCGCAGTGGCGCACTGGAGGCATTTGTTCCCGGATCTTCCTTTGTAAATAGGCTCTAGAGACTTGGCACTGAAGTTGGAGAACTATCCTTAGGGGTTAGAAGACCCTTAGGCTATAAATGCCGGCTGTAGCCTTAGATGCTTGGATTTACATAGAGATGTGTATTCTGAACTTGATACGGAAGAAACTGGTCAAGAGCTGGAAGACCTTTTGTCTATTTAAAAGCAAAGTTATTAGTGCTCGTCAGTGAGACTTACTGTAGTCAGGTGTTTGGTTTTTTCCCTCCCCCCGATTTGAAATACACGTTTTTTCATCTCAAACAATCAAAACAGTTAACTTTCACCAGGGCAAATATGATGGCTTGAAGTAGCTTATATTTGGTATTTCAGTCCTTCTTTTTGAGGAATAGTGACTGGAACCCTATTTTCATTGCTAAGTGTTGGAATTTTTAAAAACTTTACAAAATAAACGATTGATTAAAATTTTGACAATTTATGTAAGTCCTTAAGGATAATAAAGCCTTCCCAGGTGGCGCAGTGGTAAAGAATCCCTGGGTTGGGAAGATCCCCTGGAGTGAAATATGGCAACCCACTGCAGTATTCTTCCCTGGAAAATTCTGTGGACAGAGGAGCCAGGCGGTTTACAGTACGTGGGGTCGTAAACAGTTGAATACGACCGAGCAACTAACACACACAAGCATAATAAATACACAAGAGCCCAGTGAGTGTTATTAATACCATAACATCCATTTGCTTCCCTATCCCATTCCTTCCTTTCTATCCCATGCCTTCTCTCCTGAGGTGCCCATCATCTGGAATTTTGTTTCCAAACTCGGATTTTTTTTGAGGGTATTAGAGTGGATAGCAGTTTTATACATACATATCCCTAAGCGTTGGTTGTTTTAGGCCTTAAATAGAACTTGCATGTAGTTGTTAGAAGTGTTATGAATCATATATTAAACTGAAGTTTTCCAAATTGAAAATATTCATAACCAGTAGTTTGTGTTCTTAATATTATGTGAAATATCTCAGTATTTCAAGACTTGAAAGTGATAAATTGTTTTGCAAGTCCCAGCATTTGTTATGTCCTCATAAATCATTTCCAGTAGCTGATCGTTCAATGGTTTATCCTCTTGGGGTTCTAGGGGACATGATCTGTGGCCCTGACCATGCCCTTTGCAGTACATAAATAGGCTTTCAGGCAACTTGGGACTCAATTCTACAGGACTGTGTCCAGTAATGATGTCAACATCATGTATGTCTGCTCTGAAACTATATTAGAGCTGCCATAATAATGTTTTTAGTTAGAAGTCTGCACACATGTTTTTATATATCTAACCTTTAACCTGACTCACCTCATCCATGTCAAGCTCTGAAGCAGAAAAGCAGTGGTTAGGTACTCATTAGGACTATCATGTCTTAAAATCTGTGCTGCCATAGTAAAAGAATATCATAAATACATCCATCGTTTTTACCTATGCTAATGAATCCATTTCCAGCTTGGAAAAATCATTTATGGAATTATTAGGGCCTAACCAGTCAAAAGGACCAAGACATACCCAAGTCATCATAGGTATTAAACTGGGAGCCTTATCAGTTTTGATTACCAAAAAAAGTATAATTAAGCAGCAAGCACATTCTTTTGTTCCTTTAGAGATGTGTTAAACAGCAGAAAATGACTCCACTTGTTAGTGGTTTTTCTTAAAAGTTGATTGGGAGTCAGAAAGATTATAAGTTTTTCTTTTTTTTAAAAATGGTTCTTGAATGAGTATGGGGGAAAGAGCCAACTGGATCATACTAGATATAAGATGCCAAACCAGATACAAGTGCAAATGAGAATTCACAATGAAATACATTTAATTTGTAGGTGCAGCAGATCCTATGAGTTGAAGATGAAGATCATTGTGATAAATGTTTTCCAAAAACCTGTCAAAGAGGATGGCTGTGAAAACACTAGGAGGACCGCTGTGCATGTAACAAGGTACCAGAAGTTATAATGTTAAGTTGTGTGCTTTTTTTATGTGTTTGTGATATTGTTCCTGAAGCACAATACCAAAATGTTTAATAACTGGCACAGTGATGACAAATTACTTTTTGCCGTTTACCCAGCTGAGGGTATCTTTGAAGAAATAACTTTAAGACTGAGATGCCAGTAACATATATTATGTGAATTACTCAAATCTAATACAGTTTTTTATTAAAATTGGTGAACTGTTCTTTTCAGCAGATGAGTACGTGCAGATGAATGTTCAAGTCCTTAGCAGTGGTGCTTAAAAACTCATTACCTCAAGTAAGTGATTACGATTTGTCACACAGCCACATCTATGGACAATTTGAAAGTATCTGATAAACTCCAAAAGCTGAGGCCATTTCCTTTCCTGTTAAAGGTGCCTTTGTGTGTCAGGTATATGACTTACAAGTTTTGAGTATGGAATTATTTTCACTGTTGGTTTCTGATTTTTCCCCAGAGGTGTGGCACACAACGTTTTCGAAGGAAAAATGAAGAGTTGCTCAAGAAGACGTGCATTAAAGCAAG
Source organism: Muntiacus reevesi (assembly GCF_963930625.1). NCBI lineage: Eukaryota > Metazoa > Chordata > Mammalia > Artiodactyla > Cervidae > Muntiacus > Muntiacus reevesi. Next base: position 47,810,439 of record NC_089260.1, read on the forward strand.
TGATAAAAATTAAAATTGTATTTTAATGTTCATCTCACAATAAATTATGGAGAAAAATACATCTTCAAATTATTTTAATTGCTGGGCAATAAAGTCTGTTCTCTTTAAAATATATCAGGTCTTTATTCAAAAAAAATAAAATATATCAAGTCTTTAAATAGCTTCATTTTCATAGTTACTGGTCAGACTTGTTTTTAAAGTTTCTTTAGGGATAGTGTATTCTTGTCAATAACCAGCTCCTCTGGATAGGGATTCTTTTTGAAGTGGCAGGTGGCTGGCAGCTGGGGAGACATTTTTAGTACATCCAGTTCTCAGTCCCCTTTTTTGCCTTAGGGGGTTTCTGCAGAGGTTAATCACAGTGTACTAGATACCTATGAGGGCCTCCCCCTTCAGAACCTCTGTGTATCTGAAAAACAGCACAGTTGACCCTTGAAAAACATAGGGGTTTAGGGGCACCAACCCGTCTCAGCATCAGACATCCAAGTATAGCTTTATAGTCCACCCTTTGTATCCAAGGTTCCACATCCTCTGGTTCAATAAGCTGTAGATTGTATAGTGTAGTATGTACTTACTGAAAGAAAAAAAAAGAAGAAACACCCTGTATGTGGACTCATGTAGTTCAAACCTGTGTTCAAGGGTATACTAGTTGAAATTTTCTCAACTCCTTAAATGACCCCTTACAAGTAAAGGTTTCACCTGTGACCTACAGATTTTTAAATTTTAATTTTATACTTGGTTTGCTTTTACATTTATGAATAAAAAAGGGATTTGGGAGTTAATCTAGGGAAAATGACAATTGTTCCTAATTCTAGTATATGTAATAATATGCTCGATTAAAGCAAGTAGTGACGGTCCAGTCTGTCCAGGGCATGCGAATTTGAAAACTGAAATCCTACCAAGATGATTTAAATTTAGCTGAATCTTGCTTTTCCCCTGTTGTGTCTTACAGTGCATAAAATCCTTGCTTTTATCAGGGTTATAATTTCAGTTTGGCAAATCAGTATAAAGTGTACAGCGATATCTTTATAATGCCTTCCCATCAGGGGTGACATTTGAAAACCATTTTCACCTGTATTTGATACTAGTCCTTTTCATCAACAATCTGAACACTTCACAATTAATTGTAAAGAGGAGGCCATTTTATAGATCCTAGTTTTATTAAGAAATGTGTTTTGCCTTCATCTCATAGAGAACAAAAAAACAAATCTAAATAGATAAACCACAAAGGAAGTCTTTAATTTGTGATATATACATTTTTTTTAGAGACCAGGTTTGCCTTCTGAAAACACTGTATAGTCTCTGACACTACTGGATATTCAGTCAATACTGTTGAATGAACGGCTAGGAAGTAAAATAATGATGGGTCAAGGTCCTCTAGAGAGTGAGAGAGCTGTCTACCTTCATGGTTAAACTCCATAAAGTACCCATTTCTACAGAATTGATATGTGATAGTGTCTTGGTGAATAAAGTGACAATTTTGTGGTGACATTTTCCTTTTAGTGAGTAGTCTTTTACTAAAACTTTGGAAAATGAAAAGGTTTTGGGGATTTTATATTTTCTCATGGTGTCCCTACCTTTTCAGAGTAGATATCGTCCCTCTAAAAATGAAGACAGGGTTTGAAAATTGGTTTGTTTGCATTTTGGTGTCTTGCAACTCGCTTTAAGGAGCCAATTACTGATCCTCAATTCGGTGTAACTTACTTTTTTTTTCATTTAACCTGGTTTAAAAATGGAAAATTTCCAAAGCTTTTTCTTATCCTATAATTAGGGTTTCTAAAACAATGTAATAGACATGACAATATCTAGTAAAGCATGAAAAGTCCTTAAATTGAAGGCTTTTGGTTATATAAATGCTGTTGTTTACCCATCAATTTGTCAAGTTCACAAATTAAAAAAATGATTTTAACTTTGTAAGTAAATATTTAAAGTGTTACTGCCATCTTGAGACAAATAGAAGGAACTACACAAAAGCACATAACTTACCTTTTTTTTTCATTTCTTAGTTTGTAACATTATTTATATTTTAACCTGTGGGCCACTGGTATACTAGGTTAACCAGAAGTTTTTCTTTTTTTTTTTAATAAAATTCTCCTAATATAAATTTCTGCTGCTGGCTTTGAGATTTGGATTAGTGTTTATTCCATTAACAATTTGAAGAAATCATATTTTATATTATTTAAGATGACATTCTAATATATCCTACACAATGTAGGTACATTCTATTGTACCTACACACAAGATTGCCTGAAGCATTACTTCAAAATCATTCACACTTTTTTCCATTGCTTAAAAAGGAATGAAGAAAAACATTTTCTCAGACTGCCTATTCATCACTAGCAAAAATAGCTGTCCCAGGTCCATATGTGGCAATAAACTGTTGGAGCTGTTGTTGGCACTCAGTCAGATAGACATCCCTTTGCTCTAAATATTCTTCATCATACTGTTCAAATGGAAACACTGCATTTGGAGCAACACAAAATACAGCGGCCCCTAAGTGTAGAAGGGAAAAGTAAAAATGAGAACTACTTCAAATGCTAAATGTGAAGGCATAACTTTCAACAAAAAAGTTTATACCTGCATTCAGGTTGCTAGGCAAAAAAACAATTGGTATTGATTTCACTTTAAATAAATCAAAGAAGCCTCAAATGGGCAGTTGCACTGCCTAAAAAACCTAAGTTTCTCTTCTAGCACATTTCATCATCCCACCCCACCCCACCCCGGCCACAATAACTATTATGTTCCATTCTGTTCCCCTCAAACCTTTTATTTTTAGCTGATGACCTTGTGTAGAGTAAAAGACCAAACCTACCTGATTTTGTATCCATCATTTTCCTTCCTATAAAGTGAAGTAATTTTTCTATCAGAGGCCTTTACCTTCACACATGCTCTAGATCCCATCCTCTCTCACCTTTTTAAAGACTTCATGCTGCTTTCTGCAGTGTCATTAGTTTACTTTGTATTGCACATCATAAGAACTATTATCTTCCGTCAAAAAAAAAAAAAATCCCTTCCTGGACCAGACATCCTTCTCTACCTAATTCTCTCTCATCTTCATAGTCAAACATTTCAAAGTTTGTGTGTGCTATCTCCATAGCCTCACTTCCTACCCTACCCACATCCCAACTCCATTGAAATAGCTCGAATCATGACCATCCACAACCTCTAGATGCCAAATCTGATCTTACTCAAATTCTCGACACATGATAGAGTTGACCACTCCACTCCTTTATTGAAACACTCTTTTTTCTTGACTTCTCTAATACAACTGCTTCTCAGTCTCATTAGTTAGTTAGCTCCTCCCCCTCAACTCTTTTTCTAAATACTGAAATTCTTCAAAGGCAGTCCTGTGGTTCTCTGTATCGTCTCTCAGTGATTTCATCCACTCCATGGTTTTGAGTACCATCTCTGTACTGATGATACCTAAATTATATTTCTAGTTTAAAACTCTCTTCCAAACCCCAGATTATTGTATCTGTCTATTGATATCTCTGTAGGATGTTTTAAACTTATACCTATAATTTGATTCTCCACCCTGACCCAACAAACGGTTTTGAAGAGGCGGAGGAACCAGAGATCAAATTGCCAACATCAGCTGGATCATCAAAAAAGCAAGAGAGTTCCAGGAAAACATCTATTTCTGCTTCACGGACTATGCTAAAGCCTTTGACTGTGTGGATCACAAAAACTGAAAAATTCTTAAAGAGATGGGAATACCAGACCACTTTACCTGCCCCCTGAGAAACCTGTATGCAGGTTGAGAAGCAACAGTTAGAACTGGACATGGAACAACAGACTGGTGCAAAATTAGGAAAGGAGTACAACCAGGCTGTATACTGTCATCCTACTTATTTAACTTCTATGCAGAGTACATTATGCAAAATACTGGGCTGGAAGACTCACAAGCTGGAATAGAAATTTCTGGGATAAATAACAACCTCAGATATGCAGATGATACCATTAATGGCAGAAAGCAAAGAGGAACTAAAGAGCCTCTTGATGAGGAGAATGAAAAAACTGGCTTGAGAGTCAACATTCAAAAAACTAAGTACATGGCATCCGGTCCCATTACTTCCTGACAAATAGAAGGGGGAAACGTGGAAGCAGTGACTGATTTTATTTTCTTGGGCTCCAAAATCACTGCAGATGGTAACTGCAGCCATTAAGTTAAAAGACGATCGCTCTTTGAAAAAGGAGTTATGACAAACCTAGACAGCGTATTAAAAAACAGAGACACTACTTTGCCAACAAAAGTCCATGTAGTCGAGACTATGGTTTTTCCAGTAGTCAGGAACAGATGTGAGAGCTGGATCATAAAGAAGACGAGTGCCAAAGAATTGGTGCTTTCAAATTGTGGTGTTGGAGAAGACTCTTGAGGGTCCCTTGGACTGCAAGGAAATCAAACCAGTCAGTCCTAGAGGAAATCAACCCTGAATATTTATTTACTGTTGCTGAAGCTCTAATACTTTGGCCACCTGATGAGGAGCTAACTCATTGGAAAAGACCCTGATGCTGGGAAAGACTAAAGGCAAAAGGAGAAGAGGGTAGCAGAGGATGAGATGGTTAGATAGCATCACCAACTCAATGGACATGAATCTGAGCAAACTTCAAGAGAGAATGGAGGACAGAGGAGCCTGGTATCCTACAGTCCATGGGGTTGCAAAGAGTCAGATTTGATTTAGAGATGGAACAGTGACAACAACAACTGGACCCAACCCTTTTTCTTTGTTTCTAGTCTTGGTAAATGGCAACATGATCCACTCAGTTGCTCAAGGCAGAAACCTGAGAGTTTTCTTTAACTCTTCCTTCTCCCCACTGCCCCAACTCCTAAATCCAGTTCAGGCACAGGTATTGGTTTTTGCATCCAAGAAAAACACCCCTGAGTAGGGATTATTTTCCTATCTTTAAAGCAACACTTATGGAGTTTTAACATCATTTTGCTTAAGACTTAAAAAGGAATATCCCTAACTGACACTCATTATGGAAACAAAAAGTAACTAAAGGAAAAATTTCACATAACTTTATTTCCCTCAACAAAAGCTTTCTTAAATGCTTCAAGAAAGTCTTGACAAATAGTTATCAAGTGAAAATAGCCATATTCAGTCACAGGAGTCCTGAACATTATAGTACCAAAGTTCCTAAATTCAAAAACATACATTTTTATCTTCTTACTGAAATCTAGTTTTGTCTTAATTTTGATGGTGATAGTTTGTCATAGTAAAATTGGCAACATTTTTTCTTCATAGTACATAAAATAATGTCTTAGATTTTATCAAGTATATTTTAAAATATAGAATAAGAATGTAAAGATAAAGCAAATTACAAACAAAAATTACATATCCTTATTTATTGCTGGTTGGGAACAGTGGTTTACTTTTTTGGTGAGTGAATGTGTTAGTTGCTCAGTCATGTCGGACTCTTTGCAACCTCATGGACTGTAGCCCACCAGGCTCCTTTGTCCATGGGATTTCTCAGGCAAGAAAACTGGAGTGGGTTGCCATTTCTTTCTCCAAGGAATATTCCTGACCCAAGGATTGAACCCAGGTCTCCTGCATTGCAGGCAGGCTCTTAACTGTCTGAGCCACAAGGGAAATTTCTAATTCAGAATGATAATTAACATTCTCTGAGGGTCATGAAACTCTAAGACATACTCCATAAAACTTAATGATTCCTGTTTCTAAGCAAGAAGGTAGAAAGCAAATACATATACAAGTTCACATGTAACTTAGGGATTCACAAGCCCCTAGGACTCAGTATCCATGAATGCTAGGTTAAGAATTCTTGATTTAGATAAGAACAAAGTTCTAATGTTCTAACGGATGTCTGTGAAAAAATATTATAAATTGAATCTGAAGCAAGTTAAAACACTAAATATATACACACAGAAAAGTCAGTATTAATACTTTATTGACCAGGGCTGGAACTGAAAATAGAGTAAAAATCTCACTAAAATGGAGTCAGGAGACCAGAAGGGGGAGCTCTCATACAGGTACCTCTCAATATCAATATAGATCCCAATAGGAAGAAACATATTTTGCATCTCCAGCAAGAAGGGACACTACTCTAGTACCACCAGCAGGAGGAAGGAAGATTTGAAAGATTTTTCTCCTTGCCCGGCAACAGCTCTGCCAAAGAGAGACTGTCACAATGTAGCCAACGAAAAGACCCTAAACTTGGAACTCCCAGTTTCCTCCAATGGACTTTCTGTTAAAACCCTCCCAACTGTTCTCCTCCATAGAAGAGTTTCTTTTTCTTTGCTTTACCAGACTTACATGTGATTTACCAGATTTGCCATGTCCTGAATTGCAATTCTTTCCTGCTCCTGAATAAAAACCATTTTCCCGGTAAAATAACTGGCTGATTTTGTTATGTTAGCAGAACCAATGTTTGAAGGATGGTATATCTCATCAAAATTAATGCCTCGTAATAATTCAAATTGCCAACATCTGCTGGATCATTGAAAAGGCAAGAGAGTTCCAGAAAAACACCTATTTCTGCCATATTGACTATGCCAAAGCCTTGGACTGTGTGGATCACAATAAACTGTGGAAAATTCTGAAAGAGATGGGAATACCACACCACCTGACCTGCCTCTTGAGAAACCTGTATGCAGGTCAGGAAGCAACAGTTAGAACTGGACATGGAACAACAGACTGGTTCCAAACAGGAAAAGGAGTGCGTCAAGGCTGTATATTGTCACCCTGATTACTTAACTTATATTCAGAGTACATCATGAGAAAGACTGGGCTGGATGAAGCACAAGCTGGAATCAAGATTGCAGGGAGAAATATCAATAACCTCAGATATGCAGATGACACCACCCTTATGGCAGAAAGTGAAGAAGAACTAAAGAGCCTCTTGATGAAAGTGAAAGAGGAGAGTGAAAAACTCGGCTTAAAGCTTAAGATAATGGCATCCGGTCCCATCACTTTATGGCAAATAGATGGGGAAACAGTGACTGACTATATTTTGGGGGGCTCCAAAATCACTGCAGATAGTGACTGCAGCCATGAAATTTAAAGACGCTTACTCTTTGGAAGGAAAGTGATGACCAACCTAGACAGCATATTAAAAAGCAGAGGCATTACTTTGTCAACAAAGGTCGGTCTAGTCAAGGCTATGGTTTTTCCAGTGGTCACGTATGGATGTGAGAATTGGACTATAAAGAAAGCTGAGCACCGGAGAATTGATGCTTTTGAACTGTGGTGTTGGAGAAGACTCTTGAGAGTCCTTTGGACTGCAAGGAGATCCTACCAGTCCATCCTAAAGGAGATTAGTCCTAGGTGTTCATTGGAAGGACTGATGTTGAAGCTGAAACTCCAATACTTTGGCCACCTGATTCGAAGAGCTGACTCATTTGAAAAGATCCTGATGCTGGGAAAGATTGAGGGCAGGAGGAGAAGGGGACGACAGAAGATGAGATGGTTGGATGGCATCACTGACTCAATGGACATAAGTTTGGTAAACTCCAGGAATTGGTGAGGAACAGGGAAGCCTGGCGTGCTGTGGTTCATGGGGTTGCAAAGAGTCGGACACGACTGAGCGACTGAACTGAACTGAACTGAATAATTCAAAAAGAACTTTGTAGGATAATTCTCTTTACTCTCACCTTTAAGAGCTCTTTTTATGTTTTTATTAGCAAAACTATAATAAACTCCTTTGATTTCAGATAATTAAATGCTATAGTCACAGTATTATAACTAGTAATTCAGAAAAGATGGTGATACAAGTTGATCATATTTTCTTTGGCTTGAGTCTAATTCCACTGTGGGGGATTTGCTTGACAATTATATGTTGCATGCTAATTTAAAAGGATGATAAATTTAAAATCATTTCATGCATCATATTAAGTACTTTTTTTTTTTTCAGAATTTTCTAAGCAATGCAAAGGTTAAAGTATAGGAATAACCATGCACAATTAGGAACTTAATATCAGATAATGATACGACCTGTAAACAATAATTAATTGTTTAAATTCAAATTGGACTTATCTTGTAGAAATTTATTATTCTTTAAAATAATATTTAATATATATGTAATATCTTAACAGATTAAGACTCTTAAAGTTTAAATATAATTATTTGTAGTGATCATTAATAACTTAATAGATTACCATATTTCAGTGTTAGAGATGTTTCAAATAATAAGGCTGCAATTAGTACATCTTCTTTAAGCACTTTATTCCTTAAGTTCAGTCGAGCATGGGCTTCAGATAGGGAAACTCTAAAAGAGAAAATTGAGGCCCATCAAAATATGCTGATATTATAAAGACAATACATATTTTGGCAGGAAAAAACCAAGATATGTGAGAACATAAGCCACACCTTAAAGATCAGTATATTCTTAAAACAATTTTAGTTTCTTTACAAAGCATTTTTTCCCTACCAAGTTGAATAGACTGTTTGAGAACGAGGAAGTCTCCTGATTTGTTATCAAAGAATTGGCTTTTATCCTGTTTTTTTCTTTATTATTCTACACATTACCCTCCCCAAGTTCTGTTCAGTTAAATACATAGCTGTAAATTTAACTAAATATCTCTTATAGACACATCCTTGGTCTTTTCTTCCAGTTCTTAACCCACTGGAAGTCCTCACAGAATCTTGAAATTTCAGTATTGGAAGAAATTTTAGACAGCAAATTTCAACATCCCATCAGATAACTGAATTTGCTATACAGCATCCCACAATACTCATTATTTGGTCTCTTTTGAACTTACCCTAGGATTCACTGAGAATCGGGAAGCAATCTATTCCTTTATTATTTTTAAGCTAGCTTTAAGGCACTTGAATGAGTGTTGGATGTGGAAATCAGAAAATCTGAACTATGTCTCTAGAAATTTACTAGCTGTGTGAGTTTGTATGAATCATTTAATTTCTGAGACTTTTTTGAAGCTCTGCTATAAAATGGGGATAATAAAAATTAATAGGGAATTGTGATTTCAAATAAGGCATTTGAAAATTTGGGGACTCACCCACAAAGATTATATAAATGTAAACTGAAATTGGTTTCACTGCAATTTATACCTGTTTTGTCCTCTGAGATTACAAAACAAATCTAACACTTCTTAAATATCTGTCTTCAGATATTCAAAGACAAATTTTCTAGTTGCTCCATAGTCTATTTTCTCCAAGATAAATATTCCTAGTTCTATTTTTCTTTTGGCCACATTCCACAGCATACAGGATCTTAGTTCCCTGACCAAGAAACCTGCACCCCCTGCTTTGGAAGTGTAAGGTTTTAACCACTGGACTACCAGGGAAGTCCCTCCTAGTTCTTTTAATATGTCATGTGACATGATTTTCATGTCCCTTATCATCCTGGCCGTTCTCCTTGTGACCAGATTTGGTTAATATTCCTTTTCAGTACAGTACTAAGGTATGATTTGATCAGTAGAGTAGACTTGGGGCAGAATTAGCATTTTCTCACTCTTGATACTATGTTCTGTTAAGACAACCCCAAATCACAGTATTCTTTACAGCCCTATTACATTACTTACTCATATTAAACATAAAAATAAGAAATCTCAAATCTTTTTCATATTAAGGCAGATCACCCCTTTCCCATGCATTCACACATGTGCCAAGGAGGTTGGGACCTAATTAAAGACATTATATTTGCCCTATTAATTTTCTTGTTGCTAGACCAAAATAATAATTTGAGTTTGTGAAGATCTCTCCAGAGTTGCTTATTTACAAATTTGATTATCATGTTCCCAAGCTTTTTCTAAAAATTTTGACTGGGACAGAATATATATACAGCTTTTCAGGGAAAGCAAAGAGCCCTGTTCAGCTCCCCTTCTCTAGAAAAGCATGAAAGTGAAAGTTGCTCAGTCGTGTCCACTCTTTGCAAACCCATGGACTATACAGTCCATGGAATTCTCTAGGCCAGAATACTGGAGGGGGTAGTTTTTCCCTTCTCCAAGGGATCTTCCCAACCCAGGGATCAAACCCATGTCTCCCGCATTGCAGGCGGATTTTTTACCAGCTGAGCCACAAGGGAAGCCCAAGAATACTGGAGTGACTAGATCTTCCCTTCTCCAGGGGATCTTCCCAACCCAGGGCTCAAACCGGGATCTCCTGCATTGCAGGTGGATTCTTTACCAGCTGAGCCACAAGGGAAGCGCAAGAATACTGGAGTGGGTAGCCTATCCCTTCTCCAGGGGGTCTTCCCGATCCAGGAATCGAACCGGGGTCTCCTGCATTGCAGGCAGATTAAGCATGGAGGGTGTTAATAGGCACCTGTGTATAGAAGCAGGAGAAAAAGTCAAGGTTTATGACTCTTCTGAGAAGTGCTTCATTTACTTGACTATTTCATAAGACCCAGTTCCATCTCTAGTATTTATTTCTACAAGAGGAAGAAGTAGAGTTCTCATATTAAACTTAATTCTGTCTTGTTCTTTGATTAGTAGAGTCAAATGTAAACTGAGGCTATGTGAGTTTAAATTAAAAATATCTTTTGAAGACGGAGAAAAAGCATATAAGATAATAGGGCTTTCAAACCTTTTAAGCTCTGAGTATTCAGTATTTGAAATATTACTTCAGAAAACAGCATTATATAATTCTGTTTGCCATTTTAAAACATCACAGTTAATTTCTACCTTCCCTTTCTGTCACAATTTTTTAGTTCTATGAAGATAGAGTTGGAGAAGTTAACTAAACATATTTATCTCTTTTAGTCCTACACTTGACATTTTCTATCAGTCCTCCACTTGTCTTATTTTATACTGCAGTCATAACAAGATATTTATTTATTTAATAGATTATTTTTAACCCTGGTCCTACTTCATAATTTGGGTTGAGATTACATATTAATCTATATCAAATGAAGTAATGGTCTATCAACAAAGGTCTGTTTAAATTATGGAATAGCCACATCATAACACAGTAAAACTGTAAGGGAGCTATTAAAACAGAATGAGGTAATTCTTTATGTGTTGATAGTAAGATATCATGATATCTTTGCATGATTCCATTTGGGCAAAAAGAATATCAATATGGCTACATATGTATTTATGTATTATAAAAATGTTTTTATGTAATATGTTAATAACATTAATCTAAGATATATAACATATTCAAATAAAATATGTACTTAATATACATCACATATTTAAACTATATGTTTATATATGCTAGTATCATAGACACACAAAACCTGTTAGCAGGGATCATTTCCAGGGAATGAGATAATCACAGGTAGGGTCAGCAAGGGACTTAACTCATTATTTTAGACTTTTCTTTCACTATGTCCACACTTTACTTTTATAATAAAAATTAGTTTTAAAAAACTTCTCAAGGAACAATAGTACATGAGTGTACTAAAGTGTTTAAAAGTACAAAGAATAACATAAATTTTTTTCTAAGCTCAACTATAAAATATCTAGAAAATCAACTGACTTAATGGACATGAGTTTGAGTAAGCTCTAGGAGTTGGTGATGGCCAGGGAGGCCTGGCATACTGCAGTTCACGGAGTCTCAAAGAGTCGGACACGATTGAGCGACTGAACTGAACTGAAGTAACCACATTTTAAAAAAATAATCATTTGCATTAAAAAATTTAGTGCATTTTTTTCAGATGTACCTGATACCAGGTATCCAATAAAAATTAATTTAGTGAAAACAAATTGTTGGAGGTTCAAATGATGTAAGGCTATAACAGAAGAAATAATTAAGTTACCTTAAATTCTTTTGGAACAAAGTATATTGTAAATCAACCACCCAGCAATCAAAAAACAAGTAAGACAGTTAATTAAACACATTATTTAAAAGTAAATAATGGGGGCTTCCCTGGTGGCTCAGTGGTAAAGAATCTGCCTGGCCAATGCAGAAGATAAAGGTTCGATCCCTGGTCTGGGACAATCCCACATGCAGCAGAGCAAGTAAGCCTCTGGATCACAACTACTGAGCCTGTACTCTAGAGCCGGGAGCCACGACTACTGAGCCCTCATGCTGCAACTACTGAAGCTCATGAGCTCTAGAGTACATGCCCCACAAGAAGAGAAGCCACTGCAGTGAGAAGCTTGGGTACCTCAACTAAAGAGTAGCCCCCACTCTCTACAACTAGAGAAAACCCCACACAACAACAAGAACCCAGCACAGCCAAAAATAAAGTAAATAAAGATTTTTTAAAGTCAATAATGATTTTAAAATTGAATACCTACAAATATTTTAATGCAGATGCTGGCAGTTTTGATCCACATATAGAATCTGTTCTGATTCTGCGACTTGCTAGGTAATAGCCATGAATCATTCTTTCTGCCTCCAAGCTGAATTCCACATTCAAATTCTTTGCAAAAGCAAGCAGCTAAATTGAAAGTGTGAAAATTCAAGAGATTCAAACTTTATTAAGAGAACCCATATTACAAAAATCCAAAGTATATGGTCATTTTATTTTTTAAGTTTGCATACTTTATTTACATCAAAACTGATTAAATATCTGAGCCATCCAAAGCCACTGAGCACTTTAAATCATATTATACTTACAAAGAATATTACAGTCTACCCAGAATAACCTTGTCTTCCCTCTTAGTAGAGAAATGTTCTGTGCAATGTATTTGAATGACTATCAAGTCTTTGCTTCCAGCAGAATAAAGGCTTACTCAGAGCCTTCTAGTGGGAGACAGCTTCCCTCAGAATCTCATTTCCCTTTGAATAGTCTTAATTCTCTGACAGTTTATTTCCAGAAAACTTTCTCTCATTGGCCTCCTTCCTTCCCTTCCTTCCTTTTAAAAAACACATCTAAAGACTTGTGATGTGGGAAGTACTGTGTTAACCACTATGAAGATGGGCCTTGGAGATTCGGAAAGATTTTGGGTAGAAAATAAGCCTTCAACTTAATGATTATCACTGTTTTCTCTTGAGTTTTCTGCTTTCCCCCTGAGTGATTCCCAGTTCCTCGTTATTCTACGTCATTATTCTATGACACCATTTCCAGACTTTTCACCATCTCTTTTATTTCTGTGAGTTGTAAAACCAGAAAAACAACAGGAGGAAACAAAAAGAGAAAAACCACCCATAATAAAGTTGCTATTAACTATTATATCTGTATTTTAAATATAACTTTTTTTTAAAAGATCTGGATATGTCCTGGGTTGGATATGTCCTGTCTTTATTTTTCTTACATTCCACAATTCCCTTCAGGCCTTCAGAACAGAATAACAATACCATCAATAACACTGATAGCTCTCTCTAGGTTTTATGCTATGGGGTCACAGTGATAAGACACCCACAGTTAAGTTCAGTCACTCAGTCGTGTTCGACTCTTTGCGACCCAATTAATCGCAGCACGCCAGGCCTCCCTGTCCATCAACAACTCCCAGAGTCTACCCAAACCCATGTCCATGGAGTTGGTGATGCTATCCAGTCATCTCATCCTCTGTCGTCCCCTTCTCCTCCTCCCCCCAATCCTTCCCAGTATTAGGCTCTTTTCCAATGAGTCAACACTTCACACGAGGTGGCCAAAGTATTGGAGTTTCAACTTCAGCATGAGTCCTTCCAATGAACACCCAGGACTGATCTCCTTTAGGATGGACTGGTTGGATCTTCTTGCAGTCTGAGGGACTCTCAAGAGTCTTCTCCAACACTACAGTTCAAAAGCATCAGTTTTTTGGTGCTCAGCTTTCTTCACCGTCCAATTCTCACATCCATACATGACTACTGGAAAAACCATAGCCTTGACTAGACGGGCCTTTGTTGGCAAAGTAACGTCTCTGCTTTTTAATATGCTGTCTAGGTTGGTCATAACTTTTCTTCCAAGGAGTAAGTGTCTTTTAATTTCATGGCTGCAGTCACCATCTGCAGTGATTTTGGAGTCCCAAAAATAAAGTCAGCCACTGTTTCCACTGTATCCCCATCTATTTCCCATGAAGTGATGGGACCGGATGCCACTATCTTAGTTTTCTGAATCTTGAGCTTTAAGCCAACTTTTTCACTCTCCTCTTTCACTTTCATCAAGAGGCTTTTTAGTTCCTCTTCACTTTCTGCCATAAGGGTGGTGTCATCTGCATATCTGAGGTTATTGATATTTCTCCCAGCAATCTTGATTCCAGCTTGTGCTTCATCCAGCCCAGCCTTTCTCATGATGTACTCTGCACATAAGTTAAATAAGCAGGGTGACAACATACAGCCTTGACACACTCCTTTTCCTATTTGGAACCAGTCTGTTGTTCCATGTCCAGTTGTAACTGTCGCTTCCTGACCTGCATACAGGTTTCTCAAGAGGCAGGTCAGGTGGTGTGGTATTCCCATCTCTTTCAGAATTTTCCACAGTTTATTGTGATCCACACAGTCCAAGGCTTTGGCATAGTCAATATGGCAGAAATAGCTGTTGTTCTGGCACTCTCTGGCTTTTTCGATGATCCAGCAGATGTTGGCAATTTGATCTCTGTTCCTCTGCCTTTTCTAAAACTAGCTTGAACATCTGGAAGTTCACGGTTCACGTATTGCTGAAGCCTGACTTGGAGAATTTTGAGCATTACTTTACTAGTGTGTGCTGCTGCTGCTGCTAAGTTGCTTCAGTCGTGTGCGACTCTGTGTGACCCCATAGACAGCAGCCCACTAGGCTCCTCAGTCCCTGGGATTTTCCAGGCAAGAACACTGGAGTGGGTTGCCATTTCCTTCTCCAATGCATGAAAGTGAAAAGTGAAAGTGAAGTCGCTCAGTTGTGCCCAACTCTTAGCGACCCCATGGACTGCAGCCTACCAGGTTCCTCTATCCATGGGATTTTCCAGGCAAGAGTACTGGAGTGGAGTGCCATTACCTTCTCTGACTAGCGTGTGAGATGAGTGCAATTGTGCAGTACTTTGGGCATTCTTTGGCATTGCCTTTCTTTGGGATTGGAATGAAAACTGACCTTTTCCAGTCCTGTGGCCACTGCTGAGTTTTCCAAATTTTGCTGGCATATGGAGTGCAGCACTTTCACAGCATCATCTTTCAAGATTTGAAATAGCTCAACTGGAATTCATCACCTTCACTAGCTTTGTTCATAGTGATGCTTCCTAAGGCCCACTTGACTTCACATTCCAGGATGTCTGGCTCTAGGTGAGTGATCACACCATTGTGATTATCTGGGTCGTGAAGATCTTTTTTGTACAGTTCTTCAGTGTATTCTTGCCACCTCTTCTTAATATCTCCTGCTTCTGCTAGGTCCATACCATTTCTGTCCTTTATTGAGCCCATCTTTGCATGAAATATTCCCTTGGTATCTTAATTTTCTTGAAGAGATCTCTAGTCTTTCCCATTCTGTTGTTTTCCTCTATTTCCTTGCATTGACCGCTGAGGAAGGCTTTTTTATCTCTCCTTGCTATTCTTTGGAACTCTGCATTCAGATGGGAACATCTTTCCTTTTCTCCTTTGCTTTTCACATCTCTTCTTTCCACAGCTATTTTAAGGCCTCCTCAGACAATCATTTTGCTTTTTTGCATTTCTTTTCCATGGGGATGGTCTTAATCCCTGTCTCCTGTACAATGTCATGAACCTCTGTCAATAGTTCATCAGGCTCTGTATTAGATCTAGTCCCTTAAATCTATTTCTCACTTCCACTGTATAATCATAAAGGATTTGATTTAGGTCATACCTGAATGGTTTAATGGTTTTCCTTACTTTCTTCAATTTAAGTCTGAATTTGGCAATAAGGAGTTCATGATCTGAGCCACAGTCAGCTCCCAGTCTTATTTATGCTGACTGTATAGAGCTTCTCCATCTTTGGCTGCAAAGAATATAATCAATCTGATTTCGGTATCGACCATCTGGTGATGTCCATGTGTAGAATCTTCTCTTGTGTTGGTGGAAGAGGGTGCTTGCTATGACCAGTGAGTTCTCTTGGCAAAACTCTAATAGCCTTTGCCCTGCTTCATTCTGTACTCCAAAGTCAAGGAACCTGGAGTGTTAGGTTCATGAATCAAGGCAAAGACACTCACATCCCCCTTCATAAAGGACCTGTTGTCTCTGCTATTGGGAATGTAGCAGTGGGAGCCAGCACTGGCTTCCAGTTGTCAACTTCTTCAACAACTGACTGATCTTGATGACTGTTGCTACTGCTAAGTCACTTCAGTCATGTCTGACTCTATGCGACCCCGTAGACGGCAGCCCACTAGGCTCTTCTGTCCATGGGATTTTCCAGGCAAGAGTACTAGAGTGGGTTGCCATTGCCTTCTCCAAATCTTGATGACTACATAATATAATTTTTGTTCTAGTCGACAGATCTTCTTATAGTTTTCCATGTATACTCTTCTCTACTTTTATATCTTTGCTCTTATTTTTAGCTTTTTTGAATGTCCACCCTTCTTGTCATTTAAATCTAACCATTTGTTTTCTTTTTTCCTTTTTGTAAAATTTAGTTTTAATTGGAGGATAATTTAAATCTTACCTTTTCTTAAGGCCCAACTAAAGTCTCACCGCCTTTTGAGTTATTCCTAACTCTTACATTCTACTTGATACCTTCCTTTCTGAATTCAAGCAGTACTTATAGTCAGCATCACCCAGCATAGCTTTAAGTTGTCCCTTGTTTCATGTATCTCAATTAAATGATAAACTATTTAAGGAAGAAAAATGTACATTTCTAGGAGAATATAAAAGAACTGAAAGAGGCTCATCTATATTAAGTACTCAGTAAATGCTTAATTAATAAATCCATAGACTCTTTTTTTGTTGTTTTTCAGGGAAAAACTGGGCAAAAAGTCTTCCAGGTTATTAGCATGTCTATATCATTTAGTACCCCAATTCCTAAAGACTAATTGCCTTTTTTTATACACACTAAAACCTTATTTTATCATAAATATTGTTCTTTTTCTGTTTTAATCTATGTGAATAAACTCCACCTTTCAACCTCTTATCATGCAATTTGGGCTACAAAAAAAGGCAGGTATGAACAAAAAATTTACTGACCTGTGGATTCACCCTTCCCAATGTTACAGGCCATTTAGCTATCCTACACAGATACATTAGCTCTACTGTGGACAGATTTCTCAACAGTTAATATTAAAAGGGCTTCACTTGTAAATACTTGAGTACCTTTAATAGTTATGAGAGTCATTACTAAATTTGCATCATCCAACTCTCAGGAACTCTGAACATGCCACACATGTTTTCAGGTCAAGACATTAAATAAATGGGTTTGTGAGTCATGATAGATACTCCCTACAGTTAGAACTATTTCCTTTGAATAGTCTGTAAAATGTAAAAAACTGTGTATCTAGAAAGCCTCTCATCATAATGTTTTATAAAAATATTCTATTTTGAATGTTTTAATGGAAAGATAAACCATGGTGATCTGATTAGTGATTCAAAGAATAAACTCAACATTTTAATATCTATGTCCTTATAGTTTTTAATTTAATTCTAATCTAAAATATTTTCTATACAATGTTCTTAAAATGCTTAAAAGCTAAAAGCAAATTGAAATAAAAGAAAATTCTAAATAAGGAAAATTGAATGTTCAAAGGGAGTTTTATTTAAATTGAGAAACATTAGCACAAGTATTCATGGCACTCATTTTTTCTACCTTTACCTTTTCAAAATCTTCAGTTGTGAACTGTTTAGAAGCTAAATAAAGCAGCCCTTCAGGATCAATGGCTTTCTTTAAAGTATGTTGCACAGTTGGAAGAAGTGGGTGGCAAGAAGATGATTCATTGCAGTTAATCAATAATGCAAATGCCTCTACAAGATTAGCTGGAATTAAACTGCAATCCTACCTCAAGCAAAAATATAGAAGGCAAATATTAAACACTGGCATTTTCACAAACACTTTAAATAATAACAAAATAAAATAATTATTACAATTATAATTTCATAATTTAATGTCATTAACACTATAATATAATTCTATTAATAATTTAAATAATAATTATAAATAATACTTCATTTAAAGTGATTCCCAAATAGCATCGGATCTTTGTGGTAACCAATTTTTTAAAATACTCTTTATTGAGTATTTTCTTACACATTATTCATAAAAACCTCCCCCACTACCTACTCAAATAATAATTTTTAGTGAGCAGATACCTGCTTTGTATGACTAAAAAACAAAAAATTGCAAACAACTGTGTCATTATTTAGTTCCAGGATCTGAGTAAGTATAGAAAGTAAGCACAGAAATAAAAATAAAACATAAAATTGTTATTAAAAATCGAGACTAAAATCCATGACTAAATTCCTTGAAGAACATTCTAACAATAAAATACACATATACTTTACCATCTGACCAATTAGCATATTGGTTTTCTGTATATTTCTCCTTGAAGGTGAATCCATATCAAGAAAAGACCAAAAACTGCACTGAACTGGAAAAGTCATTTGTTGATCCACATCATCCCCAAACTTTTTTCCTGAGATGTAGACTGTGATGCTTCTACTTTCCACAGCTAAGTCAAGAGACATTATCCATTTGTTACTTAAGTTCACTTTGGTCAATATAGCTATAAATTAATAAATATATGAATTTTACAAACTAAATTTTGGATAGCAAAGATACAGGAAAATTTGATGGTTTTGCAGGATATGGCTAAATTAGAGGATTTGCCATAAAAAGAACAAGGCAAGAAAAATATTTGAATGTTTCTGTATCCCCTGACAATAAGAACCATTAATCCAAAGCATAAAGCTGGAATTGTGGACCGGGATGAATGGGCAGAGGGTAAGGAGACTGGTCGTATCATGCAGGTTACAAAGGAAGCTGAAATTAAGCAATGTTCTTTTGTGTGGGGGAAAAAAAAAGCAGATCATCTAAGTTAAGAATGAAAGAGGAAAAGATTGTGAGACAGTACACACAATCTGGTCTTTCGCGTCTGGTTCTTTGGGGCTTCTTTTGTGGGGGTGGAGGGTGGGAGGTTCCTGGTGGCTCAGTGGGTAAAAAAATTTGCCTGCAGTGTGGAAGACTCAGGTTCGATTCCTGGGTTGTTAAGATCCCCTGGAGAAGGGAATGGCAATCCCCTCCAGTATTCTTGCCTGGAGAATTCCATGGACAGAGGAACCTGGGGGGCTATAGTCCATGTGGTCACAAAGAGTTTGACATGACTGGGTGACTAACACATGTATACTTTGTTTTATTACTGACTTGTAGGAATTGTTTCTGTGTTCTAGGTATATGTCCTATGTCAAATATGTGTATTGGAATTATTTTCTTTTCCTTTGTTTGCCTACTCACTTTTTAAATGGCCTTTTGATGTGTATAACTTTTTAGTTTTAATGAAATCCAATTCATCAATTATTTTCTGTTAATTGCTTTCTGGGTTTTGTCTAAAAAATCTTTGCCTACCCTGGTGGCACAAATGGTAAAGAATCTGCCTGCAATGCAGGAGATCAGGGTTCAATCCCTGGGTAGGGAAGATCCTCTGGAGAAGGAAATGGCAATCCACTCCAGTGTTCTTGCCTAGAGAATCTCGTGGACAGAGGAGCCTGGTGGGCTGCTGTCCATGGGGTCACACAGAGTCGGACACGACTGAAGTGACTTAGCATGCATGCATGCGTTGGAGAAGGAAATGGCAACCCACTCCAGTAATTTTGCATGGAGAATCCCAGGGATAGAGGAGCCTGCTGGGCTGCCGTCTGTGGGGTTGCACAGAGTTGGAACACAACTGAAGCGACTTAGCAGTAGCAGCAGCCAGTGTTCTTGCCTGCAAAATCCCATGGACAGAGGAGCTTGGCGGGCTATAGTCCATGGTGTCACAGAGTCGGATATGACTGAACATGCACACAACACACCCTTAAGTCATAAAGATTTCTCGTTTTCTTCTAGTAGCCTTATAATTTAAGTTTTTATATATAGGTTTATGATTCATCTTTAATTAATTGTTGTGTATAGTTGTGAGGTATGAGCAAATACTAATTCTTTTCCAGATGTTCCACCATCATTTGTTGAAAAAACTTTCCCCATTTTCTTGCTTTGATGTTGTGATCAAAAATCAGTTGAACATATGAGTATGAGTCTATTTTTGCAGGCAGAGGCAATATGCTATGTCTCCTGTGTATTGCTGCGTATGCTTGCTGGTATGCCAAGAACACAAGGTCCTAACTTTTCTTTGCCCAGTATTTATCTCTCCATATCCTTGTTAGTTATAAATCTGGCTCAAGCAGCATTATCCTAATACCAAAATCAGACAACAGATATAACAAGAAAACTACAGACCAATATCTCTTATGAATATACAGGCAAAAATTCTCAACAATATATTAGCAAATTAATTCCAATGATGTATAAAAATAAATATACAACACATCCAAGTAGAATTTATGTTAGGTATGCAAAGCTAGTTCAACATTTGAAAGTCAATTAATGTAATCCATAATATCAACAGGCTACAGAAGAAAAATCACATTACCATGTCAATAGATGCAGAAAAAGCATTTGGTAAAATTCAACACCCTTTATTTAAAAACTCTTACTAGATTAGGAATAGAAAGGAACTCCTTCAACTTGAAAAAGAACTTCATCAAAAAACCTAGAGCTAACATCATACATAATGGTGAGAAACTTGAAACTTTCCTATTAAGGTCAGGAACAAGAAAAGATCATGATGTTCCTTTTCACCACTATTTTTCAACATCATCATGAATGTCCTAACTAGTGTAATAGACAAGAAGAGGAAATAAATCTGAAGGGAAGGCAACCCACTCCAGTATTCTTGCCTGGTGAATTCCATGAACAAAGCCTGGTGGACTACAGTCCATGGGATCACAAAGAGTTGGATACGACTGAGCGACTAACTCTAACTAATACAAATTCATGTGTTACAACTGAGAGCAAAGGCTTAAATAGTGCATTTACACATTAAATTCCTGTTTTTATTTATCAAGGTAAAATGATAAATGTCATTTAATATAATTTCTCTATTTCTAAAATGTGTACGATATAATCTCTATTGTTAGGTAAGTCCTACGCTTCCCTGGTGGTTCAGATAATAATGAATCGGCCTGCAATGCAGGAAGCCTGGGTTCAATCACTGGGTCAGGAAGATCCCCTGAAGGAGGGCATGGTAATCCACTCCAGTATTCTTGCCTGGAGAATCCCGTGGACAGAGAAGCCTGGAGGGCTACAGTCCATTGCGTTGCGTAGAGTCAGACATGACTGAAGTGATTTAGCACACCCAACTCCATGACACTGATGGAAAAGTTAAAGAGGTAAAAATTAATTTGAAAAAATATTGCTTACCTGACTGGAGCTGTTCAAGTTTATCTTTTTTGTGTGAAGCCAAGTCTCCTATAAAGCAGATACCACCTTTAGCTAGCAAAGCACTGCCAGCTTGAATGCTAACTGCTCCAGTTCCGTACTTATTCCTGGATAGAGTAGGGAAAATTTCAGTAGAGACTGAATGACGTATACCACGGGGCACAAGGTTTATACTAAAATTCAAAAGCCTAAGGGAAAAAATAAATCATTAATTACTATTATTTAATATTTGATTTTCAGAAGTCATAATGTATAATAGCTATACAATTAGATTTAATTTGATTTAATGTTTATTGAGCACTAGTGTTAGGCATAAAAACACATATGAGATTTGGTCCTTAACTTGGAAAGCTCACACCCTAGAGAGATGAAAACAAAAAACTAAGACACGATATGATGAGTACTAAAATAATGCTGTGAGGACATCCATAAAAGAAATATTTTTTCCTGGAAAAAAAATCAGAAAAATCTATAGAGAGATGACATTTGAACCAAGACTTTCTCTTTTGATGAACTGCTTTCATTTATTCGAAACTTCTGCATTTAGGTTTTGCAAAAAGTTCATCATGACTACCCCTGCTACCTATGTATCAACATAATTCTTGATACATCCTTTTGCTTTCTAATCTCTTTGCCAATTGACTCAAGCCTCTTCGTTTCTCAAATTTAAATTATAAGAAAAGAATATGATTAGCTTAGCTTAGCTTTTAAATCCTTGCTGCAGAAATCATAGCTTGCTGGCACGATCTACTATGATGACCAGACACACACATATAGTGCAAATGAGGGTGAAGCAGTATCTCTTAAGAATGGGCAGGTAGATGCTATAAAATCTAGAATATTTGTCATTCCAAGGAATTTGGGTGTTAACTTGAAGATATGTAAAATGGGTAAGATGTAGAAGGAAAATTTGCAAGTCTATAAGGCAGTGGTTCTGAACCCTAGCTCACTTTAAAATCACCTGGGGAACCAACAGTCACGTGAAAAGATGGTCAACATCAAAAATCGTCAGGGGAATGCAAATCAAAAACACAATGAGATATCACAACATACCTATCAGAACGACAGTTATCAAACATACACAAACCCAAAACCAATTGTTGGCAAGAATGTGGATAAAGGGACCCCTTATGCACTGTTGGTAGCAATATATATTGATATAGCTTTTTATGGAGAAGAGTGTGGAAATTCCTCAACAGAGTTATCATATGATCCAGCAATTCCACTTCTGGGTGTTAATTCAAAGAAAACAAAAACATTAATTGGAAAAGATATATGCACCTCCATGTTCACTGCAGCATTATTTATAATAGCCAAGATATAGAAACAATCTAAGTGTCCATCAATAGATGAATGGATAAAGAAGATGTGGTATGTGTGTATATAATATATATATATATATATGTAATGGAATATTACTCAGCCATAAAACAATGAATTCTTGACATTTGTGAAAACACAGATGGGCCTAAAAGTTATTATGCTAAGATACTTTAACAAAAAAATTGCTTGGGGTCTTTAAAAAATTCCAATGCTAAGCCCTCCATAAAATATAAATTATAATCTTTGGGCGTGAGACACAGGCATAAATATTTTTAAAAATATTTTCACAGATGATTCTAATAGGTAGTCAGGCCGAGAACCTAATTATATAGAACAATGGGCCTCAAACTGGCTAATCACTGGAATTAACTGAGGAAGTTTTTGAACTGCTGGTATAAGGTCACAGAGTATAAGACACGAATACAAAAATCAACACTAACTCTATATATTCAAAGCAAATACTTGAAAAATAAAATTAACAAAGCACTACTACTTTAACAGCATCAGTTCAGTTAAGTCACTCAGTTGTGCCCGACTCTTTGCGACCCCATGGACTGCAGCATACCAGGCCTCCCTGTCTATTACCAACTCCCAGAGTTTACTCAAAACCATGCCCATTGAGTCAGTGATGCCATCCAACTATCTCATCCTTTGTCATCCCCTTTTCCTCCTGCCTTCAATCTTTCCCAGCATCGGGTCTTTTCCAATAAGTCAGTTCTTCCCATCAGGTGGCCAAAGCATTGACGTTTCAGCTTCAACATCAGTCCCTCCAGTGAATATTCAGAACTGATTTTCTTTTGGATGGACTGGTTTGATCTCCTTGCAATCCAAGGGATTCTCAAGAGTCTTCTCCAACACCACAGTTCAAAAGCATCAATTCGGTGCTCAGCTGTCTTTACAGTCCAACTCTCACATCCATACATGACTACTGGGAAAACCATAGCCTTGACAAGATGGACCTTTGTTGACAAAGTAATGTCTCTGCTTTTTAATATGCTGTCTAGGTTGGTCATCACTTTTCTTCCAAGGAGTAAGCATCTTTTAATTTCATGCCGGCCGTCACCATCTACAGTGATTTTGGAGCCCAAAAAAATAAAGTCTGACACTGTTTTCACTGTTTGCCCATCTATTTGCCATGAAGTGATGGGACCGGATGCCATTATCTTATTTTTCTGAATCTGGAGCTTTAAGCCAACTTTTTCACTCTCGTCTCTCACTTTCATCAAGAGGCTCTTTAGTTCTTCTTCACTTTCTGCCATAATAGCGGTGTCATCGGCATAGCTGAGGTTATTGATATTTCTCCCGGCAATCTTGATTCCAACTTGTGCTTCTTCCAGCCCAGCATTTCTCATAATGTACTCTGCATATAAGTTAAATAAGCAAGGTGACAACATACAGCCTTGACGTACTCCTTTTCCTAATTGGAACCAGTCTGTTGTTCCATGTCCAGTTCTAACTGTTTCTTCCTGACCTGCATACAGGTTTCTCAAGAGACAGGTCAGATGGTCTGGTACTCCTATCTCTTTCAGAATTTTCCATAGCTTATTGTGATCCACACACTCCAAGGCTTTAGCATAGTCAAAAAAGCAGAAATAGAAGTTTTTCTGGAACTCTCTTGCTTTTTCTATGATCCAGCAGATGTTGGCAATTTGATCTCTGGTTCCTCCACCTTTTCTAATTAGAACATCAGGAAGTTTTTCAAGTTCACGTATTGCTGAAGCCTGGCTTGGAGAATTTTGAGCATTACTTTACCAGTGTGCGAGATGAGTACAATTGTGCGGTAGTTTGAGCATTCTTTGGCATTGCCTTTCTTTGGGATTGGAATGAAAACTGACCTTTTCCAGTCCTGTGGCCACTGCTGAGTTTTCCAAATTTTGCTGGCATATGGAGTGCAGCACTTTCACAGCATCATCTTTCAGGATTTGAAATAGCTCAACTGGAATTCATCACCTTCACTAGCTTTGTTCATAGTGATGCTTCCTAAGGCCCACTTGACTTCACATTCCAGGATGTCTGGCTCTAGGTGAGTGATCACACCATTGTGATTATCTGGGTCGTGAAGATCTTTTTTGTACAGTTCTTCAGTGTATTCTTGCCACCTCTTCTTAATATCTTCTGCTTCTGGCCCATACAATTTCTGTCCTTTATTGAGCCCATCTTTGCATGAAATATTCCCTTGGTATCTTAATTTTCTTGAAGAGATCTCTAGTCTTTCCCATTCTATTGTTTTCCTCTATTTCTTTGCACTGATCACTGAGGAAGGCTTTCTCTTTTTTTTCCATTTATTTTTATTAGTTGGAGGCTAATTACTTTACAATATTGTAGAGGTTTTTGCCATACATTGACATGAATCAGCCATGGATTCACATGTATTCCCCATCCTGATCCCCCCTCCTGCCTCCTTCTCCATCCCATCCCTCTGGGTCTTCCCGGTGTACCAGCCCTGAGCACTTGTCTCATGCATCCAACCTGGGCTGGTGATCTGTTTCACCCTTGATAGTATACTTGTTTCAATGCTATTCTCTCAGAACATCCCATCCTCACCTTCTCCCACAGAGTCCAAAAGTCTGTTCTGTACATCTGTGTCTCTTTTTCTGTTTTGCATATAGGGTTATCATTACCATCTTTCTAAATTCCATATATATGTGTTAGTATGCTGTAATGGTCTTTATCTTTCTGGCTTACTTCACTCTGTATAATGGACTCCAGTTTCATCCATCTCATTAGAACTGATTCAAGTGAATTCTTTTTAATGGCTGAGTAATATTCCATAGTGTATATATACCACAGCTTCTTTATCCATTTGTCTGCTGATGGGCATCTAGGTTGCTTCCATGTCCTGGCTATTATAAACAGTGCTGCAATGAACACTGGGGTACACGTGTCTCTTTCAAGATCTGGTTTCTTCAGTGTGTATGCCCAGAAGTGGGATTGCTGGTCATATGGTAGTTCTATTTCCAGTTTTTTAAGGAATCTCCACACTGTTCTGCATAGTGGCTGTACTAGTTTGCATTCCCACCAACTGTGTAAGAGCGTTCCCTTTTCTCCACACCCTCTCCAGCATTAATTGCTTGTAGACTTTTGGATAGCAGCCATTCTGACTGGCATGTAATGGTACCTCACTGTGGTTTTGATTTGCATTTCTCTGATAATGAGTGACGTTGAGCATCTTTTCATGTGTTTGTTAGCCATCTGTATATCTTCTTTGGAGAAATGTCTGTTCAGATCTTTGGCCCATTTTTTGATTGGGTCATTTATTTTTCTGGAATTGAGCTGCAGGAGTTGCTTGTATATTTTTGAGATTAATCCTTTGTCTGTTTCTTCATTGGCTATTATTTTCTCCCATTCTGAAGTCTGTCTTTTCACCTTGCTTATAGTTATTTGTTGTGCAAAAGCTTTTAAGTTTAATTAGGTCCCATTTGCTTATTTTTGCTTTTATTTCTAATATTCTGGGAGGTGGGTCATAGAGGATCTTGCTGTGATTTATGTCAGAGAGTGTTTTGCCTATGTTCTCCTCTAGGAGTTTTATAGTTTCTGGTCTTACATTTAGATCTTTAGTCCATTTTGAGTTTATTTTTGTGTATGGTGTTAGAAAGTGTTCTAGTTTCATTCTTTTACAAGTGGCTGACCAGTTTTCCCAGCACTACTTGTTAAAGAGGTTTTCTTTTTTCCATTGTATATTCTTGCCTCCTTTGTCAAAGATGAGGTGTCCATAGGTACGTGGATTTATCTCTGGGCTTTCTATTTTGTTCCATTGACCTATATTTCTGTCTTTGTGCCAGTACCATACTGTCTTGATGACTGTGGCTTTGTAGTAGAGCCTGAAGTCAGGCAGGTTGATTTGAGGAAGGCTTTCTTATCTCTCCTTGCTATTCTTTGGAACTCTGCATTCAGATGGGAGTGAATATCTTTCCTTTTCTCCTTTGCTTTTCACATCTCTTCTTTCCACAGCTATTTTAAGGCCTCCTCAGACATTTTGCTTTTTTGCATTTCTTTTTCTTGGGGTTGGTCTTGCTCTCTGTCTCCTGTACAATGTCATGAACCTCCATCCATAGTTCATCAGGCACTCTATTAGATCCAGTCCCTTAAATCTATTTCTCACTTCCACTGTATAATCATAAGGGATTTGATTTAGGTCATACCTGAATGGTCCAATGGTTTTTCCTACTTTCTTCAATTTAAGTCTGAATTTGGCAATAAGGAGTTCATGATCTGAGTCACCGTCAGCTCCCAGTCTTATTTATGCTGAGTGTATAGAGCTTCTCCATCTTTGGCTGCAAAGAATATAATCAATCTGATTTTGGTGTTGACCATCTGGTGATGTCCATGTGTAGAGTCTTCTCTTGTGTTGTTGGGAGAGGGTGTTTGCTATGACCAGTGTGTTCTCTTGGCAAAACTCTAATAGCCTTTGCCCTGTTTCATTCTGTACTCCAAGGCCAAATTTGCCTGTTATTCCAGGTGTTTCTTGACTTCCTACGTTTGCATTCCAGTCCACTATATTGAAAAGGATATCTTTTTGGGGTGTTAGTTCTAAAAGGTATTGTAGGTCTTCATACAACCATTCAACTTCAACTTCTTCAGCATTACTGGTTGGGGCATAGACTTGGATTACTGTGATATTGAATGGTTTGCCTTGGAAACGAACAGAGATGATTCTGTCATTTTTGAGATTGCATCCAAATACTGCATTTTGGACTTTTTTGTTGACTATGATGGCTACTCCATTTATTCTAAGGGATTTTTGAGCACAATTGTTATCTGAGTTAAATTCACCCATTCCAGTCCATTCTAGTTTGCTGATTCCTAAAATGTCGATGCTCACTCTTGCCATATCCTCTTTGACCACCTCCAATCTTCCATGATTCGTGGACCTAAAATTCCAGGTTCCTATGCAATATTATTCTTTATAGCAATGGACGTTCCTTCCATCACCAGTCACATCCACAACTGGGTGTTGCTTTTACGTTCTCTGTCTCTTCATTCTTTTTGGAGTTATTTATCCACTGATCTCCAGTGGCATACTGGGCACCTACCAACCTGGGGAGTTGATCTTTCAGTTTCCTGTCTTTTTGCCTTTTTGTACTATTCATGGGGTTCTCAAGGCAAGAATACTGAAGTGGTTTGCCATTCCCTTCTCCAGTGGACCACATTTTGTCAGAACTCTCCACCATGACCTGTCTATCTTGGGTGGCCCTACAAGGCATGGCTCATAGTTTCATTGAGTTAGACAAGGCTGTGGTCCATGTGATTAGATTGGTTAGTTTTCTGTGATTGTGGTTTTCAGTCTGTCTGCCCTCTGATGGAGAAGGATAAGGGGCTTATGGAAGCTTCCTGATGGGACAGACTGACTGAGGGGGAAACTGGGTCTCCAGTTTAACAGCATCAAAAATACCAAATACTTAGGAATCAACAAATTATGTGTGTGACCTTTGCAATTTGCTTAAAGAAATTAAGATTTAAATAAATGGAGATATATACCATATTCATGGATTGGAAGACTGAACATTGTTAAGATGTAAATTCTCCCCAAAATTGATTTATAAGTTAAAAGCAGTTCCAATCAAAATCCTTAAAGGCTTTTTTGGTGTGATGGAGTTTGGTAGTAACATATGGATTCTAAACTTTTTAAGAAAATGCAAAGCACCTAAAATAATAAAAATAATCTTAAAAATGAAGAATAAAGTTGCACTACCTGATTCAAAACTTAATATAGAGCTACAACAATCAAGAATGTGAGGCAAAATCATAGACAAATAAGTCAAAACAGCACAAAAGAAAGCTCGAATAGATGTATGCCCAGTTAAACTGTATACCTAAATTTATAACCATATAACCAGTTTAACAGATTTTTAGTACTGGTACCACAGCAATTCAATGGGGAAAGGAAAATTTTTTTCAACAAATAATATGAAAAAGTTTGATAAATGCATAGGAAAAACATTAATCTTGACTCCTACCTCACATATATACAAGGTATATACAGAAACTGACTTGGAATAGATAACAGACCTATTTTAAAAGTTAAAGCTATATGCTCCTAGAAGAAGACATAGAATAATATCTTCATGACCTTAAGATAGGCAGAGACTTATTAAACAGAAACCAGAAAACACTAAACATGTTTAAACTAAACATGTTTAGTGTTTAGATGTTTATTGCAGAGACTTATTAAACAGAAATCAGAAAACACTAAACATGTTTATGTTTAGATGTTTATTGCAGAAAACACTAAACATAAAAGAAAATAACAATCAAAACTAAAAGGTCTGCTCATCAAATATATCTTTAAGAAAAAAATACAAACTATTTTTGTACCTGGGAGAAAAGTCTCGTGATACATATGTGACAATGGATGTGCATTCAGAACTCCATTTAAAAGTGAGCAAACAACTTGACACTTCATAAAATAAGATGAGTAAGCACATGAAGAAGAGTTCAAATCAGTAGTCATCAGGGAAATGCAACTTAGAAATGTAATGAGATACCATTTCATACACACTAGCATGGCTAAATTGAGAAAGACTGACAACTGGATTTTGGTGAGGAGAGAAACATCTGGAAGCTTACCTCGTTGGCTAGAATGTAAAATTGCACAACCACTTTGAAAAACTTTGGCAGTTTCTTATAAAGTTACATACACCTACCTTATGACACAGTAATTCCACTCCTAGATTTATTCAAGATAATGAAAACACAAGTCTACAAAATGACTTGTACAAGAGATGTTTATTGCAGCTTTATTTATATAGTAAAAACATGCAAAACCCAAATGTCCATCACTAGAGAAACGGAGAAACAAATTCTGGTACATTTATATAATGGAACACGACTCATCAATTAAAACAAGTGAACTTCTGACACATACACAACAGGGCCAATCTCAAAAACATGCTAAGCAAAAGAGATTAGATCCTAAAGAGGATGCACTGTGTGATTCTATTTATACAAAATTCAAGAACAGGAAAATTAACCTATGGTGACAGAAATCAGCTGTGGAAATAGGAATTAACTGAGAGAATAAAGGAACTTTCCAAAGTGATGGAAAATGGAAATGTTTCATATCTTATTGAGGTGATGGCTATAGGAATGCATGTATCTGTCAAGATTCATCAAATTGCATACTTAAGATCTTATTGCTTCACTTTATTTATGCAAATCTTAACTAAAAAACAAAACACCAAATCTCTAATACAGCCCCAAATACTACAGGAAAAGGTTAATGACAAACATAAAGAGAGACAAGGGCTCTAATTTACAGAGATATTACAAATCAACAAGAAATAAGCAGATTAATTTAAAAATGGAAAATGGTCACAGTGTTCATAGAAAAATAATAAAAAGTGTTTAATAAATTCTAAATGATGCTAAAGCTTACTTCTAGTTAAAGAAATGAAAATTAAAATAAAATACCAGTTTCCACCCATCAAAGGGCCAAATTTAAAAGTCTAATAATACCCAGTATTGGTGAGACTGTTAAACAAATATTCTCATGCTCATTAGTGGAAGATTAAATTGGTGCAATATGTGGCAGTTAGCACTATAGTTACATTATGATTTAATTTTAATTTTAGAAAAACATCATCTGTCCAATCAAGCTACCAACGGTATTTTTCACAGAACTAGAACAAATAATTTCACAATTTGTATGGAAATACAAAAAACCTCGAATAGCCAAAGTAATCTTGAGAAAGAAGAATGGAACTGGAGGAATCAACCTGCCTGACTTCAGACTCTACTACAAAGCCACAGTCATCAAGACAGTATGGTACTGGCACAAAGACAGAAATATAGATCAATGGAATAGAATAGAAAGCCCAGAGATAAATCCACGAACCTATGGACACCTCATCTTTGACAAAGGAGGCAAGGATATACAATGGAAAAAAGGACTTTTATTTTTTAATTTAAATTTCATTATATAAATTTGTTTTTGCCTTATAATTGCACATACTATATTAATATATGAAGTTCATTCCTAGCTTTTTGAACATTTAAGTAAACTTTTTAAAAAGAGTACTTGCTAGTGGGGAGCAATTTATATCAGATAAATTCTAAACATCTGTCTTATAATAATCTTTATGGAAAAGATTTATACAAATCTGTGATCAATTTGTAATGGCATATATTTTACCTGTCTATGAGTATAGTATCACTTGTTACAACTAAAATATCCAAGCAATTTTCCAGTTCCTTGTTACGGTCACTTGTCTGTACTAGACTCATCAGCAAACATAGCTTGAGCAAATTGTAAGTCCCAGGAGGAACAATCTGTGATGCAAAGATGTTGGCAAGTATTGCTGTAAACTTCCAGCATGAGCTGGAAGTCAGAGAGAGGAGACACCTGAAATTGTCACTAATTCCTGAAGGAACTGAAAGTAAATATTAATACACATATTAAAAAGGGCTTTAAAACAAGCAAACGGTATACAGACATCTAATTCCATTAAACTAAAATATCAAATTGCAGTTCTTTTAATGATGCCACATTCAAATTATTACAATGATAATAAATTATGATTGGAGGTCACTCTGGTCTATCATTTCTACCCAAGAAACATAATAAAAGGATGCACACCCTGTGTACCCACATAGATTGCCTGTGGGTTGCAAGTAAATTCCTCATTTTTTTTCCTTTTAAGACCTATGTGAGCAAAGTCAGATCATAAGGCTCCTGTATTTCAGTATTTCCTTTATATTTCTGTGTTTGAAACAGTATCACATTTACCGAGGGCTAAAAAGCAGAACTGAATATTCTGCTTTAGCGAGGGCTAAAATCAGTCCTGAATATTCATTGGAAGGACTGATGCTGAAGCTGAAACTCCAATACTTTGGCCACCTGATTCGAAGAGCTGACTCATTTGAAAAGACCCTGATGCTAGAAAAGATTGAAGGCAGGAGGAGAAAGGGACAACACAGGATGAGATGGTTGGATGGCATCACCAACTGGACGGACATGAGTCTGAGTAAACTCTGGGAGTTGGTGATGGACAGGGAAGCCTGGTGTGCTGCAGTTCACGGGGTCGCAAAGAGCCGGACACGACCGAGTGACTGAACTGAACTGAACTGAAAAAACAGAATGGGGAATATTTGAAAGCTCCTGTTAAATGGGAAGATTTATACCCTCCTACTTTAACACAGACTGTAACATTCTAGACCTTCTCCACTCCCTTTTTCTGTCCAACTCCTGAAAGGGATGAGTGATTTAATCCAATGGGTCAGTTTGGGAGGAAGAGCTGTGCATATATAACTCACTCCCTTTCTCTTTCCTCTGGGGCTGTCATCATGGAGCAATGATTTCTTCTATTCAGCCATGTCCATGGACCAAGGGAGGCCTACCTAGAGTAGGTCTTGCCACATTTAGGTGGTTGAATCTGCCCAATTCTAGAGTTTAGCAGGAGAAAGCACACTTCACCTACACAGAAGTCATGTTCTGCTACCAAATCAGTAAATTATAAAACATTTCACAGCAGAAAATACTGAAAGGATCTTTAAAATGTCTATTGTTCATTAATGCTTTCTTTCTTCAATATAGAAATATAGAAAAAGAATAGAAATTCTTTTAATCCGTTTTTTTTCTTCAAAATAAGCAGAGGTGTCTAGAACCCATTGTATTTAAATTCAACTTGAAAGAAAGTGAAAGTGCTAATTGCTCAGTAGTGTGCAACTCTTTGTGACCCCATAGACTGTAATCCACCAGGCTTCTCTGTCCATGGAATTCTGCAGGCAAGGATACTGGAGTAAGTAGCCATTCCCTTTTCCAGGGGATCTTCCTCACCTAGGGATCGAACCCACGTCTCCTACATTGCAGGCAGATTCTTTACCATCTAAGCCACCAAGGAAGCCCTACATTCAACATGGGCTTCTGTTATTCTAGATAGCTATCTCAGTTCAGTTTAGTTCAGTCACTTAGTCATGTCTGACTCTTTGCAACCTCATGGACTGCAGCATGCCAGGCCTCTCTGTCCATCACCAACTCCCACGGTTTACTCAAACTCATGTCCATTGAGTTGGTGATGCCATCCAGCCATCTCATCCTCTGATGTCCCCTTCTGCTCCTGCCTTCAATCTTTTCCAGCTTCAGGGTCTTTTCAAATGAGTCAGCTCTTCGAATCAGGTGGCCAAAGTATTGGGGTTTCAGTTACCATCAGTCCTTCCAATGAATACTCAGGAATGATTTCCTTTAGTATAGACTGGTTGAATCTCCATACAGTCCAAGGGACTCTCAACAGTCTTCTCCAATACCACAGTCCAAAAGCTATCTAGTGATTAAAAAAACAAAATCTATTATTCGAGATTTAACTAGCCTGTCTTATATTCAGATATTTGTTTGCCAAATTAAAAGAGTAGATCTGCTCTTCACTTCTGTTTTAGTGCTTAATTAAGTTGGAAGAAAATTATCAGTAATAAAGCAGATATTTTGGCCCCAACTGCCTTTGCCTCTAGTCTTATTTCTTGATTGGCTCAAAACTCAGATGAGGAAGAGGATGCCATTTTATCCAGCTCTTTTTCTCAGACCATGACAAGTTACTTAGCATTGCCTTAGCTAGAAAACAAAGGTAAGAAAAACTTTTAGACTAATCTCTAACTCCTGGCATCTTAAAACGTTCTTCTCATTGGTAATTAAATAGAGTTTAGCCAAAAGAAAAGAATCATTCCTAGGGGCAAGTTTCTACATTATCCTGCTTTATTTCCTTCATAGCATTTATTATCTGAAATTGTCTTATTAGTTAGTTTAGATTTATTCACTATCTACCATATGGTTTAAGGGTGGGAACCTTGACTGTCCTGATCACAACTCTATCCCTAGTGTTTTGAAGAGTTTCCAGCACACAGGCAGCCAATACTTATTTCCTGAACAAATGGATTTAAGCTTGCAAGTATTGTTAAAAATGATATTAACATTTTCCTTACCTTTTGGAATGCAAAAAGTGATACTATTTGCCTCTATACAGATAGCAGTTTGTGATGTTTTTACACAGGCTGGAATTCCAATAACCTTATACTCATTTCCTATATTCATTTTATTCACTGATTCATCTAAAATTATTAAAGACAAAAGAAAATATGTTTACTGAATGAAACTTTTACTGATGATATGGTTCAAAGATCTAAAACCAGTAACAATAGTTCAGTTAGCTGCTAAATATTTACTTTTGTTTAGTATAACGTGCATACTGAGTGACATAAATAATGTACATTGAGGTAATTTTACTGCTGATAAATTTTGATACATCATTTTGAGCCAGTGATGAATTAACTTTAAGAAATATGTGGCATAGCAACTAAACAGTCTCCTATAATATAATCAAAAGGCACAACAGGACAACTCTGTTTAAATGAAACATGTTTCCATTAAATGACAAAATGCTAATAAAAGACTTTATAAGTAATAACTTTATTTGGCAAGAAAATTATTTTTAAAAGCATTATGTCCTGTCTATAATATAGGCAAGGTACTTTTACACGCACTACGTAATTATAAACTTTAAGACAAATATTGTTATCCCCGTTTTGAAGAACGGGGATATATGAAGAAACCAAGAGGTTAAGTGATTTATACAAGGCTAAAGTAGTTAGGTGCTTAGTCATTCAGTCATGTGAATTCACTCTTTGTGACCCCATGGACTGTAGCCTGCCAGGCTCCTTTGTCCATGGGGATTCTCCAGGCACGAATACTGGAGTGGGTTGCCATGCCCTCCTCCAGGGGATCTTCCCAACCCAGGGATCGAACCCAGGTCTCCCACATTGCACGTGGATTCTTACCGTTTGAGATACCAGAGAAGTCCAAGTAGTTAAGTAGCTGAATTGAAGTTCCTGTCTGGGTTTGCTCCTGTCTAAAGTCTACCCACAAGACACTTTACTAGGTTCCTCTCAACTTTATGGATTGAGCAAAGCCTTTGCACAAGTTCAAAATTTATTCTGAAAAACTAAAAAATCTTGATCCTCCATTACACAGAATTTGGATGGTTGTAAAGCTGTGAAAGAAAGGCTTACAAGCAGGAGCAAGGATTAACCTCCCTCTGTGAGTAAACAGTGATCTCTGTTTCTCCCTCTCTGTTCTTTCTCTCTCTCTCTCTCTAGCTCCAGAGAGTATACTGGTAAACCCTGTAGACCTAGATGGGAAGAATCAGGCCCAAGACTTAAGAAAATAAAAACCCCAAACTAAATAAACAAACCAACACTCCCTCTTCCCCCACCCCCCAAAACCCTGAAGGATACAGTATGAATTACAAGGGGAAAATGAAACAAATAATTTTTCAGCTGTTCCCTGGACTCTTAGAGTTTGGTGAATGTATCCTGAGGTCAAAAGGAAGGCTAGGAGACTGGGAAGTCTGGGTATCTCTTCTGATAATCCCAAAAGGCCTCCTTTTGTTAATTTAATTATTAAAAATTCATTTGGGTTCTATTAAAAGTTTATTTGAAGAAAGGGTTTTCTACTAAAGTATATGTTGGATAGTCACTTATATTTCTATATTGTAATGTATGGTTTGTATTTTGTAGAATTAAGTAGTTAAAATAATAGACTTTGAAGCTAGAATGCCTGAGTTTGAATTAAGGCTATGTCATGTGCTAGCTGTGTAACCTTGGAAAAGTTATTTAACTTCTCTCTGCATCCATTTCCACACTGTAAACGGAAATAACAATTTAAAGAGTTGAGAGTTGCTCTGATTAAATGAGTTAATATATGTAAAAGTGTCTGGCACGCAGTATTTGGTATTAAAAATTATAGTCATCTGGGCTTACACGCCTGCCTTGTCCTTGTCAAGCCATGGTGAAAAGAATTCTTGTTTGAGTCTCTACTTTCCAAACTCAAGTTTCGTACACATGGTTGCATCCCAAATCTCTCTTTAAAAACAGTTTAATTCTTTCAATTTTAGCCCAAGAAAAGAGGCTGAATCCATCCTCATTTTCACAATTCTGGCTTCTTTATTAAAACTCACTTTACCCTGGGTGGCTGATACTGATAATGATTTCCTCCTTTATTGTAGCATCTGTTCTATTCACAGGTCTTAACCCGTGGAGTTCATTCATTTATTGAATGAACTTACTAAATTTTTACTATGTGCAGTAAAAATTCACGTCCTACCCTCATGAACATTATATTTTAAAACATTAACTCCAATACTTACATAAGATATACACACACAATAATGGGAGATTATTACTGTAAATAACTGCCACCCTGAGATTTAACATGATGCTTCATAGCATGTGCTAATATCCTTTTAAGTGAATGTTGTATGACTGAATAAATAACTGGTACATTAGCTATATATGACTCTTTAAAATACTCAAGAAAGAGAAGACCTATGGTTATCAAGCTATACAAGTACCATGTATAATAATCAAGCATAAATTTAAGTACATTTTAGTGCAAACAGATCTTACCTCTGAGGAAGACTGTAAGAGACTGAAACCTAAATGGCTGGTTGTTACAACATCCTTGAAAAGCATGAAGTGATTTTGCAGTAATTATTTCAACTATCTGTTTATCTGAACTCAAGAGCAAAAAAGAATTAGTTATTAGGATATATATTCAATGTAATTTCTACATTAAAACATCAGACATTATTTTAAAAATTATAATTATAAAACATAAATGCATTTTACCACCAAGTACTCTAAATTTTCTGTCTTCTTGAAGTGAAGATGAACATAGATTACACAAAAAGTCATTTCTTACTGTTGCAGATTCTGTAGCACCAGGTACATGCACTCTTATATACTGAAATCCTGAAAGAAAACAGAGTTAAGCTAAATTTGCCTTCAGATTTAGCTTTCTATTTTCAATCCTTTAAAATGAACCTAATTCAACATATAATTAAATTGGGTTTGGATGTGAGTTCACAGCAGTTCAATGGCTATTTTTTGCCAGGCACCGTGCTAAGGCACTGGTTTTATGGATATTTAAACACACAATTTCAATAGGTGGTGACCAAAAACAGACAATTTCAACAAGCAGTATTCACCTACAAAGTGTTCGGAGAGAAGACAGGAAGGGCAACCAACCCAACGAGAGGTGGGGACAAATGGAAAAGTTGTCCTGGAGAAAGACTGAATGGAGTTAAGCCAAAGGGTTGAGAGAGGACATTATGTGGAGAGGGAACACCATGGACAGTCATGAAATTGTGTGAGAGAACAAGCACTTCAGCAACACAAGTACACCTATTAAATTATAGGGGAGAGATAGGGAAGAAAGAATGAATTTCAAGGTTATACAAAGTAGACTTGTGAAAATCACTCAGTTGGGTCTGACACTTTGCGACCCCATGGACTGTATAGTCCATGGAATTCTCCAGGCCCGAATACTGGAGTGGGTAGCCTTTCCCTTCTCCAGGGGATCTTCCCAACCCAGGGATCGAACCCAGATCTCCCACATTGTGGGCAGATTCTTTACCAGCTGAGCTATGAGGGAAGCCCTGGTAAACATTGAAAGTGAAAGTGAAGTTGCTCAGTCGTGTCTGACTCTTTGCTACCCCATGGACTGTAGCCTGCCAAGCTCCTCCGTCCACGGGATTTTCCAAGCAAGGATACTGGAGTGGGTTGCCATTTCCTTCTCCAGGGGAACTTCCTGACCCAGGGATTGAACCCGGGTCTCCCACACTGCAGGCAGACTCTTTACCATCTGAGTCACCAGGGAAGCCTAGGAGACACCGAATTTTATCCCATTCTTTTTATGCTATGAATGTTTCATAACTAATTATAAACATGATTTAAGATTAAACAATAAATTATTTTAATTTTACATTTTAATATTTACCTTTTGAAAGAGGGCATGCTTCATCTGAACAAAGAAATCTTGCACCTTGTGTATACTTGGTTACAGTTGTCATTGCAATCACAATTCCTTGCATCGTATAAAATCTTTGAGATGTATAATCACGTGGAAACTCACAAAGATCAAGACAATAACTTGGCAGAGGAGGTAAATGTGTTAACTTCAGCACTATATTAATCTGATAAGAACACAAAAAATAGTATTAATAAAACATGCAGATCCAACTGGACTTGCATTACAAATATAGTAAATATATTTGTAGAGTAAGTCAAATAAATGATTTGTTAGTATTAGAAACCAATCTTTTGATCATTAAAAGATATTTAAATGTAAAATTAAAATGCAAAATCCTTATAATCTGATATTTTAATTAAAAGTAATATGAACTATTATCTTTCTTTAAAAATATACATTTCTGTAAAAAATAACAAAAATCTGTAAAGAAATTATCTTTCAATTAAAATTTAAAAAAATAAAATCAGGGAAAAGTTAAAAAAATATATATATATATATACACATTTCCTCACCATTCCCTGAAAGACTTATTTATAAAACAATGACAACCTAATAGCAATAAATACTTCTAATGTCCAGATCTCTAAATATAATTTCTCACTGAAAGAAACCAGAGCTCCTTAGGAAAAAT
Source organism: Muntiacus reevesi (assembly GCF_963930625.1). NCBI lineage: Eukaryota > Metazoa > Chordata > Mammalia > Artiodactyla > Cervidae > Muntiacus > Muntiacus reevesi. The sequence goes on from NC_089260.1 coordinate 47,848,346, forward strand.
GGCTAGTTTCGGGTCTGGGGCAAAAAATACACTAATGAAATGCATCAAAAGGAAATAAGAACAAACTTTAAGAAGCTCCGAGTGACCAAAGTTAGAGAATATAAACATCAAAAAAATGACAAAGATTCATTGAAACATATCAGATATATTTAAAAATTCATGTATTAATAGCTCCTCATAATTTAAAAATGGAAAAACAAACAAAAAATATTGGTCATCATTGGAGGCTGCTATATTTCAACTCATCACTCCGAAAATTTATAAATGGAAAGAATCAAACATTTCTTCTGCTTTTCCTGTACAAATTGTATTGCAAGGTAATTAAACAGTTGATGAGAGAAAAACTTCTCTTGTAGGATAATTTTAGCTAATAAACATTGAAAATTTTCTAAAATCTGGAAAATCACAATTTTGCAACTCCTAATGAAATAACGGAATCTAGGCAATGATTCAGGAGATCTGGGTTCTATCCCTGGGTCAGGAAGATCCCCTGGAGAAGGAAATGGCAACTGGCTCCAGTCTTCTTGCCTGGAGAATCCCATGGACAGAGGAGTCTGACAGGCTACAGTCCATGGGGTTGCAGAGAGTCAGACATGACTAAGTGACTAACACACACACAGGCAATGATTATCAATGACTGCAAAAACTGAGGTGAAAGCTGATGGTAGACAGTGATTTGTAGGGGTTAGACTGACATAATCTGCACCTACCGATCAACTGTGGCATTGCTAAAAGTGGGACAACAGAGAGGGCACTTCTAATGTAGGGCAGTATGAAACATGTGACACTGTAATTTATTCTTATCAAAATGAGTTGAATTTGAATCTAAGCAAGTATAATATTTAGAAGCAACTGCTATTTTCAGAAATATGGGGTCTAGGGAATAAGTTAAATACCACATGAGCATAATCATACAAGCCCAGATTATGAGACATTTTACAGGACAACTAACTAGCTTCTCTAAAAATTCAGTGGCATAAAAAAGGAGGGGGAGGAAATGCCTCTAGATCAAAAAAGACATAGTGAGATATAAGAACCAGTTATAATGTGTATATCTTGTTTTGATTTTGACTTGAACAAATCAGCTGTGAGAGATTCCTGAGAATCCCAGTTGGGCAAATTTAAATCTGGGCTGGACAGGATATTAGATGATACTAAGAAATTACTGTTTTTTTTGTAAGGGGTAATAGTGTCTTTGTGGTTATAAAAGAAAAATGTCCACGATTTTTAGAGGTTGATACATACTGAAGTATGTAGGGGTGAAATATCAAATGTATTTTAAAGATTTGCCTTAAAATATTTCAGAAAAAGACTGATGATGCAGGTATGGCAAAATATTGCAAACTATTAAATCTGAGCAATAGAAATATGGAGGTTCATTGTATTATTCTCCTTATTTTAGGGTATGTTTGAAATGTTTTATTATTAAAATGTTTAATATTATAAGTGATAATGTAGGAAGTAAAGATTTGTATGTAGTCCACAAAACTTTGAAAAAATGTTTTAATAAAAAATATATTTTAATATAAAAATATTTATTTACAAGTTATCTTGAAAGTACTGTACCTTAGTTTTCTTTGTTAAATTTAACTAAAACTTACTTGAGTTTCAGTCTGCAACTGTCCAATTAGTGAGAGAGTCCTAACAGCAATATAACAGACCTGTGATTTGAAACAAGAAAACCAAAGAAGTTATGGAAGATTCCATGTGGCATAAAATTATTTCTTTCTTTAACTTACTGATTGAAAAACTTGAGCAGCTTTTAAAGGCTGGTGTAAAATGTGATTTCCAAGTTCAGCATCCAATTCAACAATATCAGAGGGATTTATTAAAACATTGAATCGATAGACAGCATAACTTTGTTTTGAATCTGTAAAAATACACAAATTTAAAAATGAAGTTAGTTATATGTAGGACTTTATTTTAAAGTTTCTAAAATAAAGGCACCTTTGCTGAACATACCATTGTAGTATTTGCAATCATCTATGAACTTCTGGAGGCCTCCACTTCTGTCAAGATAGATAAGGGCTGCCTCTTTCATTTTTAGATTTGACATTTTCTTCTAGCTAATGATTCTTCTCTTTTACTAACTGCTTAAATCACAATTGCTGGTGAAGACTACAGAGACTGATACTCATAGAAAATATGAGAATACCTAGAAATAAAATAAAATTTACATTTAAGGATATAAAATAAAACTGTTTATACTATTAAAGGTAAAACTGAGAGTGAAATAAAATGAGGTAAAATTTCCAACTTAAAAAAATTCCAAAAACAAACAAACAAACAAACAAAATTCCTAGGAGTTCCCTAGCAGTCTCGCGGTTAGGATTCTGAGCTTTCACTGCCTTGACCCAGGTTTAATCCCTGGTCAGGGAACTGAGATCCCACAAGCCGAGCAGTGCAGAAAAATCATACCCAAAGGGAAACCACACTTCGGCTTCTTTTGCCAAATATTTTATTCAAGACTAGGTTATGAAATTCTTCACAAGATTGCAAATTAAAGAACAGGATCCTCAAATGTCTCTTTACAGAGTAGGTATACCAAAATACAGTTGTTGAAAAAAATATTAAATAATGAGATCCTAGCCTAAGGGATCTGAAAACCTGGTTCTAAATCTAGCGTTTTCTAGTTGCTGTGGGGAAATCACTCGACCTCTCTTGGCTAAGTGTCTTCGCCTGTAGGAAATTAAGGGGTTGTATTAGATGATAAGGCCTCTTCTCGCTTTACATTTTGTATCAGTGACCAACATAAAACATTAAACCATAGCAATGAGAGTGGAATACACAAAATTAATTTAAAGATAGCAAACAAAAATTGGAAACAATATATGCCAAAAATTTTATTAGGTGCTAGGGATAAGATGATTAAGATTGAATTCTGCCTTCAATGAGGTGCCAATTTAGAGAAGTAAAAAATAATGACTATCACATTTACTCATTATCAAATATTTATTGGGCATTTACTATTTAATGGATATCATCCTGTCCTAGGCACTGGGGATACAAAGATCAGTAAAATAAGTTCCCTATTGTTCCAAGAGTACAGTGAGGGAAAGCAGACGTGTAAAAAAGTTAAATTTCTATACAATTATGCGCTATAAGAGAAATGTTAACATACTAGAGAGCGCAGAAAGAACTGTATATGAAAGAGTTCACTAAATTTGGGGTCTTCCTCGTGTAAGGGTAATAATATTTTCTATTGTTTTAGGACATTTTGACTTAATATAGTTGAGTCACAGACATTTAAAGGTGGTATTTCAGTAACTGGAGGAGAGTTAAGTGAGATTTCAGTAACTGGAGGAGAGGTATGGATGTGAGAGTTGGGCTATAAGGAAAGCTGAGCACCAAAGAATTGATGTAGTGTTGGAGAAGACTCTTGAGAGTCCCTTGGACTGCAAGGAGATCCAACCAGTCCATCCTAAAGGAGATTAGTCCTGGGTGTTCATTGGTAGGACTGATGTTGAAGCTGAAACTCCAATACTTTGGCCACCTGATGCAAAGAATTGACTCATTTGAAAAGACCCTGATGCTGGGAAAGATTGAAGGCAGGAGGAGAAGGGGACAACAGAGGATGAGATGGTTGGATGGCATTACCAATTCAATGGACATGGGTTTGGGTGGACTCCAGGAGTTGGTGATGGACAGGGAGGTGTGGCTTGCTGCCGTTCATGGGGTCACAAAGAGTCGGACACGACTGAGCGACTGAACTGAACTGAACAGAACTGAAGAGAAGAGAAAGTTTTTCAAGGATAGAGGTAATTTCCCTTCTCCTAATTTTCACACCTACACTATTGAATCCACACCCCTGCTACTTGGAGTTCAGCTCATTTTCCAAAGTGAGACTGTCCTTTTGGCTATTACATGGGGGGCAGTGGGGGTGGTGGGGAGGCACCGGCAGGGAGGCGGGGAACTTCAGAGTTTATTTCTCAGTGCCCCTAACCTAAATAAAACGATCTCAAAGCGTGTGTCCTGTTCAGTACGTTCCATGTGTGTTTCATCAGACCATACTTCGGAGGTGGAATGATGGGAGACTGCTAATAATGAAATGTCTGGGTGAGGTTCAACAGGATTGAAAATACAGACAAAGGGAAATCATCAAAGTTTTTAACAGGGGAGTAATATGGTCAGATTTTTATTTTGGACGTCAGTGCCTGCTGCCAGACTGGAAAGAGGGGTTGGAATAGAATTATCTATGATCAGTTTCTAGTCTTTGGAGATACGTAGCCCAATCTAGGGCATTAGGAATGAAAGAGAATGGAGGGGATGAATTCTAGACTTTTAAAAATACCACGCCGGTCTATGGGTGTGGGTGGATGCGGAAGTCGGGAGAAGGGTAGGGAAATGACAAGGTGAAATTCATTTTAGATATGCTGACTTTGACCGGTTCTGAGGACGTCCGGACAGACAGAAGAATTAGGGCCACGTAAACCAGGGCTTGGCCTTCAGTAATTTTAAAAAGACCGGAGATAACGCTCTGGGTATCACCGGTGTAAAGCGGAGGACCTGGAGTACTGGCATTATCAAGGAAGCGGACAGTGGAGGAAAAGACATAGAACCCCTTTGGGAAAGCATTAAATAAGCCTACCGAGATAAAATTTGACAGGTCTCCCCACAGCCTAAATAACCCAAGTGTTGGTTCACTAGAAACAAGCGCAGGTCGGGTTTCCTCTCCCGATAAGTCAGCACCAAAACACCTCACAATCAAAGTGGATGGAAGCAAGTCCGGTCTCACACCCTGAGCTAGCTCCAGGACCTCTTCCACCCACAGAGGCACTGTGGACTGTGCCTGTGGACCCCAGCTCGGCAGGGTGTGACACCCTTCCACCCACCGAACCTCTCCTGTCGCGCGCCACCTGGAGCCCGGGAGCCAGCGATGTCCTCGCGCGCATGCGCGCACATCTGGGCCGTTGGTCGCGCAGAGCCTGCTGGGGTTGTCCCTTCCAGCCACCAAGGCAACTAATCTGACCTGCAGTCCATCCTCTTCAATATAACGGCTCTTGCTCGCTCCTTACGAGGCAAAGAACAGAGAGAAAGATTAAAAAAAAACGTTGGTTTTCACCGGCCAAGGATGTTCATGTTTGTTAAAAAGCTTACATAAAAATCTCCTGGTGGGAATGCAAAATGGTGTAGACAATTCGGAAAACATTCCCTGATAAAGCACCACAGAGTTACTATATGATCCAACAATTTCGTGCCACATATTATATATTATACATATTATATATAGATAGAATGAGAAAGAATGTAAAATGTATGTTCACACAAGAACTTATACGTGAATGTTTGTAGTATTCCAATAGACAAAAAGTAGAAACTGATAAATGGGTAAATAAGTTGTGGTGTACCCATATAACATGATGTTATTTGTCAATTCAAAAGAATGTCAGTTCAACTGAACTGATTCTTAATACACAAAATGAGTATTAAAATGTGTGTCAATGTATGGCAAAAACCACTACAATATTGTAAAGTAATTAGCCTCCAACTAATAAAATAAATGGAAAAAAATAAAATGTGCTACAACATTGATAAACCTTGGAAACACTATGCAAAGCAAAAGAAGCTACATAGGAAAGGCCAAATATTGTTGATTCCATTTATGTGAGATGTTCAGAAATGACAAATCTGAGAGTGAGACAATAGATGAGTGGTTTTCTGGGGCTTTAAGGGGCAATGGAGAATGACTGCTAATGGGTATAACTTTTTTTTAAAAAAAAAACTGTGGTAATGTACATAAAACTTACCATTTTAAGTATATAGTTCACTGGTGTTAAGTACATTCACATTGTGAAAACTTACCACCATCCACCTCCAGAACTTTTTCACCTTCCCAAATTGAAACTCTGACCCCCTTAAACAGTAGCTCCCCATTTCCCTGGCTCTCTACTTTCCCATCTGCCCCTGAGAGCAAGCTGGGTTCTGTCTCCATGAATTTGACTACTCTGGGTACCTCATATAAGTGGAATCATACAGTGTTCATCCTTTGTGACTGGCTTATTTCACTTAACAAAATGTATTCAACGTTCATCTACATCATAGTATATTAGAACTTCCTTTTAAAGGCTGAATAATACTCTATTGTATGTATATACCACATTTTGTTTATCCACCCCTATAGGTGGAGAGGGAGAAGGGGACGACAGAAGATGAGATGGTTGGATGTGGCATCACCAACTCGATGGACATGAGTTTGAGCAAGCTCCAGGAGTTGGCGATGGACAGGGAAGCCTGGCGTGCTGCAGTGCATGGGGTTGCAGACTCGGACATGACTGCGGGAACTGAACTGACCCATATAGGGTTTCTTTTTGAGGTGATGAAAATGTTCTAAAATTGATTGTGGTGATAGTTGCACATCTCTGAATAAATTAAGAGCCAGTGAATTTTACACTTTAAATGGGTGAATTCTATGGTATGTGAATTAAATCTCAATAAAGCTGTTACCAAAAATCCAAAGCTTGTGCTGAGTCCTTCCCTGTTAGTATTACTTTGAACAGTCATCAATCGTGCTGTATTTCATTGGGTTGGGGGGATCCAGGAGTTAAGAGAGTTGGACCATTTTCCATGGAAAAGTAGTAGAAGCCACTCCTTTCAATATGTAATAGGGTTGACAAAACACCAGAGTTTGTTCCTATGGGGGAATATTACCTATGTGAGCAATGAGGTGAAGAAAATGTTTTGCTGAACTAGAAATCAATCTGCAACAGCAAAGTTCTGTTAAAACTGTCTTGTACTAAAATCCTGTGGTTATGAATACTATTTTATATGAGAAGAACTAGACTATGGGCTGCTGATGGATCTTGTTTTAAGCTAGAATTGATTCTTCTGAAAGGTATTTATTAATATATATAAAAGTTTTGGTTAATCATTTAACTGTAATGATTCATTTCCCTGCAAAGTAATAATGGACTTTTAAATCAACTAAGTCCAATAAAATCTTCCAATAGTTTTTTATGTATCTAGTACATCCTTTAAAGTATGTTAGACATAGAAAAAGCACTTAAAATTTTAGGTATTCAGTGCATTACTGCCTGTTGCAAATTCTCTGAAAATGAAAATGATTATCTAGAGTCAAAATTTCATTGCTTCTGATTGCTACATTGTTGTAAATACTTACAGCATTTTATTATTTTAGATCACGGAACATCACAAAATTTCAGTGGCAGGTTAAGAAATAGAAGCCTCCCAATAGGAGGCTTGAAAATTTAAAGCAGATATCCAGTGTGTAAAACTAGTATGCTTTCCAAAAAGCAACATTTATTTTTAGGTACACTAATATTGGGCATCTGTTGGAAAGAATTATAAACATAAATACTTTAAGTGATCAGTTCGTTTTAATTTTTTAACTCGAAAGTGGTGGCATGAAAGAAGACTGTTTTATGCAAATCAAAGTCCTTTCCATTCTCATCCCCTCTTCCATTTTCTCCTCTTTCAGCAACTAACTACACAGGAACTTTTGTCATGCCTTATTAAGATTTAAAAATTTTAGAGCAGTTTTTTTCACAGCAAGATGGAGCAATAGTTAACAAGTTTTAGGTAGTTTTTAGATCTTTCTTCCTAATATATGCATTCAATGATACATTGAATTATATCAATTCAAGCAATTATCTCCAAGCACTGTTTTCTCTTATCTACAAATTTTGATAATTGTTTTCATTTTCATTTAGTTCAAAGTATTTTAAAATTTCTCTCGATATTTCTTCTTTGACCTATGTGTTATTTGTATGTTATTTAATCTTCATGTATTTTAGGACTTTTCAGTTGTATTTCTGTTATTGATTTCTAGCTTTGTTGTGTTATGGTTTTAGAGCAGACATGATATAATTTCTATACTTTTCAATTTGGTTAATTGTTTTGTATGGTCCATGATTTGACTTATCTTGGTGAATGTTCCAAGTGAACTTGAGGAAGAAAGTATATCTTCTACTTTTGGATGAAGCAGTCTATAGATGTCAATTATATCCAGTTGATGGACGGTGTTGAGTTCAACTAAGTCCTCACAGACTTCTGTCTGCTGGACCTGTCCATTTCTTTTTTTTTTTTTTTTTTTTAATATTATTTTATTAGTTGGAGGCCAATCACTTTACAACATTTCAGTGGGTTTTGTCATACATTGACATGAATCAGCCATATAGTTACATGTATTCCCCATCCCGATCCCCCCTCCCACCTCCCTCCCCACCCGACTCCTCAGGGTCCTCCCAGTGCACCAGGCCCGAGCACCTGACTCATGTATCCCACCTGGGCTGGTGGTCCGTTTCACCATAGATAATATACATGCTGTTCTTTCAAAACATCCCACCCTCACGTTCTCCCCCAGAGTTCAAAAGTCTGTTCTGTATTTCTGTGTCTCTTTTTCTGTTTTGCATATAGGGTTATCGCCACCATCTATCTAAATTCCGTATATATGTGTTAGTATACTGTAATGTTCTTTATCTTTCTGACTTACTTCACTCTGTATAATGGGCTCCAGTTTCATCCATCTCATTAGAACTGATTCAAATGAATTCTTTTTAACGGCTGAGTAATATTCCATGGTGTATATGTACCACAGCTTCCTTATCCATTCATCTGCTGATGGGCATCTAGGTTGCTTCCATGTCCTGGCTATTATAAACAGTGCTGCGATGAACATTGGGGTGCACGTGTCTCTTTCAGATCTGGATTCCTCAGTGTGTATGCCCAGAAGTGGTATTGCTGGGTCATATGGCAGTTCTATTTCCAGTTTTTTAAGTAATCTCCACACTGTTTTCCATAGTGGCTGTACTAGTTTGCATTCCCACCAACAGTGTAAGAGGGTTCCCTTTTCTCCACACCCTCTCCAGCATTTATTGCTTGTAGACTTTTGGATAGCAGCCATCCTGACTGGCGTGTAATGGTACCTCATTGTGGTTTTGATTTGCATTTCTCTGATGATGAGTGATGTTGAGCATCTTTTCATGTGTTTGTTAGCCATCTGTATGTCTTCTTTGGAGAAATGTCTGTTTAGTTCTTTGGCCCATTTTTTGATTGGGTCGTTTATTTTTCTGGAATTGAGCTTCAGGAGTTGCTTGTATATTTTTGAGATTAATCCTTTGTCTGTTTCCTCATTTGTTATTATTTTCTCCCAATCTGAGGGCTGTCTTTTCACCTTACTTATAGTTTCCTTTGTTGTGCAAAAGCTTTTAATTTTCATTAAGTCCCATTTGTTTATTTTTGCTTTTTTATTTCCAATATTCTGGGAGGTGGGTCATAGAAGATCTTGCTGTGATTTATGTCGGAGAGTGTTTTGCCTATGTTCTCCTCTAGGAGTTTTATAGTTTCTGGTCTTACATTTAGATCTTTAATCCATTTTGAGTTTATTTTTGTGTATGGTGTTAGGAAGTGTTCTAGTTTCATTCTTTTACAAGTGGTTAACCAGTTTTCCCAGCACCACTTGTTAAAGAGATTGTCTTTTTTCCATTGTATATCCTTGCCTCCTTTGTCAAAGATAAGCTGTCCATAGGTTCGTGGATTTATCTCTGGGCTTTCTATTCTGTTCCATTGATCTATATTTCTGTCTTTGTGCCAGTACCATACTGTCTTGATGACTGTGGCTTTGTAGTAGAGTCTGAAGTCAGGCAGGTTGATTCCTCCAGTTCCATTCTTCTTTCTCAAGATTACTTTGGCTATTCGAGGTTTTTTGTATTTCCATACAAATTGTGAAATTATTTGTTCTAATTCTGTGAAAAATACCGTTGGTAGCTTGATAGGGATTGCATTGAATCTATAGATTGCTTTGGGTAGAATAGCCATTTTGACAATATTGATTCTTCCAATCCATGAACACGGTATGTTTCTCCAACTGTTTGTGTCCTCTTTGATTTCTTTCATCAGTGTTTTATAGTTTTCTATGTATAGGTCTTTTGTTTCTTTAGGTAGATATACTCCTAAGTATTTTATTCTTTTTGTTGCAATGGTGAATGGTATTGTTTCCTTAATTTCTCTTTCTGTTTTTTCATTGTTAGTGTATAGGAATGCAAGGGATTTCTGTGTGTTAATTTTATATCCTGCAACTTTACTATATTCATTAATTAGCTCTAGTAATTTTCTGGTAGAGTCTTTAGGGTTTTCTATGTAGAGGATCATGTCATCTGCAAACAGCGAGAGTTTCACTTCTTCTTTTCCTATCTGGATTCCTTTTATGTCTTTTTCTGCTCTGATTGCTGTGGCCAAAACTTCCAACACTATGTTGAATAGTAGTGGTGAGAGTGGGCATCCTTGTCTTGTTCCTGATTTCAGAGGAAATGCTTTCAATTTTTCACCATTGAGGGTGATGCTTGCTGTGGGTTTGTCATATATAGCTTTTATTATGTTGAGGTATGTTCCTTCTATTCCTGCTTTCTGGAGAGTTTTAATCATAAATGAGTGTTGAATTTTGTCAAAGGCTTTCTCTGCATCTATTGAGATAATCATATGGTTTTTATCTTTCAATTTGTTAATGTGGTGTATTACGTTGATCGATTTGCGGATATTAAAGAATCCTTGCATTCCTGGGATAAAGCCCACTTGGTCATGGTGTATGATTTTTTTAATATGTTGTTGGATTCTGTTTGCTAGAATTTTGTTAAGGATTTTTGCATCTATGTTCATCAGTGATATTGGCCTGTAGTTTTCTTTTTTTGTGGCATCTTTGTCTGGTTTTGGAATTAGGGTGATGGTGGCCTCATAGAATGAGTTTGGAAGTTTACCTTCTTCTGCAATTTTCTGGAAGAGTTTGAGTAAGATAGGTGTTAGCTCTTCTCTAAATTTTTGGTAGAATTCAGCTGTGAAGCCATCTGGTCCTGGGCTTTTGTTTGCTGGAAGATTTCTGATTACAGTTTCGATTTCCTTGCTTGTGATGGCTCTGTTAAGATCTTCTATTTCTTCCTGGTTCAGTTTTGGAAAGTTATACTTTTCTAAGAATTTGTCCATTTCATCCAAGTTGTCCATTTTATTGGCATAGAGCTGCTGGTAGTAGTCTCTTATGATCCTTTGTATTTCAGTGTTGTCTGTTGTGATCTCACCCTTTTCATTTCTTATTTTGTTAATTTGGTTCTTCTCTCTTTGTTTCTTAATGAGTCTTGCTAATGGTTTGTCAATTTTGTTTATTTTTTCAAAAAACCAGCTTTTAGCTTTGTTGATTTTTGCTATGGTCTCTTTAGTTTCTTTTGCATTTATTTCTGCCCTAATTTTTAAGATTTCTTTCCTTCTGCTAACCCTGGGGTTCTTCATTTCTTCCTTCTCTAATTGTTTTAGGTGTAGAGTTAGGTTATTTATTTGGCTTTTTTCTTGTTTCTTGATGTGTGCCTGTAATGCTATGAACCTTCCCCTTAGCACTGCTTTTACAGTGTCCCATAGGTTTTGGGTTGTTGTGTTTTCATTTTCATTTATTTCTATACATACTTTGATTTCTTTTTTGATTTCTTCTATGATTTGTTGGTTATTCAGAAGCGTGTTATTTAGCCTCCATATGTTGGAATTTTTAACAATTTTTTTCCTGTAATTGAGATCTAATCTTACTGCACTGTGGTCAGAAAAGATGACTGGAATGATTTCAATTTTTTTGAATTTTCCAAGACCAGATTTATGGCCCAGGATGTGATCTATTCTGGAGAAGGTTCCGTGTGCACTTGAGAAAAAGGTGAAGTTGATTGTTTTGGGGTGAAATGTCCTATAGATATCAATTAGGTCTAGCTGGTCCATTGTATCATTTAAGGTTTGTGTTTCCTTGTTGATTTTCTGTTTAGTTGATCTATCCATGGTTGTGAGTGGGGTATTAAAGTCTCCCACTATTATTGTGTTACTATTAATTTCCTCTTTCATACTCGTTAGTGTTTGCCGTACATATTGCGGTGCTCCTATGTTGGGTGCATATATATTTATAATTGTTATATCTTCTTCTTGGATTGATCCTTTGATCATTATGTAGTGACCTTCTTTGTCTCTTTTCACATCCTTTATTTGAAAGTCTATTTTATCTGATATGAGTATTGCGACTCCTGTTTTCTTTTGGTCTCCGTTTGCGTGAAATATTTTTTTCCAGCCCTTCACTTTGAGTCTGTATGTGTCCCTTGTTTTGAGGTGGGTCTCTTGTAGACAGCATATATAGGGGTCTTGTTTTTGTATCCATTCAGCCAATCTTTGTCTTTTGGTTGGGGCATTCAACCCATTTACATTTAAGGTAATTATTGATAGGTGTGGTCCCGTTGTCATTTACTTTGTTGTTTTGGGTTCACGTTTATACAACCTTTCTGCATTTCCTGTCTAGAGAAGATCCTTTAGCATTTGTTGAAGAGCTGGTTTGGTGGTGCTGAATTCTCTCAGCTTTTGCTTGTCTGTAAAGCTTTTGAATTCTCCTTCATATCTGAATGAGATCCTTGCTGGGTACAGTAATCTAGGATGTAGGTTATTCTCTTTCATTACTTTCAGTATGTCCTGCCATTCCCTTCTGGCCTGGAGGGTTTCTATTGATAGATCAGCTGTTATCCTTATAGGAATCCCTTTGTGTGTTATTTGTTGTTTCTCCCTTGCTGCTTTTAGTATTTGTTCTTTGTGTTTGATCTTTGTTAATTTGATTAATATGTGTCTTGGGGTGTTTCGCCTTGGGTTTATCCTGTTTGGGACTCTCTGGGTTTCTTGGACTTGGGTGGCTATTTCCTTCCCCATTTTAGGGAAGTTTTCAGCTATTATCTCCTCGAGTATTTTCTCATGGCCTTTCTTTTTGTCTTCTTCTTCTGGAACTCCTATGATTCGAATGTTGGGGCGTTTCACATTGTCCCAGAGGTCCCTGAGGTTGTCCTCATTTCTTTTGATCCTTTTTTCTTTTTTCCTCTCTGCTTCATTTATTTCCACCATTTTATCTTCTACCTCACTTATTCTATCTTCTGTCTCCGTTATTCTACTCTTGGTTCCCTCCAGAGTGTTTTTGATCTCATTCATTGCATTATTCATTTTCAATTGACTCTTTTTTATTTCTTCTAGATCTTTATTAAACATTTCTTGCATCTTTTCAATCTTTGTCTCCAGGCTATTTATCTGTACCTCCATTTTGCTTTCAAGATTTTGGATCATTTTTATTATCATTATTCTAAATTCTTTTTCAGGTAGATTCCCTATCTCCTCCTCTTTTGTTTGACTTGGTGGGCCCTTTTCATGTTCCTTTACCTGTTGGGTATTTCTCTGCCTTTTCATCTTGTTTAGATTGCTGTGTCTGGAGTGGGCTTTCTGTATTCTGGAGGTCTGTGGTTCCTTTTTATTGTGGAGGTTTTACCCAGTGGGTGGGGTTAGACGATTGGCTTGTCAAGGTTTCCTGATTAGCGAAGCTTGCGTCAGTGTTCTGGTGTGCGGATCTTGATTTCTTCTCTTTGGATAGCAATGGAGTGCCCAGTAATGAGTTTTGAGATGGGTCTATGTGTTAGGTGTGACCTTGGGCAGTCTGTATGTTGACGTTCAGGGCAATGTTCCTGCGTTGCTGGAGAATTTGCGTGGTATGTCGTGCTCTAGAACTTATTGGCTCTTGGGTGGTGGTTGGTTTCGTTGCAGGTATGGAGGCTTTTGTAGGGTCACTTATTACTTAAAGATTCATGTAGTCAGGAGTTTTCTGGTGTTCTCAGGTTTTGGGCTTAAGTCTCCTGCTTCTGGATTTCAGTTTTATTCTTCCTATAGTCTCAGGACTTCTCCAACTATACAGCACTGATAATAAAACTTCTATGTTAATGGTGGAAAGTTTCTCCCCCGTTAGGGATACCCAGAGAGGTTCACCGAGTTACATGGAGAAGAGGAGAGGGAGGAGGGAGATAGAGATGGGCAGGAGGAGAAAGAGGGGGACTCAAGAGGAGAGAGACAGATCTATGAAGTTGTCTGATCCCAGAGTGTTCTCCGTAGCCCAGACACCCACAAAGATTCACAGAATTGGATTGGGAAGAGAAGGGGGAAGGAGGAAATAGAGGTGTTCTGAGGTAGAAAACAGAGTCAAGATTGGGAGAGAATAATCAACACACTCGTGAATAAAAATGGGAGCTGAATATTGGATTCTTAAATGTTCACAATTTATATCATATACTGAAAAACAAAAATTAAAAATCTAGAGTAGAGGTTAGACTCTTAAAAATACTATATTAAAAACAAAAACCAAAACACACAAAAGAAATTTTAGAAATATATATGAAGTTTGGTATAAAAATAGAGCTTCTCTTCTTTTTTTTTTTTTTTTCTTCCCTTTCTCTTTCTTCTGTAAGGTTATAGTGGATTGAAAATGAAAATTAAGGCGTAGTAAAAGGAGTGCTAGAGGGCTTTAAAAGAAATAAGAGAAAAAGAAAAAGAAAATAGAAGAGAAGAAAAAAGAAAAGAAAAAAAGAAGAAAAAAAAAAAAAAGAAAAAAGAATGAGAAAAAAAATTGTTTTGCGTAATTAAAAAAAATCGTAAAAATCTATGAAAATGAAAGTTAAGGAGTAATGGGGGAGTAATAAGGAATTTTTAAAGGAAAATAAAAGAGAACCAAGAAAAAAGAAAGAAAAAAAAAAAATTTTTTTTTCCTTACTTAAAAAAAAAAAAAAAAAAAGAAAAGAAAAAGAAAAAATATATCTAGGAGTTTCCCTGGAGCTGTTGCGGTCAGTGTGGGTTCGGCTCAGCTTCAGATAGCTCCTCGTTCCAGCTTACACTTCTCGATATCTACAGGCCCTTCCGGTGTAGTCAGTCCGTGGTTTCTTCGGGGATTTTAATCTGTTACACCGGTCCCTTTGTTTATTTGGGTTCTGTTGCCGGTCTCTCTTCCGCGCCTAATTTCCGCCCTGACACACGGGGCGGAGGTGGATTCTTATTCAGGTAGCTAGTTCCGTCGCGCTGCGGCGAGGGGCTGTGCGGGGAGGGACCGGCGCTCCCGGGAGAGGCTTGCGCTCTTTTCTCGATCTGCGCTGCTCAGGCTCCGGGCTGCTCCGTCTGAAGCGCGCGCCACGCTGCGCGCGGCTCCAGCCCTCGGGCGATTCACAAAAGCGCAGCACACAAAGCCGGGCCCGCGCTCCGTCCCCACGCCGCCCGAGCGGCCCAGGCAGCCAGGCGCTTGACGGGCGCTCTCTCCCCGGGTGCGGCGCGTCCTCTGCCCCGCGCGGTCCCAGTCTCAGTCCCCGCCGGCGCCAGTCGGGAGCGCGCGCCCTCTGCCCTCCGTGTCCCCAGCCGCAATTCCCGCCCGCGCCGGTCGGGCGCCCGCGCCCTCCGTCTCGCCACGACCCTCCCGGCGGGCTTCGGCCGCCCAGAATCTCGTGGACCTGTCCATTTCTGATAGAGGACTGTTGGAAGTCTCCAGCTATGACAGTGAATTCATTTATCTCTCCTTAGTTTTATCAATTTTTGTCTAATGTATTTTATACTTTGTTAGGTGCATACATATTAAGGATTGCCTTGTCTTGAAGAATTGACTCCTTTATCACTCATTACGTAATGTCCTTCTTTATTCCTGATAACTTGCCTTTCTCTGAAGTCTCCTCTGTCTGAAATTAATATAGCTGCTGATCCTTTCCTCTGATTAGTATTAGTCTCCATCTATTTACTTTTAATATATATTTACTTTAAATATATAAAGTGGATTTCTTACAAACAACATATAGTTGGGTCTTGTTTTGATCCACTCTGAAAAAAATCTTTTAATTGGTGCACTTAAGACCATTTATATTCAAAGTGATTACTGATATAGTTGGATTAACATCACATTCATCAATGTTTTCCATTTCCTAGTTCCTGCTTTTGTCTTCTTTTTTTGCCTTTCATGGTTTTAACTCATTCTACTTTCTCTTTTCTTAGCATGTTATACTTTTTCCTTTTTTAAGTTGATTGTCCTAGAATTTGCAATATATATCTACAATGAATCAAAGCCCACTTTCAAAGAACATTAACGACTTCGCAGTATACTGAAGTACTTTAGTACAAATAGGTTATAACAAACTAATCTTACTCTCTCCCTCTCATCCCTTGTATGATGATGTCATTTGTTTTTACTTACGTCAAAGTATGAGTAAGCATATGTATATACTATATACATACTCAAATACATTATTATTTCAAACAAACTTAATTATCTCTTAGATCAATTAAGAAGAAAAATAAGTTTTTATTTTACCTTCACTTATTCCTTCTTGGATGTTCTTCCTTTACATAGATCTGAGTTTCTGAATTATATAATTTTCCTTCTCTCTGAGAATGTTAGTCACTCAATTGTGTCCAGCTCTTTGCAGCCCCATGAACTGTAATCCATCAGGCTCCTTTGACCTTGGAATTCTCCAGGCAAGAAAACTGGAGTGGGTTGCCATTTCCTTCTCCAGGGGATCTTCCTGACCCAGGGATGAGACCTGGGTCTCCTGCAATGCAGGCAGATTATTTACCATCTGAGCCACCAGGGAAGCCCTTCTCTTTAAAAAACTTCTTTTAACTTTTCTTGGAAGGCAAGTCTATTGGCAACAAATTACCTCAGTTTTTGTCTGTCTGAGAAAGTATTTCTCCTTTACCAAGCTTTTTCCTCTCTTCTCTTCATGCTCTTCTTGCTATTATGGTTCCTGAGGAGAAGTCATATGTAATTCATATCTTTGTTTCCCCTGGCTTCTTTTAGGATTTTTCATCCCTAATTTATGCCTAGGTATAGTTTTGTTTTGTGGTTTTTGCATTTATTCTGGTGTTCTCTGAGCTTCCTGGATCTGTGATTTGGTGTCTGACATTAATTTGGAGAAACTCTGTCATTATTATTTCAAATATTTCTCCTATTCCTTTTTCTCTCCTTTTGGTATTCTCATTAAACGTTAAGTCACATCTTTCGTAGTTGTCCGACATACTGAGTGTGTTTCTATTTCCTCTCCTCCCACCTTCACCCCTTTGGTGGGACAGGATTACTAGAATGGACTGGACTTGGGTACTTCCCTTCCCTTCCGTCTGTTAGGCTCTGATAAAACTGCTGTGGGTCAGGTTCAGATTAACTAGTTTCTTCTGGGAGCAAGCCTTGTCAAGAACACAGTGCTCTGGCATACTTGAAAATGGTTCATTTTCCCTCCTCATACTGGAAGTACAAGGAAACGGTTTTCTTAGTATTTGTGAGAAGTTGGTTGAGCCCTGTGAGCTGAATCTCACAAAATTGTAGGGACCCCTGTGACCAGGTTCCCCTGGACTTTTGAACTCTCAAAGAGTTGTGCACGTAATCTCTAGCATTTGTTATACAGGTTTTGCCACCCCTGCAGCGCCTCCTGCAGGGGTTGTCTGCTCCAGTAAACCACAGCTCTTGATACCCAGCCATCTGTCTCTCCAGTCTTAGGGGCAGCAGTTTGCCCTGTGTCCTCCACTGTCATGTGTAGCCAACAAAAGCTGTTGATGTTTCAGTCTGCTCAGCTTTTCATTAGGCACCTTCTAAGCTCCTTACATGTGGAACTGGGAAAACAGAAGTCACTACCACACGTTCCTGTGCACTTACATTGCTTAGGTGATGTTGTTTCTATCTATTCTCCACTTTCCCTTTGGTCCAAATTCCTGATTCACTTATCAGTAATATGGTACAATGGCTGAAATACTAAAGATGGTAGAATAATGACAACTTTTATTTCTGTAAGTAAAAGTTAAAAACTGCTATTACAGGTAAGTGGCAGAAAATCCCACTTCAAAAAACAGCTAACTTCCAAACTACATACATGAGGAAATAAGTTATTAATTTTAACACACTTCATTAAAAATCATTCCGGGACTACCAAAAATGTTCCTATATACTTACTCCCACTTTTCATACTGAATGTGATATACAAAAGAATGAGTCATAAAATATCTGTGTAAAGGTCTGTACATGTATGGGTAAATCACAACAAAAGTTACACATATGCTAAAAGAGATTGGTAAAGGTAAATTTTTATAATGATAAAATTTTATAGTAATAAATATTACAAATATTTAAATCACTTTTCAAATGTTTATCATCACTGAAATTATATCCTGACAGTGTTTGCTGGCTCCTAAGTTCAAAAATTATTTTGGCATAGAAAACTTCTGAGCAGAGTACTTGTTGCCAGTATCTATGTCAGTTAACACCTCCCTGTGGGTGTGCCAAATTCTGTAATTTTCAGTCTGTGCTGTAACATGACAAAAGGTTCGGAAACTCTACATTCTACCACATGCAATAAAATAAGAGATATGTATGACATGAAGAATGTTGGGGATTCTTCATTTCAACCTTTGAGTTTATTTTGCCAATAACCATGAAATAGTTCAACTATTCAAATGGCATACATTTTCTAAAAGACTTAGCATTCTTTGAGAAAAAAGGCAATATTGAAACTTGGAAGAGATTTTGCTCACTGAATATTAACATGTCAGCCTATGATAATCTAGTAATTTCTGTGTAGGCCCAAATATTTAAAATGTTATACTTCTCTCCCTTACATATATGAATATTTACTGTTTGCAATGACTATTGTAACCATCATCAATTTTAAAATAATGGCAGGCATTAGATGATCATTAATCTTTTTGCTAGTTTTTATTATACTTATAAGATCTGAATTTCTTTTGACCCAAGAAACATCAATATTCTATTTAAAATCTGTTGTTAAAAACATACAATATTGCACTTTAATTTCTGGCAGTTTAAGGAACAGCTGAGTAAAAAAATCATACAAGAAACTACAGTTTTTATTTTGCTTTACAATAAGCAAAGAGCTTTGTATAAAAGCAGAACTTACAGTAGTGCCAAATAAACCAAATATTTACAGTGTTGCTATTAAAGTCTTACCTCTAAAGGAAGATTCAGTGTATTGGATGCAAATATTACTAGTCTAACAAAAGTACACTCTCCCGTCCCCGCTTCTGTGGAACAATTTTAAACTAAAGGGAATTCTATAATTTCTTTCTCCAGAGAAAATTACATGAAACAACGCTTGTTCTTGAGGCATCAACACTGTGTCACTGAACTCTTTCACAGTTTCCTACAGGACTTGAAAAATCTCTAAACTAAGAATCAGAACCCCAAGGTAAGCATAACTTTTAGTTTTCTGTAGATACTCCTTTTTTACAAGTACACAAGTTGGTTTTAAGTATGATTTTAAAGGTCAATTTCCTGTACTTTTTCTAAGATAAATAAGATACTATGTATCTGCCTAAATTATTTTTAACTTTTATCACACTGTAGTAAAATTGTATAGATTTATACTGACCCATAATTTGCTATTCTTTTGATTCCCAATTAGGTAAACAGACAGTGCAATATTCTTGTTACTTATCAACCAATTAGGAAGAACAACTATTTGCAAAAGCAAATACCAAGATTTAGACCTACTTAACAATATATTAAATATTCAAAAGACCAAAAAGAACATAAATAGAACGTATTGGTAATATAAATACATGAAACAGAGACACTCATTTTTGGCACCACCTAAAAAAAAATCCAGCAGTTACTTTATTTCCCTTCAGATCTTTGGGAATACTTAAATTTTCTAACTATTAAACTTTCACTTTTCCTCCAGAGGAAAAATAATTCACAAATTTGAACTGGTATTTCAGAAACAGAATTTCCTCTTGTTACTTCTTATTTTGATCTGTAGAATGAACAGTTATCCAAAGCATCAGCTAGCAGCCAATGAATTAACTATGCTTTTATGTTTTAATCCTACCAAGGAATGATTATGTCAAACAGTGATTCATTATGGGAAGATACGTTTTTTTCTTAAACAACCATGTACCAATTGCATAGTTGTGATCAGAGAACAAAGGTCAAAGTAGAGAGCTACAAAGGCATTAATATACGTTAACTGAACTGAAACAGACTGCTGAAAAACAGCCGATCTTGAGTAGATGTTAGTGTAAACCTAGAGGGGAAAAAAACAGTCATTAGCAAAAGGTTTTTTTTTTAAAAATAGGTTAGTGCTAAGAACAATAGCTTTTAAAATTTGTTTAAAAATAAGCTTAATAAACAAGAATACAAATTTTAATCCAAAACTTAGGTCTTTGAAATGCCCTATTTTCTTGCATACAGCAGAAAATACATTTTTCATAGTTTTAAACATTACATGTAAAAATGAGGCACTAGTTAAACATATTTGAATATATTCACACAAACAGGAGTTTCCGTCTCATCTGTAGGCTTATATTTGCTTAACGGTTTCTGGAGGGCAGACTGTTCACAAAAATAAGTCTTCTGAAGGAGGTGCATAAGAGAAACCAACAAAGGCATCATCTGCCTCCAGTACGCTGGCGTTCACTATGGAATAGTCAGACGACACACAGACAGAATACGGAACCGTTTCTTCTGTAAACACTGCATCAAAGTTCCTGATATCATCCGGTCCCACCTAAAATATCAAAAAGCATACCATTATTCACCATATCTTTTTTTCCCGTTGATGTGGTCACCCATTAAAGCCCCCTTTGGAATCTGTTCATTTATCCCAGCAAGTTTAAATGTCTTCCTATTCCATCATGTCTTTGAAACATTTCCTGCTTTTTCCTTTTAGACTTTCATTATTCACGCCCTTCTCACAGTTAAGGTTCTTGTTGAGTGAAGGGAGGAGAAAGGGTGAGGAAGGCCAGTATGACAGAGTCCTTGCCTCTGTTAACGTGACTCTCAGGTCCTGTAACTGACCTGCTTACTCTCTACCCATCATCACCTCTAAGTTTAGAAAAGGGGCTCAGGGAGGTTTTCAAGAGAGCATTTTGCATCTGCTCTTCCATAAAATGCCTGCCCATCCAGTTTCTCAATTCTGGGGAGGCTAATGCCTTTTGATGAAGAAATGAATATTAAGTAAAATTGTGAAAGGTGATTCTACAGAGGTTATTCATTCAACATCTGGCTGTGACACCTTTAGCTCTGGAGACCTAAGGGGACTGGAACCTGGGAAGTGAAGTATCGTAGCTACTTAGGCTCAAAGGCGGTGGTTAACCTTCCTTCAGGAAATTGATACAAGCTAATGGACTCTTCCCTTCCAACATATTTACATATCAAAACTGGGATACAAACTCTGGTGGTTCACTCTTCAAGCCCATCCCTGAAACTCTGGGTTATCTTCTACTCAGGGGAAGGGAATCCTTAAAATGTCCAAGTCACCAACTCTAACTAAGGTAAATTAATTCAGAGCAAATGTGGAAGTCAAGGATAGAGGTAGCCCAGCAGGTCTACAAACAAACAGAGCAGAGACCAGGGAAATCCAGGATGCTAGATCCTTCCACATGCGAGATTCTCCAACAAAGGAGAAAGAATGCTGAAAATTATATTCATGTATGTGTATAAAAGCCATCACATTCTCATTTATAACCCTAGAAGCATAGACTCTGGAATAAGACCAAGGTTTGAATACTGGTTATGAAGGCTGCTAACTGTAATTCCTTATATAAACTAACCCATCTCTGTGAGCTTGTTTCTTCTTTCTCTGTAAAATAAAACTACTACCATAAACCTGTTAAGGTTATTGTGAGGACTAGATGAGTTAATACATAAAATTCCCCAAATCTGACACATAGAAGGTGCTCAATAAATGACAAATGTTCCTTCACTTGACTTTATAAATATTTTATGAGTATCCTGATGGTTCATGGCTACTACTGAGAGGAATAATACTGCATGGCTCATGTTAAGAGAAACGACTCTTTTCAAAGCAACCAAACTCAAGTTCTACTTCTACAATTTTAATTTTAAACTTTCGGCAAGTGATTTAACCTTTCTGAGCCTAAGTTAATTCATCTGTATTATGTGGAAAAGAACAGTACTATTTCACAGGATTATTGTCAGGCTTGAGTAAAAGACATTAGCATTGAGGACAGTATAGGAGCTAGTTTTCTAATCTTTGCTTATCTATTAGGTGAAAAACAGTAACATGTTAGGGTTTTATTTTGCTTTCCTTAAATGTCAGTGAGTTTGAACATCTTCTCATACATTTAAAAACCATCTATATTTAGTTTTCTGTAATTGCCTATTTTGTGTCTTTTGTCCATGTACAAAAGCATAGAAGGAATGAAGACCTTGAATCAGGCACAGCTTTGAATCCTAGCTCTACTTCTTTTAACCAGCTACGTGACATCTCTGAGTTTCCATTTCTTCATTTATCAAACATGTATAGTAAGAACAGTAATAGCAGTAACTTGGCAGCTTATTTGACACATAAATTACATGCTGTAATGCATAAGTAGTATAATGTGCCTATACATAGGAAGCTATCATCAGTAACATCACTGTTGGCCTTCTCATGATTTATTAATAATCTCCCTATCATTATATATTTACTTCCAAACATTTCAAGACTGTTAATCCTTTAAGTAAAATGTTTCCATCAGTATATTTAACAAGTCAGGCTAACATAAGCATTTTTATAATACTGTCTTACTGTTTTCCAAATAGGATGTAACAATTTACATTATCATTAATAATGTTTGACTGTAGCTGGTTTTACATCAATCTAGGAAAAAGTGCATTAGTGTTACTTAAAATTTTTTTTTTAATAGATATGAATTTGATACCTCATGGTCACTTTAATTTGCATTTTTTTAACCTACTGTGCTCATTCCTGTTTCACAAATGCTCTAAAGAAAACACTTCACAGATACTGGGCTGGAAGATATTTGTATCAATCTAATGTCCTGAAGGAGATCAGTCCTGGGTGTTCATTGGAAGGACTGATGATGAAGCTGAAACTCCAGTACTTTGGCCACCTCACGTGAAGAGTTGACTCACTGGAAAAGACCCTGATGCTGGGAGGGATTGGGGGCAGGCGAAGGGGACAACAGAGGATGAGATGGCTGGATGGCATCACCGACTCGATGGGCATGAGTTTGAGTAAACTCCAGGAGTTGGTGATGGACAGGGAGGCCTGGCGTCCTGCGATTCATGGGGTCGCAGAGTTGGACACGACTGAGCAACTGAACTGAACTGAACTGAATGTAACTAAAATCTTATGAATCATCTTGAAGTTACCAGTTGTACCTGACCTGTTTCATAAATATTTTGGCACGGATTCAGTTTTATTCAGGTTAGATTTTGAGATCTAGTCCTAAAATTACGAGGAGCTCTAGTCCCACACTTCACTATTTAGAAAGACTTGGATGTAACCTTACCACGTTAGGATTAAATGGTGGTGGAATCTTCTTCTGCACAAGATCAGTCCAGCTGAGTGACTCAAAAAAGGGATGATTCTGAATTTCAAGCTAGAATAGTAAAGAAACAGGTTTATTATTTACTAATGCTAAAAAGTATACTGAATATTCACTGAAGAATTTTAGGAAGCCAAACCATTCCCACTTGGTCCCACTCCTTCCAAAGTTCTTTCTAGGCACATGTTCATGTCATTCAATGCAGCAAAACAGTGTAGTGGACAGACGCCCAGAGGAGGCATGGGAAGTTAACTCAGAATGACCAACTTAAGCTATGTCCTCTTCAAGTCACTGTCTCCTCACAGGTAAAGTGAGGTTAACATTTCTGCCCTATATATTTCATAGGTTGTTGTAAGAATCACTGGAAAATATGGAAATAAAAGTGGTATGAAAAGAATAAAGTACTACCTAGATACAAAGAATTATTATTACCACTGAATGTAGAGATAAAGACATCAAATGAGACTTTTACATGGTGAGGCTGAGGTAAAATTCAGGTGACAAGCTCTACTATCAAAAACAATTCCACTCCAGGTTACTACTGTTGAAAGCTGGCAAAGTACTCATACCCATTCCACTTTTTCTCCTACAAGAAGCCACAAAGTATATAAAAAGCAGGATCCCTATCCTGCTTCTCAGGGGAAGTGATATCTGACCAGAGTTCTGGAAGATCAGTAAGAAGGAGCCAGACAAAATAGAATGAGGGGAGAATATTTCAGGCGGCATACAAAGGGTCTGAGGTGGCAGAGAGATTAGTTTGGTCAAGAAAACAAGAGCCCAGTATGGCTGCAGTATAGGAAAAGATGGGGACTGTCACACTGAGGAGCTCAAGAGGTGAATGGGATGTACAACACTGGGTCTATGTGAGGAGTCATCTCTGCTGATTCAATTTTCACTATAAAACAGAAGGCAACAGCATCTGCTAAAAGTGAAGAAGGAAAGGAACATAAAAACTTGGCAAGAATGCTGGAGTGGGTAGCCATTCCCTTCTCCAAGGGATCTTCCTGGCTCAAGGGATCAAACCTGGGTCTCCTGCATTGCAAGCAGATTCTTTACCGTCTGAGCCACCAGTGAAGCCCAGAAATTTGGAGAGAAGGTCTGAAACAGTCACTACAGAGAACAGGAACATTAGCTGGAGAAGTATCCAAGAGACTAATGACTAGACTTCACAGTGCTTCCAATATTCTCAGTTGTGTAACTTCTCTCAGCGCTGTCCACCAGCCAAGGGATGGCAGATGGATTGATTCATCCAGGGTTCCAATTTCTGCCAGTGAATTCAACAAAAGGACTGAGGTACAGGAGGGAGGGAGCATTAGCAAGGCTCCCTGAAACAGTGGACTCTGGAGCCCAAGTCCTGCATTCCACCAGGGAGTTCACTATTCACAGCTCAAGTGCAAGACTGACAAACAGCCCTCAAGAATTCCTGAGAACTTTTAATGAATTTAAAATTCATGTTCCTCAGTAATTCATGAATTCACTAACAACACCAGTAACTTTGCAAGCAATTAAATTATCCTGATTCGAAGTGAAAAACAAAAAGAAAAAACCCCTGCAGATCCCATAATTTTTTCAAGGAGGTGTCACATTTGCATTCTCAGGGGAAAAAAAAATCACTGAACAATAGTTCAAGCAAAAGGTACTACCTCATGCAGTCAAGAGGCACTTAAATTCTTCCTAAACAAAATGAGCTAAAAGTTCAGGCAATCAAAAATGCAAACCACACATTATTCTTTTAGGAAGAAGGGGGGAGCAAAAATGCTAATAAATGAAATCAAATAAACAATAGGATATGAAAGCTGGATATGGAGGATGAAAAAGACAGGATCAAATTATTCTGAAGGTCAAAAGAAAAAAATGCATGTGCAGGAGTTTTATACACTGTATAGTTTTATATAAACCCTGGTGAAAATTTTTGGGACAAGCATGCTTCTTTTTCATGGTACTATTCGTTAGGAGCTGTATTCATCCCATTAAGTACTACATAAAATAAAGGATTTTTCTTCAAATGATAGATAAATAAAGAGGGTACTGAGAAAGATGTACATACAAAGTCTTCTTTGGCACCAAGTCGATTTTGCCTGTCTTTCTCTAGGAGTTCTTCCAGAATGGACCAGGCAGTGAGGCTCACTCCTGGCCTCAAATTTAGAGGCTTGTGAAGAATATTGTCATACATTTCAGCCACGTCTCGGCAATAAAAAGGCGGCTTTAAAAAACAAAACAAACAAACAAACAAAAAACAAGATAGAGAAAGAAAAGTTAGTATTAATTGAACTATGCACAAATGGGGTTAAAATTGTTAGATCTGGCCCTGACCTAAAGAGAGAGTCTGCATCCAGCAGCTGCAGAAAAGCACTGGCATCTCTGGGCCTGTGTACCCTTGCAGTAAGGCCTACCATGGGAAGAGATTTTAAAAGTCAGCACCCTGTAGAGCTTAATACATGGTCACCGAATGAAAAAGGGCTGGTTTATTCAATAACACTGGGCAGACAGGTGTGAACTGCGTAAAAGTTGTAATAATTGTTTTAAAGAAAACAACCTCCAACTTCACCATAAGACATAATAATAGAATTACTGGAAACAGAGATTTGACACAGGGCAAACATTAAATGATTTCTTGAGACACAGTAATATACTAATTAAAATGGATTTCTAGAGAGTGTTCTTCCTAAGAACTTGTGGCGTTGGCAGTGTCCTGCTGCTATAATAGCTTGAAGACCCAAGGTACAGCTTCAGCGTCAGGATAGGCCAGTTCATTACTGAGTTATAAAAGTTTTAAAGGAAAGATAATTTTTAAAGTTAAAGAAGTTATAGGCTTGTCATTCTTTTCCCCTTTTGTACAGGAAAGAAAAACTTCATTTTTCAGTTTTTAAAATCTAACTTTATTTCTGAATCATTAATATAAGTCTGACTAATGAAGTATGTGATTCAAATATTCCCTATTGAGTAAGCTGCATTTTACATGCAATGATATTTTACACTCTCAAAGACTTCTACAGAAATTAAAAGGATATGAAAATATCAGGATGAGAAACACTTAAAGAATGTAAGATATAACGCGGTTAGCAGGTCTTCTAAGTTACCAGCATAACCAGAAAACTAAGTCTTTTTTTCTTTTTTTCAACTGGAATATAATTGCTGTATAATGTTGCATTAGTAACAATGTGAATAGGCTATAAGTATACATATATCCCCTTCCTCTTAAGCACCCCCCATCCCACCCCTCTAGGCTGTCACCAAGGTGAGCCCCCTGTGTTAACAGAGAAAAACTGGGTCTTTTTAACAAGCGGATTGTGGTCAAGGGCAAAGAAGAGAGTGTTGACTGTCACAGGCATCTGTCACTCAAAGTTAAAAACATGACACAAATTCCCTAAAACATACCTCAGGGATTGAATTTCATCACCCCTGTTTTCAGGGGACACACACACTCACACACAGCAAAGAGACCAAGTCCAGCTCAGGTCTCAGTGATGCTGGGCTTGGCTTCGTGAGGGCCGCATCCAGGGCCATGATGCAACCATGCAGCATCGCATGCATGGTTCCCAGCATGAGGCTGCTGGCCACTCACAGGTCCACAAGGAGAACCTAAACACGTCTGACTGTTTTAAAAAGCCTAAAGAAAAACATACATTATTTCTACAAGGATATGTAAACTAACTAAAACGCCTAAGTTGTTTGTTCTGGTTGAAATGATATTAACTCAATGTAGTAAAACAACTTGACTTGTTAATCAGAAGCTTTGGCTGATAATGTCTTTAATTAATAAAAACTGGGGAAACTGATTACATAGTAAACATCACTTTTTTCCCAATGAAATCTTCAAGACATGGTGTTTATGGTAAAGGGAATAGACTCCCGGTGATTAGGAAAAAAAAAAAAAGTAGAGAATCAGTATCCTAATTAAATTCTATGAAAACAAAATACAAGGCAAAACCCAAAAGGTATTATCTTCTGATAAGTAAAATATTTTTCTTTCCATCTTTTTGAAATTATGAAAATTTGAAATTAGGCAGAATGGCCAGGGTAAACCAAATGTAAGTGGGTAATTTTAATGTTATAACTAGGTATCTATTTCTAAGAAATGCTAGTGGGATGAGAATATTTGAAGTAGTGATTAGGGTGGCAGAGAAATAATTCTAAACAACCAGTAACAAAATGACAGGTTTTCTTTTTGTGCATACCCCTAATGTGGTTCTGGATTCATTTCACCAGGTTTCTACTGTCTGTGAGTGTTATCTAGTTATCAAGCGTCTACAAGATTACTGAAAGGCAAAAGGGAAAAGTCAAACCCACTACCATGCGCTGGAATCATGACGACAGGGCAGACACATACCAGTCCATAGAGCATCTCATACAGCACAGCGCCCAGGCACCACCAATCCACGGTGTTGTCGTAGGGCTGTTTCCTGATCACTTCAGGGGCTAGGTACTGCAGAAAAGATGGAACAATGAGAATGGCTCAGAGACAAATCAAGACAAAACCTAGGGATCACTGAGCAATTTAACAAATCTTAGGTATCACATCACACTGAATGGAACATGTTATCTAGATTTTCAGTTGGTTCGTTATTCTCACTGTGTATCAGTGGCTCTTGGGCAGCGGTACTTGAGAGTCCGCTGGGATAATTTTCAAAAACCACATATTCAAGTATTTTCCCCAGAAATGATGATGCAGTTCAGACAAAGAAGGACGACAAATATAGAAACCATAATAAAGTAGGTATTTTGCAAAGGGTTGTCTTTCACAAAATTAATTTTAGATTAATTAATTAAATGTTGTTTCTCTTTATTCTTGCTTCTCTGGAAGAACAAGTCATTACTGAAGAAGAATTCTTAATATGACAATTATAGTTCATTTTTTTCTTTTCAGTGAAAGAAAAAATAATAAACTGTATTCTTATTTAAGAAGCATGACAGCAATTCTTTAATGTATTATTTTTAAAAGTTGTAAAAAAAAAAAAGTTGTGTAAGTTATTAGATGGCTATTTACACTTCAACTTTAAGCATCATGATTTCGCACATATGAAATAGTGAATTTGAATTTTACAATCCAAACTATTTATTTCCTCTTCCCACATGAAATATATATAAGGAAATACATTCTTCAGCTTTTTTATGTGATACAAAGAAATGGGAAAATAAATAAAAAGGGTTTAATAGTTTCTGATTACATTAAAATTTAGATGACCAAAAAAAACTACCTGGCACTTAAGATCGCAATAAACAGGACATTTTAAATGTGTGTATGTGTGAAGTTAGAATAACAAGGCTTTAACATAAATCTTAAGGATTATTATTACTGTCTCAGATGAAAAGATACATTTTCTGCTAGTTAAAATGATTAGAGAATAGGATGTTCTGGTTGATAAATTCTGATTTGTAATCCCCGCCCCCAACACATTGCTTTAATTTCTTCCATTAAATAGCTTCGCTATGAAATATTTTAACCATATAAAAACTATAAATATGTAATAGAAACCAACAGAGCTGCCATCCAAACATAAGCAATGCTAACATTTTGCCATATTTGCTTTAGCTTATTTCCTTTAAAAAAGCAGCTTTATTAAGATATTCAAATACCAAGCAATTCACCCATTTAAAGAGTACAATTCAATGGCTGTTAATATATTTACAGAGTTGTTCCAACATTACCACAATTAATTTTTGAACATTTTCATCACTGATTCATGATTTTTTTCTTAAGGATTAAAAATGTAGTCAAATGCTTGAAGAAATCAAAGATAAGCTTTTAACATTAAAAACAAATAAGAACAAATAAGTATAATTTATCTTTGTTGGTTACTGGTGGTATCACAGAATCAGAGTTAAAAAAAACTACTGATAATCTTTTAAATGTTTATTTATTATTTAAATATTTATTAAAAGAAGAGATGATTATCAGATATTCCCAGCTGGTGGGAAGCTGAAAACATTTTATTTTACTTTTCTTTCCTGTTTTTTTTTTGTGGCCACATTATGAGGCATGCAGAATCTTAGCTCCCCAAGCAGGGATCGAACCCACGACCCCTGCAGTGGAAGCACAGAGTCCTAACCACTGGACCACCAGAGAAGTCTCTTTACTCTATTTTTCTGATTTCAAATTTTATATATACAATTTGTGATTCAGTTTTGCATTTCACGTATGATTCCATGAATGACAAATGAGATAAATTTCTTACCTCTGGTGTCCCACAAAATGTTGTTGTGGTGTCAGAAATAGCAATTCCTTCTTTACAAAGCCCAAAATCTGTTAAGACGACATGTCCCTGACAAATACAGGGGCAGTAAAATAAAATAATGCATGGATATAAATTGACACTTTTAAAGACCATTTGATTTTGAAATAATCATAGACCAAAAGGAATTAGGATATAAATTGACACTTTTAAAGACCATTTGATTTTGAAATAATCATAGACCAAAGGAAAACTGCAAAAAATAGTACACAAAGCTCCATGTCCCCTTCCCCCAGCTTCTCCCTCCTCCCACCCACCCCATACTGACATCCTATATAATGTAGTACAATGTCAGAATCAGGAAATTGATACTGGTATAATACTGTTAGTTAGACGGCCACCTTTATTCAGTTTTCACTCGTTTACATGCATGCATTTGTGTGTATGTATGTGTTGTTGTTTTAGTTGCTAAGTCGTGTCCGACTCTTTTGTGACCCCATGGAAAATAACCTGCCAGGCTCCTCTGTCCATGGGATCTCCCAGGCAAGAATACTGGAGTGGGTTGCCATTTTCTTCTCCAGGGGATCTTCCTGACCCAATAATCAAACTCACATCTCTTGCATTGCAGGTGGATTCTTTACCACTGAGCCACCAGGGAAGCCCTGTGCATAGTGTAGCTCTATGCAATAGAGATATATAGATTTGTGTAACTACCTCTACAATCAGAAAACTTTCATCAACCCAAAGGAACAAAAGAACTCTCTTGTGTTACCGCTTTATTTTTGAACTCTCCTATCCCTTAGTCCCTGGTCCCCTTACAACTATTAATCTGTTCTCCATCTCTCTGGTTTGGACTCCTTGAGAATGTTATATAAAACACTCAAGTATGAATGGAACATGTGTTCCGTTATATGGAATCACACAGTGTGGAACCTTTGAGGCTGACTCTTTTTCACTAAGCATAACATCAACAAGAATCATGAACCAGCAGACTTTTAAAAGCCAGTACTTACTACTGAATCCAAGAGAATATTTTCTGGTTTCAAGTCTCTATCAAATTAAAAGGAAAGAAAAGCAAAACTCAATTTGAACTGAAACAAAATAATAAAAAGACATTTTCAGAAGTGCAATTTTAAAAATTTACCTGTACACTATTTTGATGGAGTGCAAGTAACCCAATGCACTGGCAATCTCAGCAGCATAAAACCGAGCTCTGTGTTCAGGAAAGGACCGCTCTCTTTGTAAGTGAAAAAACAGCTATAAAATTGAAGTAAAAAATGAATACTAAGATCATTCACACTTAAGTGAAACAAATATACTCCATAAATATAAAAACAGGATTTATTTTCATTTCTTTGAACCTGAGATAAAAAAGCACCAAAGTACAGAATTTTGACACTCCCTTGCCTGTGTCCCCATCCGCCCCACAATCATTCTCTCTTCAACCATAACTCTCCCTGATCTTGCTAACTTACTCATCTCCTATTTACCCTTCAATCCTCAAGTGTGGCAGTATCCTCACCACACCAGGCAATCCCCCTTGAAAATATTATTAATGAAGACCAATAATCTTGATTTTGCCATGTTAATTATCTTACTTGATCTTTTTGGACTATTACTTGAATTAAACCAAACACTATTCAGAAATTGGTAACTAGTGGCTGGCAGACCAAACAGAACCCACAGATATAATTTGTTTGAACCAAACACTGTTTTCAGAAAAATCTAAAATAATTGATAACATTAAAAAACTGGGCAATTTTTTGGGGGTAAAAATCAATAGTTTTAGTTCGGGCAGGGGGCAAGGGGGAATGGTGGGGGGGGGCTGGTCGCTGAACCATTAAGACTAAATTCGGCATGGTAGCAACTGGCTGAAGCTCAGTGGCAGCTGGATTCTCCAGTTTATTTTGTTTCTTATTTTAATTTTACTTTTCGGCTGTCTGGGTCTTCCCTGTGTTACACACAGGCTTCTCTTGTTGTGGCACATAGGCTTAGTTGCCCCACAGCATGTGGGATCTTAGTTCCCTGACCAGGGATTGAACCCGTGTCCCCTGCACTGGAAGGCAGACTCTTAACCACTGGATCACCAGGGATGTCCCTTCAGTTCACTTCTTAGACTTCCTAATTTTTCATGTATTTCTTCATCAGGTTACCTGCCTAGGCAAAATTTGCCCTAGGTTCTTACTCTAAATCTTTAGGTTCTAAAACAATGATCTCTCTCATTGGGCTTTCTTCTATTTTGGAGAGTTCCACCTCTGCTCCTTACTAGCCCCAGTGCTTCAAGAATTGATAAGGTGTCTGTCCTTGGTTTCCCCACTATTATTCTTTCTCTGGATACCTTCCCAGCCAACTCAAACCAATGACTTTAACCACCACCTCTATGTGGATGTCTTTCACATGGACTAACCCATGTGAATGAATCAAGTTATTAGCTTCTCGTTACCTCACTAAGTTTCTTTGTCTTATACAACACAATTGTTGTGAGGATAAAATAGTATGTATAAAGAATCATAAGAATGCTCAATACAAGTTAGCTATTACTGGAATTACTATCTTATCAGCAGCATTTCTAAAAAATGTATTTCAATATACCTCTGATTCAGAGTTTGGGGGAATATTATTATTAGATTTGGTTCAAACAAACAAAAGGTGACTGTGTGGTTTTAAAAAATAAATCCTGGCTGTCTTTAAGGGATTAATTTCTCAAAGTCTCAAATATGCTGAAATGTATTGTAAATCACCAAGGGGTTATAACATGAAACATTTTCCAAACTACCTTCATCATAGAACCCTTTATTACAGGATCATCTCATCTGATTAATAGTTGCACATTTTGGAAAATGTGTTTTCCAATGTTCCAAAGACTAATGTTTATATGCAACTGCTGAAACGTTAATTATCAAAAAATTACAAATCAAGTTTCATTCCAATCTTTCTCTGTATGTTCTTGCTACATAGCTCAGTGACTAAACTATCAGAGAAGTCTGTAGCTTCATAACAAGGTTCTTTTATGAGCTTCCCACCTACACCATAAGCTGCTTAGGAAAAGAACTTTATGTCTCACTTCTCCACATCCTGCACTGTGCTGATTAGCCAGCACCTTAAATACTATTGCTACTCAACAAATAGCTGTCTATGCTGGGCTTTGCTTCCAAAACCGATAAGAAAAACTCTTAATTCAATTCTATTTTTTTCTCTGAACATCATCAATACTGAAACACTAATTATAAAACTCACCTCCCCTCCATTAACAAAATCCAGAACAAAATAAAGCTTTTCAGTTGTTTGGAAAGAATAATGTAATCCAACCAAAAACGGATGTTTCACATTTTTCAAGAGCACATTTCGTTCAGCCATAATGTGTTTTTGCTGTTTAAAAAAATAAGAAGAAAAAGTAAAAAAATCAACTTGCTTTATACCCCAAAAAATAATTCTGTTAACTGAGAAGATGAATATAGGAGAAACAAAGCTATTTTATTTTACCTCTTTTCTATTGAGAACTATCTTTTTCTGTAACACTTTGACAGCATAAAATTTTCCATCCAGTTTCCGTTTTGCAAGAAGAACCTGTTATATTTAAAGATTGTGCTGTTAGAAATATCAATGTTTTGACAGAGACAATTCACTTATCACTAAGTCAATACTTAAATTTTCATAAAAATAAAGTCCACAACAAACCTAGATAATGTAATGTTTTTATTTTGAAAGTTGAAAATTCCTAATTTGTTTCTACAACTCTACTTTTCCTTAGATATTTTACTAAAACCAAAGAGATGTTGATGATTTAAAGAGTCAGGCATCGTTTGTCACTTAACATGCTAATGCTTAAGGTTTTTACTAAGTGTTAAAATCTATACGGTTTGGGGGTGTGTGTGTGTGTGTGTATGGCTTGAGGGGTGTGTGTGTGTGTGGGCATTGTTTGTCATTTAACATGCTAATGCTTAAGGTTTTTACTAAGTGTTAAAATCTATACGGCTTGAGGGAGGGTGTGTGTGTGTGTGTGTGTGTGTGTGTGTGTGTGTGTGTGTGTACGGCTTGAGGGGTGTGTGTGTGTGTGTGTGTGTACGGCTTGAGGGTGTGTGTGTGTGTGCGCGCGCGTGCGTGCATGCTAGCCCTGTGTGTGTGTGTGCGCGTGAGTGCATGCTAGCCCTGAGTAGTGAGGCTATAAATTTCATGGCCACATTAAAAAAAAGAGAGAGAAGAAAATGGTTTCTCAGTGATCAAAATGCATTTTCGTTTTAACATTTGGGTTTCT
This sequence comes from Muntiacus reevesi, assembly GCF_963930625.1. Taxonomy (NCBI): domain Eukaryota; kingdom Metazoa; phylum Chordata; class Mammalia; order Artiodactyla; family Cervidae; genus Muntiacus; species Muntiacus reevesi. Next base: position 47,881,871 of record NC_089260.1, read on the forward strand.
CTTATAGGTTTCAAATTTAGAAGCATTCAGAGAAACAAGCACCGTATGCAGCTGAGATTCTATAATGGGCTGCGGTACACAGACACTTCATGGATGTGAAGAAACTTAGAAGATCTTGCCCCAGAAAAAAGGCAGACATACTCCAAAGTTTTAGAAATAAATTTTAAGGGATTCAAGACACCCTACAAGTTGTGTAACTATCAGCTGATACACTTCAAAACGTCCTGAGATGATCTGCCACTGGTGACAATGCTGGGCCTTTTTCAGTACATCTGTGGTCTTCCTCGCTTATATCTGTAATCACAGTCTGGTCTTGAGAAAAACACCAGACTCCAACAACAGATAGACGTCTTACAATACACCTAACCAGTGCTTCTCAAAACCATCAAGGCCCTCAAACACAAGAAAAGTCCTAAGGAGACATGACAACTAAATGTCCTGGATGGGACCAAAAAAACAGGACACTGTGTAAAAACTAAGGAAATCTGAATAAATGATGGGCTTAAGTCCATAATTATGGATTAATATTGGCCCAATTGCTTGGAACAAATGTACCATACTCATGTAAAATGTTACTAAATAGAGTAAACTTGTGGTTTGGAAATTCTCTGAACTTTCTTTTTAAAAAATTTTTTAGAATATTAATTTTATTTGACTGTGCTGGGTCTTTCTTATGACATGTAGGATTTTCAGTTCCGGCATGTGGGATCTCGTTTCCTGATCAGGGATCAAACCCAGGCCCCGTGCATTAGGAGCCTGGAGTCTCAGGTACTCGACCACCAGAGAAGTCCCCCTGAATCTTCTCTCTACTCAGGGTTTTTTTTTTTTTTGGTAAATCTAAAATGGTTCTAAAAAATATAGTCTATCAATTAAAATGTTTGTTACTCATAAAAACAAAGTCAAAAATACCTTCAGGTGCATTTCCTCAGTTCAACTGCGGGCATCTCTCTTTTCTCAGGCTTTTGTTCTCTATAATACTTGACTCCATTGAATGTTTCTTCTTTCTTACATTTTTTTTTTCTTTCCTTGACAACTCCCACCCAGCTGACCTTCCCTTCTCTACTCTGATTGGTTCATCTTCAAGTATGTTCTAAGAAAGTAATTCAAAGGATGTGGCAACTAGGAAGTGCCTTGATGGTAGGTATTTTTTCAGCTGATTAGTAGATGTGGAGGATAGACAGACAGTTAAACAGATGGGCAAAGGAAAAGTGAAACCAAGACCACCATTTGCAGAAAAGCTTAGAATGTGAGATTCACATTATTTATTTTAGTCTGTCACACATATTTTTCTATTTTTCACATTCACTGTGAATCTGCATTTCTGCTTGCTTTTATTTCTTTTGGGTACTCTGCTTTTGTTTCATTGTACTTTGCTGGTGTCTAAGCATTTTGTTAGATTTAAAGCTTTTACTAAACATAATATGCATGTAGAAAAACTCACAAACATCACAGCTCAATAAATTATTACAAAACGGACACACTATGTAATCACTTTCAGGTCAAAAAACCCAAACACTGTCAGTAGCCTGAGGCCTTCCATTTGCCCTATTCCAGAAATGATTTATCCCCCTTCTTCCTCAAAGAGGACCACTATTTTCACTTGCAGTAAAACAGGTGAGTTCTGTCTATGAATTTTATATAATTGGAATCACATAGATAATGTTGTGCCTGCCTGACTTCTTTCACTCTATATAACATGTTCACATTGTGACATGTATTAGATTGGCCAAGAAGTGTGTTTGGGCTTTTTCATACAATATTATAGGAAACCCAAATGAACTTTTTGGCCAACCTGAAAAGTGCTGAGTATTGCATTCCATAGACATACCACAATTTATCCACTCTTTCAGTGACATTTAGATGATGAACAATGAAGCTTATGAATATTCTGGCACACGCCTTTCCTAGTGGGTATGTGCAAGCATTCTGGTGGCTACACAGCTTGGAGGAGAACCAATGTGTCACAAGTAAGGCATATATTCAGCTTCCAAGTTTAATACCAGTTCTCACCGCATAAAAAAATGAAACACAAAGGAATATACTCAATTAAAGATATGGAAAAATTAAATACAGAATGCCACAAAACACTACCAACAAAAGCTTAAGATGAATTAAATTAACAAAGGGATATGCCATGGTCATGGATTGGAAGACTCAATACTGGTAAGATGACAATTCTTTCCAAATTGATCTACAGATTCAAAGCAATTGATCAAAATCCAAAAGAATCTTGTTGAACTTGACATGCTAATTCTAAAACTTAAGACTGATACACAAAGGGCTAAGAAGAGTCTCTTGAAGAGGAGCAAGAAGAGAAGACGTTCTGTTGAATATCAAACTTCATTTTCAAGACAATGTGGTACTGGTGCAAGGATAGACATATCAGTTAATGAACAAAATATAAAATCTAGAAACAAGTATAAAACAAAATCCAGAAACAGATCCAACACATATATGGACACTGGATATGTGATGGAGGTTACCCTGCAGAGTAGAAGGGAAAGAAACATCTTTTCAATGAACTGTGTAGTATCAGTTGACATTCATGAGGAAAAAAGTGAAGTGTGACCCTAAGCCTCACATTATATATATTAGGTAGATCTATTTGACTCTGGGTCCAAACATGAGCTTTCCAAAAGATAATGCTCTCTGTCTTTAACAACAGACTATCTCTAACATTCCAACAGACTGTGAGCATTTTGACAGCAAGATGCACTTCTACTTTTCTATGGCTTATATTAGCACAATGCCCAGAATGTAGCAGGTGGCAAACATATATTTGCTGAATTAATGAACACACATGGGTTTAATTTTATGGCTACAGTTTCTGGTCTCTAGGGAACTCAGAAAACAAACCAGATCTAGATACTGGAAGCTATGAATATAGCACACTATAATTAAACACATACATATTTATTTTTACTACAGATTGAAGTATAATGCAAAAAAGGAACTTAAATACATTTGATGATTCTGACAACTCCCATCTATGATGCTTCTGGCTTTAGGGATTCTTCTTGCTTGCTGTGGCACGCTGTCAAGTTTCGTGATTCACTCAATATTCACTGCATGAAGAGGGACAGGGGGCTCAAACTTCCCTTTCCTTCTCCAACTGCTGTTTATACAGCTGCTCACGGATGTCTTTATGGCCTCAACTTAAATAATACCTCTTCAAAGACATCATCCTTAGGGACTTCCCTGGTGGCCCAGTGGTCAAGAATCCACCTTCCAATGCAGAGGATGCAGGTTCAATTCCCAGTTTGGGGAACTAAGATCCCATATGCCGTGGAGCAACTAAGCCCATGCCTGCAACTAAAGAAGCCCCCATGCATCAGTGTAGCCAAAATATGCATGTGTGTGTGTATATATATAAAGCTATCCTTGACTAACTCACCTAAGTGGGGGCTTCCCCCCGACTGCCTACTTTCCTGTCTCTTGACTCTAGTCTTCATCTCCTTCACAGCTCCATTACTACACGTAATTATTTACTTGATATACTGCATATTTTTAATTGACTATTTCCCTCAATAGGATGTAAGCATCACAAAGGTACAAAGCATGTCATTTTTGTTCAACACCATCTAACAGGGACCAGAACAGTGCTTAACACATAGGTGCTCAACAAAATACTCACTGAACAAATAAATTTTAGGTTAGAATCTGAGTAGATGCCTTGTATCTCGAATTATTCTATAGTCAGTTCTTTGAAGGGAGAGAAAGCATCTTAATTCTATATCCTGCATACCAACAAGCCCCATGGTATCCCATATATAAAGCATGCATTCCCCTATAAACCGGTACAGCCACCATGGAAATCAGTATGGAAATTGCTTACAAACTAAAAATAGAGCTACCATATAACCCAGCAATCCCATTCCTGAGCATATATCCCAAAGAAAACTAGAATTCAAGAGGATGCATGCACCTAATGTTCATTACAGCCCTATTTGCAATAGCCAAGACACGGGAACAAATTAAATGTCCATCCCATTGATGGAGGAATGAATAAAGAAGATGTGGTACAAATACACAATGGAATAATACTTAGTCATAAAAAATAATGGAATAATCCCATTTGCAGCAACATGGAGAGACCCATAGATTGTTATACTGAGTGGAGTAAGTCAAACAGAGAAAAACAAATATTGTATGGTATCACTTTTAGGTGGAATCTAAAAAACTGGTACAAATGAACCTATCTACAAAACAGAAAGAGTCACAGATGTAGAAAACAAATTTATGGTTATCAGTGGGGAAAGGGCAGGGGAAGATAAATTGGGAGACTGTGACCGATATAAATACACTAGTATACAAAAAACAGACAATAAGAACCTACGGTACAGCACAGGGAACTCTGTTCTGCATTCTGTAATGACCTATATGGACACAGAATCTCCATCTATCTATCTGATTGATTCACTCTGCTCTACAGCAGAAACTAACACAACATTAAAAATCAGCTATGTGTGTGTGCTCAAGTCACATCTGACTCTTTGCGATCCCATGGACTACAGCCCACCAGGCTACTCTGTCCATGGAAGTTTCCAGACAAGGGTACTGGAGTGGGTTGTGGGTTGTCGTTTCCTACTCCAGAGGATCTTCCTGACCCATAGATTGAACCTGTGTCTCCTGCATTGGCAGGCAGACTCTCTATAATTAATTTTAGAAAAGCATCCATTTTTTAAGTACTAATTTACCGAAGAAAAAATAACAATACTCTTACCTTGCCAAAGCTGCCTTTTCCAATAACTTTTAAGAAATCAAAGTCTGTTGGTTTAGCACTGAAATAAACGAAAAATGAAAAGAATCAGCCTCCAAGAAAACTGATAAGATGTTAACTTTTCAACAGTTTTTAATACTTCACTCCTTAATAAGTAAATCTTGGGTACACTTCAGCGTGAGAACTCCAGCCTTTACAGAGGTAGGATCTCATCTTTAGTATAAAAAAGGTAATGAGTGAATGAGTGATAGTCACTCAGTCGTGTCCATTTCTTTCTGACCCCAAGGACTGTAGCTTTCCAGGCTCCTCTGTCCATGGAATTCTCCAGGCAAGAATACTGGAGTGGGTAATAAGGAACAGCAATAATATCTACTTTCTGGTTAGATAAGAGATTTTGTCATTTTATTTAAGCCTTCGAAGTTTGGCTTAAGAAGGGCTTCAGTAATACTCTTTTTGGGAGAACAAGGTCTGTCTATCTATCTATGATCTATCATTTTGAACTCAATGTAGCAAATCACTTTTATTAACCATAAACCTCACAATGTTGTTAATGAGGAAACTGAATGACTAGATAAATTAGTGATATATTTCAAGGACTAAGTAGTCTGAAAATTATTATGAAAACAAAGTTACTAGCAGGAATACCTGGTGAAGTCACTAAGAAAATTTCCTGATAGAGAAAAAGTCACCACAGTGTTCTGCATACACATTACTTGCATGTTAAAAATAAAAGAACTCTCTACTGATTCTCATAGATGGTAACGTAGAAAAGCCAGGAGTTGAGAAGGCAGAAAGAATACTATGATTGTCTTTTTATTTATCTTAACCTCAGGTTAAAAGCAGCATTGGCTGTATGTAGGCAAAAACAGACAGCTGCACAAAGTTGAACTTAAGTAGCCAGAAGAGCTGTTTTCTTTAACAGAGGATGAATTCCTAAATTGGACTAGGGAGAGTGAAATGACTCCATTCACATATTAAATGTCCTTCAATTAATTACAAAAATAAAGTCAATACAAACATGAGAGTAATACCAGATCTGGGTTAAATAATAACAGGTCAGGATTAGGGAGATAAATACTTAACCAAGCTTAGGTGTTTTTCTTCTTCTAGAACTTGCTCTTTGAACTATTTTGTTCTCTAATGATATGCTGAAATACTGAAATCATGTTTTGAACAAATCTAATAGTGAAAAAACATGCAAATCCTTCAAACACAGTAAACACACTGAGGCCACAGCCAAAGTCCTACTGTTAATTGTTCGTGATAAAACCTAACTGGAAGCATATTTCCATTTTGAGCTGCCTGACAAACTCTCTTGTATCCACCATATGACTGAAACTGCTCACAGAAGCCACCCGTGACATTAAATTTAGCAGTCCATTCTCAATCTTCATCTAACCCCCCTTATCAGCAATGTCAACAGTTACGTATTCCCCGTCTTCAACTGCTTTTGTGACACCAGATTGCTGGTCTCCTACCTTACTAATTCTTCTTTCTTTAGTCTCCTTTTATCATTGCTCCTGTCTATACTCATTGGGCTTCCGTGGCAGCTCAGCTGGTAAAGAATTCACCTGCAGTGTGGGAGACCTGGGTTGGTCCCTGGGTTGGGAGGATCCCTTGGAGAAGGGAATGGTTACTCCAGTATTTTGGCCTGAAGAATTCCATGGACTGTACAGTCCGTGGGGTCGCAAAGAGTCGGACACAACTGAGCAACTTTCACTTCACTTCATACTCATTCTCTAAGTGGACCAAAAGGGTGGGAGAAGCAGCACAGTGTGCTGGGCTAAGAGAGAATTTGTTAGAATTAACCTGGGAAGCCTGGAAGGAGAATTATGAGGACGGGCACACTACACTCCTCTTAACCCACGGCAGTCATCACTCATCTGTCAGGGCCCTCCTCAAACTGAGCCAGGAAGTGGCCTTGGACTCCTCTGTATCCCAATGAACTGTTGGAGTTGAACCTTAAAGTGAAGCCTACATTGGCCACTCCTGGTGTTCTGCAGAATGTTTCCCCTGGGTTCAAATAAATATGGGACTATGGGAGAAACTGAAAAAAAAAAACAAGTTTAATAGCTTTTCATATGCTGATTTCCATCAAGTCTCCTCTGGACCAAGCTGGCTAACAACCAGGGCTGTACCGATGACATTGGGCACCAGGAGAATATCAATTAGGCCTGGACAGATGTTTTTGCCAGAGTACTTCCCAAGTGCTTCCCAGGACTTCTGCTCCTCTGGGAAATATGGTCTACTCATCTTACACACACAAACACACACACACACAACAGCAGAACCCACTCATCTTACACACACACACACACAAACACACACACACACACCAGCAGAACCCACTCATCTTACACACACACACACACCAGCAGAACCCACTCATCTTACACACACACACACACACACACACACCAGCAGAACCCACTCATCTTACACACACACACACACACACACACACACACCAGCAGAACCCACTCATCTTACACACACACACACACAACAGCAGAACCCACTCATCTTACACACACACACACACCAGCAGAACCCACTCATCTTACACACACACACACACACACACACACACACACACCAGCAGAATCCACTCATCTTACACACACACACACACCAGCAGAACCCACTCATCTTACACACACACACACACACACCAGCAGAACCCACTCATCTTACATACACACACACACACACACCAGCCGAACCCACTCATCTTACACACACACACACACACACACCCAGCAGAACCCACTCATCTTACACACACACACACACACACACACACACACACCAGCCGAACCCACTCATCTTACACACACACACACACACACACACACACACACACACACACACACACACACACCAGCCGAACCCACTCATCTTACACACACACACACACACACACACACACACACACACACACACACACACACACACACCCAGCAGAACCCAACCAACAATCTGTGGATTAAAAACTCCTCAGAGCTCTACTATAACAAAGAGAAGCTAGAGCAGTGAATCAGAAAAGCGTATGACAGTACTACAGTCACTGTAACCACAGTTCTATTTCACAGGCTTCCAGTTAAATTGGTATAATTATGTACATCTGCACATTTACAAAAAAAGATCTTCCTCAAATCCATTTAGACTGTCGAAACAAATTAAACCTACTGAGGATTTCCAGACGGTCCCAGGTTGATGTTCTGTGAGGTAGAGAGTAGCTGTTGGGATGGAAAAAAAAGAAAAGAATTTAACATTCTTACTAGAGTTTCAAAGGTTATCAGTCAATGGACATTTCTGAAGTAAAATACATATAACTGTATCACAGATATTTGCCATGTTAAACCTAAAGCTTTAATTCTCAATAAATGTGTAGAGTCTTGGAAAGATACACAATCAATATAAACAATCATTTTAATGATAAATTTCAAGAGAAGTTCTAAGGAAAAAGTTAAGGCAGAAATCAAGCTCAAAGATGGCAAATGAATGAAGTAAACTGCAGAAAGCTCCTTAGAAGAGGTGGGCACTGAAATAACAATTTAAGAGGAATCATTTTTTTTTTTTACATTGAAAAATTAGTTAAAATAGCTTTTGTTTTTAAATTTTCAAATATTTTAAGAAGCTATTATTAAAGATAAGAAATGATCATGTGATGATGATTATAACTGCAAATGCTGGATTAAAGTTTTAATTTAGGAGGAGGTAAATTTACTTCTAAAGCAAGCACATAAAACCAAGAGTGCTTTTCTCCCTAATTCCACTATTGTGATAGTACCTAATTTTTAGATAGGCTTCTCTTATTGTAACAGCACAGTACATTTAATCTCTATTAACTTAGAAGCAAATCTTTACTCACCTATTAATATAGTATACCATAAAGCAATTTCACTAATAAAATTCTAGCTCACTAATAATTAGCCAGAAATTTACTCAAAATCCCAAAAGATTAAACTAGTGATCTTTTTACACTGAGCACTTTTCACAAAAGCCAAATGGAAGTGAATTCTGCTTCAAAAAATTCACTATGAAATTCTTAATACATTCAAAGAATTAAATCAGAGATGTCTCAAATATGCACATTTACCAGAGCCCTATACAATTATACGTCATACAAGATATATATAAAAAATAAGTTTTAAAAAACATTCTCTTTAATCAGAATCAACAATTTTATCTAAGCAAATTCTTATTAGAGATATGTCATATATATTTCCACTTAAATTCATTTGCAACTTACAATCTCTAGAAAACAAGTTATTTTTTTAAATTAAGGGCAAATGGTCTAAAGTATACTTTTTTATAAGGTAACAATGTTGGCACCAAACTGATACATTTCCTATAAATTTTAATTAAAAAAATAAAAAAAATAAATATTTACAACTGTAAGATGAAGGAAGGATTTTTTTTTTGGAGAGGTTCTTTTTGTTGGTATTTTAAAACAGCAAAAGATTCTAGTCCAAGTTCCAGATTTTGATGAAACAAGAAACAAAATCTGGATCTAAAGTCAACAAAGACAGAACAGGAGCCAGAACCCAGCAATTTCTCTTAGTCTGGTTCTTTCCTCAAAGCGCATTTTCCTACAGCAGGGCAAGACATTCTTCACATGACCTATACCTACACATGCTCAACATGATTAACAAAGAAAATCATGGTTACATACATTTCACTCCTTAAAATATTTTTTGAATAGCAGTAAGCTGTCTTTAAAAATCCATACTAACAAGTAATTTGATTACAAATACTTCTAGCACCTCCATAGAGGTGCTTAACTTCTAAAAACTGACCATGCTCACACTGTATAGATTTGCATAAAAAGTTTTATACCCTGATTTCATTTAATGGTATGTCAAAACTTAAAATAATATCATCCTTAGAAATGTCTTTTAAATGTACAATATATAGGGACAATCCCTATTTGATGAATGTTCAAACCGATTCTAACTTTTCATTATAAATCATACTAAAGTGAACATCTTTGCTTTTTCCTGTGAGAAGGGTTGTTTCATTTACATCAACTCCTAAGTGACATGAATTATTTTCATGTTTGATACACTTTGCCAAATTGCTTTCCAAGAGCTGCATAAAATGATAACACCAGTAAGGCCCAAGGATGCCCAACTTACCTTACCCTTATTAGTCCTGGTGTATTTTCAGTTTCTTGACATTTTTGTTAATTTGGCAGAGGAAAAAAATCTGTCATTTAAAATTTTTATTTGCTACTGGCATCAAGGCTGAATATTTTCCCATATATTTCCAAGAGTATTTCTTCATGGTCCTGTTCCTTTCATCTACGATAGTCTTAAATATCATTCTTTTTGAAAATCCATATTTTTTGAGCTTTTTTTTTTTTTTACACAGATATTTTTCCTTCTTATGCTTTATTTACTATGTTTTCCCAGCTGGTTATTTCTCTTTTGACCAACTGCACATATACAAAATTAAAATATCCTTTTACATTGTCCTAGGAGCAACCCTGTCACAAATGTAAAGAGTTAAACCTATTCTCTTAACTGAGGGCCCTCTTAAAGAATCAGAACTACTTTCTAGTAGTCATGTCTATTTTTCAAATGAAGATTTTAGCTGTGGGTAATGACATTACCTTTTAAATCAGAAAAACAGCATCATGACAAAATTAAAACATTATAAAGACAAAACTATACATCTGTCATTTTCATTTAAGTATTCACCAATTGTATGAATAAATTCTGAATTATAAAGGTATTTATAAACACTTGCAACTATGCTTTTTTTATAATGTACTTTTAACTGCTACATAATAATCCTGAGTTAAATTATAGTAATCTACCTTTCTAATATAACCTTTTAAAGTATATGTTGAAAATGTCTTCATAAGAAAGCACAAACTTACTATATCACAAGTCATTAAAAAAATAAGAATACCTATTCTTTATTCAGAATACATATTAAATTATGTGCATATAACTACAGCAATAAAACTTAGTCAATGCCAACCAGCACATGTATATTGACTGCTCTACATATCAAAACCTGACAAGGCAGAGGAAGAGGTATGAAGTGCTCTGGTTGAAAAGCCCTCTTCTGCTGGCCAAAATTCACCATTTCAAGTTACAGTGATCTTGACGAAGATACGTGATGATCAAAAAGTATAATGTAAAGTTAAGAGAGCAGAACACAAAACTTTATATGCTGTATAATTAAAATCAAGTAATTAAAAAATTCATATATTAAGAAATCTTTCATATATTAGAAAGAAAATCACTGAAATATTAAAAATAGGTCTGGTTGTTGATAATATGGATATTTCTGACTTACTATTTTCAAATCTTTTAATTTACATTACTTTTCATTATAAAAAGTACTCATTTAATCAATTTTAAAAGAAATAGTGATCAGTTAGAAGTATACACATTTGTTTTTATGTTTTCTACACAGTAGAATATCTATAATGGAAGAAATTATTTTAAGTATATGTGGTTCCTAAAGTTGCCAATAATTTCATCTTTGGGGAATGGTATTTTTTTTTTTTGTTAAAAAATACAATTCCTCTTACTACCTTCTGAGTACTTCTTTCATCCTCATCCTCAGATGGATCTGACTGATGTTTTGGACTGTCCATTTGAAGGAATGCTCTGACATCTGGACTAAAAACAAAAATTAACTTTATTATGACTGCATTTCTACACCTTTTCTCTCTTTAACATGAGAATAAAAGTAAGCATTGTAGCATTTATAGTAAGAAAGGCAAATAAAATCCAATAATAATCACTATTGTATTATAATAAGCAAATTAATTTTTAAAAACAGGGAGTCCAGTAAACAAATGGGCAAAGGTTCACAGAAGAGAAAAATGCAAATGGTAATGAAATTTAGGAAGATGGCTAACTTCACTAATTATCAGGAAAAAAAACAAAACGACAGTGAGAAGTCATTTTATGTCCACTAATCAGAAAAATCTAGAAAGATACATAAAATCCCAAGTTGGCAGGGATGAAGGGAAAGGAACACCTTCATGTACTGCTCAAGAGAATATAAAATGAGGCAACTTTTCTGAAAAGCATTTTGGCAATATTTGGTTAAACTGAGTATACATTTTCCCTGGGGTCAGAAATTTCAGTTTTAAGAATAAACTACAGAAAAAAATTATGTACAAGTTCAGTGAAAGACATGTAACTAGGAGACTCATTGTTATACTCTCTATAGCTGTGCATCAGAAGCAGAACAGCCATCCACCACTAGGGAAATGAGTAAGCAAGCTACAGTAACTGGCTGCAAAGACCAACCAGACAGACAGCAGTCAGAAACAAGGAACCACAGCAAAGCACCATTACGTGGACACATTAAATACTCAGACACAGAGCAACAGTCACTCAATATATACCCAAAGACATACAACAAACCTGCTGAAGTGGGCATTAACTGTGGGTATGAACAAATGGATATAAAGAGCAAAGAAAGCGAAAGTCACTCAGTTGTGTCCGACTCTTTGCAACCCTGGGGACTATAAAGTCCCTGGAATTCTCCAGGCCAGAATACTGCAGTGGGTAGCCTTTTCCAGGGATCTCCAGGGGATCCCTTCTTCAGGGGATCTCCCCAACCCAGTGATCGAACCCAGGTCTCCCACATTGCAGATGGATTCTTTACCAGCTGAGCCACCAGGGAAATCCAAGAATACTGGAGTGGGTAGCCTATCCCTTCTCCAGTGGATCTCCCTGACCCAGGAACAGAACTGGGGTCTGCTGCATTGTAGGCAGATTCTTTTCCAACTGAGCTACCAGGGAAGCCCATAAAGAGGAAATAAGACTGCAAAGATTAATGACGATCCTGACAAATGGTTAAATCTCTACATCTGGGTACCTCCTCCTAAACTGTTCTTTTTTTCTTTTAAAAAGTTGAGATATATTAATCCCCAAATGCTAATTTATCTTCCCCCTACTCCCCACCCTGTTGCTATCCTCTCTGGTAACCATCAGTTTGTTTTGTCTATTTCTGTTTTGCCATCATTTCATTTGTATCATTGTTTTAGATTTCACATATAAATTCTACCATATTGTATTCGTCTTTCTTTGTCTCACTTACTTCACTTAATATGATAATCTCTAGGTCCATCCATGTACCATTATTTCATTTTTTATGGATAAATAATAGTCTATTATGTGTATACATACACACACACACACACACACACATCACATCTTTATCCATTCGTCTGTTCACGGACATTTAGGTTGCTTCCATGTCTTGACTATTGTATATAGTTCTGCTATGAACACTGGGGTGCACATATCTTTTTGAATTAAGAGTAGTCTCCAGATATATGCCCAGGAGTGGGGCTGCAGATCGTGAAGTAACTTCTTTTAGTTTGTTAAGGAAACCTCCATACTGTTTGGGATTAATATACACACACTGCTGCTGCTGCTGCTGCTGCTGCTAAGTCACTTCAGTCGTGTCTGACTCTGTGCGACCCCATAGATGGCAGCCCACCAGGCTCCCCCTTCCCTGGGATTCTCCAGGCAAGAACACCAGAGTGTTGTTGCCATTTCCTTCTCCAATATACACACTACTATATATAAAAAGGATAAACAACAAGAACCTACTGCATAGTACAAGGAAATCATATTCAATATTGGGGTGCTAATAATGTTCTATTCCTTGGCCTGGAGGGGGTGATACTCAGATATATTCACTTTCTCATAATTCATTAAGCTGTACAGTCATGACTTGTGCTCTTTTCTATTTGTGTTATGCTGCAATAAAGCTAAAATATTTTTGTTCATTTGCATTTTTTAAATAGATAAGGAAACATTCAGTTTCTCTAGTAATTAATCAGTCATTTGCATCGGTTAATGTGCTCTATCTATTTTGGGGGGGTCTTAAGTGTGTATTATCTGCATGAGCTCTTTTAGTAAGTATATTTATCTATTGTCCTTTATTCATGGGAAACTTTATATTTTTGGTTTTAAATTTCACGTGCAATTTTTAGAGGTCAAAAGGTTTTATTAACCAGATTTATCAATGTTTTACTTTGTACCATATCACTGCCAATATGCTCAGAAAACCCTTTCCTATCCACAGGTCAGAGAAATAATAATATTTTATTTGAGTTTTTAAATTTCATTTTAATAGACGTTATCTTAAAAATAACCTTTTCTCTACTAACGGAAAGCTACTTTTGAAGTGCTTTTTCCACACATAATAAGAATAGGCATATAGTAGGTGTTCAAGATACATTTGCTGATTGGCTTCTCTGTTTTCTTAAACCTATACTATTTTTATAAACAGTTTGATGTTCAAATGGAGAGTGTGAAACTAACAAAGTTCCATTAACAGAGGAGATCCAGAAAACGTGAAATGTCACTTTTTATTAAATAGAAAACATCAGTTAAACATTAAATTGAAAATTTAAAAAAAACCTCTTGGCTATTTAATCTGGGGGTGCTGGAAAAGTCCTCTACTTTAAATGGAAGGGGTGCATATATATGTAAAAATCTATTGGGCTGCATAATTAAGAATTGCATATTTTATAGCATAAAGTTAAAGTGAAACAAGCAAATTGGTTTTAGTTAAATTTCAATACCAAATGTAACATCTTTATAATACCACACTTCCAGATCCAAAATGAATGCTTAAAATGTAACAAACACTGTCAGAAGTTCTGAGTAACAGCGTTCAAAATACCAGCAGGAAAAAAAAAAAAATACCAGCAGAAATAATAAACATCACCACCATCTATTCTATACTTACTCCATGTGAAGTTTGTCAAAGGAGACAAATTCAAGCTCTTAGTGTACGAATTTTAAACAAGTCAGAAATATGTCAATTCGAAGTAATCTCAAGTGCATATAATAATAATTAAACATTAGAAAGGTAGGGCTTCCCTGGTGGTGCAGTGGTGAAGAATCTGCCTGCCAATGCAGGAGACATGGGTTTCAATCCCTGATCAGGGAACATCCCACAATAATGCAGAGCAACTGAGCCCACTCACCCCACTACTGAGCCTGTGCTCTTAGACCCCGGGAGCCTAGCTACCGAAGCCCGTGTGCCCTAGAGCCGGTGATCCGCAACAAGAGAAGCCACTGCCACGAGAAGTCTGCATACCACAACTGGAGCCTACTCTCCACAACTAGAGAAAAGCCCCTGCAGCAACGAAGACCCAGCAGAGCCATAAATAAATAAATACAAGTTTTAAAAAATAAAAACTAACTTTTATTTTGTTTTTATTTAGAAGGGTAAATGATCTAAGCAGAAGATAACATAGAATTTGTCTGAGGGAAAAGGCATAATGTTTAAAAAATAATTATACAAAGAGCCAAGTGATAAAGGTTCTTTGCTGAGGAACACACAAGACACAGAGGAACCCTGAATTCAAGGGTCCTACCCAGCTGTGTGCCCCTCCACCACCTGCTCCTCCCTGCAGAGGCCAATCCCAGAGCTACAGCAGGCCTGACCTGCCCGGACCCTCATCTTACTGCGAGCATCACGCGAAGGGAAACCCAGACCACCGGGCTGAAGACCCTGGTCAGAGGAGGTCCAGCTCCAGTATTTTACTAATTTAGTAAATTAAGTTAAAAAGGATGTCAGAGCACCTGCTCAGAAGATAGAACTCCTCTATCAACTGTAAAGAACTATCAAATAGTAATCACTGTTAGGAGGATAACAGTTAAAAATACAGTCCTCCCATGTTGTGACTCTGAGAAGTCTGTTAAAAGCATGGGAGCCGATGCCTCTGGAAGGTAAGGGTAACACTCATTTCTCCTTCTATTCCCATTTCTTCTTTTATTCCCACACAGAGGTACATGAGGAAATGCTTTCTCAGTGCATGAATAAATATAGCATCAAATAATCCACAAAATGTTTTAACTGTGCAAAGTCTTTTCAAGGTAAATCCATAAAACAAATACAAGTATAGTAGGAAGAAAGAAAGTAACTAGGACCTTGAGTTGATGGAGGGAAAAGAAAAGTAAGAACAGGTGGAAAATTCTTAGAGGATTAAAAACACCAGGGGAAAAATGCTTGAGGAAGATTCCACAAACATATATAGCACAAAATAACATTCCACAGATCTGAGGTTGGGTCTTGGGGTGTCCTCAGAACACATCGAAAATTACTTACTGGTTGTAAAGCTCTGGATGCCTAACTAAGTTCTGAATGAACTCGTTCAGTCCTGCTCTTCTCTGTTTAATAAAATCTGTTAAGAGAGACAATACTATTAGGATTATTTCCATCAGATTGTAATTACCATCAATACAGTTATACAAGAACAGACCAACACAGGACAGTGAATTTTGATTAAGAAGTTATTTCTTAATTCATACTTCTTGATATAAAATAAGGAATAAATATTTAACAAATATATTTTAATCTATAAATATGATTATAACATTAAAATAAAGCAGGTAACATATTTCGCTGAAGAAAATTCTCCCCCACAAAAATGCCTATTTTAGGTTCTAAACAGACGCACTACAAAACCTGGAGTCACCACTTTGCTTTGTCCAACTCTTTGTATACTTTCAGGTAATGAATAAGAATTAACACTATGACACTGAAAAGTCATACTAACTTAAATACACACAAACAAAAAACAAAAACAAATGAAATCAAGAAATACTGAAATCCTTGCAAGTGAGAATGATGATTAACTGGTTAACTGACTATTATGAAAACTCTGCTGCTAAAAATAGGTTTTTATCTTATATAAACCTATTTCACTTCAGAGGTTAAAGCTTGAGAAATAAAAGTGTTTTCTATGTAAGTCACTGGAGACAAGGGTCATGTCTTTAAATTTATTTTAACTTTAACCCTTAACACAGTGTCTTGGAACATACTTAACTAATGTTTGCAAATGAATAAATAAAATACCAAGCAAATGATTACACATTCTAGCATTTGTCATCTCTAAATTTCATATGCCAATCCTTATCTAACTTACATTGTTTTTGTTCCTTTGTAACTTTATTTTTCAGTAGTAAAGATATCCTTCTTTTTATAAAAGTATCCCCAAAAGTAATTTATATATTGACTCCAAGATCCAATCAGCAAAAGGTTTGATATTAAACTGTTTAGAATATAAAAAAGTATATCTAACTTTGTGTATACTCTACAGAAAGGTCCTTAAGTTCAAAGTGAAATTTTAACTTTGAAAAGTATAGGTAGTTCAGTTCACTCAGTCATGTCCGACTCTTTGCAACTCCATGGACTGCAGCACGCCAGGCTTCCCTGTCCATCACCAACTCCTGGAGCTTGCTCAAACGCATGTCCATCGAGTCAGTGATGCCAGCCAATCATCTCATCATCTGTTGTCCCCTTCTCCTCCTGCCTTAATCTTTCCCAGCATCAGGGTCTTTTCAAATGAGTCAGCTCTTTGCATCAGGTGGCCAGAGTACTGGAGTTTCAGCTTCAGCATCAGTCCTTCCAATGAACACTCAGGACTGATTTCCTTTAGGATGGACTGGATGGATCTCCTTGCAGTCCAAGGGATTCTCAAGAGTCTTCTCCAACATCACAGTTCAAAAGCATCAATTCTTCAGCGCTTAGCTTTCTTTACAGTCCAACTCTCACATCCACTTGTAACTACTGGAAAAACCATAGTTTTGACTATGTTGGCAAAGTAATGTCTTGGCTTTTTAATATGCTGTCTAGATTGGTCATAGCCTTTCTTCCAAGGAGCAAGCATCTTTTAATTTCATGACTGCAGTCACCATCTGCAGGGATTCTGGAGCCCCCAAAATTAAAGTCTCTCACTGTTTCCATTGTTTCCCCATCTATTTGCCATGAAGTATTGGCAGAAACTACCCTAAATTCTGCCTCAGATATGTAAAACTTATCTTACAGAGGTTGGTAACCACCAAAATAAAGTGAAAAGAAAAAGGAAATGACACATACGGACTTAAAAGTTGCAGTGTAAGAACTCAGAAAGATGTGTGGGAAAATTCTACATGGTAGCTGTCAAACACAAGGTTAAAAGAGCAACTTCTTTTTTCATGTTCTTATTGTCCCATTTTTGGCTGGTAAAAGCCCCCATCAATTGCGTTCCTGTGTCCTTTTGATAAAACCTCAGACAGTATTTTTATATAGCTTCTTTGCTTTCAGGCAAGCTGTCCTAGGACATCTTGCACATTTCCTGCCCAGCACCTGGAAGTGGCACTTTTTCATGGAATTCTGGTTCCTTTAAATGGGAAAATGGTATTTAGACGGATGCTAAGGGTATTCGCTGCTCCTTATTTTTTATATTTTTCAGGCATTTCCAGGGAAGAGAGATAGGAAATATGTACTGTTTTAGAAAGGAAAAAATAAATTGTGACTTCATACTATATTCCCAAATAAAGTTTAAAATCACAGAATTTTTTAACTTAAAATCTCCAGTTTTATATTTGTTTCTCTTTCATCTTCTGCTTAAAAGTTTGGTTCTCATCGCACTAACATAATCACAAAAGAACAACACTTCATAAATTAACAATAAGATCACTGAATGCAGAGTAAAATTGCTTTACGTGCTATTTTTTGCCCTTACCATATGTCCCATGAGGAATATGCAGGTTAATGTCCATGTTTTAAAGTCATTTAAAATAATTATTCTCCATGTGTTTCACCACTGATTAGGATATAGATTTTTTCCTTGTTTATTTTCAATTGTTAGAGACTGCCATAGTATTGCATTTAATTTTGCTTTTAAATTGCTTAAAATATGCAAAGCTATGAATAAGAGTCATCCAGAGGTGTCTAATGTCCACCTCTGTTGTCTTCAGCTGACCTCTGCTTGAAGTCATCAGTTTTCAGTTCTTGATTTATTCTTCTATTATTTCCTTTTGAATATTCACATCTTTTCCTACACAAAAAACATACAGTGTCCACATCTGCACCTTGTTTTTTCCACTTAACCAGGTATTCTGGAGATCATTTCACAGTAATGTACAAAGAGTTTTTTTGTTCCTTTTCCCAGCTGCATCATATTCCAATATCAGAAGGCTATTTCAATTGTTTCCAGTTTTTACTGTTAAAAACAGTACAGTCTTACACATACATCATTTCTTGTGCAGTTTATCTTTAGAACAGATCCCTAGAAATGTGATTTCTTGGTCAAAGTGAAATACATGATAGTTTTGCTAAATATTACCAAATTTCATATGGTTTGTAGCATTTTGTATTCCCACCAGCAAAACATGAGAATATCTGTTTCCTTAAAGCCTAATTAAACGAGCATTCTATAAATCTTTGCTTGATTGAGTATAACTTGCATTTTCCAAAAATCTATGACATGTAGTCTATTTAACTGTTGCCAAGTCATATAAAATATGCTCATGACTGATTTCCAAATGTTCTTCAAGAAAAATCAATTTTTAGTGTCAAATAATTAATCCACAAAAACATCAATACCTCAGGCACTTGTCTGGTGTTTTGCCTTTAACAATGAAATAGCAATGTTGCAAGTCTTTATCCCTTTGCCTTCTTCCCTGGATAAAATGATTCTGACTTTAGGGTTTAACTGAGGGCTCCACAAAACTCTAAATAAACCTACTTCCGGTCTCATATTAATCACTAATATGTGGTTTGAGTCACCTTAAATGTCTTTCTGCCACTTCAAATTAATTAATTCTCTCACTCCCCCAGGTCGGACACCTCAGGTGTCTCTGATTCTACTCTCTCTCTCTGTCTCCTTTACCCAAGGAATCACCAAGATTTCTTACAGGTTTTTCATTAAAAGAGTTCTTAAATATGACTCAATTTTTAGCCCCATTTCCATCCTACTTACAGCTCTCATTACCTAGGTGGAGCACTCCTGGAATATTCCCTTCACCAGCCTCCCAGTCTCTATCTTGTCTTCCCTCTGCTGAGCATACTTAAATACACACTGGGGGTTTCACATTATATTGCCATTTTGCTCAAGTAACTCCAAGGCCCCCATGCTGCCCTCCACAATGTTTTTCAACCCATGCTCCACAGACATACTTCGCTGTTGCACCAACAATGCAGCTCCATTTTTATTTGTTCTACACATAACATTTTCTGCATAAGGTTTCACTATTCTGCAGCTAAAGGGAATACAAGAGAACAAGAGTTCAAAAGTCACTGGTCTACAGAGTCAAACCATGGAATGTGTAATCTGACAGTGTTGCGCCAACTCAATCTTCTATTAAATGAATTCATGTAATATTTATTGAGAACCAAATATTTACTAGGCACCATAAATAAAAAAGATAAAGTATCCACCTTTGTAAAATCTACATCCAGATAAAACAGACTGGTAGGACAATAAAGTGTGCTAAGTTCTCTCAAAAGGAAAACAATCTACATAAAATAGGAGAAGTGAAAAAAAAAATTGGGGAAATGAGAATCCTTTCCAATCCAAAGGTTCAGAAAGTATAAAAGAATAAAGCGTCTTCAGTTGAGAGGATTACAGGGGATTCCAGCAGCCTGGGGTGGGGGGGAAGTCAGTTTTAATTAAAGCAAGAATGTGAAAGAAATGAAAAAGATGGAGGGTAAAGGAGTTTGATCATCGTGGGCAGAACTGCACTGGGTATGGTGAAAAGGTCTGGGAGACAAAGGAACAGTGTAAGGTCAGGCTGTAGAGAGGAAGCAAGACAAGTGGTTTGAGAGCTCATATCCTGAGTAACAACCAAGAAAGCAGACATTCAGGAATCACAGGTCTGATGGTTACAAGCAAATTAGCTTCGGAGGCAAGATGGTGGGGAGGGAGGAAACTTGATAGCTTGTCAGGATCCACCTGTGGCATAGACAGATGACTTTATGTATGGAATTTCTACGGGATAGAGACTTCTGTCTAATAAATAAACATTTGTGTACTAGGTTGATTTCTTAGACTCTAATAAAAAAATTTTTTTTGGAGTTGATAAATCTGAAGCCTCCAGATTTCTGAGATCCTATGTGACATTAGGCTTTCCAAAGGTGAACAATAGGATACTTGGTATCCCATTCAAAGGTCTGAAAGGTGCCATGTACAGAGCATACATTTAGTAAATGTTTCTGGGTATAACAAGGAATGCCCCTCATGGTTAGGAAAGTACTGCACATTATCCTTAATGATCAACTGATTTATCTGAAGCCAGACCACTTGAATTTAACTTTCAAATTTGCTATTTACTAGCTGTATGTGAGCCTGGGCAAATTATCTAATGTGTGCCTCAGCTTCCTCATCTATAAAATAGTGATGATGGTAATACCAACCTCCAAGGGCTGCTGTGAGGAGTGAATGAATTAAAACATATAAAGTGTTTAAAACAATGCCTGGTACTCAGGCATACAGCCTAAGAACCATCAGCTTTGCAAAGTTACACTACTATCCAGGGCAATGAATATGTTAACTGCTTCTTCAAACTTTAACATTACTCGTGGCTGGTCTAAGAATTTACTGCTTACCTGGATCAAAATTATCACCAAATATTCTCTTGGCAGGAATCTTCAGAGCCATAGCAGGAAATTGTTTCCTTAACTAGAATTGAAAAAAGTAACTTTACATAAACTTATTGCATAGGTCATCTAGTTATACGCATGCCAAAATAAAATACAATCTAATTTTAAAAACATCAATCATAAAAATCCATCATAGTTTTAAGTATATCATGATTAAGAGTACAATATTAAATTATGCCAATAAAATACCATTAATTTGGCTAATCCTCTTTTGTCCCAGTAAAACAATTAGTATCTTTGTGATCTTGGATAAGCTACTTAACATCTCTGTGCTTCAGTTTTCTTGCAGAAAATAGGGATAATCTTAGCACTTATAGATTTGCTGTGAGGCTTAAAATCATTTAAGTAAAGTACTTGGAGTATAGGTTTTGAATACCGTTACTCCTTGTTTATGACCTTAGGAGATATGACTTGTGTTCTAACAGACTGGCAACTGTTTTCTGAGAAAGCTGATGAATTTTCAATTTCCTCTGCTCAATCATTCCTCCTGTTAATATTCTAACACATTTGTCTCTCAGATTTGCCTATCCCCAGAGAAAAACAACTTGGTCCTGAAGAAATTCAGTTTAGGGCAGTAAAGCCATGAAAATGGGTAAATACTTATTTTTACTATAAGCCTGACATCACTTGACATCAAAGGACCACACATACACTGTCTTTACACAGTCTTACCAATCCTTGCATTCCTCTAGTAACTTTAAATGTTTTAGAAACAAACAGAAAAACCCAAACATACATTACGTATACACACACACACATGCACGCACGCACGCACGCACACAGTGTGTGTGTTTGTGTGAGAGTATAAAAATACACCTCCACTGACAGGAAATACAAAGAATAGGAGAGTAAATTAATCAGTCTAAACCATGGGAAGGCTGTCAGCAAAATTCAGATAAAAAAATCTAGACAAACAACCCTGTTTTTTTCCAACAAAAAAACTGCACACAAAAGAGAGGTGGAGGGGGAAACTTAGTGATTAAAAGACAACTCATAAAATCAACTATATTTCAATAAAAATTTTTGAAAAAGTTAAAACAAAAAAATAAAACTTATAACGATTTGTTAAAAAAAACAAAAAAGACACTCCACAGGATTATCAACCAGTCATAAGAACACTGAGTATTTGACATTAAAGCATTATCTTCAATTATTGTGATAATGACATTGTATATTTTTAAAGAATCTATCTTTTTAGAGATATACACAGAAATATTTACAAACAGAAAGATATGATGTCTGAGATCTGCTTCATAATTACAGTGGGCTGGCTAGGGATAGACTATGATGAAACAAGAATGACCGTGTACAATAATTCTTGAAGATGGATGGTACATTATATGATGTTCTCTATTTACACTAGTCTAGTTCCATACGTGTTCAACAAGTTCTATAATAAAAAGCTTCCAAATGCAAACTATAGTCATAAAAAATACATGTTTACAGATTGAAAATGTTACTTTTTCTCTTCCCTTTTTTTCTAAATGGGCTTTCCTGGTGGATCAGACAATAATCTGCCTGCAATGGAGGAGACATGGATTCAATCCCTGGACTGGGAAGATGCCCTGGCGAAGGAACTGGCTCCCCACTCCAGTATTCTTGCCTGGAGAATTCCATAAATAGAGGAGACTGGTGGGCTACAGTCCACGGGGTCGCAAGGAGTTGGAGATGACTGATGCAACTTAGCACGCACACACGATGTTTCTAAAACTGGCTTATATGAACGTGGAATAAATGCTGAAGACACTGCTGCAAAAATGTCCAGACCCACATTGCGATCTCTCTGCTCTAACACTTAAAGCTAATAGTTGGGCAATTTAACTAGAAATAGCATGATGATTAACAATTATTAGAAAAGCAGATAGAAAGGACTTATTGCTAATATTCTATAACAGTGAAATGTATTTTAGACTATACATCCATATCTTCAGTAGTTTATCTGAAGTCCCCTCTCACCCTTTTTAGTAAGCATTCTAAAATTAGGATGATTTTGAAGAATCTCTTTTCTGCTTGTCTGATATATACATAAGTATTATTTAATTATCAAATAATTCTCTCAGCTTCCAGTTTTCTCAGATGTTTTAAGTAAAAATCTTGTAGACTGTTACTTACAGTATTGTAAAGTTTATCAAACTCTGCATATCTCCTGAAGACAAACCACTCACTCCTGCCCACTGAGACCAGAACTTTATAAACCTGTGGAAATTAAAAATAGCAAAATAAAATTTGAGGGAAACCCCCCATTAGCTATTACCTATCAAATCGATAATTAGACATTAATATTTGTATATGATCCTCCAAGATACATAAGTATACCAACTCAAACACTTCTTTTATCTTGTTGAAAGGTGTTTTATTTTTAAAATGGTAGGAAAAATTTTCTGTAGTTTTCAGAGACTAACATAATGAACACCTGTGTACTCATTATTTAGATCTTCTGAATTCTGGCATTTTGCAATTCTTGTTTCAGATTTCCTGCCCCAAGAATAAAACACAGTTTCAACGGATGATACTGCTCTCTTCTTTCCCAAAGGTAACCACTACTCTGAAATGATAAAGTATTTTCAAAAGTGATGCCTGGCACACAGTAAACACTCAGTTATTAGTTCTCTTCCTTTCAGGGCATCTTTTACACAGTATTTTTCAAACTAAGACTTCATTCTCATATTTCCTACTACTTTCTTGCGTGTGTTTAATATTTTCATACACACATAATTTCATACAACCATAGTCAACAACCCTATGAAGTAAACAGAAAAGATATTACAACCCCTACTGCAGATAGGAGGAAATGATGGCCCCACAAAGTTAAAAACTTGCCCAAGTGCACAGACTTGTGATACTAAAATCTAAATATTCTAACCTTCTAGGCACTAGAACAAGAATCACATCAACAGTTATAATACAGAATTATCTTTCATAATCCATCCCACAGGGGCTCACAACATAATTCAACATAACACAGAGAAAACAATTTGGACCCCAAAGGTCTTTTTATCATTTCTAAAAATAACAAGTATCTACATATATGAAGAAAAACTCACTGATGTATGTCTTGGGTTATCAACCTCACTATTTTACAGTGAAGATTAGGGGAAAGAGATGTTTATAATACAATTGTCCATGGTCTGTAGATAACACAGTAAATTTATTTTAGAAGATGGCCAGACAACCATTTACACAAACTATCCTTTGCCATGAGAGAGTGGAAAGCTCCACTCACCACTTCATAGTTAGATAATAAAGTGAGCAAAGATCTCTGACACTTTGCGTGTTTATGAAGTATGAACTCTGCAGTACTGTTACAGATAAGGTCACACTAACAAACCCACAGTAAGAAGGGCCCACAATGTAAAGCCATACCCTCCCTACCACGAGAAAGGGGACAAAGTCTCACCTGGAAGGTGAAGACAATCCACTGCATTAGTTACCTGGATAAGTGATGAATCACTGAGGCAGAGGGAGCAAGACCATCCAGGCACCTTACATGAGCTCCTGGGGTAAGAGAGCTTTTTGGTGCTACCTCTGGTGTTAACCAAGAGGACATTAAGTTGTCTTACAGGAAGCTGTTGGGTGTAAGATGTCAGAATTGTTTGTAAGATGACACGGCTCCTTTTGGAGAGAGTGCAGAAGTAGAGGACGAAGAACCTAATCAGAGTGCCAGCAAAACAGAGCCATATTTCTAAAAGCAGACTACAGATTTTATCTCCCATGGCAGTCAGCATCAGATGGGCCTGGAAGCAGGACTCCTACCAAAGGATCAGAGACTTAACTTAAGATGATTATGAGCTTCTTGAACAAACAACACTGTCTGTGCTGACTTCCTGATGGGATAAGGTGGCTTCCCATGGATACTCAGCCAAGACTGGAATCAAACCTAGGTTCCAGGCTGAGGCAGCTCTGCTGTAACCCTATTTATAGGAGCTGAGATAAAGCCCTGTGAGGTTATTCATTAGCAGGATGATTTATGAACAAGAGCTTACCAAGTAAGTTCTAATAAAATACCAGTAAGTGAAAAAAAAAACTTTTCAAATTTGAAAAGACACTCTCACTTGCAAAAATACACAGAATTTAACAAAAACAAGTGCAATAAATCTTATGAAGTGTTTTTTTTTTTAAAAAAAAGATTTTCTTGTTGCCTATCTTGCACCAGAATGTAAGTTCCTTGAGAGCAAGGACTGCCATCATGCTTGCTACCCACTTATCTCCAATACCTAGAACAGCAGCTGGCATAAGAGAAAAGCTCAAGGACAGTTCTCTGAGTGGATAAATTAAAGTATAATTTAGATTTGGTTTAAGTCAAGACATTCTAGAATGCAATGCATTTCTCTGGGAGAAGCTGAACTGAATAAAGTCATTCAAAAGGCACATGAGAACTATTCATAAAAATATTACTGAAGAGTTAATGCAGTGCCTATTTTTGTCCCCAAGTATCACACAGGTGTGCTGAAGCTGGACAGAGTCTGTGCTGGGTTGGGTGGGATCTATCTGTGCTGACTAGAACCAAGCTTGTCCAGGACCAAGGACTGTAACTACAGTGGTCAGCAAGAAACACGTGAACTTAGCCCTCCTTCTCATTCCACTCCAATGCCACAAGCACTTACTAAATGTCCACGTCTGATCTAGACACTGGTGAAATGATAGTCAGGGAAGTTCTTGCTTCAAAGAACAAGTTCAGGAGAAGTGCACATAAATAAACCTAAAGGTATGTCAGGTGGTGATAACTGCTATTAAAAAGCTAAACAGGGTAAGTGGGACAGACTGCGAAAGGGGCAGGGTGAGGCGTGAAAGGCGCAGGGTGAGGTGTGAAGGTGCTGTTGTATAGCAGGGAGTCAGTGAAGTCCTCTCTGACAAGGCACCATCTGAGCATCCGATAGAAGGAGGTGAACGAGGTGATCTAGAGGGAGCCTCGGAGAACTCCAGGGACAGCTCTGGGAATAGCTGGTAAGAGTGACGCTGCAGGCCTCCCTCACCCTTTCACAGAAGACAAGGAAATACTCCTACCACGAAAAACAGGACCCTTGAGATAACCTACTGTGGGTATCTGCTATGGATGAGCTTCCATCAAACTCGGCAGGAGGTTCTGTCCTTGAAGGAGAGAACTTCCCAGAGGTTAAAAATAAGGAGATGGAAGGAATGAAAACCTTGCACATTCCACTCTGCTATCTAAAGTATACTGATCTCTGGTTTAACATACATATGATGTTTTTTCTCTAATATTTATTTACTTTTGGCTATGCTGGGTCTTCATTGCTGTGTGCGGGCTCTCTCCAGTCACGGCGAGTGGGGGCTCCTCTCTAGCTGTGGTGCGTGGGGTTCTCACTGCGGGGGCTACTCTTGGTGCAGAGCAGAGGCTCCAGTGCACACAGGCTCCAGTACCTGTGGCATGTGGGCTCCAGAGAGAGGGCAGAGTTGTTGAGGCATGTGGGATCTTCCCAGACCAGGCATCAAAATCTTGTCCCTGCATAGCAAGCGGATTCGTAACCACTGGACCACCAGAGAAATCCGGTATGATGTCCTCAGCTCAGTTCAGTTCAGTTCAGTCGCTCAGTTGTGTCCGACTCTTTGCAACCCCATGAATCGCAGCACGCCAGGCCTCCCTGTCCATCACCAACTCCTGGAGTTTACTCAAACTATGCCCATCGAGTCGGTGATGCCATCCAGCCATTTCATCCTCTGTCATCCCCTTCTCCTCCTGCCCCCAATCCCTCCCAGCATCAGGGCCTTTTCCAATGAGTCAACTCTTCGCATGAGGTGGCCAAAGTATAGAGTTTCGGCTTCAGCATCAGTCCTTCCAATGAACACCCAGGCCTGATCTCCTTTAGGATGGACTGGTTGGATCTCCTTGCAGTCCAAGGGACTCTCAAGAGTCTTCTCCAACACCACAGTTCAAAAGCATCAATTTTTTTGCGCTCAGCTTTCTTTACAGTCCAACTCTCACATCCATACGTGACCACTGGAAAAACCATAGCCTTGACCAGACGGACCTTTGTTGGCAAAGTAATGTCTCTGCTTTTTAATATGCTATCTACATTGGTCATCACTTTCCTTCCAAGGAGTAAGCGTCTTTTCATTTCATGGCTGCAGTCACCATCCACAGTGATTTTGGAGCCCCCAAAAATAAAGTCTGACACTGTTTCCACTGTCTCCCCATCTATTTCCCATGAATTGGCTTATATGAATGTGGAATAAATGCTGACGATAATGCTACAACATCTGAGGAGAGGCAAAGGGCCAGACCCATGCTGCAATCTCTCTGTTCTGGGCTTCCATGCAGGCTGTGGAAGTATGTTCATTAAGGGAGGGAGAACAGACAATGGAAGGGCTGTTTCCAGCTCCCTGACTGAGACTCTGGGAGAAAATCACCATTAACGGGCCCCTACCTAGTTAAGAAGGCAGACTGGAGTGGCCAGAGGGTTTAGTTTAACTCCTCAACCCCTCCTGTGACGTGGACTCTGGCAGGGGCCAGGCAACCCAGTGGTCAGAGCCCAGGGCAGACCACTTGAGTGAGGAGCAGTGGAGGGCAGGCAGAGCCTCAGCGGGCTCCACAGCCATCACAGGGCCAAGGGGAAGCTGAGTCAGCAGTCAGTCACCCCCACTCGCCAAGCCAATAAAGAAGAGATTACAGGTCAGTCTATCAACGGCAGATATCAGTGGTGGATGCAGACATGAGGCCCAGGGTTGGATCAGGTCAACCACAGCCAGAGATTCACCAGACCCGTCACTCTACACCTGGAATGGCAAAGATCTAGAGGATGACAAGAATGCCTGGCCTTTGCCAGGCTACCATGAGGTCAGTCATCCACTGAACAAACACTATGAAAGGGGACACCTCTCCTGCCACAAACCACGATGCCAAGTTGGAGAAGGAGCATGTGTTCACGTGAGAGAATGAGACCACAATGAAGAAGACAGCCCAGGCATTTTTACTTAAAAGAACGGCTTGGGTTAAATGAGTTTCTTCATAGTGCTCAGTGGGTGGGGCCTTACAAGGAAGAACAGATCTGTTACAGACAAGATAAATGACAGTTTTTGAGGAAAAGGAAGACAGCAGATCTCTGTACATACTAACAAGACTGCTAGACTAAATACTAATAGTGTGGCATTACACTAAATAGGAAAGTGACTGTTTCCCAACAGTAGTCACTGATACACTGACTCAGCTAAATACCCATGGCTTGCTCTTTATAAAGTCCTATAGTAGATGATAAGAAGGTGATACATTGCGCAGTTGTCTCTGATTCTTTGTGACCCCCTGGACTGTAGCCCACCAGGCTCCTCTGTCCATGAGATTCTCCAGGCAAGAATACTAGAGTGGGTTGCCATTTCCTCCTCCAGGGGATCTTCCCAACCCAGGGATTGAACCCACATTTCCTGAATCTCCTGCATTAGCAGGTGGATTCTTTACCACTGAGTCACCACCATGATGATAAAAAGTAAAATTAGAAATGGACTTTGCCTTTATGGTGAAAAAAGAGATAAATACTAGATTAAATATTTTTTCAATGGAGGTAGAAAATGACAAATGTCAGGACCTCCCTGGCAGTCCAGTGATTAGGACTTCACCTTCCAATGCAGGAAATCCAGGTTTGATTCCTGGCCAGGGAGCTAAGATCTGACATGCCTTGGGGCCAAACAAACAAACAAACAAACAAACATAAAACAGAAACAAAATTATAACAAATTCAATAAATATTTTTAAAATGATCCACATCAGAAAAATCTTAAAATGACAAATGTCTTAAGAAAGATATGTGGAAATTAAGACAGTGGTTCTTCACATGGAATCAATGACTTTCGGAGTCCACAGATCCTGAGAAGTGTATGTGTCACAGAACCAAGTGTATGCACATTTTCAACTGAGAGGGTCTACGGGATAGTTCACAAGCGTCTCTGAAGGGATAGGGAGACAGACAAAAATCTACACTGAAAAGGAAATTGTATTCCATCACAGTACACAGAGAAGACCGTGGGGGACACATCATTTGAAAGGTAAGCAGCCAAGTCTAGGGGAGGCCATTCTAGGTTCAGGAAGAAAAGCAGAAATGGAAATATTCTCTATGTTCAATTTTGTCCCATGAACTTCACATTACATACTTACAGTAAACCTCTTCTTTTTCTCTCTGTGTTCATCAGAGCTGGGGATGCTTACACTTGGACAGCTCTCCTTGTAGTCCATGGTATAATCCCTTTGAGTTTATTGCCTCAGAAGGACACGAAGAAGTGAGTCCAAAGAAACAGTCAGCAGAGGACAAACACAATTAGCTAATCCAAAACATAAAACCTCTTGAGGTAATGGTCAAACTCCATCATGCAACCTTAACCAATAGAAAAAAAAAAAAAAGAACTGATTAGCAAAATGATTTTAAAATACCTTGATTTGTCATTCCTGGTTCACAAGAATCCATTTTATCCTTCTTCTGGCAAGAATTTAACTTTTGATCGTAAGTCTCAGCCCAGGTTAGAGACATAGTTTCTGTTATGTCCCTTTCAATAGCTAAATCACAATCAAGCATTTGAGTCCGGTCTACCTTCTTTTCTACTAAGAATTTCCGGGAGCATTTACACCACGTTTCCTATGGACCAAGGATTAACTCTCATCTGAAAGACTCTATTGTGATGGACTGAGAGCAGGGTTTTCAAAGGGTGGTTTTTAAGTTCCTAGCATCAAGAGGAACTGGTGAAGTTTGCTGCCGATTGGGAACCTGTCTAGTTACCAATTATTTACTCCCATTTTACAAATGAGACAACTGAGACATAGAGAGGTTAAGTGACTTGAAACAAGGTTGTCTGGCTCCCACCAGGCGACCCCCTCCCAAGCTACAGCTGAAGGCCTGGGAGCAGCAACGGCTTCCAAACACTGTGAGAAGGGGTGCTTCCCCATGTCCTGTTGCTTCTCTCACCTCTGCCCCCACCCGCTTAGTCAACAGTCTCTTTGTTCGAGTCCCTTCTACTCCAGTAACTGCACCAAGAATGACCCCAGAAAACTAACCCTCAAAAATGAAATCCATGTTTGATCAATATCCTGATAACCTTACTATGGAGGGAGGGGAGGGGAAACTGACAATCTGGCATATAGTGATACCAAGACCATTCAAACTTCCTGTCCCAGGATGAAGTAAAGGTGGTGAGCAAGGTGCCATAACGTCAAGTATATGATGAAAATGTTGATTTCAAAAATAGTGACCTGGATTGCAGCTGCTTCTGACTGTCCCTGAGAATATGCACAAAACAAATGACCAATTGAAGGCTGTGAATTCTCAAACAAATGTGTGGAAAATCTACGGCTGTTTTAAATGAGTCCTTTTCCCCTAATAGCTGCTAATCTGATAAAACTAAAA
The DNA here is from genome assembly GCF_963930625.1 of Muntiacus reevesi. NCBI lineage: Eukaryota > Metazoa > Chordata > Mammalia > Artiodactyla > Cervidae > Muntiacus > Muntiacus reevesi. Next base: position 47,912,360 of record NC_089260.1, read on the forward strand.
ATCGAGGCATGGTTTGATGACAAGGGTTGCAGAACCAATCAAACATTCAATGCTATAAAATCTCTTATGCTAACATGAGGGCAAGAGCTGGAAAGGTGAATGACCCTAAATCACAGATGCAGGCACTTGGGCAGATAAAGATGAGGCCTGCTCCTTGGAAGAAAAGCAATGACAAACCTAGACAGCATATTAAAAAGCAGAGACATTACTTTGCCGACAAAGGTCCATATAGTCAAAGCTATGGTTTTTCCAGTAGTCATGTATGGATGTGAGAGTTGGACCATAAAGAAAGCTGAGCACCGAAGAACTGATGCTTTTGAACAGTGGTGTTGGAGAAGTCTGTTGAGAGCCCCCTGGACAGCAAGGAAATCAAACAAGTCAATCCTAAAGGAAATCAACCCTGAATATTCATTGGAAGGACTGATGCTGAAACTCCAATACTTTGGCCACCTGATGCAAAGAGCCGATTCACTGGAAAAGACCCTGATGCTGGGAAAGACTGAAGGCAGGAGGTGAAGGGGACAACAGAGGATGAGATGGTTGGATGGCATCACCAACTCGATGGACATGAGCTTGAGCAAGCTCAGGGAGATGGTAAAGGACAGGGAAATCTGGCGTGCTGCAGTCCGTGGGGTCGCAAAGAGTCAGACACGACTGAGCAACTGAAGAACAACAAGGGTGTTTAACTGCACATTTAGCCAAACACCTCAGGTGAAAGTAGTGACTTGCCCTCTGAGGAGACGCGGCCTCCTAACTCCCCTCCCATAAGCCCTTTCAAATTGTTTCACAATTTCTCTTTACCCCACCTTCCCTCAGGGCCTCCTAATGGGAATTAGATGCCAAAAGAGCCCAGAAAGAAGTTCAAAGCCTACCCTGAGAGGAGATCAACTTTACACCAAAAAATGTACAGAATCTCAACAACTTTACCAGGAGTCTGAGGAGCACATACGGGAGTACATTCACAGTAATCTAAACATAAGATTACTGTGGCCCTAGACACACCCACACGTGCACCCCATCACACTTTCTCCAGACCTTACCTAAGAAGTACCTGCAGCCATTCGCAAGGGTGACTGGCCACTGGGAAAGAGAAGAGCGAGGTTTTTCCAGAGGTTACCAGACACGAGCTCTGAAGTGACCCTAGTCCCAGGAGACCTAAAACACGGCCCACCAATTAGAGCACCCATCTCACTCCAGAAAGCAGGTGAGAGATAAAGTCAACCCTGGTATCTATTGCATGGTGGGTCCAATGGGAGCACTGGCCTGTCCGGTGGTTATTTTCCTAGTCCTAGAATTTTAGTGGAAATAGACACTCTTAGTCACTGGCCAGATGCCCACACTGGCTCCCTGTTCTGTGTCATAAAATCCATTACGGAAAAAAAGGTGAAGGAATCCTTGGACCTCTCCCCCATCTCCCCACAAAGAAAGCAAATCGAACACTACACCACATCCCTAGAGAAGCTCAGAAACCAGTGCCACTGTCAAAAACCTGAGAGATACAGGGGTGTTGATTCCTACTACAGTCACATTTATGGGTCTGTTTACCTGGACCAAAGATCTTAGGGCATGACTGTGGTTGACTCTAAATTTAATCAGATGGTGATACCAATGGGATTTTTGCTGGAGAAAACGAGCACAACCCTTGACATCTAGTAAACAATAACTGACCAGGCAGAGGTTAAGGGGAACAGAAAGTAAGTACTAGAAGAGAAAAAGGAATGATGAGCAATTTGAGCCAGAGGACTAGCTACAGATGCAGAGACTACAGCGGCTACATTTTATTTTTGTTTTTTTCTATCACCTTACATGAAGAACACTAGCAGTGACTCCACGTGGGAGCGTGAATGAACTGGCTGAAGTGACTACAGGACCTTGAGTTTCCTGAGTTAGGAACAGAAGCTTTATGCAGCAAGTGTGAGCGAATGCCAAGGGACAGAAAGAGGAAGACTGCACTGACGTTCTCTTGTTTTTCTTTTCAGATTCCACCCTGATCACACCACACACCATAACCCAGGACAGTGCCGGCCACAGCCCGCACCGCACAGGTTCCCCGGCGCTCTGGCTGCCGGCTGATTTAATCCAGAGAGGCACTGGCGGGACATGGGGTGGAAAGAAGGGGATCAGGACATGCATCTCCTCGCCCTGCTCCCTCATGGGCAGGCTGTGGCATGGCAGCTGCCACATTCCTCTCTCTCTTAAGGCCGAAGCTCCTGTCGGGAGATCCTTTCTTCTATGACCACAGATCTCGTGGGGATCAAATGCACAATTTTCTACCTTGAGTCCTTACAGAAGTTTAAATGATCGGAGTTCCAATTTCCTAATCTAGTAGATGAAGCTAGCAACGCCTACTTCACAAGGTTGTTTTAAGGATTTGCGATGAGTGTCAAAAACCTAGCACTGTTCAGTCAGTCAGTCAGTAAACTGGATCAAATGCATTACAATTTGCTTCAAATGAGTTTTTATTTCCTCATTCAACAAATACTCATTAAGCTTTCATTGCGCAGTAAGCAACACAAAGAGAAAACTCTACCTGCAAGGAACTTGACTGATGGGATAGAATGATAAGCAATACACAATTTATGATAGTTGGTTAAGTATGATTTTAGATGTATGCATGGTACACTCTGAGAACCCACAAACGGGACATGCACGCAGACGGCCATGGATCCTCAGTCTTCTTAAAGATAAAGCCAGGCAGGGATTTCGCCGGTGGTCCAGTGGCTAAGACTCTGAGCTCCCAATGGAGGCGGCCCAGGTTTGATCCCTGGTAAGGGAACCAGGTCCCATGTGTCACAACCAAGAGTTCCCATGCTGCAACTAAAGATCCCTGTGCAGCCAAATAAATAAATTTATTTTTCAAATTATAAAGCCAGGCAGGTATGGGAACAGATGTTTGAAAGATATCGCATTTGTATGCCTCAATTTTCTCTGGAAAAGGGAGTTAGAATCATGGAATTACTGCTGTGAAGAAATCGTACAAAGATCAAATCATCTTTCCACTCTGCTGCTGCTGCTGCTAAGTCCACGCTAGTATCCAGCAAACAGGTGACAGAGCTAGGATTCCAACTCAAATCTGTGACTCCCCAAATCCGTATGTATTCATTTGCTATACCACACTGGCTCTCCTTAAGCTGAGTCAAACCTGAAACCTAACAATATTTAATATTTAGTGTCTAAGCAAGATTATAACCCAGACTGTGCTTTACATGTGTTAATCTGATTGCTCCTCACAACAGCTCCACTGAGAGGAAACCTCAGAGAAACCGAAGCATAAAAAGATGAAGTAACCTCCTAAGGCGGTGGAGTGAGGATTACAACCAGCAGAGGTCTGACTTTAGGAACATTATCCTTTAGATCACACTACCTCGACAACACATGTATGCTCTAAAAAGCCTTCCGGGAAACAGTGAAGAAGGTTCATGGATGTGTTCATGGAAGTAAAATTCTGAAAAAGCAATCTTGCTATGACTGTATACTTAAGGTGTATTTATTCTGTAAAACTGAAGCAATTAAAATTCTGAAGCAATTAAAAATCTAATGGCCAAGCAGCTCAATAAAATGGAGTGAGAAGAGGACTGATATAAGAATCTCACTCTAGGAACGTCCCTGGAAGTCCAGTAGTTAAAACTCTGTGCTTCCACTACCAGAGGCATGGGTTCGATCCCTGATCTGGGAGCTAAGATCCTGCTGCGTGGTGCAGTCAAATAATAATAATGGTAATAGGGAAAATTGTATGTTGGGTACATGGGAACTTCTGTACTACTATCTTTGTTACAATTCTGTAAGTTAAAAAAAAAAACTATTCTAAAATTAAAAGTTTAATTAAAAAAAGGAATCCCACAATAAGAAAGAAAAGAACAAGAGCTATGTGTTCACATGAGAACCAAAGTTGGAACTTTCGGGCAGGTTCAGAGGTATGGAGGGCCTCTCAAAGAGGAACAGGAAGAGTCTGCCTTCGTTCTGCTGGAGAGTCACAAGACCATCTTACAGACTGGTTCCCAGGCCCGCCGGCTGGCCTAAGGGAGGTCACATGGTTCTAAGGAGCCTGAGTTCAGACATGTGTGTGTGAAGTCGCTCAGTCAATTTCCACTCTGGGATCCTATGGACTGCAGTCTGTTAGGCTCCTCTGTCCATGGGATTTTCCAGGCAAGAATACTGGAGTGGGTAGCCATTCCCTTCTCCAAGGGAACTTGCTGACCCAGGGATCAAACCCGTTGTCTCCTGTGTCTCCTGCATTGGCAGGCGGATTCTTGTGCCATGGAGCCATCTGGGAAGCCCTGATACCATGAATGAACTCAGACACGTTCAGCATAACAAAACAAAGTGGGTCAGATGAGAACAGAACTTTCAGAGGATCTTAGGAGTGACAATGCTTTGCCAAGATAATGTCACAGCTAGTAAATATTGTATGTACAGTGGTTCTCAACAGGGGACATCTGTCAACGAATGGAGACATGTTTGGTTGTCATAGTTTGGGGGGCTGCTACTGGCTACAGGTCAAGGATGATGCCATGCATCCTGCAATGCCCCTACAACAGAAAGTTACCTGGTACCCCTCCCCAACAAAATTAACAAATAAGTAACAATAATAAATAAAAGGGATGTCCCTGGCGATCCAGTGGTTAAGACTCTGCACTTCCAAAGCAGGGGATGCAGGTTCGATCCCTGGTCAGGGAACTAAGATCTCAGATGCTGGGCAGCATGGCCAGGAAAAAAAAAATTACCTGGCCCACAATGTCAATACTGTTAAGGTTGAGAAAGTAACGTTTATTGAGTGCTAACACCAGACACTGTTTCAAGTGTTCACATCCAACCCATAACTTACTTCTCACAGCAACCCAAAAAGTCAAGGGTCATTATTCCTGTTTTACAGATGAAGAAACAGAGGCTACCAGGTCTACATCCTCACAGAGCTCTGGGTGGCAGCACTGTGATGTGAACACAGCTCTGACCAAGAGCCCAGTGTGCACACGCTGCCTCTCAATTTCCTAGTTCTGCTGCACACATCCCTTCTAAATCACCTTTGGAGCCAAAGGAATGGAGCACCAAGTGCCCATTAGCCACGGGGTTACAGAAAGAGAGCCGCACACAGGAAAAGCAGCTTTCAACTCCGCCACCAGGAGGCAACACGGAGCGCTGCGGAGACCATCACCCTCAACATCGAATCAAAAGCCTGGTACAGACTGGGCTGTGAGTGGGGGTGGGCCCATCACTAGGACAGTCAAGGGCTAAATTATGAAATAAAGAAAATACCAAAATAGATCTTATCACAGGATTTTTTTTTGAGCATTAATAAATTCAATTTTTTAAAATAATGGCCCTGTGAGACTTGAACTTATGGTTGAAGGGGGAAGGGATAGGTAGGGAGTTTGGAATGGTCCTATACACACTGCTATAATTAAAATGCATAATCAACAAAGACCTACCGTATAGCACATGGAACTCTGCTCAATGTTATGTGCCAGCCTGGATGGGAGGGGGATTTGGGGGAGAATGGATACCTGTATATGTATGACTTAGTCCCTTCCCTGTCCATGTGAAACTATCACAACATTGTTAATCGGCTAAATCCCCAAAACAAAATGTTTTTGGTGTTAAAAAAATAAATAAAAATTAAAAAAATATTGGGGTCTATGAAAAGCAGAAATATGAAAAAAGGTAAAATTTCATGATAGAAAACTCCAAATTCAAGTTATATTAAAAATGTTAGATAAATATTGATTAAAATAGACAGATACTAATTAAGACTTATCTTCCCCCTTCATCACCATGTTCACCTTTTTGTCCACTGTATGCAATTATTGGCCTGGATGGTGTCCATCTTTGTTTCAGACAGCAAAAAAAAGAAAAAAAAAACCAACACCAAAAAACCAGCTCATAAGAAAGTCAAAAGATTCTTCTGCTTTTCCCTCTACAATAAAAGAAGAGACCTTCTTAACTCATTTCTTCCACAATCACCAAGACTGTTTGGTATTGACTAGTGGGCGCTACCCAAAATTACAAGGTAGGTGCGTTCATAACTATCAGCATCCACTCAATTCAACACGGCAGAGAAGGGTCAGTGACTCGTACCAAAGCACAAAGCGAATTTAATAATGATCCTGTTCCAAGCAGAAGGAGCAGGCCTGGAGGTCCTACAGGTTTTCTTCATCTGCAAGGACACGACTGGACACTGTGTGTTTGGAAACAAGGATCCAAAGAAGGGAACTGACAATGACAGTGGAGGAAGAGAAAAGAGAAAATTCATGCAGACCCTGGGCATGGCTTGGGGACTGGTATGAAAACTGCTCTGGGGAAGGGAGATTTACCTAGAGAATTCAAGAAAAATAATTGGGGGGATGAGGGCATGAATTACTCCCAAGAAGGCTACAGGTCAAGTGGATAGATGTGCTTTTAAACTATATTAAAAGCACCTTCCTAGGACATTCTTACTCCAAGCCAAGTGGTTACTTCATTGAAAGTTTACGTAACTGTATATAATCTAAATCTGTTTACTTCCCCCTCACAGCTACCAGCTCCAAATATACTGGAAACGTTTCAACAGAAACAAAGCACCTCTTTGTCACATCTATAAATTAAGTTCATTGCAGAAGAACTGAAAAATCTAACAGGATCTGCCAAATGAAAGATACATAGTAACCTCCCCAGCCTCACACATGATGAATCAGTTACAACTTTTCCTGTTTTGCTGCTTTACTCTAATTCCCACCCCACCCTCCTCTTTGATTTCGCTCTCATTCTGTAATCACAAAACAGTCCTAGTTTTCCCTAGGTATACTGCAACTCTTATTTGAGACACCTTTTATCCTGATTCTGGATAAGAACAGTGATATAAGAATCAGAAATAAAGTTTGTGCACAATATCCAATGTGGGGACACAATACAGAATAGTCTGCACCCAGCAATTTGATAGGAGTGTTCCAGAATCTGGACAAAAGTTACATGAATTTGTTGGTTTTCTGAAACTGGCTGCATTTTATTAAAGACACTTAAGGAAGGGACTGAGTGAGTAGGCAGAAGTGACTGCTGACAGTCTGTTGTTCTCCAATATTAAAATCAAAACTGCTAGGAGAAAGAGGAAGGCCTTAAACTCATGCCAACTAACATGTCCCTTCACTGGTTCCAGAACTGACAGTGCAAGGATGTGAACTGCAGCAGCAATGCTCTGCTCTACCCTCATCAGCCTCCCAAAGCCACTATCTTGGGGTCCCCATCAACCAGAACCTGCCCTATTCTCAGCTTCCCACGCTTTTCCACTGTCGGGGGGAGGGGAGAGGGAGCACATTCCCATCCAGAACACTTCCAGAGATGATTCTCTGGGGGACTGTGATCACTGGCAGGGAAATAGGTAGATGGGTGCCTACACGAGGCAAGAGAAAAGTGCAGGGGCAACTGACACAAAACCAGCAGTGGTAATAAAACGCAGCAGGCCCTAGGAAGCCTAGGATAAAGCTGCTTCTGACTGGGGAGGTTGGGAGAATTCAGATTGAGGAAGCACCAAAACTACAAAAAAAAAAACCACACAGGAAAACAAAAACCTACCAAAAAAACCCCCCACAAAGACAACAGTAACCATCACATCTCAGAGTGTCCTGGGAGCACCTCCAGCTTTCTATCTCTATTCTTTTCTAACCTCATTTCAATCCCTTCTTCTCACAGTAGCCAGAGCAATTTTTTAAACCATTGCAAATCTGCTAATTTCACTCCTTTGCTTAAACTCTTTCCATTGCTGCCACCTGCCCTTAGAATAAAATCCAAACTCTGAATTACTGTCAACAGCCTACAAGCACCCATGTGACCTAACCACTTCCCACCTCTCCAGCTGCCTTGCACCAGGGCCCTTACCCCTGCAATCACTGGACTCCAATCAGGACAACTTCTCCCGAGGGTCCCACTCACTGAGCATGTTCCTAACCCCGGTCTCTGGTCCCTGGGTCCCCTCTGCCTGGATGGAAGGCTTTCTCTTTAGCCCTTCACATTGAGGCCTTTGTTCAAAGGTCACTTTCTCCTACAAGCCTTCACGATCACCCTAACTAAAGTGCTCCTTCCTCAAATCAATCTTCTGTCATCTTCCTGGGCTTTCCATTTTAGTATTTACATCTAAGATAGCATGTGACTTGTTTATTGAGAAGCACCGACTATAGCACAAAAATTGTGACTTCTTTACCACCATACACTCAGTAAGCCCCAATATACATTAGCTTGTTTATTCTTTCAACAAACGGGTGGAAAGAAACACTTAGGAATTCCAATTTGCCAAAGTATGTAAGTAAGATCTTCAAAGCAGCCACTGCCTCATTATCCCTTCATCAGTCTCCAGAATCACCCATTTCTCTTTCACTAGATCAATTCTATTACCATAGATACTAATATACTACAGTATCTTAACAAAATTTTCCTTAAACATATAGATTTACTTAATTTAACAGAGAGTTACACAGTGCTTACCAAGTGCCACAGATATATAATTAGTCTATGCTACAACTTTCAATATTTGCATGAATGATTCTATCTGATAACACCCTTAACTAAGGTGTTTTATAAACAAAGAAAACTCAGGGTAAACATAGATGATTATACAGTGTGATAAAGGATACTTTACTCCAAAGCAAATATTTGCTTTCAAGGTTCTTTTTCTGACAGTAAAACTTCACTGGTTAGCACATTAGAAGAAATTTCCCAAAGACAAAATTTACAATCAATTACAAATTTAAATTATAGTACACTTTCAATTTTAAATTGTAGTATGTTTGCTTTAAATCCTGACATTAGCTGTTGCTAGTAAAGATGCAGATTTTTACCTTAAAGTTTTAGCATTTCAAAAATTAGGTCTTAACCTAATAAAAAAAATGGGTAGAAGATCTAAACAGACATCTCTCCAAAGAAGACACATAGATGGCTAATAAACACATGAAAAGATCCTCAATATCACTAATTATTAGAGAAATGCAAATCAAAGCTACAGTTAGGTATCACCTCACACTGGTCAGAATGGCCATCATCAAAAAATCGACAAAAAATAAATGCTGGAGAAGGTGTGGAGGAAAGGGAACCCTCCTACACTGTTAGTGGGAATGTAAATTGGTACATTATGGAAAACTGTATGGATGTTTCTTAAAAAACTAAATATAGAACTATCATATGATCAACAATCCCACTCCTGGGCATATATCCGGAGAAAACCATAATTCAAAAAGATAAATGCACTCCAATGTTCACTGCAACACTATTTACAATAGCTAAGACAAGAAAGAAACCTAAATTCCAAGAAAGGAGTGAATAAAGATGTGGTACAAATATACAATGGAGTATTACGCAGCCGTAAGGAAGAATGAAATAATGCAATTTGCAGCAATATGGAATAGACCTAGAGATTGTCATGCTGAGAGTAGAGAGACACAGAAAGACAAATATTGTATGATATCACCTGTATGTAGGATCTGTAAGAATGGTAGAAATGAATTTCTTTACAAAACAGAAAGAGTCACAGACGTAGAAAAGAAACTTACAAACCTATGATTGTAGAAAACAAACCTGTGGAAGGGAAGGGGGATAAACTGGGAGATTGGGAATGACATATACACGCTACTATATATAAAATGGATAACTAATAATGACCTACTGTATCACACAGGAAACTCATTCTGTAAGGACCTATATGAGAAAAGAAGCTAAAAAAAGTGGATATATGTATATGTAAAACTGACTCTTTGTTGTATACCTGAAACTAACAAAACACTGTAAATCAACTATACTCCAAGAAAAATTGTTTTAAAAATCCACAAAAATTAGGACTTAACATATGTGTATTTTTTTCCCTACCAACTCTTTCCTGTCAATAGAAACTACAGATTCATCCCAGCAATGGTAAAATAAATTTAGAAGATACTTGTAAGAAAATAAATTAGGCTAATAAGTGCCCTAGAATGGAAAAACTCCAGTTGAGGTTTGGGAGGCAAGAGAGAAGGAAAGAAAATTAAACTGCAGAAATGTCTACACAAGTTCCGTAAACAAGTTTTAACCCATTAGGGAAAAAAAAATCACAAGTAAAATAAAAGCCCTCACTCAGCCGCAACATGTGCAAAGGCATGTTTATAATGAAATGAAGCAAAATATATGAAACCAAATGCTGAGAGAAGACTTAATAAAAACGGAAGCTTCAACAACAGACAAATTCAAGTATCTTATATCTATCACCTTTCTCTGAGGAATTTAAAAGGTTCTGGCATATATCCTCTCTATATATCCAGAAAATAAGCAACAAAAGAAGCACAAACATTTCATGAAACAATGAAGGAAAAGAAGGTAAACTGCTCTCAGCAGGTAAGAAGAGAATGTTCAGCATTCCAGCTCAGAAAACAAAGGAAGCAAGTATTATTTATGTCAAGAGATGCAAATACAAAATACAGCTTAGGAATAATTCCTCACAAGAACATCCAAAGCTGCAGATGGCTCCACGAAATCTATCTTGTTCTAATGGTTTTCTGAGTGAGTCTGTGTATTTTTTTTTTAAACTTGGGCATGGCTGCCTACATGGGTGTTGGGTCTATTGCTCTCCCTTCCAAAAACCCAGACCTCAGTAACTTCATTAAGAATCTTTCTAAAAAAAAAAAAAGAATCTTTCTAGAACTGAGCTTCCCTTGCCTTCTTCCTGGAGTGTCCACCTCGTAGAAATGATGGTTGAGGCTCAATATTTCATGATTTAAAGATCTATTAAGGTGAACTTTATTTTATTTAAAAAACAGCTAAGTGGGTGCGTAGCTTGTTTTCCTCAAAAATGTAACTGGAATTCGTGTGTGCATGCTTCCCGTCCTCCAGGAGCTTATACGTACCAAAAAAGAAAAGACAAATGTCCAGAGAACTACAATCAGAGTGTGGTAAGTTCTTTAAAAGTCATGAAAAGTCACTAGACTTCAGAGGCAGGAAATACCATTTCCAACTAAACTTATAAAGGTATCTGCAGTAGCGCTAACATGTGAGAGGTTTTGAAGGCTGGGCACTTAGAAACAGCAGCAAAAGTCCTCGGGACAAACAGGTAACAGTCATATAGTCCCATCTGTCAGAATTCCTGCCCACTTGGAGGAAAAGACCTACTTATTAATAAAAAAAAAAGAAAGAGAAACTGTTGTGAGGCAACCCTGGAATTCTACAGGGAATCACCATCGAAACCTTATTTTACTTTCACATTTACAAGTATAGGCTGGAAATCACCTTTCTTCTCTATGTGGGAGACAAAGGCTAGAAAAGTGGGTTTGAGATCGTGTCACAGAGAACTCAGCGCCAGCCTCCTCACTCTGGATTTCATCCTGCAGGTGAGGATGCGAAGGCCAACGAGAAGGGAGCGAGCAGAGCTGCAGCTGTAGAGGACAAAGTGGAACGCAGGAGGGCTTGAAGACACGGGAACGTGGCAGCAGTAGGAAAGGCAGGATTGCGAGAAACTGACAAGAGAACTAAGTCAGTAGCTACTATCTGCACATGGAGTGCCAGGGAGAAGGAGGAATCAACACTGCCTCCGGGTTTTGCTTCCCTGGTAGTTCAGAATCTGCCTGCAACGCAGGAGACCCGGGTTTGACCCCTGGGTCAGGAACAGCCCCTGAAGAAGGGAATGGCTACCCACTCCAGTATTCTTGCCTGGAGAATTCCATGGACAGAGGAACCTGATGGACTACAGTCCAAGGGGTCGCAAAGAGCTAGACACGACTGAGCGACTAACACAACAGGACAAATAACTAGAAATGGGGGGAGGGGAACATGGCAAAATGAATGGTGAACTGGCTTAACTAATTACTAGTCCTAGCTGGAAATGTCTGCATGTGACCTTCCCTGGTGCCAGGCACTGTTTCCAGGCTCTTCGGGAATATCAGTGGACACAGTTGGCAGGTACCCCTGCCCTCATGGAACTTACCGCCTCGTGGCAGACAACAGATAAGACAAGTAAACAGACAAGCAAATGTATACTACAGGAAGAGTAGGGCTGAATGGGATTTTAAACAGGAGGGTCTGACTGATACAGCAACATCTGAACAAATACCTACAGGTGAGGGAGTGGACTCCACAAGGAGCCAGGGAAGAGTCAGCAAGTAACAGACCAGTATCTCCAAATAATTTCACTTCAGGATGCTTTTGAAGTTAGTGGCAATTGCAACTTATCTGTTTCATGACTGGGACTCAAGTCTAATTTCCTTGGGTTAGCATTAGGTAACTATCTTACTCAACCAAGGAAACTTCACCAATAACATGATAATAAATTGTCTAGAAGGTCAATGTATTTACACTGGCTGTTTACATTCCTTACATGAGAGAAAAGGGCTGTATAAAATAACAAAACCAAAGAGCTGTTAGAACATGTTTGTACAAAGCTGAAGACAATCATCTTGTTCTCAAAGCAATCATTGATGTGGCAACTCTGAGACTTGTGATTTAAATCAAAGGTGCTAAAGAATGATTATGAATCATGCAATTAAGCTATGAAGCAGGATGATGCTGAGAGAAAAATCATTCACAGCACCATAAAATTGTCAAAAATAAAAATAGTACTATCATCAACACCAGAAGTGATATCATCCTTTGATTTTATAATCTGTTTCTTAGCAGAGCTGAATTCTAGTCTAAGCCCTGTCACTAGCTGGTTTTGGATCTTGAGTCTGATCCTCATCTATGAAGGGCAGCCCATCTGGTTTTTCAGATTTCTTTCAATACTGAGTTTCAAGCTGGCAAGTTAGGATTCTTAGAAGGTTAGTTAATGTACTCTGGTTCACCTCATTTTGCAATAATATTACAAATAAGTACCCATCCAAAAGAGTACAACTTGTAAGTTCTGTATAAACCGAGATGAACTTCTTTTGAGCACCAGAGTTTAGTGCTTAAAATGAGGCTACACTCACTGAAAAAGTGCTGCCTTTCTTCATGCCTCTTTGAGAACAACCCTCAAGATGCTGAGGTTTCCGTATCATTTGAGAGTGGTTTTGATTTGAAAGAAGGTAGATGATCACATCTCTAGCACGACAGAATAGTAATGAGACTTTTTTCAGTGGGATTCAGTCTTTGAAAACTGTTCCAAAGCAACCTCCAAGCAATGGTTCTGCAGGAAGGTTTTTTTTTCTATTGTTTTGAAGATGAATGCCCTTCTGACTACATAATAAAGAAAACAGCCCAAGTTACTGTGGACTATGCTTGCAATGCAGGAGACCCAGGTTCAATCCCTAGGTCGGGAAGATCCCCTGGAGAAGAGAATGGCAACCCACTCCAGAATTCTTGCCTGGAGAATCCCATGGACAGACCATGGGGCCTCAAAAGAGTCAGAAACGACTGAGCGACTACCATGAGCCAGACACTACTAAGTAGTAACTCATTTAATCCTGAGGAAAAAATCCTATAATGCTGGATCTATTATTATTCTCACTATACGCATGCAAAAACAAAGTCATAGAAAAGTTAAGCAAAAGGCCGGAGTTTTCATAATTAATAAGTAGATTCAAACCCCAACATTCCAAACAGCTTCAAAGCCTGCCCGCTTAATCTCCACAATCCACTGCCTGTGCAAACCTCCGTGTCCTTGTTGAAATAACAGTCCTATTACCAGCCACATTCTTCTTGCAAACTTTGTAACACGAAGTCAAAATAAAGGCTCCTGGTAAGCTCACTGCCGAGTTTCTCCTACAGTTTCTGAACCACGAACTAGACATGTACGTTACAAAGTATAAAGTGTCTGCAGTACCTGAGGTCTCTCGAGATCTGTGTGGTGGGTGGAGGGTAGAGTTTCGTGGCCGGGAGCTAGTGCGATTAACACGCGCTCCGAAGCTAGAGCCCGACTCCGTCTCCCTCCCTTCCTCCCTCCCGGGGCTCACGCCAAAGGGCTGCCCGCCCGCGCCCTGAGCTCCTGCTCCTCGCGGAAATGGTACCGGGACCCGTCCGGCCAAACCACACCTGCTTCTGGCGCGCCCCCCAAGGGTGCCTCCACCGGGTCGGCGCGGCGCCGGGCCGCCTGCCCACGCTTACCTTCGGGGACAGACGCCCAGCGCGTGGCGAGCGGGAAGCGCGGCCACAGCTGCGCCACACTCCACAGACTTCCACGCCGCGCCTCCCGCCCCCAGCGGCCCCGCCGCGTTTCCCGCCCCCCCGCGGCAAGCCACGCCCCCACCTATCAACGGCGCCGTCTCGGCCGCTAGCCCCGCCCAAGCCTCGGGGTGGGGGGGAGGGGAGGGCTTTTGCTCACTCAGCTCCACCCTCTCAGCGCCCGGGGGCGGAGCTTCCAAGAGGAGCTGTTTGCGGGTAGCAGCCCAGGAGGGCCTGGGGTTGGTTGTCCGACCCCGAGGGAGGAAGGGCGGGACGCTAGCAGAGGGAAAGGGTGAAAGGAAAGAGACAGCCTTGGGGGGTAGGATGGGGAAAGAGAAGGGAGAGCACTCTGCCCAGGTTCCAGCTAAGGTGTTGGACTGGGTGAGACAACGTAACGTAACAAGAGTTCAGCTCTTCAGGGCATTGGGTAATCTCATTCTCTTCCGACAGCCACACGAATTCTGGGTTCCAAGCGTGAGAAGTCATAGGGAACGGTTTCGAGGGGCAAAGAAAGGAAGCAACTCCTTTACTGGTCTTCATCACACAGCCTCCTTGTTTTAAAAATTGTGGAAAGGACTCCCAGAAAGAATCCTCACTCCAGATTTGTTGTTCAGTCACTCTGTCGTTTCCAGCTCTTTGTGACCCAAAGGACTGCAGCAGGCCAGGCTTCCCTGTCCTTATCTCCCTGAGTTTGCTCAAACTCACGTCTATTGAGTCGGGGATGCCATCCAACCATCATTCCAGATTTAAATTAATGTTAATCATTCCCTTTCCCTTCAAACAGCTCCCCTCAAACAACTTTTAAACAGAGCCGACCCGAGTTTGACATTAATGCCCATTGTTGTACCACTGCGAAGTTTGCCATGGTGTGTATGGATAAAGAGGAAAAAAAATCAGATCTCTGGAAAGGAATTATTTTAATTATTAATTGATTTGGGAAGGTGAAAAAACGATTTAAGGAATCAAGTCAATAACTAATTGAATTATGGTGGGGAAACACACAACTCACTTTGCCACAAACAGGAATGATATACAGAAACCTTTGCTAGAAGATTTTCTGAAAACAGTGCCAAGAGGCCAGCCTAGCTGTGTGGCCTGAAGGGAAGTCACAATATCTGAAGTCCTCAATTTCCTTATCTGTAAAGTGAAGTGATTAGGCCTGGAGACCTCTTGATCTCTTAAATACCCTTCCTCACTCCACATTATCCTGCCAGGTTCAGTGATTAAGGGAGAAGGGCCATGGGAAAGATGCTGTACCGTTAGGAGACACACAGAGAAATTGGGAATTTTTAGAAAAAGCCTCAGACATCTCTGGCATCATTTCACTGAAGCGCTCCTCTGTGACTTTTCTCTTTGTTATAATAGTAACACTCTGGTCCTAGATCAAAAGTTTAGACGCTTCTTCCTTCTCAATCCTCACAGCTAGTCACTAGGGCCTTGATTTTCTCCATTTCAAGGTCTCTTCAATTACCCCTCTCATTTTCACTGTCATCTCTGTACAGAGTACAAATGCAAAGAACTCAGAATCTTGTATCTGACCCTCACTTACTTTTTCCACCTACAATCTCCAACTGCTATCTGTTTGTATACATTTGTCTGACAGACTGTCTTCTCACTGTATGGTACCCACAATAAACAGCCAACGCTTCTGCCATGGCACACTTAGAGCCACTATAGCTCAGAATACCTCTCCTCAGTCCCAGTTACCTGTCAGGACCACAAGAGCTCAGCTCAGGAACCTCTCCATGTATTATTTATCATGTTTATTCCAGAAATAAACCCTCGATTCACATTAAACTGCCTCTGTTAGGGGGCCCTAGGTACTATTAAGATCTTTAGAAATTAAAATTTCCTTCACTGCAACCTTACCCAAACGAAACAAGTAGAAGCAGAACCAAGTTTGCAGAACCACTACCAAGTAAAAGAGTGAAACCTGATTTGCAATCTATCAATGGCTCCTTGTGTTTTGAAAATGTCACTGCATGTTTAAGGGAGGCCGCAGAGCTCTGAAGTCTGGGCTAAACAATCTATAAATCACCAGTCACAGCAAACCTTTCTAATAATCTAGAGATTTAAAAAGTATTAAACAGGCAGACTAAACAACAGTCACACTTCATTTTACAGAGTGGTTGTACCAGAGGCTATTTATTATAGACTCTTGGAATTTTTCCTCTCCTCAGAGTGTGAGGTGACTATTAAGAGCAGAGCCTTGGGACTTACCTCGTGACCCCGCCTGCCAATGCAGGGCATACGGTTCGATCCCTGATCCAGAAGATCCCACTTGCTGCGGAGCGGCAAAGCCCACGTGCCACAACTACTGAACCCGTGCTCTAGAGCCCAGGGAACTGCAACCACTGAGCCCGCGCATCTAGAGCCTGTGCTCCACAACAAGCGAAGCCACAGCAATGAGAAGCCAGCGCAACACAACGGTGTAGCCCCCTGCTAACTGCAACTAGAGAAAACCTGTGCAAAGCAACAAAGACCCCGTGCAGTCAAAAAAAAAAGAAAAAAAGCAGAGCCTTGGGGAAACCGCTGAATCCAGAAGAAGAAGATGGAGTAACAAGGGCCATATTTGCCCTCCCATGTAAACCAACAACAAGGAAACAGACAACATATATAAAATAGCAGTTCTTAGGATATTGCATGTGAGGCAGTGAAGGAGAGTGATCCCTCAGGGATGGGAAGTGAACAAAAGTTTATCTCAGTTTATAACCTTCAGAGAAATTACAGGTGATGGAAAGGAAAGGGGAATCACAGGTGAGTTCAGCAGATTCCCTGAGCTGAGGAGATGGAGCTGTGAGTTCAGGGAGAACAAGATGGCTGGAATTCACAGGACAAAGTCAGGGAGAGGGACAAACAACAGAGAGTCCCAGAGATCTGCAAAGTGTCCTCCTCGAGAATTCAGCAGAGCTGGTCAGTGCATGCGTGGAAGGAAACTACTCAGGGCTGAGGAAAGAACAAGCCACTGAAGCATCAGAAGGAACAATACTGAGCACTCACAGAGGGCCAGGAATAGTGGCTGTTCACACTAGGCCAACTTGAAAACCTCCCAATTCAATTCAATCAGGAGAGTATTCAGAAAGGTCTTGCTTTGGTACTGGAGAGTAACTCTGTGTGTGTGTGTGTGTGTGTGTGTGTGTGTGTGTGTGTGCGCGCGCACACGCGCGCACACATGTGCACACGCACCCACTCAGTCACGTCCAGCTCTTTGAGACCCATGGATTGTAGCCCGCCTGGCTCCTCTGTCCATGGAATCCTCCAGGCGAGAATAGTGGTATGGGTTGCCATTTCCTCTTCTTGGGGATCTTCCCCATCCAGGGATTGAACCCCCATCTCTTGCATTGGCAGGTGGGTTCTTTACCACTGTGCCACCTGGGAAGTCTATCTGAATCATTACCTCTTTCTCAACTGTAGTTCCAAATTTCTAACTACCTGCCAAATATCCCCTTCATAAATGAATAAATTAATAGTTTTCCCTTCAATCATCTTTTATTCATAGTACCGCCTCATACCTAGTCACACTAGTTCAAAACCTTGGATTCTTCTTGGACTTCTCCCTAAATCTTCCCTCCCTTTCCCATTTAGGTTCTCAGAGTCTTTGATAATTGTTGTTTTGCAGAAAAGAAAAAAACTGATCCTCAAATTCACGTAGAATTGCAGGGGGGCCATATAGCCAAAACAATGCTGAACAAGGTCTCACACTTACTGATTTCAAATTTTGTCACAAAGCTATAATGATCAAAACAGCATGGTCTCAGCATAAAGATAGCTCTATAGACCACTGGAATAGAATGGAGTTAATAATAAATAAAGCTGCACATCCATGGCCCACTAATTTTCATCAAGAGTGCCAAGATGATTCAAAGGGAAAAGGATAGTCTCTTCATATGGTGCTTGGCCAACTGGCTATTCACATGTAAAAGAATCAAACTGGACTCCTTCCTCACACCACATGCAAAAATTAACTGAAGATGGATCAATGATTTAAAAGACTAAAAACTATTAAAACTCTTAGATGGAAACAGAGGGGTGAATTTCCACCACACTGGATTTGACAATGGATTCTTAGATATGGCACCAAAAAGATGACCAATAAAAGAAAAAAATAGGTAAATTAGACTTCAATTCTTAGATATGATGCCAAAAAGTTAAAACTTTTTGTGAATCAAAGGTGATTATCAGGAAATTAAAATGACAATCTATAGAGTGAGAAAATACAACTAACTGCAAATCATATATCTGATAAGAGTCTAGTATCCAGGATAAAGAAGTTGTACAGCTCAACAAAAAGATAAATAACACAATTAAAAAGTCAGCAAAGGACCTGAACAGACATTTCTCCTAAGAAGATATAGAAATGACCAACAAGGACATAAGATGTTCAACATCACTAATCATTAGAAAAATGCAAATCAGAACTACAAAGAGATACCACTTCACATGCACTAGGGTAAAAATAATAAACAATAATCAATAATCAACTTAGTAGAAACTGTTAGTGAGGATGTGGATAAACTGGAGTCCTCGCACATTGTTGGTAGGAAAGTAAAACAGTGCAGCTGCTGGGGAAAACAATTTGGCAGTTCTTCAAAAAATTAGATATAGAAATGCCATGTGACCCAGCAGTTTCACACCTAGATATATATCCCAAAGAACTGAAAACAGTTACCCAAATATTTATACATGTATGTTAATAGCATTATTCACAACAGCCAAAAGATGAAAACAACCGAATGTCCATCCACATAGACAAACTGTGGTACGTATACTCAATGGAATACTTAGTCGTAAAAAAGGAATGAGGCACTGATGCATGCTACAAGGTGGGTGAATGCAAAAACATCATGCTAAGGGAAAGAAGTTAGACACAAGAATTTACAGCCTGAATGAATCCACTTACATACAATATTCAGAATAGATAGGTCCAAAGGAAAAGAGACCAGGCTGGTAGTTGCTAGGGGCTGAGGGACTGGTCAATAACTCATTAATGCATATGGGGTTTAATTCCAGGGTGATGATGATGTTTGCAACTAGACAGAAGTAGTGGTTGCAAAACATTGTAAATAATTAAAATATCTCTGAATTGTATTTAAAATAGTTAACTTTATGTTATATGGATTTCACTTTAATTTTTAAAAAAAACCTTAATGATTACTGAATGAGATCTTATCAGCTTAGCCTCCTAGATCCTCTGTATTTTGACTATCACATGACCTTCACTTCCCCTTCATGCACTCTGTGCTCTAAGCAAAACAAGCCCTTTCCTTCATATGCAACACAGACTTCATTTCTCTCTATATATAAGTCCAACTGATTTTTCAAGGCATTATTCAAATACAAGCTCCTTTAAGAATTTTTTAAAAAAATCTTTTAGTAGGGATGCTCTCTTTTCTGTAAGCTTCTATGAGCATTTTATCTGCACCTCTTGTTTTCTACCTCAGAGTATTTCTTTATATCTATATATCCTCTATTATCCAGGAATTGTCAACAGATCCATAAGTGATTCACCCTGTTATTCCCAGGATCCTTAGGACACTCTTACACAGAAAAGACACCTAAATAGTTATTAAAGGAAAAAGATGAATAGGAAATGAATTTCTGCATATGAATCCTCTCGGCTTTCATTACAAGACTAGAGATGTGTTTTCCTGGCAATATATTTGGCTGCAGAATGTCTAAAACACTTTGAAAATTACACGGGGTAATATTACAATTTCCTGATGAAATGGTTATAAAAATATTTCTGAACACTAATGTAAAATAACTAGAATTATTTGTATCCTTAATAATTTCTAACACTAACAGTACAAGTCATAATAACAATTTCCATTAATAACAGTTCTATAGCACATATGTGCTGTACTCTCCAAGCACTTTATATATATTGAGCAGCTATATAAAATTATCACCCCATTTTACAGGTGAAAAAACACAAAGTCAAGTAACATGGCCAAATGTCACAACTATATGCTTGGGATTAGAACCCAGGCACTTTGTTTTTTAAAAATGTTTATTTATTTAGCTATACTGGATCTTAGTTGTGGCATGCAGAATCTTTTTTCTTTTTTTACTTGCAGCACATGAGATCTTTAGTTGCGGCATATGAACTCTTAAATGTGGCATGTAGGATCTAGTTTCCTGACCAGGGATCGAACCCACACCCTCTGCATTGGGAGTGCAGTCTTAACCTCTGGACCACCAGGGAAGTCCCAGAGCCCAGGTACTTTGGTTCCAGAGTCCATGCTTTTATTTATTTATTTATTTATTTATTGGATCACACCACACTGCATGTGGGACCTTAGTTCCCTAACAAATCCAACCCGTGTCCCTTGTATTGGGAGCATGGAGTCTTAACCACTGGACTCCCCCAGAGTCGAGCATGGAGTCTTAACCACTGGACTCCCCCAGAGTCCATACACTTAACTACTATGCCCTGTCACTTCTCTACAATAGGAGTTTTACTGTGCATAATAAAATGGCTTGGAAAGGTCAATGAGTGTCCAATAAAACATTTCCTAATATTTCAGAGCAGGTTAATATGAAACTTTCACTTTTTTTTCAGACTTTGTGTTTGAAATTTTGAGATGGTTGATAACTTTCAGAACTACACTTGATTTCGCTGTACTGAAAGTCTCTTCAAAGTGAAAGTGTTAGTTGCTCATTTGTGCCCAACTCTTTGTGACTCCACGGACTGTAGCCTGCCAGGCTCCTCTATCCATTGAATTCTCCAGGCAAGAGTACTGGAGTGGAGCAGGTAGCCATACTGTTCTCCAGGGGATCTTCCCAACCCAGGAATTGAACCTGGTCTCCTGCACTGCAGGTGGATTCTTTACCATCTGAGCAATCAGGGAAGACTGAAAGCATTTTGACTGAGAAACAAATTTGAAGCAGGAACACAATATAACACGATTAAAGATGTAACTGGATGAACTGTATATAATAATGGGACACAATAAAAGTATAAGTACACAATAGGACTGTAGACACTGAAATATAAAGGAGCCTGATAATTTGATAAAGACTTCTGACAATATAATTTTAAAGTGGGATTTTTCTGTATCTCAAATTCCGATATAATTCTTGTGTAAAACAGTGCTTATGTGTCTTTTTGCTTAAATGCATGTTGGTTTACATAAACATTAATGTTATAGTGAAGGAATCTAACTCTATAAAAGAGAATTAGTAACCTATGATGTAATTACATTCATCTCGTATAGCAGTGGACCAAAATAACAATTAGAGGTTGTTCATCTTAGGAAATAAAATCTTTCAATTCGACATCCAATTAAATCATTTTCTCAACTCTCAAAAAAAAAAAAAAAAGTCTTTTCTATTAATCTTGCATGCAGAAAGTCATCTTATTAATAATGTACTCTATAATTTTATTTGACACTGGAATTTGGAGTAGGCCTTTGGGTTTAAATTTGTCTAAAATGATTTATATGATATGGTCAGTAAGTTTTAATCCATGATTAATTACCCATGTTTCCCTTAAAATGCTGCCTAATTCAGATTCCATTAATGGACACAGAGATCACAAGGTCATTTTTATGCATTCTTTTGTATGCTAAGGAGGGGGGATCATTTTCTACCTTATTTTCATGATTCAACATATTATGTTATAAATAAGGAAAACTTTTTTGCTTTTTTCCAGTTTGGGTCCCAGAGTTCAACATTAACAACTTCATTCATATGAATTTACTTTCTAAGATTTTATTGTAGATTAACCTTTTACCTAATTAAAACATTTTCAAGTTCTCTTCCTTTGTAATTTTTCTCTAGTCATATCAAATTTGCATAACAATAACATATCTTTAAAAACAGAATAACACAAACATTAAAAGTGATGCTACATCCAAGTCATTTACAGAGAATGAGGGAAAAAGGAAAGGAGACAAAGATGATTATTCCTGATTCTAATTCTTTAATCTGACATCATGAGTTATAAAACTAATTATTAATTTAGCTAATATCTGCATTAATTGAAGAGTAACATTTTATTTGGCAAAGAGTATAATAAATACTCAATTTAATAAGTATTGATTACCTAATACACACACTACTCTCCACTGGGCCCTATGTATAGTATATTAAATATATAAAATTTCAAAAACTTTCAATTCCACCATCTATTGTTGATAGAAAAAGAAACAAATGTTTTTAAATATAAAAGTTATAGAGTGATAAATGGAACATTTAAAAATGGTGACCTTACTACAGTGAGGGGAGGAGTTCAAGTTTTATTTATTATATGTAACTGTATGTTCAAAGTTGACAAAAATCAAGAAAGATATACATTCATTATATAGATACGCAGGGAAATAAAACAGCAACTAAAAGCAGAGAAGATTAAATATGGTTCCTTCTCAAGAGACCTAGTTAAGCTGATTAGAGGAATTATTTTAAGTGATTTCAAAACAAAGTATATTTCTAGGAGGGTAAACCCTAAGGACAAAAGGAACTGAAAAAAAAAACAAACCTTAAAATCTTAAATTCAAGCAATCATATTGTTGGTGGGGTAAATAAAATAAGTAACTACTTTTGTGTCTTTAAGAATCAAGAATTTTGATGTGGGAGAAAAGAGGTCTAGGTGATTTAAAATAAAAAACAAATCTAAAGTACTGAATTTCAGTTGGAAGTAACAGTCTGTTTTGTATTTCATCTGTAAAATACACGTATATATGTATTACTCAGCTCTGGCAGAAAAGATTTAAAATCAATGACCATTCCAATGAAATGAGCACAACCTGCATCTGGATACTGGTCTCTAAATATTTACCATTAAAATGAGTTAGGGCTTCCCTGGTGGTTCAGATGGTAAAGAATCTACCTGCAATTCCGGAGACCTAGGTTCAATTCCTGGTTAGGGAAGATTCCCTGGAGAAGGGAATGGCTACCCACTCCAGTATTCTTGCCTGGAGAATTCTACATTCTATGGGATCACAAGGAGTCAGACATGACTGAGCAACTTAACACATACACACATAAAATGAGAAGGCTCCTTGCAGAACTGGCTGATCAGAAAGTGTACAGATGAGAATTCCAAGGACAGAGGAGCCTGGTGGGCTAGAGTCTATGTACAGACAAGCCTGGTCTTCCTTATTCCCTGGTATGATGTCAGTGATTACTAGAGTTACATCAAAGCCCCAAGAGGTCACTGAAAGAATTAACCAAAGATGGGGAATAGAGCCTAAGCAATAATAATGACAATGATGAACTGAAACATGCTGAATGTTAAGCATGGGAGTTTACAAAGATTCTAAAAAATACAAAACAAACCTTAAGGATTACTTTTGAATTATGCTAAGAAACTAAATCATTAAAAAAAAAAAAAAACTGGCAAATAAATAAATAAAAATCAAGCCTTTGTCATGCCTTTCCAATACAGACTATACCTTAAGTTAACCAAAGAGCTGATGAGGGGATGTTTCTCTTTATAAATGAATGAAGAGCAGAATTAAAATACCATTTTGCAACCCCTAATGAGTTAACGCAGGACTTCCAAGGTAGCTCAGTGATAAAGATCCACCTGCCAATGCAGAAGAAAGATGCAGGTTTGATTCCTGGGTGGGGAAGATTCCCTGGAGAAGGAAATGGAACCCACTCCAGCATTCTTGCCTAGAAAATCCCATGGACAGAGGAACCTGGCAGGCTACAATCCATGAGGTCTCAAAAGAGTCAGACACGACTTGGAGGCTACAACCACAGCAACAAGTTAATGCATCAAGGCAATGGGCATTGACAGCTACTCACCTCATAAAAGGAAAACCAGCCAGACCTTTCAAGCTTTCTGATGGAAAAACAGACCAGCACTTATGAAGTGTTCTTGCCAAAAAACCTGAACCCAAATCTCACAAATTATTAGCTCTAACTTCCAATTTATAGGCAACAAAGGGATCAGAGGTGAATGATATTTCAGGAATGCAATTAATAAAATTTAGTGGGAAATTCTACAGGATAAAGGATCTTGTTTCTTCATTATACCACTTGTGAAAGAAGAAAGAAAGGCAAAAGACAAATATTAAAAGACAAAAAGATACATCAACTTCCAATTCTAATGAATGCATATTATTCTAATGTATACCTATCTGGATTGGACTAAACAAACTGAAAAAATTATGAGGCAACTGGGGAAATTCAAACATCTGATTAAGAATTCACTGCGTTTTTCCTTTAGGTATGATGATGTTACTGTGTTATGTTTTTTAAAAGAGTGTATATTTTAGAGATAACACTGAAATATTTATGGTGAAATGACCTGATGTCTCAGATTTGCTTCAAAATTACGTATATGGGGGGGGATGGGATAGTGATTAGCCAAAATAAGATTTAGTCATAAGTAGACATTGGTTGTAACTGGGCAACACGTTTATGGAAGCTAACTATACAACACAGACTAGTTTTGTATTTGTTTGAAATCTTCTATAATAAAAAGGTTATTTTCCCTAAAACAGTATTTGCTTCATAGGAATGCTGAGGTGAGAGACCTTTTCATTATAAGCTTCTTGTACAATTTTTTCTATTTTTAGGTACATGCATATATTTCATTTCTAAGGAACCAGTCCTATTAATGATGTAAGAAATAATCATACATTAAAATTTTAACCAGTCCATGATGATTTAGTTGTAACTGAATGGTATACACTAGTTTTCCAAGTATAGTCTGTGGACCCCTGGAAGGTGCTAAGACTCTTTCAGGGGGTCTGTGAGCTCAAACTATTTTCATACTAACACTAAGGTGTTATTTGCCTTTTTCACTGTGTTGCCATTTGCACTGATGGTGTAAAAGTAATATAATGGCTGAATGGTTGGTGCCCTGGCCTGAATTAAGGCAGTCACACTGCTGTACTAATGTGCATTACATTCTCTACTGTCACTCACTTGCAGTTTAAAAACAGAAAAAAGCCAAGTTCATTTAAGGATGTCCCTGACAGAGCAGTAAAAATTATTAATTTTATTGAATCTCAACTTTTGAGTACCTTTCTCTGTGACAAAACAGGAAGTATGCATAAGGCAATCTGCAGTACAATAAAGATGGTCTGGAGGGAAAACCAATCCCTGAGTGATTGTTGGGAGTTTAAAAAGCTGAAATAGCTGCTTTTACATAAAACACCATATTTACTCAAAAGGACAACTGACAAATGACAATATTTGCCAAACTTGGGTACTTGGCAGACATTTTCTTGGAAATGAACAAAGTAAGCCTGTCACATCAAGGAAAACAACTCAATGTATTTGTTGGCAATGATAGAGTTCAAGCCCTCAAGTGAAACTTAAGAGTTTTGGAAAATTTGTTTCTGCCACCATGAGCCTGACTGCTTTTCTCCTCTGAAAGAGTTTTCTGATTCATTTGGTTGGTGATATTAACAAATATGATTTTTTTAACATGTTGTTAAAACAAAATGTGTCAACATGTGGAAGATCTGCATAGATCAGTGAGCCAGTATTTTTCCAAATGACTAATGCATGAAGTTACAAAACCAGGCAAGCATCAAGGATCTATTCAAAATGAAAGAGGACTGCCATGGGTGGAATGGTGGCCCCCAAAAGGATCATGAGATACATCATCTCGACCATCCACATGGGCCCTGAATCCAAGGACACGTGTCCTTTAAAGAGATGGAAGAGATGACACTAAGACATATGGGGCAGAAGGCCATGTGAAGACAGAGGTGGACAGCCACTGGAGGTAAGGAACCACTCAAGCCCTTGGAGGGAGTGTAGCCCTGCTCATACCTTGATTTCAGACTTCTAGCCTGAAAACTGTGGGAGAGTGCATTTCTGTTATTTTAAGACACCTAGTTTGTATTAATTTGTTATAACAGCTGTAGGAAAATAATACAATAACCACTGGACATTTTTAAGGTGGTTTTAGTATTTTAAAGTTTTTGTTGAATTCATTACAATATTGCTTCTGGTCTTGTGTTTTGGGTTTTTGGCCCTGAGGCATGTGGGATCTTAGCTCCCCAACCAGGGATCAAACTGGCACCTCCTGCATTGGAAGATGAAGTCTTAACCACTGGACCAACAGGGAACTCGCCATCCCCCCCTTTTTTTTGACCATTGGACTTTAATGTAACTGAGTACAAAGGTTTATTGAAGTATTTTTATTCCTCAGTTTTAACTTATATAGTAGATATATATAATAGATACATATCTAATACATAAATACTAAAATAATACATATGTTACATATGTATATAACATAATACATAAATACTCCTTGGGATCCTCAATAATTTTTAAGAGTGTAAGTGGTTCTAAGACTTTCCTGTGAAACACTATTGGTCAACATAATCAGTAAAAGAGGACGAACTAGGGGCCTGAATAGTCAGAGGTATCATGTATGTAAGGTTTTGGCTATTTTGAACTATATATTGGATTCTCAGGGGCAGGAAAAGGCTGAGAAAGATGCTTTTGGCAAAAGAACCCTGTGAGCATGTAACATAGCAAGAAGCAGGTCTACACACGGTAAGGTCAGGGGAGAGGGGGACATCAATAAACATGGAATTTTACATATCAAAATTAGTATTATCTCCTTTTTTTTAACTGGACAATAACTGTGTTACAACGTTCACAATGCTGTGTTGGTTTCTGCTGTGCAACAGCACGAACAAGCGGAAGCATACATGTATTCCCTCCCCCTGGGACCTCCCTCCCCGCACCCCTCCAGGTCATCACAGAGCATGGACCTGAGCTCCCTGTGCGAGGCAGCGGCTTCCTCCTAGCTGTCCACTTTACAAATGGTAGTGTATATATGTCAGTGCCACCCTCTCAGTGTGTACCATCGTGTTATCTTTTTAAAACAGTAAATGCATGACTCGATTTCAGAACTCTTCGTTTATCTTTGCGTAACTTGAAAAGCTGTTTGGTTTTGTCAATGTGGGTGACATGCTATTCTTCTCCTGTTTCTCAGGCTCCAAACAGATGGAGTGACCATGATGATGTGAAGTCACTCAGTCATGTCTGACTCTTTGCGATCCCATGGACTGTAACCTACCAGGCTCCTCTGTCTGTGGGATTTTCCAGGCAAGAGTACTGGAGTGGGTTGCCATTTCCTTCTCCAGTGGATCTTCCCGATCCAGGGATCGAACCGGGTCTCCTGCATTGCAGGCAGATGCATTACTATCTGAGCCATCAGAAAAGCAGATGGAGTGAGTTCTGTTAAATACTGAAATGGCCAACCGCAGTCCTCCCCAGGTCACCCTACATTCACTCCACCTGAAGCCTCGCAAACCTGCTTTTTGCCTATAACAAAATGCCACAGATGGGGTGGCTTAAACAACAGGAATTTATTTTCTCACAATTCTGGAGGCTCGACGTGCAAGATCAAGGTTTCTGCAGGGTTAGTGGCTTCCGAGGCCACTCTCCTTGGCTTGTAGACAGATGTCTTCTTCCTGTGTCTCCACGTGGTCCTCCTTCTGTGTGTTTGTGTCCTAATTTCTTCTTTTAGAGACACCAGCCATACTGGCTTAGGGCCCACCCTAATGGTCTCATGGAGCCTTAATTACGTCTTAAATAGCCTCTCTTCAAATAAAGTCATATTATGAGGTACTGGGAGTTAGGTCTGCAGCATACGAATTTCGAAGAAGAGGGCACAATTCAGTGCACAAAACTTGGCTAATTCCTCCCACTAACCCTTTAGGAATCTGAATCAGACTTCCTTAGAGAAGCTGCCCTTGAACCTGGACTTAGGTTAGGACTTAGGGCCCTAACCTAAGTGGACGCTGTTAGACTTAACCAGCATCCACTACATATCAGACCAGTCAATCCTAGAGGAAATCAACCCTGAACATTCATTGGAAGGACCGAAGCTCCTCTACGATGACCGCCTGACAAAAACAGCTGACTCATTGGAAAAGACTCTGATCCTGTGAGATTGAGGGCAGGAGAAGTGGGAGAGAGGGGATGAGATGGTTGGATGGCATCATCGACTCAATGGACATGAGTTTGAGCAAACTCCGAGAGACAGTAAAGGACAGGAAGCCTGGTATGCTGCAGTCCATGGGGTCACAAAGAGTTGGACATGACTTAGCGACTGAACAACTTATCCTATGTGTTGTTTATCACACAAATATAATTAAACACACAGTATTAATTATTTTAGGACTGTCTCTCCCACCAAACTCTAAGCATTTCGGGGCAGGAACTGTGCATGCTTGATATCCTAGGGTCCCTCAAAGAGTGAGTCAGGGAACACTGTTGGCATCAAGCATACAGAGCATCACCAATGAAGGCTGCAGGTCTATAAGGCTGCCTGGGAAGCATGCTGAGTACTGAGGCGGCTCCCGTTCATGATGCACCAGAAAAAGGCAGTAAAGTCTCACTGGCTTTAATCCCACTGGAGCACTAGGATAAGGGGGCAGAGACTTAACTCTAGCCCGGGTCTAGTCATTAACTAGCAATATAAAAATGAGGCAATATTCCTTCTTTCGCTTAATCTCTTATTCTTCATCTGTAAATGCAGAAATTATCTGAAAGTCAAAACTTGCCACAATTTACACGGAAAAACCCTGATCTTTGAATGTCCCAAAGATACAAACCAACTCTGCCCCATGCTACTGGGGGCCTTGTCTGCTTTAATGGGAAGGTCAATGCCACCTTTAACAGCCAATTCTACTGAAGCTCTGGGAGAGCCAGGCTTCCATAGTTTTTTCTCACACTAACCAAAGCTTTAATGAGTCGCTGTGTGCTTAGCTGCTTAGTCGTACCTCACTCTTTGCAACACCATGGACTATAGTCCATCAGGCTTCTCTGTCCATGGGATTCTCCAGGCAAGAATACTGGAGTGGGTAGCCATTCTCTTCTCCAGGGAATCTTCCCGACCCAGGGATCAAATCTGGGTCTCCTGTATTGCAGGTGGTTCTTTACCGTCTGAGCCACCAGGAAAGCCCTAAAGAGTCACTCCCACTCTCCAAAGCCTCAGGGGCTCCGAGGGCAACTGGAGTTCAACGGGTTAGGACCAATATTAATAACTGCCTTTCAATTTGGTTAGGAATTAAGAAGTGATATCCATGACTTCTGAAATGGCAACCCACTTCTAGGGGAAGTACATTTGAATTTAAAAAAAAAAAGAAGATACAAATGAATGGCTAGAATATTTCTGGGATATGGAGAAGGGGTGGGATCACAATCTTTCCCTTTATTTTATTTTGAGGTCAGAAAAGTATGTAATGTGGGGGAAAAGAAAAGACTCAGCCATTTATAATCTCCTACACATTGTCTAATCATGGATCTTGACCACCCACATGACTCACCTGGGGATAATAATGCCAGAAAGGTGGTTGTGAGTGTCACGTGAAGTCACAGGCAGAAATGTATTCACTGCAGAGGTAAAGAGTGAAGGGTTCCATAGAACCTACAGGGTTTTGGCTTCTGCCTCTTAGGAACTGTGTAACTTTGGGTAAGTATTAATTTCTTTTTTCTGTTTTTTTTTTAAACTTTTTAAATGTGGACCCTTTTCCAAAGTCTTTAATGAATCTGTTACAATACTGCTTCTGTTTTATGTTTTGGACTTTTGGCCACGAGGCATGTAGGATCTTAGCTCCCCAACCAGGGATAGCATTGGAAGGCAGTCTTAACCACTAGACTTGCAGGGATGTCCCAAGTATTATTTTCTTTATTTCCTCATCTGTAAAATGGAGAAAATAATGGTATCTATCTCTTGTGGTTGCCACGATAATAAATGTGATAACATCTGTAAGAAAGGAAGCCCTAAGTAAGCATTAGCTATTTCTTTTCTGTGTGTGCTTAGTCGCTCGGTCATGTCCAGCTCTTTGTGATCCCATGAACTGTAGCCTGCTAGGCTTCTCTCTGTCCGTGGGGATTCTCTTGGCAAGAATACTGGAGTGGGTTGCTATGCCCTCCTCCAGGGGATCTTCCCAACCCAGGGATCAAACCCAGGTCTCCCGCATTGCAGATGGATTCTTTGCCATTTGAGCCACCCTGGAGAAGGGAATGGCTACTCACTGCAGTATTCTGGCCTAGAAAATTCCATGGACAGAGGAGATTGGTGGGCTACAGTCCATGAGGTCGCAAAGAGTCAGACATGACTGAGCAATTTTCATGTTTCCTTTATAAGATTGTTGTAAGAATTA
Source organism: Muntiacus reevesi (assembly GCF_963930625.1). NCBI lineage: Eukaryota > Metazoa > Chordata > Mammalia > Artiodactyla > Cervidae > Muntiacus > Muntiacus reevesi. The sequence goes on from NC_089260.1 coordinate 47,942,512, forward strand.
AATAAGATAATGTATAATGAGTATTTAGCCTAAATTTAGCCAAAATATAGTAAACAATGTGACCTTTTAGTAATAATCTCAGAGTCAGTATGTTCATTCAGTATGGATACATTAATCAAGTTATTCCTGGAGAAGGAAATGGCAACCCATTCCAGTATTCTTGTGGGGATAATCTTATGGACAGAGGAGCCTGGTGGGCTAAGACTTGGAACCCGTAATGAACCCAAGTGAATGTGAGTGGGCAACGTGGAAGAAAGGAATCAATGGTTCAGACACAGATGCATGCTTCAGAAACGTGGATCCCTGTCCAAGTTAAGTCACAGAGAAGGAACGAGAGCTCTCCCCACATCAGCACCACATCCAGCTGTCCTTGGGGCCCGACGTGCCCACACTAGGAATGTGTAGGAGCTTCCAAAGTCTCAAGAAAACCACAGAGACTACGAATAACTGGATCATGTGTGTGTGCTCAGTCATGTCTGACTCTTTGCGACCTCATGAGTAGCCCACCAATCTCCTCTGTCCATGGAATTCTCTAGGCCAGAATACTGGAGTGAGTAACCATTCCCTTCTCCAGAGGATCGTCCCAACCCAGGTCTTAGCCCAGCTATCTATTCTAATGCTGTGTAATTCTCAGAGCTTTTCCATGCTGAACCATCTCAGAAACCTGTGATTCCCACTCACCTCAACCCCCTCATCCCTATTTCTTCTCTGTCTCCCTCAGCACTGATCCCAGTCTTACCTAAAACAGGGTGGTCACCAGGCTTTATCTCCCTCAGCATCCCCGTGGTGGGAGCACCTGGGCTTTCTTCCCCTAGCCCTCCAGTGACATCCTTCTCTCTTTCTGGAAGAAGCTAGTTGTGTTTTTCTATAAACTGCATGCTGCACACTTTCTCTGCCTGAACTGTTCTGCCCTCTCCTCCCCAACCACAGCCCATTTTTGTGTTATTAAGTGTTTGAGTACAACATGGATTTAGGAAACCGTCCTATGTGTTTTTAACATAGTTCTACATGGCATGTCATACTTATGATTTCATAAAAATATGATCAATGACCACTAAATGTCTTCTAAATAAGAAGTTTCCAGAAGTCATGACTCATGGAATTAAAAAAAAATTGAATTATTGAAGTAATAAGAAAAGCAGTTCTCCTTTTCTGTGCAATCCAAACAAGAATACAGGATGGTATTTTAGGAAACTCATGATTTTTCTTTTTCTTTCAAGCTCTGAAAATATATGGATAAAAATGACCTAAAAAAAAAAATAAGTAAACAAGTACTTAAATTTATTGAGTATTTATTTTTAATTAAAGAACAAGTTTTTTAAAATATCTTAACAGTGGAGGTTTTTTCCTCATCCCTTCTTAAGACTAAATATGAACAAACTCTTGTCACAAAAAAAAAAAAGATGCTTGTGAACTATTCTTCTTTTCCAATGAGCTCTACCTACTTCTGTGCCGGCAGGATTGGATCTTGTGAGGATTGGATCTTGTTTCTTACTGCATCTCTGCTACTTACATAAACAGGTGGCTGGCCCAGGCAAGGGCAAACATAATGTCTTAAGTAAGGAGGCAGGGAGGAAGGAAAGAAATCTAAAAAGAAAGTGAATTTTACACTGTTGTAAAACAAGGACTTTTCAGAAGAGAGGGCATTATATCAGAAATGCACAAAATTTCACTTGTAAAACATTCTCAAATATATACAGAGGAAAGCACTGATGATAAACACTAATGGTGAATGAAGTTGACAATTATGATAGCTATTATTGACTCATCTTTTCCTGAATTTGTATCATTTTCAGCATCACAGTGAAAAATTAATTCAGCCTCTTATAGCCCATCTTACTTCCAGACAGTAGAAGATGCACTGGGAATCAAAACAGGCTGAATAAACAGAAAATTTGTCTTTTATCCCCAAATCAAGAAGTCTGAAGGCAATTTTTTCACTTTCCATACTCAGACATTTAGGCACACACACAAAAAACTATTTCCAGGCAGTGGCTGATATTCAGTTATTCATGTGGCACACACCAGGACAGTCATTCTGTTTTGTATATATTCAATTAGCCATTATTATTAATATCACATTCTGATTTCTGAAATTGATTCTATCTTGTTTTATTTATATATCTATATCTCCACATCTATATATGTGCTAAGTCGCTTCAGGCTCCTCTGTTCATAGAATTCTCCAGGCCAGAACACTGGACTGGGTTGCCATACCCTCCTTCAAGGGGATCTTACCAACTCAGGGATTGAACCCATGTCTCTTACATCTCCTGCATTGGCAGGCAGTTCTTTACCACTAGTGCCATGTTGGATGGAAGTCCTCACATCTATAATATAAACACATCTAAATAATCAGGAATTTCTCACTTCCTGACCTTTTTGAATAAATCAATTATCTCTAATTTAAAAAGCAAACAATTTTCCTAGAAAAACTGCTAAAATTGATACAAAATTATCAATTTGTATAATTTTGAGATAAATTATACAAATTTATTTGATTTGAAATAAATGATCTCAATCTCAAAGCCTCAAATTCAAAGAAAAGCAAATGCATTTTTCATGAAATTCAAAGATTAAGCAATTTGCCTAGAAATTCCGCTTTGACTCATGGGACACATATAAGAAGTCAATGTTTGGGACTTCCCTGGTGGTCCAGTAAGACTTTGCCTTCCAATGCAGGGAGTGCAGATTTGATCCCTGCTCGGGGAGCTAAGATCCCACAGACAAAAAAATAAATAAAACCAAAACATAAACCAGAAGCAATATTGTAACAAATTCAATAAAGTCTTTTTAAAAAAATAATCCATATCAAACAAATTTCTTTAAAAAGTTAATGTTTGTACTAGCCAAAATCTAGCCATGGCTCAAAAGTTCATCAAGGGAAGAAGAGATAACTGAACTGTGCAATATTATACGGAATTGAAAATTAATGAATATCTGTATATATCAACATGGATGAATATCACCAGTGTTACTTTGATTATATTAAAAGTAAGTATCAGGAGAAATTATTCCATTTGTTAAAGTTTCAAAAATGAAAAAGTTCAACAATTTATTGTTTAAGGATAAACAAGAATTAGTTTTACAAAAAGTCAAGGGACAATACAAATACAAATACAAAGTTTTGTCATGGTTACTTAAGGGACAGAGGGAGGTAAATTGAATTGGGGAAGGGCAATGGGGAAACTAATGGATTGCTAATATTCTGTTTCTTGAACTGGGTGATAGATACATGAATATTTGTTTTGTTGTTATTCTCTATACTATGTATACATGCTACAAATTGCTCCTTAATATGTTTAAAAGTATGTTAAAGGAATGAACAGTTTACAAAAATATTTTAAATAATTCAAATCTAAGTCCACTATATCCCTGGAATATTAAATCTTTTATTTTTTTAAATAAAAAAGCATGTAAGGAGACTGATAGTATAATAAGAAATGGATCTATAATGTTGTGTATTATCTTCCTTCAAAATTTAGAATAAATCTTCCAAATAAAAGAGACAACCGAAATAGTAACTTTTCTATTAGATGAAACAAATAAAATTTTGCCCATTCAGCTATATGGTGACCAAAGGTAACTAATTTCAGAAAGTATATTATTCAGAATAACTTTCTGAACAATACAAAATAGATCCATCCCTTACTTCATATTTTCTTCACCATTCTCTCATATAAGCATTCATACAACAGGGATATCTACTGAGAGTTTCACTGGAAATAATTAATAGCAAAGTCAGAAATCCCTAATGGTCAACTCTGACATGACAGGTTTCAAATTGATGAGTCTATCATCTCTGTAAAATTAACCCAGACAAATTAATGACCATAGTATGTAGGCAGTTTTCACAATTAAAATTGATGAGTGTGCTCCTTTTACTTGTCAGAGTAGAGAGTTTATTGATCTTAAAATCAGTGGTGTTACAGGAAAATGCAAGTCAGGGCAGGGCTGGACTGGTCCTATGGGTCGCAAGCGTGAGTAGGCATTATGTCAGGCCCAAGGGAATAGTGATGGGGATACCAACAACAGTCTGAACAAAGCGTGCCCCACATGCAGGATGAGCCCAGCATACTTACAGTACATTAACATAAAAAGGAAGAATCTATCAAGGCTTGACATTGATAAATTCTCCTTGGTAATCCCCAAAATCCTGAGTAGCCTCGGAAATAAATTATTCCAAAAATTTGGAGTTCCTCCAGCAACTCACTATTGTTTTTGTAGGTTGCTAATTCAGCATAGACAGGATTGACTCTTTAGAAAACTCTGTGCATAAATATTACTTTAGCGGCAGTGGTTTTTTTAATTTACCAAAACTATCTCCAAATTAAATCTTCTATGAATTAGTAAAAGAAAGGATCTATATTATATAACTTCCTACTGGTAGTTTTGACTGCAGAACACCCTGAGTAAGTAGGAGGACAGTAGGAGGAAAGGGTGCTTGCCAGATTCTTCACATACCTCAACAGAACGAGCTTCCATTGTACTAAGGACCTCACATGCATTCTCTCATGGAATCCCTACGAGGAAATCTTATGAACTCCATTTTAGAGATCCAGGAAATGAAATACTGACTTGTTCAGATTCACATAGCAATTGGCAGTGCTGGGGCTCAAGTCCAACACTTATGCTTGTGTTCTATCTGCCATTTTCTGTTGTAGTTTGGTTGCTAAGTCATGTCTGCCTCTTTTGCAACCCCATGGACTGTAGCCCGCCTGGCTCCTCTGTCTATGTTACGCTGTAAAACACACTGCATTAATTTTCGATAACAGCTTTTTAAAAAACTGAACTGCTAAGTGGCTAAAAGTTTGAAAGACAAGAGGCTTTTTAGCTTTATCCTAAAAGAGTACACATGTCAAAGAACTTAAGACCATTATCCCATAACATGACGCCATACTGGATCTCCGTCTCCCCCACTGCCACCCCCGTTCTCTTACTAGTTGAGACCTGGACTTTCAATACCAGGCATTCTGTGCCCTTTAATTAAAAAACTGTATGGCTAGGGACAGCCCTTCAGAAAGAAAAAAAAGAAAAAAAAAAAAAACTGTATGGCTGTTTAAATTACTTAAAACCAGTCTTTTATTTGTAAGCATTACTCTGTAAGGAATCTTACTGGAAAAAAAAAAAAAAAAGAAATCTTACTGAACTTATTGAGAGGAAAAACCATGGTCATATGCTCAAAAAGAATAAGAACATTAAAATGAGGTTAGGGAATAAAACAGTCTATTTTAAAAGTAAACTTCACACTTTAATATCACGAGAACTAACAACTTTCACAAAGATTCAGCATGCTTTGTATTAGGAATCATCTCCTGATGTCATATACTGGATATCTGAATTGACCATGAGAGACCAACAAAGACTGGCCTACCAAAATTTAAATTTTCTTAATTTTTTTTAAATAGTCAACCACATAAGGTAATCTAAAAATATATATAGCATTCCTTCTATGCTCTCTGGAAACAGCATGCCAGTTAATACTTTCTCGAAGATTTCATCTTCATAAAAGTATTAACATTGGTTAGGTCTCAACATCCCCATGTTGGGAAAAATATAGCATATGTTTAGATCTCAACATCCCCATGGGAGAAACAATAGCATATTCCCTCCATTTTTTAAATGATATATATGGAGAAACTTGTGAATTGAGAAGTTCAAGAAGGAATTTCTGGTTTTAAAATGTTGGCGTAAAGATGTTTCACCTTGTCTTCTCAGAAATCACTTCAAAATAGGGAAGATACAACACAAACTTCATCCTACTTGAAGACAGAAAGCCTGTGGAGGAGTAGGAAGCAGGCAGAGTGGCAGAAGGGGAAACCTGAGGGCCTGAGAGGGGTGCCAGGCAGGAGCCCACTGCCCTAGTCTGCAGGACCTGAGAAGAGGCTCGGGCTTTAGGGCATCAGCAGGCAGATGAGAGGCTTCTTACCTGGGAAAACTGCATGGTCCTGAGAAGAGAGGCTGCCGATGAAATCTGTGATGGTCTCCATTTTTAACAAGTTCCATCCAGATCACAGAACTTTTATTCCATTTTTAATAAATGCTATTAGTGTCTTGAAAGTGTTAGTTGCTCAGTCATGTCTGACTCTTTGTGACCCCATGAACTGTAGCCCGCCAGGCTCCTCCATCCATGGGATTCTGGAGGCAAGAATACTGGAGTGGGTTGGTATTTCCTTCTCCAGGATGTCTTCCTGACCCAGGGATCAAACCCAGGTCTCCTGAATGGACAGGCAGATTCTTTACCATCTGAACCACCATGGAAGCCCCTATTTTAGTGTCTTCAGTTCAGTTCAGTCGCTCAGTCGTGTCCAACTCTTTGCGACCCCATGATCCACAGCACACCAGACTTCCCTGTCCATCACTAACTCCCAGAGCTTGCTCAAGCTCATATCCATTGAGTCGGTGATGCCGTCCAACCATCTCATCCTCTGTCGTCCCCTTCTCCTCCTGCCCTCAATCTTTTCCAGTATCAGCTCTTTTCAAATGAATCAGCTCTTCGCAACAGGAGGCCAAAGTATTGGAGTTTCAGCTTCAACATCAGTCCTTCCAATGAACACCCAGGACTGATCTCCTTTAGGATGGACTGGTTGGATCTCCTTGCAGTCCAAGGGACTCTCAAGAGTATTCTCCAACACCACAGTTCAAAAGCATCAATTCTCTGGCACTCAGTTTTCTTCATAGTCCAACTCTCACATCCATACATGACTACTGGAAAAACCATAGCCTTGACTAGACGGACCTTTGTTGACAAAGTAATGTCTTACTCTTAAATAATTATCAAACACTTAAAGGAAACCTCTAACATAAAGGACCAAAATTAAAAAAAAAAAAAACTAGAATACATTAAAAATAGGAAATAGAATACTAGGAATAGACAAAGGTTTTTATTTACAAAAAAAAAAAAAAAAAAACTTCACAGAGACAGAAAATATTTTATGCATTAAAAAAAAATAAGATTCTTTTTTTTTTTTTTAAAGAAAATAATGAGGGACCTTCCCTGGTAGTCCACTGGTTGAGGCTCCAAGCTGCCACTATAAAGGCCAAAGGCTTGATCCCTGGTCAGGGAACTAAGATACAGCATAAATTGATGCTTTTGAATTATGGTGTTGGAGAATACTCTTGAGAGTCCCTTGGACAGCAAGGAGATCCAACCAGTCAATTCTAAAGGAAATTAGTCCTGAATATTCATTGGAAGGACTGATGCTGAAGCTGAAACTCCAATACTTTGGCCACCTGATTCGAAAAACTGACTCATTAGAAAAGACCCTAATGCTGGGAAAGATTGAAGGCAGGAGAAGAGGATGACAGAGGATGAGATGGTTGGATGGCATCACCAACTCAACGGACATGAGCTTGAGCAAACTGCAGGAGTTGGTGATGGACAGGGAAGTCTGGTGTGCTGCAGTCCATGAGGTAGCAAACAGTCGGATGAGACTGAGTGACTGAACTGAACCAGCTTGTTGGGGCTTCTCCTTTGCTCTTGGACATGGGGTATCTTTTTTGGTGGGATCCAACAATCTCCAGCCAATGGTTGTTCAGAAGCTAGTTGTGATTTTGGAGTTCTTGCAGGAGAAGATGAGCACATGTCCTTCCGCTCTGCCATCTTGAGGGTATAGAGTGATATCATCTGCCTATCTAAGGTCACTGATATTTCTTCCTGCAATCTTGATTCCACCTTGGGATTCATCCAGCCCAGCATTTCACATGATGTACTTGCATATAAGTTAAATAAGCAGGGTGACAATATACAGCCTTGACGTACTCCTTTCCCAATTTTGATCCAGTCCATTGTTCCATGTCTGGTTCTAACTGTTGCTTCTTGACCTCCATAAAGGTTTCACAGGAGGCACGTAAGGTGGTCTGGTAGTCCCATCTCTAAGAATTTTCCACAGTTTGTTGGGATCCACAAAGGCTTTAGCATAGTCAATAAAACAGAAGTAGATGTTTCTCTTGCTTTTTCTATGAGTCAGCGGATGTCTGCAATTTGATCTCTGGTTCCTCTGCCTTTTCTAAATCCATTTTGTACATCTAGAAGTTTTTGGTTCACTACTGTTGAAGCCTAGCTTGAAAGATTTTGAGCATTACCTTACTAGCATGTGAAATGAGTACAACTGTATGGTAGTTTGAACATTCTTTGGCATTGCCTTTCTTTGTGATTGGAATGAAAAGTGACGTTTTCCAGTCCTGTATCCATTTCTAAGTTTTCCAAATTAGCTGGCATATTGAGTGCAGCACTTTAATAGCATCATCTTTTAGGATTTGAAATAGCTCAGCTGGAATTCCATCACCTCTACTAGCTTTGTTTGTAGTAATGCTTTCTAAGGCCCACTTGACTTCACAGTCCAGGATTCAATAAATATTTAGTGAATACAAAGATTTTGTTTAGTTTACCAACACACACCTTTAAAGTATATACACTGAAGCTAAAAGCTAGATTTGAAGTCAAACTCTACTCCAAAGGAGAACAACTAATCCAGATTTCCTGCCTCCTCTGCAAAGTAAACTGATCTAACTGCACAGACTGATTCTGTAGAAGCGCCGCCCAAAATCAGTCTAGATAGGTAAGACGGGGTGAGGAGTTTGGACTTGAACCCATAAAGAGCTATTGTAGGTTAAGAAATGTAGCATGCAATTTTTAAAAAGAACTTTGAGAAGATTAGCCTCTCCTGGTATGCAGGATAGAATGAGGGCAAATTTTTTCCTCCATTTTTTAGCCTGTTTTTAAAGATGTGAGGTGACCAGTCAACTACAAAGGCTCAGTTAGTTTCTACACTAAGTGACCGATGAACCACCATTTGAACTATGGTCTGGACTCATCCAGACTCCCATTCTTAGCCACTATTAGTATACTCTGTCACAGGAGTTGAAAATAGATGAGGCAACCTGCTACTTCTGTATACAACAATGCCTGTCAATGACACTTATTCCATTTTATAACATACCCATTTTAAATAAACATCCTATTTTTACATATAATTACACTAAAGTTTAAAGATTCAATTAAAGGTTCTATTAAATACCACAGTCCAAACACTCATTCTGTTTTAATTATAAGAGAAACATAAAAATTGGAACCCGAGTGGTAAACTTTAATGACAGACAATAAAATAAAACTGCTTTCTAAGTTGAAAATGCTAAGTCTGTAGCTAACTACCACAGAGGAAATGAGAAAGTGCTCTTTGCTTACTATTCCTGCATCTTTTTTTTAACCAAGAAAAATAAGTGTGAAAGTCAATCCTACCCACGAAGACAGGGCTAGATCAGGTGGGTTCCAGAAAGGTTTAAGGGCAAATGGTGACCAGAGTGGAGCAGAGTAGAATTGCCCTACAAATACCTAGTTTTCAACACAACCACTTACCCAAAACGTTTTCCAAGTGACCCAGGCTTTATGTTTTAATGATTAGAAAGTGCATGAGAAGTGACTTCCATGGAACATGTACACTGTACTTTTCATTAAGGATTTGGGGAATCTGTTATTTTAGGAGAGCTGAATGCCAGATAGGGGCTTCCCAGATGGAGCTCTTAGCAAAGAACCTGCCTGCCAATGCAGGAGACTAAAGAGACATGGGTTCGATCCCTGCATCAGGAAGATCCCCTGGAAGAGAGCATGGCAACCCACTCCAGCATTCTTGCCTGGAAAATTCCATGACAGAGAAGACTGGCAAGCTATAGTCCATAGGATCACAAAGCGTTGGACACAACTGAAGCGACTTAGCATGCATAATGCATGCCTGATAGAGCCTCCCATTTCCGTACATACTTACACAACAAACCGTAATGACTCATTACCAACATCCATTACCTAAGTTACTGTTTCGCAACTTGTTTTCCACTTTTCCCTCCTTTTAAAACTGAACTAAAGTTTGAACATAATTCTTTCTACACAGAATTATGGTTAATGAACTTTAATGGCAAGAATTTAAAATTTAAAAAAAGAAAAACCCACAGTTACACTTGGATGATTGCCTCCTGGTTTTCCCATGAAAGCTCAAATGGATATTTAAAGTGTATGTTTTTTTAATAGAGGTAGAAAAAAAACTGTTTTAGTTCTCATAACTTTAATAATTTTGAAGCAAGGTACAGTACTATGAGATTGTGATTTCTATTAAGATATATAAATATACATTTACATATTTATAAGATATACAAATACATATAAATAAATATAAAAATTGATATATTTAAATGGGCTTCACATAAGGTGGTTACAGCTCTTACTCAATAATACTGCGGGATAAACAGGGCTTCCCTGGTGGCTCAGACAGTAAAGAATCTGCCTGTAATGAGGGAGACCCACATTAAATCCTGGGTCGGGAAGATCCCCTGGAGAAGGAAATGGCAACCCACTCCAGTATTCTTGCCTGGAAAATTCCATGGACAGAGGAGCCTGGCAGGCTACAGTCCATGGGGTCACAAAGAGTTGGATATGACTGAGTGATGAACACGTCACTTCAATTTTTTTTACGTCACTTCAATTTTTTTTAACGTCACTTCAATTTTAAATGTAGTGTTTAACTTTCACTTTCATGTATACACACACACACACACACACACACACGCACATTCGATCCATCTGTTTCTGGTACAAAGCTCCTAAAACCCTTGAAATTTCCTAAGTGATAAGAGAGATAAAGGTGAAATAGGTATCTTTTGTTATTCACATAATAAATCTCTTTCAGTCACACCTGACTTTATATTAATGCAGTGGCTCTTAGAAAGCCCCTAGGTAATTTAAGGCTGGGAAGTGGTTGCCAGGACAATCAATCTGATTAATTAGAAACTTGGAGATTTTAGTTTCCCTTACCTCCCGGGAGGGGAAAGGGGCTGTTGGTTGAGTTGATCACCAATGGTCAATGATTTAATCAACCATGCCTATGCAATGAAGCCTCCAAAAAAATTCCAGGAGAGGTTCGGAGAGCTTCCAAGTTGGTGCACCTGGAGGTAATCTAGTAAGTAAGCTGTTTTCCTGTGTACTGAGAGCGACTTAGCAAATTAATTGAACCCAAAGGAGTGGTGGAAAAATGATTTATAGCCTCTGGTCAGAAGCCCAGGTAACAACCTGGATTTGCAATTGGCAGCTGAAGGGTGAGAGTGCAGGTATATAGAACTAAACCCTTAACCTGTGGGAGCTCCAAGAAGACAGTGTCAACACTGAGTCAAACTGTAGGACGTCCAGCTCATATCTCAGACTTGGCTGGTGTGGGAAAAACTAGCACCCATGTGGGAACCAGAATACACAGGTGTCAGTATCACATGCAGTGACTGTAAAGGAAAACAAGGGAGTTTTGATTTGATTTTGATTGTGCACAGCATTTGAAAGTTAGGCATTGTCTTCCTTTAAAAGTTAAGGTAACTAACCACACAGTCTCATTCTCTGTCACACCATATATCAACATTTCAAAATGGTAAGAATGCTTCTAAAATCTACATGACCATGAATTTTTTTTTTATTAAAAATCACACAGATTCAGAAAACAAATATAACAAAAGGCAATGACAGTTTCTCCAACAGCCTCTTAGGATCTCAGCCAAGTTTCCAACCTGCTTTTCACTATGATTCCTGCAGAGAATTCCACCAATACATTTAGAACTTTTGCAAATTAAGTTAGAAGTACTTGTTCACCTCGATTCATCTCTGTGAATGACGGTGGAACTCTAAATTTAAATACAACTGCATTACTGTTCTCTGATTAGCGTAGAATAATTCTTGGATTCATGGCAAGGCCAGGCTAAATGACACTGCAAAGAAACCCTTTGTTTTCAAACAAATCAGTGGTTGGCTTTAGATAATGCTATAAAGAATCTTATTCACGCAGTGTACCCTAGTCAAAATTGTAAAAGTTGAGAACAAAAATAACAACTTCCACCTCTATTAAAAGAAGAAGCTATAGTTACACAAGCTTTTTCTCTACATGAATAGAACTGTAAAATTTTAGAGGTAGATAGAACTTTGAGTAATTTAAAGTCAAGGAAAATAAAGTCATTTGCTAAGGATCATTTAATAAATTACTGGCAGATCAAACACTATAACCTAGGCACTGCAAATTCCCTACTGTAGGCTATTAAATACTATAGAATGTTATGGACAAGTTAATATCAGCCAACATTTATCAAGTGCCTATTTTGTGCCCTTAACCATGGCAAGCATTTTCATATCTATTATCTATTCCCTAAGTCAGCTAAAAAGATTTTAATAAAAGAATCACATCTACTCATTTGGACATTCAGTGTTGCCAAAACAGAGCATGCTACAGGAACTAAATGGAAAGAGGTAATTCAATTACAGAAATAACTACACTATAGGAGAGGCTGTGTTCCAACAATACACTTTACTCTCAGGAATTTCCGTCCCAGAGCCATATATAGATTTAGAAAGCCTAGGAGTGCATTTCTGGGTACTGGCCTCTCTGCCAATGATGGATAAAGACCTCAGTACTACTTCCTCCTCTTCCTTCTTCTACTTTTATATGTTTCCCACTATCACATTCTTTTTGATTCTTCTGTAGTTGTTGTCTGTTCTTTGATCTATGCTTTCTCCTGAACCGCTGTTCCCCACCAACCCAGAACTAGCTATTCTGCTAATGACTAAAGCAGAAATCAATAAAATACAGAATAGAAAAACAACAGAGAAAATCAATGGAACGAAAAGTTAGTTCTTCAAAATAATTTTAACAAAATTGGGAAAACTTTACCTAGACTGATCAAGAATAAAAGAAAGAAGACTACTCCAATATTTTGGCCACCTGATATGAAGAATTAACTCATTTGAAAAGACCCTGACACTGGGAAAGATTGAAGGCAGGAAAAGAAGGGGATGACAGAGGATGAGATGGCTGGATGGCATCACTGACTCAATGGACATGAGTTTGAGTAAACTCCAGGAGTTGGTGATGGACAGCGAGGCTTGGCGTGCTGCAATTCATGGGGTCGCAAAGAATTGGACATGACTGAGCACCTGAACTGAACTAAGGAATGAAATATGGAACATCACTAACAACTTCACAGAAATAAGAAGAATTTTAAAAGAATATTATTAACAACTATATACAATGAATTATCTGGTAGATAATCAGATGAACATATTCATTGGAAGAAAAAAGCTATGAAGCTAAGTCAAGAAGAAATAGTACTTATCTGAATATATACATAACAAATAAAGAAACTGAACTAGTAATTAAAAAAAAAAGAAAAAGTGCCACAAAGAAAAGCCCAAGTCCAGATGGTTTCACTGGTGACTTCTACCAAATATTTGAAGAAGAATTAACACCAATCCTTCACAAAATCTCCCACCACTCATAGAAAAGAAAAGAAGGGAACTCATCAACAAGGCCAGTATTATCTTGATACCAAACCCAAATGAAGATATCACACAAAAAAAGAAAGTTATAGATCAATACAGGGGCAAAAATCCTCAACAAAATACCAGCAAACCAAATCCAGGAACATATGAAAAGGATTATATAGCATGACCAAATATGATTTATCCCAAGAAATCAAAGTTGGTTTATCATCTGAAAACCAATCAATGTAATATACTGTATTAACAGAATAAAGGACAAAAACCACACAATCATCTCAATGGATGCAGAAAAGGCATTTTACAAAATTTAACACTCTTTAATTATAAAAACATAATAAACTTCGAATAGAATAGAATTTCCTCAAGCTAATAAGAGGCATCTACAAATAACCACAGCTAACATTACATGTAATGGTGAAAGACTAAATGCTCTTGCCCTGAGATTAGGAATGAGAAAAGGCTTTTCCTTAACACTGAAGGTTCTAGCCAGGGCAACCAAGCAAGGAAAAAAATTATAAAATTTTGATTAAAAGATTGATAAGGAAGAAGAAAAACTATCTCTATGAGCACATGATAAGATCTTATATACAGTTGTCTCTTTGTACCCATAGGGAATTAGTTCCAGGAGGCCCTGCAGATACCACACTGGACCTAGAAGCCCTTATATAAAACAGTACATGAATACAGTCCACCCTCTGTATCTGGGGATGCAAAACTCCCAGATATTGAGGACTGACTGTATAAAAACTCCTAATCAGTTCTCCAAAAAAAGCAGTCAAACTAATAAATAAGTTCAGCAAATGTGAATACTAGTATGTGTAAAATAGATAGCTAGTGGGAAGCTGCTTATAACACAAGGAGCTTCGCTCAGTGCTCTGTGATGACCTAGAGAGGTGAGATGGAAGAGTGAGAGGGAGGCTCAGGATGGAGGGGATATATGTATACATATGGCTGAAGCACACTGTTTTACAGCAGAAATTAACACAACAGTGTAAAGCAATTATCCTCCAATTAAGAGCTTTTAAAGATGAAATTTTTTTAAAAGAATGAAGAATACAAGTTCAATATTCAAAAACCATTGTACTAATACATTGTTATATAAATTATACTAAAAAAATCAAGTACAGTAGCATGAGTAAACATTAAATGAATGAAGAAAATAATTCCATTCACAACAGCATCAAAAAGAATAAAATACTTAGGAATAAATTTTAATGAAGTCCAAGATTTGTACACTGAAAACTACAGAAAATGGTTAAAAGAAATTATAGGACTTCCCTGGTGAATAAGTGTCCAAGTGCCAATGCAGAGGACACAGGTCCCACCCCTGGTCCAGGAAGATTCCACACGCCATGGAGCAACTAAGTCAACGCGCCACAACTACTGAGCCTGTGCTCCGGAGCCCACGAGCCGCACCCACGGAGCCCGTGTGCTGCCGTCACTAAAGCCCCTGCACCCTAGAGCCTGTGCTCCACGACAAGAGAAGCCGCCACAATGAGAAGCCCACACACCGCAACCATGAGCAGCCCCCATTCACCAACTAGAGAAAGCCCAAACCGAGCAAAGAAGACCCAGCGCGGCCAAAAATAAAAATAAATTTTAAAAAAATTACAGAAGACTTTAAGATATGGAGAAACAACCCAGGCTCATGGATCTGAAGACTAAAAACTGTTAAGGTGGCAAGACTCTCCAAATTGATCTACAGAGTGAATCCAATCCCTATCAAAATTCCTTGCCATTTTTTTCATAAACTGACAAGCTGATCCTAAAATTCATATAGAAATGCAACTGACCCAAAATAAGACAGTGATCTAGAAAAGGAAGAACAAAGTTGGAGGACTCATACTTGCCGTTTGTAAAACTTACTACAAAGCCACACTAGGCTAGTTAACGCAGTGTGGCACTGGCATTAAGACAGAAAGAGCTCTCCACTTACATGTGGCAGCTAAAAAGTCAAACTCACTGCTACCTGGGAGAGCTGAGGGAGTGACCACAGAGGTCCTGTGCCAGCACCCTGGACCGGAGATCTACACGACCTAAACATTAAACACAACAGCTGCCTCAAGTCCCCGGGGATTTCAGAATGACTGACACTTCTGAAGCTGTTCCAAATTTTGAAGAGATGTTTGCAGATTCACAGAAGATGACAAAGAATACCAAGAATACCTGAAACACCCTCCTGAGTCTCCTCTGATTGTTGAGGAATGGAATAGCAGAGCTGGTGGCAACCTGAGAAACAGAGGCAATTGGTTGTAAGATAACAGACAGCTTAGAGGTAGGGATAGCAAACGGGGGTGGCCAAGTGACAACTGATCCAATCAATGGCATGGACGATCCTGGGGTAACAATTACCCACAGCACAGACAAGAACCTTACTACCCCCATCAATATGGACACCAAGGTTACAACCAAATGCCTCCCTATGGCTACTACTGATAGAAGTGTCAGCAACTTTTAGTAAAATTAGTTACTCTGCTAACATGACAAAAGTTTACATTGTATTTTCTGTTGGTCATAGTTTTACATCTGATTGTAGAAAATGAAATATTAATTTTTTGGAACTTGGGACTTTTTAAAAATTAGATCTTACTGGAGAGACAGGATGGTTGCTAGAAATAATCACTCCCCTAAAAAGGTTGTGGGTTACATTGCTTGACTTCTACCTCAGATTTGTCTTTGTTTCATGACTTAATAGTGCTTTGAATGTTGTATATTTTTTCCTTGTTAGGCCTTCAGGAGTTGTCTTTGTTTTACACAGAAATAAAAATTTTATGGAGAAAATGCTTGCTTTTAATTTGTAAGATAAGGAAGTATCCCTACACTTGGATGTGGTCATTCCTAAAATTTTACACAGGGAGTACAATCAGCTCCTAAATGCACCACTATGCCTACTTATGATGTACTGTACACAGTAGTAATTGAAAGGTAAAACAATCGTAGTATACTTCGTTTGGATTTTGTTGTTATGTGAATGTGGTACTTTGTAATTATAGGTATGAGTCATCTTCACAATCATATTACTGTATTTTTAGAGGGATATCAAGAATAAAGCTGTAAAATCAGGAAGGAATCAGTCTCAGTTTCAGTGTCTTAACCTAGCGGTGGGTGAGATTAAGGCACACAGTCATTTTACACAAACTCGAAGGCTTTTGCTAACATAAACATTACACGTTACGCAAAAGTTTAAGTTGGTAATGTTCCCTTCCTTCTCAGTCACATGTAAATAATGGTGTATTTTGACTCTATTTACTTTTATGGTATTTAATGTGAGTTGAGTTTACAGTGTTATTTCACCTCCAGATGTACACCTTTGCTGCCTCCTCTTCTGTAAATAGAGTGATGCTATAACCTCCTTTAGGAATAAGCACCATATTTCCCATCATTTTAACGGCCATTATAATGGTTTTATTCAAATAAAATACTTGTAAGTATTCTCCCTCAAAAAAGTAAAATAAACGGTAAAACTAATAGGTACCATTAAAAAAGAAACAGTCTCACAGACCCAGAGAACAAATGACCCGTTACCAGTGAGAGAACAGTAGAAGAAGAGGAAAGATAGGGTAAAGGAATTAAGAGGTACAAACTACTAGGTATAAAATAAATAAGATACAGGATGTCATGTACAGCCCAGGTAACATAACTAATATTTTATAATAACTTTAAATGGAGTATAATCTACAAAAGTATTGAATTACTATGTTGTACACCTGAAACTAATATAACGTTGTAAATCGACTATACCTCAAAAAATAAAACCTTAAGGTAGAATAAAATTGAAAGTACAGAACTAAATCTTCATAATTATGGTCATTTGATTTTCAACATGAATGCCAACATAGGACAACTGAATATCCACATGCAAATGAATAAAGCTGAACTCCTACCTCACACCATAACCAAAAGGTAACTCGAAACAGATCAAAACCTAAAAGTAAGAACTAAAACAGTTCTTAAAAGAAAACACAGTAGTAATCTCTGTGACCTTGGGCTAAGCAATAATTTCTTAGGTGAATAACATGACATCAAAAGCACAAGTGACAGAAGAGAAAATTAACTGAACTTCATCAAAATGAAAAACTTCAGTGCTTCAAGAGAAAACCATCAGGAAAGTAAAAGAGAAAATCCACAAAATAGGAGAAATGTTTGTAAATCATATAATCTGCGCATCCAAAATATATAGAGAACTCTTACAATTCAGCAAAAAAGACAAATAACCCTATTAAAAAATGGACAAAGGAACGGAATAGACATTTCTCCGAAGAAGGTTACAAATGGTCAACAAGTACATAAATGATGCTCAATATCATTAGCCATTAAGAAAATGAAAACCAAAACCTCAGTGACATACCACTTCAAACCCACTAAAATGACGAAAGTCCAAAAAGGACAGATAATTAATTTTGGTGAGGATGTGGAGAAACTTGAACCCTCAAACCTTGCTGGTGGGACTGAAAAACAGTGCAGACACTGGAAAACAGTTTGGCAATTCCTCAAAAAGTTAAACTGAGTTACACATGACCGAGCAATTCTGCCGCAAGGTATACACCCAAAAATGAAAATACATGTTCATACAAAAGCCTGCACATGAATATGCACAGAAGCCTTATTAATAATCGTCAAAAAGTGGAAACAATCCAACTATCCACTAATATACAAATGAATAAGCAAAATATGATATACTGAAAAACGGGAATATTTTTCAGCAATAAAAATAAATGAAGTACTATATGCTACAATGTGGATGGACCTCAAAAACATTATGCTAAGTAAAACAAACCAGTCACAAGAGACCACATATTGTAAGATTTCACTTTTTTTCTGGCCACTCCAAGCAGCTTTCCAAGCACTTCCTAGTTCCCTACACCAGGGACTGAACCCTAGCAACGTCAGTGAAAGCACCAAGTCTTAACCACTGGACCGCCAGCAAATTCCTGTAAGATTTCACTTTTTATGAAATATCCAGGATAGGCAAATACCTCCGGAAGGGGCTTCTCTGGTGGCTCAGACGGTAAAGAATCCGCCTGCAACGACGGAGACCTGGGTTCGATCCCTGGGTCGGGAAGATCCCCTGGAGGCGGGCCAGGCAACCCACTCCAATATTCTTGCCTGGAGAATCCCCAGGGACAGAGGAGCCTGGAGGACCACAGTCCATGAGAGCGCAGAGCGTACAGGACTTAGCCACTGAGCACATAGCTACGGAAAATAAATCCATCCCTGCGAGAGGCAGAGCGCGAGGGCGCAGCGGCGGCCGGCGAGGAGTGGGGGGACTTTGGCAGGGAATGAGGGTGAGAGACTGCTAATGAGTCCAGGGTTTTGGCGGGGATGATGAAAACGTTCCGGAATTAGATAGTGACGGTGCCTGCACAGCTCTGTGACTAAAGCACCGAATTGTACACTTTAAAGTGGTTAATTTGATGGCATATCAATTAAGTCTCAATAAAGCTGCTTTTCTCTTTAAAATATTAAATGTAAGAGAATATGCCATGGATTTATTCTGTCTTCTCCATTCACCTCTGTGACATTTTAAACTTTTCGAGTCATGTGAATTTCCTCAGTGTCTTTCTCACCATTTGTTCAAAACATAAGTATATTTTATTAGATAACAGAATCATAAATGTTCTTTCATCCCTACTTGTTTAACAGGAGCTCATCCTTTAAAGAATACTTTCTGCCAAGACACAATATTCTTGCATTAGCTAATATCCAACAAGAATCAGCAAAATGGTAGATGGTATCTGCGGATGGCTCTCTTTCCAAGGATTAATATAAATGGGGCCAACTATCACCAATACAGGATTTTAGAATATGGCAACAGCATTTGTTAGAGTTGGTAAAGTTCATTGGATATTGGCTGCTAACAGTATGAACTTGACAGCTCTATAGATAACAAATAAGACATTCAAATTCTGTAGGTTCAGAATTTAACATATTCAGGAATTAAATTTAGGATTTTAAGCTCCTTTCTATTAGGGAAGTAATATATTTAAAACATTTTCAGTCAGCTTCTTTCCTGAGGTCTGGCAGCAGTTTCTAGGTGAAAAATGAATACCATCTCAGAACCATACAGTAAAAATGAAAGGCCAGTTTTCAAAACTCATTTAACCACAGCCTCATCAGTAGATGGTAATCAGAGTTACCTATAAATCAATTCTGCCTGTTCTCTCTGATGAGGGTCTTTGAAAGGATTCAGCCTTTACCCCCTTCCCAAAGGCAGAGGGGACCCCTTGGTAAAGCTAAGTAGACCAGACCAGCTTCAGATCAGCGCTGTCCCGTGATGGCCACAGGAGGCCACCTTCAAGGCCTCACTAAACCCTAATTTGCCATTGTTATTTAGTTGCTAAGTTGTAGTCGTGTCTGACTCTCTGTGATCCCATGGAGTGTAGCCCACCAGGCTCCTCTGTCCATGGGATTTCCCAGGCCAGAATACTGGAGTGGGTTGCCATTGCCTTCTCCAGCAGATCTTCCTGACCCAGGAATCGAACCCAGGTCTCCTGCATTGGCAGGCAAATTCTTTACTGCTGAGCCACCAGGGAAGCCCAGATCCTACTTGTTCATCTGTAAAATGAAACCTCCACCTACCCCACAGTTACTATGAGTATTTAATGCAATAATATCTCTAAAGCACCAAGCACATGGTAGGTACAAAATAAATACTAGTTTCTCTTTGTTCTCCAAAGGGTAAAATACATATGACAAATGACAAAAACTACAAAAACCATGACGAATGAAACTCGTGGGTTTAGCATACACTGAAAAGAGTAGAGTTATCTGAATACTAAAAATAAACAAATCTTTATTTTCTAAAAGACCAAATTCATATAATTTTAAGTAGGGGAAATATAACCATGATGATAGGATACAAGATATCAAAGTGGGGGGGGTGGTTGGGAATCACCTAACTGTGTACTGATTATATTGGTATTATATAACAGTTTTATTAGGAAAAACTGAATATCCAGTTTGTAGGATGCTGCAGACAATTTCAGTTAAATGGTTCTTCAAAGAAGCCAATAATAACTCAAGGTTTGGCCATATTTGCAATATTAGAATTTCCTATAGGAAGGCTTCATAATGAATTTAGTCACAGGACTTGAGAGTGCTCCTGAAAGGGAACAAAGCCAGGGCCAGATGCCTACAAAATACTACCAATCCTTTGAGACTCATCTATATGTGCATTCTTAAAAATTTTTTTACTAAAGACATATGGAAAAGGGACAACAGAAATATACATATATATTTGAAGTCAGGGAACTCACAGACATAATTTTTTAAATTATTTTTTACAGGGGGTTATATATTCACCTGGTTAAAACACCCCAAGAAAATATAAAAGAGACTCAGGGAAAAGTTTGCTTCCCTCCCCTTTCCCTACCCACCTAGTTCTCATCACCCAACCTCCAAAATAGATAAACACTGTTAATTTCTTATGCATCATTCTTTACACTTAGATGAAGCAAAAATACATTATTTTTCTACACAGAAAGACAAAGCAATTTATATATATCATTCTGCATCTCAAAGGCAAATTTTTTAACTCCTAAAATGTTCCAATGAGAGTGTGAAAATGAAAAACGGAAACCTCATTTAAAATGGTCAGAAGCAAAAGTAAACATCAAACTAAAGAGTTTTTGCACAAGGCAGGAAATTATCAACAAAATGAAAAGCCTGCCTCCTGAATAGGAGGAAATATTTACAAATGATATATCTGATAAGGGGTTAATATCCAAAATACACAAAGAGCTCATACAACTCAACATCAGAAAAAAGCAAAACAAAACATATAACCCAATTTTTAAAAAGGCAGAGGACCTAAACAGACACTTCCCTAAAGACAATATAGAGATGGCCAATAGACACATGAAAGATATTCAACTTCACTAATCATCAGGGAAACACAAATCAAAACTGCAATGACATATCACTCACACCTATTAGAATAGCTATCATCAAAAAGACAACAAATAACAAATGTTAGTGAAGAATATAAAGAAAAAGGAACCCTCATGCACTGTTGGTAGGAATATAAATTGGTATAGCCATCATGGAGAGCAGCAGGGAGGTTCCTCAAAAATTTAAAAAACAGAGCTATCATAAAATTCAACGATTCTACTCCTGTGTATTTTCCTAAAGAAAACAGAAACAGCCCCATGTTCATCACAGCATTGTTTACAATAACCAAGATATGAAAGCAATCTAAGGCTCCATTGACAAATAAACGGATAAAGAAGATGTGGCAATACATAATGGAATATTCAGTTCAGTTCAGTCACTCAGTTGTGTCTGACTCTTTGAGACCCCCAATGGAATATTACTCAGTCACAGAAAATGAAACACTGCCATTTGCAAGAACATGGATGGCCCCAGAGGGTATTAGGCTTAAGTGAAATAAGTCAGACAGAAAGATAATACCATACGATTTCACTTTTGTAAGTAGAATCTAAAAGACAAAACAAATGAACAAACATAACGAAACAAAAACAGACTCAAAAATACCGAGAACAAACTGGTGGTTGGCAATAGGGAGGAGGGGTAGGGGATGAGTGACATAGGTGAGGAACAGTAAAAGGGACAAACTTCCAGCTATAAAATAAGTCACGAGAATGTAATGTACAGAATAGGGGAAACAGCCAATAATACTATAATTTGTATGGTGACAGATGGTAACTAGACTTACCGTGGTGACCATTTTATATTGTATAAAAATATAGAATCACTAGGTCATATACCTGAATCTAATATAAAATTGTAAGTCAATTGTATTTCAATTAAAAATTTTTAATAGGGACAAAATTGTTTTAAAAAATAATTAAATTTAAAAATAAGATAAACTACAGTCAGAAAGCCCTGAAGGGAGTACTTTCACACATTACCCTGGTGGTGGCTGCTTGCAGACCTCAACAGGATGCTTACTTCATACACCCCTGCAGGAGGAAGGAAGTTTTCTCCTTGCTCAGCATCAGCCCAGCCAATGAGAAGTTCAACAACTAAGCCAATAAGGGGCTGCCATAACCCTGATTTCTCTCTCCTCCAAAGGACTTCTGTTCAAAAACAGTCCCTCCCAACTTCTCTTCCTTTTCTCTTGAAAAGACCTCTCCTTTCCTTTGTTCTTTGGACTCACCTACAGTTCACTATAGTTTGCACGTCCTAAATTATAAAGTGTGTTAGTCGTTCAGTCTTGTCTGACTCTTTGCAACCCCATGGACTGTAGCCCACCAGGCTCCTCTGTCCATGAGATTTCCCAGGTAAGAACACTGGAGTAGGTAGCCATTCTTTTTTCCAGGGGATCTTCCCTGGAAGATCAAACCCAGGTCTCCTGAACTATAATTCCTCTGCTATGCCTGAGTGAATTTGATTTTGCTGGCTAAGTCACCTACCTCTTTGTTTTAAAGACTGATTAAAGCAACAAATAAATTCAATGGGACAGGGGCTTCTGTTCACACTTGAGTGGGCTTTTAAAGGCAGGAACAGAAGTAAACGATGTTAATGTTAGTAGGAATTAGAAATAAAGGAAATCTATGTCAGACACGGGGGTTCCCTGGTGGCTCAGATGGTAAGAATCTGCCTGCAGTGTGGGAGACCTGGGTTCAATCCCTGGGTTGGGAAGATCCCCTGGAGGAATGCATGGTAATCCACTCTACTGGATACTACTGGATACAGAATACTTTCTTTCTTGCAGAATTCCCATGGATGGAGGAGTCTGGCGGGCTACAGTCCATGGGGTTGCAAAGAGTCGGACACAACTGCCCGACTAAGCACAGCACAGCATATGGCAGACACAAAAATCAAGGAAGGGGGCATAGTTTCATAAATCTCTGAAAAATCCTTCGCAGCCAAACACTGAAGCATCGTATCTTTCTTAAAAAGATCATTTCCCAACAAACAAAAAATAAACCAAAAATTCATGAGAAGAGAGAGTAGGGGATAAAAGGAGATGAATTAGAAAGAAAAAGGAAAGTACTGATGTTGAAATGGACTAAAATGTAAACTATGAACAAATATGTACACTTAGAAATATAAAACTAAGAACCAATTTTTTAAAATTACAGTCAAGTCTTAACTTCTGACTGTTTATTAACAGTGGTCCAGGTTCAAATAAGCAAATAAAACAGTGCTTTCATGTTTAAGCCATCATCAATTTTACCACCAGGCTGTCTGGAAGCTGGGTAAAAATATCTTTTTAAAACCTTTTTCATTCCTGCTTATGAAAAAACAGGCCTTAATTCTCAGTGCAGCCTAAATAGCTATTGCCTTGGTCCTGAGCTCCTTATAATATTTGGCTCAGGCCTTGTTATAGGTGAGCTGGAGCTGCTATAAAGTCAGCTATCTGGGCTTAATCACCCACATGTGTCTCTTGAGAGAGCTTCCAGGGATATTTCTGCATTCAGCACCACTTCTCTAACTCCCAAGAATGGAAGGCTGATCTACATGTGCTTCTCAACAATGCATTTCTCTGCTGATGAAAGGCTGGAAGAAGAGGGTTTGGAACTCTGACACAGCACTTCTCAAAGACTGCTAACCTTCGGTCTAACAGTTGGTGATGGACAGAGAAGCCTGGCGTGCTGCAGTTCATGGGGTCACAAAGAATTGGATACGACTGAACTGAACTGAACTGAACCTTCTTAGTCTTCTACTTAAAGACAAAGGGGTTGCTTTTAAACCAGATGTCTAAACTTAACACAAATGAACTTTTTGGCCTATCCAATATTTTCTAAAGGGAACAGTGGTCTTATCTAGAGTGAGCTTTTAAGACCAAAACACTACTCAATCTATAACATGGTTAACATCTTCAATGAGAAAAAAAAAAATAGCACAAAATAATGCTACTGTCATGACATGAATAAAAAAAATTATAAATAGTTTTAAATTTTATCATACATGCCAATGCTTAAGGAAAAAAACAGCTTATTTAGAGACGAAGAGGTGGGTGGAGACTTCTGTGGAAATTCTGGAAGGAATTACTGGGTATTCTCAAACACTAGTTCTTTATAATGTCTACCTTTCCTCCCAAACTAAAAGCTTTCCTTTTCCTTATTAAAGGCTTGTTCTTAACAGCATCGCCATGATTAGTATCTTTTTTGCTCAAGACCAAAATAAAGAGGGTGGAATGGAGAAAGGACAGAGAGAAATATTCTTAAAGCAAAAGCAGGAAGAAGAAAATAAAGAGAACAAGGTTAAAAGACGGACTAAACTCTCAGAAAGTGGGGGGAAGCCACAGAAGGATACAGGAGGAAAGTGTGGGTCACAGCTTGTGTAGGAGAAAAAGAGGGTGGAGAGATTAGCCCAGACAGACACTGTCTGGAAAAGCTGGTGGGGTTAGTAACTAGAGAGTTGCATGAAATTATTCTAAATCAACTGTTACTAACTCTGAGACAGCCTATAAGATGAGGATCACAAGAAACTTCAGGGTCACCTATTCCTACCATTGGAGGGAGCTCTGTTAAGTCAATTACTCCACACAATGTACTTATCATTAGGAGACTATTTCAAAACATCTAAAGTTCAACTGTTCTAATCTTCAACTGAATTCAACACTTTCCCCTTGGTTCAGGTTCATTATTTCTGCTTTTCCTTTTATGACCATAATTGATGATATATGAATATTCTATCATTTCTCTTCTTAAATATCTTGTATTTTAGATGTGCACAGACACTAATGTTGACTCACTTCCATCAACAGGATACATGCTTTACGCTGATTTGGATGGTTATTTCGGTCCATCCCACACCCTCACCTCATCCTCTTTATGAGCACTAGTATAAATTTCCAGTAGTGTTATTCAGGTTTGGGGAATGGCAGGTGGCCAGGAAATACAGTAAAATAACTGGTTCCAAAGTGCCTGGAATCTCTGACATTGGCTGACTAAACAAACATGATTCTCTAAGCAACAAAACAACCCTGTATAAGGGAAATTTTTAATGGCATTGGAAATATGGATGTACACATACATATGAAAGCTTACAAAATATACTCTAAAATGCTAACAGTGATTGAGTGGTAGGTTTACTGATGATTCTTATTTCCTCTTTTTCTTCTTTTAATTTTTCTTAAAAATGCATTACTTTTGTGATTTAATATTTTTTAAAAGATTCAAAATAGTGAACATATAGATAAGAGAAATAGAAAATAGATAAATTAATTACAAA